>NC_079154.1:20187109-22687109 GCF_947563725.1 Argiope bruennichi | reverse complement strand
GATATATATAAAATTATATGACTAAATAAAATCGTTTTCATTATTTTCATTAAATTATACAAAACAATTGAATAAAAATATCGTTTGCATAACTTCATCAGTTTATAAAAGTTAAATAAAGAAATAATTGAATGCATAATTATATAATTAAAAATAATGATTTGGAAAAAATATTGTGCTGAATTTGATGTCTGTATATTATAAACTAAAACAACAATTAATAATAAATTACAAAAGAAAAAAAATCAGAAGTAATAGAAAAATTTTATCCCTAAAGCATTCATACTCTATTCGAAAAAAGAATATCGAAAAATTATTATTCATTTATGCATTATAGAAATATTCTTTGGTACGATTAGAGATATTTTTACTTGCAGATTTATTATTTTATAAGAAAGAAATAATATGGTGTGCATATATTGTATAACCATTAATTTTTAAATTGTAATTTGTTGAGTGCTTAGTTTTACGCTTTTAAAAAAATGAAAAGAAAATAATAATAAATCGGAAAATCTTTAATTAACATAAATGAAAATTTAATCCGTAACAATATTTTGATATTTATTTCACTTTTATCTTTAAAGTGTAGCAACATTCGCAATTATTCTTTCATTTGATTTTGGAGAATAATTTGTCTATAATCTTTTTATATATTTTTTTGTTAAATGAATAAAAAAAAAATCTTGACTTTAAAAGCAAATTATGTTAGGGCAATAACGCATTAATTAAATAAAACGGGTATTTAAAATTGCATATCATTTTTTTTGTTTTGATTTTTAATTTTATGTTTTGTTTATAATAGTGAGTTTTATTTGAAAGTAAGATTTTTTATCTCTGCCTGGAAATATAATTTAACTACTTTTTTAAATTTTAATTATATATGATACTTTATCTGCCATTACAAAAAATAGTCGTTTGATGAGAAAAAAATTAATGGCAAAAATTGTTTCATACTGAGGAGGTAACATATTTTTTATTTTATGATTTAAATTATTTTATCTAAACAGTTTAGGTAAAAACTATTTCAAATTTATTTATTTAGAGACTCCGTATTTTTGGCAAAAACTATAGTTCATTTTTAATTTGTTTTATTATTAAGTTATTATAAAATAATATAATAAATACAAAAATAGAAATGTAACAGAAATGCCTGAGTTTGCGGTGAAGGTTTAAGCATTCTTTCATGATTTCAAAAAGTTCTTTTAGAATAGTTGAAACGATTTTGCTGATATCATAATATATCGTTTTTTTCTTTTAAGTAGTTTTAAGGTATTATTATATATTATATATAAGGCAGATATTTCATTATATGCTTATTACTGAAGAGTCAAAGGTATGCTTGGATTTGATGAACTCTTTAGATCTTTATTGAAGCAATAACCTGATTGTTCGTGTTTCTTTTTTTTTTCTTTTCGTGAATTTGTTATATTAAAATTGTAAATGTTCATCAAATTAGAAAGTTAAAAATGTTAATGCTAGTCAAATTAGTACTTTAAAAACATTACTATTGTTAAAAATAAAAAAAATCTTTAAGTATACGCTAAACGTCTATTAAAATGCCCATAATATATAATATATAATTTCCTGCTGGCAATTTAAGTTTTTAATTTGTATTAATTTTATATATTTTTATTTTATCTTTTTCTTTCGCCGTTATTTAAAATTTTTTAATTTCATCTTTCCAAAAGTTTGTTTTCCAGAAAATTACTGTTGTTGTTGTGTTTTGACTTATGGCCCTTTACAAGTTAACTGTCCCTTTACAAGTTAACTGTCCCTTTACAAGTTAACTGTCCCTTTACAAGTTAACTGTCCCTTTACAAGTTAACTGTCCCTTTACAAGTTAACTGTCATCGATTTAAACCGAGTGGGCGTCTCTTGTTTTTCCAGTAGCGATAACTAGAGCCAAGAATACAACTTAGATACTTCATGCATCACATTCGGTTGCACAATTTATGTTTTTTGTTTTATTTACGTTAACTTCTATTGATTTTTGTACAGAGTATCATTTCTTTCCCTTGCAGATACGAGACAGAACAGGTGAGCGTCCTGTACACGTGGCAAGATGGACGCTGCAGTGCGGAATTCCTAGCGTCACTACCAAAGCCGGATTCTCACCTGAGGCTGAGTGCCGGACACGGATGTGCCACGTTGTTATGGCTGGCCAGGAATAAGCCAGAGCTGGTGGCCGAATATGACGCCGCCGGCACGGTGCAAGACCTTGTGGTGTCCATGATAACCGGCTTGGAGCGTCCTGTCATGTCCGCTCAGAATGCAGCTGGATGGGGATACTTTGATACAGAGACCAGGACGTGGAATAGAGACAGGTGAGCTGTCCTAAAATGATTTTTGTTTTTGCAAATGCTAATATTTGCGAGTATTAGGTTGCCCAAATGAGAAGTGGACACTTGCGATTGTGTGAAAATGAGCAGGCGATCTTAAAAAGTTCCGTTAGAAAGTGTTGGAACATCCACCGTACAGTCCGAATTTGGCACCCTGTGATGCCCACATCTTAGGGCCACTTAAGAGAGCATTACAGGGGACCCATTTTTCATTCAGACGGCGAAGTGAAGGGAGCTGTGCAGGACTTCCTCAATAATCAACCACCATATTTCTATAACAAAGGCATAGACCTGCTACCTAAACGGTGGGACCTTTGTTACAACGCTTTGTTACATGGCAATTTCTTTTGATTTCCAACCAATTTTTTTCGTTCAACTTGTCCACTTTTCATTTTGTCAAACCTTATAGGATGAATTTTTAGCTTTACAATTATTGGTAAATAGTGATAAATGGTTAACTAGATTTTCACTGAATCGATGTGCAGTAAAATTGAATGAATTAATTGGAATAAAACGGTAAGATTTACTTCTATAAAGTATAATAAAAGTGCTAAATCGATTTTCATTTTTCTCAAAGTTATATAAAATATAATTTTGTTGTTAGAAAGAATTCTTTTGTGTAAATTTAATAAGGTTCTGCATGTAGTTCTTTTTAGAGTTTTTTGCCCATGGTCTTTGGATTCATGAAGTGCTTGAATTCGAGGTTATTAACCTCTAAGTATAGGTATTATTGAAAAAAAAGTGACTTAACAAATAGTAAATAGAAATATTGAAAAGTTCTTAATAAACATGGAAATACCATTAAAAATATAATAAATGCATAAAAGTGTTAAATTGCTTTAAACGCAGGACATGAATATGACAAATAGACAGACAAAAGGAGAGAAGGCTAGGCTGTATATCTAGATACCATCTTTTAATATCATGGTTTAAAACAGCATTTTAAACGATATGGTGTAAATGACTTAGTTTAAAATGGCATCTTAATACCATGATTTAAAATGGCATCTTAAATGATATGCTTTAAATGGCATTGTTTAAAATAGTATCTTAATAACATGATTTAAAATGGCATCTTAAATAACATGGTTTAAATGACATCGCTTAAAATGGCATTGTTTAAAAGGGCATTTTAAATGGTGTGGTTTATATGGCATTGTTTGACATGGCATTTTAATACCATGATTTAAAAAGGCATCTTAAATGGTTGTTAAATGACATCGTTTAAAGTAGCATCTTAAATATTATGGTTTAAAATGGCATTGTTTAAACAGGCATCTTAAATGGCATCAGAATACAATGGTTTAATATTGTACCTTAATACAATGATTTAAAATGGCATTTTCCGATCCAAAGTACATTAAAAATGGATTGTTAATTAACTACGGTCACTGTTTTTTTTAAAATTGTTGTCAGTACTTGTAGTTGTACTTTAAATTTGGGAGTGAATTATGGATTGGCCGAAAACTACTGATCTCTTTTCTACTTAGCTTTCAATTATTTTGTGAGTTTCTATTATTATTTCTATTCTATGATTTCTATTTATTATTAATTGAGAGTGAATAGAAAACCAGACAATGCGCGTAGTTCTTTCCCAATTGGATTATATCAGCGAAATGAGGGCCAAAACGCAAGTATAATCTCCATTCTATAGAAGAAAAATGTAAAAACTAATAATAAATTAGTGGATAAAAAGAAATACAGAGATAAATTCCTCGCTGTTTTTATTCTCTTTTGAGTATCTTTTTTTATGGAGTCACTTGAAATCATTCAAATTCTCCATATTAAGATTCCTTCGACGATTTTTTTTTCACTTTTTGCGCGAAGAAAACGTTTATTTTGTTAATTATTTATTCTCAAAAACAAAATCGTCACCATTCTTATGTGGTGACTTAACAGTGACATTATTACCGTTTCGTCCAAACATTAACTTTTTTCTTAGTAATGTGATAAATAAGTAATAAATCAAACTGTAGTCTTTCTGTTTATCAGACGTGCTTCATATTTATTACTGTGTGCGCAGTAAAAGATTTACTGCATTTAAGATAAAATATTTTTTTAAAGCTTTCATTTTAACGGTGTTTGATCACGATGTCTTAAGTATTTTGCGAAAGTTTATACAGCAACTTTTTTTTTCTTGCAGGAAGGTAAGATTAAAATATTTACGGTCATTTCTTAAAGGACGGTAGTATATTTTTCTTCTTATCTGAAAAGGAAGTAAAATGAAAAGACTGGAAAGATTTTATTCTCCCATTGATGTTAATTAAAATTAAAAAAAAGATTCCGGAAGCTTTTGAGTGACGTGTCAAAATTTTTCCTATCTAGGCCATTCAAAGTTAAATAAAATAGAATTAAACAGTAATTCTTGTTTACTGAGTTGGTGGCTCAGTTTGATTTGATTTGAGTCGAATTTTCCATCATTTCCTTTTCCCGTAACCAAGATGGTTCTAATATATTACGTAAAGATAACGCTAATAATATATATAATGTAAAAATATATATTTTTGAAGCAGTTTCGTGGTCGAAGAGAGATAAGACACTTTGAATTTTTAAATTTCGCTTTTATTCCAACCCGGGAGATATAATTTAAGTACAAGCAAGAAGCGACGAGGCACGTCAATCCACAGCGCGACACAAGAGAAACAGAGATATCTTCCCCGATCATTATATGCTGTGAGATTCTGAATAGGATATCTTCACACGTGTCGATTTAGGTAAGGAGAATTTAGGTATCCTTGAAAAGAATTTGCCTGACATGACAGTTTTTTATCCCTTCACTCGGAACGTGTAATAGTGCAGATTTATGCATTTTAACAGAGCCGTACGGCATTAATTAAATAAAAAAGGTGGAATTGGATCAGGAAATAAGAGAACATTTTAAAATGAAGTTAATATGGGTCAAATTAATATAAAAATCAGGAAATTAATTAGGATTTAATTTAGATTTAGTGCATACATAATTTAAATTCAGTACATTAATTTAGATTTAGTGTATTACATATATACAGGTGGTTATCAAAATAATGGGAACGCCTGTGAATGAAAGTAACATTTTTGAAGGAGATTCGTAAGCATTAAAATATGATAATAGCCACCAGTTTCTTTTATAAATAGCAATGTATATATTCCGGTAATTTGTGTTAGCTTTATTGAAGTTCTGAAATTCTTGGAATTTTTTTCAAAAGCGTAAAATGTCGGACCTCTCAGATTTTCAAAGAGGCCAAATGGTAGGAGCCCGTGTGTGACCGAAACATCCCAACTTTTAGGCGCTTCTAGAGGTACGGTGTCTAAAGTCATGACAGCATACACAAAGCGCAGCAAGACAAGCTCGGCAAAGCAAAATAGTGGGCGGAAAGAGAAGCTCAGTGAAAGCGACCGCCCGGTATTGCACCGGATTGTAATGTCTAAAAAGCGAACGACTGCAGCAAAACTGACCGCAGAGCGCAATACCTATCTGGATTCTTCAGTGTCAGTGATTACAAAGTGCAATACCCAAGCCACTTGCCACAGATATTAAGGGAAAATGTCGTCTACAGTGGTGTTAAATTCACAAAACCTGGTCGATTGATAAGTGGAAGAAAGTAATATAGTCTGAGGAATCGTGTTTCACATTTTTTTCTATAACAGGACGTGTGCACGTTTGGAGGACACCTGCAAAAGCGTATGATCGTGATTGTGTTCTTCTTACCCTGAAAGGAAGGATAACTAGGTAGAAGTATTGTGAAATTTTAGCTGACCAGGTCTATCCTATGATGCAAACTTTGTTTCCTGCAAGGGATGAAATTTTCCAGGATGACAATGCACCTATCCATACAGCGAGACTTGTCCAATGATGGTTTGATGAACACTAGGATGAAGTTAAACATCTGCATTGGCCCGCACAGTCACCTGACCTCAATATAATTGAACCTTTATGGTCTATTTTAGAGCGTTCAATACGGAATCGATATCCTCCACCGATATCTCTCCCAAAAGTTTCACAATATCTCCAGTAAGAATGGTACAATATTCTTCTAAACACTGTTCAACATTTATATGAATCGATGCCTAGGCGAATCCAAGGTGTATTACATGCCAAAAGCGGTCCTGCACCATATTAATAAATTATTCTTTGTAAATCTAAGATGTTTCCATTATTTTGACAACCACCTGTATATCAGGTTATTATAAAAAAACTATCCCGATATATGAGATCATAGCTATCATAGTATTCACAAGAACGGAATAAAATTTTGGTTCAAGGTATTTTGAGGTATGAGCTCAAGAATCATATGAAAAACAACTGTTGAATTCTAATAGTTACGATTACAGTGACAAAATTTTCAAATGGCAGCACCGATTTTTTTTATTGGAATATGTTCGTAGAAAAAAACTATATATAGTGTTGGAACGGTACCTTAAATCGAAAATTTTCAGCGGTAGACACACTAAGAGGAAAAGAGAAAACAGCCAATAACAGCAGAGAAGCAATAGAAAGCAAAACATTTTGTGTTTCTTAAATTTTCTACGTGACCTACTTCAACCACTTCACACTTTTAATGCGCAGATGGTGTCTAGAACCAAAGCAGAACCTCAGCTCTGTGATAACTACACCACAATTGTTTTCTATTTTCTTCTTAATCTGTCTAGCGCTGATGATCTTAATTCTATAGGTACCATTCCGACGACATTTATTGTTTTTTTGCTACGGAGAATATATTCCAATAAAAAAATTTGGTGTTGCCATTTGAAAACTTTGAAATTTTTTCACTGTAACCATAATTTTTAAAATTTAATTGTTGTTTTTCATATGATTCTTTAGCGTATATTTCAAAATACTTTGAACCAAAGTTTTATTCCGTTTCTGTAAACTTTATGACAGTTACGGGCTCTTTTATCGGGATAGTTTGTTTATATTAACCCGGCATATACACGCGTTATCAGTTGATGATAACTTATTTTACTGCTATTTACTTTTTCCTTTAATAATTATCAAACTGACTCACCAGCTTCCGTTCCGTGACTATAATTGATCGACTGTAGGGGACACGTAATGAAATCAGTACAATTTTTTCATCATGAAATTGTAACTGAAACTCCCTTATCCTAAAATAAATAAGTAAAGGGGCGAATAGTAGTTGAAAGATTTGGTTATGATATCGAGGTTTCTTTATTTATTCCAAAGATATATTTTTGTCCAATCATCGACCAGCCAGAAATCTCATTTGGGTATTTTACTCATATGGAAAAAATAATAATTATCAACCTCTATCCATTCCAGAGGTGAACTCTGTTTCCTGCAGAATAAACCCATTTCAAACAGGAAGCATTTCTATAGAGGTACTCTCATAATCGGGATAAAAATTTTACTCAACATATTTCACATTAATTAATATTCCGAAATAATTGCAATGGAAATTTCATTATAATAGGTATTCTTATTATAAGGAATCTACCTAAAATTTTTAGTGATGTTTATTTTAATTCCTTTAAAAAAGTCTTCAGACCAGATTCATCATTTCTTTCTTTTTGGTTCCATTTTTATTTTTAACATTATTTATTTCTAATTTGGTTTAAAGTATTATATTTATTTCATGCTATAAGTTAAGATACACTTCTAAAAAATTCGACAGACGATATAAGCTATGAATAAAAATTTATTTAATAAATGAATTTTGGGCAATGGTAGCTACCAATCTTAATTTGGGTATAAAATTATTTAAATTCTTCTGATCAACGTATCAATATGATATATTTGATTAATTTATTACTGCAAGAAGTCTTCGTATTTTTCAAACGCAATATAAATGAAATAATTGTATCAACGCTAAATAATCGAGACGCTCGTATTTTTATATGTATTTATTACATACCAACAGTACAATGAATACGTTAAAAACGTACATTAAATCCTTTTATAGACATTTTAAGTTTTAAATTTTTTTTGTTCATATATTTAACATTTTAATTTTTTTGTAGTTTTTTTTAAAGTTTTAAATATTTTTAATATAATTATATACACTTAAATATTTTACAACATAATAAAACAAAAAATTATATACATATCACAGAAAAAAAAAGCTCATAAATAAATATCACAGATATGCTTATAGATATCACAGATACGCTTATATATATCTCAGTCTAAAAAATATCACAGCCAAAATATATCACAGATAAGCTTATAAATATCACAGATACGCTTATAATTATCACAGATAAGCTTATAAATATCACAGATACGCTTATAAATATCACAGATACGCTTATAAATATCACAGATACGCTTATAAATATCACAGATAAGCTTATAATTATCACAGATACGCTTATAATTATCACAGATACGCTTATAAATATCACAGATGCGCTTATAATTATCACAGATACGCTTATAAATATCACAGATACGCTTATAAATATCACAGATACGCTTATAATTATCACAGATACGCTTATAAATATCACAGCCAAAATATATCACAGATAAGCTTATAAATATCACAGATACGCTTATAATTATCACAGATAAGCTTATAATTATCACAGATAAGCTTATAAATATCACAGATACGCTTATAAATATCACAGATACGCTTATAAATATCACAGATAAGGGTATAAATATCACAGTCTAAAAAATATCACAGTCAAAATATATCACAGATGCGCTTATAAATATCACAGATAAGGGTATAAATATCACAGTCTAAAAAATATCACAGTCAAAATATATCACAGACTAAAAATATCACAGATAAGAGAAAAAAAATTAAAAATTTAGAAGGATAAAAAAAATTTTGAATTGGATACAAAATAGATACTATTATATCATAATAATTCGTTTTAAATTTTTTGGGCTGAACACATCGCTCTGGTGACAAGTTAGGATGGCTTGAGATTTCTTCTGAACTGTTGCTAATAATTGATTTCGGTCTCTTTTTTTTTTTTTTTTTTAATTTTGCGTAGGTTTATGTGAGATGTGGAATCTGATCTAGATTCAATAATATTTTGAATTTAGATAGGCATAGGTTGCATGAACTTCTTAAAAAAATTTTCTTTTTGCTTTGTGGTTTATTTTTTTTTTTACTTTTACTGGGTTTTTTGCGTTTTCTTTTGCTTTTTCCATCATATTTATTTATTTTTTTGGAGGGTTCCTTGTTTTTAAAATTTGTAGTCTTCTTGAATGGTTCAATACTGAAGAATTTTGAGTTTGACGAGGCAGTTCTTTGAATTTTGGTGTGTTCCCAGTTGATATAATTTCTCTACTTTTTCTATTGCTTTCAAGGTTATTGTTTTTTTTTGGTCAGTTTTTTTTTAATTTCAATTTTTGCGGAATGATTCGGCGAATTTTGTTATTTCTCTGTCCATGAGTTTTTCGATAGGTACTGATTTATAATCTATTGGATGATATGCTTGAAACGTAGCCGAAAAATTTCCTTTTTTATCATCTGCTGGAATGGGAATTGATGGATCTTCTGAGATTTTAGCTTGAAGTTTTGAAGAATTTTTTTCTTTTTTGAGGCTCTCTTCCAAAAGGGTATCCAAATATTTTATTGTTGGCCAAAAGTAAATAATATCCCAAGATGAAAAAAGTGCTATTCTAACTCCAAACCAGAGCCACGTGACCAGGATAAGTATTTCCAATGTTTTTGTTTCCATTTTTGTCAGTTAGAGTTCCAAAATATTATGCCAAATGAGTTTTTATTTGCAGATTTCAGATTAAGTTGCGCTTTGATCAAATGTATTTTTGCATTCTGATTAGTTTTGTGTTTTCTACGACAAACAATACATTTTCAACAATGCACTATTTTGTTAAATCTTGCTGTTATCAACAATTATAACAAATATTATATTATAAGAGATGGCACTGTTTCCAACAATATAAGCGTCTCTGTTATTGAATATCACGTTGCTCTGTATTTCGTTTATGACTTTCCCTTGTACTAAGTATAAAGCCAGAAAGTGTTCTAATTGTCAAAAAATTCGACCCCGAGATTTCACCGAATTTCTAAGTTTGAGACCTCTCAGTCAGAAAAAAACATTTTTTTAAATTATATTTATGATTCAAATTGTTTTTGAGTACAATAAGCCATAAGCGCATTGAGGATAATGATGAAATTTAGTATTTTAACATCACTTATATACATTTCTGTAAAATGTTGGGAAAAATTAATTTAAAGAAGGACAGATGTTTTTTTTATTTATTTATTTTTGCAAATAAACACAATATCACAAACATAAAGATTCACAATTAATATTTAATCTATATTGATAATGAAGACGAAAGTGTGTGTGTGTGCTCTACTACAAGCCAGATCGTTTGACCTACAGCTACCAAATTTTGAACATTTTTTAAAACATTAATTATTATTTTAATTCAAAATAATACGAAATTTTGGCGTTTTTTCGCTGTAACATTTCACAATCTCACAATCCAAAAAGAGCTTGACATCACCTTAAAATTAAAAAAAAAATTTATTAAAAAAATTTATTTTTGAATGATACTAATTCTTTAACATATCCATTTTCTATTTTTAATCAAATTTTTCATGAATATTGTAAGCATATTTTCGAAAATCTTATTCCACATAAAATAGAATCGAGCTGTAACTGACACGGGCACGTTGTGTTTGCATGGGAAAAGTTAGCTTTTATGAACGTGTTGCTATGAGATTAAAAAACGCTGATTATGTTAATTTTTACTGCAAACTATGTTCTGAAAGGTTTAATTCTTTAGTAAGTGTTGCAGAAGTGCTGTGAAAATGCACTTTCACACGATCCGAGTGAAGGGATAAAAAATGGCAAGCCTAGCACATTCCTCTAAAAGATCACTCTAATTTGCTTACCTAAATTCGACACGTGTAGAAAATCTCTATCAAAATCTGACAGTATAAAAGCACTGGAAAAGTATTTTCTCTCTCTCTCTCTCTATATATAAACGTGTGCGTTTCGGCGCCGTATAAGCCAGACCATTTGACTTACAGCTTTCAAGTTTGGCACGTATATCTCTTGGAAGTTGAGAATGTGCACTTCGGTGAGTGTTTTAAAAAATATTAATTAGAATTTTAATTAATTGAAAATAAAACAAAATCTTGCTGTTTTCTTGCAATCTCTTCTGAAAATATTATTGTACAAAACTAAATTTTACTTCATTTTAAAATTTAAAAAAATCAATTTAATATCAATGTTATCAATTTGTAAATTTTTACTGAATTTCGGTAAATTTTTAAAAAAATATTCTTTTGTTTAATTTTCAGTTTCAACCAACTTGTATAAATAAATATACAGACAAAAAAATTGTTTTTGAAAAGATAATTATTAATGAATTTTAAGTTTAATTTCCAACTCTTATACAAGAGGTGTTCAAATGAAAAGGTACGAAACGACACTGTCGATATAAATGAAGACTGTATTCAAAGTATACACCATAGGCCTGAGCACAATGATCCCATGGATTAAAATCGAAATCAAATTTTGTAAATCTACTTCGTCTGATTATTTTCCTTTTCTTCTACAGAAGCTATAAAATCGTTTTTATGACTGCTTTTTATCTTGAACATTGAATGGCGGCTTAATTTTGTAAATAAACACTTTTGAGAACAACCTGCTGTAGAGAGGAACATAATAGCTACGTGACATCACATTTAACATTTTATTGCCTCGGATGAGGTCACTGGTTTTTCCGTTTGTTTCAAAACGCAACGAAATTCAGCGGAAACGCACCATTCCCTTGTTGTGTTACTAGTGGATATTTTATTTGGCATCGCGCCTGGCGTCTGTTATTCAACTTTTATATTTTTTCCCACCGCCATTTTTCTCTTTTTCTATCCATTTTGACATTTCCAAGATGTAGAGGCCTAGAGGTTTCAAATAAAACATCCCTTCCCCCAAAAATCTGTATTGCTTTATACTCAACTTTTTTCTACTTTCCTCTGAAAATATGGTCTCCACCCTTCAGCGCACTCTCCAGAAATGCTTTTTTTTTATCTCCATTTTGTTGAAATCTTTTCCGTCCGTAAAAGAAAAAATAAAAGTGATTGAAACACGAGAGGATATTTTATGGCAAAATTGCATGTGACCGAATCTTTAGGATGTTGGTTTGATATTTCTGCCGGTCTGGGTTTGCGAACCGCAAAATGTCAATATCCTTTCCTAACCATACTTCTTATCTCTTTTATTATGATATTTTAGATGAATATTTTGGACGGCATTCAAAAAAAGAAGGAAGCTTTTATTTCTCTTTTCTGGCAAAATTTTGCTTCTAAAGGGCAGATAATGAGCTTGCTTCTTTTTAGAGCTGTAACTCTTGTCAAAAATTAAATATAAATGGATGTCAGACGCAGGAGATTTCATTCCAAAACATAAATTTACGTCTCGCACGTGTGATTGTCAAGCAATGGGATTACAAACATGTGTTCAACCCCAAGAAATAAATGTCAGTTATACGGAACTATTGGCATCTTCTCCGTCGATCCGTAATTTTTGGCATCTTCTCCGTCGATCCATGTGGGCGTTTGAGTGACTCGTAATTCTTTAGCATTAGGCTAGGTATGCAATGTAAATTTTCATGCAATTCTACATTGAAAAGTCAAATTTTTGCGGAATTATGAAACTTCTTTTATTTTTTATCCTTAATGTTTGAACTGGTTTCTTTATAAAATCGTTTGGATTTTGTTTCGAAGTCTATTTTTTATGAAGTTACATTGATTTTTAAATTTGAATTTACATTAGTTTTAATTCTATTTCTCATCGTTAGATTTTGTTAGATCGTTAGATTTAAATTCTAATCTTTGATAGAATTTTCTTATGAAAAACCTCATAAATTAAAATCTAAAGCATATTTTTTGTTCAAATTCAGTATAATAATTTCTTAATATGCTTTGCAATTCCTGAACAAGAGAATAAATAATCTATTCATTTAGAAAATTTTTATAGTTATTTTAGTGCTTCAAAATGCGAAAAAATTGAAAATTTCATATTATTAAGGAGTTGAAACCCAGTATTTAAAGTGATTAGAAATATTGCTTATTTTTTTAGTTCAGGAACTAGATAAAATATTTCTTAAGTTATCTGCAAAAGTTTAAGCTAATCATTTTATAAAGCTCTAAACTAGAAGACTTCTGCTTTGTACCTTTTTTTAGCTATAAAAAAAGCTTTAAAGAAACTTTTGTCACTTTTTTTGATATATTTTGATTTTATAGATGTTTTTTCTATCTTTTTTTGCGCAAATATTAAAAATGTATAACTATTTTTGAGTGTTTTCTGAAAAATTAATTCTGAGCATAGTCACATAACTTGAAGGATTATTCTTTTATTACTTATTATTTAGTCACTGAATAAATCACGTGATTAAAATCAATGTTTAAATATACACTTTCACTAATGTTTATTTACTTATATGGCCGCCCTATTGTAGCCTCTTTGCAGGGTATAAAGCATTAGAGCGGATGGTGGGGGTATTGGAGAACAAAATTGCAACACAAGAGCAAACAAGAAAGTTGTTATCAGTATTAAATTGCAGAAAATGTACAATATATATAGAATAAATTTAGAACGCCAATCTTTTGTGACAAAACTAATTACCAGTTCTTACAACAATATTTAATTACAATATAGATATACAAAAGATGAATTAAAGTAGCAGTAGTGGATTTTCCAAAAATTTCTCGCATATTCTCTAATAAAATGAACTTGTTGAAGAGTGAATTCTGTAATAAAAATGAATTTTGGACGTGTTTTTCTCTTAAACGTTTGGGACCTGTAATCATTTTATAAGTTATTAAATACAAGGTCAGCAATTATATCTATTTTATTAATTGCACTCTCAATTGGTTGTTGTGGTGTGTCAGCTCGGGTGTCGTCCTCGTCATCTGACCGTGGTTCAAAATGACGAGGTCCGTCTCAAAATAGTCCTAGTGTTGCTTTAAAACGGGACGTTAATATAACTAAACTAAACTAAATTCAATCGGTTGTTGCCAGATATACGGAAAGGTAAATGTGTGTTAGAGATCATAGCTCATTATAAATATTATTGGATCAAAATTGCAACCTCAAAACCATTTATCAAATTTGATTTATTTAAATCATTGCGGTTTTGATTTATCTAATAAAGGTGTAATCACAGAAAACGCCTTGTATGGCATCGTCATACGATAGTTACAAAATATTAACCTTTTGCGTGGAGTTAATATTTTTACAGAATTTAACGCTTGATGCTTGGCGAGTACTTTGTCGATGAATCCCTGGCATGAGGTTAATAGTATCCGAACATTTATTTTGTTCAAACGAGTTAAATCAAACTGTAACACATAATTGCACTTGTATTTACAAAATCGCATACAAAATTTTATATATTTAAGTTCGTGCTATTTTGAGTTATCGCGTTTACGTGCTTCTGGAAGTACAAGGCGACAGACGGTCAACCCCTTGTTGGATTTTATAGGTGTCTAATCTATGTATCTAATTTTATCCATATAACTGTAATAATTGAGTAAACTTATATTAGAGCAGCCGGACAGACAGACTTCCTCTGAATGGATTTTGTTCAAAATTTGATATATATATACAAATTTGGTGTTAAGTTCGTATGCCAAATGTCATCCGTCTAGCTAAAAGTTTTTTTTTTTTTATTTATTTTTGTCACAGATAGACAAACATTTTCCAAAAACGTATTTTTCGAACTCGGGGATCTCTAAACGTGGGGATTCGTAAAAATCTCGTTTTCGAATTTTTCGATGATTACAGTATTTTCTCTACACTTCATATAAGAGAACCAAATTAGTAAAAATATCAAGTTAATATTAATTATACCAATATTGTTAATATTAACAAAAAGAATAAAAATAGGAAGAAATTAAGAATCCATCCTGAAGACTTTTTCAAGGGTCACCTTCAGGTAGGGATTCAAACAAGGGATTTTTTCTGTAAGGGATCTGACTTTTGTCCAACAATATTAACCCCTCGTGACCCGAAAATCCCCTGATATTGAAGCCCTAGAGATAAACCATTTTTTACAAACGTTATAAAGAATAAAGTTCCCCCCAAAATGAAAAGAATCAAAATGACAAGTTTCCTACATACAATTAACTTTTTGTAGCTGCAGTTGGAAACCCTAAAAATGTTTTCTTTCACTATTATTTGTGTATTAAGCAATGACTTTAAAAAAAATAAATTATTTTGAATTTTTTGGTGTTGATTTCTATTAAATTTCAAACTCTCTATCAGATGGCGCCTCTGGAACGGAATGAAATAATTTATTAACCATTAACTAGTAATTAATTTTAGAAAATAGTAAAATAATATTTACCATCAATAATGCATAAGTGGGAAAGATTTCAGAACTCTAGCACAGCTAACAGTCAGAGTAAAATCAATTATAAAATTCTTTCTCTATAAACATGAAGTTTGTGAAGTTAAATAAGAAGGTTCAAACTGGACCGTTTAAATAGAAAATAGTTTTTGAAAAATAAAGCCATAATTATAAAGTTAAGGTTGTAAAAAAATGAACTGCAATTCAGCTGGTTAATTTATCTGTAATTTTGAATCTTTTGCTGGAATATGTAATTGTGAAATTTCAACAGAATATAAACTCTAGTGGGGTGATTTGTTCCGAGTTGGGACGGAAAAATATCTCTTAATGCTCATTTCGCATCCTTTATAGAAACTTTAATAGAGCAGTGAATTTTTCTTAGTGTTAAGAAATATGCGTGCCAAATTTTGTTTAAATTCATCAATGGATGTGGCATTGCATAAGGCTTTTAGTAGTTGTGTGTCCAAATAAAAGAAATTTTCGAATTTTTAACTTCAATTTATTTTATCCTGGGTGGCATATTTTATGTACAAGGAAGAAGCGACGAGATACATCAGTCTACATCGCGACACAAGAGCAAAAGAGAGAGAAATTTTGCCCTCAGTGATTTTTACAATGGGATTTTGATTGGAATTTCTTGGACACATGCAGATTTAGGATAGGGAAATGTAGGTATCTTTAAAAGAAAGTTGCAAACATTAGGGATTTGTAACCCTTCTCTCGGAACGTGAGAACCTGCTAAAACAGCAGTTTTGTAGAGGGCGTAAAAATAAATCAAAAAAGAAAGTGGCGATTGGATCAGTAAATACAATAACATTTAAGAATGAAGTTAATATGAGTTAAATTAAGATAAAAATTTGGAAATTAATTAGGATTTAAATTAGATTGATTGATATCATTACACACACACACACACACACACACACACACACACACACACACACACACACACACACACACAACTGAATGCTTGTTGTCATTCGTAATATGATTCTTTGTGCTTTCAAAGCGTTTTATCTACTTCGCTTCTTTTCTATTGATTTAACTATACATTTGTTTAATGCTTGACTACAAATTATTTTTAACTATATTTATTGATATGTTTATGCGTGCTCAAGCTTTTGTGTTGATATTGTGCCTGTGCGTGTTTTACTTTTTGATTCTTGCTAGCTTTTTACATTTTAAAAAAAATTATATGTTGTTTAGAATGTTTTCACTCTGTATTCTTTGCTGTTCCTTTTTTTATTATCTATGCTTTAATTGCTTTGTGGCTTGTATTGTTCCTTGTGTGTTTTTAACTCATGCACTCTGTAAATAGAATAATTTCTAATTTTTGTTTACTTTAAATACATAAATAAATAAATTATTGTGTAATGTTATTCAATGAACTGAAGCAAATGTTGTGTAACAAAGAGTTTTGAAAAGTGTTGACTTCGGCGGCTTATTTTGTTAGTAATATTATTGTTTATTTTAGAAACCGTCGTTGTTTTTTTAGTATAAAATTTATGTATTTCAACTAAATGAATACTTACGAAGTCTAACTTTATGATATGTAAGCTTAAGTCTTGCATTCTGAAAATATTTGCAAGCAACTCTTCGTCTATATTTGTCTATCCAACTAGAAGCTTATACAAAATTGATTAGTTTACTCACCTTCAAACTCACAGAAAAACATGAGGTACTATTGAGGTATTCTGAAAAACTACTGACAGGAATATATTTTGTCAAAGTCCGAATAATAATATTTATAATTTTCAGTGTAAATAATTTTACGAAGTTGTTTCTCGTTTGATTTTGAATATGAGAATATTGATTCAAAAACGAACCATTAAAATGACACAAACATTTTTCCTCTTGATTGTTCCATTCATACTGAAATACTTTATTTTTACATTTTCGTATGCGAAATATAGAAGTTTTATTATCGTCAAAAAATTCGAACTCGAGATTTTGACGAATCTTCTCGTTTTAGACCTCCCTGTTTATGAAAAACACATTTTTGGCATTATATCTACCTGATTCAAAGATAACTAAAAAAAAAACGTTTTGAACTAGGCAGATGTAATTTGGTATATGCACTAAATTTAAAGTTTTTTGTCAAACTTATCTATTTTTTGTCAAACGTATCTATTTTTTGTCAAACGTATCTATTTTTTGTCAAACGTATCTATTTTTTGTCAAACGTATCTATGTCCGTGTGTCTAGCTGCGAATGTAAGTTAAACTGTAACTTCAAAATGAAAAGAACTATATGTCTATAATTGGGGTCATAGATTAGGGATCCTTAGTATAGACACCTATCAAATTTTGGGACATATATAACAAAGAATTGGACGTCTGTCGGTCTGTGCTTTCAGAAGCATGTAAAAACGATAACTTAAAAAAGAAGTAAATTAAATATATGAAATTTGATATGGCATTTTGTGGGTGTAATCTTAATTCTCTGTCAAATTTTGTTTTCAATTGGATGAGAAAAACGCATCTACAACAAAAATGAACCTTTATTAGAGAGTACGCGAGAAAGTTTCGGGGAGACTATTCCAGCTGGTTAACATTATTTCAAGTCTAAAATTTAATCTTTGTTTTTCGGATAATAATGATCATACATAGGAGCTATATTAATTGATACTGGAAATTATAATTTGTCAGCGCTATGAACTGCGAATTTAATGAATATATATATATATATATATATATATATATATATATATATATATATATATATATATATGTGTGTGATAGCATATGTATACATGTGATAGCATATATATATATATATATATATATATATATGCCATCATTTATAGTACTATATATATATATTGTTACGAATCTGTGATGCGGCTTCCCAGCATAGTTGGTTCCATAGGAGGTTCCAGAGCTTGGCGACGAATTTGGCGCCTTTGGCGCCAAAATATATTATACCCGAAAAATCGAGAATTTTCCCGACCGTCCAGTAGGAACCGAGTTACGCCTCGAACGTTCCTGATTGGTTGGGAGGCTTCTATCCCCGCGTCCTGAGCCCTATAAAAGGAAGCAGCTGCAGCTGCCAGGGGTCGTGAACCAGTGGTGGACAGAGAAGGTGGTAGTCGGGAGCGACAGAGGAGAGTGGTCGGTATCGACGGTAAAGAAATGGCCTTCCAGAGATAAGCGGAGCAGCGACGGAGTGAAGCTAGTACTGAACTAAGCTGTGCGCTACTGTCTGTAGTAGAGTCTGTTGTATGCTGTTTTGTATGCTGCACGTCTCGGCTGAAGATAATCGTCTTCTGTGCTGTATATAGTTGTCGTCCTTGTGCTGTCCTGTGTGTCTTTGTATAAATAAACGTCGTTGTTTTATTTTCTACTGCCGCCTGCTGATTAAGTGTTCTCCACACCATATAACTCCCACTATCCAAGCGAACCCCGGAAATTTCGTAACAATATATATATATATATATATATATATATATATATATTATATATATATAAATTCATGTTACCCAATTATAAATATCTTGCATCTCATATTGACATTTACAATATAATTCCACTTTTCACCTTATATTTAATGAGTCTTTTTAAAGAAATTTATATATAGTTTGAATTCCATAGAATGGCTCATTGTCTTATAACTGTCTTTTTATATTTTTACTGTTTATAAGAAATTATAAATTTTAGAAGTAATGTTATTTAAAATTCATATCTTTGAAAAGATTGTGATCTCCCCATATATTTTGCAGGATTTATTTCTTTTGCTTTTTATAAATATCAACATGAAATATTTTTAAAGAATATAATAAAATTTCTTTTTGGCATTATGTCTAACTGTGGACACGATAACTCATAAACGCTTTGAACTCGACAGATGAAATCTGGTATATAGAATTAATATTAAATTTATAGATTTCTGCCAAATTTTGAATGAAATCCTTTCTCAGAAAGCCTATCTAACTATTCGAGTACAAGTGAATTCTATAACTACCAAACGTACATTAGATAACATTTGGTAGACAGATTTAGCATCTGAAGAATAGATTCTTTTCAAATTTTGTGCCATATCTTTCAAACGGCTGATTATCTCTAGATCTATGCTTTCGTATAGTATAGATCAATGTATTATAACGTAATTATAATAATTCATAAACGTAACGACATAAATCAATGAAACTCGATATATTATCTTATGACTACAATTGTAATTCCGTGTCGAATTTTGGTCTTGTGACTACAACTGTAATTCCGTGTCAAATTTTGCTCTTGTGACAACAACTGTAATTCCGTGTCAAATGTTTGGTCTTGTGACTACAACTGTAATTCCTTGTCAAATGTTTGGTCTTGTGACTACAACTGTAATTCCTTGTCAAATGTTGGTCTTGTGACTACAACTGTAATTCCGTGTCAAATGTTGGTCTTGTGACTACAACTGTAATTCCGTGTCAAATGTTGGTCTTGTGACTACAACTGTAATTCCGTGTCAAATTTTGGTCTTGTGACTACAACTGTAATTCCGTGTCAAATGTTGGTCTTGTGACTACAACTGTAATTCCGTGTCAAATGTTGGTCTTGTGACTACAACTGTAATTCCGTGTCAAATTTTGGTCTTGTGACTACAACTGTAATTCCGTGTCAAATTTTGGTGCCAATCAATTGACAGAAAGACGTCAAAAATTTATATTCCCATGATAGATTCAGTAAAAATGCTAGATTCACATCAAAGAACTATATTTTATAACTATCTTTCACAAATGTCATACAAGGTATTCGCGGCTTTACTCAAGGTACACAAGGAAAGGGGATTTCACCTTTGCGAGAGAGTTTCAGGAAAACTAGTTCCTCTGTTTTTGTTTTTTTAATCTTTTCGATATAAATGTATTTATTATTCTTTCCCACTTGCAAGCGAATGAATGAGTTGACAAAGATCAATGTAAAGGGGTTGAAGTGGAAATCGATGATACTTTACTGATCGATTTCTATAAACACAATATTTTTACTCGTTCATATTTTAAACATTACATTTGAAAAGTGACAGATGAGCCCAAATTATTGATGCCTTTCGATCCATGGTTACAAATACTAGTTTGATATTGATGGTGAATGTTAGAGGTGATATAGCATTTCGCTATCTTCAGCCAATCAATAGCTTTTCTTGTTTTTCTTCTTTCTGGCTCAGAGGAAACGTTAAAATTGATTTTTGCTGCCTTTTTCGAAAAAGGCAGCAAAGTGTTTTCGAGCTGAAGTATGAGAAAAGTTATTTTACTTTTCGAATTTGCATACATTTCGTTTTATCTTTCTGTTTCGCAAGCCAGCTTGTGTAAAGAAAAGTGAAAGCATATTGCAAAATTTTTTGGGGAATACTTTAACCATTCCTGTTTTTTAGAAATCAATTTTCGAAATTTATTTTAGGAAGAATAAAAATTTAGCGATCGAAGTAAAATTTTTATTTTATGTATCCATTTTCATTTATTTTTCAGAAAAATATCCGCTGAATCATCAATTTTTATGTAATGAATGAATAGAATTGTTTATTCATAACAGGGGCTGCAGGGTTGCAGCACTTACTATGTTTCCAAACACTGTTTGCTCAAAAACTTTATTCTGAGTTTAAAAATCTCCATTTCTTATTTTTATTATTGTTCACTATTCTGTTTACTAAAAGTGGATTTCCGTCTAGGCAGATAGGCAGCTGCCTTCATCCGCTTGGCTAAGAGATTAATGTATCATTTTACTAGTTATTTTAGGCGGCCAACTGATTCGCCGGGAATATTGGTTATTTTAATTTCATTTGAATCCTTTAAATATAACTTCATGTCTATGATTTTACCAAATTAACTGACACTTAAGCCTGTTATTTTAATTGTCTTACTCAAGTTCTGTTTATTGTGCCCATGAGCCTTTCTAAAGGAGATCAATATCATGAAAACGTAACGCTATTTAAAATTTAAATATCCGATTCATCTGTTTTCTAAATTTATCTATATTTTAGCTTCATTTTTTAAAATTATTTTTGTAAAATACATAGATATTAAACAGATTCCAGCATTTTTAGCTTTCAACTATTGAAGAAAATCATACTATTAAATATTTGATGAAACGATGAAAATGGTTTGAATTTCAGGGCAACAGTATTATCTAATGTTAAAAATTTCAGAAGCAGACATTTTTTTGAAAACTGCTAAAATTCAACAAAAATTCGTAGGATTTTATATTGGTATCATTAACCCTTTCGGGACGGGAGGCCTCTATTCTAGACACACTCACGGGACGGAGCGTACGCGAAAGGAATCAGCTGATGAGTAAAATATCAAAGGCTGAATATGAGCAAACTGAAAATCAGGATACCAAAACTATATTTATTTCAAAAGTAATTGACGCAGGAAGCCATCTAGGACCTTTAAAAATCGTTTCAGTTTGAAATGCACGTATGCATCACCGCCCCATGAGCTCGATTTCCAGAAATAGCACGGGTGGTACGCCCGCTGTGAGAGATGTTCGCTAGTGAAATATTTTTTATAGATTGAAATGGTGCAAACTTCATTTTTGTGCAATAATATTTTAGTAATCAAGGAAATCATTAAATTAACCAAGAAAATCATAATTAAAATTAATCAAGAAAAAATTTCACTTAAGAATTTTCACTTGATTTTTAATTAATTAAAATTTCACAATCACATGTGTTAGATTATATTTCATATTATATATGTTCCTAATTTGATAACTTTAAGTCAGACGGTTTGGCCTATACAACACCAACACACGCACGCACTCTCTCTCTCTCTCTCTCTCTCTCTCACACACACACACACACACACACACACACACACACACACACACACACACACACACACACACACACACACACACACACACACACACTTTCATCTTTATTTTTCATCTTATTTTATTATTAGTAAAAATATGTATACAGATTCGAAAAGGTCAGACTAACCTAGAAGTTAACAAAGTCAAATTATTATATTTGATGTATCATAAAATCTTAAATAATATCATCCAAACTTCTCGATCCTAAAATTATAAGTATCTTTGCAAATGAAAAAAAAAAAAAAAAAATGAAATGTTATATTTTTTCTGTTATATGTGTACTCAATTTATTTCATTCACTTTGAATACAAGTTTTAGAATCATGATTATTTTATGTATCACACCTAACATTTCTTATTACAAAGCCCGCATTACAAAATAAATATTTATTGACCTGATCTCCTTCCTTTACTTCTAAGTTCGGCAACGAACTGAATAGTTTAGATCATTCTTCTAGTAAAGAACAGATGACAGTACTGCCCTTCATTTCATGCCACTAGTCATTATAAAATTTTCTCCAACACTCCACGCCAAGAAGACGATCACAATGAATTTTACGAGGAGAAAGGGTAGATTAACTGTCGCATCCTTTTCCACCTAACACAAAACAGTCAGTGTTCTAGAACTCCGCCCCCCCCCTCTTATCATAAATTGTGGGATTTAGAGGAAACGAGGAGATTAACAGTTTTCTCCGTAAGACGCGTAAGTCTTCTGTGTCACTTTTCGGAACAGGGCTCACGAAGTATGAAATATGGCTTGCTAATGACATCCTGGATAGAACGTCGTTTACGGCTACTAAGGTTCAATTATTGCTTAGTCAACGGGAAGCTCCCTTTTTAGAACTTTTTATTTCATTTCTTGACAGTTTTCGGGGCTGGTTTTGAAAAAGGTAGTTAAATCAACTGATTCTTCGACTAGTTATCGATAAATAAGGTAAAATTTTTATTTAAAAAATTAATTAAATTTTTAAAAAAGTGAATGAGTTTTATGCTATATATGCAATTTTAAAATTTGTATATACATTATAATTATATTATGTTGTTATGTCTGTAATTTGTAGCCTTTTTTTATATTGTTTGTATATTTGGGTTAAAAGTAGTAGTTAATTCTAATAATGTTAACATCCTGAAATGGGAACTTTATTTGATAATTTTCAATGTAGTAAGCTTTTTTTTTTTTAAATTAGCCGTTTTACTACCATCTGCAATTAATTTATATTATATATTTTATTCATGCTCATATTTCTTTTTAGAAAAAAAAAAAAAAAGAGTTTGTTATTCAATGAAATCGAGTCCCGCCGCATCATAGCGTCATATTAAAAATTTGAGTATTAGGATAATCTATTTCAAAGTTTCCATTTTCAGTTTTGAAATGTCACTTTCTGATTAAAAATTTAAGCATCAGGGTAATCTATTTCAAATTGCATATTGTCATTTGCGGTAATGAGGTTTCACTTCCTTATTAAAAATTTAAGTATCAAATTGCACGTTGCCATTTGCTGTAATGAAATGTCACTTTCTGATTAAAATCGTAAGTATCAGGGTAATCTATTTCAAACTGCACGTTTCCATTTGCGGCAATGAAATGCCACTTTCTGATTAAAAATTTAAATATCAGGGTAATCTATTTCAAATTGTACGTTGACATTTGCAGTATTGAAATGCCACTTTCTGATTAATAATTTAAGTATCAGGGTAATCTATTTCAAATTGTACGTAGAAAATTTCCAGTAATGAAATGCCACTTACTGCTTCATTATGTAAACTACACATATATTAAATGGTTTTTTTTTCTTTGGCATTCAACAATATAAGAAAATGTTACATTACATATTTCAGGGAAAAAAAGAAAATGATTTGAATTTTAGGGCAATGCTGTAATCTATTGTTGAAAGTAAAGCAAAAATTATTTCAAAAAATTATTAAATTAAAAAAAAAGAATTGAACGATAATTAAATTGTTAACACACACACATAAAACACACACACACACACACATAAAACACACACACACACACACATAAAACACACACACACACACACACACACACACACACACACACACACACACACACACACACACACACACACACACACACACACACACACACACACATTAAATTTTAAAGTGGTGTAAAAATTAAAATTGAGATGTAATAATTAGAAAAATTATTACTAAAAACATCCAAAATATCACTTAATTTTTAATTAATTAAATTATTATTAAACTATTAATGTTTTAAATAATTTTTCAGTTGCAATATTCTTACCTTCTAAGTATATCGGTAAGGAATTTGGTACCTCTAGGTTTAATTCTCGGCCCTACAAGACTTAAAAAGCTGTTAATATTCACAGATGCATTTCATAAAAATAAATTTATTACACTTAAATTTCAATTTAAAATTTATCAATAAATTTGAAATGATGGTAAATTTCCGAAATTTTATAATCGAATAGTAAGATACAAATTTTCTTTAATAACTCTTTCTGATAAGATATAATATAATTAATAAAAGTTCTCACTTCATTCATTCTCTATTATTAGAATTCCTTCTGCCTTTGATATTAAAGAACTGAAGTAATCAGCAAAAGTATTTAGCTGAAATATTACGAGTTCGACTTAACATAAGCAAACTTTTTCATTTATATGTTTAATAAAAAAGTGTCAGTTCTGTTTTTCCTTTTGCAAGTAATAGTGTGTTCGTTTTGTGATCGATGTTTTAAAATCTGAATAGTTTAATTTTCTCGTTGTCTATATTTTTTGTTTGTTTTCCTAAAGAGCGTGTAAGATCATACTCGGCATATAAGATTCTTTAGATAATATAACAATTTTGGCAAATCAGCCTAGTGATACCACAAAATACTCTATTATCCATTCATGTTTCGTTTAAAATGTGTTATGTTTATAGGTTCACATACTATCAATAAATTATGTCATCTGTGATGAAAAATACCTTTCCACAAT
The DNA here is from genome assembly GCF_947563725.1 of Argiope bruennichi. Classification (NCBI taxonomy): domain Eukaryota; kingdom Metazoa; phylum Arthropoda; class Arachnida; order Araneae; family Araneidae; genus Argiope; species Argiope bruennichi. Next base: position 22,661,719 of record NC_079154.1, on the reverse strand, counting down.
AATCTACAGGACAAATCATTGAATCTAGAGCTATCAAAGTTGAAACGTAATTATTTCTTTGATTAAATTTTGAAGTTTTTTCTCTATATTTTCTGCAAAATTATTTCATAAACATTATTTTTAACTGATCTCAAAAGAAAAAAAAACTTCTTTTATTATTCCATAAAATCTTTTCCTTTTGTGTTTTTTAAATTTTTTTAGTTTAATAAATAATTTATAGCAATATTTATTTTATTGTTTTGATGAGTTATCAATCAATTTCATAGACCTATCAAACCATTCATTCATCTAATTTTGCAAAAGTCAAAATTAAAATTAGGAAAAAAAAAAAAATTATTTTCTTTAGACCTTAACTCCGAAGTTGGATTTTTACTTCTGTTTTTATTCCTTACGATATATGAATTTTAATTTGCATGAGCATTAATTTATAACATTTATAGTTAATCAAATAACAGGGTGTTTTATCAAATAACAGGGTGTCTTATCAAATAACATGTCTTATCAAACAGGGTGTCTTATCAAATAACAGGGTGTCTTAACATTTATAGTTTATCAAATAACATGATGTCTTACCAAATAACAGGGTGTCTTACCAAATAACAGGGTGTCTTACCAAATAACAGGGTGTCTTATCAAATAACAGGATATCTTATCAAATAACATGATGTCTTATCAAGTAACAGGGTGTCTTATCAAATAACATGATGTCTTATCAAGTAACAGGGTGTCTTATCAAGTAACAGGGTGTCTTATCAAATAACAGGGTGTCTTAACATTTATAGTTTATCAAATAAAATGATGTCTTATCAAATAACAGGGTGTCTTATCAAATAACAGGATGTAACATTACATAAATACATTCCATATTAATAGATTCATATTCAAAAAAGAAAAGGCTTGTTTAAAAAATAAACCCATTGGTGGTGGTCTCCTTTGAAATTTCTCGCATACTCTCTAATAAAGATGTTATGCCAGAAAAAGCATTGCTTGACATTAGCGTACAATAGTAACGAAATGTTACTGTAAATTTAGCATTTTTGCTGAATCTGGCGGGTGATCCTTGGCGAGTTTTTCGCGGATTAATCCTCAGCATACGCTTAATAGTATCCGTAAATCGAATTTATGTTTTAGACGCACTTTCCTCAGCCGATTGAAACAAATATTTGACACAAAACTGCACTTGTAGTTGAAGAATTGCACACTAGATTTGATATTGTTACGAAATTTCCTGGGGTTCGTTTGGATAGTGGGAGTTGTATGGTGTAAAGAACGCACAATCAGCAGTAGAAAATGAACAACGACGTTTATTTACAGGAAGACACACAGGACAGCACAAAAACGGCAACTATATACAGCACAGAAGACGATTATCTTCAGCCGAGACGTGCAGCATACAACGGTATACACAGCAGCTCGACTCCGTCGTTGCTCCGCTAGTCCCTGGAAGACGAGTTCTTCACCGTCGATTCCGACTACTCTTCGGCTACTCAATTCACCACCGGTCCACGACTCGATTCACCGTGACTCCCCGGCAGCTGCAGCTCCTTTTATAGGTCGTAGGAGGCGGGGCTAGGAGCCTCTCAACCAATCAGGAACGTTCGAGGCGTATCTCCGTTCCTACTGGGCGGATCGGGAAAATTATCGATGTTTCGGGTATAATCTATTTTGGCACCAAAGTCGCCAAATTCGTCGCCAAGTCCTCAAATAGTCACCAAATTTGTCGCCAAGCTCCGGGACCTCCTATGGAATCAACTATGCTGAGAAGCAGCATCACAGGTTCGTAACAATATATTTAAAGCCCTGCGTTTCTGAGTTACCGCGTTTGCATACTTCTAAAAGAACATATCTACAGTTCTGTCCCTTGTTGGATTTGGCTCAAAATTCGTCGGGTGTCTGCATTACAGATGATAAATCTATCTACCGAATTTTATCTATCTAGCTCTCTTCGTTTTCTAGCTATCGTATTTACTTATAATCGGACAGCTGGACAGACAGACTTTCTCTGATTGTAATCTGCAAATTTGGTGTTAAAACGTTGTGCCAAATTTCATCCTTTTAAGCTCAAAGCGGTTTTCAGTTATCTTTGTCACAGACCGACAAACAGATGAACGGACAGACAAGCAATATCCAAAAATATTGTGGTTTTTGAACTCAGGGTGGTCTAAAACATGGGCATTCGTCAAAATCTAGATTTTTTTAATGATTACATAACTTTCCCTGTACTTGGTATACGAACAAGTAATAAAGATTCGAACAGAGTCTGAAACATTATCATGTTACAATGTTTCGGTCTAGATATTCGAATCTTTCTTAAATTTATTCCAAGCAAGTGTTCACCAAGTTTCTGCTCGATTATCTACACACTCTTCCATCCGCTCGACAACCTGCCTCTCGAACGAATTATCTGGGGATAGAAGAACAGAATGGAACGCCTCGTCTGCGCCGTCGATTCTCCCAATGAAGTCCTTTTTCCGGCGTCACACACTTCCACTTCACTTGCTTGACCTTAATTGCTTAAACGGAGACCTTTTCTGTAGCAAGGGGCTCGAGTTAATTAAAATCTGACGGAAAATGTCCTCTGCTTTATGCGAGAGGATTGACTCGGGGTGCTCTGCGACAGAGGAAGTACGTGCCGGAATGTCTGATTGGAGAATGGCGTGTGGGATTCTGAGATCCATGATGAGTGCTACAATCTATTTGCAGCCGAGTGAATTTGGAAATGGATAGGGGGATCCGGAAGAAGTGTCTGATAGATAGGAACGGATAGCAGGAAATCGTCATACTCGAGTGATAAAAGCTTGTTTAAAGTCAGAGTGACTATTTCTATCTGTGATATAATTTTTTATGTAAATATTGCGTTTTATTCGCTTTATGATTGGTAGATAGCGAACCATCTGACTGATGACGCTTGAGGTTTGTTTTGCCAGTTTTGTTCGAAATAATGAATGAAAATTATTATTACGTCATTGGAAGTATTTATATTGCATTTGACGGTGATATGGTGGCAAATAAGGAAAATGTAGCTTTAATTAACGTCAAATGAACAGAAAATGTGTTTAAAACAATATTAGGGCAGCGGTGGCCTGGTGGTAAGGTTTCGGCTTCGGAACCGGAGGTTTTCAGGTTCGAGACCCGATTCCAGCAAAGAACCGCGGGTCTGGTGCATGTTAAATCCGCCGGGGTCAAATGTTCTCCCGCTAGTGTGGTGTGGAAGTTCGGAGAGGGGTAGGTGCCAGCTCATGTGCCGTCTTCGTCATCTGACTGCGGTTACAAGGTTCGTCCAAAATAGCACTAGTGTTGCTTTCAAACAGAGAGATACCGTTGTTGCTTTCAAACAGAAACTAAACTAAAGAGACATTGTTAAGACATAGATATACCGTTTGTGGCATCACTCATGAATAACTTTCAGGTTTCTTTATCGTTTTCTAGTAAAAGAAATTTTTCGTCTCTTGCCAGCAGTCGCCTAAATATCTAAGCAATACACGTGTAAACCATGTATTGTTTTATAAAAATAATAATGGGGCTTCCAGCGCTATCAAATGAGGAAAAAAATGCAAGGAAAGACTGCGAGAATCTGGTAATTTGAAAAGAAAAGCTGGTCGTGACACTATTAAGCTGGAGACAAAATGCGAAAAATGGAATCCATATTTATATATTATAGATATAAGCAAAGAATATTCCCATTGTGGGACTTTCAGTTTTGAATCGGAAGTAGACCGATCGGCAGATGTATGTTGTCATCATGCAAAGATGAAGCTTCCAGCACTAGAAAAAGACTAATGGAGTTAAAATAAACATGCTAACTAGAACTAACGACACATCGCGTACAGTATCTATCGGAAAACATCTGGATTCGAGAACGAAAGTGAGCAGGGAGCGAAACCCCTTGGTTATCTATACAAATAATAAAGTTGAATGTGAGTGTATGTGTTTGCGCTATACAGGTTAGATCGTTTGACGTAAAGCTATTGAATTTGCAATACATATACGTTGGAAGGTGGAAATGTGTACGTCGAAGCGATGTTTTTAAAATTTTTAATTAGAATTTTACTTAATTAAAAATTAAGTTGAATTTTGGTGATAATATCTTTTCAGTGATAATATCGTTGTACAAAAATAAGCTTTGCGAAATATTAAAAATTTGCTTTTTTAATAGCAACAGTTTAATAATTTTGCAAATTTTTGGCAATTAAAAACATTTTTTTGCCTAATTGCCAATAATAGATTAATTGCGTTGTGGTCCTGAAATTCAAACCGCTTTCATTGTTTCTGCAAATAATTAATCACGGGATATTTTCTTTCATTGTTGAAATCTAAGAGGGATTCTGGTTATTCTTTATGTTGTTGTTGTTTCTTATGGCACTTGCCATGGACAAGCCCGCTGTTCAAAGACAGCCGATTTAAGCCTAAGGGGGAGCGCCTCTTGTTATTATCGTTGAGCAAACTTGGGCCAAGAGTACGACTTGACTCTCACGCATCACTCATTCGCTTGCACAACTCCTTTTTACAGGAGGGCACATTCACACATCTCACAGATAGAACAGGAAGAACAACCATGCCCAAACCGGGACTCGAACCCTGGACGCCCAGATCACGGGAAAGATGCGCTACCCCTATGCGAGGACGCCGGCATTTATGTAGTTCACAAGACAAATTAAAAAAACTACAATGTCGGGAAATTTGGACGATAGATGAATCGGATATTTGCTTTTTAATGGCGCTATGATGTGATGGGACTGTCACCATTTGGAGAATTCATATACACATTAAACAGAATTTAAATAAGGCAATTAAAAAAAAGACGGCGTTAATGCCAGACAATTTGGCGAAATCATGGACATCAACTTATATCTAAACGATTTATTTGAAATCTAATATAACCAACTTGATGAACCAGCCAGTCGCCAAAGTCGACTAATTTGTAATCTTCTTCGGTTTATTATTTCCATTTAATTCATGGTACAGAATTAGAATGGAAGGGTCTAGACGTTTTCTCGGTGCACCCAACATTAGGACTTTGTAAGTTCAAATATTAAGTCTTGGAACTTAATATTTGAACTAATAATCAATACTTTTGTATATTGATTATTAATTTTTTTTTAATTTTAAAGCTTTGTTTTTCGAAATTTTTTATCCACAGTTATCTGTCTTAATAATAAAGGTGGGGTATATGTATATGTGTTGGTACTTTACAAGTATGCTTGCTAAAGTTACTAAATTTGGTGATATATACTTTAAAAGATTTAATTGTGCACTAAGGAATTAATTTAAAAAATTTAATTAGAATTTTTGCGAATAAGAAATTAAGCTATTTGGGGCATTTTTCTTTGATAAATACCGAAAATATTATAGTTCAAAATTGATTTTTACATCATCTTATTATTCGAAAAATTGTCTGATACTTTGATATCAAATTTTTGACTCCTGATTTTTTTTCTGTTTTAAATTAAGATATTTTAATCGTATTTTACTGCAAAATATTTATTGTCAAGTGACGTTAAAGTCGTTAATTGTTTCTACTAAAGTTTTTTACACCCATTATTGATGACCAAGTTATGAAGAGTTGGCTTATTTTTCTATGTTAAATAAGTGTCGGTATGAGGTAGGCTTTTAATGAAATTTTGTTGTATTTACGTTTATTTAACTACAAAATTAAACAATGATGAACTATTTTAAAGTGCGTCAATTTTTAATAATGCTTCTCCTTCCTGTAATATTATTAAATATATGTAGATATTGACAGAAAATTTCGGAAATGCATTGCAAAATGAAGAGAACGTCATAAGGCTTTTAAAATAGTATCGAGACATATAGAGTTTATATTTCTATTAAAATTAAAAATATTTTGTTGTGTAATCCATTAAGATATAATTACCGAAAACATTTAATAGAAATATTTAGCAGCTATTTATATCAGTGCACCAACTGGTCGTCAAAGGCAGCTAGTTCTAAGTAAAACAGGTACATTTCAAATATTAAAAACTATGCATTTAAAACATTTCCAACCCAAATCCATTTTGTAAATAAGGTGCATAGAAATGCCTGGTTTCTGATTCTTATCACTTTACAGTAAAAAAAAAAAAAAAAAAAAAAAAAGGTTATGAATTAACGTAAGTAATTCACAGAAAATCAATTTATTTGGAAACGACACATTTTTATCGTGAAACCAAAAAACATAACTTTCTCATCGCAAAATTTAAGAGGAGAAAAAAAAAAAAAAAAAAAAAAAAAAAAACTCCCAGCAAACAGTGATCTCTAAAGAGAACCATAAAAGCTCCAGAAGGGCCATTCGAGGAAACCAATACAATTCGCTATCTCGTAACGCCCGGAGACCAGATTCCAGCCCCCCCCCCTCCCTTCTGTTTCATTGGAGAGCTTTTTATTGCTTTAAAAGAAAGTTATTTCCAATCAGAAAAATTCCAGTTGCCCTTTAGGCGATAAGCCCTTTTTTAAAGGCATTTTTTTTTCTCTTGCAGTTAAAACAACGCTAATGAATCCTGAGATGTTTTATTTTAACATGCATTGTGGAAGATTTAATGAGAGTAGTCCCGTTTCGAAGTTATGGGATGGATGTTTTTGGGATGCAAGTTGTAATTTTCAATGATTGTTTAATGACTTGGAGGTCGTCCGAGTTGATACTCTTATTTGGAATGTCCACGTCTGTGGGGACCATTTGACTCCAAGGAATTCGATTGTTTTTCGGTTCATATATACGGCCAAAGTCAGTCCTCCCCGACTTCCCAATAAAGTGATGACATTCCGCGCCATTCTATTTTATTTATTTTTTAGTTCGTCGATTAATTCTCTAGTATTCCATGCTAGCTTCACTCCAAACCTTTCAAGAAACACTTTGCTAGATTACACTACAATCCCCCTCCCCCTCCATCCTTGCAACTTAAACTCTCCCTTTCCACCTATGTTCACTGACCACACATTCAGAGTAGTAAGATGGAAGTGGACTGACAAAAATCGGGGTGAATTGGATATTCAGCTTTCTATCCCACGCCATGCCATTTCTGACCGGTTTCTGCCATTAATTGATTTTGGAGTGCCGTCACTTCATTAGTGGGGCTCTATGTAATAAAGTTTGTACGGCTTAGTTCTAAATGTGTAGTTCTGTAAAGAGAAAATAAAAAAGGTATTTTAGGTTAAATATAATGAATTTATATTATGTATGACTAAGAAATGCTATAAGAAAATGTGATATCCTTCCACGTTAAACTTATAAAAATAAATATAATGCTGCAAAATGTTTGCTTTCTATAATTAACTAGGGGGTGGTGGTGATATTTTTAAAAGGAATTTATTGTAACAATTTACAACTAGCTATTTTGTTATTACCTGCAAATAAAATTAATAACGAAATAAAGTGATGTCTAGAATAATAAATCTAGTAAATAAAAACTGAATTCTTTAAGTATAATTTCCACTGCCAATTTTCAAATTTATGAATTTTTCCTTAACTTCTATACGTTTAAAGAACGAAATAAAGAACCTAATATGTTTTCTTTATAAATCTGTTTTTGCTGATGGTTTACGAAAATACATTTATGGGTTTTCAGATTTTGTTTATAAATGAGGGATAAATTCTTATTTTCCGTGTTCTCTTCGAGAAATTCATTTATTTTTATTCTTTTTCTTTTACAATTCGGAATGAAAGCACAGAAATGAATGAAGAACCGAAAGTAAATACTTTTATATTTACGTTTTGCTCGCCAAGGAAACTGAATTGCTCATTTTTTTTTCAATCCTAAGTTTTTTCCCCCATCTTTCATCTCCATCTTGCGCAATTTCCCCCTTTCGATTCTTATAAAAGTTTTCGTCTTCGGAAGGCGGAATTCGAAATTGAGTTTTCTGTCGGGAATAAATTCCGTCAAAAGAATTATTAAGTAAATGTCAAAATGTTTCGTAAAGTTCAATCAATCTGCAAATGTAGTGCGTTAGATATAATTCTATTTCCTTACGAAGATGTATTCAAAAATTATTGGAACTTGGTATTCGAAGTGCTATTTGTAAAATGATTTATTTTAAAAAGAGCAGCAGTTTGCAGTGAATTCTTTTTATTTAACCAATCCAGGACTTTAGTCAGAAGGAGTAGTCAGGTTAAGTCAGGTTAATTAATTAACATTAAGTTTTTTAATTAATTAAAAATTAAGTTGAATTTTGAGAGTTTTTTACCTCAATAATATCCAAAAAAAAATATTACACAAAAATAAATTTTATAACATATTAAAACTTTAAAAGTTGTCTTTTTTAATGATATCAATTTAATAATCATACAAATTTTCCTGAATTTTACTTACTTATGGCCTTTTTTTTTTCAAAATTTTTTCCCTAATTTCCAACAATAGATGGCATTCTTGTCCTGAAATTCAAACCATTTTTATTGTTTCATCAAATATGTAATCGTCTGTTTTTCTTCCATTAACGAAAGTTAAAGAAGGATTTTTTTTAATATAACTGTGTAGCTTACGCGATGTATAAAAAAAAAGTGAAATTAATAATACCGCGGAATTTAGATTATAGAATGGAATTAGGCAGCGTTTGGAAGCTTCATGTGTACGAAAAACAGAACTTAAGCAGGATAAGAAGACGTTGATATCTGGCATTTGGGCGGAATCAAGGACATGAAGTTATATCCAAACGATTTATCTGAAATGAAATATAACAAGTATTCTCGGGTTACTAGCTGGTTGCCAGAACAATTAGTATAAATAATACATATTCATAATTATAAAAGATTTCTTTACCTCAGATACATTTTCAACCTTCTTACGGTACTGTATCGCCTTTTCAGAGTCCCTATTATCTCTGCTATTACTGCAACTATTCTAAAAAGTTCGTGTATGTTGAGAAAAATCTCTTATTCACTTCAGTTTAACCTTATTTGTTTTATTTACGGCACTTTACGAGTCCGCTGAAAGATCTGTCAGCGATTTAAGCCGAACGTGCGTCTCTTGTTTTTCAGTAGCGCCAACTAGGGCCAAGAGTACGACTTAGCTACTTCATGAGTCACATTCGTTCATTCGTTTGTACAACCCCTTTTTACAGGGGGGCACATTCACACACCTCACAAATAGAACAGAGAAGAAGAACAACCATGCCCAAACCGGGACTCGAATCCAGGACGCCCAAATTCAGGGGGGGAGACGCGCTACTCGTATGCTAGGATGCCGGCTTATTTTATTATTTCTTTTGATAACCGACGATATACTGTCTGGAAATTAATTCAATTTTTTTTACCGTTTAAATATTCAACAGGTATTTTGTCGTCTTTATAAAAGTTTGCTAATATATCGAAATCGTTAATGTTTCCTGAGTCAGAAATCAAACAAGAAAAGGGAAATAGAATACTTTTTTTTTTTGCATTAAAAAAAAACTTGTTCTAAATTTCTGTAATCATGGCATCCAAAAATAGAAAGAAAAAAAAATAAAAAAAATAAAAATTCGATTATCCATTTTGGAAATATTAATATCCACGCTGGACCCATCAACTTCGTTATTTGATTTTTGGCAACGTGGGGAGGGGGGGGGGTCAGCTCATTGGCCTCCTCCTGGATTTGCCAATATGAAAACATGAAACAGATTGCATGAAATATGCCACGCACATTTTAACGTAGAATATTTTTATCGATGAGCCACTGACGTTAACATGTTATGTACAAATTGTAAATCCGTTTATCGGGGTAACCATAGCAATATTGAAGTAGTACATGTAGTAACACTCTACTTCTGATATAGAACACAAATGAAGATATTGCAGTTCTGGAAAAAAAATCATAATGAAAGCAGTCATGGTTGCGGCTTAGAATACACTTTATGTGTATTCTAAGCCGCAATCAATCAAAAAACATTACTTCCAAAACTTGTTGAATTTTTTCCTTCTAGATATATTTGTTTATTTAGCGTTAACGGATGGTTGTGACAAAATGGGAACTGTTTTAATTAAAATTCTTTTTTGAAATTTTTACTTCTCGTTATAGAAAAAAATTAAGGGAGATTCGAATCTGTAATCTGAGACATTATAGCATGAAATTAATTTAGGCTTGATTTGTCTGAATTTATATTATATATATAAAAACTTACTAATTATAGCAACGATAAAATGTAGTGAAAAAATTTATCTCATTTCATCTTGATGCGCATACACAATACACAACAACTAATATAATGTAAAGTATTATTGTAAAATTTACCTAATAATGATTTTTTAAAAATTTATTAGAATTAAAAAAAATTGCTTGGAAATAAAATTGGCGTCATTAAAGAGCTTTTTTTATTTGAAAATGATGAAGAAATAATTTTTATGTTTCAAATATGCTCCTAAATTATCACAAATAAACTCTGAATATATATATAGTTAAAAGTTCTATTAATTTTTAACTAAAAATTAATTAACATTTTTTAAAATCCCTTTCTTATTGACCATCTACTACCCAAGAAGTAACTACGTATCAAATCTGGCAGTTTTAGATCGAACCATATCACGCAGTAGCAGAATGATTTGCATCATTAATGTCCATTTTTCTTGAAGTTTTGTCAGTTTGCAAGTAGTTGTTTATAAATAATAGCACATAAAGATGTAGATAAATTTTTCGCGGAAATTCAACTTAAAAAAATTATATATATTGTAGCAATGAACAAGTTTTTGCATTAGGTGAATAATAATGCATTGAATTGCTTTACCGAGAGCAATGGATTAGTATAAACATTAGTACATTAAGAAATATCGTACAGTTAGACATTAGATTGTTTTGATTATGTCCGAATATAAAACAGCCCATTAACAATACAAAAGTCAGTTATTATCATGTGAGAACATGATGTTGTTTTAGTTAGGGGATTTTGAAGCTCGAAATCGCGTAGGCAATGAATAAAGCATAAATGGCAATTTTCATCTTCATCTTTTAATCGCATATGTTCTTTTACCTGATTTTACCAGTATTGCTTTATTATTATGTACACTTCTTTGACAGCAGATGCATTTTTAACAGGTTGACCTGCTTTTACCAGTATTGTTTTATTATTACGCATGCTTCTTTGACAGTAGATGCGTTTTTAAAAGGTTGGCGTAGAACTATGATATCATAGCTGTTATTTCATCTCAAAACCGACGAGCAACACACAACACCGAACGACACATAAAGGAATGAGGGGAAAGCTCTTGAACATTTTAACCCCGGTCTTATATAATTATATAACTTAAGATTTTGATAGCGAAAATATTTCTTCATAGGGCTAATATATAATGAGATTTCGATAAGGATTTTCCGCTACACGCGTCGACGAGGTAAGGGAAAACACAGGGATCTTTTAAAAAGAATGTGGACATTTTCTGTCTCTTCTCGCGGAGCGTGTGAATGTGTCGGCGTTTAGTCGATTCAGCAATTTTACAAACCTTCTCTTGAATTAATTAAGTAGAGAAAGTGGCATTGGATCAAGAAATAAGAGAATATTTTAGAATGAAGTTACCATTGGCTAAATTAAGATAAAACCTTGGAAATTAATTCAACTGAAATTAAAGTTTAAAATATCATTACATATATATAGAAATAGAGACCTATAGAGATGTCTCGTGATTGTTTGTAACCGGTTTAAACTGGTTCATAACTTAAATGAATTAAGACAAATAATGACTTAAAAATATTAATGTCCTCACATGATTTTTTAAAATTTCTTTTTATTTTGTACATTTTGAAGCATGGTATAAGATTAGAGATTTCACAGACGGTTCTGATTTTCGGAAATTCCTTTTTTCCTTGCCAGGAATGTTCTTTCTCTAGACTACATCTACCTCATACCGTCATTTTTTATAAATTTAGGAGCCATCATCCTGTCATCACCTCTCTCCTGGGCATTCACTCCCAGAATTTATGTCTACTCTTGTGTTGAACTGTTCTGCCAATTGCCAAAACTCTTTTCCTCTTTATGATTCTAACCTTCAGAAGCCAGTGTTTGTTCTAAAGTTTTTGTACATAATTTATTTCCGTTTGTAGGATTAAACGAGCCATTACATAAACCGCCGTAAGTACCTTATTGTTGTTGGGTTTTTTGGACCTTCGGAACAAAAAGAAAAAGATTCCTATAAGGAAGAGACTGAAAGATTGGATTACTATTGATCTGGAGAAGACAGGACAATCTTTTCTGCTACTAGCAGCGCCATCTTTCGTTATCTTTTCGCTTCATTTCAAAATAAATCGATGAAATCCCCCATCTCTCCATTCACGTTTTTCATTCTCCGCGAACAAATTGAGTTGTACATTAGTTTAGTTTGTATCCTCATTATAAATGACGGAATAAAAGTGCTTAAGTGATGTACTTAGGAAGAATTTTAATGATCTTTGAACCTTTCTTAGCTGAAAATGGCTTTAACTGGATAGATCGAAGTGTAGTATTCTGAACTGAAAAGTATTAAAAGAATGTTTTTCTCCCAACCGTTTAAAGTCTTTTCTTTCGAACTTTAAAGTTTTTTGTTCATCTGACATTTTAATGCGTTTTTATGTAAACAAAATTTCTGAATCTTTCATAAAATATATTTGAAATATTTCCAATTTAATGACTAACAAATATGGTATGATCAACACTAACATCGTTTTAAATGTTATAAATTTTTCTAACCGCCTGTCACGACCAGCTATTCCCTCATCATATTTTTTTATTTAGTTATGTTTATCAATTTAATAAACCACTTCTTATCACAACAAATGAAACTGCTATTTTAAATTATATCCGCATAATAAACGTTGACCATTCTGATTGGCATCCACACTTGCAAAGGGATAAAATTATATTAATTGGCGAAATCGGTGTCGTTATTAAAACTGTATCTAATTTCTTTTGGATATTATTTTTTGGAATCATTTTCGGATATTTCTTGAGGATGGCTAGGGTAAATAACAGTTGACCAAACATCTAGAAATCTTTTAATCTCTACTAAAAATAAAGGTGAATGTGTGTATGTGTTTGTATCCTTTGGCGTTCTAAACCCTAGAGTTACCAAACCCTCCCACATGTATAGTTTGCAGAACAGCAATGCGCATGTCGGTTCTTGAAATTTTAATTAGATTTTTAATTAATAAAAAATTAAGCTGGATTTTGGTTTTCTTCGGTAACTTCTGAAAATATTACAATAATAATAATAATTTTTACATCATCTTAAAATTTAAAAAATTTATCTTTTCATTTATATTAATCTTTTCGCCATATAATTTTCTCAGTTGATTTAAAAATATTTTAAGTATATTTTACAACATTTTATTTCATTACTGAAGTGAAACTCAAATCGTTTTCGTTGTTGCTGTTGATGTTTCATCCTGGCATTTTGTTTCCATTGTTGTGAATCAAGACAGGAAAATTAGGTGCATTTTTCTATGTTGAACCAAATTTCATATGTTGTTACCAAATTTCATAAACTTAAATTTTAGGTTTTGTTGTTTACTTGGACTCGAACAGCCAGTTAAACAGATTTGAATGGATTTGAAAATGGAAAATTTTATACATATATAAACATTCGTACCACTGAAATCACTCTTATTCCAAATTTTTGAATGGGTATCGTCAAATATGAACTAAGGGCTATACAAATTTTCGGAATTTTTAAGAAGAAATAAACTTCAAGCAAAGTTTAATCTATCGCGAAAACAGGCTTAACCATTGTCCAAATATATGTGACTTACCTATAATAAAAACTATTATAATATACTTATAATTACCTATAATAATATAAATTGGTGGCTATATCTTCCAAAACTATTATCTTCCGAAAATGATTTTTATTTCATTTTAAAACTCAAAAAATTACATTTTTAATGATGGCGATTTCACTTCAGTATAATGTTTTCATTATTTTTAATTAATTTTTTAATATAAAGTTCAATTTTTAATAATTAATTTTTAGCGTTACGAAATTCAAATTCATTCAATCGCACACTTTTGCCAGAGTTAAAAGAAATTTAAAAAAAATGCTTTCTTTGTGCATTCATTCCGGAATAAATTTTACCATGATACTTTTATTTTGTAGTATAAACTTTATAATTTGCTCGTGTTACAATTTTTTTATTATACTTATTACTTATTTAATTAAATTTCTGTTTCTTGTCTTTACAAATAAAAAGGGAAAATTTTAAAAACAAAAGATACATTCCATATTAATAGTTAACAGGTCAAAAAATCAATAACATGGGCAAACAAACTGTTCGCCAAAGGCGACTAGTTTGATATATATTTACAAATGTAATATAAAGGTGACGCACAGGATTTCATCCATCTAGTTCAAAATGTTTTTCTTTGATCGTGTTCACGGACAGATACGCCTGATTCCAAAAATGGAATCGGAATTTGTCGGATTCAGGGTGATCTAAAACATGCAGATTTCAAGGTCGAATTTTTTGATAATCACTATGTTTTCACTTCGTATATTTCATATTCAAGAAAGTAAAAAGGAAATGTATTCTGTGAAGACAATGAATGAATTTGTTCCTATTTTTCAAAAAGGAAATATAAACAAAAGATGCAATCCAGCGAAAAAAAGAAAAAAAACTGAAACTCGGTGTCCAATATTTTTATTCGTCCCATCCATCACCATAATGACGTATCCACTCTCACATTTAGATTATGACCCAATTTGTAGAAGAAGGGCCGAGAGTTTAATTAAGTACGCCACGAAGATTCAGGAAATGAAGTCAAGGAATTCTATTTTGATGATGGATCGAGTCGCGTGTTTTCTTCCTTCTTTGAAAATCTAATGGTCCTCGAGATAAATAGTTTTCGAAACTACAAAAAAATTGCTAGTGTAGACCAAGTCTGCACTCGGTTTATTTTTTTTTCCGGTGAGGTAATTTATTTAAAGCAAGAATGGAGGCAATCTTTGGTGAAGTTTTTCGTCTTCATATCTTTTAATAAGAAGAGTTTCTCACGCAGATCCATAAGAGAAATTTATGTATTACTTCAATAATGGTTAAGTTATTTAAAAAGTTTAGAATTCTTTTATAAAATATATTGGAAAAGATTTTTTATAGAAGTAGGCATTGAAAATAGTCTTGAAAAATGATATTTTTGGATAGTCATTGAATAATTATTTGGCTAAAATATTCGCCTATTTTTGAACAAAAATCGCATACTTTTACCATTGTATTTGAAAGTTTGCAGCTTTACATTTCAAACCCATTTTTATTTTCTTTAACGATAATTTGAAATTAAATTAAAGGCATTTTTGTAGAACTCAGCAACTGGAAATGGAACTAACTATAAACAATATGATCAATAAGCCTTTTTCATTGTTTTTTTAAGCTGTTTAAAAATTGTTTTGTGGAGTCGTTAAAGGGTTCTGTAATAAGTTTGAATTAATGTAACAGTTATATATTTACAGGTTGCGTTACATACATGCAATTTACATACATAATTTTAGAATAATTTTAATATATAATATGTAAGCATTATTATATGTGAAGCTGAATGCAGTTTCAAAGACAGTGAAAAGACTTTTTATATTTTTAAATTCATTTTAATCCATCGGGAAAGCATAATTATTTACAAGCAGAGACGCGGACAAGGCACGTCCGCCACAGTGCGACTCAAAAGCCGAAGTCGAAAAAGAACGAAATAAATTATCCTTCGTCTTATATAACCTGAGATTTTGATAGGGAAAATATTTCTTCTTAGTGCTAATCTATACTTATAATAAAGCTCAATGTGTGTGTGTGTTGGCGCTCTACAGGCCAGACCGTTTGACCTACAGCTACCAAATTTGGTACATGTATACCTTGGAGGTTGGGAATGTGCACCTGGGGTTCCTTTTTTCGAATTTTTAATTAGAATTTTAATTATTAATTAAAAACTAACTTTTCCGCCAAAAAAATCTTCCATTTTCAACACCGCCAAATGAGAAAGGCTTCTATTTTTTTTTCTCCCAATAGTAATGAGGCTAGGGTTAAAATTTTTCGGTGGATTATTTCAATCGATTCTGTTTATTTTCTTAATGTTTGATGCATTTAAAATTAAACATTGTTAATGAATCGATCTTTCAGATTCAATCTGAAGTACTTTTGAATTAAAATAAAACAGAATAAAGGAAATTAAAAATTTCTAATCCGCATAGCGTTATCCCAACTGGCGTAGAAAAAGTCGCGTATTTGCGTTACGTAACTGGGGAAGAAAATTCACGCATGCGCATTCTGTTCTGATTGTTGCCATGACAACCGTTATCAATGGATGATTTAAATTATGTTTGAGTTAGTCGCATGCTTTTGTAAGTAAATTGTATTTATGTTAGTTATATATTTTTTGTATATGCTTATAGCTTTAAGTACATCGTTTTTTAAGTAGTTTTTTTTAAACCTGTTTTCAACCGTTTATTTTAAACGATTCGTTTTATTTTCTCAGTGTTTGATGCATTTAAATTTAAACATTGCTAATGAATCGATCTGCTCATAATGAATCTAAGAAAATTTTGTTGACAAACTCTTGAGATATTACATAAATTAAAAAAGATATTCTTTAGTGCCCATAAAGTTTAAACGCTGAGTGACTCTATTTTCAGTAATCAGATTATAAAAAAATGCTTTGTTTCAGTAAAAAATATTATTATATTAATTGAAGATTAATTCTTTTCACTTTAATTTAAAGCATAAATTCTACGGGTGCTAACAGAAAATGAGAGATACATATTACGTTATGACTAAAGGCCTTTATAATATTATGAATGAATTATATGGCAATCAAAATTTGAATTTTTAAAATATTTTGATGAAGAAGCTATTAAAGTAGAAATTGTATAAAATATTTAATTATTAAAATTTTAACGAACATTAAGATTGGCGAACCGGCTGGTCGCCAAAGGCGGCTAGTATATTAATAAGATTCTGATAGGGATTTCTGACACATGTAAGGGGAAGACAGGGATCTTTTAAAAAGAATGTGCTAACTGGACATTTTTTTTATCCCGTCACGCGGAGCGTGAGAATGTGTCGGCGTTTAGCCGATTCAGCAATTTTATAAAGCTTCTCTTGAATTAATTAAGTAGAGAAAGTGGAATTGGATCAAGAAATAAGAAAATCAACTTACTATGGGCTAAATTAAGATAAAACTTTGGAAATTAATTTGGTTAAAATTAAGAGTTTAAAATATCATTATATATATATATATATATATAATATAGCACATGCCATCGCCGGACCTGAACTGAATCCTTGCACCACAAGGCGTCATATGGTGCTGTCATTACATTCAGTTATGGTTATCATTACAAGAGCGGCTACAGTTTTATATTTCATTTCTTTTACTATATATTAGATATTATTCTGCAATACTTTCAGTGTGAATTTCCATATTTTTGATGGCATTATTGCAAATTTAGATGATTTTGAATCACTGATGTAATACTGTCGATGATATAATACTATCGTCAAAAAGTTCGACCTCGAGATTTTGATAAATCTCCACGTTTTAGACCAATTTAAGTTCGAAACATATATTTTTTAGAAAATGTCCGCCTGTTTATGTGTGACAAAGATAACTCAAAAACTCTTTAAGCTAGACTGCTGAAATTTGATATACGAAATTTACACCAAATGTTTAGATTTCTATGAAATGTTGAGTAAAAGCCGTTTGGCGAAGTCCATCGGTTCTAATGTAAATGAACACAAATTTACAAAACGAAGAGAGACAGAGAAATAAAATTCCATTCACAGATTTGACATCTGTAATGTAGAAGCCGGTAAAAGTTTGAGGCAAATCCATCTTCAGGTTGACTGTCTGTCGGTTTGTACTTTAAGAAACATGTAAATGCGATCATTCAAAAACGCAATGAATTAAATATATCAAATTTGATATAGGATTTTGTAACTATTAGTTCAATTTTGTGTCAAGTTTTCTTTTTAATAGGTTGAGAAAAAATGTCTAAAACACTCATTCGACTTTTGGATACCATTAATGCATACCAGGAATGAGTCGTCAAAAACAATCGCCAAGGATGACACGATAGAATCAGTAAGAAATGCTAAATTCACGCCGTATATGGTAACTATTATAGGCCAATGTCATGTTAATCTGGTATCTGGTATCACAAGTTTATTAAAGTGTATTCGAGAAAATTTTGAGTGGACTACTCCCTCTTTTTTAATAATAAACTCCCGCAAAACATTTGATTAGTATTTATGGCAAATGTTAATTGATAAAAGTATATTTGCAACAGCTTACATGCATTTTTAATTAATGGCAGAAGAATATTGAAAATTTCCTTTTCCAGCTGTATATCTGATTATAATAAATATTAATGAGAGTGAAAGGAACCATAAAGGAAAAAAAATCCAAATTAGAAAATTAAAAAAATGAATTATGCTCCAGAATTTGGTATACATATTTCTTTTTTTCTAATACTCTCTGGAGATTATTAGAGAACCAAAACGTAGATGCAACGATGAAGTATTGTAAATTTATATAACTTTTAAGCTTTAAGCTCTTCAAAGCTCAACTTTTAAGCTCCATGATTTCACTTTAAAATTCCTGTCATTTGAAGAAATTTTGAGTTTATTACTAAATTTTTGATTTAATTCTTAATAAATACATTAATAAATTATATATACTGAAGAATATACCAATTTCGGTCATTTGTTTGTGATACGAGAGTATTTGAAAAAAAAGTCATTTTTATGCCAAAAAATACTGTATTTCCCAAGTGTTTGAAATTTTTTTTAAAAATTATTGATTTTTTTTTCTATCATTTATGAAGTGTTTGCATAAATTTTATCAGAAAATTAAAAAAAAATTCTTCAAACGGAATTTAAAAAAAATGTTTTCCGAATTAAGTTGAATAACTTGAAATTTCTTACCACTTAATATAGAGATTATTAAAACACGACAAAAAACTTTTTTCCCCAACTTAATAATGGCTGTCTAAGGTAATGATTATTTACTTACGTTTTTTCTTATTATTTTCGAATCTATGAGTATTATCTCTGTGCTTCAATTGCATTGAAAAGCATTTAATGACCAGAATTGCCTACAGTTTTAGATTTTTTAAATTAAAAGCTTTATAAACTTTTCTTTAATATTTCTAAAACAAAATTTTGATTATGGATTTAATGGTATTTTTTTAACTCTAAACAGAGAATATATTCATTTTTTTTGGAATAAAAAAACATTACGTAATAAATGTCGAGGAGCATTTAGTGATTGATAAAATACTTGATGCGTAAATTACACATTCCGGCTGACTTATGTATATATATATATATATATATATATATATAA
The DNA here is from genome assembly GCF_947563725.1 of Argiope bruennichi. Classification (NCBI taxonomy): domain Eukaryota; kingdom Metazoa; phylum Arthropoda; class Arachnida; order Araneae; family Araneidae; genus Argiope; species Argiope bruennichi. The sequence goes on along the minus strand of NC_079154.1, from coordinate 22,642,471 downwards.
TATAAATCTTACGTAAAACATCGGAACTGGGCGTGGTTTGTATCTTCCATAAAAATATGGGATGAAAAAAAAATACCAAGGTTCTCTCACAATGGAGATGGATTATAGGGTGTTTCTGCCTCAAAAGCGACAATCATCCATCATGATATTCTTACTGCACCCTCCTTCTTTTTTCGGGGTGATTCCATAATTTCCGGTCGGCAACAACCCAAGCGAGATTTCCCCCCCCCTCCCTGTTTTCTTTTTTCACACTTTCTTTATCTTGAAGATGACACGTTTTTCGTTCTTTCTAATAGATCTCCTATTCTTCACGAGAGTATTAAGACATAGCAAAATATGGTTTATTGTGTAGGAAAACTGAAGAGAGTAGTTTCCTTTTGTTGGAAAGTTCGGGTATAGGAAGTGCATCGTCTTAAGAGTGGTGAAAATATTTAAAAATTCGTTTACATTTAAAAATATGTTATTTGAAATTTATATAACTATATAACATACTAAACAATAATAATATATTGATTCTATAATAACATGTATATAGAACCTATAATAACGTATGATTTTTTTATACATTTTTAATTGACTTGGCTTATTTTATGTGTGTAAAAATGAAACTCTCTCACTTCTTAAATACTAGAGGTTTCAAATTTTGTACACTTGATTGTTGTTGATGACAATTCACTTCTTTAATATTTTCATTGCAAAACTGTCAGTAAATCGATAATTTAGCTGAATTTTGATTAAAAACATATGTATCACAATGTAATGAATATGATGATGCCATAACCACACAAAACGTGTCATTAACATTGTTACGAAAAGCGTCCTGGCATAGGGTTAGCGCATCTTCCCCGTGATCTGGGCGTTCCGGGTTTGAATCCCGGTCAGGACACGGCTGTTCTCATCTGTGTTCTATCTGTGAGGTGTATGAATGTACCCCTTGTAAAAAGGGGTTATGTGAGCTTCATCTTCATATGAGCTAGAAGTCAGACTTCTACCCTCGGGTACTCAGGGGTCAGGGGCCTCAGAAGCTATTGCTCCCCTTTTCCGTGGTAACGCGGACACGACATCAAAAACATTGTTACAACGCGTATATGTATAAATGCGGTTACTACAAAAAATGTTATAAAATATATTAAAATTTTTTTAAAAAAATTACAAAAAAAAAATAGAGAAATAAAATTGATATTGCTGAAAAACTAATTTTTAGAATTTTAATGTGGTTTAAAAAGGTTTTTATGCGATAATATGTCCCAAGTTATTGAGGAAAAAATATTAAAAATCCTTTCTTAATGAGCATCTATACCAATAACTATGTGCTAATTTAATATCTCTAGGTCCTACGATCCCTCCTAAAGTTCATGCATGACTTTAATTATGATTTTTAATCATACTTGTGGCTTGTTGAAATTTACATATAATGTCCCAACTAATATATATTATTAAGAGATACTAGAAGTACAGCTGAGAATTCTGAGTAGTTTTTATTTGGAATGGGGGAGGCAGTTACAAGTGAGTTTTAAGCAGTCTGTGATTAACCCTTCTAAGCGTTCTTGGACAATAGAAATCTCGGGTCTTTTCCCTAATTTCTGAAGCTAGATATTTTTCTAATGATTTTTATTTAATCTCATTATTAGTGACTTAAACAACTGAAATAGCACAACATTGCATTATGGATTACTTTCAAGAGAATTAACTGATTGCGTATTAAAAAATGCAAAATTTAAATTTAAAAATAATTTTATACATAATATTAAAGATAATTTTTTAAAACCATCGAAATACTAGTTAATAATACAGATGGAATATTTTTAAATTATAAAGCATTATAATATTTTTTAAATTATAAAGCAACGTAAAAACAAACTGACAAAAGATAGTTAATTTGAAATGCTGTAAGAATAACGTGCCAAAATTTAAATGATACTCGAGTTTAGTTTTAAATAACTGCAATTACTCGGCCTTTCTTGATTTGGTGAAAGTATAAAATTAAACCACTATAAAAATATTGCAAATAAATAAATATATAAAATAAAATGAAGCAAAATCGAGACCTTGGGGATCCAAAAGTTGCGAGGCTCCTAGGCAAGTTTCTACATTTCCACTTTAATAATCCCTCCTGATTTTAATTTTCAATGACATGATTCATATGAAAACATTTTTATACTTCTTTGTTTGTAAAAATAAGCTTTGGATGACCTGGGTTGAAGATTATCGTTTCTAAACCAGAGAATTTCAAGATTCAAGACCTGATTTCAACAGATATCAACACTGTTTGTGAGTCTGATGCAAATTTAAACCAGATATCGAGGGTTAAATATCTTCCTGTTGCAAATTAAAAACCCATTTTCTTTTCGTTTTTTGGGCGAACTTAGTTATTTTTCACCACGTCCAACTGCGACGACGACGACGACGACATTCGAGCCGGTATCCTTCTCTCAAAATTTCTAATTCTCATCAATTAAAGAATTAAACATATAGCCAGTTTGCATACACCGTGGTTCTCTGGTGGAATCGAATTCTGAACCCGGAATCACTGAATTCGGGACCTCAACATTAGACCGATTCGGACTTATGGCAAGATCTTTTCTGCTTGCTAAAAACATGCCCTATCAGATATAAACTTAAAATTAGAAATAAATATTAAGTTTACAGCCAAAGAATCAAAAAGAAAGATAAAAAGAATTGAAATTTTTTTAATCCTGTTAAATTGTAAAAATATCAAATTTTTGAAACTTTTAGAGTTTAAATTAGAATGGTAGTTACTAAGTTTAATTATTTTAAAGTTAAATTCATCCCTTTTATCATAAATACCTATCAAAGTTTTTCCATTATCAATTTCTATATTTAAATCTAAATAATTAGCTTTAAGTTGATTTTCGTTTGTTTGAGTTAAAACTAAATCTTTTGGGTAACAATTAATAATATCATTAGGATTATCCACATTTAACAAAATTAAGTCATCAATAAAAAATCAATCATCATCTCATCAATCTCATTAAAAACTTAACTACTAACGAATTTCCCAAAAACTTTTGCAATATAGAAGTTTTGATAAGAGAGGGTCTGTTTAATTTCTGACTTCCTCCATTTTGTTAGCTTTGAGTTTTAACTCAATAGATGGCGCTTCAATTTTGATGATGATGCATTATGACGAAACGTGGTAGGCGTATATAGCTTTAAATGCGGAAAAATTAAATTTAGTTTAATTTAACGAAGTGCATTTGCAATAGCAAGTTTTTACCTCACATTGTTTTTTTTTCGGAATTGTACTTTCAATTAGTAAGTATTTTGCTTTTTTGTATAAATTATTTTGGTTCTATTTTCAAGGTATTTTTTAGTTTGATTTGCTGTGGTCTTATTTGGATTTTTTTTTTTTTTTGCAAATGATTTTACTTGTTTTAGTATAATTATCTTTAATCTTGAGATACTAATTTTATCTCCAAAACCACAATTTTCTGGGATTTTCGGGTCACGAGTGGTCAGTTTGTTGGACGAAAGTCAGACCCCTCACAGAAAAAATCCCTAGTTTGAATCCTTGCCTGAGGGTGACCCTTGAGAAAGTCTTCGGGCCGGATTCATTTTATCTTTCTTTTTAATTCTTTGGCTGTAAACTTAATATTTATTTCTAATTTTAATTTGCTTAAGTTCATTTGTGTTTTAGTTATAGCAGCATTAGCGCTCTCTAAATACAATGTATATTTTATATTTTATTATATAGATTCAGGAAATTTTATATAGGTGATTTTGCACATTGTTTTTTTATGGATTGATAGTTTCCCTATCAGATATTATATTCTCATACAGCCACCGGGCCATTTACACATTAGAATGAGCCATTTACGAGGTCCATTTAAAATTAATCCTTATTTTGCTTTGAAACGGAACGTCGTTTACTTTACTTAAAATTTAAAAAATAATTTGTCAAGGTAACTATGACGATATATATTCGAAGTTTAATTAATAAGAATTTAGAAATTTTCATGTTAAGTAGTGTCAAAAGTCATATAATATTTTTAATTAATCTCCGTTCCAAAAATAATCTCCTAATGACTCTAATTTTTGCTTCATTGCAGCTTTAACTTCTCAGTTACACTGCTATTATTTTTTTAAGCAGAACTAAAATGCTATGCCGGGGAATTTTTCCAAAACGATATAAATTCAGAATAAATATGTTTTCACGATCTCTTTTTCCTTTTTTCGGCCTTCCTAGTCGGCTCGCTGTCACCTTGGCATGGACTAAGAAATTTAAATAGAAGCTAAAAAAACTTGTATTATTTTTTGAAGTTATGGAAGATAAAAATCATTAAAGAACTTCCCTTATGCTTCTTCAAAATACGTTTTACACACGCACACACACACACGCACACGCACGCACAATTCGAAATATTAGTCGTTATAATTTGTTAGACACGCGTGTAAATGAAATCTTTTACTAAAAGAATTACTTTCAGTTTGTAAATGCTCGAGCGAATGATTGGTTTTTGAAACCTGCCGAAACATTTCATTTCAGGGAACAAACAACTCCCCTCCAAACCTTCTAGCTATTCATCTCTTTCTAAAAGCACTTTCCTAGCGCGTATTTGCCGACAATGCTTTATCCACTCTTTTTGCTCAGCACTGAAATCTCTTCTCTTTAAATCTTCTTATCTTGCCTCTTCCCCTTCCCCTCCCCTGCCCATAATTTAAGCCTTGAATCCACAGATTCGTTTCCTTCCCTGTTTCTGTTAGAATTCACCGGAAGAAAGGATGGAAAAAAAACCTTTCTCGCATTTTTTCCCGCATTGATACTTCTGGAGATCACCAGGGAATAACTTTCTCGCGATACATTCGAGTATTTTTTTGTAACTCGGTGAATTATCGAATTTGTTATGAGTTATCAATCACCCAGAAAAAATATCTTGAGGTTTTAGAAGATTTTAAACATTTATATAAAAGTGGTTATTAGAATCATATTTTCAGGAGTAAGTAGTTATTGATAAGTTTTGTTAAATCTCTTTAGTTTTCCCCAAGTCTAGTTTATTTTTTTGTAGATGCTTTTTTTTTTCATTTTTTATAAGAAAGCATAAAAAAGCAACAACTTTGGAACAGAAATGCATTTGTGACTTTAAATATTTTGTGAGAAAAATATTTTGAAATATATTTGAAGATATAATTTTATCAAAATAAAAATATTTTTGTTGGAAAGGGAAATGTTTTTATTGAATGCCAAAAAGAAAAAATGAAATCTGATTCAAGTTATTATTATCAAATTTCAAGTTATTATGTGAGAACATTATTTTTTTTAAAGTCACGTGGTATCAATACGATAGAAAAACAGAAAGAAAAAGCTGTGGTTTCTGACAATCTCAAAATATATCAAATTTTAGAAATTTTTTCTCGAGACCAGATTTTTTTTTTGTGAAAACCAGCTTAAACCGATTTCAAGCAATCACGTGACTATCAGATTATGCATGCTTCGATATTTAGATAACGATGGGTTTTTTTCCCATCTCAAAATCGTTTGAGTTCCAAAACCTTATCTCGAGTCCAGAATTTTTTGAGAAAACCTGGTTTAAATTGGATTGAAATGATCAAGTTATTGTATTATACACTTGTCAACCTTTAGAAAAGTGATGCTTTTTTCCTCCTCTCAAAATCGTTCGAGCACCAAAGCTTTTATTGCCTGGTAGAAAAATTGAAAATTTTAAATATATAATGTTCGATGCGTCACCCCGCTGTTTCGCGTTCATTCCCATTTTCTGCTCTGCGCTTCTTCGGGCGATAATTTTTTACAATCCTGCCCTTTATTGGCCAGACAGGAGAATCGGTCACATCCCAAACATTTGCACCAAGTTGTAATTTTTGTTGGCGATTATCATTTTCTAATAACTCTAAAAGCAAAAAATCGATGCCTCAAAAGCGAAACAGAAGCTGAGAAATAAAATTTTTATTTGTAAAGAGGCTACATATACTTGCCTAATAAATAAGGCGTTTTAAGCTCTCTTTTCTCTCCCAAAATTTTAACAACTTAATAACTTCATAATGCTAATTGAAACTATTTATAGATTGTTTTAGATATCTTTGTTCTCCATTCGTTAGGAAAAAACCAGCAGGATTGGACTCTCTCGCATGCTCTCTGGTGTTATCCCGGAGAATGCCTTACATGGCATTGGCGTACAATAGTTACGAAATATTCATCTATGGCATGAATGTACCCTATTAGCATAAGATATTGTACGTTATTCCCAAAATATTGTTCGATGTTCTGAATATCGGCAAAATATCGAAAAAGTTTTTGGCATTTTGCTCTAATAAAGTAGCATGCATTTTTACTGAATCTACCGCGTCTTTTTTGGCGAGTTATTTGGCGATTCATCCTTGGCACTTGTTAATAGAATCCAGACATAGAATTTGTGTTTTTGATACGTTTTTCTCTATCGATTGAACAAAATTTTTTACAAAACTGCATTGCAGTCACAAAAACCTATGCCAAATTTGATATATTTAAGTCATTGCGTTTTTGAATTATCGCCTTTACATATTTCTAGAAATACTGACCGACAGACAGTTAACCCGTAGTTGGATTTGCCACAAAATTTATCAGGTGTCTATACTATAAATTTTAAATCTGTGTACCGAATTTTATCTATCTAGATCTCTTTGTTTCGTAATTATCGTGTTAACTTGTATTTGAACAAACGGACAGATGAACTTCCTTGTACCAGATTTTACTCAAAATTTGATAGAAATCTGCAAATTTGGTGTAAAGAACATATACTAAATTTCATCTGTCTAGCTGAAAGCGCTTTAGAATTATCTTTGTCATGGATAGATGGACATTTTCTAAAAATGTGCTTTCCCAACTAAAACAGGTTTAAAACGTAAAAATTCTTCAAAATCTTTACTTCAATTTTGATTATCTATAATGTGTACATGAGAAATTACTATTGAAGAAATATTTATGTATCATTTATGTTATATTAGTTCATTTGTCAAAACGTTTCTTTTGAACTATTTTATTAAATTTTATGACAGCAATAGCATTATTGCAATTTGTTGATGCGAAACATTTATTACCGAATTGGCCCATATAGAACAAAATTTATTACGGTATTATAATATTTTTTGCAGTAACAATTGGCGCAGAAGCTTTCAACAACTGATTCTAATCGTGCCATTCTAAATCTATTTTGTGGTTCAGTGGTTTTAATTATCTAGCATCTATTTTCTATTTTTCAGTAATGAAATCGATCATTAATCATGGAATAGCATTTTTCGTACAAGAAAAACACACGAGTACATTCAAAATTACTTTGCTAAGTAGACATTACAGAATCTGAATAACTAAAACAAAGAAACAACAAAGTTCTAGAAAAAACTGCGCATGCGTCTGTTTCCATGACAACCACAGCTTAAAAAGGGAAAAGGCATCCAAACGCCGGAACAACAATGATGCATCATTACATTTGCAATATTATAACATTTTTTTGGAGTAATCCTTTGTAAAATTTTAATCATTGTTTATTTTATATTTTTAAAAATGAAATCCCTGTAATAAGATTATTCGAATTTATGAAATGCTGTAGCGAATGATTGGTTTTTGAAACCTAAAACATTTTCCGTCACAAAACATGACAAAAAAAATATCTTCAATCCTCCAACGAACTATTCATCTTTTTCTGAAAATACTTTTCACGGACAATGCCTCATCCACTCTTTATTTGCTGAGGAACGAAATCTCTTTTCTTTTCATCAAAGCTTTTTATCCTATTCGTTGCTTTTTCTTTTTATGATTCAAGCTTTGAATTCACAGTGCCATCTGTTTTTCTTTATCTGTCTGAATTTTCTGCAAGAAAAGATCGAGAAATAATCGTTTCCTTTCAACTCACATTTACCCCTTTTGAGTTTTTAAGGAGATAACTTTCCATTCGATTCTTTCAAATAAATATATTTTATGGAACTCGATGAATTATCGAGTGTGTTGCAAGTAATCAATCATTTTATGAAAGCTCTTTTGATGTCGGAAGATTTATGATAGTTATACAGCTCCAAGATCATAAATATGTTTTGGTGTATAAATATTTATTTAAGTACTTGTGTGATAATTTGTAATATTTTCGACAAAAGAGCACTTTCTATTACTTTCCTTATTCTTTTTCCAGATCATTAATCACAAAAAGAATGTGGAACATAGTTTAGTTAGATAACTGATTAGCATTCTGTTCTGAAGCTACACGAGATATCATAATTCTAAATCAGGGTCTTATCATATAAGGGACATTCCATTCCTTTTTCTAAGCTAACGGCATCTCCTTTTGAAAACTTCCACACCGCACTAGCTGTAGGATTTTCGGCCTTGAAAGGTTTTAATATACAGTGTGGTTAAATTTCCCCTATAAACAACATCCTACAACGCAAACGGGTGAACGGATTACAACGAAATTTGGTACATAGACTAAACACGAGATGCGCTCAAAGAATTTCGAAAAGAAAAAAAAAATCCCAAAATGTCCACCAGAGGGCGGAAAAACATTAATTTTAAAACAATAAATGACCGAAACGGAATACAGAAACAATATTAACGTTTATTGACTTTCTGATCACCTTGTCATCGAACCATATTAAGTAAAGATAAAGAAGAAATAACAGTACGCTGTGTGAGAGTGGGAAAAAACAGTTCAGTTTACAGAAAAAAGAACAGATTAGGACGAAATTGCACAAGAGGAGCAGTTGATAATCGTGTGTAGGATGATGTAGGAAAAGATGCTCCATCTGACCACCCTCATCCACTTGCAAAATTTCAAGTCGATGGACAGTGCGTTCAACAGCAGATCGTAACTGATCAATTGTGATGCTTCGCACATGAAGCGTTATGGAGTTCTTTAAGTCATTCAACGTAGGAACAGGATACCGTCATCATTACAGCCGGGAAACATCGACATAAAACATGACAACGATTGCAAACGTTTCTTACCCTAACCTGTTTTGCATAAAGCTTCCTCTTTTTCGGAAACTTGCAAATCTCGACATTTTTTTCCTATAATTTACAGCTTTTCCCCGTTTTACATTTTATTACTCATAATTCTTGTTCTGGATTGTTAATATTGTTTATCTATTCCGTTTTGGGCTTTTATTGTGTTAAATTTAATGTTTTTCCGGAAAAGGCGCCCTCTGGTGGACATTTTGGAACTAATTTTTTTTTCTCGAAATTCCGTTTTTTCATCTCGTGTATAGTCTATACACCAAATTTCGCTGCAATCCGTTCATCCGTTTGCGTTGTAGGATGCAGTTTATAGGGGAAGTTTAATTATAACCACCCTGTATAATAAATAGATCTGTATAAATGATGCAGATTTTGCGAAATCGGGTATCAAATATATAACCCTCCAGTCTTGTAGTTGAGACTTTGTTACTTGGTCACCATAACAAAAGTTCCAGAAAATTGCGCAATTGTGTGTTGTTGTTTTCGAAGAAGATTCGAATCTCTAGTTCGAGATAATGCATCATGATAATTTTTTTAACTTGGAAAGCCTGTTTTTATATTTTTAAAGATTTTATTCTTAATTAAGTTGTATAAAAACATATATGAGGATGCTTTTAATACCGTCTCACTGGGTGTATATATAAATTCAGTAACTGAAATAGTAGGAAGTATTTTTATGAAAGTTACATAAGATTTTATTAAAAATCGTTGAAACAATTATTGAAATTGGAGAAAAATTGTGCGAAAAAAAGTTGTTATTGTTGAAAAACTGGTTTTTTTTTTTTTGCATTTGAAAAGGATAAAAAATAGTTTTTGCATTGTGATATATTCTAAAATGTAAGGATTTGAAAATTCGGTTAATTTTATCCAATCTAAATAAAGTTTTGAATTTCTCTTTCTTGCGGGACATCAGTTGGCAAGACGAAAATTCTTGCCAAATTTGAGATCTTTAGGTTCAACGATCTGTCCTCTGAAACGTTTTGTGCAATTTTTGCATCATGTATGTCGAATCAGGTTTGACGAAATTTATATTATTAAGCGGCACAGCCAGGCCTCTTCTGAGTATGTCCAATTGTTACAATCCTGTAATGTTGCTTCCCTGTACGATTAGTTCAATCACTGGAAAGACTGTTTTACGATCAGCTCGGTTAGATGCTGATCGGGTGCCGCGTCAGGGATCCTAGAGCTTAGTGACAAACTTGGCGACTTTGGCGACAAAATAGATATTTCTGGAAACTTCGAGACTTTTAACGATTTATCCAATAGGAACTGATATATGCCTGATTGGTCCAGAACCTTTTCGGCCCGCCTCCCGGGAACTATAAAAGAAAAAGAAGTCTCAAGCTGCAATGAATCGCATTTGGAGTTGTAGTCAAATATAGAGTCTTCGAGAGGATAGCGAAGCAACGGCGGACTGCCAGCGTTGTGGTGATCACAAGCTATTGCTGAACTGAGCTGTGTGCCGAGTCCTGTTATCGATAGTGGAAGCAGCATCAAGTCGTATAGTAGTGAGTCGGTAGTTGGATACAGCTAAAGCGAGGAGACAGTGAAGAATTTCAGCTGTTTGAAGAGACCGTAGAGCGAAGCTCCGAAGATTCCCACTCCTGCTGAATTCTATCTGGCCGCTTTATGTACTGTAGTCATTGTTATTACCGAATTACTGTTGTTGTAGTGTGGATACTGTTGTGGGCTACTGTTTGTTGTAGTCTGCTGCTGTGTGTTCGTCCCGGCGGTATATATTTGTCGTCTTTGTATTCGTGTTAAATAAACGTCGTTGTTGTTTTCTACTGAGGCCTGCTGATTGTTTTGACACCATACACTCATTACAAGCGAACCCGGTGATTTTACGAGCTTAGTAATGGAATTGAAGTGAAATAGATCCGTAACACAATGATATTTTGTATTCTCCATTAATTAGTTATGAGAAGCGTTGAATTAGTTTAATGAAATAATCTGAAATATTTGTACAGCAGTTTGTTTGCATTTTATTGTCGCCATTCAGCAATAAATAATACGAATGATTTGTGTGCCTTTCACGTTACTGTGTTATTTTCATAGATTTTGAAAACTCTACTTATTGACGCTTCTGCAACCCAAGAATTGGCTACGTGCTAAATTTGATAGAACTAAATATAGTGAACTGTTCTGTATTGTATTTTGTATAATTTTTCATTTTGCTTTCACCGTTTTATAATACACATGATAAAACTTTAATAGATACCTATAAATATTATCATATTAATAAATCGTTTGGTTTCTGTTTCGTTTTATCAAACACTAAAGAAAATAGATGTGCCACGGAGTTCCTGAATTCAAGGTTCTTAACACCTCCGGACTGAAAAAGTAATATGGATATTATCATGCCATTCAGATTACTTGGTAATACGAGATGGGCCTTATAACTACTTATTAATCTGGGAGATTTGGATTCATAGCCAGTTCTTCTATTTAGTGCATAGATGAAAATCATTCGGCTCTAAGTCGTGTTCTCAGCGAAAGATAAAGCAGGACTTCCTAAATGCATCTGTCTAGGAAATGTTGGACAAGTATGAAGTCTATTGTAATAGAAGATCTTTTCAACGAGTTGAATTACACAGTGCGAAATAAATGGAGAATATTGGAACTCAGACAACGAGTTGGCCTATTAGTGAGCGAAATTTGCGAATATGAATGTTTAGACATTCATATATTTTCCTTAAAGGAAAATTTTGAGTAATGAAGAAGTAATTCTATACAAATGAGAAGTTGCAGAGGAGCGTTAAGGATAATCTCGTATCACTCAGCGGCAATGTTCCTTAAATAGACAATTGGAATATCTATACAACAAATGTTTGGATCTTCCTGACGATTATGTCGAAAAAGAATTACTTTTGTACACAACTTTTGGTGATAAATTCACTATGATCTTTAATCTTTCCTTTTTTCTATGGCCCATCAGATGTTGGAAAAAATAACTTAATAAAAATCTGGCCCTCATAATTACTTTTCAGAAAATATTAAATAATCGTTGAATTGTCTAAATTTAATTAATATATCAGGCCCTACGAAACAGTGCATATAACCAATCACCATTTATTCTCAGTTGGATAATAGTTCAAGGCTATTTGAAAACTGCTGAATGGCCAATAAAGATCGGTTACGTGACTTCTCGATGGAAATGGACATTATTCAGATTCAGTAGTCAGTGCAAATTATTTGGAGAGTGATTGGTCAAGGAATAAATAGCTCTTGGTAATTTATTCAGCGTTCGTTCAAATAAATAATGAGGTTGCATAGATTTGAATTAGGTATATTCAAGTGCTTTAAATGAAACGTAATATGTATATTAGTAATGGTTTATTCAATTTCTGTAGTTACTTTTAGGTATTATTTATAAGTTATGATCAGTTAATTGTTATAATTTATATTAATGGTTCTGATAATTCTCTTTTATTGTTCACTTTTCCTATTACTATTCTAGTAATTTAGATAATTACTGCAATTATAAATTACTTGTAACCATTAATTAAACTGTCTATTGCGTTTATTATAAAGAAAGAGAAGATTAAGAGCTAATTTAAGGAAGCTTATTTAAGAGCTAATTTTAGGAATTTTAAGATTTTTGTGATAATGAGTTGAAAAAAAATGTGAAAAATTCCGAAACGCTGCTTTAGTTAGAATATAATTAATTAGAATTTGAGATATTCAAAATGAAATTCTGCATTCTTAAATAACGACTTTCCTTTCTGTTAAAATATAGAATATTCACAAATTCTGCATAATTAGATGATTATGCGAAATTTAAGAGAAATTATTTTCATACCATAAGATATTATTAAAAATGGAAATTTTTCAGATATTATTATGATTGAGTGATGAAGAAGAATCAGTGAAATTAATTAATTAATTGATGCTTGATGCTTCAATTGTAGCCACTGATACATTGACATCTTTTTGACTGATTATAGTTGTTACGAATTTATAATATTGTTTCTTAACGCAGTGAGGCGTCTGGTAAGGAAGATAATTTTGCAGATTGTTCTTGCGAATGATGGATGCATGCCTAGTCAATAACTCTCGGTCTTGACGGCAATTTTGGCGAGAGAATCGAAGATTCCAAAAACTACAAGAATCCTGATGTTAGTTTCATTAGAACTCGAGTCAGAAACCTGTCGAGAAGATACTTTGCGTTGTCACGGTACCTGAGTAGAGCTCAAGAGAGTGTTGAGCGAGTTCTCTCTAAACGCTTTCTGTTGGTATGGTTGTTTATTATCAATTTGTTGCTTGCGTTTATTGTAATACTTGTTGTTTATTGTAATGATAGTTTTACATACGATTTGTCCGTGTTTTGCTACTCTGAATTCGTACTTTCGTAATTCTGTAATAAAACATCGTGATCATAGAATATAGTCGATCTTTTTTTAGAATAAAGTGTCTTTATTCGTTATTGAGCCTGTTGGACTTATCACTGTACAACTCACGAACGGATTTTGGAAACTTTCGGTAACACTGAATAGAATATGTTATTTTTACCCGGTCTTTATTTTCGCAACCGTTGATTGTTCTCTTTATTCTTTTAATTAAAAATGACCTTAAAATGTGGTATACATTTATGTTATAGTACTTTTGAAAGTAAAATAACCAATTGTATAAAAATTATGACATTTAACTTTTTATACCATTCCCCGTTTTTTACAATTACATTAAAAGGAAGCGTGTAAAATTTTGCACTTATCCTAATGAATATAATAGCAAAATTTGAATTCTGTCTTGACATTTGAGTTGATCAGTTTATGGGAACTTTTATTATCTAAACTGAATGCTCCAAAATTAAATAAAATCGGAACCCAGAAATTGAAAAAGGCTTAAGAAGAACCGGCTAAATTTCTTTGTAATATAATGAGTATAGAAATCGGGCTTATAAAAATTAGAATATTACTGCAGGCGCGTTCAAAACTACTAGTTCCACTGTCAGAAATAAATCGAGTCGTTTCAAATTTTCACATGAAATAGTCTATAAATGATTTTCCTGCAAGAGTCAAACATTTTGTCTTATATTCGATTGGGAATGTGTGATGTTTATTAAATATAACTCTAGGATATGGGAGACCATATAAATAGTTAGTTTTCCTAATTTTATAAAACAGATTCTTTTACTTTCAGTAATACCGTAACATGAATGTATACTTCATTTGATTGGATTTTAATTTGGGAGCGTGTATTGATAACCTCCCATTTCGAAAATAATGGTCGGGTGAATGCATCACTTTGCACCCCGTATATAAAAGTTAAAGCGAAAAACTGCTGCTGTATCCACATGCTTTATAGATAGACAAAACATGTATATTGGTTGTTAAACCATTATTCTTAGAATGGATCTTCTCTGTATATTTATCTTGTGCTAAATGGTCTAAATTTAAATCCTCCGTACCGACGTTTCGCTCCTGCCGCTTAGCTGAGTGTAGTTTATGAGGAAACTAAATATATTTTATGCGAAATTCTGAGTTTCTGAGAAAAGAGGCCGGAACGATAAAAATAATCCACTGTTATCCAGTTGGTGCAACTGGAAACGCGAAGTCTGTATTTGATATGGAGTTGAAGGGGCAAAAGGAGTAATGAAGTAAAAACAGAAATTTGATTAGACCATTTAATCCGTTTTGGTATAAATTTTAATTTAAAAGAAAAGTACTAGTATTAAATACAGGAAATATCACAAACGGAAAGTATTGTAATGATCAAAAACTTTAAACTGGAGATTTTGATTCATCTTCTGATTTTAAACTTTTCTGAGTCTGAAAAACACGTTTAAAACTATGCCTGCCTGTCTGCGAAGAACATAACGCTTTAAGCTGGACAAATTAAATTTAGTAGATGGTCTTTACGACAAAATTTTAGATTTCTGTCTAATTTTGGACAAAATTCATTCAAAGGAAGTCTGTCTGTCCAACTGTCTAAATATATATCAGCTTAATAATTGCGAAACGAAGAGAGTTAGATGGATGAATTATCATCTAAATTGCAGATTCATATCAAATTCATAAAGGGGTTGACCGTTTGTCGATCTGTGGTTTCACAATCATGTGAACATGATAATTAAAAAAAAAAAGGCGACATAAATATAAGAAATTTGGTATGTATTTTGGAGCTACAGTTGTAGTATTATGTGAAAATTCGATTTCAATTAGTTGGAAAAAAGGTATTCAGAATTGATTTTCGATATTTTTTGCTTATGTATTAACCTCGTCCCAGCGATGAATTGTCAAATCAAGAAACGTACGCGAATAGGCTTGGATTGTATTTTCACAAGCATGTGTACATGATAATGTCGTAATTAGGGTTGCGTGCATTTGTTGCGACTCCATTTATTTCAACGTTTTAAAAAATAATTTTATTTACATTTTAACTAAAATAATTAAACATTTGATTTTTACTACGAGCTTCACCGAGGCAATGTGCGAAAGAGTTCCGAAGAAAAGGGGAGAAAATAGCTTTTTGAGAAGCATACCCGGATGATGAGCGGGCTGGCTATTACGTCACACAGAGCCTCGTCGGAGCCTGTAGTTTACAGATATTTGATATGATTTATGATAGATACATATGATTTCTGATTGGCATTCACTACAATAACTCAAAAACACTATATCGTTGCTTAAATAGGGTCATTTTAGTTATATAATTTCGTGACTGCAATTGCAGTTCTGTGTCAAATTTTAATCTCAATCTGTCGGAGAAAAGGCGGCCAAAATATATATTCGGTTTTTCTGTTGCGTGTGCCTTAACCTTATCCGAACGATGAATCGCTAATGTAATAGTATCTTTCCTAACTATTGCTCGCCAAAGTAATGGGATGAATAATGAACAAATACATTTGTTACAGAGTATGCGAGAAAATTTCTGCACAGCCAACGCCTACTGGTAAATGAATAGATGTTATATAACATAGAACATCTACAACTAAAATGAAAAGCTAGTTTTTAATCGTATAATATAACAAGTAATATATAAAAGAATTTTTAAGTCAATTCCTACTTAGGTCAACAATTTTTTTTTATTTTAGTTACTTTTTATTAAATAATTACAATTAATATAAATATGTATATACATACGATAGGATTACAATATTAAGTGGCAAAATAGAGCTTGGCGACAAACTTTGAGACATGGAGACCCAATAGAAATTACTGGACAAATTTAATTAATATTTGAAAAAAAAAACTGTATTAACATCAAGTGTCCTC
Source organism: Argiope bruennichi (assembly GCF_947563725.1). Classification (NCBI taxonomy): domain Eukaryota; kingdom Metazoa; phylum Arthropoda; class Arachnida; order Araneae; family Araneidae; genus Argiope; species Argiope bruennichi. The sequence continues at coordinate 22,626,295 of NC_079154.1, read as the reverse complement.
CACTACAAGTTTAAAAAACTTATTTGAACTTGAGTGGATGCATAAAAAGTATTTTATTAACGATTGAAAATTTGAACAAGATATGTATAGAGAGAGTGTGAGCTAGGGATTGCAATACCGGTATACCGGGATACCGAATACCGGAATTCGAAGACATTTGTACAATTTTGTAATACCGGTATTCACAAGTTTAAATACCGGTTTTTTGGTATTTACTAGAAATTTTTTAAATTGTCTCCATTATATGTTCAGGTATTGCGAACATAGCAAAATAGTATACGTTTTTTTTATGTCTGCCTAACGGGAGAAATTAATTAGCTAATTAATGGCTTAAATCTAAATTAGCGAAACATGGATTATCCCTGAAAGAAAATATTGTATCCATAACGACTGATGGAGCAACAATTATGAAAAAAGTTGGAAAGGTGATTGGTGCAAATCAGCAGTTGTGCTATGCACATGGAATTGAATTAGGAGTAATAGATGTATTATACCAAAAAAATAAAGAACAGAAGAATCCAAATACTGTGGATATACAAACTTCGGATTCCAACTTTGAAAAGAGTGAGAGTGATATTGACAACGAAGATAATGACAATGTAATTGTTGAAGAAGATATTGCTAATGAGGATGAAATATTAACCTATCAAGAATTGCTTTCTATAATAAAGTTCGAAAATTGTTAAGATATTTAAACGTTCCCCTATAAGAAGGATATGTTACTTAAATATATACAAAGGGAAAATAAAACAGAATATATGTTAATATTAGATTCTAAAACACGTTGGAACGTTTACTCCTAATGATGGAACGATTTTTGAAACTGAGAAATCCAATCAAAAAAGCAATAATCGACTTAAACCTGTAAATTAATTTTTCAGATAGTGAATTCGACTTAATATCCAGAACTATATCAGCTCTACTTCCAATAAAACTGACTACTGAGGCATTATGTCGGAGAGATTCTAATTTATTAACAGCTATGCAACAATAAATTTCATGTTGCAGTCACTGAAAGAACAGCACACATCCCTATCTGAAGAATTATATATTACATTAAAAAATCGCACAGAAGAAAGGCATACCGAAATAGAAAATGTCTTATGGTATTACATAATTATAGTGATTTTAAAAATGAAAATGAAAAAGAAGAAAAGAAAAGAACCAATTCAAATCTGATTAAATTTAAAGTAAATTTTCTTAAAATTCTTTACCCACAAACCTATCCCCATTCAGAAGAATTCGGTTTAATTATCGAAGATTAGGTCACTACTGTCGATAATGAAAAGGAATTGTCTCTTGAACAAAAATTAGAATAAGCGATAAATAAAAAAAATTTCAACGAACCAAAATTCAATACAAAAATCAGCTATATCCAAAACCATCCGAAGAGAAATCGATTTATTTGAAGATGAGGGATTTAAAGGTAAATACTTGGAAAAAGTATATCGCGCATTGCTAACAGTACCACCAACTAGCGTAGATGCCGAAAGAGCGTTTTCTGCAGTTTGTAATTTTTACACAAAATTATTTTTCAGGCTTATGACAGTACAATGAATGCATTATGTTTTATAAGATCACATTTCCAAAATTTGTAATAGTACCACAGACTGAATAGTGATATTTACACTTTTTTGTGATTTAAATAAATAAGATGTTTCTTTACTTTTTTGTGATTATATACTGTTATAATTTATAAGTTAAAAATTATTTTTTGTGATATTTACACTCTCTAACAAAACTGGCAAAAAAAAAGAATCACCTGTGTTTTCTTTCTTTTTCTAAAATTTCTAATACCGGTATTAAAACCGGTATCCCGGTATTAAGATTTTAAAAATACCGAATACCGGTATTGAAATTTTGGTCCGGTATTGCAATCCCTAGTGTGAGCTAATAGTAGGAATTGAAAAAGTGATCTAAAGTAAAACAATTTTTCCTGCTATATCAACCAGTGCTATTGCCCGTTATTGCTCGCTCCTGTCTATTTTAACCCTGATTTTTTATTTGGCAATGTTGTCACTAAATGTTAATTAATTTAGGAAATCGATGGCATAAAAAGTCAGATAAACTATTATTTAAAAAAAAAATTCTGAATTATTTCGAATAATCTTTACAAACACTGCAACAAGTCATCGATTCTTCTAAACGGGATGTATCAAATTTTCGTCAGTCCGGATAAACGATGCTTCCGGTTGATAGAATTCTCGACGTATTAGTGAGGTAGGAAAACGTTGCAAATTTTTGCTTGTCTTTTTTTTTATTTTTAACAGTACTTAGGTATGGTAAGCATCAATTTATATCACTTCTGTTTTCGGTTTTAGTTTAAGAAAAATCATACTTTAAATGATTGATGTTGATGATTGTTTGCTTATATTTTTGCTGTAGCTTTAATGAATTGTTCTAATTTCGTATAATAATTTTATTATGTGTATAGTAGCAAAGAAAAAATGTCTGAAATCCAGTGTTTTTAAAGTAAGGTTTATTTTCTCTTCTCCCTTTCTCTCTCATATACATACACATATATTAGTAGTTGCGTGGCCGAAGAAAAGACACTTTTGAATTTTTAACTTCGATTTATTCCATCCCAGGAGGCATAATGTATATACAAGAATAAGTGATAAAAAACTTAGTTTAGTTATATTAACTTCCTGTTGTAAAGCAACACTAAGGGTATATTGGGACGGACCTCGTCATTTTGAACCGCGGTCAGATGACGAGGACGACACCTCAGCTGGCACCGTCCTCTCCACCCCATACCACACCAGCGGGAGGACGTTTGGCGTGACGGATTTAACGTGCAACAGACCCTCTTACACGACGGTTCTTCGGTGGAATCGGGGCACGAACCTGAAACCCTACGGCTCACAAGCCGAGACCTTACTACTAGGCCACCGCTGCCTCTATAAGTGATAAGAAATATATCAGTCTAAATTGCGACACCAAGAGCAAAAGGTACAAAAAATTTTTCCTTCAATGATTTTTACAATTAGATTTTGATAGGGATTTTTTTTGACACGTGTAGATTTAAAAAAGGGGAATTTAAATATCTTTAAACGAATGTGGTAGAAGTTAAGGTTTTTATCCCTTCATTCGGAGTTTGAGAACCTGCTGAGACAGCAGTTTTGTAGAGCGCGTGTAGCATTAATTAAATAAAAAAAAAGTGGGGATTGGATCAGGAAATAAGAGAACATTTTCGCATGAAGTTATAATATAGGCTAAATTAAGATAAAAATTAGGAAATTAATTAGGATTGAGTTTAGATTAAGAGATATCATTACACACACACATATATATCTCTTAAAAATATTTTATTCATTTCCAGTTTAATTCAAATAAATATTATTAATTTAAAATTTCGTTTTCATTTTAATCAAATTAATGTATAATTATAACATAATAAACAATAATTATAATTATACATAATAATAATTAATGTATAATTATAAAATAAGATAATTATTGATCGTATGAAATACAGTGCCCGAAAAAATTATAAGGACACGCGAAAAATCGCCAAATTTAGAAGCCTTGTTTACAGAATCGTATGCAAATTTTTGCAGCAAAAATAGAAGTAAAATATTTTATGCGTAAAGTAATTAAAATTTTCAATTTTAAATCTGCTAAAATTTAAATTTTGATTTTTAAACCTAAATGAAAACGGAAAAAAGTATAAGGACATTGCTTTTTCTTCAGTAATTATTTAAAAATTTGCATATTTGAAAGCATAAAATGACAATTCGGAGTTAAAAGATTCATTTGCAAAAAGAATTTCCCACTCAGCGACTTTCAGTGTGAATTTTTAAACGATGCCCAAAGGAACTCAACTTTCTGACTCTTAAAAAGGAAAAATTGTTGCTTTTCGAGAATGTGGATTAAGTGGATGGGAAATTTCAAAAAGAATCAAGAGATCCCAAACGGTGGTTTATAATTTTCTAAAAAATCCTGGGATGTATGGTATAAAAAAGCGAACTGGGAGACCAGAAATTCTCACTCGTCGACAAAAAAGAATGATTGTAAGGAGAGCTTGCGAGAAAAGAGAAACCGCAAATGAAGTTAGACAAAATTTGAGTTTACCATGCTCAACAAGGACTGTTCAAAATGTTTTGAGTAAACATCCTCAAGTTTCTTATGGGAAATTAGTGTCACACCCCCCTCTTACAAATCATCATAAGAGAAGAAGAGTTTACTTTGCCAAAAAATACATTTCTCTTGGTCAAAAGTGGGCTGATGTAATTTTTTCGGACGAAAAAAAGTTCAATCTTGATGGACCTGATGGTTTTCGTTATTTTTGGTATGCTCTGCGAAAGACCAAGGAAGTGTTTTCCAGGCGTCAATATGGTGGTGGCTCGGTTATGGTATGGGGCGCTTTTGCGGCAAATGGAACCATTCCATTTGTATTTATCAACCGTAAAATGAATTCGGACAGGTATGTTGATATGTTAGGAGAAAGTTTGTTACCTGAAGCGCCGCTAATTACTTCAGGGAACTATATTTTTCAGCAGGATAATGCTTCGATACACGTTTCTACGAGTGCAAAACTCTGTTTTGAAGCTAATTCCGTAAATTTACTTGATTGGCCGGCGAGAAGTCCCGATCTTAATCCAATCGAAAACTTATGGGGACTTCTATCCCGAGAAGTTTATAAAAACGGCACACAGTATCAATGTACACAAGATCTTGTCGTCGCTATCAAAGACGCTTGGGAAAAAATATCTGTGGACATTTTAAAAGATCTTTCAGGACTTTCAGGACCTCTCGGCTTATTCAAGTGATTGAAAAAAAAGGTAGTTTTCTTGATTATTGAAACATTTTTTAAGTATTTTACAACATGTCCTTATAATTTTTTCCGTATTTCCTTTAATGTTAAATTTTGTAAAATCAATATTTTGAAGCTAAATTATGTTTTTTATGTGGTATAAGTGTTATCGCAAAATTATGCAGCAGAAGTAAGAAATATAAAAAGTTCATTTAGGTGAAATAGAAATAAAGCATATTTTAATGCAATTAGATGTTGTCCTTATACTTTTTTCGCGCACTGTATATAATTGAACTTAAAATTTGGAATACATAATTGCATGTAACCGGAATTTGATTTTTTAGGCCGGCTCAAGTTTGATTTGTTAACAGAAAAAAAATGCCCAATATATGTTAACGTAATAAAACTTTTGATAGCAGTTTTGAAGTTGTTTTATGTTCTAATCTCGTTCATTTTTTTAAACCCAAGTCTATTGTCTTTTAACTTTCATAAAAAGAATTTCTACACTCTTAACGACTCTCATCTGTTTTGGAAGCTTGCCAAACAATGTAAAAAAAACACACCTGAAAAAAGTATCTCAAAGCAGATGAGAATGTACATTTTGGTTATGGATTTTATATTATCTTTAAATATAATGTTGAAGAGGGGTTTTATTAGAGCGGTTAAAACTCAATGCAAATTTTTACATGAAAGATAAAAGAAATCATCTAAATGACCACGACGTATATTTTTATGTATTCAGTCGGTAAATTGATTCGATAGTACTTACAAATCTGATGAATTAAAACGGGGCAATTTTAATGAAAAAAATAGTGTGTTTATATGGGACAGCGTGCATTTTCTGTTATTGTAGTTTTTAAAACTTATCTGAAGATCTGTCCAACAGTTTTTATTCGTTTAATTCTTTATTCTTATTATATTTCTTTCACAAAATAAATTCTCACAATGAAAGATGAAATATTGAAGTTAAAAAACTAGATTATTAAAATGGATCCTTATCGGGTTAATGATTTCGTTCATTAAATATGAAATATATTTGATTTAATTAATGGATCTTGAAAATTAATTTTAATTTTATTATTCTATTCTAATTATAATAGTATCTTCTTGAACCATATCCGGCTACTCCAACCCGTCTGAAGGCACGCGGATAAATCTGATTGACAGGAACGCCGCAACAGCAACACTGGTGGGAACTATGGTTGAGTCTTAAGGACCATCACCGGCCACGATACAACTCTTCCCGTGGGAAGCACGTCCCGTCATCGGTAGGAGAATGTCGATTACACACCATTTCTGTACCCATTCGGGTGGCGAGAACCAACCACCATACCGGAAGCTTCTCGTCCTTATTTCTGAGATGCCCCCGGGGTGGGTGATTATCTCCTTGAAATATATCTTTAGTGTTGAAAGACTAATATATAAAATCTTTGAATATATATTTAAACATAATCTTCGGACTTAATTGGAAAGCATTCATTATAAAAATATGGAATCTCATGGTATTCTTTAGGCTGTGTTAATCTACCAAAACTCTATGCTGCGTGAGCGAGAAATAGCAAGCTCATCTCAATTCCGCACAGTACAAAACTGCTTTGGTCGATTCTTGGTGACAGGCAGAAATAAAAATAAGTGAAGTTGTCATGCCAAATTTTCTTTCAAACTTTTTAATAAAAATGCTATTCTCCTATCCCCTCGCATAAAAACCTTCAGCAAGGCTTGTGATTGTTAGATTTTTATTTTCAGACTCCCGCACATAAGCACATTGCTTCATAATAAGGTGAAGAAAAATAAATGAAAATTTTGAAAGCCTTTTCTGCAGACCAATTAAAAACATTTTATACATAATCACAATTTAAGTTAGGGGATCGTATACGAAGTTTCATTTACCTAAAGCTTTCCGTTTTATAATGAAAGGTTTTACATGCACGCGAAAGTAAAAACCGACGGACGGTCAGCTCCAAGACCGATTTCGTTAAATTTTGATACTAATCAGTACTTTTGATGAAAAAAACACCGAGTGCTATCCATTTGCTTTGGTTTGGTTATATTAACGTCCCGTTTGAAGCAACACTAGGGCTATTTTCGGACGGACCTCGTCATTTTGAACCGCGGTCAGATCACGAGGACGACACCTGAGCTGGCACCCCCCTCTCCACACCACACCAGTGGGAGGACGTTTGGTCAGGACGGATTTAACGTGCAACAGACCCCCTTACATGACGGTTCTTCGGTGGAATTGAGTCTCGAACCTGAAACCCTCCGGTTCCAAAGCCGAGACCTTACCACCAGGCCACCGCGGCCCGCTATCTATTTGCATTTTGTACTTATTGTTTTCATTTGTACTCAGACAGACACACAAGCTCCCTTCTATTAGATTTCGTTCACAATCTGGTAGAAGTTTACAATTGTGGTGTTAAGAACATACATCAAACTTCAAATGAGTAGCTCAAAGAATTTTTGAGTATCGTGATCACAGAGAGACGTTGTTGTTGTTTCTAATGGCACTTGTAATTAATGGCACTTGTCACTAGACAAGCCCACTGACTTTAGAAGTTAGTGATTTTTAAGCCAAGGTGCGTCTCTAGGACCCAGAGTACGACTTTATGAATGAAGTTAACAGGTCCAAAATAAGATAAAAATGAGGAAATTACTTAAAAATTAAAATTCTAAGTATCTTTTAGTATATTGCTGTTGTTTCTTATGGCACTTGCCATCGACAAGCCCGCTGTTCGAAGAAAGCCGATTTAAGCCTGAGGGGAAGCGCTTCTTGTTTCTATAGTAGCGCCATTTAGGGCCAAGAGAACGACTTTGCTACACACTAGTCAAACCCTTTTTACGGGGCGGACTTCATTCATGCATTTCACTCACTCACCCACCCACAGATCGTAACTTAGACCTGAACCAGAGAACAATCACCCCTGATACAGTACCCCCAGTGGTAATTCTCCAGCCACCACACACACGGAAAGTCTTTGGCCGGCGGGGTTCGAACTCGCCACCCAAGGGACGCCCATCCAACGCCCTACCAACCAGGCTATCCCAGCCCACAGAGAGACATAACACCACTTAAAATCCCTGTGACTGTAACTTTTTGGTTATAGTCAGCACGAAATGGATGAGACATCAGAGGAAGCTTCTCAACTATTTATCACTGTGACCATCACCCTGTTTCCCCGCCATCTGATATTTACTGACAAATATTTAGTGACGGATGGGATTAACATCAGGTTCCCACAAAGAAAGCTAGCAAGAAGTGAACAAATTAGCATATATATAATGATATTTCTTAATTTAATTTAAACCTTAATTAATTTTCTCATTTTTATTCAATTCATTCTAAAATATTCTCTTATTTCCTGTAACTTTTTATTTAATTATTTTTAAAACTCGCTTACCAAAATTGCTGAATCCGTCGTTCCCACGCATGGAATGAAGGATAAAAATCCTTATTTATTGCACATCTTTTTAAAAAGGTACCTAAGTTTCCCTTTCCTAAGTCGACACGTGTCAAAGAAATCCTTATCAAAATCTCATTGTAAAAACCATTGAAGAAACTTTGCTCTTGTATCGTCATTTTCATCATCGCTTCTTCCCTGTACACAATATGCCATCCGTGGTGAAATAAATCGAAGTTAAAATGTCAAGTTTCTTCCTTTCGGACACGCATCTGCAAAATTATGATTATACATACATATATACACTATTGAAAAGAAAGTTCGTTAATTCTGTAAAGAACCTAATTTTTCGAGATGGTTAATCGTTATCTGAATATAGCCTGAATCTTTGGCAAGCGGCAACAATACTGGCTAAAGTTCAGATGTCGATGTGGTCATATGGAGAGAAAATCAAAATACATTCCATTGCGTAATGGAATAGGATGGCAGCAAGATTTGCGAAAGAGCTGTGCGGGGGCATATTAATATATGGAACGGAAATAATTGGGATGTAAAGAAAAGAATGCCTTCCATTTTCGAGTTACTCATTTACTGTTTAAAGATACTTTTGGCAGAAATTGAGAGTGGATCGCCCCGTAACTCGCTCTTTCCCAATCCGTAAACCACTCTTCCATCATTTTCTACTTAAAAATAGATTTTAGGAGGGATTTAATAAAGTCAGCGTGGTGTTTCTCCCTGTCTAATTCTTCTTCAGTCTGTTGGCTTCCTCATTACCTTCATATCAAAGAAGGGCTTTAATCCAAGAAACTTTGATACATCTATGTTGGATCAGATTTCTTCAGACGGACAGATAGACAGACCTAATTCCAAAAATGTGTCTCTTCAGACTCAGGAGAGGTCTGAAACGTGGAGTCTCGAGTTCGAGTCCTCTGTACTTCGCATACGAGAAAATAACAGGAGAACACATAAAACGATAAGATTCAGTGTTTAATACCTTGACTGCACTGGGCGTCATCGGTGACCGGCTGGCCCATGTAAATTACATTGTAAGAAATTTAGAGCGGCCGTCAATATGTTAAAACAGTTTTTAAAAATATTAACGGATCAAGAATAAGTATGCTAAAAATGCAGTTCATTCAGTTCATTTTTTTAGATTTCTTCACAGTTGCCAACTACATATAAGAGTGCGAAATTTGAATAGCAAAATTAAACTATCAGAAGTGGTCACCTCAAACATTTTCTCTCCTATAAGTTCATTCTTTCCTTCCCCCTTCCATAAAAATGCCTACCTTGGATAAAACCGACAACACCGCGGAAGTTCATATTTTTATTTTCAGAGTTCCGAGCGTGTGGGTTTTATTCTTAATAAAGAAAACCCAATATGTGTTTTGGAATGCCTTTTTTTATCCAAATTTTTTCTAATGCGAAATTTTGACACGGTTGCAAATGTAGTCATAAGATCATTTACCGAGATTAATTTATATTAGTCATTGCGTTTTATTTTTATTATGACATTTACACGCATACAAATTGCAGACTCAGAAACGGTTAACCTTTAGACAAATGCGGTTCAAAATGTGATATGAAACTACAATTTAAATTCTAAAACGGTGTACTAAACTCTATCTATATGCGTTTTACGTTTTGAAATTACCGTGAAAGGAAGTCTGTCTGTCCCTAAGAATGGCTTTTGTTCAAACTTTGACAAAATTCTGCACGTTTGATTTAAAGGCCAACAAAATTCCATTCGTCTCATTCAAAGTGTTTTTAATGAATCATTTTCACAGACAGATATAAATCTAAAAATGTGTTTTTCGTTCTCAGGAAGATTTGAAATGTAAAAATATGTCAAAATCGTGAGTTCTAAATTTTCTTTGTAAACTGTTCATCGTAAACTAAAAAGTAATGAAAAATATGATCTGTTACATAAAAAAATTATATTTAATGCAATAATTCTTTTTAGTTTTAAAAATGCTGCATTAGAATTTTTTTTTTAATATTACGGGAAAAAAATATATCTCAAAATTAACAGCATGTAATTTTATCGTTTTTGTAGAGCGCGTCCATGTTTTATTTATTTATTAAGAACATACTAAAAGAAAAACAAACATTGTTACATTATTAATATTGTTTTTGGCCTGAATTTTAATTCGTAATAGCTGAATCAAAAACATGAGTCATATACAGTGGCTCCCAAAAGTGTTCGTACACCAACAAGAATCAATTAAAAACCTCATTATTTACCATTATATATTCTTATTTTTACATGAAGATTTTTTCATAGCATATTTTTACAGTTCTTAATAAAGCAGTGAAGAATAAATTTTAATTACGATGCAAATTATTTTTTTAAAAATGACAGTAAATAAAATTTCACAAAAATAGGACACAAAAGTGATCATACACTTTAAAAAAAATCACTAAATATGAAATTTTCTAAATTTTTCTAAATGTTTAGTATTTAGTAGGATATCCTTTATTCTTTATAACAGCTTTTAAACGTTTGGGCATAGATTTAACTAAACGTTCGGTTTCTTCTGTTCCATTCTTCGATCATTACAGCTTTCAGTTGAATTTTCGATTTAATGTCGTGACTTCTTATTCTCACCTCTAATTCTTTCCAAATATGTTCTATAGGGTTTAAATCCGGTGATTGAGCTGGTGTTTTAAGGGTTTGAGGACAATGATAGAGGCAAAAAAGACGAACATTCATGGCCGTGTGCTTAGGATCGTTGTCTTGGTAATACACAAAGTTGTTTAAAATGTCCAATTTTTGTGCTGACACTTTAAAATTATTATTGAGAATATTTATATAAACTCTATGATCCATTATACCATCAATGAATACTAAATTGCCTATTCCAGCCGCTGACATACACCCCCAAATCATGACACCTCCACCGCCATGTTTTACTGTTCCAACTAAATTCTTGGAATTAAGTTCTTCGTTTTTTGTTTTTGTTTGTTTGTTTGTTTGTTTTTCCTCCATACAATGATTCTCCCATCCGACCCAAAGATGTTAAACTTACTTTCATCTGCAAATAAGACACGATTCCAATAGCTCTCTGGCTGGTTTATCATAGATTTGGCAAATTTAAGCCTAGAAATTCAGTTCTTCTAACTTACAAAAAATTTTCTTCGTGCAGAGTGGCCATGTATACCAGCATTCCGAAGAATTCTACGAATAGTTTCACAGGAAATAGAAGTTCCATTTGATTCATTATATTGTGAAGTCAACTTTATTGCACTCAGACGTGGATTTTTTAGAAATTTACTCACAATATTTCTTTGACTTCTAGCTGACAGAATTTGAGGGCGACCATTACGAGGCTTGTTTGGAATCCTTTTCCCCTCTCTGTAACGTTTTATTATGCTTTGCACCGTTGAATGAGGTAGATTAGTTATAGTTGCAATGCCTCTAATTGATTTTCCAGCTTTAAAATGAAATATAATTAATTTTCGTACGTCTAAACTCGTTTCTTTACGAATGCGCGTCATATCTAAGAATAAAGTAAATAGAATAAATAATTGTAATATTAAATACTGAAATCAAACGATTTTAGTGTATTTTTCAATTAGAAGAAAAATAAGCCGCAAAAGATATTTTTTATGATGAATTTAAATAAATAATGTTTGGATGTACGAAGACTTTTGTGTTCTAATTTTGTGACATTTTTTATTTATTTATTTTTTAGAACAATACTACTTGATTTTTTATAAAAATATTTGTTCAGTTTTATTAAGAACTATTTAAAGATGCTAATTAAAAAAACAACTAATAAAATGCTTTATTAAGAAGTATAGAACATAATTTCTGCAAATTTCTTTAGTGTACGAACACTTTTGGGAGCCACTGTATATGCACCCAATAGCCGTCTTGAAGTCTGACTACCATACACGTAGAACAACGGCTTTTATATCATCATGAAATCGAGAAAAATTTTGTATTTTAAAATAGACAAAAAAATTACAGATGAAATAATAATAAATTTAGTAGACTGTATTAAAAATAAATACCAAATCAGTATAACAACACATGTTAAATGGAAAATTATTCACCCATTCGTTGTGCATTTAATCATTTAAAATCTTCGGGTAGCGACTAATGTTAACTATTCAGTATTAACTTTAAAAAAAGTCTTTTTTGGCTGGTTAACTTAATGAATACATTTCTCTGATAACAACGATTATTTATACTTTTATATCCGTGTTTCCATTCTTCATTGAGAAATTGCAATCAGAAAACGATTAAAAAAAGAAGAAAAAAAAAAAGCGTATATATTTATCGGGAAAGTCGCTCTACATATGAGACAGACGCCTCTAACTCCAAAAGGCTAGTGATATCGATGCTTTTTGAAATGCACATCCAGTAGGGGATACCAATTAGGTAAACTAGGTACAACCTTGCGCCACACAATTGAAACAGGGTCACAAACAAGTCAATTTAAAACTACAATTTTACTGTGTGCTAAATAAATAAGTTTGTAAAAAATACTAATTCTATGAATCAAAAAATATTAGTATCGTACTAACACTTTATGCAGTGTCATTGTTCAGATTCTTTTATATTTTATTATATTCATTTATTTTATTTGATAAATAATCTAATATATAAACATCGAACTTCTGCTTTATTCTTGTTGTGTACAAACTTAAATGCTGGACAGTTTGGAATTGTAATAAATAAAATAAATGCACACATTTTTACAAAGGTAATAAAATAAAATAAAAAGGTTTGACTTTAAATAAAATTTGTGCATATTAATAAATAATCCTGGTGTAAATAGAATATTAGATTATTTGATAAATAATCTAATATATAAACATCAAACTTCTGCTTCAGTAATGTTGTGTACGAACTTAAATGCTGGACAGTTTGGAATTGTAATAAATAAAATAAATACACACATTTTTACAAAGTTAATAAAATAAAATAAAAAGGTTTGACTTTAAATAAAATTTGTGCATATTAATAAATAATCCTGGTGTAAATAGAATATTAGATTATTTGATAAATAATCTAATATATAAACATCGAACTTCTGCTTTAGTATTGTTGTGTACAAACTTAAATGCTGGACAGTTTGGAATTGTAATAAATAAAATAAATGCACACATTTTTACAAAGTTAATAAAATAAAATAAAAAGGTTGGACTTTAAATAAAATTTGTGCATATTAATAAATAATCCTGGTGTAAATAGAATATTAGATTATTTGATAAATAATCTAATATATAAACATCGAACTTCTGCTTTAGTAATGTTGTGTACAAAAATGCTGGACAGTTTGGAATTGTAATAAATAAAATAAATGCATACATTTTTACAAAGTTAATAAAATAAAATAAAAAGGTTTGATTTTAAATAAAATTTGTGCATATTAATAAATAATCCTGGTGTAAATAGAATATTAGATTATTTGATAAATAATCTAATATATAAACATCGAACTTCTGCTTTATTCTTGTTGTGTACAAACTTAAATGCTGGACAGTTTGGAATTGTAATAAATAAAATAAATGCACACATTTTTACAAAGTTAATAAAAATAATAAAAAAAAGGTTTGACTTTAAATAAAATTTGTGCATATTAATAAATAATCCTGGTGTAAATAGAATATTAGATTATTTGATAAATAATCTAATATATAAACCTCGAACTTCTGCTTTATTCTTGTTGTGTACAAACTTAAATGCTGGACAGTTTGGAATTGTAATAAATAAAATAAATGCACACATTTTTACAAAGTTAATAAAATAAAATAAAAAAGGTTTGACTTTAAATAAAATTTGTGCATATTAATAAATAATCCTGGTGTAAATAGAATATTAGATTATTTGATAAATAATCTAATATATAAACCTCGAACTTCTGCTTTATTCTTGTTGTGTACAAACTTAAATGCTGGACAGTTTGGAATTGTAATAAATAAAATAAATGCACACATTTTTACAAAGTTAATAAAAATAATAAAAAAAAGGTTTGACTTTAAATAAAATTTGTGCATATTAATAAATAATCCTGGTGTAAATAGAATATTAGATTATTTGATAAATAATCTAATATATAAACATCGAACTTCTGCTTTATTCTTGTTGTGTACAAACTTAAATGCTGGACAGTTTGGAATTGTAATAAATAAAATAAATGCACACATTTTTACAAAGTTAATAAAATAAAATAAAAAAGGTTTGACTTTAAATAAAATTTGTGCATATTAATAAATAATCCTGGTGTAAATAGAATATTAGATTATTTGATAAATAATCTAATATATAAACATCGAACTTCTGCTTTAGTATTGTTGTGTACAAACTTAAATGCTGGACAGTTTGGAATTGTAATAAATAAAATAAATGCACACATTTTTACAAAGTTAATAAAATAAAATAAAAAGGTTGGACTTTAAATAAAATTTGTGCATATTAATAAATAATCCTGGTGTAAATAGAATATTAGATTATTTGATAAATAATCTAATATATAAACATCGAACTTCTGCTTTATTCTTGTTGTGTACAAACTTAAATGCTGGACAGTTTGGAATTGTAATAAATAAAATAAATGCACACATTTTTACAAAGTTAATAAAAATAATAAAAAAAAAGGTTTGATTTTAAATAAAATTTGTGCATATTAATAAATAATCCTGGTGTAAATAGAATATTAGATTATTTGATAAATAATCTAATATATAAACATCGAACTTCTGCTTTATTCTTGTTGTGTACAAACTTAAATGCTGGACAGTTTGGAATTGTAATAAATAAAATAAATGCACACATTTTTACAAAGTTAATAAAATAAAATAAAAAAGGTTTGACTTTAAATAAAATTTGTGCATATTAATAAATAATCCTGGTGTAAATAGAATATTAGATTATTTGATAAATAATCTAATATATAAACATCGAACTTCTGCTTTAGTATTGTTGTGTACAAACTTAAATGCTGGACAGTTTGGAATTGTAATAAATAAAATAAATGCACACATTTTTACAAAGTTAATAAAATAAAATAAAAAGGTTGGACTTTAAATAAAATTTGTGCATATTAATAAATAATCCTGGTGTAAATAGAATATTAGATTATTTGATAAATAATCTAATATATAAACATCGAACTTCTGCTTTATTCTTGTTGTGTACAAACTTAAATGCTGGACAGTTTGGAATTGTAATAAATAAAATAAATGCACACATTTTTACAAAGTTAATAAAAATAATAAAAAAAAGGTTTGACTTTAAATAAAATTTGTGCATATTAATAAATAATCCTGGTGTAAATAGAATATTAGATTATTTGATAAATAATCTAATATATAAACCTCGAACTTCTGCTTTATTCTTGTTGTGTACAAACTTAAATGCTGGACAGTTTGGAATTGTAATAAATAAAATAAATGCACACATTTTTACAAAGTTAATAAAATAAAATAAAAAAGGTTTGACTTTAAATAAAATTTGTGCATATTAATAAATAATCCTGGTGTAAATAGAATATTAGATTATTTGATAAATAATCTAATATATAAACCTCGAACTTCTGCTTTATTCTTGTTGTGTACAAACTTAAATGCTGGACAGTTTGGAATTGTAATAAATAAAATAAATGCACACATTTTTACAAAGTTAATAAAAATAATAAAAAAAAGGTTTGACTTTAAATAAAATTTGTGCATATTAATAAATAATCCTGGTGTAAATAGAATATTAGATTATTTGATAAATAATCTAATATATAAACCTCGAACTTCTGCTTTATTCTTGTTGTGTACAAACTTAAATGCTGGACAGTTTGGAATTGTAATAAATAAAATAAATGCACACATTTTTACAAAGTTAATAAAATAAAATAAAAAAGGTTTGACTTTAAATAAAATTTGTGCATATTAATAAATAATCCTGGTGTAAATAGAATATTAGATTATTTGATAAATAATCTAATATATAAACCTCGAACTTCTGCTTTATTCTTGTTGTGTACAAACTTAAATGCTGGACAGTTTGGAATTGTAATAAATAAAATAAATGCACACATTTTTACAAAGTTAATAAAAATAATAAAAAAAAGGTTTGACTTTAAATAAAATTTGTGCATATTAATAAATAATCCTGGTGTAAATAGAATATTAGATTATTTGATAAATAATCTAATATATAAACATCGAACTTCTGCTTTATTCTTGTTGTGTACAAACTTAAATGCTGGACAGTTTGGAATTGTAATAAATAAAATAAATGCACACATTTTTACAAAGTTAATAAAATAAAATAAAAAAGGTTTGACTTTAAAACAAATTTGTGCATATTAATAAATAATCCTGGTGTAAATAGAATATTAGATTATTTGATAAATAATCTAATATATAAACCTCGAACTTCTGCTTTATTCTTGTTGTGTACAAACTTAAATGCTGGACAGTTTGGAATTGTAATAAATAAAATAAATGCACACATTTTTACAAAGTTAATAAAAATAATAAAAAAAAGGTTTGACTTTAAATAAAATTTGTGCATATTAATAAATAATCCTGGTGCGAATAGAATATTAGATTATTTGATAAATAATCTAATATATAAACATCGAACTTCTGCTTTAGTATTGTTGTGTACAAACTTAAATGCTGGACAGTTTGGAATTGTAATAAATAAAATAAATGCACACATTTTTACAAAGTTAATAAAATAAAATAAAAAAGGTTTGACTTTAAATAAAATTTGTGCATATTAATAAATAATCCTGGTGTAAATAGAATATTAGATTATTTGATAAATAATCTAATATATAAACCTCGAACTTCTGCTTTATTCTTGTTGTGTACAAACTTAAATGCTGGGCAGTTTGGAATTGTAATAAATAAAATAAATGCACACATTTTTACAAAGTTAATAAAATAAAATAAAAAGGTTTGACTTTAAATAACATTTGTGCATATTAATAAATAATCCTGGTGTAAATAGAATATTAGATTATTTGATAAATAATCTAATATATAAACATCGAACTTCTGCTTTAGTAATGTTGTTTATAAGCTTAAATGCTGGAGAGTTTGGAATTGTAAAAAATAAAATAAATACACACATTTTTACAAAGTTAATAAAATAAAATAAAAAGGTTTGACTTTAAATAACATTTGTGCATATTAATAAATAATCCTGGTGTAAATAGAATATTGGATTATTTGATAAATAATCTAATATATAAACATCGAACTTCTGCTTTAGTAATGTTGTTTATAAGCTTAAATGCTGGGCAGTTTGGAATTGTAATAAATAAAATAAATACACACATTTTTACAAAGTTAATAACAATAATAAAAAAAAGGTTTGACTTTAAATAAAATTTGTGCATATTAATAAATAATCCTGGTGTAAATAGAATATTAGATTATTTGATAAATAATCTAATATATAAACCTCGAACTTCTGCTTTATTCTTGTTGTGTACAAACTTAAATGCTGGACAGTTTGGAATTGTAATAAATAAAATAAATGCACACATTTTTACAAAGTTAATAAAAATAATAAAAAAAAGGTTTGACTTTAAATAAAATTTGTGCATATTAATAAATAATCCTGGTGTAAATAGAATATTAGATTATTTGATAAATAATCTAATATATAAACATCGAACTTCTGCTTTAGTATTGTTGTGTACAAACTTAAATGCTGGACAGTTTGGAATTGTAATAAATAAAATAAATGCACACATTTTTCCAAAATTAATAAAAATAATAATAAAAAAAGGTTTGACTTTAAATAAAATTTGTGCATATTAATAAATAATCCTGGTGTAAATAGAATATTAGATTATTTGATAAATAATCTAATATATAAACATCGAACTTCTGCTTTAGTATTGTTGTGTACAAACTTAAATGCTGGACAGTTTGGAATTGTAATAAATAAAATAAATGCACACATTTTTACAAAGTTAATAAAAATAATAATAAAAAAAAGGTTTGACTTTAAATAAAATTTTTGCATATTAAAATTTACGTAATTTTATGTAAAACTGTTATTATATATATATATTTGAAATGTAAAATTAAATCGAGCAATTTATTAAAAAAGGAGCCTCATATTGTACATTACCTAGGGGCCCAAGAGGTCTGAATCCGCCCCTGTGCGCATCCCTCACAGCTTATTAACCATAGTCCAATATTTTCCTAATTCCATACACCAAAATTCGCACAAAGCAGCTGTCCATAGCTGAAAAAATTACCGAAAGAAGAAAATCATAATGTGCATGCCTACGATCTTTAATGCGAAGTTTCTTTCATTTTCGGTATTACTCTCCTTACGCTAATACAGTTTTCTCACATCCGATTGCTTTCTGATGGAAAAATTAAATCCAATACCCTCATACATTTTCCCATTATCTCCAAAGTAATTTATTTTTTAACTCCCCCCCCTCCCCAACACTCATATACGTTTCATTTTCCTTTTCTGTTCGCTTGGCAACATTCCAAAATAGATGAAGTTCGTTAACATGCTTCAATAAAGGTATGTTCCATAAATGGTCGTTACTTCAGTTTAAGATCAATACTTTGAAACAAAACCAGACTGCATGTAAAACTTTGGTATTTCGTGTACAGATTAGTAACAACGTAAACTTTAATGGCAAAGCTCGTCAAATACAGATTTTACACTTTCATTTAATTATCATGGCAATATTTTCTAAAATTCAATACATGACGGGCGGGTAGGTAGAAAAAGAGGAGTTGGTATCAGATAAAATTCGAAAAGTAAATAATAAATAAGTGATATAAAACAAAGTATTCTTAAGAAATAGGAAAAATTGGAAAAGGTAATTCTTCGGATTTTTTTTTTTTTGAAAAATCACAAAATAATCACAAACTATTTATTTTTTAGTTTGAATTATTTCATTCAAACGTGATTTAATTGAAATGCATAGTAAATAGTGAAAAAGGGAAAAGTCGACACTGCCTCGGTTAATCTACGACATATTTAGTTCAGAATAACCCAGTCCGGATTAGGGCCTTGGTGGCCTGGTGGTGTGGAGAGGGGGGTGCCAGCTCAGGTATCGTACTCGCCATCTGACCGCGGTTCAAAATTACAAGGTCCGTCCCAAAATAGCCCTAGTGTTGCTTTACAACGGGACGTTAATATAACCAAACCAAACCAAACCCAGTCCGGATTTAAAAAAAAAAAATTTCAAGGGTAAACAAATACTTTTTTGCCAACTTCGCTACACAGGAAACTAGAACGGAAAAATTATCTTTATTCATTGGTTTAAAATTAATTTTTTTCCTAATAAATTAATTTGCTTGGTCTATGTGTTGTGATTCCGCAGGAAGGAGTGCTATTCTATCCAATTGGAATCATCGAACTTATTTTTTTACATAATTTAAAATTTAAAGGCATCATTTGAAAGACACCTTCTGATTTCAGTCTCTCTTACTCTTTTAATTTTGATTCTTCATTTTCAATTAAAAGATTTAATTTCTGTTGTTTACAATTTATAAACAACAAACAAAGAAAATTTTAAAAATTAAAATCGATATGATTTTTTTATTTTGCATTTACAGCTCTATTTTAGGCTATTGTAGTTTTCATTTCGCTAATATTCAACATATAGCGAGCAATGCTGTGCTGATTCTGCAAATATAAGTATACATAATCATCCACCGCCGTCTGTAACGCTCAGAGGATTTAAAAAAAACAACCAATCTCTTTTGATATGCACCATTATCGGATGTGAAATCTCAACCTTTCTTATGGAGTATAACAACTGGAAAAAGATTTTTTTATGTTTAAATTGACTGATTGTTCGGTGTGTGAATAAACCTAAGCATGAATAAATAGAAAAGGTCAGTGACCTGAGATTTGCAATTTTTATTATTTTATATTTTTGCTGATTCATTATATTCCCATCTCAAAGACCAAATTGAAGGCTATTGCTTAAACTTTTTGCAACATATTTTGTATATTATATTTTTTTGCAATGAGTCGATCACTATTTGCTTCAATCCTATTTTAGTAATTAGTTTTGATTTCAATATCGGTCAACATCATGGACTAAGAAAATCCAAATGCAAGGGTTCAAAAATCCTAATCCTTATATATTTACATCTAAATTGTACTGAAAATAATAATTTTTATTTCTTTCTTAAACTAATGTGTCGAAGATGTCGAAGCGCTAATGTGTCGAAGATTTTTTTTACAACAAATGTCGTTAGTTAATCTGCGACAGCCAGAACTGAGAGATTGTTTACAGGATAACAAAAAATTTGGATGGGCACATCTTCAAATATAATAATAATAATAATAATATATTTTATTATAATTATAATAATCGTTTATAATAATTTTTATAAGAATAAAATTGGAAAGCAAATATCGGCTCTAATCCTTAGGAGAAACTTCAATTAAGGTGTACGTACACACTTGAAACTTCGAAAATCGTTCCAAATATCGAATATATTTTTTATTGCTTAATAATGCTCTCTGATCCTTTAGCTTTCAAACGATACCAAGATGTTGTCAATATTCGAAATATTTCTCGAGTTATAAGTAATTTTCTTGAGATGCTTTCATTAAAAACTCTAGTTACGATGTTTTTAAAACTCGTTTTATGAAGAATGATATTTTTCAACTATTCATTTGCTTCATTCAAACAATCATAACTCAACAAGAAATGAACCAAATACAGTTATTTATATATCAAAATAATCTGTATGAAATAGTGGATGTTTTGTG
Source organism: Argiope bruennichi (assembly GCF_947563725.1). Classification (NCBI taxonomy): domain Eukaryota; kingdom Metazoa; phylum Arthropoda; class Arachnida; order Araneae; family Araneidae; genus Argiope; species Argiope bruennichi. Next base: position 22,605,414 of record NC_079154.1, on the reverse strand, counting down.
CCTCAATCAAAGATATATTTATAGAAATACATTTTTAATAGCTATTTAAATGTTAAAATTACAGAAAAAATATCGTTTTTTTTATTCATCGTTGATGAAAAAAATGTTTAAAAAAACTATATATTTTTATAACTTGATTGAGGCAGACAACATGAAGACTCATATTAGGCATCATTTCCAACTAGAATTGTGTGTCTGTACAAATTAGAATTTAAATATCATGTTTCAAAAAATAGGCTAATTAGCTCATTAAATATTATTTAATTAATTAAGAATTAGTGTAACATGGTTTTTTCTCCTGAAATGAGTTTAAACATATATTTATGACCTACTGTGAAAAAACTGGATTTTTAAAGTTAAAATTTCAAAAAATATCTAGTGTGTACGTACACCTTAATGTAATTACGTCTACGAGATCTGATAAAATAATTTTACTGACTTACATTATTAAAATGGCAAAAAGAAATTTAAAAAATTTAATGCAAAGCATTGCTAGAACAAAGAGATACTTTCATTTTAAAAGTAAGTACAATTAAAAACATTTCCATCACCATCTTCTCACCGAAATATATTCCAGGAATAAACCACGACGACTATTAAATATCCATTAGAGAAACTCCTGATTTACATTAAGCTGCGTTTCTAAATCAGATAATTATTTCGTATGTTCAACTCTCGTAGTCTAATGAGTCTTAGACATAAGACTAATGAGCGAACACAGGATGCTTTCATTTGAAACCAAGATTTCCATTTCATCACAGTTAATCTCGGGCCGAAATTCTCTAAGAATAAAATCATCGAGTTTAAAAGGATCCTTGCGTCAGCTTATTTTATATGCCCAACATTTTAATGGATTGAAGACGTAAAATTCATGATTTCATTCATATAGACATTCGTTTCATTTAAATTAAAATAATCGCGGCAAATGCTAGTATAAGATTCGTGTTTTACGACATTATACAAAATATTCAGTTTATACATTTCTCCGGTCTTATTAATCATATTTAGGAAAATAATAACTACACATTAATATATTAAGAATAAGAAGTTTCATGTTTCTGTGATTAAACTTGGCATAAAGATTTGAATAGGCAAATGATAAAGTATGAATTCTGAATATTTCATTCTAAATATAGCCTTTTTTCTATACTATTTTCGTTAACTTGACTTCTTTCATGTTTCGAAATAAATTGCAATTTTAGATCAATTTCTCGACGGGAAAAAAGCATATTTTAATATTTTCATCAGTTAATTATCACTTAAACTATTAATTTTATTTCTAAACGAGCGGCGTGACTTGGTGGTGAATTTGAGAATAAAAAGGGGGATATCAAGATTCTAAAATATTTTTGTTAATCAAATGCATAAAAAATAATTATAAATAATAAATTTATAAAATAATTAAATTGAAAAAAGTACATTAAAAAGTGTGTTTTTAGAAACTAATTTTTTTATTAAATTTAGTTAAAGCTTTAAGGTGCTGTTTATAGACTTAATATCTGGGAGACCAAACTTCGCTTGTCAGGGGTGGATTTTTTTTTTTTTTGAGAAAAGGTTTAAATACGAATCACATTACGAATATCTATACTTATATAAAGCTCAATGTGTGTGTGTGTTTGTTGGCGCTCTACAGCCCAGACCGTTTGACCTACAGCTACAAAATTTGGTACGTGTATACCTTGGAGGTCGGGAATGTGCAGCTGGGGTCCCTTTTTTTGAAATTTTAATTATTAATTAAAAACTAACTTTCCCACCAAAAAATATTTTCCCCATCGCCAAATGAGTAAGGCTCCAGTTTTTTTTCCCACGCTGAGTCTAGGCTTAACATTTTTCGGCCAATTATTTCAAGTGATTCTGTTTATTTACTTAATGTTTGATGCATTTAAAATGAAACATTGTTAAGTAATCGATCTTTCAGATTCATATTGAAGTACTTTTAAATTAACATAAAACAGAATAAAGGAAATTAATAACTTCTAATCTGCATAGCGTTACCCCAACTGGTGTAGAAAAATTCACGCATTTGCGTTACATAACTGGCGTTGAAAATTCACGCATGCGTATTGTGTTCCGATTGTTGACAACTATTTTCAACGGATGCGGATTTGATTTTAATTATTTTTAGTTTAGATATATGATTTGTAATTAAATTGTATTTATGTTAGTTATATATTTTTTGTATATGCTTATAATTTTAAGTACTTAGTTTCTTAAGTAGTTTTTTTAACCTGTTTTCGACCAATTATGTTAAACGATTCTGTTTATTTTCTTAGTGTTTGATGCATTTAAAATTAAACATTGTTAATCAATCGATCTGCTCATGATGAACCTGAGAAAAATTTGTTGACAAATTCTTGAGATATTACATAAATTAAGAAAGATATTCTTTAGTGCCCATAAGGTTTAAATGCTCAGTGACTCTGTTATCAGTAATCATATTATAAAAGAAAATGCTTTGTTTCAGTAAAAAATATTATTTTATTAATTGCAGTTTAATCATTTCCACTTTAATTTAATGCATAAATTCTACAGGAGCTAACAGAAAATTAAAGAGATACACATTACGTTATGACTGAAGGCCTTTATAATATTATGAGTGAATTATATGACTATGAAAATTTGAGTTATAAAATATTTTAATAAAGAAGCTATTAAAGTAAGAATTACATAAAATATTTAATTGTTAAAATTTTAACTAGCATTAAGATTGGCGAACCGGCTGGTCGCCAAAGGCGGATAGTATATTAATATTTTTCAATTTTACCTGATATAAACTAATCATTAGAAAAAAAAACCGTAAATGCACTTAGTTTAACGCGTTATTCGAAACAATCTGCTATATCACAGAATTTATTTTACAGTTTATCTATCGTTACTTATACTTACGAATTTATACTCAGTTTTTCCACGGTGAAATTGGGTTCGAGATGGCGCTGTATGACATTGTCGGCATGTAAGCAGATAGAAAAAATAATGTTTTAATAGTTAATTATTTAAAAAAAATATTTGTTTATGCAAAATCGCCGAAAAATCCGCCGATTTTCCGAAAAGACACCTATACAGATAAACTTCAAAACCAAAAATAATAAATATAAATACACAAGTAAAAATATAAAACAAAAAAAAAGCACAACTAGAAACGAGGATCCGCAAGACACGTATCATTTATTTTTTTAACTACTATATTGAACTGCCCACACTTCGAAGTGGAAGTTGAATATACTTATTCTAATAGTAAGTTATACAAAAATGTTTTTGTGTGTAAAATTGTGTTTTTTCAGTAAATACACCAATATAGATAAACTTAAAAAGCAAAACCTTATCTCAATATAAAATTTGATTCCAATCGTTAGAGCCGATTTCACGAAATAAATTTATATATAATATATATAAATTTATTTTATATATAATTGATTTATAATTTATTTATAATTATATATAATTGTTCGTTTAAAATTATAAAATATTTCAAGCTGACATTCTATAAACATTACATACGAGTACAGGCAAGTTTAATCCAAAACACTACTAAAAATGGAGAAAGGAATGAAACCGTTTCACTTAGGATAATGGGTGCCATCCAGAATCAATTATTTATGCCACAAGACCATATTCCGCCCTTTCACCCATTTTTCCTTATTATTCCTTATTTATTTCTTTTTGCCGTCTTGTATTTACTGCTGCACTAAACAGAAAAAAAAGAAATTGTAATGAATATTCAGCCTTTTTCTTATTAAAATACATTTCTGTTTAATACATTGGCTCGTAAATTCGAGATCGTGAGAAATGTTGGACATAAATAAATTGAGGGGGGGGGAATCTATTTTCACTTTCGATGCAAGCATATGTAGCAAGAAAAGACAACATCTCGCAACTTTCTTTGATATTTTTAAACTGTAATTACCGCCAATTCAAAATACTGCCAATGAGTGCCGGAGTCATCCCAAAAGTCACTTCTTGCTAACAAGAACTTTGTCTTAAACGTGTTTTTATTTCTTCGCAACAAGACGAGAACGACATGAAAAAAAAAATTCTTATTCAAGCAGCATAAAGGCGACTTTATTTGCTACAATTATTGATGTTCAACATTTCACAAAATTCTACTTTACAGGGATTAATATGCATGTAACTATTTAATTTAACATAATATAACTACATTACTAGTCGCATGTGGGGATCAGCGGGTTATCAGCCGACAATTAATTTTTGATACCTTTAAATTATCTGAAATTAAAATCGTGTTATGGAGACACAATTTATGTACAAAGAATAAGTGATAAGAACTACGTCAGCCTACATCGCGACATAAGAGTAGAAGTAATCAAAATTTATCCCTTCAGTAGTTCTACTATGAGATTTTGATAAGAATTTCTTTGACACGTGTAGTCTTAGGAAAGGGAAATTTAGGTATCTTTAAAAATCGTTTTAATCATTGGGAATTTTATCCTTTCACTTGGAGCGTGAGAAAATGCTGAAGTGAGCAGTTTTATAGAGTGCGTGTAGAATTAATTAAATAAAAAAGTGGTAATTGGATTAGGAAATAAGAGAACATTTTAGAATCAAGTTAACAGGTCTAAAATAAGATAAAAATGAGGAAACTACTTAAAAATTAGAATTCTAAGTATCTTTTAGTATATTGCTGTTGTTTCTTATGGCACTTGCCATCGACAAGCCCGTTGTTCGAAGACAGCCGATTTAAGCCTGAGGGGAAGCGCTTCTTGTTTCTATAGCAGCGCCATCTAGGGCCAAGAGAACGACTTAGCTACACACATGTCACAACCCTTTTCACGGGGCGGACTTCATTCACTCAACCACAGATCGTAATTTAGACCTGAATCAGAGAACGATCACCCCTGATCCAGTACCCCCAGTGGTATTACTCTCGACATGGAGGACTTTGTGACCACGACAGATTTAACGCGCGTCAGCCACCAAGCACGCGGGGAATCTTCGGCCGGCGGGGTTCGAACTCGCAACCTAAGGGACGCGAATCCGACGCTCTACCAACCATGCTATCCCGGCCTTATTTAGTATATATATATGTATTGATATTTTAAAATCTAATTTCAATTCTAATTAATTTCCAAAGTTTTAGCTTAATTTACACCATATTAACTTCATTCTAAAATATTCTCTAATTTCCTATTTAAATTCCACCTTTTTATATTTAATGAATGCAACAGAAGCTCTGTGAAAATGCATAAGTCAGCGGTTACCACACTTCAAGTGTAGGGATGAAAATGTGTTGATCTAAGACATTTTTTTTAAAAGATCCCTTTGATTTCTTTACCTAAATCGACACGTGTCAATAAATCCTTATCAGAATCTCATAGTATATAAACACTGGGAAAAATATCTTCTTTCTCTTTCCCCTTTTTCGCTCGCTTCTGCTTTTGTGTCACGCTGTGAACGGATGTGTTCTGTCTTCTTGTACATAAATCATGCCTCACGGGATGGAATAAAAGCGAACTTAAAAATTTCAAGTGTCTTCTCTCTCTTCGGCCACGATTCTGCTTAAAAAATTAAGTTATCCTTATATTCACAAAGTGATTGAAAGAATTAGACTAAAAAAATCATTAATTTGTTGTTTAAGCGAAAAATATGAAACTTATTTGACGAGTTATTAAAAGAGGGGCCCCATAGCTTGTGCTGAAAAGCCACCAAGTACCGAAATCTGCAACTGATCTGATGGTATATGCATGTGATTTTCAAACCAGATTTTTATCTTTAAAACAGATTTTGTTCCAAAAACTTGCGAAAAGCCTGGTTTTCCACCCCAAGTAGAATAAAAATGCGAGAATATCCTCCAAAACAACCTACCGAACCTGGCAGTTGGATTTGAACACAGAATTTAAATTTTGAGCCGAAGCTGTTCGCATATTTTTCTGGGTACAAAGTGCATTTGAATATAAAAATCCAGAAAAGTCCCGGACAAATTTCAAATGCATTTCTTTCACTCTAAGAAAACTGAGAAAAATTCTAAACATATCCGGTAACAATACGTGAAAGGAATGCAAAATACATTTTGCAATATCCAGTATTTTTCTTTCATCTTTGAGCATTGAGGTCTATGCTTCAAATATATGCCACGGAAATATAAACTCCAGATTCACAAAATTCTTAAGACTGGTATAACAATGAACTTCTATGTTATTTATTTATTACGAATCCTTGCATTAATAGGAAATTCTTAATGCATGTATAAAAATGGACTATTAAGTTATTTGTTTATTACGAATTCTTGCATTGATAGAAAATTCTTAACAATGGTATAAAAATGAACTACTATGTTATTTGTTTATTACGAATCCTTGCATTGCTGGGAAATTCTTAACAATGGTATAAAAATGGACTACTATTTGTTTATTACGAATCCTTGCATTGATAGAAAATTCTTAATACTGGTATAAAAATGAACTTCTATGTTATTTATTTATTACGAATCCTTGCATTAATAGGAAATTCTTAATGCATGTATAAAAATGGACTATTAAGTTATTTGTTTATTACGAATTCTTGCATTGATAGAAAATTCTTAACAATGGTATAAAAATGAACTACTATGTTATTTGTTTATTACGAATCCTTGCATTGATGGGAAATTCTTAACAATGGTATAAAAATGGACCATTAAGTTATTTGTTTATTACGAATCCTTGCATGGATAGAAAATTGTTAATACTGGTATAAAAATGGACTATTAAGTTATTTGTTTATTACGAATCCTTTCCATTGATAGGAAATTCTTAATAAAATTATCAAATGAAGATTTTTACCAACTATCAGACGATCCGTTTATTACGAAGCTGATTTTCCCGATGTACGATTATTAGATAATTAATAAGCACGAAATTCGTAATCTAATTGTATGAAGCGCTTTCAAATGATATTGTTTTGAATATAGATGCCATTCAAAGTGAAATCGCTTACAGATAGCTTCACTTGTATAAAGAAAATGGTAAAAATTTGCCTTTTATATTTTTACTTCCTCGTCTACGTAGTATAGAGAAAGTATATTAATCATTAAAAGAATTCAAACTTTAGAATTTGACGAATTTCCCTGAAAATGAGTACTTTTGAACCCTGAGTTAAAAAAAAGCACATTTTTGGAAAATGTCCGTCCGTCTGTTTGCCTGGCTGTCTGTGACAAAGATAACTCATAAACGCTTTGATCTAGACAGATGAAATATGGTATACGGTCTTTACACCAAATTTCTGGATTAGATTTCTGTCAAATCTTGAACTAAATCCGCCCGTAGGAAGTCCGCCTATCCGGCTGCTCGAATATAATTTAACACGGTAACTACAAAAGGAAGAGATTAAAGTAAATAAAATTCGATAAATAGAATTAACATCGATAGTATAGAAACCTATCACATTCTGAGCCAAATCTAACATAGAATTAATCGCCTGTCAGCCTGTATTTTTAGAAACATGTAAGCGCAATAACTCAAAGACGCAATGACTTAAATATATCGTTACGAACCTGTGATGTTGCTACCCAGAGGTCCCAGAGCTTAGCGACAAACTTGGCGACCATTTGGCGACTTGGCGACGAATTTGGCGACTTTGGCTCCAAAATAGATTATACCCGAAACATCGAGAATTTTCCCGATCCGTCCAGTAGGAACCGAGTTACGCCTCGAACGTTCCTGATTGGTTGAGAGGCTTCTAGCCCCGCCTCCTGAGACCTATAAAAGGAAGCAGCCGCAGCTGCCGGGCAGTCGCGAACCAGTGAAGTCAAAGAGTAGTCGGAAGCGAAAGAGTAGTCGTCGTCGTGAACAAGGTCGTGGTAGTCGGAATCGACGGTGAAGAACTGGTCTTCCAGGGATAAGCGGAGCAGCGACGGAGTCAAGCTAGTGCTGAACTAAGCTGTGCGCTACTGTCTGCAGTTGTTTTATGCTGCACGTCTCGACTGAAGATAATCGTCTTCTGTTCTGTATATAGTTGTCGTCTTTGTGCTGGCCTGTGTGTCTTCGTGTAAATAAACGTCGTTGTTTCATTTTTTACTGCCGCCTGCTGATTGAGTGTTCTCCACACCATATAACTCCCACTATCCAAACGAACCCCGGGAAATTTCGTAACAATATCAAATTTGGTATGTGGTTTTATATAATCTTAAGCCTAATTTTTGTTTTAATCGGTTGGAAAAAACGCATCTAAAACACAAACTTGATTTTCGAATATTAATCGCATCCTAGGGATTAATCGCCAAATAATCACACAATATATTAAAAAAAAGTGCTAAATTCATTCCAAAGTGAGAGTTTCATGATTATTGTACACCAGTGCTGTGCAAATTCTTCTCTGGTTATAACACCTTTATTAGAGAGTTTTTGGATGACCACTTCCGCTGGTTTATCAAAAAAATTGCACAGTCAAAAACAAAAATATATTTTAAACTTTTAAATGTTTTGCTTGAAATTTGCAGTATTTAATTTAGTATATAATTATCTGTAACAGAAAGTATATTAGAGGTTCGAATGGGATATATCGGCATTGCCTACATCGGATAGAGGAATATAAATAAGGTATTTTAATATTACAAGATTAAAGATATATTTCAAGAAGTTCCATTTATATTATAATAGAAGATCACATTTAATTAACTAGATCGTTAACCAATGGACGATCTATTTTAATATTCTAGATTTTTAATTTCATATTTCAATTTCAGAATTTATTTTGTGAAAAAAAAAAAAAAAAAACCTTTCCATACATGAAAAATGAAACGAATAAAAACTGTTGGACAGATCTTCAAATAAGTTTTAAAAACTACAATAACAGAAAATGCACGCTGTCTCTATATAAACATTCTATTTTTTTTTCAAGTATTAAAATTGCCTCGTTTTAATTCATCAGATTTGTAAGTACGATCGAATCAATTTATCGACTGAATACATAAAAATATAAAGCGTGGTCATTTAGATAATTTCTTTTATCTTTCATATAAAAATACATGGGTACATTCATATGGGTACAGAAATGGTGTGGAATCGACATTCTCCTACCGATGACGGGACGTGCTTCCCACGGGAAGAGTTGTATCGTGGCCGGTGATGGCTCTTAAGACTCAACCATAGTTCCCACCAGTGTTGCTGTTGCGGCGTTCCTGTCAATCAGATTTATCCGCGTGCCTTCGGACGGGTTGGAGCAGCCGTATATGGTTCAGGAAAATAATATTATAATTAAAATAGAATAATAAAATTAAAATTAATTTTCAAGATCCATTAATTAAATCAAATATATTTCATATTTAATTAACGAGATCATTTACCCGATAACGATCCATTTTAATAATCTAGCTTTTTAACTTCAATTTTTCATCTTTCATTGTGAGAATTTATTTTGTGAAAGAAATATAATAAGAATAAAGAATTAAACGAATAAAAACTTTTGGACAGATCTTCAAATAAGTTTTAAAAACTACAATAACAGAAAATGCACGCTGTCCCATATAAACACACTATTTTTTTCATTAAAATTGCCCCGTTTTAATGAATCAGATTTGTAAGTACTATCGAATCAATTTACCGATTGAATACATAAAAATATAAAAAGTGGTCATTTAGATGATTTCTTTTATCTTTCATATAAAAATTTGCATTGAGTTTTAACCACTCTAATAAAACCCTTCTTCAACATTATATTTAAAGATAATATAAAATCCATAACCATAATGTACATTCTCATCTGCTTCGAGATACTTTTTTCAGATGGGTTTTTTTTTACGTCGTTTGGCAAGTTTCCAAAACAGATGAGAGTCGTTAAGAGCGAAGAAATTCTTTTTTTGAAAGGAAAAAGACAATAGATGCGGGCTTAAATAAATGAATGAGATCGGAATATAAAGTAACTGCAAAACTGTTATCAAGTGCTTTATTATGTTAACTTTCATTAGATACTTTTGTTTTAATTTTATCTTTCAGAATTAAAACTTGGGCCTGTTCAAAAAAGTGGTTTTGAACTTTCTATAATATAGCTTTTCTAACAAGACATTCATTTTTTACATGCATTTATAGATTCCATACAATCAAAATAATTCCTATGTATTATTTTATAATTATATATTATTAAAAGTGAGTCGAAGCATTTTATTAATTGAATGCTAAATTAACCTGAAAGTGAATAAATATTGCTATGATAAATATGCATATGCAAGAAAATCAAACTTTTTAATATGAGCTTTTGAGTTTCAGAAAATGTTTGTTTTCTTATTATGCAAGTAAAATTACTAAACGGAATTGGAACAATTTATTAAAGTTATATCAAAAATGTAAGTAAATATTCATCAAGATTTCTAAAAAAAAAAAAAAAAATTGCAAATAAAAGTATGCAGTCAAAATTTAAAAAAAAAAAAAAAAAAAAGGAAATGTATGTATTTTCTTAAGACTAAAATCGAATCTGAAGTGAGATTCAGATTGAAATTTACCAAATATAAGTACTGCAGAAAAAGATAACAAATATTTGCTACGTTTTCCTATTTTACTAATACGTAGAGGATTTTATCAACCGGAAGTCTCGTTTATCCGGATTATGGAAATTCTATGCAATCCGTTTTGAAGGATCGATTACTTGATGCAGAGTTTCTCAAGATTATTCGAAATACTTTTGAAAATCATTGGAATAATAGTTTATCCCATGTCTTAAGCCATTGATTAATATTTAATGGTAATATTGTTACAGGGATATAAAATTTAGAATATAGAGAAACTAACAATAAGGGGTTGTTGTTGTTTTTTATAATGGCACTTGCCATGGACAAGCTCGCTGACGAAGTCAGCGATTTTTAGCCAAGAGAGCATCTCTTGTTTTAGTAGCACCAACTAGGGCCAAGAGTCGTGTTAGCTACACACGCATCACTGTCGCTTACACAACTCCTTTTTACAGGGGGGCATATTCACACATCTCACAGATAAAACAGATGAAGAACAACTATACCCGAACCGAGAATCGAACCCAGGACCCCCAGGCCTGGGTTAGGAGGACGCGCTACCCCTATGCCAGGATGCTGGCATGAGGAGTTGTGTCATTGGTAAATATTGTAGGATAAACTGGTGTACATTAGTTCATGTTTATTACTTTTCACGACTATAAACTGACAATTTGCATTTTTATTTCAATTTTAGGTATTCAATGTTATGTAACATTTTACTTCATTTTCATTGAATAACAGTAAGTTAAAGGGAGCGGGAAAAGAAGATAACGTAACGTCTCTATTAGGACGCACGGTGAGAAAATTTCAGGAAGATCACTATTGCTGATTTAATTCCTTGTTTCCTTAAAAAACGGCTTACCGTTTTTAAACTTGTAACCTTTTTTCAAATGAATCGAGTCTTTCTCCCAAATTTAAAACAGTCCCATGTTTTCTCTGTTTTTATATCAGTTCAATGAGTTAGCTTCTGAAGAAGCGATTTGCTCATGGTGAGTATCAGCTCATTGATTGTTTGCTCTAAGCGTGTGAGTCTAATAGTTCATCAACATCGTTACTACCAAATTTGGAATGTCACTGCCCTGCAAATTTGATAGCTTTTTACTTCCTCATATGTGAAGTATAGAGAAAGTACTGTAATCGTCAAAAATTACGAACTCGAAATTTGGACGAATTTCTCATTCCAGACCTCCCTTTGTTTGAAAAAACAGACTTATGAAACAAACTTCACATTATGTCTGTCTGTCTGTGGCAATGATATCTCAAAAATGCTTTGAACTAGAAGGGTGAAATTTGGTATATGATCTTAACACTAAATTTGCAGATTTACATCAAAGTCTGAGTGAAACCTGTTCAGAAGAATTCTATCTGTCCGGCTGTTCAAATATAAGTTTACACGATAACAACAAAACGAAGTGAGTAAGATAGACTCGGTGCGCAGAATCAACATCTACAGTTTAGAAACCTGCCAAATTTTGAGCCAAATCCAACGATTGGTTGACTATCTGTTGTTCTGTACTTTCAGAGACATGTAAGCGCGACACCTTAAAAACTCATTGACTTAAATATATCAAATTTAATATGTTATTTTATAACTAGAAGTGTAATGTGTCAAATTTTGACTTTACTCTTTTGGAAAAATTCTTCTGAAATATAAATTCATTTCCGGATATTATTAATCACATGCCAATCGCCGAAAATTTTGTTAAGAATCTTACTATTCCATGAAAATGTTAAATTCACGCCGAAGGTTAATATTTCGTTAACTAATGTACGCCAAAGCCATGCAAGTTCTTCTCTGCCTTATCCAAAATTCACAATTTTTTACGAAGGGTAGAGGATAACGCCTTCATTAGACAAAATGCGAGAAAGTTTTTTGGAACCTATTTCCATTGGTTCTGTTACATGCTCCCATATCAATTTCCACTCCCACCGGGGGAGGGGTATATCAGAAATGAAGATGAAAAGCTTGCGATTTGGTGGTTGGTTCTCGCCACCCAGATTGGTATAGAAATGGTGGGAGTCGACCACCTGCTACTAATGATGGGACTTGCTTCCCACGGGAAGGGTTGTACCGTGTCCGGTGAAAATCCATAGGACTCAACCATAGTTCCCACCGGTGTTGGTGTTCCGTTTTTTCAGTGTCCTTTTGGGAGGGTCGGAGTTGTCAATTTATGATTATATCAATTTAGTTTCCAATCCGTTTTTGAAAAAGAATAAACAAATTTTCTTTTTGTTTCTTTCCATCTATTTTGATATCCGAATTTATCTCAATGGAAAGTATCCTAAATAATAATAATAATAAAAAAAAAAAAAAGTAAGAAATTCCGTAACTTTGAACACGCATTGAGTCTGGGTATCTAAGCCGAAGTGGTTACTCTGTACTCATCTTCTCTTGTGTATATTCCGCAGATATCAGCAGTAAACGAAAATGCCCTTCCTTATCACAAGACTTTGTCAAAAGTAAATAATTTCTATCTAACACTGTTTCCCCAACATTCTATTTGAAGGAAAAGCATCTTGGGGAATGACTCTAGAATAGAATTTTCTACTACATCTTGGGATAAACTTTTCCATTGTTAGGCCTGTGTTATCTCCCCCTCCCCATTTCCTTATCTCCTGTTCTCCGTTTTATTCGAGTTTTACTCCGTTACAAATCGTATTATCTTGGCTCTAGGCCATTTGGTGTGTCTCTGATGTTAAACAGCTGTATTCCTTAAGCAGATTTCGTGCACTTATAAGGGTCTTTCTAGTAGAGATTCTTCTTGTAATTGTATAATGATGGCATAGTAAAAGGTCATGGTGCTTTTATAGCAGTTTAAAATTTTAATAATGATTTTCAAAAATAATTTATGGTGAAATGTGAGATATCCTAGACTAGCAATTATCTTTGAGAAAAGAAATTATACGTTATATTGCATTTTTTAATGAAGAAGAAAGAAAAAAAAATATGAATTAAGTTATTTATTTGAACTTAAAATTAGTTAAAGTAGTAAATTAAGCTCAAGAATTTGATTGCTGTCTGATTATCAGTATATACGGGATAATCTTGAAAGTCCTTTTAAGCTTTTTAAATTCAATAAGGTATTTTGTATAGTCATGAAAGTAATGTATATTTACAGTAAAATGGGTATGCAACATTTATTGTGACAGATTATAGTGCCCCTAGCAGCAAAATAAGGAATATACAAAAAATAATAATCTGAAAAAATAAAAGTAAGTTAAAATCAAGTCAGAAAAATGTACGCTATACCATTGTAGCGAATTGAATTGAGCGAGAATAGAAACCTGGGACCTTGTGGTTCGCAGCCGAGTAACATGACCACAAGCCAAAAGTAATTGCCCATTTGCTGTAGCTGTTAGCTGGCTTATAAGCTTTTAACACACCATAATAAAGGCAAAGGTCAAGGTTTCATGAAGTTAACTGTAAAATTGGTGAAGATATTTGCGATTTAAAGTATGAACTTTCCGTCCCTTGAAAAAGAGTTGGTCCTGTAACTAAAAAAATGATTTTGAATTATTTTTTGAGTTACTTCTTGTAACTTCCTTATTTCGCCGCCAGGGAATTTGTAACCTGTCTCAATAAATGCAGCATATTTATTTTATCATTGGTATACGTTATTTCATTGCCTATATGAGATCCGGTTTCAATTTTAAGGAAAATGAATTTACCAATCACACTGTAAAATAATATATATATATATATATATATATATATATATATATATCCACTGCCGTTTGTAACGCTAGACAGAATCAGAAATATACCAAACCTTTTGAACTGCATAAGTATCGGATGCGAAATCAAAATTTTTACTTTGGCGTCTAACGATTGAGATGGTTTTTAATTTTTAAATCGATTGATTTATCAGTATATGAAGAAAAAATAGCATGAAAAAAATGAGTCTTGGAATCTTAAATTTCGCATTTCACATTTTTTTTTAATGTTGGATTGTAGCAAATGTTTTTGAGCTGAGGTCTGCCATTTTTATTATTTTATATTCAATCTGATTTCAGTGATTAAATTTTAATCGAATGTTCGTGAACATTAGGGATGGAGAAGATCCCTTTGCAAAGAAAAAACTTTTAATTATACTATGTATTTATATCTAATACAATTTTTTATTGCTTGAGAAATCTGTTAATGCAGATGAGGCTTTCTATTACAACTTTCAGTAGTTAACCTGTGGCAATCATATCCAAGATACTGTCAACAGTATAACAGCCGGATTAGACAGGTGCATTTTGTAGAAGAAGAAAAAATTATAGGAAGATAATTCTTCTTTATGAATTATCTTCCTATTATGAATTAAATTCTTCATTTTGTATTTCTATTATCGATATATTACATTTACCATTTTTACTTTTTTCGTAAACGGAGTATATAAGAAGAAAACATTGTGTTAAAAATATAATATATCATTTTAGAATATAGGACAGAAATTTTTGAGAAGATCACTATCACTGGTTATGAAATGAAGGTTCTTAAACATTTGATTAATATTAAAATAAAAATATATAAGTACAATGTAATGGAATCTTATAATTTCCACCATTATTTTAAATTCCCTATAATTTGATAAATATTTCAAATTTTTCTCATTTGTCAACGTGTACTTGTGTGTGTGTATTACAATTATTGTCTATTTTGCCAAGCTTTTAAAAAATTATACGTTGATATATTTCTCCATTTTAATCAGCATTAAGCATAATATTAAATTCCTATTGCACATGCTTTTAAATCACGCTATAAACTTTAAAAAAAAAAATAAGTAATTTTTTATTATAAAATACGGAATTTTAAATATGAAGATGACCTTCAGGACACTTTGTCGATGAAATTATACAATTATATTATGAAAAAATAATTATTATTAAAATAAAACAATAACATTTCCTATATATGAGGTTCACCTTCATATAAGGACCTTATATATCGGCCACTTTTATGACACTGAAAAGTTTTAGCTACTATATATGTAATGAATTTCTATTAATTTGATTCTCTCTTGAAATTAATATTTTTCGTTATTTCCTTCATAATCTAATTAGTTTAAATTATTAAAATAAACTATCATACGCAACAATGGTAGAAGTGACACCTTCATATCATCAATTTGTATCTCACAGATATATAAGGAACAATTGTTCAACTACTGTTAATTAAATGTAAAATGACCCAATCAACCATTAAAAATTGGCACTGTACTTTTTTTGCAAATAATGCATTTATTTAACGAAGTGTAACTGAAACTGCAATTGTTGTAAGAAGATGGAGGGAAAAAAAGCAAAGAATATCGATGGGAAACCATTCCAATCCAATTTCCTGCCGAAGGGGCGACGAACTGAAGTGAAAGCATCTGCTAAGAGGAAAGGAAGTTTATTTTATCGATTTCTGTGCCCCCTAGTCCCTGTACCTCAGAGCTCTTGGACTGTTTCCATGTGGGCACCTTCGCATCTGCATTTTGGTCGACGAAGTTGTGTCCCGTTTCCCCCACCCCCTTCTTTTTACTTTTTTTAAATCTTTATGTGAAAATGATAAACGAATAGGATTATTGCTTATGACATGCCGGGATATTAAACAGGAAACAGTTATTTATATTTAGAACAAGCTTGGGGTTTGAAATGTTTAGGAGTTGATTGTGTTAACGAGAGAGATGAGTAAACTGTTATGTCATTATTTTCTTTTGATAAGAGACTGTATAAACTAAAATGCAGCCGAGTTGTTTTTAGAAAGTGCTAATGAATGTAAGAATATTATTCTGGTATTAATTTCATTTTTATTTATTCAGCTGACTTCTAAAAAAAATACAAATAAGCAGTTATGCCCTACATTAGTTCAAAATACAGTTAGCTGTCTTTCTATTTATATTTTGCGACAGATGGCATGCTAAGCTGTAATGTAAAATGTTTCTAATGTAAGAAATGCTTGAGAAAATCCTGATTTGGATTGTTTGTCCTGAATTTGAATTTAATATTCCTGATTATCCATTTTTACTTTCTCTAATCATCAAAATATTCAAACTCGAGATTTTGATGAATTTTCATGTTTTAGACATTCTGAAGTTCGGAAAACACATTTTTAAAATTGTGTCTGTGACAGACATAACTCAAAAACGCTTTGAACTACTGAAGTGAAATTTGGTATATGGCTTTTGCAAAAATTTCTATTTTTGTAAATTTTTATTAAATTTCGAGTAGAATCCATTAAATAGAAATCTATCTTTTCGTCTATTTGGATATAAGTTACACTATAACTACAAAACGAAGAGAGCTAGATGGATAAAATTCGATATACAGATTTAAGATTTGTCAAAGACACCTAACAAATTTTGAACCAAATCCAATAAAGTGTTAACCGTTTGTTAGTTTATACTTTCAGAAGCATGTAAATTCGATAATCTAAAACACGATGACTGAAATATATTAAATTTGGTGTATGATTTTGTGATTGCAATTGTAGTTCTATAAGATTTGTTTCAATCAGATAGAAAAAACTCGCCTGAAACACAAATTCGATTTTGAAATGCGATTAACCGCTTGCCAAGGATTAACCACCGAAAAACTCGCCAATGATCACATAATAAATTCAGTAAAAATGCTAAATCCAAGCCCAAAAGTTAATATTTCGACAGCATTGAACGTTAATAGTATGCAAGACCTTTCTGCCATACTTAAGGTCCACAATTTTTTGCGAGGTGGGAGTACTGTAATGTCCTGATCTAGACTGATCAAATAACGAAGCAGAATTTCCTGTCAATTCTTTATTTTACAGCCCTATATATACAAAGAGCAACTTGTTCTAATTTTGGTTAAATAAATAGTTATTTACACCTGTAGTAGGAGATACAAAAGTCAAAATCGAAGGTTTTTCTTGAAACTCAGTTCTTCATCTCGTCGACACGCCATTCCAAGGGTAGTTTCTCAGACTCCGAACTCGTGGGCGTAGTCCAACAGTTCCTGCAAGTCGTTTCTTATCTCCACCCTAAAAAAAATCTCCGTGCTTTATTTCGGCGACAATCTCCACCTCTTAATTTACATTGGTCATTTGAGCTCTCCTTCGGCCAATCGGGGTTCAGCCATATGCTGTCTCAGCGGCGCCAGTGGGTCGTGGGAAAGTCCTTTCACAAAGAGAAACATCTAGCATCCGGATGTTTGGGCACCCCTTTCTCTTTGAAGGTACTATCAATACTTCTGGGACGAGGAATTCCATATGTGGTCTTTCATTGTAGTCGCTAATGAGCAGATGCGAGACCACCCAGGTGAAAAGATCCACAATCTGGCTAACTCGAGGAGTTTAGTAAGTAACAGCGACGACACAATGAATCAGTACAACACAATGTCTTATCCGTACTGGGAAACGGGGAATGTTACAGTACCTTCCCAATATGTAGCATCTTGGAATAATATCTTTGTTAGAGAATATACGTGGAAGCTTTGGAGAAACCATTCTCCTTCGTTTATTTATAAGCAAATGACATTATTATTAATTTTTAAAATTAATTTATAGTTTTAACTACATTGTATAAAGCATTACTTAGATTTAATATTTATATGCATTTCGCAACCATATGGTCTTTCTCCCTCTTTCTACTCTTAGAAATTATAATGCTATTTATTATTTTGTAATTTAGGAAAAATTTATTTCAATTAACATGTGTGATAATGAAAGGAAGTTAAACAAAATAAATGCATAACCGTAGATAAATAGACAACTGATTTTAGTTTAGTCATTTTCTAGAATGAATCTTGCACAAATTGATCAGACGCCCCGGTAAATTCAGTTTTTAACATTTTGTATTATCTTCCATTAAAGCGTTCCAGATTTTTGTCTTGCAAATTCTTTTCGTTAAACGAAAGCTGATGTTGTCATTATGCTTTCATAAAATTATCAAATGCCCAAACTAGGTTGGACAATCCAGATTTTCGCCTTTTTATCTCTCAATATGGTGTCACTTGCTCACAATATCTAGAGTACCGCATATTATATTTAGAAAATCTAATTTAATCTTACGGAAATACGTTAGTCTGAAGTTCTATACATATGACAATAATCAACGGCAATTAACATCCGATTTGCTGACAAAAGTTGCACTATGAAGTGATGATTTGCATTTTTCATTTAATGTCGTCATCGGAAATTCTTTCGGAATCAACGTCGGAAATTCTTTTAAATGGATAAAGAATAAGTCTAGTTAAAGTTATTCTGAAGTTTCCTTTTATTTTTTTTCTCGTTATATTGAAATATGACAAACTGTCACGCAGCTACTTTAAGTGTCAGCTATTAACATAAAAAGTAACAAAAATGTTCCTAATAATCGTATTCAGTTTCGCTAAAATGATAAATTTTGGATTTTTCCTGATTTTCTAAGTTTTTTCATTCATTATATTTTTAAAAAATCCTGTGTAGAGAAATATGTCAATATTATTTGTCACGAATTTGTTTTGCATATCTGGACATTACATTTTTTTTTACGTATTTTATAAATAGTTTACATATGACTCTTTTAACTAGATATTTTTTAAAAAAATATTTCCTTTCCAACAATACGAATGATCTTTAATTTCTGTTTGTAGTGTATATTTGCAGTTTTCGATAGTTTTTCGAAAATTGCAAATTGACTAGCAATACGCCTACCATATTACTCACATTGAATTAGCTATGACAACTAACTTTGATGAGCTGATTCTTATAAAAGAACATTTTGTTTGGGTAATTATATCCGCCGACGCTGCGAAAAAAACTGTTGAATCATTCCAGTTGTTAAGGCTTCGGGCTGCATTATTTTACGACATTTGTCATTTCTTTGAAATCGAAAGAGTGGCAGACGCCCATTGATATCTTATCTTTTTTTTTTTTTCAAATAAAATTTGGTAAATCTTTTTTGTTTTTTCAAAAATATTTGCAAATTCGGTTCAATGTTTATAGTTTGTGATTAGTGTTATGATTTTTTCCTCATAGAGGAGGTATATTGAAGTGGTGTTTTTAAAATTTCTTTTGAAAATGGGAATATGAAGGTGAGACGACTACTAATGCTCATTTAGGTGATGTGAGCTTTATACGAAATAGAAATGAGCGAAATCGCTTTAATGTTTAGTGTTGTTGACAAATATTTTAGAGTTTTTTTTATTATTATTTTAACTATAAGATAGTATTGCTTTAGGATGTTAAAAGTTTATATTTTTGATCGAAATAAACGGCAACATTTATAAATTTAACTTCATCATTCAACCATGCCTCACGTTAATAATTAAAACGTATGTATATTTTGGATGATTTCTCTTATCAGTAAACATTGTAAGGGAAGAGATAGAAATATTAATTGTTTTTTTTTCAATTTCATATTATTAATTTTTAATCTAACTATTCATTGGATGAAAAGGGCAACTTAAATTTTATGTAGGTAGGTGTTTATACATAAAAAATTACATAAGAAGGCGATATTTTGAGTTCATACCATGCAGAGAAAAAAAAAACATGCGAACAATATCATTATAAACAAATCTTTATCATTAGCTCAAATTATTTTCAGAATTTAGGAGTATAATTTTTTTGCCACATTTTAACTGATTGTGACACAAATGTATTATTACATCTACTCTTTTTTGTATTCTAAAAATATTGTATATTAAATTCCCAATTATCTGCGATTGTTAATCCTGGGATGTAAAAAAAAAATTTAAAAAAAAACAACAACCTTGAGACATAAATAAAAATAAGTTTTGACACTATAAAAATGACCGATATGATCATCTCATGAACGAATTCGAAGTATTGTATAAAGTCAAGATTTGAGCTTGACATTAAGGTCAAATGATGAAGATGAAACGACTTGATTAAATGGTATTTTTAAAACACCGGATGTGACGTTGATGCCTACACATCATCTCAAGCACTCTGCAATTGTGACAGGAAGTAGGGTTAGTTCTTACTTATTTTATTGCTACAATAGCCAATATTCATCCTGAACTGTTGTTCATGAATAGGTAGAAATTTATTGTGGTTTTAGAGACATTATGCCGGCGTCCTGGCATAGGGGTAGCGCGTCTTCCCCGTGATCTGGGCGTCCCGGGTTCGAGTCCCGGTTTGGGCATGGTTGTTCTTCTGTTGTTCTATCTGTGAGATGTGTGAATGTGCCCTCCTGTAAAAAGGGGTTGTGCAAGCGAATGAGTGATGCTTGAGTAGCAAAGTCGTACTCTTGGCCCTAGTTGGCGCTGCTATATAAAAAAAAAGACGTCCCCCTCAGGCTTAAATCGCTGTCTTCGTAACAGCGGACTTGTCAGTGGCAAGTGCCATAAGAAATAAACAAACAAAACAGAGACATTATAATTAGAATTTATATGAGTTCAGTTTTTAATTTTAATCAATGCGTATAAGAAACTCTTACGTGAAGAATCCGTCCTTTTGGAGAATGATGAAAAAATTTAATGATCTCAATAAAAGAAAACGGTGCTTTATTTTACATGAAAAAAATATGCATAGGTAATTAAAACACAGACGCAGATCCCAACAATTGTTAGAGATATTTCATCATTAAACCACCACAATTGTACAAAACATTCAGAGAAACTCGCTGAAGATTAATGCTCTAAAAATAGAATTCATTCGATTAACAGCTTCTCTCAACTCTACTACTTCTCGTATACGCGCCTTCGCTTTTATAGTTCCTATGATGGGGCGTCAAATATTCTAGAACAAATGCTGAAAGTCGAGTCCTAATCGAGATATTATCTAGATTCTTGAATTTTCGGGATCTTTTATTTTTGTAACTAAGGTAAGGAGCCATTGAGCGAAATTCATTTATTCGCTTTCTTATCAGTGAACTAAAGAAGCATTATTACCGATTCATAACTATAAGCAAGCAGCAATTAAGCAAAATATTGTTTATGTATGACTGAATAATTGTGTCTGTGAACACTGCCTCACTCGATATTCCGTGTAAAACTATATTTAGATAACTATAATTAATTTTTAATGTTTGTCAAATCGCATCAATATTTGGAATCAATTTTTATATTTTAATCACTTACTTAATGAATTTTATTATTTTATAAAGTGTTTTTATCATAAAAAAATATGTTATTTGCTGTTTTATACTAACGTTGAAACAGTGAAGTTGTGGAATTATATGTGTCCCATCCTGTAAGAAAAGACTTATTGAAATGTTATTAATTTTTTTCTTATTTATATCATAGAAGTGATATTTATTTGAATCGCTCTATTGTTATAAATTGTTAACTCAGAAAGACATTTTGAAAATTAACGAACAACGAAGATGCTTAAATCAAAAAAATTTCCCTCTAGAACGAAATTCAGTTCTTTCCATTTGAAATATTTCAACGCTTATCTTTTTTTTACAAATTATGAAGGTATTGCACTGACTTGCGCCCTCTATGTACGAACTCAACAAAACAACAACAACAACAACAAAAAAAAAATGAACAGAGCGAGGGAAACTGTGATGGAGTGACGTGAGGATGTGTGGTGTTATGTGGTAAGACGATGTGTGTGTGATGTGTTTCGTGGAATATGGCCACAGAAAACTGTTAACAAACGGCCCATTTAATGCTGAAATAACTTTAAATCTTTTATATATGTGTACTTGCGATGTGTGTCAATTAATTACTTATTAAAACATATTGCACTAAAAGGTTTTTGACTATTATTTGCTCTTAAGAGACGTCATAGTATAAATTTAATGTGACCTTTTAGATTCAGTTGGCATGATATTAGATTTTCAAAATGATATATAATGCTATTAGATTTTTATTTTGCTTGAATATAGACGGCTTATTTTTCAATAATAATTATATGAGTTTTGACATGATTTGTATATTTCCGTAGTGAATTATTGCTATAGTATATTCTTATTCTATCGCATGAAATAAACTATATTCGTTTTATCGAATTATAATTGCCAAATGAGCAAAGACTGAATATTTAACAAAGTGTTTCCAATGAATGGAAAATGGAAAAACATTCATTATCTTAAAGATTAATTATAATGATGAAATTCTTTAATCAATTTAATATACAAGTAAAAAAAAGTAAAAATATAAATTATAAAAATGACAAACATTTTAGTTGGCACATTTTATCACTGACAAAGATAATAAACACTTTAATCTATGAACGTAAAATCAGCTTAAATATCAAAAGAAATTGTTTCTAAATACCAAAATATGAGAAAAATAAAAATGTTTCTATTTGTTTTTAATTGGTGGATAAAAATGCTATGTTATTCTTGAAATATTTATTAGAATTATTTATTTGTATATTAAGTCATTGTGTACTTTTTATTAATACAAATAATTTTTCATTAACCTAATTTAAAACTAATTATAAAAGATCATTTTTTAATTCTTCGTATAAAAAAAATCTGAAGCGAATTAAAAGTTCTTTTTTAAATAGATAAATTTACGCATTCCATTCATTATTTTAAAATTAATTTCTTTCAGACGTAAAATAATGGAAAGTCATTACGTTTTTGATTTAGTTCCTTTGTTAAACACTGCGTCAACTGCGCCAGTCTTCCCTGAAATAAATCTTGAATGAAATGAATGTCTCTTCGAATAAATGAATTGCTCTTCTGTTCGTATAAAGTAATAATCGGATCTTTATGGCTTAATTAAACGGTTATAGTTTACCATCCGAAATGAGTTAATTATGTTTTCATTCAGTTAAATCTGTAATTAGAAGCTTAATGCTAGTGATTTAAATGCTGCAATTTACTTATATTTTTGTCATTAAGCCTCAAATTGAAATATTATCTGCGATAAAATACTTTAAATGTGGTCTCATTTATTAATCGCAATTTTCGGTGTTTTTTTGATATCTTTTGTAAAATTACTTCATTAAAAATTTTACAAGATAATTGAGAATAACCATAAAATTATTTTAAGATATGTATGCTGTAAGATTTTAATTTATTTTAAGATATGTAAGTAATGCTGTAAAATACTTTTCTTTACTTTTTAATGAATGTGGAAAAAAATATTTCTATAATATTAAGGAGATTTATTTAAAATATATCTGGATGAAGCAAGGCCTCTTGAATTTTATTCTTCCTTTAAAAAAATTTTAAGCGTGACTTGTTCCATGTTTGGGAAAATAGAATTTTGTGATAAGTTTTTCCTCACTTTTTGAGTGCTAGAGTTTTGGTTATTTATATATTTGCTGATACTCGACGACAATGCATTATTTCTCAGACATGAATTATGAATTGATGTTTAATTAAATTGAATTTTGATTACGCACTTGTGGCGCCATCTTTTAGTGAGTTAGAAACAATACTCCTGAAGATTAAATTGAAAAAAAATAATTAAAATAAAAAAAAATCGTTTTTTTATATACGAATGTAAAAGCATTTTAGAATCTTTTCTGATTAAATTTATTTCTGTTCAAATCCTTTTAAGAAACTTTTCAATATACGAGTATGAATGAAAAAATATTAAGAAATAAAAAAAAATCACATATCATTATATTATGTGTGAGTGAAATGAAAATTCATTATGTCTAAATGTATTTTTACAGATGGATTAATAACTGTTTGATGGTATAACAAGTGACACTGAGGATTAGTTAGTGTCTTATTTTTTGAAGTTTAATATTAAAGTCATTAACTTTGACTTTTACATTTTTTACTATGTTCAATATGCAAGAAAGTAAAAATAATTGCTAACTATTTCAAAAAATATTTAAAATTGAAATTTAATTAGTTTTAGAAATTTAAGAAACTATTGATGTAACTGTAACGCCTTTTAGTGGTATAATTATTACGGAAGAAATTGATTTTAATTAATGAAAAATATTGTTGAACATAAATCTTTTTTTAGTCAATACTTTTTTTCACTTTTTTTAATTGACAGTATTCTGCATGAAAGCACAGCTTCATAATTAAGTTCGGTAAGGTCTCGGCTTGTGAACCGTAGGGTTTTAGGTTCGAGACCCGATTCCACCGAAGAACCGTCGTGTGAGGAGGTCTGTGGCACGTTAAATCCGTCATGCCAAACGTCCTCCCGTTGGTGTGGTGTGGTGTGGAGAGAGGGGTGCCAGCTCGGGTGTTGTCCTCGTCATCTGACCGCGGTTCGAAATGACGAGGTCCGTCCCAAAATAGCCCTAGTGTTGCTTTACAACGGGACGTTAATATAACTAAACTAAACTAAATTTATAAAACGTGAATAAGAATCTTTCCGTGAATGAAGATGTGAATGTTGGAAGTTTAAAATGTAATTTTAATGTTTTCTGAACTGAATTATTAAGTTGGATTTTGATTGCGCACTTGTGCCTCCACCTGGTAGAGAGATATTAATCAATATATACCTTTAAGCGTGATGCTTCTGTTGTTTCTGTCTTTCAGATCAAAATTTCTGTTAGTGGTTATTAACTAAAGAAATAAAAATAATTATAAAATGTATCGAAATCATAATGCTATTTAGGAAAATAACGAATTTAATTGGAAATAATCGCTCTTAAAACAAAACGTCAACAGTTTTATTCTTGAAGGATGAAAGCAATAGTTAGCCGCCATTACTATACTATAAATATATTGATAATAAATTCACTGCCAGTTTTTCTTTCGTTCACGAATTGTTTTATGAATCATTTTGATTTGATTTAATAAAATATTAGCATTCCTGAAGGTTGTTCTGTTGAAATGAAAGGTTCAAAGTTGTTAATAAAATGTCTATTTGTCATTTCCTCTATTGCAAACAATACCAATTGTTCATTGAATACTATAACCTCTATGTAAAAATGTTAAAACTATTTAAGCAAGAGATAATAAGCCTTTCGCTTTTAAGTTTTACTTTTTAACTTTCGAATTATCTGGGTTGGAAGTTTCAATTTTGTACTAATACACTAACAAAACCCTGAAATTCATTATTTGAATAATAGAGATATAATTGTTTATTTAGTGTTTTCTTCGAGTAACCTATTCTGTACAACTTTGTGTTTCTGTCATATTTTATATAATGAATAAATTTGCAGTGCAAGTCTCTCTTTATACTTTTTCCTATTCCTGTATCATTGCTCGCTGCACTTCTTCGGAACTTGCGACTCATTGCCTCTTATGTAAATTCTTCAACCGAAAAAAATGTTACTTGTGGCTAGATCGGAAAAATGAGCTTGTTTTACATTATTAGTTCTAGATTGTGATGTCTTGAGAGGTGAATTTACACGCAAGGAGTGTAGGAAGCAGAACATTATCTTGACGAAGCAATGACGATTTAACCTTCCAAATATCTGATGTATCCGCGGTGGCCTTTTGGGAAGGTTTTGAGGGCGAGGGATTCTAGACTGATTCTGCTAATGATCTGTTGTGTCAGCCTGATGCAAGTTAAATCTGATATCGTTTTTCAAATGTCCTATTACTGGTATGGTACAGAATTTGGGTGTGGGGGGGGATGTCATTCACGTTTTGTCCTCATCATCAAACCGCAGCTCAAAATTACGAGGTTTGTCTTAAAACAGCCCTTGTATAATTTCAAACTGGAACGCTAATATAATAAAACTGATATAACTGAATATAACGCTAATATAACTGAATCCAAAGATCTGATCAATTGTACCACACCTAAATAAACACTTTTCAAAAATATTCTTCTTAAGCGACTGTACGGCTATCTTGTACCAATACTTGTAAACTCTCTACAAGTATGATATTATGCCAACTTTTGAAAACCCTTAACAAGCATGATGTTATGTAAACTATCATGTTTGTAAAGAATTTACAAGTATCAGTACTACATAACATCATGCTTGTTCAGGGTTTATAAGGGTAAATACAAGATTTCGTATAATATCGTGTTTATAGAGAATTTATAAGCATTAGTACAAGATTTTGCATGATTAGTATTATGCAAAATCTTGTGCTAATTTTGTAAAACCCGAACGAGCATGATGTTATTAAACAATTTTGTACTAATATTTATAAATGCCACAAACATGATATTATGCAAAATCTTGTACTAACTCTTATAAACCAAATATACATGATGTTATGTAAGGTGCTAATACTTGTAAACTCTCTACAAATCTGATACTATGTAAATTATCTGATACTTATCTTTGCAAACCCTTCATAAAACTGATATTGTGTAAACTATCTGATATACTTAATGACTTTTTTTCCTTTCAGATTAAAAGAAGCCGGCTTCCCACTGCATCTTCTGCCCGAAGTGACCATCGCCGGGAACATTGTGGGCCGTATGCCCTGCGCCTGGTATGGCATCCCCGAAGGAACGCCCGTGTTTGCCGCCCTGGGAGACCTACAGTGCTCGGTCTTCTCAAGCATGGAGACGGAGCACGATGCAGGTAAGTCAAGTTGCCGCTATTTTAATATGATTTAAAAATTGCAGTTTTCTTCTATTAAATTTATGAATATTTCCCTTCATTTAGCCTATTATCTGCCGCCAAATCTGTTGGCTATATTTTTGATGTAATATCGTGTAAGGATAATCCTTTACTAATAATAAAGCAGAATATGTATTTATGATGTTGCCCACTATATCTCTAAGACGGACAGACCATTTGACCTACTGCTTTTAAATTCGACTTTGATTTGCTTTGAAATGAACGCATAACTTTTTAAAAAAGAATTTCGATGTAATGCAATTATATTGTCACGTAGATACTTTAATGTGGAACACAATGACACACACATGAAGTAGAGCTAAACCAATTTATTAACTCAACTCTGAACTCAGAACACAGTGACTGACAGATCTTCTGCTTTTATACTAGCTGGGAAAGTTCCAGAATACTTTTCTGGAGACAGTAAGAAAAGTCCTGAACACTTGTCTGGTAAACTAAAGAAACATCCAGAATCTACTGGAACATGAAATAAAGGGAAACATAAAATCAAGGAATGAAATATTTACACAAACTGTGAATCGCATTGTCTCTAGCGAGATTCCAACTTACGATCTCTTGATTATGAGATCAGTGCTATGACCATTCGGCCATGGAGAGTCGACTGCCTCTTTTCAATGAGGCAATATAACTAGTGTCCAAGATGTAAGATTCTGTGATAGAAAATAATCTAGATGTAAGATGATCTACTTTAAATAGTTTTTAAGTAATAAATATTGAATTAATACTTTGAGAAGTAGTATAAATCGAATGAATAAGTAAATGCTTATAGAAGAATGAAATACTACTTTACTGGTAAATGAAAGCAGGATGAATAAAAAACCAGAAAGCAAGAAAAAGAAGCCATTTGAAAGTATTGTGAACTTATACAGTTTTAAAAGCTAATTTAGTGTAAGGGTATTTGAAGCTCTTCATGTGTAGATGAAACGATAGAAAATAAGACAATTCAGAAGTTAAAGTTAAACCAGAGTTTTATTAATTAGAAATATATAATAAACACGACAGAATCTGTAAAGTCCTTTTAAGCCGTTTAAATTCGAAAAGGCCTTTCGTATAGCCAAATGCCAAATAAATCATAGTAAATTGACTATGTTGAATTTATTGCGACAGGTTATAGCGACGAAATAAGGAAGTTACAAAAAGTAACTAAAAAATGAAAAAGATGGTCTAGAAAAATCCAATAACAAAAATTATGTTATACTGTAATAAACAGGAGAAAAGGTTTCATAAAGTTACGGTAAAATTTGGCGCTCATATTTGTGAATAAGATTATGAAAACTTTTCGTGATTTGAAAAAGGGTTCGTCCTAAAAATGAAAGATGTGTCTTCAGATCTCCCCTCCAAGTGCGTTTTTCAGATTTTTTAAAATTATTATTTTTGTTTACTTTCTTCGTTGCTCAAATTTCAACTCGCCATTGGTTAACTTGGGAAAATTGTATTATAATGTAAGATAATAAAATTAAAAGATATTCAATAAAAATAAAATTTAATTCGCAATAAAACTCCGGATTATCGAAAATATTGAAAAACGGCTTTTGCTGTTTCTTGACTACTCAGGTCATAGACGTCTGTTCTTCCGATAAAATTCTCTCAAGATCCAACGCGGTACGGAGTGAAATTTATTTTCTCATCTGTCTCTCTTTTGCCATTCCGACACTTTGTAAATTCAGAACAAAGTGCGGCTTGTTAGGTGCTCTGGCAAAAAACGAGTTACCGACACCTTTCGGGATGTGGAGAAGACATATGACGCGAGCTTTGCTTTCTGCGTTGAAAGAAGAGCAGTTTTAAAAAAGAATTTGTGATAGATATTGGCGGCATTCCGAGTGCCACAAAATTCTGTGAGAAAGCGTCAACGAAACAGCGTTGGCAAATGTTGCGCCAAATCGTAAACGCCATTCATAAGGTGATGCAGACCACCATTCTTTTAACAGCATTTTTATTTCATTTAAATAGAAAAGCCCACCGAAAACAAAACCGCTTTTTAAGAATTTACTAATCAATAAAGCTGATGTAATGAAAGACATTGGTAGGATTTCAATTACTTACGATGATCCATCCGATTTAAAATGTCTTGTTGGAATAATATAATTTCGCTTCTTTTGTTCTAACGATTTTGTGTGTGTGTGAGGGGGGGGGCAAGGTGTAAGGTCTTTGCTTCGATACCAGAGAGGTTCAATTCCAAAACCTATTCCATCGAAGAATTGCCGTTTAAGCGGCTGCTAAATTCATCATATCAAATGCTGTATTATTTGTGTGGCGCGGAACCTGGAATACCACACACCCAGTCAAAATCTCGTCATCTGACCGCGACTTAAAATCTGAGCGAGTCTGCTCCCAAATGTTACGATATCGGTACTGCTTCGTTTAGTGGTGGAGGGGTGGTCGCTATACACAAAAGCCTCCCCCCCCCGTGTTACGTGTTAAAAATAAGATTAATGTTTGCGATTTTTTTTTTTTTTTTTTTTTTTTTGCGATTTTGAAATATTATAAACTATTTTGAATTATTATGCACATTGTTATCTGCAATATTTTTTTTATATTAGAATTTTTATATATCTGTGTTTTGATTTGATAAAATCATTTTTTTTTTCCTTTCAATTTGTTTAGAATTTTTTTCTTCTTATTTTTTGAAGTTTCTCTTCCATATAGTATATGGTTCAGGGATGGTGTACTATTTTGTTTGTTTAATGTCTTAAATCCTCCTGGATAAATTGTATCAGCGTAGATTCATAAATACATTGGCATGAATCTAGCTTTTTTACTGAATTTATCATGTGAATATGTATTTCAGACGCCTTTTTTCTGACCAATTGAAACCAAAATTTTGATACATTGCTGCAATTGCAGACACACAATCACACACTGAATTTCATTAAATTAAGTTATTGCATTTCTGAGATATCACGTTTACATGCTTGTGAAAATACTGACCAACAGACGACCATGAATTCACAGATTTGGTTCAATATTTGATAAATATCCAAATTTTAGATACTAAATCATTTTTTATCTCTTTAGCACTTTATATTTTGTTGTTATCGAGTTTACTCAAAGAGCCAGCCAGCCAAACTTTCTCTGAATGGATTTTGTTCAAAAATTTACTAGAAGCTTACAAATTTAGTTTGAAGCTCCATATTCCAAATTTCATTTATCTAGGTCGAAGGGGTTTTGAGTTATCGCTTTCACCGACTGACTGAACTGAAAAAATATGTTTTTCGAATTTAGGAAGATGACAAATGTGAATATTCATCAAGAAATCGAATTTTTTTTTGACGTTTGCCGTACTTTTCTGTACTTTGTATACGAGAAACTAACATCTTGTTATAAAAACTCTTTTTATTACATTTATTTTGAAATACTGGGATGAATTTTGTCTATTGCACTAGTTCCCCCCCCCCCCCAAACAAAAAACTTTGTGAACTGAGGAAAAAAATAATTCCAAGTAGATATTTTTACTGGCTGTAGACTCTTCTCACTTTACATCTGTCTTTAAATTGTATAACTTAGCAATCTCTTCTTTTAACTCTCATAAAACCTATCACATATTTACGCGTCGAAAGACGTTTCCGTAAATATGCAACTTTAAAATGCCCTTTTTTTCATTTTCTCCTTTTTTATCTCAGCTGCTGCAGTTGGCAAGCGATGTTGGCGGTTCTTTTCCTAGACTAAATAAAATCATCGCCAAGGAAACGCCATAGTGATTAATGACACGCGTCGAGAACTAATCCATTTAGTTTTCGCTCAGTTCGCAATCTTTTTTCCGATATCTCAAATTCAGTGTGACGCATTTGAAAATCATCTGCAGATAGGTAGTAAACATACATAAACGTAATCTAACATTTTCCAGGTGAAAGATTGAAGTTTAAATAAAGATTTAATTTAGTTGTTAGAAATGGCCATTTTTTTAATTGAAAAAGCCAGATAATAATATAGCAAATACTTCGGATATAAGATCATGGAATTGTTTCTCATGCGCATTAATTTAAATACTATAAAAAGTTTTCTGAATACTATTTAATGGATAAGTGTTTATATTTCTTTCTTCAATATTAATACAATATTTTTAAAGAAATATTTTGAAACGAAATTAGTTACAATAAATAAATATAGATAATGATTTTTCGTTTGAAATGGTATCTCTATACGTATGATTATATTTTCATTTTGTTATCTTTAATTCCATTTTCCATTTAATTTCTTAATTTAACATTTGACATATAATCATTTTACAGTTAATAAACTTTTGGACAGACCGGTCCTTAAAATGATCGAATAGATATTTTAATAAAAATAATTGTTTAGTAAACTACCAAAATGTTATGTGACTAAAGCGGAAAAAAAAAAAAGAAAGAAAGAAAAACGTTTCCCCTGCATTTTTTAAAAGATTTTTAACCTCCCAATTCATCCATAAAACATGCGTATCATTAACATTTCGGAAAAAGAACAGTTTGATGCATGCAATTTGTTCAAAATCGTAGCCACTACAGTTTTTATGGAACTTTTCAAAATCTGCAATTTTTTTTTTTGTATTTGCTTGTATGAGGAATGTTTTTATGCACATAAAAATTTACTTATTGAAAGATTATACGTTATTTTTCCGAGTTTGTGAAATTTACATACGATCTCATAATAAAATTCAATAAAATATTCAGCGAGTTTTCTGAAGGTAATATGTCCCATGATGTATTTAAAATCGGATATCTATAATCTTTAAATTACTAATGTATTTATTTAAAATTTTTAGAATTGAATGTATTTAATTTTTAAATTGTTAATGTGTTTTTTTTTTGAAGATTTTAATCTTGATGATATTCTGTTTTTAAATTCTTTTTATTTTAGATTTAATGTATTTAGTTTTTAATCTCCGAAATCCACAATTTCTTTGTTGGTGGTTTATGATTTTAGATTAACTATATATAAGTATTAAAAACCTATGGTTCACAACTTACATGTTTATTTTTTTTTTTTTTGCATATTTGATGCTTTATCCATAACTGGCATTTTTTTAAACCAACAAATCTGCTATTTTTTGCCATCAAAAGGATTTCCGGTTTATAGTTTGATATTATCACTGTTACTATAGCAACCATGGGAAAGTTTCGCATAACGCTGTTTGTAATGAATTAATCTTTATTTAATAGATATTCTGTGCTAAAATTATTTTATAAAATTAACGGATTTTGTTTTATGGTTTAAAATAAGATGTATTCTATGAAAATTTGTCGGTATTTTTAAATCATTGCATTTTGTACATAACATTTTGAAATTAGAACTAAAAGCTCCACTAAAAATTTATAAAAATGTATATCTTAATAAGCTAACAAAATTATATTCCATTTCACTACATTTAGAGCCCAGACGATTTTTTCCAATATATTTTAACATTTACTTATACATTACATTAAGTTAGTACATTAAGAACTAACTTAACATTTTAAGTTATGTATGTATTTACATAACTTAAAATGTTAAGTAAATAATGTTAAGTTATGTAATACTTAAGTGTATTTACATAACTTAAAGTATTATGTATGTAATGTATAAATAAATGTAATGTATTTACTTATACATTACATTACGTTAGTACATTAAGAATATACTAACAATTCTTTTGACAAACTTTATTCCAGACAGAAAATCTAACTTGGAGTTCCAAGATTCAACGGTGCACACTTTTATAAAACTGCCGAAAGGGCAAAATAGGTGGCTTTAGGATGAAAGTTAAAAGCAAATCTCCCATCGACAAAATACAAAATTCGGTTCCTTTTGTCAGACAAAATAAAATATTTGTTGATGCCTTGCTTCGTATATTTCTACCGATTCTTCTTGAATTGTGAATAAAAAATAAATAAATGGAAATTTCAAAGTAAATGTGTGAAAAGGGTGATATTTCTATTCTATTTCCTGACACCATGAACAAAATATGAATACCTGTGAAAGCATTTTTGAGATCAAGTAAAAGTAGGTGATGGGGAAAAAGCGGTTTAAGCTGACAATTTAAGAAACTCATACGCATCATCGTGAAATGAAAAGAAAATTCTTTGTGAGAATTTTACAAAAAGTAAAAATGGATTTTAATATACTATATTTATTTATTTACTTGCTAATCCCCTTTGGCGATCTGCTTCTTTACCTTCATTCTGCTTCTTACTTCAGGCATATTGGCGGTTTTGATTGCTAAACTATTAATATCGAATGCATTTTTTAAAATGTTGCGTTTTTATATGTGATAGGCAACTGTTAAGTATAAATTTAATGGCATTTCTCTATTACGAAATATTGCACCTGCAAATTCAAATACATACAAATATATATGAGTGTTTATTTCAAAACAGAAGTGAAAATTCTACTTCGAAATCAATGCCTAAAGAAATATTTTAATCTTAATTTTAACAATGACAAAAGCACTAGAATAAATAATTGTGCAAATATTGCGGATTATTATTACATATTATTTATCTTTAAAGGTCACAGCCGAATTTTGTTAACTGGAGTAAGTACGAGCGTCGGTCAACATACAGGGTGTTCCTGAACTTTACGTACAAACTTGAAGGGGGGGGGGGATAGAAAACATCAATAGAAATTAGAATTACATAGGAAAGCAGGGTCCTAAATGAATAGACGGCGCTCTAAGCGATCATTGAAGACCAGTATGCACGTATTTCTTAATGTAATTGGCGCTTGAGTGCGGTGAATCCATGCCATTAATCCCTACAGCGTAGGTATCAATCGTGTGTGAATACCGATGGGAGGAATTTCGAACACTTTCTCTGATGCTTTCAACTATTGAATTTTTTTTGTGTGTGTGTATAATAAAGCGCATAATATTTTTTTCTGTTTTGTTTCCTTGGTGCAATGGCATTTGGAATACTACTTTCCTATGTTATTCTACTTCTGTTTTCTGCAGTTGATGTTCACCCTCACCCTTCAGTTTGATGTTCACCTTTGTGTGTGGAGTTCAGAAACACCCTGTATATTTCTATTTGTAAAATAATACCATAATGAATAAGGGTAGTGCAGACTTACAAATTCAAGATGAATGAAGACATTATGAAGAATCAGAACACAGAATCTTACTAATAACTTTAAAACCACTTATAAGCAATAGACCAAATTTAGATTTAGCGCAACAGATGCATAGAAATTCTGCAAAGGATGCAACTGTTTTAACCAACAGATTAATTGTTATTAAAAATTAATAAATAATTGCTATGAATGTTATAAAAATTGAAGAAAAGATAAGTAAAAACCAAGTGTAAATTCTAGTTATACTTACTAAAATGTGTACACACTATATTATTTTATCCCTGTGCTACACGAATAAAATTAGAAATGAAACTTTTTGGTAATAAAAACGGTTATTCTTTTGATCCTACATATTCTTGTGGATTATTCTGTTGTTCCTACCGGAAGATTTTTAAAAGTACTGCTCGCTTGGAAATTATTAGATATACTTTATTTAAAGTTTACTTAAACTTCTTTCCGTTTTGAATGTTCCATGATAAATGACAATTGCAGTTAAATTAATAATATAATTTTATTTAACAATGTGTAAAATTTATGAAATGAAATGAATTTTTAATAAAAATCAAATGGCTCCATGTACATTTTTTATGAAGATCCAATACGATTCGTACTAATAGTTCTTAATGGTTTATACGATTTGTGGCTTATGCATAAATATACAATATGAACTTGTAAGAATTAAATAGATTTGTATTTATATTTGCAACAAACTATTTGTAACAAACCATTTTAAACCATTTTGTTTTTGTGGCATTTAAATAATTGTAACGTTTGTTTTCCCCCTAATTTTTGTTGACTAATTTCAACATTTTTTTTATATTGCAGTAATGAATCTGAGTACCTCTGCTCAACTGTCCTTCCTCCTACCTGAAGATTTCAAACCTCCACCTTGCGTTTCCACATCACCAGTAGAGTATTTTCCTTACTTCAATGGCCGCTACCTGGCGGTGGCTGCCTCACTTAACGGAGGAAACGTTCTTGCCGCTTTCGTCAAGATGTTGCAACAATGGACACACGAACTGGGTAAGGAAGTGGATTCAATTTTCTACCATAAAACGCCAGTTTGGTGATGAAACAGACGATCATATGTTTCTCCCAGCTCGGTGAATCAGTTTTTAGATCAGTTCGATAAATCTTCTATATTGTTACGAAAATACCACTAAATCGACGGGTTCACTGTAATGGGTGTATGGTGACACAGTCATCAGGCTTCAATACAAAATAGCGACGTTTATTAATATAAAGACACGAATACACAGATTTTAAACATACTATTGTTTCGTACACAGGTAAAACACAGCGGCAAATAGAACAAATGGTATATAAGTAATAATCGGTAGTAAACAACAACCACAAACACACAAAGCGGCTAGACAGAACTCAGCAGGAAGAGAGAATACACGTAGCTATTCTCTATAGTCTCACCAAACGTCTGCTATTCATCACCGTTTCCTCGCTTTAACTGTACCCAACTGCCGACTCACTACTATACGACTGGCTACGCAACTCGATGCTGCTTCAATACTTGTCTCCTAGACTCGACGAACGGTTTAATTCACAATCCACTTATTGCTTAAGCTGCACTCAAAGCTTGCGCTTCGCTGAACTGATCCAACTAATTCATCGCTGACATAGCACACACTAACTATACGAGTGACTTTGGCTTTGACTGCCGGCCTTCTTAGCTTCCGGTGTAAGGCACAGATGGTCCTCGAACAATCAAGTATAATTCGCCTCCTATTGGTTTTATGGCCAAAATTCTGAGTGATTATAATATCGTGCATTTTGTTACCAAACCTAGGGGTCGTTGATTCGACATCTGATCAGCATTTATTAAAGCTACCTGTAAAACTATCTTTCCTACGTTGATACGAACTGTGCTGGAAAGCAACATTACATATTTGTAACATTATAAGAATATAGATTCTTATATATATATATATATATTTCAATTTATGTATGATAATTCAATTCAATTTATAAATATGTCCCCGTCTATGTATGAAAGACATTCTATAAAATTTCTATAAAATAACTAGTCATTTTGTGAAATGTTTTATACATTTTCTAGGCGTTCTATAGAATTACAAATGCGAAACCGGCAAAGTTTGAAACACATCTTCGATGCAAGAGCAAGAGATTGTTTCAAAAAACTTGAATGAGATTATAGTCGAGATTGTATTAACCCTTTAAAGGGTTATTTTTTTCTAGTCATATTATGTTAAAATATTTTTAGGCTTGAAATTAGAATAATAAAAGGGTTTCATTTAGCTTATTAGATAAATTTAATTTGATTCATTAATTAATTTGGTTAATTAATAATTAAGTAACAAATCAAGACACATCATTTTGTGTGAGATAAAGAACTGAAGCATCTAAGTTTCTGACTTACTAAAAAAATGTGTCAGAACTGATGCCAACCTACATAATTTCATATAAAAATTGATAAATTTGGTGGGAAACATACTTCCCACGGCCCTAGAAAGGGTTAAATCAACATGTCGTCTTACATCTTAACAAAAAGATTTCAGTTTTTGCTACTTGTGTGTATGTTTAAAAGAATCCAGTAAGACACATACATGTACCTTCTATTAAAAGTAATGAAAAATGGTACTTTGTATACTGTTTGTTACAAAAAGGGATAAACTGTTTAAATAATAGCGCTATCATGAATTTTCCCCCCCATATTTCGTCTGAATAGAATATGCCACTCTAGAATGTCTAGGTATTATATAGAAAGCATAGGGAAAATGAATAATAATTCTCACTTAGGAAAAATGTGTGGCCTAAAATTGTCTGGCGTTTCATAAACTGTCGGTAACATATATTGTATGTGTGTGTCTAAACATATTTTAACAGTACTTCGTCGAAAAAAATGGAACTTTTGAAATTTTACTTCAATATATTTAACCACGGAACCATAATATGTTCAGAGAAAAGGCGATAAGGGACGTGTCAGTAATATAAGAGCAAAAGTGACAACATTTTTTCCCTTCATTGATTTTACTATGAAATTCTAATAGTAGTTGTTTGAAAACGTGTCGATTTAGGCAAGGGGATCTTAGTTAAGTATCCTTTTTTAAAAATTATGTAGGTGTTAAGGATTTTTATCCTTTTGTTTCTAGAGGGATCAGCCATTTTGTAAAGCGCGTGTTAGAAATAATTAAATAAAAAAGTGGGAATTGGAT
The DNA here is from genome assembly GCF_947563725.1 of Argiope bruennichi. Classification (NCBI taxonomy): domain Eukaryota; kingdom Metazoa; phylum Arthropoda; class Arachnida; order Araneae; family Araneidae; genus Argiope; species Argiope bruennichi. Next base: position 22,568,399 of record NC_079154.1, on the reverse strand, counting down.
CAGGAAATAAGAGAATATTTTAGAATAAAGTTAACATGAGTTAAATTACGATACAAATTAGGAAATTAATTAGGATTTATATCAGATTAAGAGATTTCATTACATATAAATTTGATTTTCTATTTATTTTTTAAACCTTATACAATCCCTCATGCCTTGAGGGATAGGAACGAAATTTTGCGCACGTATACCGTGAAGGACGTAGAATAACTGCTTTACTAAACATTTGATAGTATCAACCTTTTAAACTTCATTTCTCACAACCAAATGTACTCACTAATATTATTGTCAAGTTTTAGAATCTGAATTCCAAGCTGTTTTTTACAAATATGTGAGCCAAATGGCGAAACTCGGAATGCCTTTTATCTAAAAGATTTAGAGCAGTCATTGACTAATTATTATAAATTAGAATTAAGAATCCTAAAACCTCTTAATATAAATGTTGACTAGCACATCATGATGTAACGTTTATATTCTAATTTATTATATAACTCAAACAGTGCTGCCGAGTCTGGTGCCAAAACTAAGTACAGGTGTAGACTCTCAATATTTCCTTAATATCCTCTACCCTCCTTATCCTAGACTAGCATTTTATCGCACGTAAGGCGCAGTTTGGCCGAGATTGGCCCTTGCGCCAAAAAAATCCAAACCAACCAACCTAGACTAACAGGTTCGTAGGTTGCGCCCCTCTCTCCTCCCCCAGTTTAAGGGCGAAGGGGGGGATGAATTATAACTTGATGATAACAAACGCATGGGATTCTCTCGCTCTTGGAATACAACTATTCGGTAAACCGACACATAAATCAATACCCATACACCCAAAATATTGCATCTATGAAAAATATATTATTTAAAAAGATCCTATTCCTATTTTTGTGATACTGAAATGAATTGTTGACTTCTAATTTGCTATAAGTTGAAATACAAGACAGGCGCCTCAATCTCAGGAGACACTCGAGCACAAGTCGAATCTGATTGGTTCGTTTGATCAGTGAATTGAAAACCGCCAAATTCGTTCTCCGCCAATTTTATAGTAGCCAATTATTATCTGTGAAGCGGTAAGCATTGTTCCGTATTGCAAGGATAAGCAGTAAACATGGAATTCAAATGTGCGTTATGCGGCCCTGAATTTTATAAAAAACGCAGTTATTTTAAACGCATTTTATAAAAAAAAACTGTTCATAATATTTTCTTTTCCTGAATCAGCTTCTCCCTATGAAGTTATTGCCTTAAGTTCCGAACACATATGTTAAAATGGATCGAGTTTTGTAGGTCTGTTCATTTCATTTTTATTCAAAGACGACATTTAGAAACCTAAACAACATTTATGAGCTTGATAAACCTATATAATAACAGTTCATAATATTTTCTTTTCAAATATAGAAATAAGAGCACATTTAGAAACATATAGCAGTCCCTGATTTCTTCTATATCAGCTTTATTATAAATCAGATGTGAGTGTAAAATTGTAATCAACTGAATTACAAAACAAAATACCACAGTACTGATATCTATTCCAAATTAATTTCGCCAAAGTACGCATCTAATTGCCAAAAGGAAAGATAAATAGCCAACAGAAGATTTCCCAAGACGTATAGTTTGAAGTCATGTGATCAAACGAACCAATCAGATTCGACTTGTGCTCGGGTGTCTCCTGAGATTGAGGCGCCTGTAATACAAGTGACCATTTGTCTTATAATCAAATAACATCTAAAGCGATGAACAGGTAGTGAAGGTACGGACAAAGATTTTGATATTCACCTGATTGAACAAAGATTGTATTGTTTCAAATTAATTAACACGTTAATTAATTTGAAACAATCTGAGCTGCCTATCTAAAAGAATGGAACTCTTAGTATTTTGAGACAAGAAAAGTGGAAAAGTTTTCACTGTAGACCACTTTCTTCATTTATACAAACTTAGAAGTGTCTAGCAATCCATATTTCAATGAATCCCAATAGAATTAAATGAGGTCTCCTGATGAGGTTCTTTGGAGTTTTAGCATGGAACACTAGATTTGGCTTAATCTAATTCTTTTAATTTATTTGATGAGTTTTAAATAGAAGCGAATGTACTTGCAACCATCTAAAATTGCCAAATTAGAAACATTTTTTTAATTTAAGACGATGAGAAATAATTTATCTTAATATATATAAATTACGTGTCACGTTGTTTGTCCGCGAAGGACTCCTAAACTACTTAACCGATTTTAATCAAATTTGCACACCGTGTGCAGTTTGATCTAACTTAAAAGATAGGATAGCTCTTTTTTTGAATTTTTTATTAGAATTTTAATTATTAATTAAAAACTAACTTTCCCGCCAAAAAGATCTTTTCATTTTCCCCACCGCCAAATGAGTACGGCTTCAGCTTTTTTTCCCAGCAGTCATGAGGCTAGGCTTAAGATTTTTTGGCTGATTATTTAAAACGATTCTATTTATTTTCTTAATGTTTGATGCATTTAAAATTAAACATTGTTAATGAATCGATCTTTCAGATTCATTCTTAAGTACTTTTGAATTAAAATAAAACAGAATAAAGGAAATTAAAAATTTCTAATCTGCATAGCGTTACCCCAACTGGTGTAGAAAAACTCACGCATTTGCGTTACCGTAACTGGGGTTGAAAATTCACGCATGCGCATTGTGTTCTGATTATTGACATGACAACCATTATCAACGGATGATTTAAATTACTTTTAGGTTAGTTGCATGTTTTTGTAATTAAATTGTATTTATGTTAGTTATATATTTTTTGTATACGCTTATAGTTTTAAGTACATCGTTTTTTTAGTTTTTTTTATCCTGTTTTCAACCGATTATTTTAAACGATTCGTTTTATTTTCTTAATGTTTGATGCATTTAAAATTAAACATGGTTAATTAATCGTTCTGGTCATAATGATTCTGAGAATATTTTTTTGACAAATTCTTGAAATATTACATAAATTAGGAAAGATATTCTTTAGTGCCTATAAAGTTTAAACGCTCAGTGACTGTTTTCAGTAATCATATTACAAAAAAATACTTTGTTTCAGTAAAAAATATTATTATATTAATTGCAGATTAATCCTTTCCACTTTAATTTAAAGCATAAATTCTACAGGAACTAACAGAAAATTAGAGAGATACATATTACGTTATGACTGAAGGCGTTAATAATATTATGAGAGAATTATATGACTATCAAAATTTGAAGTTTTAAACTATTTTGATGAAGAATCTATTAAAGTAGGAATTGCATAAAATATTTAATTATTAAAATTTTAACGAACATTAAGATTGGCGAACCGGCTGGTCGCCAAAGGCGGCTAGTATTGATATAAATTTCTTCGAACTATTTTCATCAAACTAATGTCACCTTTTCTCGTGACTCAGTTCAGGTTTCTGTCTGGTTTGTACAGGCATATAACATTTGTTTCAGGATCTTTTTTTCAGTCAGTGTTATGATAAACTATATAATTTTTGTCATCAGATTTTTTTTTTGTCTTAAAAATGGATATTTCACAACGTTTGAGGAGCAGTTGATAAGTTTTATTTTTAGTTAAGCACAATTGATAAGTATTGAATTTTTTTTTAATTCATGTGGAATCAAAACTTTTTAATGAATTTATGCTTCTTCTAATGGTTATTGATATTTCAATTATGAATCTCTAATCTCAAATGTTGAAATGTGGCAATCCGTATCATGTGTTTTAATTTTGTTACGTTAACCATCTTCTAATGCTAAATATCTTGACGAAATTTGATAAATAGATTCTGCTAAGATCATTTTGTTGGAGCATCCAAACTTAAAGTAAACATAGTTCTTATGAACACCGGCAACTTTCTTGATTCCAGAAATTTAGAAAATAATAAATAAATAAAATGAAAACTTTTTTTCTTGTATTTCATATCGAATCAATACCAAACCAAAAGCTGAAAATTAAATGACGCATAGCTTGCACAGAGAGTAAGGTTTAAATGCCAGCTAACTAACTTTAAATGAGTAAAAAAAATCATTGGCTTACAGGAATCATTCAGAAAAATAATTTAAGCCATCTGTACTTGAAATTGAAATTATTTTTATAATAACTTATGTTCATTTTTCTTCCAGGACTAGGAGTTCCCGAAAGTAAAATTTGGGAGCGAATCACCGCATTAGCTCAGGACGACACATCTACAGACACTGACATGGAAATCTGCCCAACTCTCTATGGCGAACGCCATCGATTCGGCGAACAAAGGGCCGTTGTCCGGAATATTGACCCCTATTCCCTCGGTCTTGGCAAGGTGTCCAGAAGTCTCTTCAGGGGTCTCATCTCCAATTTGAGATCCATGATGTCCAGGGAGACCCTTATAGAAGCAGGTATTCAGAGAATAATCGGAAGCGGAACAGCCCTCACCAAGAACCCGGTCCTTCAAAAGGAACTAGAGACACAATATGATTTGCCAGTGGTGTATGGCACTGGGAGTGACGCAGCCGTCGGAGTGGCGTTGGCCGTTCTGCCATATTTGTGATAAAAAGTTCCAATTGTGGTTCTGCAGACGACTTAATAAATATTCTTGGCAGGGGTAGACGAAGTGCAGCGTGCGACATGGCGTTCCATTTACAGTTCGTCCCGAGTCATTTTCTTGTTTTCACTACCTGCATGAATTGTTACCTCTCCGAACATACCTATGTGATGTTACCTGTCTGCCGTTTTCAAACGATTCTTATTCTCAAACCATGTCATAATACCACAGCTTATGATTTGTTATGTGGATGAAAATTGATTCTTGTTTATTATATAAAAGAACATTACTTATTTATTTTTTGTTTATAAATAAATCTTATATGCAGTTTTTTTAAGCCAAAAGAAATAAAGCGGTCCAATATATGGAAAAATGCATATTGAAACAAAATGCAATTTTGTTTTGTATAAACCAAATATAATTTTATTTTGAGAAAATCGCATGAAAACGGTATTTATTGACAGGATACGTTTTTAAACAGCCACATATAAGCCTTACCTCTTCTAACCATTTTACTTTTTATGGTCCATTTTATATTAATATCCTCAATGCTATGCAAGCCTTTCTTAAAACAAATATCGAAACTATCGACGATGTTATATGTTCATAATTAGTTAATGTAATAGAAAGTCTGCCGTAATGCCCTATAATCTTGTTCGTAGTTGTTTTCATGTAAAAGCTATAGCAGAAATCTAGCTTACGTTAGAAAGGAAAAATCTAATTTTCCTATAATATAAAAGTGAAATATTTTCTCCGTTAAAAGCCCTACTATAATGAATTGTAGTCAGTTTACAAGTTTAATTTGCGAGATAGAACAATACTATTGTCGTCAATTGCTTATAATGAAGCAATAATATGTAATCTGCGATTATATTTAAATCTAAGGCCAAAATATAATCTCTTTCCTAGATAATGTTGGACAATATTGCAGTAATCGATATTTTTATAACAGATTTTAAGCTATAATAATGGTACAGATGTTCTACAGTTACGAAATTTACTGCTACTACTGTAATTTTGTAATTGTATATTTTACAATAGCTTTTTTGAATATAAGTTTTTTGAAAATTTGAAATACAATCATTTGTTAATATTTGCTTTGTTCGCTAAAATTATGATAAATTTTCGAAATATTATTTTACAGATATTGCTGTTTTTTCACCCTTTTTTCCAATTTTTCAAAGTTTTCATTTAAAAATTTAATTTCTATAATATTTTTTTTACTATATCGTTAAAAAGCAAAAGCTTTAAAAAATATAAATAAAAAAAAAACTGTGTGTATTTCATTTGATTCATCTTCTACTTTATCTTAGAAAATTTACAGATAGTTAAATTTATTTTCTGCTTCCGTTAAAAGTTCATTTATTTATTTTTCTTTCTCTGTTTCTCTCTCTATATAAATATACGTATAACGAAGCAAACGATATTGGAAATGTAGAGGTATTCCGAAGGAAACACAATCACAGTGAATCAAAAATTAATTTATTCTGTAGGAGTTTCGTTTCGAAATTAAATGGAAATCTACAAAATTGGTGTCAAGAATTCATCATTTATTTAGCTGAAAGCATTTTTAGTTATAATGTTTATAGATACATAATTTCAAGTATATGTTTTCTGGACTGAATGAATTCTGGAATAGAGAATTATTCAAAATATGTCGACTGTTTAGAGTGTAATACTATCTTTTTATATGTGAAAGTAAAAATGATACGGTAAATATATCGAAACGTTTCATACTGTGAACGGAAAGAAAAAAAAATTCTAGAATATTCTTAAAGAATCCACTGAGAAAAATCCAAAGAAAAGAGCAAAAAGCTCAGTAACGTTCGAGATTTCTAAATTATATATAAGAATATTCTTTCTTATAATGCTAAGAATATTTTTAAAAATATTCTTAGCAATGTTTTTAAAGAATCCACTGAGAAAAACCCAAAGAAAGTTTTAAAAAATCAGCAACATTCAAGAATTCCGAAAGTTAGTGATTTTTATGCTCTCTTTTCCTTGGATTTTTCCCAGTGTAATATTCTCGAAAAAATATTCTTAAAGAATTCGCCGAGTAAAATCCAAAGAAAACAACAACAACAAAAAATCAATAGCATTCAAGAATTCTGTTATCAATGGACCGAAAATTGACATTTAAAGCTTTCTTTTAAAAGTTTTTCTAATGTGCCATATGTAATTTCATCTCTTTTCAAATTTCAACAAAGAATTGTTAATTCTTCGGACAGTACGCCTGCTAATAAGCGATAGTGCTAATGGACTTATGTATATATTTATAATTATAAGGGGGAAAAAACCCAAAGAAACAATTCCCCAACCGCAATCACTGGTACAATTTCGCCAATATTTATCATAAGAAGCTTAATATCTTTAGATGTGTCATCAGTGATTGCCTGCCTACTGTCTCCGTTTGCGAGATAAGTTTTAAAAACATATGTTTATGTTCATCTTCTATAGTGAAACATTACTGAATTAAGCAGCCACAAACACTGTGCCGATTTCGAAAATTTTAATATTTTTTATATATCAAATAGCTTTAACAACTGAACTGATTGCGGTAATTTCCAGACATTACTAAACATTCAAAATTGCTAACATTCAATTTATTGTTTAATTGAAAACAGTGCTTTCTTTTATAGTGATAATACATAATTCGTCAATGGCATGTTTGGTACAATGAACGGTTGGCGAACAGCTGGTCGCCTAAGACAGTTTGTTATAATAAATTTCAAATAAATAATTTTGGGAAAACTCAAAGAAAGAAAAAGAAGTCTTGATTTCAAATTTAGTCTTCATTTACCGAGTTTTTGACTACTCGAGATACAACGGCCTCAGTCAGCACGGATAAACGAGGTCCCATTACATTATATTAGCAACGAAACAGCCAAGAGAAACGAAGAATAACATCTGTGCCTTTCTCTATTACTATCAAGAGAAACTATTTTTGAGATTGTTCAGAGCTAAATGTTCTGTTAATGCCATTTTGTTTATTATTCAATCAACGGCAGCTGTGACTGAATGAGCTTGCTTTAATCTTTTTAAATGCTTAAGAAATATAAGGACGCCAAAGTAACCATTTCAATGCACTAAAATCTTGTATTATTGTAATTATCATTACCTGCAAATTCATTAATTGTTATATGTCACTGCCACTATGCTTTAATTATAAATATTTGAAATTATGTACTCTTAATATATTATGTTCTCAATATTATTATGTACACACATGCTGTATGAGAAAAATTTCAACTTGTGTTCATGTTAGTTGTTTCACATTTTTAGTGAATAAAATATTCATTTTCAGATCTTTGATTGTTTTATTTGGTATTGATGTCTTTTTTTCTTTACGTTTAAAGTTGAACAATTATTCAAAAGCTTTAATATTTAACTGATGAAAGCAATCGACAAAATATTATAAGCATCTAATTAGTTTTTGGATTAAAAGAGCAATAAAGGACAAATATAGCGTTGCAAAAATATTGTTTTAAGTATATAAAATTTTTTTTTCAAATATATGATCCGATTTTGTACATGGTGATGGAATAGTTAGCCTGAATTAAGGGCTGCTAAAATTTTAATTTAATATTTTATCTAATTTGCTTTTATTGGATGCCTCATTTAAAATATTTTAAACTTTACATTTTGATATACATGTAACCCACATCATTTTAGACGCTTTATATCTTTCTGTTTATTATAATATGCATCTTACTAAAACTTTGATATCTCATTTAAAATATAAAATCTGATTTGAAACGGAAGTGATTCAACTTTAACTAATACACTAATTTTCTTAAAAGAACCAAACATATCCTTTAAAAAATAGAAAGCAGATGCGTTTAATGTTAATCAAAGGATTAATTATGTAAACAAAACCCCTCTCCAAGTCTTGCATTGTTAAATATACGGCAACTTACAGGAAAAAAAATTATATTCTTAGATAGTATGGAAGCGTTTAGCGCCAAATCTCGTTATTTCTATAAAAAGAGCTGAATGGGATTTTTGGACTTCTACCGCTTGACAGACTGGATGCGAAATAGGGGTAGCGCATTTTCCCCTTGATCTGGGCGCCCTGGGTCCGAATCCCGGTTCGGGCATGGTTGTTCTTCATCTGTGTACTATCTGTGAGGTGTGTGAATGTGCCCCCCCCCCCCCCTGTAAAAAGGAGTTGTGCAAGCGAATGTGTGAGTTTCATCTTCATATGAGCTAGAAGTCAGACTTCTGCCCTCGGGTGCTTAGGGGTCTTTACCCTCAGCCCTCAGAAGCTACTGCACCCCCTTTCCGTGGTAACGCGGACACGACATCATCATCATCATCATCACAAAAATCAGTCTTATTATTTGTTGTCGAGTGGCAACAGTGAAATGTAAACAAATCATCGTAAGAAAATTTCGAATGCTTTTACAACTGCACTTAATTCAATCGGGATGCAAAATATTAAAAAGAAAGTCTCGGGAAACGGCTCCTCATGCCACTAAAACCTCCATTTCGTCAGGGGAAAGAAATGTTAACGGAATCAAGTTTCAGAGGTAAAACGAAGTTTATTGTATCTCTAAATTAACCTTAACAATCGTCAGATAGGTAATTACTATGACTGGCATCATTGAAACATAAAATTCCTTACTTCATACAATATGATAAGTTACTTCATGAAATAATGGATAAATCATAATAAGCTTTTTCAAAAAATAATATAGATTCTATTGAAATAATTGAATTATATACTTTAATGTTAATATATATATATATATATATATATATATATATATATATATATATATATTCCCGAGCAGTCATTTGTTACAGACTGACTCCATGTAATTTATATGCTTCAGTCTTATTGACTAACAAGGTGACATTTTTAATAAATAATTCATTATAGTTAATAGTTTGACAACCAGAAAAGTCAGTATTCTGAGCGAACAAGCTAGTATTTAAAGGCTGAATAAAAGTATAATTCCAAAAATGGTTTCTTGGGAATTAGAGTATTATTAAATATACACATAGTAAACAATAGTAATAATAGACACATGAAAATATCATTCGACTGTTTTGATGCTTAAAATACATTATCTTTTATACTTTGAGAATGAGAACGTTATTCATGATTTATTATTTATTTATTAATCTATTTTGTCACGAATGGGAGGTAGTTCAAATTTGTAAACTGCATGTACTTAATAACAGCTTGTAGTACTGAAAACGAAATCCATAAAACAGTATTTTGTTGTCAAGCACAGAATTGCGACCCAATTTATGCTTATCTTCGCAATTTTAATAAATATTTGTTATGCAAGATATTTTTATTTTACTTCTGCTCCGTTTTCATCATCTAACATAGCATGAGCTTACAGGAATATTTCTATTTAATGATCAAGTATGCGTATCAAAGATTTTCTACTATTGATGAAATCACTCTAATAAGCTATTTTAAGTGAATTATTTCAGTCCTTGAATGTATTGTTTTATGTATGTGGACGCTCCCGGTTTGAGTTAACACTCGTTTAATGTATTTTATGCATTTTTAATGTTTCACAACTTAATATGTAATGTAAAATGTAATTTTTTTAAAAATTCTTTTCTGTACCAATATGCGCTTTCTCTAGACAGTTATTGATTGTTTGAAAGGGTTCAATGTCATCGAGTGTAATTTGTTCCTTCGTGCCAGTTGGGGTTGCTCTTTGGTGGCCTCATTAACCCTTAACTGGGGACGTGCGGTCTATGAGACCGCTAGCGATGGATTTTCTGTCACCCCTATTCTATTTTTAGCTCATTTGAATGGATTGACCCTGTAGCTTCCTGTTTTGTGACCTTCAATACATGTGCACTTTTTCAACCGATTTCAGCAGATGCTTTTTAAAATAATTCAGTTATTTCTTCGAGCGCGGTCTCTAAGACCGCATCTCCCTGTTAGTGCCCCAGTGATAAACAAGGCTAACAGATGGGGCTAAAACTTGGGGTCCGATATATCATCCAGTTTACTGATCCTATTATGAAGCAGTGCTCCAGACACTTTTAAATGAAGTAGAAAGTGATTTTAGTGATAAGGATAATTGTACAGAAGAGTTTTTCGATGAAAGCTCGCATTCAACTGACTTCGATATGTATGTTCAAACATAATTAGTTTTTCTAGTGATAATATATTTTGGAAAATTTATAAAATATATTAATATACCAAGAGATATATATACAGAATTTATATTTGGATTTTTATACTAGTTCTTAACCTGTATGTTTAAAAGGCCTTAGAAAACCGTGCTATGAAAATCATATAAGCCGATAAAAAAAAAGGGCCAATTTTACCCATTGTCATTTTTTTATTTTTCATATAATTGTTGAATTTTACATTATATTGTCTTTTATATACCTTCATATAATGTAAAAATAAATATTGATTTAAAAAGTAAAAACTAATATGATTTTCAAGAATATTATTTACTGTAACATGCAATTTGAGAAGAAAATGTACGTTCCAACGCATTTACTTTTTACAATGACAATATATTTTGAAAATTTTCTAAAACATATATATATATATATATCAAGAAAAATATCTGCAAAATATATTGGCAGTTTTTCATATTAATGCATTCATTAGAAAATTTAATTTGAGTCTAAATGAAATGCGGTCTCGTAGACCGCACCTCCCCAGTTAAGTCCTAAAATTTCACCTCCCCATTGCAGGGTTAAGTTTCCTACATGGCCTCTGGCTAGGTTGGGATATCGCACAGTATATGTAATTCATTAAAATATTCTTTATTTACCGATACTATATCAATAAAATAAATCTTTATTTTTCCTTCGATGTTTTTAGTAAATGTGTGCATCTTATTATCTTCACATGGTGCGCATTACTGCTTTTTATTAGTCTTTCGTAAAGATGGTTAGTTCATTAGCTAGGTATCAAAGATAATCATTCAAAATAAAATTTTAGTCAAAGTTTTGCCTCTAAGACTCCATTTTGATAAAAGAAACGTTTAATCCTCAGATAATGATCCCCCCCCCAACACACAAAAAATTCGCTTTCTGAAATTTTTATTTGAAAGCGCAAGCTTTTAATTTTATAAAGTGAGGCATTGCGTTTTGTGTGAAATATTATCCATTTATTTGATTTTTTTAAGATTGCGGCTTCCGAATGGATCGAAATAGGCTTTTCACAACATGGGCTTGTTAGATATTTTGAGGTCTGTCGTAGTATAGTCCAAAATTTTGGATTTAGTTTGAGCAGGATAACTTTTCTTCAAATCATAAATAATTTGCTAACTCTTTTTGTTAGAAGAAATAAAACACAATAAATATTTTTTTAAATAATGTTTTGCATTGCGATGCCCGTAAGAAAATTCACAGAAGAAATAATAATTTAAATTGTAAATATCTACGTTAGTGTTAAGTTAGTATAACAACATATTTCATCAAGGAAAATGATGCATTTCCTACACAAACATTTAAAATATTCAGATTGATTTATTTTTGGAAGGATTATAAATGCGTAATTTAACAAACTAAATAAAAATTTATCTTAAAATTTTTTTTTCCATCCAAAGGTTTCATTCTTTTATCTATATTTTAATAACTATATTTTCATTGCCATTTAAATAAAACAAAGTTGACAGGAATATATATATATATATATATATATATATATAATATAATATAAAGAGAAATACTTAACCTTATGAGCCCTGGCAGCCGATATCGCCCAGTTCGACAGGGGCCTGACTCAGGCGCTTTGGAGGCGTCTAATTGAAAGTTAAGGGGTGAAAGTTATTTCTTGACTAGCGCTCATTTAAATTTATTTAACCGCCCCAAAGCGCCTGAGTCAGACCCCTCCCCCTGACGAACGGGGCGATATCGGGCAGTCAGGACTCATAGAGTTAAACTTTACAAAATCTTCTGCAACTGATATTGTATTAAATTAAATGAAAGTAAAATACTATAGAGAGAGACAATGCATCTTTTGCAGTATCGTAACTATGCTACACACTGGTTCAATTTATATTACTAATAAAGATGAATGTGTGTGCTGGCTCTACAAGCGAGAGCCTTCCTTCTAAAGCTATCAGACATCATATACAGGGTGTTTCATAAATGATGGGAGTAACTTTAAGGGGTGATAGTACACATCAAGACGAGTAATAGTAAATAGGAAACTAAGTGTCCCAAACGTCTTCCGAAGGAAATAGGCGCCATCAGAGTTTAGGGCCCTAAATTTCAAATGATGATAAAAAACGCATTCATGAAGATCATGCATTTTCTAATGAAAGTTGATTGTTTAGGTGTTTTACTATCACCTATTAAAGTTTGCTTCATCATTTATTATTTTGCTCATTAGATACAAGCGTTTAAAATTTAACCCCCTGAACGCGGTTAAATTTGCGCCACTTAACCGCTCCCGATGGTTTCAATTTTGCGCTCAAAATTTAAGTTAAAGTCTAAGCTTTAGTAAACATTTAACAAAATAAAAAAAATACTAGTAAAAAGTAGTTGTTCGGTACTCCAAAGTCTAGAGCGCCCTCTATCGGCATTTTTTAAACTTTGTCTTTAAAAATTTTTTTTAAAGAAAATACTAATTTAAAGAATGATTTTAGCGAAAACCGCAAATGAATCGATCCATTTTTCCGTTTTTTATCATCATTTGAAATTTAGGGCTCTAATCTTTGATGGCGCCTATCTCCTTCGGAAGACGTGTGGGACACTTGGTTTCCTATTTACTATTACTCGTCTTGATGTGTACTATCACCCCTTAAAGTTACTCCCATCAATTATGAAACACCCTGTATATTCTTTGAAAAGCGGAAATGTGAAACTAGAAACATTTTTTTGAAACTTTAAGGAAAATTTCAATTAATTAAATAAGCGAAATTTATCGTCTTTCCACAATAAATTTAAAAACGTTATAGCTTAAAATTTTTTACATCTATATAAAATACCAAAACCCATTTTTTCAATGATATCAATTTTTACTCTAATTTTTCTTCTACCATTAATCAATTTTTTTTTCAAAAAAATATTTCAAGCCTATTTGCAGTAATATGTTTCATTATTAAAGTGAAACTCAAATCATTTTCATTGTTGCTACTTTTCACCCATGATTTTTTTGTTGTGTTCAAAATATAAAGATTTAGGTTATTTTGAGTCGGCTACTTGAGTCGGTTTCAGTTTAAGGCATACTTTTAACGAAATTTTTTAAAAATTTACTTATATTTAAAATAAAGGTTTCATTTTATAATCAATCAATGGTGAAATTTTTTTTTAAGTATAAACATTTTTAAAATTGCGCTTTGTAAGACTTTTAAAATTCTTTTATCAAAATCTGAAGTTTAAAAATATTTTGCTGTGGGAGCTATAAAGATCAATTTAATTACTCCATTTGTTCTTGCAGTGATCTGGTAAACGTGTTTCTATCCGAGATAGTTTGCAGCTCTTCGAAAAATTGTTCTGGTAACTTAACAGTTTCCTCATAAACTATTTAGATAGTGGCGTAATTTGTATCAATACAAAAAAAAAAACTGATCATAATTCTAATAAATTGTTTGGCCGTGTCTTTTCCATTTAATTGGATGATATGCTTTGATACCCATTTTTAAAATATGGTGAAATTATTTCAATTTTTTCCATTAAATTATTGATGATAGACAATTTCTGTGTATATTTTAAGTCCACAAGTAACACTATTTAAGTGTTGATGACAAACTGGGATCACATATTCGTGATCACGCGATTCTCCCTTCACAGCTCACGGTATCATATAAGAGCTGAGTCTTTACGACTTCAGCAGCCCATGAATAAACTGACGTGAATTCAATTGGGAACGTTTTTGTCTAAATTTTTAAAAACGCTAAATGGCGGTAAAAGTTTGTAATAATTTCGAATAATGTCTCACGGAGACATTATTTGATATGCGGTCGCTCGGACCGCGGTGACCTTGTGGTAAAGTCTCGGCTTCCGAACCGGAGGGTTTCAGGTTCGAGACTCAATTCCACTGGAAAACCGCCGTGTAAGCGGGTCTGGTCGCTTTAAACCCGTCGGGACCAAACGTCCTCCCGCTGGTGTGGTGTTTAGGTTTGGAGGAAAGGTGCCAGCTCAGGTGTCATCCTCGTCATCTGACAGCGATCCAAAATGACGAGGACCGTCACAAAATAGATCTAGTGTGTTGCTTTAAAAAACGGGAAGTTAATATAATTAAACTAAACTAAATGACATGCGGTCGTACTTCAATATACACTTTTTCTTCTGAGTTTTTTATTTGATCCGGGGTATTTAAATTTGTAAACAACAATTACTCGTGTTGGGTTCTTTTTAGAGGATTAGGGATTTAAAGGGCCATTATTTACTGCCCTCTAATTTTTTTTTGTGTTTTGACTAAGTGGAAAAAGTATGGAATACTTATTAGTATATGTGGCAATAGGCTTATCGTTTGCAGTTTCGGGTTCGATAGATATTTTTTTAATTGATTCAGTTTTTTATTCTGGTCACCTTACCGAAAAGAATGAAATATTCAACAGTCGAATCACATGGCATTTGACTGTCACGTGCGAGCATTAGTTTTTGTTCTGTGTTTCTAGATCCGATAGATTTATTGGTACAAATGGCTCTTTAAAAGTGCACGTGTGATTTGAAGGGACTCCGATGTTCTTGTTTATTGCTTTTTTTAGTTACCCGAATACACTTTCCCACATTCTCCTGACTGTTGCTGGGGCTGAAGGTGAAAGAAATACTATATAACTTGTAGAGTATTTGTTTCCGTGGCCATTTTTAAACTATTGAAAAACTTGGATCTAAACTTACCATTTTGAATCAACTGTACAACAAAAGAAAATAAGGAAAACCAGTGGTCGTAAAATGTTCGTTGTTCGATTGGAATTCTATTCAACTTGTGAAGCACTCAATACAGATAAGGAAGTATATATTGGAGATAATTTACTTTTGATATCAATACAATTCAAAAATATTTTATCTACTTCTACATATTAAATATCTTATCTAATTGGTAAATTGTGGAAGTTATATTAATTTTTAACAAAGAATACAAGAAATTTCCAAGAATACAAGAATTGGTAAAATACACTGAATTCAAGAATTGGTAAACTGTGGAATTTCTATTAATTTTTTAACAATGAATACAAGAATTGGTAAACTGTGGAATTTCTATTAATTTTTTAACAATGAATACAAGAATTGGTAAACTGTGGAATTTCTATTAATTTTTTAACAATGAATACAAGAATTGGTAAACTGTGGAATTTCTATTAATTTTTTAACAATGAATACAAGAATTGGTAAACTGTGGAATTTCTATTAATTTTTTAACAATGAATACAAGAATTGGTAAACTGTGGAATTTCTATTAATTTTTTAACAATGAATACAAGAATTGGTAAACTGTGGAATTTCTATTAATTTTTTAACAATGAATACAAGAATTGGTAAACTGTGGAATTTCTATTAATTTTTTAACAATGAATACAAGAATTGGTAAACTGTGGAATTTCTATTAATTTTTTAACAATGAATACAAGAATTGCGTTGCATGATTCTAAAGATTCAGCCAACTAAATTTGGAAGCTATTTTTTTAACTGTAGAATTAACACTTAAATGAATTAATTTGTGATTTCTTTTTCTTCTTTATTTATTTTTTGAAAAAATGCGTATTTTAAAAAGTTGAGATATAAAAGAACGAATTTCTGAAGATGAAATGTCAAACTGAAAAAGTTGAAGCATAATAATTACAATTTAAACCAGTGGAAGTGGTCTCTCGCATATTTTCTAATAAACATGCCATATCAGAGATGTTTTTCCCAATCGACTGAAACAAAAGTCTGACACAAAACCGAACTTGTTATCACAAAATCCCAGTCCATATTCGAAATACTTAACTATTTGCATTTTTGATAAACGTGTTTACATGTTTCTGAAAGTTCATCCAGACAGACGGTCAACGTGTTGATGAATTTCGCTCAAACTTTAACTGGTGTCTACACAATAGATGTTAAATTTGTGTACTGAATTCTATCTATCTAGCTCTCTTCGTTTCGTAAGTATTGTGTTAACATATATTCGGATAGACAGAATTCTGAATGGATTTTACTCTTGATAGAAATCTACAAATGGATGTAAAGACCATTTTACGATTTTCATCTGTCTAGTTCAAAACGTTTTCGAGTTATCTTTATCACAAACAGACAGACAGAGGGACATTTTCCAAAAATATGTTTTTCGAACTCAGGGATATCTAAAACGCTGAGATTCGTCAAAATCTCGAGTTCGAATTTTCTGACGATTACTATACTTTCTGTACTTCGTATACAAGAAAGTAAGAAAGCCTCTAATGAAGTAGTCAGGGTCGCGGTGGCCTGGTGGTAAGGTCTCGGCTCGTGAGGCGTAGGGTTTCAGGTTTGAGACCCGATTCCACCGAATAACCGTCGTGTAAGGGGGTCTGTTGCACGTTAAATCCGTCAGGGCCAAATGTCTTCCCGCTCGTATGGTATGGTGTGGTGTGGTGTGGAGAGGAGAGTGCCAGCTCAGTTGTCGTCCTCGTCATCTGACCGAGGTTCAAAATGTCGAGGTCCGTCCCAAAATAGCCCTAGTGTTGCTTTACAATGGCACGTTAATATAACTAAACTAATGTAGTAGTCATTAAATTTAAAATAAAATTTCCGACTCACTAAATGATTATCTTAACCTATTTTGAATAAGGATTTTACTCTCGGAAATGAATCTGCACTTATATCTTGTTTTCCACAAACACAATGAATGTCCGTAGAAAACTGCAATATATATTTTAAGTAACGCCCATTGCCTGATTATTTAAGCATCTAATCCTCGCATAATTATAGAGCTTTATATTGAATTTTTCATGTTTATTCTTTTCTCATTTAATTTGACAAATTGATAAATCAGCGATTTCTAATGATTTTTCATTAGAAAGCCAAACTCGAAAGCTTTTACTGTTAATTTGTCATGGTTATTTTATTCATAAGAAATGCATGACAATTATAGCAATCTTTCTTAAGCAAAAATTGCCACCACTTTTGAACTGCATTTTTTAACTACCAAATCATGTCTCTGGGCTTATACTTATTCGCATAACTACCATACCCGAATTTAAAGTGATATAAACAATATTTTCAATCTTGATTAGGGTCGCGGTGACTTGGTGTTAAGGTCCAGGCTTCCGATCTGGAGGGTTTCAAGTTCGAGACTCGATTCCACCGAAGAAACCTGGTGTAAGTGGGTCTGGTGCACGTTAAATCCGTCGGGGACAAACGTCCTCCCGCTAGTGTGGTTTGGAAGCTTGGAGAGAGGATGCCAGCTCAGGTGTCGTCCTCGGCATCCGACCGAAGCTCAAAATTACGAGGTCCGTCACAAACTAACCCTAATGTTTCTTTTAAACGGGGCGTTAATATAACTAAGCTAAGACCAGTTCAACCAAATGGGCTATGGTTTTCGAAGCACAACGATCCCCGAATTTAAAGTGATATTAACTATTTTTTCCATCCGGATTAAGCAGCTTCTTTGAATTATTTCGTGTCTTGTTTTACTTTAATACAGACTGTATCAAAATTTATTTCCAGACCTGCTGTGAATATTTAATTCCGAAATCTGTTTCCTCAAGAAATTTTTTGAAGCACATTTTCCGTGAATTTTTGCATTAGTAGAATATATTTCTGCTGAAGAATTCATTTCTTGAATTTTATTCGCCATTTTTGATTCATCGTCCAAACTTTTCTTTCTTACAACTGCAATGTATTTTATTGATTCTGGCAGCTTGTCAAGCCGCAGAGTTCGCAAAACTTTTTCCATTATTTTTACTTCTGCAAACGATTTCATTTTGCCTAACAATTAGATGGATTTTACATCGCCAAGAGAAATTTTTTTGGCTTAACTTTAGATAAGTGTCCGGTGTTTCGCCAGGCACAACAAAATCGTGCCAAATATTAATCTCAAGTTCGCTATCTTGGATGATTACAACAAATGGTAAGAAACGGCTCTTAGGGTTGCAATAAAAACTGTCATCGTCAAATCACACTTTTTGCGTCTAACAAGATATTATCCCGGAAATCAATAAAATACTCTTCACCTTTTATCGTTCAGGAAATAGAATTACGTGATTTGAAATTAACTTTTTCAGTAGTGGAGGTAATTCTTTCTTTTGAAATGTAAACAATTAAAATAGTAAGCAACAGAAGAAAAAAAATTCCTCTACAAATTTACGAATATTTTCGTATCTCCTTCACGCAGCTGTCTCTTCACCTAGAAAATTCGACCGGCGGAAATTTGAGAAGACCGTCATTTCACCTTCCCTGGGTCGATCATATTTTTTGTTTGACAAACTCTAACGTCACTCCTGTTTCCAGGTTGAACTATAGTTCCCAATTGCTAATATTATTCAGCATAAGAAAAATTTAATTATCTTTTGGCATAATTAAACCAAAAGTGGTAGAAAATAGATGCCATGAAACAAAATATTCAGAATAATAAATATAAAATCTCTAACAACTGTCGTTACCGTCTGTAAATGACAGTTGCGAAAAAAAAAGCCACCTGCTTTTTATTCTGGTATTATTTATCGCACAACCGTAAAAAAAGATATTATTTAAAATAAATGAATGCATTCTTTAAGATTTTTGAATTAAAAATTTCATAAGGACTGTCTGTATATTGAAATAAAGAACAAACTTATTCAATATACAGACCAATAGCAACGCCGATTTCCCCCTTCAAATTTCAAAATTACATGAAAGGTTTTTTCCGGAACCGGAAATCAAATTTCATTCATATAGATCTATTTGCTTCGAAATGTTGATCTTTTAATGTTAAAATAAAATTTTGAACTTTTATTCATAACATAGAAAAACAATATTGTTTTTGATATGATTTTTTTGTTATGAAAATATAAGATATTCCACACATTTTGTAAACATATTTATTATTAAAAATTAATTTTAATTTTGGAATTATTTTTCACATATTAAGAGTTAATTTTCACCTTTTGATATTTTATCATTCATGAAGTAGCAACTGATTTTTAACAAATAGATTGTACAAATATATATATATATATAAAATTGTCATAAAAAATACTATTACCGACATCCAGAGAATATATAAACATTACACATCTAAATATAGAAACAACTCCTTAGCAGAAAATGTCAAATATTTCCCAATGTAAACATGGTACAAATGTTCACTGGGTAATTTTTCCATTAAGATTCTATTCATTTTATCAAAAAGTTGTTGCCACGGAACATTTCAAAGTTTGTAGAGCTTTAAATATGAAAACTATCCTTTAATAACATTTTAGACATATCATTTCATAAGTGTTACGATCTTTAAAACAATATTTTTAGTTTTAACATATGATGACCATCTAAAGTTGAGAAGCTTTCTCTTCGTCGCAACTATACATTGTATTTGTTTGGAGTAATCATGAATCGGAAACTTTGGTAGTTTTTGAAGACATTTAACTGAATGCAATGAAAAATAAATAAATAAATGAAATGAAATAAAAGAACTTTAAAAGCTTATATTTCTCGGGTAACCTATATAAACTTTATGGCGCCATCTAGTGTAAATTCTGAATAACTTGTTTTAAAGAGACACTTATTTAACATTTCCTTAATAATTTCTATTCAATTTCTTTTGCAAATTTCTCTTATCGATTTTCAATTTTTAGATGTGCTATGTCTTTTATATTATTTAATGCGCAGTTTTGTTGCCACTATAAAAATAATATATGTCCATATAAAAAAATTTTTGCACTTGAATTCTACATTGCATGTTTGCTACAATAACATCTATATATTTCTTCTTTGTAAATGATTAGTAACCCTTTCATTTCATTTTTTGATTTATTTGTAACAAATAACAATAGTTTATTAGTAAAATTTTTTTTCACTCGCTTATTTTTTATACTAACGGCTTTTTAAACTGTGTTAGGTGTCATATTTTATAAACTTTGGATGTGTGTTATTGAATAATTGATGATTTCTAATATACTAAATATAGACCAGTTTACATAAAATATATGGATTAATCTACTTTACTTTTCAATCTTTCAATTAAGACTAAAGCCAATCATGAAGAATGGCCATTTCTATATTTTGAGTTTAAAAAGAAATATCGAAGATAAGATAAAGATTATTAAAGAGGTTATTAAAGATAAATCACAGTAATTCTCTTTCTGTTACGCAGGAATCATGTAAGTTTTCTGACTCAATTCTGAAATCTCACTGAAGATCTAAAATTAGATATTATTACTCATTATTGGAGTAAAATATTGAAAGGCCTGTACTTCTAAAATACCAATTAATCCACCAGTCTTTGGACCAAATGATGCGTGAATGTTATGCGTTGGATATAAAGTTGTTGGACAAGTATGTTATAGAAGCAATAGTCTGTTACTAAACTTGTGATTGTCATTAAATATGTGGTTAAGTATGTAGTACCGCTTAATATATTAATAAACGTATTGATTTTCTGAAATAAATTGATTTTCTGAAATAAAATTAAACGGAAATCAGCTTAAATGAAAATCTGCACCATCGATCATATCCAATATATATCGAAGATCTATCAAAGTATTACAACATTTTTAAATCTCAAACTGTCCAAATCTTTTTCGCAGGTATAGTAAATGTAAATAACATTTTATTCGTAGGCAATTTCCCTGTAAATAACATCTTCTTTAATTTAAAGTAAAAATTTATTGAAAGATTACCTATAATAAAGTAATGGTTATTAACTGCATTCCGTTAGAAGTATTCACAAAATATTAAAATATACTGTAGGGATTTACGTTATTTATTAACTTTTGTTGATTGGAATTGGTTTAATATATGTTATCTCTTATTTTAAATTTTAAGGAGTTTTCTAGTGCATGCTTTAATTTTTTTATGATAGCACAATATCCCTACCTTATATTTCAAGAGGAACATCAAGCAGAAATAGATTTTTTTAAATCTTTAAAAAAATTTATAAGAATTTTAATTAAAAATTTTTATATATTAAATACTAATATAGGATTGAAATTTCAATAAATAATAAGCACTGTTACAAATCGTAAAATTTATTTTGACATTAAATATTTCTTTATGAGGGAGATTTAAAAAAATGAAAGATATTTTTTAAGACGCAGAAAAAGACAATAGTTAAATAGTTGAAACTAATTATCATAGATGTCAGCACGAAAAATATTTCTGAAGAATAGATAATAGTTTTAGGCATAGCTACTAGATGGCGACACTATATTCTTTCTCATGGTTAACTTGTTTGAGTCGGTAGTTAATCTGTCGAGTATTTTTAAAAATTAAAAAAAAATTATAATGCCAAATAATTTAACCATGTACGATTCGAATGATTTTTTGTAAAACTGTAAGCATGAATGTAAAGAATCTATGAAAAATACTTCTTCACTTAAATTTTTGATTAAAGTATTTAAGAGCAAAAAAATATATATTTTGACTTATCAGAAAATATTTCACATAAAGGTTTTAAAATGATAGAAATTTAAAATTAAATAATTCTATTGTATTTTTTTCTCGTATTTTCGTGCTATTTTCGCATGTTTGTGTAAATAAATACAGGAATGCAGAGAATTTATTTTGAACATATGTTTTTAAATAAAAATCATTTAGAATAAAAACTCTAGAGTTTTCAATTTTTAATCAAAATTATTTATGTAAAAAATTTCAGTTAAGGAATTAAAATTGGATATTCTATTAAGAACCTTACAATAAAATTTAATAAGTAAATCATTTGATTAATTCGTTCGATTATTAATCAAATCGATTAATAATCAATTTGATTAATTAATACAAATCATACATGAATATTTACAAATCATTTTCAGAAAAGAAAAGAATAAAATACTCTTTGTTGATTTTTCTTTTTGAGAAATGGTTGTTTTTTTTCTTTTGAGAAATGAGATGTTGATTTTCTTTGAGAAAGAGTAAAAAAACAAGGAATAAAATACAAAAATATATAAAAACACTGTAAGATCATCAAATAACTTTCCTTGCTATAAGACCAAATTTCAAATGCAGATTGTAAAAATGAGGAAAGGGATTCATTTCTGAAATAAAAATGCCGATGTAATATTTTATATACAAAAATAAGAGAAGCTACTAAAAAAAATAACCGAAATGCTGATTAATGCAAGAATATTTTCAAAGAATTTCATATTGCATGAAATCTTTTTTGAGCTTTCATTTTCTATTAAGTGAACATTCATGAATTTTTGCATAACGCCTTTCCACGCATTCGTTACAATTCCTTCACTGTGCCGAAATTCCTCCAGTCTTGAACTTTTTGTCATTATTAACTTTCTAGTATTTCTACCTCTCCATTTCCTAGAATTCCTCTTCAAATGTCTGTGATAGTCTATATATGAATTTTAATTTTATTTCGTTTATTAATTTCACATACATATGCCTCCAAACAGAATAATGAATCACTTTTCTTTGAACATTTTCAGGGTGCATTAATTATTGAGTGAGAAATGGCGCCTCGCCATTTCGAAACTCAATAATATTTTTTATGTGAAGAGATCTAAATAGTTTTCTCTGAAGATGTGTTGTTTAGTGTTTTTATCAAATGAAAGTTCTTATGTTCAGTATAAGTTTATACTTGTTGTCTTCACCTGCATCAAATTAGCGACATTTAATGTTTTTATCAGTTTAATTATATTTTAAGCCGTGTATATCGGCAAGACTCTTTCGCAGTTTTATGAAAATCGTTTCTCTCGAACCCTATTAAAATATTGGACTCTTTCATTCACAACAACTATCGAATTAAATGACTTATTCTTTATAACATTTAAGAAATGAAAGTAAAGGGAATCTTATTATAAAGATGATCTGAATCATGGTCTTTTCACGGTTAATGCAACCGGTAGTTAGGCCAGCGGGATTACATTTCACTTTGTTTCCACGTTTTTTTGTTTTGTTTCGTCATACGACGAAGATTAAATCTGAATTTTTAGCCTTTTCTCCTGTCTTCCTCGATTGCCTCCAAAATTTAATAGAGATATGTTATTACAGTATAAATTGTCATATCTTTAGATGACTATAGATATGCAATGTATGTTCTTTATCCATATACATTGTACATCTACAAATTTGCTTTTTATTTCGCTGGATGAATTTTCAAGTTCACCGTGCACTTCAGAGACAACGAAGAATGTGTGTTCCACTTCCTTAATATATATATACACCGGACTACTACGTACACAATGGGATCGGTAAAGCCTTTTCAAGCCCTTAAAATTCAAACCAGCATCTTGAAAAACGAGGCAAATAACTTGCACCTATAGCAAAAAGACTATTCTGAATTTACTGAGACAGTATAAAGTGCCATCTAGTGGCGGAATAAGGAAGTTAAAAAATAATAATTAAAAATGTAATAAAAACACAAGAATAAGTTTCATGGGGTTATATGTAAAATTTCAGTGATATTTGCGTTTAAAAATGTAAACATTCTGTGACTTGAAAAAGGGTTCATTCTAAAATTGAAAAATGTATTTTCCGATATATTAGAAAAACAAGTTTGCGAGACTACATTTTTCTGTGCATTAGGAATACGTGCATTTGTTTTAAATTTAGGAATACATTTTTCAATTTTAGGATGAAACCTTTTTAAAATCCCAGAAAGTTCATAATTTTAGCCTTAAATATCTTCGCCCATTTTACAACTAACTCCATGAAACTTTTTACTGTGTTTTTATTATGGTTTATCGTACATTTTTCTAACTGGATGTTTGATCGATATTCTTTATTTTATTTTTTTATTTTTATTTTTATTTTTATTTTATTATTTATTTGTCTGAATCATTTCATCTTAGTCACTTTAATATTGGTATATGTTATTTCCCTGGATATACGAGACGAAATTTGGAATTCAAAGGGCTTTAAAGCACTTTATCTATCACCCTGTGTAATATAGTTGTCGTGAATGAATATCGGTGACAAGTGGACAAGCTTCACCCTGATGCATTTCTGTTCAACTTTGTCACAAAACTATAGTTTGTGTGTAAAGACTGCCTTCTAAATATCATCCATCTAGCGCCCTACATTTACATTTTGAATTCTCTTGGAAGTGAAGAGAAGATGGCTGGAAAGTCAACCATCTGACTCTCCGACCCGCCCGAAGGCACAAGGATTTAAACCATAAAATTGAATGACCAGACCGCCGCAACAGCAACATTGGCGGGAACTGTGGTTGAGTCCTAAGGGCTGTCACCGGCCACGGTACAACCCTCCCCGAAGGAAGTACGTCCCGTCATCGATGGGAGGAGCCAGATCCCCCACCTATTAGTGTACCCTCCAGGGTGGTGAGATCCAACCACCATGCCGGAAGCATCTCATCCTCATTTCGAGGTGCCCCCGCCCCCCCTCGGGGTAAAGATGGCTGGAAAAAATAATTTTACAGTCTGAAAGAAATGTAAAACGTGTACGCAATTCTCGAGGTGAGATTTTCTAAAGATTCCAAATTGTTCCAGACAAAAATGAAAACAAAACAAAAATCCAGATAAAATATGCTAAGCTAAGAACCGTGAAAAAGAATAGACTGTTGAATCCAGTGTTACCTAACTTGTCATTTTAGTTAATCAGTTATTGTTATTGCATCTTGAAGGTTAAACTTAATAAATAATAATTTTATTTTCTCACATACGAGATATTGCTACGAGGAAAGAAAAGTGATATTTTAAAAATATTGAAGTTATTAATGGCCCAGGGTTCGATGTGATTCAAATTGCATATCTATATAAACTTCTGCAGGCGTCCTGGCATAGGGGTAGCGCTCCTTCCCCGAGATCTGGGCGTCCCGGGTTCGAGTCCCAGTTCAGGCATGGTTGTTCTTCATCTGTGTTCTATCTGTCAGGTGTGTGAATGTGTCCCTGTCCCCCCCCCCCTCTGTACAAAGAGGTTGTGCAAGCGAATGTGTGTCATCTTCATATGAGCTAGAAGTCAGACTTCTGCTCTTGGGGGCTTAGGTGGCTTTCCCCTCAGAAACTATTGCACCCCTTTCCGTGGTAATGTGGGCGCGACGTCATCACCATATGAAATTTTAAACTAACTCCGTTAACAAGAACTCGACAAGTTAACACAGCAATGGGGTTAAAATTCAGTCAAGTGGTTTTAGCACCATTGTCTAATAGTTAATTATTGAACTAAATCAAGTTCGGACAAAATCCATGAACTATTTGACGATTCGTGTGAATTTGGAAGCAATATCTAAGCATTATATAAAAAAAGTTTTTATACCTTATTACCTTTGTGATTTGTAGAGAGCGAGTCACCTACCCTTGACATTTGAGGTTTGTTTTGTCAGTAATTTTAGAAATATTAAAGGAAAATAATTATTACGCCGTAAAAAATATTTATATTTTACCTCACGGTGAAATGGTGACAAAAAAAAGGAAAAGTAAAGCTTTAATTAACACAAAATGAGTTTAAAGCAATATTGTTCGTTAATTCCACTTTTATACACAATTTTTGCGACAACACTAAAGAATAGCTTTCCAGTTTGTTAATCTCTTACGAGTAACGGAAATCATCTCTCAGCTGGCAATCGTTTGAATAGCTGAGTGATACGCGTGTTAATCCTACATTGTTTTTTGAAATAGTAATGGGGCGTCCAGAGATATCAGTTGAAGAAAAATGCGGAGGAAGGCCGAGCGAGAATGTGGCAATTTGAAAGAAAAACTGATGCATTGGTGGCCATACGTGAATAATTGAATCAATATTTAACTATTGGAAATATGAGCAAATAAGGTTCTCATTGTGGGACTTCAGTTTCTGAGTCGAAAGTAAAGCTGATCGGAAAATGTATGTTCTCATCATGGAAAGATTAAACATCCAGCATTGAATGAATGGAACTAACTGGAACTGACGAATATCGCGTACAGTATCGGACAACATCAGGGTTGGTGAGTGACCCGGGATGAGGCAGTCTTATTAAATTTGATTCTGATAAAAATTTTACTGATTGACCGGAGTACCATTTTACTTTTAATGTTTGCAATTTTATCTCCCTAATTAATAGGATTGTTCTTTAAGGTTTTTCCCCGGCATATGTTATCCAAATATTAAATTTTTCATTGCAAACTGATAATTTTGCTATATTATTATTAAGAGTATTTTCATATTACCTTGAATTAATGTACTAAATTAATGAACTAAAATATGCAGACTTGTGTTAAATGTTGGATCAAATTATCCATGAGCAGTGGAAAAAATGCATACTAAATAAAACTTATACAAGCATGGATTGTGAAACACTTACTTGCATCTCTTCACTTATCATGAAATTCAACACGAAATGTCATACTGATTATGCGAATAAGTCGAACAAAGAACATTATTTAGGGTTGATATTGTTTTCAATATTTTTTGCTTTTAAAGGATTGTTAAATTTGCATAATCATCTAAATCGTGTCTAATCAGTATACTTCTAGACTTTCAAACGATTAAATTTTTGGATTTTCCTTTTACCTTTTCTTAAAATTAGTCTCGGTGTGCTCTACTTTTTTACAATTTCAAAATTTTTAAAAGATAATTCATTACTCCGAACTTATTATTGTTTGATATTTTAAATCATAAAATGCGTATAGTTTTCCTTCATATCAATTCCAAACTAATTATGAATGGAATGAGTGTAGATTTTCATCTAGATTACGGAAGGGAGGGAAAATTGATTATTCTGAAATTATTATTCTGTTATGCGAATTTGCAAAAAAGAGTAAATCCAAAGAATACAGTATCCAAATCTAACCAATTTTCTGTTTCTGTTCACTTAATTTATACAAAATTTATAAAACCAAGAGTCCGGATTGTGGGCATATGTGGGTGCTGGGGAGGCATGAGTCATAATAAATAAACGAATAAAAATGTAGACTTTTTCATAAAGTTGCAATAACATAAAATGAATCCTTACTATTTTAAATTCGTTGAAATGTGAAACGATTATCAATTTTTAAAAGAGGACCCTCATAAGGTGCACTGCTTTGAGCCTCAAAATGCTGAAAGTCCTCTTTAAATGGATGTAATGCTGCTCTAATAATAAGAGTGTAGTATTTTAAATAATATTCTTAATAACAGTTCTTTCTGTAAGGTGACACTGTACCATTTAAACAATTTTTAAAAAATTTAATGTTTGGAATTTTTTTAATTATATTTTATTTAGAATACTATTGTAAAACTGTCTCCAATTAAAAAATTTGAATTATTTCAAAAATTTATATAAAATTTAATTTTAAAAAAATGTGCTTTTTTTTAAATCTAAATGTAATTAAATTAATTTTTAATTGAAGATTTTTTACAAACGTTTTTCAGGCTAGCTATTAATAAAACCTGTTATGTATTTCTTCCTGTTAATAATATATAAATTTTTATAATTTTTTTTATTTTAATGCACACAAAATATTTTAAAAAATGCATTAATTTTTGTTTCGAAACATTAAAAAAAATTTCTAAATGTTTTAGTTCTAATTCCATAGCAAATTTTATAAAGCTTATATTATAGAACATTCACAAAATTTCTCACCATTACATTAATTTTTACAAAAACCTTAGGCTTTCGAAAAATAGCACATAAGCAAAAACACAACATGAAAAAAGAATTTAAAAGTTTTCGTTCATCAATAGCATGATATAAAATCTATCCAATTTGGCTGAAATTTTTACAAAATATTAGTTAATTTATATTCTAAATTGTTAAAAATAAAAAGAAATTGCAAACAATTTATTGAAATAAAATATTATGCCTGTGTAATGAATATAAAAAGAACCTACGAATGATGAATATTTCATATATCTCGATCATTTCAACTTAAAAAAATAAATTCATATCTCAGAGCTGATTAAATGTATGCCTTTACTACAAATATAAATAAAAAGCATATTTAAAAATCATGCATTTTTATTTTCATTGTTTTAAAAGCCTTTGTGTGTCGAAACTTGTAAATAAACAAAAAAAAAAAAAATCCCTAATTTAAAACTTTCATTGTTTGTTTGTTTGAATGAGGGGGATTAAGGGATTTTTAGCTACAAAGGCTGTCATCCCAGTGTTCAATAATATCTCCAATTAATAAATGTAAAAAAATTTCAAGTGTTGAAGAAAAATATGGAGAGACAGTTTATCTGCAAATGCTTTTGCTCGTGAGTTGTTTAAAATTACAGGTTGAAAGGGAGTTGAGGCCCAACTTCTACCAGAAGCAACGTCTGATGCTTAAGTATTTTCGGCAGTGCAGTAAGATATGATCCAAATTATTCAAAGAGTGGCATATTTCGCAATTTGGTTGATTCGACAGGTTAAAACGATATAGAAGGCCAGGTGTAATGAGTGTTTTGGTAGAAATTCTAGCGCAGATGATGTCTTCTCTTCTATTTCTTGTCCATTTAGCAATATTTTTTATGTCTGGAATTTCTCCGAGAATTTCATAATATTTGCTCAGTCTATAGCTGCCTGTTGTTTTTCTTTTTGGGATTTGTTTGATGCGTGAGATAAAACTTTCATTCTTACGAGTATAATTGCATGTAGAGAAAATTAAGTGACTCACTTCATTTCAGTTTAACTCAGTGGTTCTTAACCTTTTTAAGCCGCGACCCAAATTTTTTTTAACTTACAAATTTTTTATTTATTTTTTTAATAATAAAGATAAACAAAAGTACTTTTCGATCCAAGGAAAATTTAATTAATAATCAAGTGTTTTTAATAATTTTGATTGACCAAATTACAATATATTTATAACTTTTTGAAAATAATTGACATTTTAACTTATACCTAAAAAAAAGAAATATCAATACATATGTTAAGGCTTTTAAATTTTAAATGCAAGTCATATAGTTTTAATGAGAACCTTGTGCTTGAATACATTTTGAAAGATCTTCAAACTTTGGTTGAATGCTTGTCAAGGAGCACCTTATATCTACTTCGGGATTTAACTTGTTCCGGTAATTGTTTTTGATTACACACAGAGCCGAAAAACCAGCCTCACACATATATGTTGTTGAAAAGGGCAATAATACTTTTAGGGCTTCTTTAACAATTATTGGCTTTTCGGTTTTTAATTTTAACCAGAAAGCACATAAAGATTCAGTGTTTTTGTAGAAATTGTGCCGAAGTGCTTGGTCGCTTTGTATTTCTATTAATTGTTCTTGAAATTGATTAATATTAACAAATTCCTCATGCAAATCACTTACATCAAAATTAAATGGCATTCGAACCCAATTATATTTAAAAACATCGTCTGCAGGGAAATATCGATCAAAGTCTGCTATTAGTTTTTCTAAATCATGAATAATAATTTCTGTATTCATTTTCGATTGTTGATATTTATTCAAGTCGTCATTTCTAAAATGTCTGAAATTTGGTGTATTACTAACTTTTTTGGTTCGACTCAGAGCGACCCAAGAAATATGCTTCGCGACCCAATTTTGGGTCGCGACCCATAGGTTAAGAACCGCTGGTTTAACTATATAAGTTTGCGACAGTGAAAAAAAATTTTTTTTTATCGGGCTCTGTTTTACAGATGATCTGAAAAACGGTAACATTGTTTAATCTCCTGTCATATATCAATGAATTTTCAATAATCTCATAAAAAATGCAATATCTAAAATTTTAAAGACTCATTTAGAAAGATTAATTTATCATATGAACCTATAAAAATTGTTTCGATTTTTTATTTATCTTTAAGTACTATGTTGCTTTATCAACAGTTCCTTCATTTTCCTCTTCGTTTAATGGTTTTAATTCCCTGTCTCAATTTGAGATTAGAATATGTTCTACTACTGATTAATATTACAAGTCATTTAATTAAACTGATTTGTATTAATACGTTTGTCTTTACAGGAAACGATCATTAAACTGCAATTCTCTCTACATTCCATATCAAATGACTGAAATAAATGGCATCCATCATTGTTATCCAACTTATTCAATAGTTGTTCATACACGTCTCAATTTTTAATAGTCTGACTTCTGATTTAAATAAATATTAACTTTGCCTTTCCGGCATTTTAAAATCAAAAGCCTTTCACAACTCTCCTCCGAAATAGATATCCTTTATTTGCACAAAAATCCTACACACATTTCAACAAACCGTTTCCAAAGTTTGACTTAGATCATTTTGAGTGTGCGTATATTTGACTTTCTCTCTCTCAGCTGTCGTCT
Source organism: Argiope bruennichi (assembly GCF_947563725.1). Lineage (NCBI taxonomy): Eukaryota > Metazoa > Arthropoda > Arachnida > Araneae > Araneidae > Argiope > Argiope bruennichi. The sequence continues at coordinate 22,537,731 of NC_079154.1, read as the reverse complement.
GAGAAAAGTTTCGAATGGATCACGTGACAAGCGAGGCCCCCGTCTGAGACTCATCTCCGGAGGAGGGAGCAGGTGCTTCGAATGGAATCACGTGTTCTTACAAGTCTTGATAGTCGTCCTTGAATTAGTATGTACTCCAGGGTGATAATTGCTTCCAAAAATCTGATATTCCCCGACAAGTGCCTGCAGGTCAATATAGTAGCGGCGAGGGAGTTTGATATGTTAAAACTAGGTCAACTCTGAGCGTCATTTCTAAACTATTCTACCGGAAATTTCCTGGCTGTACACTTTCGTTGAATTTGTATTTTATTTTCAAACACTAATCAATTTGTGTACGAACCAGAAAAAAAATTACATTGTTTAAAAGATTTTAATTGGGAAATAAGGAAATGTTATTACTTGAGGAGTTATTACTTATTAATGAACGAAAGAAAAATTTTGTCTAACGATAATTGGATACTTTTCTACTTTGATTTCATGAATTTTTTTCTTAAGATTATCTTTAATCCGACAGATTTCAGATAAAAAAATTACCGTATTAACAAAAGTGCAAGATTTATAGAAAAATTAGATTAGAAATAATAGCAGAGTAGCAGTTATTTAAAATATACAAAGCAAAATGCTTTTTTATAACAAAATCTGTTTATTGCACAAAATATTATATAATGTGCTAAATAAAGCATAAAATTGAATTTATCTCGTTTTTCTTATATAAAAGATGAATAATGTTTTTGCTTGCTTTGTGTGTGTGTGTGTTGGCGTTCTACAGGCTAGACTGTTCAATCTAAAGATACTAAACTTAGAACATATGTACTTTAGAGAATAATATTGTGCACCTTGGAATTATTTTAAAAATTTTGATAAGAATTTTAATTAAAAACTAAACGAAAATTTAAGTGTTTTCCCCCGATGCCTTTCGGAATTATTACAATAGAAAAGTTATCTTAAAATTAAAAAAATTGTAAATAACTTTTTTATTGCACAATTTTTATTTCTATTTTTAATTAAGCTTTAAAATATTTTAAGCATGTTTTACGACTATATATTTTATTGTCGTAGTAGCATCGTTGCTACTAATTTCATACTGCTTTTTTTTTCTTTGTTGATGATCAAAATATGAAACTATAGTTTATTTTCTTATTTTGAGTATGTTTCTTTATAAGGCATGCTTTTAATAATTTTTTTTGATATTTTGTTATACTTAAAATTAGCATTTAATTTCAAAATGAAGCTGTGATGAAAATTTTTAAAGTGTGCCCATTTTTAAACACTGCCATTCTTTCTTGTAGCGTAATAGGATATATAAAGATGTAGACTGGAAATTAAGGAAATATAAAGCACAATGAAAAGAAAAACCGTGTAAGGCTTTTGAAATAATATAAGTTATATGTCTACCAAAATAGGAAGCCTCAAAATGTTTTAATTTGGAAACAATTGAAATGTGCAGCAAATCCTGAAAGGTTTATTTAATCCTGGTGAACCAATGAGTCGCCAACTAATTAATAATAAAGATCACTATGTGTGCGTTGGCTCTTTACAAGATATTTATATCTTTCAAGATTCAATGATTCACTCAGTTCAATTCTTGCTTCATTTTGTACCAATAATAAAGATTAAAAAGACCAAATAAATTATATCTGGTAAAAATATACTTTTAATTTTAATTAATTAAAAATGAAATGAATTATATTTTTATGATAGTTCTCGGATTTGCACAATAATGCTGCCCATTATGATGGGACCAATCCTAGATATATAATTGTAGTCAAAGTCGTTTGAATCCTTTTCGTCCGGTTTCCATATTCCTGCTAATGACTCACGAAAAGAGTCCCCAGGTGATTTGAATCTATCACGAGATTTTAGATGCATTTTAAGGTAAAATTTTGATTACAAGGATGCATTTTAAGGTAAGACGCAAATTGTAAGGGGACATTCAACATAACAATACATTACAATATCCTTGAATGTAAAGATCTATTATATTAAGGCAATATTTGCAGTGCGTTGTTTCAAATTTAATATTTCTGAATTTTAAAGTGATTGCAATTATAAATTTTTATTCATTAAGAGGGTGAAGTGTTATTTTTCATTCTATTTTGGCTGCAAAAATTAAAAAAAAAATTATATTAATCTAGTATATTCACGATTTATAAGCATATCAATAAATTAGATTTATTATTAATTAGCATTGTGTAATGTCATTTAACTTGTTTGTTCTTTAATTCATAGTTGTCTGGAATTTGTCGAATAAGTTTTGATAAGATTTTATAATGGTGTAATGTGTTTTTATGCGGTGCTGCCGGGTTTTTGCGGATATTATGTTAATCTAATTTAGCGTTCTGTTACTAACCGTTTAATCAATTTTAATTTAATTTTTCAGTAATGAGTTTATTTAATAACAAACTTTGATGTCTATCACAATTTTGAAGTTTAAAAATAATTTCTTGGGGGAATCGAGATTATTAAGTTTTCCCAAGAGATGTAATTAGAAATAATGTAAATAATATCTCTGTCAAAGCAGCTGATCACCTAGTTAATAATAAATGAGAATATGTATGTTTTTGCCCTCTCCAGGACAGATCGTTTCAATGGAACTATTGAATTTGTAAGAGATATATTTTGAAGGGCATGCATATGTAATTTAGAGGGATTTTTTGAAGTTTTTGTCAGAATTTTAATTGGTTAAAAATGAAGCGAGATTTTGAGGGTTTTTTTTCCCGCGACATTTCGGAAATAATTTTGCACAGAACTGATTTTCTAGACCATTTTAAAATTCAAAAATTTTTTCCTTTTAAACTATTCCTAGTTTAACTATCATGTAATTTTTTCCAAAATTTGGACAATGATATATACCTAACGTGGGCTTAAGATCTTTAAGGTGTGCATAGTTTTTGTAAAGTTATATTTGATAATAAATTATTTTTCTTCACGAAAGTTTCCTTTTGGTATATGAAACCTTCTTTGGAGAAAGACCATAAACAGTCCATGTCTGAAAAATTTCATGTAAGAAGAATATAGTGGATAACATTTTTAAAGCAAAGGATGTGTGTAAAGGTCTCCCCAAAACCTTTACAGACATTTTTCCTTTAGTACACACTTTAATAAAGGTGTTATCCCAGAAAACTCTTGCATGGCTTTGGCGTACAGTAGTTACGTAATATTAACCTCATTCGAGAATTTAGCATTTTTACTGAATCTATCGTGCCATCCTTGGCGATTGATCCCTTGCATGTGGTTAATAATATCCAAGAATCTGATTTGTGTTTCAGATGTTTTTACCAACTAATTGAAATAAAAAATTTTACACAAAACTACATTTAGGGTAATGCATTCCCAAACTAAATTTGACATATTTTTACATCATTGTGTTTTTATGTTATCGCGTTTATATGTTTCTGATAGTACAGACCAACAAAAAGTCAATCCGTTGTTGAATTGGCTCAAAATTTGGTAAGTGTTTACATTATAAATGTTAAATGTGTGCACCAAATTTTATCTAACTCACTTCGTTTTGTAATTATCGTGTTATTTTATATTCGTATAGTTGGACAGACAGACATCCTCTGGAAAGATTTTATTCAAAATTTGATAGAATCTGCAAATTTGGTATACAAAACGTATACCAAATTTCAATTGTCTAGCTCAAAGTGTTTTCGAATTATCTTAGTCACAGACAGACAGATAGAAGGACATTTTCCAAAAATGATTTTTTGGAACTCGGAGAGGTAAAAAGTGTGGAGATCTGTTAAAATCTCGAGTTCGAAATTTTTAACGATTGAAATACTTTCTCAATACTATGTATATGTGAAAGTACAAATGGGTCGTAGTGTTTAAAATCTTGAGAAGCACTGAATTTTAATATTGTACAGAAATTCAATGGTTTCATTGTACCATCATAAATTTAATCGTATAATTTAATACTACTTCTGAAAATCATGGAAAGAAAAAAACCTGTTTAATGGCTTTGTAATTTAGATGAAAAATAAAAACATGATATTATCGTATCACAAAATTTAGAAAAATAAAACAAGACAGTTATATTTTTATCGCCAATATTCCTAAAAATTCTAGTATCATCCCTTTTGTCACCAAATTCGACGCCAAGTCGCCAAATGCTTGCCAAGTTTGTCGCCAAGCCTGCGGGTCATTGAACCTGTATCCAATCAGCATCCAATAAACTGTCTTTCCTGTGATGGAAGTAACTAAGGTGGAAGGGAACATTACGGATTTGTAACAATATATAACATTATTTCGGAATTAATTTCATTAATTAGCTAGATCTGCACTTTGCATTACCTCGATCGAAAGTAAAATGATTAAGGTCTTTAATTTTCCGTGAACTTTGCTGCTTTAAAATGCATTCAATCGCAAGACCAATAAATATTCTCTTACCTATGAGAATATGGAACACTTGAGATTCAAATGATGAATTTAATGCTGGTAATGTTTTTTTTCTTCTTTGTATAATCTTTGTATAAAAAATGGTATAAGTTGCTAATTAAAATTAATTATTTATTAAATTATTAATATCAATAAGCACATATATTTTTTCATCAAGTTTTTTTTAATTTTATTTATCAAAATTATTTCTTTTATTTATTCATTATATGGTCTTTTTATATCTTTTTATCATATTTATTATTATTTCAACGATTAAAAATAAATCTTTACTGCCATTTTTAGTTCAAAAATTTTAATTTTTTTCTCTGTTTTAATTTTTTGTTGAGAATCTCGTATTAAATAGATGAAATAAGTATCAACTTTCCTCTTTTAGTTACCTAGTAAAATATTGCTATATTTGCATAATCAAAAGTTTTACTATATTACTATTTGTTATGTAAAAAGAAATTTTTTTTATAAATTTGAGTGGGGATATGAGATGTTTATTCTGTATATGTATATCTTCTTTATGAAATATTTTAAATCTTCAGGCCTCCTTAGTTCTTGACCTTTACATTCAAAGTAACGCTGCTTTAATAAATAATTTTAATACTCAGTTTCTCATAATTGGAATTTGAATCTAAATTCTCTTTTCTTAGTAGTCTTTCGAAGTACTTAATTATTCAAATTGCAATATCTTATTTTTTTAAGCAGAAAATTTTAATGCAATCGGAAATTGTTTTGAAATCGCTGGAGGATCGCTTCTTATGGTAATTAATTAATCACTTACTGTAAATATTTCTGCTGCATAAATATTTAAAGTATCGATAAATTTCTAATAAACCATTCTTTTGTTTATTAAAAATTGGGTATTACTACCAGCTGCAAAAATTTTGGCAAAATTTGTTGTTCAAATTTATCGTGATAGAATAATAGGGTGATAAATATTTCTATAATTTCTGGAGAAGGGAAAATAAAGTAAATGAAATCATGGTTTTTACTGTAGGGTGCCTAATTTTTATTTTACAAAGTTTTCTTTAGTTAAAGAAGAGTTTATTTCACAACTACAAGTCGTCTAGCCGGAATTAATTAATGGCTACACTAAATATATGAATTGCATATATTGTGCGGATGTGTCTTGATGGCCGAGCCGAGTCTTCATATCTTCACCATCGAATTAGGAAAGACGGTCTCCGCAAAACTTTCTCGTATACTATCTAATAAAGGTGTTATCCCGGAAAATGCCTTTCATGGACCTGGCAAACAATAGATACGAAATATTAACCTTTGGCGTGAATTGAGCATTTTTACTGAATTTGTCGCGTCATCCTTGGCGAGTTTTTTTGGCTCAATCCTTGTCATGCTGTTAATAGTATCCGAAAACTGAATTTGTGTTTTAGACGCGTTTTCCCCAACCGATTGAAAACAAAATTTGACATTAAACTACACTCGTAGTGACAAAATTTCTTACCAAATTTGATATATTTGAGTCATTTGAATTATCGCTTTGACAGGTTTCTGAAAGTACAGATTACCAGATGGGCAGACCACATCGTTTTTATAAAATTTTAATTTGATAGGTGCCTACACTATAGATGTTAGATATGTCTACCGAATTTTATCTATCTAGCTTTCTTCACTTTGTATTATTGTCTTATATTCGAACAGCTGGACTGACAGACTGTCTTCTACTAAACGGAGCATGCTCAAAATTTGACAGATAAATTCGGCGTATATACCAAATTTCACCTATCTCACTCAAAGCTTTTTTGAACTATCTTTGTCAGGCATCTGTAGGACATTTTCCAAAAATGTGTTTTGCTAACTCAGGAATGTCTAAAACGTGGAGATTAATAAAAAAACTCGAATTCGAATTTTTTGACCATTAGTACACTTTCTCTATGCTATTTATAAATGAAAGTAAAAAAGCAAGGGAAAAATTTTAGTAGCAACGTTAGTTAGTAATAGTAATATATTTTTTAGGAATTGATTCAAAAACTGGAAAAAACACATGGTAAAAATTAGTATTATCGAATATATATATATAATATTAAAATTAAAATTATTTTAATGATATTTTAATTTAAACTTAATTAATTTCTTAATTCTTAGCTCAGTTAGCTCATTTTACCTTCATTCTAAAATATTCTCTTATTTCCTGATCGCATTCCACGTTTTCTATTTAATTAATGCAACAAAAGCTCTGGGAAAAGGCTTTAGACAGCGGTTCCTATACTTTGAGTGAAGGGATAAAATACTGTCCAGCTAAGTACATTCTTTTAAAAGATCCCTATGATTCCCTTATTTGTGATTGACACGTGTTAGAAATCCCTATTAAAATCTCACAGTATATATTCACAGGGATAAAATTTTCATTAGCCTTTCATCATTTCGTGCTGCGTCGTTCTGTGTTGTGCTCGTCGCTTCTGCTTATACATAATTCGTGCCTCCCGGGATGCAATAAAGCGTACTTAATAATTCAAAGTCTTTTTCTCTGTCTTCGGCCACGACTCTGCTTCAAAAATTATGTTTACACATATATATTCTAAATTTTCAAATAATTGAAAAACATCATCTTTGTATTGCAATATTTTTAGAAATTATCATAATAAAATGCCAAAGTTTAGATTAATTTTTATGCGAAAATAATTAAATTTTTTCAAATTTTAATTAAATTAGAATTTATAAAAATTGCTTTGACTTTCATCTGTCCTTATAGGTATATATATGTGACAAACTTAGTTGCTGTAGCCTAAACGGTTTGGCTTACACAGTGCCAACACGCGCATACCCACACGTGGCTGTGCACGTGGGTACATTATTAACAATAGAAATTGAAATATTAATTGAATTATTCTCTTTATATGTGAATGCTATTCGTGTTTTAGCAGTTTCAAAAATAAATGAACTTAGCAAACACATTAAAAGCAAAATAATAAAATAATTATCTTTAAGTCAATGTTTGAGTAGAATTTTTTATTTGAAATTTAGGGATAAATGAATTCTCAATGTTTGAATTCTTTCTTTCTATATTTGTATAATTCTTTTTTTTTAATCGTGAAAGGACATTAACATTGTTTTTTTCGTATTGAGCAGTCTTAACTTTTAAACCGCCAGCAAAAGAATCATGTATGTATATTTATTATTATTTGAAAGTATGCAGTTCTACCTTCTGATTCATTTTTTTATTTCAAAAACAAAATTGTAAGAAATAAATGAACCGTATTTGCTTAGTTTAATCGTGTTTTAACAAAATTCTGGCAATTATCTGTTAAAATTCGAAATATATTTATTTTATTGAAATAATAAGAATCAGCGGAGTAAGAAAACGTTTTTCAGATAAAACTGTTCTTTCTTAATCCTTTGGCTCTTACTTGGACGAAATAGTTTATTTAATACTTTCTTTAAGTCTTTATTCCGAAATTCTTCTGAAATACGCTCTTGGTAAACGTAGTCCAGTTTTAATTTCGCATTCTAAATGAAGATATTCATTTACCATTATTTATTTATTGGAATTACAGCGGTTTATTTTTGGAAAAAATATGTAATAAAGAAAATTTAATATCAAGAGATGAATTTATTTCAAATAAATAATGCCCTGATTAAAGAATCTAAATTACTTGCACGTATTTATAGATTCTTCATTCAGGAGATTATTTGTTTCTCTTCTTCATATCGAAAATATAAACTGGTCTAAAAACTTTAAAAATTTAAAATATTTGCAGTTATTTTTTTATGAATTGTGAAAAGATAGCTAGCGTCAATATTGATTAAAAACCTAAGATAATCAAAATATTTCATTTTTTAACATCTCTTCAAGAATAAAATTGTGAACTTACGATGAAATTCTTCATTATTTCCTTACGATTAAGTTTCAAGATGTCTTATTTTTAATTTATTAATGACGTAATCTTTTAGCGAAAACGGGAGGAAATCAGGAATTTTCGTGATTTCCTTTTTTAATTACAAAATAATTCCTTTCAAGCAAACTTGAAGTATTAAAAATATAATATTTTTAAAAGCATTTTTCTATGTTCTTACTAAAAAGGAAATCTATTTCTTACAATCAATTTCTTACTAGATGGTGCCTCTCGTATGAAACTAAAATTTAATTAGAATCATTAATTAACCGGAAATTAGGTTTAGAAATTATTAAAATATTATGTTGACATCACGTACAGGCAACTATAGAAAAATGTTACCACCCTAATATATTAAGATATGAAAGAACAATCGACAATAAATGAAATTTTATAAGCATTAAACAGATTAAATAAAATCGTGTAAAAACGGACATTTGTAAAAATGTCGATACTTTTCATATATTATAGAATATTTGGAGCTCAATAAAGCGATCGCAGTGGACTGGTGACAGTTTTGGCTTATTAAACAATGGGGTCGAAATTTTTTTGACATAGATTTAACGCACATTAATGTCTTTAAAATGTGACATTCCCGCTGTGGTGTAGTGTAAAAGTTCGGACAGATATTTCCAGACGGTTATGAGATCCTTCCCTAAAAGCCTTTGTGACGTTTCTATTAGGGATATTAAACTCAGATTCGACATACATACAGATAAATCTATTGCTTTTATTAAAAATAAATCAATTCCATTTTCACTTAAGTTCTTCATCTTTTATGTCCCAAAAGGGGCAAACAGTGTTACCAAAACAAACAACACAAAAGACTCGGCCCATCAAATTCGTCAACCTCATTCGAAGACCCATTGAAGGGGTGACAATAACAAAGAATAAAATTGAATCTTTCTGATTCATTTGCATATCTAACGATGAAAAAGAGAACGACACGTTTTCTGTTTTTAACCAGGAAGTGCTGAAGATGTTACTAAATACCTATTGTTTGTTGCCTGTTTTTGGTTCGCTGTTCGAGGTCGCTGACACATGAGCCAGCGGGAGTTAAGGGGCTGGGAGCCATCGGAGAAAGTGTTTATTAGTTGGGGGCGGGCGGCGGCAGGTGGCTCGACAGGGATTTACAGAAGAGTGGCGATGCACGTTAATTGAGGAACGTTATCGCCAAGTTCATCGTAGCGTTGCTTCTAATCGAATAGAGACAAAAGAATTTTTAAATACGTTTCGCGGAAGGGTTTTGTCTTCTTCCAGATGCTTATCAAGCGATGGAAACAATGTTCTTGTGAGATTACTGTTGTTGATACCGTTGTATTATTGATAAAGGTCATGAGTTATTAATGAGCTATTTAAAGCGCTTAAAAATTATGAAATGAGTTTGTGGAGGTTTCATTAGTGGATTATTATTCCCGATGTAATCGAGAAAAAATATTCTAATGGAAGTGAAGCATTTAAAATGCCAATATTTGTAGAAAACTGCTTTTACATAATTTTTTGCTTTTAAATATAAGATAGTAGATACTATGACATTAAATCATGCGTTTTCAATCTCTTCATGAAACAAAATTCTCACCTTGAAACCATTAGTGTAATATGGTAAAGTAATCAAGTAATGATCGCCTTTACAATAAATATGTTGCGATAGGAATTGTTATTTTTTTTACACCTTGTGAAACATACATTGTACCACTGAGACAGTAAGTTTAAAGGCTCTTTGACAAAAATTCTTTTTCTCGAATTCAGTGGCGTAGCAAGAAATAAAATAATTCAGTGGCGTAGCAAGAATTACACTTTTCGTTGGAACGCATGTAATTTGACAGAAGGTTGTATTTTCCTTGTGTGCGTTGTGATGCAGATGCTAACCTGAAAAGCTATTAGTTAAAATTCTCTTAGCGGTATAAATTTGCCTAGCCTCGAATCCAGTGGCCTAGCAAGAATAAAGTATGGCATTTGCAAAATGCAATAAAAAATCTAGAAAATATTTTTAGAGTAAACTACTTTTACATCATTTCTTAAGTTTCCAAAAATTATCCAACCAACTACACTAGTTTTATTTGCAGTATAATTTTTCCCTTTTTTTTAAGTAATTCTTAAAAATATTTTAAGTGTATTTCCTAATAATATTTCATTGTTGAAGTGTAGTCCAAATAATTTGCCCTGTTGCTTCTGATGTTTCATCCTATCGTTTTTTTTTTTTTTTTCACTATTGGTGATCAAAATATGAAGTGTTTATTTTTATAAGTTGAGTAAGATGCAATCAATGCTTTCAATAAAAGTTTGTTGAGCCGGCGTCCTGGCATAGGGGTAGCGCGTCTTCCTCGTGATCTGGGCGTCCTGGATTCGAGTCCCGGTTTGGGCATGGTTGTTCTTCCGTTGTTCTATCTGTGAGATGTGTGAATGTGCCCTCCTGTAAAAAGGGGTTGTGCAAGCGAATGAGTGATGCGTGAGTAGCAAATTCGTACTCTTGGCCCTAGTTGGCGCTACTATAAAAACAAGAGACGATCTCCCCACAGACTTAAATCGCTGTCTTCGTAACAACGGGCTTGTCCATGTCAAGTGCCACAAGAAACAACAACAACAAAGTGATTGAATTTACAATTAGACATAGTTTAAAAACCAAGAAATGGTGAAAATTTTCAAACATTGTTACACTTTTGTCATATAATAGAATGTATAAAGTTACAGAAAAAAAATTATTGATATGTTAATACATTGTTAATCTGTTAATACATTGAACAAAGGCATATAAGGTAAATGATTTCAAATATATATTTTTTAAATAAATAGATATAAAATATAACATATTTTTTATTAACAATTTTATAAATGTTAATACGAATACATATTTTATAATAGGGAAACAATTTCAATATTATATTAAATAATATTTTGTAGTAAATTTTTAAAAATCTTTTGGGATGTCAAAAATCCTTCTTTGAAGCATTTAAAGCATACAGTGATTTAAGTAATAAATATAAAACAAACCGAAATTACTTTTTATTCTTGAAAATTTTAAACAGGCTTTAAGTTTAAATATTATAAAATTCACGTTTTTTAAAAAAATTATAACCTATTTTAAATTAGTCATATATATTTTACTTTTTCGATGAAATTTAAAAAGATTTTATATACTTATATTTTTAGTTACTGTTAGACAATTTGTGTGTATAATAAAATATTTAATAAAATTTTAAAAATAAATTTTACATATTACATAATTTTTATTTTTAACAAAATTTCAATAATTAATAATACAGAATATACACTTTATAATACGGAAGTAATTTAGATTATATTAAGTAATATTCTGCAGTGAATTTAAAATCCCATACCAACAGCCATTAAGCAGGACTCAACCTATAGAATGTCGCATGCGAGACAAAACACCCACTCTGAATAGAAGGGGGAAGAAAAATTTGCACCTAAAGAATATCCAGTTTAAAAAAATTTCTAAAGTTAAATAATAGTAATTATGTCTAATTCTCTTAGCGATGATCCTTAAAAAGTGAACTTTATGAAAGCGCAAAGATGATGTGACAGCTAATTACATTGCATCTTGGCAAAAGAGAAAAAAGTATATTTTCGTTTCCTGACCGTCAAAGCAATCCAGGGAGGCATGGTTGGTCTGTTAGAAAAATAACCGGAACCATTCTTAATCGCAAGGTTTGTTTAGTGTAATTACGCTTAAACTGTTTATTTTTCTTTTGTCTCAAGAAGAAAAACATAATTCTGATATTTTTATGGTGTTTGTTTCGGAACGGACATTCACCTTTTGGGATTGCAAAACGCAGAATCATCAGGTGTTTTCTTGTGAGAAGTTGTAGCATGTTAAGTGGAAAACAATCGGTTTCAGGGATTCTAATTCTGTTTACGTTTATGAGAAGTGATAAGAATTTATAAAAATAAAAACTTTGGATTTGTTAAAAAATAAAGGAGGATTTTTTAATGAAATGACAACTGAAAGTTGCGATACGCAGAACGTTATTAAAGGTCATCAAAACTGGATGGCGTGATACGTAAAACAACGTTTTTTTATGAGTATAGTAATTATCTGAACTATAATAGGTAGGAGCGCAGAGTTGTGTGTTAATCGAGTTCTCTCTTTATATATCAATACAATGAGAATAACGGAAAAAGAAGGGAGATAGCAAACCGCTAACAGGATCGCACATTCCCTAATAAAAATATTACCGCTTTTCATTTGAGCATTGTCATGAATGCCATCAGGTTTCAAATTTTCATTTTCAAATTTCCACTTATGAGCGGCTTACGCTTCGCTATATAGTAAACAAAACCGATTATTCATTTCGGAGACATTTAAGTCAAACGACTGAAACCAAAAGTTGATACAGAAATAAATTTTAAAAAAATCGCTTAATAATTTTTGTAGCGGTTACATAACTCTACTACCTTCTCTTTTGAGACAACAGATGGCGTTACCTTATTAACATCAAGGTATATTTCCCATGATCCTTCTTGGGGGTCATTATTAGATTGTATTCTAAATGAGTGTTCGTGTTTGTTTTGTCTTGTGAATGTGGAACTTGGAAAAAAATTCAATAACTGTTCCTGAAACTCGTCTATTATTTTCATTTACCTCATAATGAAGTTATAAAGAATCTTATCCATCTACAATTTAATTTATATAAACTGTTACGGTATTTTTGGGTTATCGCGTTTCGAATGCAAAGACCGACAGAGAAACAAGCCAATTCAGGGATTTGGTTCAAAATTTGAATTTTTACTTAAGACTGTACATTAGACACAGAAAATGTGTTCCAAATATTACTGATCCAGCTCTTTGGTTTTTGAAGTTATTGAATTTGTTTGCACTCAAACAAAAAATAAACCCTTTTGTAAATGGATTTTGTTCAAAATATGTTAGAAAAATCTACAAATTTGGTAAAAGTCATATATCGTATTTCATCAGTCGAACTCAATTCACTTTTGAGTTATTATTTTTGCAGCTAGAAGAAGAGATAACTTTATTTCATTTATAAATAAGTTTCATTTTAAATATATTATCTATACTTATATAAAGCTCAATGTGTGTGTGTTGGCATTGTACAGGCCAGACCGTTTGATCTACAGCTACCAAATTCGGTACATGCATACCTTGGAGGTAGGAAATGTGCACCTGGGGTCCCTTTTTTTGAATTTTGAATTAGAATTTTAATTATTAATTAAAAACTAACTTTCCCGCCAAAAAAAATCATTTCCCCACTGCCAAATGAGTAAGGCTTCAGCATTTTCCCCTCCACGCTAATGAGGCTTAGGCTTAACATTTTTCGGCCGATTATTTCAAGCGATTCTGTTTATTTTCTGAATGTTTGATACCTTTAAAATTAAACATTGCTATTTAATCGATTTTTAAGATTCATTCTGAAATACTTTTGAATTAAAATAACACAGAATGAAGGAAATTAAAAATTTCTAATCTGCATAGCGTTACCCTAACTGGCTTAGAAAAATTCTCGCATTTGCGCTACCGTAACTGGCGATGAAAATTCACGCATGCGCATTGTGTTCTGATTGTTGACATCTATTATCAACGGATGCGGACTTGATTTAAATTATTTTCAGGTTCGTTGCATGCTTTTGAAATTAAATTGTATTTGTTAATTATATATATATTTGTATATGCTTCTAGTTTTAAGTACATCTTTTTTAAGTAGTTTTTTTTAACCTGTTTTCAACCGATTATTTTAAATGATTCGTTTTATTTTCTTAGTGTTTGATGCATTTAAAATTAAACATTTTTGATTAATCGATCTGCTCATGATGAATCTGAGAAAATTTTGTCGACAAATTCTTGAGATATTACATAAATTAAGAAATATATTCTTTAGTGCCCATAAAGTTTAAACGCTCAGTGATTCAGTTTTCAGTAATCATATTATAAAAAAAATGCTTTGTTTCAGTAAAAAATATTATTATATTAATTGCAGATTAATCTTTTCCCCTTTAATTTAAAGCATAAATTCTACGAGAGCTAACAGAAACTTAGAGAGATACATATCACGTTATGACTGAAGGCCTTTATAATATTAAGATTGAATTATATGACAACAAAATTTGAAGTTTTAAAATATTTTGATGAAGAAGTAATTAAAGTAGGAATTGCATAAAATATTTAATTATTGAAATTTTAACGAACATTTAGATTGGCGAACCGGATGGTGGCCAAAGGCGGCTAGTAGTACAATAAAATAGGACATAGTGCAATAAACAACAGTATAAGCATAATATAATAACAGAATTATATGACTTTCAAATTTTGAAACAAAAAGTTTCTTGAAGGCGCTATTTAGATATTAAGTGACATAAAAAGCTTGATTCAAAATCCACGCGATCATTACTCCTCGCGAATCATCTAAGGCAGTATATATACACGATAAATACATAGAGTTGAGAACATATTTATTTAAAATCTAATAACTTACATAAATACAACAAAACAAAAAATAATTCAACGAAATCGTCATTGCAAAAATTTCTACTACTAATTATGTAAAATTTTGCGCTATAAATATGTTTTTTTAATACAAATGTATTTTTCAATGAACCACTTAGGTGAATAAGCTTATATTCTGATATTATTACTATTGAATCATTTTATCTACAGTTTAGTGAAGAAAAACAATACGCATATGGGAACTTTACCTATGAATTGACTTTGTATTAAAGTTCGTCACAGATTTACAAATTTAACCCTTTAAAGGGTCATTTTTTTTCTAGTCATATTATGCTATAATATTTTTAGGCTTGAAATTAGAATAAGAAAAGGGATTCATTTAGCTTATTAAATAAATTTAATTTTATTAATGAATTAATTTGTTAATTAATAATTAAGTAACAAATCAAGACACATCATTTTGTGTAAAATAAAGAACTAAAGCATCCAAGTTTCTGTCTTTCTAAAAAAGACTTAACTTATGCCAGCCTACATAAATTCATACAAAGATTGATAAATTTGGTGGAAAGCATACTTCCCACGGCCCTAGAAAGGGTTAATATAAATAACAAAAGTGGAATGTCATCCATCTAGATCTTTCGTTATAAAAGTATCAAATTTATGAATTGCTCCAGAAATTTTTATAAATTTACAATTTGATGAATTTGGTTCAGAACTTTTTATAGATATACTGGTTTTGTGCTAAAAAAATTCCTTCTTAACGTTTTTATTTTTTATTCGCTGTATTCATTTATTTACATTTAGATTGAGATTTATCACGACTACATGAATTTGAATGCACAGATAAGTAGACGACCCATCCGTTAACGGATTTATTTCAAAATTGGATTCGAATCTATTCATTAGACACTGAAACTGTCTTCCAAGTTTTACCGATCTAACCCTTAAGTTATCGTATTTGTTTGCACCGAAATAAACATAAGGCATTTCGTTCAAGCTTTGATGGAAATATTCAAATTTGGTAAAATCTCATGCGCCGACTTCAATTACTTTTTGAGTGTACAGGCAGTGGGAGATAACTCGAAAAATATGTATTTTCGGACTGAGGTTGAACTGAAACCAGCCGATTTATCATAATACTTCGTTCAAATAATGTTACGATTGCGATACTTTTTTGGATATTTCGTATATGTGAAAGTAAAAAATAAACATCTTTCTTTCACTCATAAAAAAGTTCTATATCAAATACATTAATGTATATATTTTACTAACAATAAAGATGACTGTATGTCTCTAGGCCGCGGTGGCCTGGTGGTAAGGTCTTGGCTTGTGAGCCGTATTGTTTCAGGTTCGAGACCCGATTCCTCCGAAGAAACGTTGTGTTAGGGGGTCTGTTGCACGTTAAATCCGTCATGCCAAACGTCCTCCCGCTGGTGTGGAGAGGGGGGGGGTGCTAGTTCAGGTATCGTCCTCGTCATCTGACCGCGGTTCAAAATGACAAGGTACGTTCAAAATAGCCCTAGTGTTGCTTTACAACGGGACGTGAATAAAACTAAACTAAACTAAACTAAGCTAAAGAATGTATATATGTGTTGATGTTTTATAAGCCTTTTCGTTTGACCTTACAGCTACAAAAATTGGAACATATATGTACCCTTGGACTGCAGGCATCTGTATTTCGGAAGAATTTTTTAAAAAATTCTGTTAGAATTTTAATAAATTTAAAAATCAAGAGGAATTTTGGATTTTTTCCAAAATAATTTGCGAATATATGGCTGAACGAAAAACGAATTTAGCACCTTTATAAAATAAAAAATTTTTTTTTCTAATGATTCAAATTTGATAGGCCAGAAAGTTTTTCTGAATGTTGAACTTTTTTCAAAGAAAAATTTTATCCGTAATTTACTACAACAGATTAGAACAGATTAGAGTTGAAAATGAAACCGTTTTATCGAATACTTATTCGTATGTTTTTTTTTTTATTCCTGAAAACGTAAGAAGTATTCTTGTTAATATCTCTGCAGTTTACATGACGAGTAAAAAATGAAGTTATAATACCTCGAAATTTAGATGTACCGGATATTTAGATTTTTAAAAGCATAATAATGCTAAGGGACTGTATCTATTAGAATTATTTGTTGACACAATAAATAAAATTTAGTAAGACAGTTAAAATAGCATGCTGCTAATGACAGACTTTTTAGACATGAATTTTTATCTAAATGATTTATCTGACGACAAATACGTTTAGTGTTCCCTGTGAACCAGCTGGTCTCTTGAGGCGACTAGTAAGAAACTATTCTGTTTTCATTTTTGTAACTAATCTCAGTAATAATGCTGTGAGGTTACCATAAAGCCACAGATAATATGTAAAATGAAATTGATTTAACCAGAATGTAAGGGGCATTGTAAGGGGAATGTAAGGGGCAAAAAACATGTAAGGGGCATTTAATATAATACGGCACTAATATAAATGGCAACTAGAATCTTAAAATCACCTTGTTGGCAGAACTAATGAACATCAAAGTTTGTAAAAAGTTTCTAAATGAAACTAAAAAAGAATCAATATACTCAATGAACCATCTAGGCATCTAGTCAGCATTACATAAATAAGGTATGATTTCTTCAAAGCATTATATTTATAATGAAAGTTAAAATACACTTCTAAAAAATTCAACAAGGGACATCTATCTATAAAAAATTGTATTTTTAAGCTTGCATTGTGGTAAACGATAACTATTAATTTGAGTAAAAAATTCTTAAAACGCTGCTGATCTACGTGTCGGCATGATATATTAGATTAGTTTGAAAAATACAAATACTTCATGCATTATTAAACACAATATAAATGAAAAAATTGAACAAACTATAAATAATAAAGACACTCGTATTTTTTGTATGTATTTATTACATACCAACAATTTATTGGTTACGTTAATAACGTACATAAAATCGTTTTATAACATTTTTTTTGTGCAAAGTTTTTTTATTTAATTTTTTAATATATTTTTTTGTGTTTAAATATTTTTTGACATAATAATTATTTTTTTAAAACAATAAAAAACTATATACATATCACAGAAATATTTATAAATATCACAGAAAAATAAAATAAAATATCACAGAAAAATAAAATAAAATATCACAGAAAAATAAAATATCACAGATAGGCTTGTAAGTATCACAGACAAAGAAATATCACATATATGCTTGTAAGTATCACAGACAAAGAAATATCACAGATAGGCTTGTAAGTATCACAGACAATGAAATATCACAGATAAGCTCATAAATATCACAGAAATGCTTGTAAATATCACAGATAAGCTCATAAATATCACAGAAACGCTTGTAAATATCACAGATAAAAAAGAAATATCACAGTCTAAAAATATCACAGAAATGCTTTAAATATCACAGATAAGCTCATAAATATCACAGAATGCTTGTAAATATCACAGATAAGCTCATAAATATCACAGAAGAACTTGTAAATATCACAGATAAGCTTACAAATATCACAGAAACGCTTGTAAATATCACAGACAAAAAAGAAATATCACAGAAATGCTTGTAAATATCACAGTCTAAAAATATCACAGAAATGCTTGTAAATATCACAGGCAAAAATAAAATATCACAGACAAAAATAAAATATCACAGACAAAAAAAAAGATCACAGACAAAAATAAAATAAAATATCACAGTCCAAAAATATATCACAGATAAAAGAAAGGGGAAAAAATTTGGAATTTAGATAGATTAAAAAAATATTCAAATGATATGGAAAAATAAATATTGCTCAATCATAATAGTTCTTTTTTTTTCTTTCGCTTTATGGCTGATCACATTGCTACGGTGACAAATTAGAATTTCTTCTGATTTCTTCTGAACTGTTTTTAACAAATGAATTCGGTCTATTTTTTATAGCTTTTTTTTCATTTTGTATAAATTTGACGGATGAGAACTTTAATCTTGGCTCAATGATATTTTAATGTTAGATAAGAATGGTTTTGCCGTAGATTTTTTTTAATTTTTTCCTAATACTTTATGGATTTTTTTTCTTCTTTTATCTGTTTTTTTCCCTTTTTTTTACTTTTTCCATCGGTTATAAAAATTTTTGTTGGTTTCTTCATTTTCAAAATTTGGAGTCTTCTTAAATGATTCAGTAATGCAAGAATTTTAATTTTGATGAGAGAATTCTTCCAATTTAGATCCGCAGTTAATATAATATAATTCTTCTTCTAATGTTTTTTTTTTGTTAGTTTTTCTTTTATCTTCAATTTTTCCGGAATGATTCAACGAATTTTGTTAGTTCTCTTTCCATGAGTTTGTCTAGGGGTTCGGAGCTGTAGTCTATTGGAGAATCTGCTTGAAAGGCTGTTGATGCATCTTCTGATATTTTAGATTGAGATTTCGAAGATTTTTTTTCTTTTTTGTTGTTCTCTTCCAAAAGGATATCTAAATATTTCAAAGTTGGCCAAAAATAAATAACGTCCCAGTATGAAAAAAATATTATTCTAACAGCAAACCACAGCAATGTGAGCAGTATAAGTTTTTCCAATAATTTCGATTCCATTTTTGTCAGATAAAGTTCCAATATATTAGGCCAGACGAGTTTTTATTTATTGATTTCAGAATTTGCTGTGCATGGGTCAAATGTATTTTTGTATTCTGATTAGTTTTATGTCTTGCAAAAGAAACAATAAATTTTCAACAATGTCCGTTTTTCAACAATACACAATTCGTTATATTTTGCTATTGACTACAATTATAATATCAATTAGATTTTAGAAGATGACACTGTTTACAACAATCGAAGTGATTTCAGTTTCTTTGTTATTAAATACCTTATTGTTTTATATTTTCTTTTTTACATTCACCTGCAGAAATTACAAAGTTAGAAAGTGTTATAATTGTCAAAAGATTATAGTTCGAAATTTCGACGAATGCACAACTTTGAGAGCTCTTAGAATCAGAAAAACACATTTTTTTTTGTGATTATATCTATGGTTCAAGTTGGTTTTGAATACAATAATCCATTAACGCATTGAGAATAGCAATGAAATTTTGTATTTTGACACCACTTATATACATTCCTGTAAAAAGTTTATTGAAAATAATGCAAACATTCTTTTTTGTTTAGGTGTCCTTCGACATGTAAACACAATACCTGAAAAACGGAAAGGTACATATCCAATTTTTAATATATATTGATTATAAAGACGTTTGTGTGTGTTGATGCTCTAAAAGCCACGCCATTTGACCTACAGCTACAAAGATAATTAGGATGTGGAACTGTGGACATTGGGATTATTTTTTTTTTTTTGAAATGCTAATTAGAGTCTTAGTTCAAGGTAATACAAAAGTTTGACGCTTTTTCGCCGTAACATTCGATAATGTTGCAAGACCAAAAGGAATTTTATATCGCCTCAAAATACAAAAAATTGTCTTTTGAATGTTACCAATTTTTTAACATGTGAAATAAAGTTTAAAAAAAATATTTTAAGCATATTGGCAAGAATTTATTCCACAAAAAATAAAAAAATAAAATTGAACTTTCACGGGGACGTTGTGCTTGCATGCAAAAAAGGTAGCTTTTTGAACCTATTGCTGTGAAGTTCGCGAAAGCTCAAATTAAAGATTATGTTAACTTTTACTGCAAACTGAACCTTGAAAGTTGTATTTTTTGTACGTGTATGAAAGAAACTAAGTAAACATGAAACATGATATATTCTAGAAAGATAGGTGCAAGAAATAGATTTCTGTGAACTTTTAAAATATCTATATTACAAATTCAATAATTAAGTATAACTTAAGGCAACCATGGTTTATATATGCGCAGGTTATCCGCTCAAAACAGGTCTGAATAAGTTAGCATTAGGCATATACATCTAATAGGAAAAATGGCCTGAATAAAGTAAAAAATATTATTTCACGTAGTTTGAATCAATAAATATTCAGATGAACTACGAATTTTATATTTTTATACAGATCCTGTGCCCTATGAATCATGTTTAGTAAAATACTGTTAGTTTCTTTAACTTGAAATTTTAAATAAAAAGAAAAATCTCCTCTTATGTGATTAAAACTGATTCAAATAAATATATTATGATTATTTTATAAAAACGCCCTATTTTAAATCCCTTCATTGACTGTCTGAAAATAGGTATGCCAGTTTGATACCTGTGTTTCCCAAAAACTAATTACCCCAAATTTATGAATTTGTCGATTATCCTAAAATAGCAATATTCAATAATTCATAACTCAATCAGATTTGTGAAATATAGAAACATATAGTTTTTGTTTCGAATTTTTCACTGAATATAATTCCTTCGAATCAAAAGATTGCATAAAATTTAGATATCATAATTTTTTGCAGAAGTACATTTACTGAATGTAAAATTTTTAAAAATTGTTTACGTCATTTGAATCTCTTTGAAAATAAAACTAACATTTAGTTTTATAATGAGTCAGCGAATTTCTTATTGAATAAATTTTTTTGAGACATTGCATATATTATAAAATAATTTTCTGTATTGCACATAGACATCAATCTTGAACGATTCTGTTTTTTTTTATTCATATTTTTTTAAAAATTTTTTTCCAAACAGAAATGACTTTGTACTAATAACAGTTTAATCATTTCCGTTGGATAATTTCTTTATTGGAATTTTTCGAGAACTGACAGAAAATTAGAAACTGATGCATAGTATAGTAAATAACAGCTTAAGACTTCAATAATATTAAGTTATATGAAAGTCAGAATTTGAAGCTTGGTGTAGGTAAAAGCTAATCTGATACAAAATTACATAAACAGATTAATTGAAAATTTAAGCTAGCATTAATCTTCGTCGATTAACTCATCGTCAAAGGGGGCTAGTATACAATAAATATTCAGAGTTAAAAACATAATTACGTAACATTGAACACCATACAATTAAAATAAAACAAAACACAATTCAACGTAAACGTACTGCTACCATTTTTATCTGCACCCCCCGAAGAAAAGAGAGAGCTCAGAAAACAAAAAAGTAGGTATATTAACAATTCTTTTGTTTATCTCTAGCATTTATTACGGCTTCTTAATCTTCCAAGTATAGATAAGCACGCCTGTTTTTTGGCCAGTTCGTGTAAAAATTTTGGGCATACTTTTAGGTCGGCAATAAATATATAGTTAGGAACATATTAACGTAAAATTTAACATCTTATAAATTTAAACTGAGGAAAATAAATAATTCAACTTAATCGTTACTGCTACCATTTTTATCTGAGCTACCATTTTAGAGAGAGAGAGAGAGAGACTCCCTTAATATTCAGTTATATAATTATCGAAATCTGAAGCTTAAATATTTTGCTGAAGAACCTGTTTAGAGACCAAGTTACATAAAAAGTTTCATTGAAAATTTAAGCAATAGATCATGAATGACGGCGAACCAACTGGTCGCTGATACAATAAATATATAAAGAACATATTTATGTAAAATTTAACACATTACATAATTAAAATAAAAAATAATAATTTAGCGCGATCGTCGCTGCATTCTTTTTTATTTGTCCCTCTCCCCACACCCCCAAAAATATTGAGAACTCATAAAATAAAAATGTAGTATTAACATTTCTTTTTCTCTCTCTGGAAATATTACCGTTTTTAATCATCCAAACATGGTTAACCAGGACTTTTTTTGGTCTGTTTAAGCAAAAAGTTTAGATCGGTTTTCCTAGAATCCAGTGTTATTCCAAAAATTAAGTATTGCATTTGGGCTTTAAGTAGGAATGTCTGTACTGTGATTGGAACTTGTATTTTCTTTGCGCTCGTTGTGATACGGATGTTATACTGTATCATAACGGACATTACAACAACTGGACATTAGTTCAGTTTCTCTTAGCTGCATAAATTTATTGCACCAAATCCAGTAGCGAAGCGTAGAATAAAGTACCACAATTGTCCGTGCCTTTACTTCCTTACGAGGAAGTTTTATGTCTTTTATATATGGGGGAGAACTTGTGCTTTACTACATTGATATGAAGTTTAAATCTCCTTCGCAAACCAAGCTCGTATTGTATCGAATTGATTGGAGTAATAGGATTGTAATTAGAGTAATTGGTATAATAGGACTTTTTGGTTGTCTCATCATTTTGAGACCAAAATAAATCCAAAAATATTTCGTCTTGGTACCTCTCTCTCAAAATCTGTCTTTCCTGGCATTTTTACCCTCCTATCCCCTATCTCTTCACCACTATTAGGATAATCTTTATCAGACAAGTTATTTTTAAAATTATAACTTATCTTCTGATTAAAGATTAGGGGACTTCTGCCCCCTGCTGGTTTTCTCTCGCCAACGCCGAATGTTATCCGATACTGTGCGCGATGTTTCGTCACTTCCAGTGAGCAAATTTCTAAACTTCACTGGTCATTTATTCAATGCTTTAAATTGAATCTTCCCCTGATGAGAGCATACATTTGTTGATCAGCATATTTCCAATTGAAAACTCAAAGATCCATAGTGAGAACATTTTTGCTCATATTTTAAATATCTAAATATTGATTGAGTTTTTCACGTTTTGCCGCCAACATAGCAGCTTCACAATCATCTTTTCTTTCCAAATTGACAGATTCTCGGTCGATCTTTCTTTGCTTTTTTTAAAATCTGATATCGCTAGATGCCCATTACTATTAAAAAAGCACTGTAGTGTTAACACGTGTTTGTTTAGGCATTCAATAATTCAGACGATTGCTAGCTGAAAGAAGAAAAATTTCCGTTTTTTGAAAAAAGCAAACCGGAAAGCTATTCGTTAGTATTGCCCCAAAGAGTGTGTTTAAAAGTAGAATTAGTAATTAATAATGTTTTAAATTCATTTGTGTCAATTTGGTGTTAAATAAAGCCGTCTATTTCTTAATTTTTGAACCTTTCACCGTCAAGAGCAATATAAATACTTACTACGACGTAATAATAATTACTATTAAATATTGCAAGCAATACCGGCAAAACAAACCTCAATTTTCAAAAGTCAGATAACTCGGTGTCTACCAATTTCAAAGCGAATAAAGCACAATGTTTTTATAATTTTTTTTTGTTTAATGGAGGAAATTTTGCGTCTTTGCTATGTTGTTTCTTGAACAGGTGCGATTGCTATATTTATTGCTAGTGTGAAAACAATGACTGAGAAATACAAATTTAAAATGAATTGATAAGAATTTAATGTCATGCTGGTGTTCAGTAGGCGTTTCATGAGCGGTCCCGTTCCATTCATCACCGTTCATAATAGCAAGACCCAAACTCAAACAGTTCTCGTAGAATCGCAAACTGCCATGTCCATCATTCTAAACCAAAACATTTAATATTGATATTCTTATTAATACTCTTACTCGTTTTTTGTTAAATATGAAGCATATAACAATTTTCTCCATATTGATTCTTCATATGTTTATTTCGGGATTTACGTCAGCTGGAAGTCACAAATTCCTGCACCCCGATATTTCAAACAACTAGAGTATGTAACTTTCACTCTTATAGCTTTGAATTATACTTTTCCATTACAACATTGTCTAAAAGGCGACTGTTAAAAGTAAGTCATAATTTCCGTGAAATGACTAAATAAACCCAAGTCAAATTCATAGTGAATCTGCTTTAAATTTAAACATGACTTAATTTATATCTCTACTAGAAATAAAGATGAATGTGTGTTGCTCCTCAACAGGCCACTTTTATTTACAACTACCATTCTTTGCACATATGTACTTTAGAAAATGCAAATGTGCCACTTGAAGCGATTTTTTTTAAAATTTTTTATTAAAATTTAATTTAAAAATATGAAGCGAAATTTTAGCGTTTTTCTTCATTAATTCTAGAAAATATAGAAAAAAAATCTCTTTCTAAATTATTTTTTTAAATTTCGAAAAATTATTATTTCAACTGCACCAGTTTTGTTTGCGGAATAATTTATAGCCTATGGCAACGTCGAATGCAAGAGAAATTATTCCCTTTAAAAAAATCTAAATTTAAATAATCGTAATTATGTTTAATTCTCTTTGGAAAGAACTTTAAATATTGAACTTTATGAACATGCAAAGATGATGCGACGGCTAATTACTTTGCATCGTGACAAAAGAAAAAAATAAGCATCATCGTCGTTTCCTGACCGTCAAAGCAATCCAGGGAGACAAGGTTGATCTGATAGAAAAATAGCCGGAACCGCCGTTAATCGCGAGGTTTGTTTAGTGTAATTTCACTTACACTGTTTAGCCTTCTTTCGTCAGAAAAAAAAAATCTCATGTTTTTATAGTGTTTGTTTCGGAACGGGCATTCACCTTTTGGGATTCCAAAACGTAAAATCATCAGGTGTTTTCTAGAAGGGACTGCGAGAAGTTGTTGCAAGTAGAGTGGAAAACAATTGGTTTCAGGGATTCTAATTATGCTTACTTTCGTATGAAGTGACAGAAATTTTTTTAAATAAAAACCTCGGATTTCTTAAAATTTTAGAAGAAAGATTTCACAATGAAATGACAACTGAAATTGACGATACACAGAAAGCTATCAAATTTCATATCAAATTTGGATGGCGTGATACGTAAAACGGTGCCTTTTGTAAGCATAGCATATCTTCACATATAATAAGTAGAAGCGAGGAACTTTGTTAAATTTGGTCGAGGTCTTTTTTAAATATCAATACAATGAGAGTAATGGAGGAAGGGGAGACCCGCGAAAAGGACTGTTCATTAGAAATGCTCACCCATATTCTCTAATAAAAATGTTATTACCACGCCTCATTTGTGGAAGATCATGAATGCCTCGATGTTAAGGTTTTAATTATCAGATTCCCACTTATGAGCATTTTATGCTTCATTGAATCATAAACAAAACCGATTATTCATTTCAGAGGCCTTTTAATCAAACGACTGAAGCCAAAAGTTGATACAGATACACAATTTTTTTAACGAAATCAGTAATAAATTTTTGTAGCGGTCACATAACTTTACTATCTTCTCTTTTGATACGACAGATGGCGCTGCCTTATTAACTTCAAGGTATATTTCCCATGATCCTTCTTCTTAGGGGTGGTAATTAGATTGTATTCTAAGTGAGTGTCGTGTATTTTCGTGTTTGTCTCGTGAAATTTGGAGCTTAGAGAATATTTAAATAACTGTTCCTGAAACTCGTCTGTTATTTTCATCTACGTCATAATGAAGTTATGCAGAGTCTCGTGCCTCTACAATTTCATTTATGTAAGTTGTTACGGTTTTTTGGGGGTTTATTGCGTTGCGAATGCATAGACGGATAGGCAAACAGGCCATTTTTGAATTTGCTTCAAAATTTGAATTTTTCCTGAATACTATACATTAGACACAGAAAATGCTTTCCAAATATTACTGATCCAGCTCATTGGTTTTTGAAATTATTGAATTTGTTATCACTCAAACAAAAAAAATGATATAAATGGATTTTATACAAAATTTATCAGAAAAATCTATAAATTTGGTAAAAGTCGTACATTTCATCGGTCGAACCCAATTCATTTTTGAGTTATCATTTTTGCAGCTAGACGAAGTAACAGATATAACTCGATAAACCTGTTTATCAGGTTGAGGGAGGTATGGAACGTGACAATTCGTCAAAATTGATGATTGCGATGATTTTTTTAATCCATCGTATGCCATAAAGTAAAGAATAAACAACTTTATCTCAATTTTAAATAAGTTTTTTACTTTAAATATATATTATTATACATTATTTATGCTATTAATAAAAATGAATGTGTTTGTGTTGGTGCTCGGCAGGCCACATCATTTGATTTACAGATACCACATATTTCGCACATATATTTCTTGGAGGATGGGAATTTACACTTCAAAATGATTTTTAAATTTAAACTAAAATTTTAATTCATTAAAAGTAAATTGAATTTTGCTGTTTTCCCACATTAACTTCCGAAAATATCACGGCATAAATTTTTTTTACATTGTTTTAAAATTTAAAAAGTTGTTAATTTAGTGATATCATTAAATAAATGTGCAAGTTTTCTGAATTTTGGTAATATTTAAAAATTAATTTTTTGCTTAAATTTAAAAAATAGATTACAATGTCACCCTGAAAACGCTTTCATTGTTTCATCAAATATTTAATAGTGAGATTTTCTGCCATTTTTGACAGCTTTAAAAGGTTTGATCATGTAACCGTATAATTTATAAGACAAAAAAAATGTAAAGTTATAATATTGTGTAATATTATAACTTCATAATATAACAACTTATTAATATATTGTCTGGCTTATTTATTGTATAAATAAATAAGCCAGACGTTTTTAATATCGCTATAATTTTAAGAGATTATCAGAATGAGAAAGCTTCAAGTAGACATTAAATAAATCTTAGTATGGCATGGTATTGATGACAGAGAATTTGGAAGAATCGTAGACATGAAATTATATCTAAATGCTAAATATAAACAAAATATAATCAATATATCCTGCGAACCAACTGGTTGCTTTAGAGGACAAGAAATAATTCTGTGTTTATTTTCGCAATTTACTTCAGTAATAATGTAATTAGGTTGCATTAAAGCCAATTTAATATGTAGTTAGAGATGGATTCAACCAAAAAGTATTTTTATTGATGCTGTGATGCCATGTGTCTTGTTTCCATTCGTTAGAAATTGAACAGAAGATGTAAAAGATAATATGATCTGACATTAATGAAAATGACAAATTAATGGTTAAAACTACTCTGTTGTTGGAAATTATGAACATCAAGATTTATAAATAAAGCTCTAATTGAAATTGAAAAAAGAATCAATATATCCAATAAACGTCTAGACATCTCGTGTATATTACATAATGGTAAAGGTAACTTCACAGCCTTGTATTTATTCTAAGCTACATGTTAAAATACACTTCTCCAAAACTCGATTCTGACGTAATCCATCTATAAAAAATGTATTTTCCAGAATGAATTTTGGAAAATGGGAGTTATCAATTTTAATTTGAGTGAAATTGTTTCAAATGCTGCTGATCTAAGTGTCAATATGATATATTTGATTAGTTTATTGCAGCATAAAGTATATGCATTTTTCAAACACAATACAAATGAAACAATTGATAAACGATAAATAATCGAGACGCTCGTAATTTTTGTATGCATTTATACCAAAAGTACAATGAATACGTTAAAAACGTATATCAAATCACTTTTAAATATTTCAAGTTTAAAAATTTTTTTGTACTAAGATTTTTTATTTGATTTTTTTTGTAATTCTTTTTTCAGTTTTAAATATTTTTAATATAATTCTTAAACAAAACAATTTTTACAAAACAAAATTAATTTTTAGTAAACAAAAATATATATATACATATCACAGAAATGCTTCTTTAAATCACAGAAAAAAGCTCCTCAATAAATATCACAGATATGCTTATTATCACAGACAAAATATCACAGATATGTTCATTATTAAAGACAAAATATCACAGATATGCTTATAATCACAGACAAAATATCACTGTCAAAAAATATCACAGATAGAGAAATATCACAGTCAAAAATATCACAGAGAAAGGGAAGAAAAATTTAAAAAAATTTGAAAGTGTGAAAAAAAACAATATTTAAATTATATATAAAATAGATATGATTCAATCATAATAAGAGAAATTTTTAAAAATTGGAAAGGATGAAAAAAAAACAATATTTAAATTATATATAAAATAGATATTATTCAATCATAATAAGTCTTTTGTTTTAAAGCTTTTGGGTTCATCACTTCGCTCTGGTGACAGTTAGAAAGGCTTCTGATTTCTTCTGAACTGTTGCTAATAAATGATTTGGGACTCTTTTCATTTCATATTGTGTAGATTTATAACAATGATAATTTAATCGATGATATTTTAAATTTAGATAATTATACTTTTGCAGTTTTTTTTCCTTTTTCTATTGCTTTATGGTTCCCTCCCCCCTCCCCCCATTTCTAAATTTTTTAAAAACCTTTTTTTTTTTTTTTTTTTTTTTTACTTTTTTTTTTTTTTTTTTTTGCTTTTTCTATCGTTTTTTAAATTTTTTTGTTATTTTCGTCATTTTTAAAATTTGGAGTCTTCTTTAATGCTTCAGTAATAAAGAAATTTGATTTTGACGAGGCAATTCTTCCAATTTAGATGCAATTCCAATTGATATAATTTTCTTCTATTTCTATTTCAAGTTTTTTGGTCAGATTTTTATTATTGATTTGAATTTTTTCGGAATGATATGGCGAATTTTGTTATTTCTCTCTCCATCAGTTTTTTAATGGGTACTGATCTGTAATCTCATCTGTTGAAATTAGAATTAAAATATCATTACATGTATATATACATAATATAAAACGTGATTTCGTGAATAACATTAAACAAAAGTCGTGGAGTTCCTTAGATATTTTTATTCTTTACTAGCCGCCTTTGCCTACCAGCCGGTTCGCCAATCTTAATGTTCGTTAAAATTTTAATAATTAAATATTTTATGCAATTCCTACTTTAATAACTTCTTCATCAAAATATTTTAAAACTTCAAATTTTGATAGTCATATAATTTACTCATAATATTATAAAGGCCTTCAGTCATAACGTAATATGTATCTCTCTAAATTTCTGTTAGCTCCCGTAGAATTTATTCCTTAAATTAAAGTGGAAAGGAGTAATCTGCAATTAATGTACTAATATTTTTTACTGAAACAAAGCATTTTTTTTATAATATTGTTACAAAAAATGTTCTTTTACAAAATACCGTCTATCAATCATAATAACGTAACACATTTAATCGCTATAGTTCAGGAGCTTGCTTGCTGTCTAATCCTCTAAAATCTTTTACTTGTCGGCGACTCCGACTTCTGACGATACACACGACTTCTTCTCTGCAGCTTCAGAGTGCCCATCTTTTATAGCTCCGGTAGGCGGGGCTATAAATTCGAATTATTCGAAATTATTTTTTAATCTGTGGTGTTATTTCACTCCGTATTTCCGTCATTGCATATTCCATCCAATAGTTCGTTGTGTTCTTTTTATGCATTAATTGCTTAGGTAAAAGTAAATTGGGAATATTTTGTGAACCAGACCGAACAAAAGAATGTGACAAAAAAAACAACAATAATTATGACCGTTTCTATTGCCTACATTGGAAACCACTTCGAACAGGAAAAATGGTCTGCATGAAGTAAAGAATATTATTTAATGCAATTTAACTCAATAAATATTCTGACAAACCATGAATTTTATGTTTTTATAACAGATTTATCTACTGTTGAATCATGTTTAGTAAAAAATATTTTTTTGAACCAATATTTTAAATAAAAAGAAAGATTTTCGCTTTTGTAACTGACACTAGTTCATATTTGGCCATCATTATCTTATATAAACGTGCGATTTAAGATTTCTTCATTGAACGTTTCAAAATGGATAAGACAGTTTGCCCTGATTTTCCCCAAGACTGAATTACCTAAAATTATGAAATGACTGATTGTTCTGAAACTGTGACATTCAAACATTTATAATTCACTCTGATTTGACCTCAGAAGAGAGATACATTCTTTTAAATTCAATTTAAATGTTCTTGTGACAAGAAAATGTCACTGAACGTCGTTCTTCAGAACCAAAAGACTGAAAAAAAAATTATGATTTTTTTTCTGAAGCACATTTATTGACTGAAAAAAAAGAAATATTATGATTTATGCCTCCTATTATATCCGTTTGAAAATAAAACCAAATATTTAAGTTTAATGAGAAGTCAGATAAATTCTTATTAGAAAAGTTTCTGAGGCATTGCGTAGACTATAAAATATTATGTTGTACACATGACACATCAATGCAGAATGATTCTATTTTCTGTACTCATATTTTAAAAAAAAATGCTTCGTTTCAATAGAAAGGGTTTTGTTGTAATTGTAGTTTAATCACTTCTGCTTCAATTTATAGTTACATTTTACAAGAACGAACAGAAAAGGGAGACAATACTAGTAGTACATAGTACAATAAAATAGGACATAAACAACAGCATAAGGCTTCCTTAATATTATTTTATATGACTTTCAAATTTTGAAACTTAAAAAGTTTCTTGAAGACGCTATTTAGAGATTAAATTTCATAAAAAGTTTGATTGAAAATCTACGCGATCATTAATCCTGTTCAACCACTTGATCACCAGAGGAAGTATATATACACGATAAATACACAGAGTTAAGAACATATTCACTTAAAATTTAATACTTATATAAATACAAGAAAACATAAAATAATTTCGCGTAATCGACATTGCAAAAATTTCTACTTGTCCGCCCCCCCCCCCCCTCAAAAAACGGAAGAAACCCTGAAAATAAAAAATAAGTATATTAATATTCCTTTTTTTGATTTATCCTTTGTTACAGCCTGTAATTTTCAAACCACGAATTTTTTTGGTCAGTTTGAGTAAAAAGTTTGGACATACTTTCGTGAATTGTTTTACAATTATTCCTTATTAATTAAAATTTGACCAATATAGATATCTAGATATGCTTATAAATATTAATTGAGGGTTAAGGTCAGGAAACTGCGGAGGATGATAAAACGTTTTATATGCTCGATTTTTTTTCAATGTGCCATTTTTATGTATGTTCCAGATTGTTATGTTGGAAGATCCAACTTGATGAAAATACTCACATTCTCCATGTTAGGAGCAACATTTTCTTGCAAGGTAGTTTGATAGCCAATATCATTCGTTATAGACTCGATAAATACAAAATCTTCGACCCTCCACCACACATTCCCAGATTACAATAGAGTAGCCGCCGTGTGTGAATTCCGGATTTGAATTATAATTATATAATTACATTATATAATTATATAATGTAATCATATAAATTTCAGCATTTTTTTTGTAATATTATGTAATATTTTGCGCCATAAATATGCTTTTTTAATACAAATGTATTTTTCAATGAACCACTTAGGTGAATAAGCTTATATGCTGATATTATTACTATTGAATCATTTTATCTACAGTTTAGTGAAGAAACGCAATATGCATATGGGAACTTTACCTATGAATTGACTTTGTATTAAAGTTCGTCACAGATTTACAAATTTAACTCTTTAAAGGGTGATTTTTTTTCTAGTCATATTATGTTAAAATATTTTTAGGCTTGAAATCAGAATAAGAAAAGGGATTTATTTAACTTATTAGATAAATTTAATTTGATTAATTAATTAATAATTAAGTATCAAATCAAGACGCATCATTTTGTGTAAAATAAAAAACTAAAGCATCTAAAAAAATTTGTCGGAACTTATGTCAACCTACATAAATTCATACAAAGATTGATAAATTTGGTGGGAAGCATACTTTCCACGGCCCTAGAAAGGGTTAATATAAGTTACAAAAGTGGAATTTCAACCATCTAGATCTTTCGTTATAAAAATATCAAATTTATGAGTTGGACCAGAACTTGTTATATATTTACAATTTGATGAATTTGGTCCAGAACTTTTTATAAACTTACAAATTGATGAAATTGGTCCAGAACTTTTTATAGATATGCGGGTTTTGTGCTAAAATATTCCTTCTTTACGTTTATATTTCATTTTTATTTGTTGTATTTATTTATTTAGAGTTAGATTGAGATTAATCAGGATTACATGAATGTGATTAAGTAGACGAGCCATCTGTTAACAGGTTTGTTTCAGAATTTGATTCGAATCTATTCATGAGACATTAAAACTGTCCTCCGAGTTTTACCGATCTAACCCACTGAAATAAACAAAAGGCATTTTGTTCAAGCTTTGATGGAAATATTCAAATTTTGTAAAATCTCATACGCCGACTTCAATTACTTTTTGAGTGTACAGGCAGTGGGAGATAACTCGAAAAATATGTATTTTCGGACTGAGGTTGAACTGAAAACAGCCGATTTATCATAATATTGCTTTCGAATAATGTTACGATTGCGATACTTTTTTTCGATATTTCGTTCATGAGAAAATAAAAAATAAACATCTTTCTTTTATTCATAAAAAATTCAATTTGAAATACATTAATGTATATATTTTACAACAATAAAGATGATTGTATGTCTGTGTTGATTTTTTACATTCCATTTCGTTTGACCCTACAGCTACAAAAATTGGAACATACGTATACATGTACTTAGACTGTGGGCATCTGTATTTCGGAAGAATTCTTTTAAAAATTCAGTTAGAATTTTAATAAATTTGAAAATTAAGAGGAATTTTGGATTTTTTCCAAAATAATTTGCGAAAATGTTGCTGAACGAAAAATGAATTTAGCACCTTTATAAAATATAAATTTTTTTCTTTCTAATGATTCAAATTTGATAGGCCTGAAAGTTTTTCTGAATGTTGAACTTTTTTCAAAGAAGAATTTTATCCATAATTTACTACAACAGATTAGAACAGATGAGCCTTGAAAATGAAACCGTTTTAACATACGAATACTTATTCGTGTTTTTTTTTTAATTGATGAGAACGTGGGAAGTATTCTATTTAACTCTTTATTTACGGACAGTACTTAAAAGTACCATTTAAATCTGGCTTATATCTTCGTAATATGACACTTTTTGATGATGGTATTCTAAAGAAAACGGAGAATGTAACCCAAATAGCAAGAAGTTAATATATGCTAAATGTAGCAATTAAAAATATTTATAAATAATTAAATTAAGATATTTATATTAATTAAAATATTTTTCTAGGGTTCCCTGGGATTATTCTGCATGAAAACTTAACTACTAGTGCAAAAATGAAGATGAAAATTTGATGGCAACATAATTCAGTAAATAAAGTGTTACTATCTATGCAGTTGACGAATAAAAAATAAAATTATAATATCGCGAAATATTGAATACAGACGTACCGGATATTTTCATTTTTAAGAGCATAATAATGCTAAGGGACTGTATCTATTAGAAATATTTGTTGATACAATAAATAAAATTTAGTAAGACAGTTAAAAGAGCATACTGTTAATGACAGACATTTTAGACATGAATTTATATCTAAATGATTTATCTGACGACAAATCCGTTTAGTGTTCCCTGTCAACCAGCTGGTCTCTTGAGGCGACTAGTAAGAAACTATTGTTTTCGTTTTTGTAACTAATCTCAGTAATAAGTCTGTGAGGTTACCATAAAGGCATCGATAATATGTAAAACGAGATTGATTTAACCAAACAAATACTTTTTTATACACGCTGTGATGCCATTTGCCTTGCCTACATTAAGTGAAAATTAAAAAAGAACATGCAAGGGGCATTTAATATAATACGGCACTAATATAAATGGCAACTTGAAGCTTAAAATCACCTTCTTGGCAGAACTAATGAACATCAAAGTTTGTAAAAAGTTTCTAAATGGAATTAAAAAAGAATCAATATACTCAATGAACCATCTAGGCATCTAGTGAGCATTACATAAATAAGGTTGATTTCTTCAAAGCATTATATTTATAATGAAAGTTAAAATACACTTCAAAAAAATTCGACAAGGGACATCTACCTATAAAAAATTGTATTTTTAAGCTTGCATTGTGGTAAACGATAACTATTAACTTGAGTAAAAAATTCTTTAAACGCTGCTAATCTACGTGTCGGCATGATATATTAGATTAGTTTAATAATGCATGGAGTATTTGTATTTTTCAAACACAATATAAATGAAGAACTCATATGAACTATAAATAATTGAGACGCTCGTAATTTTTTTATGTATTTATTACATACCAACAATACATTGGATACGTTAAAAACGTACATAAAATCGTTTTATAACATTTTTTTGTGGAAAGTTTTTTTATTTAATTTTTTAATATATTTTTTTGTGTTTAAATATTTTTTGACATAATAATTATTTTTTATAAAACAATAAAAAACTATATACATATCACAGAAATATTTATAAATATCACAGAAAAATAAAATAAAATATCATAGAAAAATAAAATATCACAGATAGGCTTGTAAGTATCACAGACAAAGAAATATCACAGATAAGCTCATAAATATCACAGAAATGCTTGTAAATATCACAGAAATGCTTGTAAATATCACAGATAAGCTCATATATATCACAGAAATGCTTGTAAATATCACAGATAAGCTCATAAATATCACAGAAACGCTTGTAAATATCACAGAAATGCTTGTAAATATTACAGATAAGCTCATAAATATCACAGAAACGCTTGTAAATATCACAGATAAAAAAGAAATATCACAGTCTAAAAATATTACAGAAATGCTTTAAATATCACAGATAAGCTCATAAATATCACAGAATGCTTGTAAATATCACAGATAAGCTCATAAATATCACAGAAACGCTTGTAAATATCACAGACAAAAAAGAAATATCACAGAAATGCTTGTAAATATCACAGTCTAAAAATATCACAGAAATGCTTGTAAATATCACAGTCTAAAAATATCACAGAAATGCTTGTAAATATCACAGGAAAAAATAAAATATCACAGGAAAAAAAAAAGGAAAAAAAAGATCACAGACAAAAAAAAATATCACAGTCCAAAAATATATCACAGATAAAAGAAAGGGAAAAAAATTTGGAATTTAGATAGATTAAAAAAATATTCAAATGATATGCAAAAATAAATATTGTTCAATCATAATAGTTCTTTTTTTTTTCTTTCGCTTTATGGCTGATCACATTGCTATGGTGACACATTAGAATTGCTTCTGATTTCTTCTAAACTGTTTTTAACAAATGAATTCGGTCTATTTTTTTATAGCTTTTTTTCATTTTGTATAAATTTGACGGATGAGAACTTTAATCTTGGCTCAATGATATTTTAAATTTAGATAAGAATGCTTTTGCCGTAGATTTTTTTTTTTTACTTTTTCCTAATACTTTATGGATTTTTTTTCTTCTTTTATCCGTTTTTTTTCCCTTTTTTTTACTTTTTCCATCGGTTATAAAATTTTTTGTTGGTTTCTTCATTTTCAAAATTTGAAGTCTTCTTAAATGATTCAGTAATGCAAGAATTTTAATTTTGATGAGACAATTCTTCCAATTTAGATCCATTCGCAGTTAATATAATATAATTCTTCTTCTATTGTTTTTTTTGTTAGTTTTTCTTTTATCTTCAATTTTTCCGGAATGATTCAACGAATTTTGTTAGTTCTCTTTCCATGAGTTTGTCTAGGGTTTCTGAGCTGTAGTCTATTGGAGAATATGCTTGAAAGGCCGTTGATGCATCTTCTGGTATTTTAGATTGAGATTTCGAGGATTTTTTTTCTTTTTCGTTGTTCTCTTCCAAAAGGATATCTAAATATTTTAAAGTTGGCCAAAAATAAATAACGTCCCAGTATGAAAAAAATATTATTCTAACAGCAAACCACAGCAATGTGAGCAGCATAAGTTTTTCCAATAATTTCGATTCCATTTTTGTCAGATAAAGTTCCAATATATTAAGCCAGACGAGTTTTTATTTATTGATTTCAGAATTTGCTGTGCATAGGTCAAATGTATTTTTGTATTCTGATTAGTTTTATGTCTTGCAAAAGAAACAATAAAGTTTCAACAATGTCCGTTTTCCAACAATACACAATTCGTTATATTTTGCTATTGACTACAATTATAATATCAATTAGATTTTAGAAGATGACACTGTTTACAACAATCGAAGTGATTTCAGTTACTTTGTTATTCAATACCTCATTGTTTTATATTTTCTTTATTACTTTCTCCTGCCCTAAGCACAAAGTCAGAAAGTGTTATAATTGTCATAAGATTATAGTTCGAAATTTCGACAAATCCACAAGTTTGAGAGCTCTTAGAATCAGAAAAACACATTTTTTTTGTGATTATATCTATGGTTCAAGTTGGTTTTGAATACAATAATCGATTAACGCATTGAGAATAGCAATCAAATTTTGAATTTTAATTTTAACACCACTTATATACATTCCTGTAAAAAGTTTATTGAAAGGAATGCAAACATTCTTTTTTGTTTAGGTGTCCTTCGACATGTAAACACAATACCTGAAAAACGGAAAGGTACATATCCAATTTTTAATATATATTGATTATAAAGACGTGTGTATGTGTTGATGCTCTAAAATCCACGCCATTTGACCTACAGCTACAAAGATAATTAGGATGTGGAACTGTGGACATTGGGATTATTTTTTTTTGAAATGCTAATTAGAGTCTTAGTTCAAGGTAATACAAAAGTTTGACGGTTTTTCGCCGTAACATTCGATAATGTTGCAAGACCAAACGGAATTTTATATCGCCTTAAAATTCAAAAAATTGTCTTTTGAATGTTACCAATTTTTTAACATGTGAAATAAAGTTTAAAAAAACATTTTAAGCATATTGCCAAGAATTTATTCCACAAAAAATAAAAGATGAGATTGAACTTTCACGGGGACGTTGTGCTTGCATGGAAAAAAGGTAGCTTTTAGAACCTATTGCTGTGAAGTTCGCGAAAGCTCAAATTAAAGATTATGTTCACTTTTACTGCAAACTGTACTTTGAAAGTTGTATTTTTTGTACGTGTTTGAAAGAAACTAAGTAAGCATGAAACATGATATTTTCTAGAAAGATAGGTGCAAGAAATAGATTTCTGTGAACTTTTAAATATCTATATTACTAATTCAATAATTAAGTATAACTTAAGGCAACCAAGGTTTATATATGCGCAGGTTATCTGCTCAAAACAGGTTTGAATAAGTTAGCATTAGGCATATACATCTAATAAGAAAAATGGCCTGAATAAAGTAAAAAATATTATTTCAAATAGTTTGAATCAATAAATATTTAGATGAACTACGAATTTAATATTTTTATACAGACTCTATTCTCTATGAATCATGTTTAGTAAAATACTGTTAGTTTCTTTAACTTGAAATTTAAAATAAAAAGAAATTTTAAATATAAAGAAAAATCTCTTATGTGATTAAAACTGATTCAAAAAAATATATTATGATTATTTTATAAAAACGCCCTATTTTAAATCACTTCATTGACTGTCTCAAAATAGGTATACCAGTTTGATACCTGTGTTTCCCAAAAACTAATTACCCCAAATTTATGAATTTGTCGATTATCCTAAAATAGCAATATTCAATAATTCATAACTCAATCAGATTTGTGAAATATAGAAACATATAGTTTTTGTTTCGAATTTTTCACTGAATATAATTCCTTCGAATCAAAAGAATGCATAAAATTTAGATATCATAATTTTTTGCAGAAGTACATTTACTGACTGTAAAATTTTTAAAAATTGTTTACGTCATTTGAATCTTTTTGAAAATAAAACTAACATTTAGTTTTATAATGAGTCAGCGAATTTCTTATTGAATAAATTTTTTTGAGACATTGCATATATTATAAAATAATTTTCTGTATTGCATATAGACATCAATGTTGAACGATACTGTTTTTTTAATTCATATTTTTTAAAAACTTTTTTTTCCAAATAGAAATGACTTTGTACTAATAACAGTTTAATCATTTCCTTTGGATAATTTCTTTATTGGAATTTTTCGAGAACTGACAGAAAATTAGAAACTGATGCATAGTATAGTAAATAGCAGCTTAAGACTTCCATAATATTAAGTTATATGAAAGTCAAAATTTGAAGCTTGGTGCAGGTAAAAGCTAATCTGATACAAAATAACATAAACAGATTAATTGAAAATTTTAGCTAGCATTAATCTTCGTCGATTAACGCATCGTCAAAGGGGGCTAGTATACAATAAATATTCAGAGTTAAAAACATTTAACACCATACAATTAAAATGAAACAAAACACAATTCAACGTAAACGTACTACTACCATTATTATGTCCTCCCCCCGAAGAAAAGAGAGAACTCAGAAGACAAAAAAGTAGGTATATTAACAATTCTTTTGTTTATCTCTAGCATTTATTACCGCTTCTTAATCTTCTAAGTATAGATAAGCATGCCTGTTTTTTGGCCAGTTCGTGTAAAAATTTTGGGCATACTTTTAGATCGGCAATAAATATAGAGTTAAGAACATATTAACGTAAAATTTAACATCTTATAATTTTAAACTGAGGAAAATAAATAATTCAACTTAATCGTTACTGCTACCATTTTTATCTGAAAGAGAGAGAGAGAGACTCCCTTAATATTCAGTTATATAATTATCGAAATCTGAAGCTTAAATATTTTGCTGAAGAACCTGTTTAGAGACCAAGTTACATAAAAAGTGCCATTGAAAATTTAAGCGATCGATTATGAATGACGGTGATCCAGCTGGTCGCTAAAGGTTGTTACTATACAATAAATATTTAGAGTTAAGAACGTATTTACGTAAAATTTAACACATTACATAATTAAAACCAAAAATAATAATTCAGCGTGATCGTCGCTGCATTTATTTTTATTTGCCCCTCCCCTCCCTTCCCCCCCCCAAAAAAAATAGAGAACTCATAAATTAAAAATGTAGTATTAACATTTCTTTTTTTCCCTCTGGCAATATTACCTCTTTTAATCATTCAATCATGGTTAACCAAGATATTTTTTGGCCAGTTTAAGTAGAAAGTTTAGATCGGTTTTCCTAGAATCCAATGGCGTAGCAAAAATTAAGTATTGCATTTGCGCTTTACGTAGGAATGCCTGTACTGTGATTCGAACTTGTATTTTTTTGCACACGTTGTGATACAGATGCTATACTGTATCATTATCATCACGGACATTACAACAACTGGACATTACTTCAGTTTCTCTTTGATGCATAAATTTGTTGCACCAAATCCAATGGCGAAGCGTAGAATGAATTTCACAACTGTTCGTACCTTTACTTCCTTACGAGGAAGTTTTATGTCTTTTATATATGGGGGAGAACTTGTGCTTTACTACATTGATATTAAGATTAAATCTCCTTCCCAAACCAAGCTCGTATTCTATCGAATTGATTGGAGTAATAGGATTTTAATTGGAGAAATTGGTATAATAGAACTTTTTTGTTGTCTCATCTTTTTGGGACTGAATTAAATCAAAAAATATTCCGTCTTGGTATATCTCTCTCAAAATCTGACTTTACTGGCACTTTTATCTTCCTATCCCCTATCTCTTTATCACTGCTAGTATAAACCTTATCAGACAAGTTAATTTTAAACTTATAACTTATCTTCTGATTAAAGATTAGGGGACTTCTGCCCCCTGCTGGTTTTCTCTCGCCAACGCCGAATGTTGTCCGATACTGTGCGCGGTCTTTCGTCAGTCCCAGTTAGCAAATTTCTAAACTTCACTGGTCATTTATTCAATGCTTTAAATTTAATCTTCCCTTGCTAAGATTATACATTTGTTGATCAGCCTACTTCCAATTGAAAACTCAAAGATTCACAGTGAGAACATTTTTACTTATATTTTAAATATCTAAATATTGATTGAGTTTTTCACGTTTTGCCGCCAATATAGAAGCTCTACGATCATCTTTTCTTTCCAAATTGACAGATTTTTGGTCGGTCTTTCTTTGTTTCTTTTTAAATCTGATATCTTTATATGTCCATTACTATTAAAAAAGCACTGTAGTGTTTACATGTGTTTGTTTAGGCATTCAATAATTCAGACGATTGCTAGCTGAAAGAAGAAAAATTTCCGTTTTTTGAAAAAAGCAAACCGGAAAGCTATTCGTTAGTATTGCCCCAAAGAGTGTGTTTAAAAGTAGAATTAGTAATTAATAATGTTTTAAATTCATTTGTGTCAATTTGGTGTTAAATAAAGCCGTCTATTTCTTAATTTTTGAACCTTTCACCGTCAAGAGCAATATAAATACTTACTACGACGTAATAATAATTACTATTAAATATTGCAAGCAATACCGGCAAAACAAACCTCAATTTTCAAAAGTCAGATAACTCGGTGTCTACCAATTTCAAAGCGAATAAAGCACAATGTTTTTATAATTTTTTTTTGTTTAATGGAGGAAATTTTGCGTCTTTGCTATGTTGTTTCTTGAACAGGTGCGATTGCTATATTTATTGCTAGTGTGAAAACAATGACTGAGAAATACAAATTTAAAATGAATTGATAAGAATTTAATGTCATGCTGGTGTTCAGTAGGCGTTTCATGAGCGGTCCCGTTCCATTCATCACCGTTCATAATAGCAAGACCCAAACTCAAACAGTTCTCGTAGAATCGCAAACTGCCATGTCCATCATTCTAAACCAAAACATTTAATATTGATATTCTTATTAATACTCTTACTCGTTTTTTGTTAAATATGAAGCATATAACAATTTTCTCCATATTGATTCTTCATATGTTTATTTCGGGATTTACGTCAGCTGGAAGTCACAAATTCCTGCACCCCGATATTTCAAACAACTAGAGTATGTAACTTTCACTCTTATAGCTTTGAATTATACTTTTCCATTACAACATTGTCTAAAAGGCGACTGTTAAAAGTAAGTCATAATTTCCGTGAAATGACTAAATAAACCCAAGTCAAATTCATAGTGAATCTGCTTTAAATTTAAACATGACTTAATTTATATCTCTACTAGAAATAAAGATGAATGTGTGTTGCTCCTCAACAGGCCACTTTTATTTACAACTACCATTCTTTGCACATATGTACTTTAGAAAATGCAAATGTGCCACTTGAAGCGATTTTTTTTTTAAATTTTTTATTAAAATTTAATTTAAAAATATGAAGCGAAATTTTAGCGTTTTTCTTCATTAATTCTAGAAAATATAGAAAAAAAATCTCTTTCTAAATTATTTTTTTAAATTTCGAAAAATTATTATTTCAACTGCACCAGTTTTGTTTGCGGAATAATTTATAGCCTATGGCAACGTCGAATGCAAGAGAAATTATTCCCTTTAAAAAAATCTAAATTTAAATAATCGTAATTATGTTTAATTCTCTTTGCAAAGAACTTTAAATATTGAACTTTACGAGCATGCAAAGATGATGCGACGGCTAATTACTTTGCATCGTGACAAAAGAAAAAAATTAGCATCATCGTCGTTTCCTGACCGTCAAAGCAATCCAGGGAGACAAGGTTGATCTGATAGAAAAATAGCCGGAACCGCCGTTAATCGCGAGGTTTGTTTAGTGTAATTTCACTTACACTGTTTAGCCTTCTTTCGTCAGAAAAAAAAATCTCATGTTTTTATAGTGTTTGTTTCGGAACGGGCATTCACCTTTTGGGATTCCAAAACGTAAAATCATCAGGTGTTTTCTAGAAGGGACTGCGAGAAGTTGTTGCAAGTAGAGTGGAAAACAATTGGTTTCAGGGATTCTAATTATGCTTACTTTCGTATGAAGTGACAGAAATTTTTTTAAATAAAAACCTCGGATTTGTTAAAATTTTAGAAGAAAGATTTCACAATGAAATGACAACTGAAATTGACGATACACAGAGAGCTATCAAATTTCATATCAAATTTGGATGGCGTGATACGTAAAACGGTGCCTTTTGTAAGCATAGCATATCTTCACATATAATAAGTAGAAGCGAGGAACTTTCTTAAATTTGGTAGAGGTCTTTTTTTAAATATCAATACAATGAGAGTAATGGAGGAAGGGGAGACCCGCGAAAAGGACTGTTCATTAGAAATGCTCACGCATATTCTCTAATAAAAATGTTTTTACCACGCCTCATTTGTGGAAGATCATGAATGCCTCGATGTTAAGATTTTAATTATCAGATTCCCACTTATGAGCATTTTATGCTTCATTGAATAATAAACAAAACCGATTATTGATTTCAGAGGCTTTTTAATGAAACGACTGAAACCAAAAGTTGATACAGATACACAATTTTTTAACGAAATCAGTAATAAATTTTTGTAGCGGTCACATAACTTTACTATCTTCTCTTTTGATACAACAGATGGCGCTGCCTTATTAACTTCAAGGTATATTTCCCATGATCCTTCTTCTTAGGGGTGGTAATTAGATTGTATTCTAAGTGAGTGTCGTGTATTTTCGTGTTTGTCTCGTGAAATTTGGAGCTTAGAGAATATTTAAATAACTGTTCCTGAAACTCGTCTGTTATTTTCATCTACGTCATCATGAAGTTATGCAGAGTCTCGTGCCTCTACAGTTTCATTTATGTAAGTTGTTACGGTTTTTTGGGGGGTTATTGCGTTGCGAATGCATAGAGAGATGGCAAACAGGCCATTTTTGAATTTGCTTCAAAATTTGAATTTTTCCTTAATACTATACATTAGACATAGAAAATGCTTTCCAAATATTACTGATCCAGCTCATTGGTTTTTGAAATTATTGAATTTGTTTTCACTCAAACAAAAAAAAAATGATATAAATGGATTTTATACAAAATTTATCAGAAAAATCTATAAATTTGGTAAAAGTCGTACATTTTATCGGTCGAACCCAATTCATTTTTGAGTTATCATTTTTGCAGCTAGACGAAGAAACAGATATAACTCGAAAAACCTGTTTATCAGGTTGAGGGAGGTATGGAACGTGACGATGCGTCAAAATTGATGATTGCGATGATTTTTTTAATCCATCGTATGCCATAAAGTAAAGAATAAACAACTTTATCTCATTTTTAAATAAGTTTTTCACTTTAAATGTATATTATTATACATTATTTATGCTATTAATAAAAATGAATGTGTTTGTGTTGGTGCTCGGCAGGCCACATCATTTGATTTACAGATACCACATATTTCGCACATATATTTCTTGGAGGATGGGAATTTACACTTCAAAATGATTTTTAAATTTAAACTAAAATTTTAATTCATTAAAAGTAAATTGAATTTTGCTATTTTCCCACATTAACTTCCGAAAATATCAAGGCATAAATTTTTTTTTACATTGTTTTAAAATTTAAAAAGTTGTCATTTTAGTGACATCATTACATAAATGTGCAAGTTTTCTGAATTTTGTTAATATTTAAAAATTAATTTTTTGCTTAAATTTAAAAAATAGATTACAATGTCACCCTGAAAACGCTTTCATTGTTTCATCAAATATTTAATAGTGAGATTTTCTGCCATTTTTGACAGCTTTAAAAGGTTTGATTATGTAACCGTATAATTTATAAGACAAAAAAAATGTAAAGTTATAATATTGTGTAATATTATAACTTTATAATATAACAACTTATTAATATATTGCCTGGCTTATTTATTGTATAAATAAATAAGCCAGACGTTTTTAATATCGCTATAATTTTAAGAGACTATCCGAATTAGAAAGCGTCAAGTAGACATTAAATAAAACTTAGTATGGCATGGTATTGATGACAGAGAATTCGGCGGAATCGTAGACATGAAATAATATCTAAATGCTAAATATAAACACAAATATAATCAATATATCCTGCGAACCAACTGGTTGCTTTAGAGGACAAGAAATAATTGTGTTTATTCTCGCAATTTACTTCAGTAATAATGTAATTATGTTGCATTAAAGCCAATTTAATATGTAGTTATAGATGGATTCAACCGAACAGTATTTTTATTCCTGCCGTGATGCCATGTGTCTTGTTTCCATTCGTTAGAAATTGAACAGAAGATGTAAAAGATAATATGATATGACATTAATGAAAATGACAAATTATTGGTTAAAACTACTCTGTTGTTGGAAATTATGAACATCAAAATTTATAAATAAAGCTCTAATTGAAATTGAAAAAAGAATCAATATATCCAATAAACGTCTAGACATCTCGTGTATATTACATAATGGTAAAGGTAACTTCATAGCCTTGTATTTATTTTAAGCTACATGTTACAATAGACTTCTCCAAAACTCGATTCTGACGTAATCCATCTATAAAAAATGTATTTTCCAGAATGAATTTTGGAAAATGGGAGTTATCAATTTTAATTTGAGTGAAATTGTTTCAAATGCTGCTGATCTAAGTGTCAATATGATATATTTGATTAGTTTATTGCAGCATAAAGTATATGCATTTTTCAAACACAATATAAATGAAACAATTGATAAACGATAAATAATCGAGAGGCTCGTAATTTTTGTATGTATTTATTACGTACCAAAAGTACAATGAATACGTTAAAAACGTACATCAAATCACTTTTAAATATTTCAAGTTTAAAAATTTTTTTGTACTAAGATTTTTTATTTGATTTTTTTTGTAATTCTTTTTTCA
Organism: Argiope bruennichi; assembly: GCF_947563725.1. Taxonomy (NCBI): domain Eukaryota; kingdom Metazoa; phylum Arthropoda; class Arachnida; order Araneae; family Araneidae; genus Argiope; species Argiope bruennichi. The sequence continues at coordinate 22,492,971 of NC_079154.1, read as the reverse complement.
GTTTTAAATATTTTTAATATAATTCTTAAACAAAACAATTTTTACAAAACAAAATTAATTTTTAGTAAACAAAAATATATATATACATATCACAGAAATGCTTCTTTAAATCATAGAAAAAAGCTCCTCAATAAATATCACAGATATGCTTATTATCACAGACAAAATATCACAGATATGTTCATTATTAAAGACAAAATATCACAGATATGCTTATAATCACAGACAAAATATCACAGATATGCTTATAATCACAGACAAAATATCACTGTCAAAAAATATCACAGATAGAGAAATATCACAGTCAAAAATATCACAGATAAAGGGAAGAAAAATTTTAAAAAATTTGAAAGTGTGAAAAAAAAACAATATTTAAATTATATACAGTTGACAAAATGTTTATTTGTACACTTCAATTTTGGAATATTATAGCAAAATAAAATAAGGTAACTAAGTTAAAATTGCAGAAATATATTTTAGTGAGGTAAAATAAGAATAGAATATCAACAAAAAAACAATCACATAAACTTTAGTTGATTAATGAATAAAACTTTATAAAAACTATACAAAAAGAGTATTTGTACACTTACTTAGTGACAAATTTTAAAAATAATTATAATTATTTTATAGAAATTTAATACTTTGTATGCATTCCATTGGCTTTTACAATTGCTTCAAGACGTCTTGACGTTGATTCTATTAACTTTTTGGTGGTTTCTCGATCTATTTCTTCCCAAGCTTCCATGAGTGCTTCTTTCAAACTATTTTTACTTGTAATATTTTTTTTTCGGACTTGAGCATCCAATAGCATCCACAAATTTTCAATTGGATTTATATCCGGGGATTGTGGTGGAGTTTCAAAGCGTCTTAGGGCATTATAAAGCAACCATGATTTAGTAACTATCGCAGTGTGTTTTGGATCGTTATCTTGTTGGAATAAGAAAGTGTCACCGATACCCAATTTTCTAGAACTATCTAATTAGTTATGCCGCAACACATCAATGTAACCTAGAGCTGTCATTTTTGCGTCAATAAAGTGTAATTTTCCAACACCACCATGAGCTAAACAGCCCCAAACCATCAAATTTCCACCACCATGTTTCAGAGTCTGAAGAACATTTTTACTATCAAGGGCTGTTTTATTTTTTTTGCCAGATTTTTCGGATACTAGGGGGTAGAAAAATTTCAAACTTACTCTCATCTGAAAAAATAACCTTTTTCCAGAAGTCCATCGGTTTGCCTTTGTATTTCATAGCAAATTCTAGACGCTTCTTTCTATTTATTTCAGAGATTATTGGTTTTTTTTCTTGGAGTTCTGCCTTTTAAACCAGCACTATGTAACACATTTCTTATTGTTTGAGAGGTCACTCTAATGTTAGAAAATGCGAGAAGGTCATCTGCAATTTTCTGAGCAGAAATTTGTAGTTTTCTAATAGCTGCTTTAACAATACTTCGTTTATTTCTTGAAGTTAATTTACTCGGGCCGCCTGGCCTGCCTTCATTTTCAACGCGTCCAGTATTTTTATATTTTCTTACGATGTAACCAATAGTTGTAAAGGGTAACTTAACCATCTTTTGAATTTCGCGATAAGATTTTCCACTTTTATTAAGGTTAACAATATGAGTTCTCATGTCTAAAGAGACTTCTTTTGATTTCGTGGCTATTTCTCAACTTTTCTCTGCGAGTGACCTTCACTGTTAAAAAAGATAACCTTCAATGTTTAAAAAAATACAAACTATCCAAAAAATTAACTATAATGTGAAAAATTACATGAAATGATAGTAATATTTACCGGAGATATAGGTGTACAAATATACTTTTTGCAAGAAATTTTCCAAGTTTGTAAGATTTAGACTTTATTTTCAATTATTTCAAAATATTTATTTCGTTTACTTGTAAATAAACAACAAACTCACGATCACACGTCGCAATGAATAAAATAGCTGCTTATATGTTTCTAAAACTTAAAAAAAAAGTGGTGTACAAATAATCATTTTGCCTACTGTATAAAATAGATATTATTCAATCATAATAAGTCTTTTTTTTTTTAAAGCTTTTGGGTTCATCACTTCGCTCTGGTGACAGTTAGAAAGGCTTCTGATTTCTTCTGAACTGTTGCTAATAAATGATTTGGGACTCTTTTCATTTCATTTTGTGTAGATTTATAACAATGATAATTTAATCGACGATATTTTAAATTTAGATAATTATACTTTTGCAGTTTTTTTTTAAACTTTTTCCATCGTTTTTTAAATTTTTTAGTTTTGTCATTTTTAAAATTTGGAGTCTTCTTTAATGATTCAATAATAAAGAAATTTGATTTTGACGAGGCAATTCTTCCCATTTAGATGCAATTCCAATTGATATAATTTTCTTCTATTTCTATTTCAAGTTTTTTGGTCAGATTTTTATTATTAATTTGAATTTTTTCGGAATGATATGGCGAATTTTGTTATTTCTCTCTCCATCAGTTTTTCAATGGGTACTGATCTGTAATCTGATCTGTTGAAATTAGAATTAAAATATCATTACATGTATATATACATAATATAAAACGTGATTTCGTGAATAATATTAAACAAAAGTCGTGGAGTTCCTTAGATATTTTTATTCTTTACTAGCCGCCTTTGCCTACCAGCCGGCTCGCCAATTTTAATGTTTGTTAAAATTTTAATAATTAATTATTTTATGCAATTCCTACTTTAATAACTTCGTCATCAAAATATTTTAAAACTTCAAATTTTGATAGTCATATAATTTACTCATAATATTATAAAGGCCTTCAGTCATAACGTAATATGTATCTCTCTAAATTAATGTTAGCTCCCGTATAATTTATTCCTTAAATTAAAGTGGAAAGGAGTAATCTGCAATTAATGTAATAATAGTTTTTACTGAAACAAAGCATTTTTTTATAATATTGTTACAAAAAATTTTCTTTTACAAAATACCGTCTATCAATCATAATGCAGGGTGTCCCATGGAGCCAAACACCGCATCGTAGCTGAGCCCTCCGGAGCGAATTCTAGCCAGGCTGGTCCGTTTTTCATTTTGAACTTTTTCCGTCGAGTTAACCGAATATCAGAATTGTCCACCAGTGCCTTCCGGAGTCTTCTTGACAACCAGGGATTCGCCTTCGTCGGCAGAGCTTTCACGGGAATACCGATTCCTGGCTCATCCTCATCACTCGAGAATTGACCGCAGCTCTCCACGCAGGATCTTTTGAAGAGGGCATCTGCCTTTTGCGGGAAGGGTTCCTCGGCGATGACATAACTGATCCGGATGCACAGAAGATTCTTTGGCTCCTTTTTGCATCGCACTCCTATGCAAATCCACCGAAAGGTTGAATTCTTTAAGGAGATCTAGGCCGATACTACAGGGATCAGCGATTCCAGCCACGTAATCTTCATCCATATCACTACGCAAGATGTTAAGAGGCTGGCAGAGAGGCTGTCCCTTTAACCTTTGGGACGAATCCAATCCAAACAGGGTTGTATTAACTCCTGCATCCATAGGCATCGAGCACGGGTCGCCACCAACAGACCCGCCCAAACAGAGTTCATCTTCTCCATCCCCAAGTGTTTTCTCCTTCGATTCCCCTTCAGGGGACTTATTCGGAGAAGCCTGTTTCAGCTCTGCCATTATTTGACAGTCTCCCTGTCTGTGCATTATTTAATAATATTTTAAAGCATAAAAAAACATACAGCGAATTGAATTGATTAGCTATGTACGCAAAGACGCGAAATGAATTGGCGTGTAAAACTGACATAATCTGTGTAATTGTTTACGGCTAGGGCTGCGTTTAATATTAGTTTGCGGTAACTCTCAGAATGGAATGATAGGGCGGATAGGAGATCATTGTTGACTTATATAGAGACCATGAGTTTCTTGTGAAATAGAAATGGGCGAAATCTAACTGGTGATTGTGGCTGGGTGATGGATCAATTTTTTCTCATATCACTTTAACTATAGATTGGTGGTTTAAATGTATCGTTTCTTTTTGTCATATATATATATGTATATATTAAAAACTCTCTGAATATCACGGCTTTCGAAATTATTTGGTAATCTGTGGTGTTATTTTACTCCGTATTTCCGTCATTGCATATTCCATCCAATAGTTCGTTATGTTCTTTTTATACATGAATTGCTAAAGTAAAAGTAAATTGGGAATATTTTGTAAACCAGACCGAGCAAAAGAATGTGACAAAAAAACAACAATAACTATGACCGTTTCTATTGCCTATATTGGAAACCACTTCTAACATACTTCTAACAGGAAAAATGGTCTACATGAAGTATATTATTTAATGCAATTTAACTCAATAAATATTGTGACAAACCATGAATTTTATGTCTTTATAACAGATTTATCTACTGTTGAATCATGTTTAGTAAAAAATATTTTTTTGAAACCAATATTTTAAATAAAAAGAAAGATTTTCTCTTTTGTAACTGAAACTAGTTCAGATTTGGCTATTCTTATCCTATAAAAACGTACAATTTAAGAATACTTCATTGAACGTTTCAAAATGGATAAGACAGTTTGCCCTGATTTTCCCCAAGACTGAATTACCTAAAATTATGAAATGACTGATTGTTCTGAAACTGTGACATTCAAACATTTATAATTCACTCTGATTTGACCTCAGAAGAGAGATACATTCTTTTAAATTCAATTTAAATGTTCTTGTGACAAGAAAATGTCACTGAACGTCGTTCTTCAGAACCAAAAGACTGAAAAAAAATTATGATTTTTTTTCTGAAGCACATTTATTGACTGAAAAAAATGAAATATTATGATTTATGCCTCCTATTATATCCGTTTGAAAATAAAACCAAATATTTAAGTTTAATGAGAAGTCAGATAAATTCTTATTAGAAAAGTTTCTGAGGCATTGCGTAGACTATAAAATATTATGTTGTACACATGACACATCAATGCAGAACGATTCTATTTTCTGTACTCATATTTAAAAAAAAAATGCTTCGTTTCAATAGAAAGGGTTTTGTTGTAATTGTAGTTTAAACACTTCTGCTTCAATTTATAGTTACATTTTACAAGAACGAACAGAAAAGGGAGACAATACTAGTAGTACATAGTACAATAAAATAGGACATAAACAACAGCATAAGGCTTCCTTAATATTATTTTATATGACTTTCAAATTTTGAAACTTAAAAAGTTTCTTGAAGACGCTATTTAGAGATTAAATTTCATAAAAAGTTTGATTGAAAATCTACGCGATCATTAATCCTGTTCAACCACTTGATCACCAGAGGAAGTATATATACACGATAAATACACAGAGTTAAGAACATATTCACTTAAAATTTAATAACTTATATAAATACAACAAAACAAAAAATGATTCAGCGTAATCGTCATTGCAAAAATTTCTACTTGTCCGCTCCCCCCCCCCTCAAAAAAAGGAAGAAACCCTGAAAATAAAAAAATAAGTATATTAATATTCCTTTTTTTTCCTTTATCATTTGTTACAGCCTGTTATTTTCTAAATACAGACAACCACGACTATTTTTGGTCAGTTTGAGTAAAAGTTTGGATTTTCGTGAAATGTTTTACAATTATTCCTTATTCATTATTATTTGACCAATATAGCTATCTAGATATGCTTATAAATATTCATTGCGGTTAAGATCAGGAAACTGCGGAAGAGGATAAAAACTCTTATATGCTCGATTTTTTTTCAATGTGCCATTTTTATGTATGTTCCAGATTGTTATCAAGTTGGAAGATCCAACTTGATGAAAATACTCAAATTCTCCATGTTAGGAGCAACATTTTCAGCAAGGTAGTTTGATAGCCAATATCATTCGTTATAGACTCGATAAATAAAAAATCTTCGATCCTCCACCACACATTCCCAGAATAAAATAGAGCAGCCGCCGTGTTTGAATTCCGGATTTGAATTATATAATGTAATCATGTAAATTTCAGTATATATATATATATATATATATATATATATATATATATATATATATATTTTGTAATTTTATGTAATGTTATGCGCTATAATTATGTTTGTTAATACAAATGGATTTTTCAATGAACCACTTAGGTTAATAAGCTTATATTCTGATATTAGTACTATCGAATAATTTTATCTACAGTTTAGTGAAGAAAACCAATACGCATATGGGAAATTTACCTATGAATGGACTTTGTATTAAAGTTCATCACAGATTTACAAATTTAACCCTTTAAAGGGTCATTTTTTTTCTAGTCATTTACACTATAATATTTTTAGGCTTGAAATTAGAATAAGAAAAGGGATTCATTTAACTTATTAGATAAATTTAATTTCATTAATTAATTAATTTGGTTAATTAGTTATCAAATCAAGAAACATCATTTTGTGTAAAATAAAGAACTAAAGCATCTAAGTTTCTGTCTTTCTAAAAAACACTTAACTTATGCCAGCCTACATAAATTCATACAAAGATTGATAAATTTGGTGGGAAGCATACTTCCCACGGCCCTAGAAAGGGTTAAAATAAATAACAAAAGTGGAATTTCATCCATCTAGATCTTTCGTTATAAAAGTATCAAATTTATGAATTGCTCCAGAAATTTTTATAAATTTACAATTTGATGAATTTGATTCAGAACTTTTTATAGATATACTGGTTTTGTGCTAAAAAAACTCCTTCTTAGCGTTTTTATTTTTTATTCGCTGTATTCATTTATTTACATTTAGATTGAGATTTATCACGACTACATGAATTTGAATGCACAGATAAGTAGACGACCCATCCGTTAAGGGATTTGTTTTAAAATTGGATTCGAATCTATTTATTAGACATTGAAGCTGTCCTCCAAGTTTTACCGATCTAACCCTTAAGTTATCGTATTTGTTTGCACCGAAATAAACATAAGGCATTTCGTTCAAGCTTTGATGGAAATATTCCAATTTGGTAAAATCTCATACGCCGACTTCAATTACTTTTTGAGTGTACAGGCAGTGGGAGATAACTCGAAAAATATGTATTTTCGGACTGAGGTTGAACTGAAACCAGCCGATTTATCATAATACTTCGTTCAAATAATGTTACGATTGCGATACTTTTTTGGATATTTCGTATATGTGAAAGTAAAAAATAAACATCTTTCTTTCACTCATAAAAAAGTTCTATATCAAATACATTAATGTATATATTTTACTAACAATAAAGATGAATGTATGTCTCTAGGCCGCGGTGGCCTGGTGGTAAGGTCTTGGCTTGTGAGCCGTATTGTTTCAGGTTCGAGACCCGATTCCTCCGAAGAAACGTTGTGTTAGGGGGTCTGTTGCACGTTAAATCCGTCATGCCAAACGTCCTCCCGCTGGTGTGGAGAGGGGGGGGGGTGCTAGTTCAGGTATCGTCCTCGTCATCTGACCGCGGTTCAAAATGACAAGGTACGTTCAAAATAGCCCTAGTGTTGCTTTACAACGGGACGTTAATAAAACTAAACTAAACTAAACTAAGCTAAAGAATGTATATATGTGTTGATGTTTTATAAGCCTTTTCGTTTGACCTTACAGCTACAAAAATTGGAACATATATGTACCCTTGGACTGCAGGCATCTGTATTTCGGAAGAATTTTTAAAAAATTCTGTTAGAATTTTAATAAATTTAAAAATCAAGAGGAATTTTGGATTTTTTCCAAAATAATTTGCGAATATATGGCTGAACGAAAAACGAATTTAGCACCTTTATAAAATATAAAATTTTTTTTTCTAATGATTCAAATTTCATAGGCCAGAAAATTTTTCTGAATGTTGATCTTTTTTCAAAGAAAAATTTTATCCGTAATTTACTACAACAGATTAGAACAGATTAGAGTTGAAAATGAAACCGTTTTATGGAATACTTATTCGTATGTTTTTTTTTATTGCTGAAAACGTAAGAAGTATTCTATTTAATATCTCTGCAGTTTACATGACGAGTAAAAAATGAAGTTATAATACCTCGAAATTTAGATGTACCGGATATTTAAATTTTTAAAAGCATAATAATGCTAAGGGACTGTATCTATTAGAATTATTTGTGCCGGCGTCCTGCCATAGGGGTAGCGCGTCTTCCCCGTGATCTGGGCGTCCCGGGTTCGAGTCCCGGTTTGGGCATGGTTGTTCTTCTGTTGTTCTATCTGTGAGATGTGTGAATGTGCCCTCCTGTAAAAAGGGGTTGTGCAAGCGAATGAGTGATGCGTGAGTAGCAAAGTCGTACTCTTGGCGCTAGTTGGCGCTGCTATAAAAAATAAGAGACCTCCCCCTCAGGTTTAAATCGCTGTCTTCGTAACAGCGGGCTTGTCAGTGGCAAGTGCCATAAGAAACAAACAAACAAACAAGAATTATTTGTTGACACAATAAATAAAATTTAGTAAGACAGTTAAAATAGCATGCTGTTAATGACAGACTTTTTAGACATGAATTTATATCTAAATGATTTATCTTACGACAAATACGTTTAGTGTTCCCTGTGAATCAACTGGACTCTTGAGGCGACTAGTAAGAAACTATTCTGTTTCCATTTTTGTAACTAATCTCAGTAATAATGCTGTGAGGTTACCATAAAGCCACAGAGAATATGTAAAATGAAATTGATTTAACCAAACAAATATTTTTTATACACGCTGTGATGCTGTTTGCCTTGCCTACATTAAGTGAAAATTTAAATAAAACATGCAAGGGGCATTTAATATAATACGGCGCTAATATAAATGCCAACTTGAAGCTTAAAATCACCTTCTTGGCAGAACTAATGAACATCAAAGTTTGTAAAAAGTTTCTAAATGGAATTAAAAAAGAATCAATATACTCAATGAACCATCTAGGCATCTAGTGAGCATTACATAAATAAGGTTGATTTCTTCAAAGCATTATATTTATAATGAAAGTTAAAATACACTTCCAAAAAATTCGACAAGGGACATCTATCTATAAAAAATTGTATTTTTAAGCTTGCATTGTGGTAAACGATAACTATTAATTTGAGTAAAAAATTCTTTAAACGCTGCTGATCTACGTGTCAGAATGATGTATTTAATTGGTTTAATAATGCATGATGTATTTGTATTTTTCAAACACAATATAAATGAAGTACAAACTATAAATAATAAAGACACTCGTATTTTTTGTATGTATTTATTACATACCAACAATTTATTGGATACGTTAATAACGTGCATAAAATCGTTTTATAACATTTTTATTGTACAAAGTTTTTTATTTAATTTTTTTAATATAATTTTTTTCTGTTTAAATATTTTTTGACATAATAATTATTTTTCATAAAAAAATAAAAAACTATATACATATCACATAAATAGTTATAAATATCACAGAAAAAAAAAATATATCACAGAAAAATAAAAAAAAATATCACAGAAAAATAAAAAAAAAATATCATAGAAAAAATTAAAAAAAAAATAATATCACAGAAAAAATATAAAAAAAATATCACAGAAAATAAATATCACAGAAAAATAAAATATCACAGATAGGCTTTTAATATCACAGATAGGCTTTTAAATATCACAGATAGGCTTTTAAGTATCACAGAAAAATAAAATATCACAGATAGGCTTTTAAGTATCACAGAAATGCTTGTAAATATCACAGACAAAAAAAGAAATATCACAGTCTAATAATATCACAGACAAAAAAAATTATCACAGTCTAAAATATCACAGAAATAAAAAAAAATATCACAGAGAAAAGAAAGAGAAAAAAATTTGGAATTTAGATAGATTAAAAAAAATATTCAAATGATAATCAAAAATAAATATTATTCAATCATAATAGTTCTTTTTTTTTTTTTCGCTTTCTGGCTGATCACATTGCTAAGGTGATAAATTAGAATTTCTTCTGATTTCTTCTAAACTGTTTTTAAAAAAGATTTCGGTCTATTTTTTTATAGATTTTTTCATTTTGTATAAATTTGACGGATGAGAACTTGAATCTTGGCTCAATGATATTTTAAATTTAGATAAGAATGCTTTTGTCGTAGATTTTTTTTTTACTTTTTCCTATTACTTTATGGATTTTTTTTCTTCTTTTATCCGTTTTTCCCCCCTTTTTTTTACTTTTTCCATCGGTTATAAAATTTTTTTGTTGGTTTCTTCATTTTCAAAATTTGGAGCCGCCTTAAATGATTCAGTAATGCAAGAATTTTAATTTTGATGAGACAATTCTTCCAATTTAGATCCATTCGTAGTTAATATAATTTTTCTTCTTCTCCTATTGTTTTCAAGCTGTTTTTTTTTTTGGTAAATTTTTTTTCATCTTCAATTTTTCTGGAATGATTGAACGAATTTTGTTAGTTCTCTGTCCATGAGTTTTTCTAGGGGTTCTGAGCTGTAGTCTATTGGAGAATCTGCTTGAAAGGCTGTTGGTGCATCTTCTGAGATTTTAGATTGAGATTTTGAAGAATTTTCTTTTTTGATGCTTTCTTCCAAAAGGGTATCTAAATATTTCAATGTTGGCCAAAGATAAATAATGTCCCAGTAAGAAAAAAATGTTATTCTAATTGCAAACCACAGCAGTGTGACCAGCATAAGTTTTTCCAATAATTTCGCTTCCATTTTTGTCAGTTAAAGTTCCAATATAATAAGCCAGACGAGTTTTTATTTGTAGATTTCAGATTATGTTGTGCATAGGTCAAATGTATTTTTACATTCTGATTAGTTTTATGTGTTGCAAAAGAAAAAACACATTTTCAACAATGTCCGTTTTTCAACAAAACCCAATTTGTTACATTTTGCCTTTAACCACAATAATAATATCAATTATATTTTAGAAGATTACACTACTTCCAACAATCGAAGTGATTTCAGTTCCTTTGTTATTAAATATCTAATTGTTTTTTATTTTCTTTATTACTTTCTCCTGCACTAAGTACAAAGTTAGAAAGTGTTATAATTTTCATAAGATTATAGTTCGAAATTTCGACGAATCTACAAGTTTGAGAGCTCTTAGAATCAGAAAAACCCATTTTAGTGATTATACCTATGGTTCAAGTTATTTTTAAATACAATAAGCCATTAACGCATTGAGAATAGCAATCAAATTTTGCATTTTAATTTTAACGCCACTTATACACATTCATGTAAAAAGTTTATTGAAAGGAATGCAGACATTCATTTTCTGTTTAGGTGTCCTTCGCCTAAATGTAAACACAATATCTGAAAAACGGAAAGGTACATAGCCAATTTTTAATTTATACTGATAATAAAGACAAATGTGTGTGTGTGTGTGTGTGGATGTTGATACTCTAAAAGCCACTACGTTTGACCTACAGCTACCAAGTTTAGAACATATATATTTAGGAAATGGGAATGTAGACATTGGGACGACTTTTTTTGAAATGCTAATTAGAGTTTTAGTTCAAGATAATACAAAAGTTTGACGCTTTTTCGCCGTAACATTCGATGATGTTGCAATACCAAAAGGATTTTTACACCGTCTTAAAATTGAAAAAAATGTCTTTTGAATGCTACCAATTTTTTAACATGTCAAATAAAGTCACATGTCAAATACATGTTAAAATATAGCTAAAATTAAGTTTTATAATGAATTAGCAAATTTCTTTTTTGAATAAATTTTTTTGAAACATTGCATAAATTATAACATTCTGTATTTCATCTGTATGACATCAATGTTAAACGATTCTGTTTTTTGTATTAATATTTTTTAAACTTTTTTTCAGCAAAAATGTTTTTGTATTAATTGTAGTTAAATCACTTCTATTTGAATATTTTTTTATTTAAATTTTACGAGAACTAACAGAAAATTAGAAGCAGATGCATAGTACAATGAATAACAACTTAAAACTTCCAAAATTTTAAGTTATATGATTATCAAAATTTGAAGGTTAAATATTTTGGTGTAAAAGCTCTTCTAATTACATAAACTTACTAAATTACATAAATAGGTTAATTGAAAATTTAAGCTAGATTAATCTCCGTGGATTATCTGGTGGTCAAAGGGAGCTAGTATACAATAAATATGCAGAGTTAAAAACATTTATGTAACATTTAACAACATATAATTAAAATAAAACAAAACGCAATTCACCGTAAACGTACTGCTACCATTTTTATTTGCCCCCCCCCCGAAATAAAAAGAGAGAACTCAGAAAACACAAAAGTAGGTATATTAACAATTCTTTTATTTATCTCTGACATTTATTACCGCGGTTAATCTTCTAAGTATAGATAAGCACGCCCGTTTTTTCGCCAGTTTCTGTAAAAATTTTGGGCATACTTTTTGGTCGCCTGCAAAAAAAAAAAAAAAAAAAAAAAGAGAGAGAGAGAGACCCCCTTAATATTCAGTTATATAATTATCAAAATATGATGCTTACATTTTTTGCTGAAGATTCTGCTTAGAGACCAAGTTACATAAAAAGTTTCATTGAAAATTAAATTTAAGCAATCGATCATAAATGACGGCGAACCAGCTGGTCGATAAAGCTTGTTACTATACAATAAATATATAGGGTTAAGAACATATTTACGTAAAATTTAACGCATACATAATTAAAACAAAAAATAATAATTCCGCTTGATCGTTACAGCATTCATTTTTATTTGCCTCCCCCCCCCCCAAAAAAAATAGAGAGAACTCAGAAAATAAAAATGTAGGTGTATTAACATTTCTTTTTTTTTTCCTTTGGCAATATTACCCCTTTTAATCATCCAAGCATGGTTAACCAAGACTTTTTTTTTGGTCAGTTTAAGCAAAAAGTTTAGATCGGTTTTCCTAGAATCCAGTGGCGTAGCACAAATTAAGTATTGCATTTGCGCTCTCCGTAGGAATGCCTGTACTGTGACTGGAACTTGTATTTTCTTTGCTCACATTGTTATAGAGATGTTATACTGTATGATAATGGGCATTACAACAACTGGGCATTAGTTCAGTTTCTCTTAGCTGCATAAATTTGTTGCACCAAATCCAGTAGCGAAGCGTAGAATAAAGTACCACAATTGTCCGTACCTTTACTTTCCTTACGAGGAAGTTTTGTCTTTTATATGTGGGGGACAACTTGTGCTTTACTACATTGATATTAAGTTTAAATCTCCTTCGCAAACCAAGCTCGTATTGTATCGAATTGATTGGAGTAATAGCATTGTAATTGGAGTAATTGGTATAATAGGACTTTTTGGTTGTCTAATCATTTTGAGACCAAAATAAATCCAAAAATATTTCGTCTTGGTACCTCTCTCTCAAAATCTGTCTTTCCTGGCATTTTTACCCTCTTAGCCCCTATCTCTTCACCACTATTAGGATAATCTTTATCAGAAAAGTAATTTTTAAACTTATAACTTATCTTCTTATTAAAGATTAGGGGGCTTCTGCCCCGATGGTTTTTTCTCGCCAACGCCGAATGATGTCCGATACTGTGCGCGATGTTTCGTCATTTCCAGTGAGCAAATTTCTAAACTTCACTGGTCATTTATTCAATGCTTTAAATTGAATCTTCCCCTGATGAGAGCATACATTTTTTGATCAGCATACTTCCAATTGAAAACTAAAAGCTCCATAGTGAGAACAGTTTTGCTTATATTTTAAATATCCAAATATTGATTGAGTTTTTCACGTTTTGCCGCCAACATAGAAGCTCTACGATCATCTTTTCTTTCCAAATTGACAGATTCTCGGTCGATCTTTCTTTGCTTTTTTTTAATCTGATATCGCTGGATGCTTATTACTATTAAAAAAACAATGTAGTGTTAACACGTGTTTGTTTAGGCATTCAATAATTCCGACGATTGCTAGCTGAGAGAAGACAAATTTCTATTTTTTGAAAAATGCAAACCGGAAAGCTGTTCATTAGTATTGCCACAAACGGTGTGTCTAAAAGTAGAATTAGCATATAATATTGTTTTAAATGCATTTGCTATTAATTTTGTAATAAATAATGCCGTCTATTCCGTTTTTTGTCACCCTTTCACCGTCAAGGGCAATATATATACTTACTACGACGCAATAATAATTACCAATGAATATTTCAAACAATACCGTCAAAACAAACCTCAATTTTCGAAGGCCAAGTAACTCGCTGTTTGCCAGTCGCAAAGCGAATAAAACGCATTGTTTACATAATTTTTTTTGTTGAATAGAGATAACTTCACGCCCTTGCTATATTGTTTCTTCACATGAGCAATTGTTACATTTATTTCTAGTGTAAAAACAATGACGGAGAAATACGAATTTAATATGAATTGATACGAATTTAATGTCATGGTGGTGTTCAGTAGGAGATCCATCAATGGTCCAGTTCTATTCATCACCGTTCATAATAGCAAGACCCAAACTCAAACAGTTCTCGTAGAATTGCAAACTGCCATGTCCATCTTTCTAACCCAAATCATTTAATATTGATATTCTTATTAATACTCTTACTCGTATTTCGTTAAATATGAAGCATATAACAATTTTCTCCATATTGATTCTTCGTATGTTTATTTCGGGATTTACGTCAGTTGGAAGTCACAAATTTCTGCACCCCGATATTTCAAACAACTAGAGTATTTAACTTTTACTCTTATAGCTTTAAATGATACTTTTCCATTACAGCATTAGGCAAAATTAGGCGGTTCAAAGCAAGTCATAATTTCCGTGAAATGACTAAATAAACCAAAGTCAAATTCAAAGTGAATCTGCTTTAAATTTAAACATTACTTAATTTATATCTCTGCTAAAAATAAAGATGAATGGGTGTATGTGTTTGTGTATGTTGCTCCTCAATAGGCCACTTCGTTTTATTTACAACTACCATTCTTTGCACATATGTACTTGAGAAAATGCAAATGTGCAACTTGAAGCGATTTTTTTAAAATTTTTTATTAAAATTTAATTTAAAAATATTAAGCGAAATTTTAGCGTTTTTCTTCATTAATTCTAGAAAATATAGAAAAAAATCTCTTTCTAAATTATTTTTTTAAATTTCTAAAAATTATTATTTCAACTGCACCAGCTTTGTTTGCGGAATAATTTATAGCCTATGGCAACGTCGAATATAAGACAAATTATTCCCTTTAAAAAATCTAAATTTAAATAATCGTAATTATGTTTCATTCTCTTTGCAAAGAACTTTAAATATTGAACTTTATGAACATGCAAAGATGATGCGACGGCTAATTACTTTGCATCGTGACAAAAGAAAAAAATTAGCATCATCGTCGTTTCCTGACCGTCAAAGCAATCCAGGGAGACAAGGTTGATCTGATAGAAAAATAGCCGGAACCGCCGTTAATCGCGAGGTTTGTTTAGTGTAATTTCACTTACACTGTTTAGCCTTCTTTCGTCAGAAAAAAAAAATCTCATGTTTTTATAGTGTTTGTTTCGGAACGGGCATTAACCTTTTGGGATTCCAAAACGTAAAATCATCAGGTGTTTTCTAGAAGGGACTGCGAGAAGTTGTTGCAAGTAGAGTGGAAAACAATTGGTTTCAGGGATTCTAATTATGCTTAATTTCGTATGAAGTGACAGAAATTTTTTTAAATAAAAACCTCGGATTTGTTAAAATTTTAGAAGAAAGATTTCACAATGAAATGACAACTGAAATTGACGATACACAGAAAGCTATCAAATTTCATATCAAATTTGGATGGCGTGATACGTAAATGGCCTTTACGTGATAGCCTTTTGTAAGCATAGCATATCTTCACATATAATAAGAAGAAGCGAGGAACTTTCTTTAATTTGGTCGAGGTCTTTTTTATATATCAATACAATGAGAGTAATGGAGGAAGGGGAGACCCGCGAAAAGGACTGTTCATTTGAAATGCTCACGCATATTCTCTAATAAAAATGTTATTACCACGCCTCATTTGTGAAAGATCATGAATGCGTCGATGTTAAGAATTTAATTATCAGATTCCCACTTATGAGCATTTTATGCTTCATTGAATAATAAACAAAACCGATTATTCATTTCAGAGGCCTTTTAATCAAACGACTGAAACCAAAAGTTGATACAGATACACAATTTTTTTAACGAAATCAGTAATAAATTTTTTTAGCGCTCACATAACTTTACTATCTTCTCTTTTGATACAACAGATGGCGCTGCCTTATTAACTTCAAGGTATATTTCCCATGATCCTTCTTCTTAGGGGTGGTAATTAGATTGTATTCTAAGTGAGTGTCGTGTA
The DNA here is from genome assembly GCF_947563725.1 of Argiope bruennichi. Taxonomy (NCBI): domain Eukaryota; kingdom Metazoa; phylum Arthropoda; class Arachnida; order Araneae; family Araneidae; genus Argiope; species Argiope bruennichi. The sequence goes on along the minus strand of NC_079154.1, from coordinate 22,476,807 downwards.
TTTTCGTGTTTGTCTCGTGAAATTTGGAGCTTAGAGAATATATAAATAACTGTTCCTGAAACTCGTCTGTTATTTTCATCTACGTCATAATGAAGTTATGCAGAGTCTCGTGCCTCTACAATTTCATTTATGTAAGTTGTTACGGTTTTTTGGGGGGTTATTGCGTTGCGAATGCATAGACGGATAAGCAAACAGGCCATTTTTGAATTTGCTTCAAAATTTGAATATTTACTTAATACTATACATTCGACACAGAAAATGCTTTCCAAATATTACTGATCCAGCTCACTGGTTTTTGAAATTATTGAATTTGCTTTCATTCAAACAAAAAAAAAATGATGTAAATGGATTTTATGCAAAATGTGTCAGAAAAATCTATAAATTTGGTAAAAGTCGTACATTTCATCGGTCGAACCCAATTCATTTTTTAGTTATCATTTTTGCAGCTAGACGAAGAAACAGATATAACTCGAAAAACCTGTTTATCAGGTTGAGGGAGTATGGAACGTGACGATTCGTCAAAATTGATGATTGCGATGATCTTTTTAATCCATCGTATGCCATAAAGTAAAGAATAAACAACTTTATCTCATTTTTAAATAAGTTTTTCACTTTAAATATATATTATTATACATTATTTATGCTATTAATAAAAATGAATGGGTTTGTGTTGGTGCTCGGCAGGCCACATCATTTGATTTACAGATACCACATATTTCGCACATATATTTCTTGGAGGATGGGAATTTACACTTCAAAATGATTTTTAAATTTAAACTAAAATTTTAATTCATTAAAAGTAAATTGAATTTTGCTGTTTTCCCACATTAACTTCCGAAAATATCACGGCATAAATTTTTTTTACATTGTTTTAAAATTTAAAAAGTTGTCATTTTAGTGATATTAAATAAATGTGCAAGTTTTCTGAATTTTGGTAATATTTAAAAATTAATTTTTTGCTTAAATTTAAAAAATAGATTACAATGTCACCCTGAAAACGCTTTCATTGTTTCATCAAATATTTAATAGTGAGATTTTCTGCCATTTTTGACAGCTTTAAAAGGTTTGATTATGTAACTGTATAATTTATAAGACAAAAAAAAATGTAAAGTTATAATATTGTGTAATATTACAACTTCATATTATAACAACTTATTAATATATTGTCTGGCTTATTTATTGTATAAATAAATAAGCCAGACGTTTTTAATATCGCTATAATTTTAAGAGGCTATCCGAATTAGAAAGCTTCAAGTAGACATTAAATAAAACTTAGTATGGCATGGTATTGATGACAGAGAATTTGGCGGAATCGTAGACATGAAATTATATCTAAATGCTAAATATAAACACAAATATGATCAATATATCCTGCGAACCAACTGGTTGCTTTAGGGAACAAGAAATAATTCTGTGTTTAAGACAAAATATCACAGATATGCTTATAATCAAATACAAAATATCACTGTCAAAAAATATCACAGATAGAGAAATATCACAGTCAAAAATATCACAAATAAAGGGAAGAAAAATGTTAAAAAATTTGAAAGTGTGAAAAAAAAACAATATTTAAATTATATATAAAATAGATTCAATATGATTCATTCATAATAAGAAAAAATTTTAAAAATTGGAAAGGATGAAAAAAACAACAATATTTAAATTATATATAAAATAGATATTATTCAATCACAATAAGTCTTTTTTTTAAAGCTTTTGAGTTCATCACTTCGCTCTGGTGACAGTTAGAAAGGCTTCTGATTTCTTCTGAACTGTTGCTAGTAAATGATTTGGGATTCTTTTCATTTCATTTTGTGTAGATTTATAACAATGATAATTTAATCGATGATATTTTAAATTTAGATAATTATACTTTTGCAGTTTTTTTTTTTTTTACTTTTTCCTATTGCTTCATGGTCACCCCCCCATTTCTAAATTTTTTTTAAAACTTTTTTTTTTCTTTTTTCATCCTTTTTTAAATTTTTTTGTTAGTTTCGTCATTTTTAAAATTTGGAGTCTTCTTTAATGATTCAATAATAAAGAAATTTGATTTTGACGAGGCAATTCTTCAAATTTAGATGCAATTAAAATTGATATAATTTTCTTCTATTTCTATTTCAAGTTTTTTGGTCAGATTTTTATTATTAATTTGAATTTTTTCGGAATGATATGGCGAATTTTGTTATTTCTCTCTCCATCGGTTTTTCAATGGGTACTTATCTGTAATCTGATCTCTTGAAATTAGAATTAAAATATCATTACAAGTATATATACATAATATAAAACGTGATTTCGGGAATAACATTAAACAAAAGTCGTGTAGTTCCTTAGATATTTTTACTGTTTACTAGCCGCCTTTGCCTACCAGCCGGTTCGCCAATCTTAATGTAAGTTAAAATTTTAATAATTAAATATTTTATGCAATTCCTACTTTAATAACTTCTTCATCAAAATATTTTAAAACTTCAAATTTTGATAGTCATATAATTTACTCATAATATTTTAAAAGCCTTCAGTCATAACGTAATATGTATCTCTCGAAATTTCTATTTTTCCCGTAGAATTTATTCCTTAAATTAAAGTGGAAAGGAGTAATCTGCAATTAATGTAATAATATTTTTTACTGAAACAAAGCATTTTTTTATAATATTGTTACAAAAAATTTTCTTTTACAAAATACCGTCTATCAATCATAATAACGTAACACATTTAATCGCTATAGTTCAGGAGCTTGTTTGCTGTCTAATCCTCTAAAATCTTTTACTTGTCGGCGACTCCGACTTCTCTCATACACGACTTATGACGATACACACGACTTCTTCTCTGCAGCTTCAGAATGCCCATCTTTTATAGCTCCGGTAGGCGGGGCTAGAATCATCAGACCAATCAGGGCGTACCTGGGTGTATCTCGGTTATTACTGAATGGATCGTGAAAGTTCTCGAACTTTCCAGTATTATCCATTTAGTCGCCAAATTCGTCACCAAGTCACCAAAAGGTCGCCAAGCTCTGAGGTCATTGACGCGGCAGCTGCTCAGCACAGATCTTACAACGGTCTTTCTTGCGATGACACTAGTCGTGCCGGGTAGCAAAATTACAGATTTGTAACATTGCTCCCCTCTTTAAAGACTGACGTCCCGACAGTCACACTTCAATCCAACAGCTGGCATAGGCTTCCGAACAATGTTGATGCGTTTGGCGACTTCCACAGTTTCGAAGACGACATCATTCACTAATTTGGCGGCGACTAAAGATCCATCCAAACCTTCTCAATGCTTTTGATTCGGACCTCTTCGTCGTTTCAGATTGTACACCCAGACTTGATTTCTCTTCTTAAAATGCAGGGTGTCCCATGGAGCCAAACACCGCATCGTAGCTGAGCCCTCCGGAACGAATTCTAGCCAAGCTGGTCCGTTTTTCATTTTGAACTTTTTCCGTCGAGTTAACCGAATATCAGGATTGTCCAACAGTGCCTTCCAGAGTCTTCTTGACAACCAGGGATTCGCCTTCGTCGGCAGAGCTTTCACGGGAATACCGATTCCCGGCTCATCCTCATCACTCGAAAATTGTCCGCAGCTCTCCACGCAGGATCTTTTGAAGAGGACATCTGCCTTTTACGAAGGGTACCTCGGCGATGACATAACTGATCCGGATGCACAGAAGATTTTTTGGCTCCTTTTTGCATCGCACTCCAATGCAAATCCACCGCAAGGTTGAATTCTTTAAGGAGATCGAGGCCGATACTACAGGGATCAGCGATTCCAGCCACGTAATCTTCATCCATATCACTACGCAAGGAGATGTTAAGAGGCTGGCAGAGAGGTAGTCCCTTTAACCTTTGGGACGAATCCAATCCAAACAGGGTTGCATTAACTCCTGCATCCATAGGCATCGAGCACGGGTCGCCACCAACAGACCCGTCCAAACAGAGTTCATCTTCTCCATCCCCAAGTGTTTTCTCCTTCGATTCCCCTTCAGGGGACTCATTCGGAGAAGCCTGTTTCAGCTCTGCCATTATTTGACAGTCTCCCTGTCTGTGCATTATTTAATAATATTTTAAAGCATAAAAAAACATACAGCGAATTGAATTGATTAGCTATGTACGCAAAGACGCGAAATTAATTGGCGTGTAAAACTGACATAATCTGTGTAATTGTTTACGGTTAAGGCTGCGTTTAATATTAGTTTGCGGTAACTCTCAGAATGGAGGATAGGGCGGATAGGAGATCATTGTTGACTTATATAGAGACCATGAGTTTCTTGTGAAATAGAAATGGGTGAAATCTAACTGGTGATTGTGGCTGGGTGATGGATCAATTTTTTCTCATATCACTTTAACTATAGATTGGTGGTTTAAATGTATCGTTTTTTTTGTCATATATATATATATATATTAAAAACTCTCTGAATATCACGGCTTTCGAAATTATTTGGTAATCTGTGGTGTTATTTTACTCCGTATTTCCGTCATTGCATATTCCATCCAATAGTTCGTTATGTTCTTTTTATACATTAATTGCTTAAGTAAAAATAAATTGGGAATATTTTGTGAACCAGACCGAGCAAAAGAATGTGACAAAAAAACAACAATAACTATGTCCGTTTTTATTGCCTATATTGGAAACCACTTCTAACAGGAAAAATGGTCTGCATGAAGTAAAGAATATTATTTAATGCAATGTAACTCAATAAATATTCTGACAAACCATGAATTTTATGTTTTTATAACAGATTTATCTACTGTTGAATCATGTTTGGTAAAAAAATATTTTTTGGAACCAATATTTAAATAAAAAGAAAGGTTTTCTCTTTTGTAACTGAAACTGGTTCATATTTGACTATCATTATCTTATAAAGACGTACGATTTAAGATTACTTCATTGAACGTTTCAAAATGGAAAAGACGGTTTGCCCTGATTTTCCCCAAGACTGAATTACTTAAAATTATGAAATGACTGATTGTTCTAAAAGAGTGACATACGAAAATTTATAAATCGATCTGATTTGACCTCAGAAGAGAGATACATTTTTTAAAATTCAATTTAAATGTTCTTGTGACAAGAATATGTCACTGGACGTCGTTCTTTAGAACCAAAAGACTGAAAAAAATTATGATTTTTTTTTCTGAAGCACATTTATTGACTGAAAAAATGAAATATTATTATTTACGCCCATTATATCCTTTTGAAAATAAAACCAAATATTTAAGTTTAATGAGAAGTCAGATAAATTCTTATTAGAATAGTTTCTGAGGCATTGCATAGACTATAAAATATTATGTTGTACACATGACACATCAATGCAGAACGAGTCTATTTTCTGTACTCATATTTTAAAAAAACATACGTCGTTTCAATAGAAAGGGTTTTGTTGTAATTGAAGTTTAATCCCTTCTGTTTCAATCTATAAATCAAATTTTAAGAGAGCGAACAGAAAAGAGAGACAATATTAGTAGTACATAGTACAATAAAATAGGACATTGTACAATAAACAAAAGCATAAGGCTTGCTTAATACTGAATTATAAGACTTTCAAATTTTGAAACTTAAAAAGTTTCTTGAAGACGCTATTTAGAGATTAAGTTACATAAAAAGTTTGATTGAAAATCTATGCGATCATTAATCCTGGCGAACCACTTGGTCACCAAAGGCAGTAAATAAACACGATAAATACACAGAGTTAAGAACATATTCACTTAAAATCTAATAACTTAAATAAATAAAACAAAACAAAAAATAATTCAGCGTAATCGTCATTGCAAAAATTTCTACTTGTCCGCCTCTCTCCCTCAAAAAAAGGAAGAAACCCTGAAAATAAAAAATAACTATATTAATATTCCTTTTTTTCCCTTTATCATTTGTTACAGCCTGCAATTTTCTAAATATAGACAATCATGACTTTTTTTGGTCAGTTTGAGTATAAAGTTTGGACATACTTTCGTGAAATGTTTTACAATTATTCCTTATTAATTAAAATTTGACCAATATAGCTATCTAGATATGTTTATAAATATTCATTGGGGTTAAGATCAGGAAACTGCGGAGGATGATAAAAAGTCTTATATGCTCGATGTTTTTCAGTGTGCCATTTTTATATATGTTCCAGATTGCTATCATGTTGGAAGATCCAACTTGATGAAAATACTCACATTCTCCATGTTAGGAGCAACATTTTCTTGCAAGGTCGTTTAATAACATTCAAATAACAAGCCAATAACATTCGTTATAGACTCGATAAATACAAAATCTTCGACCCTCCACCCCACATTCCCAGATTACAATACAGTAGCCGCCGTGTTTGAATTCCGGATTTGAATTATATAATGTAATCATGTAAATTTCAGTATATATATATATATTTTGTAATTTTATGTAATGTTTTGCGCTATAATTATGTTTTTTAATACAAATGTATTTTTCAATGAACCACTTAGGTTAATAAGCTTATATTCTGATATTATTACTATTGATTCATTTTATCTACAGTTTAGTGAAGAAAAGCAATATGCATATGGGAACTTTACCCATGACTTCACTTTGTATTAAAGTTCGTCACAGATTTACAAATTTAACCCGTTAAAGGGCCATTTTTTTGTAGTCGTATCATGTTAAAATATTTTTACGTTTAAAATTAGAATAAGAAAAGGGATTCATTTAACTTATTAGATAAATTTAATTTCATTAATTAATAAATTTGGTTAATTAATTATCAAATCAAGAAACATCATTTTGTGTAAAATAAAGAACTAAAGCGTCTAAGTTTCTGTCTTTCTAAAAAAATGTGTCAGAACTGATGCCAACCTTCATAAATTCATATAAAGATTGACAAATTTGGTGGGAAGCATACTTCCCACGGCCCTAGAAAGGGTTAATATAAGTAACAAAAGTGGAATTTCATCCATCTAGATCTTTCGTTATAAAAGTATCAAATTGCTCCAGAAATTTTTATAAATTTACAATTTGATGAATTTGGTCCAGAACGTTTTACAGATATACGGGTTTTGTGCTAAAATACTCCTTCTTTACGTTTATATTTTATTTTTTATTCGCTGTTTTTATTTATACAGTTAGATTGAGATTTATCACGATTACATGAATGTTTATAAGTAGACGACCCATCCGTTAACGGATTTATTTCAAAATTGGATTCGAATCTATTCATTAGACATTGAAACTGTCTTCCAAGTTTTACCGATCTAACCCTTAAGTTATCGTATTTGTTTGCACCGAAATAAACATAAGGCATTTCGTTCAAGCTTTGATGGAAATATTCAAATTTGGTAAAATCTCATGCGCCGATTTCAGTTACTTTTTGAGTGTTCAGGCAGTGGGAGATAACTCAAAAAATATGTATTTTCGGACTGAGGTTGAACTGAAACCAGCCGATTTATCATAATACTTCGTTCAAATAATGTTACGATTGCGATACTTTTTTTTTTGATATTTCGTATACGAGAAAGTAAAAAATAAACATCTTACTTTCATTCATATGAAAGTGCTATTTTAAATACATTAATGTATATATTTTATTAACAATAAAGATGTATGTATGTGTGTGTTGATGCTTTACACGCCATTTCGTTTGACCTTGCAGCTACAAAAATTGGAACATATATATGTCCTTGGGCTGTGAGCATCTGTATTTCGGAAGAATTGTTTTAAAAATTCAGTTAGAATTCTAATAAATTTAAAAATTCAAATGAATTTTGGATTTTTTTCCAAAATAATTCGCGAAAATATTGCTGAAAGAAATATGAATTTAGCACCTTTATAATATATAAAAATTTTCCTTTCTATTGATTTAAATTTGATAGGCCTGAAAGTTTTTCTGAATTTTGAATTTTTTTCAAAGAAAAATTTTATCCATAATTTACTACAACAGATTAGAACAGATTAGACTTGAAATTGAAACCGTTTCATCGAATACTTATTCGTATGTTTGTATTTTTATTGCTGAAAACGTAAGAAGTATTCTTTCTAATATCTATGCAGTTTACATGACGAATAAAAAATAAAGTTATAATATCGCGAAATTTTGAAGATATATGTACCGGATATTTACATTTTTAAGAACATAATAATGCTAAGGGACTGTATCTATTTGAATTATTTGTTGACACAATAAATAAAATTTAGTAAGACAGTTAAAATAGCATGCTGTTAATGAAAGACATTTTAGACATGAATTTATATCTAAATGATTTATCGGAAGACAAATACGTTTAGTGTTCCCTGTGAATCAACTGGTCTCTTGAGGCGACTAGTAAAAAACAATTCCGTTTTAATTTTTGTAACTAATCTCAGTAATAAGTCTGTGAGGTTACCATAAAGCCAACGATAATATGTAAAATGAGATTGATTTAACCAAACAAATATTTTTTTATACACGCTTTGATGCCATTTGCCTTGCCTCCATTCAGTGAAAATTAAAAAAAAACATGCAAGGGGCATTTAATATAATACGGCACTAATATAAATGGCAACTTGAAGCTCAAAATCACCTTGTTGGCAGAACTAATGAACATTAAAGTTTGTAAAAAGTTTCTAAATTTAATTAAAAAGGAATCAATATACTCAATGAACCATCTAGGCATCTCGTGCGCATTACATAAATAAGGTTATGATTTCTTCAAGGCATTATATTTATAATGAAAGTTAAAATACACTTGTAAAAAATTCGACAAGGGACATCTACCTATAAAAAATTGTATTTTTAAGCTTGCATTGTGGTAAACGATAACTATTAAATTGAGTAAAAAATTCTTTAAACGCTGCTGATCTACGTGTCGGCATGATATATTAGATTAGTTTAATAATGCTTTGAGTATTTGTATTTTTCAAACACAATATAAATGAAGAACTCATATAAACTATAAATAATTGAGACGCTCGTAATTTTTGTACGTATTTATTACATACCAACAATAGAATGGATACGTTAAAAACGTACATAAAATCATTTTATAAAAAATTTTTTTGTACAAAGTTTTTTTATTTAATTTTTTAATATATTTTTTTGTGTTTAAATATTTTTTGATATAATAATTATTTTTTATAAAACAATAAAAAACTATATACATATCACAGAAATATTTGTAAATATCACAGAAAAATAAAATAAAATATCACAGAAAAATAAGAAATACCACAGAAAAATAAAATATCACAGATAGGCTTGTAAGTATCACAGACAAAGAAATATCACAGATAAGCTCATAAATATCACAGAAATGCTTGTAAATATCACAGATAAGCTCATAAATATCACAGAAATGCTTGTAAATATCACAGATAAGCTCATAAATATCACAGAAATGCTTGTAAATATCACAGATAAGATCATAAATATCACAGAAACGCTTGTAAATATCACAGATAAAAAAGAAATATCACAGTCTAAAAATATCACAGAAATGCTTTAAATATCACTGATAAGCTCATAAATATCACAGAAATGCTCGTAAATATCACAGATAAGCTCATAAATATCACAGAAATGCTTGTAAATATCACAGAAATGCTTGTAAATATCACAGAAATGCTTGTAAATATCACATATAAGCTCATAAATATCAGAGAAATGCTTGTAAATATCACAGATAAGCTCATAAATATCACAGAAACGCTTGTAAATATCACAGACAAAAAAGAAATATCACAGAAATGCTTGTAAATATCACAGAAATGCTTGTAAATATCACAGACAAAAATAAAATATCACAGACAAAAATAAAATAAAATATCACAGTCAAAAATATATCACAGATAAAAGAAAGGGGAAAAAATTTGGAATTTAGATAGATTAAAAAAATATTCAAATGATATGCAAAAATAAATATTGTTTAATCATAATAGTTCTTTTTTTTTCTTTCGCTTTATGGCTGATCACATTGCTATGGTGACACATTAGAATTGCTTCTGATTTCTTCTAAACTGTTTTTAACAAATGAATTCGGTCTATTTTTTATAGCTTTTTTTTTTCTTTTTGTATAAATTTGACAGATGAGAACTTTGATCTTGGCTCATTGATATTTTAAATTTAGATAAGAATGCTTTTGCCGTAGATTTTTTTTTTACTTTTTCCTAATACTTTACGGATTTTTTTCTTCTTTTATCCGCTTTTTTCCCTTTTTTTTTTTTGCTTTTTCCATCGGTTATAAAATTTTTTTGTTTGTTTCTTCATTTTGAAAATTTGGAGTCTTCTTAAATGATTCAGTAATGCAAGAATTTTAATTTTGATGAGACAATTCTTCCAATTTAGATCCGCAGTTAATATAATATAATTCTTCTTCTATTGTTTTTTTTTTGTTAGTTTTTCTTTTATCTTCAATTTTTCCGGAATGATTCAACGAATTTTGTTAGTTCTCTTTCCATGAGTTGGTCTAGGGGTTCGGAGCTGTAGTCTATTGGAGAATCTGCTTGAAAGGCTATTGATGCATCTTCTGATATTTTAGATTGAGATTTCGAAGATTTTTTTTCTTTTTCGTTGTTCTCTTCCAAAAGGATATCTAAATATTTCAAAGTTGGCCAAAAATAAATAACGTCCCAGTATGAAAAAAATATTATTCTGACAGCAAACCACAGCAATGTGAGCAGCATAAGTTTTTCCAATAATTTCGATTCCATTTTTGTCAGATAAAGTTCCAATATATTAAGCCAGACGAGTTTTTATTTATTGATTTCAGAATTTGCTGTGCATGGGTCAAATGTATTTTTGTATTCTGATTAGTTTTATGTCTTGCAAAAGAAACAATAAATTTTCAACAATGTCTGTTTTTCAACAATACACAATTCGTTATATTTTGCTATTGACTACAATTATAATATCAATTAGATTTTAGAAGATGACACTGTTTACAACAATCGAAGTGATTTCAGTTTCTTTGTTATTAAATACCTTATTGTTTTATATTTTCTTTTTTACATTCACCTGCAGAAATTACAAAGTTAGAAAGTGTTATAATTGTCAAAAGATTATAGTTCGAAATTTCGACGAATGCACAACTTTGAGAGCTCTTAGAATCAGAAAAACACATTTTTTTTGTGATTATATCTATGATTCAAGTTGGTTTTGAATACAATAATCCATTAACGCATTGAGAATAGCAATCAAATTTTGTATTTTAACACCACTTATATACATTCCTGTAAGAAGTTTATTGAAAGGAATGCAGACATTCTTTTTTGTTTAGGTGTCCTTCGACATGTAAACACAATACCTGAAAAACGGAAAGGTACATAGCCAATTTTTAATCTATATTGATAATAAAGACGTCTGTGTATGTTGATGCTCTAAAAGCCACGCCATTTGACCTACAGCTACAAAGATAATTAGGATGTGGAACTGTGGACATTGGGACGATTTTTTTTTTTTTTTGAAATGCTAATTAGAGTCTTAGTTCAAGATAATACAAAAGTTTGACGCTTTTTCGCCGTAACATTCGATAATGTTGCAAGACCAAAAGGAATTTTATATCGCCTTAAAATTCAAAAAATTGTCTTTTGAATGTTACCAATTTTTTAACATGTGAAATAAAGTTTAAAAAAATATTTTAAGCATAGTGCCAAGAATTTATTCCACAAAAAATAAGAAAATAAAATTGAACTTTCACGGGGACGTTGTGCTTGCATGGAAAAAAGGTAGCTTTTAGAACCTATTGCTGTGAAGTTCGGGAAAGCTCAAATTAAAGATTATGTTAACTTTTACTGCAAACTGAACCTTGGAAGTTGTATTTTTTGTACGTGTATGAAAGAAACTAATTAAGCATGAAACATGATATTTTCTAGAAAGATAGGTGCAAGAAATAGATTTCTGTGAACTTTAATATATATATATTACTTATTCAATAATTAAGTATAATTTAAGGAAACCATGGTTTATATATGCGCAGGTTATCCGCTCAAAACAGGTCTGAATAAGTTAGCATTAGGCATATACATCTAATAGGAAAAATGGCCTGAATAAAGTAAAAAATATTATTTCACGTAGTTTGAATCAATAAATATTCAGATGAACTACGAATTTTATATTCTTATACAGACTCTATTCCCTATGAATCATGTTTAGTAAAATACTGTTAGTTTCTTGAACTAGAAATTTTAAATAAAAAGAAAAATCTCTTCTTATGTGATTAAAACTGATTCAAATAAATATATTATGATTATTTTATAAAAACGCCCTATTTTAAATCACTTTATTGACTGTCTCAAAATAGTTATGCCAGTTAGAGACCTGTGTTTCCTCAAGACTAATTACCTAAATTTATGAAATTTTTGATTATCCTAAAATAGCAATATTCAATAATTCATAACTCAATCAGATTTGTGAAATATAGAAACATATAGTTTTTGTTTCGAATTTTTCACTGAATATAATTCCTTCGAATCAAAAGATTGCATAAAATTTAGATATCATATTTTTTTGCAGATGTACAATTACTGACTGTAAAATTTTTAAAAATTGTTTACGTCATTTGAATCTTTTTGAAAATAAAACTAACATTTAGTTTTATAATGAGTCAGCGAATTTCTTATTGAATAAATTTTTTTGAGACATTGCATATATTATAAAATAATTTTCTGTATTGCACATAGACATCAATGTTGAACGATTCTGTTTTTTTTTATTCCTATTTTTTTAAAACTTTTTTTCCAAACAGAAATGACTTTGTACTAATAACAGTTTAATCATTTTCGATGGATAATTTCTTTATTTGAATTTTTCGAGAACTGACAGAAAATTAGAAACTGATGCATAGTATAGTAAATAACAGCTTAAGACTTCCATAATATTAAGTTATATGAAAGTCAAAATTTGAAGCTTGGTGTAGGTAAAAGCTAATCTGATACAAAATTACATAAACAGATTAATTGAAAATTTAAGCTAGCATTAATCTTCGTCAATTAACTCATCGTCAAAGGGGGCAAGTATACAATAAATATTCAGAGTTAAAAACATATTTAAGTAACATTTAACACCATACAATTAAAATAAAACAAAACACAATTCAACTTAATCGGTACTGCTACCAATTTAATCTGCAAAAAAAAAAAAAAAAAAAAAAAAAGAGAGAGAGAGAGAGAGAGAGAGAGAGAGAGAGAGAGAGAGAGAGAGAGAGAGAGAGACCCTTAATATTCAGTTTTATAACTATCAAAATATGATGCTTACATATTTTGCTGAAGATACTGCTTAGAGACCAAGTTACATAAAAAGTTTCATTGAAAATTAAATTTAAGCAATCGATCATGAATGACGGCGAACCAGCTGGTAGCTAAAGGTTGTTACTATACAATAAATATATAGGGTTAGGAACAGTTTTACGTAAAATTTAACGCATACATAATTAAAACAAAAAATAATAATTCAGAGTGATCGTCGCTGCATTCATTTTTATTTGCCTCCCCCCCCCGCAAAAAAAAGAGAACTCAGAAAATAAAAATGTAGGTGTATTAACATTTTTTTTTCTTTTTTTCCTTTGGCACTATTACCCCTTTTAATCATCCAAGCATGGTTAACCAAGACTTTTTTTTTTGGTCAGTTTCAGCAAAAAGTTTAGATCGGTTTTCCTAGAATCCAGTGGCGTAGCAAAAATTAAGTATTGCATTTGCGCTCTCCGTAGGAATGCCTGTACTGTGACTGGGACTTCTATTTTCTTTGCACACATTGTTATACAGATGCTGTATGATAAGGGACATTACAAAAACTGGGCATTAGTTCAGTTTCACTTTGCTGCATAAATTTGTTGCACCAAATCCAGTGGAGAAGCGTAGAATAAAGTACCACAATTGTCCGTGCCTTTATTGCCGTACGAGGAAGTTTTATGTCTTTTATATATGTGTGAGAACTTGTGCTTTACTACATTGATATTAAGTTTAAATCTCCTTTGCAAACCAAGGTCATATTCTATCGAATTGATTGGAATAATAATATTGTAATTGGAGTAATTGGTATAATAGGACTTTTTTGTTATCTCATCATTTTGAGACTGAAATAAATCAAAAAATATTCCGTCTTGGTATATCTCTCTCAAAATCTGTCTTTCCTGGCATGTTTACCCTCCTATCCCTTATCTCTTCACCACTGCTAGTATAAACCTTATCAGACAAGTTATTTTTAAACTTATCTTCTGATTAAAGATTAGGGGGGTTCTGCCCCCTGCTGGTTTTCTCTCGCCAACGCCGAATGTTGTCCGATACTGTGCGCGACGCTTCGTCAGTTCCAGTGAGCAAATTTCTAAACTTCACTGGTCATTTATTCAATGCTTTAAATTGAATCTTCCCCTGATGAGAGCATACATTTGTTGATCAGCAGACTTCCAATTGAAAACTCAAAGCTCCACAGTGAGAACATTTTTGCTTATATTTTAAATATCCAAATATTGATTGAGTTTTTCACGTTTTGCCGCCAACATAGCAGCTTCACAATCATCTTTTCTTTCCAAATTGACAGATTCTCGTATGTCATTCTTTGCTTTTTTTTATCTGATATCACTGGATGCCCATTACTATAAAAAAACAATGTAGTGTTAACACATGTTTGTTTAGGCATTCAATAATTCAGACGATTACTAGCTGAGAGAAGGCAAATTTCTGTTTTTTGAAAAAAAAACAAAACCGGAAAGCTGTTCATTTTATTAGTATTGTGTCTAAAAGTAGAATTAGCTGATAATATTGTTTTAAATTCATTTGCTGTTAATTTTGTATTAAATAAAGCAGTCCATTCCTTTTTCTGTCACACTGTCACCGTCAAGGGGAATATATATACTTACTACGACGCAATAATAATTACCAATGAATATTTCAAACAATACTGGCAAAACAAACCTCAATTTTCGCAGGCCAAGTAACTCGCTGGCTGTCAGTTGCAAAGCGAATAAAACGCTATGTTTACATATTTTTTTTGTTGAATAGAGATAACTTCACGTCCTTGCTATGTTGTTTCTTGAACAGATGCAATTGCTATATTTATTTCTAGTGTGAAAACAATGACGGAAAAATACGATTTTAATATGAATGGATGCGAATTTAATATCATGCTGGTGTTCAGTAGAAGTTTTATGAGTTGTTCCCGTTCCATTCATCACTGTTCATAATAGCAAGACCCAAACTCAAACAGTTCTCATAGAATTGCAAACTGCCATGTCCATCTTTGTAACCCAAATCATTTAATGTTGATATTCTTATTAATACTCTTATTTCTTGAATATCAAGCGTATAATAATTTTCTCAACATTGATTCTTCATATGTTTATTTCGGTATTTAAGTCAGTTGGAAGTCACAAATTTCTGCACCCCGATATTTCAAACAACTAGAGTATTTAACTTTTACTATTATAGGGTTGAATTATATTTCTCCCATTATAGCATTTTGTAAAAGGAGACGGTTAAAAGCAAGTCATAATTTCCGCGAAATGACTAAATAAACCCAAGTCGAATTCAAAGTGAATCTGTTTGAAATTTAAACATGACTTAATTTATATCTCTAATAAAAATAAAGATGAATGGGTGTATGTGTTTGTGCGTGTTGGTCCTCAATAGGGCCATTTTTTTTATTTATAATTACCATTCTTTACACATACGTACTTTAGAAAGTGCAAATGTACACCATGAAGCGATTTTTGTAAATTTTAATGAAAATTTAATTAAAAATATTAAGCACAATTTTAGCGTTTTTCTTCATTAATTCTAGAAAATATAGAAAAAATCTCTTTCTAAATCATTTTTTGAATTTCGAAAAATTATTCTTTCAACTACACCAGTTTTGTTTACGGCCCCTCAGGGGCTCACCTACTATAGGTGAGTACGGGTGTCGGAATCCCGAGGTACCCAGGGATATTTACTCCATTTAGGTTTACTCTCCTCTGCGCCTTCTGCTGTCACCTTTTTTTCTTTCCCTCGACGGCAAGCGTGGGAGCTCTCCATGTGAAGCTGTCGCCGCTCTGTTTGCTTCTTGCTTCTCATGTACAGCCAAAGTCCCAAGTGTTGGCCGTGCGTGGCGACCCATTAGAAAGACGGGTGGTGCACTGTGGTCCCCGGTGTATCAATCGGCTGGTACCTAGTCACCTAAGTGGCTAGTCTGCTAGGGATCAAGCAAAGGGGTTACTCCTTGGGATTGGCGTTAAGGGTGGTCACTGTCCCCGGGGGTAACTCCGAGCATATAGGTTCCGGCTAGCACCAAGGTAAGCGCCGAGGCTGGGAATGGCCAGAGCTGGTGGCTGCCTTCCCTTGTTGGGCTCCATGGTGGGCGGTGCGGTCGGGCCCGAATCTTTCTCAATGTCGTATGGCTCCTCCTAAAAAGGGTCCCTTCAGTGGGCGTCATAAAGCACCAGTTTCTGTAAATAATTCTCACTATTTTGATAGTTTTTTTTTTGTTGTAAAGCGGATCTCTAATGCTAACGAAACCTTCGATAATGTATCACCATTTCTTGTTCAGAAGGCTGTAACGGGAACAGTCGGCGATGTAACATCAATTAAAAAAATTCGCTCTGGTGACTTGCTTGTTGAGGTTAATTCTTGAAAACAAGCCCAGCAGATACAAAAAATTAAAAATTTAGCTAAATACCGGTTATTGTTAATCCACACCAATCTTTGAACAGCTCTGAAGGTGTGATTCCCTGCGGGGAATTGCTAAATGTTCCCTTGGAGGTAATTAGTGCAGAAATGAAACCGCAGGGTGTCACGAATGTCCGCCGCATCATTCTTCGGCGTGATGGAGAACTCATGGAGACAAAACATCACATTTTAACGTTTAATACCCCTAAACTCCCAGAATTTGCTTATGCCGGCTACATCAGACTACCAGTCCGTCCATACATACCGAACCCTCTGAGATGTTTCCATTGCCAGCGCTTTGGACATTCTAAAGTGAATTGCCGCTGGTCTTTAACATGTGCCCGTTGTGCAGATAAAGGGCATGATAGCCAGCAATGTTCCTCACAGGAAAAGTGCGTGAACTGCAGTGGCGATCACCCTTCTTATTCTCGATCATGCCCGCCCTGGATACTAGAGAAACAAATCACCACTGTTATGTTCAAAGAAGATCTCCCGAAGCCAGGCATAAGGTTCAAGCGCAAACGCCTACTTCTGGTAAAAGTTATGCTTCTGTACTTCAAAACACCTTTTGTTCAAACTGCTTCTGTGCAAATTGTGTGAAAAACTCTAAAAAATCCAAACCACCTGGAAAACTCACAGATTCTGATTCTGAAAATTCAATTAATAATACTTCTGAGACTCCTAAGGTTGTGAAAACAAAGTCTAAACGCAAAAAATAAAGCTCACTAACATTAAAACTTCCAAACGCAGTCTTTCGCAAAAAGATTTACCTCTGAAATTAAAAAAATCAACCTCCAAAAATTCCGTCGCTTTGGGAATGGCGATGCAGGGTAATGTCCACAAGGATTTAACAACGATCTTTGGGGATAAGTTGCATAGCCCTGATATAAAATTACATCCCTCTGAGGATGAAGATGAGCTAGAAATGAGTTGCGATGATCCGGCAACTCAGAATAATGCCTCTGTTCTTTCTCCGGCCAAGCATCTCTCTTAATGGGTACCTTCGTTTCTTGGAATTGTCGCGGCATCCGGTCCAAATTGCAGGATATCAAGTCCATTATTAACAATTTTCATCCTGTCTGTTTCGGTGTTCAGGAAACCTTCTTGACACCCAACATTCCACTAAAATTACGCGGATATAACTGTGTTCGGAAAGATGCAGGCACTGGATCTCATGCTTCTGGAGGTGTCTTCATCTTCACTTCAAACTTTTATCCGAGCACGCCTCTTATGTTGCATACATCTCTTCAGGCTGTGGCTGTGCAGGTTCATATACGATCTTTGGTCACAGTCTGCTGTGTTTATCTTCCGCCTCATGATACGTCAGCAAGACCTTGACACATTAGTGGACCAACTTCCTTCACCTTTTATTATAATTGGCGATTTCAACGGACACAGTACTTTGTGGGGCTCGGATAGTACAAACTCTCGTGGGCAGCAGATTGAACAGTTTATTGCTAACAACTGCCTCTGTCTGCTCAATAATGACGAGCAAATGTACTTCCATGTACCCACACGTAGCTTCCACTGTCTAGACCTGGCCATATGATCTCCTGAACTGTTACCGAAGCTGAATTTGACAGTAGGAGAGGATCTGCACAATAGCGATCACTTCCCCCTAATACTCTCCCACATTGATAGCGGTAGTGCGGCTATTTGTCCCCCGCGTTTTCTATTCCAGCGGGCAGATTGGAATACATTTTCACAACTGGCAGTTATTAATGAGGCTATGGTCAGTGATACAGATATTTCAAAAGCAGTACAAAATGTGATTGATACGATAATAAATGCCGAGAAGCCACTATTCCGAAAACATCCCCACGTCTAAGAAAATTCCGTAGACCGTGGTGGAATAAAGCCTGTCACTACAGCCATAAGAAACAGAAAAAATCATGGAATCTATTTAGAAGGTACCCAACGACAGAGAACTTGGTCGCATTTAAGAAAGCCAAAGCTCTTGCTCGTTGCATTCGACGCCGCAGTCATAGAGAATCATGGACTAAATTTGTTTCATCCATCACGTCCTCTACCACCAGTAAACTTTTATGGAAAAAAGTAAAGGCTGCTAATGGGATCTATAATGAAGCTTCTATTCCGGTTTTAAAAACTGGTAATATGATGTATTCGGACCCATTAGACGTTGTTAACATTCTTGGCCAAGCGTTTGCACAAGTTTCCGCAACTGATTCTTACAGCCCTGATTTTCTGGCAATTAAGAATCGCGCGGAAAGGTTGCCTTTGCGCTTTAGAACCCGAGATGTCATTCCATATAACTGTGAATTCAGGATGTTTGAATTGGAAATGGCCCTGTCTCAGGTCCATGATACCAGTCCTGGGCCAGATGGAATCACGTATAACATGCTTCGCCATTTGAATACCATTTCCCTTTCCAATCTGTTAATGCCTTTTAACAGAATATGGACTGAGCAGAAATACCCTTCACAATGGCGAGAAGCTATTGTGATTCCTATCTTAAAACCTGGCAAAGAACCATCTGTCCCTCTGAACTACAGACCGATTGCTCTTACAAATTGCCTTTGTAAGACCTTCGAGCGCATGGTCAATGCTCGACTAATTTTCGAACTAGAGAAACATGGTTGCATCTCCCCATTGCAGAGTGGTTTCCGTAGAGGTCGCTCAACTTTTGACAACCTCGTATTACTGGAAACCGAAATTCGCAATGCATTTGTCAGGAGAAACCACCTTGTCTCTATATTCTTTGATATAGAAAAAACGTATGACCGAGCATGGCGCTATGGTATACTTTCTACCATTTTTAACTTTGGATTTAGAGGAAATCTGCCCATATTTTTACAAAATTTTTTGACACAACGTACCTTTCGTGTTCGAATCGGTAATGTTTATTCTAATTATTTTATTCAAGCTGAGGGTGTTCCGCAAGGAAGTGTCCTCAGTGTCACGCTTTTTATTGTTCATATAAGCCAGATTTTGAATCATTTGCCTTCATCAGTTACTGGAACACTATATGTTGATGATCTGCAGATCTCATGCCAAGGCAGTAATATGGATTTATTAGAGCGACAATTACAAAACGCGGTAAATAAATTGGTAGCATGGTGCAATAACAATGGTCACACCATCTCCCCAGAGAAGAGTAGCTGTGTACACTTCTGTAGGAAAAGAGGCATCCATCAGGATCCCAATATTCAAATAAATGATTCACCGATTCCTGTAGTGAATGAAGTACGATTCTTGGGAGTAATTTTCGATCGAAAGCTCACCTTTCTCTCGCTATCTTACACCTGCGAAGAAAGTGTGAGAAGGCGTTAAACATTTTGAAAGTACTCTCCAGAACATCTTGGGGTGCCGATCGAATCTCCCTTCTCCGCATTTATGAGGCAATAGTCCTCTCCCGAATTGATTACGGGTGCATGGTATATGGTTCCGCCCGTTCATCTGTTCTGAGTCGTCTAGATCCCGTCCACCATTCAGCTTTGCGTATCTGTTCTGGTGCATTTCGTACCTCTCCGGTTGAAAGCCTCTATGTCATATGTCATCAGCTACCCCTTTGCTTAAGGCGGCAGAAATTATCTGTTCAGTTTTATTTCAGAACTAAATCTGTTTCGAAACACCTCTTAAGCAATATGGCACTACCAGTAGGTCTGCGTCGATTGTATAATGCCCGTCCTTCGCATATACTTCCCTTTTATGATAGAGTGAAATTGTTGCTGCATGACTCGGATCTCAAAGACGTTCATATTAAAGCAGTTGACTCCTTTTGCTTCCCTCCCTGGGATATCCCGCATTTTTCCTTTTTGAACCCCTTTACAAGATTCGATAAATCCTTAACTGCACATGTTGTTTTTCAGCAGCTTTTTTTATATCATCGCCATCAGTATTCATCTTTTGCGCCTATTTTCACGGACGGCTCGAAATCAGATGGACATGTTGGAAGTGGCATCGTGTTTCCATCTGAGACATTGAGTCAACGTCTTCATAATTGTTGTTCCGTTTATACTGCTGAGTTAATGGCAATTTTCTGTGCTCTTCAGAAAATTTCGGCTGCTACTCAGCATAATATCATTATTTATTCTGATAGCATAAGTGCTTTAAAAGCACTTTCTAATTATCACAACGGAATGCATCCAATTGCTATTCGAATTTTGTTTATGTTGCGTGTATTAGAACAAGCCAGTCTAAACATCTTATTTTGTTGAGTTCCTATTCACGTGGGCATTTTAGGGAATGAGAAAGCAGAATCAGCGGCAAAATCTGCTTCGACATTTATGATCAAAGGACTTCCGTTTTGCGACGTTAAATTGTCTCTTAACTGTAGCATTTTATCTACATGAAAAGTCATGGGATCTGCAGATCCATAATAAATTACATTGAATCAAACCGAAAATTAATTTGTGGCCAGTTAACACTATACGAGAGGTTGATGTCAAATTGACTCGCCTCCGTATAGGACATACTCGTTACACGCACAGGCACCTCATTTTTGGCGAGACGGCGCCAAAGTGTCTTACGTGTGGTGTAGATTTTACAATAAATCACATTTTAATTGAATGCCCATCTTTTAATTCCTTCCGTCTACACTTTTTTAAGTCTTCGTCATTAACTTTACAAGACCTGGTGGGAGAGAAATTCCACCCAAACATTTTTAAATTTTTAAAAACTATTGGTTTTTATATTTGCATCTAGTGCTTTTTAACTACTGCTAATGCTTGATTTTTTTTACATCGTTCTATTGTAGCGTTTTTGTCGAATCAGTGTTTCATATAGAATTATTACCATGCTTGCACATTTATTTTCTGCATGTGTACTTGGATACCTTTCGATATATATTTTAATATGTGTGCTTTTACTGTCTGCCCTGTCTTCTTACCATTTGCTTGGCGCAGCATGGTCAAAAATGACTTTTGCGCCAAAAAAACCAAACCAAATCAAACCAAGTTTTGTTTACGGAATGATTTTTTTGTTTTTAATTAATTCTTAAAAATATTTTAATTGTATATTATAACAGTATTTCAGCCTAAATAACTTTCCCTGTTACTGCTAACATTTCATCTTTTTTTTTTTTTCGCTGTTGATGATCAAGATAGGAAGAGTTTATAAGTTGAGTAGGATGCAGTCAATGCTTTCAATAAAACTTTTAAAATTTTGTTATACTATTAAATTTTGTTAGTAATTTTGTTTAACTTAAAAATCAAGGAATGGTGCAAAAATTTTCAAGTATCTCCGATTCTAAGTACTCTTGCACTTTTGTGGTATAATAGTAGGTAGAGAGGCATACAAAGAAAATTAGTGAAGTGCATAATACATTGAACAGAATGGTGTAGGGATTCTAAAATTTTAGGAGTTACATGCATCAAAATGAAGTTAAAAAATTTCATAATTTATATTTGAAATAATTTTTTTTTAAATTTAAAAAGTACAGTTTAAACATTACATAATTTACATTCTTAATAAACTTTTCCCATAAGATTTAAAAATATCCTGAGTTGAAGAATTAAAAGCATATAGTGAATTAAGTAAGATATGACGCAAACCAAAATTATTTCTTATGCTTGAAAATTTTAAACAGGCTTTGTTTAAATATCATATAATTTATATTTTCAATAATATATTAAAATGTATTTTTAATTAATTTTATATACTTTACATATTTAATAAAATTCAAACAGATTTCAATACGTATCTTTCAAATTACTTTTATATAATTTATGTGTTTAATAAAATATTTATAAAAAAATTTAATATTGCTTAATTTTTATTTTTAACAAAATTTCTATAAATAATAATACGGAATATATATTTTATAATACGAAGTAATTTAGATTATATGAAATAATATTCTGTAGTGAATTTAATATCTTACACCACCAGCCATTAAGCAGGACATAGCCTATGGCAAAGTCGAATGCAAGACAAATTATCCACTGTAAACAAAGCGAAGGGAAAAAGATTTACACCTAAACCATATTTATTTTTAAAAAAAAATCTAAAGTTAAGTAATCGTAATTATGTCTAATACTCTTTGCAAAGAACTTTAAAAAGTGAACTTTATGAGCATGCAAAGATGATGCGAGAGCTAATTACATTTTATCGTGACAAAAGAAAAAAAAGAATCATCGTCATTTCCTGACCGTCAAAGCAATCCAGGGAGACAAGGTTGATCTGTTAGAAAAATAACCGGAACCGTCATTAATTGTGAGGTTTATTTAGTGTAATTTCACTTAAACTGTTTAGCTTTCTTTTGTCAAAAAAAAAAATCTAATATTTTTATAATGTTTGTTTCGGAACAGCCATTCGGCTTTTGAAATTGCAAAACGTAAAGTCATCAGGTGTTTTCTTGAAGGGACTGCGAGAAGTTGTTGCAAGTTGAGTGGAAAACAATTGGTTTCAGGGATTCTAATTATGTTTACTTTCGTGTGAAGTGACAGGAATTTTTTAAAATAAACATCTCGGATTTGTTAAAATTTTAAGAGCAAGATTTCACAATGAAATGACAACTGAAATTGACGATACGCAGAAAGCTATCAAATCTCATATCAAATTTGGATGGCATGATACGTAAAACGGTGGCATATCTTCACATATAATAAGTAGAAGCGAGGGACAGTGTATTAACCGATGTCTTCTTGATATATTAATACAATGAGAGTAACGGAGGAAGTGGGGGGGGGGCGAATAGGACTGTCACTAGAAATGCTCACGCACATTCTCTAATAAAAATGTTATTTCCACGCCTCATTTGTGCAATGTCTTGAATGCCATCGAAGTTAAGATTTTCATTTTCAGATTCCCACTTATGAGCGTTTTATGCTTCATTGAATAATAAACAAAATCTATTATTCATTTCAGATGCATTTTAATCAAACGACTGAAACCAAAAGTTGATACAGATACACAATTTTTTAAATGAAATCAGTAATAATTTTTGGTAGCGGTCACATAAATCTACTATCTTCTCTTTTGATGTAACGGATGGCGCTGCCTTATGAAACTTCAAGGTATATTTTCCATGATCCTTCTTGGGGTATACTCACTTAGAATGTATTCTAAGTGAGTGTCGTGTATTTCGTGTTCGTGT
Organism: Argiope bruennichi; assembly: GCF_947563725.1. Taxonomy (NCBI): domain Eukaryota; kingdom Metazoa; phylum Arthropoda; class Arachnida; order Araneae; family Araneidae; genus Argiope; species Argiope bruennichi. The sequence goes on along the minus strand of NC_079154.1, from coordinate 22,453,202 downwards.
TTGTTTTTGTGAAATGTTGAACTTAGAAAATGATTAAATAACTGTTCCTGAAACTCAATTGTTATTTTCATCTATTTTATAATGAAGTTATGAAGTGTCTCATAAATCTACAATTTAATTTATATAAACTGTTATGGTATTTTTGGGTTATCGCGTTTCGAATGCAAAGACGGACAGACAGCCAGGCAAACCAATTCAGGGATTTGTTTCAAAATTTGTATTTTGACTATATATTAGACACAGAAAATGTGTTCCAAATATTACTGATCTAAGTTTTTGGTTTTTGAAGTAAATGAATTTGTTTGCACTGAAACAAGAAATAAACCCTTTTGTAAATGGATTTTGTTCAAAATATGTTAGAAAAATCTACTAATTTGGTAATAGTCGTATATCATATTTCATCGGTCGAACTCAATTCACTTTTGAGTTAGTATTTTTACAGCTATAATAAGAGAACAACTTTATCTCATTTATAAATAAGTTTCATTTTAAATATATTATTATACATAATCTATACTATTAATTAAAATGAATGTGTTTGTGTTGGTGCTCTACAGGCCATATCCTGGGGTTTACAGTTACCAAATTTGGCCCATATGTATCTTGGAGGATGGAAATTTACACCTCTGAATGTTCTTCTTAAGAATTAAATTAAAATGTTAATTCATTAAAATTTAATTTAATTTCGCCGTTTTCAAACATTAACTTCCGAAAATATCACAGCATAAAATTTTTACGTCGTTTTAACATTTTGGAAGTTGCCATTTTAGTGATATAAAATAAATGGGCAAGTTTTCTGGATTTTGGTAATTTATAAAAAAAAATTTTTTTCTTAAATTCAAAAAGATTACAATGTTACACTGACACCGCTTTCATTGTTTCATCAAGTATTTACTCGCGTGATTTTCTGTCATTTTTGAAAGCTTAAAAAGGTTTTGTTTAGTATACATATAGTTTACAAATAAAAATGTGAAGTTATAATATTGCGAAATTTGGAAGATAAGTAAAGCAGATATTTGCATTTTTAATATCGCCATGCTGTTAAGGAGCTATCTCAATTAGAAAGCTTCAAGTAGACAATAAATAAATTTAGTAGGATGATTAAAATAGCATGGTGTTAATGACAGACAATTTGGTGGAAATGAAAATTCATGAATTTATATCTAAATGTTTTATATAAAATCAAATATAATCAATATTTTCTGCTTACCAATTGGTTGCTTTAGGCGACTAGTAAGAAAAACAATTACTTTTGCAATTTACTTGATTAATAATATAATTAGGTTGCATTAAATTCAAGATAATATTAAGTGATTGGTTCAACCAAACTTCATTAACTTCAAAAACCAAAGAGTTAGATTAGTAATATTTGGAACACATTTTCTGTGTCTAATGTATAATCTTAAGTATTGGTGCTGTGATGCCATGTGTCTTGCCTCCATTAGTTAGAAATGAAACAGAACATGTAAATGACAATTTGATATGATTAATAAAAATGGCAAATTGATGCTTATAAACCACTCTGTTGTTAGAAATTATGAACATCAAAATTTAGAAGTAAAGCTCTAATGAAATTTTAAAAAGAATCAATATATCCAATATACTTCTAGGTGTCTAATGTATATTAAATAATGGTAAAATTACTTCACAGCCGTGTATTTATTCTAAGTTACATATTAAAATATACTTCTACAAAACAAATTGTGACATACTCCATCTATAAAAAATGTATTTGGAAGAATGAATTTTGAAAAATGATATGCATTTTTCAAAAACAATATAAATGAAGTAATTGTATAAACTATCAATAACTGAGACGCTCGTGATTTTTGTATTTATTACATACCAAAAATACAATTAATACGTTAAAAACATACATCAGATAATTTTATAAATATTGAAAGTGTTTAATTTTTTTTTTTTTTTTTTTTTTTGCACAGAGATTTGGTATTTAAAATTTTTAAAATTTTTGTTTTTCAAGTTTTAGATATTTTTAATACAGTTATTTACAATTAAATATTTTACAACATAATTATTTTTTAAAAAACAAAAAAAAATTTAAACATATCACAGAAATGCTTATATATATCTCAGAAAAAATAATAAATATCACTATAAAGCACATAAATAAATATCATAGAAATGCTTATATATATCTCAGAAAAAATAATAAATATCACTATAAAGCACATAAATAAATATCACAGAAATGCTTATATATATCTCAGAAAAAATAATAAATATCACTATAAAGCACATAAATAAATATCACAGAAGAAAAATATCACAGATATGCTTATTATCACAGTCAAAAAATATCACAGATACTCTTATAAATATTGCAGTTAAAAATATCACAAAAATGCTTATAAATATCACAGACAAAGAATATCACAGTTAGAAAAATATCACAGATAAGCTTAAAGATATCACATATAAATAAATATCACAGTCAAAAGTTATCACAGATGCGCTTATAAATATCACAGATAAAGAAATATCACTGTTAGAAAATATCACAGATAAGGAAATATCACAGTTAAAAAATATCACAGATAAAAAAAAAATTAATTTGAAAAATTTAAAAAAAATTACACTTATATACAAAGTAGATATTATTCTATCATAATAGCTTTTTTTCAGTTTTTGGGTTGACCACACATGCTCTTGTGAAAATGTTAGAATGGCTGCTGATTTCTTCCGAACTATTGTTGAATAATGGTTTTGGTCTATTTTATCCATGGCTTTTTTTTTCATTTTTTGTAGATTTATGACTAATGAGAGCTTTGATCTTGACTCGATGATATTTTAAATTTAGATAAGTATACTTTTGCCTTCTTTTTTTACTTTTTTCTACTGCTTTATTATTTTTTGCTCCTTTTCTCCATATTTCTCCTTTTTTCGCTTTTTACAGTTTTTTAATTTTTGTGTTGGTTTCTTCATTTTTAAAGTTTAAAGTCTTCTTGAATGATTCAACAATGAAGAATTTTGATTTTGATCAGGCAATTCCTTCAATTTGGATGCATTTCTTGTTGATATAATATTTCTCCTCCTATTACTTTTAAGTTTTCTTTGGGTCAATTTTCTTTTGCTTCAATTATTTCGGAATGATTTATTTAATTTCGATATTTCTCTGTTCATGAGTATTTCGATAGGTATCGATTTGTAATCTATTGTTGGATGTGCTTCAATTGTAGCTGTACATTTTCCCTTTTCTTTTTTATCTTCTTCTGGAACGGCTATTTATGTATCTGCTGACATTTTGCCATGGGATTTTGAAGATAAAATTTCGGTTTAATGTCTGTGTAGTGTTTTATGTGATGTATAAAAAAAGTGAAGTTATAATACCACGAAATTATAAAATAGACGAACCACATATTTACGTTTTTAATGGCGCTGGCCTCCATGTAAGACAATTGATGTAATACATTCTTAATACCTGATCATTTCATGGAATCACGGACATAAAATTGAAATTTAGAAATTTAAATGAAATTAAAGATAATGCTATTTGGTATGTGTGATTCTAACCAGTATCTCTATAAGCAATTTTTTAAAATTTAATTAATTATTTAATTAATTTAATTAATTTTTAGAATTTAATTAATTAAAAGTGAAACTTTGTTTTTTTCGCTATAACATTTGACATTATTACTTTTAAAAATTAATTTATTACATTATATTAAAATACAAAAAAAAAAGTCTTTTGAATGACAACAATTTTTTGAACATAAATTTCTATTTTTGATCAATTAAAACAATTTTAATATTTATTTTTATAAATAATATTTGATATTATTTAAGCATATTTTCCAACTATTTATTTCCCGCAAAATAAAATTTATTTTGCACAGACATGTTACGCGCTTATGAGAATAATTAGTTTTTTTGAAAGTGTTGCCATAAGATTAACAATAAGCTCAAATGAAAAGATTATGTTCACTTTTATTGCAGACTAAATCTAGGAAGCGGTAAGTTTTAGTATCTGTCAGAATGAAATAAACATAAAATATGACATTTTCGAAAAAGATATAAGTGCAAGAAAAAGGGATTGTGAACTTTTAAAATCTATATATTAATAATTCAATATTTTTATAGTATATATGGCAAATCTAATTTCTAAAATGTTAGTATTAGTCACATACAGTAACGGACTTTGACAAAATGGTTAGCAAACCGGAAAAACTATATTAATGATAAAAAAAGTAACATGAATTAAATTTATTTGAGCTTTTGACTTTATCTTTGTGCTGTTTTCTAATGTCGTTTATAATTTGAAGGCAATTTTTGTATGTAGTTTAACGAACCTGCAGTTTTTATTTCTCGTTCTTTGTACAGAAAGAGAATATAATTTTTATTTGCACAATATATATATATATATATAATACGTAAAGCGTGATTTTATGAATAACATTTGATTTGAAGCAAGAATCTTGGAGTTCCTTAGCAATTTTTATTGACTCCATTCCTCCAATTGGTGAATACTCCATAGCGTAAGAATGGCTATGCCGAAAGTAGAACAGAAAGGCTGAGAAAATATTTTGAACTCGTACAATTTTAGAAAAGAATTTGACTGCTCAGCACTTAGAGAATCAACTGATTGCGTGAGAAAAATTCGATCAGAAGCAACTCAGAAGTGCAAGATACAGGAAATCATTTTTAGAGAATATATTAATTACAAATTGTAAAACACACACACACACACACACTTACACTTACACTTACAACTGTTTTATAAAATATGTAAAAGAATGAAATGACAGTGATTTCTTCTAAATCGGATGGACCTAACAGTGATCAAACATTCGAATTTTTTATTAAATGTGAAAAAAATTTAAAAATATACTTAATGGATTTATTATTTTTTCCCCTTGAATATTCTTTTATTCAAGAATATGGAATAATCCTTTATTTATTATTAATATTTCCTTTTTTTCCTTTTCTTTTAATCTTGAATTTAGTTTCAAAAAAGGAAAGCTTATTCAATTTAACTAGCAACAATTACGTCCCCGAAGCTTTTTCTAATAATGATAATTCCATCCCTCGGCAATACAGTCCTCCTTCATTGATCGATACTGGAAACTCCACAAGTGCTCAGATTTTTATTTTCAGACACCTGAATATGAGTTTTGTGCTTCGTAGTACAATGAAGAAAACCAAATAAGAATTGTGAATGTTTTTTTGTTTTTTTTTGCAATTGCTTGAAATAAAAATTTTTCATAAAATAACATTTTTTATATCACAATTATGCATTAAATTCCATTTATCGAGGTTACTGTGTTTTTAAATTATGGCGTTTACATTATGTAAATGTACATATCAAGAAACGGTCAGCTTTTTGACGGATTTAAATCAAAATTCGATAAATACCTAATTTTAGGTTCTAAATTTGTATACCTTGTTTGATTTTATTCGTATTGCTACTTATTGTCTGTGTACTCACCTGTACTCCAGACAGACAGACAGACTTCATGTCAATGGATTTCATTTAAAATTTGATGTAAATCGACAAATCTGTAGATTCTTAGAATTCAACAATCAGTTCTTGATGTAAATCGACAAATCTGTAGATTCTTAGAATTCAACAATCAGTTCTTGATAGAAATCTACAAATCTGTAGATTTCTATCAAGAATTGATTGTTGAATTCTAAGAATGGATTGCTATAAAGGCCATGCCATCAAATTTCAATTTGTCTACATCAAGAAATTTTTTATCCATTGTATTCAAACACTTACAGACAGATATAATTGCCAAACTGTAGTTTATGGACTTGGGGAAGTCTGAAATATTGAGATTAATCAAAATCTCGAGTTAAATCTTTTGACTATAATAATATTTTCTCTTTGTATACTTCAATATACTAATACGAAGAAATGGATTTTCAGCTCATAAATCATTACATTTTTAATGAATTATAATAAATTTTAATATAAACAGAGGACCATTATGGGAAAATTTTATGCTTATTTTGAATTTCGAACTGAAATAAGCATTATCAGCTTTCTACAAACAGAATGGCATATTCAATTACCTAGCATATTTTCTGATAAAAAAAAGTATTAGTTCTAAATAACAAACAAATTAAATTTTAGAGGGAAGTTCAAAAATACATTTTGAATAACTTTAAGTTTATACTTTTGCTATAATAATAAAAGAAATAAGGAAAAAGAAACTGAAAGTAACATTTGCAAACATAGAAGCAGATATTAAAAGGTATCAAAATGCCACTTTTATCGTTTTAATTGGAAAACTTATCTATAATTCTATAACATTATTTTCGATAAACAAGCGAGGCAGTTGACTCACAATATTCCACAGAATTTTATTATTTATTTTAGAACAGAAAAAGCGGCCTCTCTCCACTTGCATTATTTATTCAGATTGTTAGATTTCAATTTGGAGAAAACAAAACAAAAAACAATAAAAGAATACTTGCATAAATATTTCATCCGCATTACTAACGTCATGATTAAATTTAGAATGTTTTCATTAATTTAGAAAAAAAATGTATTAATATTATATTTATTCATTGGAATAATCCCACATTATTGAAAATGGAAGGACTCGCCTTGAGGGACAATGTCATTTTTGAGGGGGTGAAATAAAACAAAATCCCATCGTTACTGGCAGTTCTGATTTGAGCAGAAAAGAAATATCGCACTATAGTATTAGAATGGATGCAAATGGTTACTATTCAAAATGAATCTTCTTTATTGGATGAATAAAATATTACTATATATATTCTTTTTATTTTTTTAGCTTAAAAGATAATAACCGCCTTCGGCGACCAGCCCTTCCTATTAAAAATAGTAAATGATGCATTTCCCCTACATTTAATCAACGGCCTTTTACCAATTTAAATAACATAATATTTTGAAGAATTTTTTTATAATAAACATAGGCCGTACTGAATGGATTAGCTATGTACGCAAGAGAGAAGATCACGGATTTCAAAATTATTATGTTATTATAAATTATCTGTGATTTACTTTATTCCGCATTCCCTTCAGTGTTTATTTCCTCAAACATTTTATAAAGTCATTTATTTTTAAGTAAAGAATGAACATTTTGTGAATTAGACCGAAAGAGAAACTATGGACACACACGCACACGCACGCACGAACACACAGACATACACACACACACAGACACACACATAAAAATAATTCGACCACTTCCATCACTAGTGCGGAAAACCACCACAGATCACATATTTCTAATAGGAAAAATGGTCTGGAAGAAGTAAAGAAAATTATTTTATGCACTTTCAATCAATAGATATTTTGACGAACTATAAATTTTATGCTTTAATAACATGCTATCTCCTTCGAATCATGCTTGGTAAAATTTAATTGTTTTTCAAATTAACATTTTAAATCAGAAGAAAGATCCTCTCTTTTCTGAATAAAGCTGATTCAAATTACCGCTTTAAAAGAAGGGTTTCCCTAATACATTGCGTTTTTAATGAACCACTTTTGTTAGAATGTCAGTCTTCGACTCTGTTATCTGTCGGATTTTTGAAACTACTGCATAGTGAAGGAAAATGTACATATTGGAAAAGTTTATGTTGTGTTATATATATTTAATCTCGAATGAGAATTACATTTCGTATTTTAATAAATAGGGTAATTTGCAACATTTGTTGGTGAAAAATTTGTGACTAAAAAAATTGTGAAATATTTGTGACAAAAAAAACAAAAAACAACAATAACTATGACCGTTTCTATTGCTTATATTGGAAACCACTTCTAACAGGAAAAATGGTCTGCATGAGGTTAAGAATATTATTTAATGCAATTTAACTCAATTCTGACAAACCATGAATTTTCTGTTTTTGTAACAGATTCTCTACTGTTGAATCATGTTTAGTGAAAAATATTTTTTTTGAAACCAATATTTTAAATAAAAAGAAAGATTTTTCTTTTGTAACTGAAATTGGTTCAAATTTGGCTATCATTATCCTATAAAAACGTACGATTTAAGATTAATTCATTGAACGTTTCAAAATGGATAAGACAATTTGCCCTGATTTTCCCCAAGACTTATGAAATGACTGATTGTTCTAAATAGTGACATACGAAAATTTATAATTCGCTCTGATTTGATCTCAGAAGAGCGAAACATTTTTTTTTCTTCAATTTAAATGATCCTGAGACAAGAACATTTCCCTGAATGTCATTCTTTAGAACCAAAAGACTGAAAAAAATTATGATTTTTTTTTCTGAAGCACATTTACTGACTGAAAAAAATGAATTATTATTATTTACGCCCATTATATCCTTTTGAAAATAAAACCAAATATTTAAGTTTAATGAGAAGTCAGATAAATTCTTATTAGAATAGTTTCTAAGGCATTGCATAGACTATAAAATAATATGTTGTACACATGAGACATCAATGCAGAACGATTCTATTTTCTGTACTCATATTTAAAAAAAAACATGCTTCGTTTCAATAGAAAGGGTTTTGTTGTAATTGAAGTTTAATCCCTTCTGTCTCAATCTATAGTTCAAATTTTAAGAGAGCGAACAGAAAAGAGAGACAATATTAGTAGTACATACTACAATAAAATAGGACATAAACAACAGCATAAGGCTTGCTTAATACTGAATTATAAGACTTTCAAATTTTGAAACTTAAAAAGTTTCTTAAAGGCACTATTTAGAGATTTAGTGACATAAAAAGTTTGATTGAAAATCTACTCAATCATTAATCCTGGCGAACCACCTGGTCACCTAAGGCAGTATATATACACGATAAATGCACAGAGTTAAGAACATATTCATTTAAAATTTAATAACTTATATAAATACAACAAAACAAAAAATAATTCAGCGTGATCGTCATTGCAAAAATTTCTACTTGTCCCCCTCCTGAAAAAAAAGGAAGAAACACTAAAAACAAAAAATCATTATATTGATATCCCTTTTTTTCCCTTTATCATTTGTTACAGCCTGTAATTTTCAAAATATAGACAACCACGACTTTTTTTGGTCAGTTTGAGTAAAAAGTTTGGACATACTTTCATGAAATGCTTTATAATTATTCCTTATTAATTATTATTTGACCAATATAGCTATCTAGATATGCTTATAAAGATTAATTGGGGGTTAAGGTCAGGAAACTGCGGAGGAGGATAAAAAGTTTTATATGCTCGATTTTTTTTTCAATGTGCCATTTTTATGTATGTTCCAGATTGTTATTCTGTTGGAAGATCCAACTTGATGAAAATACTCAAATTATCCATGTTAGAAGCAGCATTTTCTTGCAAGGTAGTTTGATAGCCAATATCATTCGTTATAGACTCGATAAATATAAAATCTTCGATCCTCCACCACACATTCCCAGAATAAAATAGAGCAGCCGCCGTGTTTGAATTCCGGATTTGAATTATATAATATAATCATATATATATATATATATATATATATATATATATTGTAATTTTATGTAATGTTTTGCGCTATAATTATGTTTTTTAATACAAATGTATTTTTAAATGAACCACTGAGGTTAATAAGCTTATATTCTGATATTATTACTATTGAATCATTTTATCAACAGTTTAGTGAAGAAAAGCAATATGCATATGGGAACTTTACCTATGACTTCACTTTGTATTAAAGTTCGTCACAGATTTACAAATTTAACCCTTTAAAGGGCCATTTTTTTTAAGTCGTATTATGTTAAAATATTTTTACGTTTGAAATTAGAATAAGAAAAGGGATTCATTTAACTTATTAGATAAATTTAATTTCATTAATTAATTAATTTGGTTAATTAATTATCAAATCAAGAAACATCATTTTGTGTAAAAAAAAGAACTAAAGCATCTAAGTTTCTGTCTTTCTAAAAAACACTTAACTTATGCCAGCCTACATAAATTCATACAAAGATTGATAAATTTGGTGGGAAGCAAACTTCCCACGGCCCTAGAAAGGGTTAATATAAGTTACAAAAGTGGAATTTCATCCATCTAGATCTTTCGTTATAAAAATATCAAATTTATGATTTGGTCCAGAACTTTTTATAAATTTACAATTTGATGAATTTGGTCCAGAACGTTTTACAGATATACGGGTTTTGTGCTAAAAAACTCCTTCTTTACGTTTTTATTTTTTATTCATGGTTTTCATTCATTTACAGTTAGATTGAGATTTATCACGATTACATGAATGTGAATAAACAGACGACCCATCCGTTAACGGATTTGTTTCAAAATTTGAATCGAATCTATTTATTAGACATTAAAACTGACATTTTACCGATCTAACACTTTAATTATCGTATTTGTTTGCACTGAAATAAACAAAAGGCATTTCGTTCAAGCTTTGATGGAAATATTCAAATTTGGTAAAATCTCATGCGCCGACTTCAATTACTTTTTGAGTGTACAGGCAGTGGGAGATAACTCGAAAAATATGTATTTTCGGATTGAGGTTGAACTAAAACCAGCCGATTTATCATAATATTGCGTTCAAATAATGTTACGATTGGGATACTTTTTTCGATATTAAGTATATGAGGAAGTAAAAAATAAACATCTTTCTTTCATTCCTAAAAAAGTTCTATATCAAAAACATTAGTGTATATATTTTACTAACAATAAAGATGAATGTATGTGTGTACGCCGCAGTGGCCTGGTGGGAAGGACTTGGCTTGTGAGCCGTAGGGTTTCAGGTTCGTGGCCCGATTCCTCCGAAGAAACGTTGTGTAAGGGGGTCTGTTGCACGATAAATCCGTCATGCCAAACGTCCTCTCGCTGTTGTGGAGAAGAGGGTGCCAGTTCAGGTATCGTCCTCGTCATCTCTCCGTGGTTCAAAATTACGAGGTCCGTCCCAAAATAGCCCTATTGTTGCTTTAAAACGGGACTTTAATAAAACTAAACTAAACTAAGCTAAAGAATGTATATGTGTGTTGATGCTTTACATGCAATTTCATTTGACCTTACAGCTACAAAAATTGGAAAATATATATGCTTTTGGACTGTGGGCATCTGTATTTAGGAGGAATTTTTAAAAAAATTCTGTTCGAATTTTAATAAATTTAAAAATTAAGAGGAATTTTGGATTTTTTTCAAAATAATTTGCGAAAATATTGCTGATCGAAAAAGGTATTTAGCACCTTTATAAAATATAAACATTTTTCTTTCTAATGATTCAAATTTGATAGGCCTGAAAGTTTTTCTGAATATTGAACTTTTTTCAAAGAAAAATTTTATCCATAATTTACTACAACAGATTGATTAGAACAGATTAGCCTTGAAATTGAAACCGTTTTATCGAATACTTATACGAATGGGTTTTTTTTTATTGTTGAAAACATAAGAAGTATTCTATTTAATATCTCTGCAGTTTACATGGCGAGTAAAAAATGAAATTATAATATCGCGAAATTTAGACAGCTAGTTTAGATGATTATTTAGCTTATTTAGTTTCTTTTTATATGTGCTTATAAATGTTTAGTGTCAGGGAACTGAGGAAGAATTTAAAAATGTCTTATCTGCTAGATATATTAACTTTTCTTTCACATTAAAAAATATTTTTCGGATTGCTATCATGTTGAAGAATCCAACTTAATGAAAACTCCAAACTCTCAGTGCTAGGCCATTTCTTCTCAGGTCATTAGTAACCAATATTGTTTAGTATAAGATTCGATAAATAAATAATATTGGAAAACTTTATGCTATATAGTTTAATCTCGGATTAGAATTACATTTCGTAGTTTTATGAGTAGAGTCATTTGCAGCACTTATTTGTAATATAATGCAATATTTTGCGAAATAAGAATAGGTTTTGGTTTAAGTGCATTTTTTTAAACTAGCCACTTTGATCAATAACGCAGTCCCCTATAACGTGACTTTCTATAAAGTGTAAAATGAATCACGGATTTACAAATTAGATGTAAATAACAAAAGCGGAATTTCATCCATTTAGCTAGTTTTGTTACAAAGTTATCAAATTTATCATTTGATGAGTTTGTTCCAGAACTTTTTGTAAATATACAGTTTTTGTGTTTAAAAAAAACTCGTATCGATTGACATCTGTTTAGTTCTTTCTCTTTATTATTATTTTTTTATTAATCGTATTGATTTTTTTTACAAATAGATTGAGAATTATTCCGTTTACAAAGCATGTGAATGCACAGACGAGAAAAGGATAAGTCTATTCCCATATTTTTTTCAAAATTTGATTCATTTCTATGCTTTAGACATTAAAACCGTGTTCCAAGATTACTGATCTAGCTCTTAGATTTCTCAAGCTGCCGAATTGGTTTGTACTTAGATAGAGAAAGTTCTTGTAAATGGATTGCGTTGAAAATTTCATGAAAGTCTACGAATTTGATAAAAGTCACGTTAGAAAATCTATAAATTAGATAAAAGTCGTAGTTAGAAATGAAACAGAACCTGTAAAGGACAATTTGATACGACCTTAATAAAAATAGCAAACTGGTGCTTAAAAACCACTCTGTTGTTGAAAATCATCAATATCAAAATTTATAAAAAAGCTCTAATTGAAAATGAAACAAGTACTATACATTTTTTTAAAAATTCAATTCCTACTTACGTCAACAATGAAAATTTTTAGTTTTGTTACTTTTTATTAAATAATTATAAAAAAATTATAAAGTATCAAAAAATTATTCATTTTCTCAAGAATTTCATTCGCGTTCTTAACTTTCAAGAAAAAAATACTGAAATAATCGGATTTTACTAATTGAGCTACTGCTTGTTGATTTCAAGTCTCATTATAAACTGCTAAAATTCTATTCACAGTATTAAAAATTAATTAAATTTAGTAATTAATGAATTAAAATCTGAAAAACTGTATTAACATCAAACGTTCATCCACTGCAAGTTTAAAAAAATATATTTGAAGTTGAGTGGATGAATAAAAAATATTTTATTAATGATTGAAAATTTGAATAAGATATATAAATATATATAGGGAGAGTGCGAACTAATAGTACGAATTGAAAAAAGAATCAATATATCCTATGAGCTATCTAGGCGTCAAGTGTATATTAAATAATGGTAAAATTACTTCATAGCCTTGTATTTATTCTAAACTACATGTTAAATACACTTCTCCAAAACTTGATTGTCGCATAAAATATCTGTTAAAAATGTAATTGGGAAAATTTTGTTTGTTTTCGTTCAAGCTTTGATGGAAATATTCCAATTTGGTAAAATCTCATGCGCCGACTTCAATTACTTTTTGAGTGTACAGGCAGTGGGAGATAACTCGAAAAATATGTATTTTCGGACTGAGGTTGAACTAAAACCAGCCGATTTATCATAATATTGCGTTCAAATAATGTTACGATTGGGATACTTTTTTCGATATTAAGTATATGAGGAAGTAAAAAATAAACATCTTTCTTTCATTCCTAAAAAAGTTCTATATCAAAAACATTAATGTATATATATGACTAACAATAAAGATAAATGTATGTGTGTGTTGATGCTTTACACGCCATTTCGTTTGACCTTGCAGCTACAAAAATTGGAACATATATATCCTTGGGCTGTGAGCATCTGTATTTCGGAAGAATTAAAAAAAAATTCAGTTAGAATTCTAATAAATTTAAACATTAAGAGGAATTTTGGATTTTTTCCGAAATAATTTGCGAAAATATTGCTGAACGAAAAATAAATTTAGCACCTTTATAAAATATAAAATTTTTTCTTTCTAATGATTCAAATTTGATAGGCCTGAAAGTTTTTCTGAATTTTGAACTTTTTTCAAAGAAATATTTTATCCATAATTTACTACAACAGATTAGCCTTGAAATTGAAACCGTTTTATCGAATACTTATTCGTTTTTTTTTTATTGCTTGAAACGTAAGAAGTATTCTATTTAATATCTCTGCAGTTTACATGACGAGTAAAAAATGAGGTTATAATATCGCGAAATTTAGATGTACCGGATATTTACATTTTTAAGAGCATGATAATGCTAAGGGACTGTATCTATTATAATTATTTGTTGACACAATAAATAAAATTTAGTAAGAACAGTTAACATAGCATGCTGTTAATGACAGACATTTTAGACATGAATTTATATCTAAATGATTTATCTGACGACAAATCCGTTTAGTGTTCCCTGGGAACCAGCTGGTCTCTTGAGGCGACTAGTAAGAAACTATTCTGTTTTCATTTTTGTAACTAATCTCAGTAATAAGTCTGTGAGGTTACCATAAAGCCAACGATAATATGTAAAATGAGATTGATTTAACCAAACAAATCCTTTTTTATACACGCTGTGATGCCATTTGCCTTGCCTACATTAAGTGAAAATTAAAAAGAACATGTAAGGGGCATTTAATATAATACGGCACTAATATAAATAGCAACTTGAAGCTTAAAATCACCTTGTTGGCAGAACTAATGAACATTAAAGTTTGTAAAAAGTTTCTAAATGAAACTAAAAAAACAATCAATATACTCCATGAACCATCTAGGCATCTAGTGTGAATTACATAAATAAGGTTATGATTTCTTCAAGGCATTATATTTATAATGAAAGTTAAAATACACTTCTAAAAAATTCAACAAGGGACATCTATCTATAAAAAATTGTATTTTTAAGCTTGCATTGTGGCAAACGATAACTATTAATTTGAGTAAAAAATTCTTTAAACGCTGCTGATCTACGTGTCGGCATGATATATTAGATTAATTTAATAATGCATGAAGTATTTGTATTTTTCAAACACAATATAAATGAAGAAATTATACAAACTATAAATAATAAAGACACTTGTTTTTTTAGTATGTATTTAGTACATACCAACAATTCAATGGATACGTTAAAAACGTACATAAAAATCATTTTATAAAGATTTTTTTGTTTAATTTTTTTTGTGTTTAAATTTTTTTTGACATAATAATTATTTTCCTTAAAAAAATATAAAACTGTATACATATCACATAAATAGTTAAAAATATCACAGAAAAATAAAAAAAAATATCACAGAAAATTAAAAAAAATATCACAGAAAAAATTTAAAAAATATCACAGAAAAATAAAATATCACAGATAGGCATTTAAGTATCACAGAAAATTAAAAAAAATATCACAGAAAAAATTTAAAAAATATCACAGAAAAATAAATATCACAGAAAAATAAAATATCACAGATAGGCTTTTAAGTATCACAGAAAAATAAATATCACAGATAGGCTTTTAAGTATCACAGAAAAATAAATATCACAGATAGGCTTTTAAGTATCACAGAAAAATAAATATCACAGATAGGCTTTTAAGTATCACAGATAGGCTTTTAAGTATCACAGATAGGCTTTTAAGTATCACAGAAAAATAAATATCACAGATAGGCTTTTAAGTATCACAGGTAAGCTCATAAGTATCACAGACAAAGAAATATCACAGATAGGCTTTTAAGTATCACAGATAAGCTCATAAGTATCACAGACAAAGAAATATCACAGATAAGCTCATAAGTATCACAGAAATGCTTGTAAATATCACATTCAAAAAAAAGAAATATCACAGTAAAAAAAAAAAGAAATATCACAGTAAAAAAAAAAGAAATATGACAGTAAAAAAAAAAGAAATATCACAGACAAAAAAAGAAATATCACAGTCTAAAAATAACACAGACAAAAAAAAAAAGAAATATCACAGTAAAAAAGAAAAAAAGAAATATCACAGACAAAAAAAGAAATATCACAGTCTAAAAATATCACAGACAATAAAAATTATCACAGTCTAAAATATCACAGAAGTGAAAAAAAAATAATCACAGATAAAAAAAAGAGAAAAAAATTTGGAATTTAGATAGATTAAAAAAATATTCAAATGATATGCAAAAATAAATATTATTCAATCATAATAGTTCTTTTTTTTTTTCGCTTTCTGGCTGATCACATTGCTATGGTGACAAATTAGAATTGCTTCTGATTTCTTCTGAACTGTTTTTAACAAGTGATTTCGGTCTATTTTTTTATAGCTTTTTTTCATTTTGTATAAATTTGACGGATGAGAACTTTAATCTTGCCTCAATGATATTTTAAATTTAGATAAGAATGCTTTTGCCGTAGATTTTTTTTTACTTTTTCCTATTACTTTATGGATTTTTTTTCTTCTTTTATCCGTTTTTCCCCCCCCCTTTTTTTTACTTTTTCCATCGGTTATAAAAATTTTTTGTTGGTTTCTTCATTTTGAAAATTTGGAGTGATAAATGATTTAGTAATGCAAAAATTTTAATTTTGATGAGACAATTCTTCCAATTTACATCCATTCGCAGTTAATATAATTTTTCTTCTTCTTTTATTATTTTGAAGTTTTTTTTTGGTTAATTTTTTTTCATCTTCACTTTTTCCGGAATGATTGAACGAATTTTGTTAGTTCTCTGTCCATGAGTTTTTCTAGGGGTTCTGAGCTGTAGTCTATTGGAGAATCTGCTTGAAAGGCTGTTGATGCATCTTCTGTTATTTTAGATCGAGATTTTGAAGAATTTTTTTCTTTTTTGATGCTTTCTTCCAAAAGGATATCTAAATATTTCAGAGTTGGCCAAACATAAATAATGTCCCAGTAAGAAAAAAATGTTATTCTAATTGCAAACCACAGTAATGTAACCAGCATAAGTTTTTCCAATAATTTCGTTTCCATTTTTGTCAGTTAAAGTCCCAATATAATGCGCCAGACGAGTTTTTATTGATAGATTTCAGATTATGTTGTGATTGGGTCAAATGTATTTTTACATTCTGATTAGTTTTGTGTCTTGCAAAAGAAACAATACATTTTCAACAATGTCCGTTTTTCAACAATACACAATTCGTTATATTTTGCTTTTGACTACAATTACAATATCAATTATATTTTAGAAGATGACACTGTTTACAACAATCGAAGGGATTTCACTTTCTTTGTTGTTCAATACCTCATTGTTTTATATTTTCTTTATTACTTTCTCCTGCACTAAGTACAAAGTTAGAAAGTGTTATAATTTTCATAAGATTATAGTTCGAAATTTCGACGAATCTACAATTTTGAGAGCTCTTAGAATCAGAAAAACACTTTTTTTGATTATATGGTTCAAGTTATTTTTGAATACAATAAGCCATTAACGCATTGAGAATAGCAATCAAATTTTGTATTTTAATTTTAACGCCACTTAAATACATACATTCCTGTAAAAAGTTTATTGAAAGGAATGCAGACATTCATTTTTTGTTTAGGTGTCCTTCGACATGTAAACACAATTTCTGGAAAACGGAAAGGAAACCAATTTTTAATCTACACTGATAATAAAGACAAATGTGTGTGTATGTGTGTGTGTGTGTTGATGCTCTAAAAGCCACGCCGTTTGACGTACAGATACCAAGTTTAGAACATATATATTTAGGAAATGGGAATGTAGACATTGGGACGACTTTTTTTGAAATGCTAATTAGAGTTTTAGTTCAAGATAATACAAACGTTTGATGTTTTTTCTCCGTAAAATTCTCCGTAACATCCGTAATTCAAAAAAGATTTTTACATTGTCTTAAAATTCAAAAAATTGTCTTTTGAATGATACCAATTTTAAAATAAATAAATAATTATAAAATTATAAAATAAATTATAAAATAATATTTTGCATTGCACATAGACATCAATGTTGAACGATTCCTCTTTTTATATTCATATATATTTAAAACTTTTTTCCAAACAAAAATGCCTTTGTTCTAATAGCAGTTTAATCACTTCCGTTTGTTTATATTTTTATTGAAATTTTTCGAGAACTGCCAGAAAATTAGAAACAGATGCATAGTATAGTAAATAATAGCTTAAGACTTCCAGAATATTAAGTTATATGACTGTCAAAATTTGAAGCTTGGTGTAAAAGCTCTTCTGTTACTAAATTACATAAGCAGGTTAATTGAAAATTTATGCTAGCATTAATCTCCGCAGATTAGCTGGTGGTTAAAGGGGGCTAGTATACAATAAATATACAGTGTTAAAAACATATTCACGTAATATTTAACACCGTATAATTAAATAAAACAAAACACAATTCAACATAAATGTACTGCTACCATTTTTATCTTCACCCCCCGAAGAAAAGAGAGAGCTGAAAAAACAAAACAGTAGGTATATTAACAATTCTTTTGCGTATCTCTGGCATTTATTACCGCTATTTATTTTCTAAGTATAGATAAGCACGCCTGTTTTTTGGCCAGTTTGTGTAAAAATTTTAGGCATCCTTTTACGTCGCCAATAAATATATAGTTAAGAACATATTAACGTAAAATTTAACATCTTATAAATTTAAAGTGAGGAAAATAAATAATTCAACTTAATCGTTACTGCTACCATTTTTATCTGAAAGAGAGAGAGAGAGACTCCCTTAATATTCAGTTATATAATTATCAAAATCTGAAGCTTAAATATTTTGCTGAAGAACCTGTTTAGAGACCAAGTTACATAAAAAGTTTCATTGAAAATTTAAGCGATCGATCATGAATGACGGCAAACCAGCTGGTCGCTAAAGGTTGTTACTATACAACAAATGTATGGAGATAAGAACATATTTACATAAAATTTAACACATCACATAATTGAAACAAAAAATAATAAATCAGCGTGATCGTCGCTGCATTCATTTTTATTTGCCCCTCCCCTCCCTTCCCCCCCCAAAATAGAGAACTCATAAATTAAAAATGTAGTATTAACATTTCTTTTTATCCCTTTGGCAATATTACCGCTTTTAATCATTCAAGCATGGCTAACCAAGATATATTTTGGCCAGTTTCAGCAAAAAGTTTAGATCGGTTTTCCTAGAATCCAGTGGCGTAGCAAAAATTAAGTTTTGTATTTGCTCTTTCCGTAGGAGTGCCTGTACTGCGAATGGAACTTGTAACGAACTGGACATTAGTTCAGTTTCTCTTAGCTGCATAAATTTGTTGCACCAAATCCAGTAGTGAAGCGTAGAATGAAGTACCACAACTGTTCGTGCCTTTACTTCCTTACGAGGAAGTTTTATGTCTTTTATATATGGGGGAAAACTTGTGCTTTACTACATTGATATGAAGTTTAAATCTCCTTCGCAAAACAAGCTCGTATTGTATCAAATTGATTGGAGTAATAGGATTGTAATTGGAGAAATTTGTATAATAGAACTTTTTTGTTGTCTCATCTTTTTGGGACTGAAATAAATCAAAAAATATTCCGTCTTGGTACCTCTCTCTCAAAATCTGTCTTTCTTGGCATTTTTACCCTCTTAGCCCCTATCTCTTCACCACTGCTAGTATAAACCTTATCAGACAAGTTATTTTTAAACTTACAACTTATCTTCTTATTAAAGATCAGGGGGCTTCTGCCCCGATGGTTTTCTCTCGCCAACGCCGAATGATGTCCGATACTGTGCGCGATGTTTCGTCAGTCCCAGTGAGAAAATTTCTAAACTTTACTGGTCATTTATTCAATGCTTTAAATTGAATCTTCCCCTGATGAGAGCATACATTTGTTGATCAGCATACTTCCAATTGAAAACTCAAAGCTCCACAGTGAGAACATTTTTGCTTATATTTTAAATATCCAAATATTTATTGGGTTTTTCACGTTTTGCCGCCAACATAGCAGCTTCACGATCATCTTTCCTTTCCAAATTGTCAGATTCTCGGTCGGTCTTTCTTTGTTTCTTTTTAAATCTGATATCGCTAGATGCCCAATACTATTAACAAAAACACTGTTATGTTAACACGTGTTTGTTTAGGCATTCAATAATTCAGACGATTGCTAGCTGAGAGAAAAAAAATTTCCGTTTTTTGAAAAAAGCAAACCGGAAAGCTATTCGTTAGTATTGCCCCAAAGAGTGTGTTTAAAAGTAGAATTAGTAATTAATAATGTTTTAAATTCATTTGTGTCAATTTGGTGTTAAATAAAGCCGTCTATTTCTTAATTTTTGAACCTTTCACCCTCAAGAGCAATATAAATACTTACTACGACGTAATAATAATTACTATTAAATATTGCAAGCAATACCGGCAAAACAAACCTCAATTTTCAAAAGTCAGGTAACTCGGTGTCTACCAATTTCAAAGCGAATAAAGCCCAATGTTTTTATAATTTTTTTTGTTTAATAGAGGAAATTTTGCGTCTTTGCTATGTTGTTTCTTGAACAGGTGCGATTGCTATATTTATTGCTAGTGTGAAAACAATTACTGAGAAATACGAATTTAAAATGAATTGATAAGAATTTAATGTCATGCTGGTGTTCAGTAGGCGTTTCATGAGTGGTCCCGTTCCATTCATCACCGTTCATAATAGCAAGACCCAAACTCAATCAGTTCTCGTAGAATCGCAAACTGCCATGTCCATCATTCTAACCCAAATCATTTAATATTGATATTCTTATTAATACTCTTACTCGTATTTTGTTAAATATCAAGCATACAACAATTTTCTCCATATTGATTCTTCATATGTTCATTTCGGGATTTAAGTCAGTTGGAAGTCACAAATTCCTGCACCCCGATATTTCAAACAACTAGAGTATTTAACTTTTACTCTTATAGATTTGAATTATACTTTTCCATTACAACATTGTCTAAAAGGCGACTGTTAAAAGTAAGTCATAATTTCCGTGAAATGATTAAATAAACCCAAGTCAAATTCAAAGTGAATCTGCTTTAAATTTAAACATGACTTAATTTATATCTCTACTAGAAATAAAGATGAATGTGTGTTGCTCCTCAACAGGTCACTTCGTTTTATTTACAACTACCATTCTTTGCACATATGTACTTTAGAAATTGCAAATGTGCAACTTGAAGCGATTTTTTTAAAATTTTTTATTAAAATTTAATTAAAAAATATTAAGCGAAATTTTAGTGTTTTTCTTCATTAATTCTAGAAAATATAGAAAAAAAAATCTCTTTCTAAATTATTTTTTTAAATTTCGAAAAATTATTATTTCAACTGCACCAGTTTTGTTTGCGGAATAATTTATAGCCTATGGCAACGTCTAATGCAAGACAAATTATTCCCTTTAAAAAATCTAAATTTAAATAATCGTAATTATGTTTCATTCTCTTTGGAAAGAACTTTAAATATTGAACTTTATGAACATGCAAAGATGATGCGACGGCTAATTACTTTGCATCGTGACAAAAGAAAAAAATAAGCATCATCGTCGTTTATTGACCCTCAAAGCAATCCAGGGAGACAAGGTTGATCTGATAGAAAAATAGCCGGAACCGCCTTTAATCGCCAGGTTTGTTTAGTGTAATTTCACTTACACTGTTTAGCCTTCTTTCGTCAGAAAAAAAAAATCTCATGTTTTTATAGTGTTTGTTTCGGAACGGGCATTCACCTTTTGGGATTCCAAAACGTAAAATCATCAGGTGTTTTCTAGAAGGGACTGCGAGAAGTTGTTGCAAGTAGAGTGGAAAACAATTGGTTTCAGGGATTCTAATTATGCTTACTTTCGTATGAAGTGACAGAAATTATTTTAAATAAAAGCCTCGGAATTGTTTAATTTTTAGAAGAAAGATTTCACAACTAAAATTGACGATACACAGAAAGCTATCAAATTTCATATCAAATTTGGATGGCGTGATACGTAAAAGGGTGCCTTTTGTAAGCATAGCATATCTTCACATATAATAAGTAGAAGCGAGGAACTTTCTTAAATTTGGTCGAGGTCTTTTTTAAATATCAATACAATGAGAGTAATGGAGGAAGGGGAGACCCGGGAAAAGGACTGTTCATTAGAAATGCTCACGCATATTCTCTAATAAAAATGTTATTACCACGCCTCATTTGTGGAAGATCATGAATGCCTCGATGTTAAGATTTTAATTATCAGATTCCCACTTATGAGCATTTTATGCTTCATTGAATAATAAACAAAACCGATTATTCATTTCAGAGGCCTTTTAATCAAACGACTGAAACCAAAAGTTGATACAGATACACAATTTTTTTAACGAAATCAGTAATAAATTTTTGTAGCGGTCACATAACTTTACTATCTTCTATTTTGATACAACAGATGGCGCTGCCTTATTAACTTCAATGTATATTTCCCATGATCCTTCTTCTTAATTGTGGTAATTAGATTGTATTCTAAGTGAGTGTCGTGTATTTTCCTGTTTGTCACGTGAAATTTGGAGCTTAGAGAATATTTAAATAACTGTTCCTGAAACTCGTCTGTTATTTTCATCTACGTCATAATGAAGTTATGCAGAGTCTCGTGCCTCTACAATTTCATTTATGTAAGTTGTTACGGTTTTTTTGGGGGGGAGGGGGGGGTTATTGCGTTGCGAATGCATAGACGGATAGGCAAACAGGCCATTTTTGAATTCAAAATTTGAATTTTTCCTTAATACTATACATTAGACACAGAAAATGTGTTCCAAATATTACTGATCTAGCTCTTTGGTTTTTGAAATAATTGAATTTGTTTTCACTCAAACAAAAAAAAAATGATATAAATGGATTTTATACAAAATTTATCAGAAAAATCTATAAATTTGGTAAAAGTCATATATTTCCTAGATCGAACCTAATTCATTTTTAAGTTATCATTTTTGCATCTAGACGAAGAAACAGATATACCTCGAAAAATAGGTTTTTCAGATTGAGGAAGGTATGAAACGTGACAATTAGTCAAAATTGACAATTATGATGATTTTTTTTAATCCATCGTATGCCAGAAAATAAAGAATAAACAACTTTATCTCATTTTTAAATAAGTTTTTCACTTTGAATATATTATTATACATTATTTATGCTATTAATAAAAATGAATGTGTTTGTGTTGGTGCTTGGCAGACCATATCGCTTGATTTACAGATACCAAATTTGGCAATATATTTCTTGGAGGATGGGAATTTAATTCGAAATGATTTTTTAAATTTAAACTAAAATTTTTATTCATTAAAAGTAAATTGAATTTTGCTGTTTTCCCACATCATAAATTATCCCATATCACATCATATATTTTTTTACAATGTTTTAAAATTTTATAAATTGTCACTTTAGTGATATCATTAAATAAATGTGCAATTTTTCTAAATTTTGGTACGTTTTAAAAATTAATTTTTTGCTTAAATTTAAAAAATAGATTACAATGTCACCCTTAAACTTCTTTCATTATTTCATCAAGTATTTAATAGTGAGATTTTCTGCCATTTTTGACAGCTTTAAAAGGTTTGATTATGTAACCGTATAATTTATAAGACAAAAAAAATGTAAAGTTATAATATTGTGTAATATTATAACTTCATAATATAATAGCTTATTAATATATTGCCTGGCTTATTTATTGTATAAATAAATAAGCCAGACATTTTTAATATCGCTATAATTTTAAGAGACTATCCGAATTAGAAAGCTTCAAGTAGACATTAAATAAAACTTATTATGGCATGGTATTGATGACAGAGAATTTGGCGGAATCGTAGACATGAAATTATATGTAAGTGCTAAATATAAACACAAATATAATCAATATTTCCTGCGAACCAACTGGTTGATTTAGAGGACAAGAAATAATTATGTGTTTAGTTTCTCAATTTTCTTCAGTAATAATGTAATTAGGTTGCATTAAAGCCAATTTAATATGTAGTTAGAGATGGATTCAACCGAACAGTATTTGTATTCCTGCCGTGATGCCATGTGTCTTGTTTCCATTAGTTAGAAATTGAACAGAAGATGTAAAAGATAATATGATATGACATTAATGAAAATGACAAATTAATGGTTAAAACTACTCTGTTGTTGGAAATT
The DNA here is from genome assembly GCF_947563725.1 of Argiope bruennichi. Taxonomy (NCBI): domain Eukaryota; kingdom Metazoa; phylum Arthropoda; class Arachnida; order Araneae; family Araneidae; genus Argiope; species Argiope bruennichi. The sequence continues at coordinate 22,429,452 of NC_079154.1, read as the reverse complement.
ATGTACATCAAGATTTATAAATAAAGCTCTAATTGAAATTGAAAAAAGAATCAACATATCCAATAAACGTCTAGACATCTCGTGTATATTACATAATGATAAAGGTAACTTCATAGCCTTGTATTTATTCTAAGCTACACTTCTCCAAACTCGATTCTGACGTAATCCATCTATAAAAAATGTATTTTCCAGAATGAATTTTGGAAAATGGGAGTTATCAATTTTAATTTGAGTGGAATTGTTTCAAATGCTGCTGATCTAAGTGTCAATATGATATATTTGATGAGTTTATTGCAGCATAAAGTATATGCATTTTTCAAACACAATATAAATGAAACAATTGATAAACGATAAATAATCAAGACGCTCGTCATTTTTGTATGTATTTATTACATACCAAAAGTACAATGAATACTTTAAAAACGTACATCAAATCACTTTTAAATATTTCAAGTTTTAAAATTTTTTTGTACTAAGATTTTTTATTTCTTTTTTTTTTGTAATTCTTTTTTCAGTTTTAAATATTTTTAATATAATTCTTTACAATTAAATACTTTACAACAAAATTAATTTTTAGTAAACAAATATATATATATATACATATCACAGAAATGCTTCTTTAAATCACAGAAAAAAGCTCCTCAATAAATATCACAGATATGCTTATTATCACAGACAAAATATCACAGATATGTTCATTATTAAAGACAAAATATCACAGATATGCTTATAATCAGAGACAAAATATCACTGTCAAAAAATATCACAGATAGAGAAATATCACAGTCAAAAATATCACAGATAAAGGGAAGAAAAATTTTAAAAAATTTGAAAGTATAAAAAAAACAATATTTAAATTATCTATAAAATAGATATGATTCAATCATAATAAGAGAAATTTTAAAAAATTGGAAAGGATGAAAAAAAAAAACAATATTTAAATTATATATAAAATAGATATTATTCAATCATAATAAGTCTTTTTTTTAAAGCTTTTGGGTTCATCACTTCGCTCTGGTGACAGTTAGAAAGGCTTCTGATTTCTTCTGAACTGTTGCTAGTAAATGATTTGGGACTCTTTTCATTTCATTTTGTGTAGATTTATAACAATGATAATTTAATCGATGATATTTTAAATTTAGATGATTATACTTTTGCAGTTTTTTTTTAACTTTTTCTTATTGCTTCATAGTTTTTCCCCCCATTTCTAAATTTTTTAAAAACTTTTTTTTTTTGCTTTTTCCATCGTTTTTTAAATTTTTTTGTTAGTTTCGTCATTTTTAAAATTTGGAGTCTTCTTTAATGATTCAATAATAAAGAAATTTGATTTTGACCAGGCAATTCTTCCAATTTAGATGCAATTCCAATTGATATAATTTTCTTCTATTTCTATTTCAAGTTTTTTGGTCAGATTTTTATTATTAATTTGAATTTTTTCGGAATGATATGGCGAATTTTGTTATTTCTCTCTCCATCAGTTTTTCAATGGGTACTGATCTGTAATCTGATCTGTTGAAATTAGAATTAAAATATCATTACATGTATATATACATAATATTAAAGGTGATTTCGTGAATAACATTAAACAAAAGTGATAGAGTTCCTTAGATATTTTTATTCTTTACTAGCCGCCTTTGCCTACCAGCCGGTTCGCCAATCTTAATGTTCGTTAAAATTTTAATAATTAAATATTTTATGCAATTCCTACTTTAATAACTTCTTCATCAAAATATTTTAAATCTTCAAATTCTGATAGTCATATAATTTACTCATAATATTATAAAGGCCTTCAGTCATAACGTAATATGTATCTCTCTCTAAATTTCTGTTAGCTCTCGTAGAATTTATTCCTTAAATTAAAGTGGAAAGGAGTAATCTGCAATTAATGTAATAATATTTTTTACTGAAACAAAGCATTATTTTATAATATTGTTACAAAAAATTTTCTTTTACAAAATACCGTCTATCAATCATAATAACGTAACACATTTAATCGCTATAGTTCAGAAGCTTGCTTGCTGTCTAATCCTCTAAAATCTTTTACTTGTCGGCGACTCCGACTTCTCTCACACACGACTTCTGACGATACACACGACTTCTTCTCTGCAGATTCAGAGTGCCCATCTTTTATAGCTCCGGTAGGCGGGGCTAGAATCATCAGACCAATCAGGGCGTACCTGGGTGTATCTCGGTTATTACTGGATGGATCGTGAAAGTTCTCGAACTTTCCAGTATTATCCATTTAGTCGCCAAATTCGTCACCAAGTCACCAAAAGGTCGCCAAGCTCTGAGGTCATTGACGCGGCAGCTGCTCAGCACAGATCTTACAACGGTCTTTCTTGAGATGACACTAGTCGTGCCGGGTAGCAAAATTACAGATTTGTAACAGTGCTCCCCTCTTTAAAGACTGACGTCCTGACAGTCCCACTTCAATCCAACTGCTGGCATAGGCTTCCGAAAAATGTGATGATGTTGATGCGTTTGGCGACTTCCGCAGTTTCGAAGACGACATCATTCACTAATTTGGCGGCGACTAAAGATCCATCCAAACCTTCTCAATGCTTTTGATTCGGACCTCTTCGTCGTTTCGGATTGTACACCCAGACTTGATTTCTCTTCTTAAAATGCAGGGTGTCCCATGGAGCCAAACACCGCATCGCAACTGAGCCCTCCGGAGCGAATTCTAGCCAGGCTGGTCTGTTTTTCATTTTGAACTTTTTCCGTCGAGTTAACCGAATATCAGGATTGTCCAACAGTGCCTTCCAGAGTCTTCTTGACAACCAGGGATTCGCCTTCGTCGGCAGAGCTTTCACGGGAATACCGATTAATGGCTCATCCTCATCACTCGAGAATTGACCGCAGCTCTCCACGCAGGATCTTTTGAAGAGGACATCTGCCTTTTGCGGGAAGGGTTCCTCGGCGATGACATAACTGATCCGGATACACAGAAGATTCTTTGGCTCCTTTTTGCATCGCACTCCTATGCAAATCCACCGCAAGGTTGAATCCTTTAAGGAGATCGAGGCCGATACTACAGGGATCAGCGATTCCAGCCACGTAATCTTTATCCATATCACTACGCAAGGAGAGGTTAAGAGGCTGGCAGAGAGGCTGTCCCTTTAACCTTTGGGACGAATCCAATCCAAACAGGGTTGCATTAACTTCTGCATCCTTAGGCATCGACCTACGGGTCGCCACCAACAGACCCGTCCAAACAGAGTTCATCTTCTCCATCCCCAAGTGTTTTCTCCTTCGATTCCCCTTCAGGGGACTCATTCGGAGAAGCCTGTTTCAGCAATGCCATTATTTGACAGTCTCCCTGTTTGTGCATTATTTAATAATATTTTAAAGCATAAAAAAACATACAGCGAATTGAATTGATTAGCTATGTACGCAAAGACGCGAAATGAATTACAGTGTAAAACTGACATAATCTGTGTAATTGTTTTCGGCTAGGGCTGCGTTTAATATTAGTTTGCGATAACTCTCAGAATGGAGTGATAGGGCGGATAGGAGATCATTGTTGACTTATATGGAGACCATGAGTTTTTTGTGAAATAGAAATGGGCGAAATCTAACTGGTGATTGTGGCTGGTTGATGGATCCATTTTTTCTCATATCACTTCAACTATAGATTGGTGGTTTAAATGTATCGTTTTTTTTGTCATATATATATATGTATATATTAAAAACTCTCTGAATATCACGGCTTTCGAAATTATTTGGTAATCTGTGGTGTTATTTTACTCCGTATTTCCGTCATTGCATATTCCATCCAATAGTTCGTTATGTTATTTATATACATTAACTGCTTGAGTAAAAGTAAATTGGGAATATTTTGTGAACCAGACCGAGCAAAAGAATGTGACAAAAAAACAACAATAACTATGACCGTTTCTATTGCCTATATTGGAAACCTCTTCTAACATACTTCTAAGAGGAAAAATGGTCTGCTGAAGTAAAAAATATTATTTAATGCAATTTAACTGATTAAATATTCTGACGAACCATGAATTTTAGTTTTTTACAACAGATTCTCTACTGTTGAATCATGTTTAGTAAAAAATATTTTTTTGAACCAATATTTTAAATAAAAAGAAATATTTCCTCTTTTGTAACTGAAACTAGTTCAGATTTGGCTATTATTATCCTATAAAAACGTACAATTTAAGAATACTTCATTGAACGTTTCAAAATGGATAAGACAGTTTGCCCTGAGTTTCCCCAAGACTGAATTACCTAAAATTATGAAATGACTGATTGTTCTGAAACTGTGACATTCAAACATTTATAATTCACTCTGATTTGACCTCAGAAGAGAGATACATTTTTTTAAATTCAATTTAAAGGTTCTTGTGACAAGAATATGTCACTGAACGTCGTTCTTTAGAACCAAAAGACTGAAAAAAATTATGATTTTTTTTCTGAAGCACATTTATTGACTGAAAAAAAATGAAATATTATTATTTACGGCCCCTTATATCCTTTTGAAAATAAAACCAAATATTTAAGTTTAATGAGAAGTCAGATAAATTCTTATTAGATAAGTCTCTGAGGCATTGCATAGACTATAAAATATTATGTTGTACACATGACACATCAATGCGGAACGATTCTATTTTCTGTACTCATATTTTTTAAAAAAATGCTTCGTTTCAATAGAAAGGGTTTTGTTGTAATTGCAGTTTAATCACTTCTGCTTCAATTTATAGTTACATTTTACAAGAACGAACAGAAAAGGGAGACAATACTAGTAGTACATAGTACAATAAAATAGGACATTAGCCACAGCATAAGGCTTCCTTAATATTATATTATATGACTTTCAAATTTTGAAACTTAAAAAGTTTCTTGAAGACGCTATTTAGAGATTAAGTTACATAAAAAGTTTGATTCAAAATCTACGCGATCATTAATCCTGGCGAACCACCTGGTCACCAGAGGCAGTATATGTACACGATAAATACACAGAGTTAAGAACATATTCACTTAAAATTTAATACTTATATAAATACAACAAAACAAAAAATAATTCAGCGTAATCGTCATTGCAAAAATTTCTACTTGTACGCCCCTCCCCGTCAAAAAACGGAAGAAACCCTGAAAACAAAAAATAAGTATATTAATATTCCTTTTTTTCCTTTATCATTTGTTACAGCCTGTAATTTTCTAAATATAGACAACCATGACTTTTTTTGGTGAGTTTGAGTAAAAAGTTTGGACATACTTTCGTGAAATGTTTTACAATTATTCCTTATTAATTAAAATTCGACCAATATAGCTATCTAGATATGCTTATAAATATTAATTGGGGGTTAAGGTCAGGAAACTGCGGAGGAGGATAAAAAGTCTTATATGCTCGATTTTTTTTCAATGTGCCATTTTTATGTATGTTCCAGATTGCTATCATGTTGGAAGATCCAACTTGATGAAAATACTCAAATTCTCCATGTTAGGAGCAATATTTTCTTGCAAGGTAATTTGATAGCCAACATTATTCGTTATAGACTCGATAAATATAAAATCTTCGATCCTCCACCACACATTCCCAGATAACAATTGAGTAGCCGCCGTGTTTAAATTCCAGATTTGAATTATATAATATAATCATATAAATTTCAGCATTTTTTTTTGTAATATTATGTAATATTTTGCGCCATAAATATGCTTTTTTAATACAAATGTATTTTTCAATGAACCACTTCGGTGAATAAGCTTATATTCTGATATTATTACTATTGAATCATTTTATCTGCAGTTTAGTGAAGAAAACCAATACGCATATGGGAACTTTACCTATGACTTCACTTTGTATTAAAGTTCGTCACAGATTTACAAATTTAACACTTTAAAGGGTCATTTTTTTTCTAGTCATATTATGCTATAATATTTTTAGGCTTGAAATCAGAATAAGAAAAGGGATTCATTTAACTTATTAGATAAATTTAATTTGATTAATTAATTAATTTGTTAATTAATAATTAAGTATCAAATCAAGACGCATCATTTTGTGTAAAATAAAGAACTAAAGCATCTAAGTTTCTGTCTTTCTAAAAAACACTTAACTTATGCCAGCCTACATAAATTCATACAAAGATTGATAAACTTGGTGGAAAGCATACTTCCCATGGCCCTAGAAAGGGTTAATATAAGTAACAAAAGTGGAATTTCATCCATCTAGATCCTTCGTTATAAAAGTATAAATTTATGAATTGCTCCAGAACTTATTATAAATTTACAATTTGGTGAATTTGGTACAAAAATTTTAATGGAGATACGGCTTTTGTGCTAAAATACTCCTTCTTTACGTTTATATTTTATTTTTTATTCGCTGTATTAATTTATACAGTTAGATTGAGATTTATCACGATTACATGAATGTTTATAAGTAGACGACCCATCCGTTAACGGATTTGTTTCAAAATTTGATTCGAATCTATTCATTAGACATTGAAACTGTCCTCCAAGTTTTACCGATCTAACCCTTAAGTTATCGTATTTGTTTGCACTGAAATAAACAAAATGCATTTCGTTCAAGCTTTGATGGAAATATTCAAATTTTGTAAAATCTCATACGCCGACTTCAATTACTTTTTGAGTATACAGGCAGTGGGAGATAACTCGAAAAATATGTATTTTCGGACTGAGGTTGAACTAAAATCAGTCGATTTATCATAATACTGCGTTCAAATAATGTTACGATTGCGATACTTTTTTGGGTATTGGGTACTGTATATGAGAATGTAAAAAATGAACCTCTTTCTTTCATTCCTAAAAAGTTCTATTTCAAATACATTAATGTATATATTTTACAAAAAATAAAGATGATAGTATGTGTGTGTTGATGCTTTACATTCCATTTCGTTTGACATTACAGCTACAAAAATTGGAACATATATATGTCCTTGGGCTTTGGGCATCTGTATTTCGGAAGAATTGTTTTAAAAATTCAGTTAGAATTCTAATAAATTTAAAAATTCAAATGAATTTTTGATTTTTTTCCAAAATAATTCGCGAAAATATTGCTGAAAGAAATATGAATTTAGCACCTTTATAATATATAAAAATTTTCCTTTCTAATGTTTTAAATTTGATAGGCCTGAAAGTTTTTCTGAATTTTGAATTTTTTTCAAAGAAAAATTTTATCCATAATTTACTACAACAGATTAGAACAGATTAGATTTGAAATTGAAACCGTTTCATCGAATACTTATTCGTATGTTTGTATTTTTATTGCTGAAAACGTAAGAAGTATTTTTTTTTAATATCTATGCAGTTTACACGACGAATAAAAAATGAAGTTATAATATCGCGAAATTTCGAAGTACCGAAATTTATGTACCGGATATTTACATTTTTTAAGAACATAATAATGCTAAGGGACTGTATCTATTTGAATTATTTGTTGACACAATAAATAAAATTTAGTAAGACAGTTAAAATAGCATGCTGTTAATGACAGACATTTTAGACATGAATTTATATCTAAATGATTTATCGGAAGACAAATACGTTTAGTGTTCCCTGTGAATCAACTGGTCTCTTGAGGCGACTAGTAAAAAACAATTCCGTTTTCATTTTTGTAACTAATCTCAGTAATAAGTCTGTGAGGTTACCATAAAGCCAACGATAATATGTAAAATGAGATTGATTTAACCAAACAAATCCTTTTTTATACACGCTGTGATGCCATTTGCCTTGCCTACATTCAGTAAAAATTAAAAAGAACATGTAAGGGGCATTTCATATAATACGGCACTAATATAAATGGCAACTTGAAGCTCAAAATCACCTTGTTGGCAGAACAAAAGAACATCAAAGTTTGTAAAAAGTTTCTAAATGAAACTAAAAAAGAATCAATATACTCCATGAACCATCTAGGCATCTCGTGCGCATTACATAAATAAGGTTGATTTCTTCAAAGCATTATATTTATAATAAAAGTTAAAATACACTTCTAAAAAATTTGACAAGGGACATCTATCTATAAATAATTGTATTTTTAACTTGCATTGTGGTAAACTATTAATTTGAGTAAAAAATTCTTTAAACGCTGCTGATCTACGTGTCAGAATGATATATTTAATTAGTTTAATAATGCATGAAGTATTTGTATTTTTCAAACACAATATAAATTAAGAAATTGTACAAATTATAAATAATAGACACTCATATTTTTTGTATGTATTTATTACATACCAACAATTCATTGGATACGTTAAAAACGTACATAAAATCATTTTATAACATTTTTTTTGTACAAAGTTTTTTTATTTAAATTTTTTAATATAATTTTTTTGTGTTTAAATATTTTTTGACATAATAATTATTTTTCATAAAACAATAAAAAAACTATATACATATCACATAAGTAGTTATAAATATCACAGAAAAATAAAATATATATATATATCACCGAAAAATAAAAAAAAAATATCACAGAAAAAATATAAAAAAAAATATCACAGATAGGCTTTTAAGTATCACAGAAAAATAAAATATCACAGATAGGCTTTTAAGTATCACAGACAAAGAAATATCACAGATAAGCTCATAAATATCACAGAAATGCTTGTAAATATCACAGATAAGCTCATAAATATCACAGAAATGCTTGTAAGTATCACAGATAAGCTCATAAATATCACAGAAATGCTTGTAAGTATCACAGGTAAGCTCATAAATATCACAGAAATGCTTGTAAGTATCACAGATAAGCTCATAAATATCACAGATAAGCTCATAAATATCACAGAAATGCTTGTAAGTATCACAGATAAGCTCATAAATATCACAGAAATGCTTGTAAGTATCACAGATAAGCTCATAAATATCACAGAAATGCTTGTAAGTATCACAGATAAGCTCATAAATATCACAGAAATGCTTGTAAGTATCACAGATAAGCTCATAAATATCACAGAAATGTAAATATCACAGACAAAAAAGAAATATCACAGAAATGCGTGTTAATATCACAGACGAAAAAGAAATATCACAGAAATGCTTGTTAATATCACAGACAGAAAAGAAATATCACAGAAATGCTTGTTAATATCACAGACAAAAAAGAAATATCACAGTCTATAATATCACAGAAATGCTTGTATATATCACAGACAAAGAAAAAAAAATAGAAATATCACAGACAAAAAGAAATATCACAGTCCAAAAGTATCACAGATAAAAAAATATCACAGATAAAAGAATGGGAAAAAAATTTGAAATTTAGATAGATTAAAAAAATATTCAAATGATATGGAAAAATAAATATTATTCAATGATAATAGTCCTTTTTTTTTCGCTTTCTGGCTGATCACATTGCTATGGTAACAAATTAGAATTGCTTCTGATTTCTTCTGAATTGTTTTTTTTACTTTTTCCTATTACTTCATGGTTTTTTTTTCTTCTTTTATCCGTTTTTTCCTTTTTTTTGCTTTTTCCATCGGTTATAAAATTTTTTTGTTGGTTTCTTCATTTTTAAAATTTGGAGTCTTCTTAAATAATTCAGTAATGCAAGAATTTTAATTTTGGATGAGACAATTTTTCCAATTTAGATCCATTCGAAGTTAATATAATTTTTCTTCTTATTCTATTGTTTTCAAGTTTTTTTGGTTAGTTTTTCTTTTATATTCAATTTTTCTGGAATGATTCAACGAATTTTGTTAGTTCTCTTTCCATGAGTTTTTCTAGGGGTTCTGAGCTGTAGTCTATTGGAGAATCTGCTTGAAAGGCTTTTGATGCATCTTCTGAGATTTTAGATTGAGATTTTGAAGAATTTTTTTCTTTTTTGATGCTTTCTTCCAAAAGGATATCTAAATATTTCAAAGTTGGCCAAAGATAAATAATCTCCCAGTAAGAAAAAAATATTATTCTAACAGCAAACCACAGCAATGTGAGCAGCATAAGTTTTTCCAATAATTTCGCTTCCATTTTTGTCAGATAAAGTTCCAATATATTAAGCCAGACGAGTTTTTATTTATTGATTTCAGAATTTGCTGTGCATGGGTCAAATGTATTTTTGCATTCTGATTAGTTTTATCTCTTGCAAAATAAACAACACATTTTCAACAATGTCCGTTTTTCAACAATACACAATTTGTTACATTTCGCTATTTACCACAATTACAATATCAATTATATTTTAGAAGATGACACTGTTTACAACAATCGAAGGGATTTCACTTTCTTTGTTGTTCAATACCTCATTGTTTTATATTTTCTTTATTACTTTCTCCTGCACTGAGTACAAAGTTAGAAAGTGTTATAATTGTCATTATATTATAGTTCGAAATTTCGACGTATCTACAAGTTTGTGAGCTCTTAGAATCAGAAAAACACTTTTTTGTGATTATATCTATGGTTCAAGTTATTTTTGAATACAATAAGCCATTAACGCATTGAGAATAGCAATCAAATTTTGTATTTTAATTTTAACGCCACTTAAATACATACATTCTTGTAAAAAGTTTATTGAAAGGAATGCAGTCATTCTTTTTTGTTTAGGTGTCCTTCGACATGTAAACACAATATCTGAAAAACGGAAAGGTGCCATTTTTAATCTATACTGATAATAAAGATGAATGTGTGTGTGTGTGTGTGTGTGTGTGTGTGTGTGTGTGTGTGTGTGTGTGTGTGTGTGTGTGTGTGTGTGTGTGTGTGTGTGTGTTGATGCTCCAAAAGCCACGCTGTTTGACCTACAGCTACCAAGTTGAGAACATATACACTCATGTCCAAAATTAAGGTCACAAAAACGTTTTTCCAAGTAATTCTAAATGGTTACCAGTAAAATTTAAACAAATTATATTTTATATATTGTGAAGGACCGGCAACACGATATTAACCTTTGTTGTGGGAATAAAGGTTGTTTAGCATTAGTTTTTTAGGAACTACTGAAATTAGACCGTTTACTCATCTGGGATTTTTTTGTCTGCAATTTTGTGAATATTTAATTAAAACAAAAAATGTAACATGTTTCCAGTGAGAATGAGTTCTTATAAGCCTTTAGACGATTCATTGAGATGGAGAGCCGTTGGCAGGCTTGAAGCTGGGCAGTCTCGAGCGGATGGTGGCTCGGACAAGTGGTACCGAAAGTGGTATCCAGGTTGTAGAATTAATTCTAAACAAGTGGTACTGTAACCAGGAAGGCTGGCCATTGCCGTCACAGAACAAAGACGCCTGCACTGGATCGCTATTTGACATTAAGCGCACGACGGCATAGGCTGACAACGGCTTCTCAACTTGCTCTTGACCTTGCTGCTGCGTCTGGAATAAGAATTTCCAGACAAACAGTATACAGACGTCTAGCAGAGAGGGCCCTTTATGCCCGGCAGCCAGTTGAGTGCGCCCCTTTGACTGCATCCAACAGAAAAGCCCGGTTCTTGTGGTGCCAAACACAGAAGTCTTGGGTACAGCAAGAATGGAGGGGTGTTCTTTTCAGTGATGAGTCGAGATTTACTACACAGAGTGACACTCGTCGAATCTTCATCTGGAGAGAGCGAGGAGCTCACCAACATCCCTTCTATGCAAAGGAAATTGACAGATTTGGTGGCAAAGGAATCCTTGTCTGGGGTGGCATAACGTTGGGCAGTCGCACACCACTATCGCTTCTCGGCCTTTTGGCTAAGATCAAAGTGTAGTCGTACACCACTGCACGTCTTCGATACTGTCGGGTACTGTCAATGCGCATCTCTATAGAGATGAGATCCTTGAAGCCTATGTGAGGTTGTTCCGGGGTGCTTTTGGCTGAGACTTCATATAATGGACGATAACGCGCATCCACACAGAGCCCAGATTGTTAATGATTTTTCTGAGGAAGAGGATATTCGACATATGAACCGGCACTCGAGGTTTCCGGATCACAATCCTATTGAACATGTTTGGGATGGTCTCGGAAGAGCCATTGCACTGCGTAACCCCCCTCCTAATACCCTTTAAGAGTTAAAAGCCGCGCTTTTGGAAGAATGAGCTTTGTTGCCCCAAGCCTTTATTGATAATCATAACAGTATGAAAACAGTCATAACAGTAACAGTAACAGTCATAACCTCATAAACAGTATGAAAGCTCGTTGTGAAGCCTGTATAGCAGTGCACGGTGGTCACACTCCATATTAGACAGGCTTTCCCCGAGATAAATGCTTTATCTCGGATTCATAATGTAACACTTTTTGATATACTCTGTTTGTTAACTCCCAATTAAAATCTTTACCATGTTGTTATGTGTCTATGTTCTTTCTTCCATTGTAGTGTACCTCTGTGCCGAATTTCGTGGCAACACAGTGAATATTTTTTTCATTTTTCTCAGATTTTATGTTTGTGACCTTAATTTTGGACATGAGTGTATATTAAGGAAATGGGAATGTGGACATTGGCACGATATTTTAAAAATGCTAATTAGAGTCTTAGTTCAAGATAATACAAAAGTTTGACGCTTTTTCGCCGTAACATTCGATAATGTTGCAATACCAAAAGGATTTTTACATCGTCTTAAAATTCAAAAAGTTGTCTTTTGGATGCTACCAATTTTTTAACATGTCAAATAAAGTTTCAAAAAATATTTTAAGCATATTACCAAAAATTTATTCCAGAAAAAAAAATTGAACTTGCACGGGGACGTTGTGCTTGCATAGAAAAAAGGTAGCTGTTAGAACCTATTGCTGTGAAGTTCGCGAAAGCTCTAATTAAAGATTATGTTAACTTTTGCTGCAAACTGAACGTTGAAAGTTGTATTTTTTGTACGTGTATGTAAGAAACTAATTAAGCATGAAAGGTGTCATTTTGTAGAAAGATAGGTGCAAGAAATAGATTTCTGTGAACTTTTAAAATATCTATATTACTAATTCAATAATTAAGTATAATTTAAGGCAACCATGGTTGATATATGCGCAGATTATCCGCTCAAAAGAGGTCTCGATATCAAATTTAGCATTAGAAATCAAAAGTTAGCATTAGGCATATGCATCTAATAAGAAAAATGGTCTGAATGAAGTAAAAAATATTATTTTAAATAGTTTGATTCAATAAATATTCAGACGAACTGCGAATTTTATATTTTTATAGAGACCTTGAGCCCTATGAATCATGTTTAGTAAAATACTGTTAGTTTCTTGAAATTTTAAATAAAAAGAAAAATCTTCTCTTATGTCATTAAAACTGATTCAAATAAATATATTATAATTATTTTATAAAAACGCCCTATTTTAAATCACTTCATTGACTGTCTCAAAATAGGTATTCCGGTTAGAGACCTGTCTTTCCTCAAGACTATTTACCCCAAATTTATGAAATTTTTGATTATCCTAAAATAGAAATATTCAATAATTCATAACTCAATCAGATTTGTCTGCGGAATTTAGAAACATATAGTTTTTTGTTTCGATTTTTTCACTGAATATAATTCCTTCGAATCAAAAGATTATATAAAATTTAGACATCCCAATTATTTGCAGAAGTACATTTACTGACTGAAACAAAACTTAAAAGAATTATTTACGTCATTTGAATCTCTTTGAAAATAAAACTAACATTAAGTTTTATAATGAATCAGCTAATTTCTTATCGAATAAATTTTTTGAGACATTGCATAAATTATAAAATAATTTTCTGTATTGCACATAGACATCAATGTTGAACGATTCTGTTTTTTGTATTCTTTTTTTTTTTTTAAACTTTTTTTCCTGCAAAAATGCCTTTGTACTAATTGCAGTTTTATCACTTCCGTATGAATGTATTTTTATTTAAATTTTACGAGAACTGACAGAAAATTAGAAACAGATGCATAGTATAGTAAATAACAGCTTAAGAATTTCATAATATTAAGTTTTATGACTGTCAATTTGAAGCTTGGTGTAAACGCTCTTCTGATACTAAATTACATAAATATGTTAATTGAAAATTTAAGCTTACATTAATCTCCGCAGATTAGCTGGTGGTGAAAGGGGGCTAGTATACAATAAATATACAGAGTTAAAAACATATTTGCGTAATATTTAACACCATATAATTAAAATAAAACAAGACACAATTCAACGTAAACGTACTGCTACTATTTTTATCTATACCCCCCCCCCCCCTCCCCCCAAGAAAAGAGGGAGCTCAGAAAACAAAAAAAGTAGTTATATTAAGAATTATTTTGTTTATAACTGGTATTTATTACCACTGTTAATCTTCTAAGTATAGATTACGCCTGTTTTTTGGCCAGTTTGTGTAAAACGTTTGGGCATACTTTTGGTTAAGAACATATTAACGTAAAATTTAACATCTTATAAATTTTAACTGAGGAAAATAAATAATTCAACTTAATCGTTACTGCTACCTTTTTTATCTGAAAGAGAGAGAGAGAGAGAGAGAGAGAGAGAGACTCCCTTAATATTCAGTTATATAATTATGGAAATCTGAAGCTTACATATTTTGCTGAAGAATCTGTTTAGAGACCAAGTTACATAAAAAGTTTCATTGAAAATTTAAGAGATCGATCATGAATGACGGTGAACCAGCTGGTCGTTAAAAGTTGTTACTATACAACAAATGTATAGAGTTAAGAACATATTTACGTAAAATTTAACACATTACATAATTAAAACCAAAAATAATAATTCAGCGTGATCGTCACTGCATTCATTTTGGTTTTCCCCTCCCCTCCCTTCCCCCCCAAAAAAATCGAGAACTCATAAAATAAAAATGTAGTATTAGCATTTCTTTTTTTCCCCTCTGGTAATATTACCGCTTTTAATCATTCTATCATGGTTAACCAAGATATTTTTTGGCCAGTTTAAGCAAAAAGTTGAGATCGGTTTTCCTAGAATCCAGTGGCGGAGCAAAAATGAAGTTTTGCATTTGCGCTTTCCGTAGGAGTGCCTGTACTGCGAGTGGAACTTGTAACGAACTGGACATTAGTTCAGTTTCTCTTAGCTGCATAAATTTATTGCACCAAATCCAATGGCGAAGCGTAGAATGAAGTACCACAATTGTCCGTGCCTTTACTTCCTTACGAGGAAGTTTTATGTCTTTTATATATGGGGGAGAACTTGAGCTTTACTACATTGATATGAAGTTTAAATCTGCTTCGCAAAACAAGCTCGTATTGTATCAAATTGATTGGAATAATAGGATTGTAATTGGATTAATTGGTATAATAGGACTTTTTTGTTATCTCATCATTTTGAGACTGAAATAAATCCAAAAATATTCCGTCTTGGTACCTCTCTCACAAAATCTGTCTTTCTTGGCATTTTTACCCTCTTAGCCCCTATCTCTTTATCACTGCTAGTATAAACCTTAACAGACAAGTTATTTTTGAACTTATAACTTATCTTCTTATTAAAGATTAGGGGGGTTCTGCTGGTTTTCTCTCGCCAACGCCGAATGATGTCCGATACTGTCCGCTATGTTTCGTCAGTTCCAGTGAGCAAATTTCTAAACTTCACTGGTCATTTATTCAATGCTTTAAATTGAATCTTCCCCTGATGAGAGCATACATTTGTTGATCAGCATACTTCCAATTGAAAACTCAAATCTCCATAGTGAGAACATTTTTAATTATATTTTAAATATCCATATATTGATGGAGTTTTTTACGTTTTTCCTCCAACATAGCAGCTTCACGATCATCTTTTCTTTCCAAATTTACAAATTCTCGGTCGGTCTTTCTTTGTTTCTTTTTAAATCTGATATCACTGGATGCTCATTACTATTAAACAATGTAGTGTTAACACGTGTTTGTTTAGGCATTCAATAATTCCGACGATTGCTAGCTGAGAGAAGAAAAGTTTCCGTTTTTTGAAAAAAAGCAAACCGGAAAGCTATTCGTTAGTATTGCCCCAAAGAGTGTGTTTAAAAGTAGAATTAGTAATTAATAATGTTTTAAATTCATTTGTGACAATTTGGTGTTAAATAAAGCCGTCTATTTTTTAATTTGTCACCCTTTCACCGTCAAGAGCAACATAAATACTTACTACGACGTAATAATAATTACTATTAAATATTGCAAGCAATGCCGGCAAGACAAACTTCAATTTTCCTAAGTCAGGTAACTCGGTGTCTACAAATTTCAAAGCGAATAAAGCACAATGTTTTTATAATTTTTTTTTTATAGAGGAAATTTCGCGTCTTTGCTATGTTGTTTCTTGAACAGGTGCAATTGCTATATTTATTGCTAGTGTGAAAGCAATGGCTCAGAAATATGAATTTAAAATGAATTGATAAGAATTTAATGTCATGCTAGTGTTCAGTAGAAGTTTCTGTTCATCACGGTTCATAATAGCAATTTTTTTTTCGCTGTTCATGATCAAGAAAGGAAGAGTTTATAAGCTGAGTACGTTGCAGTCAATGCTTCAATAAAACTTTTAAAATTTTGTTATACTATTAAATTTTGTTAGTAATTTTTTTTAACTTAAAAATCAAGGAATGGTGCAAATTTTTAAAAGTATCTCCAATTCTATCTATTGTACTATTGTACTTTTGTGATATAATATTATATATAAAGGCATACAAAAAAGAAATGAGTGAAGTGCACAATATAATGAACAGAATGGTGTAGGGATTTTAAAATTTTAAGAGTTACATGTCTCAAAATTAAATTAAAAAATTTCATAATTTGAGTTTGAAATAATTTTTTCTAATTTAAAAAGTACAATTTAAAGATTATATAATTTATATTCTTAATAAACTTTTCCGATAAGATTTAAAAATATCCTCAGTTGAGGAATTAAAAGCATATAGTGATTTAAGTAATAGATATGATGCAAACCAAAATTATTTCTTATTCTTGAAAACCAGGCTTTAAGTTTAAATATCATATAATTTATATTTTCAATAACATTTTATAATGTGTTTTTAATTAATTTTATATACTTTACATATTTAATAAAATTCAAACAGATTTCAATGCGTATATTTCAAATTACTTTTATATAATTTATGTGTTTAATAAAATTTTAAAAATTAGATTTTAAATATTGCATAATTTTTATTTTTAACAAAACTTCAATAAATAATAATACGGAATATATACTTTATAATGCGGTAGTAATTTAGATTATATTAAATAATAATCTGTAGTGAATTTAAAATCCCATACCAATAGCCCTTAAGTAGGACTGAGCCTATAGAATGTCGAATGCGAGACAAAACATCCACTCTGAATAGAAGGGGAAGAAAAATTTACACCTAAAGAAAATTCAGTTTAAAAAGATTTCTAGAGTTAAATACTAGTAATTATGTCTAATAATGTAATCATATAAATTTCAGCATTTTTTTGTAATTTTATGTAATATTTTGCGCCATAAATATGTTTTTAAATACAAATGCATTTTTCAATGAAACATTTAGGTTGATCTGTACTTATATAAACCTCAATATGTGTGTGTGTGTTGGCGCTCTACAGACCAGACCGTTCGACATACAGCTACCAAATTTTTCACATGCATACCTTGGAGGTCGGAAATGTGCACCGGGGGTCCCTTTTTTAAAATTTATAATTAGAATTTTAATTATTAATTAAAAACTAACTTTCCTGCCAAAAAGTCTTTTCATTTCCCCACCGCCAAATGATAACGGCTTTAGTTTTTTTTCCCCACATTAAAAAGGATAGGCTTAAGAAATTTTCGGCAGATTATTTCAAAGGATTCTGTTTATTTTCTTAATGTTTGAGGCATTTAAAATTAAACATTGTTAATGAATCGATGTTTCAGATTCATTCTGAAGTACTTTTGAATTAAAATAAAACAGAATAAAGGAAATTAAAAATTTCTAATCTGCATAGCGTTACCCCAACTGGCGTAGAAAATTCACGCATTTCCGTTACCATAATTGGTGTTGAAAATTCACGCATGCGCATTGTGTTCTGATTGTTGACAAGGATACGGACTTGGTTTTGAATTTTTAATATGTTTTCGACAGATTATTTCAAACGTTTCTGTTTATTTTTTTAGTGTTTGATGCATTTAAAACTAAACATTGTTAATGAATCGATCTGTTCATGAAGAATCTGAGAAAGTTTTGTTGAAAAGTTCTTGAGATATTATATAAATTAAGAAAAATATTCTTTAGTTCCCATAAGGTTTAAATACTCAGCGACTCTGTTTTCAGTACTCATATTTTTAAAAAAATGCTTCGTTTCAGAAAAAAAATATTGTTATATTTATTGCAGTTTAATCATTTCCACTTTAATTTAACCCTTTCTAGGGCCGTGGGAAGTATGCTTCTCACCAAATTTATCAATATTTGTATGAAATTATGTAGGTTGGCATAAGTTCTTATAATTTTTTAGAAAGACAGAAACTTAGATACTTCAGTTCTTTATCTCACACAAAATGATGTGTCTTGATTTGTTACTTAATTATTAATTAACCAAATTAATTAATTAATCAAATTAAATTTATCTAATAAGATAAATGAATCCCTTTTCTTATTCTAATTTCAAGCCTAAAAATATTTTGATAGTGACGAAACTTAATATTTTAACACTATACATATGAATTTCTGTAAGAAATTATTAAAATTTCATTAAAAATCTTGCAGACATTCTTTTTTGTTTTTATGTTTCCTTGGTATGAAAACGCAATACCTCAAAATATAAAAAGTAAACATTACACACCTGATTTTATTTGTCTATACTGATATAAAGATATGTGTGTGTTGATGCTGTATAGGCTACACCGTTAGACTTACACTTTAAATATGGGACATATATATATATTGGAGATTGAGAATATGTATGTGATTTTTTATGTGATGTATAAAAAAACGAAGTTATAATACCACGAAATTATAAAATAGACGAACCACATATTTAAGTTTTTAATGGCGCTGGCCTCCATTCGAAAGATTCATGTTACATAATGAACAGAGTATATGTAAGACAATTGATATAATACATTTTTAATACCTGATCATTTCATGGTATCATGGATACATAGTTGTAATTTAGAAATTTAAATGAAATGAAAGATAATGCTATTTGGTATGTGTGATTCTAACCAGTATCTCCTACGAACCAGATGGTCGCCAAAGGCTATTAGAATAATTAAGATGAATGCATATTTGTGTCTGTGTATGTTGTTGCTTCATTAGCTTGACCCTTTGATACCGAATTTGAACCTTGTATATAAATGCTTTAGACAGTAAAAACATGTGCCTATTACCATTTTTTTTTGAAATTTGAATTTAATTAATTAAAAGTGAAACTTTGGTTTTTTTCGCTATAATATTTGACATTATTACTTTTAAAAATTAATTTTTTACATTATATTAAAATATGACAAAAAAAGTCTTTTGAATGACAACAGTTTTTTAACATACATTTCTATTTTTGATCAATTAAAAAAATTTTAATATTGATTATTATAAATAATATTTGATATTATTTAAGCATATTTTCCAACTATTTATTTCCCGCAAAATAAAATTTATTTTGCACAGACATGTTACGCGCTTATGACAATAATTAGTTTTTTTTGAAAGTGTTGCCATAAGATTAACAATAAGCTCAAATGAAAAGATTATGTTCACTTTTATTGCAGACTAAATCTAGGAAGCGGTAAGTTTTAGTACCTGTCAGAATGAAATAAACATAAAATATGACATTTTCGAAAAAGATATAAGTGCAAGAAAAAGGGATTGTGAACTTTTAAAATCTATATATTAATAATTCAATACTTTTGTAGTATTTATGGCAAACATGATATGTAATATTCTGAATGTCCTCTCTAACCAGGTCTCAGTACCTGATTCCTAAAATGCTAGTATTAATCTCATACAATGACGGATTTTGATTTTGATTTGAAGCAAGAGTCTTGGAGTTCTTTAGCGATTTTTATTCCTTATGATTCCGAGGAAATAGTCGACATTTTGTACACTATTAAGATCCTTTGTTCAAGTCCTGGTGAATACTCCACAGGGTAAGAAAAGCTATGCGGAAAGTAGAACAGAAAGGTTGAGAAAATATTTTGAACTTAAACAATTTTAGAAAAGAATTTGACTGCTCAGCGTTTAGAAAATCAACTGATTGCGTGAGAAAAATACGATCAGAAGCAACTGAGAAGTGAAAGATACAGGGAATCCTTTTCAGAGAATAGATTAATGACAAATTGTATAACACACACATATACACACACACGCGCGCATACTTACAACTGTTTTATAAAATAGTGTAAAAGAATGAAATGAGAGTGATTTCTTCCGATCTGCGAAGTCGGATGGACCTAATAGTGATCAAACATTCGAATTTTATATTAAATGTGGAAAAAAATTAAAATATTCTTGATATATCATTTTTTCTCCTTGAATATTCCTTTATGCAAGAGTATTGAATAAACCTTTATTTGCTATTAATATTTCCTTTTTTTTTCTTTCTTTTAATCTTGAATTTAGTTTTAAAAAAGGAAAGCTTGTTCAATTTAACTAGCAGGAATTATCAGCCCGTAACTTTCTCTAATAATGACATCAATTTCATCCTACAGTATTGACCTCCATTGGTCAATACTGTAAACTTCACAAGTGCTCAGATTTCTATTTTTAGACACCTGCATATGAATTTGTGCTTCAGTACAATAAAGAAAACCAAATATAGATTGTGAATGGTTTTTTTTTTTTTTTTTTGCAATTGATTGAAATAAAAATTTTACATAAAATAACATTTTTTATATCACAATTATGTATTAAATTCCATTCATCTAGGTTACTGTGTTTTTAAATTATGGCGTTTACATTATGTAAATGCACAGATCAACAAACGGTCAGCTGTTTGACGGATTTAAATCAAAATTCGATAAATATCTAATTTTAAGTGCTAAATTTGTATACCTTATTTTATTTTATTCTTAGAGCTACTTACTGTCTGTGTACTCACCTGTACTCCAGACGGACAGACTTCATGTCAATGGATTTCATTTAAAATTTGATAGAAATCTACAAATTTGTAGATTTCTATCAAGAATTGATTGTTGAGTTCTACCAATGGATTGCTATAAAGGCCATGCAATCAAATTTCAATTTGTCTAGATCAAGATGTTTTTGACCCATTGTATTCATACACTTACAGACAGACATAATTGCCAAACTGTAGTTTATGGACTCGGAGAAGTCTGAAATGTTGAGACTAATCAAAATCTCGAGTTAAGGTTTTGACGATAATAATGTTTTTCCTTTGTATACTTCAATGTACCAGTACGAAGAAATGGATTTTGAGCTCATAAATCATCACATTTTTAATGAATTATAATAAATTTTATTATTTATTTCGGAACAGAAAAACCGGTCTCTCTCCACTTGCATTATTTATTCAGATTGTTAGATTTCAATTTGGAGGAAAAAAAAAACAATAAAAGAATACTTGCATAAATATTTCATCCGCATTTGTAACGTCATGATTAAATTTAGAATGTTTTCATTCATTTAGAAAAAAAATGTATTAATATTATATTTATTCATTGGAATAATCCCACATTATTGAAAATGGAAGTACTCGCCTTGAGGGACAATGTCATTTTTGAGGGGGTGAAATAAAACAAAATCCCATCGTTACTGGCAGTTCTGATTTTAGCAGAAAAGAAATATCGCACTATAGCATTAGAATGGATGCAAATGGTTGCTATTCAAAATGAATCTTCTTTATTGGATGAATAAAATATTACTATATATATTCTTTTTATTTTTTTAGCTTAAAAGATAATAACCGCCTTCGGCGACCAGCCCTTCCTATTAAAAATAGTAAATGATGCATTTCCCCTACATTTAATCAACGGCCTTTTACCAATTTAAATAACATAATATTTTGAAGAATTTTTTTATAATAAACATAGGCCGTACTGAATGGATTAGCTATGTACGCAAGAGAGAATATCACGGATTTCTAAATTATTCAGTAATCTGTGATTTATTTTATTTCGCATTCCCTTCAGTGTTTATTCCCTCAAACATTTCGTTGCCTCTTTTTATAAAGTCATTTATATAAACGTAAAGAATGAACATTTTGTGAATTAGACCGAAGGAGAGATTATGGACGCATAAACACACGCATAAAAATAATCCGACCACTTCCATCACTTGTGCGGAAAACCACCACTGATTACATATTTCTAATAGCAAAAATGGTCTGAAAGAAGTAAAGAATATTATTTTATGCACTTTCAATCAATAGATATTCTGACGAACTATGAATTTTACACTTTAATAACATGCTCTCTCCTATGAATCATGTTTGGTAAAATTTAATTGTTTTTCAAATTAACATTCTAAATCAAAAGAAAAATCCTCTCTTTTCTGAATGAAACTGATTCAAATTTCGTTATGATTATCTTATGGAAACGTGCGATTTTAGGCTACTGCATTGAAAAATCGGCCAAAAAATCCCCAAAACAAAACCCCAAATAGAACACCAAAAACAAAAAAGTAGGTATGTTTTCTTCTGTTAACCTTTGAGACGTCTTATCGACCTTTTATCTCCTACCTATAGATAACCATGAATTTTATTGCTCAATTCGAGCAAAAAGGTTGGACCTATTTTCTTGAAAATGTTTTTCAAACAGTCTTTGTGAATTATTATTTGGCTTATTTAGTTTTTTTATATGAGCTTATAAATGTTTAGTGTCAGGGAACTGAGGAAGAAGGTAAAAATGTCTCATCTGCTAGATATATTAACTTTTCTTTCACATTTAAAAAAAAAATATTTTTCGGATTGCTATCATGTTGAAGAACCCAACTGGATGAAAATTCCAACTTCTCAGTGCTAGGTCATTTCTTCCCAGGTCATTAGTAACCAATATTGTTTAGTATAAGATTCGATAAATAAATAAAATGTTCGATTTTTTCTGCCACGTACATTACCATATTTCAACATAGCACCCTCTATGTTTATTCTCCGACTCGAATGACATTTCGTAGTTTAATAAATAGCATAATTTGAAGCATTTATTGGTATTATGATGCAATATTTTTCGCTGTAAATGAAGGTTTTCCTAATAAAATGCGTTTTTAATGAACCACTTTTGTTAGAATTTCAGTTTGGTACTCTGTTATCTGTCGAATTATAGAAACTGCTGTATAGTGAAGGAAAAACAATATACGAATTGGAAAAGTTTATGTTATGTTATATAGTTTAATCTCGGATTAGAATAACATTTCGTAGTTTTATGAGTAGAGTAATTTTCAGCATTTGCTGGTAATATAATGTAATATTTTGCGCAATAAGCATATGTTTTGGTTAAAATGCATTTTTTAAACAAACCACTTCGGTTAATAACGCAGTCACCGAAAACGTGACTTTATATAAAGTGTAAAATGAATCACGGATTTACAAATGAGATGTAAATAACAAAAGCGGAATTTCATCTATTTAGCTAGATTTGTGCCAAAGTTATCAAATCTACCGTTTGACGAGTTTGTTCCAGAACTTTTAGTAAATATACATTTTTTGTTTTTTTTAAAAAATTCTATCGAATGACATCTGTTTAGTTCTTTCTCTTTATTTATTATTTTTTTATAAATCATATTTATTCCTTTTTATAATTAGATTGAGAATTATTCCGTTTACAATGCACAGACGGGTAAAGGATCAGTCTATTCCCATATTTTTTTTCAAAATTTGATTCAATTCTATGCTTTAGACATTAAACCTGTGTTCATGATCTAGCTCTTAGATTTCTCAAGTTGCCGAATTGGTTTGCACTTAGATAGAGAGCTTTCTTGTAAATGGATTGCGTTGAAAATTTCATAAAAATCTACAAAATTGATAAAAGTCGCGTTAGAAAATCTATAAATTAGATAAAAGTAGTAGTTAGAAATGAAAGAGAACATGTAAATGACAATCTGATATGACATTAATAAAAATGGCAAATTTGCGCTTAAAAACCACTCTGTTGTTGGAAATTATAAACATCAAAAATTATAAAAAAGCTCTAATTGAAAATGAAACAAGTACTATAATTTTTTTAAATTTAATTCCTAATTACGTCAACAAAGAAAATTTTTAGTTTAGTTACTTTTTATTAAATAATTATTAAAAAAATTATTAAGTATAAAAAAATGATTGGTTTTCTCAAGAATTTAGTTCGCGTTTTTCACTTTCAAGTGAAAAAATACTGAAATCCTTGGATTTTACTGATTGAGCTACTGCTTGTTGATTTCAAGTTTCATTATAAACTGCTGAAATTCTATTTAGAGTATTAAAATTAATTAAATTTAGTAATTAATGAATTAAAATCTGAAAAACTGTATTAACATCAAGTGTTCATCCACTACAAGTTTAAAAAAATATATTTGAAGTTGAGTGGATGAATAAAAAATATTTTATTAATGATTGAAAATTTGAATAAGATATATAAATATATATAGGGAGAGTGCGAACTAATAGTACGAATTGAAAAAAGAATCAATATATCCTATGAGCTATCTAGGCGTCAAGTGTATATTAAATAATGGTAAAATTACTTCATAGCCTTGTATTTATTCTAAACTACATGTTAAATACACTTCTCCAAAACGTGATTGTGACATAATATATCTGTAAAAAATGTAATTGGAGAAATGAAAATTGGGAAAATTTTGTTAATTTTCGTTCAAGCTTTGATGGAAATATTCAAATTTGGTAAAATCTCATGCGCCGACTTCAGTTACTTTTTGTGTGTACAGGCAGTGGGAGATAACTCGAAATATGTATTTTCGGACTGAGGTCGAACTAAAACCAGCCGATTTATCATAATATTGTGTTTCAAATAATGTTACGATTGCGATACTTTTTTGGGTATTGGGTACTGTATATGAGAATGTAAAAAATGAACCTCTTTCTTTCATTCCTAAAAAGTTCTATTTCAAATACATTAATGGATGTATTTTACTAAAAATAAAGATAAATGCATGTGTGTGTTGAGGCTTTACATGCCATTTCGTTTGACCTTACAGCTGCAAAAATTGGAACATATATATGTCTTTGGGCTGTGGGAATCTGTATTAAGGAAAAAAATTCGTAAAAAACGCAGTTAGAATTCTAAATTAAATTAAGATGAATTTTGGATTTTTTTTCAAAATAATTTGAGAAAATATTGCTGAACGTAAAATGAATTTAGCACCTTTATAAAATATAAAAAAAATTTCATTTTAATGATTCAAATTTGATAGGCCTGAAAGTTTTTCTGAATTTTGAACTTTTTTCAAAGAAATAATTTATCCATAATTTACTACAACAGATTAGAATTGAAATTGAAACCGTTTTATCGAATACTTAGTCGTATGTGTGTTTTTATTGCTGAAAACGTAAGAAGTATTCTATTTAATATCTCTGCAGTATACATGACGAATAAAAAATGAAGATATAATATCGCGAAATTTAGATGTACCGGATATTTACATTTTTAAGAGCATGATAACGCTGAGGGACTGTATCTATTATAATTATTTGTTGACACAATAAATAAAATTTAGTAAGAACAGTTAACATAGCATGCTGTTATTGACAGACATTTCAGACATGAATTTATATCTAAATGATTTATCTGACGACAAATCCGTTTAGTGTTCCCTGTGAACCAGCTGGTCTCTTGACGCGACTAGTAAGAAACTATTCCGTTTTCATTTTTGTAACTAATCTCAGTAATAAGTCTGTGAGGTTACCATAAAGCCAACGATAATATGTAAAATGAGATTGATTTAACCAAACAAATACGTTTTTATACACGCTGTGATGCCATTTGCCTTGCCTCCATTCAGTGAAAATTAAAAAAAAAAAAACATGCAAGGGCATGTAATATAATACGGCGCTAATATAAATGGCAACTTGAAGCTTAAAATCACCTTGTTGGCAGAACTAATGAACATCAAAGTTTGTAAAAAGTTTCTAAATGAAATTAAAAAAGAATCAATATACTCATTAAACCATCTAGGCATCTCGTGCGCATTACATAAATAAGGTATGATTTTTTCAAAGCATTATATTTATAACGGAAGTTAAAATAAAATTCTAAAAAATTTGACAAGCGACATCTATTTATAAAAAATTGTATTTGGAAACTTGCCTTTTGGAAAACAATAACTATTAATTTTATTGAAAATTCTTTAGACTTGCTGATCTACGTGTCAGCATGATATATTTGATTAGTTTAATAATGCATGAAGTATTTGTATTTTTCAAACACAATATAAATGAAGAAATTGTACAAACTATAAATAATAAAGAGACTCGTATTTTTTGTATGTATTTATTACATACCAACAATTCAATGGATACGTTAAAAACGTACATAAAATCCTTTTATAAAAAATTTTTTTGAAGAAAGTTTTTTATTTAATTTTTTTAATATATTTTTTTGTGTTTAAATATTTTTTTACATAATAATCATATTTTTATAAAACCATAAAAAAACTATATACATATCACATAAATAGTTATAAATATCACAGAAAAATTAAAAAAATATCACAGAAAAATAAAAAAAATATCACAGATAAATATAAAAAAAAATATCACAGAAAATTTTTTAAAAAAATCACAGAAAAATAAAATATCACAGATAAGCTCATCAATATCACAGAAATGCTTGTAAATATCACAGATAAGCTCATAAATATCACAGAAATGCTTGTAAATATCACAGAAATGATTGTAAATATCACAGATAAGCTCATAAATATCACAGAAATGCTTGTAAATATCACAGAAAAAAAGAAATATCACAGAAATGCTTGTAAATATCACAGATAAGCTCATAAATATCACAGAAATGCTTTTAAATATCACAGATAAGCTCATAAATATCACAGAAATGCTTGTAAACATCACAGATAAAAAGAAATATCACAGTCTAAAAATATCACAGAAATCCTTGCAAATATCACAGATAAGCTCATAAATATCACAGAAATGCTTGTAAATATCACAGAAATGCTTGTAAATATCACAGAAATGCTTTTAAATATCACAGATAAGCTCATAAATATCACAGAAATGCTTGTAAATATCACAGTCTAAAAATATCACAGAAATGCTTGTAAATATCACAGACAAAAAAATATCACAGACAAAAAAAAAATATCACAGAAATGAAAAAATATCACAGATAAAAGAAAGAGAAAAAAAATTTGGAATTTAGATAGATTAAAAAAATATTCAAATGCTATGCAAAAATAAATATTATTCAATAATAATAGTTCTTTTTTTTTTCCCTTTCTGGCTGATCACATTGCTATGGTGACAAATTAGAATTGCTTCTGATTTCTTCTGAATTGTTTTTAATAAATGAATTCGGACTATTTTTTTATAGCTTTTTTTTTTCATTTTGTATAAATTTGACGGATGAGAACTTTAATCTTGGCTCAATGATATTTTAAATTTAGATAAGAATGCTTTTGCCGTAGATTTTTTTTTTACTTTTTCCTATTACTTTATGGTTTTTTTTCTTCTTTTATCCGTTTTTTCCTTTTTATTTTGCTTTTTCCATCGGTTATAAAATTTTTTTGTTGGTTTCTTCATTTTCAAAATTTGGAGTCTTCTTAAATGATTCAGTAATGCAAGAATTTCAATTTTGATGAGACAATTTTTCCAATTTAGATCCATTCGCAGTTAATATAATGTTTCTTCTTCTTCTATTGTTTTCAAGTTTTTTTTGGTTAATTTTTCTTTTATATTCACTTTTTCCGAAATGATTCAACGAATTTTGTTAGTTCTCTTTCCATGAGTTTGTCTAGGGGTTCTGAGCTGTAGTCTATTGGAGAATATGCTTGAAAGGCTTTTGATGCATCTTCTGATATTTTAGATTGAGATTTTGAAGAATTTTTTTCTTTTTCGTTGCTTTCTTCCAAAAGGGTATCTAAATATTTCAATGTTGGCCAAAAATAAATAATGTCCCAGTAAGAAAAAAATGTTATTCTAATTGCAAACCACAGCAGTGTGACCAGCATAAGTTTTTCCAATAATTTCGTTTCCATTTTTGTCAGATAAAGTTCCAATATATTACGCCAGACGAGTTTTTATTGATAGATTTCAGATTATGTTGTGCATGGGCCAAATGTATTTTTAGATTCTGATTAGTTTTATGTCTTGCAAAAGAAACAATACATTTTCAACAATACACAATTCGTTATATTTTGCTATTGACAACAATTATAATATCAATTATATTTTATAAGATGACACTGTTTACAACAATCGAAGGGATTTCAGTTTCTTTGTTATTAAACACCTCATTGTTTTATATTTTCTTTATTACTTTCTCCTGCACGAAGTACAAAGTTAGAAAGTGTTATAATTGTCATAAGATTATAATTCGAAATTTCGACGAATCTACCAGTTTGAAAGCTCTTAGAATCAGAAAAACACTTTTTTTTTGTGATTATATCCATGGTTCAAGTTAGTTTTGAATACAATAAGCCATTAACGCATTGAGAATAGCAATCGAATTTTGTATTTTAATTTTAACACCACTTCTATACATTCCCATAAAAAGTTTATTGAAAGGAATGCAGACATCCATTTTCTGTTTAGGTATCCTTCGACATGTAAACACAATATCTGAAAAACGGAAAGGCACATAGCCAATTTTTAATCTATACTGATAATAAAGACGAATGTGTGTGTGTGTGTGTATGTTGATGCTCTAAAATCCACGCCGTTTGACCTACAGCTACCAAATTTAGAACATATATATTTAGGAAATGGGAATGTGGATATTGGCACGATTTTTTTTTGAAATGCTAATTAGAGTCTTAGTTCAAGATAATACAAATGTTTGACGCTTTTCGCCGTAACATTCGATAATGTTGCTGTTCATGGGTAATCAAATAAAAGGGACCTGATCTGTCTTTTTTCCATTTATTATACGTAAAGCAACTACTGACGAAGACATCTAATGCAGGGGTACAACATGAACATAAACGTGCACATACATCACATAAACACACGCACACACAGCTACAGGAGACACATCTGTTTTTACGCGGAAAAGCGAAAGTACTCTGGCGGGAAAAAGTTGTTGCTAGATCATGATTTAAGTTCTGCGCTAGCTCTGCAACAGTTACAATAGCAAATCGATTTTTACATCGTCTAAAAATTCAAAAAATTGTCTTTTGAATGATGCCAATTTTTTAACATGTGAAAGAAAGTTTAAAAAAAATATTTTAAGCATATTACCAAAAATTTATTCCACACACACACACAAAATGAACTTGCACGGGGACGTTGCGCTTGTAGGGGGAAAAGGTAGCTTTTAGAACCTATTGCTCTGAAGTTCGCGAAAGCTGAAATTAAAGATTATGTTAACTTTTACTGCAAACTGAACCTTGAAAGTTGTATTTTTTGTACGTGTATGTAAGAAACTAAGTAAGCCTGAAACATGATATTTTCCAGAAAGATAGGTGCAAGAAATAGATTTCTGTGAACTTTTAAAATATCTATATTATTAATTCAATAATTAATTAGTATAATTTAAGGCAGCCCTGGTTTATATATGCGCAGGTTATCCGCTTAAAACAGGTCTGAATAAGTTAGCATTAGGCATATACATCTAATAGGAAAAATGGCCTGAATGAAGTAAAGAATATTATTTTACGTAGTTTGAATCAATAAATATTCAGATGAACTACGAATTTTATATTCTTATACAGACCCTATGCCCTATGAATCATGTTTAGTAAAATACTGTTAGTTTCTTGAAATTGAAATTTTAAATAAAAAGAAAAATCTCCTCTTATGTGATTAAAACTGATTCAAATAAATATATTATAATTATTTTATAAAAACGTCCTATTTTAAATCATTTCATTGACTGTCTCAAAATAGGTCTGCCTGTTAGAGGCCTGTGTTTCCTCAAAACTAATTACCCCAAATTTATGAAATGGTTGATTATCCTAAAATAGCAATATTCAATAATTCATAACTCATTCAGATTTTTTTGCGTAATATAGAAACATATAGTTTTTGTTTCGAATTTTTCACTGAATATAATTCCTTCGAATCAATTGTATAAAATTTAGACATCATAATTTTTTGCAGAAGTGCATTTACAGACTGAAACAAAACTTAAAAGAATTATTTACGTCATTTGAATCTCTTTGAAAATAAAACTAAAGTTTAGTTTTATAATAAATCAGCGAATTTCTTATTGAATAAAGTTTTGAGACATTGTATAAATTATGAAATAATATTCTGTATTACACTTAGACATCAATGTTGATGTCTGTTTTTTGTATTCATATTTTTTTTAAACTTTTTTTCCTGCAAAAATGCCTTTGTACTAATTGCAGTTTTATCACTTCCGTATGAATATATTTTTATTTAAATTTTACGAGAACTGACAGAAAATTAGAAACAGATGCATAGTATAGTAAATAACAGCTTAAGAATTCCATAATATTAAGTTTTATGACTGTCAAAATTTGAAGCTTGGTGTAAACGCTCTCCTCATACTAAATTACATAAATATGTTAATAGAAAATTTAAGCTTACATTAATCTCCGCAGATTAGCTGGTGGTGAATGGGGGCTAGTATACAATAAATATACAGAGTTAAAAACATATTTGCGTAATATTTAACACCATATAATTAAAATAAAACAAGACACAATTCAACGTAAACGTACTGCTACAATTTTTATCTATACCCCCCCCCCTCCCCCCAAGAAAAGAGAGAGCTCAGAAAACAAAAAAAGTAGTTATATTAAGAATTATTTTGTTTATAACTGGTATTTTTTACCACTTTTAATCTTCTAAGTATAGATTACGCCTGTTTTTTGGCCAGTTTGTGTAAAAAGTTTGGGCATACTTTTTGGTCGCCAATCAATATAGCGTTAAGAACATATTAACGTAAAATTTAACATCTTATATTATTAAAGAGAAGAAAATAAATAATTCAACTTAATCGTTACTGCTACCATTTTTATCTGCAAAAAAAAAAAAAAACTGAGAGAGAGATAGATTCCCTTAATATTCAGTTATATAATTATCGAAATCTGAAGCTTAAATATTTTGCTGAAGAATCTGTTTAGAGACCAAGTTACATAAAACGTTTCATTGAAAATTTAAGCGATCGATCATGAATGACGGCGAACCAGTTAGTCGCTAAAGGTTGTTACTATACAATAAATATGCAATCAAAAACATAACTTGTAAGAAAACCAAGTCTCGCAACTCAGTTCTTCTATCGTAAAAAGTTGTGAGATCCATGTAATACCAAGTCGGTCCATTTATTCAGTCCCTACTGAAGGGTCCTTCTGTCTTAAGTTATTACGTAATTAGCTAACCTAACAACATCTTATAGTGACCATATCAATATTAAAAATCTTTTATGGTTTAAATAAATAGATTGACTTGGCTATCGCATGAAAACACAATGTATCTTTACATTAAATTAGATTACATTAACATATTATATTAAATTAGATTGTTTAGTGCGATTGCCAAGTCAATCTATTGATTTAAACCATAAAAGATTTTTAATATTGATATGGTCACTATAAGATGTTGTTAGGTTAGCTAATTACGTAATAACTTAAGACAGAAGGACCCTTAAGTAGGGACTGAATAAATGGACCGAGTTGGTATTACATGGATCTCACAACTTTTTACGATAGAAGAACTGAGTTGCGAGACTTGGTTTTTTTACAAGTTATGTTTTTGATGGCATCTCATTTCTTTTTGTAGATAGTCCTTTTCTTATTTTTGTATGTAGTCTTCCCCTTTTTCTGTTCCGGTACTACTTCTTGAGATTCAGCTACAGTTTTTCTCAAAGCCCAATCTCTGTCTCTATGGGTTTTTCTCGTAAGCTTTGATGTTACAATTTTTGACAAGTCTAAATGGTAAATGCTTCTTAGTCTGTTGTATTCACAAATTGAGGATTCCTGCGCTTTAATACTTCCAAAGTCGACATTTATTAGATGTAAGCCGTCCACACTTGTAACTCACGGAAGTGCCACGTACGCTTGACCGGATGTGAACGCTGCAGAACCGATATCCATCATCGCATTATATAGACTTAGACCCTGACTTTTGTATATAGTTATAGCATAGGCTATACATGTGGGAAATGGTTCGCGATGAACATAAGCTCTATTGATAATTTCAAATTTAGTTTTGACCGGACTAAGCTCGTAAACATGTTCTTTATTAAATGTAATGTATATTTTCTTAATTATTTTTTATATTTTCCGGATCAACCTTTACTCTTAGCACTATACCGATAGAATCATTAACTAATCCAAGACTCACGTCAGTATTTCGCTTTAACATGACTTTTGCTCCTATTTTTATAATTATGTTCTCTTCCAGGCCTGCAGTCATAGAAGCATCGTCTTCATATTTTTTTATGAATTCACGAGCTCTTTTTGTTAGGTATCTGGGGAAATTTATGCTATCTACAGCTATAAGTTTTATTTTGGGATGTGGAAGAGATTTAAGCATTGCAGAATTTAATTGTTGACACATGTTTTTTGTAGATAATAAGCAAACGGTATCATCAGGAAGTTTCGAGAGGTGTTCAATTATTTCAATTAATCTGTTTTCATTTGAATTGGATTTGAGAGTTATTAATCTAGTCGAGAGTAAGTAGCGGTCTTTTTGTGTAGTCACACCTAATCTTATTCTATTTAGCATTTCAACAAAGTCAAAATCATTGAGCTGTCGCATGTTAATTGTAAGTTCATCATATATGAACAGTTCAGTCCACAGATTTGGTACACTGAGGGAACCTAATAATTTGTTAGTTTCAGCAGTTGATAGTTTTTCAAAAAGTGACTTTTCTCTTACCGGCGGACGCTGTAAGAGATCTCCGAAAACTAAAAGATGTTTTTTTATACCCATTCTGATCGTCTCTTGTGTTGAATATTTCAGATAAGCGTAAATGAATATATGTGAAAATAACATTGGATGTCATCGACACTTCGTCCATTATAAACAACACTACTTCTTTCAAATCTGATCTCAGAACTTGGAGCAGAAGTTGTTTGTACTTCGGTGTTTGCTTGTGTTCTACAGGCAGCTGCAATAGTCTATGTATAGTCAATCTATTCTATGTATAGTCATCTATTCCTGTTGGAGTTCTAACTGCCACTTTTTTTGTTTAAATACGTCTTAACCCAAATTTTCAGAGTTTTTATGAAAAAGCTCTTTCCAGTGCCACTAGTTCCACTCACAAAACAGCGTAAAACGTCAGCGTTATTATCGGTTGTGTCCATTTTATTTGTGATCATATCGAAGACTCTTTTTTGATCGGCATTAAGTTTTGCGATCATACTTTGAAGATCAATTTGCTTTCTTCTACCAGATTGATTCTCTGAGAGTCACCCATTGCGTGTGCAGCTTCCACACCTTCAAATTGAATTATTTCAAATTAGATATTGTTAGAAACCTGTAATTTTGAGATATAATTAATTTTTCCCAGCGAGAGTAGTGTCATCATATGAAGGACCGTTTTACAGTAATCTATATTGGATGCTGCCGGATGCCGAGCCAGTGATACGAGAGCTTGGTGACAAACTTGGCGACCATTTGGCGACTTGGCGAAGAATTTACCGACAAAATGGGTAATGCTCGAAACTTCGAAAAATTTATTGATCCGTCGATTATTACACGCATATTTTAGTTTTTCCTTGCTTTATACACTAAACTCTAATTGTATTCTAAATTTGAAGCTTCTATGTCTGCTAGAAGTGCCTTAGAGTCTTGATGATCGGTCAGTCAGTCAGTGACAAAATTCCTAAACTTTGACTAGTTATAATTCTTTAACTACAGGTTCAAATTTAATGAAATTTGAAATATACCGTGTTTATATAATGCCTGCTTGGTTACTGAAAATTCAGGCTTCTAGTTTTATCCACAACAAAGTTATATGGAGTCGAAAATGGCCTGAACTGATTCCAGAAATGGATAGTGCGGCCGTGCCGCTTGTTTTTGCTCGACTTGGCGGGGGCACTGCCGTGCCCCCAGATATAGAGTTAAGAACATATTTATGTAAAATTTAACATATTAAAACAAAGACAAAATTAAAACATACATAATTAAAACAAAAAATAATAATTCAGCGTGATCGTCGCTGCATTCATTTTTATTTTCCCCTCCCCTCCCTTCCCCCCCAAAAAAATAGAGAACTCATAAAATAAAAATGTACTATTAGCATTTCTTTTTTTCCCCTCTGGTAATATTACCGCTTTTAGTCATTCAATCATGGTTAACCAAGATATTTTTTGGCCAGTTTAAGCAAAACGTTCAGATCGGTTTTCCTAGAATCCAGTGGCGTAGCAAAAATTAAGTTTTGCATTTGAGCTTTCCGTAGGAGTGCCTGTACTGCGAGTGGAACTTGTAACGAACTGGACATTACTTCAGTTTCTCTTTGCTGCATAAATTTGTTGCACCAAATCCAATGGCGAAGCGTAGAATGAAGTACCACAACTGTTCGTGCCTTTACTTCCTTACGAGGAAGTTTTATGTCTTTTATATATGGGGGAAAACTTGTGCTTTACTACATTGATATTAAGTTTAAATCTCCTTCGCAAACCAAGCTCGTATTGTATCGAATTGATTGGAGTAATAGCATTGTAATTGGAGTAATTGGTATAATAGGACTTTTTTGTTATCTCATCATATTGAGACTGAAATAAATCCAAAAATATTTCGTCTTGGTACCTCTCTCACAAAATCTGTCTTTCTTGGCATTTTTACCCTCTTAGCCCCTATCTCTTCACCACTATTAGGATAATCTTTATCAGACAAGTTATTTTTAAACTTATAACTTATCTTCTTATTAAAGATTAGGGGGCTTCTGCTGGTTTTCTCTCGCCAACGCCGAATGATGTCGATACTGTGCGCGATGTTTCGTCAGTCCCAGTGAGCAAATTTCTAAACTTTACTGGTCATTTATTCAATGCTTTAAATTGAATCTTCCCCTGATGAGAGCATACATTTGGTGATCAGCATACTCCCAATTGAAAACTCAAAGATCCACAGTGAGAACATTTTTGCTTATATTTTAAATATCCAAATATTGATTGAGTTTTTCACGTTTTTCCTCCAACATAGCAGCTTCACGATCATCTTTTCTTTCCAAATTGACAAATTCTCGGTCGGTCTTTCTTTGCTTTTTTTTAATCTGATATCGCTGGATGCCCATTACTATTAAAAAATAATGCAATGTTAACATGTGTTTGTTTAGGCATTCAATAATTCAGACGATTGCTAGCTGAGAGAAAAAAAATTTCCGTTTTTTGAAAAAAGCAAACCGGAAAGCTATTCGTTAGTATTGCCCCAAAGAGTGTGTTTAAAAGTAGAATTAGTAATTAATAATGTTTTAAATTCATTTGTGTTAATTTGGTGTTAAATAAAGCCGTCTATTTCTTAATTTTTGAACCTTTCACCGTCAAGAGCAATATAAATACTTACTACGACGTAATAATAATTACTATTAAATATTGCAAGCAATGCCAGCAAAACAAACCTCAATTTTTAAAAGTCAGGTAAACTCGGTGTCTACCAATTTCAAAGCGAATAAAGCACAATGTTTTTATAATTTTTTTTTTGTTTTTTTGTTTAATAGAGGAAATTTTGTTTCTTTGCTTTGTTGTTTCTTGAACAGGTGCGATTGCTATATTTATTGCTAGTGTGAAAACAATGACTGAGAAATACGAATTTAATGTCATGCTGGTGTTCAGTAGGAGATCCATCAATGGTCCAGTTCTATTCATCACCGTTCATAATATCAAGACCCAAACTCAATCAGTTCTCGTAGAATCGCAAACTGCCATCTCCATCATTCTAATCCAATTCATTTAATGTTGATATTCTTATTAATACTCTTACTCGTATTTTGTTAAATATCAAGCATATGAATATTTTCTCCATATTGATTCTTCATATGTTTATTTCGGGATTTAAGTCAGTTGGAAGTCACAAATTTCTGCACCCCGATATTTCAAACAACTAGAGTATTTAACTTTTACTCTTATACCTTTGAATTATAATTTTCCATTACAACATTGTCTAAAAGGCGACTGTTAAAAGTAAGTCATAATTTCCGTGAAATGACTAAATAAACCCATGTAAATTCATAGTGAATCTGCTTTAAATTTAAACATGACTTAATTTATATCTCTACTAGAAATAAAGATGAATGTGTGTTGCTCCTCAACAGGCCACTTTTATTTATAACTACCATTCTTTGCACATATGTACTTGAGAAAATGCAAATGTGCAACTTGAAGCGATTTTTTTAAAATTTTTTATTAAAATTTAATTTAAAAATATTAAGCGAAATTTTAGCGTTTTTCTTCATTAATTCTAGAAAATATAGAAAAAAAATCTCTTTCTAAATTATTTTTTTAAATTTCTAAAAATTATTATTTCAACTGCACCAGCTTTGTTTGCGGAATAATTTATAGCCTATGACAACGTCGAATATAAAACAAATTATTCCCTTTAAAAAATCTAAATTTAAATAATCGTAATTATTTTTAATTCTCTTTGGAAAGAACTTTAAATATTGAACTTTATGAACATGCAAAGATGATGCGACAGCTAATTACTTTGCATCGTGACAAAAGAAAAAAATAAGCATCATCGTCGTTTCCTGACCGTCAAAGCAATCCAGGGAGACAAGGTTGATCTGATAGAAAAATAGCCGGAACCGCCGTTAATCGCGAGGTTTGTTTAGTGTAATTTCACTTACAATGTTTATCCTTCTTTCGTCAGAAAAAAAAATCACATGTTTTTATAGTGTTTGTTTCGGAACGGGCATTCACCTTTTGGGATTCCAAAACGTAAAATCATCAGGTATTTTCTAGAAGGGACTGCGAGAAGTTGTTGCAAGTAGAGTGGAAAACAATTGGTTTCACGGATTCTAGTTAAGCTTACTTTCGTATGAAGTGACAGAAATTTTTTTAAATAAAAACCTCGGATTTGTTAAAATTTTAGAAGAAAGATTTCACAATGAAATGACAACTGAAATTGACGATACACAGAAAGCTATCAAATTTGGATGGCGTGATACGTAAAACGGTGCCTTTTGTAAGCATATCTTCACATATAATAAGTAGAAGCGAGGAACTTTCTAAAATTTGGTCGAGGTCTTTTTTAAATATCAATACAATGAGAGTAATGGAGGAAGGGGAGACCCGCGAAAAGGACTGTTCATTAGAAATGCTCACCCATATTCTCTAATAAAAATGTTATTACCACGCCTCATTTGTGAAAAGTCATGAATGCCATTGATGTTAAGATTTTCGTTTTCAGATTCCCACTTATGAGCGTTTTATGCTTCATTGAATCATAAACAAAACCGATTATTCATTTCAGAGGCCTTTTAATCAAACGACTGAAACAAAAAGTTGATACAGATACACAATTTTTTTAACGAAATCAGTAATAAATTTTTGTAGCGGTCACATAACTTTACTATCTTCTCTTTTGATACAACAGATGGCGCTGCCTTATTAACTTCAAGGTATATTTCCCATGATCCTTCTTCTTAGGCGTGGTAATTAGATTGTATTCTAAGTGAGTGTCGTGTATTTTCGTGTTTGTCTCGTGAAATTTGGAGCTTAGAGAATATTTAAATAACTGTTCCTGAAACTCGTCTGTTATTTTCATCTACGTCATAATGAAGTTATGCAGAGTCTCGTGCCTTTACAATTTCATTTATGTAAGTTGTTACGGTTTTTTGGGGGGTTATTGAGTTGCGAATGCATAGACGGATAGGCAAACAGGCCATTTTTGAATTTGCTTCAAAATTTGAATTTTTCCTTAATACTATACATTAGACACAGAAAATGCTTTCCAAATATTACTGATCCAGCTCATTGGTTTTTGAAATTATTGAATTTGTTTTCACTCAAACAAAAAAAAATGATATAAATGGATTTTATACAAAATTTACCAGAAAAATCTATAAATTTGGTAAAAGTCGTACATTTCATCGGTCGAACCCAATTCATTTTTGAGTTATCATTTTTGCAGCTAGACGAAGAAACAGATATAACTCGAAAAACCTGTTTATCAGGTTGAGGGAGGTATGGAACGTGACGCTTCGTCAAAATTGATGATTGCGATGATTTTTTTAATCCATCGTATGCCATAAAGTAAAGAAGAAACAACTTTATCTCATTTTTAAAAAAGTATTTCACTTTAAATATATATTATAATACATTATTTATGCTATTAATAAAAATGAATGTGTTTGTGTTGGTGCTCGGCAGGCCACATCATTTGATTTACAGATACCACATATTTCGCACATGTATTTCTTGGAGGATGGGAATTTACACTTCAAAATGATTTTTAAATTTAAACTAAAATTTTAATTCATTAAAAGTAAATTGAATTTTGCTGTTTTCCCACATTAACTTCCGAAAATATCACGGCATAAATTTTTTTACATTGTTTTAAATTTTAAAAAGTTGTCATTTTAGTGATATCATTAAATAAATGTGCAAGTTTTCTGAATTTTGGTAATATTTAAAAATTAATTTTTTGCTTAAATTTAAAAAATAGATTACAATGTCACCCTGAAAACGCTTTCATTGTTTCCTCAAATATTTAATAGTGAGATTTTCTGCCATTTTTGACAGCTTTAAAAGGTTTGATTATGTAACCGTATAATTTATAAGACAAATAAAAATGTGAAGTTGTAATATTGTGTAATATTATGACTTCATAATATAATAACTTATTAATATAATGTCTGGTTTATTTATAGTATAAATAAATAAGCCAGACATTTTTAACATTGCTATAATTATAAGGGACTATCCGAATCAGAAAGATTCAAGTAGACATTAAATAAAACTTAGTATGGCATGGTATTGATGATAGAGAATTTGGCGAAATCGTAGACATGAAATTATATCTAAGTGCTAAATATAAAAACAAATATAATCCATATTTCCTGCGAACCAACTGGTTGCTTTAGAGGACAAGAAATAATTCTGTGTTTAGTTTTGCAATTTACTTCAGTAATAATGTAATTAGGTTGCATTAAAGCCAATTTAATATGTAATTAGAAATTGATTCAACCGAACAGTATTTTTATTGATGCCGTGATGCCATATGTCTTGTTTCCATTAGTTAGAAATTGAACAGAAGATGTAAAATATGATATGACATTAATGAAAATGACAAATTAATGGTTAAAACTACTCTGTTGTTGGAAATTATGAGCATTAAGATTTATAAATAAAGCTCTAATTGAAATTGAAAAAAGAATCAATATATCCAATAAACGTCTAGACATCTCGTGTATATTACATAATGGTAAAGGTAACTTCACAGCCTTGTATTTATTCTAAGCTACATGTTAAAATACACTTCTCCAAAACTCGATTCTGACGTAATCCATCTATAAAAAAAGTATTTTTAAGAATAGATTTTGGAAAATGGGAGTTATCAATTTTAATTTGAGTGAAATTGTTTCAAATGCTGCTGATCTAAGTGTCAATATAATATATTTGATTAGTTTATTGCAGCATAAAGTATATGCATTTTTCAAACACAATATAAATGAAACAATTGATAAACGATAAATAATCGAGACGCTCGTAATTTTTGTATGTATTTATTACATACCAAAAGTACAATGAATACGTTAAAAACGTACATCAAATCACTTTTAAATATTTCAAGTTTTAAAATTTTTTTGTACTAAAATTTTTTATTTGATTTTTTTTTGTAATTCTTTTTTTACTTTTAAATATTTTAAATATAATTCTTTACAATTAAATATTTTAGAACAAAATTAATTTTCAGTAAACAAATATATATATATACATATCACAGAAATGCTTCTTTAAATCACAGAAAAAAGCTCCTCAATAAATATCACAGATATGCTTATTATCACAGGCAAAATATCACAGATATGTTCATTATTAAAGACAAAATATCACAGATATGCTTATAATGAAATACAAAATATCACTGTCAAAAAATATCACAGATAGAGAAATATCACAGTCAAAAATATCACAGATAAAGGGAAGAAAAATGTTAAAAAATTTGAAAGTGTGAAAAAAAACAATATTTAAATTATATATAAAATAGATTCAATATGATTCAATCATAATAAGAAAAAATTTTAAAAATTGGAAAGGATGAAAAAAACAACAATATTTAAATTATATATAAAATAGATATTATTCAATCACAATAAGTCTTTTTTTTAAAGCTTTTGAGTTCATCACTTCGCTCTGGTGACAGTTAGAAAGGCTTCTGATTTCTTCTGAACTGTTGCTAGTAAATGATTTGGGACTCTTTTCATTTCATTTTGTGTAGATTTATAACAATGATAATTTAATCGATGATATTTTAAATTTAGATATATATACTTTTGCAGTTTTTTTTTAACTTTTTCTTATTGCTTCATAGTTTTTCCCCCCATTTCTAAATTTTTTAAAAACTTTTTTTTTTTTGCTTTTTCCATCGTTTTTTAAAATTTTTTGTTAGTTTCGTCATTTTTAAAATTTGGAGTCTTCTT
The DNA here is from genome assembly GCF_947563725.1 of Argiope bruennichi. Taxonomy (NCBI): domain Eukaryota; kingdom Metazoa; phylum Arthropoda; class Arachnida; order Araneae; family Araneidae; genus Argiope; species Argiope bruennichi. The sequence goes on along the minus strand of NC_079154.1, from coordinate 22,389,020 downwards.
TAATGATTCAATAATAAAGAAATTTGATTTTGACGAGGCAATTCTTCAAATTTAGATGCAATTAAAATTGATATAATTTTCTTCTATTTCTATTTCAAGTTTTTTGGTCAGATTTTTATTATTAATTTGAATTTTTTCGGAATGATATGGCGAATTTTGTTATTTCTCTCTCCATCGGTTTTTCAATGGGTACTGATCTGTAATCTGATCTCTTGAAATTAGAATTAAAATATCATTACATGTATATATACATAATATAAAACGTGATTTCGGGAATAACATTAAACAAAAGTCGTGGAGTTCCTTAGATATTTTTATTGTTTACTAGCCGCCTTTGCCTACCAGCCGGTTCGCCAATCTTAATGTAAGTTAAAATTTTAATAATTAAATATTTTATGCAATTCCTACTTTAATAACTTCTTCATCAAAATATTTTAAAACTTCAAATTTTGATAGTCATATAATTTACTCATAATATTATAAAAGCCTTCAGTCATAACGTAATATGTATCTCTCGAAATTTCTATTAGCTCCCGTAGAATTTATTCCTTAAATTAAAGTGGAAAGGAGTAATCTGCAATTAATGTAATAATATTTTTTACTGAAACAAAGCATTTTTTTATAATATTGTTACAAAAAATTTTCTTTTACAAAATACCGTCTATCAATCATAATAACGTAACACATTTAATCGCTATAGTTCAGGAGCTTGCTTGCTGTCTAATCCTCTAAAATCTTTTACTTGCCGGCGACTCCGACTTCTCTCACACACGACTTCTTCTCTGCAGCTTCAGAATGGCCATCTTTTATAGCTCCGGTACGCGGGGCTAGAATCATCAGACCAATCAGGGCGTACATGGGTGTATCTCGGTTATTACTGAATGGATCGTGAAAGTTCTCGAACTTTCCAGTATTATTCATTTAGTCGCCAAATTCGTCACCAAGTCACCAAAAGGTCGCCAAGCTCTGAGGTCATTGACGCGGCAGCTGCTCAGCACAGATCTTACAACGGTCTTTCTTGCGATGACACTAGTCGTGCCGGGTAGCAAAATTACAGATTTGTAACATTGCTCCCCTCTTTAAAGACTGACGTCCCGACAGTCCCACTTCAATCCAACAGCTGGCATAGGCTTCCGAACAATGTGAAGATGTTGATGCGTTTGGCGACTTCCGCAGTTTCGAAGACGACATCATTCACTAATTTGGCGGCGACTAAAGATCCATCCAAACCTTCTCAATGCTTTTGATTCGGACCTCTTCGTCGTTTCGGATTGTACACCCAGACTTGATTTCTCTTCTTAAAATGCAGGGTGTCCCATGGAGCCAAACACCGCATCGTAGCTGAGCCCTCCATACCGAATTCTAGCCAGGCTGGTCCGTTTTTCATTTTGAACTTTTTCCGTCGAGTTAACCGAATATCAGGATTGTCCAACAGGGCCTTCCAGAGTCTTCTTGACAACCAGGGATTCGCCTTCGTCGGCAAAGCTTTCACGGGAATACCGATTCCTGGCTCATCCTCATCACTCGAGAAATGACCGCAGCTCTCCACGCAGGATCTTTTGAAGAGGACATCTGCCTTTTGCGGGAAGGGTTCCTCGGCGATGACATAACTGATTCGGATGCACAGAAGATTCTTTGGCTCCTTTTTGCATCGCACTCCTATGCAAATCCACCGCAAGGTTGAATTCTTTAAGGAGATCGAGGCCGATACTACAGGGATCAGCGATTCCAGCCACGTAATCTTCATCCATATCACTACGCAAGGAGGTGTTAAGAGTCTGGCAGAGAGGCTGTCCCTTTAACCTTTGGGACGAATCCAATCCAAACAGGGTTGCATTAACTCCTGCATCCATAGGCAGCGAGCACGGGTCGCCACCAACAGACCCGTCCAAACAGAGTTCATCTTCTCCATCCCCAAGTGTTTTCTCCTTCGATTCCCCTTCAGGGGACTCATTCGGAGAAGCCTGTTTCAGCTCTGCCATTATTTGACAGTCTCCCTGTTTGTGCATTATTTAATAATATTTTAAAGCATAAAAAACATACAGCGAATTGAATTGATTAGCTATGTACGCAAAGACGCGAAATTAATTGGCGTGTAAAACTGACATAATCTGTGTAATTGTTTACGGCTAGGGCTGCGTTTAATATTAGTTTGCGGTAACTCTCAGAATGGAGTGATAGGGCGGATAGGAGATCATTGTTGACTTATATAGAGACCATGAGTTTCTTGTGAAATAGAAATGGGCGAAATCTAAGAGGTGATTGTGGCTGAGTGATGGATCAATTTTTTCTCATATCACTTTAACTATAGATTGGTGGTTTAAATGTATCGTTTTTTTTTCATATATATATATATATATATATATATATATATATATATATATATATATATATATATATATATATATATATATATATATATATATATATATATATATATATATATATATATATATATATATTAAAAACTCTCTGAATATGACGGCTTTCGAAATTATTTGGTAATCTGTGGTGTTATTTTACTCCGTATTTCCGTCATTGCATATTCCATCCAATAGTTCGTTATGTTCTTTTTATACATTAATTGTTTCAGTAAAAGTAAAGTGGGAAAATTTTGTGAACCAGACCGAAAATGAATATGACAAAAAATCAACAATTACTATGCCCGTTTCTATTGCCTATATAGGAAGCCACTTCTGACATACTTCTAACAGGAAAAATGGTCTGCATGAAGTAAAGAATATCATTTAATGCAATTTAACTCAGTAAATATTCTGACAAACCATGCATTTTATGTTTTTATAAAATATTCTCTACTGTTGAATCATGTTTAGTAAAAAATATTTTTTGAATCCAAGGCAAGAAAGATTTTTCTCTTTTGTAACTGACACTGGTTCAAATTTGGCTATTATTATCTTATAAAGACGTACGATTTAAGATTACTTCATTGAACGTTTCAAAATGGGAAAGACGGTTTGCCCTGACTTTCCCCAAGACTGAATTACCTAAAATTATGAAATCCCTGATTGTTCTAAAATAGTAACATTCAAAATTTCATAATTCGCTCTGATTTGACCTCAGAAGAGAAAAATATATTTTTTTCTTCAATTTAAATGTTCCTATGATAAGAATATTTCACTGAATGTCATTCTGAAAAGACACTGAACCAAAAGACTGAAAAAAAATTGATTTATTTTTTCTGAATCACGTTTACTGACTGAAAAAAATGAAATATTAATATTTACGCCTATTATATCCTTTTGAAAATAAAACCAAAAATTTAAGTTTTATGAGGAGTCAGATAAATTCTTATTAGAATAGTTTCTGAGGCATTCCATAGACTATAAAATATTCTGTAGTGCACATGAGACATCAATGCAGAACGATTCTATTTTCTGTACTCATATTTAAAAAAAAAATGCTTTGTTTCAATAGAAAGGGTTTTGTTGTAATTGCAGTTTAATCACTTCTGCTTCAATTTATAGTTAAATTTTACGAGAACGAACAGAAAAGAGAGACAATACTAGTAGTACATAGTACAATAAAATAGGACATAAACAACAGCATAAGGCTTCCTTAATATTATATTATACACTGCGTAAAAAATGTAGAAGGACAGTGTCTTTTTACCAATTAATATCTCTTATTTTCTCCTAACTACCAGATATTTATGCAGATTCAGTTTAATGATCCTTGTTTTCATTTTAGGCAAAAATTAAACATCAACCACTAATATTATTAAGAAAATTAGTATATATAATTTCCCATGCGTAAAAAGAAGTAGAAGGACACTTGCTAATATATTTAATTTAGTGAGTTGTTCTTTATTTAAATAGTGATTTTGTACTTTGTTTATCTTTTTCTGTCAAAAAAATCTAATTTGTTTAAAAGTTACGTTGTTTCTCCGTTCTCAGAAATGCCTAAAGGAATACCTTTGAACGATTTGCAAAAAGGGCAAATTTCCGCATATCAAAATGATGGTAAAGGTGTCAGAGAGATTGCTCGATTGTTGCAGGTGAGCCTCAATACAGTTTCAAACTTTATCAGAAATCCTTATAAAAATGGAAATAAAAAGAAGACTGGTAGACCGAAGAAGTTAAGACCACGTGATGAAAGAAAACTTGCTCGTGTGCTGAATAAGAACAAAGGAAGTGTTTCAAAGGCAAGAAACCAAGCAGGACTTAATCATGTGACGAAACAAACAGTTTACAACTATATTAAAAGATCTAAAAAATTCATTTTCAAAAAACGGAAACATCATCCTAAGTGGAAACAAGCTCACATTGATAACTGTTTAGCGTGGGCTAAGGAGCACATGTCCTGGACTACAGAATGGACTTCTGTGATATTTTCCGATGAAAAGAAATTTAACTTAGACGATCCAGACGGATATCAGCACCACTGGCGTTGTCTGGGGACTGAAGGCGAATACTATTCAACACGACAAATGGGAGGAGGGAGTTTAAAGGTTTGGTTGGCTGTTGGATACGGAGGAAAGACAAGTCTGGTTTTCTTAAATGATAGGCAAAAACATACAGACTACATTCAAGTGCTGAATTCCGAGCTTCTTCCTTATGCCTCTGACATGGTGGGTGAAGAGTGGAAGTTTCAGCAAGACGGAGCTTCCATTCACACCGCGACTGGAGTCAAAAATTGTTCCTAACAAATATATTAGGATATTTACCATGGCCAGCCAAAAGTCCTGACCTTAATATAGTGGAAAACATCTGGGCAATGCTAGTTCGTCCAGTTTATGCTGATGGAAGGCAATTTGATTCGCAAACTCAGCTTCGAGAAGCATAGATTGACTCGTGGGACAATTTTTGTCAAACTGAAATTCAAACTCTATACAATTCACTTCCAAACAGAATATTTGAAGTTATAAAGGCCAATAGGAAGACCATTCCTTATTAAAGTCACTATTTTTTCATTCATTATAATGCTGTCCTTCTACTTTTTTTACAAAGTTTCAAAAAAGAGAAACTATTTTTGTTGCCATTAATATTTTATGTTTGAACATTATAATTCTGATGTCAAAATTGTATTTTTGAAATATTTGTTATATGTTTCTAATAAAAATTTTTAGTAAAAATAAAATATTTTTCGGTTATTGTTACAAAATCAAGTGTCCTTCTACTTTTTTTACGCAGTGTATGACTTTCAAATTTTGAAACTTAAAAAGTTTCTTGAAAACGCTATTTAGAGATTAAGTTAATAAAAAGTTTGATTGAAAATCTACGCGATCATTAATCCTGGCGAACCACCTGGTCACCAAAGGCAGTATAAATACACGATAAAAACACAGAGTTAAGAACATATTCACTTAAAATCTAATAACTTATATAAATACAACAGAACAAAAAATAATTCAGCGTGATCGTCATTGCAAAAATTTCTACTTGTCCGCCCCTCTCCCTCAAAAAAAGGAAGAAACCCTGAAAACAAAAAATCAGTATATTAATATTCCTCTTTTTCCTTTATCATTTGTTACAGCCTGCAATTTTCTAAATATAGACAACCATGACTTTTTTTGGTCAGTTTGAGTAAAAAGTTTGGACATACTTTCGTGAAATGTTTTACAATTATTCCTTATTAATTAAAATTTGACCAATATAGCTATCTAGATATGCTTATAAATATTAATTGGGGGTTAAGGTCAGGAAACTGCGGAGGATGATAAAAAGTCTTATAGGCTCGATTTTTTTTCAAATGTGCCATTTTTATTTATGTTCCAGATTGTTATCAAGTTGGAAGATCCAACTTGATGAAAATACTCACATTCTCCATGTTAGGAGCAACATTTTCTTGCAAGGTCGTTTGATAGCCAATATCATTCGTTATAGACTCGATAAATACAAAATCTTCGACCCTCCACCACACATTCCCAGATTACTATAGAGTAGCCGCCGTGTTTGAATTCCGGATTTGAATTATATAATGTAATAATATAAATTTCAGCATTTTTTTTGGTAATATTATGTAATATTTTGCGCCATAAATATGCTTTTTTAATACAAATGTATTTTTCAATGAACCAGGTGAATAAGCTGATATTCTGATATTATTACTATTGAATCATTTTATCTACAGTTTAGTGAAGAGAAGCAATATACATATGGGAACTTTACTTATGAATGGACTTTGTATTAAAGTTCGTCACAGATTTACAAATTTAACTCTTTAAAGGGTCATTTTTTTTCTAGTCATATTATGCTATAATATTTTTAGGCTTGAAATCAGAATAAGAAAAGGGATTCATTTAATTTATGAGATAAATTTAATTTTATTAATGAATTAATTTGTTAATTAATAATTAAGTAACAAATCAAGACACATCATTTTGTGTAAAATAAAGAACTAAAGCATCTAAGTTTCTGTCTTTCTAAAAAAGACTTAACTTATGCCAGCCTACATAAATTCATACAAAGATTGATAAATTTGGTGGGAAGCATAATTCCCAAGGCCCTAGAAAGGGTTAAAATAAATAACAAAAGTGGAATTTTATCCATCTAGATCTTTCGTTATAAAAGTATCAAATTTATGAATTGCTCCAGAAATTTTTATAAATTTACAATTTGATGAATTTGGTTCAGAACTTTTTATAGATATACTGGTTTTGTGCTAAAAAAATTCCTTCTTAACGTTTTTATTTTTTATTCGCTGTATTCATTTATTTACATTTAGATTGAGATTTATCACGACTACATGAATGTGAATGCACAGATAAGTAGACGACCCATCCGTTAACGGATTTATTTCAAAATTGGATTCGAATCTATTCATTAGACATTGAAACTGTCCTCCAAGTTTTACCGATCTAACCCTTAAGTTATCGTATTTGTTTGCACTGAAATAAACAAAATGCATTTCGTTCAAGCTTTGATGGAAATATTCAAATTTTGTAAAATCTCATACGCCGACTTCAATTACTTTTTGAGTGTACAGGCAGTGGGAGATAACTCGAAAAATATGTATTTTCGGACTGAGGTTGAACTAAAATCAGTCGATTTATCATAATACTGCGTTCAAATAATGTTACGATTGCGGTACTTTTTTTTTTTTTGGATATTTCGTATACGAGAAAGTAAAAAATAAGCATCTTTCTTTCATTCCTAAAAAGTTCTATTTCAAATACATTAATGTATATATTTTACAAAAAATAAAGATGATAGTATATATGTGTTGATGCTTTACATTCCATTTCGTTTGACATTACAGCTACAAAAATTGGAACATATATATGTCCTTGGGGTTTGGGCATCTGTATTTCGGAAGAATTGTTTTAAAAATTCAGTTAGAATTCTAATAAATTTAAAAATTCAAATGAATTTTTGATTTTTTTTCCAAAATAATTCGCGAAAATATTGCTGAAAGAAATATGAATTTAGCACCTTTATAATATATAAAAATTTTCCTTTCTAATGTTTTAAATTTGATAGGCCTGAAAGTTTTTCTGAATTTTGAATTTTTTTCAAAGAAAAATTTTATCCATAATTTACTACAACAGATTAGAACAGATTAGATTTGAAATTGAAACCGTTTCATCGAATACTTATTCGTATGTTTGTATTTTTATTGCTGAAAACGTAAGAAGTATTTTTTTTTAATATCTATGCAGTTTACACGACGAATAAAAAATGAAGTTATAATATCGCGAAATTTCGAAGTACCGAAATTTATGTACCGGATATTTACATTTTTTAAGAACATAATAATGCTAAGGGACTGTATCTATTTGAATTATTTGTTGACACAATAAATAAAATTTAGTAAGACAGTTAAAATAGCATGCTGTTAATGACAGACATTTTAGACATGAATTTATATCTAAATGATTTATCGGAAGACAAATACGTTTAGTGTTCCCTGTGAATCAACTGGTCTCTTGAGGCGACTAGTAAAAAACAATTCCGTTTTCATTTTTGTAACTAATCTCAGTAATAAGTCTGTGAGGTTACCATAAAGCCAACGATAATATGTAAAATGAGATTGATTTAACCAAACAAATCCTTTTTTATACACGCTGTGATGCCATTTGCCTTGCCTACATTCAGTAAAAATTAAAAAGAACATGTAAGGGGCATTTCATATAATACGGCACTAATATAAATGGCAACTTGAAGCTCAAAATCACCTTGTTGGCAGAACAAAAGAACATCAAAGTTTGTAAAAATTTTCTAAATGAAACTAAAAAAGAATCAATATACTCCATGAACCATCTAGGCATCTCGTGCGCATTACATAAATAAGGTTGATTTCTTCAAAGCATTATATTTATAATGAAAGTTAAAATACACTTCTAAAAAATTCGACAAGGGACATCTATCTATAAATAATTGTATTTTTAACTTGCATTGTGGTAAACTATTAATTTGAGTAAAAAATTCTTTAAACGCTGCTGATCTACGTGTCAGAATGATATATTTAATTAGTTTAATAATGCATGAAGTATTTGTATTTTTCAAACACAATATAAATTAAGAAATTGTACAAATTATAAATAATAGACACTCATATTTTTTGTATGTATTTATTACATACCAACAATTCATTGGATACGTTAAAAACGTACATAAAATCATTTTATAACATTTTTTTTTGTACAAAGTTTTTTTATTTAAATTTTTTAATATAATTTTTTTGTGTTTAAATATTTTTTGACATAATAATTATTTTTCATAAAACAATAAAAAAACTATATACATATCACATAAGTAGTTATAAATATCACAGAAAAATAAAATATATATATATATCACAGAAAAATAAAAAAAAATAAAAACAGAAAAAATATAAAAAAAATATCACAGATAGGCTTTTAAGTATCACAGAAAAATAAAATATCACAGATAGGCTTTTAAGTATCACAGACAAAGAAATATCACAGATAAGCTCATAAATATCACAGAAATGCTTTTAAATATCACAGATAAGCTCATAAATATCACAGAAATGCTTGTAAGTATCACAGATTAGCTCATAAATATCACAGAAATGCTTGTAAGTATCACAGATAAGCTCATAAATATCACAGAAATGCTTGTAAGTATCACAGATAATCTCATAAATATCACAGAAATGCTTGTAAGTATCACAGATAAGCTCATAAATATCACAGAAATGCTTGTAAGTATCACAGATAAGCTCATAAATATCACAGAAATGCTTGTAAGTATCACAGATAAGCTCATAAATATCACAGAAATGTAAATATCACAGACAAAAAAGAAATATCACAGAAATGCGTGTTAATATCACAGACGAAAAAGAAATATCACAGAAATGCTTGTTAATATCACAGACAGAAAAGAAATATCACAGAAATGCTTGTTAATATCACAGACAAAAAAGAAATATCACAGTCTATAATATCACAGAAATGCTTGTATATATCACAGACAAAGAAAAAAAAATAGAAATATCACAGACAAAAAGAAATATCACAGTCCAAAAGTATCACAGATAAAAAAATATCACAGATAAAAGAATGGGAAAAAAATTTGAAATTTAGATAGATTAAAAAAATATTCAAATGATATGGAAAAATAAATATTATTCAATGATAATAGTCCTTTTTTTTTCGCTTTCTGGCTGATCACATTGCTATGGTAACAAATTAGAATTGCTTCTGATTTCTTCTGAATTGTTTTTTTTACTTTTTCCTATTACTTCATGGTTTTTTTTTCTTCTTTTATCCGTTTTTTCCTTTTTTTTGCTTTTTCCATCGGTTATAAAATTTTTTTGTTGGTTTCTTCATTTTTAAAATTTGGAGTCTTCTTAAATAATTTAGTAATGCAAGAATTTTAATTTTGGATGAGACAATTTTTCCAATTTAGATCCATTCGAAGTTAATATAATTTTTCTTCTTATTCTATTGTTTTCAAGTTTTTTTGGTTAGTTTTTCTTTTATATTCAATTTTTCTGGAATGATTCAACGAATTTTGTTAGTTCTCTTTCCATGAGTTTTTCTAGGGGTTCTGAGCTGTAGTCTATTGGAGAATCTGCTTGAAAGGCTTTTGATGCATCTTCTGAGATTTTAGATTGAGATTTTGAAGAATTTTTTTCTTTTTTGATGCTTTCTTCCAAAAGGATATCTAAATATTTCAAAGTTGGCCAAAGATAAATAATCTCCCAGTAAGAAAAAAATATTATTCTAACAGCAAACCACAGCAATGTGAGCAGCATAAGTTTTTCCAATAATTTCGCTTCCATTTTTGTCAGATAAAGTTCCAATATATTAAGCCAGACGAGTTTTTATTTATTGATTTCAGAATTTGCTGTGCATGGGTCAAATGTATTTTTGCATTATGATTAGTTTTATCTCTTGCAAAATAAACAACACATTTTCAACAATGTCCGTTTTTCAACAATACACAATTTGTTACATTTCGCTATTTACCACAATAATAATATCAATTATATTTTAGAAGATTACACTACTTCCAACAATAGAAGTGATTTCGGTTTCTTTGTTATTAAACACCTCATTGTTTTATATTTTCTTTATTACTTTCTCCTGCACTGAGTACAAAGTTAGAAAGTGTTATAATTGTCATTATATTATAGTTCGAAATTTCGACGTATCTACAAGTTTGAGAGCTCTTAGAATCAGAAAAACACTTTTTTGTGATTATATCTATGGTTCAAGTTATTTTTGAATACAATAAGCCATTAACGCATTGAGAATAGCAATCAAATTTTGTATTTTAATTTTAACGCCACTTAAATACATACATTCTTGTAAAAAGTTTATTGAAAGGAATGCAGTCATTCTTTTTTGTTTAGGTGTCCTTCGACATGTAAACACAATATCTGAAAAACGGAAAGGTACATAGCCAATTTTTAATTTATACTGATAATAAAGACAAATGTGTGTGTGTGTGTGTGTGTGTGTGTGTGTGTGTGTGTGTGTGTGTGTGTGTGTGTGTTGATGCTCCAAAAGCCACGCTGTTTGACCTACAGCTACCAAGTTGAGAACATATACACTCATGTCCAAAATTAAGGTCACAAAAACGTTTTTCCAAGTAATTCTAAATGGTTACCAGTAAAATTTAAACAAATTATATTTTATATATTGTGAAGGACCGGCAACACGATATTAACCTTTGTTGTGGGAATAAAGGTTGTTTAGCATTAGTTTTTTAGGAACTACTGAAATTAGACCGTTTACTCATCTGGGATTTTTTTGTCTGCAATTTTGTGAATATTTAATTAAAACAAAAAATGTAACATGTTTCCAGTGAGAATGAGTTCTTATAAGCCTTTAGACGATTCATTGAGATGGAGAGCCGTTGGCAGGCTTGAAGCTGGGCAGTCTCGAGCGGATGGTGGCTCGGACAAGTGGTACCGAAAGTGGTATCCAGGTTGTAGAATTAATTCTAAACAAGTGGTACTGTAACCAGGAAGGCTGGCCATTGCCGTCACAGAACAAAGACGCCTGCACTGGATCGCTATTTGACATTAAGCGCACGACGGCATAGGCTGACAACGGCTTCTCAACTTGCTCTTGACCTTGCTGCTGCGTCTGGAATAAGAATTTCCAGACAAACAGTATACAGACGTCTAGCAGAGAGGGCCCTTTATGCCCGGCAGCCAGTTGAGTGCGCCCCTTTGACTGCATCCAACAGAAAAGCCCGGTTCTTGTGGTGCCAAACACAGAAGTCTTGGGCACAGCAAGAATGGAGGGGTGTTCTTTTCAGTGATGAGTCGAGATTTACTACACAGAGTGACACTCGTCGAATCTTCATCTGGAGAGAGCGAGGAGCTCACCAACATCCCTTCTATGCAAAGGAAATTGACAGATTTGGTGGCAAAGGAATCCTTGTCTGGGGTGGCATAACGTTGGGCAGTCGCACACCACTATCGCTTCTCGGCCTTTTGGCTAAGATCAAAGTGTAGTCGTACACCACTGCACGTCTTCGATACTGTCGGGTACTGTCAATGCGCATCTCTATAGAGATGAGATCCTTGAAGCCTATGTGAGGTTGTTCCGGGGTGCTTTTGGCTGAGACTTCATATAATGGACGATAACGCGCATCCACACAGAGCCCAGATTGTTAATGATTTTTCTGAGGAAGAGGATATTCGACATATGAACCGGCACTCGAGGTTTCCGGATCACAATCCTATTGAACATGTTTGGGATGGTCTCGGAAGAGCCATTGCACTGCGTAACCCCCCTCCTAATACCCTTTAAGAGTTAAAAGCCGCGCTTTTGGAAGAATGAGCTTTGTTGCCCCAAGCCTTTATTGATAATCATAACAGTATGAAAACAGTCATAACAGTAACAGTAACAGTAACAGTCATAACCTCATAAACAGTATGAAAGCTCGTTGTGAAGCCTGTATAGCAGTGCACGGTGGTCACACTCCATATTAGACAGGCTTTCCCCGAGATAAATGCTTTATCTCGGATTCATAATGTAACACTTTTTGATATACTCTGTTTGTTAACTCCCAATTAAAATCTTTACCATGTTGTTATGTGTCTATGTTCTTTCTTCCATTGTAGTGTACCTCTGTGCCGAATTTCGTGGCAACACAGTGAATATTTTTTTCATTTTTCTCAGATTTTATGTTTGTGACCTTAATTTTGGACATGAGTGTATATTTAGGAAATGGGAATGTGGACATTGGCACGATATTTTAAAAATGCTAATTAGAGTCTTAGTTCAAGATAATACAAAAGTTTGACGCTTTTTCGCCGTAACATTCGATAATGTTGCAATACCAAAAGGATTTTTACATCGTCTTAAAATTCAAAAAGTTGTCTTTTGGATGCTACCAATTTTTTAACATGTCAAATAAAGTTTCAAAAAATATTTTAAGCATATTACCAAAAATTTATTCCAGAAAAAAAATTGAACTTGCACGGGGACGTTGTGCTTGCATAGAAAAAAGGTAGCTGTTAGAACCTATTGCTGTGAAGTTCGCGAAAGCTCTAATTAAAGATTATGTTAACTTTTGCTGCAAACTGAACCTTGAAAGTTGTATTTTTTGTACGTGTATGTAAGAAACTAATTAAGCATGAAAGGTGTCATTTTGTAGAAAGATAGGTGCAAGAAATAGATTTCTGTAAACTTTTAAAATATCTATATTACTAATTCAATAATTAAGTATAATTTAAGGCAACCATGGTTGATATATGCGCAGATTATCCGCTCAAAAGAGGTCTCGATATCAAATTTAGCATTAGAAATCAAAAGTTAGCATTAGGCATATGCATCTAATAAGAAAAATGGTCTGAATGAAGTAAAAAATATTATTTTAAATAGTTTGATTCAATAAATATTCAGACGAACTGCGAATTTTATATTTTTATAGAGACCTTGAGCCCTATGAATCATGTTTAGTAAAATACTGTTAGTTTCTTGAACTTGAAATTTTAAATAAAAAGAAAAATCTTCTCTTATGTCATTAAAACTGATTCAAATAAATATATTATAATTATTTTATAAAAACGCCCTATTTTAAATCACTTCATTGACTGTCTCAAAATAGGTATTCCGGTTAGAGACCTGTCTTTCCTCAAGACTATTTACCCCAAATTTATGAAATTTTTGATTATCCTAAAATAGAAATATTCAATAATTCATAACTCAATCAGATTTGTCTGCGGAATTTAGAAACATATAGTTTTTGTTTCGAATTTTTCATTGAAAATAATTCCTTCGAACCAAAAGATTGTATGAAATTTAGACATCATAATTTTTTGCAGAAGTGCATTTACAGACTGAAACAAAACTTAAAAGAATTGTTTACGTCATTTGAATCTCTTTGAAAATAAAACTAACATTAAGTTTTATAATGAATCAGCTAATTTCTTATTGAATAAATTTTTTGAGACATTGCATAAATTATAAAATAATATTCTGTATTACACTTAGACATCAATGTTGATGTCTGTTTTTTGTATTCATATTTTTTTTAAACTTTTTTTCCTGCAAAAATGCCTTTGTACTAATTGCAGTTTTATCACTTCCGTATGAATGTATTTTTATTTAAATTTTACGAGAACTGACAGAAAATTAGAAACAGATGCATAGTATAGTAAATAACAGCTTAAGAATTCCATAATATTAAGTTTTATGACTGTCAATTTGAAGCTTGGTGTAAACGCTCTTCTGATACTAAATTACATAAATATGTTAATTGAAAATTTAAGCTTACATTAATCTCCACAGATTAGCTGGTGGTCAAAGGGGGCTAGTATACAATAAATATACAGAGTTAAAAACATATTTGCGTAATATTTAACACCATATAATTAAAATAAAACAAAACACAATTCAACGTAAACGTACTGCTACCATTTTTATCTATACCCCCCTCTCCCCCCAAGAAAAGAGGGAGCTCAGAAAACAAAAAAAGTAGTTATATTAAGAATTATTTTGTTTATAACTGGTATTTATTACCACTGTTAATCTTCTAAGTATAGATTACGCCTGTTTTTTGGCCAGTTTGTGTAAAACGTTTGGGCATACTTTTGGTTAAGAACATATTAACGTAAAATTTAACATCTTATAAATTTTAACTGAGGAAAATAAATAATTCAACTTAATCGTTACTGCTACCTTTTTTATCTGAAAGAGAGAGAGAGAGAGAGAGAGAGAGAGACTCCCTTAATATTCAGTTATATAATTATCGAAATCTGAAGCTTAAATATTTTGCTGAAGAACCTGTTTAGATACCAAGTTACATAAAAAGTGTCATTGAAAATTTAAGTGATCGATCATGAATGACGGCGAACCAGCTGGTCGCTAAAGCTTGTTACTATACAATAAATGTATAGAGTTAAGAACATATTTACGTAAAATTTAACACATTACATAATTGAAACAAAAAATAATAAATCAGCGTGATTGTCACTGCATTCATTTTTATTTGCCCCTCCCAAAGAAAAAAAATAGAGAACTCATAAAATAAAAATGTAGTATTAACATTTCTTTTTTTCCCTCTGGCAATATTACCGCTTTTAATCATTCAAGCATGGTTAACCAAGATAATTTTTGGCCAGTTTAAGTAAAAAGTTTAGATCGGTTTTCCTAGAATCCAATGGCGTAGCAAAAATTAAGTATTGCATTTGCGCTTTCCGTAGGAGTGCCTGTACTGCGAGTGGAACTTGTAACGAACTGGACATTAGTTCAGTTTCTCTTAGCTGCATAAATTTGTTGCATCAAATCCAGTAGCAAAGCGTAGAATAAAGTACCACAACTGTCCGTGCCTTTACTTCCTTACGAGGAAGTTTTATGTCTTTTATATATGGGGGAGAACTTGTTCTTTACTACATTGGTATTAAGATTAATTCTCTTTCCCAAACCAAGCTCGTATTGTATCAAATTGATTGGAATAATAGGATTGTAATTGGAGTAATTGGTATAATAGGACTTTATTGTTATCTCATCATTTAGGAACTGAAATAAATCAAAAAATATTCCGTCTTGGTATATCTCTCTCAAAATCTGTCTTTACTGGCACTTTTATCTTCCTATCCCCTATCTCTTTATCACTGCTAGTATAAACCTTATCAGACAAGTTATTTTTAAACTTATAACTTATCTTCTTATTAAAGATTAGGGAGGTTCTGCCCCCTGCTGGTTTTCTCTCGCCAACGCCGAATGATGTTCGATACTGTGCGCGATCCTTCGTCAGTCCCAGTGAGCAAATTTCTAAACTTCACTGGTCATTTATTCAATGCTTTAAATTGAATCTTCCCCTGATGAGAGCATACATTTGTTGATCAGTATACTTCCAATTGAAAACTAAAAGCTCCACAGTGAGAACATTTTTACTCATATTTTAAATATCTAAATATTGATTGAGTTTTTCACGTTTTGCCGCCAACATAGCAGCTTCACAATCATCTTTTCTTTCCAAATTGACAGATTCTCGATCGGTCTTTCTTTGCTTTTTTTTAATCTGATATCGCTGGATGCTCATTACTATTAAAAAAACAATGTAGTGTTAACCCGTGTTTGTTTAGGCATTCAATAATTCCGACGATTGCTAGCTGAGAGAAAATAATTTCCGTTTTTTGAAAAAAGCAAACCGAAAAGCTATTCGTTAGTATTGCCCCTAAAGGTGTGTTGAAAAGTAGAAATAGTAATTAATAATGTTTTAAATTCATTTGTGACAATTTGGTGTTAAATAAAGCCGTCTATTTCTTAATTTGTCACCCTTTCACCGTCAAGAGCAACATAAATACTTACTACAAAGTAATAATAATTACTATTAAATATTGCAAGCAATGCCGGCAAGACAAACTTCAATTTTCCTAAGTCAGGTAACTCGGTGTCTACCAATTTCAAAGCGAATAAAGCACAATGTTTTTATAAATTTTTTTTTAATAGAGGAAATTTCGCGTCTTTGCTATGTTGTTTCTTGAACAGGTGCAGTTGCTATATTTATTGCTAGTGTGAAAGTAATGACTGAGAAATACGAATTTAATTTGAATTGATACGAATTTAATGTCATGCTAGTGTTCAGTAGAAGTTTCTGTTCATCACGGTTCATAATAGCAATTTTTTTTCGCTGTTCATGATCAAGAAAGGAAGAGTTTATAAGCTGAGTAGGATGCAGTCAATGCTTCAATAAAACTTTTAAAATTTTGTTATACTATTAAATTTTGTTAGTAATTTTGTTTAACTTAAAAATCAAGGAATGGTGCAAATTTTTAAAAGTATCTCAATTCTAACTATTGTACTATTGTACTTTTGTGATATAATATTATATATAAAGGCATACAAAAAAGAAATGAGTGAAGTGCACAATATAATGAACAGAATGGTGTAGGGACTTTAAAATTTTAAGAGTTACATGTCTCAAAATTAAGTTAAAAAATTTCATAATTTGAGTTTGAAATAATTTTTTTAATCTAAAAAGTACAATTTAAACATTATGTAATTTATATTCTTAATAAACTTTTCCTATAAGATTTAAAAATATCCTCAGTTGAGGAATTAAAAGCATATAGTGATTTAAGTAATAGATATGACGCAAACCAAAATTATTTCTTATTCTTGAAAAACAGGCTTTAAGTTTAAATATCACATAATTTATATTTTCAATAACATTTTATAATGTATTTTTAATTAATTTTATATACTTTACATATTTAATAAAATTCAAACAGATTTCAATGCGTATATTTCAAATTACTTTTATATAATTTATGTGTTTAATAAAATATTTAATAAAATTTTAAAAATTAGATTTTAAATATTGCATAATTTTTATTTTTAACAAAACTTCAATAAATAATAATACGGAATATATACTTTATAATGCGGTAGTAATTTAGATTATATTAAATAATAATCTGTAGTGAATTTAAAATCCCATACCATCAGCCATTAAGCAGGACTGAGCCTATAGAATGTCGAATGCGAGACAAAACATCCACTCTGAATAGAAGGGGGAGGAAAAATTTACACCTAAAGAATATTGAGTTTAAAAAGATTTCTAAAGTTAAATACTAGTAATTATGTCTAATAATGTAATCATATAAATTTCAGCATTTTTTTGTAATTTTATGTAATATTTTGCGCCATAAATATGTTTTTAAATACAAATGTATTTTTCAATGAAACATTTAGGTTGATCTGTACTTATATAAACCTCAATATGTGTGTGTGTGTTGGCGCTCTACAGACCAGACCGTTCGACATACAGCTACCAAATTTCTCACATGCATACCTTGGAGGTCGGAAATGTGCACCGGGGGTCCCTTTTTTAAAATTTTTAATTAGAATTTTAATTATTAATTAAAAACTAACTTTCCTGCCAAAAAGTCTTTTCATTTCCCCACCGCCAAATGATAACGGCTTTAGTTTTTTTTCCCACATTAAAAAGGATAGGCTTAAGAAATTTTCGGCAGATTATTTCAAAGGATCCTGTTTATTTTCTTAATGTTTGATGCATTTAAAATTAAACATTGTTAATGAATCGATCTTTCAGATTCATTCTGAAGTACTTTTGAATTAAAATAAAACAGAATAAAGGAAATTAAAAATTTCTAATCTGCATAGCGTTACCCCAACTGGCGTAGAAAATTCACGCATTTCCGTTACCATAATTGGTGTTGAAAATTCACGCATGCGCATTGTGTTCTGATTTTTGACAAGGGTACGGACTTGGTTTTGAATTTTTAATATGTTTTCGACAGATTATTTCAAACGTTTCTGTTTATTTTTTTAGTGTTTGATGCATTTAAAACTAAACATTGTTAATGAATCGATCTGTTCATGATGAATCTGAGAAAGTTTTGTTGAAAAGTTCTTGATATATTACATAACTTAAGAAAAATATTCTTTAGTTCCCATAAGGTTTAAATGCTCAGCGAAAATATTGTTATATTTATTGCAGTTTAATCATTTCCATTTTAACTTAATCCTTTCTAGGGCCGTGGGAAGTATGCTTCGCACCAAATTAATCAATATTTGTATGAAATTATGTAGGTTGGCATAAGTTCTGATAATTTTTTTAGAAAGACAGAAACTTAGATACTTCAGTTCTTTATCTCACACAAAATGATGTGTCTTGATTTGTTACTTAATTATTAATTAACCAAATTAATTAATGAATCAAATTAAATTTATCTAATAAGCTAAATGAATCCTTTTTCTTATTCTAATTTCAAGCTTAAAAATATTTTGATAGTGACGAAACTTAATATTTTAACACTATACATATGAATTTCTGTAAGAAATTATTAAAATTTCATTAAAAATATTGCAGACATTCTTTTTTGTTTTTATGTTTCCTTGGTATGAAAACACAATACCTCAAAATATAAAAAGTAAACATTACACACCTGATTTTATTTGTCTATACTGATATAAAGATATGTGTGTGTTGATGCTGTATAAGCTACACCGTTTAACTTACACTTTAAATATGGGACATATATATATATATTGGAGGTTGAGAATATGTACTTCTAAATGATTTTTTTTTGTAATTTTGATAAATTAGAAATTAAGTTTTTTTAAAAGTTTAAAAAATGATCTTTTTAATGTCTTAGTGTATTAAAAGTTTTAAAAATTTGGTTTAATGTCTGTGTAGTTTTTTATGTGATGCATAAAAAAACGAAGTTATAATACCACGAAATTATAAAATAGACGAACACACATATACGTTTTTAATGGCGCTGGCCTCCATTCGAAAGATTCATGTTACATAATGAACAAAATATATGTAAGACAATTGATGTAATACATTCTTAATAGCTGGTCATTTCATGGTATCACGGATACAAAGTTGTAATTTAGAAATTTAAATGAAATTAAAGATAATACTATTTGGTATGTGTGATTCTAACCAGTATGTCCTACGAACCAGATGGTCGCCAAAGGCTATTAGAATAATTAAGATGAATGCATATTTGTGTCTGTGTATGTTGTTGCTTCATTAGCTTGACCCTTTGATACCGAATTTGAACCTTGTATATAAATGCTTTAAAAAGTAAAAACATGTGCCTATTACCATTTTTTTTTGAAATTTGAATTTAATTAATTAAAAGTGAAACTTTGGTTTTTTTCGCTATAATATTTGACATTATTACTTTTAAAAATTAATTTTTTACATTATATTAAAATATGACAAAAAAAGTCTTTTGAATGACAACACTTTTTTTAACATACATTTCTATTTTTGATCAATTAAAAAAATTTTAATATTTATTTTTATAAATAATATTTGATATTATTTAAGCATATTTTCCAACTATTTATTTCCCGCAAAATAAAATTTATTTTGCACAGACATGTTACGCGTTTTTGTGAATAATGAGCTCTTTTGAAAGTGTTGCCATAAGATTAATAATAAGCTCAAATGAAAAAATTATGTTCACTTTTATTGCAGACTAAATCTAGGAAGCTGTAAGTTTTAGTACCTGTCAGAATGAAATAAACATAAAATATGACATTTTCTAAAAAGATATAAGTGCAAGAAAAAGGGATTGTGAACTTTTAAAATCTATATATTAATAATTCAATACTTTTACAGTATTTATGGCAAACATGATATGTAATATTCTGAATGTCCTCTCTAACCAGGTCTCAGTACCTGATTCCTAAAATGCTAGTATTAATCTCATACAAGGACGGATTTTGATTTTGATTTGAAGCAAGAGTCTTGGAGTTCTTTAGCTATTTTTATTCCTTATGATTTCGAGGAAATAGTCGACATTTTGTACACTATTAAGATCCTTTGTTCAAGTCCTGGTAAATACTCCACAGGGTAAGAAAAGCAATCGGAAAGTAGAACAGAAAGGCTGAGAAAATATTTTGAACTTGTTCAATTTTAGAAAAGAATTTGACTGCTCAGCGTTTAGAAAATCAACTGATTGCGTGAGAAAATTACGATCAGAAGCAACTGAGAAGTGAAAGATACAGGGAATCCTTTTCAGAGAATAGATTAATGACAAATTGTATGACACACACATATACACACACGCGCGCGCACACTTACAACTGTTTTATAAAATAATGTAAAAGAATGAAATGAGAGTGATTTCTTCCGATCGGCTAAGTCGGATGGACCTAATAGTGATCAAACATTCGAATTTTATATTAAATGTGGAAAAAAATTTAAAAATATACTTGATATATCATTTTTTCTCCTTGAATATTCCTTTATACAAGAATATTGAATAATCCTTTATTTGCTATTAATATTTCCTTATTTTTCTTTCTTTTAATCTTGAATTTAGTTTAAAAAAAGGAAAGCTTGTTCAATTTAACTAGCAGGAATTATCACCCCGTAAATTTCTCTAATAATGACATCCATTTCATCCTACAGTATTGACCTCCATTGGTCAATACTGTAAACTTCACAAGTGCTCAGATTTTTATTTTTAGACACCTGCATATGAATTTTGTGTTTCATAGTACAATGAAGAAAACCAAATATGGATTGTAAATGGTTTTTCCTTTTTTTGCAATTGATTGAAATAAAAATTTTACATAAAATAACATTTATTATATCACAATTATGTATTAAATTCCATTCATCTAGGTTACTGTGTTTTTAAATTATGGCGTTTACATTATGTAAATGTACAGATCAACAAACGGTCAGCTTTTTGACGGATTTAAATCAAAATTCGATAAATATCTAATTTTAGGTGCTAAATTTGTATAAATTATTTTATTCGTAGTGCTACTTATTGTCTGTGTACTTACCTGTACTCCAGACGGACAGACTTCATGTTAATGGATTTCATTTAAAATTTGATAGAAATCTACAAATCTGTAGATTTCTATCAAGAATTGATAGTTGAATTTTAAGAATGGATTGCTATAAAGGCCATGAAATCAAATTTCAATATGTCTAGATCAAAATGTTTTTGACCCATTGTATTCATACACTTACAGACAGATATAATTGCCAAACTGTGGTTTATGGACTCAGAAAAGTCTGAATTGTTGAGACTAATCAAAATCTCGAGATAAGGTTTTGAAGATAATAATGTTTTTCCTTTGCATACTTCAATGTACTAGTACGAAGAAATGGATTTTCAGCTCATAAATCATTACATTTTTAATGAATTATAATAAATTTTACTATAAACAGAGGACCATTATGGGAAAATTTAATGCTCTTTTTGAATTTCGAACTGAAATAAGCATTGTCAGCTTTCTACAAACAGAATGGCATATTCAATTACCTAGCATATTTTCTGATAAAAAAAAGTATTAGTTCCAAATAACAAACAAATTAAATTTTAGAGGGAAGTTCAAAAATACATTTTGAATAACTTTAAATTTATACTTTTGATATAGTAATAAAAGAAATAAGGAAAAAAAACTAAAAGTAACATTTGCAAACATAGAAGAAGATATTAAAAAGTATCAAAATGCCACTTTTTTCGTTTTAATTGGAAAACTTATCTATAATTCTATGATAACATTATTTTCGCTAAACAAGCGAGGCAGTTGACTCGCAATATTCCACAGAATTTTATTATTTATTTTAGAACAGAAAAAGCGGCCTCTCTCCACTCGCATTATTTATTCAGATTGTTAGATTTCAATTTGGAGAAAACAAAACAAAAAACAATAAAAGAATACTTGCATAAATATTTCATCCGCATTTGTAACGTCATGATTAAATTTAGAATGTTTTCATTAATTTAGAAAAAAAATGTATTAATATTATATTTATTCATTGGAATAATCCCACATTATTGAAAATGGAAGTACTCGCCTTGAGGGACAATGTCATTTTTGAGGGGGTGAAATAAAACAAAATCGCATCGTTACTGGCAGTCCTGATTTGAGCAGAAAAGAAATATCGCACTATAGCATTAGAATGGATGCAAATGGTTGCTATTCAAAATGAATCTTCTTTATTGGATGAATAAAATATTACTATATGTATTCTTTTTATTTTTTTAGCTTAAAAGATACTAACCGCCTTCGGCGACCAGCCCTTCCTATTAAAAATAGTAAATGATGCATTTCCCCTACATTTAATCAACGACCTTTTACCAATTTAAATAACATAATATTTTGAAGAATTTTTTTATAATAAACATAGGCCGTACTGAATTGATTAGCTATGTACGCAAGGGAGAAGATCACGGATTTCTAAATTATTCAGAAATTTGTGATTTATTTTAGTCCGCATTCCCTTCAGTGTTTATTCCCTGAAACATTTCCTTGGATATTTTTATAAAGTCCTTTATTTAAAAGTAAAGAATGAACATTTTGTGAATGAGACCGAAGGAGAGACTATAGACACACAAACACACACATAAAAATAATCCGACCGCTTCCGTCACTTGTGCGGAAAACCACCACAGATTACATATTTCTAATAGGAAAAATGGTCTGAAAGAATTAAAGAATATTATTTTATGCATTTTCAATCAATAGATATTCTGACGAACTATGAATTTTACACTTTAATAGCATGCTCTCTCGTATGAATCATGTTTGGTAAAATTTAATTGTTTTTGAAATTAACATTCTAAATCAAAAGAAAGATCCTTTCTTTTCTGAATAAAACCGATTCAAATTTCGTTATTATAATCTTATCGAAACGGGCGATTTTAGACTACTGCATTAAAAAATCTGCCAAAAAACCCCAAAAATAAAACCCCAAATAGAACATCAAAAACAAAAAAAGTAGACATATTTTACTTACTTTTGACACTTCTTATCGCCCTTTTATCTTCTAACTATAGATAACCATGAATTTTATTGGTCAATTCGAGCATAAAATTTGGACCTATTTTCTTGAAAATGTTTTTCAAACAGTCTTTGTTAATGATTATATGGTTTATTTAGTTTTTTTATATGTGTTTATAAATGTTTAGTGGAATTAATGTCAAGGAATTGACGAAGAAGGTAAAAATGTCTCATCTGCTAGATATATTAACCTTTCTTTCACATTAAAAAAATATTTTTGGGATTGCTATCATGTTGAGGAATCCAACTGGATGAAAATTCCAAATTCTCAGTGCTAGGTCATTTCTTCCCAGGTCATTAGTAACCAATATTGTTTAGTATAAGATTCGATAAATAAATAAAATGTTCGATTTTTTCTGCCACGTACATTACCATATTTCAACAGAGCACCCTCTATGTTTATTCTCCGATTCGAATGACATTTCGTAGTTTAATAAATAGCATAATTTGAAGCATTTATTGGTATTATAATGCAATATTTTGCGCTGTAAATGAAGGTTTTCCTAAAAAAATGCGATTTCAATGAACCACTTTTGTTAGAAAGTCAGTCTTCTACTCTGTTATCTGTCGAATTATTGAAACTGCTATATAGTGAAGGAAAAACAATATACGTATTGGAAAAGTTTATGTTATATAGTTTAATCTGGGATTAAAATTACATTTCGTAGTTTTATGAGTAGAGTCATTTGCAACATTTGTTGGTAGTATAATGCAATATTTTGCCCAATAATAATATGTTTTGGTTTAAGTGCATTTTTTAAACTAGCCACTTTTATCAATAACGCAGTCACCTATAACGTGACTTTATATAAAGTGTAAAATAAATCACGGATTTACAAATTAGAATGAATCAAGGATTAGAAATTAGATGTAAATAACAAAAGCGGAATTTCATCCATTTAGCTAGATTTGTTCCAAAGTTATCAAATTTACTGTTTGACGAGTTTGTTTCAGAACTTTTAATAAATATACAGTTTTTATTTTTTTTAAAAAAATCTGTCGAATGACATCTGTTTAGTTCTTTCTCTTTATTTATTATTTTTTTATAAATCATATATATTCCTTTTTATAATTAGATTGAGAATTATTCCGTTTACAATGCACAGACGGGTAAAGGATCAGTCTATTCCCATATTTTTTTCAAAATTTGATTCAATTCTATGCTTTAGACATTAAAGCTGTGTTCCTGATCTAGCTCTTAGATTTCTCAAGTTACCGAATTGGTTTGCACTTAGAGAACGTTCTTTTAAATGGATTGCGTTGAAAATTTCATAAAAATCTACAAAATTGATAAAAGTCGCGTTAGAAAATCTATAAATTAGATAAAAGTAGTAGTTAGAAATGAAAGAGAACATGTAAATGACAATTTGATATGACATTAATAAAAATGGCAAATTTGCGCTTAAAAACCATTATGTTGTTGGAAATCATAAACATCAAAATTTATAAAAAAGCTCTAATTGAAAATGAAACAAATACTATAATTTTTTTAAATTCAATTCCTATTTACGTCAACAAAGAAAATTTTTAGTTTATTTACTTTTTATTAAATAATTATAAAAAAAATTATTAAGTATAAAAAAATGATTCATTTTCTCAAGAATTTAATTCGCGTTCTTCACTTTCACGTGAAAAAATACTGAATTCCTTGGATTTTACTGATTGAGCTACTGCTCGTTGATTTCAAGTTTCATTATAAACTGCTAAAATTCTATTTAGAGTATTAAAATTAATTAAATTTAGTAATTAATGAATTAAAATCTGAAAAACTGTATTAACATCAAGTGTTCATCCACTACAAGTTTAAAAAAATATATTTGAACTTGAGTGGATGAATAAAAAATATTTTATTAATGATTGAAAATTTGAATAAGATATATAAATATATATAGGGAGAGTGCGAACTAATAGTACGAATTGAAAAAAGAATCAATATATCCTATGAGCTATCTAGGCGTCAAGTGTATATTAAATAATGGTAAAATTACTTCATAGCCTTGTATTTATTCTAAAATACATGTTAAATACACTTCTCCAAAACTTGATTGTGACATAATATATCTGTAAAAAATGTAATCGAAGAAATGAAAATTGTAAAAATTTTGTTAATTTTCGTTCAAGCTTTGATGGAAATATTCAAATTTGGTAAAATCTCATGCTCCGACGTCAGTTACTTTTTGTGTGTACAGGCAGTGGGAGATAACTCGAAATATGTATTTTCGGACTGAGGTCGAACTAAAACCAGCCGATTTATCATAATATTGTGTTTCAAATAATGTTACGATTGCGATACTTTTTTGGGTATTGGGTACTGTATATGAGAATGTAAAAAATGAACCTCTTTCTTTCATTCCTAAAAAGTTCTATTTCAAATACATTAATGGATGTATTTTACTAACAATAAAGATAAATGCATCTGTGTGTTGAGGCTTTACATGCCATTTCGTTTGACCTTACAGCTACAAAAATTGGAACATATATATGTCTTTGGGAATCTGTATTAAGAAAATTTCTTAAAAAACGCAGTTAGAATTCTAAATTAAATTAAGATGAATTTTGGATTTTTTCCAAAATAATTTGAGAAAATATTGCTGAACGTAAAATGAATTTAGCACCTTTATAAAATATCAAAAAATTTTCTTTTTAATGATTCAAATTTGATAGGCCTGAAAGTTTTTCTGAATTTTGAACTTTTTTCAAAGAAATATTTTATCCATAATTTACTACAACAGATTAGCCTTGAAATTGAAACCGTTTTATCGAATACTTAGTCGTATGTGTGTTTTTATTGCTGAAAACGTAAGAAGTATTCTATTTAATATCTCTGCAGTTTACATGACGAATAAAAAATGAAGTCATAATATCGCGAAATTTAGATGTACTGGATATTTACATTTTTAAGAGCATGATAATGCTAAGGGACGGTATCTATTATAATTATTTGTTGACACAATAAATAAAATTTAGTAAGAACAGTTAACATAGCAGGCTGTTAATGACAGACATTTCAGACATGAATTTATATCTAAATAATTTATCTGACACAAATCCGTTTAGTGTTCCCTGTGAACCAGCTGGTCTCTTGAGGCGACTAGTAAGAAACTATTCTGTTTTCGTTTTTGTAACTAATCTCAGTAATAAGTCTGTGAGGTTACCTTAAAGCCATCGATAATATGTAAAATGAGATTGATTTAACGAAACAAATACGTTTTTATACGCGCTGTGATGCCATTTTCCTTGCCTACATTAAGTGAAAATTAAAAAAGAACATGTAACGGGCATTTAATAAAATACGGCACTAATATAAATGGCAACTTGAAGCTTAAAATCCCCTTCTTGGCAGAACTAATGAACATCAAAGTTTGTAAAATGTTTCTCAATGAAATTAAAAAATAATCAATATACTCATTAAACCATCTAGGCATCTCGTGCGCATTACATAAATAAGGTTATGATTTCTTCAAAGCATTATATTTATAATGAAAGTGAAAATACACTTCAAAAAAATTCGACATCTACCTAGAAAAAATTGTATTTTTAAGCTTGCATTTTGGTAAACGATAACTATTAATTTGAGTAAAAAATTCTTTAAACACTGCTGATCTACGTGCCAACATGATATACTAGATTAGTTTAATAATGCATGAAGTATTTGTATTTTTCAAACACAGTATAAATGAAAAACTCATATGAACTATAAATAATTGACACGCTCGTAATTTTTGTATGTATTTATTACATACCAACAATACATTGGATACGTTAAAAACGTACATAAAATCATTTTATAACATTTTTTTTTGTGCAAAGTTTTTTTATTTAATTTTTTAATATATTTTTTGTGCTTAAATATTTTTTGACATAATAATTATTTTTTATAAAACAATAAAAAACTATATACATATCACAGAAATATTTATAAATATCACAGAAAAATAAAATAAATATCACAGAAAAATAAAAAATACCACAGAAAAATAAAATATCACAGATAGGCTTGTAAGTATCACAGACAATGAAATATCACAGATAAGCTCATATATATCACAGAAATGCTTGTAAATATCACAGATAAGCTCATAAATATCACAGAAATGCTTGTAAATATCACAGATAAGCTCATAAATATCACAGAAACGCTTGGAAATATCACAGAAATGCTTGTAAATATTACAGATAAGCTCATAAATATCACAGAAACGCTTGTAAATATCACAGATAAAAAAGAAATATCACAGTCTAAAAATATCACAGAAACGCTTGTAAATATCACAGACAAAAAAGAAATATCACAGAAATGCTTGTAAATATCACAGTCTAAAAATATCACAGAAATGCTTGTAAATATCACAGGCAAAAATAAAATATCACAGGAAAAAAAAAAGGAAAAAAAAAAAGATCACCAACAAACAAAAAATATCACAGTCCAAAAATATATCACAGATAAAAAAAAGGGGAAAAAATTTGGAATTTAGATAGATTAAAAAAATTTTCAAATGATATGCAAAAATAAATATTGTTCAATCATAGTAGTTCTTTTTTTTCTTTCGCTTTATGGCTGATCACATTGCTATGGTGACAAATTAGAATTGCTTCTGATTTCTTCTAAACTGTTTTTAAGAAATGAATTCGGTCTATTTTTTTATAGCTTTTTTTCATTTTGTATAAATTTGACGGATGAGAACTTTAATCTTGGCTCAATGATATTTTAAATTTAGATAAGAATGCTTTTGCCGTAGATTTTTTTTTTACTTTTTCCTAATACTTTATGGATTTTTTTCTTCTTTTATCCGTTTTTTCCTTTTTTTTACTTTTTCCATCGGTTATAAAATTTTTTGTTGGTTTCTTCATTTTCAAAATTTGGAATCTTCTTAAATGATTCAGTAATGCAAGAATTTTAATTTTGATGAGACAATTCTTCCAATTTAGATCCGCAGTTAATATAATATAATTCTTCTTCTATTGTTTTTTTTTGGTAGTTTTTCTTTTATCTTCAATTTTTCCGGAATGATTCAACGAATTTTGTTAGTTCTCTTTCCATGAGTTTGTCTAGGGGTTCGGAGCTGTAAACTATTGGAGAATCTGCTTGAAAGGCTATTGATGCATCTTCTGATATTTTAGATTGAGATTTCGAAGATTTTTTTTCTTTTTCGTTGTTCTTTTCCAAAAGGATATCTAAATATTTCAAAGTTGGCCAAAAATAAATAACGTCCCAGTATGAAAAAAATATTATTCTAACAGCAAACCACAGCAATGTGAGCAGCATAAGTTTTTCCAATAATTTCGATTCCATTTTTGTCAGATAAAGTTCCAATATATTAAGCCAGACGAGTTTTTATTTATTGATTTCAGAATTTGCTGTTCATGGGTCAAATTTTTTTTTGTATTCTGATTAGTTTTATGTCTTGCAAAAGAAACAATAAATTTTCAACAATGTCTCTTTTTCAACAATACACAATTCGTTATATTTTGCTATTGACTACAATTATAATATCAATTAGATTTTAGAAGATGACACTGTTTACAACAATCGAAGTGATTTCAGTTTCTTTGTTATTAAATACCTTATTGTTTTATATTTTCTTTTTTACAATCACCTGCACAAATTACAAAGTTAGAAAGTGTTATAATTGTGAAAAGATTATAGTTCGAAATTTCGACGAATGCACAACTTTGAGAGCTCTTAGAATCAGAAAAACACATTTTTTTTTGTGATTATATCTATGATTCAAGTTGGTTTTGAATACAATAATCCATTAACGCATTGAGAATAGCAATGAAATTTTGTATTTTAACACCACTGATATACATTCCTGTAAAAAGTTTATTGAAAGGAATGCAGACATTCTTTTTTGTTTAGGTGTCCTTCGACATGTAAACACAATACCTGAAAAACGGAAAGGTACATAGGCAATTTTTAATCTATATTGATAATAAAGACGTCTGTGTATGTTGATGCTCTAAAAGCCACGCCATTTGACCTACAGCTACAAAGATAATTAGGATGTGGAACTGTGGACATTGGGATGATTTTTTTTTGAAATGCTAATTAGAGTCTTAGTTCAAGGTAATACAAAAGTTTGACGCTTTTTCGCCGTAACATTCGATAATGTTGCAAGACCAAAAGAAATTTTATATCACCTTAAAATTCAAAAAATTGTCTTTTGAATGTTACCAATTTTTTAACATGTGAAACAAAGTTTAAAAAATATTTTAGGCATATTGCCAAGAATTTATTCCACAAAAAATAAAAAAAATAAAATTGAACTTGCACGGGGACGTTGTGCTTGCATGGAAAAAAGGTAGTTTTTAGAACCTATTGCTGTGAAGTCCGCGAAAGCTCAAATTAAAGATTATGTTAACTTTTACTGCAAACTGAACCTTGAAAGTTGCATTTTTTGTACGTGTATGAAAGAAACTAAGTAAGCATGAAACATGATATTTTCTAGAAAGATAGGTGCAAGAAATAGATTTCTGTGAACTTTTAAAATATCTATATTACTAATTCAATAATTAAGTATAACTTAAGGCAACCAAGGTTTATATATGCGCAGGTTATCTGCTCAAAACAGATCTCAATAAGTTAGCATTAGGCATATACATCTAATAGGGAAAATGGCCTGAATAAAGTAAAAAATATTATTTCACGTAGTTTGAATCAATAAATATTTAGATGAACTACGAATTTTATATTTTTATACAGACTCTATTCCCTATGAATCATGTTTAGTAAAATACTGTTAGTTTCTTTAACTTGAAATTTTAAATAAAAAGAAAAATCTCCTCTTATGTGATTAAAACGGATTCAAATAAATATATTATGATTATTTTATAAAAACGCCCTATTTTAAATCACTTTATTGACTGTCTCAAAATAGGTATGCCAGTTTGATACCTGTGTTTCCCAAAAACTAATTACCCCAAATTTATGAATTTGTCGATTATCCTAAAATAGCAATATTCAATAATTCATAACTCAATCAGATTTGTGAAATATAGAAACATATAGTTTTTGTTTCGAATTTTTCACTGAATATAATTCCTTCGAATCAAAAGATTGCATAAAATTTAGATATCATAATATTTTGCAGATGTACATTTACTGACTGTAAAATTTTAAAAAATTGTTTACGTCATTTGAATCTCTTTGAAAATAAAACTAACATTTAGTTTTATAATGAGTCAGCGAATTTCTTATTGAATAAATTTTTTTGAGACATTGCATATATTATAAAATAATTTTCTGTATTGCACATAGACATCAATGTTGAACGTTTCTGTTTTTTTTATTTCTATTTTTTAAAAACTTTTTTTCCAAACAGAAATCACTTTGTACTAATAACAGTTTAATCATTTCCGTCGGATAATTTCTTTATTGGAATTTTTCGAGAACTGACAGAAAATTAGAAACTGATGCATAGTATAGTAAATAACAGCTTAAGACTTCCATAATATTAAGTTATATGAAAGTCAGAATTTGAAGCTTGGTGTAGGTAAAAGCTAATCTGATACAAAATTACAGAAACAGATTAATTGAAAATTTAAGCTAGCATTAATCTTCGTCGATTAACTATCGTCAAAGGGGGCTAGTATACAATAAATATTCAGAGTTAAAAACATATTCACGTAACATTTAACACCATACAATTAAAATAAAACAAAACACAATTCAACGTAAATCTACTGCTACCATTTTTATCTGCACCCCTCCCCCCCAAGAAAAGAGAGAGCTCAAAAAACAAAACAGTAGGTATATTAACAATTCTTTTGCGTATCTCTGGCATTTATTACCGCTATTTATCTTCTAAGTATAGATAAGCACGCCTGTTTTTTGGCCAGTTCGTGTAAAAATTTTAGGCATCCTTTTAGGTCGCCAATAAATATATAGTTAAGAACATATTAACGTAAAATTTAGCATCTTATAAATTTAAACTGAGGAAAATAAATAATTCAACTTAATCGTTACTGCTACCATTTTTATCTGAAAGAGAGAGAGAG
This sequence comes from Argiope bruennichi, assembly GCF_947563725.1. NCBI lineage: Eukaryota > Metazoa > Arthropoda > Arachnida > Araneae > Araneidae > Argiope > Argiope bruennichi. Next base: position 22,357,831 of record NC_079154.1, on the reverse strand, counting down.
AGAGGGACTCCCTTAATATTCAGTTATATAATTATCGAAATCTGAAGCTTAAATATTTTGTTGAAGAACCTGTTTAGAGACCAAGTTACATAAAAAGTGTCATTGAAAATTTAAGCGATAAATCATGAATGACGGTGATCCAGCTGGTCGCTAAAGGTTGTTACTATACAATAAATATATAGAGTTAAGAACGTATTTACGTAAAATTTAACACATTACATAATTAAAACGAAAAATAATAATTCAGCGTGATTGTCGCTGCATTCATTTTCATTTGCCCCTCCCCTCCCTTCCCCCCCGAAAAAATAGAGAACTCATCAATTAAAAATGTAGTATTAACATTTCTTTTTTTCCCTCTGGCAATATTACCGCTTTTAATCATTCAAGCATGGTTAACCAAGATATTTTTTGGCCAGTTTAAGTAAAAAGTTTAGATCGGTTTTCCTAGAATCCAATGGCGTAGCAAAAATTAAGTATTGCATTTGCGCTTTCCGTAGGAATGCCTGTACTGTGATTCGAACTTGTATTTATTTGCACACGTTGTGATACAGATGCTATACTGTATCATTATCATCACGGACATTACAACAACTGAGCATTAGTTCAGTTTCTCTTTGCTGCATAAATTTGTTGCAACAAATCCTGTGGCGAAGCGTAGAATAAAGTACCACAACTGTTCGTGCCTTTACTTCCTTACGAGGAAGTTTTATGTCTTTTATATATGGGGAAGAACTTGAGCTTTACTACATTGATATTAAGATTAAATCTCCTTCCCAAACCAAGCTCGTATTCTATCGAATTGATTGGAGTAATAGGATTGTAATTGGAGAAATTGGTATAATAGAACTTTTTTGTTGTCTCATCTTTTTGGGACTGAAATAAATCAAAAAATCTTCCGTCTTGGTATATCTCTCTCAAAATCTGTCTTTACTGGCACTTTTATCTTCCTATCCCCTATCTCTTTATAAATGCTAGTATAAACCTTATCAGACAAGTTATTTTTAAACTTATAACTTCTCTTCTTATTAAAGATTAGGGGACTTATGCCCCTGCTGGTTTTCTCTCGCCAACCCCGAATGTTGTCCGATATTTTGCGCGATGTTTCGTCAGTCCCAGTTAGCAAATTTCTAAACTTCACTGGTTATTTATTCAATGCTTTAAATTTAATCTTCCCCTGATGAGAGCATACATTTGTTGATAAGCATACTTCCCATTGAAAACTCAAAGCTCCATAGTGAGAACATTTTTGCTTATATTTTAAATATCCAAATATTGATTGGGTTCTTCACGTTTTGCCGCCAACATAGCAGCTTCACGATCATCTTTCTTTTCAAAATTGTCAAATTCTCGGTAGGTCTTTTTTTTTGCTTTTTATATCTCATATCGTTGGATGCCCATTACTATAAAAAAAAAACAATGTAGTGTTAACACGTGTTTGTTTAGGCATTCAATAATTCAGACGATTGCTAGCTGAGAGAAGACAAATTTCTATTTTTTGAAAAAAGCAAACCGGAAAGCTGTTCATTAGTATTGCCACAAACGGTGTGTCTAAAAGTAGAATTAGCAGATAATATAGTTTTAAATGCATTTGCTATTACTTTTGTAATAAATAATGCCGTCTATTCCGTTTTTTGTCACCCTTTCGCCGTCAAGGGCAATATATATACTTACTACGACGCAATAATAATTACCAATGAATATTTCAAACAATACCGTCAAAACAAACCTCAATTTTCGTAGGCCAAGTAACTCGCTGTTTGCCCGTCGCAAAGCGAATAAAAAGAAATTTTTACGTAATTTTTTTGTTGAATAGAGATAACTTCACGTCCTTGCTATACTGTTTCTTCACATGAGCAATTGTTACATTTATTTCTAGTGTAAAAACAATGACGGAGAAATACGAATTTAATATGAATTGATACGAATTTATTGTCATGCTGGTTTCAGTAGGAGATCCATCAGTGGTCCAGTTCTATTCATCACCGTTCATAATAGCAAGACCCAAACTCAAACTGTTCTCGTAGAATTGCAAACTGCCATGATGTCTGTCTTTTTAACCCAAATCATTTAATGTTGATATTCTTATTAATACTCTTACTCGTATTTCTTAAATATCAAGCATACAACAATTTTCTCAATATTGATTTTTCATATGTTTATTTTGGGATTTACGTCAGTTGAAAGTCACAAATTTATGCTCCCCGATATTTCAAACAACTAGAGTATTTAACTTTTACTATTAGAGTGTTGAATTATATCTTTCCATTACAGCATTGTGTAAAAGGCGACGGTTAAAAGCAAGTCATCATTTCCGCGAAATGACTAAATAAACCCAAGTCAAATTCAAAGTGAATCTGCTTTAAATTTAAACATGACTTAATTTATATCTCTACTAGAAATAAAGATGAATGTGTGTTGGTCCTCAATAGGTCCTCGTTTGATTTATAACTACCATTCTTTGCACATATGTACTTTAGAAAGTACGAATGTACAACTTGAAGCGATTTTTTAAAATTTTTATTAAAATTTAATTAAAAAATATGAAGCGAAATTTTAGCGTTTTTCTTCATTAATTCTAGAAAATATAGAGAAAAAAAATATCTTTTTAAATCATTTTTTAAATTTCGAAAAATTATTCTTTCAACTGCACCAGTTTTGTTTACGCAATATTTTTTTTTGTTTTTAATTAATTCTTAAAAATATTTTAATTGTATATTATAACAGTATTTCGCTGTTGAAATGTAGCCTAAATAATTTTCCCTGTTACTGCTAGTATTTCATATTTTTTTTTTTTTTTTTCGCTGTGGATGATAAAGTTGGGAAGAGTTTTTAAGTTGAGTCGGATGCAGTCAATGCTTTCAATAAAACTTTTAAAGTTTTGTTATACTATAAAATTTTGTTAGTATTTTTGTTTTACTTAAAAATCAATGAATGGTGCAAAATTTTTAAAGTATCTCCAATTCTAACTATTGTACTATTGCACTTTTGTGGCACAATTGTATGTATAAAGGCATACAAAAATAATTAGTGAAGTGAATAGTACATTGAACAAAATGGTGTAGGGATTCTAAAATTTTAGGAGTTTCATGTCTGAAAATGAAGTTAAAAAATTTTATAATTTAAGTTTGAAATAATTTTTTTTTAAATTTAAAAGTACAATTGAAACATTACATAATTTACATTCTTAATAAAATTTCACTATAAGATTTTTAAAAAAATCCTCAGTTGAAAAATTAAAAGCATATAGCGGTTTAAGAAATAGATATGGCGCAAATCAAAATTATTTCTTATTCTTGAAAATTTTCAACATTCTTTAAATTTAAATATCATATAATTTATATTTTTAAAAACATTTTATAATGTGTTTTAAATTAATTTTATATATTTTACATATTTAATAAAATTCAAAAAGATTTAAATGCATATTTTTAAAATTATTTTTATATAATTTATGTGTTCAATAAAATATTTAATAAAATTTCAAAAATAGATTTTAAGTATTGCATAATTTTTATTTTTAACAAAATTTCAATAAATAATAATAAGGAATATATACTTTACAATACGGAAGTAATTTAGATTATATTAAATAATATTCTGTAGTGAATTTAATATCCTACACCATCAGCCATTAAGCAGGACATAACCTATGGCAACGTCGAATGCGAGAAAAATTATCCACTTTCAAAAAAATTTAAATTTAAATAATCGAAATTATGTCTAATTCTCCTTGCAAAAAACTTAAATAGTTAAATTTATGAACATGCAAAGGTTGATGCGACAGCTAATTATTTTGCATCGCGACAAAAAAAATAAAGCATCATTGTCGTTTACTGACTGTCAACGCAATCCAAGGGAGACAAGGTTGGTCTGCTTAGAAAAATAACCGGAACCGTCATTAATTGCGAAGTTTGTTTAGTGTGATTACACTTAAACTGTTTAGCCTTCTTTTGTCAGAAAAACTAAAAGAAAAAAAATCTGATGTTTTTATAGTGTTTGTTTCGGAACGGGCATGCACCTTTTGGGATTGCAAAACGTAAAATCATCAGGTGTTTTCTTGAAGGGACTGCGAGAAGTTGTTGCAAGGAGAGTGGAAAACAATTGATTATGTTTACTTTCGTGTGAAGTGACAGGAATTTTTAAAAATAATAACCTCGTATTCGTTAAAATTTTAAAGGAAATATTTCACAATGAAATGACAACTGAAATGAACTGACAACGCTAAAAGCTATCAAATCTGATATCAAAATTGGATGGCGTGATACGTAAAACGATGCCTTTGGTAAGCATAACATATCACATATAATAAGTAAAAGTGAGGAACTTTCTTAAATTTGGTCGAGGTCTTTTTAAATATCAATACAATGAGAGTAACGAAGGAAGGGGGTTGGGCGGACCCGCTAACAGGACTGTTCGCTAGAAATGCACTCGCATATTCTCTAATAAAAATGTTATTATCACGCCTCATTTGTGAAAAGTCATGAATGCCATCGATGTTAAGATTTTCATTTTCAGATTTCCGCTTATGAGCGTTTTATGCTTCGTTGAATAATAAACAAAACTGACTATTTATTTCAGAGGCCTTTTAATCAAACGACTGAAACCAAAAGATCATACAGATATACAATTTTTTTAACGAAATTAGTAATAAATTTTTGTAGCGGTCACATAACTCTACTACCTTCTCTTTGGATACAACAGATGGCGCTGCCTTGTTAACTTCAAGGTATATTTCCAATGATCCTTCTTAGCGGTAATTATTAGATTGTATTCTAAATGAGAGTTCGTGTATTTCCACGTTCGTGTTTGTGTTGCCTTGTGAGATTTGGAACTTAGAAAGTAATTCAATAACTCTTCCTGAAACTCGTCTATTGTTTTCATCTACCTCATAATGAAGTTATGCAGATTCTCGTCCCTCTAAAATTTCATTTATGTAAGTTGTTAAGGTTTTTTTTTTTTTTGAGTCATCGCGTTGCGAATGCACAGGCGGACAGACAAACTAGCCATTCTCGGATTTGATTCAAAATTTGAATTTTTACTTAAGACAGAAAAGACATTAGACATAGAAAATGGTTTCCAAATATTACTGATCTAGCTCTTTGGTTTTTGAAGTTATTGAATTTGTTTCCATTCAAATAAAAAAAAAATTGGTGTTAATGGATTTTATGCAAAATGTGTCAGAAAAATCTATAAATTTGGTAAAAGTCGTACATTTTATCTGTCGAACCCAATTCATTTTTGAGTTATCATTTTTGAAGCTAGACGAAGAGACAGATGCAACTCGAAAAACCTGTTTTTCAGATTGAGGGAGGTATGAAACATGACGATTCGTCAAAATTGGCGATTACGATGATTTTTTTAATCCATCGTATGCCAGAAAGTAAAGTATAAACATATTTATCTCATTTTTAAATAAGCTTTTCACTTCGAATATATTATTATACATAATTTTATACTATTAATAAAAATGAATGGGTTTGTATTGGTGCTCGGCAGGCCACATCGTTGGATTCACAGCTATCAAATGTGGCAAATATATACCTTGGATGACGAAAATTAGCACCTTGGAATGATTTTTTAAAAAATTTAAATTAAAATTTTAATTTATTAAAAGTAAATTGAATTTCATCATTTTTACACTTTTATTTCCCAAAATATCAAGGCATAAAAATAAATTTTTCATCATTTTAAAATTTTATTAGTTGCCATTTTAGTGATATCATTAGTTTTCTAAATTTTGGTAATTAAATTTTTTTTCTTAAATTCAAAAAATAGATTACAATGTTGCCCTGAAACCGCTTTCATTGTTCCATCAAGTATTTAATCGTGAGATTTCCTGCTATTTTTGAAAGTTTAAAAAGGTTTTGTTCAACTTCCATATAATTTACAAATATAAATGTGAAGTTACAATATTGTGAATTTTGGAAAATGAAGAAACCAGATATTTACATATAAAATATCGCTATGATGTTAATGGATTGTCTCAATTAGAAAGTTACAAGTACACAATAAATAAAATTTAGTAAGAGAATTAAAATAGGCATGACTGATGGCAAACAATTTGGCGAAATCGTAGTCATGAAATTATATCTAAATGCTTTATCTAAAATGAAATATAATCCATATTTCCTTCGAACCAACTGGTTGCTTTAGGCGATTAGTAAGAAAAAAAATTGTTTTTATTTTCGCAATTTACTTAATTAATAATATAATTAGGTTGCATGAAGTCTGAGGGGGTCTGTCGGGAGTCGGAGAACTGTTGGAAACTGTAAAAAATTAATAAAAAAAATAATAAATGGTGTTTCAAATATGATTTTTTTTATGTGAAAGCACATTCTTAAAGGCTATTTTTCATGTAAGTAACATGCCGATTTGATGAACCAGGGGGTTGTAAATTATTGAAAATGAAAAAGTAGTTTAGAACCATTATCTTCAAAACTATTTAAACTTTAAGAAAAATAAAAGCTTGAAAATATGAAGAATTTTATACTCTTTAATTTGATATAAGTCCGTAGTGTGAAAACGGAGGAAGTTTTAAAATATTGAAGAAAAACTAAAATGTTTGCCGGTAAACATCGTTGCAAAATCGGCACCGATGTTTACAGAAGGTATTGCAAAATTCTACCAAAAAGTTCTGAGGAGTAATAATAGGCAAAAAGGCGATAAGAATTTTCAAAGAAATAAATATAAAGTCGCAAACGATGGTGAAAATTTATTTGGTGGAATACAGATACAGCTTACATTTACATATAAGAAAGACTTTAGTGTGAGAGGAGACGACGGAAAAATGTTATAAAAATAAATCAATGTTGCGGCCGCGAAGGTCATTACACAACCGACACCGACGTTTAAAGGACCGCCAGATGCGCTCAAACATACCAAGTGTTCTTGCGATTTCTCCAGCAGCGACGACGATCCGTGCTACGAGATCTTTCAATGTATCCAAAGGTGTCTGATAAACAAGATATTTTATATGGCCCCAGAAGAAGAAATCCAAGGGATTAAGGTTCGGGGAACTTGGAGGCCAATCAACAGGTCTGAGAAAAAAAAATCTGGGTATAAAATTCTTGCAGCAAAGAGTGCATCTTCCTGTGTGGTACGAAGCATCCAGCGTGCCGAATCCCAATTCAACTGCAACTGATCGCGTGCTTTACGATGGGGTATCGGCAAAACGCTGCAAAACTCGGTTTTCTGTTTCAGGTATGCGCACACTGCGTTCTTACCCTGCATTTGGCCTCGTTATTTTGAGGGATCCTGTCTCCAGCAACCGTCGATCAATATTTGCAAGGGTGCTGTGATGTAGACAACGCCTACATGGACATTGCTCTTGATATATTCTTTGTGCTAGGCGTCCATCACCATCCACTCGGCCATAAATTAAATGCATATCCGCATATTCATCATTCGTGAAATCTGGCATGTTGTTTACGAATGAAACTTATCAACTATCAATTCTGCACTGCTCTTTAATGAATATAAGCTGCTTTTATACTCATCGAACCCTAAATTCTGGGGGATGGTAACGTTTGCGAAGCACCCGCCTTGCGCTATCTCCAAGATCCTTGTAGTTTGGGTCCTAGCGTCGTGAGGTGCCTTGATCTTTTGGGCCTGATGGCAAGGAGTGTGCAAGTGATCGTTGCCGGTTCCAGAGTCAGGGGTGTAGGAGCGGGAGCGAGCCGTGGCATCCAAGGTAGACCGTTCTTCAGGAAGGGTGTGGAGTTAGTCTATGGAGCAGTGAAACCCAAGAGAGTGTTGGTTTTTGGCAGTTGAGTTTTATTTTTCTGAGGCTAGGCTACTGTTCGTGGAGGGCGAATCAGAAACGTTTCTTGACGGGGTGGGTGGATCGCGACATGAGAACTCTGAGCCTCAGTTTAGGATTATTGGAGAAGTAGTACGTTGCGGGGTCTTTTAATTTTAATATCAGAGATGTATTTGCTGATTTCGGCTATTGTTTCATTTTTATTGTTGTCCATACTATTGTAGAATTTAATCGATAGTTGTTTAAGGGTTTCAGCGAAAGTTTTGTATTTTATTGCGTTGCAGATATCAGCAGTTCTCATGAAGCGCCTAGCTTTACATATTGATCAGATGATTTGATTATGTTGTTGTTGAATGATTTTTAAGTTTGAATTTGCGGCATGACCCCAAACGGGGCACGCATAAGTTAGTACTGGACGCAAATAGGCTGCAAAGAAAAGCATTTTCGTGCCTATTCTAATGTCTTTTTTTGCGAGTTTCACAGAATAAACGTCTCCTGCCACCCTATGTTTTATGATAATTTTTAATATTAATGCCTACTATCATTTACCTTTCGAATTTGGCAACACCCTCTGTAAACAACGGTGCTGATGTTGCAGCGATGTTTCTCAGCAAACATTTTAATTTTTTTTTTGAATATCTTAAAACCTCCTCAGTTTTCACACTACAGAATAATATTAAATTAAAGAGTATAAAATACTTCACATTTTCAAACTTTTATTTTTTTAAAGTTAAAATATTTTTGAGGATAAGGGTTCTAAACTACTTTTTCGTTTTCAATAATTTACGACCCCCTGGTTCATCAAATCGACATGTTAATTATATCAAAAACAGCCTTTAAGAATGTGCTTTCACTTTAAAAAAATTCACATTTGAAACACCATTTGTTATTTTTTATTATTTTTTTACAGTTTCCAACAGATCTCCGATTCCCTATATTTTTGCGATTTTCACCGCCTAATAGTTGTTTGGGACCCCATGTTGTATGGTGATTCTTTATCCTCTTGATGCCATCTATTACCCCTCTGAGTTTGTCGGTCTAATTCGGCAACACTCTGTATATATGGAGAGAAAGAGTCTGTGAGCTAATAGTAGGAATTGAAAAAAGAAAGCTTATTCAATTTAACTAGCAGGAATTATCTCCCTGCAACTTTCTCTAATAATGGTATCAATTCCATCCCTCAGCAAAACAGTCCTCCTCCATTGGTCAATACTGTAAACTCCACAAGTGCTCAGATTTTTACTTTCAGACACCCGCATATGAGTTCTGTGTTTCATAGTACCGTGAAACAAGCGAAATATGGATTGTGAATGCATTTTTTGCAATTGATTGAAATCAACATTTAGCTCAAAATAACAGTTTTAATATCACAATTACGTATTAAATTCCATTTATCTAGGCCACTGTGTTTTTGAATAATGGCGTTTGCATTATGTAAATGTACAGATCAACAAACGGTCTGCTTTTTGATGGATTTAAATCAAAATTCGATAAATATCTAATTTTAGGTGCTAAATTTGTATACCTTGTTTGATTTTATTCGTAGTACTACTTACTGTCTGTGTACTCCATCTGTACTCCAGACAGACAGACTTCATCCCAATGTTTTTCATTTAAAATTTGATAGAAATCTACAAATCTGTAGATTTCTATCAAGAATTGATTGTTGAGTTCTAAGAATGGATTGCTATAAAGGCCATGCCATCAAATTTCAATTTGTCTAGATCAAGATGTTTTTCACCCATTGTATTCATACACTTACAGACAGATATAATTGCCAAACTGTGGTTTGTGGACTCGGTGAAGTCTGAAATGTTGAGACTAATCAAAATCTCGAGTTAAAGTTTTGACGAAAACAATGTTTTTCCTTTGTATACTTCAATATACTAGTATGAAGAAATGGATTTTGAGCTCATAAATCATCACATTTTTAATGAATTATAATAAATTTTACTATAAACAGAGGACCATTATGGGAAAATTTTATATTCTTTTTGAATTTCGAACAGAAATAAACATTGTTACCTTTCTACTAACAGAATGGCATATTCAATTACATTGCATATTTTCTGATAAAAAAAGTATTAGTTCCAAATAACAAACACATTAAATTTTAGAGGGAAGTTCAAAAATACATTTTGAATAACCTTAAATTTATACTTTTGCTATAATAATAAAAGAAATAAGGAAAAAAAAACTGAAAGTAACATTTTACAAACATAGAAGCAGATATTGAAACGTATCAAAATGCCACTTTTTTCGTTTTTATTAGAAAACTTATCTATAATTCTATGATAACATTATTTTTGATAAACAAGCGAGGCAGTTGACTCACAATATTCCACAGAATTTTATTATTTAGTTCTAAACAGAAAACTCGGTTTCTCTGAACTTGCATTATTTATTCAGCATGGGTCCTCCGTTAGATTTCAATTTGGAAAAATCAAAACAAAACAAAAACAATAAAAGAATATTTGCATAAATATTTAATCCGCATTTGTAACTTCATGATTGAATTTAGAATGTTTTCATTAATTTAGAAAAAAAGTATTAATATTACATTAATTCATTGGAATAATCTCACATTATTGAAAATGCAAGTACTCGCCTTGAGGGACAACGTCATTTTTGAGGGGGTGAAATAAAACAAAATCCTATCAGTACTGGCAGTTCTGATTCGAGCAGAAAAGAAATATCACACTATAGCATTAGAATGGATGCAAATGGTTTCAATTCAAAATGAATCTTCTTTATTGGATAAATAAAATATTACTATATATTCTTTTTATGCTTTTAGCTTAAAAGATACTAACCGCCTTCGGCGAGTAGCCCTTCATATTAAAAATAGTAAATGATTCATTTCCCCTACATTTAATCAACGGCCTTTTACCAATTTAAATAACATGATATTTTGAAGAATTCTTGTATAATAAACATAGGACGTACTGAATGGATTAGCTATGTACGCAAGAGAGAATATCACGGATTTTTAAATTATTCAGTAATCTGTGATTTATTTTATTTCGCATTCCCTTCAGTGTTTATTCCCTCAAACATTACGTTGCCTCTTTTTATAAAGTCATTTATTTAAAAGTAAAGAATGAACATTTTGTGAGTTAGACCGAAGGAGAAACTATGGACATACAAACACATACATAAAAATAATCCGACCACTTCCATCACTTGGGCGGAAACCTACCACTGATCACATATTTCTAATAGGAAAAATGGTTTGAAAGAAGTAAAGAATATTATTTTAGGCACTTTCAATCAATAGATATTCTGAAGAACTATGAATTTTATATTTTAATAACATGCTATCTCCTATGAATCATGTTTGGTAAAATTTAATTGTTTTTCAAATTAACATTCTAATTCAAAAGAAAGATCCTCTCTTTTTTGAATGAAACTGATTCAAATTTCGTTATTATTATCTTATGGAAACGTGCGATTTTAGACCACTGCATTGAAAAATCTGCCAAAAAATCCCCAAAACAAAAAAGTAGGTATGTTTTGTTCTGTTATCCTTTGAGACTTTTTATCGCCCTTTAATATTCTTACTATAGATAACCATGAATTTTATTGGTCAATTCGAGCAAAAAGTTTGGACCTATTTTCTTGAAAATGTTTTTCAAACAGTCTTTGTGAATGATTATTTGGCTTATTAAGTTTTTTATATGTGCTTATAAATGTTTAGTGGAATTAATGTCAAGGAACTGAGGAAGAAGGTAAAAATGTCTTATCTGCTAGATATATTAACTTTTCTTTCACATTAAAAAAAATATTTTTCGGATTATTATCATGTCGAGGAACCCAACTGGATGAAAATTCCAAATTCTCAGTGCTAGGTCATTTTTTCCCAGTTAATTAGTAACCAATATTGTTTAGTATAAGATCCGATAAATAAAATTTTTGATCTTTCCTGCCACCATACATTCCCATATTTCAACAGAGCACCCTCTATGTTTATTCTCCGAATCGAATAACATTTCGTAATTTAATAAATAGAGTAATTTGCAGCATTTATTGATATTATAATGCAATATTTTTCGCTATAAATTAAGGGATTCCCTAATACAATGCTTTTTTAATGAACCACTTTTATTAGAATATCAGTCTTCGACTCTCTTATCTGTCGGATTTTTGAAACTGCTGCATAGTGAAGGAAAATGTACATATTGGAAAAAGTTTATGTTATGTTATATATATTTAATCTCGAATTAGAATTACATTTCGTAGTTTAATGAGTAGGGTAATTTTTAGCATTTGTTGGTAAAAAAGTTTTGACAAAAACAAAATTGTGAAATATTTGTGACAAAAAAAACAAACAACAATAACTATGACCGTTTCTATTGCCTATATTAGAAACCACTTCTAACAGGAAAAATGGTCTGCATGAAGTAAAGAGTATTATTTAATGCAATTTAACTCAATAAATATTCTGACAAATCATGAATTTCATGTTTTTATAACAGATTCTCTACTGTTGAATCATGTCTAGTAAAATATAGTTTTTGGAACCAATGTTTTAAATAAAAAGAAAGATTTTCTCTTTTGTAACTGTTACTGGTTCAAATTTGGCTATTATTATCTTATAAAAATGTACGATTTAAGAATACTTCATTGATCGTTTCAAAATGGATAGGACAGTTTGCCCTGAATTTTCTCAAGACTGAATTACGTAAAATTATGAAATGACTGATTGTTCTAAAATAGTGACATTCAAACATTTATATATCGCTCTGATTTGACCTCAAAAGAGAGATATATTTTTTAAATTCAATTTAAATGTTCCGGTGACAAGAATATGTCACTGAATGTCATTCTTTAGAACCAAAAGACTGAAAAAAATTATGATTTTTTTTCTGAAGCACATTTATTGACTGAAAAGAATGAAATATTATTTACGCCTATTATATCCTTTTGAAAATAAAACCAAATATTTAAGTTTAATGAGAAGTCAGATAAATTCTTATTAGAATAGTTTCTGAGGCATTCCATAGACTATAAAGTATTCTGTAGTGCACATGACACATCAATGCAGAACGATTCTATTTTCTGTACTCATATTTTTAAAATTTGCTTCGTTTCAATAGAAAGGGTTTTGTTGTAATTGCAGTTTAATCACTTCTGCTTCAATTTATAGTTAAATTGTACGAGAACGAACAAAAAAGAGAGACAATACTAGTAGTACATAGTACAATAAAATAGGACATAAACAACAGCATAAGGCTTCCTTAATATTATATTATATGACTTTCAAATTTTGAAACTTAAAAAGTTTCTTGAAGACGCTATTTAGAGATTAAGTTACATAAAAAGTTTGATTGAAAATCTACACGATCATCCATCCTGGCGAACCACCTGGTCACCAGAGGCAGTAAATGTACACGATAAATAGACAGAGTTAAGAACATATTCACTTAAAATTTAATAACTTATATAAGTACAACAAAACAAAAAATAATTCAGCGTAATCGTCATTGCAAAAATTTCTACTTGTCCGCCCCCCACCCCCCTCAAATAAAGGAAGAAACACTAAAAACAAAAAATCAGTATATTAATATTCCTTTTTTCCTTCATCATTTGTTACAGCCTGCAATTTTCAAAATATAGACAACAACAACTTTTTTTGGTCAGTTTGAGTAAAAAGGTTGGACATACTTTCGTGAAATGTTTTACAAATATTCCTTATTAATTAAAATTTGACCAATATAGCTATCTAGATATGCTTATAAATATTAATTGGGGGTTAAAGTCAGGAAACTGTGGAGGATGATAAAAAGTCTTATATGCTCGATGTTTTTCAATGTGCAAATTTTATTTATGTTCCAGATTGTTATCCTGTTGGAAGATCCAAATTGATGAAAATATTCAAATTCTCCATGTCAGGAGCAACATTTTCTTGCAAGGTCGTTTGATAGCCAACATTATTCGTTATAGACTCGATAAATACAAAATCTTCGACCCTCCACCACACATTCCCAGATAACAATAGAGTTGCCGCCGTGTTTAAATTCCGGATTTGAATTATATAATGTAATCATATAAATTTCAGCATTTTTTTTTGTAATTTTATGTAATGTTTTGCGCCATAAATATGCTTTTTTAATACAAATGTATTTTTCAATGAACCACTTAGGTGAATAAGCTTATATTCTGATATTATTACTATTGAACCATTTTATCAATAGTTTAGTGAAGAGAAGCAATATACATATGGGAACTTTACCTATTAATGGACTTTGTATTAAAGTTCTTCACAGATTTACAAATTTAACTCTTTAAAGGGTGATTTTTTTTCTAGTCATATTATGTTAAAATATTTTTAGGCTTGAAATCAGAATAAGAAAAGGGATTCATTTAATTTATGAGATAAATTTAATTTTATTAATGAATTAATTTGTTAATTAATATTTAAGTATAAAATCAAGACACATCATTTTGTGCAAAATAAAGAACTAAAGCATCTAAATTTCTGTCTTTCTAAAAAACACTTAACTTATGCCAACCTACATAAATTGATACGAAGATTGATAAATTTGGTGGGAAGCATACTTCCCACGGCCCTAGAATGGGTTAAAATAAATAACAAAAGTGGAATTTCATCCATCTAGATCTTTCGTTATAAAAGTATCAAATTTATGAATTGCTCCAGAAATTTTTATAAATTTACAATTTGATGAATTTGATTCAGAACTTTTTATAGATATACTGGTTTTGTGCTAAAAAAACTCCTTCTTAGCGTTTTTATTTTTTTATTCGCTGTATTCATTTATTTACATTTAGATTGAGATTTATCACGACTACATGAATTTGAATGCACAGATAAGTAGGCGACCCATCCGTTAACGGATTTATTTCAAAATTGGATTCGAATCTATTCATTAGACATTGAAACTGTCTTCCAAGTTTTACCGATCTAACCCTTAAGTTATCGTATTTGTTTGCACCGAAATAAACATAAGGCATTTCGTTCAAGCTTTGATGGAAATATTCAAATTTGGTAAAATCTCATGCGCCGATTTCAGTTACTTTTTGAGTGTTCAGGCAGTGGGAGATAACTCGAAAAATATTTATTTTCGGACTGAGGTTGAACTGAAACCAGCCGATTTATCATAATATTGCATTCGAATAATGTTACGATTGCGATACTTTTTTTTTTGATATTGCGTATATGGGAAAGTAAAAAATAAACATCTTTCTTTCATTCCTAAAAAGTTCTATTTCAAATACATTAATGTATATATTTTACTAACAATAAAGATGATAATATGTGTGTGTTGATGCTTTACATGCCATTTCGTTTGACCTTACAGCTACAAAAATTGGAACATATATATGGCCTTGGGCTATGGGCATCTGTATTTCGGAAGAATTGTTTTAAAAATTCAGTTAGAATTCTAGTAAATTTAAAAATTCAAATGAATTTTTGATTTTTTTCCAAAATAATTCGCGAAAATATTGCTGAAAGAAATATGAATTTAGCACCTTTATAATATATAAAAATTTTCCTTTCTAATGATTTAAATTTGATAGGCCTGAAAGTTTTTCTGAATTTTGAACTTTTTTCAAAGAAAAATTTTATCCATAATTTACTACAACAGATTAGAACAGATTAGACTTGCAATTGAAACCGTTTCATCGAATACTTATTCGTATGTTTGTATTTTTATTGCTGATTGTATTCTTTCTAATACCTATGCAGTTTACATGACGAATAAAAAATGAAGTTATAATATCGCGAAATTTTGAAGATATATATACCGGATATTTACATTTTTTAAGAGCATAATAATGCTAAGGGACTGTATCTATTTGAATTATTTGTTGACACAATAAATAAAATTTAGTAATACAGTTAAAATAGCATGCTGTTAATGACAGACATTTTAGACATGAATTTATATATAAATGATTTATCGGAAGACAAATACGTTTAGTGTTCCCTGTGAATCAACTGGTCTCTTGAGGGGACTAGTAAAAAACAATTCCGCTTTCATTTTTGTAACTAATCTCAGTAATAAGTCTGTGAGGTTACCATAAAGCCAACGATAATATGTAAAATGAGATTGATTTAACCAAACAAATACTTTTTTATACACGCTGTGATGCCATTTGCCTTGCCTACATTAAGTGAAAATTAAAAAGAACATGTAACGGACATTTAATATAATATGGCACTATTATAAATGAAGCTCAAAATCACCTTGTTGGCAGAACTAATGAACATTAAAGTTTGTAAAAAGTTTCTAAATGAAATTAAAAAAGAATCAATATACTCCTTGAACCATCTAGGCATCTAGTGTGAATTACATAAATAAGGTTATGATTTCTTCAAGGCATTATATTTATAATGAAAGTTAAAATACACTTCTAAAAAACTCGACAAGGGACATCTATCTATAAAAAATTGTATTTTTAAGCTTGCATTGTGGTAAACGATAACTATTAATTTGAGTAAAAAATTCTTTAAACGCTGCTGATTTACGTGTGAACATGATATACTAGATTAGTTTAATAATGCATGAAGTATTTGTATTTTTCAAACACAATATAAATGAAGAACTCATATGAACTATAAAGAATTGAGACGCTCGTAATTTTTGTATGTATTTATTACATACCAACAATACAATGGATACGTTAAAAACGTACATAAAATCATTTTATAAAAAAAAAATTTGTAAAAGTTTTTTTTTATTTCATTTTTTTAATATTTTTTTTGTGTTTAAATATTTTTTTACATAATAATTATTTCTTATAAAATAATAAAAAACTATATACATATCACATAAGTAGTTATAAATATCACGGAAAAATAAAAAATAAAAATATCACAGAAAAATATAAACAAAATATCACAGAAAAAATAAAAAAAAATCACAGAAAAATAAAATATCACAGAAAAAATTTAAAAAATATCACAGAAAAATAAGATATCACAGATAGTCTTGTAAGTATCACGCCAAAGAAATATCACAGATAAGCTCAAAAATATCACAGAAATGCTTGTAAATATCACAGATAAGCTCATAAATATCACAGAAATGCTTGTAAATATCACAGTCTAAAAATATCACAGAAATGCTTGTAAATATCACAGATAAGCTCATAAATATCACAGAAATGCTTGTAAATATCACAAATAAAAAGAAATATCACAGTCTAAAAATATCACAGAAATGCTTGTAAATATCACAGATAAGCTCATAAATATCACAGAAATGCTTGTAAATATCACAGATAAGCTCAAAAATATCACAGAAATGCTTGTAAATATCACAGATAAGCTCATAAATATCACAGAAATGCTTGTAAATATCACAGAAATGCTTGTAAATATCACAGATAAAAAGAAATATCACAGTCTAAAAATATCACAGAAATGCTTGTAAATATCACAGCTAAGCTCATAAATATCACAGAAATGCTTGTAAATATCAAAGATAAAAAGAAATATCACAGTCTAAAAATATCACAGAAATGCTTGTAAATATCACAGACAAAAAAAGAAATATCACAGTCCAAAAGTATCACAGAAAAAAAATATCACAGATAAAAGAAAGGGAAAAAAATTTGAAATTTAGATAGATTAAAAAAATATTCAAATGATATGGAAAAATAAATATTATTCAATGATAATAGTCCTTTTTTTTTTTTCGCTTTCTGGCTGATCACATTGCTATGGTGACAAATTAGAATTGCTTCTGATTTCTTCTGAATTGTTTTTTTTTACTTTCTCTTATTACTTCATGGTTTTTTTTTCTTCTTTTATCCGTTTTTTCCTTTTTATTTTGCTTTTTCAATCAGTTATAAAAATTTTTTTGTTGGTTTCTTCATTTTGAAAATTTGGAGTGATAAATGATTCAGTAATTCAAGAATTTTAATTTTGATGAGACAATTCTTCCAATTTAGATCCATTCGCAGTTAATATAATTTTTCTTCTTCTTCTATTGTTTTCAAGTTTTTTTTGGTTAGTTTTTCTTTTATATTCAATTTTTCCGGAATGATTCAACGAATTTTGTTAGTTCTCTGTCCATGAGTATGTCTAGGGGTTCTGAGCTGTAGTCTATTGGAGAATCTGCTTGAAAAGCTATTGATGCATCTTCTGATATTTTAGATTGAGATTTTGAAGATTTTTTTTCTTTTTCGTTGTTCTTTTCCAAAAGGATACCTAAATATTTCAAAGTTGGCCAAAGATAAATAATGTCCCAGTAAGAGAAAAATGTTATTCTAATTGCAAACCACAGCAATGTGAGCAGCATAAGTTTTTCCAATAATTTCGATTCCATTTTTGTCAGATAAAGTTCCAATATATTACGCCAGACGAGTTTTTATTGATAGATTTCAGATTATGTTGTGCTTGGGCCAAATGTATTTTTAGATTCTGATTAGTTTTATGTCTTGCAAAAGAAACAATACATTTTCAACAATGTCCGTTTTTCAACAATACACAATTCTTTATATTTTGCTATTGACAACAATTATAAAATCAATTATATTTTAGAAGATGACACTGTTTACAACAATCGAATACAATCAACAAGCCATTAACGCATTGAGAATAGCAATCAAATTTTGTATTTTAACACCACTTATATACATTCCTGTAAAAAGGTTAATGAAAGGAATGCAGACATTCATTTTCTGTTTAGGTGTCCTGCGACATGTAAACACAATATCTGAAAAACGGAAAGGTACATAGCCAATTTTTAATCTATATTGATAATAAAGACGTTTGTGTGTGTGCGCGCTGATGCTCTAAACGCCACACCGTTTGACCTACAGCTACAAAGATAATTAGGATATGGAAATGTGGACATTGGGACGATTTTTTTTGAAATGCTAATTAGAGTCTTAGTTCAAGAATAATACAAAAATTTGACGCTTTTTCACCGTAACATTCGAGAATGTTGCAAGACCAAAAGGAATTTTATATCACCTTAAAATTCAAAAAATTGTCTTTTGAATGTTACCAATTTTTTAACATGTGAAATAAAGTTTAAAAAAATATTTTAAGCATATTGCCAAGAATTTATTCCACAAAAAATAAAAAAATAAAATTGAACTTTCACGGGGACGTTGTGCTTGCATGGAAAAAAGTTAGCTTTTAGAACCTATTGCTGTGAAGTTCGCGAAAGTTCAAATTAAAGATTATTTTATCTTTTAATGCAAACTGAACCTTGAAAGTTGTATTTTTTGTACGTGTGTGAAAGAAACTAAGTAAGCATGAAACACGATATTTTCTAGAAAGATAGGTGCAAGAAATAGAATTCTGTGAACTTTTAAAATATCTATATTACTAATTCAATAATTAAGTATAACTTAAGGCAACCAAGGTTTATATATGCGCAGGTTATCTGCTCCAAACAGGTCTCAATAAGTTAGCATTAGGCATATACATCTAATAGGAAAAATGGCCTGAATAAAGTAAAAATTATTATTTCACGTATTTTGAATCAATAAATATTTAGATGAACTACGAATTTTATATTTTTATACAGACTCTATTCCCTATGAATCATGTTTAGTAAAATACTGTTAGTTTCTTGAACTTGAAATTTTAAATATAAAGAAAAATCTCCTCTTATGTGATTAAAACTAATTCGAATAAATATATTATGATTATTTTATAAAAAAGCCCTATTTTAAATCACTTCATTGACTGTCTCAAAATAGGTATGCCAGTTAGAGACCTGTGTTTCCCAAAAACTAATTACCCCAAATTTATGAATTTGTCGATTATTCTAAAATAGCAATATTCACTAATTCATCACTCAATCAGATTTGTGAAATATAGAAACATATAGTTTTTGTTTCGAATTTTTCACTGAATATAATTCCTTCGAATTAAAAGATTGTTTAAAATTTAGACATCATAATTTTTTGCAGAAGTAGATTTACTGACTGTAAAATTTTTAAAAATTGTTTACGTCATTTGAATCTCTTTGAAATTAAAACTAACATTTAGTTTTATAATGAGTCAGCGAATTTCTTATTGAATAAATTTTTTTGAGACATTGCATATATTATAAAATAATTTTCTGTATTGCAGATAGACATCAATGTTGAACGATTCTGTTTTTTTTATTCATATTTTTTAAATACTTTTTTTCCAAACAGAAATGACTTTGTACTAATAACAGTTTTATCATTTCTGTTGGATATTTCTTTATTGGAATTTTTCTAGAACTGACAGAAAATTAGAAACTGATGCATAGTATAGTAAATAACAGCTTAAGACTTCCATAATATTAAGTTATATGAAAGTCAAAATTTGAAGCTTGGTGTAGGTAAAAGCTAATCTGATACAAAATTATATAAACAGATTAATTGAAAATTTAAGCTAGCATTAATCATCGTCGAAGGGGGCTAGTATACAATAAATATTCAGAGTTAAAAACATATTCAAGTAACATTCAACACCGTATAATTAAAATAAAACAAAACACAATTCAACGTAAACGTACTGCTGCCATTTTTATCTGCACCCCCCCCCCCTCCCCCCAAGAAAAGAGAGAGCTCAGAAAACAAAAAAGTAGGTATATTAACAATTCTTTTGTTTATCTCTAGCATTTATTACCGCTTCTTAATCTTCTAAGTATAGATAAGCGTGCCTGTTTTTTGGCCAGTTCGTGTAAAAATTTTGGGCATGCTTTTAGGTCGCCAATAAATATATAGTTAAGAACATATTAACGTAAAATTTAACATCTTATAAATTTAAACTGAGGAAAATAAATAATTCAACTTAATCGTTACTGCTACCATTTTTATCTGAAAGAGAGAGAGTAGACTCCCTTAATATTCAGTTATATAATTATCAAAATCTGAAGCTTAAATATTTTGCTGAAGAACCTGTTTAGAGACCAAGTTACATAAAAAGTGTCATTGAAAATTTAAGCGATCGATCATGAATGACGGCGAACCAGTTGGTCGCTAAAGGTTGTTACTATACAAGAAATATATAGAGTTAAGAACGTATTTACGTAAAATTTAACACATTACATAATTAAAACCAAAAATAATAATTCAGCGTGATCGTCGCTGCATTCATTTTTATTTGCCCCTCCCCTGCCTTCCGTCCCCCCAAAAAATAGAGAACTCATAAATTAAAAATGTAGTATTAGCATTTGTTTTTTTCCCTCTGGCAATATTACCGCTTTCAATCATTCAAGCATGGTTAACCAAGATATTTTTTGGCCAGTTTAAGTAAGAAGTTTAGAT
Organism: Argiope bruennichi; assembly: GCF_947563725.1. Classification (NCBI taxonomy): domain Eukaryota; kingdom Metazoa; phylum Arthropoda; class Arachnida; order Araneae; family Araneidae; genus Argiope; species Argiope bruennichi. The sequence continues at coordinate 22,336,845 of NC_079154.1, read as the reverse complement.
CGGTTTTCCTAGAATCCAATGGCGTAGTAAAAATTAAGTATTGCTTTTGCGCTTTCCGTAGGAATGCCTGTACTGTGACTGGGACTTGTATTTTCTTTGCACACATTGTTATACAGATGCTATACTGTATGATAATTGACATTACAAAAACTGGGCATTAGTTCAGTTTCTCTTTGCTGCATAAATTTGTTGCACCAAATCCAGTGGCGAAGCGTAGAATAAAGTACCACAATTGTCCGTGCCTTTACTTCCTTACCAGGAAGTTTTGTGTCTTTTATATATGTGTGAGAACTTGTGCTTTACTACATTGATATTAAGTTTAAATCTCCTTCGCAAACCAAGCTCGTATTGTATCGAATTGATCGGAGTAATAGTATTGTAATTAGAGTAATTGGTATAATAGGACTTTTTGGTTGTCTCATCATGTTGAAACCAAAATAAATCCAAAAATATTCCGTCTTGGTACCTCTCTCACAAAATCTGTCTTTCTTGGCATTTTTACCCTCTTAGCCCCTATCTCTTCACCACTGCTAGTATAAACCTTATCAGACAAGTTATTTCTAACTTACAACTTATCTTCTTATTAAAGATCAGGGGGCTTCTGCCCCGATGGTTTTCTCTCGCCAACGCCGAATGATGTCCGATACTGTGCGCGATGTTTCGTCACTTCCAGTGAGCAAATTTCTAAACTTCACTGGTCATTTATTCAATGCTTTAAATTGAATCTTCCCCTGATGAGAGCATACATTTGTTGATCAGCATACTTCCAATTGAAAACTCAAAGCTCCATAGTGAGAACAGTTTTGCTTATATTTTAAATATCCAAATATTGATTGGGTTTTTCACGTTTTGCCGCCAACATAGCAGCTTCACAATCATCTTTTCTTTCCAAATTGACAGATTCTCGTATGTCATTCTTTGTTTTTTTTAAAATCTGATATCGTTAGATGTCCATTACTATTAAAAAAGCACTGTAGTGTTGACATGTGTTTGTTTAGGCATTCAATAATTCAGACGATTGCTAGCTGAGAGAAAAAAAATTTCTGTTTTTTGAAAAAAGCAAACCGGAAAGCTATTCGTTAGTATTGCCCCAAAGAGTGTGTTTAAAAGTAGAATTAGTAATTAATAATGTTTTAAATTCATTTGTGTCAATTTGGTGTTAAATAAAGCCGTCTATTTCTTAATTTTTGAACCTTTCACCGTCAAGAGCAATATAAATACTTACTACGACGTAATAATAATTACTATTAAATATCGCAAGCAATACCGGCAAAACAAACCTCAATTTTCAAAAGTCAGGTAACTCGGTGTCTACCAATTTCAAAGCGAATAAAGCCCAAGGTTTTTATAATTTTTTTTTGTTTAATAGAGGAAATTTTGCGTCTTTGCTATGTTGTTTCTTGAACAGGTGCGATTGCTATATTTATTGCTAGTGTGAAAACAATGACTGAGAAATACGAATTTAAAATGAATTGATAAGAATTTAATGTCATGCTGGTGTTCAGTAGGCGTTTCATGAGTGGTCCCGTTCCATTCATCACCGTTCATAATAGCAAGACCCAAACTCAATCAGTTCTCGTAGAATCGCAAACTGCCATGTCCATCATTCTAACCCAAATCATTTAATATTGATATTCTTATTAATACTCTTACTCGTATTTTGTTAAATATCAAGCATACAACAATTTTCTCCATATTGATTCTTCATATGTTCATTTCGGGATTTAAGTCAGTTGGAAGTCACAAATTTCTGCACCCCGATATTTCAAACAACTAGAGTATTTAACTTTTACTCTTATAGCTTTGAATTATACTTTTCCATTACAACATTGTCTAAAAGGCGACTGTTAAAAGTAAGTCATAATTTCCGTGAAATGATAAAATAAACCCAAGTCAAATTCAAAGTGAATCTGCTTTAAATTTAAACATGACTTAATTTATATCTCTACTAGAAATAAAGATGAATGTGTGTTGCTCCTCAACAGGTCACTTCGTTTTATTTACAACTACCATTCTTTGCACATATGTACTTTAGAAATTGCAAATGTGCAACTTGAAGCGATTTTTTTAAAATTTTTTATTAAAATTTAATTAAAAAATATTAAGCGAAATTTTAGCGTTTTTCTTCATTAATTCTAGAAAATATAGAAAAAAAAATCTCTTTTCTAAATTATTTTTTTAAATTTCGAAAAATTATTATTTCAACTGCACCAGTTTTGTTTGCGGAATAATTTATAGCCTATGGCAACGTCTAATGCAAGACAAATTATTCCCTTTAAAAAATCTAAATTTAAATAATCGTAATTATGTTTCATTCTCTTTGGAAAGAACTTTAAATATTGAACTTTATGAAAATGCAAAGATGATGCGACAGCTAATTACTTTGCATCGTGACAAAAGAAAAAAATAAGCATCATCGTCGTTTATTGACCCTCAAAGCAATCCAGGGAGACAAGGTTGATCTGATAGAAAAATAGCCGGAACCGCCGTTAATCGCGAGGTTTGTTTAGTGTAATTTCACTTACACTGTTTAGCCTTCTTTCGTCAGAAAAAAAAAAATCTCATGTTTTTATAGTGTTTGTTTCGGAACGGGCATTCACCTTTTGGGATTCCAAAACGTAAAATCATCAGGTGTTTTCTAGAAGGGACTGCGAGAAGTTGTTGCAAGTAAAGTGGAAAACAATTGGTTTCAGGGATTCTAATTATGCTTACTTTCGTATGAAGTGACAGAAATTTTTTTAAATAAAAGCCTCGGAATTGTTTAATTTTCAGAAGAAAGATTTCACAACTAAAATTGACGATACACAGAAAGCTATCAAATTTCATATCAAATTTGGATGGCGTGATACGTAAAAGGGTGCCTTTTGTAAGCATAGCATATCTTCACATATAATAAGTAGAAGCGAGGAACTTTCTTAAATTTGGTCGAGGTCTTTTTTAAATATCAATACAATGAGAGTAATGGAGGAAGGGGAGACCCGGGAAAAGGACTGTTCATTAGAAATGCTCACGCATATTCTCTAATAAAAATGTTATTACCACGCCTCATTTGTGGAAGATCATGAATGCCTCGATGTTAAGATTTTAATTATCAGATTCCCACTTATGAGCATTTTATGCTTCATTGAATCATAAACAAAACCGATTATTCATTTCAGAGGCCTTTTAATCAAACGACTGAAGCCAAAAGTTGATACAGATACACAATTTTTTTAACGAAATCAGTAATAATTTTTTGTAGCGGTCACATAACTTTACTATCTTCTCTTTTGATACGACAGATGGCGCTGCCTTATTAACTTCAAGGTATATTTCCCATGATCCTTCTTCTTAGGGGTGGTAATTAGATTGTATTCTAAGTGAGTGTCGTGTATTTTCGTGTTTGTCTCGTGAAATTTGGAGCTTAGAGAATATTTAAATAACTGTTCCTGAAACTCGTCTGTTATTTTCATCTACGTCATAATGAAGTTATGCAGAGTCTCGTGCCTCTACAATTTCATTTATGTAAGTTGTTACGGTTTTTGGGGGGTTTATTGCGTTCCGAATGCATAGACGGATAGGCAAACAGGCCATTTTTGAATTTGCTTCAAAATTTGAATTTTTCCTTAATACTATATATTAGACACAGAAAATGCTTTCCAAATATTACTGATCCAGCTCATTGGTTTTTGAAATTATTGAATTTGTTTTCACTCAAACAAAAAAAAAAAATGACATAAATGGATTTTATACAAAATTTATCAGAAAAATCTATAAATTTGGTAAAAGTCCTACATTTTATCGGTCGAGCCCAATTCATTTTTGTGTTATCATTTTTGCAGCTAGACGAAGAAACAGATATAACTCGAAAAACCTGTTTATCAGGTTGAGGGAGGTATGGAACGTGACGATTCGCCAAAATTGATGATTGCGATGATTTTTTTAATCCATCGTATGCCATAAAGTAAAGAATAAACAACTTTATCTCATTTTTAAATAAGTTTTTCACTTTAAATATATATTATAATACATTATTTATGCTATTAATAAAAATGAATGTGTTTGTGTTGGTGCTCGGCAGGCCACATCATTTGATTTACTGATACCACATTTTTCGCAATTATATTTCTTGGAGGATGGGAATTTACACTTCAAAATGATTTTTAAATTTAAACTAAAATTTTAATTCATTAAGAGTAATTGAATTTTGCTGTTTTCCCACATTAACTTCTTAAAATATCACGGCATAAATTTTTTTTAATTGTTTTAAAATTCAAAAAGTTGTCATTTTAGTGATATCATTAAATAAATGTGCAAGTTTTCTGAATTTTGGTAATATTTAAAAATTAATTTTTTGCTTAAATTTAAAAAATAGATTACAATGTCACCCTGAAAACGCTTTCATTTTTTCATCAAATATTTAATAGTGAGATTTTCTCCATTTTTGACAGCTTTAAAAGGTTTGATTATGTAACCGTATAATTTATAAGACAAAAAAATTTAAAGTTATAATATTGTGTAATATTATAACTTTATAATATAACAACTTATTAATATATTGTCTGTCTTATTTATTGTATAAAAAAATAAGCCAGACATTTTTAATATCGCTATAATATTAAGAGACTATCCGAATTAGAAAGCTTCAAGTAGACATTAAATAAAACTTAGTATGGCATGGTATTGATGACAGAGAATTTGGCGGAATCGTAGACATGAAATTATATCTAAATGCTAAATATAAACACAAATATAATCAATATATCCTGCGAACCAACTGGTTGCTTTATAGGACAAGAAATAATTCTGCGTTTATTTTCGCAATTTACTCCAGTAATAATGTAATTAGGTTGCAATAATAATGTAATATATTGCATTAATGTAATATAATGTAATATATTATAATGTAATATAATGTAATATATTATAATGTAATATAATGTAATATATTATAATGTAATATATTGTAATATTCAGTAATAATGTAATATATTGTCTGTCTTATTTATTGTATAAATAAATAAGCCAGAAGTTTTTAATATCGCTATAATTTTAAGAGACTATCCGAATTAGAAAGCTTCAAGTAGACATTAAATAAAACTTAGTATGGCATGGTATTGATGACAGAGAATTTGGCGGAATCGTAGACATGAAATTATATCTAAATGCTAAATATAAACACAAATATAATCAATATATCCTGCGAACCAACTGGTTGCTTTATAGGACAAGAAATAATTCTGCGTTTATTTTCGCAATTTACTCCAGTAATAATGTAATTAGGTTGCAATAATAATGTAATATATTGCATTAATGTAATATAATGTAATATATTATAATGTAATATAATGTAATATATTATAATGTAATATAATGTAATATATTATAATGTAATATAATGAAATATATTATAATGTAATATATTGTAATATTCAGTAATAATGTAATATATTGTCTGTCTTATTTATTGTATAAATAAATAAGCCAGAAGTTTTTAATATCGCTATAATTTTAAGAGACTATCCGAATTAGAAAGCTTCAAGTAGACATTAAATAAAACTTAGTATGGCATGGTATTGATGACAGAGAATTTGGCGGAATCGTAGACATGAAATTATATCTAAATGCTAAATATAAACACAAATATAATCAATATATCCTGCGAACCAACTGGTTGCTTTATAGGACAAGAAATAATTCTGCGTTTATTTTCGCAATTTACTCCAGTAATAATGTAATTAGGTTGCAATAATAATGTAATATATTGCATTAATGTAATATAATGTAATATATTATAATGTAATATAATGTAATATATTATAATGTAATATAATGTAATATATTATAATGTAATATATTGTAATATGCAGTAATAATGTAATATATTGTCTGTCTTATTTATTGTATAAATAAATAAGCCAGAAGTTTTTAATATCGCTATAATTTTAAGAGACTATCCGAATTAGAAAGCTTCAAGTAGACATTAAATAAAACTTAGTATGGCATGGTATTGATGACAGAGAATTTGGCGGAATCGTAGACATGAAATTATATCTAAATGCTAAATATAAACACAAATATAATCAATATATCCTGCGAACCAACTGGTTGCTTTATAGGACAAGAAATAATTCTGCGTTTATTTTCGCAATTTATTCCAGTAATAATGTAATTAGGTTGCAATAATAATGTAATATATTGCATTAATGTAATATAATGTAATATATTATAATGTAATATAATGTAATATATTATAATGTAATATATTATAATGTAATATATTATAATGTAATATATTGTAATATTCAGTAATAATGTAATATATTGTCTGTCTTATTTATTGTATAAATTAATAAGCCAGAAGTTTTTAATATCGCTATAATTTTAAGAGACTATCCGAATTAGAAAGCTTCAAGTAGACATTAAATAAAACTTAGTATGCCATGGTATTGATGACAGAGAATTTGGCGGAATCGTAGACATGAAATTATATCTAAATGCTAAATATAAACACAAATATAATCAATATATCCTGCGAAACAACTGGTTGCTTTATAGGACAAGAAATAATTCTGCGTTTATTTTCGCAATTTATTCCAGTAATAATGTAATTAGGTTGCAATAATAATGTAATATATTGCATTAATGTAATATAATGTAATATATTATAATGTAATATAATGTAATATATTATAATGTAATATATTATAATGTAATATAATGTAATATATTATAATGTAATATATTGTAATATTCAGTAATAATGTAATATATTGTCTGTCTTATTTATTGTATAAATAAATAAGCCAGAAGTTTTTAATATCGCTATAATTTTAAGAGACTATCCGAATTAGAAAGCTTCAAGTAGACATTAAATAAAACTTAGTATGCCATGGTATTGATGACAGAGAATTTGGCGGAATCGTAGACATGAAATTATATCTAAATGCTAAATATTAACACAAATATAATCAATATATCCTGCGAACCAACTGGTTGCTTTAGAGGACAAGAAATAATTCTGCGTTTATTTTCGCAATTTATTTCAGTAATAATGTAATTAGGTTGCAATAATAATGTAATATATTGCATTAATGTAATATAATGTAATATATTATAATGTAATATAATGTAATATATTATAATGTAATATAATGTAATATATTATAATGTAATATAATGTAATATATTATAATGTAATATATTGTAATATTCAGTAATAATGTAATATATTGTCTGTCTTATTTATTGTATAAATAAATAAGCCAGAAGTTTTTAATATCGCTATAATTTTAAGAGACTATCCGAATTAGAAAGCTTCAAGTAGACATTAAATAAAACTTAGTATGGCATGGTATTGATGACAGAGAATTTGGCGAAATCGTAGACATGAAATTATATCTAAATGCTAAATATTAACACAAATATAATCAATATATCCTGCGAACCAACTGGTTGCTTTAGAGGACAAGAAATAATTCTGCGTTTATTTTCGCAATTTATTTCAGTAATAATGTAATTAGGTTGCAATAATAACGTAATAGATTGTATTAATGTAACATAATGTAATATATTATAATGTAATATAATGTAATATATTGTAATATTCAGTAATTATGTAATATATTGTCTGTCTTATTTATTGTATAAATAAATAAGCCAGACGTTTTTAATATCGCTATAATTTTAAGAGACTATCCGAATTAGAAAGCTTCAAGTAGACATTAAATAAAACTTAGTATGGCATGGTATTGATGACAGAGAATTTGGCGGAATCGTAGACATGAAATTATATCTAAATGCTAAATATAAACACAAATATAATCAATATATCCTGCGAACCAACTGGTTGCTTTAGAGGACAAGAAATAATTCTGCGTTTATTTTCGCAATTTACTCCAGTAATAATGTAATTAGGTTGCAATAATAATGTAATATATTGCATTAATGTAATATAATGTAATATATTATAATGTAATATAATGTAATATATTATAATGTAATATATTGTAATATTCAGTAATAATGTAATATATTGTCTGTCTTATTTATTGTATAAATAAATAAGCCAGAAGTTTTTAATATCGCTATAATTTTAAGAGACTATCCGAATTAGAAAGCTTCAAGTAGACATTAAATAAAACTTAGTATGCCATGGTATTGATGACAGAGAATTTGGCGGAATCGTAGACATGAAATTATATCTAAATGCTAAATATAAACACAAATATAATCAATATATCCTGCGAAACAACTGGTTGCTTTATAGGACAAGAAATAATTCTGCGTTTATTTTCGCAATTTATTCCAGTAATAATGTAATTAGGTTGCAATAATAATGTAATATATTGCATTAATGTAATATAATGTAATATATTATAATGTAATATAATGTAATATATTATAATGTAATATAATGTAATATATTATAATGTAATATAATGTAATATATTATAATGTAATATATTGTAATATTCAGTAATAATGTAATATATTGTCTGTCTTATTTATTGTATAAATAAGTAAGCCAGAAGTTTTTAATATCGCTATAATTTTAAGAGACTATCCGAATTAGAAAGCTTCAAGTAGACATTAAATAAAACTTAGTATGCCATGGTATTGATGACAGAGAATTTGGCGGAATCGTAGACATGAAATTATATCTAAATGCTAAATATAAACACAAATATAATCAATATATCCTGCGAACCAACTGGTTGCTTTATAGGACAAGAAATAATTCTGCGTTTATTTTCGCAATTTACTCCAGTAATAATGTAATTAGGTTGCAATAATCATGTAATATATTGCATTAATGTAATATAATGTAATATAATGTAATATATTATAATGTAATATAATGTAATATATTATAATGTAATATATTGTAATATTCAGTAATAATGTAATATATTGTCTGTCTTATTTATTGTATAAATAAATAAGCCAGAAGTTTTTAATATCGCTATAATTTTAAGAGACTATCCGAATTAGAAAGCTTCAAGTAGACATTAAATAAAACTTAGTATGGCATGGTATTGATGACAGAGAATTTGGCGGAATCGTAGACATGAAATTATATCTAAATGCTAAATATTAACACAAATATAATCAATATATCCTGCGAACCAACTGGTTGCTTTAGAGGACAAGAAATAATTCTGCGTTTATTTTCGCAATTTATTTCAGTAATAATGTAATTAGGTTGCAATAATAATGTAATATATTGTATTAATGTAATATAATGTAATATATTATAATGTAATATATTGTAATATTCAGTAATAATGTAATATATTGTCTGTCTTATTTATTGTATAAATAAATAAGCCAGACGTTTTTAATATCGCTATAATTTTAAGAAACTATCCGAATTAGAAAGCTTCAAGTAGACATTAAATAAAACTTAGTATGGCATGGTATTGATGACAGAGAATTTGGCGGAATCGTAGACATGAAATTATATCTAAATGCTAAATATAAACACAAATATAATCAATATATCCTGCGAACCAACTGGTTGCTTTAGAGGACAAGAAATAATTCTGCTTTTATTTTCGCAATTTACTTCAGTAATAATGTAATTAGGTCGCATTAAAGCCAATTTAATATGTAGTTATAGATGGATTCAACCGAACAGTATTTTTATTCCTGCCGTGATGCCATGTGTCTTGTTTCCATTAGTTAGAAATTGAACAGAAGATGTAAAAGATAATATGATATGACATTAATGAAAATGACAAATTAATGGTTAAAACTACTCTGTTGTTGGAAATTATGAACATCAAGATTTATAAATAAAGCTCTAATTGAAATTGAAAAAAGAATCAACATATCCAATAAACGTCTAGACATCTCGTGTATATTACATAATGGTAAAGGTAACTTCACAGCCTTGTATTTATTCTAAGCTACATGTTAAAATACACTTCTCCAAAACACGATTGTGACATAATCCATCTATAAAAAATGTATTTTCCAGAATGAATTTTGGAAAATGGGAGTTATCAATTTTAATTTGAGTGAAATTGTTTTAAATGCTGCCGATGTGTGTGTCAGTATGATTTATTTGATTAGTTTGTTGCAGCATAAAGTATATGCACTTTTCAAACACAATATAAATGAAATAATTGATAAACTATAAATAATCGAGACGCTCGTAATTTTTGTATGTATTTATTACATACCAAAAGTACAATGAATACGTTAAAAACGTACATCAAATAACTTTATAAATATTTCAAGTTTTAAAATTTTTTTTGTACTAAATTTTTTTTTATTTTTTTTTTTTTGTAATTCTTTTTTCAGTTTTAAATATTTTTAATATAATTATTTACAATTAAATATTTTAGAACAAAATGAATTTTTAGTAAACGAAAAAATATATATACATATCACAGAAATGCTTCTTTAAATCACAGAAAAAAAGCTCCTCAATAAATATCACAGATATGCTTATTATCACAGATATGTTCATTATTAAAGACAAAATATCACAGATATGCTTATAATCACAGACAAAATATCACTGTCAAAAAAATATCTCAGATAGAGAAATATCAGTCAAAAATATCACAGATAAAGGGAAGAAAAATTTTAAAAAATTTGAAAGTGTGAAAAAAAACAATATTTTAATTATATATAAAATAGATATGATTCAATCATAATAAGAGAAATTTTAAAAAATTGGAAAGGATGAAAAAAAACAATATTTAAATTATATATAAAATAGATATTATTCAATCATAATAAGTCTTTTTTTTAAAGATTTTGGGTTCATCACATCGCTCTGGTGACAGTTAGAAAGGCTTCTCATTTCTTCTGAACTGTTGCTAATAAATGATTTGGGACTCTTTTCATTTCATTTTGTGTAGATTTATAACAATGATAATTTAATCGATGATATTTTAAATTTAGATAATTATACTTTTGCAGTTTTTTTTATTTTTTCCTATTGCTTCCTGGTTTCCCCTCCCCACTTTCTAAATTTTTTAAAAACTTTTCTTTTTTACTTTTTTTTTTTTTGCTTTTTCCATTGTTTTTTAAATTTTTTTTGTTAGTTTCGTCATTTTTAAAATTTAGAGTCTTCTTTAATGATTCAATAATAAAGAAATTTGATTTTGACGAGGCAATTCTTCCAATTTAGATGCAATTCCAATTGATATAATTTTCTTCTATTTCTATTTCAAGTTTTTTGGTCAGATTTTTATTATTAATTTGAATTTTTTCGGAATGATATGGCGAATTTTGTTATTTCTCTCTCCATCGGTTTTTCAATGGGTACTGATCTGTAATCTGATCTGTTGAAATTAGAATTAAAATATCATTACATGTATATATACATAATATAAAACGTGATTTCGTGAATAACATTAAAAAAAAGTCGTGGAGTTCCTTAGATATTTTTATTCTTTACTAGCCGCCTTTGCCTACCAGCCGGTTTGCCAATCTTAATGTTCATTAAAATTTTAATAATTAAATATTTTATGCAATTCCTACTTTAATAACTTCTTCATCAAAATATTTTAAAACTTCAAATTTTGATAGTCATATAATTTACTCATAATATTATAAAAGCCTTCAGTCATAACGTAATATGTATCTCTCTAAATTTCTGTTAGCTCCCGTAGAATTTATTCCTTAAATTAAAGTGGAAATTAGTAATCTGCAATTAATATAATATTTTTTACTGAAACAAAGCATTTTTTTATAATATTGTTACAAAAATTTTCCTTTACAAAATACCGTCTATCAATCATAATAACGTAACACATTTAATCGCTATAGTTCAGGAGCTTGCTTGCTGTCTAATCCTCTAAAATCTTTTACTTGTCGGCGACTCCGACTTCTCTCACATACGACTTCTGACGATACTCACGACTTCTTCTCTGCAGCTTCAGAGTGCCCATCTTTTATAGCTCCGGTAGGCGTGGCTAGAATCATCAGACCAATCAGGATGTACCTGGGTGTATCTCGGTTTTTACTGGATGGGTCGTGAAAGTTCTCGAACTTCCCAGTATTATCCATTTAGTCGCCAAATTCGTCACCAAGTCACCAAAAGGTCGCCAAGCTCTGAGGTCATTGACTCGGCAGCTGCTCAGCACAGATCTTACAACGGTCTTTCTTGCGATGACACTAGTCGTGCCGGGTAGCAAAATTACAGATTTGTAACATTGCTCCCCTCTTTAAAGACTGACGTCCCGACAGTCACACTTCAATCCAACAGCTGGCATAGGCTTCCGAACAATGTTGATGCGTTTGGCGACTTCCACAGTTTCGAAGACGACATCATTCACTAATTTGGCGGCGATTAAAGATCCATCCAAACCTTCTCAATGCTTTTGATTCGGACCTCTTCGTCGTTTCAGATTGTACACCCAGACTTGATTTCTCTTCTTAAAATGCAGGGTGCCCCATGGAGCCAAACACCGCATCGTAGCTGAGCCCTCCGGAACGAATTCTAGCCAAGCTGGTCCGTTTTTCATTTTGAACTTTTTCCGTCGAGTTAACCGAATATCAGGATTGTCCAACAGTGTCTTCCAGAGTCTTCTTGGCAACCAGGGAATCGCCTTAGTCGGCAGAGCTTTCACGGGAATACCGATTCCCGGCTCAACCTCATCACTCGAGAATTGTCCGCAGCTCTCCACGCAGGATCTTTTGAAGAGGACATCTGCCTTTTACGAAGGGTACCTCGGCGATGACATAACTGATCCGGATGCACAGAAGATTTTTTAGCTCCTTTTTGCATCGCACTCCAATGCAAATCCACCGCAAGGTTGAATTCTTTAAGGAGATCGAGGCCGATACTACAGGGATCAGCGATTCCAGCCACGTAATCTTCATCCATATCACTACGCAAGGAGATGTTAAGAGGCTGGCAGAGAGGCTGTCCCTTTAACCTTTGGGACGAATCCAATCCAAACAGGGTTGCATTAACTCCTGCATCCATAGGCATCGAGCACGGGTCGCCACCAACAGACCCGTCCAAACAGAGTTCATCTTCTCCATCCCCAAGTGTTTTCTCCTTCGATTTCCCTTCAGGGGACTCATTCGGAGAAGCCTGTTTCAGCTCTGCCATTATTTGACAGTCTCCCTGTTTGTGCATTATTTAATAATATTTTAAAGCATAAAAAATCATACAGCGAATTGAATTGATTAGCTATGTAAGCAAAGACGCGAAATGAATTGGCGTGTAAAACTGACATAATCTGTGTAATTGTTTACGGCTAGGGCTGGGTATAATATTAGTTTGCGGTAACTCTCAGAATGGAGTGATAGGGCGGATAGGCGATCATTGTTGACTTATATAGAGACCATGAGTTTCTTGTGAAATAGAAATGGGCGAAATCTAACTGGTGATTGTGGCTGGGTGATGGATCCATTTTTTCTCATATCACTTTAACTATAGATTGGTGGTTTAAATGTATCATTTTTTTGTCATATATATATATATGTATATATTAAAAACTCTCTGAATATGACGGCTTTTGAAATTATTTGGTAATCTGTGGTGTTATTTTACTCCGTATTTCCGTCATTGCATATTCCATCCAATAGTCCGTTATGTTCTTTTTATACATTAATTGCTTAATTAAAAGTAAATTGGGAATATTTTGTAAACCAGACCGAGCAAAAGAATGTGACAAAAAAAAAACAACAATAACTATGACCGTTTCTATTGCCTCTAATGGAAACCACTTCTAACAGGAAAAATGGTCTGCATGAAGTAAAGAATATTATTTAATGCAATTTAGCTCAATAAATATTCTGACAAACCATGAATTTTATGTTTTTATAACAGATTTATCTACTGTTGAAACATGTTTGGTAAAAATATATTTTTTTGGAACCAATATTTTAAATAAAAAGAAAGGTTTTCTCTTTTGTAACTGAAACTGGTTCAAATTTGGCTATTATTATAAAAACGTACGATTTAAGAATACTTCATTGAACGTTTCAAAATGGATAAGACAGTTTGCCCTGATTTTCCCCAAGACTGAATTACCTAAAATTATGAAATGACTGATTGTTCTGAAACTGTGACATTCAAACATTTATAATTCACTCTGATTTGACCTCAGAAGAAAGATACATTTTTTAAAATTCAATTTAAATGTTCTTGTGACAAGAATATGTCACTGGACGTCGTTCTTTAGAACCAAAAGACTGAAAAAAAATTATGATTTTTTTTCTGAAGCACATTTATTGACTGAAAAAAATGAAATATTATGATTTACGCCCATTAGATCCTTTTGAAAATAAAACCAAATATTTAAGTTTAATGAGAAGTCAGATAAATTCTTATTAGAAAAGTTTCCGAGGTATTGCATAGACTATAAAGTATTCTGTAGTGCACATGAGACATCAATGCAGAACGATTCTATTTTCTGTACTCATATTTTTAAAAAAATGCTTCGTTTCAATAGAAAGGGTTTTGTTATAATTGTAGTTTAATCACTTCTGCTTCAATTTAAAGTTAAATTGTACGAGAGCGAACAGAAAAGAGAGACAATACTAGTAGTACATAGTACAATAAAATAGGACATAAACAACACCATAAGGCTTCCTTTACATTGAATTATATGACTTTCAAATTTTTGAAACTTAAAAAGTTTCTTAAAGGCACTATTTTGAGATTTAGTGACATAAAAAGTTTGATTGAAAATCTACGCGATCATTCATCCTGGCCAACCACTTGGTCACCAGAGGAAGTATATATACACGATAAATACACAGAGTTAAGAACGTATTCACTTAAAATCTAATAATTTATATAAATACAACAAAACAAAAAAATGATTCAGCGTAATCGTCATTGCAAAAATTTCTACTTGTCCGCCCCTCTCCCTCAAAAAAAGGAAGAAACCCTGAAAATAAAAAATAAGTATATTAATATTCCTTTTTTTCCTTTATCATTTGTTACAGCCTGTAATTTTCTACATATAGACAACCACAACTTTTTTTGGTCAGTTTGAGTAAAAGGTTTGGACATACTTTCGTGAAATATTTTACAATTATTCCTTATTAATTATTATTTGACCAATATAGCTATCTAGGTATGCTTATTAATATTCATTGGGTTAAGGTCAGGAAACTGCGGAGGATGATAAAAAGTTTCATATGCTCGATGTTTTTCAATATGCAATTCTTATATAGATTCCAGATTTCTATCATGTTGGAATATCCAACTTGATGAAAATACTCACATTCTCCATGTTAGGAGCAACATTTTCTTGCAGGTAGTTTGATAGCCAATATCATTCGTTATAGACTCGATAAATACAAAACCTTCGTCCCTCCACCCATATATATATATATATATTGTAATTTTACGTAATGTTTTGCGCTATAATTATGTTTTTTAATACAAATGTATTTTTCAATGGACCACTGAGGTTAATAAGCTTATATTCTGATATTATTGCTATTGAATCATTTTATCTGCAGTTTAGTGAAGAAAAGCAATATGCATATGGGAACTTTACCTATGATTTCACTTTGTATTAAAGTTCGTCACAGATTTACAAATTTAACCCTTTAAAGGGCCATTTTTTTTCAAGTCGTATTATGTTAAAATATTTTTACGTTTGAAATTAGAATAAGAAAAGGGATTCATTTAACTTATTAGATAAATTTAATTTCATTAATTAATTAATTTGGTTAATTAATTATCAAAACAAGAAACATCATTTTGTGTAAAATAAAGAACTAAAGCATCTAAGTTTCTGTCTTTCTAAAAAAATTTGTCAGAACTGATGCCAACCTACATAATTTCATACAAAGATTGATAAATTTGGGGGGAAGCATACTTCCCATGGCCCTCGAACGGGTTAATATAAGTAACAAAAGTGGAATTTCATCCATCTAAATCTTTCGTTATAAAAGTATATATTTATGAATTGCTCCAGAACTTATTATAAATTTACAATTTGGTGAATTTGGTCCAGAACCTTTTATGGATATACTGGTTTTGTGCTAAAAAAATTCCTTCTTAACGTTTTTATTTTTTATTCGCTGTATTCATTTATTTACATTTAGATTGAGATTTATCACGACTACATGAATGTGAATGCACAGATAAGTAGACGACCCATCCGTTAACGGATTTATTTCAAAATTGGATTCGAATCTATTCATTAGACATTGAAACTGTCTTCCAAGTTTTACCGATCTAACCCTTAAGTTATCGTATTTGTTTGCACCGAAATAAACATAAGGCACTTCGTTCAAGCTTTGATGGAAATATTCAAATTTGGTAAAATCTCATGCGCGGACTTCAATTACTTTTTGAGTGTACAGGCAGTGGGAGATAACCACGAAAAATATGTATTTCGGACTGAGGTTGAACTGAAACCAGCCGATTTATCATAATATTGCATTCGAATAATGTTACGATTGCGATACTTTTTTGGATATTGCGTATATGGGAAAGTAAAAAATAAACATCTTTCTTTCACTCATAAAAAAGTTCTATATCAAATACATTAATGTATATATATTACTAACAATAAAGATGAATGTATGTGTCTAGGCCGCGGTGGCCTGGTGGTAAGGTCTTGGCTTGTGAGCCGTAGGGTTTCAGGTTCGAGACCCGATTCCTCCGAAGAAACGGTGTGTTAGGGGGTCTGTTGTACGTTAAATCCGTCATGCCAAACGTCCTCCCGCTGGTGTGGTGTGGTGTGGAGAGGGGGTGCCAGCTCAGGTGTCGTCCTAGTCATCTGACCATGGTTAAAAATTACGAGGTCCGTTCCAAAATAGCCCTAGTGTTACTTTACAACGGGACGTTGCTAAACTAAACTAAACTAAAGAATGCATGAGTGTGTGTTGATGCTTTACATGCCATTTCGTTTGACCTTACAGCTACAAAAATTGGAACATACGTATATATGTACTTAGACTGTGGGCATCTGTATTTCGGAAAAATTGTTTTAAAAATTCAGTTAGAATTGTAATAGATTTAAAAATTAAGATGAATTATGGATTTTTTCCAAAATAATTTGAGAAAATATTGCTGAACGAAAAATGAATTTAGCACCTTTATAAAATATAAAAATTTTTCTTTCTAAAGATTCAAATTTGATAGGCCTGAAAGTTTTTCTGAATTTTGAACTTTTTCCAAAGATAAATTTTATCCGTAATTTAATTACAACAGATTCGAACAGATTAGACTTGAAATTGAAACCGTTTTATCGAATACTTATTCGTATGTTTTTTTTAATTGATGAGAACGTAAGAAGTATTCTATTTAACTCTTTATTTACGGACAGTACTTAAAAGTACCATTTAAATCTGGCTTATATCTTCGTAATATGACAATTTTTGCTGATGGTATTCTAAAGAAAACGGAGAATGTAACCCAAATAGCAAGATTTTAATATATGATAAATGTAGCAATTAAAAATATTTAATTAATAATAAAATTAAGATATTGTTACGAGCGCCTTTGGCTAAAAACTAATTTTAACTTTAATCATACTAGAGCTATAACTTGCTTTTACAACTCTAAAATCAGAATTAACTGCGCGCGAAACCAATGTATGTTTTTGTATATGGCAACTAAATATAAATATAGCATGTAAATAGAATTGTAATTTAGATAGATAATAAAATGGAGTCGGATTAATAACGAGTGGATTATTTCACATTACGATCCCACATCTTTGAATCTTATTAGCGGAGAAACGACTGAATGAAATGAAATTCAGGTAGAGTCTCAACATTGTGGTGAACCCGGACGTGATTGCTAAAAATACGGTACGTCTGTTTTTATTTGCAATAAGAATTAAGTAGTGAAATAAAAATGGAGATGTCCGTTAAGAAGCGAATACCTATTAGATCTAACTTTACGAAAACGTATAATGTTTTAATTGAAAGATTAAAGGTCGATGAACCTCAGGAAAAAGAGATTAAATCACTTTTCGGCAATTTGGAACGAATTTATTCGGATTTGGCCAAATTAGATAATGAAATATGTAGTTTTCTTCTGGAAAATTCTGATACCGAAAAGTATGAAGATGAGTATATGAAAATCGAAGAATACAGCACAAAAATGATTGAAGCGAAAGTAAATGTGGACATATATTTGACTAAACTTTCTTACGCTGAAAAGGAAAGCGTTGGTTCTGTTTCTCCTAGAATTAAACGAAAACTTAAGTTACCTAAAATAGAACTCGTTAAATTTAACGGTGAAATTAAGAATTGGCTGGCTTTCTGGAGTCAATTTAAGCGTATTCATGATGATGATAAATTAGAAAATGAAGACAAATTTCAATATTTGATCCAATGTGTAAGTGAAGGAACTAGAGCTCGGGAAATTATAGACAGTTATCCTCCAACAAATGCGAATTATTGCAAGGCAATAGAAAGTTTAAAATCGCGTTTCGGAAAGGATGAGTTGCTTATTGAATACTACGTTCGTGAGCTACTAAAATTAGTTATAATAAATGCTTCAGAAGCTAAAAGGAAATTAAGCACGTCGCAAATTTATGATAAATTAGAAACTTACTTAAGAGCTCTAGAATCAATTGGTTTAACATCAGACAAGTATTCAGCAATGCTTTTCCCCCTGGTGGAATCCTGCATACCTGAAGATATATTCAGGGTATGGCTGCGTAATCCAATTATAATAGCAAATCATGACCCGGAAAGCAATGCTTATTCAGAAAAACTGAAAAATTTATTACTCTTTCTGAAAACAGAAATAGAAGGTGAGGAAAGAATTCGCTTAGCGAGATCAGGATTTGCGCCTAAGGTGTGTAAGGAGAGGACTTCTGATTCTGTGGCTACTGCTACAGATTTGTTTTCAGGAGGTACAGAAAAAAGAAAACATAATACCATCTGCGTTTTTTGTGAAAACCCTCACGAAAGCAAAGAATGTTACAATGCCAAAAAATTTGATTTTGAAAAGAAACAAAAGATTTTGAAAAATAAAAAATGCTGCTTCACTTGTTTAAAGCCTGGCCATAGGTCAAGAATTTGCAAGTCAAATGTACAGTGCCTGCTTTGTAATAAGAGGCATTGGACTTTGATGTGTCCAGATCTGCCAACAAACAAACCAAAAGTCAAAACACCTGAGGTGGAAGAGAATCTAAATGTCAATTTATCCAATCAGTGTGCTGCTGAAGAAGTTCTCCTTCAAACATTGCAAGTTAATATTAAAGCAGAAGGAAAAACACGCAGAGTACGAGCTCTTATTGACAGTGGTTCGCAGCGATCATACTTATTAGAGAAAACAATTAAAGAAATGAATCTGAGGCCCATTGAAGTTAAAAATATCATACATTCGGTATTTGGTGGATCTACGTTAGAAAAACAAGATCATGGACTATATGAAATAACCCTTCAGAATTTGAATACGGGATTCACTTACGATATGCAAGTCCTCGATCAACCAATTATATGCGGAAAAATACCTCGGATCCACAAAGGAAATTGGCAAAAGGAGTTGAAGAAAAAGAATATAATACTCTCTGATCAAGGCAAAGATTGTCCGGACATTGAATTGCTGATAGGAGCTGACTTTTGCGGACAGTTATTCTCAGGAAATATATATGCTCTGAAATGTGGATTAGTAGCATATGAAACAAAATTAGGCTGGCTGATCATGGGTAAAGTTTTTGGAGGAAAAGAGGAAAATACTTCCGCTCAACTGGTGACTTCAATGCTAATACAAAATAGCTCTATCTCTGATCTTTGGAAATTAGAAACTTTAGGTATTATGGATCCAGTTGAAACTAAATCTAAAGAAGAAATGAAAAGAAACGCAATGGATCATTTTATGAAAGCAGTGGATAGAGATGAAAATGGCAGATACATAGTTAAGCTACCTTGGATAGAAGCAAAAGAAATTCTACAAGACAATAGATCCACAGCTGAACAACGTTGTATCCGTACTTCACAAAAGTTAAAAGATGAAAAGAAATATGCAGAATATGAGGCTGTTTTTGAAGAATGGCTTGAGGAAAATATAATAGAGAAAGTGCCCAAAATGGAGGAGGGAAATCCAAGTTATTATTTGCCGCACCGAGGTGTTTTTAAGGAAAACTCATCAACCAAAGTACGTCCAGTGTTTGACGCTTCTTGTCGAGTTAAGAAAGTTCCGTCCTTAAATGACTGTCTGGAAAAGGGACCAAATTTAATAGAGCAAATTCCACCCATTTTAAGAAAATTCAGACAAAATAACATTGGGGTAATTTCTGATATTAAAAAAGCCTTTCTTCAAATCTCAATTGCAAAAGAGGATCAAGATGTTTTGCGATTTCTTTGGTGGAAAGATTACGAAACAAGAAAATTTGAGATACTTCGTCACCGCCGTCTTGTTTTTGGCCTCACTTGTAGTCCTTTCCTCTTGGCAGCGGTTTTGATGAATCATCTAGAGGAAAGTAAAGAGTGCTTTCCTGAAACCTCCGAAATATTGAAGAATTCCTTTTATGTAGATAACTGTGTGACATCCGTGCGCAATGAAGATGATCTTACCCGATTCATTCAAGAAGCAAAGCTGTTGCTTTCCCAGGCTTGTTTTGATCTTCGAGGTTGGGAATATACAAGGGACCTAAGTCGGGACGAGCCAACTGTTCCAACCTCAGTACTTGGACTGTTATGGAATACAAATGAAGATTTCCTTTTCTGTGATTTACAAAATACAGAATTTAATTTTGATGTTTGCAGTAAAAGAAATATTCTGTCAACGTCTCAAAAGATATTTGATCCACTTGGATTTTTATGTCCTGTGACAATATGTTTAAAACTCTTAGTGCAAAATATTTGGAAAAGAAACTTAGGGTGGGATGAAATTCTACCAGATGACATTCAGAAAAAATTCAAAACTTTGATTGTTGATTTGAAATTGCTGTCTGAAGTTAAGATCCCTAGATGTGTAAAGATCAATGGCTGCACCGAAGGACTAAGTCTTCATACCTTTTGTGATGCCAGCAAAGTTGCATACAGTACTGTCGTATTTTTGAGAAATACCTTGGGAGAGGAAGTCAAAATATATTTTATAGAGGCAAAAAGTAGAGTAGCACCTTTAAAGGTTATTACAATACCTCGTCTAGAATTACTAGCATGCTGCATTGGAGCTAGGTTAACTTCAGATATTAAAAATTCTATGTCTTTGAGAGACGTACCTACTTTTTATTGGACAGATTCTTCTGTTGCTCTTCATTGGATTCAAAAAGAAGATCATTGGGGTACGTTCGTGAATAACAGAGTAGAAGAAATAAGAAGTCTTTCTTCAAAGGATGCTTGGAAGCATCTCCCAGGCACTTGCAATCCTGCTGATCTCCCTTCCCGTGGTTGTTCAATCCAAGGATTTTTGAAATCGAGATGGTGGGAGGGCCCACAGTGGTTGAAACTTCCAGAAGAAGAATGGCCAGCGACAGACTCTGAATACAATTTTGAAGAGGTTTTCCGGGAAAGGAAAAAGAGGGTCGTAACTTTAGTCAACTCTACAGATCTGAATAAATCCTGGTATTTGTACAAGTTCTCAAGATATTCCAAAATTGTGCGAATGATAGCATGGATGCTACGATTTGTACAAAATTGCCGAAATCCAATTAACAAGATGAAAGATCTTTTAACTGTTGCAGAACTAGATGCCGCCGAAAGAAAGGTGATACAAATCGTGCAACAAGAAACCTTTAATAACGAAGATGCAAGATCAAAACTTAAATCACTCTGTGTGTTTAATGATTCTGATGGACTAATTAGATTGAAAACTAAAATTACTAGACGAGATGATGAAGAAAATTTTAGATACCCTCTAGTATTGCCTTGTAAGCACCCATTAGTGGAGAGATTGATTTTCGAACATCATTTGATCTCTTCCCATGCTGGAGTTCAAGTTGTCCTAACAGATATCCGTCAAAAATTTTGGATTCTGCAGGGCCGAAAAACTGTCCAGAAAGTGCTCTCAAGGTGTATAAGATGCAAAAGATATACGAGCAAGAAAATTGAATCAATTCCTGCGCCACTACCGGAAGATCGTGTACGGGAAGCCTTGATATTCGAAGTCACTGGAGTGGATTTAGCAGGGCCGCTTCATTTAAAGGATGGGAAAAAGGCCTGGATCTTGCTTTTTACTTGCGCTGTATATAGGGCCATTCATTTGGAATTAATACAGAGTCTTTCAACTAATGGATTCCTTCTAGGTTTTAGAAGATTCGTCGCAAGACGAGGGCGACCTAGGACTATATACAGCGATAACGGAACAAATTTTACTGGAACAAATAATTTGATGGGTTCTCTTGATTGGGACAAGATTGTCAATGAAGCCTCCGTCTTAAGAATTCAGTGGAAATTTAACCCCCCAACAGCTGCTTGGTGGGGCGGATTTTTTGAGAGCATGATTAAGATGGTGAAGAAGCTTTTAAGAAGAGTTTTAGGAAAGGCATCGCTTCATTACGAAGAAATGTTCACTATTCTTTGTGACGTAGAAGCCAACATCAATTCTAGACCTTTGAATTATCTATCGGAAGATCCGAATGATTTAATTCCACTGACTCCCTCAATGTTCATTCAAGAGACTACAAAGGTAGGAGTTCCCGATTTGGATACTTTGGATAAAGTAAATATCTCCAAACGATATCAGTATCAACAAAAATTACGAGAGGACTTGAGGAAAAGATTTCGAAAAGAATATCTAAGCTTGTTAATCCAGAAGAAGCCAAAAGGAAAGGAATCTAGACAAGTGCAAGTGGGAGATATTGTTATAATTGAAAGTGATATCAAAAAGCGACTAGACTGGCCTTTGGGATTGGTAATCGAAGTGTTTCCTGGGAAAGATGGCTGCATCCGAGTAGTGAAGCTAAAAACAGCGAGTGGGGAACTTGTGCGTCCAGTGCAACGTTTATACCCCTTGGAATTAGACCATGACGATCCTGTGGGTGCGAGAAAAAACGAACCGGTTGCTTCGTATGAAGAAATCGAAATCCCGAGCTCGGAAAATAACGACTATGAAACAAAAACTAGAAGTGGAAGAAAAGTGGTTAAACCTTCACGTTTTAACTAACTTTTAAACTTTATTATGTACTTTTCAAATATGTGCATTTCATGTTTTGATTTCTAAATATTTTGAATGCAATATTTTGTTAATTTTGATTTTGTAACCTCCTAATTTAAAAATCAAAAGGTGGGAGGATGTTACGAGCGCCTTTGGCTAAAAACTAATTTTAACTTTAATCATACTAGAGCTATAACTTGCTTTTACAACTCTAAAATCAGAATTAACTGCGCGCGAAACCAATGTATGTTTTTGTATATGGCAACTAAATATAAATATAGCATGTAAATAGAATTGTAATTTAGATAGATAATAAAATGGAGTCGGATTAATAACGAGTGGATTATTTCACATTACGATCCCACATCTTTGAATCTTATTAGCGGAGAAACGACTGAATGAAATGAAATTCAGGTAGAGTCTCAACAGATATTTATATAAATTAAAATATTTTTCTACGGTTCCCTGGGATTATTCTGCAAGAAAACGTAACTACTAGTGCAAAAATGAAGATGAAAATTTGATGGCAACATAATTCAGTAAATAAAGTGTTAATATCTATGCAGTTTACATGAAGAATAAAAAATAAAATTATAATATCGCGAAATATTGAAGACAGACGTACCGGATATTTACATTTTTAAGAGCATAATAATGCTAAGGGACTGTATCTATTAGAAATATTTGTTGATACAATAAATAAAATTTAGTAAGACAGTTAAAATAGCATGCTGTTAATGACAGACATTTTAGAAATGAATTTATATCTAAATGATTTATCTCACGACAAATACGTTTAGTGTTCCCTGTGAACCAGCTGGTCTCTTGAGGCGACTGGTAAGAAACTGCTCTTTTTTCATTTTTGTAACTAATAATGCTGTGAGGTTACCATAAAGCCATCGATAATATGTAAAATGAGATTGATTTAACCAAACAAATACTTTTTTATACACGCTGTGATGCCATTTGCCTTGCCTACGTGAAGTAAAAATTAAAAAAAAAACCATGCAAGGGGCATTTAATATAATACGGCACTAATATAAATGGCAACTTGAAGCTTAATATCACCTTCTTGGCAGAACTAATGAATATCAAAGTTTGTAAAAAGTTTCTAAATGAAATTAAAAAAGAATCAATATACTCAATGAACCATCTAGGCATCTCGTGCGCATTACATAAATAAGGTTATGATTTCTTCAAAGCATTATATTTATAATGAAAGTTAAAATACACTTCAAAAAAATTCGGCAAGGGACATCTATCTATAAAAAATTGTATTTTTAAGCTTGCATTGTGGTAAACGATAACTATTAATTTGAGTAAAAAATTCTTTAAACGCTGCTGATCTGCGTGTCGGCATGATATATTAGATTAGTTTAATAATGCATAAAGTATTTGTATTTTTCAAACACAATATAAATGAAGAACTCATATGAACTATAAATAATTGAGACGCTCGTAATTTTTTTATGTATTTATTACATACCAACAATAGAAGAGATACGTTAAAAACGTACATAAAATCATTTTATAAAATTTTTTTTCGTACGAAGTTTTTTTATTTAATTTTTTAATATATTTTTTTGTGTTTAAATATTTTTTGACATAATAATTATTTTTTATAAAACAATAAAAAACTATATACATATCACAGAAATATTTATAAATATCACAGAAAAATAAAATAAAATATCACAGAAAAATAAGAAATACCACAGAAAAATAAAATATCACAGATAGGCTTGTAAGTATCACAGATATGCTTGTAAGTATCACAGACAAAGAAATATCACAGATAGGCTTGTAAGTATCACATACAATGAAATATCACAGATAAGCTCATAAATATCACAGAAATGCTTGTAAATATCACAGATAAGCTCATAAATATCACAGAAACGCTTGTAAATATCACAGATAAAAAAGAAATATCACAGTCTAAAAATATCACAGAAATGCTTTAAATATCAAAGATAAGCTCATAAATATCACAGAATGCTTGTAAATATCACAGATAAGCTCATAAATATCACAGAAATGCTTGTAAATATCACAGATAAGCTCATAAATATCACAGAAACGCTTGTAAATATCACAGACAAAAAAAGAAATATCACAGAATGCTTGTAAATATCACAGGCAAAAATAAAATATCACAGACAAAAAAAAAATATCACAGACAAAAATAAAATAAAATATCACAGTTCAAAAATATATCACAGATAAAAGAAACGGGAAAAAATTTGGAATTTAGATAGATTAAAAAAATATTCAAATGATATGCAAAAATAAATATTATTCAATGATATTAGTCCTTTTTTTTTCGCTTTCTGGCTGATCACATTGCTATGGTGACAAATTAGAATTGCTTCTGATTTCTTCTGAACTGTTTTTAACAAATGATTTCGGTCTATTTTTTTATAGCTTTTTTTTCATTTTGTATAAATTTGACGGATGAGAACTTTAATCTTGGCTCAATGATATTTTAAATTTAGATAAGAATGCTTTTGTCGTAGATTTTTTTTTTTTTTTTACTTTTTCCTAATACTTTATGGATTTTTTTCCTTCTTTTATCCGTGTTTTTCCTTTTTTTTTTACTTTTTCCATCGGTTATAAAATTTTTTGTTGGTTTCTTCATTTTCAAAATTTGGAGTCTTCTTAAATGATTCAGTAATGCAAGAATTTTAATTTTGATGAGACAATTCTTCCAATTTAGATCCATTCGCAGTTAATATGATATAATTCTTCTTCTATTGTTTTTTTTTGTTAGATTTTCTTTTATCTTCAATTTCTCCGGAATGATTCAACGAATTTTGTTAGTTCTCTTTCCATGAGTTTGTCTAGGGGTTCTGAGCTGGAGTCTATTGGAGAATCTGCTTGAATGGTTATTGATGCATCTTCTGATACTTTAGATTGAGATTTCGAAGATTTTTTTTCTTTTTCGTTATTTTCTTCCAGAAGGATATCTAAATATTTCAAAGTTGGCCAAAAATAAATAACGTCCCAGTAAGAAAAAAATATTATTCTAACAGCAAACCACAGCAATGTGAGCAGCATAAGTTTTTCCAATAATTTCGCTTCCATTTTTGTCATTTAAAGTCATAATATATTACGCCAGACGAGTTTTTATTTATTGATTTCAGAATTTGCTGTGCATGGGTCAAATGTATTTTTGTATTCTGATTAGTTTTATGTCTTGCAAAAGAAACAATAAATTTTCAACAAAGTCCGTTTTTCAACAATACACAATCCGTTATATTTTGGTATTGACTACAATTATAATATCAATTAGATTTTAGAAGATGACACTGTTTACAACAATTGAAGTGATTTAAGTTTCTTTGTTATTAAATACCCCATTGTTTTATATTTTCTTTATTACTTTCTCCTGCCCTAAGCACAAAGTCAGAAAGTGTTATAATTGTCAAAAGATTATAGTTCGAAATTTCGACGAATCCGCAAGTTTGAGAGCTCTTAGAATCAGAAAAACACATTTTTTTGTGATTATATCTATGGTTCAAGTTCGTTTTGAATACAATATTCCATTAACGCATTGAGAATAGCAATGGAATTTTGTATCTTAACACCACTTATATACATTCCAGTAAAACGTTTATTGAAAGGAATGCAGACATTCTTTTTTGTTTAGGTGTCCTTCGACATGTAAACACAATACCTGAAAAACGGAAAGGTACATAGCCAATTTTTAATATATATTGATGATAAAGACGTGTGTGTGTGTTGATGCTCTAAAAACCACGCCATTTGACCTACAGCTACAAAGATAATTAGGATGTGTAACTGTGGACATTGGGACGATTTTTTTTTGAAATGCTAATTAGAGTCTTAGTTCAAGATAATACAAAAGTTTGACGCTTTTTCGCCGTAACATTCGATAATGTTGCAAGACCAGAAGGAATTTTATATCGCCTTAAAATTCAAAAAATTGTCTTTTGGATTTTACCAATTTTCTAACATGTGAAATAAAGTTTAAAAAAATATTTTAAGCATATTGCCAAGAATTTATTCCAAAAAAAATAAAAGATAAGATTGAACTTGCACGGGGACGTTGTGCTTACAAGGGAAAAAGGTAGCTTTTAGAACCTATTGCTGTGAAGTTCGCGAAAGCTCAAATTAAAGATTATGTTAACTTTTACTGCAAACTGAACCTTTAAAGTTGTGTTTTTTGTACGTGTATGTAAGAAACTAAGTAAGCGTGAATGATATTTTCTAGAAAGATACGTGCAAGAAATAGATTTCTGTGAACTTTAAAAATATATATATTACTTATTCAATAATTAAGTATAATTTAAGGCAACCATGGTTCATATAAGAGATTATCCGCTCAGAAGAGGTCCCGATATCAAATTTCTAAAAAGTTAGTATTAGGCATACACATCTAATAGGAAAAATGGTCTGAATGAAGTAAAGAATATTATTTTACGTAGTTTGAATCAATAAATATTCAGATGAACTACGAATTTTATATTTTTATACAGATCCTGTGCCCTATGAATCAGGTTTAGTAAAATACTGTTAGTTTCTTGAACTTGAAATTTTAAATAAAAAGAAAAATCTCTTCTTATGTCATTAAAACTGATTCAAATAAATATATTATGATTATTTTATAAAAACGCCCTATTTTAAATCCCTTCATTGACTGTCTCAAAATAGGTATGCCAGTTAGAGACCTGTGTTTCCCAAAAACTAATTACCCCAAATTTATGAATTTGTCGATTATCCTAAAATAGCAATATTCAATAATTCATAACTCAATCAGATTTGTCTGCGGAATTTAGAAACATATAGTTTTTGTTTCGAATTTTTCATTGAAAATAATTCCTTCGAACCAAAAGATTGTATAAAATTTAGACATCATAATTTTTTGCAGAAGTGCATTTACAGACTAAAACAAAACTTAAAAGAATTGTTTACGTCATTTGAATCTCTTTGAAAATAAAACTAAAATTTAGTTTTATAATGAATTAGCGAATTTCTTATTGAATAAATTTTTTGAGACATTGTATAAATTATGAAGTAATATTCTGTATTACACTTAGACATCAATGTTGATGTCTGTTTTTTGTATTCATATTTTTTTAAAACTTTTTTTCCTGCAAAAATGCCTTTGTACTAATTGCAGTTTTATCACTTCCGTATGAATATATTTTTATTTAAATTTTACGAGAACTGACAGAAAATTAGAAACAGATGCATAGTATAGTAAATAACAGCTTAAGAATTCCATAATATTAAGTTTTATGACTGTCAAAATTTGAAGCTTGGTGTAAACGCTCTTCTGATACTAAATTACATAAATATGTTAATTGAAAATTTAAGCTTACATTAATCTCCGCAGATTAGCTGGTGGTCAAAGGGGGCTATAAATATACAGAGTCAAAGGGGGCTATAAAATACAATAAATATACAGAGTTAAAAACATATTTGCGTAATATTTAACACCATATAATTAAAATAAAACAAGACACAATTCAACGTAAACGTTCTGCTACCATTTTTATCTATACCCTCCCCCCCCCCAAGAAAAGAGAGAGCTCAGAAAACAAAAAAAGTTGTTATATTAAGAATTATTTTGTTTATAACTGGTATTTATTACCACTGTTAATCTTCTAAGTATAGATTACGCCTGTTTTTTGGAAAGTTTGTGTAGAAATTTTGGGCATACTTTTTGGTCGCCAATAAATATAGCGTTAAGAACATATTAACGTAAAATTTAACATCTTATATTATTAAAGTGAAGAAAATAAATAATTCAACTTAATCGTTACTGATACCATTTTTATCTGCAAAAAAAAAAAAAAAAAAAAAAAAAACCGCGAGAGAGAGAGAGAAATTCCCTTAATATTCAGTTATATAATTATGGAAATCTGAAGCTTACATATTTTGCTGAAGAATCTGTTTAGAGACCAAGTTACATAAAAAGTTTCATTGAAAATTTAAGCGATCGATCATGAATGACGGCGAACCAGCTGGTCGCTAAAAGTTGTTACTATACAACAAATGTATAGAGTTAAGAACATTTTTACGTAAAATTTAACACATTACATAATTAAAACCAAAAATAATAATTCAACGTGATCGTCACTGCATTCATTTTTGTTTTCCCCTCCCCTCCCTTCCCCCCCCAAAAAAAATCGAGAACTCATAAAATAAAAATGTAGTATTAGCATTTCTTTTTTTCCCCTCTGGTAATATTACCGCTTTTAATCATTCTATCATGGTTAACCAAGATATTTTTTGGCCAGTTTAAGCAAAAAGTTTAGATCGGTTTTCCTAGAATCCAGTGGCGGAGCAAAAATGAAGTTTTGCATTTGCGCTTTCCGTAGGAGTGCCTGTACTGCGAGTGGAACTTGTAACGAACTGGACATTAGTTCAGTTTCTCTTAGCTGCATACATTTGTTGCATCAAATACAATGGCGAAGCGTAGAATAAAGTACCACAACTGTCCGTGCCTTTACTTCCTTACGAGGAAGTTTTAGGTCTTTTATATATGGGGGAGAACTTGTGCTTTACTACATTGATATTAAGTTTAAATCTAATTCGCAAAAAAAGCTTGTATTGTATCAAATTGATTGGAATAATAGGATTGTAATTGGAGTAATTGGTATAATAGGACTTTTTTGTTATCTTATCATTTTGAGACTGAAATAAATCCAAAAATATTCCGTCTTGGTACCTCTCTCACAAAATCTGTATTTCTTGGCATTTTTACCCTCTTAGCCCCTATCTCTTCACCACTGCTAGTATAAACCTTATCAGACAAGTTATTTTTAAACTTATAACTTATCTTCTTATTAAAGATTAGGGGGCTTCTGCCGCCTGCTGGTTTTCTGTTGTCAACGCCGAATGTTGTCCGATACTGTGCGCGACGCTTCATCAATTCGAGTTTGCAAATTTCTAAACTTCACTGATCATTTATTCAATGCTTTAAATTTAATCTTCCCCTGATGAGAGCATACATTTGTTGATCCGCATACTTCCAATTGAAAACTCAAAGCTCCATAGTGGGAACATTTTTACTTCTATTTTAAATATCCAAATATTGATTGAGTTTTTCACGTTTTCCCGCCAACATAGCAGCTTCACGATCATCTTTTCTTTCCAAATTTACAAATTCTCGATAGGTCTTTCTTTGCTTTTTTTTAATCTGATATCGCTGGATGCTCATTACTATTAAAAATACGATGTAGTGTTAACACGTGTTTGTTTAGGCATTCAATAATTCCGACGATTGCTAGCTGAGAGAAAAAAAAATTTCCGTTTTTTGAAAAAAGCAAACCGGAAAGCTATTCGTTAGTATTGCCTAAAAGAGTGTGTTTAAAAGTAGAATTAGTAATTAATAATGTTTTAAATTCATTTGTGTCAATTTGGTGTTAAATAAAGCCGTCTATTTCTTAATTTGTCACCCTTTCACCGTCAAGAGCAACATAAATACTTACTATGACGTAATAATAATTACTATTAAATATTGCAAGCAATACCGACAAAACAAACCTCAATTTTCGTAGGCCAAGTAAATCGCTGTCTGTCAGTCACAAAGCGAATGAAACGTATTGTTTACATAATTTTTTTGTTGAATAGAGATAACTTCACGCCCTTGCTATATTTTTTTTTCACATGTGCAATTGTTACATTTATTTTTAGTGTAAAAGCAATGACTGAGAAATACGAATTTAATTTGAATTGATACGAATTTAATGTCATGCTAGTGTTCAGTAGAAGTTTCTGTTCATCACGGTTCATAATAGCAATTTCTTTTTCGCTGTTCATGATCAAGAAAGGAAGAGTTTATAAGTTGAATACGATGCAGTCAATGCTCCAATAAAACTTTTAAAATTTTGTTATACTATTAAATTTTGTTAGTAATTTTGTTTAACTTAAAAATCAACGAATGGTGCAAATTTTTAAAAGTATCTCCAATTCTAACTATTGTACTATTGTACTTTTGTGGTACAATAGTATGTATAAAGGCATACAAAAAAGAAATGAGTGAAGTGCACAATATAATGAACAGAATGGTGTAGGGATTTTAAAATTTTAAGAGTTACATGTCTCAAAATGAAGTTAAAAAATTTCATAATTTGAGTTTGAAATAATTTTTTTTAATTTAAAAAGTACAATTTAAACATTATATAATTTATATTCTTAATAAACTTTTCCTATAAGATTTAAAAATATCCTCAGTTGAGGAATTAAAAGCATATAGTGATTTAAGTAATAGATATGACGCAAACCAAAATTATTTCTTATTCTTGGAAAACAGGCTTTTAGTTTAAATCTTAATATATATAAATTACGTGTCACGTTGTTTGTCCGCGATGGACTCCTAAACTACTGAACCGATTTTAATCAAATTTGCACACCGTGTGCAGTTTGATCTAACTTAAAAGATAGGATAGCCCTTTTTTTGAATGTTTAATTAGAATTTTAATTATTAATCAAAAACTAACTTTCTCGCCAAAAAACCGCCAAAAATCATTTTCCCCACCGCCAAATGAGTACGGCTTCAGTTTTTTTCCCCAACAATCATGAGGCTAGGCTTAAGATTTTTTGGCTGATTATTTGAAACGATTCTATTTATTTTCTTAATGTTTGATGCATTTAAAATTAAACATTGTTAATGAATCGATCTTTCAGATTCATTCTTAAGTACTTTTGAATTAAAATAAAACAGAATAAAGGAAATTAAAAATTTCTAATCTTCATAGCGTTACCCCAACTGGATTAGAAACACTCACGCATTTGCGTTACGTTTCGAATCCGAATGTTCGAATTATTTATGATCCTATCCAAAAACGTTTCTCAGGAATAAGATATCATTTTCCACAATTATTTTTTAATTCATACAATAAATTTGATACGTTGCAACGGATAAAGTATCACGATCTTATGTTTGAATTTTGTATTACTGTGCACGGTGGCAATTCTCAGAAATAAGATATTTTAATTGAAAAGGATTAATTACAAACGTTTTAACGGATCACTGATTAATATAACATACTAAAATTCTGCTTTTTTTAATTATAAAGAAGTTTGGAAAAATACTTGGAGGTGCACACGGATAATTATTACTTTTCGTTTTGAATGAATTCCGATTCTTTATCTGACTGTTTACTAAGAAAAATGTTGTACGGCAATAACATTTGTTACCTTCATTGAATTTTCAATTAAATGATTTTATTTCTTTTGTTAAGGATATCGTAAAAAAGGTAAGTGAACGAGCCAATAATAAGTTCCTCTAATCTCATAATAAAAAAAATATTAACTCATTTGAATGCTAAATGAAATTTAATCTTCTTTTATATAAATTATTGAAGATATGATAATAAAAAAGGGTTACAGTAATCGTTTCAGTTTTTCATTTCTTTACTAATAAACTGCATGTACGTATCAAGTTATGTCAGCTATCATCAACTCATCTATCATTCACTTCAGCTACAATGCTTATCATTATTTAATAAATGTTTCTGAAACTGATTTCATTTTGTAAATGAATTTTGAATTATTGCAACAGACAAATGTATCAATGACGGAATAAATCTCATGGCAACTTCATGTGTGGAATATAGAACTTTTTTTTTTTAATCTTTCCTTTAAGCTAAGGAAGCCAGAATCTGTATCATTGAAGTTAGAGGATTTATTATACATCATAAAGGGTTTATACTAAGAAGGAAGGTATTAAGAAGGAATAAATTATTTGTTCATTATTTGACAGTCACAATTATCTGTTAGCTCCAAGCGATTCTAACAGATGGCGGTATCTGTTGACTTCTAACAGATGCCGTTGTGTTAAAAGTACCAACGTTTCACATAAGCTACAATTTAATGGCATAACCACCACGTGTTGCCGAGGCTAAAGTATAAGTGAAATTTATTTCGTAGTAAACGCAATACAATGAAATTCAATTGTTCTTACTTTTTCAATTTTTGGTATTAGCATAGCCGACCACGTGTTATTTAGACTAAAGTATAAATTGAATTCATATTATAGTAAAAGTAATACAGTGGAATTCTTCTTGCTTTTTAATTATTAGTGCTTCATTGTTCAACAATCTTTAATTAAAATGCATGTTTAAAACAATCATTCTTATGGCGAAGTGTTGAAACACTTCGATTGTCCATAAACATGCGCGTACAATTGCAAAATGATCCATCAGTACAAATATTTTCTGAACAATTACTAGATATTGGGAACGGTAAAATAGAGCTGCAACCAAATACGCAATGGATTAAACTGTCAGACAATTTCTGCACTGTTCTTCAGGGAAAAAATGAATTGATTCGGAGTATTTTTCCGGATATACAGAGTAATTACTTGAATCATAACTGCCTCAGTGATCGGGCTATTTTGGCAGCCAAAAATGTTGATGTTGACGAAATTAACTTCCAAATACAACAGTTGTTACCAGGCGATCTGATGTTTTTTAAATCAATCGATACTGTTGTTGATGAAAATGATAGTGTACATTTTCCAATTGAATTTTTAAATTCACTAGATATACCTGGAATGCCACCACATAACCTTCGATTAAAGATTGGTTCACCTATTATTCTCCTGCGTAATTTGAATAGAATGTCGAATGCGAGACAAAACATCCACTCTGAATAGAAGGGGGAAGAAAAATTTGCACCTAAAGAATATTCAGTTAAAAAAAATTTCTAAAGTTAAATACTAGTAATTATGTCTAATAATGTAATCATATAAATTTCAGCATTTTTTTGTAATTTTATATAATATTTTGCGCCATAAATATGTTTTTAAATACAAATGTATTTTTCAATGAAACATTTAGGTTGATCTGTACTTATATAAACCTCAATGTGTGTGTGTGTGTTGGCGCTCTACAGACCAGACCGTTCGACATACAGCTACCAAATTTTTCACATGCATACCTTGGAGGTCGGAAATGTGCACCGGGGGTCCCTTTTTTAAAATTTTTAATTAGAATTTTAATTATTAATTAAAAACTAACCTTCCTGCCAAAAAGTCTTTTCATTTCCCCACCGCCAAATGATAACGGCTTTAGTTTTTTTCCCACATTAAAAAGGATAGGCTTAAGAAATTTTCGGCAGATTATTTCAAAGGATTCTGGTTATTTTCTTATTGTTTGATGCATTTAAAATTAAACATTGTTAATGAATCGATCTTTCAGATTCATTCTGAAGTACTTTTGAATTAAAATAAAACAGAATAAAGGAAATTAAAAATTTCTAATCTGCATAGCGTTACCTCAACTGGCGTAGAAAATTCACGCATTTCCGTTACCATAATTGGTGTTCAAAATTCACGCATGCGCATTGTGTTCTGATTGTTGACAAGGGTACGGACTTGGTTTTGAATTTTTAATATGTTTTCGACAGATTATTTCAAACGTTTCTGTTTATTTTTTTAGTGTTTGATGCATTTAAAACTAAACATTGTTAATGAATCGATCTGTTCATGAAGAATCTGAGAAAGTTTTGTTGAAAAGTTCTTCAGATATTATATAAATTAAGAAAAATATTCTTTAGTTCCCATAAGGTTTAAATGCTCAACGAAAATATTGTTATATTTATTGCAGTTTAATCATTTCCACTTTAATTTAACCCTTTCTAGGGCCGTGGGAAGTATGCTTCTCACCAAATTTATCAATATTTGTATGAAATTATGTAGGTTGGCATTAGTTCTGATAATTTGTTTTAGAAAGACCGAAACTTAGATACTTCAGTTCTTTATCTCACACAAAATGATGTGTCTTGATTTGTTACTTAATTATTAATGAACCAAATTAATTAATGAATCAAATTAAATTTATCTAATAAGCTAAATGAATCCCTTTTCTTATTCTAATTTCAAGCCTAAAAATATTTTAATAGTGACGAAACTTAATATTTTAACACTATACATATAAATTTCTGTAAGAAAATATTAAAATTTCATTAAAAATCTTGCAGACATTCTTTTTTGTTTTTATGTTTCCTTGGTATGAAAACACAATACCTCAAAATATAAAAAGTAAACATTACACACCTGATTTTATTTGTCTATATTGATATAAAGATATGTGTGTGTTGATGCTGTATAGGCTACACCGTTTGACTTACACTTTAAATATGGGACATATATATATATATTGGAGGTTGAGAATATGTACTTCTAAATGATTTTTTTTTGTAATTTTGATAAATTAAAAAATAAATTCTTTTAAAAGTTTAAAAAATGATCTTTTTAATGTCTTAGTGCATTAAAAGTTTTAAAATTTCGGTTTAATGTCTGTGTAGTGTTTTATGTGATGTATAAAAAAACGAAGTTATAATACCACGAAATTATAAAATAGACGAACCACATATTTACGTTTTTAATGGCGCTGGCCTCCATTCGAAAGATTCATGTTACATAATGAACAGAGTATATGCAAGACAATTGATATAATACATTTTTAATACCTGATCATTTCATAGTATCATGGATACAAAGTTGTAATTTAGAAATTTAAATGAAATGAAAGATAATGCTATTTGGTATGTGTGATTCTAACCAGTATCTCCTATGAACCAGATGGTCGCCAAAGTCTATTAGAATAATTAAGATGAATGCATATTTGTGTCTGTGTATGTTGTTGCTTCATTAGCTTGAGCCTTTGATACCGAATTTGAACCTTGTATATAAATGCTTTAAAAAGTAAAAACATGTGCCTATTACCATTTTTTTTGACATTTGAATTTCATTAATTAAAAGTGAAACTTTGGTTTTTTTCGCTATAATATTTGACATTATTACTTTTAAAAATTAATTTTTTACATTATATTAAAATATGACAAAAAAGTCTTTTGAATGACAACAGTTTTTTGACATACATTTCTATTTTTGATCAATTAAAACAATTTTAATATTTATTTTTATAAATAATATTTGATATTATTTAAGCATATTTTCCAACTATTTATTTCCCGCAAAATAAAATTTATTTTGCACAGACATGTTACGCGCTTATGAGAATAATTAGTTTTTTTGAAAGTGTTGCCATAAGATTAACAATAAGCTCAAATGAAAAGATTATGTTCACTTTTATTGCAGACTAAATCTAGGAAGCGGTAAGTTTTAGTACCTTTCAGAATGAAATAAACATAAAATATGACATTTTCTAAAAAGATATAAGTACAAGAAAAAGGGATTGTGAACTTTTAAAATCTATATATTAATAATTCAATACTTTTACAGTATTTATGGCAAACATGATATGTAATATTCTGAATGTCCTCTCTAACCAGGTATCAGTACCTGATTCCTAAAATGCTAGTATTAATCTCCTACAATGACGGATTTTGATTTTGATTTGAAGCAAGAGTCTTGGAGTTCTTTAGCGATTTTTATTCCTTATGATTTCGAGGAAATAGTCGACATTTTGTACACTATTAAGATCCTTTGTTCAAGTCCCGGTGAATACTCCACAGGGTAAGAAAAGCTATGCGGAAAGTAGAACAGAAAGGTTGAGAAAATATTTTGAACTTGTACAATTTTAGAAAAGAATTTGACTGCTCAGCGTTTAGAAAATCAACTGATTGCGTGAGAAAAATACGATCAGAAGCAACTGAGAAGTGAAAGATACAGGGAATCCTTTTCAGAGAATAGATTAATGACAAATTGTATAACACACACATATACACACACGCGCGCGCACACTTACAACTGTTTTATAAAATAATGTAAAAGAATGAAATGAGAGTGATTTCTTCCGATCGGCTAAGTCAGATGGACCTAATAGTGATCAAACATTCGAATTTTATATTAAATGTGGAAAAAAAATTAAAATATTCTTGATATATCATTTTTTCTCCTTGAATATTCTTTTATGCAAGAATATTGAATAATCCTTTATATAATATAAATATTTCCCTTTTCCCCCCTTTCTTTTAATCTTTAATTTAGTTTTAAAAAACGAAAGCTTGTTCAATTTAACTAGCAGGAATTATCACCCCGTAACTTTCTCTAATAATGACATCAATTTCATCCTACAGTATTGACCTACATTGGTCAATACTGTAAACTTCACAAGTGCTCAGATTTTTATTTTTAGACACCTGCATATGAATTTTGTGTTTCATAGTACAATGAAGAAAACCAAATATGGATTGTGAATGGTTTTTTTTTTTTGCAATTGATTGAAATAAAAATTTTACATAAAATAACTGTTTTTATATCACAATTATGTATTAAATTCCATTCATCTAGGTTACTGTGTTTTTAAATTATGGCGTTTACATTATGTAAATGTACATATCAAGAAACGGTCAGCTTTTTGACGGATTTAAATCAAAATTCGATAAATATCTAATTTTAAGTGCTAAATTTGTATACCTTATTTTATTCTTAGAGCTACTTATTGTCTGTGTACTCACCTGTATTCCAGACGGACAGACTTCATGTCAAGGGATTTCATTTAAAATTTGATAGAAATCTACAAATCTGTAGATTTCTATCAAGAATTGATTGCTGAATTCTACGAATGGATTGCTATAAAGGTCTTGCAATCAAATTTGATAGAAATCCACAAATCTGTAGATTTCTATCAAGAATTGATTGTTGAATTTTAAGAGTGGATTGCTATAAAGGCCATGCTATCAAATTTCAATTTGTCTACATCAAGATGTTTTTGACCCATTGTATTCGCAGACTTAAGGACACTCATAATTGCCAAATTGAGGTTTATGGACTCAGAAAAGTCTGAAATGTTGAGACTAATCAAAATCTCGAGTTAAGGGTTTGACGATAATAATGTTTTTTTTTTGTATACTTCAATATACTAATACGAAGAAATGGATTTTGAGCTCATAAATCATTACATTTTTAATGAATTATAATAAATTTTACTATAAACAGAGGACCATTATGGGAAAAGTTTATGCTCTTTTTGAATTTCGAACTGAAATAAGCATTGTCAGCTTTCTACAAACAGAATGGCATATTCAATTACCTAGCATATTTTCTGATAAAAAAAAGTATTAGTTCCAATAACAAACAAGTTAAATTTTAGAGGGAAGTTCAAAAATACATTTTGAATAACATTAAATTTATACTTTTGATATAATAATAAAAGAAATAAGGAAAAAAAAACTGGAAGTAACATTTGCAAACATAGAAGCAGATATTAAAAGGTATCAAAATGCCACTTTTTTCGTTTTAATTGGAAAACTTATCTATAATTCTATGATAACATTATTTTCGATAAACAAACGAGGCAGTTGACTCGCAATATTCCACAGAATTTTATTAGTTATTTTAGAACAGAAAAAGCGGCCTCTCTCCACTTGCATTATTTATTCAGATTGTTAGATTTCAATTTGGAGAAAACAAAACAAAAAACAATAAAAGAATACTTGCATAAATATTTCATCCGCATTTGTAACGTCATGATTAAATTTAGAATGTTTTCATTCATTTAGAAAAAAAATGTATTAATATTATATTTATTCATTGGAATAATCCCACATTATTGAAAATGGAAGTACTCGCCTTGAGGGACAATGTCATTTTTGAGGGGGTGAAATAAAACAAAATCCCATCGTTACTGGCAGTTCTGATTTTAGCAGAAAAGAAATATCGCACTATAGCATTAGAATGGATGCAAATGGTTGCTATTCTAAATGAATCTTCTTTATTGGATGAATAAAATATTACTATATATATTCTTTTTATTTTTTTAGCTTAAAAGATAATAACCGCCTTCGGCGACCAGCCCTTCATATTGAAAATAGTAAATGATGCTTTTCCCCTACATTTAATCAATGGCCTTTTACCAATTAAAATAACATAATATTTTGAAGAGTTTTTTTATAATAAACATAGGCCGTACTGAATTGATAAGCTATGTACGCAAGAGAGAATATTACGGATTTCAAAATTATTATGTTATTATAAATTATCTGTGATTTACTTTATTCCGCATTCAATTCAGTGTTTATTTCCTCAAACATTTCTTTGTCTCTTTTTATAAAGTCATTTATTTAAAATTAAAGAATGAACATTTTGTGAATTAGACCGAAAGAGAAACTATGGACACACACACACACACACGCACACGCACACGCACGCACGCACGCACAGACATACACACACATAAAAATAATTCGACCACTTCCATCACTAGTGCGGAAAACCACCACTGATTGCATATTTCTAATAGCAAAAATGGTCTGAAAGAAGTAAAGAATATTATTTTATGCACTTTCAATCAATAGATATTCTGACGAACTATGAATTTTATACTTTAATAACATGCTATCTCCTATGAATCATGTTTGGTAAAATTTAATTGTTTTTCAAATTTCGTTATTATCTTATGGAAACGTGCGATTTTAGACCACTGCATTAAAAAATCTGCCAAAAAATCCCCAAAAGAAAACCCCAAATAGAACACCAAAAACAAAAAAGTAGGTATGTTTTCTTCTGTTAACCTTTGGCACTTCTTATCGCCCTTTTATCTTCTAACTATAGATAACCATGAATTTTATTGGTCAATTCGAGCAAAAAGTTTGGACCTATTTTCTTGAAAATGTTTTTCAAACAGTCTTTGTGAATGATTATTTGGCTCATTTAGTTTTTTGTATGTGCTTATAAATGTTTAGTGTCAGGGAACCGAGGAAGAAGGTAAAAATGTCTTATCTGCTAGATATAATAACTTTTCTTTCACATTAAAAATATATTTTTGGGATTGCTATCATGTGGAGGAATCCAACTGGATGGAAATTCCAAATTCTCAGTGCTAGGTCATTTCTTCCCAAGTTTTTAGTAACCAATATTGTTTAGTATAAGATTCGATAAATAAATAAAATTTTTGCTCTTTCCTGCCACCACACATTCCCATATTTCAACAGAGCACCCTCTATGTTTATTCTCCGACTCGAATGACATTTCGTAGTTTAATAAACAGGGTAATTTGCAGTATTTATTAATAATATAATGTAATATTTTCCGCTTTAAATGAAAGTTTTCCTAATAAAATGCTTTTTCAATGAACCACTTTTGTTAGAATGTCAGTCTTCGACTCTTTTATTCGTTGAATTATTGAAACATATGTATAGTAAAGGAAAATGTACATATTGGAATGGTTTATGTTATGTTATATATATTTAATCTCGAATTAGAATTACATTTCGTAGTTTAATTAATAGAGTAATTTGCAGAATTTGTTTGTAAAAAATTTGTGACAAAAAACAAACAAATTTGTGAAAAATTTGTGACAAAAAAACAACAATAACTATGACAGCTTCTATTGCCTATATTGGAAACCACTTCTAACATATTTCTAACAGGAAAAATGGTCTGCATGAAGTAAAGAGTATTATTTAATGCAATTTAACTCAATAAATATTCTGAGAAACCATGAATTTTATATTTTTATAACAGATTTATCTACTGTTGAATCACGTTTAGTAAAAAATATTTTTTGGAACCAATATTTTAATTAAAAAGAAGGATTTTCTCTTTTGTAAGTGAAACTGGTTCAAATTTGTCTATTATTATCATATAAAAACGTACGATTTAAGAATACTTCATTGAACGTTTCAAAATGGATAAGATAGTTTGCCCTGATTTTTCCCAAGACTGAATTACCTAAAATTATGAAATGACTGATTGTTCTAAAATAATGACATTCAAAAATTTATAATTCGCTCTGATTTGACCTCAAACGAGAAAAATATTTTTTTTCTTCAATTTAAATGTTCCTGTGCCAAGAATATTTCACTGAATGTTATTCTTTAGAACCAAAAGACTGAAAAAATATATATTATTTTTTTTCTGACGCACATTTATTGACTGAAAAAAATGAAATATTATTATTATCTTTTGAAAATAAAACCAAAAATTTAAGTTTTATGAGGAGTCAGATAAATTCTTATTAGAAAAGTCTCTGAGGCATTGCATAGACTATAAAGTATTCTGTAGTGCACATGAGGCATCAATTCAGAACGATTCTATTTTCTGTACTCATATTTAAAAAAAAAACACGCTTCGTTTCAATAGAAAGGGTTTTGTTGTAATTGAAGTTTAATCCCTTCAGTTTCAATTTATAGTTAAATTTTACGAGAGCGAACAGAAAAGAGAGACAATACTAGTAGTACATAGTACAATAAAATAGGACAAAAACAACACCATAAGGCTTCCTTTATATTATATTATATGACTTTCAAATTTTGAAACTTAAAAAGTTTCTTGAAGACGCTATTTAGAGATTAAGTTTCATAAAAAGTTTGATTGAAAATCTACGCGATCATTAATCCTGTTCAACCACTTGGTCACCAAAGGCAGTATATGCACACGATAAATACATAGAGTTAAGAACATGTTCACTTAAAATTTAATAACTTATATAAATACAACAAAACAAAAAATAATTCAGCGTAATCGTCATTGCAAAAATTTCTACTTGTCCGCCCCCCCACCCTCAAAAAAAGGAAGAAACCCTGAAAATAAAAAAATAAGTATATTAATATTCCTTTTTTTTTTCCTTTATCATTTGTTACAGCCTGTTATTTTCTAAATACAGACAACCACGACTATTTTTGGTCAGTTTGAGTAAAAGTTTGGATTTTCGTGAAATGTTTTACAATTATTCTTTATTAATTAAAATTTGACCAATATAGCTATCTAGATATGCTTATAAATATTAATTGTGGGTTAAGGTCAGGAAACTGCGGAAGAGGATAAAAACTCTTATATGCTGGATTTTTTTTCAATGTGCCATTTTTATGTATGTTCCAGATTGTTATCAAGTTGGAAGATCCAACTTGATGAAAATACTCAAATTCTCCATGTTAGGAGCAACATTTTCTTGCGAGGTCGTTTGATAGCCAATATCATTCGTTATAGACTCGATAAATACAAAATCTTCGACCCTCCACCACACATTCCCAGATAACAATAGAGTAGCCGCCGTGTTTGAATTCCGGATTTGAATTATATAATGTAATCATGTAAATTTCAGTATATATATATATATATATATATATTTTGTAATTTTATGTAATGTTATGCGCTATAATTATGTTTGTTAATACAAATGTATTTTTCAATGAACCACTTAGGTGAATAAGCTTATATTCTGATATTATTACTATCGAATAATTTTATCTACAGTTTAGTGAAGAAAACCAATACGCATATGGGAAATTTACCTATGAATGGATTTTGTATTAAAGTTCGTCACAGATTTACAAATTTAACCCTTTAAAGGGTCATTTTTTTTCTAGTCATTTACACTATAATATTTTTAGGCTTGAAATTAGAATAAGAAAAGGGATTCATTTAACTTATTAGATAAATTTAATTTCATTAATTAATTAATTTGGTTAATTAGTTATCAAATCAAGAAACATCATTTTGTGTAAAATAAAGAACTAAAGCATCTAAGTTTCTGTCTTTCTAAAAAACACTTAACTTATGCCAGCCTACATAAATTCATACAAAGATTGATAAATTTGGTGGGAAGCTTACTTCCCACGGCCCTAGAAAGGGTTAAAATAAATAACAAAAGTGGAATTTCATCCATCTAGATCTTTCGTTATAAAAGTATCAAATTTATGAATTGCTCCAGAAATTTTTATAAATTTACAATTTGATGAATTTGGTTCAGAATTTTTTATAGATATACTGGTTTTGTGCTAAAAAAATTCCTTCTTAACGTTTTTATTTTTTATTCGCTGTATTCATTTATTTACATTTAGATTGAGATTTATCACGACTACATGAATGTGAATGCACAGATAAGTAGACGACCCATCCGTTAAGGGATTTATTTCAAAATTGGATTCGAATCTATTCATTAGACATTGAAGCTGTCCTCCAAGTTTTACCGATCTGACCCTTAAGTTATCGTATTTGTTTGCACCGAAATAAACATAAGGCATTTCGTTCAAGCTTTGATGGAAATATTCAAATTTTGTAAAATCTCATGCGCGGACTTCAATTACTTTTTGAGTGTACAGGCAGTGGGAGATAACCACGAAAAATATGTATTTTGGACTGAGGTTGAACTAAAACCAGCCGATTTATCATAATATTGCATTCGAATAATGTTACGATTGCGATACTTTTTTGGATATTGCGTATATGGGAAAGTAAAAAATAAACATCTTTCTTTTATTCATAAAAAATTCAATTTGAAATACATTAATGTATATATATGACTAACAATAAAGATGAATGTATGTGTCTAGGCCGCGGTGGCCTGGTGGTAAGGTCTTGGCTTGTGAGCCGTATTGTTTCAGGTTCGAGACCCGATTCCTCCGAAGAAACGTTGTGTTAGGGGGTCTGTTGCACGTTAAATCCGTCATGCCAAACGTCCTCCCGCTGGTGTGGAGAGGGGGGGG
The DNA here is from genome assembly GCF_947563725.1 of Argiope bruennichi. Lineage (NCBI taxonomy): Eukaryota > Metazoa > Arthropoda > Arachnida > Araneae > Araneidae > Argiope > Argiope bruennichi. The sequence continues at coordinate 22,293,497 of NC_079154.1, read as the reverse complement.
GGTGCTAGTTCAGGTATCGTCCTCGTCATCTGACCGCGGTTCAAAATGACAAGGTACGTTCAAAATAGCCCTAGTGTTGCTTTACAACGGGACGTTAATAAAACTAAACTAAACTAAACTAAGCTAAAGAATGTATATATGTGTTGATGTTTTATAAGCCTTTTCGTTTGACCTTACAGCTACAAAAATTGGAACATATATGTACCCTTGGACTGCAGGCATCTGTATTTCGGAAGAATTTTTAAAAAAATTCTGTTAGAATTTTAATAAATTTAAAAATCAAGAGGAATTTTGGATTTTTTCCAAAATAATTTGCGAATATATGGCTGAACGAAAAACGAATTTAGCACCTTTATAAAATATAAAATTTTTTTTTCTAATGATTCAAATTTCATAGGCCAGAAAGTTTTTCTGAATGTTGATCTTTTTTCAAAGAAAAATTTTATCCGTAATTTACTACAACAGATTAGAACAGATTAGAGTTGAAAATGAAACCGTTTTATCGAATACTTATTCGTATGTTTTTTTTTATTGCTGAAAACGTAAGAAGTATTCTTTTTAATATCTCTGCAGTTTACATGACGAGTAAAAAATGAAGTTATAATACCTCGAAATTTAGATGTACCGGATATTTAGATTTTTAAAAGCATAATAATGCTAAGGGACTGTATCTATTAGAATTATTTGTGCCGGCGTCCTGCCATAGGGGTAGCGCGTCTTCCCCGTGATCTGGGCGTCCCGGGTTCGAGTCCCGGTTTGGGCATGGTTGTTCTTCTGTTGTTCTATCTGTGAGATGTGTGAATGTGCCCTCCTGTAAAAAGGGGTTGTGCAAGCGAATGAGTGATGCGTGAGTAGCAAAGTCGTACTCTTGGCGCTAGTTGGCGCTGCTATAAAAAATAAGAGACCTCCCCCTCAGGTTTAAATCGCTGTCTTCGTAACAGCAGACTTGTCAGTGGCAAGTGCCATAAGAAACAAACAAACAAACAAGAATTATTTGTTGACACAATAAATAAAATTTAGTAAGACAGTTAAAATAGCATGCTGTTAATGACAGACTTTTTAGACATGAATTTATATCTAAATGATTTATCTGACGACAAATACGACTGTTTAGTGTTCCCTGTGAATCAACTGGACTCTTGAGGCGACTAGTAAGAAACTATTCTGTTTCCATTTTTGTAACTAATCTCAGTAATAATGCTGTGAGGTTACCATAAAGCCACAGATAATATGTAAAATGAAATTGATTTAACCAAACAAATATTTTTTTATACACGCTGTGATGCTGTTTGCCTTGCCTACATTAGGTGAAAATTAAAAAAAAACATGCAAGGGGCATTTAATATAATACGGCGCTAATATAAATGCCAACTTGAAGCTTAAAATCACCTTGTTGGCAGAACAAATGAACATCAAAGTTTGTAAAAAGTTTCTAAATGAAACTAAAAAAGAATCAATATACTCAATGAACCATCTAGGCATCTAGTGAGTATTACATAAATAAGGTTGATTTCTTCAAAGCATTATATTTATAATGAAAGTTAAAATACACTTCCAAAAAATTCGACAAGGGACATCTATCTATAAAAAATTGTATTTTTAAGCTTGCATTGTGGTAAACGATAACTATTAATTTGAGTAAAAAATTCTTTAAACGCTGCTGATCTACGTGTCAGAATGATGTATTTAATTGGTTTAATAATGCGTGATGTATTTGTATTTTTCAAACACAATATAAATGAAGAAATTGTACAAACTATAAATAATAAAGACACTCGTAATTTTTGTATGTATTTATTACATACCAACAATTCATTGGATACGTTAATAACGTACATAAAATCGTTTTATAACATTTTTATTGTACAAAGTTTTTTTATTTAATTTTTTTAAAATAATTTTTTTCTGTTTAAATATTTTTTGACATAATAATTATTTTTCATAAAAAAATAAAAAACTATATACATATCACATAAATAGTTATAAATATCACAGAAAAAAAATATATCACAGAAAAATAAAAAAAAATATCACAGAAAAATAAAAAAAAATTATCATAGAAAAAATTAAAAAAAAAATAATATCACAGAAAAAATATAAAAAAAATATCACAGATAGGCTTTTAATATCACAGATAGGCTTTTAATATCACAGATAGGCTTTTAATATCACAGATAGGCTTTTAAATATCACAGATAGGCTTTTAAGTATCACAGAAAAATAAAATATCACAGATAGGCTTTTAAGTATCACAGAAATGCTTGTAAATATCACAGACAAAAAAAAGAAATATCACAGTAAAAAAAAAGAAATATCACAGACAAAAAAAGAAATATCACAGTAAAAAAAAAAAAAGAAATATCACAGACTAAAAAAGAAATATCACAGTCTAATAATATCACAGACAAAAAAAATTATCACAGTCTAAAATATCACAGAAATAAAAAAAAATATCACAGAGAAAAGAAAGAGAAAAAAATTTGGAATTTAGATAGATTAAAAAAAATATTCAAATGATAATCAAAAATAAATATTATTCAATCATAATAGTTCTTTTTTTTTTCGCTTTCTGGCTGATCACATTGCTAAGGTGATAAATTAGAATTTCTTCTGATTTCTTCTAAACTGTTTTTAAAAAAGATTTCGGTCTATTTTTTTATAGATTTTTTCATTTTGTATAAATTTGACGGATGAGAACTTTAATCTTGGCTCAATGATATTTTAAATTTAGATAAGAATGCTTTTGTCGTAGATTTTTTTTTTACTTTTTCCTATTACTTTATGGATTTTTTTTCTTCTTTTATCCGTTTTTCCCCCCTTTTTTTTACTTTTTCCATCGGTTATAAAATTTTTTTGTTGGTTTCTTCATTTTCAAAATTTGGAGCCGCTTTAAATGATTCAGTAATGCAAGAATTTTAATTTTGATGAGACAATTCTTCCAATTTAGATCCATTCGTAGTTAATATAATTTTTCTTCTTCTCCTATTGTTTTCAAGCTGTTTTTTTTTTTTTGGTAAATTTTTTTTCATCTTCAATTTTTCTGGAATGATTGAACGAATTTTGTTAGTTCTCTGTCCATGAGTTTTTCTAGGGATTCTGAGCTGTAGTCTATTGGAGAATCTGCTTGAAAGGCTGTTGGTGCATCTTCTGAGATTTTAGATTGAGATTTTGAAGAATTTTCTTTTTTGATGCTTTCTTCCAAAAGGGTATCTAAATATTTCAATGTTGGCCAAAGATAAATAATGTCCCAGTAAGAAAAAAATGTTATTCTAATTGCAAACCACAGCAGTGTGACCAGCATAAGTTTTTCCAATAATTTCGATTCCATTTTTGTCAGATAAAGTTCCAATATAATAAGCCAGACGAGTTTTTATTTGTAGATTTCAGATTATGTTGTGCATAGGTCAAATGTATTTTTACATTCTGATTAGTTTTATGTGTTGCAAAAGAAAAAACACATTTTCAACAATGTCCGTTTTTCAACAAAACCCAATTTGTTACATTTTGCCTTTAACCACAATAATAATATCAATTATATTTTAGAAGATTACACTACTTCCAACAATCGAAGTGATTTCAGTTCCTTTGTTATTAAATATCTAATTGTTTTTTATTTTCTTTATTACTTTCTCCTGCACTAAGTACAAAGTTAGAAAGTGTTATAATTTTCATAAGATTATAGTTCGAAATTTCGACGAATCTACAAGTTTGAGAGCTCTTAGAATCAGAAAAACCCATTTTAGTGATTATACCTATGGTTCAAGTTATTTTTAAATACAATAAGCCATTAACGCATTGAGAATAGCAATCAAATTTTGCATTTTAATTTTAACGCCACTTATACACATTCATGTAAAAAGTTTATTGAAAGGAATGCAGACATTCATTTTCTGTTTAGGTGTCCTTCGCCTAAATGTAAACACAATATCTGAAAAACGGAAAGGTACATAGCCAATTTTTAATTTATACTGATAATAAAGACAAATGTGTGTGTGTGTGTGTGTGGATGTTGATACTCTAAAAGCCACTACGTTTGACCTACAGCTACCAAGTTTAGAACATATATATTTAGGAAATGGGAATGTAGACATTGGGACGACTTTTTTTGAAATGCTAATTAGAGTTTTAGTTCAAGATAATACAAAAGTTTGACGCTTTTTCGCCGTAACATTCGATAATGTTGCAATACCAAAAGGTTTTTTACATCGTCTTAAAATTGAAAAAAATATTTTTTGTATGCTACCAATTTTTTAACATGTCAAATAAAGTCACATGTCAAATACATGTTAAAATATAGCTAAAATTAAGTTTTATAATGAATTAGCGAATTTTTTTTTTGAATAAATTTTTTGAAACATTGCATAAATTATAACATTCTGTATTTCATGTAGACATCAATGTTGAATGATTCTGTTTTTTGTATTAATATTTTTTAAACTTTTTTTCAGCAAAAATGTTTTTGTATTAATTGTAATTAAATCACTTCTATTTGAATATTTTTTTATTTAAATTTTACGAGAACTAACAGAAAATTAGAAGCAGATGCATAGTACAATGAATAACAACTTAAAACTTCCAAAATTTTAAGTTATATGATTAACAAAATTTGAAGGTTAAATATTTTGGTGTAAAAGCTCTTCTAATTACATAAACTTACTAAATTACATAAACAGGTTAATTGAAAATTTAAGCTAGATTAATCTCCGTGGATTATCTGGTGGTCAAAGGGAGCTAGTATACAATAAATATGCAGAGTTAAAAACATTTACGTAACATTTAACAACATATAATTAAAATAAATCAAAACGCAATTCACCGTAAACGTACTGCTACCATTTTTATTTGCCCCCCCCCAAATAAAAAGAGAGAACTCAGAAAACACAAAAGTAGGTATATTAACAATTCTTTTATTTATCTCTGACATTTATTACCGCTGTTAATCTTCTAAGTATAGATAAGCACGCCCGTTTTTTCGCCAGTTTCTGTAAAAATTTTGGGCATACTTTTTGGTCGCCTGCAAAAAAAAAAAAAAAAAAAAAAAAAAAGAGAGAGAGAGAGAGACCCTTAATATTCAGTTATATAATTATCAAAATATGATGCTTACATTTTTTGCTGAAGATTCTGCTTAGAGACCAAGTTACATAAAAAGTTTCATTGGAAATTAAATTTAAGCAATCGATCATGAATGACGGCGAACCAGCTGGTCGATAAAGCTTGTTACTATACAATAAATATATAGGGTTAAGAACATATTTACGTAAAATTTAACGCATACATAATTAAAACAAAAAATAATAATTCCGCTTGATCGTTACAGCATTCATTTTTATTTGCCTCCCCCCCAAAAAAAAAATTTAAGAGAACTCAGAAAATAAAAATGTAGGTGTATTAACATTTCTTTTTTTTTCCTTTGGCAATATTACCCCTTTTAATAATCCAAGCATGGTTAACCAAGACTTTTTTTTTTTGGTCAGTTTAAGCAAAAAGTTTAGATCGGTTTTCCTAGAATCCAGTGGCGTAGCACAAATTAATTATTGCATTTGCGCTCTCCGTAGGAATGCCTGTACTGTGACTGGAACTTGTATTTTCTTTGCACACATTGTTATAGAGATGCTATAATGTATGATAATGGGCATTACAACAACTGGGCATTAGTTCAGTTTCTCTTAGCTGCATAAATTTGTTGCACCAAATCCAGTAGCGAAGCGTTGAATAAAGTACCACAATTGTCCGTACCTTTACTTTCCTTACGAGGAAGTTTTGTCTTTTATATATGTGTGAGAACTTGTGCTTTACTACATTGATATTAAGTTTAAATCTCCTTCGCAAACCAAGCTCGTATTGTATCGAATTGATTGGAGTAATAGCATTGTAATTGGAGTAATTGGTATAATAGGACTTTTTGGTTGTCTCATCATTTTGAGACCAAAATAAATCCAAAAATATTTCGTCTTGGTACCTCTCTCTCAAAATCTGTCTTTCCTGGCATTTTTACCCTCTTAGCCCCTATCTCTTCACCACTATTAGGATAATCTTTATCAGAAAAGTTATTTTTAAACTTATAACTTATCTTCTTATTAAATATTAGGGGACTTCTGCCCCCTGCTGGTTTTCTCTCGCCAACGCCGAATGTTATCCGATACTGTGCGCGATGTTTCGTCAGTCCCAGTGAGCAAATTTCTAAACTTCACTGGTCATTTATTCAATGCTTTAAATTGAATCTTCCCCTGATGAGAGCATACATTTGTTGATTAGCATACTTCCAATTGAAAACTCAAAGCTCCATAGTGAGAACAGTTTTGCTTATATTTTAAATATCCAAATATTGATTGGGTTTTTCACGTTTTGCCGCCAACATAGCAGCTTGACGATCATCTTTTCTTTCCAAATTGACAGATTCTTGGTCGATCTTTCTTCGATTTTTTTTTAAATCTGATAATTCTAGATGCCCATTACTATTAAAAAAAACACTGTTATGTTAACACGTGTTTGTTTAGGCATTCAATAATTCCGACGATTGCTAGCTGAGAGAAGACAAATTTCCGTTTTTTGAAAAAAGCAAACCGGAAAGCTATTCGTTAGTATTGCCTAAAAGAGTGTGTTTAAAAGTAGAATTAGTAATTAATAATGTTTTAAATTCATTTGTGTCAATTTGGTGTTAAATAAAGCCGTCTATTTCTTAATTTGTCACCCTTTCACCGTCAAGAGCAACATAAATACTTACTACGACGTAATAATAATTACTATTAAATATTGCAAGCAATGCCGGCAAGACAAACTTCAATTTTCCGTCTTAGCTATGTTGTTTCTTGAACAGGTGCAATTGCTATATTTATTGCTAGTGTGAAAGCAATGACTGAGAAATACGAATTTAATTTGAATTTATATGAATTTAATGTCATGCTAGTGTTCAGTAGAAGTTTCTGTTCATCACGGTTCATAATAGCAATTTCTTTTTCGCTGTTCATGATCAAGAAAGGAAGAGTTTATAAGTTGAATACGATGCAGTCAATGCTCCAATAAAACTTTTAAAATTTTGTTATACTATTAAATTTTGTTAGTAATTTTGTTTAACTTAAAAATCAACGAATGGTGCAAATTTTTAAAAGTATCTCCAATTCTAACTATTGTACTATTGTACTTTTGTGGTACAATAGTATATATAAAGGCATACAAAAAAGAAATGAGTGAAGTGCACAATATAATGAACAGAATGGTGTAGGGATTTTAAAATTTTAAGAGTTGCATGTCTCAAAATGAAGTTAAAAAATTTCATAATTTGAGTTTGAAATAATTTTTTTTAATTTAAAAAGTACAATTTAAACATTATATAATTTATATTCTTAATAAACTTTTCCTATAAGATTTAAAAATATCCTCAGTTGAGGAATTAAAAGCATATAGTGATTTAAGTAATAGATATGACGCAAACCAAAATTATTTCTTATTCTTGGAAAACAGGCTTTAAGTTTAAATCTTAATATATATAAATTACGTGTCACGTTGTTTGTCCGCGATGGACTCCTAAACTACTGAACCGATTTTAATCAAATTTGCACACCGTGTGCAGTTTGATCTAACTTAAAAGATAGGATAGCCCTTTTTTTGAATGTTTAATTAGAATTTTAATTATTAATCAAAAACTAACTTTCTCGCCAAAAAACCGCCAAAAATCATTTTCCCCACCGCCAAATGAGTACGGCTTCAGTTTTTTTCCCCAACAATCATGAGGCTAGGCTTAAGATTTTTTGGCTGATTATTTGAAACGATTCTATTTATTTTCTTAATGATTGATGCATTTAAAATTAAACATTGTTAATGAATCGATCTTTCAGATTCATTCTTAAGTACTTTTGAATTAAAATAAAACAGAATAAAGGAAATTAAAAATTTCTAATCTGCATAGCGTTACCCCAACTGGATTAGAAACACTCACGCATTTGCGTTACGTTTCGAATCCGAATGTTCGAATTATTTATGATCCTATCCAAAAACGTTTCTCAGGAATAAGATATCATTTTCCACAATTATTTTTTAATTCATACAATAAATTTGATACGTTGCAACGGATAAAGTATCACGATCTTATGTTTGAATTTTGTATTACTGTGCACGGTGGCAATTCTCAGAAATAAGATATTTTAATTGAAAAGGATTAATTACAAACGTTTTAACGGATCACTGATTAATATAACATACTAAAATTCTGCTTTTTTTAATTATAAAGAAGTTTGGAAAAATATTTGGAGGTGCACACGGATAATTATTACTTTTCGTTTTGAATGAATTCCGATTCTTTATCTGACTGTTTACTAAGAAAAATGTTGTACGGCAATAACATTTGTTACCTTCATTGAATTTTCAATTAAATGATTTTATTTCTTTTGTTAAGGATATCGTAAAAAAGGTAAGTGAACGAGCCAATAATAAGTTCCTCTAATCTCATAATAAAAAAAATATTAACTCATTTGAATGCTAAATGAAATTTAATCTTCTTTTATATAAATTATTGAAGATATGATAATAAAAAAGGGTTACAGTAATCGTTTCAGTTTTTCATTTCTTTACTAATAAACTGCATGTACGTATCAAGTTATGTCAGCTATCATCAACTCAGCTATCATTCACTTCAGCTACAATGCTTATCATTATTTAATAAATGTTTCTGAAACTGATTTCATTTTGTAAATGAATTTTGAATTATTGCAACAGACAAATGTATCAATGAAGGAATAAATCTCATGGCAACTTCATGTGTGGAATATAGAACTTTTTTTTTTTAATCTTTCCTTTAAGCTAAGGAAGCCAGAATCTGTATCATTGAAGTTAGAGGATTTATTATACATCATAAAGGGTTTATACTAAGAAGGAAGGTATTAAGAAGGAATAAATTATTTGTTCATTATTTGACAGTCACAATTATCTGTTAGCTCCAAGCGATTCTAACAGATGGCGGTATCTGTTGACTTCTAACAGATGCCGTTGTGTTAAAAGTACCAACGTTTCACATAAGCTACAATTTAATGGCATAACCACCACGTGTTGCCGAGGCTAAAGTATAAGTGAAATTTATTTCGTAGTAAACGCAATACAATGAAATTCAATTGTTCTTACTTTTTCAATTTTTGGTATTAGCATAGCCGACCACGTGTTATTTAGACTAAAGTATAAATTGAATTCATATTATAGTAAAAGTAATACAGTGGAATTCTTCTTGCTTTTTAATTATTAGTGCTTCATTGTTCAACAATCTTTAATTAAAATGCATGTTTAAAACAATCATTCTTATGGCGAAGTGTTGAAACACTTCGATTGTCCATAAACATGTGCGTACAATTGCAAAATGATCCATCAGTACAAATATTTTCTGAACAATTACTAGATATTGGGAACGGTAAAATAGAGCTGCAACCAAATACGCAATGGATTAAACTGTCAGACAATTTCTGCACTGTTCTTCAGGGAAAAAATGAATTGATTCGGAGTATTTTTCCGGATATACAGAGTAATTACTTGAATCATAACTGCCTCAGTGATCGGGCTATTTTGGCAGCCAAAAATGTTGATGTTGACGAAATTAACTTCCAAATACAACAGTTGTTACCAGGCGATCTGATGTTTTTTAAATCAATCGATACTGTTGTTGATGAAAATGATAGTGTACATTTTCCAATTGAATTTTTAAATTCACTAGATATACCTGGAATGCCACCACATAACCTTCGATTAAAGATTGGTTCACCTATTATTCTCCTGCGTAATTTGAATAGAATGTCGAATGCGAGACAAAACATCCACTCTGAATAGAAGGGGGAAGAAAAATTTGCACCTAAAGAATATTCAGTTAAAAAAAATTTCTAAAGTTAAATACTAGTAATTATGTCTAATAATGTAATCATATAAATTTCAGCATTTTTTTGTAATTTTATATAATATTTTGCGCCATAAATATGTTTTTAAATACAAATGTATTTTTCAATGAAACATTTAGGTTGATCTGTACTTATATAAACCTCAATGTGTGTGTGTGTGTTGGCGCTCTACAGACCAGACCGTTCGACATACAGCTACCAAATTTTTCACATGCATACCTTGGAGGTCGGAAATGTGCACCGGGGGTCCCTTTTTTAAAATTTTTAATTAGAATTTTAATTATTAATTAAAAACTAACCTTCCTGCCAAAAAGTCTTTTCATTTCCCCACCGCCAAATGATAACGGCTTTAGTTTTTTTCCCACATTAAAAAGGATAGGCTTAAGAAATTTTCGGCAGATTATTTCAAAGGATTCTGGTTATTTTCTTATTGTTTGATGCATTTAAAATTAAACATTGTTAATGAATCGATCTTTCAGATTCATTCTGAAGTACTTTTGAATTAAAATAAAACAGAATAAAGGAAATTAAAAATTTCTAATCTGCATAGCGTTACCTCAACTGGCGTAGAAAATTCACGCATTTACGTTACCATAATTGGTGTTCAAAATTCACGCATGCGCATTGTGTTCTGATTGTTGACAAGGGTACGGACTTGGTTTTGAATTTTTAATATGTTTTCGACAGATTATTTCAAACGTTTCTGTTTATTTTTTTAGTGTTTGATGCATTTAAAACTAAACATTGTTAATGAATCGATCTGTTCATGAAGAATCTGAGAAAGTTTTGTTGAAAAGTTCTTCAGATATTATATAAATTAAGAAAAATATTCTTTAGTTCCCATAAGGTTTAAATGCTCAACGAAAATATTGTTATATTTATTGCAGTTTAATCATTTCCACTTTAATTTAACCCTTTCTAGGGCCGTGGGAAGTATGCTTCTCACCAAATTTATCAATATTTGTATGAAATTATGTAGGTTGGCATTAGTTCTGATAATTTGTTTTAGAAAGACCGAAACTTAGATACTTCAGTTCTTTATCTCACACAAAATGATGTGTCTTGATTTGTTACTTAATTATTAATGAACCAAATTAATTAATTAATCAAATTAAATTTATCTAATAAGCTAAATGAATCCCTTTTCTTATTCTAATTTCAAGCCTAAAAATATTTTGATAGTGACGAAACTTAATATTTTAACACTATACATATAAATTTCTGTAAGAAAATATTAAAATTTCATTAAAAATCTTGCAGACATTCTTTTTTGTTTTTATGTTTCCTTGGTATGAAAACACAATACCTCAAAATATAAAAAATGAACATTACACACCTGATTTTATTTGTCTATATTGATATAAAGATATGTGTGTGTTGATGCTATATAGGCTACACCGTTTGACTTACACTTTAAATATGGGACATATATATATATATTGGAGGTTGAGAATATGTACTTCTAAATGATTTTTTTTGTAATTTTGATAAATTAAAAAATAAATTCTTTTAAAAGTTTAAAAAATGATCTTTTTAATGTCTTAGTGCATTAAAAGTTTTAAAATTTCGGTTTAATGTCTGTGTAGTGTTTTATGTGATGTATAAAAAAACGAAGTTATAATACCACGAAATTATAAAATAGACGAACCACATATTTACGTTTTTAATGGCGCTGGCCTCCATTCGAAAGATTCATGTTACATAATGAACAGAGTATATGCAAGACAATTGATATAATACATTTTTAATACCTGATCATTTCATAGTATCATGGATACAAAGTTGTAATTTAGAAATTTAAATGAAATGAAAGATAATGCTATTTGGTATGTGTGATTCTAACCAGTATCTCCTATGAACCAGATGGTCGCCAAAGTCTATTAGAATAATTAAGATGAATGCATATTTGTGTCTGTGTATGTTGTTGCTTCATTAGCTTGAGCCTTTGATACCGAATTTGAACCTTGTATATAAATGCTTTAAAAAGTAAAAACATGTGCCTATTACATTTTTTTTGACATTTGAATTTAATTAATTAAAAGTAAAACTTTGGTTTTTTTCGCTATAATATTTGACATTATTACTTTTAAAAATTAATTTTTTACATTATATTAAAATATGACAAAAAAGTCTTTTGAATGACAACAGTTTTTTGACATACATTTCTATTTTTGATCAATTAAAACAGTTTTAATATTTATTTTTATAAATAATATTTGATATTATTTAAGCATATTTTCCAACTATTTATTTCCCGCAAAATAAAATTTATTTTGCACAGACATGTTACGCGCTTATGAGAATAATTAGTTTTTTTGAAAGTGTTGCCATAAGATTAACAATAAGCTCAAATGAAAAGATTATGTTCACTTTTATTGCAGACTAAATCTAGGAAGCGGTAAGTTTTAGTACCTGTCAGAATGAAATAAACATAAAATATGACATTTTCTAAAAAGATATAAGTACAAGAAAAAGGGATTGTAAACTTTTAAAATCTATATATTAATAATTCAATACTTTTACAGTATTTATGGCAAACATGATATGTAATATTCTGAATGTCCTCTCTAACCAGGTATCAGTACCTGATTCCTAAAATGCTAGTATTAATCTCATACAATGACGGATTTTGATTTTGATTTGAAGCAAGAGTCTTGGAGTTCTTTAGCGATTTTTATTCCTTATGATTTCGAGGAAATAGTCGACATTTTGTACACTATTAAGATCCTTTGTTCAAGTCCCGGTGAATACTCCACAGGGTAAGAAAAGCTATGCGGAAAGTAGAACAGAAAGGTTGAGAAAATATTTTGAACTTGTACAATTTTAGAAAAGAATTTGACTGCTCAGCGTTTAGAAAATCAACTGATTGCGTGAGAAAAATACGATCAGAAGCAACTGAGAAGTGAAAGATACAGGGAATCCTTTTCAGAGAATAGATTAATGACAAATTGTATAACACACACATATACACACACGCGCGCGCACACTTACAACTGTTTTATAAAATAATGTAAAAGAATGAAATGAGAGTGATTTCTTCCGATCGGCTAAGTCAGATGGACCTAATAGTGATCAAACATTCGAATTTTATATTAAATGTGGAAAAAAAATTAAAATATTCTTGATATATCATTTTTTCTCCTTGAATATTCCTTTATACAAGAATATTGAATAATCCTTTATTTGCTATTAATATTTCCTTATTTTTCTTTCTTTTAATCTTGAATTTAGTTTTAAAAAAGGAAAGCTTGTTCAATTTAACTAGCAGGAATTATCACCCCGTAACTTTCTCTAATAATGACATCCATTTCATCCTACAGTATTGACCTCCATTGGTCAATACTGTAAACTTCACAAGTGCTCAGATTTTTATTTTTAGACACCTGCATATGAATTTTGTGTTTCATAGTACAATGAAGAAAACCAAATATGGATTGTAAATGGTTTTTCCTTTTTTTGCAATTGATTGAAATAAAAATTTTACATAAAATAACATTTATTATATCACAATTATGTATTAAATTCCATTCATCTAGGTTACTGTGTTTTTAAATTATGGCGTTTACATTATGTAAATGTACAGATCAACAAACGGTCAGCTTTTTGACGGATTTAAATCAAAATTCGATAAATATCTAATTTTAGGTGCTAAATTTGTATAAATTATTTTATTCGTAGTGCTACTTATTGTCTGTGTACTTACCTGTACTCCAGACGGACAGACTTCATGTCAAGAGATTTCATTTAAAATTTGATAGAAATCTACAAATCTGTAGATTTCTATCAAGAATTGATTGTTGAGTTCTAAGAATGGATTGCTATAAAGGCCATGCTATCAAATTTCAATTTGTCTACATCAAGATGTTTTTGACCCATTGTATTCGTAGACTTAAGGACACTCATAATTGCCAAATTGAGGTTTATGGACTCAGAAAAGTCTGAAATGTTGAGACTAATCAAAATCTCGAGTTAAGGTTTTGACGATAATAATGTTTTTTCTTTGTATACTTCAATATACTAATACGAAAAAATGGATTTTGAGCTCATAAATCATTACATTTTTAATGAATTATAATAAATTTTACTATAAACAGAGGACCATTATGGGAAAATTTTATGCTCTTTTTGAATTTCGAACTGAAATAAGCATTGTCAGCTTTCTACAAACAGAATGGCATATTCAATTACCTAGTATATTTTCTGATAAAAAAAGTATTAGTTCCAATAACAAACAAGTTAAATTTTAGAGGGAAGTTCAAAAATACATTTTGAATAACATTAAATTTATACTTTTGATATAACAATAAAAGAAATAAGAAAAAAACAACTGAAAGTAACATTTGCAAACATAGAAGCAGATATTAAAAGGTATCAAAATGCCACTTTTTTCGTTTTAATTGGAAAACTTATCTATAATTCTATGAAAACATTATTTTCGATAAACAAGCGAGGCAGTTGACTCGCAATATTCCACAGAATTTTATTATTTATTTTAGAGCAGAAAAAGCGGCCTCTCTCAACTTGCATTATTTATTAGATTTCAATTTGGAGAAAACAAAACAAAAAACAATAAAAGAATATACGCATAAATATTTCATCCGCATTTGTAACTTCATGATTGAATTTAGAATGTTTTCATTAATTTAGAAAAAAAATGTATTAATATTATATTTATTCATTGGAATAATCCCACATTATTGAAAATGGAAGTACTCGCCTTGAGGGACAAGGTCATTTTTGAGGGGGTGAAATAAAACAAAATCCCATCGTTACTGGCAGTTCTGATTTGAGCAGAAAAGAAATATCGCACTATAGTATTAGAATGGATGCAAATGGTTGCTATTCAAAATGAATCTTCTTTATTGGATGAATAAAATATTACTATATATATTCTTTTTATTTTTTTAGCTTAAAAGATAATAACCGCCTTCGGCGACCAACCCTTCATATTAAAAATAGTAAATAATGCATTTCCCCTACATTTAATCAACGGCCTTTTACCAATTTAAATAACATAATATTTTGAAGAATTTTTTTATAATAAACATAGGCCGTACTGAATGGATTAGCTATGTACGCAAGAGAGAAGATCACGGATTTCAAAATTATTATGTTATTATATATTATCTGTGATTTACTTTATTCCGCATTCCCTTCAGTGTTTATTTCCTCAAACATTTCTTTGTCTCTTTTTATAAAGTCATTTATTTTTAAGTAAAGAATGAACATTTTGTGAATTAGACCGAAAGAGAAACTATGGACACACACGCACACGCACGCACGAACACACAGACATACACACACACACAGACACACACATAAAAATAATTCGACCACTTCCATCACTAGTGCGGAAAACCACCACAGATCACATATTTCTAATAGGAAAAATGGTCTGGAAGAAGTAAAGAAAATTATTTTATGCACTTTCAATCAATAGATATTTTGACGAACTATAAATTTTATGCTTTAATAACATGCTATCTCCTTCGAATCATGTTTGGTAAAATTTAATTGTTTTTCAAATTAACATTTTAAATCAAAAGAAAGATCCTCTCTTTTCTGAATAAAGCTGATTCAAATTACCGCTTTAGAAGAAGGGTTTCCCTAATACATTGCGTTTTTAATGAACCACTTTTGTTAGAATGTCAGTCTTCGACTCTGTTATCTGTCGGATTTTTGAAACTACTGCATAGTGAAGGAAAATGTACATATTGGAAAAGTTTATGTTGTGTTATATATATTTAATCTCGAATGAGAATTACATTTCGTATTTTAATAAATAGGGTAATTTGCAGCATTTGTTGGTGAAAAATTTGTGACTAAAAAAATTGTGAAATATTTGTGACAAAAAAAAAACAACAACAACAATAACTATGACCGTTTCTATTGCTTATATTGGAAACCACTTCTAACAGGAAAAATGGTCTGCACGAGGTTAAGAATATTATTTAATGCAATTTAACTCAATTCTGACAAACCATGAATTTTCTGTTTTTGTAACAGATTCTCTACTGTTGAATCATGTTTAGTGAAAAATATTTTTTTTTGAAACCAATATTTTAAATAAAAAGAAAGATCTTTTCTTTTGTAACTGAAATTGGTTCAAATTTGGCTATCATTATCCTATAAAAACGTACGATTTAAGATTAATTCATTGAACGTTTCAAAATGGATAAGACAATTTGCCCTGATTTTCCCCAAGACTTATGAAATGACTGATTGTTCTAAATAGTGACATACGAAAATTTATAATTCGCTCTGATTTGATCTCAGAAGAGCGAAACATTTTTTTTTCTTCAATTTAAATGATCCTGAGACAAGAACATTTCCCTGAATGTCATTCTTTAGAACCAAAAGACTGAAAAAAATTATGATTTTTTTTTCTGAAGCACATTTACTGACTGAAAAAAATGAATTATTATTATTTACGCCCATTATATCCTTTTGAAAATAAAACCAAATATTTAAGTTTAATGAGAAGTCAGATAAATTCTTATTAGAATAGTTTCTAAGGCATTGCATAGACTATAAAATAATATGTTGTACACATGAGACATCAATGCAGAACGATTCTATTTTCTGTACTCATATTTAAAAAAAAACATGCTTCGTTTCAATAGAAAGGGTTTTGTTGTAATTGACGTTTAATCCCTTCTGTCTCAATCTATAGTTCAAATTTTAAGAGGGCGAACAGAAAAGAGAGACAATATTAGTAGTACATAGTACAATAAAATAGGACATAAACAACAGCATAAGGCTTGCTTAATACTGAATTATAAGACTATATGCTAAAAAGTTTTATATGCTCGATTTTTTTTCAATGTGCCATTTTTATGTATGTTCCAGATTGTTATTCTGTTGGAAGATCCAACTTGATGAAAATACTCAAATTATCCATGTTAGGAGCAGCATTTTCTTGCAAGGTCGTTTGATAGCCAATATCATTCGTTATAGACTCGATAAATATAAAATCTTCGATCCTCCACCACACATTCCCAGAATAAAATAGAGCAGCCGCCGTGTTTGAATTCCGGATTTGAATTATATAATGTAATCATATAAATTTCAGTATATATATATATATATATATATATATATATATATATATATATATATATATATATATATATATATATATATATATATATATATATATATATATATATATATATATATATATATATATATATATATATATATATATTGTAATTTTATGTAATATTTTACGCCATAAATATGCTTTTTTAATACAAATGTATTTTTCAATGAACCACTGAGGTTAATAAGCTTATATTCTGATATTATTACTATTGAATCATTTTATCAACAGTTTAGTGAAGAAAAGCAATATGCATATGGGAACTTTACCTATGACTTCACTTTGTATTAAAGTTCGTCACAGATTTACAAATTTAACCCTTTAAAGGGTCATTTTTTTTCTAGTCATTTACACTATAATATTTTTAGGCTTGAAATTAGAATAAGAAAAGGGATTCATTTAACTTATTAGATAAATTTAATTTCATTAATTAATTAATTTGGTTAATTAATTATCAAATCAAGAAACATCATTTTGTGTAAAATAAAGAACTAAAGCATCTAAGTTTCTGTCTTTCTAAAAAAATGTGTCAGAACTGATGCCAACCTACATAAATTTATACAAAGATTGATAAATTGGGTGGAAAGCATACTTTCCACGGCCCTAGAAAGGGTTAATATAAGTAACAAAAGTGGAATTGCATCCATATAGATCTTTCGTTATAAAAGTATCAAATTTATGAATTGCTCCAGAACTTTTTATAAATTTACAATTTGATGAATTTGGTCCAGAACGTTTTACAGATATACGGGTTTTGTGCTAAAAAACTCCTTCTTTACGTTTTTATTTTTTATTCGTGGTTTTCATTCATTTACAGTTAGATTGAGATTTATCACGATTACATGAATGTGAATAAACAGACGACCCATCCGTTAACGGATTTGTTTCAAAATTTGAATCGAATCTATTTATTAGACATTAAAACTGACATTTTACCGATCTAACACTTTAATTATCGTATTTGTTTGCACTGAAATAAACAAAAGGCATTTCGTTCAAGCTTTGATGGAAATATTCAAATTTGGTAAAATCTCATGCGCCGACTTCAATTACTTTTTGAGTGTACAGGCAGTGGGAGATAACTCGAAAAATATGTATTTTCGGACTGAGGTTGAACTAAAACCAGCCGATTTATCATAATATTGCGTTCAAATAATGTTACGATTGGGATACTTTTTTCGATATTAAGTATATGAGGAAGTAAAAAATAAAAATCTTTCTTTCATTCCTAAAAAAGTTCTATATCAAAAACATTAGTGTATATATTTTACTAACAATAAAGATGAATGTATGTGTGTACGCCGCGGTGGCCTGGTGGGAAGGACTTGGCTTGTGAGCCGTATTGTTTCAGGTTCGAGACCCGATTCCTCCGAAGAAACGTTGTGTTAGGGGGGTCTGTTGCACGTTAAATCCGTCATGCCAAACGTCCTCTCGCTGTTGTGGAGAAGGGGGTGCCAGTTCAGGTATCGTCCTCGTCATCTGTCCGTGGTTCAAAATTACGAGGTCCGTCCCAAAATAGCCCTATTGTTGATTTAAAACGGGACGTTAATAAAACTAAACTAAACTAAGCTAAAGAATGTATATGTGTGTTGATGCTTAACATGCAATTTCATTTGACCTTGCAGCTACAAAAATTGGAAAATATATATGCTTTTGGACTGTGGGCATCTGTATTTCGGAGGAATTTTTAAAAAAATTCTGTTAGAATTTTAATAAATTTAAAAATTAAGAGGAATTTTGGATTTTTTTTCAAAATAATTTGCGAAAATATTGCTGATTGAAGAAGGTATTTAGCACCTTTATAAAATATAAACATTTTTCTTTCTAATGATTCAAATTTGATAGGCCTGAAAGTTTTTCTGAATATTGAACTTTTTTCAAAGAAAAATTTTATCCATAATTTACTACAACAGATTAGAACAGATTAGCCTTGAAATTGAAACCGTTTTATCGAATACTTATACGAATGTTTTTTTTTATTTTTTTATTGTTGAAAACATAAGAAGTATTCTATTTAATATCTCTGCAGTTTACATGGCGAGTAAAAAATGAAATTATAATATCGCGAAATTTAGACAGCTAGTTTAGATGATTATTTAGCTTATTTAGTTTCTTTTTATATGTGCTTATAAATGTTTAGTGTCAGGGAACTGAGGAAGAATTTAAAAATGTCTTATCTGCTAGATATATTAACTTTTCTTTCACATTAAAAAATATTTTTCGGATTGCTATCATGTTGAAGAATCCAACTTAATGAAAACTCCAAACTCTCAGTGCTAGGCCATTTCTTCCCAGGTCATTAGTAACCAATATTGTTTAGTATAAGATTCGATAAATAAATAATATTGGAAAACTTTATGCTATATAGTTTAATCTCGGATTAGAATTACATTTCGTAGTTTTATGAGTAGAGTCATTTGCAGCACTTATTTGTAATATAATGCAATATTTTGCGAAATAAGAATAGGTTTTGGTTTAAGTGCATTTTTTTAAACTAGCCACTTTGATCAATAACGCAGTCCCCTATAACGTGACTTTCTATAAAGTGTAAAATGAATCACGGATTTACAAATTAGATGTAAATAACAAAAGCGGAATTTCATCCATTTAGCTAGTTTTGTTACAAAGTTATCAAATTTATCATTTGATGAGTTTGTTCCAGAACTTTTTGTAAATATACAGTTTTTGTGTTTAAAAAAAATTCGTATCGATTGACATCTGTTTAGTTCTTTCTCTTTATTATTATTTTTTTATTAATCGTATTGATTTTTTTTACAAATAGATTGAGAATTATTCCGTTTACAAAGCATGTGAATGCACAGACGAGAAAAGAATAAGTCTATTCCCATATTTTTTTCAAAATTTGATTCATTTCTATGCTTTAGACATTAAAACTGTGTTCCAAGATTACTGATCTAGCTCTTAGATTTCTCAAGCTGCCGAATTGGTTTGTACTTAGATAGAGAAAGTTCTTGTAAATGGATTGCGTTGAAAATTTCATGAAAGTCTACGAATTTGATAAAAGTCACGTTAGAAAATCTAAAAATTAGATAAAAGTCGTAGTTAGAAATGAAACAGAACCTGTAAAGGACAATTTGATACGACATTAATAAAAATAGCAAACTGGTGCTTAAAAACCACTCTGTTGTTGAAAATCATCAATATCAAAATTTATAAAAAAGCTCTAATTGAAAATGAAACAAGTACTATACATTTTTTAAAAATTCAATTCCTACTTACGTCAACAATGAAAATTTTTAGTTTTGTTACTTTTTATTAAATAATTATAAAAAAATTATAAAGTATCAAAAAATTATTCATTTTCTCAAGAATTTCATTCGCGTTCTTAACTTTCACGAAAAAAATACTGAAATAATCGGATTTTACTAATTGAGCTACTGCTTGTTGATTTCAAGTTTCATTATAAACTGCTAAAATTCTATTTAGAGTATTAAAATTAATTAAATTTAGTAATTAATGAATTAAAATCTGAAAAACTGTATTAACATCAAACGTTCATCCACTGCAAGTTTAAAAAATTATATTTGAACTTGGATGGATGAATAAAAAGTATTTTATTAATGATTGAAAATTTGAACAAGATATATAAATATACATAGGGAGAGTGTGAACTAATAGTACGAATTGAAAAAAGAATCAATATATCTTATAAACTATCTAGGCGTCTAGAGTATATTAAATAATGGTAAAATTACTTCATAGCCTTGTATTTATTCTAAACTACATTATAAATACATTTCTCCAAAACTTGATTGTCGCATAAAATATCTGTTAAAAATGTAATTGGGAAAATTTTGTTTATTTTCGTTCAAGCTTTGATGGAAATATTCAAATTTTGTAAAATCTCATGCGCGGACTTCAATTACTTTTTGAGTGTACAGGCAGTGGGAGATAACTCGAAAAATATGTATTTTGGACTGAGGTTGAACTAAAACCAGCCGATTTATCATAATATTGCATTCGAATAATGTTACGATTGCGATACTTTTTTGGATATTGCGTATATGGGAAAGTAAAAAATAAACATCTTTCTTTCACTCATAAAAAAGTTCTATATCAAATACATTAATGTATATATATTACTAACAATAAAGATGAATGTATGTCTCTAGGCCGCGGTGGCCTGGTGGTAAGGTCTTGGCTTGTGAGCCGTATTGTTTCAGGTTCGTGGCCCGATTCCTCCGAAGAAACGTTGTGTAAGGGGTTCTGTTGCACGTTAAATCCGTCATGCCAAACGTCCTCCCGCTGGTGTGGAGAGGGGGGGGGGTGCTAGTTCAGGTATCGTCCTCGTCATCTGACCGCGGTTCAAAATGACAAGGTACGTTCAAAATAGCCCTAGTGTTGCTTTACAACGGGACGTTAATAAAACTAAACTAAACTAAACTAAGCTAAAGAATGTATATATGTGTTGATGTTTTATAAGCCTTTTCGTTTGACCTTACAGCTACAAAAATTGGAACATATATGTACCCTTGGACTGCAGGCATCTGTATTTCGGAAGAATTTTTAAAAAAATTCTGTTAGAATTTTAATAAATTTAAAAATCAAGAGGAATTTTGGATTTTTTCCAAAATAATTTGCGAATATATGGCTGAACGAAAAACGAATTTAGCACCTTTATAAAATATAAAATTTTTTCTTTCTAATGATTCAAATTTGATAGGCCTGAAAGTTTTTCTGAATTTTGAACTTTTTTCAAAGAAATATTTTATCCATAATTTACTACAACAGATTAGCCTTGAAATTGAAACCTTTTTATCGAATACTTATTCGTATGTTTTTTTTATTGCTTGAAACGTAAGAAGTATTTTATTTAATATCTCTGCAGTTTACATGACGAGTAAAAAATGAGGTTATAATATCGCGAAATTTAGATGTACCGGATATTTACATTTTTAAGAGCATGATAATGCTAAGGGACTGTATCTATTATAATTATTTGTTGACACAATAAATAAAATTTAGTAAGACAGTTAAAATAGCATGCTGTTAATGACAGACATTTTAGACATGAATTTATATCTAAATGATTTATCGGAAGACAAATACGTTTAGTGTTCCCTGTGAATCAACTAGTCTCTTGAGGCGACTAGTAAAAAACAATTCCGTTTTCACTTTTGTAACTAATCTCAGTAATAAGTCTGTGAGGTTACCATAAAGCCAACGATAATATGTAAAATGAGATTGATTTAACCAAACAAATACTTTTTTATACACGCTGTGATGCCATTTGCCTTGCCTACATTAAGTGAAAATTAAAAAGAACATGTAAGGGGCATTTAATATAATACGGCACTAATATAAATAGCTACTTGAAGCTTAAAATCACCTTGTTGGCAGAACTAATGAACATTAAAGTTTGTAAAAAGTTTCTAAATGAAACTAAAAAAACAATCAATATACTCCATGAACCATCTAGGCATCTAGTGTGAATTACATAAATAAGGTTATGATTTCTTCAAGGCATTATATTTATAATGAAAGTTAAAA
This sequence comes from Argiope bruennichi, assembly GCF_947563725.1. Taxonomy (NCBI): domain Eukaryota; kingdom Metazoa; phylum Arthropoda; class Arachnida; order Araneae; family Araneidae; genus Argiope; species Argiope bruennichi. The sequence continues at coordinate 22,271,012 of NC_079154.1, read as the reverse complement.
TACACTTCTAAAAAATTCAACAAGGGACATCTATCTATAAAAAATTGTATTTTTAAGCTTGCATTGTGGCAAACGATAACTATTAATTTGAGTAAAAAATTCTTTAAACGCTGCTGATCTACGTGTCGGCATGATATATTAGATTAATTTAATAATGCATGAAGTATTTGTATTTTTCAAACACAATATAAATGAAGAAATTATACAAACTATAAATAATAAAGACACTCGTTTTTTTAGTATGTATTTATTACATACCAACAATTCAATGGATACGTTAAAAACGTACATAAAAATCATTTTATAAAGATTTTTTTGTTTAATTTTTTTTGTGTTTAAATTTTTTTTGACATAATAATTATTTTCCTTAAAAAAATATAAAACTGTATACATATCACATAAATAGTTAAAAATATCACAGAAAAATAAAAAAAAATATCACAGAAAATTAAAAAAAATATCACAGAAAAAATTTAAAAAATATCACAGAAAAATAAAATATCACAGATAGGCTTTTAAGTATCACAGAAAATTAAAAAAAATATCACAGAAAAAATTTAAAAAATATCACAGAAAAATAAATATCACAGAAAAATAAAATATCACAGATAGGCTTTTAAGTATCACAGAAAAATAAATATCACAGATAGGCTTTTAAGTATCACAGAAAAATAAATATCACAGATAGGCTTTTAAGTATCACAGAAAAATAAATATCACAGATAGTTTTTTAAGTATCACAGATAGGCTTTTAAGTATCACAGAAAAATAAATATCACAGATAGGCTTTTAAGTATCACAGATAAGCTCATAAGTATCACAGACAAAGAAATATCACAGATAGGCTTTTAAGTATCACAGATAAGCTCATAAGTATCACAGACAAAGAAATATCACAGATAAGCTCATAAGTATCACAGAAATGCTTGTAAATATCACATTCAAAAAAAAGAAATATCACAGTAAAAAAAAAAAGAAATATCACAGTAAAAAAAAAAGAAATATCACAGTAAAAAAAAAAGAAATATCACAGACAAAAAAAGAAATATCACAGTCTAAAAATAACACAGACAAAAAAAAAAGAAATATCACAGTAAAAAAGAAAATAAGAAATATCACAGACAAAAAAAGAAATATCACAGACAAAAAAAGAAATATCACAGTCTAAAAATATCACAGACAATAAAAATTATCACAGTCTAAAATATCACAGAAGTGAAAAAAAATAATCACAGATAAAAAAAAGAGAAAAAAATTTGGAATTTAGATAGATTAAAAAAATATTCAAATGATATGCAAAAATAAATATTATTCAATCATAATAGTTCTTTTTTTTTTCGCTTTCTGGCTGATCACATTGCTATGGTGACAAATTAGAATTGCTTCTGATTTCTTCTGAACTGTTTTTAACAAGTGATTTCGGTCTATTTTTTTATAGCTTTTTTTCATTTTGTATAAATTTGACGGATGAGAACTTTAATCTTGCCTCAATGATATTTTAAATTTAGATAAGAATGCTTTTGCCGTAGATTTTTTTTTACTTTTTCCTATTACTTTATGGATTTTTTTTCTTCTTTTATCCGTTTTCCCCCCCCCCCCCTTTTTTTTACTTTTTCCATCGGTTATAAAAATTTTTTGTTGGTTTCTTCATTTTGAAAATTTGGAGTGATAAATGATTTAGTAATGCAAAAATTTTAATTTTGATGAGACAATTCTTCCAATTTACATCCATTCGCAGTTAATATAATTTTTCTTCTTCTTTTATTATTTTGAAATTTTTTTTTGGTTAATTTTTTTTCATCTTCACTTTTTCCGGAATGATTGAACGAATTTTGTTAGTTCTCTGTCCATGAGTTTTTCTAGGGGTTCTGAGCTGTAGTCTATTGGAGAATCTGCTTGAAAGGCTGTTGATGCATCTTCTGTTATTTTAGATCGAGATTTTGAAGAATTTTTTTCTTTTTTGATGCTTTCTTCCAAAAGGATATCTAAATATTTCAGAGTTGGCCAAACATAAATAATGTCCCAGTAAGAAAAAAATGTTATTCTAATTGCAAACCACAGTAATGTAACCAGCATAAGTTTTTCCAATAATTTCGTTTCCATTTTTGTCAGTTAAAGTCCCAATATAATGCGCCAGACGAGTTTTTATTGATAGATTTCAGATTATGTTGTGATTGGGTCAAATGTATTTTTACATTCTGATTAGTATTGTGTCTTGCAAAAGAAACAATACATTTTCAACAATGTCCGTTTTTCAACAATACACAATTCGTTATATTTTGCTTTTGACTACAATTACAATATCAATTATATTTTAGAAGATGACACTGTTTACAACAATCGAAGGGATTTCACTTTCTTTGTTGTTCAATACCTCATTGTTTTATATTTTCTTTATTACTTTCTCCTGCACTAAGTACAAAGTTAGAAAGTGTTATAATTTTCATAAGATTATAGTTCGAAATTTCGACGAATCTACAAGTTTGAGAGCTCTTAGAATCAGAAAAACCCATTTTAGTGATTATACCTATGGTTCAAGTTATTTTTAAATACAATAAGCCATTAACGCATTGAGAATAGCAATCAAATTTTGTATTTTAATTTTAACGCCACTTAAATACATACATTCCTGTAAAAAGTTTATTGAAAGGAATGCAGACATTCATTTTTTGTTTAGGTGTCCTTCGACATGTAAACACAATTTCTGGAAAACGGAAAGGAAAACCAATTTTTAATCTACACTGATAATAAAGACAAATGTGTGTGTATGTGTGTGTGTGTGTTGATGCTCTAAAAGCCATGCCGTTTGACCTACAGATACCAAGTTTAGAACATATATATTTAGGAAATGGGAATGTAGACATTGGGACGACTTTTTTTGAAATGCTAATTAGAGTTTTAGTTCAAGATAATACAAACGTTTGATGTTTATTCTCCGTAAAATTCTCCGTAACATCCGTAATTCAAAAAGGATTTTTACATTGTCTTAAAATTCAAAAAATTGTCTTTTGAATGATACCAATTTTAAAATAAATAAATAATTATAAAATTATAAAATAAATTATAAAATAATATTCTGCATTGCACATAGACATCAATGTTGAACGATTCCTCTTTTTATATTCATATATATTTAAAACTTTTTTCCAAACAAAAATGCCTTTGTTCTAATAGCAGTTTAATCACTTCCGTTTGTTTATATTTTTATTGAAATTTTTCGAGAACTGCCAGAAAATTAGAAACAGATGCATAGTATAGTAAATAATAGCTTAAGACTTCCAGAATATTAAGTTATATGACTGTCAAAATTTGAAGCTTGGTGTAAAAGCTCTTCTGTTACTAAATTACATAAGCAGGTTAATTGAAAATTTATGCTAGCATTAATCTCCGCAGATTAGCTGGTGGTTAAAGGGGGCTAGTATACAATAAATATACAGTGTTAAAAACATATTCACGTAATATTTAACACCGTATAATTAAATAAAACAAAACACAATTCAACATAAATGTACTGCTACCATTTTTATCTTCACCCCCCGAAGAAAAGAGAGAGCTGAAAAAACAAAACAGTAGGTATATTAACAATTCTTTTGCGTATCTCTGGCATTTATTACCGCTATTTATTTTCTAAGTATAGATAAGCACGCCTGTTTTTTGGCCAGTTTGTGTAAAAATTTTAGGCATCCTTTTACGTCGCCAATAAATATATAGTTAAGAACATATTAACGTAAAATTTAACATCTTATAAATTTAAAGTGAGGAAAATAAATAATTCAACTTAATCGTTACTGCTACCATTTTTATCTGAAAGAGAGAGAGAGAGACTCCCTTAATATTCAGTTATATAATTATCAAAATCTGAAGCTTAAATATTTTGCTGAAGAACCTGTTTAGAGACCAAGTTACATAAAAAGTTTCATTGAAAATTTAAGCGATCGATCATGAATGACGGCAAACCAGCTGGTCGCTAAAGGTTGTTACTATACAACAAATGTATGGAGATAAGAACATATTTACATAAAATTTAACACATCACATAATTGAAACAAAAAATAATAAATCAGCGTGATCGTCGCTGCATTCATTTTTATTTGCCCCTCCCCTCCCTCCCCCCCCCCAAAATAGAGAACTCATAAATTAAAAATGTAGTATTAACATTTCTTTTTATCCCTTTGGCAATATTACCGCTTTTAATCATTCAAGCATGGTTAACCAAGATATATTTTGGCCAGTTTCAGCAAAAAGTTTAGATCGGTTTTCCTAGAATCCAGTGGCGCAGCAAAAATTAAGTTTTGTATTTGCTCTTTCCGTAGGAGTGCCTGTACTGCGAATGGAACTTGTAACGAACTGGACATTAGTTCAGTTTCTCTTAGCTGCATAAATTTGTTGCACCAAATCCAGTAGTGAAGCGTAGAATGAAGTACCACAACTGTTCGTGCCTTTACTTCCTTACGAGGAAGTTTTATGTCTTTTATATATGGGGGAAAACTTGTGCTTTACTACATTGATATGAAGTTTAAATCTCCTTCGCAAAACAAGCTCGTATTGTATCAAATTGATTGGAGTAATAGGATTGTAATTGGAGAAATTTGTATAATAGAACTTTTTTGTTGTCTCATCTTTTTGGGACTGAAATAAATCAAAAAATATTCCGTCTTGGTACCTCTCTCTCAAAATCTGTCTTTCTTGGCATTTTTACCCTCTTAGCCCCTATCTCTTCACCACTGCTAGTATAAACCTTATCAGACAAGTTATTTCTAACTTACAACTTATCTTCTTATTAAAGATCAGGGGGCTTCTGCCCCGATGGTTTTCTCTCGCCAACGCCGAATGATGTCCGATACTGTGCGCGATGTTTCGTCAGTCCCAGTGAGCAAATTTCTAAACTTTACTGGTCATTTATTCAATGCTTTAAATTGAATCTTCCCCTGATGAGAGCATACATTTGTTGATCAGCATACTTCCAATTGAAAACTCAAAGCTCCACAGTGAGAACATTTTTGCTTATATTTTAAATATCCAAATATTTATTGGGTTTTTCACGTTTTGCCGCCAACATAGCAGCTTCACGATCATCTTTCCTTTCCAAATTGTCAGATTCTCGATCGGTCTTTCTTTGTTTCTTTTTAAATCTGATATCGCTAGATGCCCAATACTATTAACAAAAACACTGTTATGTTAACACGTGTTTGTTTAGGCATTTAATAATTCAGACGATTGCTAGCTGAGAGAAAAAAAATTTCCGTTTTTTGAAAAAAGCAAACCGGAAAGCTATTCGTTAGTATTGCCCCAAAGAGTGTGTTTAAAAGTAGAATTAGTAATTAATAATGTTTTAAATTCATTTGTGTCAATTTGGTGTTAAATAAAGCCGTCTATTTCTTAATTTTTGAACCTTTCACCCTCAAGAGCAATATAAATACTTACTACGACGTAATAATAATTACTATTAAATATTGCAAGCAATACCGGCAAAACAAACCTCAATTTTCAAAAGTCAGGTAACTCGGTGTCTACCAATTTCAAAGCGAATAAAGCCCAATGTTTTTATAATTTTTTTTATTTAATAGAGGAAATTTTGCGTCTTTGCTATGTTGTTTCTTGAACAGGTGCGATTGCTATATTTATTGCTAGTGTGAAAACAATTACTGAGAAATACGAATTTAAAATGAATTGATAAGAATTTAATGTCATGCTGGTGTTCAGTAGGCGTTTCATGAGTGGTCCCGTTCCATTCATCACCGTTCATAATAGCAAGACCCAAACTCAATCAGTTCTCGTAGAATCGCAAACTGCCATGTCCATCATTCTAACCCAAATCATTTAATATTGATATTCTTATTAATACTCTTACTCGTATTTTGTTAAATATCAAGCATACAACAATTTTCTCCATATTGATTCTTCATATGTTCATTTCGGGATTTAAGTCAGTTGGAAGTCACAAATTCCTGCACCCCGATATTTCAAACAACTAGAGTATTTAACTTTTACTCTTATAGATTTGAATTATACTTTTCCATTACAACATTGTCTAAAAGGCGACTGTTAAAAGTAAGTCATAATTTCCGTGAAATGATTAAATAAACCCAAGTCAAATTCAAAGTGAATCTGCTTTAAATTTAAACATGACTTAATTTATATCTCTACTAGAAATAAAGATGAATGTGTGTTGCTCCTCAACAGGTCACTTCGTTTTATTTACAACTACCATTCTTTGCACATATGTACTTTAGAAATTGCAAATGTGCAACTTGAAGCGATTTTTTTAAAATTTTTTATTAAAATTTAATTAAAAAATATTAAGCGAAATTTTAGTGTTTTTCTTCATTAATTCTAGAAAATATAGAAAAAAAAATCTCTTTCTAAATTATTTTTTTTAAATTTCGAAAAATTATTATTTCAACTGCACCAGTTTTGTTTGCGGAATAATTTATAGCCTATGGCAACGTCTAATGCAAGACAAATTATTCCCTTTAAAAAATCTAAATTTAAATAATCGTAATTATGTTTCATTCTCTTTGGAAAGAACTTTAAATATTGAACTTTATGAACATGCAAAGATGATGCGACGGCTAATTACTTTGCATCGTGACAAAAGAAAAAAATAAGCATCATCGTCGTTTATTGACCCTCAAAGCAATCCAGGGAGACAAGGTTGATCTGATAGAAAAATAGCCGGAACCGCCGTTAATCGCGAGGTTTGTTTAGTGTAATTTCACTTACACTGTTTAGCCTTCTTTCGTCAGAAAAAAAAAAATCTCATGTTTTTATAGTGTTTGTTTCGGAACGGGCATTCACCTTTTGGGATTCCAAAACGTAAAATCATCAGGTGTTTTCTAGAAGGGACTGCGAGAAGTTGTTGCAAGTAGAGTGGAAAACAATTGGTTTCAGGGATTCTAATTATGCTTACTTTCGTATGAAGTGACAGAAATTTTTTTAAATAAAAGCCTCGGAATTGTTTAATTTTTAGAAGAAAGATTTCACAACTAAAATTGAAGATACACAGAAAGCTATCAAATTTCATATCAAATTTGGATGGCGTGATACGTAAAAGGGTGCCTTTTGTAAGCATAGCATATCTTCACATATAATAAGTAGAAGCGAGGAACTTTCTTAAATTTGGTCGAGGTCTTTTTTAAATATCAATACAATGAGAGTAATGGAGGAAGGGGAGACCCGGGAAAAGGACTGTTCATTAGAAATGCTCACGCATATTCTCTAATAAAAATGTTATTACCACGCCTCATTTGTGGAAGATCATGAATGCCTCGATGTTAAGATTTTAATTATCAGATTCCCACTTATGAGCATTTTATGCTTCATTGAATAATAAACAAAACCGATTATTCATTTCAGAGGCCTTTTAATCAAACGACTGAAACCAAAAGTTGATACAGATACACAATTTTTTTAACGAAATCAGTAATAAATTTTTGTAGCGGTCACATAACTTTACTATCTTCTATTTTGATACAACAGATGGCGCTGCCTTATTAACTTCAATGTATATTTCCCATGATCCTTCTTCTTAATTGTGGTAATTAGATTGTATTCTAAGTGAGTGTCGTGTATTTTCCTGTTTGTCACGTGAAATTTGGAGCTTAGAGAATATTTAAATAACTGTTCCTGAAACTCGTCTGTTATTTTCATCTACGTCATAATGAAGTTATGCAGAGTCTCGTGCCTCTACAATTTCATTTATGTAAGTTGTTACGGTTTTTTTTGGGGGGAGGGGGGGTTATTGCGTTGCGAATGCATAGACGGATAGGCAAACAGGCCATTTTTGAATTCAAAATTTGAATTTTTCCTTAATACTATACATTAGACACAGAAAATGTGTTCCAAATATTACTGATCTAGCTCTTTGGTTTTTGAAATAATTGAATTTGTTTTCACTCAAACAAAAAAAAATGATATAAATGGATTTTATACAAAATTTATCAGAAAAATCTATAAATTTGGTAAAAGTCATATATTTCCTAGATCGAACCTAATTCATTTTTAAGTTATCATTTTTGCATCTAGACGAAGAAACAGATATACCTCGAAAAATAGGTTTTTCAGATTGAGGAAGGTATGAAACGTGACAATTAGTCAAAATTGACAATTATGATGATTTTTTTTAATCCATCGTATGCCAGAAAATAAAGAATAAACAACTTTATCTCATTTTTAAATAAGTTTTTCACTTTGAATATATTATTATACATTATTTATGCTATTAATAAAAATGAATGTGTTTGTGTTGGTGCTTGGCAGACCATATCGCTTGATTTACAGATACCAAATTTGGCAATATATTTCTTGGAGGATGGGAATTTAATTCGAAATGATTTTTTAAATTTAAACTAAAATTTTTATTCATTAAAAGTAAATTGAATTTTGCTGTTTTCCCACATCATAAATTATCCCATATCACATCATATATTTTTTTACAATGTTTTAAAATTTTATAAATTGTCACTTTAGTGATATCATTAAATAAATGTGCAATTTTTCTAAATTTTGGTACTTTTTAAAAATTAATTTTTTGCTTAAATTTAAAAAATAGATTACAATGTCACCCTGAAACTTCTTTCATTATTTCATCAAGTATTTAATAGTGAGATTTTCTGCCATTTTTGACAGCTTTAAAAGGTTTGATTATGTAACCGTATAATTTATAAGACAAAAAAATGTAAAGTTATAATATTGTGTAATATTATAACTTCATAATATAATAGCTTATTAATATATTGCCTGGCTTATTTATTGTATAAATAAATAAGCCAGACATTTTTAATATCGCTATAATTTTAAGAGACTATCCGAATTAGAAAGCTTCAAGTAGACATTAAATAAAACTTATTATGGCATGGTATTGATGACAGAGAATTTGGCGGAATCGTAGACATGAAATTATATGTAAGTGCTAAATATAAACACAAATATAATCAATATTTCCTGCGAACCAACTGGTTGATTTAGAGGACAAGAAATAATTATGTGTTTAGTTTCTCAATTTTCTTCAGTAATAATGTAATTAGGTTGCATTAAAGCCAATTTAATATGTAGTTAGAGATGGATTCAACCGAACAGTATTTGTATTCCTGCCGTGATGCCATGTGTCTTGTTTCCATTAGTTAGAAATTGAACAGAAGATGTGAAAGATAATATGATATGACATTAATGAAAATGACAAATTAATGGTTAAAACTACTCTGTTGTTGGAAATTATGTACATCAAGATTTATAAATAAAGCTCTAATTGAAATTGAAAAAAGAATCAATATATCCAATAAACGTCTAGACATCTCGTGTATATTACATAATGGTAAAGGTAACTTCATAGCCTTGTATTTATTCTAAGCTACACTTCTCCAAACTCGATTCTAACGTAATCCATCTATAAAAAATGTATTTTCCAGAATGAATTTTGGAAAATGGGAGTTATCAATTTTAATTTGAGTGGAATTGTTTCAAATGCTGCTGATCTAAGTGTCAATATGATATATTTGATGAGTTTATTGCAGCATAAAGTATATGCATTTTTCAAACACAATATAAATGAAACAATTGATAAACGATAAATAATCAAGACGCTCGTCATTTTTGTATGTATTTATTACATACCAAAAGTACAATGAATACTTTAAAAACGTACATCAAATCACTTTTAAATATTTCAAGTTTTAAAATTTTTTTGTACTAAGATTTTTTATTTCATTTTTTTTTTTTTTTTTTGTAATTCTTTTTTCAGTTTTAAATATTTTTAATATAATTCTTTACAATTAAATACTTTACAACAAAATTAATTTTTAGTAAACAAAAATATATATATACATATCACAGAAATGCTTCTTTAAATCACAGAAAAAAGCTCCTCAATAAATATCACAGATATGCTTATTAGCACAGACAAAATATCACAGATATGTTCATTATTAAAGACAAAATATCACAGATATGCTTATAATCAGAGACAAAATATCACTGTCAAAAAATATCACAGATAGAGAAATATCACAGTCAAAAATATCACAGATAAAGAGAAGAAAAATTTTAAAAAATTTGAAAGTATAAAAAAAACAATATTTAAATTATCTATAAAATAGATATGATTCAATCATAATAAGAGAAATTTTAAAAAATTGGAAAGGATGAAAAAAAAAACAATATTTAAATTATATATAAAATAGATATTATTCAATCATAATAAGTCTTTTTTTTTTAAAGCTTTTGGGTTCATCACTTCGCTCTGGTGACAGTTAGAAAGGCTTCTGATTTCTTCTGAACTGTTGCTAATAAATGATTTGGGACTCTTTTCATTTCATTTTGTGTAGATTTATAACAATGATAATTTAATCGACGATATTTTAAATTTAGATAATTATACTTTTGCAGTTTTTTTTTAAACTTTTTCCATCGTTTTTTAAATTTTTTAGTTTCGTCATTTTTAAAATTTGGAGTCTTCTTTAATGATTCAATAATAAAGAAATTTGATTTTGACGAGGCAATTCTTCCCATTTAGATGCAATTCCAATTGATATAATTTTCTTCTATTTCTATTTCAAGTTTTTTGGTCAGATTTTTATTATTAATTTGAATTTTTTCGGAATGATATGGCGAATTTTGTTATTTCTCTCTCCATCAGTTTTTCAATGGGTACTGATCTGTAATCTCATCTGTTGAAATTAGAATTAAAATATCATTACATGTATATATACATAATATAAAACGTGATTTCGTGAATAACATTAAACAAAAGTCGTGGAGTTCCTTAGATATTTTTATTCTTTACTAGCCGCCTTTGCCTACCAGCCGGTTCGCCAATCTTAATGTTCGTTAAAATTTTAATAATTAAATATTTTATGCAATTCCTACTTTAATAACTTCTTCATCAAAATATTTTAAAACTTCAAATTTTGATAGTCATATAATTTACTCATAATATTATAAAGGCCTTCAGTCATAACGTAATATGTATCTCTCTAAATTTCTGTTAGCTCCCGTAGAATTTATTCCTTAAATTAAAGTGGAAAGGAGTAATCTGCAATTAATGTACTAATATTTTTTACTGAAACAAAGCATTTTTTTTATAATATTGTTACAAAAAATGTTCTTTTACAAAATACCGTCTATCAATCATAATAACGTAACACATTTAATCGCTATAGTTCAGGAGCTTGCTTGCTGTCTAATCCTCTAAAATCTTTTACTTGTCGGCGACTCCGACTTCTGACGATACACACGACTTCTTCTCTGCAGCTTCAGAGTGCCCATCTTTTATAGCTCCGGTAGGCGGGGCTATAAATTCGAATTATTCGAAATTATTTTTTAATCTGTGGTGTTATTTCACTCCGTATTTCCGTCATTGCATATTCCATCCAATAGTTCGTTGTGTTCTTTTTATGCATTAATTGCTTAAGTAAAAGTAAATTGGGAATATTTTGTGAACCAGACCGAACAAAAGAATGTGACAAAAAAAACAACAATAATTGTGACCGTTTCTATTGCCTACATTGGAAACCACTTCGAACAGGAAAAATGGTCTGCATGAAGTAAAGAATATTATTTAATGCAATTTAACTCAATAAATATTTTGACAAACCATGAATTTTATGTTTTTATAACAGATTTATCTACTGTTGAATCATGTTTAGTAAAAAATATTTTTTTGAACCAATATTTTAAATAAAAAGAAAGATTTTCGCTTTTGTAACTGACACTAGTTCATATTTGGCCATCATTATCTTATATAAACGTGCGATTTAAGATTTCTTCATTGAACGTTTCAAAATGGATAAGACAGTTTGCCCTGATTTTCCCCAAGACTGAATTACCTAAAATTATGAAATGACTGATTGTTCTGAAACTGTGACATTCAAACATTTATAATTCACTCTGATTTGACCTCAGAAGAGAGATACATTCTTTTAAATTCAATTTAAATGTTCTTGTGACAAGAAAATGTCACTGAACGTCGTTCTTCAGAACCAAAAGACTGAAAAAAAATTATGATTTTTTTTCTGAAGCACATTTATTGACTGAAAAAAATGAAATATTATGATTTATGCCTCCTATTATATCCGTTTGAAAATAAAACCAAATATTTAAGTTTAATGAGAAGTCAGATAAATTCTTATTAGAAAAGTTTCTGAGGCATTGCGTAGACTATAAAATATTATGTTGTACACATGACACATCAATGCAGAACGATTCTATTTTCTGTACTCATATTTTAAAAAAAAATGCTTCGTTTCAATAGAAAGGGTTTTGTTGTAATTGTAGTTTAATCACTTCTGCTTCAATTTATAGTTACATTTTACAAGAACGAACAGAAAAGGGAGACAATACTAGTAGTACATAGTACAATAAAATAGGACATAAACAACAGCATAAGGCTTCCTTAATATTATTTTATATGACTTTCAAATTTTGAAACTTAAAAAGTTTCTTGAAGACGCTATTTAGAGATTAAATTTCATAAAAAGTTTGATTGAAAATCTACGCGATCATTAATCCTGTTCAACCACTTGATCACCAGAGGAAGTATATATACACGATAAATACACAGAGTTAAGAACATATTCACTTAAAATTTAATACTTATATAAATACAAGAAAACATAAAATAATTTCGCGTAATCGACATTGCAAAAATTTCTACTTGTCCGCCCCCCCCCTCAAAAAACGGAAGAAACCCTGAAAATAAAAAATAAGTATATTAATATTCCTTTTTTTGATTTATCCTTTGTTACAGCCTGTAATTTTCAAACCACGAATTTTTTTGGTCAGTTTGAGTAAAAAGTTTGGACATACTTTCGTGAAATGTTTTACAATTATTCCTTATTAATTAAAATTTGACCAATATAGATATCTAGATATGCTTATAAATATTAATTGAGGGTTAAGGTCAGGAAACTGCGGAGGATTGTAAAACGTTTTATATGCTCGATTTTTTTTCAATGTGCCATTTTTATGTATGTTCCAGATTGTTATGTTGGAAGATCCAACTTGATGAAAATACTCACATTCTCCATGTTAGGAGCAACATTTTCTTGCAAGGTCGTTTGATAGCCAATATCATTCGTTATAGACTCGATAAATACAAAATCTTCGACCCTCCACCACACATTCCCAGATTACAATAGAGTAGCCGCCGTGTGTGAATTCCGGATTTGAATTATAATTATATAATTACATTATATAATTATATAATGTAATCATATAAATTTCAGCATTTTTTTTGTAATATTATGTAATATTTTGCGCCATAAATATGCTTTTTTAATACAAATGTATTTTTCAATGAACCACTTAGGTGAATAAGCTTATATGCTGATATTATTACTATTGAATCATTTTATCTACAGTTTAGTGAAGAAACGCAATATGCATATGGGAACTTTACCTATGAATTGACTTTGTATTAAAGTTCGTCACAGATTTACAAATTTAACTCTTTAAAGGGTGATTTTTTTTCTAGTCATATTATGTTAAAATATTTTTAGGCTTGAAATCAGAATAAGAAAAGGGATTTATTTAACTTATTAGATAAATTTAATTTGATTAATTAATTAATAATTAAGTATCAAATCAAGACGCATCATTTTGTGTAAAATAAAGAACTAAAGCATCTAAAAAAATTTGTCGGAACTTATGTCAACCTACATAAATTCATACAAAGATTGATAAATTTGGTGGGAAGCATACTTTCCACGGCCCTAGAAAGGGTTAATATAAGTTACAAAAGTGGAATTTCAACCATCTAGATCTTTCGTTATAAAAATATCAAATTTATGAGTTGGACCAGTACTTGTTATATATTTACAATTTGATGAATTTGGTCCAGAACTTTTTATAAACTTACAAATTGATGAAATTGGTCCAGAACTTTTTATAGATATGCGGGTTTTGTGCTAAAATATTCCTTCTTTACGTTTATATTTCATTTTTATTTGTTGTATTTATTTATTTAGAGTTAGATTGAGATTAATCAGGATTACATGAATGTGATTAAGTAGACGAGCCATCTGTTAACAGGTTTGTTTCAGAATTTGATTCGAATCTATTCATGAGACATTAAAACTGTCCTCCGAGTTTTACCGATCTAACCCACTGAAATAAACAAAAGGCATTTTGTTCAAGCTTTGATGGAAATATTCAAATTTTGTAAAATCTCATACGCCGACTTCAATTACTTTTTGAGTGTACAGGCAGTGGGAGATAACTCGAAAAATATGTATTTTCGGACTGAGGTTGAACTGAAAACAGCCGATTTATCATAATATTGCATTCGAATAATGTTACGATTGCGATACTTTTTTGGATATTGCGTATATGGGAAAGTAAAAAATAAACATCTTTCTTTTATTCATAAAAAATTCAATTTGAAATACATTAATGTATATATTTTACAACAATAAAGATGATTGTATGTCTGTGTTGATTTTTTACATTCCCTTTCGTTTGACCCTACAGCTACAAAAATTGGAACATACGTATACATGTACTTAGACTGTGGGCATCTGTATTTCGGAAGAATTCTTTTAAAAATTCAGTTAGAATTTTAATAAATTTGAAAATTAAGAGGAATTTTGGATTTTTTCCAAAATAATTTGCGAAAATGTTGCTGAACGAAAAATGAATTTAGCACCTTTATAAAATATAAATTTTTTTCTTTCTAATGATTCAAATTTGATAGGCCTGAAAGTTTTTCTGAATGTTGAACTTTTTTCAAAGAAGAATTTTATCCATAATTTACTACAACAGATTAGAACAGATGAGCCTTGAAAATGAAACCGTTTTAACATACGAATACTTATTCGTGTTTTTTTTTTAATTGATGAGAACATGGGAAGTATTCTATTTAACTCTTTATTTACGGACAGTACTTAAAAGTACCATTTAAATCTGGCTTATATCTTCGTAATATGACACTTTTTGATGATGGTATTCTAAAGAAAACGGAGAATGTAACCCAAATAGCAAGAAGTTAATATATGCTAAATTTAGCAATTAAAAATATTTATAAATAATTAAATTAAGATATTTATATTAATTAAAATATTTTTCTAGGGTTCCCTGGGATTATTCTGCATGAAAACTTAACTACTAGTGCAAAAATGAAGATGAAAATTTGATGGCAACATAATTCAGTAAATAAAGTGTTACTATCTATGCAGTTGACGAATAAAAAATAAAATTATAATATCGCGAAATATTGAAGACAGACGTACCGGATATTTTCATTTTTAAGAGCATAATAATGCTAAGGGACTGTATCTATTAGAAATATTTGTTGATACAATAAATAAAATTTAGTAAGACAGTTAAAAGAGCATACTGTTAATGACAGACATTTTAGACATGAATTTATATCTAAATGATTTATCTGACGACAAATCCGTTTAGTGTTCCCTGTCAACCAGCTGGTCTCTTGAGGCGACTAGTAAGAAACTATTGTTTTCGTTTTTGTAACTAATCTCAGTAATAAGTCTGTGAGGTTACCATAAAGTCATCGATAATATGTAAAACGAGATTGATTTAACCAAACAAATACTTTTTTATACACGCTGTGATGCCATTTGCCTTGCCTACATTAAGTGAAAATTAAAAAAGAACATGCAAGGGGCATTTAATATAATACGGCACTAATATAAATGGCAACTTGAAGCTTAAAATCACCTTCTTGGCAGAACTAATGAACATCAAAGTTTGTAAAAAGTTTCTAAATGGAATTAAAAAAGAATCAATATACTCAATGAACCATCTAGGCATCTAGTGAGCATTACATAAATAAGGTTGATTTCTTCAAAGCATTATATTTATAATGAAAGTTAAAATACACTTCAAAAAAATTCGACAAGGGACATCTACCTATAAAAAATTGTATTTTTAAGCTTGCATTGTGGTAAACGATAACTATTAACTTGAGTAAAAAATTCTTTAAACGCTGCTAATCTACGTGTCGGCATGATATATTAGATTAGTTTAATAATGCATGGAGTATTTGTATTTTTCAAACACAATATAAATGAAGAACTCATATGAACTATAAATAATTGAGACGCTCGTAATTTTTTTATGTATTTATTACATACCAACAATACATTGGATACGTTAAAAACGTACATAAAATCGTTTTATAACATTTTTTTGTGGAAAGTTTTTTTATTTAATTTTTTAATATATTTTTTTGTGTTTAAATATTTTTTGACATAGTAATTATTTTTTATAAAACAATAAAAAACTATATACATATCACAGAAATATTTATAAATATCACAGAAAAATAAAATAAAATATCACAGAAAAATAAAATATCACAGATAGGCTTGTAAGTATCACAGACAAAGAAATATCACAGATAAGCTCATAAATATCACAGAAATGCTTGTAAATATCACAGAAATGCTTGTAAATATCACAGATAAGCTCATATATATCACAGAAATGCTTGTAAATATCACAGATAAGCTCATAAATATCACAGAAACGCTTGTAAATATCACAGAAATGCTTGTAAATATTACAGATAAGCTCATAAATATCACAGAAACGCTTGTAAATATCACAGATAAAAAAGAAATATCACAGTCTAAAAATATCACAGAAATGCTTTAAATATCACAGATAAGCTCATAAATATCACAGAATGCTTGTAAATATCACAGATAAGCTCATAAATATCACAGAAACGCTTGTAAATATCACAGACAAAAAAGAAATATCACAGAAATGCTTGTAAATATCACAGTCTAAAAATATCACAGAAATGCTTGTAAATATCACAGTCTAAAAATATCACAGAAATGCTTGTAAATATCACAGGAAAAAATAAAATATCACAGGAAAAAAAAAAGGAAAAAAAAGATCACAGACAAAAAAAAAATATCACAGTCCAAAAATATATCACAGATAAAAGAAAGGGAAAAAAATTTGGAATTTAGATAGATTAAAAAAATATTCAAATGATATGCAAAAATAAATATTGTTCAATCATAATAGTTCTTTTTTTTTTCTTTCGCTTTATGGCTGATCACATTGCTATGGTGACACATTAGAATTGCTTCTGATTTCTTCTAAACTGTTTTTAACAAATGAATTCGGTCTATTTTTTTATAGCTTTTTTTCATTTTGTATAAATTTGACGGATGAGAACTTTAATCTTGGCTCAATGATATTTTAAATTTAGATTTTTTTTTTTTTACTTTTTCCTAATACTTTATGGATTTTTTTTCTTCTTTTATGTGTTTTTTTCCCTTTTTTTTACTTTTTCCATCGGTTATAAAATTTTTTGTTGGTTTCTTCATTTTCAAAATTTGAAGTCTTCTTAAATGATTCAGTAATGCAAGAATTTTAATTTTGATGAGACAATTCTTCCAATTTAGATCCATTCGCAGTTAATATAATATAATTCTTCTTCTATTGTTTTTTTTGTTAGTTTTTCTTTTATCTTCAATTTTTCCGGAATGATTCAACGAATTTTGTTAGTTCTCTTTCCATGAGTTTGTCTAGGGTTTCTGAGCTGTAGTCTATTGGAGAATATGCTTGAAAGGCCGTTGATGCATCTTCTGATATTTTAGATTGAGATTTCGAGGATTTTTTTTCTTTTTCGTTGTTCTCTTCCAAAAGGATATCTAAATATTTTAAAGTTGGCCAAAAATAAATAACGTCCCAGTATGAAAAAAATATTATTCTAACAGCAAACCACAGCAATGTGAGCAGCATAAGTTTTTCCAATAATTTCGATTCCATTTTTGTCAGATAAAGTTCCAATATATTAAGCCAGACGAGTTTTTATTTATTGATTTCAGAATTTGCTGTGCATAGGTCAAATGTATTTTTGTATTCTGATTAGTTTTATGTCTTGCAAAAGAAACAATAAATTTTCAACAATGTCCGTTTTTCAACAATACACAATTCGTTATATTTTGCTATTGACTACAATTATAATATCAATTAGATTTTAGAAGATGACACTGTTTACAACAATCGAAGTGATTTCAGTTACTTTGTTATTCAATACCTCATTGTTTTATATTTTCTTTATTACTTTCTCCTGCCCTAAGCACAAAGTCAGAAAGTGTTATAATTGTCATAAGATTATAGTTCGAAATTTCGACAAATCCACAAGTTTGAGAGCTCTTAGAATCAGAAAAACACATTTTTTTTGTGATTATATCTATGGTTCAAGTTGGTTTTGAATACAATAATCGATTAACGCATTGAGAATAGCAATCAAATTTTGAATTTTAATTTTAACACCACTTATATACATTCCTGTAAAAAGTTTATTGAAAGGAATGCAAACATTCTTTTTTGTTTAGGTGTCCTTCGACATGTAAACACAATACCTGAAAAACGGAAAGGTACATATCCAATTTTTAATATATATTGATTATAAAGACGTGTGTGTGTGTTGATGCTCTAAAATCCACGCCATTTGACCTACAGCTACAAAGATAATTAGAATGTGGAACTGTGGACATTGGGATTATTTTTTTTTGAAATGCTAATTAGAGTCTTAGTTCAAGGTAATACAAAAGTTTGACGGTTTTTCGCCGTAACATTCGATAATGTTGCAAGACCAAACGGAATTTTATATCGCCTTAAAATTCAAAAAATTGTCTTTTGAATGTTACCAATTTTTTAACATGTGAAATAAAGTTTAAAAAAACATTTTAAGCATATTGCCAAGAATTTATTCCACAAAAAATAAAAGATGAGATTGAACTTTCACGGGGACGTTGTGCTTGCATGGAAAAAAGGTAGCTTTTAGAACCTATTGCTGTGAAGTTCGCGAAAGCTCAAATTAAAGATTATGTTCACTTTTACTGCAAACTGTACTTTGAAAGTTGTATTTTTTGTACGTGTTTGAAAGAAACTAAGTAAGCATGAAACATGATATTTTCTAGAAAGATAGGTGCAAGAAATAGATTTCTGTGAACTTTTAAATATCTATATTACTAATTCAATAATTAAGTATAACTTAAGGCAACCAAGGTTTATATATGCGCAGGTTATCTGCTCAAAACAGGTTTGAATAAGTTAGCATTAGGCATATACATCTAATAAGAAAAATGGCCTGAATAAAGTAAAAAATATTATTTCAAATAGTTTGAATCAATAAATATTTAGATGAACTACGAATTTAATATTTTTATACAGACTCTATTCTCTATGAATCATGTTTAGTAAAATACTGTTAGTTTCTTTAACTTGAAATTTAAAATAAAAAGAAATTTTAAATATAAAGAAAAATCTCTTATGTGATTAAAACTGATTCAAAAAAATATATTATGATTATTTTATAAAAACGCCCTATTTTAAATCACTTCATTGACTGTCTCAAAATAGGTATACCAGTTTGATACCTGTGTTTCCCAAAAACTAATTACCCCAAATTTATGAATTTGTCGATTATCCTAAAATAGCAATATTCAATAATTCATAACTCAATCAGATTTGTGAAATATAGAAACATATAGTTTTTGTTTCGAATTTTTCACTGAATATAATTCCTTCGAATCAAAAGATTGCATAAAATTTAGATATCATAATTTTTTGCAGATGTACATTTACTGAATGTAAAATTTTTAAAAATTGTTTACGTCATTTGAATCTCTTTGAAAATAAAACTAACATTTAGTTTTATAATGAATCAGCTAATTTCTTATTGAATAAATTTTTTTGAGACATTGCATATATTATAAAATAATTTTCTGTATTGCATATAGACATCAATGTTGAACGATACTGTTTTTTTAATTCATATTTTTTAAAAACTTTTTTTCCAAATAGAAATGACTTTGTACTAATAACAGTTTAATCATTTCCGTTGGATAATTTCTTTATTGGAATTTTTCGAGAACTGACAGAAAATTAGAAACTGATGCATAGTATAGTAAATAGCAGCTTAAGACTTCCATAATATTAAGTTATATGAAAGTCAGAATTTGAAGCTTGGTGTAGGTAAAAGCTAATCTGATACAAAATTACATAAACAGATTAATTGAAAATTTAAGCTAGCATTAATCTTCGTCGATTAACTCATCGTCAAAGGGGGCTAGTATACAATAAATATTCAGAGTTAAAAACATAATTACGTAACATTGAACACCATACAATTAAAATAAAACAAAACACAATTCAACGTAAACGTACTGCTACCATTTTTATCTGCACCCCCCGAAGAAAAGAGAGAACTCAGAAGACAAAAAAGTAGGTATATTAACAATTCTTTTGTTTATCTCTAGCATTTATTACGGCTTCTTAATCTTCCAAGTATAGATAAGCACGCCTGTTTTTTGGCCAGTTCGTGTAAAAATTTTGGGCATACTTTTAGGTCGGCAATAAATATATAGTTAGGAACATATTAACGTAAAATTTAACATCTTATAAATTTAAACTGAGGAAAATAAATAATTCAACTTAATCGTTACTGCTACCATTTTTATCTGAGCTACCATTTTAGAGAGAGAGAGAGAGAGAGACTCCCTTAATATTCAGTTATATAATTATCGAAATCTGAAGCTTAAATATTTTGCTGAAGAACCTGTTTAGAGACCAAGTTACATAAAAAGTTTCATTGAAAATTTAAGCAATAGATCATGAATGACGGCGAACCAACTGGTCGCTGATACAATAAATATATAAAGAACATATTTATGTAAAATTTAACACATTACATAATTAAAATAAAAAATAATAATTTAGCGCGATCGTCGCTGCATTCTTTTTTATTTGTCCCTCTCCCCACACCCCCAAAAATATTGAGAACTCATAAAATAAAAATGTAGTATTAACATTTCTTTTTCTCTCTCTGGAAATATTACCGTTTTTAATCATCCAAACATGGTTAACCAGGACTTTTTTTGGTCTGTTTAAGCAAAAAGTTTAGATCGGTTTTCCTAGAATCCAGTGTTATTCCAAAAATTAAGTATTGCATTTGGGCTTTAAGTAGGAATGTCTGTACTGTGATTGGAACTTGTATTTTCTTTGCGCTCGTTGTGATACGGATGTTATACTGTATCATAACGGACATTACAACAACTGGACATTAGTTCAGTTTCTCTTAGCTGCATAAATTTATTGCACCAAATCCAGTAGCGAAGCGTAGAATAAAGTACCACAATTGTCCGTGCCTTTACTTCCTTACGAGGAAGTTTTATGTCTTTTATATATGGGGGAGAACTTGTGCTTTACTACATTGATATGAAGTTTAAATCTCCTTCGCAAACCAAGCTCGTATTGTATCGAATTGATTGGAGTAATAGGATTGTAATTAGAGTAATTGGTATAATAGGACTTTTTGGTTGTCTCATCATTTTGAGACCAAAATAAATCCAAAAATATTTCGTCTTGGTACCTCTCTCTCAAAATCTGTCTTTCCTGGCATTTTTACCCTCCTATCCCCTATCTCTTCACCACTATTAGGATAATCTTTATCAGACAAGTTATTTTTAAAATTATAACTTATCTTCTGATTAAAGATTAGGGGACTTCTGCCCCCTGCTGGTTTTCTCTCGCCAACGCCGAATGTTATCCGATACTGTGCGCGATGTTTCGTCACTTCCAGTGAGCAAATTTCTAAACTTCACTGGTCATTTATTCAATGCTTTAAATTGAATCTTCCCCTGATGAGAGCATACATTTGTTGATCAGCATATTTCCAATTGAAAACTCAAAGATCCATAGTGAGAACATTTTTGCTCATATTTTAAATATCTAAATATTGATTGAGTTTTTCACGTTTTGCCGCCAACATAGCAGCTTCACAATCATCTTTTCTTTCCAAATTGACAGATTCTCGGTCGATCTTTCTTTGCTTTTTTTTAAATCTGATATCGCTAGATGCCCATTACTATTAAAAAAGCACTGTAGTGTTAACACGTGTTTGTTTAGGCATTCAATAATTCAGACGATTGCTAGCTGAAAGAAGAAAAATTTCCGTTTTTTGAAAAAAGCAAACCGGAAAGCTATTCGTTAGTATTGCCCCAAAGAGTGTGTTTAAAAGTAGAATTAGTAATTAATAATGTTTTAAATTCATTTGTGTCAATTTGGTGTTAAATAAAGCCGTCTATTTCTTAATTTTTGAACCTTTCACCGTCAAGAGCAATATAAATACTTACTACGACGTAATAATAATTACTATTAAATATTGCAAGCAATACCGGCAAAACAAACCTCAATTTTCAAAAGTCAGATAACTCGGTGTCTACCAATTTCAAAGCGAATAAAGCACAATGTTTTTATAATTTTTTTTTGTTTAATGGAGGAAATTTTGCGTCTTTGCTATGTTGTTTCTTGAACAGGTGCGATTGCTATATTTATTGCTAGTGTGAAAACAATGACTGAGAAATACAAATTTAAAATGAATTGATAAGAATTTAATGTCATGCTGGTGTTCAGTAGGCGTTTCATGAGCGGTCCCGTTCCATTCATCACCGTTCATAATAGCAAGACCCAAACTCAAACAGTTCTCGTAGAATCGCAAACTGCCATGTCCATCATTCTAAACCAAAACATTTAATATTGATATTCTTATTAATACTCTTACTCGTTTTTTGTTAAATATGAAGCATATAACAATTTTCTCCATATTGATTCTTCATATGATTATTTCGGGATTTACGTCAGCTGGAAGTCACAAATTCCTGCACCCCGATATTTCAAACAACTAGAGTATGTAACTTTCACTCTTATAGCTTTGAATTATACTTTTCCATTACAACATTGTCTAAAAGGCGACTGTTAAAAGTAAGTCATAATTTCCGTGAAATGACTAAATAAACCCAAGTCAAATTCATAGTGAATCTGCTTTAAATTTAAACATGACTTAATTTATATCTCTACTAGAAATAAAGATGAATGTGTGTTGCTCCTCAACAGGCCACTTTTATTTACAACTACCATTCTTTGCACATATGTACTTTAGAAAATGCAAATGTGCCACTTGAAGCGATTTTTTTTAAAATTTTTTATTAAAATTTAATTTAAAAATATGAAGCGAAATTTTAGCGTTTTTCTTCATTAATTCTAGAAAATATAGAAAAAAAATCTCTTTCTAAATTATTTTTTTAAATTTCGAAAAATTATTATTTCAACTGCACCAGTTTTGTTTGCGGAATAATTTATAGCCTATGGCAACGTCGAATGCAAGAGAAATTATTCCCTTTAAAAAAATCTAAATTTAAATAATCGTAATTATGTTTAATTCTCTTTGGAAAGAACTTTAAATATTGAACTTTATGAACATGCAAAGATGATGCGACGGCTAATTACTTTGCATTGTGACAAAAGAAAAAAATAAGCATCATCGTCGTTTCCTGACCGTCAAAGCAATCCAGGGAGACAAGGTTGATCTGATAGAAAAATAGCCGGAACCGCCGTTAATCGCGAGGTTTGTTTAGTGTAATTTCACTTACACTGTTTAGCCTTCTTTCGTCAGAAAAAAAAAAATCTCATGTTTTTATAGTGTTTGTTTCGGAACGGGCATTCACCTTTTGGGATTCCAAAACGTAAAATCATCAGGTGTTTTCTAGAAGGGACTGCGAGAAGTTGTTGCAAGTAGAGTGGAAAACAATTGGTTTCAGGGATTCTAATTATGCTTACTTTCGTATGAAGTGACAGAAATTTTTTTAAATAAAAACCTCGGATTTCTTAAAATTTTAGAAGAAAGATTTCACAATGAAATGACAACTGAAATTGACGATACACAGAAAGCTATCAAATTTCATATCAAATTTGGATGGCGTGATACGTAAAACGGTGCCTTTTGTAAGCATAGCATATCTTCACATATAATAAGTAGAAGCGAGGAACTTTGTTAAATTTGGTCGAGGTCTTTTTTAAATATCAATACAATGAGAGTAATGGAGGAAGGGGAGACCCGCGAAAAGGACTGTTCATTAGAAATGCTCACCCATATTCTCTAATAAAAATGTTATTACCACGCCTCATTTGTGGAAGATCATGAATGCCTCGATGTTAAGGTTTTAATTATCAGATTCCCACTTATGAGCATTTTATGCTTCATTGAATCATAAACAAAACCGATTATTCATTTCAGAGGCCTTTTAATCAAACGACTGAAGCCAAAAGTTGATACAGATACACAATTTTTTTAACGAAATCAGTAATAAATTTTTGTAGCGGTCACATAACTTTACTATCTTCTCTTTTGATACGACAGATGGCGCTGCCTTATTAACTTCAAGGTATATTTCCCATGATCCTTCTTCTTAGGGGTGGTAATTAGATTGTATTCTAAGTGAGTGTCGTGTATTTTCGTGTTTGTCTCGTGAAATTTGGAGCTTAGAGAATATTTAAATAACTGTTCCTGAAACTCGTCTGTTATTTTCATCTACGTCATAATGAAGTTATGCAGAGTCTCGTGCCTCTACAATTTCATTTATGTAAGTTGTTACGGTTTTTGGGGGGTTTATTGCGTTGCGAATGCATAGACGGATAGGCAAACAGGCCATTTTTGAATTTGCTTCAAAATTTGAATTTTTCCTGAATACTATACATTAGACACAGAAAATGCTTTCCAAATATTACTGATCCAGCTCATTGGTTTTTGAAATTATTGAATTTGTTATCACTCAAACAAAAAAAATGATATAAATGGATTTTATACAAAATTTATCAGAAAAATCTATAAATTTGGTAAAAGTCGTACATTTCATCGGTCGAACCCAATTCATTTTTGAGTTATCATTTTTGCAGCTAGACGAAGTAACAGATATAACTCGATAAACCTGTTTATCAGGTTGAGGGAGGTATGGAACGTGACAATTCGTCAAAATTGATGATTGCGATGATTTTTTTAATCCATCGTATGCCATAAAGTAAAGAATAAACAACTTTATCTCAATTTTAAATAAGTTTTTTACTTTAAATATATATTATTATACATTATTTATGCTATTAATAAAAATGAATGTGTTTGTGTTGGTGCTCGGCAGGCCACATCATTTGATTTACAGATACCACATATTTCGCACATATATTTCTTGGAGGATGGGAATTTACACTTCAAAATGATTTTTAAATTTAAACTAAAATTTTAATTCATTAAAAGTAAATTGAATTTTGCTGTTTTCCCACATTAACTTCCGAAAATATCACGGCATAAATTTTTTTTACATTGTTTTAAAATTTAAAAAGTTGTTAATTTAGTGATATCATTAAATAAATGTGCAAGTTTTCTGAATTTTGGTAATATTTAAAAATTAATTTTTTGCTTAAATTTAAAAAATAGATTACAATGTCACCCTGAAAACGCTTTCATTGTTTCATCAAATATTTAATAGTGAGATTTTCTGCCATTTTTGACAGCTTTAAAAGGTTTGATCATGTAACCGTATAATTTATAAGACAAAAAAAAATGTAAAGTTATAATATTGTGTAATATTATAACTTCATAATATAACAACTTATTAATATATTGTCTGGCTTATTTATTGTATAAATAAATAAGCCAGACGTTTTTAATATCGCTATAATTTTAAGAGATTATCAGAATGAGAAAGCTTCAAGTAGACATTAAATAAATCTTAGTATGGCATGGTATTGATGACAGAGAATTTGGAAGAATCGTAGACATGAAATTATATCTAAATGCTAAATATAAACAAAATATAATCAATATATCCTGCGAACCAACTGGTTGCTTTAGAGGACAAGAAATAATTCTGTGTTTATTTTCGCAATTTACTTCAGTAATAATCTAATTAGGTTGCATTAAAGCCAATTTAATATGTAGTTAGAGATGGATTCAACCAAAAAGTATTTTTATTGATGCTGTGATGCCATGTGTCTTGTTTCCATTCGTTAGAAATTGAACAGAAGATGTAAAAGATAATATGATCTGACATTAATGAAAATGACAAATTAATGGTTAAAACTACTCTGTTGTTGGAAATTATGAACATCAAGATTTATAAATAAAGCTCTAATTGAAATTGAAAAAAGAATCAATATATCCAATAAACGTCTAGACATCTCGTGTATATTACATAATGGTAAAGGTAACTTCACAGCCTTGTATTTATTCTAAGCTACATGTTAAAATACACTTCTCCAAAACTCGATTCTGACGTAATCCATCTATAAAAAATGTATTTTCCAGAATGAATTTTGGAAAATGAGAGTTATCAATTTTAATTTGAGTGAAATTGTTTCAAATGCTGCTGATCTAAGTGTCAATATGATATATTTGATTAGTTTATTGCAGCATAAAGTATATGCATTTTTCAAACACAATACAAATGAAACAATTGATAAACGATAAATAATCGAGACGCTCGTAATTTTTGTATGCATTTATACCAAAAGTACAATGAATACGTTAAAAACGTATATCAAATCACTTTTAAATATTTCAAGTTTAAAAATTTTTTTGTACTAAGATTTTTTATTTGATTTTTTTTGTAATTCTTTTTTCAGTTTTAAATATTTTTAATATAATTCTTAAACAAAACAATTTTTACAAAACAAAATTAATTTTTAGTAAACAAAAATATATATATACATATCACAGAAATGCTTCTTTAAATCACAGAAAAAAGCTCCTCAATAAATATCACAGATATGCTTATTATCACAGACAAAATATCACAGATATGTTCATTATTAAAGACAAAATATCACAGATATGCTTATAATCACAGACAAAATATCACTGTCAAAAAATATCACAGATAGAGAAATATCACAGTCAAAAATATCACAGAGAAAGGGAAGAAATATTTAAAAAAATTTGAAAGTGTGAAAAAAAACAATATTTAAATTATATATAAAATAGATATGATTCAATCATAATAAGAGAAATTTTTAAAAATTGGAAAGGATGAAAAAAAAACAATATTTAAATTATATATAAAATAGATATTATTCAATCATAATAAGTCTTTTGTTTTAAAGCTTTTGGGTTCATCACTTCGCTCTGGTGACAGTTAGAAAGGCTTCTGATTTCTTCTGAACTGTTGCTAATAAATGATTTGGGACTCTTTTCATTTCATATTGTGTAGATTTATAACAATGATAATTTAATCGATGATATTTTAAATTTAGATAATTATACTTTTGCAGTTTTTTTTCCTTTTTCTATTGCTTTATGGTTCCCTCCCCCCTCCCCCATTTCTAAATTTTTTAAAAACCTTTTTTTTTTTTTTTTTTTTACTTTTTTTTTTTTTTTTTGCTTTTTCTATCGTTTTTTAAATTTTTTTGTTATTTTCGTCATTTTTAAAATTTGGAGTCTTCTTTAATGCTTCAGTAATAAAGAAATTTGATTTTGACGAGGCAATTCTTCCAATTTAGATGCAATTCCAATTGATATAATTTTCTTCTATTTCTATTTCAAGTTTTTTGGTCAGATTTTTATTATTGATTTGAATTTTTTCGGAATGATATGGCGAATTTTGTTATTTCTCTCTCCATCAGTTTTTTAATGGGTACTGATCTGTAATCTCATCTGTTGAAATTAGAATTAAAATATCATTACATGTATATATACATAATATAAAACGTGATTTCGTGAATAACATTAAACAAAAGTCGTGGAGTTCCTTAGATATTTTTATTCTTTACTAGCCGCCTTTGCCTACCAGCCGGTTCGCCAATCTTAATGTTCGTTAAAATTTTAATAATTAAATATTTTATGCAATTCCTACTTTAATAACTTCTTCATCAAAATATTTTAAAACTTCAAATTTTGATAGTCATATAATTTACTCATAATATTATAAAGGCCTTCAGTCATAACGTAATATGTATCTCTCTAAATTTCTGTTAGCTCCCGTAGAATTTATTCCTTAAATTAAAGTGGAAAGGAGTAATCTGCAATTAATGTACTAATATTTTTTACTGAAACAAAGCATTTTTTTTATAATATTGTTACAAAAAATGTTCTTTTACAAAATACCGTCTATCAATCATAATAACGTAACACATTTAATCGCTATAGTTCAGGAGCTTGCTTGCTGTCTAATCCTCTAAAATCTTTTACTTGTCGGCGACTCCGACTTCTGACGATACACACGACTTCTTCTCTGCAGCTTCAGAGTGCCCATCTTTTATAGCTCCGGTAGGCGGGGCTATAAATTCGAATTATTCGAAATTATTTTTTAATCTGTGGTGTTATTTCACTCCGTATTTCCGTCATTGCATATTCCATCCAATAGTTCGTTGTGTTCTTTTTATGCATTAATTGCTTAGGTAAAAGTAAATTGGGAATATTTTGTGAACCAGACCGAACAAAAGAATGTGACAAAAAAAACAACAATAATTATGACCGTTTCTATTGCCTACATTGGAAACCACTTCGAACAGGAAAAATGGTCTGCATGAAGTAAAGAATATTATTTAATGCAATTTAACTCAATAAATATTCTGACAAACCATGAATTTTATGTTTTTATAACAGATTTATCTACTGTTGAATCATGTTTAGTAAAAAATATTTTTTTGAACCAATATTTTAAATAAAAAGAAAGATTTTCGTTTTTGTAACTGACACTAGTTCATATTTGGCCATCATTATCTTATATAAACGTGCGATTTAAGATTTCTTCATTGAACGTTTCAAAATGGATAAGACAGTTTGCCCTGATTTTCCCCAAGACTGAATTACCTAAAATTATGAAATGACTGATTGTTCTGAAACTGTGACATTCAAACATTTATAATTCACTCTGATTTGACCTCAGAAGAGAGATACATTCTTTTAAATTCAATTTAAATGTTCTTGTGACAAGAAAATGTCACTGAACGTCGTTCTTCAGAACCAAAAGACTGAAAAAAAAATTATGATTTTTTTTCTGAAGCACATTTATTGACTGAAAAAAAAGAAATATTATGATTTATGCCTCCTATTATATCCGTTTGAAAATAAAACCAAATATTTAAGTTTAATGAGAAGTCAGATAAATTCTTATTAGAAAAGTTTCTGAGGCATTGCGTAGACTATAAAATATTATGTTGTACACATGACACATCAATGCAGAATGATTCTATTTTCTGTACTCATATTTTAAAAAAAAATGCTTCGTTTCAATAGAAAGGGTTTTGTTGTAATTGTAGTTTAATCACTTCTGCTTCAATTTATAGTTACATTTTACAAGAACGAACAGAAAAGGGAGACAATACTAGTAGTACATAGTACAATAAAATAGGACATAAACAACAGCATAAGGCTTCCTTAATATTATTTTATATGACTTTCAAATTTTGAAACTTAAAAAGTTTCTTGAAGACGCTATTTAGAGATTAAATTTCATAAAAAGTTTGATTGAAAATCTACGCGATCATTAATCCTGTTCAACCACTTGATCACCAGAGGAAGTATATATACACGATAAATACACAGAGTTAAGAACATATTCACTTAAAATTTAATACTTATATAAATACAAGAAAACATAAAATAATTTCGCGTAATCGACATTGCAAAAATTTCTACTTGTCCGCCCCCCCCCCCTCAAAAAACGGAAGAAACCCTGAAAATAAAAAATAAGTATATTAATATTCCTTTTTTTGATTTATCCTTTGTTACAGCCTGTAATTTTCAAACCACGAATTTTTTTGGTCAGTTTGAGTAAAAAGTTTGGACATACTTTCGTGAATTGTTTTACAATTATTCCTTATTAATTAAAATTTGACCAATATAGATATCTAGATATGCTTATAAATATTAATTGAGGGTTAAGGTCAGGAAACTGCGGAGGATGATAAAACGTTTTATATGCTCGATTTTTTTTCAATGTGCCATTTTTATGTATGTTCCAGATTGTTATGTTGGAAGATCCAACTTGATGAAAATACTCACATTCTCCATGTTAGGAGCAACATTTTCTTGCAAGGTAGTTTGATAGCCAATATCATTCGTTATAGACTCGATAAATACAAAATCTTCGACCCTCCACCACACATTCCCAGATTACAATAGAGTAGCCGCCGTGTGTGAATTCCGGATTTGAATTATAATTATATAATTACATTATATAATTATATAATGTAATCATATAAATTTCAGCATTTTTTTGTAATATTATGTAATATTTTGCGCCATAAATATGCTTTTTTAATACAAATGTATTTTTCAATGAACCACTTAGGTGAATAAGCTTATATGCTGATATTATTACTATTGAATCATTTTATCTACAGTTTAGTGAAGAAACGCAATATGCATATGGGAACTTTACCTATGAATTGACTTTGTATTAAAGTTCGTCACAGATTTACAAATTTAACTCTTTAAAGGGTGATTTTTTTTCTAGTCATATTATGTTAAAATATTTTTAGGCTTGAAATCAGAATAAGAAAAGGGATTTATTTAACTTATTAGATAAATTTAATTTGATTAATTAATTAATAATTAAGTATCAAATCAAGACGCATCATTTTGTGTAAAATAAAGAACTAAAGCATCTAAAAAAATTTGTCGGAACTTATGTCAACCTACATAAATTCATACAAAGATTGATAAATTTGGTGGGAAGCATACTTTCCACGGCCCTAGAAAGGGTTAATATAAGTTACAAAAGTGGAATTTCAACCATCTAGATCTTTCGTTATAAAAATATCAAATTTATGAGTTGGACCAGAACTTGTTATATATTTACAATTTGATGAATTTGGTCCAGAACTTTTTATAAACTTACAAATTGATGAAATTGGTCCAGAACTTTTTATAGATATGCGGGTTTTGTGCTAAAATATTCCTTCTTTACGTTTATATTTCATTTTTATTTGTTGTATTTATTTATTTAGAGTTAGATTGAGATTAATCAGGATTACATGAATGTGATTAAGTAGACGAGCCATCTGTTAACAGGTTTGTTTCAGAATTTGATTCGAATCTATTCATGAGACATTAAAACTGTCCTCCGAGTTTTACCGATCTAACCCACTGAAATAAACAAAAGGCATTTTGTTCAAGCTTTGATGGAAATATTCAAATTTTGTAAAATCTCATACGCCGACTTCAATTACTTTTTGAGTGTACAGGCAGTGGGAGATAACTCGAAAAATATGTATTTTCGGACTGAGGTTGAACTGAAAACAGCCGATTTATCATAATATTGCTTTCGAATAATGTTACGATTGCGATACTTTTTTTTCGATATTTCGTACATGAGAAAATAAAAAATAAACATCTTTCTTTTATTCATAAAAAATTCAATTTGAAATACATTAATGTATATATTTTACAACAATAAAGATGATTGTATGTCTGTGTTGATTTTTTACATTCCATTTCGTTTGACCCTACAGCTACAAAAATTGGAACATACGTATACATGTACTTAGACTGTGGGCATCTGTATTTCGGAAGAATTCTTTTAAAAATTCAGTTAGAATTTTAATAAATTTGAAAATTAAGAGGAATTTTGGATTTTTTCCAAAATAATTTGCGAAAATGTTGCTGAACGAAAAATGAATTTAGCACCTTTATAAAATATAAATTTTTTTCTTTCTAATGATTCAAATTTGATAGGCCTGAAAGTTTTTCTGAATGTTGAACTTTTTTCAAAGAAGAATTTTATCCATAATTTACTACAACAGATTAGAACAGATGAGCCTTGAAAATGAAACCGTTTTAACATACGAATACTTATTCGTGTTTTTTTTTTAATTGATGAGAACGTGGGAAGTATTCTATTTAACTCTTTATTTACGGACAGTACTTAAAAGTACCATTTAAATCTGGCTTATATCTTCGTAATATGACACTTTTTGATGATGGTATTCTAAAGAAAACGGAGAATGTAACCCAAATAGCAAGAAGTTAATATATGCTAAATGTAGCAATTAAAAATATTTATAAATAATTAAATTAAGATATTTATATTAATTAAAATATTTTTCTAGGGTTCCCTGGGATTATTCTGCATGAAAACTTAACTACTAGTGCAAAAATGAAGATGAAAATTTGATGGCAACATAATTCAGTAAATAAAGTGTTACTATCTATGCAGTTGACGAATAAAAAATAAAATTATAATATCGCGAAATATTGAATACAGACGTACCGGATATTTTCATTTTTAAGAGCATAATAATGCTAAGGGACTGTATCTATTAGAAATATTTGTTGATACAATAAATAAAATTTAGTAAGACAGTTAAAAGAGCATACTGTTAATGACAGACATTTTAGACATGAATTTATATCTAAATGATTTATCTGACGACAAATCCGTTTAGTGTTCCCTGTCAACCAGCTGGTCTCTTGAGGCGACTAGTAAGAAACTATTGTTTTCGTTTTTGTAACTAATCTCAGTAATAAGTCTGTGAGGTTACCATAAAGGCATCGATAATATGTAAAACGAGATTGATTTAACCAAACAAATACTTTTTTATACACGCTGTGATGCCATTTGCCTTGCCTACATTAAGTGAAAATTAAAAAAGAACATGCAAGGGGCATTTAATATAATACGGCACTAATATAAATGGCAACTTGAAGCTTAAAATCACCTTCTTGGCAGAACTAATGAACATCAAAGTTTGTAAAAAGTTTCTAAATGGAATTAAAAAAGAATCAATATACTCAATGAACCATCTAGGCATCTAGTGAGCATTACATAAATAAGGTTGATTTCTTCAAAGCATTATATTTATAATGAAAGTTAAAATACACTTCAAAAAAATTCGACAAGGGACATCTACCTATAAAAAATTGTATTTTTAAGCTTGCATTGTGGTAAACGATAACTATTAACTTGAGTAAAAAATTCTTTAAACGCTGCTAATCTACGTGTCGGCATGATATATTAGATTAGTTTAATAATGCATGGAGTATTTGTATTTTTCAAACACAATATAAATGAAGAACTCATATGAACTATAAATAATTGAGACGCTCGTAATTTTTTTATGTATTTATTACATACCAACAATACATTCGATACGTTAAAAACGTACATAAAATCGTTTTATAACATTTTTTTGTGGAAAGTTTTTTTATTTAATTTTTTAATATATTTTTTTGTGTTTAAATATTTTTTGACATAATAATTATTTTTTATAAAACAATAAAAAACTATATACATATCACAGAAATATTTATAAATATCACAGAAAAATAAAATAAAATATCACAGAAAAATAAAATATCACAGATAGGCTTGTAAGTATCACAGACAAAGAAATATCACAGATAAGCTCATAAATATCACAGAAATGCTTGTAAATATCACAGAAATGCTTGTAAATATCACAGATAAGCTCATATATATCACAGAAATGCTTGTAAATATCACAGATAAGCTCATAAATATCACAGAAACGCTTGTAAATATCACAGAAATGCTTGTAAATATTACAGATAAGCTCATAAATATCACAGAAACGCTTGTAAATATCACAGATAAAAAAGAAATATCACAGTCTAAAAATATTACAGAAATGCTTTAAATATCACAGATAAGCTCATAAATATCACAGAATGCTTGTAAATATCACAGATAAGCTCATAAATATCACAGAAACGCTTGTAAATATCACAGACAAAAAAGAAATATCACAGAAATGCTTGTAAATATCACAGTCTAAAAATATCACAGAAATGCTTGTAAATATCACAGTCTAAAAATATCACAGAAATGCTTGTAAATATCACAGGAAAAAATAAAATATCACAGGAAAAAAAAAAGGAAAAAAAAGATCACAGACAAAAAAAAAATATCACAGTCCAAAAATATATCACAGTTAAAAGAAAGGGAAAAAAATTTGGAATTTAGATAGATTAAAAAAATATTCAAATGATATGCAAAAATAAATATTGTTCAATCATAATAGTTCTTTTTTTTTTCTTTCGCTTTATGGCTGATCACATTGCTATGGTGACACATTAGAATTGCTTCTGATTTCTTCTAAACTGTTTTTAACAAATGAATTCGGTCTATTTTTTTATAGCTTTTTTTCATTTTGTATAAATTTGACGGATGAGAACTTTAATCTTGGCTCAATGATATTTTAAATTTAGATAAGAATGCTTTTGCCGTAGATTTTTTTTTTTTTACTTTTTCCTAATACTTTATGGATTTTTTTTCTTCTTTTATCCGTTTTTTTCCCTTTTTTTTACTTTTTCCATCGGTTATAAAATTTTTTGTTGGTTTCTTCATTTTCAAAATTTGAAGTCTTCTTAAATGATTCAGTAATGC
Organism: Argiope bruennichi; assembly: GCF_947563725.1. NCBI lineage: Eukaryota > Metazoa > Arthropoda > Arachnida > Araneae > Araneidae > Argiope > Argiope bruennichi. Next base: position 22,236,849 of record NC_079154.1, on the reverse strand, counting down.
AAGAATTTTAATTTTGATGAGACAATTCTTCCAATTTAGATCCATTCGCAGTTAATATAATATAATTCTTCTTCTATTGTTTTTTTTGTTAGTTTTTCTTTTATCTTCAATTTTTCCGGAATGATTCAACGAATTTTGTTAGTTCTCTTTCCATGAGTTTGTCTAGGGTTTCTGAGCTGTAGTCTATTGGAGAATATGCTTGAAAGGCCGTTGATGCATCTTCTGATATTTTAGATTGAGATTTCGAGGATTTTTTTTCTTTTTCGTTGTTCTCTTCCAAAAGGATATCTAAATATTTTAAAGTTGGCCAAAAATAAATAACGTCCCAGTATGAAAAAAATATTATTCTAACAGCAAACCACAGCAATGTGAGCAGCATAAGTTTTTCCAATAATTTCGATTCCATTTTTGTCAGATAAAGTTCCAATATATTAAGCCAGACGAGTTTTTATTTATTGATTTCAGAATTTGCTGTGCATAGGTCAAATGTATTTTTGTATTCTGATTAGTTTTATGTCTTGCAAAAGAAACAATAAAGTTTCAACAATGTCCGTTTTCCAACAATACACAATTCGTTATATTTTGCTATTGACTACAATTATAATATCAATTAGATTTTAGAAGATGACACTGTTTACAACAATCGAAGTGATTTCAGTTACTTTGTTATTCAATACCTCATTGTTTTATATTTTCTTTATTACTTTCTCCTGCCCTAAGCACAAAGTCAGAAAGTGTTATAATTGTCATAAGATTATAGTTCGAAATTTCGACAAATCCACAAGTTTGAGAGCTCTTAGAATCAGAAAAACACATTTTTTTTGTGATTATATCTATGGTTCAAGTTGGTTTTGAATACAATAATCGATTAACGCATTGAGAATAGCAATCAAATTTTGAATTTTAATTTTAACACCACTTATATACATTCCTGTAAAAAGTTTATTGAAAGGAATGCAAACATTCTTTTTTGTTTAGGTGTCCTTCGACATGTAAACACAATACCTGAAAAACGGAAAGGTACATATCCAATTTTTAATATATATTGATTATAAAGACGTGTGTGTGTGTTGATGCTCTAAAATCCACGCCATTTGACCTACAGCTACAAAGATAATTAGGATGTGGAACTGTGGACATTGGGATTATTTTTTTTTGAAATGCTAATTAGAGTCTTAGTTCAAGGTAATACAAAAGTTTGACGGTTTTTCGCCGTAACATTCGATAATGTTGCAAGACCAAACGGAATTTTATATCGCCTTAAAATTCAAAAAATTGTCTTTTGAATGTTACCAATTTTTTAACATGTGAAATAAAGTTTAAAAAAACATTTTAAGCATATTGCCAAGAATTTATTCCACAAAAAATAAAAGATGAGATTGAACTTTCACGGGGACGTTGTGCTTGCATGGAAAAAAGGTAGCTTTTAGAACCTATTGCTGTGAAGTTCGCGAAAGCTCAAATTAAAGATTATGTTCACTTTTACTGCAAACTGTACTTTGAAAGTTGTATTTTTTGTACGTGTTTGAAAGAAACTAAGTAAGCATGAAACATGATATTTTCTAGAAAGATAGGTGCAAGAAATAGATTTCTGTGAACTTTTAAATATCTATATTACTAATTCAATAATTAAGTATAACTTAAGGCAACCAAGGTTTATATATGCGCAGGTTATCTGCTCAAAACAGGTTTGAATAAGTTAGCATTAGGCATATACATCTAATAAGAAAAATGGCCTGAATAAAGTAAAAAATATTATTTCAAATAGTTTGAATCAATAAATATTTAGATGAACTACGAATTTAATATTTTTATACAGACTCTATTCTCTATGAATCATGTTTAGTAAAATACTGTTAGTTTCTTTAACTTGAAATTTAAAATAAAAAGAAATTTTAAATATAAAGAAAAATCTCTTATGTGATTAAAACTGATTCAAAAAAATATATTATGATTATTTTATAAAAACGCCCTATTTTAAATCACTTCATTGACTGTCTCAAAATAGGTATGCCAGTTTGATACCTGTGTTTCCCAAAAACTAATTACCCCAAATTTATGAATTTGTCGATTATCCTAAAATAGCAATATTCAATAATTCATAACTCAATCAGATTTGTGAAATATAGAAACATATAGTTTTTGTTTCGAATTTTTCACTGAATATAATTCCTTCGAATCAAAAGAATGCATAAAATTTAGATATCATAATTTTTTGCAGAAGTACATTTACTGAATGTAAAATTTTTAAAAATTGTTTACGTCATTTGAATCTTTTTGAAAATAAAACTAACATTTAGTTTTATAATGAATCAGCTAATTTCTTATTGAATAAATTTTTTTGAGACATTGCATATATTATAAAATAATTTTCTGTATTGCATATAGACATCAATGTTGAACGATACTGTTTTTTTAATTCATATTTTTTAAAAACTTTTTTTCCAAATAGAAATGACTTTGTACTAATAACAGTTTAATCATTTCCGTTGGATAATTTCTTTATTGGAATTTTTCGAGAACTGACAGAAAATTAGAAACTGATGCATAGTATAGTAAATAGCAGCTTAAGACTTCCATAATATTAAGTTATATGAAAGTCAGAATTTGAAGCTTGGTGCAGGTAAAAGCTAATCTGATACAAAATAACATAAACAGATTAATTGAAAATTTTAGCTAGCATTAATCTTCGTCGATTAACGCATCGTCAAAGGGGGCTAGTATACAATAAATATTCAGAGTTAAAAACATTTAACACCATACAATTAAAATGAAACAAAACACAATTCAACGTAAACGTACTACTACCATTATTATGTCCTCCCCCCGAAGAAAAGAGAGAACTCAGAAGACAAAAAAGTAGGTATATTAACAATTCTTTTGTTTATCTCTAGCATTTATTACCGCTTCTTAATCTTCTAAGTATAGATAAGCATGCCTGTTTTTTGGCCAGTTCGTGTAAAAATTTTGGGCATACTTTTAGATCGGCAATAAATATAGAGTTAAGAACATATTAACGTAAAATTTAACATCTTATAATTTTAAACTGAGGAAAATAAATAATTCAACTTAATCGTTACTGCTACCATTTTTATCTGAAAGAGAGAGAGAGAGACTCCCTTAATATTCAGTTATATAATTATCGAAATCTGAAGCTTAAATATTTTGCTGAAGAACCTGTTTAGAGACCAAGTTACATAAAAAGTGCCATTGAAAATTTAAGCGATCGATTATGAATGACGGTGATCCAGCTGGTCGCTAAAGGTTGTTACTATACAATAAATATTTAGAGTTAAGAACGTATTTACGTAAAATTTAACACATTACATAATTAAAACCAAAAATAATAATTCAGCGTGATCGTCGCTGCATTTATTTTTATTTGCCCCTCCCCTCCCTTCCCCCCCCCAAAAAAAATAGAGAACTCATAAATTAAAAATGTAGTATTAACATTTCTTTTTTTCCCTCTGGCAATATTACCTCTTTTAATCATTCAATCATGGTTAACCAAGATATTTTTTGGCCAGTTTAAGTAGAAAGTTTAGATCGGTTTTCCTAGAATCCAGTGTTATTCCAAAAATTAAGTATTGCATTTGGGCTTTAAGTAGGAATGTCTGTACTGTGATTGGAACTTGTATTTTCTTTGCGCTCGTTGTGATACGGATGTTATACTGTATCATAACGGACATTACAACAACTGGACATTAGTTCAGTTTCTCTTAGCTGCATAAATTTATTGCACCAAATCCAGTAGCGAAGCGTAGAATAAAGTACCACAATTGTCCGTGCCTTTACTTCCTTACGAGGAAGTTTTATGTCTTTTATATATGGGGGAGAACTTGTGCTTTACTACATTGATATTAAGATTAAATCTCCTTCCCAAACCAAGCTCGTATTCTATCGAATTGATTGGAGTAATAGGATTTTAATTGGAGAAATTGGTATAATAGAACTTTTTTGTTGTCTCATCTTTTTGGGACTGAATTAAATCAAAAAATATTCCGTCTTGGTATATCTCTCTCAAAATCTGACTTTACTGGCACTTTTATCTTCCTATCCCCTATCTCTTTATCACTGCTAGTATAAACCTTATCAGACAAGTTAATTTTAAACTTATAACTTATCTTCTGATTAAAGATTAGGGGACTTCTGCCCCCTGCTGGTTTTCTCTCGCCAACGCCGAATGTTGTCCGATACTGTGCGCGGTCTTTCGTCAGTCCCAGTTAGCAAATTTCTAAACTTCACTGGTCATTTATTCAATGCTTTAAATTTAATCTTCCCTTGCTAAGAGTATACATTTGTTGATCAGCCTACTTCCAATTGAAAACTCAAAGATTCACAGTGAGAACATTTTTACTTATATTTTAAATATCTAAATATTGATTGAGTTTTTCACGTTTTGCCGCCAATATAGAAGCTCTACGATCATCTTTTCTTTCCAAATTGACAGATTTTTGGTCGGTCTTTCTTTGTTTCTTTTTAAATCTGATATCTTTATATGTCCATTACTATTAAAAAAGCACTGTAGTGTTTACATGTGTTTGTTTAGGCATTCAATAATTCAGACGATTGCTAGCTGAAAGAAGAAAAATTTCCGTTTTTTGAAAAAAGCAAACCGGAAAGCTATTCGTTAGTATTGCCCCAAAGAGTGTGTTTAAAAGTAGAATTAGTAATTAATAATGTTTTAAATTCATTTGTGTCAATTTGGTGTTAAATAAAGCCGTCTATTTCTTAATTTTTGAACCTTTCACCGTCAAGAGCAATATAAATACTTACTACGACGTAATAATAATTACTATTAAATATTGCAAGCAATACCGGCAAAACAAACCTCAATTTTCAAAAGTCAGATAACTCGGTGTCTACCAATTTCAAAGCGAATAAAGCACAATGTTTTTATAATTTTTTTTTGTTTAATGGAGGAAATTTTGCGTCTTTGCTATGTTGTTTCTTGAACAGGTGCGATTGCTATATTTATTGCTAGTGTGAAAACAATGACTGAGAAATACAAATTTAAAATGAATTGATAAGAATTTAATGTCATGCTGGTGTTCAGTAGGCGTTTCATGAGCGGTCCCGTTCCATTCATCACCGTTCATAATAGCAAGACCCAAACTCAAACAGTTCTCGTAGAATCGCAAACTGCCATGTCCATCATTCTAAACCAAAACATTTAATATTGATATTCTTATTAATACTCTTACTCGTTTTTTGTTAAATATGAAGCATATAACAATTTTCTCCATATTGATTCTTCATATGTTTATTTCGGGATTTACGTCAGCTGGAAGTCACAAATTCCTGCACCCCGATATTTCAAACAACTAGAGTATGTAACTTTCACTCTTATAGCTTTGAATTATACTTTTCCATTACAACATTGTCTAAAAGGCGACTGTTAAAAGTAAGTCATAATTTCCGTGAAATGACTAAATAAACCCAAGTCAAATTCATAGTGAATCTGCTTTAAATTTAAACATGACTTAATTTATATCTCTACTAGAAATAAAGATGAATGTGTGTTGCTCCTCAACAGGCCACTTTTATTTACAACTACCATTCTTTGCACATATGTACTTTAGAAAATGCAAATGTGCCACTTGAAGCGATTTTTTTTAAAATTTTTTATTAAAATTTAATTTAAAAATATGAAGCGAAATTTTAGCGTTTTTCTTCATTAATTCTAGAAAATATAGAAAAAAAATCTCTTTCTAAATTATTTTTTTAAATTTCGAAAAATTATTATTTCAACTGCACCAGTTTTGTTTGCGGAATAATTTATAGCCTATGGCAACGTCGAATGCAAGAGAAATTATTCCCTTTAAAAAAATCTAAATTTAAATAATCGTAATTATGTTTAATTCTCTTTGCAAAGAACTTTAAATATTGAACTTTACGAACATGCAAAGATGATGCGACGGCTAATTACTTTGCATCGTGACAAAAGAAAAAAATTAGCATCATCGTCGTTTCCTGACCGTCAAAGCAATCCAGGGAGACAAGGTTGATCTGATAGAAAAATAGCCGGAACCGCCGTTAATCGCGAGGTTTGTTTAGTGTAATTTCACTTACACTGTTTAGCCTTCTTTCGTCAGAAAAAAAAAATCTCATGTTTTTATAGTGTTTGTTTCGGAACGGGCATTCACCTTTTGGGATTCCAAAACGTAAAATCATCAGGTGTTTTCTAGAAGGGACTGCGAGAAGTTGTTGCAAGTAGAGTGGAAAACAATTGGTTTCAGGGATTCTAATTATGCTTACTTTCGTATGAAGTGACAGAAATTTTTTTAAATAAAAACCTCGGATTTGTTAAAATTTTAGAAGAAAGATTTCACAATGAAATGACAACTGAAATTGACGATACACAGAGAGCTATCAAATTTCATATCAAATTTGGATGGCGTGATACGTAAAACGGTGCCTTTTGTAAGCATAGCATATCTTCACATATAATAAGTAGAAGCGAGGAACTTTCTTAAATTTGGTAGAGGTCTTTTTTTAAATATCAATACAATGAGAGTAATGGAGGAAGGGGAGACCCGCGAAAAGGACTGTTCATTAGAAATGCTCACGCATATTCTCTAATAAAAATGTTTTTACCACGCCTCATTTGTGGAAGATCATGAATGCCTCGATGTTAAGATTTTAATTATCAGATTCCCACTTATGAGCATTTTATGCTTCATTGAATAATAAACAAAACCGATTATTGATTTCAGAGGCTTTTTAATGAAACGACTGAAACCAAAAGTTGATACAGATACACAATTTTTTAACGAAATCAGTAATAAATTTTTGTAGCGGTCACATAACTTTACTATCTTCTCTTTTGATACAACAGATGGCGCTGCCTTATTAACTTCAAGGTATATTTCCCATGATCCTTCTTCTTAGGGGTGGTAATTAGATTGTATTCTAAGTGAGTGTCGTGTATTTTCGTGTTTGTCTCGTGAAATTTGGAGCTTAGAGAATATTTAAATAACTGTTCCTGAAACTCGTCTGTTATTTTCATCTACGTCATCATGAAGTTATGCAGAGTCTCGTGCCTCTACAGTTTCATTTATGTAAGTTGTTACGGTTTTTTGGGGGGTTATTGCGTTGCGAATGCATAGAGAGATAGGCAAACAGGCCATTTTTGAATTTGCTTCAAAATTTGAATTTTTCCTTAATACTATACATTAGACATAGAAAATGCTTTCCAAATATTACTGATCCAGCTCATTGGTTTTTGAAATTATTGAATTTGTTTTCACTCAAACAAAAAAAAAATGATATAAATGGATTTTATACAAAATTTATCAGAAAAATCTATAAATTTGGTAAAAGTCGTACATTTTATCGGTCGAACCCAATTCATTTTTGAGTTATCATTTTTGCAGCTAGACGAAGAAACAGATATAACTCGAAAAACCTGTTTATCAGGTTGAGGGAGGTATGGAACGTGACGATGCGTCAAAATTGATGATTGCGATGATTTTTTTAATCCATCGTATGCCATAAAGTAAAGAATAAACAACTTTATCTCATTTTTAAATAAGTTTTTCACTTTAAATGTATATTATTATACATTATTTATGCTATTAATAAAAATGAATGGGTTTGTGTTGGTGCTCGGCAGGCCACATCATTTGATTTACAGATACCACATATTTCGCACATATATTTCTTGGAGGATGGGAATTTACACTTCAAAATGATTTTTAAATTTAAACTAAAATTTTAATTCATTAAAAGTAAATTGAATTTTGCTATTTTCCCACATTAACTTCCGAAAATATCAAGGCATAAATTTTTTTTTACATTGTTTTAAAATTTAAAAAGTTGTCATTTTAGTGACATCATTACATAAATGTGCAAGTTTTCTGAATTTTGTTAATATTTAAAAATTAATTTTTTGCTTAAATTTAAAAAATAGATTACAATGTCACCCTGAAAACGCTTTCATTGTTTCATCAAATATTTAATAGTGAGATTTTCTGCCATTTTTGACAGCTTTAAAAGGTTTGATTATGTAACCGTATAATTTATAAGACAAAAAAAATGTAAAGTTATAATATTGTGTAATATTATAACTTTATAATATAACAACTTATTAATATATTGCCTGGCTTATTTATTGTATAAATAAATAAGCCAGACGTTTTTAATATCGCTATAATTTTAAGAGACTATCCGAATTAGAAAGCTTCAAGTAGACATTAAATAAAACTTAGTATGGCATGGTATTGATGACAGAGAATTCGGCGGAATCGTAGACATGAAATAATATCTAAATGCTAAATATAAACACAAATATAATCAATATATCCTGCGAACCAACTGGTTGCTTTAGAGGACAAGAAATAATTGTGTTTATTTTCGCAATTTACTTCAGTAATAATGTAATTATGTTGCATTAAAGCCAATTTAATATGTAGTTATAGATGGATTCAACCGAACAGTATTTTTATTCCTGCCGTGATGCCATGTGTCTTGTTTCCATTCGTTAGAAATTGAACAGAAGATGTAAAAGATAATATGATATGACATTAATGAAAATGACAAATTATTGTTTAAAACTACTCTGTTGTTGGAAATTATGAACATCAAAATTTATAAATAAAGCTCTAATTGAAATTGAAAAAAGAATCAATATATCCAATAAACGTCTAGACATCTCGTGTATATTACATAATGGTAAAGGTAACTTCATAGCCTTGTATTTATTTTAAGCTACATGTTACAATAGACTTCTCCAAAACTCGATTCTGACGTAATCCATCTATAAAAAATGTATTTTCCAGAATGAATTTTGGAAAATGGGAGTTATCAATTTTAATTTGAGTGAAATTGTTTCAAATGCTGCTGATCTAAGTGTCAATATGATATATTTGATTAGTTTATTGCAGCATAAAGTATATGCATTTTTCAAACACAATATAAATGAAACAATTGATAAACGATAAATAATCGAGAGGCTCGTAATTTTTGTATGTATTTATTACGTACCAAAAGTACAATGAATACGTTAAAAACGTACATCAAATCACTTTTAAATATTTCAAGTTTAAAAATTTTTTTGTACTAAGATTTTTTATTTGATTTTTTTTGTAATTCTTTTTTCAGTTTTAAATATTTTTAATATAATTCTTAAACAAAACAATTTTTACAAAACAAAATTAATTTTTAGTAAACAAAAATATATATATACATATCACAGAAATGCTTCTTTAAATCACAGAAAAAAGCTCCTCAATAAATATCACAGATATGCTTATTATCACAGACAAAATATCACAGATATGTTCATTATTAAAGACAAAATATCACAGATATGCTTATAATCACAGACAAAATATCACTGTCAAAAAATATCACAGATAGAGAAATATCACAGTCAAAAATATCACAGATAAAGGGAAGAAAAATTTTAAAAAATTTGAAAGTGTGAAAAAAAAACAATATTTAAATTATATACAGTTGACAAAATGTTTATTTGTACACTTCAATTTTGGAATATTATAGCAAAATAAAATAAGGTAACTAAGTTAAAATTGCAGAAATATATTTTAGTGAGGTAAAATAAGAATAGAATATCAACAAAAAAACAATCACATAAACTTTAGTTGATTAATGAATAAAACTTTATAAAAACTATACAAAAAGAGTATTTGTACACTTACTTAGTGACAAATTTTAAAAATAATTATAATTATTTTATAGAAATTTAATACTTTGTATGCATTCCATTGGCTTTTACAATTGCTTCAAGACGTCTTGACGTTGATTCTATTAACTTTTTGGTGGTTTCTCGATCTATTTCTTCCCAAGCTTCCATGAGTGCTTCTTTCAAACTATTTTTACTTGTAATATTTTTTTTTCGGACTTGAGCATCCAATAGCATCCACAAATTTTCAATTGGATTTATATCCGGGGATTGTGGTGGAGTTTCAAAGCGTCTTAGGGCATTATAAAGCAACCATGATTTAGTAACTATCGCAGTGTGTTTTGGATCGTTATCTTGTTGGAATAAGAAAGTGTCACCGATACCCAATTTTCTAGAACTATCTAATTAGTTATGCCGCAACACATCAATGTAACCTAGAGCTGTCATTTTTGCGTCAATAAAGTGTAATTTTCCAACACCACCATGAGCTAAACAGCCCCAAACCATCAAATTTCCACCACCATGTTTCAGAGTCTGAAGAACATTTTTACTATCAAGGGCTGTTTTATTTTTTTTGCCAGATTTTTCGGATACTAGGGGGTAGAAAAATTTCAAACTTACTCTCATCTGAAAAAATAACCTTTTTCCAGAAGTCCATCGGTTTGCCTTTGTATTTCATAGCAAATTCTAGACGCTTCTTTCTATTTATTTCAGAGATTATTGGGTTTTTTTCTTGGAGTTCTGCCTTTTAAACCAGCACTATGTAACACATTTCTTATTGTTTGAGAGGTCACTCTAATGTTAGAAAATGCGAGAAGGTCATCTGCAATTTTCTGAGCAGAAATTTGTAGTTTTCTAATAGCTGCTTTAACAATACTTCGTTTATTTCTTGAAGTTAATTTACTCGGGCCGCCTGGCCTGCCTTCATTTTCAACGCGTCCAGTATTTTTATATTTTCTTACGATGTAACCAATAGTTGTAAAGGGTAACTTAACCATCTTTTGAATTTCGCGATAAGATTTTCCACTTTTATTAAGGTTAACAATATGAGTTCTCATGTCTAAAGAGACTTCTTTTGATTTCGTGGCTATTTCTCAACTTTTCTCTGCGAGTGACCTTCACTGTTAAAAAAGATAACCTTCAATGTTTAAAAAAATACAAACTATCCAAAAAATTAACTATAATGTGAAAAATTACATGAAATGATAGTAATATTTACCGGAGATATAGGTGTACAAATATACTTTTTGCAAGAAATTTTCCAAGTTTGTAAGATTTAGACTTTATTTTCAATTATTTCAAAATATTTATTTCGTTTACTTGTAAATAAACAACAAACTCACGATCACACGTCGCAATGAATAAAATAGCTGCTTATATGTTTCTAAAACTTTAAAAAAAAGTGGTGTACAAATAATCATTTTGCCTACTGTATAAAATAGATATTATTCAATCATAATAAGTCTTTTTTTTTTTAAAGCTTTTGGGTTCATCACTTCGCTCTGGTGACAGTTAGAAAGGCTTCTGATTTCTTCTGAACTGTTGCTAATAAATGATTTGGGACTCTTTTCATTTCATTTTGTGTAGATTTATAACAATGATAATTTAATCGACGATATTTTAAATTTAGATAATTATACTTTTGCAGTTTTTTTTTAAACTTTTTCCATCGTTTTTTAAATTTTTTAGTTTTGTCATTTTTAAAATTTGGAGTCTTCTTTAATGATTCAATAATAAAGAAATTTGATTTTGACGAGGCAATTCTTCCCATTTAGATGCAATTCCAATTGATATAATTTTCTTCTATTTCTATTTCAAGTTTTTTGGTCAGATTTTTATTATTAATTTGAATTTTTTCGGAATGATATGGCGAATTTTGTTATTTCTCTCTCCATCAGTTTTTCAATGGGTACTGATCTGTAATCTGATCTGTTGAAATTAGAATTAAAATATCATTACATGTATATATACATAATATAAAACGTGATTTCGTGAATAATATTAAACAAAAGTCGTGGAGTTCCTTAGATATTTTTATTCTTTACTAGCCGCCTTTGCCTACCAGCCGGCTCGCCAATTTTAATGTTTGTTAAAATTTTAATAATTAATTATTTTATGCAATTCCTACTTTAATAACTTCGTCATCAAAATATTTTAAAACTTCAAATTTTGATAGTCATATAATTTACTCATAATATTATAAAGGCCTTCAGTCATAACGTAATATGTATCTCTCTAAATTAATGTTAGCTCCCGTATAATTTATTCCTTAAATTAAAGTGGAAAGGAGTAATCTGCAATTAATGTAATAATAGTTTTTACTGAAACAAAGCATTTTTTTATAATATTGTTACAAAAAATTTTCTTTTACAAAATACCGTCTATCAATCATAATGCAGGGTGTCCCATGGAGCCAAACACCGCATCGTAGCTGAGCCCTCCGGAGCGAATTCTAGCCAGGCTGGTCCGTTTTACATTATGAACTTTTTCCGTCGAGTTAACCGAATATCAGAATTGTCCACCAGTGCCTTCCGGAGTCTTCTTGACAACCAGGGATTCGCCTTCGTCGGCAGAGCTTTCACGGGAATACCGATTCCTGGCTCATCCTCATCACTCGAGAATTGACCGCAGCTCTCCACGCAGGATCTTTTGAAGAGGGCATCTGCCTTTTGCGGGAAGGGTTCCTCGGCGATGACATAACTGATCCGGATGCACAGAAGATTCTTTGGCTCCTTTTTGCATCGCACTCCTATGCAAATCCACCGAAAGGTTGAATTCTTTAAGGAGATCTAGGCCGATACTACAGGGATCAGCGATTCCAGCCACGTAATCTTCATCCATATCACTACGCAAGATGTTAAGAGGCTGGCAGAGAGGCTGTCCCTTTAACCTTTGGGACGAATCCAATCCAAACAGGGTTGTATTAACTCCTGCATCCATAGGCATCGAGCACGGGTCGCCACCAACAGACCCGCCCAAACAGAGTTCATCTTCTCCATCCCCAAGTGTTTTCTCCTTCGATTCCCCTTCAGGGGACTTATTCGGAGAAGCCTGTTTCAGCTCTGCCATTATTTGACAGTCTCCCTGTCTGTGCATTATTTAATAATATTTTAAAGCATAAAAAAACATACAGCGAATTGAATTGATTAGCTATGTACGCAAAGACGCGAAATGAATTGGCGTGTAAAACTGACATAATCTGTGTAATTGTTTACGGCTAGGGCTGCGTTTAATATTAGTTTGCGGTAACTCTCAGAATGGAATGATAGGGCGGATAGGAGATCATTGTTGACTTATATAGAGACCATGAGTTTCTTGTGAAATAGAAATGGGCGAAATCTAACTGGTGATTGTGGCTGGGTGATGGATCAATTTTTTCTCATATCACTTTAACTATAGATTGGTGGTTTAAATGTATCGTTTCTTTTTGTCATATATATATATGTATATATTAAAAACTCTCTGAATATCACGGCTTTCGAAATTATTTGGTAATCTGTGGTGTTATTTTACTCCGTATTTCCGTCATTGCATATTCCATCCAATAGTTCGTTATGTTCTTTTTATACATGAATTGCTAAAGTAAAAGTAAATTGGGAATATTTTGTAAACCAGACCGAGCAAAAGAATGTGACAAAAAAACAACAATAACTATGACCGTTTCTATTGCCTATATTGGAAACCACTTCTAACATACTTCTAACAGGAAAAATGGTCTACATGAAGTAAAGAATATTATTTAATGCAATTTAACTCAATAAATATTGTGACAAACCATGAATTTTATGTCTTTATAACAGATTTATCTACTGTTGAATCATGTTTAGTAAAAAATATTTTTTTGAAACCAATATTTTAAATAAAAAGAAAGATTTTCTCTTTTGTAACTGAAACTAGTTCAGATTTGGCTATTCTTATCCTATAAAAACGTACAATTTAAGAATACTTCATTGAACGTTTCAAAATGGATAAGACAGTTTGCCCTGATTTTCCCCAAGACTGAATTACCTAAAATTATGAAATGACTGATTGTTCTGAAACTGTGACATTCAAACATTTATAATTCACTCTGATTTGACCTCAGAAGAGAGATACATTCTTTTAAATTCAATTTAAATGTTCTTGTGACAAGAAAATGTCACTGAACGTCGTTCTTCAGAACCAAAAGACTGAAAAAAAATTATGATTTTTTTTCTGAAGCACATTTATTGACTGAAAAAAATGAAATATTATGATTTATGCCTCCTATTATATCCGTTTGAAAATAAAACCAAATATTTAAGTTTAATGAGAAGTCAGATAAATTCTTATTAGAAAAGTTTCTGAGGCATTGCGTAGACTATAAAATATTATGTTGTACACATGACACATCAATGCAGAACGATTCTATTTTCTGTACTCATATTTAAAAAAAAAATGCTTCGTTTCAATAGAAAGGGTTTTGTTGTAATTGTAGTTTAAACACTTCTGCTTCAATTTATAGTTACATTTTACAAGAACGAACAGAAAAGGGAGACAATACTAGTAGTACATAGTACAATAAAATAGGACATAAACAACAGCATAAGGCTTCCTTAATATTATTTTATATGACTTTCAAATTTTGAAACTTAAAAAGTTTCTTGAAGACGCTATTTAGAGATTAAATTTCATAAAAAGTTTGATTGAAAATCTACGCGATCATTAATCCTGTTCAACCACTTGATCACCAGAGGAAGTATATATACACGATAAATACACAGAGTTAAGAACATATTCACTTAAAATTTAATAACTTATATAAATACAACAAAACAAAAAATGATTCAGCGTAATCGTCATTGCAAAAATTTCTACTTGTCCGCTCCCCCCCCCCTCAAAAAAGGAAGAAACCCTGAAAATAAAAAAATAAGTATATTAATATTCCTTTTTTTTCCTTTATCATTTGTTACAGCCTGTTATTTTCTAAATACAGACAACCACGACTATTTTTGGTCAGTTTGAGTAAAAGTTTGGATTTTCGTGAAATGTTTTACAATTATTCCTTATTCATTATTATTTGACCAATATAGCTATCTAGATATGCTTATAAATATTCATTGCGGTTAAGATCAGGAAACTGCGGAAGAGGATAAAAACTCTTATATGCTCGATTTTTTTTCAATGTGCCATTTTTATGTATGTTCCAGATTGTTATCAAGTTGGAAGATCCAACTTGATGAAAATACTCAAATTCTCCATGTTAGGAGCAACATTTTCAGCAAGGTAGTTTGATAGCCAATATCATTCGTTATAGACTCGATAAATAAAAAATCTTCGATCCTCCACCACACATTCCCAGAATAAAATAGAGCAGCCGCCGTGTTTGAATTCCGGATTTGAATTATATAATGTAATCATGTAAATTTCAGTATATATATATATATATATATATATATATATATATATATATATATATATATATATATATATATATATATTTTGTAATTTTATGTAATGTTATGCGCTATAATTATGTTTGTTAATACAAATGGATTTTTCAATGAACCACTTAGGTTAATAAGCTTATATTCTGATATTAGTACTATCGAATAATTTTATCTACAGTTTAGTGAAGAAAACCAATACGCATATGGGAAATTTACCTATGAATGGACTTTGTATTAAAGTTCATCACAGATTTACAAATTTAACCCTTTAAAGGGTCATTTTTTTTCTAGTCATTTACACTATAATATTTTTAGGCTTGAAATTAGAATAAGAAAAGGGATTCATTTAACTTATTAGATAAATTTAATTTCATTAATTAATTAATTTGGTTAATTAGTTATCAAATCAAGAAACATCATTTTGTGTAAAATAAAGAACTAAAGCATCTAAGTTTCTGTCTTTCTAAAAAACACTTAACTTATGCCAGCCTACATAAATTCATACAAAGATTGATAAATTTGGTGGGAAGCATACTTCCCACGGCCCTAGAAAGGGTTAAAATAAATAACAAAAGTGGAATTTCATCCATCTAGATCTTTCGTTATAAAAGTATCAAATTTATGAATTGCTCCAGAAATTTTTATAAATTTACAATTTGATGAATTTGATTCAGAACTTTTTATAGATATACTGGTTTTGTGCTAAAAAAACTCCTTCTTAGCGTTTTTATTTTTTATTCGCTGTATTCATTTATTTACATTTAGATTGAGATTTATCACGACTACATGAATTTGAATGCACAGATAAGTAGACGACCCATCCGTTAAGGGATTTGTTTTAAAATTGGATTCGAATCTATCTATTAGACATTGAAGCTGTCCTCCAAGTTTTACCGATCTAACCCTTAAGTTATCGTATTTGTTTGCACCGAAATAAACATAAGGCATTTCGTTCAAGCTTTGATGGAAATATTCAAATTTGGTAAAATCTCATGCGCGGACTTCAATTACTTTTTGAGTGTACAGGCAGTGGGAGATAACTCGAAAAATATTTATTTTCGGACTGAGGTTGAACTGAAACCAGCCGATTTATCATAATACTTCGTTCAAATAATGTTACGATTGCGATACTTTTTTGGATATTTCGTATATGGGAAAGTAAAAAATAAACATCTTTCTTTCACTCATAAAAAAGTTCTATATCAAATACATTAATGTATATATATTACTAACAATAAAGATGAATGTATGTGTCTAGGCCGCGGTGGCCTGGTGGTAAGGTCTTGGCTTGTGAGCCGTATTGTTTCAGGTTCGAGACCCGATTCCTCCGAAGAAACGTTGTGTTAGGGGGTCTGTTGCACGTTAAATCCGTCATGCCAAACGTCCTCCCGCTGGTGTGGAGAGGGGGGGGGGTGATAGTTCAGGTATCGTCCTCGTCATCTGACCGCGGTTCAAAATGACAAGGTACGTTCAAAATAGCCCTAGTGTTGCTTTACAACGGGACGTTAATAAAACTAAACTAAACTAAACTAAGCTAAAGAATGTATATATGTGTTGATGTTTTATAAGCCTTTTCGTTTGACCTTACAGCTACAAAAATTGGAACATATATGTACCCTTGGACTGCAGGCATCTGTATTTCGGAAGAATTTTTAAAAAAATTCTGTTAGAATTTTAATAAATTTAAAAATCAAGAGGAATTTTGGATTTTTTCCAAAATAATTTGCGAATATATGGCTGAACGAAAAACGAATTGAGCACCTTTATAAAATATAAAATTTTTTTTTCTAATGATTCAAATTTGATAGGCCAGAAAGTTTTTCTGAATGTTGATCTTTTTTCAAAGAAAAATTTTATCCGTAATTTACTACAACAGATTAGAACAGATTGGAGTTGAAAATGAAACCGTTTTATGGAATACTTATTCGTATGTTTTTTTTTTATTGCTGAAAACGTAAGAAGTATTCTATTTAATATCTCTGCAGTTTACATGACGAGTAAAAAATGAAGTTATAATACCTCGAAATTTAGATGTACCGGATATTTAGATTTTTAAAAGCATAATAATGCTAAGGGACTGTATCTATTAGAATTATTTGTGCCGGCGTCCTGCCATAGGGGTAGCGCGTCTTCCCCGTGATCTGGGCGTCCCGGGTTCGAGTCCCGGTTTGGGCATGGTTGTTCTTCTGTTGTTCTATCTGCGAGATGTGTGAATGTGCCCTCATTTAAAAAGGGGTTGTGCAAGCGAATGAGTGATGCGTGAGTAGCAAAGTCGTACTCTTGGCGCTAGTTGGCGCTGCTATAAAAAATAAGAGACCTCCCCCTCAGGTTTAAATCGCTGTCTTCGTAACAGCGGGCTTGTCAGTGGCAAGTGCCATAAGAAACAAACAAACAAACAAGAATTATTTGTTGACACAATAAATAAAATTTAGTAAGACAGTTAAAATAGCATGCTGTTAATGACAGACTTTTTAGACATGAATTTATATCTAAATGATTTATCTGACGACAAATACGTTTAGTGTTCCCTGTGAATCAACTGGACTGTTGAGGCGACTAGTAAGAAACTATTCTGTTTCCATTTTTGTAACTAATCTCAGTAATAATGCTGTGAGGTTACCATAAAGCCACAGATAATATGTAAAATGAAATTGATTTAACCAAACAAATATTTTTTATACACGCTGTGATGCTGTTTGCCTTGCCTACATTAAGTGAAAATTAAAAAAAAAACATGCAAGGGCCATTTAATATAATAAGGCGCTAATATAAATGCCAACTTGAAGCTTAAAATCACCTTGTTGGCAGAACAAATGAACATCAAAGTTTGTAAAAAGTTTCTAAATGAAAATAAAAAAGAATCAATATACTCAATGAACCATCTAGGCATCTAGTGAGCATTACATAAATAAGGTTGATTTCTTCAAAGCATTATATTTATAATGAAAGTTAAAATACACTTCCAAAAAATTCGACAAGGGACATCTATCTATAAAAAATTGTATTTTTAAGCTTGCATTGTGGTAAACGATAACTATTAATTTGAGTAAAAAATTCTTTAAACGCTGCTGATCTACGTGTCAGAATGATGTATTTAATTGGTTTAATAATGCATGATGTATTTGTATTTTTCAAACACAATATAAATGAAGAAATTGTACAAACTATAAATAATAAAGACACTCGTATTTTTTGTATGTATTTATTACATACCAACAATTCATTGGATACGTTAATAACGTACATAAAATCGTTTTATAACATTTTTATTGTACAAAGTTTTTTTATTTAATTTTTTTAATATAATTTTTTTCTGTTTAAATATTTTTTGACATAATTATTTTTCATAAAAAAATAAAAAACTATATGCATATCACATAAATAGTTATAAATATCACAGAAAAAAAAATATATCACAGAAAAATAAAAAAAAATATCACAGAAAAAGTAAAAAAAAAATATCATAGAAAAAATTAAAAAAAAATAATATCACAGAAAAAATAAAAAAAAAATATCACAGAAAATAAATATCACAGAAAAATAAAATATCACAGATAGGCTTTTAATATCACAGATAGGCTTTTAATATCACAGATAGGCTTTTAAATATCACAGATAGGCTTTTAAGTATCACAGAAAAATAAAATATCACAGATAGGCTTTTAAGTATCACAGAAATGCTTGTAAATATCACAGACAAAAAAAAGAAATATCACAGTAAAAAAAAGGAAATATCACAGACAAAAAAAGAAATATCACAGTAAAAAAAAAGAAATATCACAGACTAAAAAAGAAATATCACAGTCTAATAATATCACAGACAAAAAAAATTATCACAGTCTAAAATATCACAGAAATAAAAAAAAATATCACAGAGAAAAGAAAGAGAAAAAAAATTTGGAATTTAGATAGATTAAAAAAAATATTCAAATGATAATCAAAAATAAATATTATTCAATCATAATAGTTCTTTTTTTTTTCGCTTTCTGGCTGATCACATTGCTAAGGTGATAAATTAGAATTTCTTCTGATTTCTTCTAAACTGTTTTTAAAAAAGATTTCGGTCTATTTTTTTATAGATTTTTTCATTTTGTATAAATTTGACGGATGAGAACTTTAATCTTGGCTCAATGATATTTTAAATTTAGATAAGAATGCTTTTGTCGTAGATTTTTTTTTTTACTTTTTCCTATTACTTTATGGATTTTTTTTCTTCTTTTATCCGTTTTTCCCCCCTTTTTTTTACTTTTTCCATCGGTTATAAAATTTTTTTGTTGGTTTCTTCATTTTCAAAATTTGGAGCCGCCTTAAATGATTCAGTAATGCAAGAATTTTAATTTTGATGAGACAATTCTTCCAATTTAGATCCATTCGTAGTTAATATAATTTTTCTTCTTCTCCTATTGTTTTCAAGCTGTTTTTTTTTTTTTTGGTAAATTTTTTTTCATCTTCAATTTTTCTGGAATGATTGAACGAATTTTGTTAGTTCTCTGTCCATGAGTTTTTCTAGGGGTTCTGAGCTGTAGTCTATTGGAGAATCTGCTTGAAAGGCTGTTGGTGCATCTTCTGAGATTTTAGATTGAGATTTTGAAGAATTTTCTTTTTTGATGCTTTCTTCCAAAAGGGTATCTAAATATTTCAATGTTGGCCAAAGATAAATAATGTCCCAGTAAGAAAAAAATGTTATTCTAATTGCAAACCACAGCAGTGTGACCAGCATAAGTTTTTCCAATAATTTCGCTTCCATTTTTGTCAGTTAAAGTTCCAATATAATAAGCCAGACGAGTTTTTATTTGTAGATTTCAGATTATGTTGTGCATAGGTCAAATGTATTTTTACATTCTGATTAGTTTTATGTGTTGCAAAAGAAAAAACACATTTTCAACAATGTCCGTTTTTCAACAAAACCCAATTTGTTACATTTTGCCTTTAACCACAATAATAATATCAATTATATTTTAGAAGATTACACTACTTCCAACAATCGAAGTGATTTCAGTTCCTTTGTTATTAAATATCTAATTGTTTTTTATTTTCTTTATTACTTTCTCCTGCACTAAGTACAAAGTTAGAAAGTGTTATAATTTTCATAAGATTATAGTTCGAAATTTCGACAAATCTACAAGTTTGAGAGCTCTTAGAATCAGAAAAACCCATTTTAGTGATTATACCTATGGTTCAAGTTATTTTTAAATACAATAAGCCATTAACGCATTGAGAATAGTAATCAAATTTTGCATTTTAATTTTAACGCCACTTATACACATTCATGTAAAAAGTTTATTGAAAGGAATGCAGACATTCATTTTCTGTTTAGGTGTCCTTCGCCTAAATGTAAACACAATATCTGAAAAACGGAAAGGTACATAGCCAATTTTTAATTTATACTGATAATAAAGACAAATGTGTGTGTGTGTGTGTGTGGATGTTGATACTCTAAAAGCCACTACGTTTGACCTACAGCTACCAAGTTTAGAACATATATATTTAGGAAATGGGAATGTAGACATTGGGACGACTTTTTTTGAAATGCTAATTAGAGTTTTAGTTCAAGATAATACAAAAGTTTGACGCTTTTTCGCCGTAACATTCGATGATGTTGCAATACCAAAAGGATTTTTACACTGTCTTAAAATTGAAAAAAATGTCTTTTGAATGCTACCAATTTTTTAACATGTCAAATAAAGTCACATGTCAAATACATGTTAAAATATATCTAAAATTAAGTTTTATAATGAATTAGCGAATTTCTTTTTTGAATAAATTTTTTGAAACATTGCATAAATTATAACATTCTGTATTTCATCTGTATGACATCAATGTTGAACGATTCTGTTTTTTGTATTAATATTTTTTAAACTTTTTTTCAGCAAAAATGTTTTTGTATTAATTGTAGTTAAATCACTTCTATTTGAATATTTTTTTATTTAAATTTTACGAGAACTAACAGAAAATTAGAAGCAGATGCATAGTACAATGAATAACAACTTAAAACTTCCAAAATTTTAAGTTATATGATTAACAAAATTTGAAGGTTAAATATTTTGGTGTAAAAGCTCTTCTAATTACATAAACTTACTAAATTACATAAACAGGTTAATTGAAAATTTAAGCTAGATTAATCTCCGTGGATTATCTGGTGGTCAAAGGGAGCTAGTATACAATAAATATGCAGAGTTAAAAACATTTACGTAACATTTAACAACATATAATTAAAATAAATCAAAACGCAATTCACCGTAAACGTACTGCTACCATTTTTATTTGCCCCCCCCCCAAATAAAAAGAGAGAACTCAGAAAACACAAAAGTAGGTATATTAAAAATTCTTTTATTTATCTCTGACATTTATTACCGCTGTTAATCTTCTAAGTATAGATAAGCACGCCCGTTTTTTCGCCAGTTTCTGTAAAAATTTTGGGCATACTTTTTGGTCGCCTGCAAAAAAAAAAAAAAAAGAGAGAGAGAGAGAGAGAGAGAGAGAGACCCTTAATATTCAGTTATATAATTATCAAAATATGATGCTCACATTTTTTGCTGAAGATTCTGCTTAGAGACCAAGTTACATAAAAAGTTTCATTGAAAATTAAATTTAAGCAATCGATCATGAATGACGGCGAACCAGCTGGTCGATAAAGCTTGTTACTATACAATAAATATATAGGGTTAAGAACATATTTACGTAAAATTTAACGCATACATAATTAAAACAAAAAATAATAATTCCGCTTGATCGTTACAGCATTCATTTTTATTTGCCTCCCCCCCCCCAAAAAAATATAGAGAACTCAGAAAATAAAAATGTAGGTGTATTAACATTTCTTTTTTTTTCCTTTGGCAATATTACCCCTTTTAATCATCCAAGCATGGTTAACCAAGACTTTTATTTTGGTCAGTTTAAGCAAAAAGTTTAGATCGGTTTTCCTAGAATCCAGTGGCGTAGCACAAATTAAGTATTGCATTTGCCCTCTCCGTAGGAATGCCTGTACTGTGACTGGAACTTGTATTTTCTTTGCACACATTGTTATAGAGATGCTATAATGTATGATAATGGGCATTACAACAACTGGGCATTAGTTCAGTTTCTCTTAGCTGCATAAATTTGTTGCACCAAATCCAGTAGCGAAGCGTAGAATAAAGTACCACAATTGTCCGTACCTTTACTTTCCTTACGAGGAAGTTTTGTCTTTTATATATGTGTGAGAACTTGTGCTTTACTACATTGATATTAAGTTTAAATCTCCTTCGCAAACCAAGCTCGTATTGTATCGAATTGATTGGAGTAATAGCATTGTAATTGGAGTAATTGGTATAATAGGACTTTTTGGTTGTCTCATCATTTTGAGACCAAAATAAATCCAAAAATATTTCGTCTTGGTACCTCTCTCTCAAAATCTGTCTTTCCTGGCATTTTTACCCTCTTAGCCCCTATCTCTTCACCACTATTAGGATAATCTTTATCAGAAAAGTAATTTTTAAACTTATAACTTATCTTCTGATTAAAGATTAGGGGACTTCTGCCCCCTGCTGGTTTTCTCTCGCCAACGCCGAATGTTATCCGATACTGTGCGCGATGTTTCGTCACTTCCAGTGAGCAAATTTCTAAACTTCACTGGTCATTTATTCAATGCTTTAAATTGAATCTTCCCCTGATGAGAGCATACATTTGTTGATTAGCATACTTCCAATTGAAAACTCAAAGCTCCATAGTGAGAACAGTTTTGCTTATATTTTAAATATCCAAATATTGATTGGGTTTTTCACGTTTTGCCGCCAACATAGCAGCTTCACAATCATTTTTTCTTTCCAAAATGACAGATTCTTGGTCGATCTTTCTTCGATTTTTTTTTAAATCTGATAATTCTAGATGCCCATTACTATTAAAAAAACACTGTTATGTTAACACGTGTTTGTTTAGGCATTCAATAATTCCGACGATTGCTAGCTGAGAGAAGACAAATTTCCGTTTTTTGAAAAAAGCAAACCGGAAAGCTATTCGTTAGTATTTCCTAAAAGAGTGTGTTTAAAAGTAGAATTAGTAATTAATAATGTTTTAAATTCATTTGTGTCAATTTGGTGTTAAATAAAGCCGTCTATTTCTTAATTTGTCACCCTTTCACCGTCAAGAGCAACATAAATACTTACTACGACGTAATAATAATTACTATTAAATATTGCAAGCAATGCCGGCAAGACAAACTTCAATTTTCCGTCTTAGCTATGTTGTTTCTTGAACAGGTGCAATTGCTATATTTATTGCTAGTGTGAAAGCAATGACTGAGAAATACGAATTTAATTTGAATTTATATGAATTTAATGTCATGCTAGTGTTCAGTAGAAGTTTCTGTTCATCACGGTTCATAATAGCAATTTCTTTTTCGCTGTTCATGATCAAGAAAGGAAGAGTTTATAAGTTGAATACGATGCAGTCAATGCTCCAATAAAACTTTTAAAATTTTGTTATACTATTAAATTTTGTTAGTAATTTTGTTTAACTTAAAAATCAACGAATGGTGCAAATTTTTAAAAGTATCTCCAATTCTAACTATTGTACTATTGTACTTTTGTGGTACAATAGTATGTATAAAGGCATACAAAAAAGAAATGAGTGAAGTGCACAATATAATGAACAGAATGGTGTAGGGATTTTAAAATTTTAAGAGTTGCATGTCTCAAAATGAAGTTAAAAAATTTCATAATTTGAGTTTGAAATAATTTTTTTTAATTTAAAAAGTACAATTTAAACATTATATAATTTATATTCTTAATAAACTTTTCCTATAAGATTTAAAAATATCCTCAGTTGAGGAATTAAAAGCATATAGTGATTTAAGTAATAGATATGACGCAAACCAAAATTATTTCTTATTCTTGGAAAACAGGCTTTAAGTTTAAATCTTAATATATATAAATTACGTGTCACGTTGTTTGTCCGCGATGGACTCCTAAACTACTGAACCGATTTTAATCAAATTTGCACACCGTGTGCAGTTTGATCTAACTTAAAAGATAGGATAGCCCTTTTTTTGAATGTTTAATTAGAATTTTAATTATTAATCAAAAACTAACTTTCTCGCCAAAAAACCGCCAAAAATCATTTTCCCCACCGCCAAATGAGTACGGCTTCAGTTTTTTTCCCCAACAATCATGAGGCTAGGCTTAAGATTTTTTGGCTGATTATTTGAAACGATTCTATTTATTTTCTTAATGATTGATGCATTTAAAATTAAACATTGTTAATGAATCGATCTTTCAGATTCATTCTTAAGTACTTTTGAATTAAAATAAAACAGAATAAAGGAAATTAAAAATTTCTAATCTGCATAGCGTTACCCCAACTGGATTAGAAACACTCACGCATTTGCGTTACGTTTCGAATCCGAATGTTCGAATTATTTATGATCCTATCCAAAAACGTTTCTCAGGAATAAGATATCATTTTCCACAATTATTTTTTAATTCATACAATAAATTTGATACGTTGCAACGGATAAAGTATCACGATCTTATGTTTGAATTTTGTATTACTGTGCACGGTGGCAATTCTCAGAAATAAGATATTTTAATTGAAAAGGATTAATTACAAACGTTTTAACGGATCACTGATTAATATAACATACTAAAATTCTGCTTTTTTTAATTATAAAGAAGTTTGGAAAAATATTTGGAGGTGCACACGGATAATTATTACTTTTCGTTTTGAATGAATTCCGATTCTTTATCTGACTGTTTACTAAGAAAAATGTTGTACGGCAATAACATTTGTTACCTTCATTGAATTTTCAATTAAATGATTTTATTTCTTTTGTTAAGGATATCGTAAAAAAGGTAAGTGAACGAGCCAATAATAAGTTCCTCTAATCTCATAATAAAAAAAATATTAACTCATTTGAATGCTAAATGAAATTTAATCTTCTTTTATATAAATTATTGAAGATATGATAATAAAAAAGGGTTACAGTAATCGTTTCAGTTTTTCATTTCTTTACTAATAAACTGCATGTACGTATCAAGTTATGTCAGCTATCATCAACTCAGCTATCATTCACTTCAGCTACAATGCTTATCATTATTTAATAAATGTTTCTGAAACTGATTTCATTTTGTAAATGAATTTTGAATTATTGCAACAGACAAATGTATCAATGACGGAATAAATCTCATGGCAACTTCATGTGTGGAATATAGAACTTTTTTTTTTTAATCTTTCCTTTAAGCTAAGGAAGCCAGAATCTGTATCATTGAAGTTAGAGGATTTATTATACATCATAAAGGGTTTATACTAAGAAGGAAGGTATTAAGAAGGAATAAATTATTTGTTCATTATTTGACAGTCACAATTATCTGTTAGCTCCAAGCGATTCTAACAGATGGCGGTATCTGTTGACTTCTAACAGATGCCGTTGTGTTAAAAGTACCAACGTTTCACATAAGCTACAATTTAATGGCATAACCACCACGTGTTGCCGAGGCTAAAGTATAAGTGAAATTTATTTCGTAGTAAACGCAATACAATGAAATTCAATTGTTCTTACTTTTTCAATTTTTGGTATTAGCATAGCCGACCACGTGTTATTTAGACTAAAGTATAAATTGAATTCATATTATAGTAAAAGTAATACAGTGGAATTCTTCTTGCTTTTTAATTATTAGTGCTTCATTGTTCAACAATCTTTAATTAAAATGCATGTTTAAAACAATCATTCTTATGGCGAAGTGTTGAAACACTTCGATTGTCCATAAACATGCGCGTACAATTGCAAAATGATCCATCAGTACAAATATTTTCTGAACAATTACTAGATATTGGGAACGGTAAAATAGAGCTGCAACCAAATACGCAATGGATTAAACTGTCAGACAATTTCTGCACTGTTCTTCAGGGAAAAAATGAATTGATTCGGAGTATTTTTCCGGATATACAGAGTCATTACTTGAATCATAACTGCCTCAGTGATCGGGCTATTTTGGCAGCCAAAAATGTTGATGTTGACGAAATTAACTTCCAAATACAACAGTTGTTACCAGGCGATCTGATGTTTTTTAAATCAATCGATACTGTTGTTGATGAAAATGATAGTGTACATTTTCCAATTGAATTTTTAAATTCACTAGATATACCTGGAATGCCACCACATAACCTTCGATTAAAGATTGGTTCACCTATTATTCTCCTGCGTAATTTGAATAGAATGTCGAATGCGAGACAAAACATCCACTCTGAATAGAAGGGGGAAGAAAAATTTGCACCTAAAGAATATTCAGTTAAAAAAAATTTCTAAAGTTAAATACTAGTAATTATGTCTAATAATGTAATCATATAAATTTCCGCATTTTTTTGTAATTTTATATAATATTTTGCGCCATAAATATGTTTTTAAATACAAATGTATTTTTCAATGAAACATTTAGGTTGATCTGTACTTATATAAACCTCAATGTGTGTGTGTGTGTTGGCGCTCTACAGACCAGACCGTTCGACATACAGCTACCAAATTTTTCACATGCATACCTTGGAGGTCGGAAATGTGCACCGGGGGTCCCTTTTTTAAAATTTTTAATTAGAATTTTAATTATTAATTAAAAACTAACCTTCCTGCCAAAAAGTCTTTTCATTTCTCCACCGCCAAATGATAACGGCTTTAGTTTTTTTCCCACATTAAAAAGGATAGGCTTAAGAAATTTTCGGCAGATTATTTCAAAGGATTCTGGTTATTTTCTTATTGTTTGATGCATTTAAAATTAAACATTGTTAATGAATCGATCTTTCAGATTCCTTCTGAAGTACTTTTGAATTAAAATAAAACAGAATAAAGGAAATTAAAAATTTCTAATCTGCATAGCGTTACCTCAACTGGCGTAGAAAATTCACGCATTTCCGTTACCATAATTGGTGTTCAAAATTCACGCATGCGCATTGTGTTCTGATTGTTGACAAGGGTACGGACTTGGTTTTGAATTTTTAATATGTTTTCGACAGATTATTTCAAACGTTTCTGTTTATTTTTTTAGTGTTTGATGCATTTAAAACTAAACATTGTTAATGAATCGATCTGTTCATGAAGAATCTGAGAAAGTTTTGTTGAAAAGTTCTTCAGATATTATATAAATTAAGAAAAATATTCTTTAGTTCCCATAAGGTTTAAATGCTCAACGAAAATATTGTTATATTTATTGCAGTTTAATCATTTCCACTTTAATTTAACCCTTTCTAGGGCCGTGGGAAGTATGCTTCTCACCAAATTTATCAATATTTGTATGAAATTATGTAGGTTGGCATTAGTTCTGATAATTTTTTTTAGAAAGACCGAAACTTAGATACTTCAGTTCTTTATCTCACACAAAATGATGTGTCTTGATTTGTTACTTAATTATTAATGAACCAAATTAATTAATTAATCAAATTAAATTTATCTAATAAGCTAAATGAATCCCTTTTCTTATTCTAATTTCAAGCCTAAAAATATTTTGATAGTGACGAAACTTAATATTTTAACACTATACATATAAATTTCTGTAAGAAAATATTAAAATTTCATTAAAAATCTTGCAGACATTCTTTTTTGTTTTTATGTTTCCTTGGTATGAAAACACAATACCTCAAAATATAAAAAGTAAACATTACACACCTGATTTTATTTGTCTATATTGATATAAAGATATGTGTGTGTTGATGCTGTATAGGCTACACCGTTTGACTTACACTTTAAATATGGGACATATATATATATATTGGAGGTTGAGAATATGTACTTCTAAATGATTTTTTTTGTAATTTTGATAAATTAAAAAATAAATTCTTTTAAAAGTTTAAAAAATGATCTTTTTAATGTCTTAGTGCATTAAAAGTTTTAAAATTTCGGTTTAATGTCTGTGTAGTGTTTTATGTGATGTATAAAAAAGTTATAATACCACGAAATTATAAAATAGACGAACCACATATTTACGTTTTTAATGGCGCTGGCCTCCATTCGAAAGATTCATGTTACATAATGAACAGAGTATATGCAAGACAATTGATATAATACATTTTTAATACCTGATCATTTCATAGTATCATGGATACAAAGTTGTAATTTAGAAATTTAAATGAAATGAAAGATAATGCTATTTGGTATGTGTGATTCTAACCAGTATCTCCTATGAACCAGATGGTCGCCAAAGTCTATTAGAATAATTAAGATGAATGCATATTTGTGTCTGTGTATGTTGTTGCTTCATTAGCTTGAGCCTTTGATACCGAATTTGAACCTTGTATATAAATGCTTTAAAAAGTAAAAACATGTGCCTATTACCATTTTTTTTGACATTTGAATTTAATTAATTAAAAGTGAAACTTTGGTTTTTTTCGCTATAATATTTGACATTATTACTTTGATAAATTAATTTTTTACATTATATTAAAATATGACAAAAAAGTCTTTTGAATGACAACAGTTTTTTGACATACATTTCTATTTTTGATCAATTAAAACAATTTTAATATTTATTTTTATAAATAATATTTGATATTATTTAAGCATATTTTCCAACTATTTATTTCCCGCAAAATAAAATTTATTTTGCACAGACATGTTACGCGCTTATGAGAATAATTAGTTTTTTTGAAAGTGTTGCCATAAGATTAACAATAAGCTCAAATGAAAAGATTATGTTCACTTTTATTGCAGACTAAATCTAGGAAGCGGTAAGTTTTAGTACCTGTCAGAATGAAATAAACATAAAATATGACATTTTCTAAAAAGATATAAGTACAAGAAAAAGGGATTGTAAACTTTTAAAATCTATATATTAATAATTCAATACTTTTATAGTATTTATGGCAAACATGATATGTAATATTCTGAATGTCCTCTCTAACCAGGTATCAGTACCTGATTCCTAAAATGCTAGTATTAATCTCATACAATGACGGATTTTGATTTTGATTTGAAGCAAGAGTCTTGGAGTTCTTTAGCGATTTTTATTCCTTATGATTTCGAGGAAATAGTCGACATTTTGTACACTATTAAGATCCTTTGTTCAAGTCCCGGTGAATACTCCACAGGGTAAGAAAAGCTATGCGGAAAGTAGAACAGAAAGGTTGAGAAAATATTTTGAACTTGTACAATTTTAGAAAAGAATTTGACTGCTCAGCGTTTAGAAAATCAACTGATTGCGTGAGAAAAATACGATCAGAAGCAACTGAGAAGTGAAAGATACAGGGAATCCTTTTCAGAGAATAGATTAATGACAAATTGTATAACACACACATATACACACACGCGCGCGCACACTTACAACTGTTTTATAACATAATGTAAAAGAATGAAATGAGAGTGATTTCTTCCGATCGGCTAAGTCAGATGGACCTAATAGTGATCAAACATTCGAATTTTATATTAAATGTGGAAAAAAAATTAAAATATTCTTGATATATCATTTTTTCTCCTTGAATATTCTTTTATGCAAGAATATTGAATAATCCTTTATATAATATAAATATTTCCCTTTTCCCCCCTTTCTTTTAATCTTTAATTTAGTTTTAAAAAACGAAAGCTTGTTCAATTTAACTAGCAGGAATTATCACCCCGTAACTTTCTCTAATAATGACATCAATTTCATCCTACAGTATTGACCTACATTGGTCAATACTGTAAACTTCACAAGTGCTCAGATTTTTATTTTTAGACACCTGCATATGAATTTTGTGTTTCATAGTACAATAAAGTAAACCAAATACAGATTGTAAATGTTCTTTTTTTTGCAATTGATTGAAATAAAAATTTTACATAAAATAACATTTTTTATATCACAATTATGTATTAAATTCCATTCATCTAGGTTACTGTGTTTTTAAATTATGGCGTTTACATTATGTAAATGTACAGATCAACAAACGGTCAACTTTTTGACGGATTTAAATCAAAATATCGATAAATATCTAATTTTAAGTGCTAAATTTGTATACCTTATTTTATTTTATTCTTAGAGCTACTTACTGTCTGTGTACTCTCCTATACTCCAGACGGACAGACTTCATGTCAATGGATTTCATTTAAAATTTGATAGAAATCTACAAATCTGTAGATTTCTATCAAGAATTGATTGTTGAGTTCTAAGAATGGATTGCTATAAAGACCATGCCATCAAATTTCAATTTGTCTAGATCAAGATGTTTTTTACCCATTGTATTCAAACACTTACAGACAGATATAATTGCCAAACTGTAGTTTATGGACTCGGAGAAGTATGAAATGTTGAGACTAATCAAAATCTCGAGTTAAGGTTTTGACGATAATAATGTTTTTCCTTTACATACTTCAATGTACTAGTACGAAGAAATGGATTTTGAGCTCATAAATTATCACATTTTTAATGAATTATAATCAATTTTATTATAAACAGAGGACCATTATGGGAAAATTTTATATTCTTCTTGAATTTCGAACTGAAATAAACATTGTTAGCTTTCTACAAACAGAATGGCATATTCAATTACCTAGCATATTTTCTGATAAAAATTGTATTAATTCCAAATAACAAACAAATTAAATTTTTGAGGGAAGTTCAAAAATACGTTTTCAATAACATTAAATTTATACTTTTGATATAATAATAAAAGAAATAAGAAGAAAAAAAATGAAAGTAACATTTTGCAAACATAGAAGCAGATATTAAAAGGTATCAAAATGCCACTTTTTTCGTTTTAATTGGGAAACTTATCTATAATTTTATGATAACATTATTTTTGATAAACAAGCGAGGCAGTTGACTCGCAATATTCCACAGAATTTGATTATTTATTTTAGAACAGAAAAGGCGGCCTCTCTCAACTTGCATTATTTATTAGATTTCAATTTGGAGAAAACAAAACAAAAAACAATAAAAAAAATATTTGCATAAATATTTCAACCTCATTTGTAACTTCCTGATTGAATTTAGAATGTTTTTTCATTAATTTAGAAAAAAAAATGTATTAATATTATATTTATTCATTGGAATAATCTCACATTATTGAAAATGCAAGTACTCGCCTTGAGGGACAACGTCATTTTTGAGGGGGTGAAATAAAACAAAATCCTATCAGTACTGGCAGTTCTGATTCGAGCAGAAAAGAAATATCACACTATAGCATTAGAATGGATGCAAATGGTTTCAATTCAAAATGAATCTTCTTTATTGGATAAATAAAATATTACTATATATTCTTTTTATGCTTTTAGCTTAAAAGATACTAACCGCCTTCGGCGAGTAGCCCTTCATATTAAAAATAGTAAATGATTCATTTCCCCTACATTTAATCAACGGCCTTTTACCAATTTAAATAACATGATATTTTGAAGAATTCTTGTATAATAAACATAGGACGTACTGAATGGATTAGCTATGTACGCAAGAGAGAATATCACGGATTTTTAAATTATTCAGTAATCTGTGATTTATTTTATTTCGCATTCCCTTCAGTGTTTATTCCCTCAAACATTACGTTGCCTCTTTTTATAAAGTCATTTATTTAAAAGTAAAGAATGAACATTTTGTGAGTTAGACCGAAGGAGAAACTATGGACATACAAACACATACATAAAAATAATCCGACCACTTCCATCACTTGGGCGGAAACCTACCACTGATCACATATTTCTAATAGGAAAAATGGTTTGAAAGAAGTAAAGAATATTATTTTAGGCACTTTCAATCAATAGATATTCTGAAGAACTATGAATTTTATATTTTAATAACATGCTATCTCCTATGAATCATGTTTGGTAAAATTTAATTGTTTTTCAAATTAACATTCTAATTCAAAAGAAAGATCCTCTCTTTTTTGAATGAAACTGATTCAAATTTCGTTATTATTATCTTATGGAAACGTGCGATTTTAGACCACTGCATTGAAAAATCTGCCAAAAAATCCCCAAAACAAAAAAGTAGGTATGTTTTGTTCTGTTATCCTTTGAGACTTTTTATCGCCCTTTAATATTCTGACTATAGATAACCATGAATTTTATTGGTCAATTCGAGCAAAAAGTTTGGACCTATTTTCTTGAAAATGTTTTTCAAACAGTCTTTGTGAATGATTATTTGGCTTATTAAGTTTTTTATATGTGCTTATAAATGTTTAGTGGAATTAATGTCAAGGATCTGAGGAAGAAGGTAAAAATGTCTTATCTGCTAGATATATTAACTTTTCTTTCACATTAAAAAAAATATTTTTCGGATTATTATCATGTCGAGGAACCCAACTGGATGAAAATTCCAAATTCTCAGTGCTAGGTCATTTTTTCCCAGTTAATTAGTAACCAATATTGTTTAGTATAAGATCCGATAAATAAAATTTTTGATCTTTCCTGCCACCATACATTCCCATATTTCAACAGAGCACCCTCTATGTTTATTCTCCGAATCGAATAACATTTCGTAATTTAATAAATAGAGTAATTTGCAGCATTTATTGATATTATAATGCAATATTTTTCGCTATAAATTAAGGGATTCCCTAATACAATGCTTTTTTAATGAACCACTTTTATTAGAATATCAGTCTTCGACTCTCTTATCTGTCGGATTTTTGAAACTGCTGCATAGTGAAGGAAAATGTACATATTGGAAAAGGTTTATGTTATGTTATATATATTTAATCTCGAATTAGAATTACATTTCGTAGTTTAATGAGTAGGGTAATTTTTAGCATTTGTTGGTAAAAAAGTTTTGACAAAAACAAAATTGTGAAATATTTGTGACAAAAAAAAAAAAAAAACAATAACTATGACCGTTTCTATTGCCTATATTAGAAACCACTTCTAACAGGAAAAATGGTCTGCATGAAGTAAAGAGTATTATTTAATGCAATTTAACTCAATAAATATTCTGACAAATCATGAATTTCATGTTTTTATAACAGATTCTCTACTGTTGAATCATGTCTAGTAAAATATAGTTTTTGGAACCAATGTTTTAAATAAAAAGAAAGATTTTCTCTTTTGTAACTGTTACTGGTTCAAATTTGGCTATTATTATCTTATAAAAATGTACGATTTAAGAATACTTCATTGATCGTTTCAAAATGGATAGGACAGTTTGCCCTGAATTTTCTCAAGACTGAATTACGTAAAATTATGAAATGACTGATTGTTCTAAAATAGTGACATTCAAACATTTATATATCGCTCTGATTTGACCTCAAAAGAGAGATATATTTTTTAAATTCAATTTAAATGTTCCGGTGACAAGAATATGTCACTGAATGTCATTCTTTAGAACCAAAAGACTGAAAAAATTATGATTTTTTTTCTGAAGCACATTTATTGACTGAAAAGAATGAAATATTATTTACGCCTATTATATCCTTTTGAAAATAAAACCAAATATTTAAGTTTAATGAGAAGTCAGATAAATTCTTATTAGAATAGTTTCTGAGGCATTCCATAGACTATAAAGTATTCTGTAGTGCACATGACACATCAATGCAGAACGATTCTATTTTCTGTACTCATATTTTTAAAATTTGCTTCGTTTCAATAGAAAGGGTTTTGTTGTAATTGCAGTTTAATAACTTCTGCTTCAATTTATAGTTAAATTGTACGAGAACGAACAAAAAAGAGAGACAATACTAGTAGTACATAGTACAATAAAATAGGACATAAACAACAGCATAAGGCTTCCTTAATATTATATTATATGACTTTCAAATTTTGAAACTTAAAAAGTTTCTTGAAGACGCTATTTAGAGATTAAGTTACATAAAAAGTTTGATTGAAAATCTACACGATCATCCATCCTGGCGAACCACCTGGTCACCAGAGGCAGTAAATGTACACGATAAATAGACAGAGTTAAGAACATATTCACTTAAAATTTAATAACTTATATAAGTACAACAAAACAAAAAATAATTCAGCGTAATCGTCATTGCAAAAATTTCTACTTGTCCGCCCCCCACCCCCCTCAAATAAAGGAAGAAACACTAAAAACAAAAAATCAGTATATTAATATTCCTTTTTTCCTTCATCATTTGTTACAGCCTGCAATTTTCAAAATATAGACAACAACAACTTTTTTTGGTCAGTTTGAGTAAAAAGGTTGGACATACTTTCGTGAAATGTTTTACAAATATTCCTTATTAATTAAAATTTGACCAATATAGCTATCTAGATATGCTTATAAATATTAATTGGGGGTTAAAGTCAGGAAACTGTGGAGGATGATAAAAAGTCTTATATGCTCGATGTTTTTCAATGTGCAAATTTTATTTATGTTCCAGATTGTTATCCTGTTGGAAGATCCAAATTGATGAAAATACTCAAATTCTCCATGTCAGGAGCAACATTTTCTTGCAAGGTCGTTTGATAGCCAATATCATTCGTTATAGACTCGATAAATACAAAATCTTCGACCCTCCACCACACATTCCCAGATAACAATAGAGTTGCCGCCGTGTTTAAATTCCGGATTTGAATTATATAATGTAATCATATAAATTTCAGCATTTTTTTTGTAATTTTATGTAATGTTTTGCGCCATAAATATGCTTTTTTAATACAAATGTATTTTTCAATGAACCACTTAGGTGAATAAGCTTATATTCTGATATTATTACTATTGAACCATTTTATCAATAGTTTAGTGAAGAGAAGCAATATACATATGGGAACTTTACCTATTAATGGACTTTGTATTAAAGTTCTTCACAGATTTACAAATTTAACTCTTTAAAGGGTGATTTTTTTTCTAGTCATATTATGTTAAAATATTTTTAGGCTTGAAATCAGAATAAGAAAAGGGATTCATTTAATTTATGAGATAAATTTAATTTTATTAATGAATTAATTTGTTAATTAATATTTAAGTATAAAATCAAGACACATCATTTTGTGCAAAATAAAGAACTAAAGCATCTAAATTTCTGTCTTTCTAAAAAACACTTAACTTATGCCAACCTACATAAATTGATACGAAGATTGATAAATTTGGTGGGAAGCATACTTCCCACGGCCCTAGAATGGGTTAAAATAAATAACAAAAGTGGAATTTCATCCATCTAGATCTTTCGTTATAAAAGTATCAAATTTATGAATTGCTCCAGAAATTTTTATAAATTTACAATTTGATGAATTTGATTCAGAACTTTTTATAGATATACTGGTTTTGTGCTAAAAAAACTCCTTCTTAGCGTTTTTATTTTTTTATTCGCTGTATTCATTTATTTACATTTAGATTGAGATTTATCACGACTACATGAATTTGAATGCACAGATAAGTAGGCGACCCATCCGTTAACGGATTTATTTCAAAATTGGATTCGAATCTATTCATTAGACATTGAAACTGTCTTCCAAGTTTTACCGATCTAACCCTTAAGTTATCGTATTTGTTTGCACCGAAATAAACATAAGGCATTTCGTTCAAGCTTTGATGGAAATATTCAAATTTGGTAAAATCTCATGCGCCGATTTCAGTTACTTTTTGAGTGTTCAGGCAGTGGGAGATAACTCGAAAAATATTTATTTTCGGACTGAGGTTGAACTGAAACCAGCCGATTTATCATAATATTGCATTCGAATAATGTTACGATTGCGATACTTTTTTTTTTGATATTGCGTATATGGGAAAGTAAAAAATAAACATCTTTCTTTCATTCCTAAAAAGTTCTATTTCAAATACATTAATGTATATATTTTATTAACAATAAAGATGTATGTATGTGTGTGTTGATGCTTTACATTCCATTTCGTTTGACATTACAGCTACAAAAATTGGAACATATATATGTCCTTGGGCTTTGGGCATCTGTATTTCGGAAGAATTGTTTTAAAAATTCAGTTAGAATTCTAATAAATTTAAAAATTCAAATGAATTTTTGATTTTTTTCCAAAATAATTCGCGAAAATATTGCTGAAAGAAATATGAATTTAGCACCTTTATAATATATAAAAATTTTCCTTTCTAATGTTTTAAATTTGATAGGCCTGAAAGTTTTTCTGAATTTTGAATTTTTTTCAAAGAAAAATTTTATCCATAATTTACTACAACAGATTAGAACAGATTAGATTTGAAATTGAAACCGTTTCATCGAATACTTATTCGTATGTTTGTATTTTTATTGCTGAAAACGTAAAAAGTATTTTTTTTAATATCTATGCAGTTTACACGACGAATAAAAAATGAAGTTATAATATCGCGAAATTTCGAAGTACCGAAATTTATGTACCGGATATTTACATATTTTAAGAACATAATAATGCTAAGGGACTGTATCTATTTGAATTATTTGTTGACACAATAAATAAAATTTAGTAAGACAGTTAAAATAGCATGCTGTTAATGACAGACATTTTAGACATGAATTTATAT
This sequence comes from Argiope bruennichi, assembly GCF_947563725.1. NCBI lineage: Eukaryota > Metazoa > Arthropoda > Arachnida > Araneae > Araneidae > Argiope > Argiope bruennichi. Next base: position 22,200,466 of record NC_079154.1, on the reverse strand, counting down.
CTAAATGATTTATCGGAAGACAAATACGTTTAGTGTTCCCTGTGAATCAACTGGTCTCTTGAGGCGACTAGTAAAAAAACAATTCCGTTTTCATTTTTGTAACTAATCTCAGTAATAAGTCTGTGAGGTTACCATAAAGCCAACGATAATATGTAAAATGAGATTGATTTAAGCAAACAAATACTTTTTTATACACGTTTTGATGCCATTTGCCTTGCCTCCATTCAGTGAAAATTTAAAAAAAACATGTAAGGGGCATTTAATATAATACGGCACTAATATAAATGGCAACTGGAAGCTTAAAATCACCTTCTTGGCAGAACAAATGAACATCAAAGTTTGTAAAAAGTTTCTAAATGAAATTAAAAAAGAATCAATATACTCCTTGAACCATCTAGGCATCTAGTGTGAATTACATAAATAAGGTTATGATTTCTTCAAGGCATTATATTTATAATGAAAGTTAAAATACACTTCTAAAAAATTCGACAAGGGACATCTACCTATAAAAAATTGTATTTTTAAGCTTGCATTGTGGTAAACGATAACTATTAATTTGAGTAAAAAATTCTTTAAACACTGCTGATCTACGTGTCAACATGATATACTAGATTAGTTTAATAATGCATGAAGTATTTGTTTTTTTCAAACACAATATAAATGAAGAACTCATATGAACTATAAAGAATTGAGACGCTCGTAATTTTTGTATGTATTTATTACATACCAACAATACATGGATACGTTAAAAACGTACATAAAATCATTTTATAAAAAAAATTTTTGTACAAAGTTTTTTTTATTTCATTTTTTAAATATTTTTTTGTGTTTAAATATTTTTTTACATAATAATTATTTCTTATAAAACAATAAAAAACTATATACATATCACATAAGTAGTTATAAATATCACAGAAAAATAAAAATATCACAGAAAAATATAAACAAAATATCACAGAAAAAATAAAAAATAAAAAAATCACAGAAAAATAAAATATCACAGAAAATTTTTTAAAAAAATCACAGAAAAAAATATCACAGAAAAATAAAATATCACAGATAGTCTTGTAAGCATCACGACAAAGAAATATCACAGGTAAGCTCAAAAATATCACAGAAATGCTTGTAAATATCACGAATAAGCTCATAAATATCACAGAAATGATTGTAAATATCACAGATAAGCTCATAAACATCACAGAAATGCTTGTAAATATCACAGAAATGCTTGTAAATATCACAGATAAGCTCATAAATATCACAGAAATGCTTGTAAATATCACAGATAAAAAGAAATATCACAGTCTAAAAAAATCACAGAAATGCTTGTAAATATCACAGATAAGCTCATAAATATCACAGAAATTCTTGTAAATATCACAGATAAGCTCAAAAATATCACAGAAATGCTTGTAAATATCACAGATAAGCTCATAAATATCACAGAAATGCTTGTAAATATCACAGATAAGCTCATAATTATCACAGAAATGCTTGTAAATATCACAGATAAGCTCAAAAATATCACAGAAATGCTTGTAAATATCACAGATAAGCTCATAAATATCACAGAAATGCTTGTAAATATCACAGAAATGCTTGTAAATATCACAGCTAAGCTCATAAATATCACAGAAATGCTTGTAAATATCACAGATAAAAAGAAATATCACAGTCTAAAAATATCACAGAAATGCTTGTAAATATCACAGATAAAAAGAAATATCACAGTCTAAAAATATCACAGAAATGCTTTTAAATATCACAGACAAAAAAAGAAATATCACAGTCAAAAAGTATCACAGAAAAAAAATATCACAGATAAAAGAAAGGGAAAAAAATAGCTCATAAATATCACAGAAATGCTTGTAAGTATCACAGATAAGCTCATAAATATCACAGAAATGTAAATATCACAGACAAAAAAGAAATATCACAGAAATGCGTGTTAATATCACAGACGAAAAAGAAATATCACAGAAATGCTTGTTAATATCACAGACAGAAAAGAAATATCACAGAAATGCTTGTTAATATCACAGACAAAAAAGAAATATCACAGTCTATAATATCACAGAAATGCTTGTATATATCACAGACAAAGAAAAAAAATAGAAATATCACAGACAAAAAGAAATATCACAGTCCAAAAGTATCACAGATAAAAAAATATCACAGATAAAAGAATGGGAAAAAAATTTGAAATTTAGATAGATTAAAAAAATATTCAAATGATATGGAAAAATAAATATTATTCAATGATATTAGTCCTTTTTTTTTTTTTTCGCTTTCTGGCTGATCACATTGCTATGGTAACAAATTAGAATTGCTTCTGATTTCTTCTGAATTGTTTTTTTTTTGCTTTTTCCTATTACTTCATGGGTTTTTTTTTTTTCCCCTTCTTTTATCCGTTTTTTCCTTTTTTTTTTTTGCTTTTTCCATCGGTTATAAATTTTTTTGTTGGTTTCTTCATTTTCAAAATTTGGAGTCTTCTTAAATAATTCAGTAATGCAAGAATTTTAATTTCGGATGAGACAATTCTTGAAATTTAGATCCATTCGAAGTTAATATAATTTTTCTTCTTATTCTATTGTTTTCAAGTTTTTTTTGGTTAGTTTTTCTTTTATATTCAATTTTTCCGGAATGATTCAACGAATTTTGTTAGTTCTCTTTCCATGAGTTTGTCTAGGGGTTCTGAGCTGTAGTCTATTGGAGAATCTGCTTGAAAGGCGTTTGATGCATCTTCTGAGATTTTTGATTGAGATTTTGAAGAATTTTTTTCTTTTTTGATGCTTTCTTCCAAAAGGATATCTAAATATTTCAGAGTTGGCCAAAGATAAATAATGTCCCAGTAAGAGAAAAATGTTATTCTAAGTGCAAACCACAGCAATGTGAGCAGCATAAGTTTTTCCAATAATTTCGATTCCATTTTTGTCAGATAAAGTTCCAATATATTACGCCAGACGAGTTTTTATTGATAGATTTCAGATTATGTTGTGCTTGGGCCAAATGTATTTTTAGATTCTGATTAGTTTTATGTCTTGCAAAAGAAACAATACATTTTCAACAAAGTCCGTTTTTCAACAATACACAATTCGTTATATTTTGCTATTGACAACAATTGTAAAATCAATTATATTTTAGAAGATGACACTGTTTACAACAATCGAATACAATCAATAAGCCATTAATGCATTGAGAATAGCAATCAAATTTTGTATTTTAACACCACTTATATACATTCCTGTAAAATGTTTATTGAAAGGAAGGCAGACATTCTTTTTTGTTTAGGTGTGCTTCGATATGTAAACACAATATCTGAGAAACGGAAAGGTACATAGCCAATTTTTAATCTATATTGATAATAAAGACAAATGTGTGCGCGCGCGCGCTGATGCTCTAAAAGCCACACCGTTTGACCTACAGCTACAAAGATAATTAGAATGTGGAACTCTGAACATTGGGACGATTTTTTTTTTTGAAATGCAAATTAGAGTCTTAGTTCAAGATAATACAAAAATTTGACGCTTTTTCACAGTAACATTCGAGAATGTTGCAATACCAAAAGGAATTTTATATCGCCTTAAAATTCAAAAAATTGTCTTTTGAAGGTTACAAATTTTTTAACATGTGAAATAAAGTTTAAAAAAATATTTTAAGCATATTGACAAGAATTTATTTAAGAAAAAATAAAAGATAAGATTGAACTTGCACGCGGACGTTGTGCTTACAAGGGAAAAAGGTAGCTTTTAGAACCTATTGCTGTGAAGTTCGCGAAAGCTCAAATTAAAGATTATTTTCACTTTTACTGCAAACTGAACCTTGAAAGTTGTATTTTTTGTACGTGTAAGTAACAAGCATGAATATGATGTTTGAAGAAACATGATGTTTTCTAGAAAGATAGGTGCAAGAAATAGATTTCTGTGAACTTTTAAAATATCTATATTACTAATTCAATAATTAAGTATAATTTAAGGCAACCGTGATTTATATATGCGCAGGTTTTCCGTTCAAAACAGGTCTCGATATCAAATTTCTAAAAAGTTAGCATTAGGCATATACATCTAATAGGAAAAATGGTCTGAAGGAAGTAAAAAATATTATTTTAAATAGTTTGATTCAATAAATATTCAGATGAACTGCGAATTTTTATATTCTTATACAGAGCCTATGCCCTATGGATTATGTTTAGTAAAATACTGTTAGTTTCTTGAAATTGAAATTTTAAATAAAAAGAAAAATCTTCTCTTACGTGATTAAAACGGATTCAAATAAATATATTATAATTATTTTATAAAAACGCCCTATTTTAAATCACTTTATTGACTGTCTCAAAATAGTTATTCCAGTTAGAGACCTGTGTTTCACCAAGACTAATTACCACAAATTTCTGAAATTATTGATTATCCTAAAATAGCAATATTCAATAATTCATAACTCAATCAGATTTGTCTGCGGAATTTAGAAACATATAATTTTTTGTTTCGATTTTTTCACTGAATATAATTCCTTCGAATCAAAAGATTATATAAAATTTAGACATCCCAATTATTTGCAGAAGTACATTTACTGACTGAAACAAAATTTAAAAGAATTGTTTACGTCATTTGAATCTCTTTGAAAATAAAACTAAAGTTTAGTTTTATAATAAATCAGCGAATTTCTTATTGAATAAAGTTTTGAGACATTGTATAAATTATGAAATAATATTCTGTATTACACTTAGACATCAATGTTGATGTCTGTTTTTTGTATTCATATTTTTTTTAAACTTTTTTTCCTGCAAAAATGCCTTTGTACTAATTGCAGTTTTATCACTTCCGTATGAATATATTTTTATTTAAATTTTACGAGAACTGACAGAAAATTAGAAACAGATGCATAGTATAGTAAATAACAGCTTAAGACTTCCGTAATATTAAGTTATATGATTGTCAAGATTTAAAAATATCTTGAGTTGAAGAATTAAAAGCATGTAGTGATTTAAGTAAGATATGACGCAAACCAAAATTATTTCTTATTCTTGAAAATTTTAAACTGTCTTTAAGTTTAAATATCATATAATTTATATTTTCAATAACATTTTAAAATGTATTTTTAATTAATTTTATATACTTAACATATTTAGTAAAATTCAAACAGATTTCAATACGTATTTTTCAAATTGCTTTTATATAATTTATGTGTTTAATAAAATATTAAAAGAAAGATTTAAAATATTGCATAATTTTTATTTTTAACAAAATTTCAATAAATAATAATACGGAATATATACTTTATAATACGGAAGTAATTTAGATTATATTAAATAATATTCTGTAGTGAATTTAATATCTTACACCACCAGATATTAAGCAGGGCATAGCCTATGGCAATGTCGAATGTAAGACAAATTATCCACTGTAAGAAAAGCGAGGGGAAAAAGAATTTACACCTAAACCATATTTATTTTTTTTAAAAAATCTAAAGTTAAATAATCATAATTATGTCTAATACTCTTTGCAAAGAACTTTAAAAAGTGAACTTTAAGAGCATGCAAAGATAATGCGACAGCTAATTGTGACAAAAGCTAATTGTGACATCGTGACAAAAGAAAAAAAAGCATCATTGTCGTTTCCTGACCGTCAAACCAATCCAGCAAGACAAGGTTGGTCTGCTAGAAAAATAACAGGAACCATTATTAATTGTGAGGTTTGTTTAGTGTAATTTCACCTAAACTGTTTAGTCTTCTTTTGTCAGAAAAAAAAAACATCTAATGTTTTTATAGTGTTTTTTTCGGAACGGACATTCACCTTTTGGGATTGCAAAACGTAAAATCATCAGGTGTTTTCTTGAAGAGACTGCGAGAAATTGTTGCAAGTAGAGTGGAAAACAATTGATTTCAGGGATTCTAATTATATTTACTTTCGTGTGAAGTGACAAGAAATTTTTAAAATAAATACATCGGATTTGTAAAAATTTTAAAAAAAAGATTTCACAATGAAATGACAACTGAAATTGACGATACACAGAAAGCTATCAAATCGCAAATCAAAATTGGATGGCATGATACGTAAAATGGTGCCTTTTGTAAGCATAGCATATCTTCACATATAATAAGTAGAAGCGAGGAACAGTGTATTAACCTAGGTCTTCTTTATATATCAATACAAGGAGAGTAACGTAGGAAGGAGGGGGGCGAGCAGGACTGTTCACTAGAAATGCTCACGCATATTCTCTAATAAAAATGTTATTACCACGCCTCATTTGTGAAAAGTCATGAATGCAATCGATGTTAAGATTTTCGTTTTCAGATTGCCACTTATGAGCGTTTTATGCTTCATTGAATCATAAACAAAACCCATCATTCACTTCAGAGGCCTTTTAATCAAACGACTGAAACCAAAAGTTGATACAGATATACAATTTTTTTAACGAAATCAGTAATAAATTTTTGAAGCTGTCACGTAACTCTACTGCATTCTCTTTTGATACAACAGATGGCGCTGCCTTATTAACTTCAAGGTATATTTTCCAGGATCCTTTTTTGGGGTAATTACTACATTGTATGCTATGTCAATTCCGTATCGTGTTTGTTTTGTCTTGAGAAATATGGAACTTGGAAAATAATTAAATAACTGTTCCTGAAACTCATCTATTATTTTGATCTACCTCATCATGAAATTATAAAGAGTCTCGTCCCTCTACAACTTTAATTTATATGAACTATTATGGTATTTTTGGGTTATCGCGTTACGAATGCACAAGCGGACAGGCAAATAGGCCTTTCTCGGATTTGCTTCAAAATTTGAATTTTTACTTAAGACTATACATAAGACACAGAAAATCCTTTCCAAATATTACTGATCTAGCTCATTGGTTTTTGAAGTTATTGAATCTGTTTTCCTTCAAAAAAATTGATGTAAAAGGATTTTATTCAAAATGTGTCAGAAAAATCTATAAATTTGGTAAAAGTCATACATTTCATCGGTCGAATCCAATTCCTTTTCGAGTTATCATTTTTGCAGCTAGACGAAGAGACAGATATAACTCGAAAAACCTGCTTTTCAGATTGAGGCAGGTATGAAACGTGATGATTCATCAAAATTGACGATTAAGATGTTTTTGTAAACCATCGTATGCCAGAAAGTAAAGAATAAATTACTTTATCTCCTTTTTAAATAAACTTTTCATTTCGAATATATCATTATACATAATTTATTCTACTACTAAAAATGAATGTGTTTGTGTTGGTGCTCGGCAGGCCACAACGTTTGATTTATAGATACCGAATTTGGCACATATATTTCTTGGAGGATGGGAATTTACACTTCGAAATGGTTTTTAAATTTAAACTAAAATGTTAATTAATTAAAAGTAAATTGAATTTTGCTGCTTTCCCACATCATAAATTATACCATATCACGGCGTAAATTTTTTTACATTGTTTTAAAATTTTAAAAGTTGTCATTTTAGTGATATCATTAAATAAATGTGCAAGTTTTCTAAATTTTGGTCATTTTTAAAAATTAATTTTTTTTTTCTTAAATTTAAAAAATAGATTACAATGTCACCCTGAAACCGCTCTCATTGTTTCATCAAGTATTTAATCGTGTGATTTTCTGAAATTTTCGAAAGCTTATAAAGGTTTGATTATGTAACCGTATAATTTATAAGATAAAAAAAATGTAAAGTTATAATATTGTGTAATATTATAACTTCATAATATAATAGCTTATTAATATAATGTCTGGCTTATTTATTGTATAAATAAATAAGCCAGACATTTTTAATATCGCTATAATTTTAAGGGACTATCCGAATTAGAAAGCTTCAAGTAGACAATAAATAAAACTTAGTATGGCATAATATTGATGACAGAGAATTGGCGGAATCGTAGACATGAAATTATATCTAAATGCTAAATATAAGCACAAATATAATCAATATATCCTGAGAACCAACTGGTTGCTTTAGGGGACAAGAAATAATTCTGTGCCTATTTTCGCAATTTACTTCAGTAACAATGTAATTAGGTTGCATTAAAGCCAATTTAATATGTCGTTAGAGATGGATTCAACCAAAAAGTATTTTTATTGATGCTGTGATGCCATATGTCTTGTCTCCATTAGTTAGATATTAAAGGAACATGTAAAAGATAATATGATATGGCATTAATAAAAATAACATATTCGTGGTAAAAAACTACTCTGTTGTTGGAAATTATGAACATCAAAATTTATAAATAAAGCTCTAATTGAAATTGAAAAAAGAATCAATATATCCAATAAACGTCTAGACATCTCGTGTATATTACATAATGGTAAAGGTAACTTCATAGCTTCATTAATAATGAATTTAAAATTTTGATATAAATAACAAAAGTGGAAATTTATCCATGTAGCTCATTTTTTAATAAACTTATCATATTCATCATGTACGGAATTTGGTCCGAAATATTTTTCAGATATATATGATTTATGTGTGTAAAACGTCATAACAATTTTCATCTATTTAGCTGTTCTCTTTCATTCATTATTTTTTTATTCATCATATTCATTTATTAATAGTGGGATAGATATAATTCTAAAAATGTTTTTATCTGAACCAGAGAGATCTGGAATGTGAAAATTTGCTAGAGTCGTCAGATCGAGTTTTTTTAAATCCTTTTTATTGCTTTTTCTAATTTAAACACATAGAAGAAAGTAAATTTATAAATAATTTAAAGGCTACTGCAAATTGAGTAATTCAAACTGATTGACAAATGGAATGAGTAGTAATTGGATCAGTCAGGGTGCAATAATATAGTACATCTCCTCTTCACAGAAAACTGTAAATTTATATTTTAAATTATAATTTTTAGATTCCATGCTCTTGAGCAAATAAAAAATTTATTTTGCGTAGACATTTATTTGTACACGTGTTATCTTTTCTGCTTTCTACTGGCAGGGAATTAATTGTTCATTCTCTACTGGAAGATAAAAAATGAAATTAAACAAAAAAATGTCTAACAAAAGTGGAAGGAAGAAGTAAGGATTGAAGTCTAACATTCAAACAAAAGATAAGTAAATTCATTAAAAAAAATAATTAATTTTTATTTTACAGTCACAAATTTAAAATGTCAAGAGTTTAATCATTTGGCATTTTAAATAAAAAGATTTACATTATATATAACATCGTAAATATAAGTAAAATTTTAAACTCATCAGTCTGCCTTTCATATCTTTAAAATAATAGTGAATAATTTATTTCAAAAAATATGATGTGTTTCCTTGAAGAAATCGTAATTTGAAATTCTCTACTTACCATTCCTGCTTTTTTTTTCTAAATAGTTTTTTCAATGAAAATTAATTTTTTTTAATTAGATTGTTTCTGAATAATCAATTTCAATGAGTTTTGAAACCATTCAATGTGAGAGCAAAATTTTTTTCAAAATTGAAAAATGGCAGCATATGATAAAATCAAATTATTAAAAATTATTTTTAAAAATATATTTCATTTTTCTACAAAAATTTGATTTTTTGAAACCCAATTTTATTGATAGTGGATAGTTAGAGTGAGTTATTTACTTAGAACAGTGTAAAAGATGATCTAAAAGGTCGTTTAAGAACTTTAAGAGTTGGCTAGGCATACAATAATCAGGGATTTTCTTTAGAAAGTTTTTATTTAACTTTGAAAGCTTCATGTTGTTAATGTTGGGATTTTGCAATTGATTTTTCAGTCATTTCCTCATGTTCTTCAACTGTGAAAATTTGGAAAAATAATGGATATCAATAACAAAAAAAAAAAAAAAAAAAAAAAAAAGAACTCTTAATTGTCCATTAATTTATTCGAAGATTGATTTAATAGAAGTGGCGCCATCTGGAATTCAGTTCATGAAATATGAATCTCTATTTTCCATAATATTTATAATCATAAATGATGAAAAAGAATAAAAACTAATTAATAGTAAATGCTAAAAATAAAGTCTTTAAGCATGTGTACTAATACTATATATAAATTTAGACGCAATAAAAGTATAGGAAAGAAATTTCAAACATTTATTAAAAGTTAAAATATATTATAAATGTTAATTAAAATTAGCTGTGATTAATTAAAATGAGGTTAAAATTTCAATTTACTTACAATGTGCCTTATCTGAAATTCATGTTCTAGCTTTTCAGTTTCACATCATGCTTTTAATAGATATATTTAACCTAAGAAATTAAGCATTCATAAGATAAGAGAAAAAAATAATATTTTTGGAATAAGATTATTACTAATGCGAATTAGAATATTTAATATTCAAGTATAAGATTAAATATATAGATTAAATACAAATTAAAATATTTTCCCTCAGAAATCTAAAATATTAATAGCAGGTGATTTTATTTTGTTGAAATTTTCCATAACCCTTTAAAATACTGTAATGTCTTGATCTAGATTGATCAAATAATGAAGCAGAATATCCAGACAATTCTTTATTTTACAGCCCTATATATACAAAAGAACAACTTGTTCTAATCTTTGTTAAATAAATAGTTATTTACACCTGTAGTAAGAGACACAACAGTCGAAGTCGAAGGTTTATCTTAAAACTCAGTTCTCCATCAATACGGAAAAACAACACCACAGGGAACTTAACAGGTTGTTAGTCAACACGACCACTCCAGGGGTAGTTCTCGGACTCCGAACTCGTGAGCGTAGTCCAACAGTCTGCCTGCAATTCGTTTCTTCTCCTCTCCCTTAAAAAAAAAAAAAAAAATCTCCGTACTTTATTTCAGCGACAATCTCCGCCTCTTAATTTACATTGGTCATTTGAGCTCTCTTTCAGCCAATCGGGGTTCAGCAATATACTCCCTTAGCGGTGCCAGCCATAACTGACTATTCTGGAACACTGAGCTATCATAGTTCTTTCGCAATGAGAAACATTTAGCATCCAGATGTTTGGACACCCCTTTCTCTTTGAAGGTACTATCAATATCTCTTGGACTAGGAATTCCCACATGTGGTCTTTCACTGTAGTCGCTAATGAACAGATGCGAAACCACCCATGTGAAAAGATCCACCATCTGGCTATCTCGAGGAGTTTAGTAATTAACAACGACGACACAGCTGGCTGTAAATGTCTTATCAGTACTGGGAAACGGGGAATGTTACAATACTAATGTAAAAGAAAAAGCCATTTCTTTTGGTTTGAAGATTTAGTTACGACATAAGGAGAACTCTAGAAACCTTATTCGATTCCTGGATAAGGTTTAGTTATTTATAAGTCGTTTTAAATAGACAATGAATATCATATAAAAAGTAAAGACAAAGAAGTATATAATAATAAGTATAAGAACTCTTTTCAATAAACATTTTCAATCTGTGCTTTAAAAGAGAAAATTTGGATCAGAATGATCGAATAATAATAATAAAATGAATAAAAAGTTTGAGAGCCTGAATAAATAGTCTAAGAAACAAAAAAATTAAAAATAAATTATAAATGCGATTCTGATTTCAATTTACTTAAAGGCTTTCAAGCTTTATAGTTTTTGTTCTGACCTCCAGAGTTTTGATTTAAAAAATATTATTTTTCTTTTAATGTATTGATAAAAACATTTATTTAAAAAGTTATTTTCTTTTTTATTTACGATAAAGCACCGAATCGAAATTTATAACAAACAACAGAGCACCGATTCAAAAGACTATACTACTTGAAGCTCTTTAGCAATGAGTTAAATAAGAAAAAAAAGGCCTCAATAGATAAAGCGTATAACATAAGTTCAATCGAATACAAATTCATTACAAAACAATTGCATTACAAATAGCAGGTAACATAAAATATACAATGACAAATAAGAAACAATATCAAAAATAATTTTTTTTGAGTTCTTAAAGTAGGTGTTCAAAGATCTTGTCATATGAAGAGATACAAGCTTCATATTATATTCAATAGTGTTACTGCGATAATGTAAATTTCCATTTTATGAAATATATGTTGCGTATTTTATCTGGTTTTTTTCTTTTACCAATTTATTACGGGGCATTCTAAAGAGCTTCCTGTGCCAGTTACCTTTCGCGTTTGCTTTCGAATGTTCTTATATAAAACTTATCTGTTTCAATATGCATGCCCAACTCTTAAAGCTTGAAAGCTACCTCTTGGGATACCCTGTAGAAAAAAAATCTAGACCAAAAAATTTAATCAAAGCAGTTAAAAGTACTTTTATTTGCTTAAAAAAGTAGTTTATTTTATTTATTCTTCAATTTTTTTCGTTCTTAAATTATAATACATTATAATAAATATTATGGAATCTGGAAATCAAAGTAATCTAAAATTCATTATGAAGTGGCTTCTAAAGTATTGAATAAAAATTTAATTAACTTAATTGTTTAACTGATAACTAAGTTCTAATCTAAAAATATAAAAATAATCCTCTATCGTCGAGAACACTCAAGTGTAAGAAATTTCAAAACTTTAAGAAATCAGCAAGTAAGTGAAAAATCGACGACAAAATTCTCTCTTACGAAAATGAAACAAATTCAATTAAATATGAGTGCATAAAACCGAAAAATAAATTAGAATAAAGTTGTGGTTTTCGAATCTGGTATTTCTGAATTTGGGAAAGTGACACATACTTTTTAGAAATGAGCGCTAGAAAAGATGAACGGACAGAAGGTCGTTAACTCAGTGAATAATCATCGTACAATAATACTTCAGATATATACAGGGTGTCCCATAAGGTATGCATCGTCTAATATTTACAGATTCGGATAGAATACGACAGGAACGAGTATTTTGATGTATTTGTAACAGTCTAAACAGAGTAACACGATATATATTCGGGAACCCCAAATGTTATATATATATATACATATATATACTCATTTTGACGTTTCTATCCGAATTTTTAAATATTAGACGCTGCATACCTTGTGGGACACCCTGTATTATTTACTATCCACCTTTGATGACTAGTCGCTTAGCTAGGAGTATTGGGCATGTATAATTTTTAATTAACCAATAATTAATAAATTTTACAATCCAATATTACCCAATAATTAATTTTATTTTTACCCAATAATTAGTTTTATTTTTACCCATTAATTAATTAATTAATAATTAATTAATTTTTCCAATAATTAATTAATTTTAAGAAATTATTTTTAATTTCTTAAAATTAATGTGCATGATTAGCTCTAAAAGTAATTTTAAGCATCAAACCACGATAGATATTTGAACCGTATTATTTCAAATGCTTTTTACTTGTTTTATCTATTAATAGCAATTGAAAACGTAACTAACTTCCGATGTATTGTAGCTACAATTTCTCATTTTTCATGTAAATTGCGAAAATAATTAGAAGCAGGATTTTTTAACAACGGAAGAAAATCGCACGGTACGATTAAATATTTGATGAAACAATCAAATCGGTTATTGCATCGCTATAATAAAATATATTAATTAATTTTTTTATTTTAAAATGATATTTAAGGTTATTTTTGTGTAATAATATTTTCAGAAATTATAGTGGGAAAAATGCTAACATATCGCTTATTTTTTATTCAGTTAAAATTTTAATTAAGATATCAAAAAATAAATTATTAAATGCAATATTCCCTCTTTCCCAAGTAGGTTTGTACCAAATTTGGTAGCTCTAGGTCAAACGTCTTACATTTTGGAGCACTAACAGATATACATACAGATACACATTCACAAAGATACAAACATGCACAAATACACATTCTTCTTAATAGAGATGATTTGCAAAAGGTATTGGGACTTTTCAAGTTTCACTCGTTTCAAATTTCTTCAAAAAATCCGATTTTTGGAATTATGTAGGCCCATAAAAAAAATCGTTTTGAGCTAAATGGATGAAATTTGGTATACATACATTGCACCACATTTGTACATATCTGTCATATTTAGTTACAGTTCTATGTCAAATTTTGGTCTTAATCAACCGGGAAAAAGAAATTCAAAATATAATTTCGATTTTGGGTACCGTTCTACTAAACACATACCAGGGATTAGTCAGCAAAAAATATTTGCCGAAAATCATATGATAGATTCAGTAAAAGTGTCAAAGATCTGTATTTCGTAACTATTGTTCTCTAATGCCATGTAAAGCATCCGTGACTTTACTGAAGATTCACATTTTTTTATACTGGGGGAAATGGATGGTACTTATATTAAAAAGTATGCGAGAAACCTTTAGGAAGATCACTCTCAATGATTTTGTATTTTAAACTAACAGTTCTTTTGAATTATACATTTAAATACAGAAAACATTAAAGAAAAATTTGATTCTGTAATCGGAAACATTGTAATATAATAATATTTAGGATTTATTTACCTAAGTTAGACTATTTTTTTTTAAATCTCCATATTTTAAACGTTGGTGTGTGCACAGAAGTAGGTTAAATCATCAAATTGTTACAGCTCTCATGTTCGGATTGTTGACATGTTTTCCTCGGCAGAAATTTCAGACAACACTCATTTGGAACAGGAAAGGGGGATTTGAGGATTTTAGGATTTAGGAAAGGATTTTAAATCGAGCACTTTCGATTATAAAATGAAATCGTCAGAAATGAAAAACTTAGGGAAGTATGAAGTGTTGAAGAAACATTTACAAGAAGTTCCAGCCAGCACGCTTCTGGAAAAAAGAGTCAGATTCCAGTTGAAAATAAGTGAAATGTTCCAAAGATTAAAAAAAAAAACTATTTTGGGAAATATGTTCACCGGAAATATTGATGGATTTAATAATCGTGAAACGTGTGAGGTAAACATCTTAGCGATGAAATTGGCAAAATTGATCAAGAATTAAAAATTTTGGCTACGAAAGTTGGCGAATCTGATAGTGAAATAAACATCTTAGAAGCCCCTTAGCCCTCTAGAGGGAAGTTTAAATGAGTGATTTCAAATTAATGTAAATAATTTTTATTTTTAAAAAATTAAAAATGATATATTTTTGCTTTCTGACATTTACTTATATATCTTTCTTGTTCCAAAAAAAATCTTTATCTAAAAAATGGATGATTTAATTTTTAGTAATTAATGAAAAATTAATTATAGTAGTTCAAGTAATTTGAAATAATTTTAGTAATGAATGTATTTATATTTTTTTATTACTAGCAGATAATAATTTTTTATCTTTTACATCTCAACTCTAAAAAAATAGAAAGTATTTTTTCCTGTTAAAATGCAAACGATTATTAAAAAAAAATGCAAATGAATTCTGGTGAAATTTTATTTTAATTAAAGAAACTTTTTTTAAAGTTGCTGTTGTTTTGCAAAGGTAAAATTAAAATCGTTTTGTTGTTAATAAATAATAATTGTTTTTTTATGAAAAATTTCATTTTTTTATCCACATGGAAATGTTTTTGATCATCAGTGTGAATTTAATTTTAAATAATTTCCTTGAATTTGTTTTCTTTTGCTTTTGTTGTTTGCAATATCTAAAGGAGTGGAAAGTGGACAACATTATAACGTGCACCTAAATTTTAGTTTATTTTAAATCAATTAGGGGCAGTAAAATACCTAAAAATATTCTTAAAAATTTATAAAAATAATATGAAGAATTACACGGTGAGTAATATTGATATTATAGAAAAACAAATTCTTTTAATTTCAAAATTATGTAAAAAATAGTTTTAATGAAATAATACAATTCGAAATTATTCATGGAAAAATGTTAATTAATTTTTTTAAAAAAGAAACAAATAAATGCTTCTCTGAGTGAGAGTCTGTTACCCTAAAAGTAATTACTTGTTGAATTTCATAACTCTAGATTTAAAGATCGATTTCGTATAACTGTTTGATCATGTAAGACGTGTCAATTAATTTGCAGATAGTTTTCTAGTTAATATACGTTATCATGTTAAAATTTTGAAATTCAATCTCCGAGTTAGAACATTTTATTTTATCAGTTTTATACCTTAAAAATATTGCATTCTTTTTATCGCATACCAGAATAATATTTCATCTTTTACATCTCAACTCTAAAAAAAAAGAAAATATTTTTTCCTATCAGATTGCAAACGATAATTTAAAAAATGCAAAGCAACTCTAGTAAAATTGTAGTTTAATTAAAAATTCTTTTTTTTGTTGTTGAAATCCATGGTTGTTTCGCAATGCAAAAATGTAAAGTTATTTTTAGTTAATAAATAATAATTATTTTTATGAAGAATTTCGTTTTTTCTTATCCATCTTGATATTATTTTGATCATCAGAGTTAATTGTAGTTCAATTAAGACTTCTATTTTTAAAGTGGCGGTTGTTTTGCAATGGAAAAATTTTAAATTGTTTTTTTAATTAATAACTAATAACTATTTTTTAAGAACTATTTTGTTTTTCTTATCTATCGAGAAACGTTTTTAATCATCAGAATGAATTTAAATTTTAAAACACATCCTTGGGTTTGTTTTATTATGCTTCTGTTATTTACTATAGCCAAAGGAGTGAAATGTTGTTAACTTTATCACACGCACTTAAATTTTAGTTTATTTAAATGCAGTCGGCGCAGTAATATAATCTTTATGCTTATTTTTAAAAAATGGCAATTTTTAAAATATATTTTAATTTACTGTTTGAATTTATCTTAAATCCTTTTGTTTTATTTTGTATCATATTTCTTATGTATTGTTATATATGACACCGAATTTTGATATCTTAAGGTCATTAGTTTTTTTCATTTTTACAGAATTCGAAAAAAAAATACTTCAATTAAAAACACTCTGTAAAGTAATTTAGCCATAATATTTTAAATTTAATATCGTTATTCTAATGAAATATTTACAGCTGCCATTCAATTCAATAGCTAAGAACTACTTAAATTATTTTTCACAATTGTTATTTAGCCTCTATCACTCATAATTATACGGTTATTTAGCCATAATTTTTTAAATTTAATATCATTATTCTAGTGAAATATTTACAGCTGCCATACAATTCAATAACTAAAGATTATTTAAACTATTTTTCGTAATTATACATTTCGGAACAACAACCTGCGAAAACGTGGCAGGCAAAGGCAACATGTTAAAAAACAGTGTAAAAAACAATAACCCTTAATTCTTTGGACTAAACAATAACTAGATATGACTCCAAAATCAAACGACCTTTAATCATCTAATTAAACCCAAGGAAGGTCAAGAAAAATGTACATATTTACCATTTTAAAAACAAAAATTAATTGGAAAAAGACTAAATAATTCCGAGGGCATTTCCTAGTTCAATGCTAAAAAGGTAGAAATTCTCCGGCAACAAATCTAATTCCCGAAGTTCATGGAACTCTGTGGTTATTTGCGAATTTCAAAATGACTCTCGGTGGGGTGACGTTTTAAAATGCGTTCCGGCGCTGCGACTGACAGATGAGACAACAGATTGTTCCATTCTCATTTCACCTGATGGAACCTAGATTTGACTGCCGCGGTTTAATTCCTAGCAGAGTTGAGAAGAAATTAATTTTGAAAAGAACTAATATTCTGGAAAAATCGTTTGCTTGTACCAGACGATTTTGCAACTGGGGTAATTTTATGTTTGCGTAATATTACCTCATTTTGTTAGCTTTTCGCGGATTCGAAATTTTCGGATTTAGTAAAATTAAATAAAAAGATTCTTTGTAGAAATAATACTATGGCAGTTGTAGAATGATATTGTTTAGGTATCTCGCCATGTTCGATATTATTCCATCTGTTCAGTTCGTTTTATATTTTGTTAGTTATCTAATTTTAAAAAAAAATCAACTTTGTATATTTTTTTTCCTTCTAACAATAAATTTTTAGTTATATTCTAAACTAGCTGCCTTTGATGACCAGTTTGTTCTCATAAATTACTGAGTTTTTAAGCTGTTAAATTATTAAAATGGAATGCATTTCTTTAAAAAAAACATTTCACTTTGTAATTTGATACGATAAAACACATAATTAAATTAAAACAGCTTACTACAAATTATAAAGTGTATATATTATGAAATGAAAATATTACTACAGATTTAATAATTGGCAAAATCACATGCTTGAATTGTTTTAATGGAAAATTTAAATTCCATCATAGCATTTAAAAGCATTGTTTCAGATGGTGCATCCAATAGAATTAAAAATATTATTTAAAGTTACATGAAAAATTGTACGAAAATGAAATTTATATCATAAAAGGGTAATTTTGTTTAATCTTAAGATAATATAAAAACATATTTTATATGATAATTGTTTTGAAAGATATGAGTATCAATTACCGTAAACAAGTCAAAGCGATTAAGGCTAGACTTCAAATTAATATAAGGGCGTCAAAATTGAAAAAAATTGCCAAATATAATCGTATTTGGATGATTGGCGATTTTGACGTGCTTGGCGAGAATATAACATTACATCTTATGTCTTTCCGCGATGACTTATCTGGTAATGTTAAGCCTAATTTTGAAATGATTGAATTTTTTAGTTTCTTTTATATCTTCTTTCCTCTGATTGAATGTCCTCTTTGGTGACATGACGAACTATCTCTGGAAATCATCTAATAATATCTCGCAGCTTCATTAATTAGCTAAGCGAAAGACGACTATTTTCTATTTAGTGTAGCTGTAAAATTGCTCAATGAACAAAGCAGTCTGAAATTCGTATATTTGTATGTTGCCATCCGACAATTAGTAATAAGCTCGATTTCTGTGTTAAGTACTTGAGAGCGTTATATATATATATATATATATATATATATATATATATATATATATATATATATATATATATATATATATATATATATATATATATATAAAATCCAGTCTTAAGAAAGTTTTTTACTATAATATATATATAAAATTAGTAATGATATTTCTTAATTTAATTTAAATCCTAATTAATTTTTTAAATTTTTTTTATCTTAAATAGGTTATATTAAGTTATTCCAAAATTTTCTCTTATTTCCTGATCCAAATGCCACTTTTATGCTTTATTATTTCTAACACTTGTTCTAAAACAGGCTGATTCTGTAATTCTCATGTTCCGAGCGAAGGGATAAAAGTGCCTAATATCCATGGCAGAACTTTCAAAGATACATAAGAAATCCTTTCCGGGATCGATGCGTGTTAAATAAATACCTATAAGAATCTCTAAGAAAAAAAGAAGTTTAAGTACTAAAATAAAAACTTCTCGCAGTTTCTTTTTGTGTCTCAGTACTCAATTTTGCTATTTTTATTGCTTTTGGACCTGTGGCATTGTTTTTAATTGAGCATTTTAGTCTCCAAAAGAATTTAAGAAAGTAATAAAAACGGGGATCATCCAATTATAAAAATTAAGTAATAATTTTTTCAGCCTTTTATAAACAGTAACTCATAGGTAGACCAGACCAGACCTTCATTTATAACTTTAAAAAGCGTTATAAATTACCATGAAATAAATCACATATTTTTATTTCAACGGAGTTATTTAAAAAAATTCAAAAGAAACATAAAATATAGCAGTTGCATTATCTTTATGATGACAGAAAATTTATAAGATCAAAAACATAATAAACATATAATAGATATCTTGCTTAATTTACGTAAATGAAAGATAGTAGTTAATTACTATTTTTAATAGAATGTTGTTTCGACAGTCCATATACTTTGGACGCTTGACTCCAAATTTTATAATTCCTAAATAAATAGTTTTAAGTTTTTTTTTTTAATTTTTTGAAGTGTTGCCAATCTTAAAATTTCATAGTTGAAGGAACGTGGTTAGTTTCGTTTTCATTTTGAAGCAGCTTTGCATACTTAAAATCAATTAAAATAGTTTGAATAAATCAGTTTCTTAAGTGGATTGTTTTGCATCGTTCACTGCTGAATTCGTTCTTGTTCGTTTATGTTCGATGCTTATTTAGAATTTTCGTTATTATCTAGCTAATATCCGTAAAAAGAATTCTTTAACACTAACTTTATATAGTTTTTTATATTTTGAAATTTTGCAGTTTAATGTTTCGTTGTTTTTTATTCGTTCGTCTGTTTTTAACAACTATGTTATTTTCTGTGAATAATTATTAAATATCACTTTTGATGGTAATATTTAATATTTATTTATAATTCGGCAATGGTATCAAGTTACTAAGACAGGTAATATTTTAAATAGGTAGCAGATCGGTAAAAATATTTCTGAAAACCAAATTACGGATAAAATTGAAGATATTTCTCTTGCATCGAAATGTTTTATTATGGATATTCAAAATAGAATCAGTGAAGTGTTGAACAGCGTAACAAAAACCCTAACTAAATTGTACTGATTTAAAACCGAAAAGAAATTGGAGAGGTTTAAGTATAAATCTGGTCATTTTTAATTAAAATTTGTATTACTATTACGATTATTTAGTAAAAGGGCATTATATTCAAAAAAATCCATAAATATTGTTTAAATTAAGCCGAATAATCTTTTTTGCCTTAACTAGTGTTACTGATATTGTATAAATAATTTGTATAAGAAAAAAAAGCATTTGAGAAACATTTTGAGTTTAAAAAGTATTTTGAGTATGTTTTTAAACTGAAAAATAATTCTATAAGTATTATTAATTTTTTGCTTATTAGTATCTTAAATTTTAAATGCATTTTTCTCAAAGTTCAATTTTTATTGATGCAACTATTTTAAAATTCCCTAAGGATGTTTATTTTGTTCGAAATAGAGGTCTAAAAATTACTATTAAAAATTTTTTTATATCTTTTTTAAGTTTTAGTTGGAATAATAATTACTAGCATTTACAAAGAATCAGATCTTCATTTTTATTCTCACTTTTCAATTTTCAATTGAAATAATTAAAAAATATTAAACAGTAATTATTTTATGAAAGTTTTAAAATTTTTCAAAACTTTGATTTTTCAGATTTAAAATAAATGTGTTTGCTAAAAGATTCTTCTATTGAAAATTTAATAATACATTGTTTAAAAAATTCATTATTTATAATATTGCTGACTAGAAAAAAAGTTTTTGAGAAAGGATACTATGTTGCTTTAATAAATTTTTCAATATATTTTTTTTTCTTTTTGCAGTTTGTAACACATTCTTTTTATTGTTAAAGAATAAAAATGCATACTAGCAACAGTTGCCAGACGGTCCATATGAAGAATCCTAGAGTATTATAAGAAGAATTTAAAAGCAGGCGATTAAAAATTTATTACAAGAACAATTGTTTATTTGGTTTGTTTTCGGGTTTTTATTAATGAAAAATTAAATGTTTAATTAATTGTTTGAAAACGCTCCTTAAAACTTTTCTTATGTTTCAAAATTTGTAAAAAAAAAGTTTTAAGTTATTTACTTTCAGTCATGAAGAAAATACCATACGATTTTTTTAAAATAACGATGTTTTTAAAAATCGTCTGGTCCAAATGTTATTCTCATTTGAATTAAAAATGTTTCAGACGATAAATTAGTACTGTATATTCTAATATTTTGAACAAAAATGTTTTTTGCATTAAAATATTTAATAAAGGAAACTATTTTAATCCCAAACAAGCCGGTTATACCCACTAGTAAGAAGTAAATAAAATTCACTGTCTTTATTTATCAGTTTTTTAAATTAAATATACATAAGTGCGAGCTATTTAATGCAGACGATTTTAAATAACGTAAATTGCGCATTAATTAGTAATGATACAAAAATATTGTCTATTGAATAAAATATTAAAATGAAATTAGGTATTATTGCATCGTAATATCCTAACATTTGACAATAATATGTATCTTGTAAATTATGCATCAATTCTATATTTTTCCTCTTATACAATACAATATTTCCTATATTTAGCCTACTAATACTTCAAAAGTCCAGTGGGTGTATATTACAAGTACATTGCTTTAATTCATGGAAATTAATTCTAGGGAAAGTGTTATCATTTACTGAATCATAGCATAAGGTTATTAACATACTTAGAGACTTAATGGATCTAATCTTAGGATTTATTATTATCATCAAAGAGAATTCGAAGAATAACTTTTAAATTGGTCACTCACTTCACATTAATGACTAAAATTGCTTGTAGTTAATCATGATATTTCAAAACACGAGTAAGCTTCTAAAGGTTTATGCAAATTATTTCATAAACTGAAATTAATGAAACATTTTATATTGCCAAAAGATATCTAACAGTTGTGTATGGCAATTATTATGCTTATGAATCGTGTTGGATTCTGAATCGGAGAGTTGTTGGTTCAAGATTCCTATTCGCCAAAATGTTCGCCAAATTTCTAAATTTTTCATTAGAGTAATATGGAAATGGCATTTTGGTTGCTCTTCTTCATTGCCTGCTTTAAAAATGAAGAGATTCGTCACAAATTGCTTTGATATCGAAAAATGATAAAGTCTAGAGTGAGAAACTCATATACCAAATTTCATTCGTTATTCTTTGGAATTTTTTTTTTTCACATTTACGTAAATATGAAGACCGGCAGATCGTCAATCTTTTGATGAATTGGGTTCAACTTTTGATACCGATATGAAGTTTTAATGATCAATCTATATGCTTAAGTTCGATAATCTAATTATTTATGTTTTTGAATTATTTTTCATACTGGATTAAGTTGAAAAGTTAATTTAATTAAATAAAGCACAGTATCATGCTATTTGCAGAATAAATCGACTTATAAAGATTAATGAAAAAAGTTGACAATGAATTTAATCACTCTATATATTTTAGAAAAAAAAATGTAAAATTCAAAATTTGGTAGCATTTGATTCTAACTCAAAAGTATTCCAACTGTTAAAAAAATTGTCGTTAATATCATTACCCAAGATTTCAGCCTTCTTATAGCATGTTGTCGAAACTTTCGACGTCATATTTGAAATCGCCCCTCCCTTGATATTAATTAATAGAATTAGCATAACTATTTTATTTCAGAAGAGAAATTAAAATAATCATATGGAGCTATATCTGGACTAAATGGAGGGTATGAAATATATTCTACCCATCTTATTGAATATATTTACATGTCCTTATGCTTAGAATGCTAAATTTTAGCATTCATGTTCTTGAGAACATTTTTATTTTCAAAATAATTTTGGAAAAACGTGAAAGAGCTAAATATTTTCAATTATTATTATTTTTGATATGTTCTAATATTTCGACTAGTCCATTCTCTATAACCCTACAATCTAGTAAAGTAATATGAATAGTTATTTTCTATCGTGATATTGTTCTCTGTAAAGGCTAGATTGCACAAACTAGTCTGCTTTAAAACTGATAGACCTTATTTAAATACGAAGCATATTCTCGTAAAGATAAAATTTGGAATTTAAAGTTTTATCGCATTTTTTTTCAGGTTACTTTATAGCATTTCCCTGAAATTTTATTGACTTACGTTTGGCGCAATTACAGAAATAAAAAACTTCCGCTATAAATTAAAAAGGCCAAACCAGTCACTTTTTTTAACTTTATAAAAAAGCTATTAAATCTGGTAAGTGTTGACAAGTTTAAACTTTGATTTCTCTATGAAAAAACATTTAAAGTACTTTTGAAGATTTTCTAACATTAAATGACATTTCAGAACATTTAACAGATTGTAAAAATACACGTGTATTGAAATTTACCCTCGAACACAAGTCGATGACCTTTACCAGACAGCATGAAAACGATAATTTCCGTGCTTCTTTTTTTGACAAATGATGCTTGATTTATTTTCAATAAGAATCTACATCTAATTGAATTTGATACATATTTCATTTCAACTGAATTCTTTAAAATAATTTATTAATTATATTGCCGATTAAACTTAATGAAATTTTTTAGAATTATTTTATCGATTATAACTTACAAATTTCTTACTCCAATGTTTAATACTTTCATGTACATTAATTATTTAAAGGTGTTATATAAATGGATGAGATATTCATTTTTAACATTGGATTTTATTTTTTAAAAATTGAATGCTATAGTATTTACGTCTTTTTTCATCATAATTGGAAAGGGGGTGATATGGTGATGCTATAGCATTCACGACTGCAAACATGTTAAATAAATGTAAAACATAAAAAAAAAAAAACTTCAGCATGTTACAATTAGGGATTGCAATACCGGACCAAAATTTCAATACCGGTATTCGGTATTTTTTAAATCTTAATACCGGGATACCGGTATTAATACCGGTATTAGAAATTTTAGAAAAAGAAAGAAAACACAGGTGTTTCTTTGTTTTATTTGCCATTTTTGTTAGAGAGTGTAAATATCACAAAAAATAATCTGTAACCTATAAATTATAACAGTATATAATCACAAAAAAGTAAAGAAACATCTTATTTATATAAATCCCAAAAAAAGTGTAAATATCACTATTCAGTCTGAGGTACTTTTACAAATTTTTGAAATATGATATTAAAAAACATAATGCATCCATTGTACTGTCATTAAGACTGAAAAGTAATTTTGTGTAAAAATGACCAGCTGTCAAAAACGATGTTTCGGCATCTACACTAGTTGGTGGTACTGTTAGCGATACGCGATATACTTTTTCCAAGTATTTACCTCTAAATCCCTCATCTTCACATAAATCGATTTCTCGTCGGATGGGTTTGGATATAGCTGATTTCTGTATTGTAATTTGGTTCGTTGAATTTTTTTTTTATTTAGAGCTAATTCTAATTTTTGTTCAAGAGACAATTCCTTTTCATTATCGACAGTAGTGATATCATAATCTTCGATAATTGAACCGAATTCTACTGAATGTGGATAGGTTTGTGGGTAAAAAATTTTAAGAAAATTTACTCTAAGCTTAATCAGATTTGAATTGGTTTTTCCTTTTCTTTTCTTTTTTTAATTTTCATTTTTAAAATCATTATAATTATGTAAATATCATAAGAAGTTTTCTTTTTCGATATGCCTTCCTTCTGTGCGATTTTTCAATGTAATATATAATTCTTCAGATAGTGATGTCTGCTGTTCTTTCAGTGACTGCAACATGAAATTTATTGTTGCATTAGCTGTTAATAAATTAGAATCTCTCCGACATAATGTCTCAATAGTCAGTTTTATTGGAAGTAGAGCTGATATAGTTCTGGATATTAAGTCGAATTCACTATCTGAAAAATTAATTTACAGGTTTAAGTCGATTATTGCTTTTTGGATTGGATTTCTCAGTTTCAAAAATCGTTCCATTATTAGGAGTAAACTGTTCCAACGTGTTTTAGAATCTAATATTAACATATATTCTGTTTTATTTTCAGTTAGTATATATTTTAGTAATATATCCTTTTTATAAGGTAACGTTTAAATATCTTAGCAATTTTTCGAACTTTATAAATTATAGGAAGGAATTCTTGATAGGTTAATATTTCATCCTCATTAGCAATATCTTCTTCAACAATTACATTGTCATTATCTTCATTGTTAATTTCACTCTCACTCTAACTCTTTTCAAAGTTGGAATCCGAAGTTTCTATATCCACAGTATTTGGATTCTTCTGTTCTTTATTTTTTTGGTATAATACTCCTAATTACTCCTAATTGAATTTCAAGTGCCTAGCGCAACTGCTGATTGGCACCCATCAACTTTCCAACTTTTTTCATAATTGTTGCCCCATCAGTCGTTATGGATGCAATATTTTCTTTCAGGGATAATCCATGTTCTCATTTAGATTTAAGCAATTAATTAAGCCATTCATTAGCTAATTAATTTCGCCCGTTAAGGAGACATAAAATTAAAAATGTATACTATTTTGCTATGTTGGAGATCCCTGAACAAATAGTAGAGACCCTTTTAAAAATTTCTAGTAAATACCGAAAAACCGGTATTTAAACTTGTGAATACCGGTATTACAAAATTGTACAAATGGTTCAAAATACCGGTATTCGGTATCCCGGTATACCGGTATTGCAATCCCTAGTTACAATATACAATAAAAAGTCAAATAGTTTTCTGATTCAATATCTGATAATAATATAGATGAATATGTGTGCGTTGGCATTCCACAGGAGAAATGTTACAGCTACGGATTTTGGCACATATATATTTTAAAAAACGGGAATCTGCACCTCGGATTTTTTTAGTTTTAATTACATTTTCAAAATTAAAAATTATGCGAGATTTTGACGTTTTCCCACCATGACTTCCAAAAATATTACCGAAGAAAAATAAAGTTTCCGCTTTCTAAAAATTAAAATAAAATTCTATGTCACTAATTTAATTGCTGTAAAGCTTTTGAGTAGGTTAAAATGAATTTTTAAAAAATATTTTGAAGCGTATTTTACAGCAACAAGTTTCACTGTTGTGTAAGATATATTGTGATGGATGTCAAATCATTTTGTTTCTTGTTAAAAATATTTCCTTCGGGATTTTCTTCCATTTTTTTATGAAGAAAATGAGAAGTTAAAGTTCTTTCTTTTATTCATGAAGAAAAGATTACTGTTTAAAGTACATTTTTAATGCCCTTTGTGCAGTTTATTGTGCTTATAATTAGCTTTAAAGTTCAAAAGTAACCTTTGCCAAAAAAATTTAACTCATGTTCTTTTATTTTTAAACACTGCTGCTCTTTAATGCAATATAATTGGATGTATAAAAACATACTATCGTTCTTCTTTTTTAAAAATTGCTTTTTTATTGAAGTGCATTGTAATTTTCGGTTGGATTAGAGAAACTATTATTGAATTGTCCTTTGAGTTACTACGAGAAAGTAGAAAAATATTCTGCAGTGCATAGAGCTTCAATGCGCAATAATTCTCCTATCTGCCCTTTTGTTTTAAATGAAAATGCTTTTTAGATTCATCAAAAAGATTTTTTTATTAATTGAAGTGAAGGAATTTTCGTTTTCCAAATTAAAGTTAACGATTTAGATGAGATGACAAAAATGAAGGAGAAGCATTGCTCAATAAGCAGAATGGCTGTGGTCTTCGAAAATGGAATGTAATATCATTATCAATATTGTGTGTAAGGCAGTTTCGAAGACAATGAAGATACTTTCGATTTTTTTTAACTTTCCGTCCCGGAAGACATGATTTTTTGCACAAGCAGAAGCGACGAGCACAACACAGAACGACACAACACGAAAATGAGGAAACGCTGATGAAAATTTTATCCTTGTGAATATATACTGTGAAATTTTAATAAGGGTTTCCATCACGTGTCAATCACAAGTAAGAGAATCCTAGGGATCTTTAAAAAATGTGCTTAGCTGGACAGCATTTTATCGCTTCACTCGGAATGTGGGAACCGCTGACTAAAACATTTACACAGAGCTTTTGTTGCATTAATTAAATAGAAAAAGTGGAATGGGATCAGGAAATAAGAGAATATTTTAGAATGAAGCTAATATGAACTAATATAAGACAAAACTTTGGAAAATGATTAAGTTTAAACTAGATTTTAAAATATCATTATATATATATATATAATGGTCATTAAGAGCAAAAAGCACAAAATATTTATTGAAACTTGATAAATCATTATTCCTTGCCAGCCAGTTGGTCGCGAGAGGCGACTGTTAAATCATATTTGTTCCTATTGTACTAATTGATCATGGCGCCTTTTATAATTATGGCGAGTATGGATTTTGGTGTCTTTCTTTCCAGGAATTGAATATAAAATCTCACACTTCTCTACAATGATCAAGATAACAGATAATAATTGTGATTTGTCTAAAATATTGTCATTTATGCTCTCATGTATGCAAATACTGAATATTCTATTAATGGATAGAAGGGGTTATTAGTAGACATAAGAGGGCGCAAAATTGCAAAGTGATATGGTGTCTCAAACCTCACTGAGAGAGTGAAAATCGCAAAAAACTCACATCGGTTTCAAAGTTACGCTTCAAAGACAATATACAGTACAAAGATAAAATGCATCTCGCCCACCTCTTTGGATATTTAATATTCAAGGTGACACATCTCCAGGGGAAAATGTGCAGGGTCATTATTAATGATGAACCAGATGCTTCACTGTACTGCAGCATCACTTTGCAGCGTCCGGAACGATATGTTGCAGAAAAACAAGGCACATTGTTGCTTTCAGGAATCATGGAAGGATATATATATCAAGTTCGAGAATATATCAATTACCGACATGGGGGAGGATCAATTGCCAACATTACAACTTGTGGATAATCAATTGATCATGGATATATCAATTTCGTGATTCCAAAAGATAATAACTGAAGATTTCTACTCACATGTTGGCTTTAAATCTCTATTTCCTTGGAACTTAACATGGAGATTATCCATCTCTCACATATATGCATTATATATGTAGACAATGCTTTCTAGACTCAGAGCTTGGGTTTGTTTTTTGAGATTTTTCTTTTCTCAGAATGGCTTGCAGCATTACGTTCCATTGCAATTCTGATTCCTTTCGATGGTTTCTAATTAGCTTCTAAATGTATCGATCCAATAAAAGATACACCCTGTATATTGGTCAACAATTCCCTCCAGGAACACTTCAGGTATGAGGATGAAAAGCTTCCAGTATGGTTGTTGGTTCTCCCTATAAGATACACAAATTGTGTGGAGTCAACTACCTCCTTCCCACGATGGGACGTGCTTCCTACGGGAGGGATTGTATCGTGGACAATAATGGCGCTTAGAACTCAACCAATCTTCCCTCCAATGCCCCTTTAGCGTTCCGATCATACGATATTTCCGTGTGCCTTCTGGAGAAACGGAGTAGCTGTTTATAATGTATAGGCAGATAGATGGCCGAGCGTTGGATACAATATTTGATACAGAATTATCATTTTAATGCGGAATATAAATGGCTAATTTCACCCATCAAGCTACTTTTGAATAATTTCGGAAAGACGAACAGATGCATTTGTCAAATAAAAAAATGGCTAAAAGAGATTTGAATTTTAATTTATACTATGTTTTCAGGAAATTATTCGGGTGTTTCTATTACAAAAAGAAAAAAAAAACAGTACGTGGACGAGCAGAAATTATTTCTACTTTCATATCCATTGCATCATAATTTCTATAAAGATTTCTTTTAATCTATGTCTTTTTTTTACAGAATGAGCTAAGGTATTCCTATTTTAAAATGAATATCGATATAACACTAAGTTCATGTTACGTAAGAAATCAGCTTCATATTATGAAATAGGAATTTCACCTAGAAAATTCGACGTACTCGAGAGCTGAATGGATCGAATAAAAGGGAAACCGCTCACAAGCAGTTATGGTTTTGAAAAGGTCAGAAGATCGTTTTCAAAGGTTTCTTAAGTTTAGATAACGTACGAAAGGAAATAAGTTTCTCAATAAGAAAGAAAGTTTAATTTCAGATTTGTTGAATGCAAGGTAAAAATTTCTAAAAAACGTCCCAAAAAAATTTATGTCAGGGCCATCAAATCGTAGTTTTTTGTGAAAATGGAAAATAGGACGTTATCGTTCATTGAAATCACTTTTGTATGATTATATTTCGCAGAAGTGTGATACGCAGTGAATAAAATAAAATACGCTGTGAGTTGCCATTGATTTTTCGTTTGTTTTCTGATGTATTAGTGTTTTGAAATTTATAAATACTCCTTTTTCAATGACAATATGTAGTATAATATTTTTAGAACTTAGATAGAATTGGAATTTAAATAGAAATTAAACAGAAATTAGATAGAATTAAACAGAAATTAGATAGAATTAAATAGAAATTAGATAGAATTAAATAGAAATTAGAATAGAAATTAAATAGAAATTAGAATTTAAATAGAGATTAATGGATTCATTTAGTCCATCGATTAATTTTAATGAATTTCTGTTTTTTATCGAATTTAATCATGAAATCAATTTTCCTTTTACCAGAATAACAGCTATGTCAATGATTCTGGAATCAAATTTTAATTAAATTGATTTTTTAACTGATAATGAAGATCTAGGGACAATTAAAATAATGTTTTGTCATTAAAAGAAAAAAAAAATTCAAATTTCTATGATACAAGAAGAGACTGATAACTCGATTTCAAAATTTCACCATTCAAGAGTTTGAAACGAGTTAAATTTTAAAAAAATATATATTGTTACAAATTTGTAATTTTGCTACTCGGCCATGAATAGTGTCATCGTGAGAAAGACCGTTGTAAGATCTGTGCTGAGCAGCTGCCGCGTAAATGACCTGAGAGCTTGGTGACCATTTGGCGACTTGGCGACAAATTTGGCGAGTTTGGCGACTAAATGGATAATACCAGAAAGTTCGAGAACCTTCATGATCCATCCAGTAATAACGAAGATACATTCAGATACGTCCTGATTGGTCAGAAGATTCTAGCCCCGCCTCCCGGAACTATAAAAGACGGGCACTCAGAAGCTACGAAGTTGTTTAACAATAAAATCCAAAGCAATGAATTTATACACAAATTAATTAGTGTTAACACAGAAGACGGATCAATCTGGAAACTTGTCAAAACTTTTAAAAGTAAAAAACAAAAAATTCCGGCCCTTAAAGGCCCTGCTAGTATTGCAATAACTGATAAAGAAAAAGCAAACTGCCTGGCGGCTAGCCTTGAGAAACAATTTCAACTTAATGAATTGAGCAATTTCACCACAGAACATAATGTAAATAATACAGTCAAAGGCTTTCTCGACTCATTGCCACAAAAATTTATTGAAATTCCCCCTCCCTCAACTGATGAATTAAAGGATCATATTAAAAAACTTAATATCAAAAAAGCCCCTGGCCTTGACAGTATTAACAACAAAATGTTAAAAACACTTCCGGACAATTACCTAAAATTTTTAATTAATATAATTCATAGCATTCTCAAATTAGGATATTTTCCCATGTCATGGAAAACAGCTGCAGTTATCCCCATATTAAAACCAGGAAAAGACCCAACTGATCCCTGCAGTTATAGACCCATATCCCTACTCTCCTCTGTCAGCAAAATTGCTGAACAGATAATTCTCAATAGATTAAATAATTACCTAGAAGAACATAATATACTAACACTTGAACAATTTGGATTTCGCCGTAACCTATCTACAACCCACCAATTAATTAGAGCAGTAGAATTCATTGAGGAAGGTTTTGAAAATAAACAAAAAACTGCAGCGGTTTTCCTTGACATTCAGAAAGCTTTTGACAGAGTTTGGCAAGATGGTCTTATATACAAGCTAATTAATTACAACATACCCCCACACCTTATCAAAATTATAATTTCTTACCTCAGTTACAGATCCTTTAAAATCAAGATAAACAATGAATTTTCGGAAGTAAAACCTATTCTTGCAGGTGTACCTCAAGGATCTAAACTAGGGCCAATTTTATTTTCCTTGTTTATTAATGATATCCCCAAGCAATTTAACACTATGTTGTGCATGTACGCTGATGACACTGCAATACTAGCTAGAAACAAAAATCAAAATTTCATTACCATAGCTTTAAACCGACATATTAAATCTCTTGAGGACTGGTTCGTCGAATGGAAAATTGAAATTAATGCTAGTAAAACTGAAGCTATAGTTTTTAATAAAAATAACTGTAAAAAGAATTTCTCCCCAGTTAAAATTAAAAATCAAACTGTCCCGTGGTCTAAGGAATGCAAATATTTAGGTGTTATTCTAGATAGTAAATTAACTTGGAAACCCCACTTTATTTACACAGCTAAAAAGTTTCGAGACCTAACTCGTAAATTTTATCCCTTAATTTCTCGAAACTCCAAAATGAGTAGACAAAATAAAATGCTTATTTACTCTGCCTACTTGCGTCCAGTATTAACTTATGCCTGCCCTGTGTGGGGATATGCTGCCAAGACTAATCTTAGACTTATTGAACGCCAGCAAAATAACTTAATTAGAAATTTCTGCAATATGAAATACTACATGCCCAATACAAATATGTACTTATGCCTAGACTATCCCCCTCTTAAAAAATTCATTCAAAATCTAGCCACTAACTTCTTTAAAAACATGGATAAGAATGAAAATGAAGCAATAGCTAAAATCCCTAAATATAAACCATCTACAAACTCTAGAAGACCCCGTAATATACTACTTTAATTTATCTCAGCCCTTTAGTTTTTCTTCCTTTTATTTTTTCAAACTCAAATTAAACAGTATCTCAATAGCCAATTCTAGCTCACAAGCAGTAAAAACTTACTAAGCCCAACGGCAGCGTACCCCCTCCCCCCCCTCACCCTAATATCAGACAATCACAATGAGTCCTGACACTCGTCATCTCCAAATTTCGTCGAAGACGGCCACGGCAAAGTATAGACAGCAAAGCACTGTGAAGTCTCTCCTTACCGGGGATAAGCCCCTGCCGGGGCTAGGCGCCCCGTCAACCCAACTATCAAGCTACGAAGTTGTTGTTGTGTGGATAGTAAGAAGTCGTGTGTATCGGTAGTTGTTGTGTGGATCGTCCGAGTCGTCGTGTGTATCGTCACAAGTGGTGTGAGAGGAGTCGGAGTCGCCGACACGTAGAGGTCTTGGAGGATTAGACAGCAAGAAAGCTGCTGAACTATAGCAATTAAATGTGTTGTGTCATTGCGATTGATCGACGGTATTTTGCTGTATAGAAAAATTTTGTAACAATATAAATGGAATTTTTTATTGTTGATTTAAAATATCCTTCATCTATTTTGTGTCGATACAAAGCGCTGTTTAATTAAAGAGCCCTGAAAAAATTTCATATAAACAATTTAAACAAAATGTTTATAATAATTATTGAAAACGATATTATTTCTTTAGCGTTAGTCTTCCGAATATTTCTAGAAATTACGATTTTAAATATGGCAGCAAACAAAATCTGATTGTAAAAATTTGAATCTCTTTTATAAAATATTTCTAACGGATTTTTCTAATGGAAATTCCGAAAATTAAATTTACACAGCCATATCAATTTGTCAGTTGTCAACAAAGAGATATCGCATTTGCAAATAAACAATTTGCATTGGAAGTTATTGACAAATGTTTTGATTCAGAACACTTATATAAAAAGCAATATTTTCTGAATTCATTTACTTTTGAAATAATAATGTTTTATTAAGATATTTGAATCTTTCGAAGACATAAAAATATAAAAATTATAAAAATCAGTTAACTGTCTATATTTAATTAATATTAAATTAGAAGTGCAAATTCAACTAAGTAAAATATTCTTTCATAATTTTGTGAATAATTTGCTATTTAAATTTTAAAAATCCCTATTGATTTCAAGTCAAATTTAAAATGAAAATATAAAATAAAACTGAAAAATTAATCAATATTATTAGTTAAGGCAGATTGCATATGCTAGAGAAGATCCATAATTTTTTTTATAATAAACTATAAAAGTTCTAGACTAAACGCTCTTTTATTAAACTAATATTTCCTAACATTTACTTATAAAGGATTTATATTTATTTTCAGTACTTTCATGAAATTAAAATGTTTTCTTTCAATGAACTAGCATTTAGAGATTTTAAAAAATTTTGATTCAAAATCTATCGCCTTTGATTCAAACACAGTCAACAGATTAAAATAATTGTCTGAGAATAGTTTGACACAATGGCCTAAAATTCAGACAACAAAATCGATGAGATTGACTTTGATTTAAAAACTATAGTTTAAAATTAACACTATCAATCTTTTCATTATAAAACTGTTCGATGAAAAGAATAGTTTAATAACTAATTATAGCTCATTTCTTTGTCATTTTATACTTTGGAATTTTTGTTATTTAGAATTGTAAAATGAAATGTGAAGTTCAAATAAGCCTTTTTTTTCACTCATTTTAAATGAATAATTTTGCATATTTTAGAGAAGTTAATCTTTTCATGTTCCAATGCCCTCGATTCTTTGATTTTAAAAAAAAAATCTTTCGCTGAACTCAATTTTTTTTAATGAAAAAGTAAAAAATATTTTTAATAAAGTGATAATGTGCGAATCATTTATGCAACATAATTAATATTGGATTGAAGGTTACTTTCATTTCTGTTGCCATTGTGATGAGTAAAATTGCAATTTGTGTAATGGAACAGCATTTTTATTTCTCTAAATTTATATTTTCTCAGAAATTTTATTACATTTTTTTCTTTCTTTTTAATTTTTTTCTTATTTCTCCCAACATTTCTAAAAAGCTTAGGTTCAGAAATGATTAACTAAGGGCGTACCAAAGTATAAAACCACCAGAATCACTGACCTCAAGTTTTTTGTATACTTTACAAATATGGTATAATTTTGTATTTAGTTTAGACAAGGAAGCATAAATAAGTAAATTTAGTACATTTGATACACCATCCCACTTTCCATTGACCGATTGTTTCAAATTTTTTCACAAGTTAACCATTTCGTAGTCCGTATCGGACAACCGATTTCATTTATCTAGCTTATGTATTTTATCGCATTCACTTTTATATGAATAGATAAATTGTGCGATAGTTGTTGATGATGATAATATCGTGTCCTCGTTACCACGGAAAGGGGGTGCAGCAGCTTCTGCGGGTAAAGACCCCCGAGCACCCGAAGGCTGAAGTCTGACTTCTAGCTCATATGAAAATGAAACTCACACATTCGCTTGCACAGCCCCTGTTTACAGAGGGGCACATTCACACACCTCACAGATAGAACACAGATGAAGGTAGAGGTTGTACCATCGCTAGGTTCATCAGATACTAAGATGAGAGATTTCCAGTATGGTGGTAGATTTTAGTTACTCTGGTAGACACACTAATGGTGGCTACCTCTCACCGATGAAACGATGTGCCTCCTACTGTAGAGGTTACACCGTGACCGGTACGCCTTCGGATTCAACACAGTTCCTATCTATGCTGTTACGGCATTTCCATCATTCAATTTTTCTATATGTCTAAGCGAGTCGTCAATTTCTGGTGGATAAATATGAGTAAGCCATATGCCAAATTTCATTTGAAGTATTCTGTTGTTTTGTTGATGCAGACAAACGGATTGCCAATATTTTGCCATATTTCCTCCAAACTGAAATAAATACTAAATTTTGGTGTTAAAATCGGATTCGAATCTAGCTCAGAAATATATAGCCGTTTTGTCAGGAGAGAGTAAAAGAAGGTGAAAAAGTTGAAAACACTGTTAACCGCCTTTGGCGAATAGCTATTCGCTCACCATATTAATTGTATTAATTAACTCCATTTTTACCATTTTTATTGTATCCATTAAACTCCATTTTTATATAGAAGACCTTTTTTCAGGAGTGAATAAAGAAAGACAAAAAAAAAAAAAAAAAAAAAAAATGAAAACTCAAACACCTGCCATTGGTGATCAAATATTAGCTCATCATATTAATTGTATAGTTAAATAATTTTGTTGAATTACATTTTCATGACATCAAATGAAAGTACTAAGTTCAATTATACTTGCATCATAAACATGGGGCATTTTTACTGTTTAAATTGTATAACGGGAAATGGAGAAATTAATTGGGGGTTAAAATTGTTGAAATCGATCCAGTTTTTGTGGCTAGGGGCTAGGTCGAGGTTTTATTTTGAGGTATCTCCCAAAAATGCGATATGGAGGGAGACAGGCGGTAATTAATGACATAAACGTCATAAAAAATAAGGAGCTAAGCGGCTCGTAGTTTCTTCTAAAAAATGTACAACTAAGTATTGTTTTTGTGATTTCTTTCGGAAACGGAGAGAGGGAAACAGGGAGAAGCGATCGCTGATGACATATCTAGCAATAGCGACATTTTTATGAAATAAAAATTGGCGAAATCGAACCAGTAGTTGGAACTGGAGGACAGATTTTCATTAATTTTATTAAATATTCTAAATATAATGCGCCTGAAAGATATCTAAAAACGGTTTAGTACGTATGCGAAGAATAAAACTGTGATTGCATTTACAAACGCTCATTTTTATCTGTTCAGAGATAAATTTACAAATTAACTTACCATTTTTTAATTAAGATGCCGTTATTTTAAAATCTGCAACGAATTGCCAGAAGACTTACCATACGAAAATAAACTTTCAAGATAAGTAGTGTTGTTTTGATTTTATCACACACGTTTTCTTCTAACAAACTGAAAAAAGCAAAAGTTTTAAGTCCGAAGCTTATGAGTTGTGTAAAAGATTTAATTTTTTTAAATTAATCATTTATTTCATCTTAGCCATTTGAAAATGAATTGCAGTTATCGATAGCTACTGAATTAACTCATTATTATTGCACTGATATTTAAAAATATGATACATAATGAATAACCCTTTTATACTCAAAATATTATATTTTTTATCAAATTATAAATTTAAAATTACCACTTCTGAATACTTCATTTTTTTATGATAATTCGTTTATTCCAGTTTAATTAATTAATTAATTGAATCTGGATTAATTAAATGAAATTTGTCATGGATCTTTCAATTGTATCCAGATCATGCTGCTATTTCAACCTCAACAGACCCTTAACAGATCAAATTAAAAGCAGAAATACTTATGAAATAGATTATACCTATTACATTAAATGGCAAAACTGCATTTTCCCTCTCTCACTTGCAACTTGTAACATTTACACCGAAACCGCGCATTTGCAATTTGTGGTGAAGAAAAACCTTTTTCTGTATGCAATCAAATATTCCCTACAAATCTTTGTTAAAAATTCTCTTTGTAAAAAAAAAAAAAAAAAAAAAAAAAAAAAAAAAAAAAAAAACCTTTTCGATTATGCTTTTACTTTTCCGTATACGAAATATACAAAAAGAAAATACTTATTGTTAAGAAATTCGTGTTCGTGATTTTGAGGAATTTCCACGGTTCCGACATCTCTGACACCAAAAAATACATTTTTTTATTTAATGTGTTTGTCTGTGACTACGATAATTCAAAAATCTCTTTAGCTAGGTGGATGGAATTTGGTATATGAACTTTAAATCAAATTTGTAGATTTTTGTCGACTTTTTTACGAAATCCGTCCAAAGGAAATCTGTCTGTTCAGCTGTCCGAATATAATTTAATGCGATAACTCACAGGCTATTTGCGACAAAGATAACTCAAAAATGCTCTGAGCTAGATGGGGGAAATTTGGTGTTCAATTTTTACCCCCAGATTGCAGATTTCTATCGAATTTTCAGTAAAATCCGTTCAGAGGAAGTCTGTCTATCCAGCTGTTCGAATATAAGTAACACGATAACTTCAAAACGAAGAGAAATAAATGAATAAAATTTAATACGAATTTTTTTTAACTTAGATAGCTGTCAAATTTGAAATCAAATCCATCAAATGTTTAACTGTGTATTCGTCTGTGCTTCTATAAGTAAATAAACAGGAAAACTCAAAAATGCAAAAATTTAAAAATATAAAATTTGATATGAAATCTTGGGACAACTACTGTAGTTCTGTTTTAATTTTCAAAAAAAAAAAACAATTCTAAAATACTTCTTTGATTTTCTAGTATTTGTTTATTGACTGCATGGCAGCGATTAATCACCAAAAAATCGTCTAAGATCTTGTACTAGATTCAGAAAAAAAGAAAAAAAATGCTGTAAATATCTAAATTTCTATAATTATATGAGTATCTATAATTTCCTCTAAATATCTAAATTTCGTAACTATTTTTCGCTAGTGCCATACAATAATTATTCAAGTACTGGTTTTCGTTATTATTCTATTTTATGGAATTTACTTAATATTTAATTCCTTTAA
This sequence comes from Argiope bruennichi, assembly GCF_947563725.1. NCBI lineage: Eukaryota > Metazoa > Arthropoda > Arachnida > Araneae > Araneidae > Argiope > Argiope bruennichi. Next base: position 22,163,015 of record NC_079154.1, on the reverse strand, counting down.
TACCGGATGACCATAGAACAACCTTCTCAGTTTGAAAACATTGGCAGCTAAAGAAAGGCAGTGAAAGGACGGAATGAAACCAGTTCATATGTAGATTGTGAAAGGCAAGATTAGAATTCCACACACAAAAAAAAATTGTAACGAATGTTAGTGATAGGTGAGAATTCCATGTTTTAGTAACGTAAAAGCTCAATAGTTATAATGAAAATTTGGAAAATGGATTTCCATTGGGACTCATGTTATAATAAGCTGAAGTGGTCTCCTGGAAACTTTCTCGTATACCTTCTAATAAAGTTGTTATAACAAAGAACACCTTGAATGGCATTGGTGAACAATAGTTACGAAATGTTAACCTTTGGCCCGAATTCGGCATTTTTACTGTCATCATTGGCGAGTTATTTGGCGATTAATGCCTGGAATGCGGTTAATAACATCCGAAAATCGAATCTGTGTTTTAGATCTTTATTTCCAATCGATTGGCTCAGAAATTCGTTAAAACGCTGCACTTGTGTTCACAAAATCCGAATAAATTTAATATATTTAACTCATTGCGTTTTTTGAGTTATCGAGTTTATATATTTCTGAAAGTATAGACGGACAGAAGATCAAACACTTGTAGGATTTGGCTTAAAATTTGATAAGTGTCTATATTAAAAATGTTAAATGCGTGTACCGAATTTTATCCCTCCAGCTCTCTTATTTTTATAGTTACAAGGTTAACTTATAATCAAACAGCCGGAAAGACAGACTTCCGCTGAACGAATTTTGCTCAAAAATTGTTAGAAATCCAAAAATTTGGTGTAAAGACCTTTCATTAAATTTCACCAGACTGGCTCAAAGCGTTTTTTATTTATCTTTGTCACATACAGATAGACATTTTCCAAAAATGTGCTTTTTGGAGGTCTAAAATGTGGAGATTCGTCAAAATTTCGAGTTCGAATCTTTTTTGACAATTATTTTACTTTCTCTATACTACGCATACTAATTGTGGTGAAGCAAACGATAAATTTGGTTTTAATAGAGATGTAAGAAATAATGCAAATGATAATAAATGACCAACTTTAGAGAAAGAAATTGAGTACTTAGTTAAAAGAATCCAATATACGTAATTCACTTTTTTCTGAACTTAAAACTGTGCAACTGAACTTACATCATGTAATTGCTGCCACTGAAAACCTTAATAAAAGAGCAGAAGATCAAGAAATTAGTATTGCAGGCATTCAAGAAATTTATCAAAAGAATAATAGACCATTTGGTTTTCCCTCCAATTTTAAAATTTTCTTCTCTGACCGAGACAATCTGAAATCAGGTATCATAGTCTACAATAAATATCTTCAAGCAATTAAGGTTTTAGCTTCCAGTAATATCATTGCTATAACCCTTCCTTTTCACAAATCTACCTTAATGATTATCTCAGTTGACTGTCCTCTTTCAGAAGATATTGAAACTACTTTAATTGAATTGGAAAATTGTTTACAGCACTCTTATGATAGAGTACTGATTACAGGAGATTTTATTGCAAAACGTACTATATGGGGCGGTGATTTTGAAGATTATAGGGGTCGTAATTCAAGAGAAATTACTTGAATTTCTCTTTACTAAAAGGACTTGTTGTTTTAAAAAATGAAAATTCTCCTCCAACGTTAGGAAGAACATGGAGAGATATTACCATTAGTGACCTTATATTATCAGAAAATATTTTTAAATGGAAAATTGATTTAGAACCAGCTTGCAGCGACTATAATAGCATAAGCTTTTCATTTTATACTGAAAGACCAAAAATGCTCAAAAATGATAGAATTGACATAAAAAACTTAAATTTACAAAACTTTAGAGTTCTGCTTACCAAAGATTTCCAAAAGATGGAAAATATAGAAAACAAAATATGGATTTTTATATTAAGAATATAACAAAAACTACAATATCTACCTGTAAAAACAGTAAATTAAATAAGTTAAACAAACCCCTAAAGAAAAAACATAATCGGTGGTCTAGAAAACTAGAGGTTCTAAGAAGTGATGTGAGAAGAGCAAAAAGAAAATTGTTTAAGACCAAAGATATAAGAGACAAGAATTATCTTCGAATGCTGGTTAAAGAAGCAGAGACGAAGTATAAAATGAGTTTAAATTGGGCAAAAAGAAATGATTGGTCTAATTTATGTGAAAATGTGACATCAAGTGAGCCATTTGGAATTCATTTTGATGTGGTTAAAAATCCAGACAGTAAATCCTTCCATCTTAGTGCAATTAGAAAAACGGATGGTTCTTTAGCCGAATCTCCTAAGGAAACGATAGACGCTTTACTTGAATTTCACTTTCCCTCGAATAATGGTGATTCTACGCTTTTTCATGAAAATATTCGAAAAAATAGTCGAATTCCTCCAAATTCTCTAAATGATCCTCCATTCTCAATTTTCGAAGTGGAACATGCTATCAACAGTTTAAATAACAAAAAAAAGCCCCAGGTCCGGATGGTATTTCAGCAGGAATTATTAAACAAGCATTTAAGTGTAATAGCAAAATTTTTGCTAATCTTTATAATAGAAATAGACTTATTTTACTTATGTGAAGTAGACTCATTCTATTTTATAATTTTTCCTATTGTAAAATATATTTATTTTATATTTAATTTCATATCATAGCAGAAAAAAAAAGTTTGCTAAGTGCTAAAAACAGCTTTTGTGCTTTTGGATCATCGAATTCATATATGTAAGAAGAAATGCACATATACGGAAATACAAATACTTATAGTTCTAAAAATGTTCTAGTTGGACTTGAAAAGTTCTGAAAACAAAAAGAAGAATAAAAAGAAAGAAAAGAAAAGAAAAGGAAAAGAAAGAAATATAAAAATTTTGCGGTCGAATTTTCTGGCAAATTACAATATTTAGTATGCAGGTTGGAAAAAAAATGTGAAAAATAAAAAATGTTAAACTTAGAAATGAAGCAGTTATAAAAGGTAAAAGGTAAAAAAAGGAAAGAAAAGAAAAGAAAAGGAAAGGAAAGGAAAGAAATATAAAAATTTTTACGTCGAATCTTCCGGCAATTACAATATTTCGTATGCAGGTTACAAAAAAAAAAAAAAAAAAAAAAAAAAAAATGAAAAATGAAAATGTTAAATTTAGAAATGCAGTCGACATATTTCTAAAGTAAAGAATAACAAAATATCAAATTTATACACACTGAAGAGTATCATCTTTTATTTCTTCCATAAATATTCTATTTCTCATAAAAAAAACCAAAACAAATACTAAACTGTTCTTTTTAATTTTTCTAGTAATAAACATTAGTTAAATGGACTCTTAAATATATTAATAATCACTAAGCCTTTATCCGCTACGTTTAAAAAAAATGGCTATTTCCTTTTATCACATATTCAGGTCTCTTGTCAACGAACTCGAACTTTTAAAACTCATAACTGTAACAGAACCAATTGATTCATTTAAAACGTCGGATGGTTTTTATGAAGCTTTTAATATCATTGATGCATTCAGTAAATGTAACCGGTTTACTCTACTTTCTTGACAGGATTTACTATAAAAATCATTTCTAAATGCAAATATAATTCCTACAGACATGGTTGGCCACTATACAATTGAATGTATTTGACAATGTAACAAATTTGTCAAATACATTCTGTTGACCACGTTTCAATTCGGACAATTCATCGGTCACTGAACTTCTGCTAACATCGAATAATAAATTTAGACTATAAAATTTGCAAAAAGTATTTGATACTGCAACAAAAAGACAGTCTAATATTTCGCCCAAAATTAAAAGAATGGAGCAGTTTTACTTTAAGGACTAGATAATGCATTTCATAACAGTTTGTCTTTTTATTTAACTTAAATATCATCTAAAAATTATCTTTTATTGAATAAAAAAATCTTCCTATCGTTGTATCTTAATGTGAATCAGCAGGTAATTTAATTTAATATTTATCTATATTAAAAAAATCAATTCGATCTGAAAAATTATACAATAATGTCTCTAATGTTTTCCTCGAATATTGAACATGTATTAAGAAAAATTGTTTAAATTTTTTTTGAGATATATAAATAGCTGAGAGTATATTTCATAGCGAAGATTCGTTGATTATGGTTGCAGAGTTTCAAAATTCCTAAAAATTATTTTAAAAGTTTTTGTTTCATCCTCCCACCATTAAGAGTTTGATAACCAATAAAAGGAAAGAAAAAAAAGTAAGAAGTCAGAAAATGAATTGATGGATTGGATTAGTTTCAGAAAGCATTAGAATTTGTTCTTTGAAGATTCGTTGAGCATTTATTTTTTCATGAAATTTAGCAATGTTTGGATTGCTATGGGAGCAGATCTAGCAATCGTGTGAATTTCATTTCGTTTTGTCTTTGTTCTCTTGATTTTTTTTTCTGCTTTTTCTCGTCGAATATTATTAGGATCTGGTTTCGCTTTCACGCTTATCCAATAGAAACCTATTTGCTTTGTTACGTTTTTTTTTTCCTCATTAGAAGTAACTCATAAAAAAGATAATTATAATAATTTTCTAAAATCCAATTAAAAAGTTTGAGCTATTTAAAAGTAAAACGGTTTCTTTTTACTTTTTCGTATACCATGTAACGAAGAGTCGGCTTCCTTGCATAGGGGTAGCACATCTTCCCCGTGATCTGGGCTCCCGGTTCGGGCATGGGTGTTCTTCATCTGTGTTCTATCTATGAGGTGTGTGAATGTGCCCCCCCCCCCCTTTTAAAATGGGGTTGTTCAAGCGAATGTGGGAGTTTCATCTTCATATGAGCGAAAAGTCAGACTTCTGCCCTCGGGTGCTCAGGGGTCTTTACCCTCAGAATCTACTGCACCCCCTTTCCGTGGTAACGCGGACATGACGTCATCATCATCATGTAAAGAAGAAATATAGTAATCGTCAGAAACATCGAACTCACGTTTTAATGCATCTCCATGTTCTAGACCTCTTTGAGTTCGAAAAACACATTTTTGGAAAACGCCACTCTGTCTGTCTGTATACGACAAAGAGAACTCCAAAAACGCTTTGAGCTCAGATGGATGAAATCTGGTAGGTGGTTTTCAAATAAAATTTGCCGATTTCTATCAAATCTCGTGCAAAATGAGTTCAGAGAAAATCTGTCTGCCTGCTTGTCCGAATAAAACTTAACACGATAAATTCAAAACAAAGAGAGCTATATAGATAAAATAGATTTAACTATAATAGATTATCTATATTAGATTAATTATAAATAAAATAGATTTTTAGTAAATAGATTTAACATATATAGTGTAAACATCTATTGAATCTGGGAAGGATCCAAAAACGGAATGCATGTCGATCTATTCTTTCGGAAACTTGTAAGCGCAATAACCCGTGACCTGCGGTGGCCTGGTGGTGAAGTCTCGGCTTCGGAACCGGCGGGTTTCAGGTTCGAGACCCTATTTCACCGAAGAACCGTCGTGTAAGCGGGTCTGGTGCACGCTAAATTCGTCAGGGTCAAACGTCCTCCCGCTGGTATGGCGTGATGTGGAAGGGGGGGGGGGAGCAGCTCAGATGTCATCCTTGTCATCTGACTGCGGTTCAAAATGACGAGGTCCGTCCGAAAATGCCCAAGTGTTGCTTTAAAACGGAACGTTAATATAACTAAACCAAACCAAGCGCAATAACTGAAAAACGTATGTACAAAAACTTAAAACGAATATATGAAATTGGAATGTGATTTTGCGGCTACAAGTGCAGCTCTATGTGAAATTTTTGTTTGAAATGATAGGAAAAAATATGTCTCAAAACACAAATTCGATTTTCGGATATTATTAACAGCATGCCAGGGAGTAATCGCCAAGGATGATATGGTAGATTCAGTAAAAATGCTAAATTCACGCCAAAAGTTAGAAATTCATAATTACTGTGCAGCAATGCCATTTAAGGCGTTCTATGAAATAACTCCTTTATTACAGAGTATTACAGTTTGGGAACGCCACTTCCGCTGATTTTATTTACATTTTAATTGCATTGTATTTTTGGGAAATATTTTTTTTTCAACTTTGTTCAGTAACAAGTTACCAGAGATCCACAGATTTAAAAAAAAAATTACAGGAAGAATCTTATCTCATACAGAATTTTTTAAAAACAATTAAGAATGTTTTTTAGTATTTTTAAAAAATAATTTTAAAGATAACAGTAAAAAATTTTTACTAATTTTTGACTTTTTTAATCTCAGTTCGCAAGAAGAAGAAGAAAAAAAAATCTGTTTACTTAGAACTGTTTTGTTTTTCGACGGTGTTAAAGCAAAAGTAGATCTTCATTGCTTATACAATTCGACCTAATTCCGTGCCAGAAACCCTTCTTCGTTGTTTTTTAAAAAATTATACTAATTCTTAAAAATCAGCTTAGGGGCGATTATATTAAATAAATGGAGGGGAGGCACGGGAGGGTCCCTGGCTGATCTGTCTCAGATTTTCAAGCGGATATTTAATATACAAAAAAATTTCGAGACTTCCAAATCGGTTTATGTAAACTAACGGACGACGGAAGACCGGACTTTGGTCAGACATACGACTGCGAAGCTGGACAGGAAGACTCAGACAGTTTTAAGATGTCTCATAAAATGCATGCTCACGGTCATTTTCTGTGGAATATGCATTATATGTAAAGTGATTTCTCTGCGATTTTTGTGCAAGGAAAAAAGATAAAAACGCCAAAGACTCCCTCAGGGTCAACGCATGAAGAGAATGGTGTGGGGTGTCGTCCTTGATATTATTCGATTTATAGATGCCCTTTATTTTTCAAGGGTTTTAGGCTGGAAAATATAAGACAATCAACAGGACAATGAGGGTAATTCTTAGGGTGGTTAGACTAAATTTTGGTTTCTTTAAGGCGCCTTTGGCATTTAAATGGAGACAGTAGGAATGTGTTTTTTGCCCCTTTGATTGACCATTACTTTTCAGTACCATAATTCATTAGTTATCAACAATTTCATGCTTAAAGCACCGATTTTTTTCATTTTTAAGCATTTTCTTTATAATAATTTCGTCAAAGTATAACCACTTGAAATAATTCGGGATATTAAGGTGTATGTACACACTTGAAACTTCGAAAATCGTTCCAAATATCGAATATTTTTTATTGCTTAATAATGTTGTCTGATCCTTTAGCTTTCAAACGATACCAAGATATTGTCAATATTCGAAATATTTCTCGAGCTATAATTATTTTTCTTGAGGTGCTTTCATTGAAAACTCTAGTTACGGTGTTTTTAAAACTCATTTTATGAAGACTGATATTTTTTCACTATGTTGCTTCATTCAAACAATCATAACTCAACAAGAAATGAACCAAATACAGTTATTTATATATCAAAATAATCTGTATGAAATAGCGGATGTTTTGTGCCTCAATCAAAGTTATATTTATAGAAACAAATTTTTTATAGATATTTAAAAGTTAAAATGACAGAAAAAATCTCGCTCGCTTTTTCTATTCATTGTTGATGAAAAAATTGTTTAAAAAACTATATATTTTTATAACTTGATTGAGGTAGACAACATGAAGACTAATATTAGACATAATTTCCAACTAGAATTATGTGTCTGTACAAATTAGATTTTAAGATATTATGTTTCAAAAAATAGGCTAATTAGCTCATTAAATATTATTTAATTTATTAATAATTAGTGTAATATGGTTTTTTTTCTCATTGAAATGAGTTTAAACATATATTAATGACCGACTGTGAAAAAAATGTATTTTTAAAGTCAAAATTAAAAAAAAAATCTTCAAGTGGGTACGTACACCTTAAGTAATTAATAATTAATTTGTTTCTTATTGCTGTTATAGAATAATAACTATAAGAGACATTCAATTCATTTTTTTCACTAATAATAATAAAGCAAAAATATATGTTTGTATTTTGAATGTATGTAGTATAAACAGTCTGCAAGACAGAACGTTTGTCCTAGATCAAATTCATCACAAATATACTTTAAAGGATGTAAATGTGCATTGTTGAGTTTTTTTTGAAATTTAAATAGGATTCTAATTCATTAAAAATAGGCAGGAATTAGGCGTTTTTCTTCTATAACAAACAGAAGTATTACACAAATTACTATTTACAACATTTTAAAATTCCAAAAAGTGTTTTTGATTGACGTCAATTTGACTGTCATGACATTTTCCTGGAGTTATGGCATTTTTTTAAAATAATTTTCTTGCATAATTAAGAACAGATGTCCTTATTAAATTGAAATTCAAAATCAGAAATTAACTTGAGTATTTTTCTTTCATTGTTGAAAGCAAGGAAGGGTGATTTTTTAAAATATCTGTGTAGTTTGGAAAAGGAATTAAAAAAATGAAGATAATGAAAAGACAGAACCAAATAGAATTTAGACGAACCAGATAGTTATGTTTATAATTGCAATAAAATGTCACGTGGTATGATTTTAGTAAGAGGATTCATAAACACAATGAATCGAACAAGTGTACAGCTGTTAAAATAACACGGTTATGATGTATGTCACAGTTAAAGTATAAAACTATTTCCCGGGAGAATACATACAAGCATCAGTGTAAGCAAAAGAGATTTAATTAAAATTAAGTAGAGCCAATATTTCCAACGAACCAACTGGACGCAAAAGTGCTAGTGTTTAAAAAAGTCAGTGGTAAATTAACAATGTACAAATTCATTAATAGGAAATGTTCATTACCTGAATTGTTTCATTCAATTATTGAATTATCATAAGCGAATATGAGTTTTTGACTAATCTGTTTTAGAGATAAAACAAGTAATATAAAAAAATTAAAATCAATTCCTACTTTCGCAAGAATTGAACTTGCATTCTTCACCTTCACGTGAAAAATACTGAAACCCTTGCATTTTACCGATTGGGCTACTGCCTGTTGATTTCAATTCTCATTACAAACTGCTATAACTCTATTTAAAGTATTAAAATTAGTTAAATTTAATAATTAATGAATTAATATTTGAAAAAAACTGTATTGACATCAAGTGTCATCCACTACAAGTTTAAAAAATGTATTTGAACTTGAGCGGATGAATAAAAAGTATTTTATTAACGATTGAAAATTTGAACAAGATATATAAATATATATAGGGAGAATGTGAACTAATAGTAGAAATTTAAAAAAAATAACTTCGCAATTTTTTATTACCTTTGTTTAAGTGCATCAAAATAAATGATACATGTGCACATAGTTTTAAAATTTTATTGGTTATTTTTACTTTCTCTCGTACAAAGTTTTTAAATGGAAAGTATTGTCCTTTTCAAAAAAAAAAAAAAAAAATCGAACACGTGCTTTTGATAACTTTTATTTTCGCATATCTATCTCGATTTTAAATGAGTGGAAGTGGTCTCCATGAAACTTTCCCGTACACTCTTTAATAAAATGTTTATACCAGAGAAATCTTTACTGAGAAATCTTACCAGAGAAGTATTGCTATATAGTAAGTACGAAATATTAACCTTTGGCGCGAACGTAACTTTTTCACTGAATCTATCGTGCGTTCTCTGGTCTGATTTTTGGCTATTAATTCCTGACATGAGTTTAAAGGGATTCGGCTTGATAATGATATATGAACAATCGAATTTTTATTTTAAATGCCTTTTTCCCAGCCTCTTGAAACAAAAATTTGGCACAAAGCCATACTTGTAGCAACGAAATCACATATCAAATTTGATATATTAAAATTTTTGAGTTATCGCGTTTATATATTTCTGTAAATATAGACCGACCAAAAGATCAACCACCAGTTATATTTAGCTGAAAATCTGATAAGCGTCTACACTATACATGTTAAATCTATTTTTTCCTATCTATCTCTCTTTGCTTTTTAATTATCATGTTAACATATATTCGGACAGAAAAATTGGCTGATTTCTGAATAGAATTTACTCAAAATTTGTTGTAAAGACCATTTACCAAATTTCATCCATCTTTTCAAGTTATCGTTGTTACAGACAAACAGACGGACCGACCGATATTTTTTAGAAATGTGGTTTTCGAACTGAAGGAGGCCTAAAACATGGAGATTCGTCAAAATATTGAATTCGAATTTTTAACTTTACAATACTTTCTCTATACCTCGTATACGAAAAAATACTAAAGATGACGAACCATGGAACGAAGTCTATAGTAGCAGCAACAAAACAATCGAAAAACAGTCTCATAGCAATATCGTGGATTGTCACAAATGAACTGCTATCGACCACGCTTGAAAATGAAGAGCCAGGTTTCCTTAAAAACACGAATTTATTATTCTGCCACATAAAAAGTAACTCATTTCTTGGAGTATTTATAAAAGATAAAGTAAAAATTTTCACAAACAAAAAAAAGAAACCCGGTCGGTGCATGTATTGTCAACGCACTCGTTTCCCGCGAAGTCAACCTCTACTACTAGATAAAAATAGAACAACTGTTATTTTTGTTTTTGACACGTTTTTCCTTTCACTCAGTGTTGCCAAAAAAGATTTACCAAACATGTACCGATCGTATGCAAATGAGTGAGATCATGGCATGGGATTGGAAAAAATTAATTAATAACTTCAAAATATATAACAAGCAATATCGTGGATTGTCACAAATTAATTAATAAAAGTTGTAGTAAAAAAATTCTTGTTCATATAAATTTGGGCAAGCTCAAAAAATGTCATATTCATAAATAATCGTAAGTTGGAAATATTTTTATTAAACAGAATGACCGCTCTAATCATGGTTCAGTAACTAATTACTTATAAGGGAAAGGTTTAGAATAATATTTTAGGATAGATTTATGTGTCGTCTAGACAGGTTGTTAACCTGCTAACGATATCTCGGATCTAATAGTGACAAATTAACTAAAGAAAGTTGTAGTAGAAAATCTTATACCTACTCGCATAATGCTTAAAAGATTATTATATGCAGTGTACTTTAGATATAAATATATAGTAAATTAAAAAAAAAATGTCTTTGCTGTATAGATCTCCTCAATGTATTATATTCATGATCATTCTAATAAAAAATAATCAATAAAATAAAATCGAAACAAATCCGCTAATCGAAAATAAAATATTAGTAATAAATTTCAATTTTGTTTGTTGTTGTGACTTATGACACTTTACAAGCCCGCTGACAGTTATCTGTCAGCGATTTAAGCCGAGTGAGCGTCTCTTGTTTTCTCAGTAGCACCAATTAGGGACAAGAGTACGTCATGCGTCACATTCGCTTGCACAACCCCTTTTTACAGAGGGGCACATTCACACATCTCACAGATAGAACACAGAAGAACAACCATGCCCGAACCGAGACTTGAACCCAGGAACCCTTGACAGGAAAATCAGGATCAAGAGGAAGACGCGTTATCACTATAATTATTTCTTGTGAAAGGAGTATATAATGAATCAGCAAAAATATAAAATTATAAAAATTACAGGCCGTCAGTTACTTATTCATGCTTGTAATCACAGGTAAATGAATCATTCGAATCAAAATAGCAGAAGTTAGTCTCTGTTGTTAGAAGCCAAAACAGAAGGTGAGATTTCGCATAAGATAAAGACTTAAGTCAAAAAGGCGGGCATATTTTGACTCAATCCAGTTTACAAACGGCGGTGGATGATTATATATATTGACTGGAAGCACATATAACTCTCTCCTTGAAGTATTAAATGCAAGAATATATTTCACAATCGTAAGATGCTTTAAACGACATAAAGAAACTATATTTTATGTTAATTTGATACAAAAAATTTAGGAATCAAATTTTAATACAGTATATATATGAGTTAGTTATATATAAGGAAAACTTTTTAACACATTAACATTTTTTTAAACGAAAAAAGTATAAATCTTATTATTATTAAAATTTTCATCGATGTATAGTATTTTGAATTTCATAATTTTAAGCCACCTCAAGTAAAGACCGCGCTGATTGGCTGATCTTTCTCCAAATAGCCACTGCAATTGTCTAACTAAACAGTTAACTCGATTAGTTTTATTTGTAAAAAAGTGAATTCTTTTTAAATTTAAAGTCTTAATATGACGAAAATATTTTTTTAAAGAAGAGAGGAATTTTTTTTCTTAATATAAAATATTAGTGTGTTGGGAATATATTAGAAAACATAAAGCTTAAATTAATATATTACTACTTAAACAATTGTGAAGTCTAAATTTTTGCATAGTTCTCGGGTATTATTAGTCATATTTAGTAAAGTTAATAGACTTGAATCACATATATTTTAAACTTTAAAAAAGTTTTAAAAGCAATTGTCTAAAAGTATCGCCATGGAAACAGTTTAAAATCATCTGAAAAAGTGATATCAAAATTTCATAAAACACTTAGTTTTTGTCGTAAAAATGTAGAGCTCATTTTGTTAAAAATGTTAATGCATCAAAAATATTTTATCAAATTGAACCAGGAATTGTATTAAAATACAGACAGTAGAGATCTTTTGGAAGTAAATTCAATGATGAAAACAAAATAATATATAATCCTTTACATCAGTTAAAACATTTTTATAATTGCCCAAGATTAGAAAGAATGTCCTGTTTAAATATTTGAGAATCGTCTGTCCATTTGTCTTTCAAAATAATTTAAATTTCAAAGTTTTATAAAAGATGATTTCTGAACACTTAAAATAAAAGTATAAAAATAAACATTCTTTTTTTAAAATAAATATTTTATTTCCTAAGCATTCTTTTTTGTAATAAACATTTTATTTCCTAAACATTCTTATTCTATTAAACAAATATGACGCGCCTTTCTTAAGCATGTATAAAATAATAAAAACATATAAATCATAAAAAATAAATATTATAAAAATACTAAAGTAACAAATAATAAAATAGGTTTTTTTCATAGCAATTACTTAAAAAATACAATTAAATTTGTTGCGTTAAGTTAGATTTAAGAAACTGAAAACATATTTTTTAGCTGCTAATCGTTAAATAATTTTTATGACACACTTTCCGCGTTCTTTTTCCCATACGAAGTTATAACCTATTTCTTAAAATATGTTTGCCACCTCTGCGTTTCGTATTTCTGTAAACATTAATTTCGTAGGTGTAATGTTTGTCGTCGTCTCAGTTAATTTGAAAATATTTTTGAAAAGCCAAATATGTGTTCGGATATTAAAATTTTGATGTAAACAACTACGCTCCAATGTTGAAGTTTACAATACATTTTTAAAATCATTTTATAATATATTCGCTCAAAATCTTCGATATTTAAAAAAAATCCATTTAGAAATTAATTTGCAGTGTGTCATCTTTAAGGAACAGTGCATGTTTGTATTTATTTATTTATTGGCTCCATAGAAAACGAAAATTGTTTGGGTATAATTAAATATAGAAGTTTTGCTTGAGGTTGAATTTAATATATCTTCTCTGAAAGGAACAAATATTTGTAATTTAGATTAAGACTGTAGCAGCCGAGGTGGCAAGGGTTCTAGCTTGAGACTCGATTCCGCAGAATCATATTTATTCTGCAGGTACATATTTCATAAATGGTCTGGTGCTTATGTAAATCCATCAGAGTCAAAAGTTCTTCTGCTGGTGTCCTGTAGAAATTTGGAGAGGAGGTGTCACTTCTGATATCATCGCCATCATTTGACAGTAGTTCAAAATTACGAGGTCCGCTCCAAAGTAGCTCCAGCGTTGCTATAAAACTGGACGTTAATATAAACTAACTAAGGAGGTACACAAGATCATTTAAGATTTAACACAAAAAAATTTAGAGAAGATAGGAAAAACACAAAAATCGAAAATCAAGTGTAAAACTATTGCCAGAAATGTCAATAATTTTCATTTCCAAACTGGCATTCATCCAATAAATTATTCAAAAACACAGGGAAATAGAAGTTATAATTAATGCATGGACACACACACACACACACACACACACACACACATATATATATATATATATATATATTGCAAATGCTTGACCAAGAAGAAGAAAATTTTGAAATTCTAAAAACTGTTTATTCCATCCCGGGAGGCATAATTTTTACAGATAAAAAACGATAAGAAATACATCAGTCTGCATCACGACAGTAGAGCTGAAGAGACCGAAATTCTTCCCTTCGGTGGTTTTACAATGATGTTTTAATATGGATTTCTTTGGCCCGTGTATCTTTAAAAGAATGTTGAAAATTAAGTATTTTTAACCCTTTACTTGGAACGTGAGAACCTGCTGAATATTAGCAGTTTTACAGAGAGCATATATAATTAATTAAAGTAAAAAGTGGGAATTGAATCAGGAAATAAGAGAACATTTTAGAATGAAAATCTGAGGTAAATTAAGATAAAAATTTGGAAATTAATTAAGATTTAAATTAGGTTAAGAGATATCATTGCACACACACACACACACACACACACACACACACACACACACACACACACACACACATATATATATATATATATATATTTGTGCCAAATTTGGTAGCTAAATGTTTAATATTCTGTAAAGTGCTAATACACAAGCAGACACACAGATATATATTCTCATTAATATTAGTAAATATTTAAAAATTTTGCTGAAGCCCTTAAAATGAATGCAACGCGAATATTTTATTTTATGATAAAATTAAAATATTTTATTGCGTTAGAAATAAAGTAGAGTGCAAATCGATATTTCCGATTTCATTCCCCGAAAGGGCACGTAATAAATTTGAAGAAATGAAAGGCAAATCTAAATTTCATAGAAATTTTCAAATAACGAGTGCTATTACTTTGAACATAAAATGTTAAATAGTTTGTGAGAAAAGTATAAAATATTTTCAGGAAATATGACGAAAATTCAGTGTATTAAAATTTAGAAAATGGGGCGAGATTCAATATCATGTAGATAATGGAAAACAAGCATTGAAAAGGAATATTTTAAGTCCCTCCACCTTATTCCATCACCCACTTCCAAATGAGATGATAATATAATTCAGTTATTTGAAAGGAGGAAAGAGATACTTATTAAATATTTTTTGCGTGGTAAAAATTTCCGGAAGAAAGCAACAACTATGTCAAACAAACGGATTGAAACTATCTGTATAAAGCAATCTTCAAAAGAATTTAGAATTCTTTAAAAATGTTTATTAATTTTACTAAACCTTTTCCTAGGAAAAAAACTTGTTGGTATTTTTTTCTGAACTATGACTTTATTTTACTCCCACGTAAAACTTGGAGAAGAAAATGATTTAATGAATTTTTTATTGGTATTATATGCTTTTTGAGAGCTTTAGGAGGGCTGGAATTAAATGTGGTACTGGGTTTTCATGTAACCTAAAATCATTAACGGTATAAACAAATTTGATTGGAAATAAAGTTAATTTTTATGCCTTTTTTTCCAGAAAACGTGCAGTTAATTTAAATTTATAAATTATGTCCTTTTATCTTGGGAAAAAATTTAATTAAAAAAATATTTAATTAAGTTAATTTTTATATCTTATTTTTTCAAAAAGAAGTATTTAAATTTATGACTTATCTCCTTTTTTATCGAACTGAGGAAACTATGATTTAAAACAATATAATATTTTGAATTATTATTGTGTTCATAACTGTAACTGACTACTCCGACCGTCCTGAGGTACACGGGAAATTCTGAATGACCGGACGCCTCAACAGCATTGGTAGGTGCTGAGGTTTAATCCTATGGATTATCACCGGCCATGATACAACCTCTCCCGTAGGAAGCACATCTCGTCATCTGTAGGAGACATGCTGTAGGTAGCCAACTCCACACCGTTTCTGTACCCACCAGGGCAACGAGAACCAACCACCATTCCGGAAGCATTTCGTCTCCCATATTTGATGCACCCCCGGAGGGATCCATAGTCTTCATAAATAATATTTGATGTTTTTTTATCTTGGAATTCCATGGGATAAATCACACTACTTTTTTAGTTCTTAATTTTATTGAAATCAGATTGACTAAAAACAAATTATTTTAGATATGGAAAATGCAAATTATTTGTGACAATTTTCCTGCTAAATAAATATTGTTGTTAAAAAATACATTTTGATTCAAAATTACCAAATTAAGCTGCAGCAAGAAGGCAATTTTGTATGGTACCATCTTCTTATAATCTGTTCTTTTCTTCTTCTTTTTTATAGTGCACCAAAAAAAAAGATATCGGTTTAGCTAAAATATTGATAGAAAAGCGTTGCCAAAAACTAAACATCTGTAATATTTTCAAGCCAGCTTTTCAAAAGAGTACTTGACAAGCGGGCCTTGCGGGAAATCTTGCTTTATTTCTAAATGGTATAATTTATTTTATTTCGCATTAGTAAAATACTAAAAAGTCATTTGAAACTTTTTTTACAAATTTATTCTCCAGAATTAAATTTTTAAAGAAATTAATTTTTTAAAATTTATTTTTGCCAGTAGTATTGCTAATTGAATCTTAAAAGCATTTTCTATCCTTTAATAATTCTTTTTTTAATCTTTGTAGATTTCCTAAACATAGTTGTGGACAAGTAATAGAATTACCGCAAACGAAAGTAATAACCTACTTAACGTTATTCCTCCAAAATTTTTTAACTTTTTCATTTATATGCTTATTCTGCCTTATCTCAAATATTTTTAGCAATTGTTTTAAATTCTTTAATCATTTGAATTTTTTTTACAGCATTTAGTAGAGTTTTTGATATTTTGAAATTCTTTTTTTTTTAAATTTGTAAATTATTTCAAATAGAAATAAATAAGCTCTCTTCACAAAAACAATAACTTTAATTTTATGCCTTTTTTGTATATTTAAAGAAAAAAAATATATCTCAGAAGAAATGTGTTTATTCAGAAAAATAAGAAAGTGGCGATAAAACTTTAATAGTCATATTATGTTCAAAAATAATATTCTGCAAAATTTTAAATTTGAAAATGAAAATCAAGTTTGAAGACAAAAAAATATTCTTAAAAAAATTATAAAGAGCAGACATTTGTAATAAATATGCATTTTTCATTCTTTCCTGTATTTTTACAATTTACATAATTTTACTTTTAAATGACATGTCATTTTACTCTCAAATATCTTACATTTCAAGTTTTAACTCTTTGGTTTGGATGATCATGCCTTTATGAAATATTTCACAACCTGATGAATTTTAGATTCTTTCTATTAGTATTAAACACTAAAATTTAATTGAATTTAATTAAAATAAATATTGATATATAAGTATTTTCTTGAAATTGATTCGATTTATTAAATTGGTATTTCTTGAAAATGTCAAAAAGATTTATTGTAATATTTAAACTAAATTTCAAAATAGTTTCAGTTTTTCTTTTCTTTTTAAGTTTTTTTCAAAGTTTTTTCAGTGAAGCGTTTTATTGTGACGAAAAACAAACTACATAAAAAATGTTTTTTTAAGAATTATTTTTATTATATAAAAGATGGCAAAAAATTTATTTCTTTAATTGATAACATTTTTTTTCAGAAAAGCTTTATAGGGAAACATGTTTTTATTTTAAAAGCTCAAGATTTTTTTGTTAAGGTACTGCTAATATGAAGCAGATAATTACAATATTTGCAAAAGAATTACGTTACTGTAATTACATTAGATTACAAGATTTGTCCAAATATTCATCAAACTTTTGAAATTATAATAAATATTCTTTTAATATACAATTCATTTGTAACTTGTTTATTATTCTTAATTTAATAATGGTTGGGGAAAAGTTATAAAGTCTTTTAAAATACGTCTTGAAATATAAATGCCATCAAAGTTATTTCCAAATAACTGTATTAAATAAAATTAAATTAAAAGCAAAATCTGTACAAAATGCTTTTATTCCTTGAAGAAAATGCAGAAATTTTCAGTGGCGCTGACATTAAAAAATTGCTTTTGTCAATATATCTCTAAGGAAAAATATCGTCGTACTATAAATTTAAATCGTTTGCTAGTTACTACAACTTTTTTTCAGAAATTCTAGATTTATATTTGTTTAGTTTTTTTTTCTTTATTCTTTCTCATTTTTTATTAATATACCTCGTTCTTTAATTTTTCTAACATATTTGAAGGCTTTAATTCATTTTGTTCATGCAGTGATTTTATAATAGCGGAACATATTTATTTCTATATAATTTCATGTCTTTAATTGAAATGATCGAATTATATTTGCCTATAGAATACGCCATTTTAACATTTATAAAGTGAATGACTTAATCTTTCATAATAAATCAATACAAAAATTATTTTTAATCTAAGAATATATCAATCTTCTAAGGATTCGTTTGGGAATGTGGCAACACATTCACATCAAACAGATGTCATCTTATTAAATAGCAGAAAAAATTATACAGTTAAGAATTTAAAAATAAATAATAAGTTTAATTTGAAATTATTTTTTGCGAACTCGAATTAAGGACAATAAAGCACTCCTCAAAGAATACCTGAAAAAAAAAACGAATTCCCGTCATAGTATTTATAACATCAGTCATCGTAAAAATTAGTGTTTGAAACAAAAGAATATCAATATCTTTTTCTCAAATCTTATTTTTAAATTTTCATCTATAAATTAGATAATACATTTATTATCTGCTGATAAAAAATTTATTTATATTTTTTGTTACATGTGTAATGTTTATAAACCTATTATTTTATTTATCATAAAACTTTTATTGCAGATTTATTATAAATTGAAATTAATCGCAATTCTATATGTATAGTATAAATATATTCCAATTTTTTCACGTTTTATTCATAAATCTTGTTTGAAATGTGCTATCTTCCCAACATATTTTTATTTCAATTATTATTTAAAACGTTTTGACAGTAGGACAACTTAAAATTTTAATAAATGGATCTTCAAAAGAATAAAATATTTTAATCAACGTTTTTCATTGATTTTTTTTGAAAAACAATTTAAAATTTCTCGCTATTATTTATATATGCGTATTTGTACTACAAATTATATTTGTAGATTCAGGGTAATATATTACATAAAATTTTAAGATAGATCTAATATTGATATTATGTAATATTTTTCCTGCTATCTATAATAAAAAAAATTTAAGTACTTCATTAGTTCTCTTTTATATAAAAAAAATTAAATCGCTAAATCCGCACTGTATCCACAGTTTCTTCATATTCATAATGATAAATATGTATAATAAGTTGGAAGTTCTGTCTTAAAAAAAGCACACACTTACACACACAATCACACGCACATGCATTCGCATTTTTAAATCATGAAAGCGAAGAAAAATCAAACATGGGAAAGAGAAAAATTTAAATTTGGCATCGTGAATACAAATCTGAGTAATTTCTGAAATATTTAATATAAATAGAAAAGAAAGATCTATGCTATTAGACAATAAATTATAAATCCCTTTTTGTTTGCTGTACTCCGTTAAAATGGCTTAGTTAGTAATTTATATCTTAAATATTTAATTTACTTCTAATTGAAAATTGTATGATGAAGTGAAACAGCATTAAATAATTCGTATTCGTTATATGAAACATCCACTGAAAGATGAATTTACTACAATGCGCAAATATAATTATTTTCCCATGTCCCAAAATATAAATAAATGTGCTTAAAATATTTTTATTCTGTATCATTCGCATACGTTTATAATTAATGTTATTACTTGTTTGTAATTTGCAACTTTTCCAGAAATTTAAAATTTTCATTCTGACGATAAAATTTATTGAAGGGTCTCCAAAAAATGATACCTTTGATTTTCTGATAATATCGGCCCAACACGATATTAGAATAGTTGCAGCTAGTAACCTTTCAGTTTGATTGTTAATGTGATTTCTAAAATTTCTCATTATTAAATTATAATCTACTAAATAAACTATAAATAAGCTTGAAAATTAAATTTTTTTTATCAAAATAATTATTTGTAAAAAATAATCAATTTAAATGAGATTATTTCAAATAATAAAAAAAATACGTTCGTAATTTATTTTAAATAGAATTAACGATCTTTATCAAATTCTTTTCTCGTTCTTAAATGAACGACTATAATTATTTTATTTTTTAGATAAAAATCGTTTGCAAGAATTTTTTTTTTTTTAATCTGCTTGATTTTATTTTACAGTTTGCCAAGTCGCTTTCAGTTTTCTGTGTAGAAAAAAAGAATTTTCGGAATTGGGAAAATGTTTCCTAGTCTAAAGAATATATTTTATGTATTAGATTATTCAAGCATTTATTTTTTAAGATTCGCGGAATTATATTTTATTCGACTTACAGTGGCATTTAATTTAATTTTATTAATCGATGGGTTTTAAATATATTTTGTAATGATAAGAAATGAAAAAAAGGAAATCGAAATATTAAAAACTTTCACATGAAGAGCTTTTCAGTTTATTCTTGCATTTTTTGTAAAAAAAAAAAAAAAGTCAGATACATGTTATTTTCTTAGAAAAACATTATTTCTGAATTTAAAGGATTTATCAAGTGAAACAGATTTTTTTTTCCATATGAAAAGTGAAGTATAAAAGTTATGTTTTTGTAATTTTTATCAGTAAAAAAAAAAAAGTGTAACATTTTAACATCATTAAATATTTTTTTTAATTTTGCAGTTTCACTAATTTTATAAATAATAAAACTAAAGATTAATAAAATAATAAAAAAATAAAATGAAATCTACGATCGCAAATTTCAAGTAATCATGTGAGAACATTATTATTTTTTAAGTCATTATTTGTCTAAATTAATTTAAGTCATTAACCAGTTTAAACCCGGTTTGAAACAATCACGAGACTTCGCTATTGGTCTTTATCTTTATATATATATATATATATATATATATATATATATATATATATATATATATATATATATATATATATATAATTTTTTTTAAACTTTCATTTTCAAATGTTCTAGTAGGCAAAAAAAGTGTTGGATATCGACCGATTTTGAGATGAAAAAAGCCATCGTTTTTCTAAATATCAACGCATGCGTAATCTGATAATCTCGTGATTGTTTCAAACCGGTTTAAACTGGTTAATGACTTAAATTAATTAAGACAATTCGTAAGAATCAGAGATTGAATAATTTGGAAATCAAGTTGTAACGTTAGTTGGCGATAAATCGCTAAATGTGACAACTTTCTGCATTATTTTCTAATAACTCTAAAAACCTATTTTCTAATAACCCTAATTCAATATTCAAAAATTGATGCCTCAAAAGAAATAAATCACCAATTTGTTGCCTACGCATTCTGAGACTTTAAAAATTTGTTGCCTATGCATTTTGAAGCTTCAAAAACCTCAAACCAAAACAACATCATGTTCCCATATGATAATAAAAGTCAAAATGTTGAAAATAAGATTGAGATTTTTCTTTTATTCAGTTTGATCTGGATCAAAATATTAACGTTTAGGAATAATTATGTTAATTATGCGTAATAATAAAATTCACATTTAATAGTATGGAATAAAATTCATCATTATTTCTTTTCTATAAAAATTTTAATGAATTTTGTAAGAAACTATGTACTATATTGTCTGTGACGCATTTTTTTAAATTTGTTTGCACAAAATATTGAAATATTTAACATTTCAGTTATAATAAGATTAAATTTTCGCAAGAATACATTTAACAAGTGAAATTCTGATTGAAAAGGAAAATTTTGTCATGTTTTCTACACTTATCGCTGCTATCTCTGTTAATAATAAAGATGCGTGTCTTGTGTTCTATTGATCAAATCATTTGATATAAAATTGCTAAATTTAGTACAGATACACTTAAAAAAAGAATGGTCAATACGGGACGATTTTTTTTTCAAATCTTAATTGTTTGATGTAAAACTATCAAATTTGGAATTTATGTACTTTGAAAGGTTTGAATTTTCACCTCCAAACGATTATTTTAATCAGGCGAATTTTAATTAATTAATAAATAGGTGAAATATTAGCATTTTTTCATCATAAATTCCGAAAATATTACTGCATAAAAAGAATTTTTACATTATCCTAAAATTCAATAAATTTTCTTTTCGATTTTCTACTTTTAATGGATTTTTCATTGTATTTCTTTTTTTTTTATTTATTTTTTAAAAAATATTTCAAGTATAGTTTACAGCAATATATTTCATTGTTGAAGGGAGATTCAAATCATTTTTGCTACTGCTGTTAATATTTCATGCTTGATTTTTTCACATTTTTTATGATTAACATATAAAAATTTTGAATTTATTTTTTCATGTTAAAGTGGTTTCAGTGTAAGAGCTTTTGATAATATTTTTGAAATTTTATTGCACTTACAATTAAAGTTTAACTTCAGAATCAAGTAATTATGAAAGTATTTTTTATTACGTCAATTTTTAAAAATTGTTTTACTTTTCTTTGATCTAGTTAACTATACTAATATGTAGAGAGAAAATAGAAAAATTCATTGTACATGAAGAGAATAGTATAAAGCTTTTAAAATAGTATGAGTTATATTAGATAAAAATATAAAGTTTAAAAATATTTTGGCAGAAAATGACATTAAGACCAAGTTACAAAAAAATTAATTGAAATTTTAAAAGACCATTAACTCCGGTGAACCAGATGGTCGCTAAAGGTGGATAGTAATAAAAAAGAATTGCAATAAATAATAAAGCCAAAAATATTTGTATTATCATAAGTTTTATTTCAATAATCGTATAAATATATGGAATGTAAAATGACATCACAACACTTATTCATCAGTAATAAAATCATTACAAAACAAACATTGAAGAAAAATGACGTAGAGGATATATAGACAGTCTACAGCACAAATAAAAGCTGCATTTGGACTAATTTCACGACATATTTATATATTAGATGAAAGAATGGAAACATACATAACTGTAAAAAGTAGTTGCAAAAGTGTGACATTTTGATAATTCTATAAAATATGAGACATCATTATGAACACAGTCATAAATAGTTTGAATTGCAAAATGATAATATTTATAAACATGTAGAATTTCGCATTAAACATAATCATGGCATCTTTATACAACTTTTTACACGAAATAATATTGAAAAATTAATTACAAATTATTGTGTAAATTGTAAGCATCATTTTATTGAAATCATTTCAATATTAAGCCTTAAATTAATTTATTGAAATTTTTATATGAAGTTATGATAACAGCATTAAAAATTCAATAATCACTAGAAATAATTTTTATGCATGCCATTTGAAATAATTTTTTCATAATAATTTTTAAAGTTTATAAAACATAATTTTTTTAAATAATTGAATCGATAGAACCATTTCATAATGTAATAAATATTTATTTTATTTAATGAATAGTTGAAATTTGTAAGTAATTTATGGTAGATAATTACATAGCATAGTTTTTAAAATCTCCTCATTTAGCTTTTGTTTTTTAATTCTTTATGTTTATATGATATTAAAATTGCAACAAAGACCTTTCGAAATTTAAGAAAGTCATCTGCTTAAAACTTAGATAGACTTTATTTGTGCGTAGATTCGAAACATTTTTGTTTCTTGCATACTATAAGCTCGAAAAGCTTTTAAAAATTTATGAAAGCTTCTAACACTAAACAACAACACATTTGCTTCGAGCAACATTTGGAAGCAAGAGCACAGCAGTCATAGCAAAAATTGTAAAATTCAGCATTGCCACAATATAGAAAGCAAGAGAAGTCTTAAAATTTATATGAACATATGTTACACGTCTCAAAACTTTTCCAGGAAATATTTTTTTCTCGATATTTGTTTGTTTTGGAATCAAGTATAATTTCAGCTGTAAACCAATTTAAAAGAATTGACTGATAAGCATATCACAAGCAGAATTTTGATTAAAATAGTAAAAAAAGACTGATAATTTAAATAATTGATATGTCTTAATGAGCTATAAGACAGAATTCCAGAGAATTCGTCAAAATAGATTCAACGCATTAGCTCAGATCAAATCTTCTATCACTACTTTGATCTATTATTACCTCTCTTCTTCGAGCTTTTTGAAAAGCTCGTTTCCAAAACAACTCCATCCCTGTGATAATTATATGAAAACATAATTGAATATAATGTACCAAAATAAAATCTTATATTTAGTACGATAAAAACTACAGCAACTATTAAATTCAAATAAATGACTACATTTATTTATTGAATGTGAATGGATGTATGGTAAACATGCATTCGCAGTTTCAATTTAATTTCAAATCAATTGAACATCATTAAAAAAAATAGACATAAAGCTTCATGTTATATAGCAACATCTTATAATATGATAGAAGTGATATATTAATTTATTTATTTGATATTATGTTCGTATATCAAATGTTACTAATGCATAATGAATCAGATTTGCATTAACATGCAAATGCACTTGTGATTCAGCCATCAAAATATCTTTACAAGCATAAATAGCATTGCTCTGTAATGCAGAGAAATATACATCTTCTTATAAATTCTAAAATTAAATTTATTGTGTTTCTAGATTCGTGCAGGATTCAGAAAGTGCTGGACTTAGACTTCATTATATCAGCAAATAATTTATTTTTGAAACATATAAATGTTATAACATAAACGCCATACAGTTCCTTAAAATCCTTAAAAATAATAAATTGAGCAACGATTAATGATATATGTCTGTATATATATATATATATTTTGATTTTATATTTAATAAAATTTTTTGCTTTAAAAATTTTATTCAATAAGCCGTACAACAAATCCCAAAATTGATCCGTAATTCCTCTAAACTTATTATCACTTGTTAATTTCAGCACCATATTTCTGATATAATTAATTACACGAATTTATCATGTAGGAACTTATAAGCTCTTTTATGAACTCAATCAATCCTCATTTTCGAAATATTTCCGATTTTCATCAATCCATGATTTAATTGGCTAGTAGCAATTATTTAAATTTAAACTTCATTTAAATATATAAATTTATAATTGTTTTAAAAATTCCTTTTACAATTAAAAGGTGGATGATCAATAGGTTGCAGATTCAAGTTAATAAATCATTTTGAATAGAATTCAAAATAGATTTAGTAAAAAATAATGAAATTATAATTTTTGTAAATTACATTAATTCAAAAATAAATATTAAAATTATATCAAATAAGCTTATTTTATATTAAATACTTGAATTCTATTAACTAAACAAGACAAATATTTCAGATATTTAAATACATAAATAAAAATCTAAATAGGTTAATTAAATTTTGAATAATAGTTTTGAATGTTTTTTTATAATTTTCCTAATTAGAAAACGAAAGGATTTTAAATATGTTAATGAATATAAATTAGTTGTCAAACTATTTAAATGAGAATTAGAAATAATACAATAATTTTAGTATATATATACAAAAAAATGAATGAAAGGGCTGGTATGAATCTGATTGTGCGCAAAAATTCACATAATGGATATTGCTGTTGAAAATAATGAACAAATACTTGAAAAATGACATTGGTTCGCAAAATCCAAAACAAAAGCATAGGTCATTTCTTCAGCACCAGTTACCATTTAAAACCTGAAACCAGATTTCATTATGGCAATTTCAATTAGAGTTTTTTTCAAAACTGAGTTTTAAGAGCAATTAATTTTCTTCAAACTGTGTCGTTTTGATGGAGGGGAACATCAACCATTCCTGATCTGAATGGTTGATACCAGATCATTGAGTCTTCATCAATACTGAGAACACTGCCAATGACGACAGTTGTTGCGCATGCGTCACTACTGTCATTGCTGGTAGAAGAATCCTGATGCAGAAGAGGCTTAACAGCAGCATGAGAAGAGCTACTGTGTGGTTTATTTTCATGGTACCCTATGGGTTTCAGGGACATGTTCATGCTTGCAGAGTCTGCGCACAAAGTGTTTATGTGAGATGTGCTCAGTGTTAAAACGGGCTGGCTTTGGGATGTGGGCAAGCGAAACAAACTACAGGAAAGATCAATAGTGTTTTTCTTTGTGCTTTTACCGTTATCGAATTTACCCTTACGAGTGAATATGCTTTTTACCATCTTCTTCGATTCTTTCCAAGTGTTTTTGTTGCGGAAAAAGTACAAGTAAGGATTCAGAATGCAAGAAGTGTATGCTGCTAAATTCACGCAGTATTTCATGCCAGCTGACGATGGAACAAAAATGTCTGACAAGAGTGTTGCGAAGAATGGTAACCAACAAACCACAAAAGACACTACCACCATGAGTCCAGTGACCGCAGCCTTGTGTTTTCCAGCAAAGCAGCAAGGAGTGTCTTTGGGGTCGACATGATCGGAGGAAAAGTTCCTCCTGAGGGTGTATTCTGTCACACCCTGTTTTTTGGCTGGCTTCAGGTTGACTATGATCTCGTTCGAGGCGCTGCTGTTGGAACTGCTTCGCCTAGCCCGGGCGTTATTGTTTCTGGCTGCCTTGAACATTGCGAAGTACAAACAAGCAACGTTGACAAAAGGGACGATAAATCCAACGAAGCTGATGATAGAACTGTACACAATGCTGATTACGTCTGGGGGGTAACTGAATAAAAATCCCTCGCGGAGGCACCTGTTGTTGGACGTTTCTGGTATTCCTACCATGACAGGAATGGTAAGGATGAAGGCTGCCGACCATGTGGAGCCAATGAGGAGACCCGTTCTTTTCTTGGTGATGGTGAGGGTGTAGTGCAGAGGGCTGTTGACAGCACAATTCCTGTCGACAGCAACCAGCAGGATGGAGAATACTGACACCAGGTTCAGGAAGATAGTAAGGGCTGTCGTTGCTCTGCACCAGAACTTGTTGAACTCCACCCCTTGAATTGAAATTATCATTGCTGGAATGATGAGCACTAGAAAAAAGAAAGGAGGAAAATCTTACATATTGATTTGTCAAATGAAAGCGCATTCTAAATATATTGCAAGCTACAGTTTTGTAAGTTTGTAACAAAAAACTAGTTAGCTAAAACTGATTTTTAATTTTTTTATTAGTCTGTGTAGCACAAAATATTTACTGATGAAAAGCTTAAATAAGTGTACAGAAGAAAAATTGTTTTGTAATTTAGTTTTGCAGATCTTCACATTTGAATGAATGTAATGAGTTTCAGACAGTTCTTATAGGCTCAGATAGGTTTGAAATATTGAAAAAGTCTTTTTGAAATAAAACATGGTGAACGAAATCTAAAAGAGGACCTCTATAGGAGAGCTCTTTGTCAGTGAATTAAGTAAAATAAAAAATTCACTAGATAAATCGTACCGCACAGATTTAATGAAATAAAATTTTAAAATAGTACAGCAACATTTAATAATTACAAATAATTTGTATGAATAACAAAATGGCATGCCCTATGTAGCATGATAAATGATAACAGAAAAAAAAATGTAATAAAAAAGTAACTTGAAATATTTAAAACAAATGTTCAAAAGACTTGTCGTCTAAAGTGATATACATTTTCCGTTTGCCATTCATTTAATTGAATTTTGTGCTATTGCAATTTGTTTTTCAATAAATCTGTTTTGTCGATTTTATTTAAAATGTTTTTTTTATTTTTTACTTAACCTTTTAAGAACCAAACGGTTCTCTTCTCCTTTAAATGATAAAAATCTGGCACCTAAAACTGCCCTAACCGTAGCTATAAAGCTGATTCCCAGACAGAGAGCCTCGGCAGCGCCTTACTTCACATTTTGTTTCTGACCCCATGTTCTGTTTCAAAAGTTATCTGTTTATTTATGCCTGGCCTATCATCAAAGTTTGTGAGCGACTTTTGAATCACCCTGTGATATTTAAATATACACTTCCATGAGAATATTAAGAATTTCTAAGTTGTAGCAATTTTTGAATATAATGAATACTTACAGCATTGTAGCATGTGGCTAGTGGCCAGACTGAGAACAAATCTGTTCGAAAATGTCCTCATGTTGTGCTTTCTGTAAAACAGCAGAAAGATGAGTCCATTGAGACACAAACCCAACAGACTTAGGATAGAAAGAGCTGCTGTCTGAATATCAGCGGCTACGTCTTCTTCCATGATGGAACCTGTATTTAAAAAAAAAAGGAAACATACAAATTTAGTATGTAAAATATTTCTTATTTATGTATTTATTAAATATGCACTTAAAAGCTTCCTTTTTTTTATCTATTAACACATCGTCTGTCATTTTAACATTATAATCAATGCGTTAGTTGTCAGCTCTAAGTGAATTATCTGTTTGTCTGTCTGTCTTACATAAGACCAAGAAGAATGGAGGTTTGAGAGAGTGTGTGATTTTTGTTTTCAACAAAGGGATTTCTTTTTATAAGGAAGTCGATCGCTAAAACAAAAATGATTTTTAATAAGAATATTAGCATTTTATTGGAATTTGGAGAGTTTTGTTTTAAACAATTATTTTAACAACACAGAAACGGTGATATTTTTCTATTATAACGAAAACGAAATGTGATGAAAAACCTCATTGGTGACTGATGTCTTTAAAACAGTGCTGCTTTAACTCTAAGCAAACGAGACAGTAAAAATTAAAATAGAGCGTTGATTTCGGTCATCGCTATGAATTTACACATACGCTTAATGATAATAATTTATTGTGTTTCCTAATCAGGCAGATGTTTATTATCCTAATATGAAGAGTTATGAAACAAAACTTATTAAAAGAAAACGGGACTATTGTCTGGAAACTTCAACATGAGTACATAGTAAAGTGTGTTTCGATATCCGTCTGAATATCTGTTTTTTTTCATTATCTGTCTACAATTTGATATAGAGAAGATATTTTTGTTTTAAATTATTTCAATATCTTACCAAAAAACTGAAATTAAGAATGTCATAAAATTTTGGTTCAAAAATTTTGTTGTATATGAATATATTAAATAAAACAGTTCATTACTTCTATTTGATATTTAAATGATAATAATATATGATGAAGTGAATACTTCATTAGCTTATAATGATACATTAAGATACTTTATTCAAATAAAGTCTCTTTATTTTAATAAAGAAGTGTTTTAATTTATTTTTTATAATAATCATTTTTATTTTAATATTGGTTTTAATTACAATAGTTTAATTTAAATTATTGTGTATTAAAATAATTTTTAGTTTTTTAAATCGTTGAAAAATTCTACTTAAAATATTTTTCTAGGAAACGAGCAAATATATTTAATTTCATTTTCTACCCCACAAATTCTCTTAACCCATAAACAATTGGTTTTAAACATGCTAAAAAATATAGCTTTTCGCAGAATTTAGTGTTTAAAGCGCAGTATTATTAGCATAACCCTGTAGACTCAACACACGCGAAAGCATCTTAAGTCCAAACTTTTTACCACGTAACGTAAATGGTTGCGAAAATACGTTTATTAATTTTTCTACAAAATACGGAAGTGATTTGAAGTCATTCTAAAATATACGCCGAAGACTGGCTTCAAATATCAATTTTAATTTACTCGAGGCTTGCTCAATTTCGACTTTTTTTCCCCTCCGTTTTTCTATTAAAGCGAAACATTTTTCTTGAGACCTTTTTAAAATTCTGTTTTGTTGATACTGAATAGTTTTGAAGACTCGCTAAAATAGTTTTATTGCAACAATTTTGTTTTCTTGATCGTTGCGTAGCAATAAATGAAGAAGAGAAAAATAAAAAGTTCGAAATTTGGTATCTTTTATAACGATTCAACTATTTATCTCTTCCCTCTTTTCATTTAAATTCTCTTTACTTTAATTCTTTATTTTTTAATTTAATTTTTTTTAATTCTTTGTTATTTTTTTTATTTTTGACCTGTTCAACGCGGAAGTGGAATAATTTTCCTTTATTTTATCCATTTTATATATTTTGTGGCTATTATTATTATAATCGTATAAAAGTGAATTTCAAAACAAATTTTCTTAAAAGCTTTTAACTTTGTCTTATTAATTTTCTGACTAATAAATTATCCTCGTTATTCGTAAAATCAATTTTTAAATTTCTAGTTTCTTAGAAGGAATATTTAGTTGCTGGAACGAATAATTAGAGAAGGAAATAACTGGAACCAAAACTGAATGATGATATCCAACCAATAATGGATGCATTCATTTATTTAAATTAATAGACCAATACATTGCGATAATTTTTATTCTATAAAAGAATTTTTTTATTTATCCAAGCAATTGTTTTTAGTTATTTTAATTGTTCTAGATTGCAATCATAAACCTCTATGTTATTATTATTATTATTATTTATTATTATTCTATTCTTCTTCTTATTATTATTATTTTATTATTTTATTATTATTATTATTATTATTATTATTATTTTATTATTATTCGAATCTTTTTTTTTTTAAAAAAAGAACTTCAAAACATTGTAAATTTTTTTAAGAGTGCATTCGATTACCGCCATTAAGTAAACTAAAATATTAGATGAATTAAAATTCTAAAATGTATTAAAAATGGATAAAATCGTACTAAAAACAATTGAAAAGAAACTGATTACACTAATACATAAAGCTGTATTAGACTGTATTAGTACTAAATTATACGACCTTCAAATTTTTCAAATGATATTTGATAAAAAGTAATTTTTCTCTTTTACTTCAGTATTTCGAAATGTGTCTGAATGGTCATATTATAGTGATGACATAAATGATAATAAAAAAAAATCTCATATTTGCGTGCCAATTCTGGCTAAAGATGAGCCAATCGGATCTGCAATCGCGCCAAAACCTTGTTTTTCATGAAGAAGCTACGGCGATGGATTTTCTTTTCTCCAATCCGTACGAAATTCTCGCCTGCCAATCAAAGACAATCTTCTTTTGTTTTCCCCCCTTTTTTCCCTTTCTGAAGGGATGGACATTCGGGGGTGGGGTTGCTCCCACGTGTGAAGAAGGGAGGGAATGTGGTTGTCGAGACACAGAATCCGATTTCGCGACTCGCTGCTTCTGAAAGGTGTGCATGCGGATCAAATTAATGCTCTCTTTAGACATAAACAAGTGTGAGACATGATTAAGTCTCAATCTGGGCGGATTTTTTTCCCTTCATTTTAATTCCCAGAAGAGAATAATAATTTTTTGTCGTTTATCGTATTTGAGTAATGCTACACTAAATAATAAATATATATTATCGTTTGCTTTTTTGTCAAGTCGTTTTTATCAGAATCCGCAACAGTTATAATTTTAAATAATCTCTTGCTCAATTAATATTATACTATAACTGTCTTAAACAGTATTATTTTTAAGTATCACATCTCAGGGGCACAACAGATGTTTGCAAATCTCTTTCCTGTTTGTGTAGTAGATTTTGAAACCCGAATTAGGGCTATTCATTTATTTATAATTTTAATTCGAAGTTAGCTTCTTAATATTATTATAAATGGCAATGTTTTATTTTTGTTTTAAAATATGAAGGGAATGTCGTATTTCTGCTTAGGATTAAGTAATCTAGAATTTCTGAAGACCAAAAGAGATCCGACCTTTCTCTATAATGACATCTTCGTAATTAAGGAACATTAGGTAAATAATTATATATATATATGGAAAATAATTTTTGATTAATATATAAATTCTATTAGTTTTCTTTTTAATATCTTTTAATGAAATATAAATAATTTAAACTGTTTTCTTATATAGCTGACATTTTACCATAAACTATTCAACTTTAATAAATTTAAAGTGTTTTCCTGATTTAATATTTAATATAGATGAAAATTGACTTGTATATAATTTAAAATCATTACTAATGGTTGTTGAGAGAAAATTTCATTAGTTTTAATTTATTATTTCATTGAGTCGTCTAATGTTATTTTTTCTTAGTAAAACTCAACATATTACTTCGTCGCAATGCTAATAAAAAAGTTGAATAAAGACAAAATCTTGAAAGTTGAAATTGGCGAATAAAATAAATCTCGAAAGTTATTGAAGTATGGAGTGAAATATACAGCACATATGTTATTCACCATTTTAAAGTTAGTTAGTCCATCTCAAAAGAACAGCCATTAATCTAACTAAATTTTTAAAAAACACAAGCATCTAATGTTATTTTTGCATATATCTGTCTATATATCTTTCTGTCCATTAGTTAGATTTTGACCCTATATTTTTCCTACCTTTTTTTTTTTTTTTTTTTCCAAGATACTTTTTGAAAGTACGAGAATTTAAAAAGTAAAAAATAATGACGAACCATTTTATCACTTTACGAGGAAAATTATATTCCTCATGTCCCTACAAAAACACACTTGATTTGTTATAACTGAACATAAGACCTTATCAGATAAGAGAAATAGAATAGGTTATTCTAACCTAGCTTTAAATCATTTGGTTTTATATTTTATTCAAAAAAAAGCTTAAGATTTCAAACGAAAATTATTTGAGTAACAATATTAAATACAGCCTATTGATAATCAAATGTTGAAATAGAAAATCTGTTTTCTTTTTTGGGGGGGGGGGGGGGCGGGGGGGTATTTTACTTTGACTTCTTTCTAATTTTTCAGTGTTTCGCGTTTATACGATAGATTAGTTAACATAAAAAATGTATTTAATTTTATAAAATTCTATCAAATCATTAATTTTTAACCGCCTTTCAACTTTCCCAAGCCATTATCTTCCTTTTTTTTCTGTCTTTGTAGGGTACCACAATCAAACAATAGAAAATATGTAGCTTCCAGTAGAAGCTAAGAGAAACCAAACAAAGGTAAGCGGTGTTTCCTTTTCTTTTACGCCAAAGAAGATGATGTAACACGTGTTTCTCCATTATTACGTAAGAATTCTCTTTGAAAAGAAGAGTACCGTCGATTTGTTTTTTCTTGTGCAGACGTTTGCTTAAAATATGGGCATTTTAAGTTTTTCTTTCCTTTAAAAAAAGGATGACCTTCTTTATTCATCTTTCGATTAAAATAAAATTTAGTAATGTTTTACAGGAAAGCACAAAGTGGACCTACTTAATAATTATCGGAATACAGGAACGTTTAGTAAAAAATGAGCACAATATGTCAGATAAATGAATGGTTTCTATAAACTGTAAGAAGTCATATACCACATATTCTATTCGTTAAGCAATTTCAAACTTTTTAAATTTCCAACACTATTAAATACTTCTAATATTTCTTTAAAAAAATTGATATTAAAAAAATAAAAAATTGCAAGATAATGTTTTGAAAACCATCGAATTTGAAATTTTAACCTTGACAATAAATCAAATTAAAAAGAAATATTTTAAAAGATCTAGAAGATGGGAAGATCAATTAAAATTAGGTTTTATAACTGAAAAGGTTATCAACGATATAAAAAAAAATTACAGGTGGCGTTTGACGAAATGGTCGATAAGAGGATTATTACCTCCGGATGTTTCTCATAACAGAATAACGAATAAAAAAAATCGCAGCATTAAAAGCAATAAAATTTATAATACCTCCTTCAGACAGAACTGTCACAGACTTTCGAAAATGTTTTAATTCCAGTCGAAATCGTAATCATTCTAAAAGTCTTTCGATAATTTCAAATATATTTGTGACGAAATTACATTTTTCTTCATGCAACGCAAAAAAAAAAAAAAAAAAAAAAATTATAATTATAGTTGGAAACTCTAGGTAGTTTGTTAAAAGTTTGGCGCAATTGGGCTTACAGAAAAAAAAGCATACAATCCTTTTCTCAGTCTGGTGTTATTCTAAAAACAGGAAGTGTTCTACATAACGTATTCTTACTTTATCCTTATCGTAATCCTTTCTTTCAGGACACAAAAAAAAAATCTGACTACTACAAAATCCAGTCCGTTCATTCATACAAAATAAGGTAAACCGCATTAAGAAAAGAAAAATGTTCAATATTTGTTGTTTTTTCAGTAAGATGAACTGAATTCCCACCCCCACCCCAAACTTATATATACATAAAAAGGTACCGCGGCATCAAATTCCATAGTCTTTTGGGGAGAAATAACAAGGGAGATAAGCCCGGAAACGTTCGAATATTCCACTGGCGCTCAGGAGTCAATGGCCCCTGCCAAGAGGGGTGTTAAGTCGGTTTCCCTTCTGTGTACTAACACTCCATCAATGCCCAAAGATTTGAGCTGAAAACTCTAAACATACGAAGGACGAATTTATACGAGTGAGGCGCTTAAAATGTGTCAAACGCAGCTTCGAAATGAAAAGTATGAAATATTTGAGATTGAGGGAGATTTTGTCGAAGTTGAGGGTTAAGCGAAAATGGAAATTGGGATGGTGAGATATTTAAATTCCGATTGCAAGTTGAATTTACGGGAAAGGTAACAGTGCATCGGACCAGTGGGTTATTTAAGAGTCAATGACTCTGAAATGCGGAATGAATATAAAATGATTGAATAAAATATAATGATGATTAATTATAAAAGATCAGATGTGCGTAAGTGAATCTGTTTATTAAATAGACGAAAAATCGTAATTTTTCAGTTTTATTTTAAAAGTGCTTAAAGAATATTTTAGAACTTTAATGAATTTTGATACAAAAGTATGCGCAACTTTTTTAAAAGTTGGGAAAAGTATTATTAATTAAATAATGAGAGATAATGGAAAAAATTATTATCCTATTTAATGAAATTTTGAAATAATAATTTATGAAATAAAGTATATTGAGAACACATTTGGAATGTTGATAAGTATGCATATTCAAATATTTACTGGCAAGTATGCTTTTTTTATAATTTCATTCATTTCATCATACCTTGCCAGTCTAGCCAAACGTATGATTTTAACAATGATTATACACACAATAATAATAATGAATATTATATATATGGAAAGCATATTTTTCTAAAATATTGAAGATTATTAACTAGTCAATAATTAAATCCGTGAATAAAACAATATTTCACAAAAGAGATTTGTTGAACTTTTTGTTAAAATTGCAAATAAAATATTTAAAACATACTGACATTTGTTTACATACTGAATATTTAAATGTAATAATTAGATTAATATAATAATATGTTATGATTTTTAATCTCAAACGATTTAAAGTATGCAATAAAATATTAAGGAATTGATTTTTTTTTATTGATTATTAAGGAATTGAATATTAAGGAATTGATTTTTAAGGAATTGATGCGGATTGAATATCTTATAATATTCAAAAACTTTTTTCAGAAACACTTTTATTTGGTGCAATTTAAATTTTTAATTATCAAACTAGAACTGTTAAGTGAGAAATTTTTGAGGCATTAATGAATTTTTAGCCATTTCCCACGGTTTAAGGGACTTTTTAGAGTATCTTTTCAAAATCCGCATTTTATTGCAAAATTTTACTAAATAAAATTTTGAGGTTTAAGGATTATTTATTTTTGTTTAGATAATAAACGGTGTTTGAAATAATATTGACATGATAAGGCTCTCCTTTTGTCGGAACCTTAAGAATCTTATGCAATAGTAAACATTGTTGAAAAATATTCAAATATTTCACTTTCACTTTTTTAAGAGTAAATTATCTCAAAAAATAATATTAATTAATTACCAAAATTATTTTCAAATTAATTTTAAAACTTTTATAATTTTAAAATATATTTCTCAAGATATGAAACTTTGTTTGTCAAAGTGGCTTGAAAGTCACAAACCATTGTAAATTAGATATAATTCATTTTCTAATTTTTAAACTAAAAATATTCCACATAAATTGAAATACATAAAAAGAAATATTTGAAATTAAAGTAGATAGTGGGCTTAAACATAAAATTGCTCTTTAATTCTTTCTCTAAACAAGGTTTGCTGAAATAACCAAAGTAATTTTCGTTACTAATAAATACTTTACAAATTCAACATCAAAAAGTTATAATAAAAGTCCAAGTAATTGAATACTGAAATAAGTTAATCAATTAGAGTCGTTAACATTTTAAAATTTTAATGTAGCTTTAAAGAAAAAATATTTAATTAAACTTCGAGATTTTGTTGGTTGTTCTGCTATGCAATCCTGTTTTCATTTTGCAAAAAAAAGTTGCTATAATATTTTTTTATATAAAATTAATTAAAAATAATTTTATATAGAACTTTTAAAATTTTGCCACAAAAATGAAATGACAAAATAAAGAATATTATACCAATATTGAAAAAATCTTTCTTGAGAATTAAAATATTTTATCACATAATTATGAAAAATTTAATAGCTAATAATCCGCATTATTTTAATGAGGAGAAAATACACCTAAGTTATTGCATCCACAGGTGGTAAATTTAAAAGTAATGTGGCGGTTAAGTTTTAAAGTAATTTTCCAATTTTTTAAATGCCGAAATAAAAACTCCCCGTTGCTCTTTTAATGTTGGAAAAAGAAAAACAAAGACATATTGTTTAAACTTCTGAAATATCTTCAAATTTTCTACCTCTTAAAAAATACCGTAAAAAATTAACTGAAAACGGTTGCAACAATTATTTCTTAATTTTCTGAAATAATAATAAAAAAAGGATTTAAAAACTCTTCAAAATGTTTTTTTTAACATTGAAAATTAGATTAAGCACATCAGTGCTCAATCTCATTAAAAGTCTGCAAGTTTTTAACGCGTAAAAAATACCAAGTGTCTTAAATTAGACATCATAAAAATTATATTTTAATTTTTTCAAATAATAAAACGATCATCTGAAAATTCTCCAGTTTTTTACTACTACTCAAAAAAATCAGAACTAAGATGGAATTTCTTAAACTTATAAATCTACAAATTACCCATCGTATAAATAAATTAATAAATAATCTCAATGAACCACATGAAAAAGGGCACAATTCTAATTTAATTTTCAGTAACAAAAATAAAAGTTTCTCACCAAAAGCAGCCGAAAAATCCAGGTCCGTATTAATCAACAGTCGTAATTTCGCCAATATTGCGCTTCCTCTAATACTTCATAACACAAGTACTGCAGCGAAGAGAGCGCTTGTCAGTGTCGCACGGGAAAAAGTGGGAGTTCCGTGTTTCCGTTCCAGGAGTCGGAATCATTCTGGAGTGAAGTCCTCAGTAGTCTAGGGTGCGTCGAGAGGATGCCCAGGAGATCTCGGGATGCGTCGCCATGGAGACAAGATGCTACCGCGCGTGCGGTGAAGTTTCTTTCATCCTCTTTTAAGGGGATTTGTAAAAAGGATGAATTCCGACAGTTGATTTGGTTTAATGAGAGACACGAGGCCAAAATTCGAATTTGGTTTATTTATTTCTTTTCATCTCCCGATCCCGTGGGCAGAGGTTTTATATCTTCTTCTTCAGGATAAGGCACGTGGAGAGAGTTTCCTTAGGGAGGACATTATATTTTTTACAAATTTTCATTTGATTTTTTTTCTGGTAGTTAGTTAAAAACAGTTAATTTTTGGTCCAGCTGTCCACGTGGCGTGTTTGTAAAGTTTACAGGAGATTTGTAAAAACATGGGATTTTGGTTTGTTTTGGTTTATGAAAACTGTCAACAAACTTCGTTGTTGATTTCGGTTGTTATTTAGAGTTTCAGAATTTCTTCAAAAGCAATGTTTGGGGCTTTAAAATTTAAATAAGAAAAAGTCAAAAATCAAAAAAATTAAAGAAGAGTTTAAGATATGAAATGGAATATTCTATATAAAAAAATTGTACAAAGCCAAAACTACATCTCAAGCCTTGAAGAATTTGTGTTTATTTTCAAAGTAAAAATTAATTAATTAATAATTTTTTAATTTTTAATTAATTAATTTTCTAAGCTCACATTAATTACTTATGAATAGTAATTAAAAATAATTATGATGAACTATAATTCCAATTAGAACTAAACATGCGAATATGATATATAAGACAAAGGAAATCTATTTAATGCTTATAAACCACCGATGAAAAAAGAAGAAAAATATTTTCTCTCAAAGCATTTTTTTGCAACTTCAAACATTAATATCTTTCAAAAAAATATGTTTTCTGGTTATATTTAATGATTCATAAAACACGGGATCATAACGTAACCAAATTACGAAATGGATTATAAATTGTTTCTATATGCACAAAAAAAAAAGAGAGAGAGAGAGAGAAATGATTTTTCCGAAATCTTTTTAGTACCTCCCTTTTATGAAGGTGTTATTCCCAATCCTCAGCTGCCGAAAATTGTGGACATTGTTCAAGATTATGAATGCCAAGAGTGCTTAAGTTTTTATTTTCAGAGTGCCATATATGAGTATTTTATGCTTCGTTATACCGTGAAGAAGCTCGAGAAGGCATTTTGGACACTTGGTAACAATCGGTTAAGATCAAAAGTTGGCACAGGACTACAATTTAAATTGCAAGATCATTTATTTAAGCATAATGTTTTGAACTATATGGATGAAATTTAGTATGTGCTATTTAAACTAAATTTGTGTTATCTCTTTTACATGTATGCGAAAACGCCGATAGATAAACCCTTTTAACTTTGTTTTGTAATTATTACGATCGCTTGACCACAGTTGACTTAAAGATAAACTTCCTCTGAATGCTTTTCGTTAAAAAAAAATTCTAGAATTCTACAAATTTAATGTAAAGATCACATACCAAATTTCAATTGTCTAGCTCAAAGCATTGGTGAGTTATCGTGTATGCAAATAAACATAATTCCAAAAATGTGTTCTTCGGATTTAAGAAGGTTTGAAATATGAAGATTCATCAAAATCCCTAGTACGAGTTTTTTAAAACATTTTTTCTTTGTACATTAGAAAGTAAAGAGAAATAATGATTTCATGTTTTGCCCTTGTAGCAAAAACCATAACATAGTTTTGAGAGTGTGAATTATTTTTCTTATTGTCTTGAATAAGTGAATCCTTTTCTTATATAGTCTTGAATAAGCATGTCAAATTCAATTGGAAGCATGAGGCAAATAACAAATTTGTAAAATCTGCAAGAAAAGAACTTTCAATTTTTAAATAACAACAGGTTTATTTCGAAGGAAGCAAAGACAATGGTAAACTTAATGTTTTCTTTAGCCAAAAGACAGGTGGTCTATTATAAAATTTAAGATTTTCTGTAAAAGAGACGAAGGAAGAGATCTTTGTCGCTGAGAACTGTACTTTCCGAAATTCCCAAAACATTATTAAAAGTTCGGTTTTATTTGTAAAATTATTAGAGAATTAATTCATGTTAACATAGGTCTAATTAAAACATGGCAGACTAATTTCTTTTATTATCTACTACACGTCCTGCTGATAGAATAGAGAATCTACGTCATCGAATGTTTATAGAAATTTAATCTGTTAGGTATTTTAAAATTATCAGGAAATGTGTGCTTTTAAAATAAGCTTACAGATATGTATTTCTTTAAATGAGTATATCCAATTTCGTAAGCCTGAAATGTGAATCAAAATTATTTGTCTAATTTTTATTTACTTAATTATTCATTTTAACCTTTGAAATATTTTTTCCTCATTTTTTAAAAACTGATTTTAATCCGCTGGTGTGGGTCCCCCAAAGCTTTCTCGTATAATCTCTAATATATTTGCCATGCCAGAAAACGTCTTACATGGCACTGGCGTGCATTGTTAAAAAAATTAATTTTTGGCGTGAATTTAATACTTTTACTGTTTTACTGATTCTATCGAGTGATAGTTGGCGAGTTATTTTTGGTGATTAATCCCTGGTATGCGGTTAAAAGTATCTGAAAATCGAATTTAGGCTTTAAACGCGTTTTTTCACAAACGATTGGAACCATAATTCGATATATATCTACAATTGTAAGCACAAAATCACATACTAAATATGTTTCATACATTTTTAAGTCATACATTTTGTTTCTGAATTATCATATTTATATGTTCCTGATAGTACACATCGAAAGACGGTCAACTCCTTTTTGCGTTTGGCTCAAAATTCCATAGGTGTCTATATATTAAATGTTAAATATGTATACCAAATCTTATCTATGTAGCACGCTTCGTTTTGTAATTATCGTGTTACTTATATTCGAAAAGCATGGACAGACCGACTTTCTCGGAACAGAATTTACTCAAAATTTGATAGATATCTATAAATTTGATGTAAAGACCGTATACCAAATTTCAACCGTCTAGCTCAAAGCGCTTTTGAGTTATCGTTGTCACAGACAGACGGAAATTTTTCAAGAAATATGTTTTTTCTCTTTGTCGTAGACAGACAGACAGAATGACGTTTTCCAAAAATGTGTTTTTTGAACTCAGAGAGATCTAAAAGTGAAGATTCGTCAAAATTTCGAGTTCGAATGTTTTGACAATTATTACTATACTTTCTCTATACTACATATACGAGAATCTAAAAAGTACTTGATTCATCATCATTTGCACATTTCCTGACGATTATTCGTAATTTTTTAAGGATTAATGATTCAGATGATGCATTCAATTCATATCTAAAAATTTAATTTATTCCTCTTAAAAGTTTTTGTTTAAGATCCAAAAGAACACGATTATTGGGTTGATTTGGAATACAAATAAAATTTCGAACATTCTTAAACACAATTCATAAATTTTTAATTTTTTTTCTCTCATCTGTTGAATTTATACTAACATAATGTTAAAATATTTTATATAATAATATAATGTAAATATGTCTGCAATTTAAATTTAATTTGGTTTATTCCATGATGAAATTAAAACCTGCAAAAATCGTTTGAGTTTTTGAACTGTGTTTTTGGCTATATGCGAGGTACATTGTGTCTTCAATAACTGCAAATAAATGATATTTAAATCTCGTTATTCATTCGAACACTTTATTATTGTATAATACATTTAATGAACCAGCAGTTGTGGTAACCTAAAAAATTTCTGGACAAACTTTTCAATAAACTTGTCTTGACAGAGAACGCCTTACATGACATTATAACCCCCGGGGGGCACCTCGAAATGAGGATGAGAGGCTTCCGGTATGGTGGTTGGATCTCACCATCCTGGAGGGTACACAAAAAGGTAAGGGATCTGGCTCCTCCCATCGATGACGGGACGTACTTCCTACGGGAAGGATTGTACCGTGGCCGGTGATGGACCTTAGGACTCAACCACAGTTCCCGCCAGTGTTGCTGTTACGACGGTCCGGTCATTCAGTTTTCTTTATCCGTGTGCCTTCGGAGAATCAGTGTTTTGACTTATAATAATATGGTCCAAAAATACTGAAGAAGTAAGTAAAAAATTCGGCCTTTCTCTAATTAAAAGTAGTATTGAAATTTTGAAAAACCGTTTTAGCCTATGAAAATTCAAATATTGTTAAATTATGCTAGATGGAAATTTCAATGTACATATTTTCTGTAATTTTTTACCGATAAGTAAATAATTTAAGTAAGATTTACTTATTTGCAGATAAAAAAGTAATGAATTATTTATCCAGTGTTTAAATAATTTGCTCTACGATAAAAAGTGGTACGACTTACAATAATATGGTCCAAAGATACTGATGAAGAAAGTAAAAATTTCGACTTTTTTCTAATTAAAAGTTGTATTAAAATTTTGAAAAAAAATCGGCCATAAAATTAGTTTAACTAAAAAGCTTATTTTATAAATTCCATAGTAATGCAAAAATGATAATTTTTTTACAATAATATGGATAACCCCCGGGGGGGCACCTCGAAAAGAGGATGAGATTCTTTCGGTATGGTGATTGAATCTGGCCATCCTGGAGGGTACACAAATAGGTGGGGGATCTGACTCCTCCCATCGATGACGGGACGTACTTCCTTCGGGAAGGGTTGTACCGAGGCCGGTGATGGCCCTTAGGACTCAACCACAGTTCCCGCTAGTGTTGCTATTGCGGCAGTCCGGTCATTCAGTTTTCGTTATCCATGTGACTTCGGGCGGGTTGGAGAGGCAGTGATATAACTTACATTGGAGTACAATAGTTACGAAATATTAACTTTTGGGAGAATATAGCATTTTTTCTGAATAATCTATCATATCTTTTTGACGAGTTATTTGCCGATTAATCCCTGGAATGAGTTAATGGTGTCCAAAAATCAAATTTATGTTTTAGACACGTTTTCCTCGACCGATTGAAATAAAATTTTAACACAAATTTTCATTCGTGGTTGCAAAACTCCATACCAAATTTGACATATTTAAGTCATTCCGTTTTTGAATTATAGCCTTTACATGTTTCTGAAAATACAGACCAACAGAAGTCAAATCTTCGTTGGATTTGATTCAATGCTTAACAGGTGTCTAGACTGTAGATGTTAAATTTGTACACCGAATTTTATCTGTCTAGCTCTCTTCATTTTTTAATTATCGTGTTAACTTATATTGGAACAGCCGAACAGATGGATTTCCTCTGAACAGAATTTACTCAAAATTTGGCAGAAATCTGCAAAATTGCAATAAAGACCGTTTATAGAATTTAAACCATCTAGCTCAAAGCGTTTTTGAGTTATCTTTATCACAAAAAGACAGACGGACATTTTCTAAAAATGTATTTTTCGAACTCAGGGAGATCTAAGGGTGGAGATTAGTCAAAATCTCGAAATCGAATCTACGAGAAAGAAAAAAAGAGATAAAAATGGATCACCTCTTTGTGCATTTTAGATACAAATTGTGATTTTGAAGTATTCTATGTACTTTATATTACAAAAAATTTTGTTTTAAGGGAACGCTTATTTTACAGGAATTCTTATTTTTAAATTTTTTTTATTTTAATTAAATACAATTTTAATCGTTCTATTTATTTAAATTACATATATTTTTTAACTTAATAATTATGTACTCGCCGACGTTTCGGCCTAGGGGTAGCGCGTCTTCCCCGTGGTTTAGGCGTCCCAGGTTCGAGTCCTGGTTCGGGCATGGTTGTTCTCTTCCCTGTGTTCTTTCTGTGAAGTGCGTGAATGAGCCCCCTTTTAAAAAGAGGTTGTGCAAGCGAATGTGTGAGTTTCATCTTCATATGAGCTAGAAGTCAGACTTCTGCCCTCGGGTGCTCAGGAGTCTTTACCCTCAGAAGCTACTGCGCAAAAATTTGGCTTAAAATTATCATACAACGACAAAAAAAATTATGCACTATTTGATAAAACTATTCAATGCTAAAAATATATTTTTGTTGTCGTTTTAAATTTAAAAATAAAAATCCTCAACTGTACTCAATTTTAGTATCAGTTTTTGGATAAACAATTTTTTTCAATCAGTTTCAAATAAGCCAAATTCTATTGTATAAAAAACCTTTCTTTATAACTTAAGTAAGAATCTGACCTCTAACAAATCTTTAAAAACTCTTCAAATTGTCAGCGATTTTTGTTCTCAAGAAAATTGAAATAAACTGATCATAATTGTGATAATATTATTTTTTTTATATCTTCTGTATGAACAATTTATCAAAAATATTGCTAAAACAGCATGTTCCGCGATACTTTCGAAACAAGTATGTTAAGACCTCCCCACTCTTAGCGTGAGCGCTTTTTATGGTGGAATTTCTGACATTCCCAAGATTATTAGTATTTCTTTTCTTTTCTTTCTCCTCTTCCATAATACGCTTCTGCATTGCACTTGGTCTATTTTTGCGTCCTCCTAAGTTCCAATGGAATCTTTCATCCTTATGTAACACGAAAGTATGTGTCCATATTTAGAAGAACAGACCCATGACATTGTAATTAACCTGAAGAGAGAATTACGAGATTCTATGTGTATTACAAGGCATTGGTCGAAAAATAAATGTCAAGCCTCATGATCTAGGTCAGGGTGATCTTTATTTCATACCATTCGCGTTTGACAGCAGCTAGATCGCCTGGGATATTAGATATATTTAATGTCAAAAATTCCTTAGACATAATTTCATATCAATGACTTCATCAAATTATTAAATATCAAAGCGGTGCTATTTCTATATTCTTACAATGTTCGGACCATTCGTACTGAAACGTTGCTATGGAAACTAATCCCATGACATCATAGTGCTATTAAAAACGTAATTGTCTTGTGTATCTATTTCTAACTTTCACGGTGCTTAACTTCACTTTTTTTATTTGTCTTGTAAACTATACAGATATTAAATAGAATTCTTCTTCCTTAGTTTTCAGTAGTTTAAAAAAGTCCATGCCATTAAATATTTGCTGAAATAAGGAAAATGATTTGAATTAACAGTAAATATGTAATCTATATTGTAAATTAGAAATATGCATATACTTAAAAAAAATGACGAAATTCAGGAAAAATGTGAATGACTTTTAAAATGATATGATTGAAAAAATAACTTTTAAAATTTTGAGATGGCATAAAAATCACTTT
Organism: Argiope bruennichi; assembly: GCF_947563725.1. NCBI lineage: Eukaryota > Metazoa > Arthropoda > Arachnida > Araneae > Araneidae > Argiope > Argiope bruennichi. The sequence goes on along the minus strand of NC_079154.1, from coordinate 22,119,068 downwards.
TACGAATTAATATTTTTAAAACCTCAAAATTCATCTTAAATTTTTATTAATAGAAATTCTATTTAAAATTTTAAAACAAAATTGCTCCAAGATATATATATATGCATTAAATTTGATAGCTTCTTCATCTTGTGTACAGCTAACTACCCCGGCACTACTGAACGAAGCAGTATAGGCAGCATTTTTTGTGGCAGACTGCTGTCTTAAATTTGGTAGCCGTGGCCAGAAGGGCCCGGGCTATAGAACATCAAAGCATCACACACACACACACGCGCGCATTGTCGTTATTATTAGTAGAGATAAATCGTGTGGAATGAATCGAAATGTGACAATGTTAAAGTCCTATAATTCCAATAGCCTTACACTCATTCAGTTTATCGTGTACATGAACCTTCTTAATGAATTTGGATCCCATTACATCATATGCTATTAAAAATTGAAGTGTCTGAGTTATGAAGTTCAAAATGCTTTTTTTCTTTTATGATAATGAAGTTTCATTTTCTATTTCTTTATATAAACTGTAATGTCTTGATCTAGACTGATCAAATAACGAAGCAGAATTTCCAGACAATTCTTTATTTTACAGCCTTATATATACAAAAGAACAACTTGTTCTAATCTTGGTTAAATAAATAGTTATTTACACCTGTAGTAGGAGACACAATAGTCGAAATCGAAGGTTTATCTTGAAACTCGGTTCTCCCTCGATACGGAGAAACAACACCACCGGGAACTCACAGGTTGTTAGTCAACACGACCACTCCAGGGGTAGTTCTCGGACTCCGAACTCGTCGGCGTAGTCCAACAGTCTGCCTGCAATTCGTCTCCTCTCTTCTCCCCTAAAAAAAAATATCCGCACTTTATGTCGGCGACAATCTCCACCTCTTTATTTACATTTTTCATTTGATCTCTCTTTCAGCCAATCGGGGTTCAGCCATATGCTCCTTCAGCGGCGCCAGTCGGTCGTGGGAAAGTCCTTTTAGTGATGTACCTTTCATAACTGACTATTCTGGAACACGAGTTATAATAGTCCTTTCACAATGAGTCCTTTCACAAATAATTTAGCATCCAAATGTTTGGACACCCCTTTCTCTTTGAAGGTACTTTCAATATCTCTTGGACGAGGAATTCCCACATGTGGTCTTTCACTGTAGTCGCTAATGAACAGATGCGAAACCACCCAGGTGAAAAGATCCACCATCTGGCTATCTCGAGGAGTTTAGTAATTAACAGCGACGACACAGCTAGCTGTAAATGTCTTATCAGTACTGGGAAACGGGGAATGTTACAAAATTAAATAGAATCTAAGATACTGAAGAAATAATAAACGATTTTAAAAAGCCTCCTTCGTCTTTACTTTTCAGCCATGGAAAAAAATCACTTGATTTGATACTTGATGAAATAAGGAAAATGGCATGAAATCTGTTGTTGAAAATTAACTTAATATACAGTTTTAAAAAACTACCAAATTTCTGGGAAATTTGCAGGACATCTAAATTTATGGCATCAAAAGGCGCTTTAATATTAAAATCTTGTTAAAAATTATGCAAATGCCTTTTGAAGTTATAGAGACAAAATACCAAAATTTTGCTTAATTTTAATAAAAATTCGAAAACTCCTTCCGAGATACACATTATTATTGTGCAAAATACTTCTGTACCAAATTTAGAATCTTTAAGGCAAGCGATCTGTCATGTAGGACACCAACACATGAACAAAGAAGAAAAAAAGGAACACGCACACAAACACACAATTTTGTTAATAGTAGAGTTAGAAACAATAAAACTGAAATGAAATATGTAAAGTATATAAAATTTCATTTTCAGGCCTAGTGTTAAAGTAAATATATACCAAATTTTCTAATATAAATTCATCGAAAATTATAGAATATCTCGAATTGTGATAGAAATTATACATAAAACAAAACCAGTGGTAGTGGTGTTTACATAACTTTCTCGCATAAATCTCTAATAAACGTCATGCCAGAGTACGCTTTACATGGTATTGGCGAACAATAATTACGATTTATTAACTTTTGGCGAGAATTTAATATTTTTATTGTATCTATCGTATTATCTTTGGCGAGTTATTTGGCAATTAATCTGTGGAGTGCAATAAAAAGTAGCCAAAAATCCAATTTGTGTTTTAGACTCTTTTTCTCAACAGATTGTGTAAAAAATTTGGCACAAAAGCATGTGTAGTCACAAAATTCTATACCAAATTTGATATATTTAAGTCATTTCGTTTTTGAATTATAGCGTTTACATCTTTCTGAACGTACAGACTGACGGACTATCAACATGTAATCGGATTTGGCTCAAAATTTGAAATATTAAATATGTGTACCGAAACCGATCTAGATCTCTTCGTTTTGTATCTATAGTGGTAACTTATACTGGACAGAAGGACTTCCTCTCAACAGATTTTGCTCAAAATATTAGAGAAATTTATAAATTTGGTAGAAAGACGGTATACCAAATTTCATCAGTCTAGCACAAAGCGTTTTTGAGTTATCTTTGTCACGGACGTTGACGTGAGTTTCATCAGACTGACAATTTCCAAAAATGAGTATTTCGAACTCAGGGGGTCGCGGTGGCTGGTGGTAAGGTCTCCGCTTCGGAATCGGAGGGTTTCAGGTTCGAGATCCGATTCCACCGAAGAACCGTCGAGTAAGCGGGTCTGGTGTACGTTAAACGTCCGGGCCAAAAGTCCCCCCGCTGGTGTGGTGTGGTGCGGAGAGAAGGGTGCCAGTTCAGGTGTCTTCCTCGTCATCTGACTGCGATTCAAAATGATGAGATCCGTCCCTAAATAGCCCTAGCCTTGCTTTGAAACGGGACGTCAATATAACTAAACTGAACTAAGCTAAAGTTCGAACCCAGGGAGGTGTAAAATGTGTATTCGTTAAAATCTCGAGTTCGAATTTTTTGACCATTACTATACTTCCTCTATTCTACGTATACGGGAAAGTAAAAAGATATTTCTAATTGAAATTAATTATCTGCAAGACAAAGAAAAAGAAAAGTTTTCGAATAGCGAATAGAATATTTATTGCCATAATCTGCGAATTTTCCAGAAAAGATTTTAATACATTTATTTATTTCACTATTTTGCGACATTTTACCTTTCGCTTTATAATCTATTAAGCTTATTAAGCTAATCATTAAAATAAACAATGCCGCTTATGCGGCAGAAGATGAGAAATGAAGGAAATCGAAAAATGGATTTAATAAGGTACAGTTTATAAAAGAGTCATCATCAGACAGACAAAATAGCAACATGAAAAATCTTTCAATATTGAGGTTTGATGCTTTTTATTGGATTCTGACGTAATTTTTGCAGAATGATAAATTCTTAGCCCAATGTATTTATTATCTAAACGCCATTGATATCAAAGCGTATCATGTTTTACAAACTTTTAATATTTTATTTTTAGAAATTTCGAGAATGTGAATACTTTTTTCTCGTGAATAGTTCTAATACTAAGAAATCTCCTAGGGTAAATTTAACCCTTTCTAGGGCCGTGGGAAGTATGCTTCCCACCAAATTTATCAATCTTTGTATGAAATGATGTAGGTTGGCATCTGTTCTGACAAATTTTTTTAGAAAGACAAAAACTTAGATGCTTCAGTTCTTTATCTCACACAAAATGATGTGTCTTGATTTGTTACTTAATTATTAATTAACCAAATTAATTAATTAAGCAAATTAAATTTATCTAATAAGCTAAATGAATCCCTTTTCGTATTCTAATTTCAAGCCTAAAAATATTTTAACATAATATGACTAGAAAAAAATGGCTCTTTAAAGGGTTAACATGATTTTGTGAAATCATTATTAGTTTTATAAAAGTTTTAATATTTTTACATTTTTATTTTATTATTTTATTTTTATGTTACAATTTTTTTTTAAATTTATGTTAATATTACCGTTGATTTAGAATATTAATAGGATACAGGATTTATAAATATAATTATAAAAATTAAATTAGTAGTATAGTGGGTGTGTTGTGATTTTCTAAGGAACTGCCCGGTTTTAAATACACTTTTTTAATTTCCACAAACACAGCTGCAATACAAAATTCACAAACACTTATTATTACAGACACACATAAAAAATTAGGTAAAAGAAAACAGTATGTTGGAGGGATTCCCCGGTTTCCAGCCGAAAGCATTAGGCGTTAGCGCAAGGGTTGCGCATACGGAAAAAGTCGACCTCAGGAGGCAGGTCTGCCTTTCTACTGCTTGTCTTCTGTAAAATGCCACAAGAAGTGCTCTCTGCTCAAGGGGAAAAAGAGGTGCAACAGTAGTCAGTTAAATTAGTTAGTAGTAGTATTATTTAAATTAATATTAGTATTAGACGAAGTAGTATTGTTATGGAAAAATGCGTTCTATGCAAAGTGCAATAAACACGATCGCACCCAATGATGCTTTATTTCGCAAGTAAACACACAATGCAGATAATAAAACAGAGATTATATGATTTATATGGTGAAACTGTTCTCAGTGGACTTTGATAAGGTCTTGGCTTTGGGATTGAAGGGTTCCGGATTTGAGAATCGATTCCACTGGAGAACCGTCGTGTAAGCGGCTGTGATGGACGCTAAAACAATCGGGTCTAAAGATCTTCCTGCTGGTGTGGCGTGGTAGATTGGAAAGGGGCTTCCAGCATAATTGCCATCCTCGTCACCTGAACGCGGTTCAAAATTGCATGTCCCAAAGAAGTCCTAGTGTCTCTTTAAAACGGAGCCTTAATACAGTTGAACGATACGATAGAAAATCAAGCCACTTACTGGCCGATGCTTTTAAAGTATGTAAACGCGATAATTAAAAAATATAATTACTTGATTGAATGAAATTTGATAGGCGATCTTTTGATTAATGAATAGCTCTGTGCCAGCTCCGGTGTCGCTCTCATTATCTGAATGCGGTTCAAAGTTAAAAGGTACGTCCTATAAAAGACCTAGTGTCGCTTTAAAATGGAACGTTCATATAACTAAACTACATGACATAAAATTAGGCCACCTGTTGGTCGATACCTTTTATGTACGTAAACGGGATTATGCAAAAGTGCAATAACTTGCATAAAGGAAATTTGATAACTGGTATTTTTGGTTAAATTAAAAGCTCTGTGCAAAGTTTAGTGTCAGTTACTCTGAAAAAAAGTCTAAAATACGTATTTGTTGTTTTTTTTATTATACTACTAGCCGCCTTTGGCGACCAGCCGGTTCGCCAATCTTAATGCTCGTTAAAATTTTCATAATTAAATATTTTATGCAGTTCCTACTTTAATAGCTTCTTCATCAAAATATTTTAAAACTTCAAATTTTGATAGGCATATAATTCACTTATAATATTATAAAGGCCTTCAGTCATAACGTAATATATATCTCTCTAATTTTCTGTTAGCTCCCGTAGAATTTATGCTTTAAATTAAAGTGGAAATGGCTAAATTGCAATTAATATAAGAACAATTTTTGCTGAAACGAAGTATTTTTTTTTTTAAATATGAGTACTGAAAACAGAGTCGCTGAGTATTTAAACTTTATGGGCACTAAAGAATATCTTTCTTAATTTATGTAATATCTCAAGAAGTTTGCTACAAACGTTTCTGAGATTCATCATGAACAGATCGATTGATTAACAATGTTTCATTTTAAATGCATGAAACTCTAAGAAAATAAACAGAATCGTTTGAAATAATCGGTCGGAAAGATTTTAAGCCTTCAAAACCAAGTCCGTATCCGTTGAAAATAGAGTTGTCAACAATCAGAACACATTGCGCATGTGTGTATTTTCAACACCAATTATGGTAACGCAAATGCGCCAATCTTAATGCTCGTTAAAATTTTAATAATTGAATATTTTATGTAATTCCTACTTTAATAGCTTCTTCATTAAAATATTTCAAAACTTCAAATTTTGATAGTCATGTAATTCACTCATAATATAATAAAGGCATTCAGTCATAACGTAATATTTATCGCTCTCATTTCCTGTTAGCTCCTGTAGAATTTATGCTTTAAATTAAAGTGGAAAGGATTAATCTGCAATTAATATAATGATATTTTTTTTACTGAAACATAGCATTTTCTTTATGATTACTGAAAAAAGAGTCACTGAGGGTTTACACTTTATGGGCACTAAAGAATATCTTTTGTAATTTATGTAATATTTCAAGAATTAGTCAACAAAATTTTCTCAGATTCGTCATGAGCAGATCGATTCATTAACAATTTTTAATTTTAAATACATCAAACACTAAGATAATCAACAGAATCGTTTAAAATAATCGGACGAAAACAGGTTAAAAAAAACTACTTAAAAAATGATGTAAAAACTATAAGCATATACAAAAAATATGACTAACATAAATACAATTTAATTACAAAAGCATAAAACTAACCTAAAAATAATTTAAATCAAGTCCGCATCCGTTCAAAATAGTTGTCAACAATCAGAACACAATGCGCATGCGTGAATTTTCAACGCCAATTATGATAACGCAAATGTGTGAATTTTCTACGCCAGTTGGGGTAACGTTACACAGATTAAAAATTTTTAATTTCCTTTATTCTTTTTTATTTTAATTCAAAAGTACTTCAGAATGAATCTGAAAGATTGATTCATTAACAATGTTTAATTTTAAATGCATCAAACACTAAGAAAATAAACAGAATTGTTTGACATAATCGGCCGAAAATATGTTAAGCTTATCCTTGTTAGCGTGGGGAAAAAAACTGAGGCCTTACTCATTTGGCGGTGGGGAAGTGAAAAGATTTTTTGGATGGAAAGTTATTTTTTAATTAATAATTAAAATTTTAATCAAAAATTCAAAAAAGGGACCCCAGGTGCACATTCCCGACCTAAAAGGTATGCACGTGCCAAATTTGGTAGGTGTAGGTCGAACGATTTGGCCTATAGATCGCCAACACACATTGAGCTTTATATAAGTATAGATGAAGCGCAAATTTTTTACAAATATGACTCTGAAAATAAAAATCTGAGTATTCATGACTTTCACGTCCTTGCCTGAGTTCCATAACTTTATGCAGGGCGTGGAAGGGAGAGAACAAAATTATTCTTAAATATGCAAGAAAATTTCGATTAGAATATATCTGTTGGTTTATCAACTACTTTAGGAGAGCATATTTCATTTTTAATTTTTAATTACTCTGCCCCCAATCGTTAATAAAGCTAATGAAAATTTATCAATATGATTGAATGCAAGTAAAACTTTTGTTTCTTTAAGAACAAACTTTTTTTCTTCTTTTTTCTTTTTTACAAACTTTCCATGAGAGACAGATTAAACCAGTAAAAGTTAAACTGAAGGTCACTTGTAGAAAAAAGGGCATAGGTCAATACAAATATAAAATTTCATCATTTATTTCCATTTAAATTTCATCAAAACCATATTTGAAGCTATAAGATATAAAACTGCATCCAGTTGTTCTTCGTCCAGATAAATATATATGGTCAAATTTGATTTCCTTCCCGACGCACAGTAAAATAATAGCTTTTCTTACCTAACCTCAGGAGTAGAATTTTCAACTATTTCGATTTCATAAAGCTATTTCGTCTAGAACAGCAATGATTTGATTTTTTAGAAAAAGAGAAGTATAGTATTACAATTTTTGTTCCATTCTACATTTTTCCGCGATTTATTTCGAAGAAAATGATTCTTTGTTTTAAACGAAGCAATAGAAACATTTTCAGATATTTCATAGCAAATTTAAAGGGAATAAAAAAAGAGGATATCTTTTAACTTTTTTTTACTAGTTATTTTAATTAGTTATTAATTTTTTAAATGCAGAAAATAAAAATAAAAATTCTTTTAGATTTCTAAGATTCTGAATCAAAAATAACCATTCTAAGTAATCTGTAAATCTTAGAAAATGTAACAAAAAATTCCCCTTTCCTGCAATTTATTAAGATATTAAGTATAAGAATTGCGAATTTCCCCAACTAAATAATTTTTTAACTTTCAGAATTTATTTTTAGTATTCTATCAATTATTAATACCAGAACAGTTATATCTATTAAATTGTTGCAATATGATGAATTTAAAAATTTTGTACTTAAGAAATTTATGATTTAATAAAGACCATTAAGACCACCTTACTACATCAGTCTCATCTAGTTATATATATACAGGACCACGATGACAAAGTGTGTGTGTCCTGGCTTCATTGTCGGAGAACCCCAGGCTCGAAACCAGATTCCACCGAATATCCATCGAGTATACAAGCCTCGTGCACACTGATTCTAATGTCGCTGGATAAATATCCTCCCTTTGGCGAAATCACAGCTTAGGAGACGTCTTCGTCATCTGACCACAGCTCAAAACTATGAGGTCCATCCAAAAAGAGTCCTAATATTGCTCTCAAACGGAGCATTAATATAACGAAGCGAAATGAGTCACATATATATGGACGAACATCAAATTTCAACTGAATATGTTTTTAGTTTATGTTTATTAATAATTTATTACTGAGGACTAAATTATTAGATTAAATCTATTATATCACTTGTCTATACTTATATAAAGCTAAATGTGTGTGTGTGTGTTGGCGCTCTACAGGCCAGACCGTTTGACCTACAGCTACCAAATTTAGTACATGTATAACTTGGAGGTATACATGTACCTGGAACCCCAGGAATGTGCACCTGGGGTTCCGTTTTTCTGAATTTTTAATTAGAATTTTAACTATTAATTAAAAAATAACTTTCCCGTCAAAAAATCTTTTCATTTTCCCCATCGCCAAATAAGTAAGGCTTCAGTTTTTTTTCCCCCAACAGTAATGAGGCTAGGCTCAACATTTTTCGGCCGATTATTTCAAACGTTTATTTTCTTAATGTTTGATGCATTTAAAATTAAACATTGTTAATCGATCTGTTCATGATGAATCTGAGAAAATTTGGTTGACAAATTCTTGAGGTATTACATAAATTAAGAAATATATTCTTTAGTGCCCATGAGGTTTAGCTTAAATACTCAGCGACTCTGTATTCAGTACTCATATTTTTTTTAAAAAATGCTTCGTTTCAGTAAAAAATTTCCTTATTTTAATTGCAATTTAACCATTTCCACTTTAATTTAAAGCATAAATTCTACGGGAGCTAAAAGAAAATGAGAGAGATACATATTACGTTATGGCTGAAGGTCTTTATAATATTATGAATGAATTCTATGACTATCAAAATTTGTAGCTTTAAAATATTTTGATGAAGAAGTTATTAAAATAGCAGTTACATAAAATATTTAATTATCTGGGGGCACGGTAGTGTCCCCGGCAAGTCGAGCAAAAACAAGCCGCACTGCCGTACCATCCTTTTCTCGAAGCAGTTCAGGCCATTTTCGACCCCCAATAACTTCGTTGTGAATAAAACTAGAAGCCTGAATTTTCAGTAACCAAGCAGGCATGAAATAAACACGGTATATTTCAAATTTCATTAAATTTGAACCAGTAGTTTCAGAATTATAACTAGTCAAAATTTGTGAATTTTGTCACTGACTGACTGACTGATTGACCGATCATCAAAATTCTAAGGCACTTCTAGCAGACATAGAAGCTTCAAATTTAGCATGCAATTAGTGTTTAGTGTATAAATCAAGGAAAAACTAAAATATCCATGTAATAATGGACGGATTGATAAATTTCTCGAAGTTTCGAGCATTATCCATTTAGTCGGCAAACTCGTCGCCAAGTCGGCAAATGGTCGCCAAGTTTATCACCAAGCTCTGGGATCACTGGCTCGGCATCCGACAGCATCCAATACAGATTACTGTAAAACGATCTTTCTTGTGATGACACTAATTGCGCTGGGAAGCAAAATTACAGGTTTGTAACAATATCTAATTTGAAATAATTCAATTGGAAGCTGTAGAAGCTGAAAATGCAATGGTTGACTTTCAGAGAATCAATCTGGTAGAAGAGCAAACTGATCTTCAAAGTATGATTGCAAAAATTAATGCCAATATAAAAAGAGTCTTCGATGTGATCACAAATAAAATGGACACAACTGATAATAACGCTGATGTTTTACGCTGTGTTGTGAGTGGAACTGGTGACACTGGAAAGTGCTATTTAATAAAAACTCTGAAAATTTGGGTTAAGACGTATTTAAACAAAAAAGTGGCAGTTAGTGCTCCAACAGGAATAGCTGCATTCAATGTGAATAGATTGACTATACATAGACTATTGCAGCTGCCTGTAGAACGCAAGCAAACACCGAAGTACAAGCCACTTTCTGATGAAGTGCTCCAAGTTCTAAGATCAGATTTGAAAGAAGTAGTATTATTTATCATAGACGAAGTGACGATGAGAAAAACTGTAACTGAAGCTCAAGAAGTAGTACCGGAAAAGAAAAAGAGGAAGACTACATACAAAAATAAGAAAAGGACAATCATAAAAAGAAATGAGATGCCATCAAAAACATAACTTGTAAAAAAAACCAAGTCTCACAACTCAGTTCTTCTATCGTAAAAAGTTGTGAGATCCATGTAATACCAAGTCGGTCATTTCCTTCAGTTCCTACTTAAGGGTCCTTCTGTCTTAAGTTATTACGTAATTAGCTAACCTAACAACATCTTATAGTGACCATATCAATATTAAAAATCTTTTATGGTTTAAATCAATAGATTGACTTGGCAATCGCACTAAACAATCTAATTTAATATAATATGTCAATGTAATCTAATTTAATGTAAAGATGCATTGTGTTTTCATGCGATTGCCAAGTCAATCTATTTATTTAAACTATAAAAGATTTTTAATATTGATATAGTCACTATAAGATGTTGTTAGGTTAGGTAATTACGTTATAACTTAAGACAGAAGGACCCTTAAGTAGGGACTGAATGAATTGACCTACTTGGTATTACATGGATCTCACAACTTTTTACGATAGAAGAATTGAGTTGCGAGACTTGGTTTTTTTTACAAGTTATGTTTTTGATGGCATTAAAATTTTAACGAGCAATATGTCACGAAAAGCACTTTCACTTTTTCTGAGACAACTCAACTGCTGGAATTCCTGAAAACAAATTCAAAAAAACTTTTTTTTTTCTTCGGCGAACTTTGAGATGTGTGATGTTACAGCTCCATCGCATATTTTTGTACTAAAAATCCTGTATATAATTCTGTAAATAATTTCAACTTATTAAATGTCTTAGTATTTTTTAGATTGGCTCTCTTCAGTGTTGATGAATGATTGATTTAATTTAATAGCAACTCGCATTAATGTTGATTCGTACGTTCGATGTGACTTCATTTCAGCGCGAAAAGAGCATTAATGTCGATTCGTACGTTCGATGTGACTTCATTTCAGCGCGAAAAGAGCATTAATGTCGATTCGTACGTTCGATGTGACTTCATTTCAGCGCGAAAAGAGCATTAATGTCGATTCGTACGTTCGATGTGACTTCATTTCAGCGCGAAAAGAGCATTAATGTCGATTCGTACGTTCGATGTGACTTCATTTCAGCGCGAAAAGAGCATTAATGTCGATTCGTACGTTCGATGTGACTTCATTTCAGCGCGAAAAGAGCATTAATGTCGATTCGTACGTTCGATGTGACTTCATTTCAGCGCGAAAAGAGCATTAATATCGATTCGTACGTTCGATGTGACTTCATTTCAGCGCGAAAAGAGCGATCGCAGGCGAGGTGAGTAATCCATGTTTATTTTCATTGCTCATCAATTTACGATTGCCACACAATAAGATTGGTGGACCGGCTGATTGCCAAAGGCGACTAGGTAGAGATAATGTTCATTAAATTTTTTATAAAAATCAAATCGTTGTTTCCGATTTCCACCACGAATTCGTCTATCATGCATTTCGATGCGTTGGCAATGCTAGATAAAAGTATGCCACATTTCTTTCTAAGTTGGCCTCGCGCAGAGGTCATTCATTTTTTACCAGAAATAATATCATGCGCTATTTCGATATTGCGTTAATATTTCGAGCTGGTTCACGATGTTGTTTGTGCACATGAATATGGGAAACTTTTTCACTTTATTTGTACACGTAGTATAGTGAAAATATAGTAATCATCTAAAAATTCGAACTCGAGATTTTGACGTTTTAAACCTCTCCAAATTCGAAAAACACATTATTGGAAAATGTCTGTCTGCCTGTCTGTGACAAAAATAACTCAAAAATGCTTTCAACTGAACGGAAGAAATTTGATATATGGTCTTTACACCAAATTTATATATTTATATGAAATTTTAAGTAAAATCTCTTCAGAAGAAGTCCATCTGACCGGCTGTTCCAATATAATTTAACACCGATAATTACAAAACAAAGAGAGTTAGATAGAAAAAATTTGGTACATAGATTTAACATCTATAGTGTGAGCATCTGACAAATATTGAACCAAATCCAACGGCGGGTTGACTGTCTGTCGGTCTGTACTTTCAGGAACATGTAAATGCGAAAATTCAAAAATGCAATGACTTAAATATATCAAATTAGATTTGGAATTTTGTTACTATATGTGCTGTTTTGTGTCAAATCTTTGTTTCAATCGATTGAGAAAACGTATCTAAAGCACAAATTTGATTTTCAAATATTATTAACCGCATGCCAGGGATTAATCGTCAAACAAAATCCCTCGCCAAGAATGGCCGTATAGGTTCAGTAAAAAAAATGATAAATTCATGCCAAAAGTTAATATTTCGTAGCTATTGTACGCCAGCATCTGAAAAGTTAATTAGAAAGTATGCGATAAAGTTTTCAAGAGACTACACCCTTTATTTAATTCTTCACCAAAGCATATTTTCTGTGAAGCATAATTTATTCCACTTGTAACGTTCACCCTTAATCCAACAAAAAAATGGCAAAAATCGTAAAATTTGCTCTCTAACTATACTTGGAAATTTATTGAAGATATCTTACACTTCTTTACTAACTAAACTATCTCCTTCCATTTGAAAAAATGAACACCATGCGTTGAATGAATTTGATGAAAAAAGCATCCATCAGTAAAATTTCACAACAAAATTTTTGTCTGTTAATGAAAATCTTCTCTGGATCGTCTTCTCCTGATAAAAGTTAGGTTGAAATCTAGTTTAGGGTTCCTCTTCACCTCGACAAGTATGCTAACAAAAACAAGTCGCCAATGTCAAAAACCAAAATGGATGATAATAGAATTGTTAACTGGTCAGCCATCTTGATTGGCGACTTGGGATTGTTGGCATCCTTGGCGAAGAGAAGGAGTCCCTAGATTACATTTAAAACAAAATATACTGGCAACAAGTTTCAAAGATGAAACTTTTTGACAATATATTTTGTTTAAAATGACAACAAACAATTCTTAATTTGTTGACAAATGACAACAACAATTCTTAATTTGTTGACAACAAACAAAATATAAATACTGGATAAATCTCCAACTGCAATATATCCACATAGTACAAAACGTCCTCAGGTATTGGGAAATATTTCCCCCTTTGTCTTTTACATCTACCAAGAGCTAAGGATTAAAGTAAACATTTTGCTTTTATTATGTTCATTACCACGATTTACGTAAAAAAAAAAAATGCTAACACAATATCCCTTGTTGAGTGTCTTATCAATGGAACTTTTAAGAACAACATTTTTGAGATTCAAAAGTTTTTACTGCTATTTATTTCTATTAGCTCCCCTTTTACGATAATAATAAATTAGTAATTCATATTTAATCATTTACAAACAATAGCATTTGATTCCAATAGCAAAAGAATTTTCAAAATAAGGATAAACGTGTTTTTTTCCCCTTCTTAATTCTACCATTTGTAAAAATTGAAATTGAAAATTCCACTTTAAAGCTTATGAGGCTTCGAACTTGAGTAATTTATTTTTATATCATTTTTTTAAAAAATTATCAATTTAATTATAATCTATATTTATTAATTTATGTTTATTTATATATATAGTATTAATTTAATAATTTAATTATAGAAACAAAAATATCATCGCAATCCTTCGGAGTGTAAATATCCAATATGTTTGGACCCAAAAAATTGCATAGTTTATTTATTGTCGCGCTTTAACTTTTTTCCTATTTATTATCCGAGGAAGAGTTTCATTCCCAAACTGGCAACACTTCAGTCAAAAATAAATTAATTTCATCGCATATCAAAAAATCGTTTGGAACTTGTATTATTCGTTAAAAAATATTCTTACTTCAGTTTTCATGTTTTTATCAGACAACAGAGAAAAAGAATCTCTTTTTAGGTGTCTCAGACTTTGTCTGAAAATAAATTGTTATTCTTTTTACTCATATTAATTAAAGATTAAATATTTTAGTGCCTGCCGATATTTTTTTATACCTACAGACACAATAAGTAAAAACAGCAAAAGGTGTTATTGAAAAATGTAATTAAAATATTTTTTTAATTTATAAAAATTGGAAATGAAGGAAACAAAAATAAATTTGTCAATACTGAAAACTTATTTTTTGTATTTTGGAGCCGTATTAGAATGTTTCTTGTGCAATAATATTCTCCAAATTTATTAAGAAAAACCAATAACATATCAAGTAATTCTTAATAAAAACCACCAGAACTGGTGTTTCTTAATTCTTAATAGAAACTAGTCTAATAAAGGTGTTAACCCAGACAACGTCTTGCATAGCATTGACTCACAATACTTGCGAAATATTATCTTTTGGCGATAATTTAACATTTTTACTGAAGTTAGCATGTGATCTTGGCGAACTTTTTAGTGATTCATCCTTGTTATGCGTATAAAGTATTCGAAAATCGAATTTGCATTTTAGATGTGTTTTTCCTAACCAATTAAAACAAAAAAAAATGATGAAGAACTATAGTTGCAGTTACAAAATTATATATCAAATTTGACATATTTAAGTCAAATAATTAATATTAAGTCATATAGACTTTTTTTAGTTAGTATGTTTACATGTTTCTGAAAGTAGAGATTGGCAGATGGTCGAGCCTGTATTGGATTTGTCCCAAAATTTGAGGCTTTAAATCTGTGCCCCAAATTTTATTTATCTAGCTCTTTTCGTTTTGGAGTTATATAATTTTGATTCGAACAGCCGAAGAGACGGGCTTTTTTCCGAACGGAATTTGATAAAAGTCTATAAATTTGATGTAACCGATATCTCTCAATTTTTTAGAGGTATTTTTAGTAAAAACTAATTTTATGCTTTCATTTGTATTATATGAACCAACTTCTCAAACTTATACAAATTAGAACCAAAGATCATCTATATTTTAGACCATTATTATTTCGATTTTCTCTTTATCATATTTTTTAATTCATTCACAGATCTAGACTCTCGGCTGCTAAATCATAGCAGCTCTTATAAACTTTGCATTAGACTATTTAGATTGCGTTTAAAATATTTCATAATTTTTTATTGTTTTATATAAATTTATCTGTTATGTTTTGAACTGATTTAATACATGGGCTAATGAAATCGTTTCTTTAAGGTGGCTTTCAATTAAATATGTCGTTGCTTCTGTTTCTTTAATATACCTCATTGTGTAGATAGAAAACTAGTAAATATCTTTGTTTGAAACGAGTATACCATTTCATTTGTAAATATTGTTCTCCATAGCCAATGTTATAAGACCCGTCCGAAAATTGTACTTGAGAAGCTTTAAATTGAAAATTGATGTGATGAATCAAAAGTAATAAGTGAATCCATAACTTTCGGTCAACAAATATATGGTGGTTTGAATAGCTGAATTAATGATTTGTAATCAGAATTGAATTATTTCTTATTAACACGAAATATCCGTTTTTTTTCTGATTTCAGATTTCTGTCTTTAGGTACTAACATTCGCGGCATCACCCATTTACGCCCCCCCCCCCCATCTTTCATATTACTTATATATGCATGCATACAAACGTTTTTTTTTTTTTTTGTTGTTGTTGTTGTTGTTGTTGATATCTTTAAAAAATGTATTGAAAAATGAATAAAGTCCAAATGGTCAACTAATTAGTAAACATAAACCAACTGTATTTACCTCCAAATAAGTATCTTATGCATAATTTGATGTTTACTATTTCTCGGAGAAAAATTGTGACCATTAACGTAAAGTATGATAATCTTGTATACACATGTTTTATTCATTGTGTGCAAGAACCCTTTCATTGGAGATTAACCCTATAACATCATAATCTCCACCCGGGGGGGACACTTCATATATACGGGTGAGAAGCTTCCGGCATGGTGGTTCGTTCTCGCCACCGAGTGGATACAGAAAAGTTGTGGGTCAGCTACTCCCTACGGATGATGGGACTTGCTACCCACGGAAAGAATTGTACCGTGGCTGGTGATGGTCCTTAGGAATCAACGTAGTTCCCGATAATGCTATCACGACGGTCCAAACATTCAAATTAATCTGAATGCCTTTAATTAGGAGGGGCGGAGTAGCTTTGTGAGGTTACCCTATCACATCATAACATTATTAAAATGTCAATGTCTTTTGGGTAATAATTTTTTTTATTTATCTTGTAAAATACTTAGAAGTTAAACAAAATCCCTCTTCTTTAGCTTTCAACAATGGAAGTAAACCACGCGATTAAATAGTGGATAAAACAATGAAAGTGGTTTGAATTTCAGAGTACCAATGCAGTTGATTATTGGAAAATAGTCAAGAAATATTCTTTAAAATATCCAAAACTCAGCAGAAATTACCAAGATTATTAAATTGACATCGTCGAAGAGGTAATTTTTTATATTTGAAACGCTGTAAAATTCCTTTTTCTGCTATAATATTTTCGAAAGATATCGTGGGAAAATTCCAAACTACAGCTTAATTATGTATTAAATAAAGTGATAATTAAAATTTAAAAAAAAAACTCTCATTCACACCCTCTTAGGTGTGAGAAATTTGGTAACGGTAGGTCAGACAGTGAGGCGTGTAGAGCGTAAATGCAAGCACACACACATTCATTTTTATTATTAATATGGATTAAATAAATAGTGGGACTGATTTCTTCGAAATTTTCTCGTGCACACTCTGATAAAGATGTCATCTCTGCACACACATACACCATCCAAAATTGTGAAATTGAGCTAGGCGATTAAAACCATAAGTGTTTCCACTGTATATGTAAGTTTTTGATACTTTTACCACTGTACATGTAAGTTAATAAAGCAAATAAAGTATACATTTTGAATTATTCCTTTTTGATCGATTGAGACCAAGATGTAACAGAGAACTGCGGTTTCCTTAGTAGATTATAAACCAAATTTCATTTATCTATCTCTTCAAGGTTTTGAGTTATCATATAACATATAGCCAGTGTACAGATAGATAGATGGTCAATCCAGTTCCAATTTGGTTCAAAATTTAATGGAAGTCTGCAAATTTGGGTGTTAAATCTATATACCAGATTTCATTAATATAAATCATTATGGATTTTTAAATAATCGTGTTCAGTCGTCTTTGGACAGACGGACAGACAGACATAATTCATCTGAGTGGAATTTGCTCAAAATTTGATGAAAATCTGCAAATTTGATGTAAGGACCACATATTAAATTTTAGCTTATAGCTCAAAGTGTTTCATTTTTTTTCTGTACGCAAACCGTGTCACTAAAAATAAAGCATATATATATATATATATATATATATAATCTGTATTAATCATATCATTTCAATTTATAGAACTTGAGAATGGTTAATAAATCTTATTTAAGATCTAATGAGCTACAGTCACAAACAATTAGTTACAATACAATTAACACATCAAACGATTTAGATAAATTCTAAAGACGCCACATTTCCTACAGCTAGAGGCTTGCTGACTGTTTCTCTATATAACCACTAGAGGACTATCCTTTTTTTTTGTTACAAACTTAATTAAACAAAAATATGACACACTCTAAATTTCCATTATTAGATTTGTGCATTCGAAAACATTCGAAAAAGTAAAAAGTACCCCATTCTATTCTATTGTCCGGGTTCCCAAGTCTCCAGTTGTGATCACCACTACCTCCCACTTTTGTCCCCATTTCTTTACAAAAAATAACACCCCCATTTCACGGATGGAGCCTGAGAGACTGAATCTTCTCCTCATGGAGCCTAAAGGAACGCCATTTCATTCTGTCTCCAGCGTAAGCCTTAGCACCTTGCTCTAAAACCCCGCATTTTAATCGTTGATGAAAGACACTAAAATAGAAGCTGATTCCTATACTTCTAGAACGTTATCATAAAAAAGGATAATCCATCCTTTACCTCGAACCAGACAGTCTTAAACCAGATCATAGGTGAGACAACTCGAGAAATTAAAACCTGCTGTCAACAACACTCAAACTAGATCAGGTAAAGTCCGAGGTGATTATAGGCGGTTAACCGGAATTCTGGGACGTAATTTAATGATGTTTGATTCTTGTCAGATATGAGATTACCAGCAAATAGTTAAGCTATAACCGTGACTGTGATTCAGTGGTTTTAATATGTATACACTTATATTTGAAGTAATACCTTCTTCAGTGAATTATATTTTCATATTAATCTAAAGCCAGCTCTGAAAGCTAGTAAGTAGTGTTTCGTTTTTTTTACTTGGAGGTGTTGCTTTAAATTTCAAAATATTATTAAGTATTCTTACGTATAAGAAGGCTGATGACATTGAAAAGCAAGGCTTGAGGATTAAGGTGAGAGCGTTGAAGAGTGGATTAGGTCTTACAGAGATACCTGGGAATGATTACATTGGGAAATTTTAAATATGTTCATAATGGAATGAATGTTTTGATGTGTTTTTTTTTCTCAAGCCTTTTGTCATGTCATTGCCTTTTACCTTGATTTAAGAAGGATTATTGATATAAAATTAACTTCGTTTGAGAATTAAACCTTAGAATATGAAGAAAGACTGCTGTAAAGATTGGGTTTATTGATTTCACAAATTATTGGTTTTTTTTTATGCTTAAAAGGGCAAAAATTTATAAAAAGCTGAAAAAGGTTCAACCAAAGAAAAATGTCTATTGAAATGGATTCTTTCTCTTTTTTTTATTTCATAATGGCAATGAACGCATTACATTTGAGATCTATTTTATGATAAACTATTGTTTATTGTGATCAAATTCCTCGATTGCTTATTTTTTGACATGTCAGATTATAAAATAAATAATCATTAGCCATCTTTAGCAATCAGATACAGGCTTACCTTATCAATAGTATTAATCCACTGATGTCAACTAACTCTGAATAACTGCATTTTAATCACGCAAAATGAAAGAACTATTTGAAATTATATTTCACAATAACATGGAGCAATCTGATTGGTTAGCTATGCACGCCAAGTGGCGAAATTAATTGGCGAAGAAAATTTGCAATACAAGCCAAATTCCTTGATCTCGAAGCTGCGTTAAAGTTTTATTTTGTGATAGCTCTCGGAAATGGATGAGAAAAAGACAAACAATCACTGGCAACCTATCTAAACATTATGGGATTTAATATAAAATAAAATTTCCAAACTTCATACAGTGGTTGTACCTGGGAACTCTGACGTGGTTTTCCCCTATAGGGAATACACAATGAATTAAGGTGTTTTTTTACGACTTCTGTCAAAAATAGAAAGCGTTGAAGTCCGAGTGTTCATTTATGACGTACCTAAAGGTTAGAAATTTTCACACAAAATAAAATTTTTTTCAAACTAGACCAGGTTATGAAGCTATGTTATTCAAATTTGGCTCTCCTATTATCTTATAATCATCTCCTTATTCAACCTTAAGAGGCATAATAGTCTTATAATATTATCAATTTAGCCTTCAGTTTAGTTCTTTGTTTTAATAGTAACAATTTAGTCTTTTAACGAACGTTGTTGAATATATCTTATCATAACAAAGAAATTATTTTTTAAATTCTATCTGCACAACAAACAAATTATTTTGATTAGCTTGATATTGTGTGAAGTGTGGTTCATTTAATTGATCGAATTGTTCTAATTGTTAAAGCAAAAGAGTCAAACTTTTATTTTGATATATTTTTTTGAAGCTGGAAAGAATTGGAAAGTCAGTAATCATTTTATAATATATATAGGGATCACAAGCTTCATATGAGGTAAAAATTGGCGAAATCGGAATAGTGGTTGTGATTCGGGAATGATGTTATGTTTTTTTCCATAGAAAATATACAATAAAGTAGTGGTTTTGCGATTTATCACAAACATGGAGAGAGAAGGGAGGCAATCCATCTCTCATGATCAACAATATGATCGTTCGTATGAAATAAAAACTGACACATCTGGACCTATTATTTGTGCTAGGAGTTCTTTGATTTTCTTTATTATTTTAAACTAGTCGCCTTTGGCAATCAACTGGTTAGCCGGAGATATTGGTTATCCTAATTTCAGTTCAATCGCTTAGATATGCAATTTCACACATGACACACATTAAAGATGTGCCACTTGTCGTGTATATCTTCTGCTCATCGCACGCATGAAACTTTTTAATGTTGACGCATTGAAAAGAAGCAGTCGTCTCAGCATGGCCGAATGGTCATAGCACTGATCTCATAATCAAGAGATTGTAAGTTCGAATCCCGTTAGAAACAATGCGATTCACAGTTTGTGTAAATATTTAATTCCTTGATTTTATGTTTCCCTTTATTTCATGTACCAGAAGATTCTGGACGTTTCTTTAGTTTACCAGACAAGTGTTCTGGACTTTTCTTACTGTCTCTAAAAAAAGTATTCTGGAACTTTCCCTGCTAGTATAAAAGCAGAAGATTTTTCAGTCACTGTGTTCTCAGTTCTGAGTTCAGTTAATAAATTGGTTTAGCTCTACTTCTTGTGTGTGTGTCATTGAGTTCTACACTAAAGTACCTACGTGACAATATAGACCTGTCCAGTTAAATCACAGCGCTATTAAAAACGTAACTATGATGTTCATTTATCTTATAAAGCACTTTTGGAATCATTTTTTTTTGTCTCTCTCGTAAACCGCTCAGATATTAAATAAAAGTTTTCTTTTTTTAATAATGTAAGAATATCACGCGATGAGATGATTGATGAAACATTGAAAACGGTTTGAAATTTAGTTCGACAATGTAACCTGTTGTTGAAAATAAGACAAAAAAATTGTTAAAATGTTGTCAAAATTAATTCTGAAAAATTCGCAAGACTATAAAATTGCTATCATTAATATAAAAGAAATTTAATTTGAAATGGGTTAAGGGTGATTCATTTTTGTACGATGATATTTTCGGACATTATCGAAAAAAAAATGACAAAATTCAGGTAAAGTAATTAAAATTTCAAAAAATTCCTCCAAGGTTTACATTTCTATCCTCCAAGGTATGTATGTACGATATGTGGCAGCTGTAGGTCAAACAGTTTGACCTGTAGAACACCAACATTACATTCATACACACACATTCATTCTTATTATTAGTAGAGATAGATAGATTATATTGTTACAAATCTGTAATTTTGCTAGCCGGCATGAATAGTGTCATCGTGGGAAAAAAGTTGTAAGATCTGTCCTGTGCATGCTGAGCGGGTGCTGCGTCAATGACCTCAGAGCTTGGCGACAAACTTGGCGGCTTGGCGATGAATTTGGCGAGTTTGGCTACTAAATAGATCATACTGGAAAGTTCGAGAAGTTTCACGATCTATCCAGTAGGAACCAAGATACACTCAGATACGCCCTGATTGGTCAGAAGATTCTAGCCCCGCCTCCCGGAACTATAAAAGACGGGTACTCTGAAGCTGCAGTGAAGGGATCACAATGAGTCCTGACATTCGTCATCTCCAAATTTCGTCGAAGAAGGCCACGGCAAAGTATAGACAGCAAAGCACTGTGAAGTCTCTCCTTACCGGGGATAAGCCCCTGCCGGGGCTAGGCGCCCCGTCAACCCAACCATCAAACAGCTGCAGTGAAGAAGCTGAAGTTATGTGGATAGTCAGAAGTTGTGTGTGAGAGGAGTCGGAGTCGCCGACAAGTAAAGAAACTGGAGGATTAGACAGCAAGCAAGCAACTGCTGAACTAGCGATTAAATGTGTTGCGATTGATTAGCGGTATTTGTAGAAGAAAAATTTTGTAACAATATTTAGGAAAAAAGATATCACAAGGTAGAAAAAATTAATAGCCCAATCTTGTGAGGAAGCATTCTAATATCGAGATAAATTTAAATATATATAACGATGAGAATTCAACGTACTGTTGAGAAAAGAAAAGTAGTCATTGTAAGAAGATTAAACACCAGTATGTATTGGATGAGTCAGATAGAGAGTCAAATAACACTAAAAAAAACATTTTACATAAACAATCAGTATTTTCCTTGGAGCTCTTCATATTATTTTGTGTTAATGCATAAATTAACCCCTTCATTTGCATTGATGCATCTGATTTGTGGAATGGATATTTGCTTAATGTTTTTAATTGTCATAATGGCCAATATTTACAATTTAAGTCAAAATTTTGTATTTGTAATTAAGTGAAATTAGAATTTATTTACGAGACAAAAATTATAAGAACTTGCTAAAGTATTTCAAATGCTCTGTTCATTCTAACATGAATTGAATTTCAAATATATACCTTAAATTTTAAGACATCTAATTTGGAGGGGCCATGGTAAGATCTCGACTGCGAAATTGGAGTTTTTCAGGTTCGAAATCCGATTCCATCGAAGAATTGTCGTAAAAGCAGGCCTGGTGCACGCCAAACCCGCCGGTGCCAAACGTTCTCCTACTAATGTGGTGTGGAAGCTTGGGGAGGGAGACGCCAGCTCATGCGCCGTCCTCGCCATCTGACTGTGGTTTAAAATTTTGAGGTCCATCCCAAAATAGCACTAGAGCTGCCTTAAAGCGGAGCGTTAATATAACTAAGCTAAGCTGTAATTTAGAGGTTTTATAAATTGATAAATGAAGAGGTTGAAATAGAATTGGTTGCATTGTATTTCTATCATTTATAAAAAAGCTTACCGCTTATACAGCAAGAGTCTGATTGAATCATATGTTTACTAGGAAAAAGTTCTTCACTATGTTTTTATTTTTATTTTTCTCTGCTTACATTCTTCAGATTTTTTTCTACATCATTCATTTTCCCAATTTATAAATGGATACCACCGAGATTTCACGTTACAAAGTCCATTCAATTTTCTCTCAGCAATTCTTTCTATAAGAATGTTTTAATTTTAACCACCTGCATATTTGTAAGATATATGAGGAAAATACCTTTTCGCACGTCTCTTTTAGCAGACATTTTGTAACTTTTTCATCAACGAAATTTGAAAACGAATTCAAATATTCGCCAACTTACAATAAACACAGTGAATATAAATTCATCAAATTTCTGTGAAAGAAAAAAAAACGAAAGAACTAATGCTCTATAGCGCTTGGCAATATTTTATTTAAAATGCGTCGTTGAAAACAATTTATGAGCTGAAATGAAAATTATGTCATATATAAAATCGGCCTTAAAAATGGCGAAACATTCTTTCAGCAGTACAGACTTAAAACACTCCGTTTGGATAGAAAAGGAATAAAAGAGAGAATTAAGGAATTTATTTTAGAAAATATGTTCTAATATATGAATCTAATACAAAATAATTTGATTAAAAGTTTTAGAATGAATTAAATTGAAGTTTTTCTTCAAAGCATAGAGATTATTTGTAGTATCTGATCTTATGAAAATTGTCAAGTTCAAATCTCTATTGTTTAACCCAGACAACCTTTTATAGGACGTATCAATTATCCCCCAATGTGAGAAAACAAATAAATACTAGATTGTTTACTAGTGGCCTTTGGTTAATGTTCTCTAAAATTTTCAATGAAATATTTTATGTTACTTGGTCTCATAATAGGCTTTTCAGCAAAATATTTCCAAGTGTCAAATTTTGATAGTCATATAGTTCACTTATACTATTATAGAGGCCTTAAGCCTCTGTTTATTGTAATACTACGTATATCTTTCAATTTTTCTGTCAACCCCATAAAATCTCAGTTTTAGATTAAACTGCAATTAATATAAAGACATTTTTTTTACTGAAACCAAGCATGTCTTCTTTTTTTTTTTTTAATATGAGAAATGTAAGCCGACTCGTTTGACATTGAGGTCTTATGAGCACTGCAGCATAATTTTCATAATTTATAATATCTCAAAGAATTATACAACAAAATTTCCCGAATTCGTCATAAAATTCAGTTTTTACTTTTATTTTCAAAAGGATTTAAATGGTGTCAATAAAAATATTTATTTTTTTCGGTCTATAAATATACTTCAGAAAATTATGAAGACTGAATTTTAGACAATCTTTTGATCCTAAGGAATCATATTCTGCGAAATATACTTGGCACTCCAAGTTTTAAATAAATAAATAAACCCTTCTATCTTATGTGATCAAATCTGGCTGATTTATTAAGTTTTGAATGTTACAAATTAAGAACAATCATAATCTTAGATCTTAATAAAATATCAAACATCAAAATTTTATAATTTTCGGTCAGTCATTCTTGAGAAACACTGATAGATGATAGGCTATATTCTTTGAGACGGTCAATGAAGTGATTTGAAAATCACCCGTTTTAAGTGTACAATAGATGATAAAAATGTAAAAAATCGATGAAATCTGCGGGTTTTTTTTAATTTGATCTTTTATCTGTATTTAAATTGTAAGCTATCGTTT
The DNA here is from genome assembly GCF_947563725.1 of Argiope bruennichi. Taxonomy (NCBI): domain Eukaryota; kingdom Metazoa; phylum Arthropoda; class Arachnida; order Araneae; family Araneidae; genus Argiope; species Argiope bruennichi. Next base: position 22,094,476 of record NC_079154.1, on the reverse strand, counting down.
TCAAAAAGAATTATTTTTATATCTTAATTCGTTTAAATTGTAAGCTATCGTTTTCAAAAAGAATTATTTTTATATCTTAATTCGTTTAAATCGTAAGCTATCGTTTTCAAAAAGAATTATTTTTATGTCTTAATTCGTTTAAATTGTAAGCTATCGTTTTCAACAAGAATTATTTTTATATCTTAATTCGTTTAAATTGTAAGCTATCGTTTTCAAAAAGAATTATTTTTATATCTTAATTCGTTTAAATTGTAAGCTATCGTTTTCAAAAAGAATTATTTTTATATCTTAATTCGTTTAAATTGTAAGCTATCGTTTTCAAAAAGAATTATTTTTATATCTTAATTCGTTTAAATTGTAAGCTATCGTTTTCAAAAAGAATTATTTTTATGTCTTAATTCGTTTAAATTGTAAGCTATCGTTTTCAACAAGAATTATTTTTATAACTTAATTCGTTTAAATTGTAAGCTATCGTTTTCAAAAAGAATTATTTTTATATCTTAATTCGTTTGCAAAATATTAGTTTTTTTATTGACATTAGCATAGAATAGTGATGAGTGATGGAGCTCTAGCCAGTCCAATAATGCCAACTTCATAATTTAATACAATCCATTTTTTTTCTCTGTGCCTTCAATATAACAGATCTTATAAAGCTATAAGCCAAATGCTTCTAAAACAAGAATTAAAATAAACGAAGAAAAATAGCCACATGTAGGAGGAATAACGGAGCAAAAAGAAATCGCTGCTGTAAGACCTGACGACAATCGACCTAATTTTAACTCCTTTGTTAATGAAACGGCTAAAAAACAAGGTAAGTTCATCATAAGACCGAGAATAGGGAGGCTTAACTTGGATTGGAAGGCCCCAAGAGGTTCTATAAAAAAGCTTTTAGTTCGGTAATAGCATTCATTGGAAGGGATTCAATCTTATTAACTATATCGTAACAGCATGCTGAGATGATCTTTACAAGAATTACCTATGACAAAAGCGATTTGGCACGCTGGCTGTAGTAGAAATGTTGAATTAAAGGTTTTTGGCGCCTATAATACTTGGCGACTGTTTTTGAAAAGGGTTTTAGCCTTTATTGATAACTAGTTGATATACCCTGCGTTTTTCTGGATTAAAATCCTTTCGCGCATAATATTTTAAAGCAAGAAGTACTTTCGTATAAAATATTAAAGTAGATAAAATAATTTTTATCATCTAAAATCTTTATCGTCCCCTTTGAATTAAAATGATTGATTAAATCATCATTTTTTTAAAACCAGCGATAACTAATTTTCTTCATACGTTATCAATATTTGTTGTATTAGTACTGCAGATTTCATTGAAAGGACTGAAATATAACATCAAACATGCTACACCCACCCACTAGAAGGCATAAGGAGAGAATTGAACGCAGAGTGGTAAGGTTCCGGTTTTGGGGATGGAGGGTTCTAAAATCGAGACCCGATTCCAATAAAAATCTCCTCTTGTATGCTGACCTGGGGCACGTTAAATCCGATTTCATGGAGCAATGGTCTGGTGTGGCACAGATGTTCGGAGAGAGGGGATGCCAGCTCAAGTGTCGTCCTCGTCATCTAACCGAGGTACAAAATTACGAGATCCATCCAAAAATAGCCCAAGAGTTGCTCCTAAAGGGATGTTAACATACTTAAACTAAATGAAGCTGTGAAAGCATTGTCGGAAACTACGGGTGAGTCTTGCGAGTCCCCGGACGGGGCATACCCCTCCAATAGGAGATATGCTCCGTCATCGGTAGAGGATAGCCAACCCCACACCGTTACTATGTCCACTAGAGTGGTGAGAAATAAGCATCATATTTGAACCTTCTTAGCTCCATACTTGAGGCATCACTTGATGGGTTATACTGTCTATCGAAAGGCTTTCTTTGTGTTGGCTTGTGATTGGCTTAAGCATGATTAATTCAGTATTTTAAAACCAATAAAAGCAAACTCAAAATACGTATTAATATAAAAGAAAAATTTTTAAAACATTATAATAGAGTAATTCAAAGTGAAGAGATGAATTTTTTGTTAATTTCTGGTTCATTGAATATTTTATAATTTTTGTATTTTGAAAAGCTTATAATATTTTTGTCATGTCTTATGTAATAAGTGTGCCAAATTTGATTGAAATAGGCCTATTTGTTTAGGAAGACATGTGGACAATTATATTAACATAATGATAAGAAAATTTTTCAGTTTCTATATGATCTTTGAAAATATGTTTTGTAAACGAAGTTGGATTCGTGTAGACATATTAAAATTCAGCACTCTTGTTGCATAAAATAGCAGCTGGTTTGAACTCTTATTTTTTTAAATTGTCATTTCTGAAAAGAACTGCTGCAAGCGGATGCTTATTTTAGCATTTTCTGGAACATTTTAGAAATATATTTGAAAATGAATTTCGAGAAATTTGTTACAATAAATTTAATAATGTCGAGATTCTATTTATTGGGAATTTAAGAGAAACTCAAAATGAATGATTATCATTTAATGAGAGAATGTTTTATTAATAAAAAAAACTATAACTTTCTTAAGTCAAAGCAAATGATACATTTGACATGAAATACGTGGAACAAATGATTCGCAAGTTTTACCATAACATTTATTAGTTAATATGTTCAAGAAAATCAAAAACAACTTAATAATATATTTGTTTATGTAAATAAATTTCAAAAGTAAGTATTCTTTCATAAAGAAGCCATCTAATACAAAATTTGAAAACATCGTTAAGTTAAAAGTAATGAATAAAATTGTGATATACAAAACAATCAATTATAATCTAAATTATAAACAAAATGCAGTAGGAAAGCCCACACAAATATCTTTGAACATGAAAACATCGTTATTTTATAGAAAATCAAAATGAGAAAGATATATAAACAAATAATCTTTTCAATTTAATTTCAATTTCAATATTTATTTTCATAATTCGTTTATGTTCATAATATAAGAATAAAAGGGGAAGACTTACTGTTTACCGTACAAATGCACTTCAATACTGCAGAATATGCATATTAAATTGATATTGAAAATTAATTAAGGTATTCTTTCAAAATTTATAACGAGAAATGTTCTTAGGTAAATATAAATTGAGAACTATTTCCTTCTTCAGAAACCACATAAACAATTGAATTCCAGGACATCGTATCTGCGTCCGGAAACTGGTGAACAATAATCCTTTTTCTGATGGAAGTCTCTAAGACTTCGTATGGGATCATCTGCAAGGGAAATATTATTAGTAATATACAAAGTGACAATTATTGGGCTATGTGAAATTTTTAAAAAAATTAAACAACCGAGTTTAAAAATTTTATTCAAACTTTAAAAATAACTATTGATATTCGGATTTATATTTTGATAGGTTCGATATGCTTGCCGTCAATGGCTATGACGTGGCGCAAACAAAGAGCAAAATTCGCTTGCGTGCATTCGATGACTTCTTGAATGGCAGATTTGAAACTCAGTGAAGGTTTCAGAGTTATTTGCGTAAACTTTGTTTTTAATATTGTCCCTCAAAAACACAAAGGTTGAGATTAAGGGTTGTGGCAGCCATGTGATTTTATTTAATATTATGAAATGTTTCATATTGTAAACAAGGATTAAGATCAGGAGAGTATGTCGGCTATCCGATTCCCATTCCAATGTCCTCTGGGTACCGTAAAGCCAGAATGTGCTCCTCCATGACTTCAAACATGGAGTCGTGTTCCGTCCTACATGAGCCACATCTTTTCGAAATCTGGATAACTATAGATAATAGAGGTGAGATCATTTTTTTAAATTTTCACATATTCAGTTGCCACTGTGCTATCAATGAATATCCCACCGATTATTAGGGCCGCTGTGGTCTGGTGGTAAGGTCTCGGTTTCGGAACCGGAGGGTTTCAAGTTCGAGACCCGATTCCACCGAAGAACCGTCGTGTAAGCGGTTCTTTTGCAAGTTAAACCGTCCGGAACAAACGTCCTCCCGCTGTTGTGGTGTGGTGTGGAGAGGAGGGTACCAGCTCAAGTGTCGTCCTCGTCATCTGACCGAGGTTCAAAATTATGAGGTCCGTTCCAAATAGCCCTAATATTGCTTTAAAACGGGACATTAATATAACTAAACTAACCCACTGATTATTACATTGGATGCCAAAGTTACCCATTTGGAATAAAGAGACTTCTCGATCGCGAAACGGGGAATTTTAGACCCCAAGTGGTTATTTTGTTTATTGTCGACATGAAAGTGGGCTTCATCGTTAAACGAGACCATATTCGCAATAAATTCTTGTTTATCAATTGACCTAATATAGTGTTTCCGAAGCACAAGCACTGTTCAATGACAATAGGGGTGCTAGTCATTTGCACTGTCAGTGAAAAGTTTAGAATATATAACCTTAATGTGTGATATCTGAGCTTTTAGTTTTCCTTGCATTGCTTTTTAAATCATTCTTAAATAATATTTATGTGCCAGTGTCATACTAAAAAAAGGTCTCTTGGGACTGCAGATGAAAGTACTATTTTGTAACGTGATAATATTTCTAGGACCCTTGCTGTTTCTCTTTCCGAACCCCCGGGGAGGGGGCACCTCGAAATGAGGATGAGATGCTTCCGGCGTGGTGGTTGGATCTCTCCACCCTGGCGGGTACACTAATAGGTGGGGGGATCTGACTCCTCCCATCGATGACGAGACGTACTTCCTTCGGGGAAGGTTGTACCGTGGCCGGTGACGGACCTTAGGACTCAACCACAGTTCCCGCCAATGTTGCTGTTGCGGCGGTCCGGTCAATCAGTTTTATGGTTTAAATACGTGTGCCTTCGCGGCGGGGCGGAGAGTTAGATGGTTGACTTATCTCACTTTCCGTTCTCAATGAATACGCAACAGCAGCAGTAGGGCAGATGGTTCTGAAACTGCATGCCCTTATATTCGGTCTTCTTTCATTTCATTTTGTTTTTATGATCAAGAAATTGTATCGTAGGATAACAAACACGAGTTCAAAGTTTTAACTTTTCATTTGGAGATATTGAAAATTCAAAACACCTTTTGGAAACGGCCGATCTGAAGGAGAGAAGAAGTAGTGCTTTTTTCCATCCACTTTTAAAACTTTTCTTAGATGATATCTGTGTGTTTTTTTCGAACGCCCATGGTGTAGCTTATTCTCATCTTCCATCATATACAATATAATCCAATATTCCACTGACAGATACAGCTGAACGGGGAAAAATATATTTACAGATAGCTAGAGAATATTATTAAAATGACGCATTCAAAATTAAAGAAATATCACGATATCGTTCAAGATTTAATCTCTCAGATTGTTCCGATTTTAACTTATTAGTAAACATTTCATATCAAACGGATGGGAGTAGTCTCTTCAAAACTTTCTCGCATACTCTCTAATTGTCATGCCAGAGAACACCTTGCATAACGTTGGTGTACAACAGTTAGAAATAAGCGTTTGGCGTGAATTTAGTCATTTTACTGAATTCATCGAGTCATCCTTGCGAGTTACTTGGCGATGAATCCCTGGCATACGGTTAATAGTATCTGAAAATCGTTGCATAACATTGGTGTACATCAGTTATGAAATAAGCGTTTGGCGTGAATTTAGTAATTTAACTGAATTCATCGAGTCATCCTTGGCGAGTTACTTGGCGATGAATCCCTGGCATACGGTTAATAGTATCTGAAAATCGTTGCATAACATTGGTGTACATCAGTTATGAAATAAGCGTTTGGCGTGAATTTAGTCATTTAACTGAATTCATCGAGTCATCCTTGGCGAGTTACTTGGCGATGAATCCCTGGCATACGGTTAATAGTATCTGAAAATCGATTTTGTGCTTTAGACCCGTTTTTCTGAACTGATTCAAAAAAAAAAATTGGCCCAGGATTTGTCATTACAAATTGTGATACATTTAAGTCACTGCATTTTTAAATTATAAGGTTTACATATTTTTGAAAGTAGACCGACAGACGCTCAACGCATTATTGGATTTGGCTCAACATTTGACAGGTGACTACATTTGGCAGGTGACTAACAATTTATAGATGTGAAATCTGTCTACCGAATTTTATCTATCAATCTCTCTTCGTTTTGTAGTAGTCTTGTTAATTTACATTCGAACAATCGGACAAATGGATTTTCTCTGAAACTCTTTTAGTCCAAATTTGGCAGAAATCTACAAAATTGGTGAAACGACCATCCACCAAATTTCCTTCTTCTAGCTCAAAGTGATTTTGAGTACTCGAATCTCGAATACAAAATTTCGGATCCGAATTTTTTGACGATTACTATATTTTATTTATAATACGCATATGAGAAAGTAAAAAATGCATAAACTTGATTTAATTTCTTTAAAATCTGTGCATTTTTCGATTCTATTATTCCCAGAATAAAGTCAGCCTGAAATATTCAGCGGTATAAATCATCATGAAGAAAAGTGGAAGAAATCACAACAAACGAATTATTCTAATCATTAATTGCTGTTAATGGTTAGGATTTTTTTTTTATTTATTCAATTTATTTCATCCTTTTCTGTGTTGCTCAACACTTATTATTAACCACATAAAAATCCTAACTGACATCTCTTGATTTTAGGAAATCTCGGATTACAGCTAAGAAAATAAGCTCACAATCAACACAAGGATTAATTCCAAGAACAAACTCTTAATGTCTTAGTCATATAATACCTGTACATGTGGTAAAAAAAGGACCAGGTTCTGCTGATAATATAAACCATAATATTCATTTTTAGTCTTATCATAGTTCTTGGTTTAACGGAGATATTCCTGACTTTATGTTGTATAGATCTTGTAAAAATAAATCTTTGTAAGTGAGTGGGTTAAATTTTCATTTGTTTCATATATCAGAAAGGTTTTGGGGAAATGAATCTGTTCTAAACTAAGGAATATGTTTTTGACCATAGGTCAAGGTCTTCTCTAAAGAATCAGCATATAAGTGGACCTTGTCCACTTTCCGGACAAAATCTATACTCTGGTGAAGAATAGAAGATTGGAAAGGGGATTCTATTCCAGATGTCATCTTTATCATTTAAATATAAATTCAAAATTGTGAGATTCATTCTAAAATAGTTACTCTGTAGCTTTAAAATGGAATTTAAAAATGTTAAATCCACTTTTAACTGCCCACAAAAAACATCAAGGTCCACATTAAAATTTTCATACTATTTATAAAACATTTTTCCATCGATATAGTATGGAATTTTGGAGAAAGTATGCTATTTCAGATGTCATCCTCATTGTTTGACCATTGTTCAAAACAACTACAACTTTATTCTACAACTTTAAAAGGAAACGTTAATACAGTTTAAATAATTTCACAAATGTTAGCCTATCGCTCCATTTCTATTACATGACAGTTTTCTGGGATAAATAATACAAGTTCTCTAAAAATAGTAAAAATGAATAAATCTATGCATAATCATTGTGTACTTAATATAATTAAGCATAGTATGAACATGAAAATATGTTATTGGAAAAAATTCAAAATGATGTTCACTTTACTAATATAATTATGCGTGCATTTAATATTGATGACTATTCTAAAAATTAGTTCAATTGTTTTAAGAAGTTTTAAAGCTTCACAATATATTTCGTAATTACTAGTTGTTTATTACTAGCTGTATCCGTGTTTTCGCCTGTATCTATTTGTTTCATATGTATGTAAGAAAGAGAAAAGCACATATATTTGTAAATCGTTTAGCTTGAAGACGTCAAAGAAAAAATAAAATTGATAAAAGTTAGATTTAAATTAAACTTTGAAAAATTGATTAAAAATCAGTAAACATTGCACGATAATAGAAATCAAGCCACTTGAAAGTAAATTTTTTGTATTTTAAGATGGTGTGAAATTAATATTTAAGGGCCAATTTGTTCAAAAGTTATAACTGAAAAACCTAAAATCTTTTAACCTTCATTTCAACACCCTTAAAGTGGCGTAGAAGCTATTAATTGCTCAGTTATAACTACTTGTTCTAAGGTATTTATGCGCTAAATTTTAGATTCAATATATCCTTGGCTATAGAATTATATACGGTTAAAAAACGGAATTCAACTTTTCATATATAACTTGGAATAAAAGAAATAAATTATTGCTAAATAATTTTTTTCACTGGTTAGAAAGTAATAATTATAATAAATTTATATTATACCACTTAGATGAATTAAAACAAAAGCCATGACACACAGGCATGAAGACATTGAACGGCATATTATAAAATATCTACCTCTCTACCTTATTAATACACCGAACAGAACCCCCCCCCCTCCAATCTGAAATATGTGTCTTCGCGCAATGCCTCTAATCAAGTTGAAACCTTAGAGGCCAAAGGGAGGGACAATTTCAGCAAAGGTGCGCTATGTGAAACAATTTCCGTCTCTCAGATGACGCTATTTCTGTCTGCTTTTTCCGGTTAGAACTGGTTCTGATCTTTGGGATGCGAAAAGGTTATTGTCATTTGTGTGCTTGTTGTTTGCTGGTCATTTATTGGACGGAGGAGAAAAATTGAAGCGAGCCGTTCAGATAATGACCTGTCAGCTCTTTAAAGGGAGGTGACAGTGTCCGTTTGTAATCCTGGGATGCAAGTTGTACCTTTGTATTCATGATTATACACATTAGGAGGAAGGAAATTGTCCTAAGAGATAAAAAAAAAGCTTGGTAAAATTGAATTAAAATTGCTATTAATTGTGTTAGATACAGTCTAAAAATTTTCTAAATGATCGAATGTATATGTTTTATTAATTATATAGGAGAGCTCTTTATATGAAACGTGGATATTAAATTGAAAAACCGATTTCATTAATGATACGTCTTCTAGTGTGCTTGGTTCAAGTTAACCAATCGATTTCTCTTTGATGTGATTTGTTTATGTCGAAATTTCGGATGCCAACTCGGGTATCGTCCTCGTCATCTAACCGGGTTTCAAATTTACGAGGTCCGTCCCTAATTACCAAGTGTTTCTTCGCACATTGTGGATCAATTCTCTTTGAAGTGGCGTGGAAGTTTAAAATAAAGAAGAATGGTGCCAGTTCGGGTATCATCAACATCTTACCGGGTTTCAAATTCAAGAAACGAACCTAAATAACGTGAGTGTTGCTTCGCACATCGTGAATCATTTAACTTCTCTTTGGTGTGCTGTGGAAGTTTAGGAAAGATAGGGGGTGCCAGCTTGGCTATCGTCCTCGTCATCAGATTGGGTTTCAAATAAAGAGATCCGTCCCTAAATACCAAAGTTTGCTTCGCACTTTGTGGATTAATTGATTTCTCTTTGATGTGGTGCCGAAATTTAAGAAAGAGAGATAGTAACAGCTCAAGTATCTTCTTCAGCATTTGACCGAGTTTCAAATTTAGAGCTCCATCAATAAATATCTAAACGTTGCTTCGAATGTCGTGGATTAATTTAGTCTCTTTGATGTAGTGCAGAAGTTTAGAAAAGAGAGGTGGTATCAGCTCGGGCATCGTCTTCGTCGTCTGACCGGGTATCAAATTTACGAAGCTCGTCTCTAAATACCCAGTGTTACTTCCAAATGAGACGTAGATATGTAATTAAACCAAAATGAATAAGAGGATTAACCCAATGAAACATTTCTGGGATTTATTCTTTCGACTAATGAGACATCTACTATCTATATATTTTTGCATATATTATGATATTTATAATTATATTTACATTAAATAAGTTAACAGCTGTAATAATTACATTGAATTTTCGTTAATCGACACTTTTTAAAATATAATGATTGTAAGCATTCTAATGATGTTCAGACGAATCTGTAACATTTGCAGCCAGGAAATATTGTGTACAGGCAGTCGTAATAGTGAGTGAATATATTTCAAGATTTAAAATGGAAAATATGAATTTAATATTTTTTGGAAAATTTTCTGCAAATTTTTGCATGTAACATCCTTTTTAAATATTGAAGAAAAATATCTGTACACCATCGAAGTCAAATAACTATAATTTTTAAGAAATTTGTCCTGTACATTTGACATAATTTATTGAAATTTTAAAATAAACACTTATCCAGAAAAAAATTTAGAATTAAAACTGAAATTTTAGAATATTCTAATTCCGTTGTATTTTCAAAGAAAGTTAGAAAAATTTCTCTTATATTTCAAATTAAAATCAATGAATGAATATTTATTTCAGACTTAAAACAAAAAAGGACAAAATACCTTTTTTTATTCATTTTTAATTAAATATTTTCTTGGTGAGCCCAAAGATTTTCATCGCAAAATCTGATGAAAAACATTTTACTTTTTCACTGATTTGCAAGGATTCAAAACAGGAAGTGAAGAACCATTAGAATTATTTTTATATTACTAAAATTCTAATAGCATCGTTTGCAACAAACATTCTAATTTTGGTCTCTCTCTCTTACCTTATTTTTTTTAGCTCGTCTTCATTTTCAATTAATTATTTCAATATTTATCGGCTGCAGTTTACCAAATAATACCATTGTCAAGAAGAAAAATGACGAGCTAAGCATATTAAATTAATATTATTATTATTTATTTTGTTTTCATTTGATTATTTTGTGTTAAAGTGTTTTTGATTTCTTTAAGTTAATGATCATGTCACAAAATATGCTACGTGAATTGTATTTGCAATTATCGCATTATAAATTTTACTTATAGAAATAAAGATAATATGTATCCAATAAGTTGGATATTTCTCTTAAATATTTGTTGTGAGGGAACAAATTGCTTTATAATTTTTCAACGTTATCTGATGTTTTTAATAATTTGAATGCTGAAAAAATGAGGAAATTTTTATATTTTTATAACTTACCACCATAAAATGTATTAAAAATGATAAACAAAAGATTATAAATTATTTAAATTTTTTTTAAGTTTGTGTAATATTTTATTTTAAATAATTCAAATGAAACATTTTCTACTTTTTGTTTGTTAAAAGGAAAACACCTTGCCATTTTACATATTTCGTCCTCAGAATTATCAATGAGTTAAATCATACGACGCTTTTATTTTGATAATGAACCGCAATGTTCTAATAATAAAGCTCTAAGTTCTAAACTCTGTCTCAATGAAGAACTATCGTGCAAACGATACTAGTGCGCGTTAATTTGTGGAAATCAAATATTGTCTTGCTGATGTGGTGTGAAAGACAGTAGAAGATTGCTGAAATATGGCTATTAAATGAAAACTGATGGATCATTTCTGTTGAATGTGATGGTCAAGTGTAGCTGAAACCCTGGAGTAACAGGTTTTTGAATTTTATTTGAAAATTCCTTAGTATCTTAGAAGTATTTGACTTTCTGAAATGTAATTGTGACAAAAACGGCGATTTCTTTGGGTAGCCATTTTTTTATGTGTTTACCATTTGAGAAACTGTTATCAATATCTGAGTTCAGGGCATAAACTGTTTGCAGATATCTCGGATATTGTCCTATTTCTTTACTGTGCAGACTCTTATTTTGCGATTTTTTTGCCAATTTTAAATTCCAGTTTATGGCAAGTGTTCATAAATGTGTTGAATATTAGTTGACAACAAAACTGTTAGAAATTTTTAGTTCTCATGGATGCATCTAATTAGAAGAAATTCTTGTTATACTTTAGATAGTTTTATGTTGAAAAAAATTGATTGTGATTTTAATAGGACAGTTATTTAAATGTGTTTATAATAATTAAAATTTAAAATTGGAAAAGCTCTCCAAATATTTCGTTAAAAGCTTGTTAAAGTTTTACTTTTTTGTTGCTTTAGAAATTTAGACTTTGTAAAAAAATAGAAAAAAATGGAATCAGACAAAAACATGACGGATAGGGAAAACTACGCTGATGATAGCGATATTTTAACTGATGATGAGAGTTTATTTTACTCGCCAAAAGGAGCGGAAATGATAATCCCCGATACAACAACTCCAATTAACCCTTTAAAGGGTCATTTTTTTCTAGACATATTATGTTAAAATATTTTTAGGCTTGAAATTAGAATAAGAAGTTTATAATATAAATTTAGAATATAAATTAGAATAATAAATTTAATTTGATTAATTAATGAATTTGGTTAATTAATAATTAAGTAACTAATCAAGACACATCATTTTGTCTGAGATAAAGAACTAAAACATCTAAGTTTCTGACTTACTAAAAAAATTTGTCAGAACTTATGCCAACCTACATCATTTCATACAAATATTGATAAATTTGGTGGGAAGCATACTTCCCACGGCCCTAGAAAGGGTTAAAGGATTCAAAGGACTGACATATAAAGACTTTAAAAAATCCTCGGATTCTCATTCAAATGAGATAATTGAACCTTCAGTGCAGACGGTAAAATACAAATGGCCACAAAACGGAAAAAGAAAATAAATATAAATATGAAAAGGGGAAAATCATCCTGAAGATAAAAGATCGTGCATTCCTTGTAAAGACAAAGAGAAAGAAAGAAATGATAAGGTTACAAATGCTAAGAAGACAAAGAATGTGGATGCAAATGAAAACGAAATAATACCAGAGGAAAATAAGCAACCCTTCGGACCACAGGTAATATTGGAAATATTTGAAAATATTATCCATAAATATAGGATTGAGGGTAACACGACTGAAGAAATGAGAGACTTATTTTTTATTGTTTTATCGAATTTTTCAGGAGCCAAAATAAATTCAGCCGATAATAATCATGGACCAACATTCGCAAATGTGTTTAAAAAAACTAAACAGTGATGGCATACTGTAAAATAAAAAACAAATCCATTAAAACCAGGTCTAACTTTTATTAGAAGGATCCAAGCCTCCAAAAAATTGTTGGTGTGGGAAGAAAGGAATCATATACAACAAAAAAAAATGATAAACCCGAATGAAAAAGATAATAAATCAACACTATTGTTAAGACCTAAAGCAAACCTGCCTACACTGGTGGTTAGACCAATTACAAAGACAATAGACTCATCGATTAAAATGAGAAAGACATTGGAAACGAATATCAGCCCAAAGGAGATGGAAATCAAAATTATGGGTTTGGAGCCAGCAATGGGAAATGGAGTTCTGATTCAAGTTGAAACACCGGAAATGGTAACAAAGTTAAAAGAAGCAATTAACAGTCATACAAATTTACAAACTGTATGCAAGGCTACTACTCCACAGATAAGAATGCCTCAAATCATTATATATGATGTGGAAAAGAGTGAGAGACCCAGGGAGGAGGAGGAATTGGATTTTCTCAATCAAATCAAGCTAAGCAATGACAGAGCAGGGAATATGCGGGTTCTATATAGGGAAAAAGGAAGAGGCAGCTCGTCTCATTGGGTTATAAGTTTGGACCCGAAAGTGTTCCGAATGATTAAAGATAAAGCAATACTACAGAGTGGTTTCGGATCGTATAGATTTAGAGAATTTGTGGAACCCCTTAAATGTTTTTAATGTCTCAAATGCGGGCATGTTTGATCTAAATGTATGCAAAAAGAAGAAAGCTGCTCCAAGTGCTTGGAAATGCATAACTATAAAAATTGCACAAAGCAAAATCCAGAATGCAGAAACTGCAAAGAGTATCGCAAAAGAACAAGAATTATGATTCGAACTATTGTTACTTGAACATCTGAACATTGCCCTGTATTTATCAGGGAGAGAGATCAGTTGATTAAACAGATGAATTATGAATAATAAACCTTTCAATAGTAATTTTTGGCGTGTAATTCAACAAAATATAGGCTGGGGTAAATATGCGACAAAGGAACTCCCAAATTTAACTGGGGACAATATTACAGATGTTTACTTGTTACAGGAACCCATGTGTAATTAAAGGGAAAATAATACGACTTTCCCTAGAATGGTGAATAATTGACTCACCCTTACGGGAAAGCGATAATAGCAGAAAGAAACCAAAATATTTCTGTATTGACAAGATATACAAGCGAAAACATAGTAGTAGCCAATTTTTCAGAGGGAAAAGGCGAAATTACTATGGTATCGGCATACATCCCACCGACTCACAATAAAGAAGAAATCTACAGAGAGCTTGAAAATCTGCTTGAACAGTTGGGGACATCATCCATACTTTTAGGAGAAAATTTCAATCTACATAGTCCACTGCGGGGAAATGAATTTCCCGATTATAGACCACAAGATGAAGCCGACTCCTTACAGAATTCATTTTTAAGAAAAACTTTGTTATTTGGAATGATCAAAACTCATTACCAACATTTCAATTTACACGCAGAAGCAGCTGGATTGATGTCACCTTATCAACTAAAGACCTGCATGACAGAGTAATGGACTGGAAGGTAATCCAAAGTACTCTGAGTGACCATGGCGTTTTGCTTTTTTAAATTAATATGGGTGGCAAAGTTTTTTCAGCAGAAAGATTTAAATTAAGCAAAAAGAAAATTCGAAAAATCAGCTCTCAAGTGGTAGAAAAATGTACTAATATAAGAGAAACAATGCAAAGGATAAAAACTAAAAAAGATTTAGAATTATGGGTTAAAGAATTTACAGAATTCATCCAAGGAATTAGCCAATGATCAAACAATAAAAAGACAAATCACCTTAGGGTTCCCTGGGGAGACACTGAGCGGTAGATGCAAAGAAAATTGGCAAGAGCCTTGCTGCATAGATACTAACGATGTAAAAACACTGAAAAGTGAATGAAGAGAAGACAAATTTATAAAAAAAATGGATCAATATACAGAGGAATGTTAAGAAAGAAAAGAAGAGAATGCTTTGAAAAGTTATGTAGCGAAATAAGGAGAATGAGCCCTTTTGATCTACCTTATAAATTTACGGCAGATAAAATAAGAAGGAAAACAGTATTCCACGGTGTCAAAAAACAGGATGGAACAAAAACCAAAAATACAAAATAAACTATTGAAACTATTGTGAGATACCTTTTCAAAGAGGAACAAATCCAACAAGAAAATAAAAGGCAGAAGAAAATGGGGAAAAGTATTGAGGAATACAAAAAAAAGATAAAGATAAAATATTGATAATAAATGAAACAATAACAGCGATTAATAAAATGGCTAAAAAGAAAATACCTGGTTAGAC
Organism: Argiope bruennichi; assembly: GCF_947563725.1. Taxonomy (NCBI): domain Eukaryota; kingdom Metazoa; phylum Arthropoda; class Arachnida; order Araneae; family Araneidae; genus Argiope; species Argiope bruennichi. Next base: position 22,079,466 of record NC_079154.1, on the reverse strand, counting down.
AACATCCCAATGGAGATGCTTGCTGAAATTAACAGAAAGAATCCACTCACACTTTTAGAGTTATACAACTTTTAGAGTTACGATTAGGTAAGTTCCCTAATCAGTGGGAGGTAGCTGGAGTGGAAGGAAAACTGATTTTTAATTCCTAAAACTAATAGAGATTTAAAGGACCCTAAATCTTATAGACCAATTTGTTTGCTAACAACAGCAGTAAAATCTTGGATAAACTGATAACTCAAAGAGTACAGCGCTTATTAACGGCACAAAATAGATTAAATCATGATCAAGATAGTTTTAGATATAACCACTCTTGTAAAATAGCCCAAAATGCACTATGGAGTAAAATAAAAGGTGCGATGAATCAAAAACTAAAAACAACATTTATATCTTTGGATGTAGCTGGAGCATTTGATTCAGTATGGAGGAAAAGCATTTTATATGCCTTTATAAAAATGAATTGCCCGAGCAACATTTTTGAAGTGATTAAAAATTACTTAAATGAAAGGAAATGTACTTAACAAGATGGAGAGAATAATTGGGAATTTATAATGGAAAGAGGAGTGCCACAGGATCAAGTGGCCAAGATCATCACAGGATCATGGCCAAGTTCCAGCAGCTATTCTGGAACTTGGTTATGAATTCTGCATTTAAGATCAATCTTCCAGAGAACTGCTTTATACAGGCGTAGGCCGATGATGTGGTACTAATAATTTCCGGAAGAACAAAAGATGAACTGGAAATTAAAGGAAAACAAATAATTCATAGTCTAATAAAATAGGGCAAAATACATAAACTTGAGTTTAATGAAAGGAAAACAATTGAAATGCCTATTGCATTTGGAGAACGTTTAAAATTAACAGATCCACCTAACATAAAAATGGACAATGTAAATGTGTCTAATCAAATTAAATACTTAGGAGTTACATGGGACAGTAAATTAACATTTACGTCGCATTTTAGTAAGGTCAAGAAAAAAGTGGATGCATTAACATATAAAGTAGTGACAGTTGCGGATAAATTTTATAAAAAAAAAAGTAAATACCATTTAAGAAGAATCTACACTGGAGCCATTTGTTCTTTTAGGGTACGGAGCTATAGGCTAAATCTAAAGAAATTCAGAGAAGCATTAAATGCAATCCAACGACACTCTCTCATTTTTATGTCTGGGGCATACAGAGCCATTTCTACCGAAGCCCTTCAAGTGATAACGGGAATTTTGAAAATGGATCTTAGAACAGCGGAAATATTTACTAAATTTCAAATAAGAACTACTAGTAATAAATTTAAAATAGTAAACAAATAATTTCAGCAGTAAAGATTATGAGATGTATTTTGACAAGTTCGACAACACCCTTCAGAATGGTTTATTCATGGTTTTCAAATGAAAACCCCAGATATGGATGGAATAGAAATTTTTACAGATGGTTCAAAAGATGAAAATAAATTAGGAGCTGCAATAGTAATTTTCTTCTATAGGAAAGAGATCGATAAAAGAATTGTAAAATTATCGAACCATGCCCCAAGTTTCCTGGCAGTTTCAAAGATGGCCATTGAATATTGTGAAAGGGTGGAGGGGGACAAAAGTACTCAATTTTTTCAGATTCTCTATCAGTCCTGCAAGGCATGCAATCATCTCACAATTATAATAGGGAAATATGGACGATAAAAGAAAAGATGAAAAGTGAAAAAATTAACAAGTGGATAGAATTGAATTGGGTTAAGGCCTATATTGGGGTATATAGTAATAAAAAGGCGGATCAATATGCAAAGGTAGCGTCACAGAAAGAGAATGTTGATATAATTGTCCCCAAATAAAATGGTGTCTTAAAATGGGAATTAAGAGAAGAAATAAAGCTACAATGGTTTGACAGACGGTATATGTCCAAAAACGGAAGAGTAACTTACGACTTTATTCCTAATCCAGAAATAAAAATAAGAAGATACCATGCATGGTAATCCAAATTATATCAGAACATGTTAGATTCCCTGCATATTTCCAAAGATTTGGAAGAATGCAGGAAAATAAATGTATTTGTGGAGGAATGCCTGGACATATCGGAACTAAGAAAGAATCTGAAAGTTGAAAATTAGGACTTAAATATAGTACTGATGGTACCCGATAATCTTAAAACTCTGATGGACATGATGTCAAAAATTGTCAGTTATTTACCAACTGTTTGAAAGTTAGTTTGAAAGTGCTCGGATTTCTGTTGTTGTGAAACGAGAATTTGGAGAAATATTTATAATTTCGCTGAGATTTTCTTTTAATGATTGCCTCTTCCTTGTTTAATAGGAAGATGAGGATGAAGTATAGTAATTGACCACTTTGTGGCCAATTATTTCAAAGAGAATATCAGTTGGATAAATTGGCCAATGTATGGATGGACAAAGCTAAAAATAGCAGTCGACTACAACAAATCCTGCCGATACTGCTACATTCAGTGGCGGTGGGGTGATCCTCTGTACGCAAGTAGAAGAAGTAGAGGATTGCTTTGCTTCAAACACCTTCCTCGTCTTCTGACCACGATTAAAAATTGTGAAGTTTGTTCCAATATAACATGCCACTTCAAAATGGGACTATGCATAAATTAACTGAAATAATCCTTCAGTTGATTTATGGTACACCAACAAGTTCGATAGACATGACTTGTACAGAATCACTAACTGAAATGATGAATGATGAATCAATGAATAATGAAATGGATAATGAAATTATTATCAGAAATTCTTTATGTTTTTTTGTATTGTTTTCAATCAATGACTTTTGTATTCAATTATGAATGAAATCAGAAAACGAAGCACAAACAAACAAGTTCGAAAATCACAGTTTCAATCATATTTTCAAATATCCTGAATAATATATTTTAGCATACTTTATCATCGAGGTTTGTTCTCAGTTTGTTAATGTTTAAACATTTTTCTAAAAATATAACAATTTTGAAATGGTAAGGCATAGTAAATTTTATTTGAGAATTTTAAATTTTACGAAGTTTTGAAACATATATTTCCAATAACTTCTAAGAGTTAAAAATTCCAGTTAGGTCCACCGCTAATATTTGTTACAAATTAGTGAAAAAAAAGCCTCATACTTTAAGTTAAGTTACTTCGACTTATTAATAAAGGATCTAGGTTTCCAGAAATTAGTTTTAAAAGTAGAAATTACATGAAAAAAAAAATTATTCGAATTATTAAATTTAAAAAATTATTTTAATTTTTACATAGTCCTTTTGACCTAAGGAATCATATTCTGCGAAATACTCTTAAAACTTCAATTTTTTTTAAATAAATAAACTTTTCTATCTTCTGCGATCAAATCTGACCGATTTATGAAGTTTTTAGAACAATTACCAATTTTAATTTTAGAACAATTACCATTTTCATAATCATAGACCAATCACTGTCGAGAAACCCTGGCAGATGATTAAGGTATCTTCTTTGAGACGGTTGATAAAGTGGTCTCAAATCGCCAATTTTTATAGAAGAGCGATACTCAAATTTCATAAATTAATCAGTTTTAGTGATTGATTTAATCGATTGAAGTTCAACAATTTTTATTTAAAATATTGGTGTCCCAAAAATATTTTGTTAAATATGACTCAAAGGGCCTACGACCTATGTAAAAATTTAAAATTAGTAATTAATCGGAGCATTTATTGACTAAAGGTACATAAAATATAATTATTTAGTTCATTTAGACTATTTTGTTGGCAGATGTATGTCTCAAATTAGCTGATGGGCGTTGTTTAGAGTGATTGTACTATATATGTATGTAAGCTTATTTTGGTTGAAGCAGAAATCAGGTTCGGAGATATTGAAGACACAGTTTTCATTTTTAAATTAATTTTAATATCCATTCCGGGAAAGCATAATTATTCCAAGCAGAGGCGCCGGCAAGGCACTTCCGCCACATTGCGACACAAAAGCAGAAGTAAGAAAAAGGGACGAAACAAATCATCACTAGTCTTATATAACATGGGATTTCCTGCCACTCGGCGATTGAATACATGTGTTGGCCTTTGACAAGGGCAACGGAGGGATCATTTTCACTTGATAGGTATTGAGCTTTATTATAAGTATAGATAAATTAATTTTGTTATTATGTAACGAAATTAGGATAATTTATATTACAGTAATTTGTTACATTATGAAAGATAAATTATGCAATTATATAATATAAGTAGCTGTACATGCACAGCTGCTAGTTATATTTATAATTACATAATTTGCATTTTTCCTCTAATATGTTGTCCGTGGCATAATATATTAGACGAAAAATTAGCTTTAGACTTAAGTCTAGCCTCCACCCGATATGACATGGGAATGTCATGCGAGATTCAAAAGATATTTAGAAATCATCAAAAATCACAAAACAATTTTTTATAGGACATATTCAGAAATATTTAGGGTTAAGCTTTAATATACAGTCATTTGGCGCCTTGCGAGTTTGGCACTTTTTCAGTAGCGCTTTTTTTGGGTTTACATGGCCACCATTTTTTTTTATGTTACTGTATGCTACTGTATTTCGATCTTTCCTATTCATTTCCCTTTATTTTTTTCTTGCTGCACATACTTCTTCTGCTTACTTTCATTATTTTCGATTAAATATTTTTGCAAGCATTTCATTTTACTGCATTTATTGACTTTTTTTTCTATATTTCCGTTAATTTGCTGCAGCGTTCCTCGGAACCTTTAGATTGTAAACGATATTGCTGCCGTTCGCACCACATTCAGCCACTAAAATTTGGCGATAAACTATTTTTGGGGTGAATATGACTGTGTATCAATACTGTTCCATATTTAGATTGTTAAAATAATTTTAATTTTTCCTTGTAAACAATACGTGCCTTTTTTTCATCTTTCCACTTTAAAAGTTGGGCTTTTAAAGTTTGCCCCTTGCAAGGTTGTCGATTTTTTGGTGGCGATTTTGCTACCGTTACCCTATTGCTGCCGTTCTCGCCACATTGAGTCATTTCGCTAAAATTTGGCGATAAATTATTTTTTAGTGAAAATGACTGTGTATCAAAGCTGTTCCTAAAGCTGAACAATATGGGCAGACTATAGACATTGTTTCGATAGAAACCGAGGTATCATTTCTGTAATCCACACATGGATCGAAAGGGTGAACCGGAGTTTAACCCCCTTCTTCGCTAAGTTGCGATAACGCGCCAAAGCTGGCAACCTCCAGACTGGCAAACCTATTATCTTTCGCCTTTATTATGCGCTATGATTGGACATCTGCTCCCTCGTTTTTGAACATTTTGCAAAACACTGCGCAAGACCGTTGTTGGCGAATTGGCGATTTTTGAAAATTGCGCAAAGCAGGGGGTTAAACTCCGGTCGTAGCGGATCGAAATTCAAAGCGAGTACTCCTTTTCGGACCAAATATCAGGAACGTTTGTTCTTTCACTTCTTCTGTGTCTCAAATTTAAATGTCTTTTTCCGTCAGCAGACAGGCGAGATTTATTCTGTCTCTGTAATTCAATTGCAGTGCAATTTAAAGAGAGACGGTTACTTCGCTCAACAGAAGACTTTCCTTTGAAGAAAGTGTGGACATTCTTTCCCTGATACTCGCTAACCTAACGTTTCTTTCCTCTACATTTTCATTATCGCGCAACAAACGAAGCGTTTTGGCATTTAATGTGCTTCGGCCAAGGTTGAATTTCCTTCTTTTGGGGATAATGAGATTTGAATCGTTGTTTAAAATCAAACGTAAACAAAGAAATGTAGTACCACAACTCTTGCTATTTGCACATACGAAGTTTGAGATTTCCGCTCATGCGTGGATAAGTGCAAAGCACAGATACCTCTGCTTTCCGCATGCGCGAATCGCAGTAGGAAAATAATTAAAATCGCAATTATAAAACTCTTTTTTATTTTGATATGACTTCAATATACCAAAACCTTCCCCAATAAATGCCTTACAAAATGGTACAAATATCTCCAAAATGAGTTAAGTTTTTCGCGAGTTTTTCCGGTTTCAACATACAGACGCTTTCAGGAGACTTCATTTTATATTATGTATAGATTATGTTATATAATATATCTACATTATATAATAAATGTGTGTAAGTTTTTGATTGTGATGTTGTGAATAAAATTTGCTGAGGTTAATTTTTTTTTATAAAAGATTCACATCTTTGCCATTTTTCTTTTGATTTCCAGATTTTCGCTAAAAAATATATACTATTTCAACATTTTAGACCACTAATGAAAGTGTGCTTTCTAAATCTTTTTGAAACTTTTATAATATTCATAATCCCTACATAGCTGACTGATGAGGAGGTTTAATTGGCTAGTATAGAACCTGGAACCTTGCGGTTCGCAGTCGAGTAAAAAGACCACAATACAAAAGTAATTACTCGTGCCCCATAGCTGTTATCTGGCTTATAAGCTTTCACCACAGTACTCTCCCTCCAGTGAGTCGGAGGGGAGACGAACGATATGGCTGTTGAGTGGTGATGTATTAGCTGTTGAGTCTAATGCGCCTGTACCCATTTGAGTAGCGCCAAGCGTTATGGCGAGCGTATGTGGGTGAGTGGTTGCTGTTGCGTCAAGTGAGTCTGACGACTTTGTGTTGCTACGTTAAATGAATCTCACGACTTTGGGTTGTTGTGGGTAGATGGAGTCACAACAGCTGTTCGAATGTTGAAAATTGCGTTTTGCTCATCACGTCCGGGTCACCAATGTGGAAGTTGAATTGGCTAGAATAGAACCTGGGACCTTGTGATTCGCAGCCGAGTAAAATGACTACTAGTCAAAAGTAATTACTCGTATCCCATACCTGTTAGCTGGCGTATAAGCTTCACCACACTGAGAAACTCAAGAATTTAAACTATAATTAAAATAATTATGTGTTTTAAAAATTTTCCAATGAAATATTCTTTTAATATCTGATTTCTTATATCGATATAATTCAAAATTTGAAGAAAATAAACACTGAAAACGAAACGAAATGAAATGAAAACAATATGACAACGTTGGATTAAGAGAGGTTACTGTTCAATGAACTCCAGAGTCAGCGTCTCAACAATTTTCACCAAAAATGAAATACAGAAAGGAAAAAGGCGGATTACAGCGTCGCGTTAGATAGCAAATCTTCAGGTTAAAAGATCTTAGATGCTCTTCGAAAGAACGTAATACTTTTTCCGGGATTAAAAGATACTTAGTTTAAATTTTAAATTCGTTAAAGCAGCTGTTCATCAAACAAAGCAACAAGGTAGTTTTTTCTCGCAAGAAAGATTTTAATCTGTTTCCATCATTTTAACACCATAAACCCTTTATGAGATATAAATATGCCAAAGATTAGTGTTTTTATTTTCTTGTATGCTAAATTTGAACAGAAATTATCGTCAAAATATCGTCTGAAATGTGAAACTTCCCAGAATTCAAAAAACGCTTTTTAGCTTTCTTGTATACGTAGTGTAAAGTTTAATAATCGTGAAAAAAATTCGAATTGGAGTTTTGTCGAATCACCCTCAGTACGAAAAACGTATTTTGGAAAATGTCTGTCCGTTTGTCTGTCTACATAAAACAAAGATGACTCAAAAATACTTTGATAAAGACGGTTGAAATTTAATATACAGTTTTCACACCAAATTAGCCGATTTCGGTCGTATTTTGAGTAAAATCTTTTCAGAGGAAGTCCGTCTGTCCGAATATAAAGCAACACGATAATTACAAAACAAAGAAAGCTAGATAAATAATATTCGGTACACAGATTTATCATCTATAGCATAGATTCCTTTGAAATTTTTAGCCAAATCCGACTCCGGATTGACTGTCGGTCAGTCTTACTTTCAGAAACATATAAACGCAATGATTTAAATATGTCAAATTTAGTATGAGATTTTGTGACTACAAGTGCCATTTTGTGTCAAATTTTTGTTTCAGTCGATTGGGAAAAACGTCTTAAACACAAATTCGACTTTCGGTTACTATTAACGCACGCCACTGATTAATCGCCAAAACACTCGCCAAGGGTAATACGATGGATTCAGTAAATATGATAAATTCCGGCCAAAAGCTAATATTTCGTAATTATTGTACACCAATGTCATGTAAGGTGTTTTCTGGCGAGGCATGTTTATTAAACATTATGCTGGAAAGTTTTGTGGAGACCACTTCCGCTGGTTGGAATGATGTCTTTTTATCTATGACCACTTTAACTTAACAATGCTTTGATCTAGAAGGATGAAATTTGGTATATTTTCTTAACACCATATGTCTAGATTTCCATATATTTCCATCAAGTTGAGTAGAAGTCTGTCTGGCTGGCTGTTTGGTTACAAGTGAACACGATAACTATGAAACATCTGTCTGTCTGTACTTCCGTATGCATCTAAGTTTAGTTTAGTTATGTTAACGTCCCGTTTTAAAGCAATACTAGAGCTACTTGGGGACGGAACTCGTCATTTTCAACTGCAGTCAGATGACGAGGACGATACCTGAGTTGGCACCCCTCTCTCCATACCACACCACACATCAGCGGGTGGACCATATGCACGATAAATAAAAATAAAAAAAACTTGGATAAATGAAATTTTTTATGGTGTTTTAGCTTCTAAAGTATAGATTCTTATGAAATTTGGAATTAAATCCATTAAAGGATTGGCCGGCCGTCGGTCTGTGCATTCGCATAAATGTAAATGCGATAGTCAATGGTTTCAATAAATGAACTTATGTGATCTGTTTACTTAAAATTTTAGTTCTGTGTCAAGTTTTGGTTCAATTATCCAAAATATATGCATACAAAATGCATATTTTTCTTTCCTCATAAAACAATGCACAGAACATTCATGCGAGGGACTCTGAAAATAAAAATTTGCGCACTTGCGAGGTTCATGGCCTTGCCCAACATCCACATTTTATACAGAAGACAGAAAAAAAATATTTTCATGAGAACCTACCGGAGGAAACGTATTCCAACCGGTTCACCATGATAATGTTTATGGACTGCTATATTTCTTGGAAAGTGAAATACACGATGAAAAAATTGTTTTAATTAAAATTTAATCAATATTTCAGTATATTTCTTCAATGATTTCAGAGTATATTAATTCACAAAGATCATTTTATACAATTCTAAAATTATAAATAAAGGAGAGATTTACTTGATCACGTTTCACCTAAACCAATGAGAACAATAGTAAGAACTTTTTTTCCAGCGATTATTATTGAAGTTTTTTTTTATAAATGTCACATTATTAAAAAAACATGTTGCTAGATAGTGAATAATAATTTTAAGAGTTGAGATTTGTAGTAAACTTGCAAAAGTATGCTAAAATATCTTATGACCATGTGGGAACATGATGTTGTTTTAGTTTGGGATTTTTGAAGCCTCAAAATGCGTATGTAGAAAATAAAGAGCATGCGTAGTAAGAAGTTATCCTCCGAAGAAGAACAAAGAAGAAAATTGGAATCAACGCGAAACAGCGAGGAGAGGTATAGATAGTTCTATATATATAGAGAGAGAGAGATTTTATATTCAATTTTGCTATCTGGTGAAAAAAAATTGGAGGACTCGAATGATTTTGAAATGGGGAAAAAAACCATCGTTTTTCTAAATATCGACGCATGCGTAAACTGATAGTCACTTTGATTGTTTCAAACTGGTTTAAACTGGTTTTTCATGAAAAAAATTCTGGCCCCAAGAAAATAATTTAGAATTCTATTGATTTTGAGACATTCAAAACCATCGCTTTTCTAAATGTCAGTGATTGCGAAATATGAGTCATGTAAGAACCTGATGTTGTTTATCTGTCGAAGTGATACCACCTGATTTTTTAAAAAAAAATGATGTTCTCACAAGATAACTTGACATTTGCAAACAGTAGATTTCTATTTTTCTTCTCTTTTCTTAAAATGTTCTGCTATTCCTGAAATGAAATTTAAAGCTCTTATTATTTAATGAACGGGTTTAAAGAATATATAAAACAAATTAATTTCTTTAAACTCAATTCTTTTGAAAAAAAACATATATTTAATTTTTCCCCCCCAAATTCGTGAAAGTCCGAATCATAATTCAGATTTTCTACGAATCCTTCTTTCTCTTAACTAGCTTCTTGGAAAGCTACATTAAAAGACACGTGCTCAGTTCAAAGGAAAATATGAAGGAGAAAACAAAAGGCTTTTATGCGGCAAAGCGAAAAGGAAAGAGAAAAAAAAAAAAGACGAAAGAGTCGAAATCTTCCCTGCCATATTTCAAATTGGTATGTTATTGGACAGCATTCCATCTTTCTAAAGAGCAGAGAGCGATTGCGAAACTGAATTCCGAAATCTTGCTCAATTTTTGTTTCTTTGAGCATTTGATTATGGAGACAACATTAAACATATATCCTACGCAATTTCAGTTTCTGAAGTTATTGATTCTTCTATTTTTATGTTTTTTATGTTTGATATTATTTTGAAACACTTAAGGAAAAGTGAAAATTTTAGTGCGGTGAGAAAATTTCTTATGAAAAACTTGGAAATTTAGTAACCAGTAACGGTTCGTTCATTGCCCCCTTGAGGTGGGGGCAAGACTATAGCACACTGTCCTATTCTGTATAGTGGAGATTTATGCATAGCTGAATAATTTATTTTAAAAATCAATTAATTATAATTATTGAGTAAAATTAAGCAAAAAGTACATACATGTAGATATGCAATACCTATTCTTCTCCAATTTTGGTAGGCTACGGCAGCCTGGTGGTAAGGTCTCTTCTTCAGAACCGGTGGATTTCAGGTTCGAGACCCGATTCCACGGAAGAACTTTCGCGTAAGTGGGTATGGTGCACGTTATATCTGTCTGGACCAAACGTTCTTCCGTTGGCGTGGTGTGGAAGTTTGGAGAGGAGGTGCCATCTCAAGTGCCGTCCTCGTCATCTGACCGTGGTTCAAAATGACGAGGTCCTTCTCAAAATAGCCCTAGTGTTGCTTTAAAATGGGACGTTAATACAACTAAGCTATATCTCCAGTTTTGGCCAAATCACGCCAGAACAAAAACTTGCCAAGAATCTCTGGGTTTGCAACATAAGCCACATTAACCATACTCGTAACTAAAGCTTGATTATCCCATTTGATGAATTATAGCTATTAAATTAGTTTTATTTAGTTTGGTATCATTTGGTTTTGGTATCGTATACTTTTGTCTAGGGTTTATTTTTAGATTTTTAACCTGATGAAGGTTATTTTGATCAAATATATTAAAGAAATGGTAATTTTTAATTAGTTTTAGATAAATATTATTATTTAAAAATAATTTTTTTAGTTAATTACTCAAATAGATACGATTCAAACAACTGTGGTGAAAATTAAATGAATTCATGATCTATAAAATTAATAAATACATCTTTAGAAATAATTTTTGATATTGATTATTCCTAATCTAGAGGTCCTATCTACATTTCTGGTTTTATTTTGAACGAGAGGAAAAATAATTTTTAAATTTATGTCAGCGTGGTTATCAAATCATACGAAAATGCACATATACGGACAAAAAGATAGAATTGATCGTCCATAATTTGATATATTTTATATTTTAATACGTATATTTCTTATAATCTGTTCTATAACTTTACTATTTGCTTGGCGCAGCATAGCCAAACACGTCTCTTGTGCCAATAAATCACGCCAAAGAACTCAACCATTCTTAATTTAATTAAATCCAGAATTTTGGATTAAAAACTTGTGCAGAATTTCTATTCTTTACCTGGTGTGGTTTTGTATTATCATGTGCATATAAAAATGGATGACACATATAAAATTCCTTAGCCTTAAAATATAAAAATTTCGAAAGCCAATATTTTCGCTATTACTACATATTTTTAACATACTTGTATTAGGTAAAAATAAAAAATAAAAACTAATTTATACTATAATGTGTACTTTGCAAGTATGCTGTCATGTTATTCTTCAGAATGCATTTATGGATGCCCTTTCAGAAATTATGTACATTCGAATTTCCAACAATTTATTTTAAGAGAATGATACATCTGTACTAAAACAGCTGTGTTGGATGCTTTTCAAAGAGAAGCGCTGAATTCACAATAGTTGTTTCTTCTTCTTCTTCTTTCTCTAAATTAGAACTTCTTCTTCCCTATCTGAAATACGATTGTATTGAATTATATGGCGTTAGAAGAAATTTAGATAGCACCACTTTTTAGATATTTTCAACACTTGTAAGGAAAATTTATCGAAAAAAATCACTCATATCTACCCATATTTGTATTTTAATTCATTTTTTTATTAATCATTTATTATTTCTGCATTTTCAGTTCTAGTTATATTTTATTTCTCAACTTTTATTTGGTGAGAAAAAAATTCCAATCAGAAAAAAAAATTGTTTAAAAATCGGCTTCTTATATTCTTATTACTAAGCCACTCACAAAATTTTTCTTATTAAAATTTGGAAAATCTCCTATTGAAATTTGGAAAGAATCTGTTTCAAATTTCTAACAATTGTAAGTAAAATGTGTCGAAAAATTCATTCATATCTATCCATATTTTTATTTTTATTCATTTTTTATTAATCATTTATTATTTCTATATTTTTTTATTATTTTTATCAATTTTTATTTAGTAAAAAAAAAATTCCGGTGAGAAAAAAAAATTGTTTAAAAATCAGCTGCCTATATTCTTATTACTAAGCCATTCACAGAATTTTTCTTAGTAAAATTTGGAAAGAATCTGTTTCAAATTTCTAACAATTGTAAGTAAAATTTGTCGAAAAATTCATTCATATCTATCCATATTTTTATTTTAATTCATTTTTTATTAATCATTTATTATTTCTATATTTTTTTATTATTTTTTTTTTCAATTCTTATTTAGTGAAAAAAAAATTCCGGTGAGAAAAAAAAATTGTTTAAATCAGCTTTTTATATTCTTATTACTAAGCCATTCACAAAATTTTTCTTATTAAAATTTGGAAAATCTCCTATTGAAATTTGGAAAGAATCTGTTTCAAATTTCTAACAATTGTAAGTAAAATGTGTCGAAAAATTCATTCATATCTATCCATATTTTTATTTTAATTCATTTTTTATTAATCATTTATTATTTCTATATTTTTTTATCATTTTTTCAATTCTTATTTAGTGAAAAAAAAATTCCGGTTTGAAAAAAAAATTGTTTAAAAATCAGCTGCCTATATTCTTATTTCTAAGCCATTCACAGAATTTTTCTTAGTAAAATTTGGAAAGAATCTGTTTCAAATTTCTAACAATTGTAAGTAAAATTTGTCGAAAAATTCATTCATATCTATCCATATTTTTATTTTAATTCATTTTTTATTAATCATTTATTATTTCTATATTTTTTTATTATTTTTTTTCAATTCTTATTTAGTGAAAAAAAAATTTGTTTAAAACAGCTTTTTATATTCTTATTACTAAGCCATTCACAGAATTTTTCTTTTTAAAATTTGGAAAATCTTCTATTAAAATTTGGAAAGAATCTGTTTCAAATTTCTAACAATTGTAAGTAAAATTTGCGAAAAAAAATCATTCCTATCTAGACATATTTGTATTTTAATTCATTTTTTTATTAATCATTTATTATTTCTACATTTTTTCTTTTATTTATTTTGTTCCAATTCTTATTTACTGAAAAAGAAATTCCGATGAGAAAACAAATTGCTTATAAATCCACTTCTCATATTCTTATTACTAAGCCATTCCCAAAATTTTTCTTTTAAATTAAAAGCCGAAATGAAAAGCATAAATTTGCGCTGTGATCCACATAGCCGCTGTCTCAACAGAAGCAATAAGAAAGATAAATTAGATTATCTAGTTTTGATTATTTCACCACTTTGATTACTGACCAAAACAATTATTCCACACAACGACGTAGAAAAATTTCTCCTGACTTGAAAGGCTTTCACACTTTCAGGACAAACGATTTTTTGTACAGTACACTCCCGATTATCCGCGGAATTGGGTGGCACGGCCGCCGCGGATAGCAAAAATCGCGGATAATCCGAAAAAAGCTAAAAACGGGTATAGCAAAAAAGAAAACAGTCTTTCCAACTTTGAAAAATCGTTTTATGTACAATAAAACGTAAAATAAACAGCAGGAAATGTTCAACTAACGCTTAATATTTTAGTATATCACTCAAAACTAACCTAAAATGCATTTTGTTAATGAAAACAGAAAAGTGCTTTGTACTTACGAGAGGCGTCAAGGATACACAGAAAAATTAATACATATGTACTGTTTTAATACTGTAATGTATTATGTAATTACAAAAGCATAACTGTAAAACTGCACCTTTTTGAAAAGAATCAGTTAAAAAAAAAAGACTTTGTGCGGCAGGCGCGGATAATCCGCACCGCGGATAACACGCCCGCGGATAATCGGGAGTCTACTGTACTTTTGATTAGACAGTTCTTTATGAAATCATCTTTTGTAAAAGGTTTTGTAAATTCAGTATTAACTCTGACTCGTAGCTTTCACGTACTGCAATTCAGCTTTCTTGCAATACCTAAGTAAACATTAATTCTTTTGATTCTTCCATCTTAAGTTCTTTCAAATTCTCTAGCCTTATGAATCCATTTTCTGGCCATTAGACTCGTTTGGAGATTTTGGAATTTTACGTACACCACCAGGCGCCAAAAATGCATTTGATAACATCACAATTTCATTTCATTCTATATATATATATATATATATTAGTCAATACTGTGTGCATCAAAAGTGTATATTCTGTGCTTCGTGTCTTTAGAATAGGGGAACGAATTTGAAATGCATCTCTAAGTTGAATGAAACAGAGCTATCATATTTGAATCATTATATTTTTAGTTTTGTTTTTGTATTATAATTAAAATAAGATACATAAATATGTAATTTAGAGGTTATAGTAAAGATCTGTTACTCACTCAGTCTTGCTTTTAAGATTTGATTGATTATTTCCTAACAGTATACCTTTTTTTTTTCAAAAACATTCTAAAATAAATATAATTTTAATGTAATTATAATATTATACAATAACTTAATATGATCAATTTTTTTTAAAAAAAATTGGAGCTGTTAATGAGTTCATTTTTTTATTGATTTATGTTGTTCAAAAACGCGTTTTATAACATTTTATGTTTTATGTTTTTATGTTAAATGACCTTTAACTTTTTTGAAGTTATTAAAAAGTATGTGTAATTTGGAATTCAAAGAATTAAGCAGCGAAACCTCTATTACAAATTTTGGTACATGCTTTAATGTCTATAAGTTCGCCAGTTTTACGCTAATATTTTATAAATCCAGATGTGTAAAGACCGTATAACAAGTTTCAATCGTCTAGCTCAAAGCATTTTTGAGTAATCTTTGTCTTAGACAGACAGACGGACGGACGAACATTTTCCAGAAATGTGTTTTTCGGACAGAAAACTCTAAAACGAGAAAATTCGTCAAAATTTCGAATTTTACTTTTTTTTATGATTATTATATTTTTTTATACTATGTATACGAGAAAATAAAAAACTTCTCTTCCCTTAAAAAAATAAATCTTCTTTATTACAAGCATCTCAATAAGATTTTATTTCCTTCCTTTAAGATTTTTTGTTTAATGTTTTCACATAATTCTTTCTAAATTCTAACTTTAACTTTTAATTAAATACTTCCTTAAAGTTATTTAACATTCTTAATAATAATTAAGTAACTCAGTTCTAATAAAAATTCATTATGTTTCTAACATAGAACTAAATAAGAATTTCTTTAAAAAAATTCTAACACAAAAATTAAATAATCTATTATTAGCTTCGGTCATTGCCACCTTTTAAAAAAGTCTTCCTGTTTTAGAAATCTCTTTAATTGGTGTGTTTGGCGAATGTCGCCAAATCAGCAGTAATTATATAGTTCTGAAGAAAGTATTCATCGCTCAGTAACAGATTTCTATGTGGGTTGAGCTTGTTAAGTTCCGTCCACCCCCACAGAAATCTTCTCTTCAATAAAGGACAGAATCTTATTAATATTGCATTATTTTTCTTGTAAATGGAGGAATCTCAGATAATAATCAAAAAGCCCTCAAGAAAAAAATATCCATTATAATATATATATTAACTAGAGAAGGAGTTCTTGTCCTTTTCTAGAATTTTTCTATCCGGAATCGATATTCCGAGAATATTTGGCTTTCATCCACTGAACATATTGCGTTTGTCAGTATTATATAAAGCATGAAAAAGGGAATGCAAGAATTTGCTTTTATCTTTAAACAAGGCATCTACTACAGTCTACAGTCAATCATCATGCAATGTATGACATTATGAGAAAAAAATCTTAAAACTACTTTTACAAGAGGAATGGGCATAAATATCCAGAGATGTATCACAAATTTCTGTCAATTTCATTTTCAAGTTAATAAAATATGCAATAGTAATGACTTTGACCGTTTAAAAGTTATTCAAAGTACAATGGACTTTATAATAGTAATACGTAAACTTGAATTTTTTTTAAATAAATTGCTGAACGATTCACTTTTATGATATGGTTAATGCTTAAATCTCCTTAACCACCTTAGAAATTCCAGGATGCAGAAATAAAGGGGCTGTTCAAATTGCTTAAAAACTATTTATTAAAATTTCTACAATACATTAAAAACAAAACACTTTTCTCTCACTCACCCAATATTACTAACTCAAAAAAAAAAAAAAAAACAAAACAAGCATATTTGTTTTTAGCTCCTCCCCCTTCGCTTAGCTTTAACGCGCCAGAGGATGACAAATCTATGTCCGAAGGGTGGAAAAGAGCTCTAATTAGATTGAACATATAACTTGAAAATTTCCAATTTTCGATGTAAACCTCTTCCTAATTAAAATGTTCTAAATTCCTCAATTCTATTTTTTTTAATTCTAAAAACATTAATAAAAGAATTTATAGAAAGACTAATATAATCTATATATTATTTCTATTGACTAAATTTCTTTTTCTTAACTGATGCAAAGCCTTAAACGAATAATAAAGTAGCAGTGGGAACGAATTTTCAATAACTTCTGATGTAACAAACTCGATTTATTTAAAAGTGGATATGTGATGTGTGGAGTGAGATTGAAAAATGGAATGATCGAAAGTTTTGTCATTTACATATTTAAAATAATTGGGAAAACCAAATCCCCTTGCTTTAACCATCGATTCAATTTCACAAATTTTTATTTCATATGAAAATTCATGACTTCCAGATGTGTCATCAACAGTCGCCTGCTTTCCCTTTTCAAGAGAGAATTCAAAAATATATATGCTATAAAGTTTCTGGAAAAAAAAGGATTCATAAAGTCCAGCCTTAACCACTATTCGATTTCGCCTATTTTTATTTCATATTGTAATGTCCTGATCTAGACTGATCAAATAACGAAGCAGAATTTCCAGACAACTCTTTATTTTACAGCCCTATATATACAAAGAACAATTTGTTCTAATCTTGGTTCAATAAATAGTCATTTGCAGTAGGAGATACAACAGTCAAAATCGAAGGTTTTTCTTGAAACTCAGTTCTTCATCTCGTCATCACGACCATTCCAGGGGTAGTTTCTCAGACTCCGAACAGGTGGGCGTAGTCCAATAGTTAATGCAATTCGTTTCTTCTCTCCTCTGTAAAAAAAAAAAAAAAAAAAAATCTTCGCGCTTTATTTACATTGGTCATTTGAGCTCTCCTTCGGCCAATCGGGGTTCAGCCATATGCTCTCTCAGCGGCGCCAGAGAGTCGTGGGAAGGTCCTTTCACAAAGAGAAACATCTAGCATCCAGATATTCGGACACCCCTTTCTCTTTGAAGGTACTATCAATACCTCTGGCACGAGGAATTCCATATGTGGTCTTTCATTGTAGTCGCTAATGAACAGATGCGAGACCACCCAGGTGAAAAGATCCACCCTCTGGCCATCTCGAAGAGTTTAGTAAGTAACAGCGAAGACACAGTACAACACAATGTCTTATCAGTGCTGGGAAACGGGGAATGTTACAATATAAAGTCTTTGGCAGAGCTCTTAATAACCTCAACAGTTAGATTGATTTCACCAATTAATTTCATCTGTTACAAATATAGTTTAGCACTCATACTTATTGCGTAAATTTGATCTGAATTACTCCGTACATTTATTAGGCAAAATACATTATAATTTATTAAATTTGGTTGATACTTTTACGAATTTGCAAAATTGTTTCCCCGCGCAATAAGTCTCCTATATAAAAAGATAATTTTACAGATATAGTAATAGTCATTGAAAGGAAACCGACTCATGATCCCTAGAATTTGGCTACAAAAATAAAGGATTCGGAATATTCGAGAATCTCTGCGATAACATTAAAGTTCTGCCGTTTATTCTAAAGCATCCAGTGTTTTAGAACAAACCTCCAGAGGTTATAAAAGCCCGAAAGATGGAGTGAGTCAGGGGACAAGCGAGTTCAGTTCAACTCAATTATTTTCATCAGCTATACTAATAGTTGATTGCAATCGTCGAAAAATTTTGAAGTCGAGAATCTGACAAATTTCCACATATCAGACTTCCTTAAGGTCTGCATGAACTTAATAAGACACAAGTATATTTATTAGGGAGTATGCGAGAAAGTTTCGTCGAGACCACTCCCTCTGGGTTGCTTTCACTAATTCAAAGTATTGCGAAAAATAAATGCATTTGAATCCTCAGTCCAGAAATTTTATTTTTGGAATCATTTCTGTCCGTGAACACGATAATTCAAAATGCTATAATCTAAGCGTATGAAATTTTGTCTGTGGCCCTTTTTATCAAATTTGTAGACATTTGTCATATTTTTGACAAAATCCATTCACTGGAAATATATGTTTACTAAAAATCCTGCGAAAATGATTATTACAAAACACAAAAAGCTAGATGAATAAAATGTGTCACACGAGCTTAGTTTAAGGTATATATCCATATCGAAATTTGAGCCAAATCCCTCTACGGGTTGACAGTGGGGCTGCCGAGTTTTTTCCATAGTGGGCACTACTTTCTGTTAATAAATATAATATTACCAGTTAGTTAGATAATGACAGTTTTTGTTCCTGTTATATTGTGACTTCACGCATTGTTCCAAAAATATAACTTCTAGTCACTCTTTTGTAATTCCGATTAATATAATAAAATTGTGTGAGTTTTATATTCAGAGAAAATTAATTTATAAATTATGTTAGTATTAAATTATGCAGAATAAAAATGAAATACTTTTAAAAATAAAAAAAGACTAATAATATTTTATTCCAAAACTATGCTATTCCTCCTTTTTCATTAGGTCTGCTTAAAACTATAGGAGAAAATTAATATTCAAAACAGCTAAAATTTATTTTATTATATTATTATATATTATTATGAAATATTTATATCGATGAAATAAATATTATTATCATGAAATATCTTCTTCTTAAGTACAACTTTTTCTACTTATTATGTAACTTTAAGGAATAAAATGCAAGAAATCTCGTGAGTAAAAATTAATTTATTGCAAAATAAGAAAACAAATTTGTTCAATACACTTAGTTCAAGAACATTTTTAAAAATAAAGAGGAGAAAAAATGTATTCTGACTTATTTGAAGAAACATAAATATTATTAGAATAGATTTTATTCATTGTGTTCCTTAGTTTTCAAACCAAAAAGGTAAGAATTAAAATATTACGTGAAAAATTATTTGAAAATAAAGTGTTTTTATTTATTTACATTCTTATTAAATAAAAAAGTATTACTTATAATATTTTCATAATATTCTAAACAGCTGCATAGGAAATCTGTTGTAAAGGGTTTTATCAAGAGTCAATTACTTTGCTAAAGTTTCAGTAACTATTAGAAATATACTTCTAACAACAATCCATTTCGTCATGGAGTGACTATTGCTACCTTCTTTTCACTTAAGTCTGATTTTTATTTCGAAAATGAACCTAGAAAAAGGAACGATATATTTTTGTTTGTAAAAGTTGCATAATCAAAGGATATTTATTAATACTTTAAAAAAACATATAGACAGTGTGTTAAGCCTAAACATTTTTTAACATAATGCATGCTTCAATGGTGAATCATTATATTAAAAAAGAGAAATACATTAAATGTTACTCAAAAATTGATCAAAAATTAATTGTTATGGTGGAAGTTATCTTGATGTTTATTACTGAAAATTAAATATAATTATATGAATGCTTATTTTTATATGAATATTATTAATTATATGAACATAATATCCATGCAAATCTGCAGCTCTTGTCTCATCAAGATGACATTTGACAAACGCACTCTACAAAGAAGCAGAAAAAGCACATTTAACTTATTAAAATCTAAAAATATATTAAAAATTTCGTTAATTAAAAACTAAGAAATCGGTCTCGGCTCGTGAGCCGAAGGGTTTCAGGTTCGAGACCCGATTCCACCGAAGGACCGTCGTGTAAGAGGGTCCGTTGCACCCTAAATCCGTCAGGGCCAAACGCTCTCCCGCTGGTGTGGTGTGGAGGTCGTCCTCGGCATCTGACCACGGTTCAAAATTACGAAGTCCGTCCCAAAATAGTCCTAGTGTTGCTTTACAATGGGACGTCAATATAACTAAACTAAACTAAAATCAAATGTTATTGAGAAATTTCACATTGAGAAGAAAATTTTGCATTCCAAAAAAATACTTTCTAAACATTTAATTTTCTTTCATGTATCGCTAATATATAATTAAAATGTCAGTTAACTTGCGACCGATGCGAAAGCACATTAATTAATTTGTAAATTACCTAATCAACGTGAAGCCTCAGATTTAAACTCAAGTAAACTTTGGACTAAATTCATCTATAAAGAAATGAATTCAAAAAGAAAATTGATTATGCTATCTCTATTTATATAATTGAGCAGAATATATCAAAACAAAAAAATTTTAAACGTTTATTTTTTCCAAATCGCTTAGATCATTAAAAACTCAAACTTAAAATTAGATGTTATCAATTGTTTAAATCTGTTTGTTAATAATCTAGCGAGAGAAAAAATAAATTAATAGGAAATACTCATTATCAAAATTAGCAATAAACCCTTTCTATTTATTAGTATGCACTCGAATTAAAAATGAAGTGAAGAAATTATAAATGAATAGAAAGATGAGACCATTTTTATAAGTTTGTTGCCACTTCGAAGAAAAACGATCGATTTTTGATGCAAAAACAGCGAGCGAAAATGGTGGAATGAACTCTGAGATGGTTTTTTTTTTTTTTTCTCCCCTTCCTGTTTTTTGCACATTCCATTTCGAAAAAAAAGAAGGAAAGAAATCATCTTAAAGTTTATTTACATCGTTGTAAAAAAATTTCAATTTATTTCTGTTAACGCAAAAAAAGAAATCCATCCAGGGAGTTGTTGTTCAATTGACTAGGGTATGAATTCTTTTTTAATACGAATTCTAGCGTTAAAATGGCTTCGATAAAATTCAGATTTATACGTCCTTGTATTTTTTAAAGCCTTTTGTGTCGTTTCCATGACCTATTTAATCCATGCTTTTTTTTATAATTTGCTTTTCTTTTTATCAAATCTGCCTCCTATGACTACTTTTTACATTTGAAAATTTTAAATTTTCGTTCCTACAAATGTTTATCTCATATACTGCTCATTTTTGTCTTTTTAATATTTTATTTTGACATTTTTTCTCTTTTTACTAGCCTACGGTTTCTATACTTAAAAAAGAAAATGCGTGAACGTGTGTGATTGCTTTATATACCTAGAAGCTCGAATTTCCAAATTCAGAGTAGAAATTTTTTATTGTTATTTTGCATTATTTCAATGATTTTTATAAAGTATTTTTCTGCAAGACTGTTTCTATTGACTGTAAGAAAAGGGTAAAAAGGGTTCAAGAAATATTTTCTTTGTAGCTCTGACATAATTTGATCAACTTTGAGATTTTTTTTTTTCAAAATGGGTTACTTTTAGGAAAGATTTTAAAAATGAAAACTACATAATAATTCTAATTGCGCTATTTTTTTTAAATTTTTTGAATAATTTAAAATATTTTGGAAAAAAAACATTTTGAAAAATTTTTCGTATATTTCTAATTTATTAAAAAAAGAACGATCAAAATATCTTTTTTCCATCGATCTTTAATTAATTGTTTTCTCAATGACTTCAAAGATTTTCTTCCCTCACCCGCTGGAAGAAGTTTTATTTCTTCGCTGATTCGGCAAGAAACCAAATAAGAAAATCTAGAATTGTGCAAATTATTTTTATTTAATTTGAATTATAATATCATATTTACAACATCACTTTTATTTCATTGTTTGTTTCTTTATTCCAAATGGCAAGCTCAGTGAGACCTTGAAACTAACAATAAATTACATGCTATTAAACCTCATGTACAACCGTGGTCTTCATTACCGAATCAAAATGCAGACACAGTGTTAACCCGTTAACGCATTGGGCATACTACATTCACCTATCAAAATTTGTTAGGTGAACAACCACCTCTATGTTCTAAGTGTGACTGTCAAATGTCTGCCCAACATATATTGTCAGAATGTCCAAATTTCAATGCTCAGCATTTGCTATTTTTTCAAAACACGAACACTCCATTACTTTTCTAACTTCGCAAGACACCACATGCTCAAATTTTTGCATTTTTAAAGTCTATCAAATTTTATGCGCTCATTTAAACTTGTTTGTTTTGTTGTATTTTTGTATACTATCAGTTTTTTATTATTGTTCGTTGATGTGATTTTAATCCAAGTTTGGCGCAGCATAGTCAAAACCATGGCTCTTGCGCCAGAAAAGTCCAAACAAACAAATTTATCACAGCGCTTTCATCTTGAATTATTTGTTCCAGTTTTTATCGCCGGTAATTAACTAGGAAGAAAAAATTATTGTTCAAATTCAAGATTTTTTTTACTTCATTTTTAAAGTTTTATTTTATTTTATCACAGTTTTGATTTTGCTGATATTTAACTCCTTGTGGTGTTTCCACTAGGTTTCAAAAAAAAATAATAATAATAATAAAATTATTATACAAATTTATGATTTAAATATGTAGAGCAATTAAAAGACAGGTAGATGAAGACGAAGAAAAATATTTTTGTTAATGCAGTAATTATCAATTCCAGAGTGGATTTCGAGCTTATTCGTCTTTAAATGTACATGATAAAATCGAGGTGAGCCTGCATAAATGTATGAGAAAAAAACTGAGGCGAGCCGATATTCATGAATAAATGTATGACAAAAAAAAATCGAGAGCATCTGACATGAATACATAAATATATGACAAAAAATCGAGATTATCTGATATGCATGTATAAATGTATGACAAAAAATTAAAACCAGTCATCATGAATGCATAAATATGTGACAAAAAAATGGAGGCGAGTCGACATTCATGAATAAATGTATGACAAAAAATCGAGAGCATCTGACATGAATACATAAATATATGACAAAAAATCGAGATTATCTGATATGCATGTATAAATGTATGACAAAAAATTAAAACCAGTCATCATGAATGCATAAATGTATGAGAAAAAAATCGAAACCAGTCATCATGAATGCATAAATATGTGACAAAAAAATGGAGGCGAGTCGACATTCATGAATAAATGTATGACAAAAAATCGAGAGCATCTGACATGAATACATAAATATATGACAAAAAGATCGAGATTATCTGATATGCATGTATAAATGTATGACAAAAAATTAAAACCAGTCATCATGAATGCATAAATGTATGACAAAAAAGTCGAAACCAGTCATCATGAATGCATAAATATGTGACAAAAAAATGGAGGCGAGTCGACATTCATGAATAAATGCATGACAAAAAATCGAGAGCATCTGACATGAATACATAAATATATGACTAAAAGATCGAGATTATCTGATATGCATGTATAAATGTATGACAAAAAATTAAAACCAGTCATCATGAATGCATAAATGTATGAGAAAAAAATCGAAACCAGTCATCATGAATGCATAAATATGTGACAAAAAAATGGAGGCGAGTCGACATTCATGAATAAATGTATGACAAAAAATCGAGAGCATCTGACATGAATACATAAATATATGACTAAAAGATCGAGATTATCTGATATGCATGTATAAATGTATGACAAAAAATTAAAACCAGTCATCATGAATGCATAAATGTATGACAAAAAAGTCGAAACCAGTCATCATGAATGCATAAATATGTGACAAAAAAATGGAGGCGAGTCGACATTCATGAATAAATATATGACAAAAAATCGAGAGCATCTGACATGAATACATAAATATATGACAAAAAGATCGAGATTATCTGATATGCATGTATAAATGTATGACAAAAAATCGAAACCAGTCATCATGAATGCATAAATATGTGACAAAAAATGGAGGCGAGTCAACATTCATGAATAAATATATGACAAAAAATCGAGAGCATCTGACATGAATACATAAATATATGACAAAAAGATCGAGATTATCTGATATGCATGTATAAATGTATGACAAAAAATCGAAACCAGTCATCATGAATGCATAAATATGTGACAAAAAATGGAGGCGAGTCGACATTCATGAATAAATATATGACAAAAAATCGAGAGCATCTGACATGAATATATAAATATATGACTAAAAGATCGAGATTATCTGATATGCATGTATAAATGTATGACAAAAAATCGAAACCAGTCATCATGAATGCATAAATGCATGACAAAAAAATCGAGATGAGAACTCTCCGGCGGTTTAATATTAAACCTCATTTTTATATCATATAATTTCTTACAAGGACATTGAAACGGTTTTGTGAATATAATGGGTGCATACTCATATAAAACTAGTAAACTGTATCGAAATAATTTAATTTTTGAGCCCATTCGACTCCAACAATACATCATTATCATAATAATCATTATTATTATTAATCATATTTATCATCATCATATTTATCATTATCATTATTAAAATATTGTCAGATGACGTGCGCTGTTATGCTTGTCATATGACTGTAAAATAGAGAGAAAGAAATGCTTTTCGAAAATGTCTGACAGTGGAATTTAATTACTTTTCGTTCTGTCCAATCGGTTTATTTGTTTATTTGCTATTTTTGATGTTATAATTCACTATGCTACTATTGAGTTTGACTATATAATATTTCTGATGAAGAAAAATCTCATCATTAAATTTTATTCATAATTAAAAATAAGAGTTTATATGTTATCAAATCTCTTTTAAATTCAGCGAAAAAAATTAAGGCAATTAAAATTAAATGATTTTTTTTTCTAATTAGTAAAGACATTTTCCATATTAGATGCAGCATAAAAGGATTCCTGTTTGAATAAAATTATATCACCCAGCCCAAGAAAGTACAACAAAAAAAATTCATTTGCAATTAGTATTTCTGATAATATTCAATTACAATTCAATTATGTCTAAAACGATTGGTATTTCTGATTGATAAATTGATACCGATCACGATTCATAAGTTTTATTTTGAAATACTTTTCCGTTGTTTTTTTTTATTATTATTATTTCCTTCCCTTTTACTGCTAACAACTTTTTTTTTTTTTTTGAAAATTTCATATTTCTAAGCATTTTTTAAACGTATCATACTTGAAAAAAAACTTTTAAAACATCGTCATATCCAAATAATTTAATCACTAAACTTTGCAACCGCTGATATACAGAAAACCAACCAATTGATTATTTCCCCCTTTATTTATTTAGAAACTTTCATTTTTCTAAGCTCTTTCTAAATATAGCATACTTCAAATAAAATTTTAGAAAAATGAAATACCCATGTAATTTAATCAAGAAGTTTTATAATAGCTAGTGAACTGAATGGCCAAACAATTTACCTTTATTTTGTCATCATGAATTAAGTAAAAATAGCAGGAAATTCAATTTTTAATGATTGGAAATAACTAAATTGATTTCATGCATTATTGTTAACAAAATTAAATTAGAACTTTTTTTTGAAATTGAGTATGTCTCTGTTTACTGTTTATAGAAGACAAGTTATTATATTTAATGTTCTTCAGGAAAAATCTTTTCATCTATCACAAGCTATTTTTATATAAAATATTATAATATAAGAAATATTTTCACCGTCTACTTCTAATTAAAATTAGAATATCAACCGAACCAAAGACTTATGACTAGGGCTGTGCCAATTTTCAATTTATCGAAAAAATTTATTTATTCAATTTATCGATATTTTTGAAAAATTGATTATTTGATGCCTGTTTTCGAAAAATATCGATCTATCGAAATCATGATCATAAAAAATAGTTCACGATAAATCGCGGTACAATAAATCGATATTCACAATTAATTTCCATTTTCGATTTTGCTTTGATTATCGGTTAGTGTTTATTTTTCTTGCTCTTCATTCTTTTTCACCTTCATATAGAATTCTTATAAATACTTCTATAAATACTGTCATGTTCTAACATATAAAAATTCTTGTTTAAAACAGGCCATTTTGGAACAACCTGTTTTCTGTTCCCTAAATGATACCATTATGGAAAAATAATTGCGGTTATCAGAAGGTTGTAAACTGTCTTTTGTTTAATCGCTAACTATTCATCTTCAGAAATAAAAGCAAAAAGGATTAACTTAGATTAAATTCACAATTTTATTCGTAGCTCGTATTTTTATACTTAAACATACTTGCATAAAAAAAATTAATTCCGTTATACTTCTGCTTTCGCCTAGCGGCTCACGATAAATCACGATACAATAAATTGATATTCACAATTAATTTACGTTTTGATTACCGGTTAGTGTTTATTTTTGTTGCTCTTATTGTCCTTCATACAGTATTTTTGTTAGTATTTCTATAAATACTGTCATATTCTAATATATAAAAATACTTGTTTCAAACGCAATGTTATAAATTGTAACATGCGAACATTGCTTTGTCAATGACACACATTATTAAAGGGGTTTTAACAAAATGATTTTCTAATTATTTTTATTCAAAAGAAGACAAATATTTTTATTATATAAATTGAAACTGCTTTTTATTTGAAATTGTTCTGATCAATGAATATGCTTAGAGATGCTATTTATAACTTATAATAGCTATAAATAAATAATGATATCACGATATATCTAAAAATATCGATATGTGTTGGACTATATATCGCGATGATGAAGTCCACCGCGGTTAATAATTAATAAAAATTTTAATTAAAAATGTTGTGTACTTTGACCTTAATAGCTCCTCGACTGCAATTTTTTTAAAATTTGATAGATTATAACATACTATTTTAGAAGAATCACACCGTTTTGTTCATTGTGCTATGAATTTCTTTTATTTTCTGTCCATAATTTTATACATCCAATTATATCACAGGAAAGAGTAGCAACAAACAAATTTTAAAACATTTTCACCATTGCTTGATACTGAAGTTAAATCATAATCATAAATTCAACAAGATTTTAAATATTTTATTAAAAGTGTACTGTATAGTGAAACCTACTCCAAAAATTAAGCCGAATCTTCATTTCTTGATCATCGATGGTGAAAAAAAGCCAGGGCAAAATGAGAAAAACAACAATAAAAACGTTTTGACTTTTATATCAATGATGAAATATATTATCCCAAAATAAACTTACAATATTGTTAAAATTTACAAAAATATAAAAAAATACTGGGTAAAAAAATTTGATATTTTTGAAGTGATAATTTTTTGAATTTTAAAACAATAAATTCATAATTTTTGCGTTATAATATCCTTGAAAGCCATCGATGGGGGGACGTCAATATTTCACTTAATTTTTATATAATTTAATTTTAAAAAATTTTAAACTTCAAAATTTTAAAAATGTTAGCATGGCGCGCAGTTTTACTTTTGCATATCTGTGCTAAATATGGTTGTTCCGGCTGAAACGGTTCGGTTTCGAGAGCGAAAATGTGAGCATTATTCATAATAGAGGTAAATATGCATGTTTGCATAGTACTGAGGTATCGATTGCACGGATAACCGTACAATTTAGCACATAAGAAAGATAATGTATCCCAATTTTGAAAATTAAATGGAATAAATTTTATTTATTTATTTTATTTTATTTATTTATTTACTATTTTGATTAAATAGTTTGTTGTTTTGTTTTGATTAAATTGTTGATTGTTTTAAATTTATTATTTTGCTTTGTTTTGTGTCATTTTTCCTATTTATTTGCCCATAATATAGTTTTTAAAAATTGAAGGAAAAATCCGCGAGTTCGCAAATTGTACAGACTAAGTGTATGGCAAAGGATACTGACGTGCTCTGATTGGTTTAAGCCTTGGCATCTTTTTTGGCAATGTTTTGCCAAAAAGATGCCATACCGAAATATATTTTTATAAAAATAAATAAAATTTGTGAATTTATCCCCCCCCCCTCCCCTATTTTTTAAGGTTTAAATATAATATTAATCTGGAATACATATACAGCAGAAAAGATCAAATCCTGAAACCTAAATTCAGGAAACATAAAAATTACAATTTATTAAAAATATTTTTTGTGTGTGTTTCTTCTTAATATTATTTTTATATAACTAAAAAAATCAGCTACAAAATCACATATTCCGTTAAAGCTTACATATTTATACGTTTTGGGCCTGAAGTAATCATCTCCCCATATGTAGTTGATGGGAAAGTAACAAACGTTCAGCAACAAGTTTCAATGACTGCATAAATTATCGAATAAAGGAACGAAAATCATAGAAAAATAAGAATTATTTAATTGCTGCATTCATATGTTGAGTAATTACTTCCATATAGTTTTTATACTTCTGCGCATAAACAACATTAGTTACTTGTATTACTAGTATTATTAGTAATATTTATTATTATTATTATTATTAATTAGTATTAGTATTAATACTAGTAATATTTAGAGAAAACAATTATATTAATAAAAATTAGATCGTGTTGATATTCACTTGTATCTTCCATAAAACTAATGAAAGGCACAAGATTTGAGTCGAATAAGCGAAAACTACACTATTATGAGTGCAAAACATTGCCAAAAAGATGCCAAGGCTTAAACCAATCAGCGCACGTCGGTATCCTTTGCCATAGACTTAGTCTGTACAATTTGCGAACTCGCGAATTCGCGCACCATCCAATAGAACGTACAGTTGCCATTCTAATGAAATGAAGTTTAAATATCAAAAGCAATTTAGTAAATTTTGAAGAAATTTCAAAAAAATAGTCAGTTTTTCATAGATATTTTAATAATTAAAAGGGGAAATTCTGGCATTCGACATTTTAATTTCATTGTATTTTTCAAATTTCTCATATTAAAAACTTCATTTATTTATTCTTAATTTAGAGCAAAAATAGTTAAAATACCTTCTCCTTTAGATTTTTATTTAATTGTTTTACTGCTGAGTTCAAGAATTTTCATCGTAGATTCATGAATTTGGGAGGGGGCACTTTCTCTTTTCTCTGGTAAAACTACGAATCACCCTTATATGATGCATTACATAAAAACCTGACAACAAATAACTTTATCCCACAAAAATAAACGAAATACAAGTAGCATAACACAGCAGAAACATAAACATAGATAGCACTTGCAGCAATCAACAACACGCACGCAAGCAGTAAGTCTCTAAACAAATAATATCATAGCATAATAGCACTCAGATTGCAGCTATAGAGCTCACTCCTTGATATATTGCAAACAGAGAATTCACTTTACTTGCTTTCGGCACTCGCGTTTCATAATCTCCATGATAGTATATCGAATTTTAGATCCTTGTAATGATATCGGCATAATTCTTTTATTGTAGTGAATCTTCATTTTTGTCGCCGAATTTATCGCCATGGCTGTGGTCACTGAAATGGTATCCATTTAGCATCCATTAAATATCTATATAACTCTCTTCTTTTCTATGAGAATAGCTGCACAGGGAAGCAATATTATAGATTCGTAACAATATCGTATATGTTCTTACGGCGTAATACGAAATCTTAATTAAAAAGTAGCTTTATTCCATTAAACAAATCAGGGTTTTAAATACATCGAGAATTATGAAATGTAAATTAAAAATTTTATGCAAGAAAATTACAGCATGTAATAACATTAGCAGACGTAATATTCTCTCTCTACAATACATTGTACAATATGGTGCTTTTTTATGATTGGTTAATAATGCTGAAAAGATTAAGTGCAAAATCTTTTAACTCTTTCCCCGCTGCAGATTTAATCAAAATTGGTATTAAATTAATTTAGATTGATGATAAAACCTTATACGATTTATAGTTATTGTTTACCATTGCGAAAGTAATTTCTGCTTTCAAAGCAAGGCATGAATTTGTTGTTTTTAAAATAGCGCGCATGAATAACTGCGGTATTTTCAATTGAATAAGCGTGAAAATTATAATTTTCAATATATTTTTTTCAAGTTAAAATAAGATTGATTTTTTTTCCAAATAATTTTTTGCTAATGACTCATTTTTTCCGCGTGCATCTAAACGACATAAGAATTCGAATAATTTTTTTTTTTTTTCAAATATATTACGAAATGCTACTAATATATTTTTTCCCAAATATTATTATTTTCTCTTTTTTTTTAAAAAAAAGTTTTTCTTTAAAAGAAATAATATATTGAATGACTTTTATACATTCAAGCTTTATTATTAGTGAAAAAGATTAGCATTTCCGACAACTAAACTCTTTACAGTTCATAACAGTGAAAATCGTTTGGTTTTAAAAATAAAAGAAAAAGAAAACTCTAATTTAAATATAAAACGAGCCGTATTACATCGGTTTTTAATTTGGAGTAAAACGTTTTAGCATTGAACTGGAAACATTGAATTTGCATTTTATTTTATGCGGAACTCAAAAGACATTACCCTTGAAATACGATTTTTTTACCACAGATAAACGCAGATTATTTTTTTTTACGAAAAAAAAAGTTAATCCTAATACCATATTCTACAGAAAAAAAAATTCCTACGAGTTTATTGACCTTGATTGTGAACAGAAAGTTATTGAAATTTACAACATTCGATATTTTTATTATATATTTTACAACCAAAATTTATGCTTCTATCTAACACTACTTAAAGAAATAAAATTTTGCATTTACACCTTATGAATATTTATAATAAAACTTATATCCAACACCTTTATAATGAAGATTTTTTTTTCCATTTTGCTATATACTACTTTATACCTCATCAAAAACTGCTTCGTAAAATATTTCGAATCTTCTTCAAAACCGGTGTAAACAACCCCTGAGTCATAATAACCTTTTATTCTCATTTTCTTTTGCAGAGTAAAGTTCAGTTCTCTGCCACTAAAAAACTCAAAAATCCCCCAGGGAGGTTTTATTTAAATGGGAGATTGTGCGAGACTTGTGGGCAAAACATTTTCTTTATTGCCGTTCCATTGTCTTCAGAACTTATTGATGTCCCCAGAACAGCCAAAGAATGTCTCGAAATTAGGTGTTTTGCGGTTGGAACGCACGTGACTTGTGATCGCATGTGACCGTATCGTGGTATCTTTTCTGTTTTAGCGAAGAACAAAATATATTTATATTTGAAATGTTCTCTCAAATCAAGGAAGGAATTATTTGATATATTTTGGGGGATAAGTTCACGACAATAAACACATAAAGGCCAAAATACTGGAATCCGTTTCTTGAAAAAAACTCCTGTTTTGCTTCTTTAAAATCACGTGACAACGACACAGGACTGGTAATCCGATTTCTATTTTTCTAAAAATTCACTACTAATAAAAATAAATATGTGTCTTTCTGTCTACGCGTCTTTCTCTCTCAATCTCTCTCTCTCAATCTCAATCTCTCTCTCTCTCTCTCTCTCTCTCTCTCTCTCTCTCTCTCTCTCTCTCTCTCTCTCTCTCTCTCTCTCTCTCTCTCTCTCTCTCTTTCTTTCTTTCTATCTATCTATCTCTCTCCCTGTCTCTCTCTCTCTCAATCTCTCTCTCTCTCTGTCTCTCTCCTCTCTCTCTCTCAATCTCTCTCTCTCTCTGTCTCTCTCTCTCTCTGTCTCTCTCCTCTCTCTCTCTCAATCTCTCTCTCTCTCTCTCTCTCTCTGTCTCTCTCTCTCTCTGTCTCTCTCCTCTCTCTCTCTCAATCTCTCTCTCTCTCTCTCTCTCTCTCTCTCTCTCTCTCTCTCTCTTTCTTTCTTTCTATCTATCTATCTCTCTCTCTATCTATCTATCTATCTATCTCTCTCAATCTCAATCTCACTCTGTCTCTCTCTCTCTCTCCCTGTCTCTCTCTCTCTCAATCTCTCTCTCTCTCTGTCTCTCTCTCTCTCTGTCTCTCTCCTCTCTCTCTCTCAATCTCTCTCTCTCTCTCTCTCTCTCTCTCTCTCTCTCTCTCTCTCTGTGTGTGTGTGTGTGTGTGTGTGTGTGTGTGTGTGTGTGTGTGTGTGTGTGTGTGTGTGTGTGTGTGTGTGTGTGTGTGTGTGTGTGTTTTCTGAATTTTTTTATAATTATGTGTTCTCAATCGTGATGCAATACTTTAACATTTTCAGAACTTTATATTCAATTAACTGATAAATTTAATTAAATTTTTATTCTTATTTTAATCATCACTTGAAAATTATTTTTTTATTATTACATAATTAATTAAATTATTAAATTTTTATTTTTTTATTAATTATTTTTATCATCACTTTTAAAAGAATCATCCATAATATATTTCAAAATATATATTGAATTAAAGACTACAGAAAATATAATTAAAAATTTTTTTAAATAAATTTTTAATGTGCTTTATAATGGGCGTTTTTAAACTTTTTTTCCAGCATTGTTCATAAATGTAATTAATTCTGATGCTCTTTAAACTTTCTCTTTTTTTTTGTACAAAATATGTGACCTTTTTAAGAAAATGTTGGAAATTCTGGAATAACACAAAAATATATAAAAAATAAAATATTCAAACTTAAGTCATTGACGAAGTGAAATAAAATAATTACAGTGGCTCAAAAAATTGAGAGTACACCTTACTTTTACTTCATAAATCCGACTTTCAATATAAATAACACATTACTGGGAAGTGCAAACATGTTTCTATTTTTACACATAACAAATGGTTTAATTTAGAGTAAAAATAAAGAAAAATCAACGAAATTCTTCTAAATTGAGAAATTTCAGAAGCATTTTAAATAAACATACGAAAGATTTTGCCTCAAAAAATTGAGAATACACCAATGAAATTTTTGTAATATCACGCATAGAAACAAAGTGTCACTATTATGTTGCATGTCTTTTAGTTCTTATAATGGTCTCTAAACGTCATGGTATCGATTCGACCCATTTTTGGTGGTATCTGAAGATATTTTACCCATTCTTCTTGCACCAATTGTTTCAAATGGGTTTTGTTTCTAATTTTGTGTTTTTGAACCACTTTTTCGAATATGGCCTGCAAATATTTATTGGCATTGATGTCGAGGTACTATAGTGGTGTGTATAATTGCTGCTTACAAGGTAAAATAATCATGTTTTGAAGTTACCTGCATTTTGTATGGGGTCGTTATCCTGCTGGAAAATGGAATTTCCATCTAAATCCAAATTTTTAACACTTTCCTTTAAATTGCTGCGATCATATGGTTCATCCAACGTTACAGAAGTTTTTCAAACCATAGACAGAAGTGAAAGTGTTGCAACTGTGCGAGATGCCATCAGACAAGCTGGATATAAAAATCACATTGTTAGAGAGAAACCGTTCATTGGCTTATAAATTCAGAAAAAGCATTTGAAGTTTGCAAAAACTCATCAATTGAAGATCAATAACCTTTGGAAGAAAGCTATATTTAGTAATGAAAGAAAACTCAACATTTTTGGCAGTGACAACCATCGTACAGTAGGAAAGTCTAATATTGCTTTGGATTCAAAAAATTTACGTCCTACAGTTAAACATGATGGTGACTCTGACATGATTTGAGGTTGCATGGCTTCATCCGGGGTAGGAAATTTAATTTTTTTTAGATGACATTATAAACGGAATGACTTACTTAGATATACTTAGCAGAAATCTAAAGGAAAGTGCTAAAAATTTGAGTTTAGATGGAAATTTCATTTTCCAGTGGGACAACGACTCCAAACAGAATGCACGTAACGTCAAAATATGGTGTATTTTATATTGTAATCAGCAGTTACACACACCACCACAATACCCCGACATCAATACCATTGCATATCTGTGGGCCACACCCGAAGCAGTGGTCCAAAAACGCAAAATTAGAAACCAACCCTTTTAAAAGAAGTGGTACAAGAAGAATGGGGTAAAATATCTTCAGATACCACCAAAAATGGGTCGAATAATAGGTACCACGACGTTTAGAGGCCATTATAAAAGCCAAAAGACATACAAATAAATACTGACAAGTTCTTTCTATGCGTGATATTACAAGAATTTTATTGGTGTATTCTCAATTTTTTGAGGGAAAATTCTGCGTATATTTATTTAAAATGCTTCTGAAACATTTCAATTTAGAAGTTTTTCGTTTTTTTTCTTTATTTTTACTCTAAATTAAGCCATTCGTTATGTGTAAAAATAAAAACATGTTTGCACTTCCCGATAATGTATTTTTTATATTGAAAGTCGGATTTATCAAGTAAAAGTAAGGTGTACTCTCAATTTTTTGAGCCACTGTATTTGTGAGGTTGATGTTTTGTATCTTAAAATGTCAACAATCACTTCAACAAATAAAAATGGAACTACTTTTAAAAACATCTTAACATCTTTGTCCATTATTTCTTTGAAAAGCAGAATGCGTTCAAGAAATTATTAATTCATATAAACCTAGCATTGCTTTCCAAACATTATTTAAATCCTTTTGCTAATATCAACATATTTTTACTTTAATACAAAAGTTTTTCCCCCATTTCACAACAACGAATCACTGAAAGCAAAATTTTAATAAATGGATCTTTAAAAAGAGTTCAATACACACGTGTTTCAGATAAATTTTCTGAAATTATAATTTTTAATCGAAATTCTTATTTAGTGTGTGCATATATGAAAACAAAATTATAATGAAACAGTTTTAAACATAAACTAAATATACACGTGTGTCAAATTAAATTTCCAGAAATTTTAAATTTTAGCTCTTAAATTTTCACAAGAAAATTCCATTATAAAAATCTATTAATATTTTAATAGGATATGCTGATATTAATTCCATTAAATTTCGAGTTGTGTTTAGATGTTGTTGTTTTTCTTTTTGTAATCTTATTATACTTTTTATATTCTTTTTGCATCTTATTATACTTATTATACTCTTGTATCTAAATTAGTTATTTTTTATTTCGAAGAACACTCTGTTTTTTTATTTAGAACTTCTAGATTTAAATTCAAATTCCATTAATATTGAAAGTTTTAGAAAGTGTTCGTTTCCTTTTAATAATATCAGTTCATTATCCTGTTAAAAATATATCAGATAAGATTGTCACAAATTAATTAATAAAGTTGCAGCAGAAATCTCATGCACAACGGTAGAGTACTTAGGAAATAAAAATGATTATTATTTGAAGTATATATTAGTGGTAAATATATATATAACATAAATAGTTTTGTTTCCTTACAGCGAGAATTTCTGTAACCATAATTTACAGGAACAATCAATATTTCAATTTAGTATTTCAATCGGGGATCAATCAATCAATAAATAAAAAATTATTACTAAAACAAATTTGAAGCAAATAATGATGCACTAGCAGAAGAATACCAGACATTCACACAGTCACATGACTCCGAAGGCATTAATATTCTCATTTTCGCTTAAATACCTTTAAAATAAATATAAAAATAATGGCGAAAGAAAATATTAGATTTCAGCTCATTATGCTTTGCTACAATCCTGCTTTAAAAAATGTAAATAAAATGTGGAATTTATTATGTCGTAACTACATAGCATTTCAGAACACTCATATTAAAATTTATCATTAAAATCAGATTTGAACGAATGGTGATCAACTAACAAAAATATGCATTACAAATAGAAATTTTTTTAAAGAATGCTAATTAGAAGGAAAGGAAGAAAGAATTCCGGGATATCCATATGTACATTCATAATGCATTCCGGCTTTCCTGGCATTCGTTATTCGCGCACATAAAAAATAAAATAAAAAGAACCTCCAAACAAGAAGCTGGTTAGACTCCAAAAGAACGTTACAGACATCTTTAGACAGTGCTTATATAAAGAGATAAAATTTGAATTTTACATATCTCAACTTGAATGATAGAGATATTAATCTTTAACTCATGATTTCTTGTAGTTTTCTATTCACTCTTTCATAACCAATCACAAGGTAAACTTTTTAGCGACAAATAAAGCCCTTATTAAATAATGAAGCATAGATATCGTGACTTGTCTTCTAGAGTATTTTTTTTAATTCCAAACATTCATCTGTAAAAATATGTCCAATAACAATAAATAAACAACAATCGTGCTTCAGTCAGTGAAAAAATAAAATATCTTTACATTCATAGTTCATATATTCAATATTCATTCAAAGTCGTTTGGCACCCATATTATATGATTATTACAGCGAGATTATTCTGAGATCCAATTTGACTTTGATTTCTTGCAACAACTAAACTCTTCGATCGAGTTCAGTCATTTGCTTTGACATGAGGAAAGAATCTCTCCTCATAGTTAAGAGATGCGTTAAATAATGAAGAGGTGGCATGGTCTGGTAAAGAGTTACAGATTGCATATACCTTAACACTAGAAAATGCAACTTTTAGAATTTCTTACAACTCGTTGCGTAACTTTAATACAGATATTTTTTTAATGGATGATAAATATATGTGAGGTAAGAGATTCTCAGTCTTGGAGATAAATTTGGAGATTTTGGCTGCGAAAATGAAAATTCTAGAAAGACAAATTTACCCAATATCTCTATTAAGAATCGAGACCCATCGATTCTTCTAGAACATTCCAAATCCTGTCATGGAGACAATAAAAACGAGAGAGAACTGAAACGAACCAAGCTCTATAGTTGCAATCTGAATGCTGTTGTGCAGTTATTTATTTAGAGATTTACTGCTTGCATGGATGTTGTGTGACTTTTTCAAGCACTGTCTTTGTGCACATTTTTTTTTTTTTTTTGCTTGTTTTGTTACCTGGATTTTATATATTCTTGGGGAATAAATATTTGTCATCCGTTATCGAGTTTTTTAGACTTCTCAGTATATATTCATCGGAACGATTTTAGGAACATTGTATTTATCAATATTATTGAGAATGGGATTTCGAAAATTTAAATACTAAAATTAATATTTTGACAAAAAATGCCATTTTTTATTTTAATTACAAATAGAATATATTGGAACAGATTTCATATAATTGATCCGAGGCTGGGTATCGAAGATGACATTGGAAATCCTCTCTCTAAAATGTCCTGCCATTAAAATAACCTGATAAAAAAACAAATAATTGCTTTCTTGGGATGCTGTTCAGGGCTGAAATACCCTTAAAATTTCACAATTAGAAGAAATACATATAAATAATAAAATTAATTTTCCAAGAGAAAACTGCTTTTTTATATAATTTTATCAACATTAAATGATATGAAAAAAGGCATAAGTAAAAAAAAAAATATTGGAAATCTTTCATTTTTATTTCACATATGTGTTATTCAAACAATCTGCAATGTAATAGACCATAAAATAAAATTGTTTTAATAAATAAATAATTTTTGAATATCTGAAGATGTTTTAATGATTTTTAGCCAACCTTTTCTATTCTTTGAACTAAAAGGACTCTAAACATGGTGAACTGAAACTATATTAAAATCTGGATGTGGTTTATCATCTCATATGTAATTTGTCATAACTATGATAGTGCCCGAAATAAATGCCATTCGATTGTTCAGAGTCTCGAATTAGGGCAAAGAGAGTTTCGGATGCTCGGGCAGGGCGGAGCTAGCTCGCTTTTGTGTGTTTTATTTAACTTGCTCTTAATTATAAGAACATAAAATGTTCAATCAAGTATGCATTTAACATCGTTTCCAAAACGCATGTGCATAAATCCAGTAACTAAAATAATAAAAAATATTGATACAAATATACTTAAAATTTCTTGAATATACATCAAAATTATTGAAAAAGTTAATTGTGCAGAAATAAATGAGATAACATCGAAAAAAATTTTAATTTAAAATGGGAGGAAAAGATCCTTGTAAGATAATATGTTCTGAAGTTATTGATGAAAAAAGATTGAAATTTACTACTAAAGCTAAGCTAACGAAACTAAACTTTTTTTAATTAAAAATCCAAACAAAATATTACTATGCCCCTTCCTCAAGAACACCTCCTACCCAGGATGAAAATTCAACACCCTCTAGAATTTTGTAAACATCATCATCCAATCCTTTAAACTTTGTCATATTAAAAGAAATCATAAACTGAATAAAATCCATTGCCAAAATAATAAAATTTCATGAAAATTGAAACTTTTATCATATTGGAGCGCAAAATATAAACACTTTTGAAAATCATATTTTGTAAATTTGTTACGTAAAGCAGTTTTGTTGACACGCCGGAGGCATTGTTCTGAATTATATTTTATTGTTATATTGTTGAAGGTGGGAAAAGTTCTGATGACGTCAAATTTAAGACCATGTGTTTTTTAATGTCCCGTTTTCAATCGCGCATCTTTATTTTGAGTCTCTAATGCAATAAGAAAATTAATTCGAAAATTATTATCTCTAGCAAATATAATGGTAATAATAAATTTCGGTATTGCATTACTAGTTATCAGTCTTTTAAAAATGAATAAAATAATAATGAACTTTCATTCATTTTTACTTTTTTTGTACACTTGTAACTGACAAAAAAAATTGGCTCAAATCTCCACGTTTTGAATTAATTTTTTTTTAATTAATTTTTGGAATTATATCTCTCTGTCTGACTATGAAAAAAATAATTCAAAAGCTTAAAAACATTAGACAAATACTGATGTGTGGTTCTTAACATAAAACTTGTATAGCTACACCAAGTTTTAAAAGAAATCTCTCAGTGAGATGTTTTTTCATTTTTCTTATTGTTCAAGTAGTGGCGGGTAGTGAAAGTAGTTAGCAGTAATGAAAGAGTCGAGAAAAGTGCGTCGAACCCCCGAAAGTCATGGTAGTCCCGCAAGGTATAAATAAAACGCACCCGATTCCATAATCTAACGGAAATGTCTTTCCCTCATCTTTCTCGTATATTTAGACAAACTAGAACTTTCTTTGTTGTTCTCTTTCTACACTCCTCTACAAGTGCAGATCGTATGGCGGGAATGAGGATCGTAGATTAACCCTTTCACCACTGTCCCGGCCCAACTGGCTGTTCAAATTAAATCTTAGTTTATGTTTTATACGAAAGTAACAGGATGTAAAACGTCCTGCATAGCGTAAAATGTTTGTCATAAAGGTTTTTCTCGCTATCATTTGAATCCGAAACTGGCCCTCCAAGATAAAATTTGCACGGCTGGCTGGGTCGGAACAGTAGTGAAAGGTTAAAAAAGAAAGGCAGCAAACCCTCGAAGGTCATGATAATCGGCAATCATTAGTTTTCCTTTCCCTCAAAGGCCTCGGATGATGATTCCATACGGTGAGTTTTGTGTATCCTAATTATGATTTAAAAAAACTAAATGTACAATTTTTGACACCTGTTTTTCCACCGATTCATTTTTATCACAAATCTGCGATTTTGGTCACAAAACTATATATCAAATTTTATTTATCCAATTCATTTTTGAATTATCTTTCCAACATTCACGCGAATGCATAAAGCAAAGAGTGATTCCTCTTTTAACAAAATGAATGCACATCCACAATTCTGATTATAAACCTCCATACCAAATTTCATCCATTTTACTCTTTTATGTTTTTTTTTAATTATAGTATTCAAACGCATATGAGGAGAAAGAAGAGGCGTCCTTTCCATAGATTTCATCTAAAATCTGATGAAAATCTACAATTTTGGTATGAAGACTACGTGCCAAATTTCATTACTCTTGTTCAATGAGTATTTGTATGTTATTTTGTTCACAGAGAGACAGACAGACAGAAGTCGTAATTCCAAAATGTTTTTGAATTAGTACCTTAAAATGCATTCAAACCTACAGAGATGTGGTCAAACCTTACACGGATTTTGTTCAGCATTTGATATGGATCTAAAACTTAAATGCTAAAACTATATGCCAAATTTCATCTATTCAGCTCTTTAAGTTTTTTTAATTATTCGTGTTCATTTGCATAACGACAATTAGACAAACTGAATGGTGTTCAAATTATATCAAAAATCTACAAAATAGATGTAAACACTATGTTCACCTGAAAATTGACCAAATTTCACCTGTCTAGCTCAAAATACTTTTGAGTCATTGCATTCACAAACTAACCGAAACCATCTATCTATCTATCCGCATATAAACATATTGACTCAGAAACAGAATTATTTAAAAATATGAGATTTGGTATGTCATTTTGTGACCGCAATTCTAGTTCTGTGTCAAGTTTTGGTTACAGCCAATCGGATATAATATGTATTCTTGTGTTTGTGAACCACGTCAAAGCGATCTAATTTCCACTTTCGTAGTTGTTTTTCGCCAATGGCATGTGTTTAATATATATATCATCTTAATATATATAAATTACGTGTCACGTTGTTTTTCCGCAATGGACTCCTAAACTACTTAACCGATTTTAATCAAATTTTCACACCGTGTGCAGTTTGATCTAACTTAAAAGATAGGATAGCCCTTTTTTTGAATTTTTCATTAGAATTTTAATTATTAATTAAAAACTAACTTTCCAGCCAAAAAAATCTTTTAATTTTCCCCACCGCCAAATGAGTACGGCTTCAGTTTTTTCCCCCAACAGTCATGAGGCTAGGCTTAAGATTTTTCGGCTGATTATTTGAAACGATTCTATTTATTTTCTTAATGTTTGATGCATTTAAAATTAAACATTGTTAAGGAATCGATCTTTCAGATTCATTCTTAAGTACTTTTGAATTAAAATAAAACAGAATAAAGGAAATTAAAAGTTTCTAATCTGCATAGCATTACCCCAACTGGCGTAGAAAAAAACACGCATTTGCGTTACCGTAACTGGCGTTGAAAATTCACGTATGCGCATTGTGTTCTGATTGTTGACATGACAACCATTATCAACGGATGATTTAAATTATTTTTTAATTAGTTGCCTGTTTTTTTAATTAAATTATATTTATGTTAGTTATATATTTTTTGTATACGCTTATAGTTTTAATTACTTCGTTTTTTAAGTAGTTTTTTTTTAACCTGTTTTCAACCGATTATTTTAAACGATTCGTTTTATTTTCTTAGTATTTGATGCTTTTAAAATTAAACATTGTTAATTAATCGTTCTGGTCATGATGAATCTGAGAATATTTTGTTGACGAATTCTTGAAATATTACATAAATTAGGAAAGATGTTCTTTAGTGCCCATAAAGTTTAAACGCTCAGTGACTGTTTTCAGTAATCATATTACAAAAAAAAAAATACTTTGTTTCAGAAAAAAATATTATTATATTAATTGCAGATTAATCCTTTCCACTTTAATTTATAGTATAAATTCTACGGGAACTAACAGCAAATTAGAG
This sequence comes from Argiope bruennichi, assembly GCF_947563725.1. Taxonomy (NCBI): domain Eukaryota; kingdom Metazoa; phylum Arthropoda; class Arachnida; order Araneae; family Araneidae; genus Argiope; species Argiope bruennichi. Next base: position 22,037,969 of record NC_079154.1, on the reverse strand, counting down.
AGATACATATTACATTATGACTGAAGGCGTTTATAATATTATGAGAAAATTATATGACTATCAAAATTTGAAGTTTTAAAATATTTTGATAAAGAAGCTATTAAAGTAGAAATTGCATAAAATATTTAATTATTAAAATTTTAACGAACATTAAGATTGGCGAACCGGCTGGTCGCCAAAGGCGGCTAGTATAATATATATACTATATATAATGTATATATATTATATAATATATATGTATATATATTATATAATATATATACAAATGTTATGCTATACAATGTTAATATAATATATATATGAATATAAAGGGCATTTATTAAGAAATATTCGAAAATATTACGGAGAGATACTTTCGTTGGTTTTAAATACTTTCTAAATTCGAAAACAAATGGCAAATTTGTGTCTAATTTTGTAAAAAAAAGAAAACAAAAAAAAAACTTTTCTCTGAACTAAGCCAAAGCATCTTATTTTATTTATTTTGTCCTTTTGACAAGTTTGATGTCCTTTGTGCCACAAATAATCGGCTACTTCTCATAAAATAAATATTCCACCCATAAATACGACAACCGATAATGTCCAGTCAGCAAAGTCGAGATTGGCATCTCCGCTGACAGGAAACATCAAAATATAAACAAAACGTAGCTGCTGCCAGATTTCCAATATCTTTTAGACAAAAGAACTGTTGAAGGGAAAACTGGAATTTAAACAGACCAAGGTCGTTCGTGGCAACAACTTCATTCTAAGGCTCCGGAGGTAAACGACCCATTTGAAGAATAATTTAACTTTTTTCTCAAAGAAAATGATGAGGCAAAGAGGGATTATTTAAGGTGAACGAAATGGAATCATTTTTTCTGTCAGTTTAATCCTTAAATTGATATTAATTGGTCGAAGAATTTTTTTTTTTATTTCAAGCTCACTAAATTTAGCTTGTGAATTTAATGGCTGTTATGATATTCAATCTGTGTTTATTTTTGCATCTTTATATAAAAAAAATAGAGAAAACGGCTTATGATCTGTTAGTTCGATGGGAAAAAAACGTAATTAGTTTAGATGTAAATGCGGGATATTGAAAAAAGGATTTATAGCCTTTGTAGCTTTAATTATTTTTTTTAATATAAGCTGATTTTCTTAGTAAATAAATAAAATTAAAAGAATGTCCTTGAATTTTATTTTATAGAAAATGAAAAGAGATTTATTTTTTATTAATATTTGTTTTATAGTTTAGTCTTAAAAGAAAAACTTAACCCCTTGTCTAGTTTTGACTGATCAAAGTAAAAAAGCTATTTCTTTCTAAAAATCTTTTAAAACTAATATCATATTTCTATGTATTTGTTCGGCATTATAAATATTTTAGCAATAATTATGTCCAGTATTCAAACAACAAGATGGGATCGGTCTTGTAATAGGGAGCCAAGATCAGATAACCGGATGACGCCTGATCCGACACTGTCCAAGCTTCAGTCCCATTTTAGACGTATAGCTCTGATAGATTTCTCGCACAGCAGATCCGTTTATACCGCGGGTGTTGGTGGAATGTTTTCTCGAATCCCAAAACTTTCTCGCATCCTCTCTAATAAACTTGTCATGCCAGAGAACACCTTTCGTGGTCATGGCGTACAATAGTTACGAAATACTACCTTTTGGCGGGAATTTAGTATTTTTATTGAATCAATCGTGTCATCTTTGGCGATTAATTCCTGTAATGCGGTTAATAGCATAATGCCAAAGAAAGCCGTACGTGGCCTTGGCGTACAATAGTTACGAAATACTACCTTTTAGCGGGAATTTAGTATTTTTATTGAATCTATCGTGTCATCCTTGGCGATTAATTCCTGCCATGCGGTTAATAGCATAATGCCAAAGAAAGCGTACGTGGCCTTGGCGCCCAATAGTTACAAAATACTAACATTTGGTGGGAATTTAGAATTTTTACTGAATCTATCGTGTCATCTTTGGCGATTCATTCCTGCCATGCGGCTAATAGCATAATGCCAAAGAAAGCCGTACGTGGCCTTGGCGCCCAATAGTTACAAAATACTAACATTTGGTGGGAATTTAGAATTTTTACTGAATCTATCGTGTCATCTTTGGCGATTTATTCCTGCCATGCGGTTAATAGCATTATGCCAAAGAAAGCCGTACGTGGCCTTGGCGCCCAATAGTTACAAAATACTAACATTTGGTGGGAATTTAGAATTTTTACTGAATCTATCGTGTCATCCTTGGCGATTAATTCCTGCCATGCGGTTAATAGCATAATGCCAAAGAAAGCCGTACGTGGCCTTGGCGCCCAATAGTTACAAAATACTAACATTTGGTGGGAATTTAGAATTTTTACTGAATCTATCGTGTCATCTTTGGCGATTCATTCCTGCCATGCGGCTAATAGCATAATGCCAAAGAAAGCCGTACGTGGCCTTGGCGCCCAATAGTTACAAAATACTAACATTTGGTGGGAATTTAGAATTTTTACTGAATCTATCGTGTCATCTTTGGCGATTTATTCCTGCCATGCGGTTAATAGCATTATGCCAAAGAAAGCCGTACGTGGCCTTGGCGCCCAATAGTTACAAAATACTAACATTTGGTGGGAATTTAGAATTTTTACTGAATCTATCGTGTCATCCTTGGCGATTAATTCCTGCCATGCGGCTAATAGCATAATGCCAAAGAAAGCCGTACGTGGCCTTGGCGCCCAATAGTTACAAAATACTAACATTTGGTGGGAATTTAGAATTTTTACTGAATCTATCGTGTCATCCTTGGCGATTAATTCCTGCCATGCGGTTAATAGCATTATGCCAAAGAAAGCCGTACGTGGCCTTGGCGCCCAATAGTTACAAAATACTAACATTTGGTGGGAATTTAGAATTTTTACTGAATCTATCGTGTCATCCTTGGCGATTAATTCCTGCCATGCGGTTAATAGCATAATGCCAAAGAAAGCCGTACGTGGCCTTGGCGCCCAATAGTTACAAAATACTAACATTTGGTGGGAATTTAGAATTTTTACTGAATCTATCGTGTCATCTTTGGCGATTCATTCCTGCCATGCGGCTAATAGCATAATGCCAAAGAAAGCCGTACGTGGCCTTGGCGCCCAATAGTTACAAAATACTAACATTTGGTGGGAATTTAGAATTTTTACTGAATCTATCGTGTCATCCTTGGCGATTAATTCCTACCATGCGGCTAATAGCATAATGCCAAAGAAAGCCGTACGTGGCCTTGGCGCCCAATAGTTACAAAATACTAACATTTGGTGGGAATTTAGAATTTTTACTGAATCTATCGTGTCATCTTTGGCGATTCATTCCTGCCATGCGGCTAATAGCATAATGCCAAAGAAAGCCGTACGTGGCCTTGGCGCCCAATAGTTACAAAATACTAACATTTGGTGGGAATTTAGAATTTTTACTGAATCTATCGTGTCATCCTTGGCGATTAATTCCTGCCATGCGGTTAATAGCATAATGCCAAAGAAAGCCGTACGTGGCCTTGGCGCCCAATAGTTACAAAATACTAACATTTGGTGGGAATTTAGAATTTTTACTGAATCTATCGTGTCATCTTTGGCGATTCATTCCTGCCATGCGGCTAATAGCATAATGCCAAAGAAAGCCGTACGTGGCCTTGGCGCCCAATAGTTACAAAATACTAACATTTGGTGGGAATTTAGAATTTTTACTGAATCTATCGTGTCATCTTTGGCGATTTATTCCTGCCATGCGGTTAATAGCATTATGCCAAAGAAAGCCGTACGTGGCCTTGGCGCCCAATAGTTACAAAATACTAACATTTGGTGGGAATTTAGAATTTTTACTGAATCTATCGTGTCATCCTTGGCGATTAATTCCTGCCATGCGGTTAATAGCATAATGCCAAAGAAAGCCGTACGTGGCCTTGGCGCCCAATAGTTACAAAATACTAACATTTGGTGGGAATTTAGAATTTTTACTGAATCTATCGTGTCATCCTTGGCGATTAATTCCTGCCATGCGGTTAATAGCATAATGCCAAAGAAAGCCGTACGTGGCCTTGGCGCCCAATAGTTACAAAATACTAACATTTGGTGGGAATTTAGAATTTTTACTGAATCTATCGTGTCATCTTTGGCGATTTATTCCTGCCATGCGGTTAATAGCATTATGCCAAAGAAAGCCGTACATGGCCTTGGCGTACAATAGTTACGAAATACTACCTTTTGGCGGGAATTTAGTATTTTTATTGAATCTATCGTGTCATCCTTGGCGATTAATTCCTGCCATGCGGTTAATAGCATAATGCCAAAGAAAGCGTACGTGGCCTTGGCGCCCAATAGTTACAAAATACTAACATTTGGTGGGAATTTAGAATTTTTACTGAATCTATCGTGTCATCTTTGGCGATTCATTCCTGCCATGCGGCTAATAGCATAATGCCAAAGAAAGCCGTACGTGGCCTTGGCGTACAATAGTTACAAAATACTAACATTTGGTGGGAATTTAGAATTTTTACTGAATCTATCGTGTCATCTTTGGCGATTCATTCCTGCCATGCGGTTAATAGCATAATGCCAAAGAAAGCGTACGTGGCCTTGGCGTACAATAGTTACAAAATACTAACATTTGGTGGGAATTTAGAATTTTTACTGAATCTATCGTGTCATCTTTGGCGATTTATTCCTGCCATGCGGTTAATAGCATTATGCCAAAGAAAGCCGTACGTGGCCTTGGCGTACAATAGTTACGAAATAATAACTTTTGGCGGGAATTTAGTATTTTTACTGAATCTGTGGTGTCATCCTTGGCGAATTATTTGGTGTTCAATCCCTGGCATGCGGTTAACAGCATCCAAAGAATTTGTTTTATAGACACGCTTTACTGAATGAATTGAAACAAAAATTTGATCCAAAATTTCATTTAGTCACAAAATCCCATACCAAATTTGGCATATTTAAATCATTGCGTTTTTGAATTATCGCTCTTAGATGTTTCTGAAAGTGCAAACAGACAGACAGAGTCAACCCGTAGTTGGGTTTAGCTCAAAATTTGATAAGTTTTTACACTATAGATGTTAAATAGATGTATTGAATTTTATTTTTTTAGCTGGTTTTGTTTTGTAATTATCAATTTAACTTATATTCGAACAGACGAACTCCCTGCAAACAGATTTTGCTTAAAATTTGATATATATCAGCAATTTTGGTGGAAAGGCCGTATACCAAATTTCATCCTTCTAGCTCAAGACGTTTTTGAGTTATCTTTGTCACAGACAGACAGGCAGTCGGACGGACATTTTCTAAAAATATGCTTTTCGAACTCAAGGAGCTCTAAAACGTGGAGATTCGTCAAAATTTTTGGTTTCAATTTTTTGACGATTGCAATTACTTTCTCAATACTATATATATGAGAAAATAACAGAGCATGCTAGATAGATGAAATATGCTATATGACTTTTCTACATGAATCTTGAATCTATATGATATTTTGTATTAAAAACATCAATTTTTGTTTTCTCCTCTATGACCTAACTATTTTATATTGTGAAATAATCAATTCATATTTTTTTCATTAATATGTCACTAATGCGTACCTTTTTTATTGCAAGAAATATGATAAACAAAAACAATCATCGGGAAAATAAATTGCCATTTTTCAGAGCTACCTTCTGAAAATAAGGGAAGGATTGCCGAAAATAGGAAGTATTTATTTACAGCTTTTTCAAAAAGTAGCAAGGGGCATTATTCAAAATAGAGAATGCGTCTGTAATTGTTTACGCGCCGACGGATAGAAAATATGAAGATGATGTCTAGAATCCTATCTTTTGTAATATATGATTCATTTTAAGCAAATAAATTTTGATTCTGAAGATGATGTACCTAAGAAAGAAATTTAAATCAGTTTCCTCCGATAAATTTTTATAGGAATGAAAAATTTCCTACATTTTCCCCAAAGTATTTATAGCAAAACCCAACCGACAACCTGTTGTCACTTTTTTTTTGCAGTTTTCTTTTATATAACGCTACAAATACGTCTTGTTTACGTCACGTGCCGATAAGCGAGGTCAAAAATTCCTTGTTTGCCACTTCTTCACTTTGTTTACTAGAAATATTTTAAAGAAATGCAATTTTCCTGGAAATGAAATTTTCGGAAGATATATCTATCGCTATCTTCTGTTTGAAATGAAATCAGCGGGATCCTAAGGAAGATGAAGTTTGTATTTATTCACCGCTAGGGCTTCCGCGGGCTTTTGTCCCAGGACAGGTTCATCGTTCGTTCTCAGAAACCGCCATTTGTCCTCATTGCAGTGTAAGGATTCCCACTAATATTGGTACCAATGACATACTACTCAAAAATAGGAAAGGGACACGCACACACCTGTTCGGCGAATCGCGATTTTCAGCGAATTTGTTTACCGGCAGACATTTTGTTGTTGGTTAAATAGGTGAAAAGGTCAAGCATAATGAAGTTCAGGTTTATTTATAGATACTATTGAAAATACTCGACAAAAAAAAGTTTGAAAAGTGTAATAAAAAACATCATTTGAATAAATTTCGTAGGTTTGTTAAATAGCTTTCGCATTTTCATGTTATAAAGCATGGTTGTGGATTGATGACTGGATAGACAGACGTCCCATTTTGAAACAACATTAGAGTTGTTATGAATTTAATTTAGTTTAAGAGGGCTAAAAATTATTAAAACACCTGTTACTTAATTTTCTATGCATCGCAGTCATATCACTGACACTCTGACCCGCCTGGAAGGCACACGAATAAAAAACTGAATGGCCGGGCTGCCACTACAGCAACACTGGTGGGAACTGTGATTGAGTCTTAAGGGCCATCACCGCCCACGTTACAGCCTTTCCCTAAGGAAGTACGTCCCGTCGTCAATGGGAGGTGCCAGACCCCCACCTTTTAACAAGAACCAACCACCATGCCGGAAGCTTCTCATCCTCATTCCGAGGTGCCCCCGAAGGGATTCTCTGCATGGTAGTCAACCATCTAACTCTCCGACCCGCCGCGAACGCACACGGATTTAAACCATAAAACTGAATGACCGGACCGCCGCAACAGCAACATTGGCGGGAACTGTGGTTGAGTCCTAAGGGCCGTCACCGGCCAAGATACAACCCTCCCCGAAGGAAGTACGTCCCGTCATCAATGGGAGGAGTCAGATCCCCCACCTATTAGTGTACCCTCCAGGGTGGCGAGATCCAACCACCATGCCATCTCATCCTCATTTCGAGATGCCCCCCGGGGGTTTTCTCTGCATGGTAGGCTATATTTTAACCAATCTCGAAGCGTTGTCGTTATTCATGGTCAAACAGTTACACATTTTATTTTAATCTTTTCTTTCAGTTGGCAATGCTATGCATCAACAGTAAATGCTTAAATAAGTGGAAAAAATTGAATGCATACCAAAATGCATCGGTAAATCGTATGTAATGCTTTGATTAAGGTTGGTGCATTGTGTGATGCAGTGAATTTTTTTCATTCATAATGGTACGTATTTTTTATTATGAGTGAATAAATTGTTTTATAACAAAAAATACGTTACTGAATGTTCTATATTAAGGTCTCGGCTTGTGAGCCGTAGGGTTTCAGGTTCGATACCCGATTCCACCGAAGAACCGTCGTGTAAGGGGGTCTGTTGCACGTTAAATCCGTCATGCCAAACGTCCTCCCACTGGTGTTCAGGTGTCGTCCTCGTCATCTGACCGCGGTTCAAAATGACGAGGTCCGTTCCAAAATAACCCTAGTGTTACTTTACAACGGGACGTTACTATAACTAAACTAAACTAAACTAAATCAAAAATCACCATCTGCAACCAACACGTGCTTTAACTACTGACCGACATCGATTTCTCTCTTACAAACTCCACTTTTCTATTATGCCTAGAAAACTATTTCAAGAACAGACAACTAGCGACTTTACTTATTACTTTGAAATAAATACTTGGAATAAAGTATTTATTCCCTTTCTCCTAAAAACAAATTTTTTTCTTTAATAGAATATATTGAATTATTAACAGATATATCTGATAGAATCAAATTTCATATAAATTTTATTCATTTGAGCGGAATTCCAATTTTAGAAAAATTTCCTGGATGAAATAAGATTTTTTAAAAGTGCTTGCTTACGAAAAATAGTCAAGAATAAACTGGTGAATTTATAAAAAAAATAGAGAGAGAGAGAAACAATTATAAAACTGAATTAAAACAGGACGATCCAGAATTTCAATCAGAATTGAGTAAAAATACAAAAAGATAATTTTTTTTTATGCTAAGTTTTAAATTTCACATGCATTTTTTCAGAATAATATTTTAATGCTTTCTTTAATGTTTTTGAGTACCTAATCTTTTAATTCATTTCTTTTTTTATTTTAAAGATTTTATTTGCCTTTTAATAACTATTTTCTAATCAAAAAGTAACGAAAAATGTACAATTGACAATAAAAATGAAATTAAAAGAACGATTTTGAAGACAATTTTCAAATTATAAAAACATAAAAATGTACACTCATGATAGATTTATTTTAAAAAGGGTTTGAACATATGGATGATAATTTAATAAACTGAAATTAAAAATCAGTTTTGAAAACTTTTTATTAGTATTCAAAATATATATATGTTGCCTTTTATTTTATTTGGTTTGCTTGTTTTTGTCTCAATTTATAATTCATTGCCATAAATATCATAAAATCTTGAATCACTTTCTACTCAAATTAGGTGAAGCCACACATATGTACTCAAAATTTAATTAAATGAATTAATTACCTCTTAATTAAATTTTGGAAGTATTGAAATCGAATTTCATCATCAGGGATATACAAATATGAGAAATTTCGAAATTTTCGGTCTTTACAAGGGTGCAGTAAACTGGTTTTCGAAATTCCCCAATTTACAGCATTAAGTTAATTTAAGCGTAATAAAATCAATCTAAAGACACCCGCATAGTGGTCAATAAGATTTCGAAATTTCACAAATGTAGAGTTAAATTGATTTCAACACGTCTTCTTCAAAGTAACTCTCGTTGAAAATTGGAGCATAATTGGCGAGAAATTGGCGAGAAAAATAAATATTTTTACTTTCTCGTATATGAAGTAGAACTAAAATTCTGTAAACCTCAAAAAATTCGGAATCGAGATTTCGACGCATCTCCGAACGATTCAGACCATCCTGAGTCAGACAAACAAATTCGTGGTATTTTGTTTGTCTGTCTATGAACTTGATAATTCAGAAATGTTTTGAGCTAGACAGTTGAAATTTGGTATGTGGGCTTTATAACAAATTTCTAGTTTGATATCAAATTTTGAATGAAGCCCATTTCCAGGATGTACAGCAATCCGGTTCTTCTAGAACAAATGAGCATGATAACAACAAACCTTGAACAGCTAGATGTATAAAATTTGGTAAATAGGATTAATATCTAAAAAACATATACATTTCATATTTGGAACCAAATCCGTCAAGGAATTGATGTTGGTCTGTATTTCCGCTTGTATATAAACGCAATGGTTAAACAATATGAAATGTGGTAATTCAAAAACGCTTTGAGCTAGACATTTGAAATTTGGTGCGTGGTCTATACAAAAAAAAACTTGTAGATAGATATCAAATTATAAATGAAATCCATTTCCAGGATGCATAGCTGTCTGGTAGTCCAAGAACAAGTGAACACTCTAACAGCAAAACTTGAAGAGCTTGATAGATAAAATTTGGTAAACAGGTTTAAGATCAGAAATACAGATATATTTCATATTTAGAACCAAATCCGATATGGAATTGACCCTCTGTTGGTCAGTACTTTAGCATGTATATAAGCGCAGTAGCTCATAAAGGTAATGGTTTAACTATATGAAATTTGGTATGTGACGACATTTGTAGTTTTGTGTCAAATTTGGTTTTATTCAGACAACAAAAAGATATTTAAAATGATTATGTTGACGTTAGATTCAGTAAAAGTGCTAGATTTTTTTCAAAAGTCTATCTTTCGTAATTATTGTTCGCCAAGCTATGCAAAGCATTTGTAACTTTACCCAAGGTTTACAATTTTAGGCAGCAGGAAAAGGTTAAGTCCTTTGTTGGAGAATATGCGAGAAAGTTTCGAGGACACAACTTCTGCTTGAGCGTCATCGTTATTCAGGTTTTTAAATAAGCTAATTGTTTATCTTTTAACATGTATTAGTTTATATTAAATTAACTTTTGTAATTTCTTATATTTTTATTTTTATTTTGTTATTAAAGTCAGGTGAATCTGTAAAAGTGTACATATTGTAAATAGAGAATTAATTCAATATTAACTTTTCAACTTAATTTTTAAATAAAATAATTTAATATAAAAATTATGGTTATTTAATCAAAATATCCTTATTAAAAGTAACAAAATTAGTAAGAATATTAAGTTAATATAAGCAAAAAGAATCAAAAAAGAAATTATAAATCCGGCCTGAAGATTTTTTCAAGGGTTACCCTCAGGCAGGGATTCAAACAAAGGATTTTTTTCTGTGAGGGGTCTGATTTTCGTCCAACAATATTGACCCCTCGTGACCCGAAAATCACCTGAAATTGAGGCCTTAGAGATAAACCAGTTTTCACAGAAATAAAATAATAAATTATAACTTCCAAATTAAGCGAAAATTACAAAAACATAATATAAACTATAAAAGAACACTCACAATAACAAAAATCATTACAACAAAAAGGAAAGGACATACCAGTAGCAGGTAAAACTTCTACAAAAAAGGCATCACGTCACTTGTTTGAATCCCTGCCTGAGGATGACCCTAGAGAAAGCCTTCAGGCCGGACTCATAATTTCTTTTTTTGATCCTATTTTGATTCTTTTTGATTATATTAACTTAATATTCTTACTAATTTGGTTAAGTTCATCTGTGTCTTAGTTGTAGCAGCATTAGCGCTCACTAAATACAATTGTATCTTTTTTAGTTTGATTTAGTATTAATTTTTAGTTTTTTTTAGTTTGATTCAGTATTCATTTTTAGTTTTTTTTTAGTTTGATTCAATATTGAGTTTTAGTTTTTTTTAAAATTTGATTCAGTGTTAATTTTTAGTTTTTTTTAGTTTGATTCAGTATTAATTTTTAGTTTTTTTTAGTTTGATTCAGTATTCATTTTTAGTTTTTTTTTAGTTTGATTCAATATTGAGTTTTAGTTTTTTTAAAATTTGATTCAGTGTTAATTTTTAGTTTTTTTTAGTTTGATTCAGTATTAATTTTTAGTTTTTTTTAGTTTGATTCAGTATTAATTTTTAGTTTTTTTAGTTTGTTTCAGTATTAATTTTTAGTTTTTTTTGTTTTTTTTTAGTTTGATTCAATATTAATTTTTAGTTTTTTTTTAGTTTGTTTCAGTGTTAATTTTTAGTTTTTTTTTAGTTTGATTCAGTATTAATTTTTAGTTTTTTTTTTGTTTGATTCAGTATTAATTTTTAGTTTTTTTTAGTTTGTTTCAGTATTAATTTTTAGTTTTTTTTTTAGTTTGATTCAATATTAATTTTTAGTTTTTTTTTAGTTTGTTTCAGTATTAATTTTTAGTTTTTTTTAGTTTGTTTCAGTATTAATTTTTAGTTTTTTTTTTTAGTTTGATTCAATATTAATTTTTAGTTTTTTTTTAGTTTGTTTCAGTATTAATTTTTAGTTTTTTTTAGTTTGATTCTGTATTAATTTTGAGTTTTTTTTAGTTTGATTCAATATAAATTTTTAGGTTTTTTTAGTTTGTTTCAGTATTAATTTTTAGTTTGATTCAGTATTAATTTTTAGGTTTTTTTTTTATTTGTTTCAGTATTAATTTTTAGTTTTTTTAGTTTGATTCAGAAACAAATTTTAATTGATATTTCATAATGTTTGCATTTTTGATTATTTCTTTACTAAAGGCATTTTGTTTTTATCTTCAAAAATATCGTAGATTAACAATTATTCCAAGAACTATTAAGCTCTAAATTTACTGAAGAACAAAAGACATTTGAAACTGTTTCCTGTATTGTTGTAGGTCTGATTCATTTATTCGTACTTTATTTTTAAACTTTTCACTTCATCATGTAACAGCGATAATGTGCATTCAACCAGTAAGCATGGTCTCCTGAAACTTTCTCGTGTGCTTTCTAGTAAATGAATTTTGTAATATTAACCGCATGTCTTTGGCGAACAATAGAAAGATAGCACCCATTAGAATACGACCCTTGAAGATCAATCGCTGGAATGCGGTTAATACACAAGCATCGGAATACTGAATCTATATTTTGGACGATTTCTTTCCGATAGATTAAAAAAAAACGAGATTTGACACAGAGCTATGAATGTAATCACAAAGTCCCATCCAAATTTCATGCATTTAGACCATTTCATTTCTGGGTTATCGCTTTTACGTGCTTGTGAAAGTATAGACCGACATACCATCCATTTCTTGACAGATTTGGCACAAAATTTGATAAGGATCTGCACTTTAGATGCTCAATTTGTATACCTAGCTCGTCTTCCTCGTGATCTGGGCTTCTCGGGTTCGAATTCCGGTCCAGGTATGGTTGTTCTTCTTCTGTGTACTATCTGTGAGGTGTGTAAATGCGCCTCCCCTGTAAAAAGGGGTTGTGCAAGCGAATGTGACGCATGAAATAGCCAAGTCGTACTCTTGGCTCTAGTTGGCGCTACTGAAAAAAACAAGAGATGCTCATTCGGCTTAAATCGCTGACAGATAATTGTGCCATAAGTCACAATAACAAATTTGTATACCAAATTATATTCATATACCTGTTTAAGTATTGTAGCTATCCTGTGCTTATAGATGGACAGATAGACTTCCTCTGAATGGATTTTGTTCAAGATTTCAAGCAAATCTACAATTTTGGAGCAAAGTTTATACCAATTTCTATTTTCTAGCTCACAAAGGGCCGCGGTGGCCTGGTGGTAAGGTCTCGGCTCGTGAGGCGTAGGGTTTCAGGTTTGAGATCCGATTCCACCAAAGAACCGTCGTGTAAGGGGATCTGGTGCACGTTAAATCTGTCATGCCAAACATCCACCCGCTGGTGTGGTGTGGGGAGCAGGGTGCCAGCTCAGGTGTCATCCTCGTCATCTGACCGCGGTTCAAAATGGCGAGGTCCGTCCCAAAATAGCCCTAGTGTTGCTTTACAACGGGACGTTAATATAACTAAACTTCTAGCTCACAACATTTTTTTTTAGTTATCATGTTTAGTTGTATAATTCCAAAAAAAAAATGTGTTTTTCGAACTTAAAATCTCATGTAAAAATCTCAAATTTGAATGGCTCGACAATTGCAGCATTTTTTTTCTTTGTATATATATTTGATATGAAAATGTAAAAAAGTTAAATTAATATAGTCGCAACGCACACGAATATGAATGCTACGACCAACACAATGAAAAGTATTACTGTAAAATATATTTAAAATATTTTTAAAATTTATTAAAATTAAAGAAACCAGCATGAGTGTTCTTCTCAAAACTTTCTTGCTTCCTCTCTAATAAACTTGTCATAGCAGAGAGCGTCTTACATGGCACTGGCACAAAATACGAAATATTAACTTTTGGAGTGAATTTAAGATTTTTTATGGATCTATCGTGTCATCCTTGGCGAGTTATTTGGCGATTAATCTCTGCCATATGTTAATAATAACCAAAATTCGAATTCGTGTTTTAGACACGTTTTTTTTTTTTTTTACCGACTGAAAACAAAAGTTGCACAAAACTGCACTTGCAGTCACAAAATCCCAGACTAAATTTGATATGTTTAAGTCATTGCGTTTTTGAATTAACGCAATTACATGCTTCTCAGAGTACAGACGGACAGACGGTCAAATCGTTTTTGGATTTGGCAGGTGTTCTAAACTATAGATGTTAAATTTGTGTACCAAATTTTATCTATCTAGCTCTCTTCCTTTTGTAATTACAGTGTTAATTTATGTCCGAACAGCCGGGAAGACGGACTAACTGAAAGCATTTTTTAGTTATCTTTGTCGGAGACTGACAGACGGATGGACATTTTTTAATAAGCCCTTATTCGAACACGGGGAGGTGTAGAATGTGGAGATTTGTCAAAATCTCGAGTTTGAATTCTTTTACAATTAAAATATTTTCTCTATACTACGTATACGAGAAAGTAAAAAATGTGTTTTAGAACAAAATTAACATCATTCAAACATATCTAGATTTTGAAAAAAAAAATTTTTTTTGAGCGTTAATATTCTCCAAAATCACAAATAAAAGATGTAAATTATGGACTGATTTTTAGTTGAAACCCTCTCTCGTATTAAGCTCTAACTACTCATAAAACTACTACTTACCAAATTACCAATTCATTCAGCGATCTGCCCTGTATAGAGTTGTAAGCGTTTACTACAACACTCATAACGCATCACGCATGCGCAGATATTATACCAATCTATAAACATTATTACATTAAAAACATAAATGATAATTAAGTAGTATAACTAATCGCTGCGTAAATAATTGAATCGCTGTGTACCGAATGGAGGCAAAAGTTTATCTGCTTCAAATGGCTTCAATACTACTAATACAGACCCATATTTAAATTCTAAACATTTTTAACCACTATTTATCCCTTACTAATTCCATATTTCTCAAAACAGTAGACTAACTTTTCGCGCCTCCAAACTATTAGCATAATTTCGAAGAATGGAACAAAAAGTTTTCTCGATTTAAATCGGTGGATAATTACACAAACTTCCAGGAATAGATATCCGATTCTATTTTGAGAAGAGTGTCGGTTCGTGGAGGGGAAAGTAATTCGATGACACTTCTGGAGTAAAAATGGTTAAAGTGACGAGTGGTTTATAAAATGGATCCCCTTTTTAGCATACAATTAAGAGTCTGTAACGTGGATTTCTAAAGAGTTGTGATTTGTAATGAATTCTTTCAAATATATGGAAACACAATTAGCGAATCAGAAGGTTGTTAAAGACTGTTTGTATGAAACATTTGTAAAAAAGAATTATGAAATCTATTAGAATCTAAAAATTATAGCATAATAGGAACAAAGACTTTTAGAAAAAAAAGAGTGGGGGCGTATCCTGTGTGTATGTCACTATTTAAGTGCATATAAGACCAAAAATTAGAAATAAATATCAAGTTAAAATTTCAAAAAAATGAATTAAATGGAATAAAAAGGAGGAAATGATGAATCTGATCTGAAGAATTGATCAAAGGTCACTCTCAGGCCGGCATTCAAGCCAGGGATTTTTTTCTGTGAAGGGTCTGACTTTCGTCCAAGTATTGATGCCTCGTAACCCTACGGCAGTGTTTCCAAAACTTTTGACATATGTGTACCCCTTCTATAATTTTCGTAACGCTAAGTACCCCTAGTAAAAAAAAAATGGATGTATTCTAATAACAATCAAAAATATTTTTCTTTTTTTTGTGACATACACAAAATAATAAGAAAAGAGAAATAAAATTATTCATAATAAAATATAAATAAAAGTTATATTGCAAGTAACATTTGTTTGGATCAATGAGGCGGATGAAATTGTTTGTGCTGAGATGACAGATCGTCATAATTTGGCTCCTTGTTTGTTAATTTTAATCTGAGATGCGGTTCCACGTCCAGCAGTCTGTTCCTTTTTTTCGACTTAATCTCTACAAATGCTGATAAAGCAACTTCACATAAATATGAAGTTGGAAAAGGCAAGATGTGTTTCAGAACTTTTTCTGCTAAGACCGGATGCACATGTTGCATTTGTAACCAGAATGAAGTTACTGCACTCTCCCTGTGTTTAATTTTCTAAAATCCGTCTGAAGCCAATTCCAACAATGGCTCTTCTTCTGCATGCATCAAATCTTCTGGCATGGATGTTGTGTCAATGTTAAACGGATCTCTTATCCATTCAATATTTTTGTTTAAATCAGGGAAATAGAGCTTCAAGCCCACTTTCAAACTCTCCAAATACTGCGTTATGCATTTCAGAGTATCAATTTTAGTAGTTGAACTTGTTATAAACTCATGAAGAGAGGGAAACGAGTCTACTTCTCCACTTCCAACTCTAATTTAGTTTTGAAATGGCAGTGTTTACTTTATCTTGAACGTGAAACAATGAAATTTCTTGGCCTTGTAAAGATAAGTTGAGACAATATAAAACAGTTTTTACAGACAATATAAACAACTTTACAAAACCATTTCCAGTCATGTAAACAATTTCTCAACTCGAAACTATCATTAAGAAAACATTGAAGTTCAAGTCTAAGTTCAAACAATCTATTCAGGACTTTTCCTCGCCTCAGTTGTACCCCCATTGAACTCATATTGTACCCCTGGGGGAACGCGTACCACACTTTGGGAAACACTACCCTAGGGGATCAATACTTTGACGAATGTATCTTCTCTTTAATAGTTTTTGACTCAGGAAATATTTATTTTATAAATCAGTTTCATGTATATTCCTTTCATTTTATGGTTTGTAGTTTCTTAAAAGATAGAAAACTTATTTTCGTTAAAAACATAGTTCAAACAAATTCATAAAAGCTTGAGAATTTGAAAATAATACTTTAAAGAAATACAAATACATTGAAAATCATATCAAAGAACATTCAAGCCTTTCTTAAAAAATGAAACAACATTATAAATGATATTATAATAACCATTTATTTCGAGTGTTTCTATTAGTTCCCTAAACATTGGAGACTTTATTATGTGTGTGTGTGTGTGTGTGTGTGTGTGTGTGTGTGTTTTGTTTTATTAGCGTACTATCACTTAGTACACTAATAAAAAACCGTTTATAAAGACTTTTTATTTTCATTATTATCCCTATTTTTTTGCTCGTATAAAGGGATTAGTCATGCTAGAATCTTTGGTTTGATTCTCATATTCAACTCTTCAATCAGAATTAACATTTAGTTTAGTTTGTTTAATTATAACAGCGTCCCGTTTCCACAGCATCCCTAGGGCTATTTTGGGATAGATCTCATAATTTTTAAGTGTTACTTTAAAATGGGACGTTAATATAACTAAATTAAATTAAACTAAACTAAAATTCATAATTTTAAATCCAGGACAGACGACGAGGACGACACCACAGCTGGCACTCCCTCTCCAGATTTCCATATAGCACCAATGGGAGGCTCCCGGCATTAGATTTAGCGTACACTAAGCTTGCATGCACGGCGAACTTTTGATGGAATGGGCTCTCCTTCTAAAACGGAAATCTGTCAAAAATTTCAGTTTGGATTGTTGCGTTTGGATATATGATTTATTCTATTTTCACTTATCGATAAATAATTCACATTTAAAGAAGATTCACTTGATTTAACTTTTTTGTATCTTCAGGAGCTTGATAAATTCGGAAGAATTCTTTTCTACAATTTCATTATATTAAAAATTATTCACAAAATGACCGATGCAAAAGAATAAACCTACAGAAACCAACAGGTGTTATCTACATTCAAACTCACGAATAAAGATCTAAGAACAAATATAACACACACTAAGAATAAAGATAACACACACTCACCCCATCCACAAAAAAATTAGGAATCTTGGGCAAAGTTGTGAAAACCACAAGTGCTCATATCTTTATTTTTCAAAATTTTGCTCGTGAGCATTTTCTGCTTCTTAATGTAGTGAAGAAAAGTTATTATGCATTTTGGACAACTTTTTCAATCGATTGAAATCAAAATTTGATTCAGAACTACAATTTTAGGTAATGCTATCAAGGCAAATATCATATAACAAATTTCATATATCAAGCTCATTGGGTTTTGTTTTATCGTGTCCACTTGCATTCAGATAAACAAATTTCCTGTGAATAG
The DNA here is from genome assembly GCF_947563725.1 of Argiope bruennichi. NCBI lineage: Eukaryota > Metazoa > Arthropoda > Arachnida > Araneae > Araneidae > Argiope > Argiope bruennichi. Next base: position 22,020,194 of record NC_079154.1, on the reverse strand, counting down.
TTTTCACTCCTAAGTTGAAGAAAATCTACAAATTTGTCGTAAAGACCACACATACTAAATTTCACCCATCTAGCTCAAGGTATTATCTAGTAATCATACTAGATAATACCTTTAGCAAACACGTAATATTTTTCTAAAAATGGTGCAAAATTTCTAGATTTTTATAAAATTATGAGATCAAATTTGCATATTTTCTCTTTGTACATGGAAACTTTAAAAAAAAAAAAAAAAAAAAAAAAAACCACCGAATATCTTTGCATTTTATAAGAGTGTAACTTCCTAATGTCCTTTCAGAAAAAAAAAGATGCTTTTCTATTTTGCTAAAGATAAATAAATATAATATCGAAAATAAACTTTATTTGCAATCGAATCAAAACATTTTTCGTAACAAAGTAAAACCTTGGATTATCATTTTCTTCTTTTTCTAAAATGGTTTTCGAATACTTCGAATCCGAAATTATGATAGGTTTCTTCCAAGAAACCGAGCAATGCTAATTTAATAATTACTTTCAAAACATTTTAATTAACCACATTATATAATTTCAAGCGAACCGCATTAGAAATGAATACATCTTTTAATTACAACATGTAACCGCTTGTTATGAAAGGAATATGAAGCCTAAAAATTGTAGAAAACAGCTAAGAAAAATCTGGTAGCTTGTTTTTCCAAAATATTAAAACATTTTGGAAAATATTAAATACTATATATTAATACCAAATAAATATACTTTGGAAAATAATAATACTTAAATAAATATATAAAATATTAATCAAAGTATTAAAATTTCTTAATTTTTAATTAAAAACTGAAGTTGTTAATAATAATTTAAGGTGTCCTATTTTTGAAAAACATTTAATTAAAGATTCTTAGATTAACGAATTAATGGAAATTTAAAATTTAGCTCAGAAGTTAATCGTTTGCTCTGAGAAAAATAGTTCGATGCATAATTATTCACCTAATATATAGATTTATTCGGAAAATAAATATATATATTTAAATTTTCCCGAAAAATTAATCTAAATCTTCTTACTACTCTGTAGACAATTTTAATCATCAAAATTTAAAAAAATTTAAAGAGATAATTAAAATTTAAATTTAAAAAATAACTTTAATAAGACGTCAAAATGATGCACCGTCTTGCATGGTGTCTGAGAGGAGCCATTCCGATTGAAAAGGGTTAAAAGATTTGAAAAATATACTTTTCAAAAATAGTTTTCATTATAATCATTTATATTTGCTTCATTAGCACATTCTCGAACACGAAATATAATGAAAGTACTAGGGATCACCCCACCCCCTGCTTGTTCCGTTAGTTCTTGTGTTTACTTATATTCGAACAACCAGACAGTTGGACTTCCTCTGAACAAATTTCGTTCAAAATTGAATAGAAATATGCAAATTTGTTGCAAAGATCATTTGCCAAATTTGAACCGTCTAGTTCAATGCGTCTTTGAATTATTTTTATCACATACATACATACAGACGGACGGACAGATATTTTCCAAAAATGCGTTTTTCAAACTCATGGAGGTCTAAAACGTGGAGATGCGTAGAAAATCTGAAGTTTGAATTTATTGATGATTGCAATATTTTCTCTATACTAGATACACAAGAAAGTGAAAAAAAATTATAAATATAAATATTACTACAAATAAAGTTGAATTATTTAAATTGAATGAAATGGTAACAATAATTTATTACCAATTACTAAAATCTGAATCATTAAATTTTAAAAATAAAATTTTCTGGTTGGAGAGAAATATATATGTAAATATTAGAAAGTAAAAATACATAATTCTAACATTATTGCGGATTTGATGTTCTTTAATTACTACTGATCAACAAAAAAGAATCCACATATCTTTCTGCTGAACAAAGTTCGAACCAAAATGTCCGGGATAGAGCTTGCCTACACTAAAAATATCCAATAACTTCTCTACTGACCACATGACAAAAGCAGTGAGGACGTTTTCTTTAACATTTTTAAGGCAGATTATTAAAATACAAGCTCTCCTTTTGGAGTTCTAACCGACAACTAGTAAATTACAAAAAAAGCAATATAAATAATAATCCCTTCTGGCGCCACCAGACCGGAAATGAACAGATGCATCATATATATATATATATAAAAAGCAAATTAAAAAAAATTAATTACAGGAAACTACGAAAAAAAATCAAGTTTGTTCGTTTCCCGTTGCAACAAACATGTTTCACATTGAAAATTGAATACAGGGTTTTTTCATTTTTTACTTTCTCTATACGAGTATAGAAAAGTAGTATAGAAAAAGTATATAAATCGTTTGGAACTCGAGATTTTGACAAGTCTCCACATTTTAGACTTCCATTTCGACAAACATATTTTTTTTTAAATATCCATCTGTCTATCTGTGACAAAGATAATTCAAAAACGCATTCATCTATACGAGTGAAATTTGGTATACGATCTTTACACCAAATTTGCAGATTTCTATCAAATTTTGAATAAAATCTGTTCAGAGGAAATCCTTCTGTCGGTCTTTTCGAATATAAGTTGGTGACTACAAAGCGAAGACAGCTAGATGGATAAGAATCGGTACACAGATTTAACATCCATAGTCTAGACACCTTTCACATTTTGAGCCAAATCCAACTACGGGTTGACTGAGTGTTGATATGTCATTTCAGAAACAAGCAAAAACGATAAATGAAAAACGCATTGGCTTAAATATATCAAATGTGGCATGGGATTTTGTGACTACATGTGCAGTTCGGTGTCAACAATAAATCTGATTTTTAGATTCTAATAACCTCGTGCCAGGGATAAATCGCCAAATAACTCGCCAAGGTTGACACGATAGATTCAGTAAAAATGCCAAACTCACGCCAAAAGTTCACGCCAATATTTCGTAACCATTATACGCCAATACCATGTAAGGCGTTCTTTGACATGACACATTTATTAGAGAGTATGCAAGAAAGTTTTATGGAGACCACTACCACTGGTTTGATAAGATGTATTTCATCAAAATGGGTCTGTATAATGTTAACAACATTGAAATAATCGTCAAAGATAGAGGGTGTTATTAAAATTAATTAAACCAAAGTCATTCACCTTTGTATTCTGCCTTATCACCAAACGATACCTTAAATTTCATTATAATGGTACTATTTTAAGTTATGCTTCAGCAATAATGATAGTTAATTAATGATAGTTAGTTAAGGAATGATTAGCTACACTTCAAATGGGCGTTGCTCCTGTAGTTCGGAAACTATTTCGTTCATTTCAACTAGACCTTGACTTCTCGTTTTCCACTACTTCGAATTATAATAGAAACTGTTCCACTTAAACTTGGTTTTTGTATAATCCAACTCGAAAAAAATAGTAATGTATTTGTTTGTTTGTTTGTTTGAATGAGGGGGATTTAGGGATTTTTAGCTACAAAGGCTGTCATCCCAGCGTTCAACAATATCTTCAATCAATAAATGTCAAAAAATTTCAAGTGTTGAAGTAAAATATGGAGAGACAGTTTATCTGCAAATGCTTTGCTCGTGAGTTGTTTAAAATTACAGGTTGAAAGAGAGTTGAGGCCCAACTTCGATCAGAGGCAACGTCTGATGCTTGAGTATTTTCGGCAGTGCAGTAAGATATGATCCAAATTATTCAAAGATTGGCATGTTTCGCAATTTGGTCGATTCGACAGGTTAAAACGATGTAGAAGGCCAGGTGTAATGAGTGTTTTGGTAGATATTCTAGCGCAAATGATGTCTTCTCTTCTATTTCTTGTCCATTTAGCAATATTTTTTATGTCTGGAATTTCACCAAGAATTTCATAATATTTGCTCTGTCTATAGCTGTCTGTTGTTTTTCTTTTTGAGATTTGTTTGATGCGTGAGATGATGTCTTCCGATGCGATCCATTCAATGCATGGGCTGATTTCAGTAACTGATTTTGCGATCAAGTCCGCTTTTTCATTCCATAAAATTGTCGAATGCCCTGGGATCCATAGAAAAGTAATATGTTGGTTAATCTGAGATTTTTCCACAATTTTGGCCACAATTTTATGAATAATGGATGGGGATTTATATGAAAATTTTTGAAGTGCTGTAAGAACTGAAAGACTATCTGTAAGAAGAAGTAAATGTTTCTCAGGAACGGAAAGATAGTCCAGAGCCTGGCAAATTGCAAGAGCTTCAGCTGTAAAAATTGAATTGATGTTGTGGGTTCGAAAAGCAATTGAGACAGATCCGAAATGCCGGCGATTGAAGTTAAGTTTTGCGATTTCGATGCATCAGTTGCGATAATGAAACACTGTTTGAAGTCCTTTTGAAGCGTTTCTTGAAAACTGCCATTAATAGCTGAGTGTGGGAGAGATTTGTTTTGAAAAGGGTATTTTGAAATAATAATACTGCAATTTTCTCTTGGAAGTTGCAAAAAATGTTGATCAGAAATAATGCGATTCCAATTAATGTTTAGATCAGAAAAAATTTTATCCAGAAAAATTTTGTCCTGTTCAATAAGAGCAAGATTGAAATGTTCTAAATCTAAATTGTAGATGGCGGAGAAGGAACTGATAGAAATCTGCTTAATGAGAAATTGTAAGGATAAACATTTTATTTTTTCACTGAGAATTTCCTGATTGGAAATGTAAAGGAGAGCTTTATTTGGTGTCCACATAGTAATGTATGATATTTTCCACAGAGGCATGTAAGCAATTCAAACGTGCGAGCTATTGCCAAATGCCGATGAATAAATTCGAACTAAATTAAATGTAAATATTAAAATATGACGACAAAATGAAGCTTTGTGTACATATAGATTGTAATCGTCAAAAATTAAAGCTCGAGATTTTGACGAAACTTCACTTTTCAGACCACCCCGAATTCGAAAAGCACACTTTTGGTATTATATCTGTCCATCTTCTAGCTCAACAAGTAATATATAAAAGAATTTTTAAGTCAATTCCTACTTAGGTCAACATTTTTTTTATTTTAGTTATTTTTTATTAAATAATTACAATTAATATGAATATGTATATACATATGACAGAATTACAATATTAAGTGGCAAAATAGCTTAGCTTAAGCGACATGGCAACGGATTTGGCGACTTTGGCGACCAAATAGAAATTATTGGACAAAATTAATTAATTAAATAATATTTAAAAAAATTATATTAACATCAAGTGTCATCCACAACAAGTTTTAAAAAATGTATTTGAACTTGAGTGGATGAATAAAAAGTATTTTATTAACGATTGAAAATTTGAACAAGATATATAAATATACATAGGGAGAGTGTGAACTAATTAGAGGAAATGAAAAACGATTTGAACTAGACGAATGAACTTTGGTATATGGAATTTAGACAAATTTGTAGATTTTTGACACATTTTGAAAGAAATGCATTCATAGGAAGTTTATCTGTCTGGCTGCTCGAGTGCAAATGAACTAAATAAATAATAAAAGAAACATAAAGAGCTGTTTATAAAATTTGGTACACAGGTTTAGCAATTAAAATTTAAGTTCTTCTCAAATTTTGAACTGAATCCGTTAAAGGACCGACCTCTGTACTTACGTATGCATTTAAACTCAATAATAACTCATAAATAGAATGATTTAAATCAATGAAATTTGCAATGTTTATATGTAATTATAACTGTAGTTCCATGCCAAATTTTAGTAATGTGGCGAATTGATATGAGCGAGGATAGAACCTGGGACCTTGTGGTTTGCAACCCAGTAACATGACCACAATACAAAAGCAATTGCTCGTGTTTCGTGGCTGTTAACTGACTTATAAGCTTTCACCACAGTAACAATCGGTCAGGGGAAAAGGCATCCACAATGCATATTCGCAAATTAGAAGCAGTAAGCATGTTAGATTCATGTCAAAAATTTATATTTCTTACCTAATGCACGTTAATTTCATGCAAGGCATTAGCGGGTTTACCTAATATTCACAATTTTATGCTGGGGGAGGGAAATAATCTCTTTATAAAAAGGTAAGCGAGAAAGCTTCCTGGAGACCACTCCCGATGGATTTTTTTTTCATTCGTCGCTCTTCTACAGATAGGTTTGTTCTTCTACTGGTCGTTCTTTAACAGGTGGTTTCGCTTTTTATTTCTTATTCTCCTTTTTTTGTGCATTCAATCTATTATTTCCTTTCTGTTCTACACTTTGATGGAATAGGTCGCTTTCTGCAACTTAATGCAATTCTAGTGACTTCCTGTAATATATACTCTATGTTCAATATTCTATTTCGTTTGAATTTTATCGTAGAGCAAATTATTTAAACACTGGAAAAATAATTCGTTACTTTGCAAATAAGTACATCTACTTGAATCATTTACTTACCGGTAAAAAATTACAGAAAATATGTACATTGAAATTTCCATTTAGAATAATATGATAATATTTGAATTTTCATTGGCTGAAACGGTTCTTCAAAATTTCGATACTACTTTTAATTAAAAAAAGTCGAATTTTTTACTTTCTTCTTCAGTATCTTTGGACCATATTATTATAAGTCATATGACTGATTCTCCGAAGGCACACGGATAAAGAAAACTGAATGACCGGACCGCCGCAACAGCAGCACTGGCGGGAACTGTGGTTGAGTCTTAAGATCCATCACCGGCCACGGTACAACCCTCCCCGAAGGAAGTACGTCCCCTCATCGATGGGAGGAGCCAGATGCCTCACCTTTTTGTGTACCGTCCAGAGTGGTGAGATCCAACCACCATACCGAAAGAATCTCATCCTCTTTTCGAGGTGGCCCCCTGGGGGTTACCCATATTATTGTAAACAATTTATCATTTTTACATTACTATGGAATTCATAAAATAAGCTTTTTAGTTAAACTAATTATATAGCTGATTTTTTTTCCTCTCAATAATTTTTTAAAAATATTTTAAGCATATTTGCAACAATACTTATGATCGTTTTAATTCCTGAAATTTATACTTACTGTCGTAGCTATGACATTAAATGCATTTTATTTGCTCATTATCGCTGCTAAATATTACGAATACTTTTTTAATAAAATTAAAGATGAGCTAATGAAGCCTAAGACATTATCACACCACAATGCTTCAGACGAGACGATTGAATATTTTTTTTATTTTGTTGAAACACGAGAAGTGTCGCGATTTTGTTATATATATAGAGAGAGAAAAACCATGACCCAGTCCCCAAACGTGCCAGAATGCCTTACCAATGAATGCGGTGTCGAAAGAGATTCGCGACGAGTCGACCGAAAGCAACCTCCCGATCCAGCTGAAAAAATCTTCCCCAATCTGCTCCAGACCTGCCGGACTCCAGACGGCCCGGACCGGTTCCGGATTAATTTCCGGCTCTCCCGGATGATGTAACACTCAAGGTGAGACACGCAGGCATCTCTGGATTCGCGGATGATGCAAAGGGGTCCGGGTCTTGCTCTTTTTTGGTCTGCCATGAATGGAGAGAATATCCACGCCTTCTGGTGACAAAATAGGCGGGAATTCCTTTCACGCAAAAAGGGAGATCCGTCGGTTGTGGTAGATTTATTTGTTGTGGCCGTCCACTTAGCTTTATGCTTTTTGAAAGTACCGTTTTACTCTGCTTTTGCATTTTCTGCTTCCGCTTTTGCAACAAGAGTACTCGTGTTGTAATGGGTGGGAAAGCGTGAATCGGGGGAAATGTTAATGTAGTAAAGTAAGCGTGTGACTTAATGTGTGTATGTATGTATGTGCTTGTGTCTTTGCGTGTGTTTGTACCTTTGTATTTTGTGCATGTGCTTGTGGATCTTTTTGTGTGTACGTATGTGTGTGTGTGTTGTGTGTGTGTATGTATGTGTGTCTTTGTGTGTGTTTGTACCTTTGTATTTTGTGCATGTGCTTGTGGATCTTTGTGTGTGTGAGAGAGAGTGTGTATGTATGTGTGTGTCTTAGTGTGTGCGTCTTTATGTGTGTTTGTAGCTTTCGATTTTGTGCATGTGCTTGTGTATCTGTGTGTGTTTCTTAGTGTTTATGTATGTGACACTAAGTGTGTGTATTTGTGAGTGTTTGTACCTTTGTATTTTGTGCATGTGCTTTTGTATCTTTATGTGAGTGTCTATGTATGTGTGTGTCTTAGTGTGTGTGTATGTGTATGTGTCTTTGTGTGTGTTTGTACCTTTGTATTTTGTGCATGTGCTTGTGGATCTTTTTGTGTGTACGTGTGTGTGTGTGTGTTGTGTGTGTGTATGTATGTGTGTCTTTGTGTGTGTTTGTACCTTTGTATTTTGTGCATGTGCTTGTGTATCTTTGTGTGTGTGAGAGAGAGTGTGTATGTATGTGTGTGTCTTAGTGTGTGCGTCTTTATGTGTGTTTGTAGCTTTCGATTTTGTGCATGTGCTTGTGTATCTTTGTGTGTTTGTGTGTGTGTGTGTGTTTCTTAGTGTTTATGTATGTGACACTAAGTGTGTGTATTTGTGCGTGTTTGTACCTTTGTATTTTGTGCATGTGCTTTTGTATCTTTATGTGAGTGTCTATGTATGTGTGTGTCTTAGTGTGTGTGTATGTGTATGTGTCTTTGTGTGTGTTTGTACCTTTGTATTTTGTGCATGTGCTTGTGTATCTTTGTGGGAGTGTTTATGTATGTGCGTGTGTATTTGTGCGTGTTTGTACCTTTGTATTTTGTGCATGTGCTTTTGTATCTTTATGTGAGTGTCTATGTATGTGTGTGTCTTAGTGTGTGTGTATGTGTGTGTGTCTTTGTGTGTGTTTGTACCTTTGTATTTTGTGCATGTGCTTGTGGATCTTTTTGTGTGTACGCGTGTGTGTGTGTGTTGTGTGTGTGTATGTATGTGTGTCTTTGTGTGTGTTTGTACCTTTGTATTTTGTGCATGTGCTTGTGGATCTTTGTGTGTGTGAGAGAGAGTGTGTATGTATGTGTGTGTCTTAGTGTGTGCGTCTTTATGTGTGTTTGTAGCTTTCGATTTTGTGCATGTGCTTGTGTATCTTTGTGTGTTTGTGTGTGTGTGTGTTTCTTAGTGTTTATGTATGTGACACTAAGTGTGTGTATTTGTGAGTGTTTGTACCTTTGTATTTTGTGCATGTGCTTTTGTATCTTTATGTGAGTGTCTATGTATGTGTGTGTCTTAGTGTGTGTGTGTATGTGTATGTGTCTTTGTGTGTGTTTGTACCTTTGTATTTTGTGCATGTGCTTGTGTATCTTTGTGGGAGTGTTTATGTATGTGCGTGTGTATTTGTGCGTGTTTGTACCTTTGTATTTTGTGCATGTGCTTGTGTATCTTTGTGTGAGTGTGTATGTATGTGTGTGTCTTAGTGTGTGTGTATGTGTGTATGTCTTTGTGTGTGTTTGTACCTTTGTATTTTGTGCATGTGCTTGTGTATCTTTGTGTGTGTGTGTGTGTCTTAGTATGTGCGTATGTGTGTGTGTGTGTTTGTAGCTTTTTATTTTGTGCATGTGCTTGTGTATCTCTCTCTCTGTGTGTGTGTGTGTGTGTGTGTGTCTTAGTGTGCGTGTTTGTACCTTTGTATATTGTGCATGTGCTTGTGTATCTTTGTGTGAGTGTGTATGTATGTGTGTGTCTTAGTGTGTGTGTGTATGTGTGTGTGTGTGTGTGTGTGCCTTTATGTTTGATCATGCGCTTGCGTGTCTGTGTGTTATTGGTAAAAATTTTCATTAAAAAAGTTAACAGTTTTACAAATGTGTCTCTATTTCTCTTAATAATAAAGCAGATTGCACGTGTTTGTGTGCATACGCTTGAGCTTGGATATGGGTAGATGTGTATTGTGAGGCTGTGTATTGGAGCTGTACGATGGAGATCATGAAGCCCAGAGCTGCCAAATTTGTCATAGATAGAGTGAGGAAAGGAATGTGTATCTCTAAGAGTTTTTCTTTTCTTTTTTTGGAATTTTAAATAATTAAAAATTATAGGCGTTTTACCATTATATGTCCCATTAATATTACTGCACTAAACTACTTTTTTGTGATTAAACAAACTTTAGTTTCATCTATACCAATTTCATTTATTTGCGTCTTCTTTCTGGATTTGGATATTTAAAAAATGACGCAATAGATTTCATTAATACAATGAAGTTTCAATACTGAAATCTGTACTTTACTTTCATTGTTGAAAATGAAAGAAAAAAATTTCATAACTTCATATTATCTGTATAAATTATATGACTAATTGGAAAGTATTAATAAATATTTAAAGAAGTTTTTTTATTCGAAATAAATAGGTAATTCAAATAACAGAATCGTCAATAGTAAATGAATTGAAAGCAACTAAAAATGAAGCATCAGGCGATAATAGAATTTTCAGAATATAATGATTTAAAACTGTACAAGAGACAGAAAATGTTTACATTTTTAAAACTAAAAATATGTTTACTTAATAAATATATGTTTACTTAATAAATATTGGCATTATAACATTTTACAAAAAAATAAAATTCATTCTTCAAAGATTAAAAATGTTCGACAGATGGAAAATTGAAAATTAATATTTTAGACAATTTAAATTAACCAAAAATTTCGGAGCCTCGTGAAAGATTGTTAATAAATCGTTTGGAAATTAAAATTATTTTTCGATTTTTTTTCTCAAATAAATTTGTATATGGCCTTCATTTAAGTTAAACCATTACAACCCAATCAATTTTAATCATGAAACTGATCAATTTAAGTCATATACTGACTCAAAAAACAATTAAATTTTTTTATTTAAAAGCATAGTTAATTTCAAAAACAAAAGAATTCTTAGATGAACTTCTAAATACAAGAAAACCTTTATACTTTTAAGAATTGTTTGCTTTCCGGCAGAAAATGTTTTTAGAGTTGAGATATTTAAGTTGGCAGAAGGAATTAAATTTATCTCTTTTTGTTATTGTCTTTATCGCTCCAGGTTATCAAAGAGCATAAAATTAAGCAAAAATATAAATAAAAAGTTACAAGTAAAACTGCCGTTAAATTTAAATACAGAATCCAAAATTTCACTACATTCAAAAAAGGACTTAATTCCATAAATATTCTTCAAACTTTAAGTCTAAAACTAAAATTTCATCAAAACCTCAAAACCAAATTTTTTTATTATGATGATATGTTCACTTTGTATATTTCTTTTACCAGAAAATAAAAATTCACAAAATAACCTTAATCAACATCGATAAATTGATATATTTTAGGCACAACAGATAATTTTACATAACTTTTAAAATTTCCTAAAGAATCTACTAATATTTATTTTACTTTTTTAGCGTAATTTAATATTAGGTAAGTTTTTCGTACCAAATGCTATTGTCTAACAAATCCGTTAAACTTTTTCTCATAAAAATTATTACTTATTTTTATATATATGTTCTTAGAATAAAAATGACAATTTCATTGATGTAATTTCCATAATGCTTAGCTGTAATATTTCTAAACATTTCGAGCTTATTAAAATGTGTTACAAATTATTCTAAACTTAATGAATTAAAATTATCTTTAATATCTTTTTCAAACTTCGTAAACATTTCGGAGAAAATTGATGGTACAAAATCATGAATAGACGAAGTAATTATCATCTAAAATTATGCAAATTTGCCATCGTCGTAGTATAAAAGGCCGTCTTCCATTAATGGCTCATTGTTCAAGAAACATTAGCTAGACTCTAAAGTTTTTAAAAAAATAAATTGGCACAGCGTGGCGTAATTTCCGAGAACTGTTAAAGAAAGGCCCTTGGTATATATTAAAAGAAAAGGGGTGTATCGTTGGTGTTCTGCTCAAAGTGATCAAGTCAAAAGAGGAAAAGGAAGAAAAGCTAGTCATTGTGATTTTAAGGAAATATAGTGAGAATTTGATTATTTTAGAAAATATCGAATATTTTCTTTAATTTAAATGTTCTTAATTTTTTGAATCGTTATCTTTGTAACATTTTATATTCTATTTCGAAGCTCATTCTTTGAGAGGTTGCTTTCGTTTTATATTATTATAATATTCATTTCAATGCTATTTTACAACTTTAAATGCTATTTTCTTAAACCCTTAGTTTTAGTAAACATTATGAAAAACTTCATGATTTAAATTCTAATGCCTATGTTTTATTCAAATTTAGTACATTTATTTTAAATTGAATTCTGTAGTTCCTGAATAACAGAATAAGCTATCTGTTCATTTAAAAAATTATATTTGTTTTAATACTTTATAATATAAATAAATGAAAAAATTTTTCAGTGGAAGCCTAGTATTCATAAACTGGATCGAAATACCGCTTGTTTATTAGTTCAGGAATTTAATTATATGTTTCTTATCTTCTTTTTAACGAATCATTTGATAAACTTTTAAATTTAAAAACTTTCACTTTTTACCCAAATTTTTTTTTCAATATTCAATTACTTTGAATTTTTAACTATTCAATTTTCAAATTGCTTGTAATATTTTGTATTAATGTTATTTCACTTTCTGGTTCCTCATGAAAAGGAGAAAATAATAAAAAGGGTCTTTCTTTTTAAGTTTTCAATCATGGATTATATTGAGAGATTAAGAATTTGATGAAATATGAAAAACGATTGAATTTCATTACAACATGAATTCAATGAAACGATTTCGTTACATTGAAACGATGAAACATGAAGAAAACGATTTGAATTTCAATACAACAATAAAATCTAATGACAAAAAAATATGCAAAAATATTTTTTTAATGCAATTGCCAAAATTTAATATCAGCTGCATTACTATTAAATTATTATTATTAAAAGGATATTTTTTTAAATTCTGTAATCGTGAAAAAATTAGTCTTACTCAATAAAATTCTTGTAAATATCTTGAAAGAAATAATTTTTCCCTTTATTTTTATTAAATTAAAATTATAATTAGGATTTTTTTAAAATATCCCTCCGAGGTGCATATTTTCACTCTCCGAGATATATCTGTGCCAAATTTTATTGCTGTCAAACAATCTGAGCTATATAGTGCTAACACACACACATTTTCCTCTATTATTAAAAGAAATTTCTTAAACAAAAATGTAAATTAGATAGGTTACAACCTGAGGAAAGCATTTCTTTAAGATACAAGTATTATAACAAAGTGAGAAAGTGGAAGAGCGTGTAAAAACAGGATTTTAAAAAAAAAATTTAAAAACCTATTGATAAAGAATAATTGATATATTTACTAAACATGAATGATTGAATTAAATGAATGAATGGCGACGACGTGATGAGTGTTTCGGAGGAGCACCTGGACTCAATGGTCCTTCATCTCCAAAACCTTATAACTTTTAAAATTTGACCAGAGATTTATGATCTGAGCCTAGATATTTAACTGCCTGAATAACTATTGATCTGTAAAGGAATTTTTTTTATTTAAAAAAAAAGAAAAGGAAAATAGATGGATAATATACATAATAATATCAATGAATGAATGTTGCTTGTAACAACATGAAAGTGGTTTAAAAAGTAATTATTAAACATTTTTGAAACCATTACTAGGAAGAGATCGTTCACACTAACATAATGAAATTTAACAGTAAATCATATATTTTTGCAGGAGATAAAAGGGAGAAGTATGATTTTTATGCAAGTGCAGACAGTAAAAAGAGCCAAAACTTTGCTTTTCCTATTTTTAATGCCAATGTCAAATGCCACCGTCGCAATCGAGGATATACGTTTTTTTCCAACAACTCAGACAGGCTTCAAAAGCAACCGTTCAACTGAAGGTTTCGATGCAAATTCGAAATCCCAGATCTGTGTCTGACGACCTTGGAGTTCTTTTCGAAAAAAATGTTTTCGTGAACTTGACGAGTCAGCCAAAAATGCACCAACTTTGCGAGCTCAGACGGTCTGAGTGAAGGATGATTGTCGTCTCAGAATGCCAGAAAACACATTTCTGCCCAGAAAATGGAGACGACCCCCCGAATGCAATGAAAATGACCCTCGATAAACAAATCTTTTTCGACAGAAATCCGATTTCCTTAACTAAAATCATAGAATTAGTTAAAGCATATGAGTCCGCAAGTATTATCCGTAAAATACAGCATCACAAATAATATAATTGCCTCGAAAAGGCAAGTTCATGAAAATGAGTTTCCTAAAAATAGCTCGAATTCTCCTTAATTTATTTTTGTATTATTAAAAGCTAAGATGAGATAACTTTATTATATTATTAAAAAACACAATAGCCTTCTATATGTAACAAAAGACCCGTAAGATGAACTGTCTGAAAAAAAACTGGAATTCCTAATTGTTGCATAAAAATAATATCCCTTGTCATTATTCAATTAATAGAATTTACCTTTCTTAGAATTTCCATTATGAGCATACAACTCTTTTTCAGTTTGAGTAGCCAAATCTTGAGCATTAATGGCTTCTTCCTAGTGGAAAATTCTTTCATTTATTCTAATGAAAATAAAAAATAAGTAAGATTATTTCTAAAATCTATGGATCATTTATATATTAAGAAATGCATGCTAAAAGAATCATTATTGTATTAAATTAAATAGATCATATTATTCGACGAAATGGCACGATTGGGAAATGATCATTATTTTAAGGATACCATATACACTATTGGAAAATTCATTTTGATGTGGGTAATTTGCCTTGAAAAATCGAATTACCTCCAGTTTGTTGCATAACAACCTATGTATTTTTACTAATAATATAAATGAAAGTAAGTGTGTGTGTGTGCTTCTTTAAAATCACGTGACAATGACACAAGATTGGTAATACGATTTCTATTTTTCTATAAATTCACTACTAATAAAAATGAATATGTGTCTGTTCCCTCTGCATGTATGTGCTTGCGTGTGTGTGTGTGTGTCTTTCTCCCTCCCTCTGTGTTTGTGTGTCCGTCTGTCTGTCTAAATGTCTTTCTCCCTCCCTCTGTGTTTGTGTGTCCGTCTGTCTGTCTAAATGTCTTTCTCTCGCCCGCTGTGTGTGTATGCGTCTGTCTACGTCTCTCTCTCTCACACCCTCTGTGTGTGTATGTGTCTGTCTACGTCTCTCTCTCTCTCTCTCTCTCACCCTCTGTGTGTGTATGTGTCTGTCTACGTCTCTCTCTCTCACACCCTCTGTGTGTGTATGTGTCTGTCTACGTCTCTCTCTCTCACACCCTCTGTGTGTGTATGTGTCTGTCTACGTCTCTCTCTCTCACACCCTCTGTGTGTGTATGTGTCTGTCTACGTCTCTCTCTCTCACACCCTCTGTGTGTGTATGTGTCTGTCTACGTCTCTCTCTCTCTCTCTCTCTCACACCCTCTGTGTGTGTATGTGTCTGTCTACGTCTCTCTCTCTCTCTCTCTCTCACACCCTCTGTGTGTGTATGTGTCTGTCTACGTCTCTCTCTCTCTCTCTCTCTCACACCCTCTGTGTGTGTATGTGTCTGTCTACGTCTCTCTCTCTCTCTCTCTCTCACACCCTCTGTGTGTGTATGTGTCTGTCTACGTCTCTCTCTCTCACACCCTCTGTGTGTGTATGTGTCTGTCTACGTCTCTCTCTCTCTCTCTCTCACCATCTGTGTGTATGTGTCTGTCTACGTCTCTCTCTCTCACACCCTCTGTGTGTGTATGTGTCTGTCTACGTCTCTCTCTCTCTCTCTCTCTCTCTCTCTCTCTCTCTCTCTCACCATCTGTGTGTATGTGTCTGTCTACGTCTCTCTCTCTCTCACCCTCTGTGTGTGTATGTGTCTGTCTACGTCTCTCTCTCACACCCTCTGTGTGTGTATGTGTCTGTCTACGTCTCTCTCTCTCTCTCTCTCTCTCTCTCACCATCTGTGTGTATGTGTCTGTCTACGTCTCTCTCTCTCACACCCTCTGTGTGTGTATGTGTCTGTCTACGTCTCTCTCTCTCTCTCTCTCTCTCACCCTCTGTGTGTGTATGTGTCTCTCTACGTCTCTCTCTCTCTCTCTCTCTCTCACCCTCTGTGTGTGTATGTGTCTGTCTACGTCTCTCTCTCTCACACCCTCTGTGTGTGTATGTGTCTGTCTACGTCTCTCTCTCTCACACACACACCCTCTGTGTGTGTATGTGTCTGTCTACGTCTCTCTCTCTCTCTCTCTCTCACCCTCTGTGTATGTGTCTGTCTACGTCTCTCTCTCTCACACCATCTGTGTGTGTATGTGTCTGTCTACGTCTCTCTCTCTCTCTCTCTCACCCTCTGTGTGTGTGTGTGTCTGTCTACGTCTCTCTCTCTCACACCCTCTGTGTGTGTATGTGTATGTCTACGTCTCTCTCTCTCACACCCTCTGTGTGTGTATGTGTCTGTCTACGTCTCTCTCTCTCTCTCTCACCCTCTGTGTGTGTGTGTGTCTGTCTACGTCTCTCTCTCTCTCTCTCACCATCTGTGTGTATGTGTCTGTCTACGTCTCTCTCTCTCACACCCTCTGTGTGTGTATGTGTCTGTCTACGTCTCTCTCTCTCTCTCTCTCTCTCTCTCTCTCTCTCACCCTCTGTGTGTGTATGTGTCTGTCTACGTCTCTCTCTCTCACACCATCTGTGTGTGTATGTGTCTGTCTACGCCTCTCTCTCTCTCTCACCATCTGTGTGTATGTGTCTGTCTACGTCTCTCTCTCTCACACCCTCTGTGTGTGTATGTGTCTGTCTACGGCTCTCTCTCTCTCTCTCTCACCCTCTGTGTGTGTATGTGTCTGTCTACGTCTCTCTCTCTCTCACCCTCTGTGTGTGTATGTGTCTGTCTACGTCTCTCTCTCTCTCTCTCTCACCCTCTGTGTGTGTATGTGTCTGTCTACGTCTCTCTCTCTCTCTCTCACTCACCATCTGTGTGTATGTGTCTGTCTATGTCTCTCTCTCTCTCACCCTCTGTGTGTGTATGTGTCTGCCTACGTCTCTCTCTCTCTGTCTCTCTCTCTCTCACCATCTGTGTGTGTATGTGTCTGTCTACGTCTCTCTCTCTCTCTCACCCTCTGTGTGTGTATGTGTCTGTCTACGTCTCTCTCTCTTACACCCTCTGTGTGTGTATGTGTCTGTCTACGTCTCTCTCTCTCTCTCTCTCTCTCTCTCTATCTCTATCTCTCTCTCACCCTCTGTGTGTGTATGTGTCTGTCTACGTCTCTCTCTCTCACCCTCTGTGTGTGTATGTGTCTGTCTACGTCTCTCTCTCTCTCTCTCTCTCACCCTCTGTGTGTGTATGTGTCTGTCTACGTCTCTCTCTCACACCCTCTGTGTGTGTATGTGTCTGTCTACGTCTCTCTCTCTCTCTCTCTCTCACCCTCTGTGTGTGTAGGTGTCTGTCTACGTCTCTCTCTCTCTCTCACCCTCTGTGTGTGTATGTGTCTGTCTACGTCTCTCTCTCTCACACCCTCTGTATGTGTATGTGTCTGTCTACGTCGCTCTCTCTCTCCCTCTCTCTTACCCTCTGTGTTTGTATGTGTCTGTCTACGTCTCTCTCTCTCTCTCTCTCCCTCTCTCTTACCCTCTGTGTGTGTATGTGTCTGTCTACGTCTCTCTCTCTCTCTCTCTCACCCTCTGTGTGTGTATGTGTCTGTCTACGTCTCTCTCTCTCTCTCTCTCACCCTCTGTGTGTGTATGTGTCTGTCTACGTCTCCCTCTCTCACCCTCTGTGTGTGTATGTGTCTGTCTACGTCTCTCTCTCTCTCTCTCTCTCTGTGTGTGTGTGTGTGTGTGTGTGTGTGTGTGTGTGTGTGTGTGTGTGTGTGTGTGTGTGTGTGTGTGTGTGTGTGTGTGTGTGTGTGTGTGTGTGTGTGTGTGTGTGTGTGTGTGTGTGTGTGTGTGTGTGTGTAGTGTTCGTACGTACCTACAGATCAAAATGTTTAACTTAGAGTAACTAAATTTATAGGACGGGAATGTGCATCTCAGAATTAATTTTTTTGAAAGTTAGCGAAATTTTAGCGTTTTTCTACAATTATTTTCCGTAATAATATCATTGCAGAAAAATGATCTTTTTCCAAAAGATTTTCCAAAGTTCCAAAATCTTGAAAAGTGTCTTTTTCAGGAAACCAATTTCAAATGAGCCTATATTACCAGAAACAAATTTTATTTCATTTTAAATAAAAACAATGGATTGTAAAAGTATCTCTTATTTAAAGTATACGCCTAGGTTAAAAACCCATTTTTGACTAAAAATTTAAAAAAATTAATGATTTATCTGAAGATTTGTTCTTTTATATTCTCAAAATTATTTTTATTTTATGCTTAGTTTAATCAGAAATGAAATGAAAGACATTTTAACTGTTGAAAATGATACTGTAAACAATATTATGAATGAGCTTTTTTTATCCTTTTTGTTTAGCTCATTTAAAATTTATTTCTTTACCTATTTTATATTTTTTTACCGTATACCAGCTATTACTTAGGAATATTTTGGTTATGAATTTCTTAGCTTTTGATGACAAATTTAAATAATTCCATCACTAAAGTATCTAGATTTCTTCAAATGTTGTAATTTATGACAATAAATGCGTGAAAACTATTTAATTTGTACTTATAACAAATATTATTTGATAGAAATATTTTTAGGTTAATTAACATGCATTTTTAAGTTAAATGATGAAAGCGTTATTAAAAGCATCCAGTGCAAGTGCCATATATATTCACTATAAATACTCATTAAAATCAAGAAAGTGACGAAGAAAAAAAATTTCCAAAATTTAAAATTTTGGAAATGAATCACACTTGGAAAGAAAGAAAGAATGGCTACAAATTTAGGAAATTTTGAAGAGAGCCTTTTTTTTCTAACTGGAAATTAAAAACAATTTTTATTTCACATATAACCTTATGATCCCCTAGATACGTCATTATTCTCCGCAATATAATTCTGGTTTATAATTCGATATCATTCGCAAACTTTGAGTGGAGAATTCAGGTGATAAATTATAAATCTTTGGCGCAGAACCCAGCTTCAACAACTAGAGCAATTTCTCCACTTTTAGCTCAGATCTAACCAATCAGGATGTTTATTATATAACGTAAAATAGTATCTTCATTTTGTGTGATATGATATTGCTCATCAAAGTTGATTGGTATGATTAAAATGATGCTCTGATATGATTGGTGATCAGCTGATTACTGAATTGCCTAGGATTTATATTTAAAAAAGTTTAATTGTATTTAAATTTTTTAATTTAACTTTTGAAGAATTTTCCTTTCTAACTTTTACTAAACTTAGAACTGGATCTCTTTAATATGAACGATGTGGATTAATCAACCTTAAGAAAAATGATGAAAGCAATCGAAAAATATTTTATTTATACTCTTTTAACTTTTAAACTTAAAAAAAAAACAGTTTGGTTTTTAACTCTTCAGCACTTGTACTCATTTCTGTAACAAAACTTACATTATGAATAAAATGACTTAAGTTCTCAATAGCTGCTTTTTTTTATATTTTTATTACTTTTCAACCAAAATAAAAAAAAAAAGTTGCCCTTAATATATGGTTTGGTTTGGTTTTATGGTACAAGGACCAAATGTGACACAAGGTAACATTTGTGACTCATGATTTTAGAGTTAAAAATTAAAGCATTCTAAAAAAGATACAATTAAATCTGATATAAAATTTGAATATCTTTTAAAAAGGCAACAATATTTGTATGAGGGTTATCACCTAAAATGCCATTTAAGTTAAAAACAGTAGTGGCGAAATGAATTCGGCGTTTAAAATCTTGGCATTCACATGAAATATACTTAACAGTTAAAACACAATTGAATTTTTTACAAAGTGGTGCATTATCAGAATGCTCTTAATGTATAAAGAGTATAAATTTTATTCTGGTACAAATAAAAAATTTTAAACGTTTAATTTGTCTTTTTTTTCGGTTGGCTTTCCATAGATTGCCCTTTAACCAAGAGCAACTAAATTTCTCAGATATATAAAGTGCTACTCGAACTGATTTTTTAAAATTTAATTGCAATTATTTGAAAAGTAGGTGAGATTTTGTTTGTTTTAAAGAGATAATTTCCGAAAATATAGTTGCACACAATTAACTAACTATTTGATATTAATTTATTTTCAGTGCAATTTTCTCTGAATTTCGGCAATTATTTAAAAATATTGTCACTAATGCTAAGAAATATAAACTGTTTTTATTATATGATGCAGTATTTAATTGTTTGATTTTTTTTCTTTGTTGGAAATTACAGTAGACAGATTTTGCTTATTTTCTGTGAAACCTGTATGAAAAATTGTCTTTCTGTAACTCTTCCTGTAAAAAAAAAATAATTATACAGTTTAAATAGTATTGTGATGTCATGGGATTTGACTCCATTGCGAATTTTCGTGTACACAATAAACAGAGAAGGTGTAAGGCTATTAAAAGGCACCACTTTTTTTTTATACCATAGATCTCTGTAATCTAATATTTAGGTTTCGGTTTCGGAACTTGAGGACTCTAGGTTCATTATCCGAATCAACAAAAGATCCGTTACGTATGGGGTCATATTGCATGTTAAATATGACGTCAAAGACCAAAATAAACTTCCATTGATGGCATGAAGGAGAGGGTCCCAGCTCAGATGTCGTCCTCGTCATCTAACATGGGAAATTGCAAAGTCTGCTCAAAAGTATTTGGTTCAACAAAACAAAAGCAAGTTGTGCCTAAGAAATTGGATTGAAATGAATCATTCAAATATCCCTAGCGAGCCAGCTGGTTGCCAAAGGCGGCTAGTGTTTTAAAGTTGAATCAGTCATTTGAAGGATGGAGCATGAGTCAAAAACTCTAAACTCACCTTCTTGGAGCAAAGGTGTTTTATCAGATACGTTTATCTCATTATCGATCATAAAAGGAAATAAAAACGGCTAAGTCATTTCATCAAAATTCACACATAAAAGCTTGATTAAAATAATAAATGAAAAATCCATGAAGCATCTGTTTCCTTTCATGAAATAAAAATTTTATATTCGCTTTTTTTCTTCACACAGCTAATTCAATTAAAACCGTACACTTTGATGAAAAGCGGAAACCTTTCAGATCAAACACCATCATCCCTTTGATTCCTTCCCGCCGAAGCCCACACCCACTTTTCCTCCAATACAGACCCGCACCTACGCTTTTCGCGAGACGGTTTAAAAAAAGTCGCGAAAAGTTTTACTCTTTTCACTGGAATCCATCCCACTCGATTGTCCCGAAAGGAGAAACAAAATTTGTAACACGCGCGCGTGTGAGGCCGTTTTGTTGTAGCAGAAAACACTTCCCGATTTAATTTTCAATAGCCTCTAACGAGGTCAGCATGTCATCAACATCGACTAATGAATCGTGACATGATGAGGAATCTCTTTTGTCTATAGAGCGCCCGATCTACCGCCTCAGAATTCTCCTAAAAAAGGAAGAAATTGAGCGAGAATGACATCTTCCTAGGGTACAAAGGGTAGCCTTGGTTTGTTTTTAAATCATTCATAGGGGGATTTTGTGAGGGTTGGGTAATGGTCTACACGTGGCGATCTGTTTACTGTTTGTTTGTTACGGGGGACCGACAAGGTAGTGGCTGAAGTGCAAACGTTGCCTTTGATTGTTCCTGGAATTGATTTCCTTCGAATCAGTTTGTGGTTTGTTATTTAATCGAAAATATTTAAGCATCATTATATATATATATTGACCGAATTTTCTAGAATTATAAAAAATATGTAATACTGAGGGGGGAGGAGGAAATTTGGGACGATTTTCATAGCTGATTGAATTTATTAATGTAAAGATCTTTCTCATTTGTTATGTTATGCAAACAAAATAAGAAAGTTCATTCTCTTGACTTTTTTTTCTCGTGTATGAATTCTAAATATATTTATATGTACAAATTTAGCCCCATATTAATTATGTCATGAAATAGAGAGCAAAATAGTAATTTCGGTGCCCTCATTTATATTCAAAGCAATTTTTCATTATTTAAGGTAGAGAAAAATGCATAATGCTTGATTTTCATTTTTTTCTTTCTTGTACACCTAGTACAGAGAAAATATGGAAATCGTCAAAAGTGTTGACCTCGAGATTTTTTTTCAAATCTCCATGTTGCAGATTTTCTTGAATCCAAAAAACACATTTCAGAAATTATGTCTGTCTGTCTGTCTTTCGGTCAGTCAACATAAGTCGAAACCACGTCGATAAAAAACGATGAAACATGACATATTGTTATAACACTCAATTTAAAAATTTAATCTTCTGAAATTAAAACATTATTTTCTTGATTTTTAATTTAGGTGAAATTCGTCAAAGAGAAATCATCCGTCTATCCTCCTATTTGTATGCATACGAAAACGATATTCAATTCTTTTTCATCTTTTGGCTTAAGAGATATTTATATTATGATATCTTTTTTTAAAAAAAATATTTCTGAATATCTCTACTACTGAAATCATTTATTGATTTATTTCTGTCTCTGTTTTCGTTCATTAGAGCCTACTTCTCTTATGTTTGATTTGATTCTTTTCACTCCTTCATTTCATTTTCTTAAGAAAAAGTGATGGGAAATTTTTTTCTGTGAAAAGAGGCTCCAGCTAAGAAATTTACCGTCGATATAGCACTGCGAAGTAAAGTTGAATAGATTTTGTGGTCCCCTCAGTTTTATTCATTCTATTTCAAAATTCATAAATGTAGTGTATTTTACATATTCGTTCTTAAAAAAATTCTTCCATTATAGAATAGAAGTAACTAGTTTAAGTTGCAGAAAATAAATGGAACAAATTAATTATTAAAATCAGTTGAAAGCACGTTATTTAAAGGAGTTTCCTTATTAAAAACATTAGAAAATCTTATCAGACAACTTCGAAATGAATTTTAAATAGTAAAAAAACAAACAAAAACAAACTTTCAAGAATCGCTCATTAAAAATTTGCTTAAAAAAGGATTTTTACTGGAAATTCGTCTTTTTTTTTTCATCAAAAATTCATATATAATATCCTTTTAATGTTATTTGTGAAAGTTAATTGTAGATCTTTTCAGAAGACACAAAAATTATTAGCATATTTTAGAAATATTCAACAATTTTTTTTATTTTATACATTTAGAGAAGAAAAAAAAATACGTTAATATTTTGATAAATTAAAATTTATAAAAAAAATGTAGAGTTAATCAAAATGTAGATACTATAAAAATGTAGATATAAGAAATGACGAATAGGCCAGTTCTTTTCGCTTGCAAAGGGCAACCTAAATGAAGTGTATAAAGCTTCGGAAAAGCTATCATCAACATTTTCTAGTGTTGAAATAACTTCGAAAATTTTGTTGATTCCTCCCCCCCCCATCACGAATTTTTCAATGGAAACATAAAGATAATTTCCTGTCTTAAATAGAGTAAAATATCATTGCAGAAGACCAGATGCCAGGGTAAATAGCATACTTTTGCTATACATGTTGTTGTTGTTGGCATGCCATGGACAAGCTCGCTGACGAAGTCAGCGATTTTAAGCCAAAGGAGCGTCTCTTGTTTTAGTAGCGCCAACTAGGGCCAAGAGTACGTCTTAGCTACTCACGCATCACATTCGTTTGCACAACCCCTTTTTGCAGGGGGGCACATTCACACATCTCACAGATAGAACAGATGAAGAACAACCATGTCCGAACCGGGAATCGAACCCAGGACGCCCAGATCACGGGGAAGACACGCTACCCCTTTTACTATACATAAAACAAACCAGCGGGAGTGGCATTTCTGACATACTCTCTAATAAAGCTATTATCTGAGAGAACGCTTTACAGACCATTAGAGTACAACCGTTACGAAATATTTACCTTTGGCATGAATTTGGCATTTCTACGGTATCTATCGTGTCATCCTTGGCGAGTTATTTGGCGATTAATCACTGGCATGCGATTAATAACATCTGAAAATCGAATCTGTATTTTAGATGCTGTAATTTAATTTTTAATTACTATACTTCTTATACAATGTATTACTATACATTTTGACAATTGCTATACTACCTATATGAGAAAGTAAAATAATGAAACAATATTAACATATCAAATATAATTAAAGCATTTTCTAGAGAAAAGTCCTGAATAAATTTATTTTGGTTTCTTATTTTATTTGTAATTAGATTATAAACATTTGCAATAGTTTTTCTTCGAAACATTGCGAATTAATTTTGTATAATTTTAAACACTGTTTAACACCACTTTCAACAGTATTTTTTTAAAAAACTGAAAAGCTAATTTTTCATTGATTATGATTAATAATTTATTTTAAATATATTAAAGTATTATGTTATTCATTAATTGAAATGAGTAAAGGTTTGTAATTTATATCCTTATACAAAAGAATTTATATCTTATACAACAGAACAAAAACAATGATAATTTTGCAATTTTAATAGCAATATTTTAGGTATCTTAAAGTGTATTAATTATGATGATTAGTTGAACAAAATAATCCAGTTTCACTTTCTTTTTTAGCAATAATCAAAGTACATCTTCAAATAATTTGAACTTGTTTTCAGTTTTTGAATTATTTAATTTTATAGTGAGTGTGTTTCGATTTTCTACTGAACTGTCCGATTTTAAATATAATATTTTTAATCTACACAAACACAGCTACACTACAAAATTTACAAAAAACACATAGATAAGTAAGTTAAAGTAAACAGTATGGTGGAGGGATTCCACCGTTTCCAACCGAAAGCGTTCGGCGTTAGCACAAAGGTTGCGCATAGAAAAAAGTCGACCTCAGGATGCAGGTCTCCCATTCAAATGTTTGCCTGTAAACGCCATTAAGGGCTTCTGTAAAACGCCACAAGGGGCGCTCGCTGCTCTAGGGGAAAAAGAGATGCTACAATTTAAAGTACTTTATCCTTTGCTTTTCTAAACACTATTATATGTAATTTGATACTCTAAATGATTAAAACAGGAAAAAGTACAATTTTATAAAAGCAATGGGGAAAAAAAAAGAGAAAAAGGAATTATATTAATACGAAGTTTTAAATCTTGCAGATCTTGTTTCTATCATTATTCCTCTATTATATTTCAGTATTTAGAATTGAATTAATTATTTTTAAGTTAATTACTCACTGAATGAAATATTTATTTATTCGACAATTATAATTAAAATAATTTTGTTGAGAAAAAGTCTTTCTTTCGTACAATAAATTATATATTATTTCACTAATACTTAATAAATATATTTATATATACGAATAACAGATAAAAATTCCTCAAATCCATGTATTAATTTCAAACTATATTAATTATTGACAAAAATTAATTAAAAAAATCGACTAGGTAATTAAAATAAGCTGATAGAGAAATTATAAAACAAAATTATTATTAATAGAAATATTTATTATGAATTTAAATATGCGAAATTAATATAAAACAATATATCTTACAAATCGAAATTTATATGTTTATATGTGTCTTTTAGAGGGCCCCTAAGAACTTTAGCTCCAGGGGGCCCCAACATGCTTGATCTGCCTCTGCGGTAGGTAAATGATCGTCATAACAGCTAGGAGACGAAAACGTTGGAAAGTTGAGTCCTGTTGGTTCTTAATATTTAATCCTACACATGGTAAGTATGTTCAGCCATTAAAATGGAAGTAACTCGATCCCACAAATTTATTATGTTCGCCAGGAAAGCGAGAACTTATCCCTATATCTGGAGTGCCACCAGTGGAATATACTGATTTGTAACAAATTTTAAATCAAATCTGTCAGTGAGTAGGCAGACTGTCGGTCTTTATATTTGTACTTGAACGCAATAACTCTAAAACTTGACGACTTACTGAAATTTGGTATGTCGTGTTGTGACTGAAATTATTGTGCGGTGTTGTAAGACGGCCAAACTAATAACTAATTATGTATTATGAAGTGCAAAAACTCATTATATTAATATATGAGAACATCTAAAGCAGAATATTTTCACGGATTTGTGAGATTTTTTAATTATTTATAGTTTTCTGGTAAGTTTTTTTGTACCTTAAGATTATCTCAACCTTTTTTTTATTGCTTATTTGCAAGAAGTTTACATTTGTCATTTTGTTATGCAAGAGTAAAATGACACCATTCATTAAATATCTATAATATATGCTTCGCTTAGTGTTCACTAAAGAGAGAAAAACTAATATATGCCAATATTCCCATTCTTTCCTATTCCTAGAAACACCAAAATACAACTCATTTTTTAATTGATTAAAATTCTAATTAAAATTTCAAAAAATTGTTCCGAGAAATACATTGCAATCCTCCAAGGTTTATATGTTTCGGATTTGGTAGCTGTAGGTCAAACGGTCTGCCCAATAGTGAGTCAGCACAGACGCACAAGCATTCATCTTTATTATTAGTGCAGATGATACTTTCCGATGCTGTGCTTCATTTTTCTAATCAGTCGTAGAATGAACAATTTCTTGTAAAAAAAACAGATTAATTCCTTTCTCTTTCAAATGTTTTCGTTCCTTCATTAAAGGGCGTTACACATTTAATCCTCCCAAATTGCGAAGGGTATAGGAACTAAAGACGTTCTAGAGAAATGTCCACAACTCGACCCACTTCCAAGGGGGCATCAGACGTGAAGCCGGAGAAAAGTCTGCCCTGACCCACTTTCCATCGACTACCGACTTTTTCACCTTATCCCGTGACAAATTCTTTTTGTTGAGGAACCTTCTTTTTTACTGTTCTTAGCTTGATTGTACCACAATTAGAAATTCCTGTTTTATTCTTTACAGAATGGAACAGAACAATGCTAGAAAATTCCATTTTATTCTTCCTGGAATTAAAATAAATGCAATTAGAATAATGTGATTTCTTCTTTCTAGAATTGAATTAAATGGGGAGAAAAATGTTTGAGTTCAAGAAATTGGATCTAATTTGTTAATTGCATTCAAAATTCAACAAAATTGAGTGAGTTTTTAATCACATGATAAACATAAAAGAACGCGCGTCAATTTAGTTTCATCCCATTGAGCAGCTCATAAAAGAAAAAGAACTTTTTTTTGGCAGAAGTAATTGCTTATAATCTACTTTATATTGTTTCTCGAAATGTATTCCTATTTCCTAAATCAAAAATTAAGGTATCCGACTAGGTTCGAAAAGGAGTTTTCAAAAAAACTAATATTTTAATGTTTATATTTTGTTGTTTTTTATTAATATAAGGATAAAATTATGAATAAAAGTGAAATTATTTAAATATATATGTACCTTTTGAAGAAAAAGTATATGTTGATGTAAATTTTAGCACTTATTTACAAAAACTAGAATTGTTTTAGAAAAAAAATGTTATAATTTTTCATTTTTCTTTGTGGCATTACAAATCTAATGTATCTTAGAGTGTAACTATTATCTAAAAATTATATTCAAAAATAAAATTATTGTGTCAAATATATGAAATTTTGGAGTTTTCTTCAACAATATTTGCATTCAACAATCATAAATCCACTTCTAGAGATCTATTGTTCATTTCATTCTTCATAACATAACGGGACCTAATTGTAAATTTCATTAAGATATCTTGATTATTTTTTGAGATAAGACGATACTCGTACAGTAGAATTATGAAAAATACTTATTCTTCAGAAAATGCATTTAAAGTTTTTAAAATGTTTATAGATAAGCATCACTTACATGTCAATAGTTCACTAAAACTAGGCTTCTAATTGACATAGAGACAAATATATCACTTTACCTATTTTTTGAAATTTCAAAAATAAATTTAAAAATGCTAATTTTTATCCAAAATCATTTAACCTAGTTGGTTGTCTTATTTTTTTTTCCAAACTTAATTTCATTTATTTAATACCGGTATCTTCTTATTTTAGAATCATTCTTGTTCATTGGCAATAAGCCAATTTAATATTTATACCAATTTAATTTTTATTTGCTCAAAATAATAAGATTGTTTTTCTAATCGAATTTTATCGTTTGCTTTATTTTGTTTTTCATTAAGTATTTCTATTTCCTAAATTAAAATTTTATTTTATTTACTTATTATCGTTTTCTATTTATATCAGAATCATTCTTATTCGTAACTCGGTAAGAACACTTTAATCCAGATTGCTTTGATGTTTTCTGAATTTATAATATATCTAGCAATTTTTATAGACCAGTTTGTTTTCCAGAAATACTAGATGTGTTTATTTTAATCCAATATTTTAGAAATAATTTAATGTTCTTAATTCCTTCAACAAATTATCTTGAATCTTTAAACTGCGGTAGATATTAACTTCGTGTTGTTCTTATAGCCTTACATTTGTTCTGTTTATTGTGTATATGTACTTTCTTAATGCAACTGAGTCCCATAACATCATAATGACATTAAAAATTTAATTTATGAGTAACCTATTAAATTGCAATTGTCTTTTACGGTAATTTAATTTCATTTTCTGACTTTTTATGTAAACTACGCAGATAATTAAAGGAATTTTTTCCCTCAACTTTGAACAATTGAAAAAAAATCGTGTGATTCAATATTTATGAAATATAAAAATGGTTTTAATTGTTGAAATGTAACAATAAAACCTGTTATTAAAAATTATATTTAAAAAAAATTCGAAGTTTAGGAAAAATTGACACGACAAAAATAATTACTGAGTTATTTTATTTTATTACTCAGTTAATCAAATATAAAGAATAATTTTTATTGTTTTTAAATTATATAATATTTAGTTTTATCCCATAATATTTTTTTAACAAATATATACAATAATATTTTGGGTATCATAAAAAAACGGTTTGATTTAAATCAAATAGAATTCCGCAAACGTCTCCCCGAATTGCAGGAGCATATCTAAATCAAACTTAGCGGCTCTTATTCAAATATATGTCCTGTTTAGTATCAACACATATAAACGCTATCTTTAGTTATGAATAGAAATTCACTTTCAAATATAGATGTTTTTTTTTCCTTGAAACGCATTTATGCTTATAACCTTAAAAGAATACAGAGCATACTTTGGTGTAGGCATCAGAAATTCCGAACCGCCATTTCCGATAGGTGTCTGATTTCCAACACACAGTCCTTTTTATTTTATCAATTAAAAATTCATCAGAGGAAATTTAAAGAAAGTTATCTTATGAAATCATTTTACGGGCGGATCATCTAATTTTCATCCACAGAAGCTTAAAGAAGAGTTTCAAGGCTCAGATAAAGTCCTTGTTCTCTGACTATGGTTCCAAAATTACAAGTACATCCCGAAATAATGTTATTTCGAAACGAGATACTGTTATAACTACACGGAACTTACTGAAAATGCTCTAATGTTTGAAACTAAGAGATTTTTTTCCAATTTATGTTGAATATCCCAGAACTATTCTTCAGACTTTAAAGAAGGTAAATGTTTACATCTATACTTATAATAAAGCTCAATGTGTGTGTGTGTGTGTGTGTGTGTGTGTGTGTGTGTGTGTGTGTGTGTGTGTGTGTGTGTGTGTGTGTGTGTGTGTGTGTGTGTGTGTGTGTGTGTGTGTGTGTGTGTGTGTGTGTGTGTGTGTGTGTTGGCGCTCTACAGGCCAGGTCATTTGACATACCGCTATCAAATTTGGTACATGTATACCTTAGAGGTCGGGAATGTGCACCTGGGGTCCCTTTTTTTAAAATTTTAATTAGAATTTAAATTATTAATTAAAAACTAACTTTCCCGCCAAAAAAATCTTCCATTTTCTCCACCGCCAACTTTTTCGCCAAAAAAATCTTTCATTTTCCCCACCGCCAAATGAGTAAGGCTTCGATTTTTTTTCTTCCAACAGAAATGAGGCTAGGGTTAACGTTTTTCGGCGGATTATTTTAAACGATTCGTTTTATTTTCTTAGTGTTTGATGCATTTAAAATTAAGCATTGTTAATGAATCGATCTGTTCATGATGAATCTGATAAAATTTTGTTGACAAATTCTTGAGATAATAAATAAATTAAGAAAGATATTCTTTAGTGCCCATAAAGTTTAAACGCTCAGTGACTCTATTATCAGTAATCATATTATTAAAAAAAATGCTTTGTTTCAGTAAAAAATATTATTATATTAATTGCAGATTAATCATTTACACTTTAATTTAATGTAAAGCATAAATTCTACGGGAGCTAACAGAAAATTAGAGAGATACAGATTACGTTATGACTGAAGGGCTTTATAATATTATAAGTGAATTGAAATTTGAAATTTTGAAATATTTTTATGAAGAAGCTATTAAAGTAGGAATTACATAAAATATTTAACTATTAAAATTTTAACGAGCCTTAAGATTGGCGAACCGGCTGGTCGCCAAAGGCGGCTAGTAAGTTAATAAAATACAAATATAAATATCGTGCAACAATTATGGTCTGCTTATATGATCTTGTGTATGGTTCATCGATTCAGGAATGAGTAAAACAAGCGTTACAAGGTGAAACAAAAAATGGAACGGCTTGATAGGACTATTGTTCCTTTATATACTTCTTTTGATTCAATAATTTGAATTCATACTAAATATTAGGCAATTTGGATAAGAAATTAGGCCTTGTGGTAACTACTCCGACTCCTTCAGTAATTCTTTTTTCAAATTCTTGATAGTTATGAGAAGAGGGAAAGAGAATTGTAAGTGTTGTGGCGGATTATTATGAGTGAGGGTAGAACCTGGCATCTTGTGGTTCGCAGCCCAGTAACATGACCACAATACAAAAGCAATTGCTCGTGTAGCGTAGCTGTTAACTGGCTTATAAGCTTTCACCACAGTGTCTAGAGCATCCTGAATATGCTGTAGTTTCAGCCATCTTTCTGGCCTATTCATACACCGAATGTCCTCTCTTTCTAGACATTTATCGACCAAAGAAGCGATACAGGTGCTTTTATCTTTGTTATTTTTAAAATGAAATTGGGGCCTAATATATATCAGAAAAGGTGAACATATATCCAATATATCGTCCTTATAACTAATGACAATCACTTAAGCTTCTGTCAAAGACATGAAGACATGTACTGTTCCTTTCAGGATACCAAGACTAGCCCTTTTCGACGATTATACCTGGCTAAGAGATGAGTGGTAATCATGCAGAAAAATGAGTGGTAATTAAAACTTCTAATTCCGCGAATTCCGAATTCTCTCATTGCTAAATGTAAGCATTTTCTTCTCTCATTCTTCCTCTCACCCGTTTTTTTGATGAAATAAACGCTTCCTGGCCCATGCTCAAACTCACTGAGGGTCCTCGAATCCGAGAATAAACAATATGCTTTTCTAAAAGGATGTCTACCAAACAATACAGACTCCTCTATTTTACCTGTCTTTTTTCGGATGTTAATGGATAAATAGTGTACATCTGTTTCTCTCCTTATGAACGTGCATCATAAATCATTTATGCTGAACCGGAATTTATCAGTGAATATTGTTACAAATCTGTAATTTTGCTACCTGGTACGAATAGTGTCATCGTGGGACAAACCGTTAAAACCATTGTAAGATCTGTCCTGTGCCTGCTGAGCTTGGCGACCATTTGGCAACTTGGCGACTAATTTGGCGAGTTTGGCGACTAAATGGATCATACTGGAAAGTTCGAGAATTTTCACGATCCATCCACTAAGAACCGAGATATATCCAGATACGTCCTGATTGGTCTGGAAGATTCTAGCCCCGCCTCCCGGAACTATAAAAGACAGGCACTCTGAAGCTGAAGTGAAGTTGTGTGGATCGTCAGAATTTGTGTGTGAAAGCAGTCGGAGTCGCCGACAAGTAACAAAATTATAGGATTAGACAGCCAGCTAGCTGCTGAACTATAGCGATTAAATGCATTGCGTTATTATGATTGATCGACGGTATTTTGTTGTAGAAAAATTTTTGTAACAATATAAAGGTTTCCTATTTTATCCCCCCCCCTCTTTAACTACCTCTTTCCTGTTGGTTACAGGTTCACCTGTACTATTATGACTGATGTTAATTATAGAGATAAGGTCTCGAATCCCTATTTTTTTAGCCTAGTATTTAGGTTTGTAGTTGGATCTCAATTTTAAGGATATCAATGATTACTTAAGTAGGGCTCTCCTGGTCGGCAAGTTTCTGGAAATGAACATATTCAATTTTTGGATTGGCCAACGAGATCTTCGTGTCTTACCCTCATAGAAAGGTTCAGGAAGCTCTTCCCATTCAAAATAGGATGTGGGAACAAAATTGTTGAAAGAATGGGAATGATTGACACAAACTGTAATTTCAGAACAAAACTGTTTAAATTTCAGTATTTCAAAAATTATAAAACAGAAAAATCATAAATTTATAAAACTTCCTATTCAACCGTATCTCCTTTAATTCCATCCCCCCCCCTTGTTGTCTCTGTTTTACACTATTTTCAGTAATGATTTGTTCATTGGATCATACTCGTAAACCATAATTACTGCATAGGGTTTCTTTTTGTTGTTGTTAAATTATTTGAATCTAATTAAATACCTTGTTTCATGGGATATGTGTCAAGTATCTCTAAAGATCGTGGGCAAAAAAGGAAAATTTTCTTAATTTTGAACCTATCTGAATTTAAATAATCTGTAAAGGTGGGTTTACACTCAGCCAGCTACAATCCATCGAACAAGACCACTCATGTGCAGAAACTATACAATAGCAAGTATTTGTCGGGTTGAAACAAGAACTTGCAATTGTCCGTTCTCTCAGCGCATGCGCAATCTTCATTCTACGCATGCGTGACTTACTGTAATCTTATAACTGACTGAGTGTAACACACCTTAACTATTGTCCATTTTATCTTCCGTACTATTTTACTCTTTTTGATGGCATAAGATTTTTTTTATTTTTCACACACAAAACTCATTGATTCGTCAAATGTTTTCCAAAATTCTTATCATTATATATCAATTAATTATTAAGTAAAAAATCTTTACTAAATACTTTTCTTTCTAATCATTTCAAAGATAGCATTTTCAATCTTTCCTGTTGAACGTAAATTTCTTCTTTTTCTGTAAATATAAATTCAAAAAAAGTCCCGTTTTTATAATCGTTTTGTAGTATCATCTAAACATTGTGGCTAAGCTTCATATCTTTTTTCTTCGGTCTGGCTTTAATTGGCAAAGGATGTCAAGGCTGCTGGTGGATTTAAAACTTTGCTCCAATTTAAGTTAAACTACCCTATCTTTGTGAAAAATGGCAATACAGAATTAAATGTAATGCTGTATTTCCTATATATTTTTAAAAAGCTAGCTTAAATTAAACTCAGCTTAAACCATTTTTCTAGACAAAAAAAAAGTGCCATCAGCAGCATTTCAACTGAATTATTTCGCATTTTTCTCCTCCTTTATATTGCTAATCATTCACTTGGGTGAATTGCTAATTCCTTACTGAAATCCTTTCTTCATTACGTAGCTAAATTCTTTTAATTCGCATTTTTCCACTCATTTGACTATTATTTTGAGTTCCGCTTTCCCTATCATTCATTTTGAATACCAATCGGGCCCTGTTTCAGCAAAAACAAGATTAAAATTTCTTTAATCAAATTAATTTTGTTACATTTTACTTTCTCGTATACGTAGTTTTAACACAGTTTTAGAAAATGTCCGTCTGGCTGTCTGTGACAAAGATAACTTAAAAATACTTTGAGCTAGACTGATGAAATTTGGTATACGGTCTTTATACCATATTTACAGATTTATATCAAATTTTCAATAAAATCTGTTCAGAGCAAGTCCATCTGTTCGGCTGTTCGAATATATATTTAACACAATAATTACAAAACAAAGAGAGCTAGATTGATGAAATTCAGTACACAGATTTAATGACTGTAGTGTAGATCTCTATCAAAATTTGAGTCAAATCCAACGACGGGTTAACTGTCTGTCGGTCTGTACTTTCAGAAACATGTAAACGCGATAACGCAAAAACGCAATGATTTAAACATATCAAATTTGGCATAGGACTTTGTGACTACTAGTGCAGTTTTGTGACAAATTTTTTGTTTCCGATTGAAACAAAAAATTTGAAAAATGTATCTAAACCCCAAATTTGATTTCTGTATGCTATTAACTGCATGTCATGAGCTAATAGCCAAATAACTCGCCAATGATGGCACGAGAGATTTAGTAAAAATGTTAAATTCACGCCAAAAGTCAGTATTTCGTAACTATTGTACGCTAAAGACATGCAAGATTTCCTCTGGCATGACAAGTTTATTAGAGAGGATGCCGGAAAGTTTTGAGATGACTTCCGCTGGTTTACTTAATAAATTTAAATGAATAGCATATTGATAATTATGTTTAATTTAATAGGAAGATAAAGAAAGCTTTGATATGCGATCCATTAAAAAAGGGTCTTCAGAATTTTGAATGGTACAGTTGGCAGGCTGACATCTCTATAAATTGCGACATTATGTATAAAAAACACTCCATTTAAGATGAAAAATTAGCTCACAATGATTTAGAAAGCAAATCGGTGAACTTTGAGCTGCCGAATTCAGCACGTAATTACTTCTTGAATAATAAATACACAATAAAAAAAATTTTAAACTTTTTGTTAAATTTTATATTAAAATCTAATCAAGATTTAGATGTTTCTTCTTTATAACTTAGAGGCATTTGAGTGCACAAAAAGTAATTGTACGCCATTTTAAAATTTCATAAAGAAGATTTCTCATAATATTTATTTTTGCACCATATGTTTAAAATTTTATTAAATATTTCAATATATTTTTAAATATACTTTACAATAATACTTCTCATTGCTTAGTTATTATATTTACATACATGTACTTTGAAACGATATCAAAGATTTTTTTGTGAGCATATTACCGCAACTGTATAATTTTGTATTTCTGCATGTTTTTGCTGACCAAATGAAACCAAAATTTGATACGGTAATACAGCTATAGTCGTAAGATAACATAATGAATTTCATTAACTTAAATCATTCCATTTATGAAATTGCATTTACATGTGTACGAAAGTACAGAGGGACAGGCGATAGACTCTTTGACAAATTTGATTCAAAATCCGATAAGAATCTATATTTTAGATGTTCAACCTGTGTATCAAATTTTATATATGTACCTACATCTTTGCGTTTCGGTATTATCAAGTTCACTTGCAATCAAACAGACAGACAGACTTTCAGTGAAGGGATTTCTCTCACTATTTAATAGAAATCTACAAATTTGATTTTGAGACTATATACCAAATTTCCTCTATCTAGCTCAGAGCGTTTTTGAGATATTGCGTTTACAGACTGGTAGACATAATACTAAAAATGTGTTTCCCGAACTTATGGAGGTCTGAAACAAAGAGATTCGTCAATTCGAGTTCGAATTTTTTGATGACTACACTACTTCCTCAATACTTCGTATAGGAAAAAGTAAAAAAAAAAAAGGGGGGGCAAAATCTTCAACATATTGATTTAAAACTTCCATCAACAAACCAAATACTACAGAATTCAAATGATGCACTTTGTATAATATGATACGCTTAAATTAGACTGCATTTTAACCCTTTCTAGGGCCGTGGGAAGTATGCTTCCCACCAAATTTATCAATCCTTGTATGAATTTATGTAGGTCGGCATCAGTTCTGACACATTTTTTTAGAAAGACAGAAACTTAAATGCTTCAGTTCTTTATCTCACACAAAATGATGTGTCTTGGTTTGTTACTTAATTATTAATTAACCAAATTAATTAATTAATCAAATTAAATTTATCTAATAAACTGAATGAATCCCTTTTCTTATTCTAATTTCAAGCCTAAAGATATTTTAACATAATATGACTAGAAAAAAAATGGCTCTTTAAAGGGTTGATATAAGTATTGGATCATTACATAGGCAAAGTAGACAGTTGCTGTGGGCCCTGCAATATTAGAGATCCCGAAATCCCAATGTGTGTGTCTATGTGTACGTGGTGATATTTTCTGAATACAAGAGTTTTAAACTCTCATTTAATTTACAAGATAGCTGATGCAAATTAAAATCAAATATTGTTTAAATATTAGGACAATATTCTAATATAATTAATTAATTATCTTTGACGCATTTTATATTTTATTTAAGAACTCTAAAGAAATATCCTCTTTATAAGATAAAGATTGATCAATTCTATGATTAAATAATATTTAAATTGCATTCAAAACCTTTTTTTTTTTACTATCGTGTTTAAATTAGTTTTAAATTTGAATCTTGAAAAGGCGAAATACCAAAACAAAATCCCTCAAAAGGAGCCCTTCATTCAATAATTTCTCAATTTATTAGAATTTTGAACATAAAATTTCTTATGTAGACAATTAAAATTAATAAAAAAAATTATGTAAGCCCACGAGACTTGTATTGTCTTAAAAGTCCTTAAAGGACTTCATCCGGTCCTAGTATGCATAAAATTGTACCCATTTCACTCAGATTGTGACTCTCACTGACCAATCAAGATTGTGTATCATTTTGACGTTTATTTATTTAAATTTAATTGTTTAAAATGCCTATAGTATAGTAAGAAGATGCAAATTAATTAAACGGGACAATTCAACTTAAAACAATTATATATATTTATTTTTCGGGGCAATAAACAACTCCTCGTATTAGATAAATTATTATGCATCGAATTACTTTTCCGAGAGTAAAGGGTTAAACTTTTCTAAATGAATCACAATTTCAGTTCTCTGATATCATCCAATTTTCCGAAAGTCGGGTAAAAATCTTCAAAAACTGCATTTTCTCTCAAGAAACAAACAAACTTCATCCCTTCCCTCGTTCAGGATCAGCTGCTGTTGCGATGTTAGACCAGCCATACTCCACGTGCTTGCGGAACAAGGGTGGGCTGACCTTTTCTCTCCCTATTGTTGCCTCGGCCCGATGTCGCTGGCAGACACTCGTGCTCCAACATGTGTCACTCCCCCCCCCCCCCCGATAACGGAGTAGAGAATTTTGACTATGTCTTCCCAGATACTGTTAACAAATTTCGCTAATGAGATGCAGCTGGGTCTTTAAATTTAGTGGATTGTGTATTCAGAAGGGGGGGGGGGACAGAGTTTTGCAAGAAAGGATGAGAGGTATTGTTTGATTTTTGTCTGGTAATTTCGTTCCAGACGTATGCTATTTGAATGGAATTTATTCATGATGTATTGGCTCGTGAATTGCCCAAACAATTTATAATTATTATCTCTGATTTAATGAATTTTAATTTCTAAACAGAGCTTATTTGTGCCCTTTAACTAAAATAGGATTTTATACGCTCGTTTCGAGTTCACGAAAACAATGCCTTGTTTTTCAGTATGATTAAGCAAACATGTTTCCAAAATTCGAACAGATTTGAAAGATTATATTTAAAATTTTATAATTCAATATATTTAATTCAATTTCCATTTGTTTATCCTTAATAAATTAATAAATACGAAACAATAATTCTCTTGGAGCTTCTTAAGGGAATATTAATAAGTAAAAGTCATTCTGGTATATTTATTCTTACTAAATAACTTGTAAAACTTAAATCTTATTCTTTTCTCTCTTTTACCTGCTATAAATTCTAAAAATGAAATAAGACTTGAAAAATATGAAGATTTTACATTTTTATGCGAGTATTATGAAGTAACCCAAGTTCTTATATAGAAAATTATTTGTTGGAATAAAACGCGTTTTATAGTCTATGTCTTTAGTTACAAAAACATGTAACGTGTAGATTTGATTGACAGTTATTTTATTAATATGCAAATGAAAGTGATAATGAAATTTTAAAAAATTTGCTTTAAAATGTCATTTGTATTGGAAAAAATATCGCATACATCAATGTATCGTATTAAAGTAAATAAATAAATAAAAATGACGAAATAAGTAAATAATTTTCTCTTCATATTCCTTATAATTATTTGTATTTCATTTGTCATTAGTTACTATAACTGTTCATCTCAAAAACCCAAAATTATCACTTTTGGATGATTTTACACCTCAGAAGGGTGATACACAGTCAGTACGATAGCGCATTTTCAGAGTTCTTTGTTAGGTCCTGGCATTCGATCCGTAAATCAAATTTTTGAGTATTTTTTTAACTTGTATTTATTTATTTTTTTATTTTAACTTGTGTATTCTTTGTCCGAACGACTAGCTCAATTTTGCTGATTATCCGCGATTACTTCTCCATTCTTGTGTCTATATTGTTAAATAAATGCAAGCATCAAACCCTCCATCTTTCATCTCAATCTTACTTTGATAAAATCAACACCTCCTGGTGAAATCGCAAAGGCGCAGCAATTTAACATATTCTCCCATTCGAAAATAATAAGAAATGCTCATTTTGTTTCAAAATCGAATAGAAGTATTTATGCAGATAAATTTAACATACGACTTCTATATCATCCCTAAACTGCTAAACGTTACTAAATTAAATCAGTGGGAATGGTCGCCATGCTTTTTAATAAAGATATTGACATTGGCGCACAATAGTTATGAAATATTAACATTTGGCGTTAATTTAAGATTTTTGCTGGATCTATCGTGTGGTCCTTGGCGATTATTGCCTGGCATGGGGTTAATAGTATTCTAAAATCGAATTTGCGTTTTAGAGGCGTTTTTCCCAACCGATTGAAACAAAAATTTGACATAAATTTACAATTGTAGATTCAAAATCACATACAAAATTTGATACATTTAAGTCCTACCGTTTCTGAGTTATCATATTTGCATGCATTTGATAGTACACAGCGATAGATGGTTGGCCCCTTTTTGGCGCAGAACTACACATACAGTCGTGAAATCATACTTAATTTGATATATTTAAGTCACTGCGTTTTTGAGTTATCGCATTTACATGTTTCTGAAAGTACGGACCGACAGACAATCAACCCCTTGTTGGATTTGGAGCAAAACTTGATAAATGTCTACATTATAGATGTTAAATATGTATGCCAAATTTTATCTATCTATCTTTATTCATTTTGTAAACTAGTATTCGAAGAACCAAACAGACGGACTTTCTCTCGAAATTTGTAAGAAATCTATAAATTTGTTCTTAGTTCCTTATACCGAATTTCACCTATCTAGCTCAAAGTGTTTTTGAGTTATCTTTGTCACAGACAAACGTAATGCCAAACATATGTTTTTCGAACTCAAAGAGGTCAAAAACGTAGAGATTCGTCAAAATATCGAATTCGAATTTTGTGACGATTATAATGCAATAGAGGATATAAAAAAGTGCAATCGAAAGTTCAGGGTTTGTCTAGTTTTTATTATTATTATTTTACAGAGGGGGGGGGGCATATGGCCTTTTTTTTCCCCTTTTTTATGTGACGTTTTTAAAAAATTTGCAAAGTAGAGAAATTTGAAACGAAGAATTAAGTTTTGGCTTTTCCATCAGTGTATTTTGAGCAAAATGTGAATTTAACTATTAGCAATAGTCAAAACTAACAATGATTAAAATGAATGCTAACAGTAGCCAGAAATCATCTAAACGAAACTATGTCTAGTTAGTCAATATTATTCAATTAATTATCGACTTGCATCAATAACTGAATTTAGTTAATCGAATTCATATGTATTGTGTCTTTTGTCAAGTAAAAATAATTAAATTCGTTTTGTCATTTTTAACTTTAAAGATCATATTCCCTATGATTCAATCAATATTGACTGGTTTTGCTCTTAAGATACAGATAAGGATATACAAATATTTTTGTGCTTGAAAGTAATATTTTACAAAACTTTGCGCACATTAATTTATTTTAATATATATATATATATATATATATATATATATATATATATAATTACTATCGACGCGGGGGGTGCTAGAAACCTGTAATTACTTTTCTATAAAATTATTTCTTCAATAATTTGAGCAGTAGTTCAAACCAGGTATTGAACAATGTCAGTAATTGCTAGAAGGAATGAATTTCATTTGAATTGTAGAAAAAAATATAACAGATAAAGAAAAAAAAGAATTGGGCTGGTAAATTAATATTATGGCATTAGCAAATGAAAGTGTACAGTCTCGAAATTTGGTGGCTTTAATGGCCTTCAATCATTTGGAGATGATCCAAATAGGTGGCTGCCTAGGGTCACTAAGCATGTAAGTCGATTAAAAATATATATATTTCCCTATTTGATGAATAAATAAGTTTGTAAAAAATTCAAACTCTGCTAATAATAAAATATTAGGAGAACATTAATAAGTTATCAAATATAATTGATAAGAACTCTGTATGTTTTATTACATCGTCTTCGTTATTAGAATATTTATAAAATCAAACATCTACTTTGATAATATTAATACCGTTGATGATGCCGGAGAGTCTGGAATTATAAGAGATAAATAAATGAAAAAAAGAAAACTATTTTCAAAAACTTAACATAGTAAAAATAATAAACTATAATGAATTATTAATGTGTTAAATAAATTCTGAATGTAAAACCTAAAAGATCGTCTCATTAATAGAGATGGGGGGGGGGTGAGGTTCATTAAGTGCATTGGCTAGGACACAAAATATCTAAATCCGTCACTGAATCCAGAAGTTCATGTGAGCGGAAAAAAAATTGTCGCCAACTTTTCTGCATTTCATTTAATTTAATTTTTTTTTTAATTTTTAATTTAATTTAACTTTTTTGGAGCTTTTATTATTTTCTTCAGTAGTTTGAAAATGTCGAATGAATCATTCATTTAATCAACGATTTCTTTTAGAATGGTGGTTGATGCTCGTGGTGCCATCTATTGGACTTTATCTAAAGTATTTTATCTTCAAAAATGTTATCTTTAGCTTAAAAAAATTAAATAAAAACCCTAAGCACAGGCTTTTTAATCGATAATGGTAGGTTTTAGTTTTACAAATTTAAATCAGCCTCAAGATAAGAAAATATGAGGGCAGTTGCAGTTGGCACATTTAAGAATAAGTCTTTTTTAAGTAACGAATATCTCATGTAATGTGTAGAAATAATGATATTACTTTTACCTCCTACTTCTTCAATTACTTTCCGAACATACTTTAAAGAATAGAAAATTAATAAAAATGTTTGCCTATAAGTTTAGCCATGAATTTAAAAAATTTCACAATTTTTAATTCCTTTTTAATTTTATCGACTTTGATTCATTTAGAAAATTATACTTTCTGTAAAAATTTTACAGAAAGTAAAATTTTTTCGTAGTAAAAATTTTAACAAAAAGTTACAAACATAATGAATATGTTACGGTTAAAGTAGTAAATTCAGTTAATATGACTAATTACTGATTATTAATAATAATAATCAATTGATCGAATCACCATAACCCCCAACTTATATATATGTGTAACATATTTTGATTGAAGTAGAATGCAGGTTCCAAACAGTGAGGAGACTTGGTATTTTTAATTATCTTTTTATTCTCTTCCGAGTGGCAGGCATGATTATATACAAGAAAACACAGCGCGGCACACACAGAAGTAAGAAAAGGGGAAAAAAAAGGGACGAACAGATGATGACTTGCCTTATATAACTTAGGATTTCCGGCCACGCGCCGAGGGAATGACCTTTGACACCTGTTCAAGGGTACCGAAGTATCACTCTCATTTGAAACGTAGTTCTTGATGGCGCATTATTTTTACAAAGGGATTAATTAAACTAAAAGTGGAATTGGATCACGAAATAAGAGAATATTTTAGAATGAAGTTAGGAAGGGCTAAATTAAGGTAAAGTTTTGGAAATTAATTTGGATTAAATTAAGAGTTTAAAATACCATTATATATATATATATATATATATATATATATATATATATATATATATATATATATATATATATATATATATATATATGCGTAATATTATAAATCGATATGGAGCTAGAAGAAATTATTTTATACTTTTTATTCCATTTTAAAATTATAATATTAATTTTTTATTTGAAAAATTATTTTTTGATTTGTATCTTACGAATGTGAACTTTTGAAAACAATTTTAAACTAATTTCCCGATGAGCTCAATGAAAAAATTTGTACCAAAACAGACAAGAAAAAGAATTGATATTGCATTGTCATTTATTCTAAATTATATTTAAACTCTCGAGCTTCTAACTCGTCAGGAAATTAGATTAAAATCGATTTCAAAATTTGGACTAAACAGGCAAACAGAAAGACAAGAAAGCAAGTTAATCCATTTTTATATGATCCATATACTCCCTAATAGTTTAATGTATTTGGAACCGAATTTGGCACAATGATGGCTTAGAACAGATCAGAGCTACTGCTTTAAAAGTTATTTAAATATTCGTATAACTTATTTAATTATAGAATATGAAAGGAATAGATACGAGTGCTTTTTATGCCTTTTCTTGAATTTCTCAGGTATATTTCCATTAGATAATTATAATTTTATACCATTGTAAAGCCCAAAAACTCTTTTTATTAATAAGTGCAATTTCATGTATAATTTTCCTAATTTCCTAATTGATACATACATTCCTAAAAGCTGAGAAAAGAAATCCGGAAAAAAAATAAGGTACGACCGGTGTTTAATTCCCTTCTTGGCGTAATTTTCAAAAATCGCCAACTCGCCAACAACGGTCTGGTGCCGTGTTTTGCGAAATGTTCAAAAGCGAGGAAGCAGATGTCCAATCATAGCGCATAATAAAGGCGTAAGATAATAGGTTTGCCAATCTACAGAAAACGGATGTTGCCAGCTTTGGCGCTTATCGCATCTTGGCGAAGAAGGGGGTTTAACTCCGGTTCAACTAAAGATATCCGAAATTAAATGTTTCTTTATTTCATTTTATTATAATAGTTAAAATCTTTGGGTAAGACTTAAGATTAAGGTCCGATTTCTTGCCAACTATATCAAAATCGTGTCAATCGCCCCAAAACTTGCCAAAGGTCCTCCATCTTGGATGACTACCAAATGTGGTAAAAAACGACTTTTAGGGTTACAATAAGAAAAATTGTCACTATTTCATTTGGTGAGAAATCGTCTAAAATAGTTCACCTTTAACAATATAAGTCTTGCGAATATTTGAAAAAAGGAAAAGATAGGATTATTAAAAAATATATAAAAAAATTTGAAATCCAAGCAGTGACAGGTTATTAGCCTGTCCATGATAAATTTGTTTCAAATATCTATTCCAATTCCAACTGTCATGAAAAACTAGATTCCCTTCATATGAACAGAAAAAGATAGTTCTATCGATGAAATATTTGTTTTATTTTTATTCACGCATGTTTGAGATGATGTTAAAAAGGAAATTTGACTTCATTCCAGCCATCATGAGATATTTCTAATGAGCTGCGCTAAAGAATGCTTCGAACTATACGTCATTTGCATTCTGCTTTCGAAATACATACATTAAATATCAAGTATTGATGTTAAATATATGCAATGTATTTCAAGAAATTGATGCCTTATTTATGTACGCTCAAAGCATTCTATAGAATCCATAATTTAGTGAGTTTTAATGTATTATTATCAATTATAAAGCATCTCACCATTTTTAGTTTTTCAGTTACAGATTTTGAATCTCAACGGCCTTCTTGACATATTCTTCCAGATTTTTAAATTTTTAAAATAAATACAATAATATTTTTTAAAAATTGGTGATGTAATTACCTTAACTTTCTCCTAAAATCCCACCACTAAATTATGCGATCTATTACAAACGAGAAGAAATTATTACCTTTTTATAGTATATTTAGCTAAATAGTACCTATGAAAATCAGAAAATAAATCTCTAAAATTATTCAAAATCAGTTTTTCTTTCACCCAATTGTATATCATTGCAGCCTTTTAATTTCGCTGTTTTCACCTTTTCGATAATACAGAAAAATCATTTCTAAGAACTCATTTCTTATGCCATTTTAAAACTCAAAACACTATTCAAAATGTCATTTTAGCTCCATACCGTTTTTTCTTTAATTTATATTGCTTTTAAACATGATTTCACTATTTTCATCATGGTAATTTGTACATAAAAAAATTTTTTTTTGTCTTTTTATTGAGTGGACTAGAGTTCTATATTCAACTTAATACAAAAATTTAAAAAAAAAGTATCATTTCTATTCGATATCACACTTGGTTAAATAAAAATTCATATAAAACTTTCATTCAAAATGTATAGCAACATTTACGCAAAAAAAAAAAAAAAAAAAAAAAAAAAAAAGTAAATACAAAGAAGAAAAAAAAAAAATGTCTTGTTTTTGCAATCAAGAATGTCGAACGTAAATTTAAGTAAAATTTAGGTCGAATATAAAGTAATTTCACAGACGAATTAGTTTCAAAACTTATTTCAAATACACAATTTTGGTGAAAGGGTATATTTTAATAATTTTGCTATTTCTCCAGCATAAAGAAGAATTTCATCTGTAGAAATTC
Organism: Argiope bruennichi; assembly: GCF_947563725.1. Lineage (NCBI taxonomy): Eukaryota > Metazoa > Arthropoda > Arachnida > Araneae > Araneidae > Argiope > Argiope bruennichi. The sequence continues at coordinate 21,976,112 of NC_079154.1, read as the reverse complement.
AACAAAATCTTTGTTAATATAACATTTGACAATTACAATAATTTTTAATATGTATTTCAAATGCCAGAAAATAAAAATCTGAATCAAATGTAATTAAAATAAAGATAATTCTTGTTTTAGGAAAATACATCACACTATTAGCACAAGATATTGTAAGATATCTCCATGGTATTTCTCGTTATTCTAAATGCTATTAAATTCTTAAAAATATCATAATAATATTATATGGCATTATGTGTTAATAAAGAGCGAAAGATTTATTCATTAGAATATTTAATATACGATTTGTAATAAAAAATAAAAAGTCACTTTTTATTTAAATTAAAAGGATGCACGTTCTCAGCCAAAACTTTTTATCCGACTATTCGAATTCCTTCTTTACAATTATTTATTATCTGGCCTTTGCAACTTAAATTGATTCTTTTTTTTTTTTTTTTTTTTTGCAAAGTATTAACAGTATGTCATAATTTTGCTGCAGTCTAATTTGGTTGTATTGTATGAAACTAGATGGCAGCACGAAGGCTTTTACAGTTGATTCAAAAGATTGATTATTTAAAAATTTGAAACAAGATATTAAAATTAATTTGTGGTTCAAATGGCATTGAACTCAATATAAATATATTCAGTTAAGTTTTCCTTTCGAGTTTTGAGGGTTTTTTTTTTATTGTATTATTCAGAGGAATATTGAAATCATTTAATTTGTTTTATTAATATCCTTATTTCACCTGCAAAAGTGTTTAAATTTTAAAATTAATCCATTTTTAAACTGATTCTATTATTTTTAATTGTTATTATTTTTCAGTAAGATTGTATTTTAAACTGAGCAAAATTTATTTTTATTAATTCAGCAGCAAGTGATCATACAGTATTAAATCATATATACCAAGAGAAGTGAGACAAAGATTATTTTTATAAATTTTTTAAGCATTAATTCGTTGAGTGACGTGTCACTTATATTTGGGGGACAACAAAAGTTCTCATTCATTACCCAGATAGCACAGCACGTTGCACAATATTGCATGATATTATATATTATTTCATGTTAAATGATATTATGATATTTTTTAAGCATTTACTCTTTGAGTGCCGTGTCACTTATATTTGGGTGACAACAAAAGTTCTCATTCATTACCAAGGTAGCACAGCACGTTGCACAATATTGCATGATATTATATATTATTTCATGTTAAATGATATTATACAATAGTGCAAATATTATCTAATATCATACAATATTATAATATTTGTGTGCTACTATTTCATATATAGTGTTTGATGCGAGTAGAACACGTCTATTTTTATTTTGTATCTCTTTATTTTATCCCATTGCTCATCACGTGAATCGCCTGTGATTCACACTTATTATCTTATTAGATATTCTCTTCTGTATAACAATTAAGAGATTTTAAAGAAGTAAGAATCATATTAGATAACGGCTCGAATCATAGGCACGATACGTGGTACCGAACGTAATAAAAAAAGTGCTAAAATTTCTAAAAACATTCAACTTAATTTCAAATATTTCTATAAAATACAACAATTAACTATGTAAAATTAGGTTTTAGCTTTTTTTAGGGGAGGGGCGCTTCAGTTAAGTACTTTATTTTTGTATCATCACGGATATTTTTTGGAGTCGAATACTGTTCAAAATTGAAAAAGGGTTAATACTATCTCTTTTCATATCAGATTGTTATACATCAATAACTATCAATAAATTCTTTCCTTATTTGAGATACTATGCATATGAATTCTGCCAACTGTGGATTGAAACTCGTCATACAATAAAAGTATTCCGGGGGGGGGGGTATTAATTTCCATTTGAAGGTAAAATATTCAGCTGTATATTTTCGAATCAATATGTAAATATAATATACAATTTGGTATCAAACAATTTGTCACCTTATTTTCATTTCTCAAGTACATTTATAAACTTTCCTTTTGTGGAAAATTTTAGAGTTTAATATGCTTTAAAAAACACTTGAAATATTTTCGTTAATTGAACCTTCTTCGAATCTATTTTAATTCTATACAAGTATAAAACAAAGAATGAACTTTTCAATGAATGAATTTTCATATCGATTCTCGGCTCCTGGCGTGTCAACTATTTTCGTTTTACCTTTCCCTTAAAGATGGAGTAGATACTACAAAATTAAATCTTTTTATATCTTATTTTATCACTAACCATCTTTTGCGACTTTAAGTTCGCAGGAGGATATTGGTTATGTGAAATTTCAGTTAAATAGTTTAGATTTAGCTTCATATGTATGATACCGTGAAATTTGTGAGACATTCAAGACATGTTACTTTTATTGTCTTATATAGGCGCCGCTCATTGTATATACGAAACTTTCAAATGAATTCAAGGGTTATGTGCTTTCTAAATTTTGCTGTTTTATAATTTCACTTTTTTTTGTCTCGTAAACTGCATAGAAATTAAATGAAAATGAAATGCTATTTGAAATAAGTCCATATATTCTTTCACGTTCAACAATTGAAAAAAAAAAACATGTGATGAGATAGTTGTTGGAGCAATGAAGCCGGTTTGAACTTTAGGGCATCAATATAATCTGTGACTGGAAATCAGACAAAAAAATATTTTTGTTAAAAAAATTTCCAAAATTCAGTAAAAATTTGCACGACTCTTAAACTGTTATGAAAAAAATAATAATAATAATTTTGTAATAGCATAAAATTTACTTTTTGAGATAATATTTTTGAAAGTTATTACAGGAAATCGACAAAATCCAGCCTAATTTGTGATTAAAGGAAATTCAAATTTCAAAGAATTCGTTCCGAGTAGGAATGACGAATATTTTAAGAGCGGTTATTACGTAACCAATATCAAAAAGTCACAAATACAAATGATCAATACTTTTCAAAGAGGGGTGTGATTCAAATCCTTGATACGATCTTACTGGTGATATTTCGATTACATGTTTTAGATCACGATAGAAAGTAACAATCGATACGATATCACTGAAATTTTCCAGAGCGGTGACTTCACTGGAAAGTAACAATCGATACGATCTGTCCAATGGAAGCTCTCGAAAGAAATCTGTGATTGGATTGAAAAGTGAACGGACCGGTTATTGGAATTATAGTATCGTATCATTGAATTGATATCACTGAAATTTATCGGAGCGATGATTTCACCGAAAAGTGCGAGGTTTCACTGGAAAGTGCGAAGTCACCGCTCCACTTTACGGGAGTGACCGATATTCGTATTTGATGATGATACAGATCATTTTTAATTGCTCGTGACATGATTGACTTTGATTACATGTATTCTGTTTACTGCTGGCGCCATCTATTGGTAGAATATAGGACTAAAGTAAACATTTTAAAGAAATGACATATATTTTTAACTCACCTTTTCCAGAAAATAGTTCACTCTAATAAATGAATTAAATAAATAGTTTTGAGGGAAAAAAATAAAATTTAAGAAGTAAGCTGAAACAGATAAATTAATTCAATCACACGTTACTTAAATGAGTAAATTAAGTATTAATTACAATTAATAAATTTTATATTTAATATTAAGTAATAATTTTTGATTAATAATATGATTGAAATAACAGATATTTGGAACTCATATTTAAAAATAACAATAGCAATATTATTTGTTATTCAAAAAATCGTGGATTATGCAGCTCTAGTTCCGAAGGGCATATTCCCAGCCTCTCTGTTATATACGAGACAAATTTGGTAGCTGTAAGTCAAACGGCATAGCCTGTAGAGAGCCAACACACACACACACATACACACATGCATTCACCTTTATTGTTATTGATTGAGTCCTTGTTGATGACACATGAAAATCATCGAGCAAAAATGACGAAATTGAAACTTTTTCAATTTATTGAAATTTTAGGAATTTAAATATTATTATTTTGAAACTTTTCATTCTTGAAACTAATTACTATTAATCATTCAAATTCATAATTTGAAATATTTCAAATTAAAAGAAAATCCCAAACCACAACTCTTCAGACAAACTAATGCTAGTCCATGAAAATTACCAGTGTTCATTATAAAATATTATACGATATTTCCACGATGTTGTTCGACATTCAGACCGCCATACAGTATAATGTAAATTCCACAATAATTGTGTACCAAACATTCTGTTTTAATAATTTCACACAATGCAGTGAAAAATAATCAAGCATCTTATTTTATCCTTCCGTTATATTTGATAAAGAAAAGACGTACACTCATTGTCACTTTCAGATATATTGCTGCTGCTATTAAATTCACATTCTCACTTAAAATTAATATATGCAAATAATCGTGAAAATGGGATTAAAATTTCAAATCTCGCGTAACTGTGGTGACGCTTTATAAGCCAGATAACAGCTACGAGACATGAGAAATTTCTTTTGTCTAGTGGTCTTGTTACTCGGCTACGAACCCAAAGGTTGCGAGTTCGATCCTCGCCTATCACCAGTAGCAATATTGGTGACCCAATGACGTGATACGCCCAAAAAAAAAAAAAATTTTTATACAACTGTTGTAGCGCCCTCTACCAGAAATAAATAAAATCAAAGCTGATAAATAATCAGCCAATAAAAAAAAATGAAGCTGATAAACAATCAGCCAATAAATAAAATGAAGCTGATAAACAATCGGCCAATAAATAAAATGAAGCTGATAAATAATCGGCCAATAAGAGAAAAAAAATGCAGCTGATAAATAATCAGCCAATAAATAAATAAAGCTGATAAATAATCAGCCAAAAAAATGGATAAGACGCTACAGCCAATATATCACCACTAATAACAGCAAAAACAGGACAAAAAAAATCGTTCGTCTCACCTCCGCCGCACTGAAAGGGGAGTAATGTGGTGACGCTTTATAAGCCAGATAACAGCTACGAGACATGAGAAATTTCTTTTGTCTAGTGGTCTTGTTACTCGGCTACGAACCCAAAGGTTGCGAGTTCGGTCCTCGCCTATCGCTAGTAGCAACATAACCATTATTAATTTAGATGCATAATATTAGAAATTGTGAATAGTACATTTTCAGCTGGCATACATTTCGTGCATTTTAGAATATTACCAAAAATGATTATATGGAACTCTTATAGATGTATTTTCATTTCTTCCAATAACTAAGATTTTTTAGAAATTTTATTATTAATAATTATAATAAATAAAGCTATATTCAGGTTTCATTCCTCTCTTTTTTCTCTCTTCAGTCATGCCGGCTCCGATTCGACTCAGATTAATCGGCATATTCATAGATTGGTAGATTCTAGACTTATATAAAAAATAGGATGATTTAAAGTAATTTAATATGATTTTAAAATTACGCAAAGATTGATTCGCGATAAATTGCAATCATCGCATTTCTGCTTACGATTTTACGTTTTTATAAACTACTATGAAATTATTATTCTAAAAATCAAAGTTATATGGGTCGTCTTAGCTATATTATAAATTTTTAATGTGTTTGAATCGAAATAAATAGAACTTTTTCCAAAATCTTTCAGATATATTTTTTACAATAATGTTAAATAAATTTCTTTATCTTTTAGATAGAAACTATACTACTCAACTCGACTTTCGGCCTGTTTCTTGTGTTAGTAAACTGACGGCGGGACCGGAGCAATTTTCACGTGGTAAAAGCTTTAGGTACCGTAATTTCAGAATGTCTCAAAAACGGAATCATGAATTTGTTGATCCATCTTCTGATGAGGAAGAAGAAAATGCGAAAAAAACTGTCCCAATGCATATTAAGAAACAAGACAAAAGATTGGTAATTGTCTTGGAAAATGCTAATCTAGAAACTGTAAAAGTATGTAATTTTCATTTTATTCTGCCTAATTTATTGTTTGTAAATTAAGAATTCATTTTTTTATCAGTTCTTTTCATATTTTGATTTTTTGTGTCCTTTTATTCAAAGGAGAAAAAGAAATTCCTGAAATTTAATACATTTTCATATCAAATGATTGTAATAAATGTCTCGTGTAACATTTATAAATCATCAATAAATAGAATCTACATTATTTTTTTTTTTTTAAATGAAGCCACCAATACACCAATATTTTTAAAATCGTCCAGTTTATAAAATAGTTCTCACTTATTACCATTTTTTTTTTTTTTTTACTTAATAATGAAAGATATCAAGTATGAGAAAATGGATGGAAATCTTTAATTTGGAATAATTTTTTTAAAAAAAATGGAAAATATTATCCCATACTTTTATCAAAATGTGTATTGTAAAAGGAAATATGTGATTCTTTCTATTACCCAATTTGATATTTAAAACCCTATTTAACATAAGAATGTTCTGGGAATGTTTGTTTATACTGAATGAAATAGCTTTGAAAGTTATCTTAACATTTTAAAAATTGATGATGAATAGAATAGTATAGGCAGTGAGAGGAAAGATTCTTAATGATATACATTATTATTTTTATATTATATGAATATCATTCTTTATTGCATTCAAAAATCAGTCATAGTACTTGTCGATTTTAATGGTGAACGAATAGTGCCAAGAAAAAATTTCGCCAAATTATAAAAATATACGCCAATGCATAAATATATATGTAATAAATATCTGCATAAATATAGATCAAATCATATGTGAATCACATGCTAAATAGTTTGATGATTGAAATCGCAAAATTGGTGAAATTTTTTCTTGTTGCTTTTTGGTCTGCATTATAACCAATAAGTACCTCAGCCATTAAAGTTGGAAAAAATTCGAATTAAGTTTACGTTTGTAATTTAGGGATATTCTGCCTTATTTGATGTTTATTATTGTTTTTATTAGATGTTATTTAAGATAGTTTGATTTCTTTCTTCTTCCATTCAATAAGCAACATTTTCATGGTATAAAATTATATCCATGACATTTTATCTTACCTTTTGTGAAATATACCATATTGTTATCCATTTTGACTCAATACTCAGTAAATATGTTTTGAAAAAAATATCCATTAATTCATTTTTGTTTTCGCATCTGAAATATTAAATGTGCCATTTTTGTACACTAACAGTTGTCGTTTGATTCTTTATAATTTTTATTAAAAAGTCTTCCCTTAGTTGTAGCCTGTAAAATTAATTCAATATTCTAGGGTATTTAAATGATTGTATATAGACCTATTTTACTATTTTCTTATATTTTATATTAGATTGATGTTAAATCCATTGTGAGATGTGCATGTAGAGAACTATAAATTTAAGCAATTTAATTTTTAATCAGAATCTAATTGTGTATTCAAAACAATTTAATGCTCTGATTGCACAAGTCTTATTTTATTTATAATACTATTCTGCATTCCATAATTTTTTTAACTTTTCAAGCTATCTGTATTTTAATAGTGAATTTTATATACTTCCTACATTTTTATCATTGGCATAAAAATTGATCATTTCATTCTAGAATACTTTTCTAATTTTTTATTAAAAATTTAATTTATAGTTCTATATTTTCTCAATTTTGATCCTTTATATGCTTTTTAATGATTAACTCTAATTGTGCATTATTTTAACATACATTATTAAACATATAATTCTTAAGAATGTAATGGAGGTAATAGCAACAATCTTGTAAAGCACGAATAAATTGCATTTAATCATATGTAAATTTGTGTGAAAGCTTTTTTTTTCCTTCTTTTTTTTTTTTAATTTTAAGAAAAACTATGTACCCCAAATTTATACATTCTTTAGAAAACTATTATGTTAATAGTTAATAAAATGTATCAAGTTTTTTACTTTTTATATCAATGACCCTTTTAATCATCATAATTGCAGCTATTTAGCAAATGAGGATCCTTATTTGACAGTTGAATATATCAAACACTTTCTTTCTAGTATGGTTTGTTAAACTGTTGATTGAATGGAGCATTTCCCCTTGAAAATGTCATAGCAGAATTTTGATATTTAAGAATAAAGAATGGTACTTCTTAAGAAGCAGATGACCTTTACATTGCTATTAAGACATCAGAGTATGTCTTGATGAAATTCTGACTAATAGATAATTAGTATAAGAAGGTAATATTGAACTTCTGCAAAACTCATTGGACCCCACCTTAATGTAGACAGGACTGCTTGTTTTAATGTTTAAGAATAAAACTTGTTATTTCCTTAAAAGGTGGTGCTCCTTTTATTAATATTATGACATCAAAATTTATCTTGATGGAATTTTGATAAATAAATGATTAGGATAAAGAGGTAACATTAAACTCCTGCGACACTCACTGGATTCTTCTCTGATGTATTTTCTTTTTTTTTTAAAGGAAAACATAATGTATTACATTTGTTATACAACACTAATTGCAATCAATACTATTGAAGGAGAATGTTTCCAAATCAGCTGACATGCTTAGCACTTTTTACAGTTCTATCTGCTGGCTTGATCAATAAATAGCATTTGCACAATAACCGTCAACAGTTTGAATATTTTGGATTGATGACTATAATTCTACATTTGTACAAACTATTTTATTCATGAATTATGAAATGAAATATTGTGAAATGTATTATTGTTTATGTAATAATTAAAAGTATATATACATTCTTGAGATATCTTTCTCTTACAAATTCTTTTAAACTTGCAGATCTTTATTCTTTATTTGTTATTTATTCATTAATATTTTGCAGAAAGGAAACAGTCATGATTTATTAAACAGTGAAGATCATATGGGTATCCTACGGAAAAGAAAAGAAAGTGGCCTGTGTCGGCCAGATATTACTCATCAAGTAAGTATTATTATTTTCTTAACAGTAATTAATAAAAATTATACTGTTATTTTGTTTCTTTAACCCAATTTGTACACATATCCCAAAACAATGCTTTGTAAAGTTTTTTTTTATATAAAAATATTGAAGATAAAAATGTATAGTATAAAATATGTTTAATGTTGCCAACTTCTACAAAGCGAATAATTAAATAAATTGTGGATTTTCTTAGGTTTAATATTAGAACTGGTGAAGCTTATTGTACACTATTATAATGCATTTGAAAACTGTATCACAAATAACAATTTCAATGTTATGAACAACAATAATATTTTCAATATTATGTATTGTATGTTTTAAGTTTACAAGAGTCTTTTTATGAAAAAGAAATACCTTTTTTAATTTGTAGGATTTTTTTAAAATTTACTTTTTGGTTTTAAGATTCAGTTGGAAAGTAGAATGTCAATAATTTTAGAATAACAAGTCCCTTCTTTTGAAGAGAGTTGAGTTGTTGAGCCATGTTGCCTTTGCTTACTTTCTGGACTCTTTATAACTAGTTATTTACCATATAACTTTTAATGCGATATTTGTATTTCATTTAAAAAATAAATATGTTCTAAAACTTGTAAATAAAACGACTTGAATATTTCCATTCTTCTTTATCCTATTCATAAGAGAGGTAACAAAATGTTTTTTCTAGAATATATAATAAAAGATCAATGCTTGATTGGAAAATAATTTTTCTTTTTTTATATGAAACACACACACACACTTATATATAGGTATATACTTAATATATAGGTACTTTGTTACTTGCTTTTTAAAAAATTAAAATTTCTAAGAGTGTTACATTTTTATTTATTGTAGCAAGGTTGAATTTTAGTATTCTAAAGACTGGTTGTTGATTTAGTGTGATATACTTTTCAGGTTTCATCATCCCATAAATGTGAACTATACATACTTTTATTTAATAAAATTATAAACTTTCCTATCTTAAGATATTTCTTGGGAATCTTATTTCCTACATTATAATTGATTATCTATTGTTTTTATCATTACAGTTTCTGCATTAAGGAAATTCTTTAAACTTATTACTTGTAATACTGTGAAATGTAAGAGTAAAATGCAATTTCCTTTTATGTCATAATTGCTGAATTTGTATAAAAAATCTGGAATGATACACCATTGTAAATTTATGAATAAGTTTAAAATATTGAAATATGGTTTCATAAAGATTTACTTTTGAAATTCTTTACTGTAGATAAATATTTAATTTAAAGTTTGTTATGTAATTAAAATATGCTTAATAATATTTAATTATTTTAGTGTTTATTGATGCTCTTTGACAGTCCCTTAAACAGAGCCGGATTACTTCAAGTTTATATTCATACAGAGAAAAATAACACCCTTATAGAAATCAATCCTCAAACTAGGATTCCAAGGACATTCAAACGATTTGCAGCATTAATGGGTAAGTTCAAGATAAACCAAATTAGGCTTTTTAGATTACTTTATTTGTCGTATTATCATATCCTTTGTCCCACTATTTTAATCAAAAATTTGTTTTGTTTACTAGAAATGTTGATGCATTTAAGAACATTTTTTTATGTTTATCTATTAAGTGATTGTTATTTTAAAAGCCTCTGGAATTTTGAATTAGCTATCGAAAGCCATGGAAAAATCAATTAAATCATTTGAATCTAAATTTATATTTTAAATAGCTTAACATTTTTGCAAAGTTTTTTTATTGCTCTGAAGATCTATTATCTACTACTATTTCTTTAACTGTTATTCTTATTGAACTTAAAATTACAAGTTTAATCTTATTTTGTTAGTAATTTTTTTTTTTTTTATATAGCTGAAATAAATTTAAGAAACATAAGCAAAGTGACTAAACATTTCTGATTAACCAAGACTGTACTGAATTTCGTCTTTGTCACAGATTTAAGAAAGTACATTAGATTTACCCTGAATTGCTGTTATTAAAATATTGGCCAAATGTATATTTAAAATATTGATTTAAATGTTAATTAAATTAATATAATTGTGTAGATATAAATTCTCCTTTCCAATTTGTCCTGTGCGTAGAAGTTGGTCAAATTTTACAGAAGGATAATGGTTTCTGGTCTTTTAAGTAATCAGAATGCACATATTAATCAGTATAATTTTGAATTTATTTATACAGGATAGATATATCCTAAAATGAATTTGGTATCTTATATTGTCTTTCTGATTGCTTATCACTAAATAATGCAGCTGCTGCACTATCTGGCAAGAAGAAAAAAGATGCATTGCTGCAGCTGAGAATTAAAAAAAAAAAAACGAGAGATTCTACATGGCCAATGCTTTTGATGATGGTGACAATATTCACCCATCCTCTTTACATGATGATATCCTGTAAAGTGTTTAGATCAATGTGTAAATTTGCATTTTAGTGTCTTGTTCTATCTGCTTGCAAATCTTTCTATCTGTGCTGTTCGTGTCAATCTGGAATAATGACTCAAGACATTATAATGGTACATATAAAGTCAGTTGGGTATAATTTTTTTGTAAAAGTTGGCTTATGTAGTATTCTCCTTAAAGTTTTAAAATGCATAGAAAAGTTATCATAATCTAATTAATGTAGACAAATCAGTTTCAAAGAAAGGTAGTAAAATGTTTATGGTTCTTTAAGTTTTATTGTTTTTGTTTTAAAAAAATTTTAAGTAAAAAAGAAATAGGTATATTATTTATTAGATTTTATACAACATCTCCTATCTTAGCTTGCATTTTGGGTTGTTTATCAGGATTTAGACTATCCTATGTTGAAGTTCAGAATACTCTGTTAAGAGATAAAAAGTATATTTATCTTTCAGAATCAATTATTTTATAAATTATTAATTTTGTCACTCACTGACACAGGTAAAACTAATGTCAACTTCAGTTTTAAATGATATATTCTACTTTAACAAAATGCTTTTTTTTTCCTGAAAATTATTAATGATTTAAAATATTATTTTATTATTATTATTAACAAGTTTCTATTTTAGGTTTCATAATTATTTGTTGCCTGAAGGTTTCTTTAGAAATATATTTCCGAAAGATTTCATTCTTTATTTATATACATATATAAGTATTGAATCGGATAATAATAATGTAGTTGCATTTCTTTTGAACTGAATAAAAAATAAATAGCTTTATATATTGATAAAAAAAGAGAAAAATCTGGGCAGCTGCACTTTTTACTCATTCTTATTTATGCTTGATATTAATTTGTTTACTGCCTTAGATAAGTAAATAAAAAAATAAAAATAATCATATATTTCTTGAAGCTATTAGATCTCACAATATCACATTATGCAGTAAAATCTAATTAAAAGTGTATATGTTTGTCAGAAATATGACTATTAATCTTTTATTTATTTTTCTTCTGCAGTACAACTTCTACACAAACTTAAAATCAGATCATCAGATGGTAATCATAGGTTAATGAAGGCAAGTAAAATATTTTATATTGCATCCTAAATTTTATTATTCTTTAAAAACTGCAAAAATAAAGTGGGAATAGATTTCATATAAACTGAATATTTTACAACAAATAGGTCATGTTAAATGTAGAATTTTGAATTTCTATTAATGTGCTGCTTTTGTACCATGATTACTTTAGCATTAGGTGGAAATGTAATATAACTTGAATATTGAGTATAATGACAAACAGATGTCAACGGAAGTATGAATACTCTGTTCCATTGCAACAGTAGATTAAAAAATATTTCATAAGAATTTATTTGAAGTATAATCTGAAGTTTTAACTATATGTCTTTTTTAATGCCCTGAATTACTTAGTTTGTAAAATGATTATAAAAACAGTGTGTAACTGTTGATTTTTAGACCATAGCTGAATGATATTTCAAGTTTTGTGTTACTTTGTTTGATGGAATATCCAGTTTCTTGAATCTTTTATTTCTTCTTTTGCTTATATTTTTAAGCTGATATAATTAGTTGCAATATAAATGTCTATATTGGCATGCCATGATACATTGCATTTAAAATTTTTAATAAAAATGTGATATTCCTAAATTAAAATGTATATTAAGGAATAATTTTAATTATCTAATATTACAAAAACATTTGTTTTCAAGTGAAATTAATTATTATAAAATAATTTTCAGATTTTATTGATTAAAATTAATTTTATAATTGGATGAATATTCACTTTCTGATATTATTATTTTCGATTAGGTGATTAAAAATCCCATAACTGATCATCTACCAGTTGGTTGCAAAAAACTATGTACATCATATTCTGCTAAGAAAATTGTCAATCCAAGAGAATTGGTTCCTCCGGACGAGCCAATCGTCATTGTTGTAGGAGCTATGGCTCATGGACAAGTAAGTGTGATGCATCTTCTAACTTCTTATTCTAAATAATACTCTCTGATATATTTCTCTTAATGCTATGAGTGAGAAGTAAACATAATTCAAGCCAAATAGTTTTTTAAAAAAATCGGTGAATATATTTTTTATATAATGAAAAATGTTAGATCACTTGAAAATGTATAAATTTATGTGATTGTGTATAAATATTTATGATTGTTTAAAAAACTATGTCATTATACAAGTGGATGTTTGTAAATTATTATATATATACACTTGCAAATCAATCTCTATTTTTTTCCCCCCAAAGTAAGAAATATTTAAATAAGATGAGATAAAAATATTTATATCTTTCAGTTAAAATAAAGTTAATTTCTTAAATTTAAATTTTTTTTTAAAAAGAAAGCTTGCAAGTCTATAAAAATATATATTTTCTATTTAAATATTCTTTGTCAAATTTTTTTGGAAATTAGAAAATTTGATGTTTAAATCAAAATTTATGTAAAGCATGTAATATATTTATGTAATGTATCAAAATTTACGTAAAGCTAAATATCACATATTAATTAATTATTGTTGAATGTTACAGACTTTTACAATCCATATGTATTGAAAACTGTCATACATATGAAATGAAAATTAAACTAAGATGTTGATTTTGAAAGTTAGTTGAAATGCTTCTAAGGTGTTCATTTTTTAGAATAGATTTCAAATATTCAATACTTTTTTTTCATAAAAATCTATTTATCTTACTGCGAGATGTTCTGACTAACTTATTAGCTGCCACAATTCCCATTTGGAGATTTTAGAATTTTATTTGGCACCAAAAATATATTTGGTATGCCTGACAGTTTAGTTCCATTCAATACGTACCAGTCAATATTGCGTGTAGCAGAAAGTGTGTATTCTGTGCTTTGTTTCTTTACAACAAGCGAACAAATTTGAAATTCCACTATAAGTTGATTGGAACAGAATTGTCATATTTGAAGCAATGTATCTTTGGTTTCGTTTTTATATTATAATAAAATATCATACATAAATATGCAATTTACTGGTTATAGTAACAGCCACTGACTTGCCAAAGACTTACCCAGTCTTTTATTATTATTTTTTTTTTGACCATTTTATAACAGTACCCTTTTTCAAAAATATAGGATATTTTTAAGACAAAATATAATTTTAATAAAATTATACTGTTATATATGTATGCATGCATGCACAAATAGTTGTGTAACTTATCCAGCGAAAAATTTCAAAAAAAAAAATCACTTAATGAGTTATTAAACTTTAACCTTTCAACTCGTTTAAAAAAATGTGTAGAATTTTGCTTGCACTGTTTTATGCAATTAATTATTTAACATAATAAGCTGAAATATTTGTTGTTTACTTGAAATTGTATTAATATTCCTATTTCCTCCCTATTTTAAGAAATGTGGAAGTTATATATATTCTTGAATAAATTGTTCTATGCGTTATAAAAATAAAATATATGATATTTGTAAAAAAAATGTCTTTAAAGTTGCAATTTTTTTTTGTCCCTTCACAGGTGAATATAGATTACACTGAAGATACTGTTGCAATAAGTGGATATCCTCTGTCTGCTGCTTTAACTTGTTCCAAGTTATGCTCAGCATTTGAAGAAGTATGGGGAATCCAATGATATCCTCTTACCCATCGCAACAAATTGTAAATATTGCAAGTAAAATAAATGTTAATGTTTGTTTTTATTTTTATGTTTTAACAATATTAATTGGTTATTCTGAGTATATATATACAGTACATTCCCGAGTATCCAGTTCACAAGTTTCATAGTTTTCTTTTTTAATGGGGAAGGCAAGACAAGGCATCTGCTACGATCCCACTAAATGTTGTGTGGAAAATACAAATTGTTCTTGAGGTATGCTTAGTGTTTTTTAAGTGTACCACAGTGAAGATTTCAAATTGGATAATAAATGAAAAAAGTTGTAGTGAGTATGGAGGAGAAATTATGCACTAAACAGTGACTAGACTGGTGTAACAGTAAGAAATATAGCTTCGGAGTTGGGAATAGGGAAAAAAATTGAACAGAAATTTGAAAGTGGTGTGTGGCAAAAACTAATAGAAGTAGAATAAAAATAAGAAAAAACACACTGAATGGTAAGCATATAGAAGTTGAGGAAGCTTTATCTTTGTGCTTAAGCTTTGAAGAGGAAAAAAGTGTACCTGTAATTGAGCCCAATTTTGCAGAAAAAAGCTTTGGAAAACAAATTGCCTGTACAGAATCTTCTATTTTAACTCAACATTCTATTCATTACTGGCAATTGCTTCTATGATTCACCATCCCATGGCCGCATTAACATTCTACATGGCTCGAGATAAGTGGAGGTTTAGTACTCAATAAAAATGAGAAAATATGTACTATAACAGGGAGTTTTGGTGTAAAAACTTATTTCTTTACCCACTAATACCAGAAGACATTGAACTCCAGCCTGCCTTTTCGCTACATTAGGCAGGATACTTGGGAGTATACTGTATATATAAATTTATGAATTATTTGGCAAATGCAGAAAAGAATTTAAATTCTGATCAATCAGTGTATTTTAATAATGCATGTTGAAATTCAACAGTTACCAGGTATGGTTTATTTCAGAATATTAATAAAACAGCTCTGTCAATACATCATTTTTAAAAAGAATTTAAACAAATTAGTATATTATTCTAACAAGGTAACATGGTATTGAATATTTATTACTATATTTTAAAACTTATGTTTTTTTGTTTTTTTTTCAGAAATATTTTTGAATAAGACAAGAGTTTTAAGTGAATAACAGTAGACTTTTATTTTCTTTACATTTATGATGCCAATATATTGCACAAGAAGCAAACACAAATATACATATGAAACAAATACAGCTTATACATGAAGGATAACATCTGTAAAGGGCACACAAAAGCATATCTTCATTTTTCCCCAATATAATAATGACACAAATCTAAACAAGTATATCATGAGCTACGAGAGAACAAATCAAATATTAATCAAGATATTGTTTGGGTTTCATTCATTTCCTATAAAGGTAGAAAAAAATTTCATGCTCCTACTTTACCTCACTCTTATAAGTACTCATTTATAATGGAGTAACTCAAATATGTGATAAATGTGCCCAAATGTTCAGAATTATTTAGGGACTTTTAAATTAATTACCATATATTCTACTTAATGATCATTTTATTAGTTTTTAAATACAAATTATTACAACAGCTTCTATT
Organism: Argiope bruennichi; assembly: GCF_947563725.1. Classification (NCBI taxonomy): domain Eukaryota; kingdom Metazoa; phylum Arthropoda; class Arachnida; order Araneae; family Araneidae; genus Argiope; species Argiope bruennichi. The sequence goes on along the minus strand of NC_079154.1, from coordinate 21,959,817 downwards.
ACAGATGTTGTTTTCTTTTCCTTTCATGCCTTTTTCTGATAAAACTTTTTATGGCAATAATTTAAATATTTAACATGCATAGATAGTATATAATCTATTAATTTTTTAATATACTAAAATTAGATATAAAATTTAAAACAATTTCTTAAACTAAAAATAAAATAAGAACAATTTTGTTAAAAAATATTTAGTTCCAACATAATTTTTTAATTGTCTATTTAAGAATGACAATGACTTGAATAAATGAAATTTTAAGTTAATTTATAAACTAATGAACATTTTATTTAGTGCTGTTCATCAAATGTCACGTAATATTGTCAGAACTTAAACTTCAGAATAGTTATGATACAAGTTCCAACATATCTTGATTAGTATTTCTTATCCTGAAGGATGAAAATATACAGTGATCCTTCATTCACTTTAATCTAAATATCTACAAACATAAACGATGCCAAACACATACAAGTATATTTTTAAGAATTATTTGTACATGCTTCATTTCCATGTTTATAATAGTTATGTAACATTTTATTATCATTGATATCTTCGAAAACATTCTACAAGACATTAATAATGCAACAAATTTTCATAAAACTTACCACCAACAAATATTTTAAAACATCAAATTCTACTTTATTGATTCTAAAAGAGTGAGGATGAAGTAGCGAAAACCAACTCGCCTCAAAAGAAAGGAGAGTTTGTTTATGTAACAAAGCTCACAAGTGCCAAAAACAGTGGAACACACAGTGCGTCAAACAATAATCATGGCTATTAGGTAATATATATATACACAATAATGAGCTAAAAAAAGGGTATTGATTCTATGCTTTTTCATCACTTTAAAGAGCGCAAAATTTCATTCTTTGGACCACATTATTAGTGTATCAATAAAAAAAAAAAGCTCGATTTTTTTTTCTTTCTTTTAATACTCTCAGCAAGCATGATTTGTATGGAACTAAAAAAAAATGCTAAAATGATTATAAATTATCATTATGATATACAGGAATGCATAAATAAAAAAAATAAATTTGGGTAATGAAACCAATGAATAGATGCATTAAGTTTTTGTTACTTTTAATTCATAATGTTTAATGGTAAAATGAAAATGGAGACTATGATCATATGAATTGATGTAATGTATAATTTTTTTTAGAAATTTGTTTCTGCATTTCCTATAGAAAATGTTAAGCTACAGCAGGAATAATAAAATATAACATAAGTATATTGAGTTAATTTGAATATGTAGAGATTCACAATATTTTTGTTATAATAATATATAAAATGCAATTCTAATTTAAAAGATGCTTTAAAATTGAAAGACTTGTACATACCAATCAAGAATAAAAACAGACTAAGATTCTTTTGCTAAAAGTACATACAGTTTGTTTCTTTTCTTTTCTTCCCCAGCAATATTTAGAGTTTACATCTTATATACAAAATCAAAACAACTACTAGCATAAAATTTAGAACAATTTCTATATTGCACTTAATACCTTCCTTCTTTGATAACTGCTAATGGCAACATAAAAGTTCACACATTGGGATGGCACAATAAAAAACATTTTAAAAGTAGAATCCGAGAATGCACTTTCAATTCCAAAACCAAAAATATTCATGTGTTTGTGTATTCAAGTAGGGATATTGATGCACATTAAACATCACTTCTCTGTTCTAAATAATTCCAAAACACTCTTTTTAAATAGTTTTCCATCTTGTATTCACAGTCTTGTTGTGTGTGATTTACCATCCAGCACACATCAATAAATATTTGGACATAGTTCATTTGCCAAATAAATTGCTAAATATGGGGTGACATTTCATTATAGGCTTAGTTACGAAACAAATATAAGAAAGTCTAGTTCTTTCAAGTGTAGTGTTGATGCCTATAATATTGGAAATAAACTGCAGAAACATAACAACACTGTTTTTCTAATTTAATTCAAGACTACCATATGACTTAGTGTTTAAGTTCAAAGCTGAAACATAAGAGATTTAATTTAGGTAAACTACGACACAGACAACATATTTATTTGTGCTGGTGGTCACCACTAGAATTCACTACTAAAACAGAATCGGAGGGGGAACCTTCTTCAGTCATCCCATGTTTAGAAGATTTAAAAAAAAAAAAAAGACAATGATTCAGTAAATTCTTGTTCCAGCTCAGTTATGGATAGCTGGGACTTGGACATGAATTGTACTGTCGTCCAAAACAGACTCTGGAATGTTCTGGCCATCTTATGGTCTGCAAAATAAAGAGTTTAAGAAAATTAATTCATTTATTTAAATTTGCAATGTATATTATTTTTATATCTTGAAGCATTTTAATCATATTCTCCAACAAAATATAAATGAAATAAATGGACATTATAATAAAATAAATAAATCACATTCCAGTGCCAAGGATATGTTATAGGTATTTCATGTGCTGAAAAGAAATACAGTTTTTAATTTCCCCATCAGCTCTAGTTTGTAAGATATGATGATAGTTAACATATTAAATTAGTAAACTCAGTTTTAAATTGGATGCTTATATTCTATTTTAATTCGTAAACTATGTAAAACTTTTTAATTTGAGAAACAGATAACAGCATTTTTATAAATTTACAATAACTTAATTAAAAATGGAAATGAAAAAAATAAAATAAAGAACAAAAGAAACAATCAATTATTTTGCTCCACTCTAAAAGCTTCTTGTTTGAGTAGAAGTTCACTCTAGAATGAGAATCTATTTGCAGATTCCAATAGTAATTTGTCATGAAATGAATATCCCATTTTCTCTAGTATTGATCTTGTGTTCTAGTAAAATCGCTTGTATTCATTCATTTATAATCATCACTCATATTGCCATAAATTTTTGGAAATACTTATTAAATGTATGTGAAAATCATACATATGTTAATACTACAATAAAGATTTCAGAAATTTTTTAGTCCAGCATTAACTTAAATCTGTATTTTCAGTTTTGTGATTATCCTAGAACATTTTTGACAGCAAGGGCAAATTCAAATCTTGCTTTTTATTCTGCCTCATTTATGAAAGGAAAATTTAGAATCGTATAAAAATTGTTTCAAGATCTCCTCCCCCATTTATTCCAAGCTTTTTTTTTTTATTTTTTTCCCTTATGCATGCAAGGAAAGAGATATTTTGATTAAGAATTTCCAGAAAAATCTGTTGGAATAACCCTAGTTTCATATGCAGCAGAGGGAAAATGATTCTATATCATCTAAATAGAAAGTTTATGAATGACGTTTATTTCTTTAGCAATCATGTCCTCCCCCCATCTTTAGATCATTTTTTTTATCCACTATTGTTGTGTTCTGCTACATTCATAAGCACAAGATCCAAAAATATCTCATGAGATCCTCTTGTTGACCAGAGAGGCAAATTTCAATAATTAAATAATTTTTTTTTATCAAATTTCAATAATTAAATAGTTTTAAGTACATATAAATTATCCATTAATACATTCAAAATAACTAAAACTATGGCATACTGTTTTTTATTCAATATAAGATTTTCTGCAATAAAACAAATACTGATATTTTTCAATTTTTTTTTTAAAGACAATTATCTGTTTGAGAAAAAGTATGTTCTATTTTAATTTAGTTATTCTAAATCTTAAAAATACAGAGCTGATGAAGAATAGTTGTTTTTATAATTCAAATCAATACCAAACCTAGTCAAAATCAGTTTTAAAAAATTCTAAGCACTAAAAAATTATTTTTATGAAATTAACATATTTATATTTTACTTCCAACAGAATTCTAATATTTTATTAATCTCTAATTAATTAGTACATTAACTCCCTTTTCAAAATAAATATAATGCATATCCATTTCAAAATTCTTAAGATCATGATTTCTTATGTAAAACATTTCCTTCATTATTAAAGAAATAAAATCAGATAGTTTAACAGACAAGATTTTCATACATTCCATACACAAAAGAACTGAAAAACAACATTTTTGGATTCTAAAGATAATAAAAGTACAGTCTTGCATGCTAAAATGTACAGTGCGTGAAAAAAGACCCGAAACCTCCCAGGAAAGATGTCTGAGTAAGGAGGAGAAACTAAGCAAGATTAGAAAAGTAAAATTCATTTGAAAATTCAGTGCTACTCTAAAAAATATATTCATTTAAATCTTTTTTAATGATCGCTTTCATTGTAGGATTTGACCATATTTAATAGAAGTTTTTTATTAACATTGAATCTTTTCTAAATATGATCGTATCAAAAGTTAAATATCTGGTGTCTGTTAATGACAAAAATATTTTTGATTATATTTATATGTATTTTATGTTGATAGCAATGACAAAAATCCTTTTTAAGGACAATCCATGAAATGATAAATTAAGCTAAGGAATTTCCAATTATTTTTTTGGAAATTTACAGAATTTTTAATAAACTAATTTATGTACACTGTAGATCAAAATAATATACTCCATAATATTAAGTATAATTTTTACAATTAATTTGAGAGCCTTTATGCTCTTCTTTGACTAACATTATCTCTTTATTTAATGTTGTTTTCTTTACTATCTGATTAGATTACCTCACTTCAGTTTCGGGAATACACCATCATATTAAACCAATTTAGAATCTAAAGAGTACATAATTTTTGCTCATAAGTTTAACCCTTTGCATTCAGATGGTGACTCTCATTCACCATTCAAGTCAGTGCACCATTTTGATGTTTTATTTATTTAATTAATTAATTCTGATTGTTAAAAATAGCTGCAGAGTAGGAAGAAGATGCACATGAATTAAATGGGAGAATTCAACTTTATATATAATTGTTCGGAGCAATAAACAAGTCTATATTAGTTGAATAATTATGCATCATCAAATTACATTTCTGAGTGCAAAGAGTTAAAATTGTCATAATTTGATGTGAGAAAAAAACTTGGGCATTGATATTATGGCATTAAGGGGTTAATAGTTTTTATTTATCACATATATCTCAAATAATGAGCTATATTTTAATATTTAATCACCTAAAGAATTATTTTAATAACTAAAAAAATGTATCTTTACGATTATTTGATTATAATGGCCTGTTAAGTGAGAAAAAGAATGATAGATCTAAATCATTAAAAGTTTAAGAGACTGACCTGGCATTTAGCACCGCAATACCAGTGTTGGCGGCAGCCAGAGCACAGAAACTTAGCATCCGAGATTCCACAACCCATGCACCTCGGAGTTGAGGAACCACCGTTGTGACCCCCATATAGCATGGAATTACAGCATGTTGCAATTGTTGAATAACATAAGGGTCTTGGTTCCTTAAGAAGAGGAGAAGTAAGAGATTTAAATTTATTGTTAAATAGATTTGTTACTTAACAAGCAGTAACTTGGTGTTTTTGTGAAAATAAGTTAATGTTCTCAAGTTCGAAAGAATATATGTTGATTATTTATTAACGAAAATTTTATTTTTGGAAATAGTATATTAATTTATAACAGGATGCATTAAAAGTTGAAAAGCTAATTTTTAATATATGTGATCCATATATATGCTTTTAAAGAATTTGTCATTAGTCATTTACAAAAAATAATTTAATAGCGAAAACAATTTATCTGTCGATAAAGCTTTTTATTTTAACTGCCTAAATAATATGCGGAATATGAAAATGAATTTTGGCATATAGAGAATAAAATAATAGCGATATGAATGCATGCGTAAATTGATTATGAATGCAACATAGTTAGTTATCCACAAGCACAAATACAGCAGCCTTTATTATACAGAAAGAGCAAGTGGAAAGAAGAAAGTAAAAGTTAGATAATGTTAGTCGATATAATAAGTTATATTAGTGAAAGATATAATTGCTAAATTTAAAAAAATATTTTAATACACATATGTGCTTATAAAAGGAAAATAATTATATATTTTTTAATTTAAACAACTAAGTATTATTGTTAAATACGATGTCTCAAACAAAAAACATGATAAACATATGAGTTTTATCAGAATTGCATTGATATTTAAATGCTATATTAAGTATAATTGTAATGCTGTGTTTTTATATTATAAATTATATTAAAAGGTAAAATGCATAAAATATTAGAATAGCAATTATAATAAATACATGATTTACCTCCTCAGTTTTAGGGTGGAATATTTTTTCCTCAGTGTTTTTCAAGGGTTTCTCAAGTGAAGCCTCTGATCGAGGACGTTGATGAATGGGATGTTTCAAAGTTGACTGAAGGATAGTGGTTGGTGGTGGAGCCACCATCAATGAATGGCTTGCTGTTGTGGTTCGCTTTGTTGAGGTCTCCTGAATTCGGTCTGTATGGAGGTCAATGGCAGCTGAGGAGCTTCTTCCAGTATGCACTCTGCTCCACACTGAATAAGAGCTACTGGAAGCACGCTTTGGACTAGATCTAGGACTGTTCTTTGGCGCTTCTGTATGTGACTTACCAGATGATGAAGAAATCTGCATAGTTTTGGACGATTCTGTTTTGGTATCTACAAAACAAGAATTTCATTGTTTATTCAGAAAGAGGAGGGGGGGGGGGCTCTAAACATTTAGTTGATATGCAGCACATAACAAAAATGAGTCAAAATTGTTTAAAATTGTAGTAGCAAGGAAGTGCCCTTACAGAAAATAAATTTCAATGTTGATTGTTTATATAATTAAACGCTTTTCAGTTGAGTAAAATATTTTTAAACTTTAATGCATTTCAAAATTATTACGATTTTGTTTTCAAAATAGCAATAAAATCTTATTTAGGAATAAATATGAAAACTTTGTTTCATTTTATATGCTTTTTTTTTAATTTGTAGGATAAGGAAAAGTACTCAACTAGATTTTGTAGCATGATTTCATTATTATCTATCATTTATATCACTTACTCATATTTTTAACAAAAATTATAGATTAATAATAAAAGTGCCAGTTTGGTCTTTTAGTCCAAGAGCTCAAAATATATAATTATGCTAATTAACATTATATAAATATATTAATCAAAAAAAAATTAAATTTTGCAAATAATTTTTTTTTCTACTTAGTGACACGAATATAAAAAATGCACTTAGAAGAAAATACTTCACTCTTAATTAAGAATATATAATTGTTCAGTTGTGAATTTAAACAGTTGTGCAAATTACTTATAGGACTTTTAAAAATGAATAATATTTATCAAATATTAAATTAGATTAGCCTTTTGACTGCTATTTGTGTCCAGCAAAAATCATTGGTGTGGCTTATGGGTGCATATATATTTCCAGACAAGCCATCAGTTCAATTCTTAGCAACAGTTCTGCTGGCCAATGCTCTTAGGACACTTAGCAGTCCTAGAGTTAAGGAGTTAATAGAATTTGCAATCATAAGACTTGAATTGATGTTTACAATAGCCTAACAAAATAGGCTGAATCTCTATTCCTTAACTGCAATATTTTAGAAGTAAATATTTCAAAACTTAACAAATTATGATTTTTAAAGTACTTTAAATTTCAAGAAAAACTAACATTACTTAAAAAAACTGAACACTGACATAAATTCTAATTAAAACCAAATATTTTAAAGATCTTACCAGCAGCAGTGACCACCAGTGACAGAGGATAATGTGGTTGAAAACTGGATGATGCTGAAGTGAGAGAACTCCCAACAGTTGGCCTGAGTTCAGGCTGTAGGGATGGCGGAGACTGACTAGAACTGGAGCTGCAACTAAACACACGTTTTGTGATGTGATGTGTGGACTTGGCACCTGGTGACAACTCAGGCAGTGAAGGAGATCTTGAATGTGAAGGACTGAAGGTAGATTCCCTCGTAGTTGACATGGTCTTTTGAAAGATTTGAACAGATTCTCCAATTCGTTGTTCTTGTGTCATGGGAGATCTGTACAAAAAACACACCAAGTCACCAAATGTTGTACATTTTTTTTTATTACTTAACAGCAGTGGTTATTAATAATACAATTTGAACAAAAGTGTCACTTTAGTTAATGAAGTAGTCATTAGTAGTGCATTATATTACAATAGTATATAGATACCGCATTACTTCTAAGATAGGGGAAAAAATGTTTTGAAATTTAAGATTGTTAAATAAAGTGTACTACATTTTGAACCAAAGTGTCACTTTAGTTAATGAAGTAGTCATTAGTAGTGCATTATATTACTGTAGTATATAGATACCACATTACTTCTAAGATGGGGGAGGGAAATGTTTTGAAATGCGAGATTGTTAAATAAAGTGTACTATTTTGGCTACTATTGTACAAGCAGAAAAGTACTTAAACTATTTCTCTACAATCGATTATTTGTTGATCTATTAACCTAATGAATAAGAAGAAGATTTTTAAAAATCTTTATTAGGTGCATCTATTTTGCTTGTATATTCCATCTTGCATCTATCTATATTCCATACTAAGCAAAGTAATTTCACATATTAAATGCTTTTTTAAAAAATCTGCTGTTTTAATTTTCATAATTAAATACTATATTCATTTTTGGATTAAAGTATATTAACCCTTTGCACTCGGAAAAGTAATTTGATGCAGATTTATTTACTTCATTTATTCACTTGTTCATTGCACTGAAAAACAAAAATATATATAATTGTTTTAATTTATATTTTCCCGAATTATTTTCCACATCTTCTTACAATTTTGTAGGTATTTTTAACAATTAAAATTTAAAAATAAACAAAATATCAAAATGATGCACCATCTTGAATGGTGCATCATTTTGAGTCACCATCCGAGTGCAAAGGGTTAATTAACACCTGTAAATTTGTCTATCCTATACAGAGAGTGTTAGTATTAACTGATTCTCACAGGCATGTTTAATTATCAAATTGTATTTAAAACTTATTTTTACACTCGCCTATATTTTCCTAAAAGTTTTCATGTCTTTTAAATTCAATATAATATTCAATATTTCTGAAAATTTATAAGAAATTCAGATAGAAAAAGGATTTACAAATATGTTCAAAGGGTTACAAAAGTAAAAATGTATAATATATTTCTTATAATAATATTAAATTAAAATACCATGTTATTCCAAATCTAAAACTATTTCACTTAGAGAAACTAATTATAAATAATCATCTGCATAAACATACTCATGCTGAAATTATCTTTTATTGTTTAGGAATCACTATACCCCACTTTTTTTTTACTCAATGGAATTGGTCGAAAAAATCATATAATTAAAAATAAAAAAACTGCTAAGTGATTTTTGACAACATAAAATGCTTTAGAAAGACAACTAAATATCATCTTCAAAATTGTTTTAACTAGTGGAAGAATATGATCTAGAAGCTAAAAGTTTCCACAAACTTAATATTGAATGAAAATAATTTCATTTAATTTTTAAATGACCTATTTGCTGAAAAGTATTAGATAAAAAAAAGTACATTTTATCAAAGATTTAATTAATGGAAGAGTTAAAGTGCATTCTATTTTCCTAATCTAGGTCAGATGGATGATTTAATCGAATCTTTAGAGTTGCAAATGTCAGATTAGAGTCTCATATAATTCATCAATGTAGGTAATTTGTCACTATTTTATTATTTTTAAATTACTATGTTTTCTTAGAAATCACAATAGAAACATTAATTATGATAAATATTTTACAGGAGTTTTCAATTAATATGGTTAATGTGCTAGCCTACTGCATCTCATTTCAATAATTAATGTATCTTTTTTTTTTTTAAACCCATAACTGGAGATGGAAGTCAAAATGACTTTGCGTTATTCATTAGGTCTGATTATTATGTGGTATTTTGTCTTTGAATACAATCATCTTCTCAATACCTTCAAATTGCTCTTTAAGCAGTATGTTGGCAAAAGTGTGTGTATAACAGAGTTATTCTTTATCAAGTTTTTGTTGTGATTTATGGAGCCATTGACTATGTCTCTGAAACTGCTTTTAATTTGAATAATGCATAAAGGATAAAGAAATATTTTAAAATATTGTATTCTTCATTTTTGTTTGTTTAATTCTAACAGTTATTGACATTAGTGTAATTCTGCAATATCCAAATGTAAATAATCATTAAAAGATTGTTTAAGTTTTTCTTACATCTGTCCAACATTTAATATTATAACATTTAACATTTTTAATATTTATATTTTTGGCAACTACATGATTTCCAGAATATATCGTTTCTAAAATAAATTCTAATGCTGTTTGCGAAAGACAAAAATAACATTGGTGTCATTCTGACTCTGATCGCATGAGGAAATTTATGTCACCAATTATGGGTCAATAATGTAACTCACTTGAGATATTTTGAATAAAAATGTTCAGCAGTAAAAAAGTAAATAAATTTTCTGTTAGGTAATATCTTACCCACAAGCGGCAGGACTATAGATGGACTCTCTGGATGACACTACTTCTTTAACTATAGTTTTAGTTGTACTGCTGTTTCGAGAAACTGTTCTCATATCCACACCATAATTATCAGTTGCATTAGCTATCATTGTTGCTACAGTTGGTAGTTTCTCACCACAATGAGATGTCAGGCTTTCACCACTGGTAACAGTTGCCGCTGGCACATCTGTTTTAACAGTTGCATGATATGCTAACTGGATGACTTGATGATTAGGTGACAATCTTGGATGAATCTCAGCTAGGAAAAAAAAATTTTATAATCATAACATTTTTTTTTTTTTTTTTTTTTTTTTTTTTGCTATAAACAAGTGAGCATAGTTTTAAAAAATATTGATGTTTGATATTAAGTAAATGAATTTTGCATTGAAATCATTAAAATAAAAATATATATTAAATATTCGTTTTAGGTTTGAGTATGAAAAAACAAAGTATTTTGCATTGAAATCATTAAAATAAAAAATATATATTAAATATTCGTTTTAGGTCTGAGTATGAAAAAACAAAGTATTTTGAAAACTAATTTCGAGGATAACTTTAAAAGCATGAAAAAAGCATTTACTCATTTCATAAAGGAGTAAAATATTTCATAACTGAACGCTTATACAACTTAAGAGATATCTGTGAGACACCAAATAATTTATTTAATTTATGTTGTTGTTTTTTTCCCCTATGTTCTCAAATATATTGCCCTTATCATTTTTCAGGATTGTAATCTGATGATGCATTGTAACTTTAAAGAAGGTCAGTGCAAAATTTACTGTAAGTTAATAACTTAAAATATATTTAAGAAATTATATTCAAAACTTTTCCTTAATCTTTTTTTAATGTTTGTTTGTTGTTTACTATATCTAATTGAACGACTTATTTGATTTGAAAATGTGCTATTGTTCTAATTGAACTAAGAAGAACTCCTTGAAAATTTCTTATTGAATTATCACATCTATGAATGAATTACTTTTGGTTTTAAAATACAATAATTTAATACAACACTTAGGAGGTTGAAGCTGAACCCAGAAAATCAACACCCCTCTCCAAACTGTTTTACTCTATTCAAACATTAATTTTTCTTTGAAAAAAATGTAACTTTTCCATTTAAAAAGATTAGAAGACTTATAAGTGCATTTTGATCATCCTTTTGAAAGATTCAATACAATGAAATTTACATAAATTCCTTACTTATACAGTTTAAAGCAATCACTTTTCAGTTGAAAACAAAATGTAAATTTTTAAAATTAATTCATCATATGCAATTTTAGGAATTATAATTTTTCATTGTCATCTGAATTTTATTATTTACTAAAACTCATTGCATTTGTATCAATATTTTTTTTAATGATCTAAATTTCCACAAACAATCTAAAATTAATTCTAAAACAGTTAGCTATTTTTGAGACAAAGTGTTCAATTCAAGAATTTTTTTATATTTGAGGTTTATCATAAAGTTTATAGTGTTTTAAAAATATTAGAGTTATTAATATTTGTGCATCCCAGTATTTATCATATCAAAATTATTTTCTGTAAAAGTTTATTCATTATAGTACATCTAATATTTATAGTTATTCATAAGCATACTTTTTTTTGTTTTATTATTCCATATTTGATGCAGTATACAGAGAATTCATTATAATAATGACCCAATATGATATTTAAAATACACATATGCTTTTCCAAATGCAAGAAAAAAATTCAGGTATTGTAATTTTTTCAGCTACACATTTACTGATTTAAAACACATGAAAGACAGTTCTTTATACCCTTTAGAGTATTTCATTAATTGGAAGTGAATGCCAACGATTTAAAAATCACATATACACTCGACTTTCCATTATAGTCATGATCCAATAACTTGGCCTAAATGCATGTCAGAAAATTGTGCTTATTTTTTAATACCTTCAGCAGAAATCGCATTATGAGCAGTGGATGTTGTAGCCACAGGCTGATGGGGTTTTCTAGGCTTTCTTTCTTCAGGTGGGGGCTTGTTCTTCACATTGACCCAATCTCGAATATGATCCACTATCTTGAGTCTTTTCAGTATTTCTTCTTTATATCTATGGTAAGTTTATATGCAATTAAAAATAATAGTATTAAAGTTTCATAATTTCAATGAAATGAAGAATCTTGATGATTTGCCAATAATTTCAAATAATTCAATTAGTTAAATACTGCTTTTAGGCAGTTGTATAAATTATTCTTATCATCTTTTTAAAGAATATAATTTAACAAAACAGGTAAATTTGTGAATTAAATTTGTATTTGTAACTTAATTAATCCAAATAATTTTATAGAGCTTTTGCAATTTTTTAAATAGAAGTTCTTAAGCTTTTTGCCAATTAACAAAATTACATATTTAGAAAAAATCTTTAAAATAGTAAGAAAGGAATAGAATTAGATAAATTATAAATTTCCAATAATAGTTTCCATTTCAAGTATTAGCAATTACTTTGGTGATTACATCAGCAATTACTTCGGTGATTGAATAATTATTAGCAGTAAACTATAATAAATCATTAATTTGATTTTTTAATTGTTTTTTTCCAACAAATTTTAATGATATTTCACCTGTTCTTCAATGAAACATATTCATACTTTCATACCTCTTAAAACACAAAATGGCAAGGCGCTCTTTATCTTTTTGTTCTGCCAAGAAATGGAGACAAGCAACTTCATGTTTCAGTCTCTTTACTTTTTCTTTCACAGTTAATGTCGGGTCATTACCCCACTCCTCAGCTTCAGAAAGGAGACTTTCATTTATGTTTTTTTCTAATTCCTCTGAATAAAGATAATATTTTACACTTAATTTCATACATATACGAATCATTTTTATATATATAACTAGACTACAGTGAAACTATTTTGGAAATGGGGGAAAAAAAACAACTGAAAAATAGTTATAATAATATAAAGATTTTTGTTTAAAAAATCACTAGGCAAAAACAATTAATTATTTGATTGCTGTAAAAGTTCAATTGCATACAATGCACTTATTAATTCAGCTTGATAAATAAATGATTCATTTTTCAATGTTAATAAAATATTTTAGGTATAAAATTATATGGATTGAAGTACCTAAAGGTATTTTCTTATCATCAAATTCAAAAATAGGATTGTTAGGATCAACGTCATCGAAATTTTCTTGGTACATGAGATATTTCATAACATCTTCATTGAATGTTGCTTTGGAATCGCTGGAAATTACAGATGGGCCTGCCTGGGACTGTGATGCAATTTCCTAAAATTATTATCATTATTTAGTTTTGTTATATTCTTCTACAAATATACATATACAAAACTTTTGATTATCCATGATTGTTGATCACAAAATACTGTTAAAAATACAATTATAAATAAATAGGTTATATATAATAAACAAATGTTTAAAAATATTTAAAAATTACCCTTTTTTCCCTTTTATTTGTAAAAAAAGTAAATTAACAACATAAAGTACAAAAATGTATTGCTTAATCAACAACAAAAAAATTTTTTAACGGGGTGGCCAACATTTCTGCTTTTTGAATTTCCTTGACATTTCCAGGTCTTTTAAGAAATTTCCCTGATATTTTTCGGATGTTTCTAATATCTTCAGAACGATGTTGCTTTATTTTATTATCTTTAATTATTGCAGAATATCTTCTTAAGTTTATTTGAAAAATTTCTTTGCACTTTTAACTAAATAATTAACTAATTAACAATGTAAAATATAATTTAATTCACTGAAAAAAATACCATTTTAACGTATTGAATATCTGATAAGCTTCAATTATGTAAGCCCTTCCCCCCCTTTTTTTTTTGCATATATATATTAACTAGCACTAGAAGATCAGAGCTGCCAACCCCACATAAAAAAATTTAGGAGCACAAGACTGGAAAAATAGGAGCAAATCTACGATACCAAATTTTTACTAGTTATTCCCATGTACTTCCCTTATTTTGACAGTTTTCACATAGATTTCTTTAAAGAAATGAAACTCAAAGAATGTTTAAATAAACAGCAATAAACAAATTAAAATTATTTTATATATGAACCGCATTCAGTATCAGAAACGATAATTTTTTAAAACCAAAAGTAGTATTTTTTTTTAAAAAATTGCATTTGGCAAGTAGATTATTCAAATTACATAGGGAGAGTGGGAAATACAAAAATAAAACCTTAAAACTTTAAAAAATCGGAGTTTTCTAATAATATTATGTACATAAGAAATGTAATCAATCAATATATTGGTATCAATTACATACAAAATAATTGAGAGATTTAAAAAAAATTCTTTCAGATTTTTTTGTTGGTTTAAGAAACATTAATGAACCATACAGCATTTAATTTATTTACTCCTTATATTTTATCATAAAAATTACTTTTTTAACAATTTTATTAATATTTTTTTTGTGACAGAGGCAAGCTATTTTGTTCAAGGGCCTATCACTTCACTCCATTGTATAAATATAAATTGTGTGTGTATTACAGTTATGAACATAATTTATCAAATAACTAGTACAGTACACTCCCGATTATCCGCGCCTGCCGAACTAAGTTTTTTTTTGTTTGTTTGTTTGTTTCCAAGCAAAGAGAAAATGCTTCCAAAGCAAAAAGCAAATACAAATGACTGATTTCATCAAAAAGGTGTAGTTTTACAGTTATGCTTTTGTAATGACATAATACATTACAGTATTAAAACAGTACATATGTATTAGTTTTTCTGTGTATCCTTGACGCCTCTCGTAAGTACAAAGCACTTTTCTGTTTTCATTAACAAAATGCATTTTAGGCTAGTTTTGAGTGATATACTAAAATATTAAGCGTTAGTGAAGCATTTACTGCTGTTTATTTTACGTTTTATTGTACATAAAACCATTTTTCAAAGTTGGAATGACTGTTTTCTCTTTTGCTATACCCGTTTTTAGCTTTTTTCGGATTATCCGCGATTTTTGTTATCCGCGCCACCCAATTCTGCGGATAATCGGGAGTGTACTGTATATGTAATGTTGAAATTCCCAATAACAATATAAGGGTAAAATTCACAATTTACTAATATTACAATCCCAAATGAATACTTACATGCGAGGATGTAGATGGTACATCTCCAGTTTCCAGCAATAAGGTTCTCAGGATAGATTCGTCTCTGTCAGTCTCCTTTGCTTCTTTATTATTATTCTGTTCTTTGACTTCTGGCAATGGATTTTCGACAGTATCTATGGCCAAGGCTGGCAAGCTACTGATAATTGGTGGGATCATTTTGATACTATCTGGTATTGGAGGAACTGCACTCCTGCTTAAGTGCAAGAGAAGGCATGCATCTTCAGTCGCTTTTTTGCTGGCCTCTAGTGCTGCTTCTGCAGACAAGGAAGGCTCTTTCAAAAGACTTTCTGCTGATGGTCCTTCTGGTTTGAATGCATCGTTACTTTTCTCAGAATTTTGAAATGTAGGAGAGGGAACTATATAAAAAAAATGGCAAATTACTAAGGTAAATTTTTATTCAGTTACTAGATATTAGTGCTAATCTGCAAAATGGATTATGTCTTTCATAGAAAACAATATTTTTATGATTGTTTTATTCATTTAAAAACCATAAAAATGCAATTAAAGCGATACATTTCAGCCTATCACTTATACCAAGAATGGGCATTAAGTCGATCGCGATTTACTTGTGGACAACCAAGACATTTTTATGTGATCGCCTTTACTAAGACTAAGACGCATATACTAAAAGAAACCAATTGTTACATTCATGTGTTACCCATTTGGCAATGTTGATGTGAAAGAAATAACAAAAAATATAAACTATATAGATTCTCTTTATCTCTTGAGGAAAATGAAGTTTTTCTCCTTAGAAATGACATAATTGTAAAAGCACCTAGTTCAAAACCTATGAATAACTTCTGGAATCTAATAAACGAAGTAATGTATCGTAATTTAAAAAAAAATTCCATATAATTTAACATCGTTTTTTGACATACCTATCTACGTGAATCTGCATTTTCAATGATGAATATAATTAAGACAACATATCATTCCCATCTCACAGACAACCACTTAGCATCCAGTGCAAGACTAGCAGTTAGTAATTAAATACTGAGATATTCCAGATTGGTGGACAGTATGTAGACTAAGTCTCCTACTAACTATAACTACAAGACCTAACTTTAGATGAAAATTATCTATTTTTTAATTGAATTGTTTGATATTAAACGCATCATTTGGCATTATTATATTTGTGACTAATATTATTATGTTTGTATCTTGCTATTATCAAACAATTCTGTATTTATTATTAAGTTTTAATAAATATTGTAGACTTTTTTTTATATATAGTTCACCAGACTTATGTCACTGGGTGGACTGCAATACCTTGAAAAAATTAGAAGTAGCTCATTGTGCTACAAGAAACATTAACAATTCTATCTTTGGAGTATTATAATTCCACATTCTTATTTGTCTGTCACATAAGCTACACAGGTATGAATTCTGTATTCATACCTGTGGAGCTTATACAGATATGAATAGCTTACAGAATTCCCCTCCCTTTCTTTTAACAATGAAAAATAAATCCAGCGATTAAATATTTGATGACATAAAAAAACGATTAGAGTTTCATCGCAACAATAAAATCCATTGTTTAAAATTTTTTTAAAAAAATATTTTTTTAAAACTGTAAGGCAATTAAATCAGTATCGTTAAAAATGCAATTTTTTAAATGACATCAAAATTAGTGTTGTGCTGCAACATTTTTTAACGTTATAGTAGAGAAATTAAAAAAAATTTCTAATTAATTTTTTTAAAAATCGCTAAGAGATGCACATTCACATCCTTCAAATTACATATGTGCTAAATTTAGAAGCTCTATGTTTAATGGTCTGTGAAGGGTGTCAGTATACGCCTTCACCTTTATATTTAGAAGAGATTAATTTTTACTTATCAGTCCAAGTACAATGAAGAAACAACACTTTTTCGTATCTATCACAATGAATCATAAGTGTCTTACTAGCATTTTCTTACTGTGGAAAGCTAAATATGAGAAATTGTAAACACTATAATCGTTACAGCGGGTGTATTTTGTATATGAAAGCATTTTTAAAACCATTATGAGGTAAGCATCAGCAAAATAAATAAAATCTGGGTAAAAAATGAATTCGCTTACCTCGTTCCTCGACAGATTTTCTGTCAAGATCGATGACCAATCCACAATCAGAATCCTCGGATTCAGAGTAACGATCGTTTGTTTGAGGTTTGCTAATGATGCTGTCAAGAGGAGGCGACTCTTTTGCTACATTCGCGGGAGTGCTACAGCGTGGAGTAGAAGATTCATTTTTGTTTTGAAAGCTATAATGAAATTTAAAATATTTTTAAATTAGATTATTTCATCAAACCTACAAAATATTAAGATTTCTCTTACTAATATCTTGTATTTTCTTTTAATACATTGATTGTCATTTATTAACATACTCAATTGTAGTAAATATTTAGAGTTCTAAAATCATTCTGTAATTTTGGTAAGTATTAAAATACAAAATTAAGCAATCGATCAAGGATTAACAAATATTTGCAATAACAGAAGATAAAATTTCATTAGGTGAGTTATTACACTTTTATACTATAAGTCATGAATTTTTGCATAGGCACAAAAAAATTAAGTAATATATATCATAATACTAAACCAACGGAAATTGTTTAGATTGGATTTTTTTTTTTTTTTTTTTTTTTAGCTTTTTCTATTGTTTGATTTTATTCTTTCTATTTGCTCTATTGAGACATTGTAAAACTCCATGCACTTGAGGAATCTGTTGCTTTTTATGTAATTAAATAATGTCTATGTAAGGGCAATGCCTATATAATCCTTTTAAAAATTTAATAATTCTGACCGAGGGTCGGCGGACCTACGGGTTGCTAAAATGATTTTCTACCAAGCTTTTCGTTTGTACTCTTACACTTTAGTGAGGGGCTGTAAGAATCCCAATCCCAAGAGTTGGAAGAAGGGCTTCAAGATAATTTTGTGCCATTGGATTCTAAATGTCAAATCCATTACTTTATACAAAGTTTGTAAGGGTTCGAGTCTTTGAGCAATGGGCAATTAACAAATGCTCTTACAATGTGTGAGTGATTGTCAAATACAAGGATTTATGTACGAAAGGCAAATGGTCCTGCGCACCTTTGTACATTGTTGTTGTTTATAATGGCCCTTGCTATGGACATGCTCGCTGATGAAGACAGCGATTTTAAGCCAAGGGAGCGTCTATTGTTTTAGTAACGCCAACTAGGGCCAAGAGTACGTCTTAGCTACTCACGCATTACATTCGCTTGCACAACCCCTTTTTACAGGTGGGCACATTCACACATCTCAGATAGAACAGATGAAGAACAACCATGCCCGAACCCAGGACGCCCAGATCATGGGGAAGATGCGCTACCCCTATGCCAGGACGCCGACACCTTTATACATACATTAGCTTATTGTATTTGGTCTATAATATTCACTAATTGCATTTGTCTATTCTCAAAGCCAGAATTTTGACATGAAAAATCGAAAATTAAAATGATAATTATGCTAACATCATCAAATAGTAATTATGATTAAATGGTTTTTACATTTGTTTTATCACTGAAATAAAACATATGTTAATTTTCATTGATTGCATGATGTTAGCACGTCTCTTTAAATTGTAAGCAAATTAATGATACATATCCCGCTATTCTGAGCTTCCTTATGAATGAAACATCTAATTCTAGGTAGTATCTTCAAAGTTACTTCTAAAAAGTAAGGTTTAAAGTGAATTAGTACTTTGGAACTAATATGGATTAGTACCATTTTTTTTTTCAATTAAATGTGCCAGATTTTCTAAATAATTTGAGCGATGCACAGATTTTGAAGCAATTTTTTCAAAAAGTATAAAAAAAGTAATTAATTAATTACCAAAAGGGAACCAGGAAGACATAAAAGTTTATAAACAAAATGCACCAGCATCCCCTTTTTTTACAAATTAATTTATCGACATTGGCTATATTATAGTGGCCAAGTAAAGAATTTGCGAAAATAATTTTTCTAAATAGTTCATATTAGAAAACATTTTTAATTAGAAAAAAACTTCTGAACTCTTTCAGATTTCATATAGAACATAATTTCCTCAATATCATAAATGCTGATGGGGGGGGGACAGTAAAAATAAAAATATCTATATACAGTATGATTATTTATTCTTGTAGTTTAATTTTTAAATAATAAACCCATTTGCCTCTTATTTTTCTTAATTTATTTTTTGAATTCTACTCGATCCAGAGACTATTTCCTCCCCCCCCCTACTCTTTTTCTATTCTCTATTCTTTATTTTTCCTATTCTTTTTCTTCAAGTTAATATTTCTAATTTAATATGCATTTCATTTATCTTGCATGTATATGCTCCCCAATTTGCACTACTTTGAAAATATAAAATATTTTACACATTTTAATTACCTGTTAGTTAGAATCAATAATTATTCAAATATAAATTAATAAAAATCTATAATAATTATCATGAAGTTAAATTAATGAAATTTTTATTTAATGAACAGCATAGAGTTAAGTACTTCTGCCTACACTCATTAGTTTCCAATATAAATACATATTAAAATAAAATTTTATTTTTATGGCTTATTACATTAATTGGTAAAATAAAAATCAACTCACGGATCTCTGTTCGAGCTATTTGGTTGACTCACAGCCGCACTATTTTCTTTCAATCTCATCAATTCTGGAGGTTTTCCCACATGAGAATTCTTCTGAGTTGTTGGGGATTTGGTTCCTGTTACGGTAATCTGAGCAGCCCTTGCTTGCTGTTCTCTACTTTCACACATTCGAACAACTTCAACTGGTACAGGTCCATTGTTTAAGCTGACTTGAGATTCGGGCAGTTTAGTCAGCACTACCTGAAGCTCAGATTCAGAATGTTGGGAGCTACGTCGTCGAGGAATCTTTTTGATGGGCAAATTGCGTACCACTCTCGCAGGTTTGGTTTCTTGATGAATCTTCTGCGGTTTGGTGGCAGCAGGAGGAGCTTGTTTAGAAGGCAAATCATCTTGCTTTGAAGTGGCATTAGCTTCTTCTGCTTTTGGCTCCTTTTTAATCTTCTTAAGTAAACATGCTGCGATGGAGTCTGTTGATTTTTCAACATTGCCAGAAGTATCTTTACTGGAATTTTTGGTCAACATTTGATTGAGAGAATCATCTTTGGTGATATCTGATTTCTTGGAATCTGATAGTTCAGATTTCACAGAGACTGGTTTCTTTTCTTTAGTCGGTTTTGGAGAATTGCAACTGTCTGATTCTGACAGAATATTATCCCCTGTTGGTTTCTTGATATTTTCATTCGATATTTTTGGAGTGGAACTGGATTCCGCAGCAGATACGCTCGAAAATGCTCTTTTGGCCCTTTCTTTCAATTTTGGAGACCTGTCACGCTCTGTTTGGGATTTCTCTGATTCCGAGCTTTTAGAATCCGCTTTCAAAAGTTTCGATTTGTTGCCAGAATTCTCCCGTGAATTCGAATCTCGACGCTTTTTATTTTGAAGCTTTTCAGAAGAATCGTCGGATTCCGAGAGTGAATCTTCGGTTTCCTTTTTTGTTACCGTTTTTTTCAAAGACTTTGCTTCTGAAGTAATCTGTAATTTTTTAGGAGTTCCCTTTCTGCCTCTTGAGGAGTCATCTCTGCCCTTTGATGATGACCGATTAGTGTCATCACTCAATGTGGTCCCTTTATTGTTTTTGGTTTCAACAGAATTTTTCTTGTTTGCAGTCGATGAGGAAAGTCTTTTCTCAATAATTCTCTGCGAGGTGTTCCTCTTGACGTCCACTGATCGCTTGTTTCTAGATTTGACTTTTTCAGCAATGGTGGGAGGAGAAAAGGGTTCTTTCTTGAAAGGATCATTGGAATCTGAAGAACTTGGTGAATCACTTTTCGTAATATCCACAATCTCCACAGATGATGATCTCAAATTATCACTGCAATTCATATGAAGACGGGTCCACTTTTTCTTAGGAACAGTTTTAGAGGAAGAATCCTCAGCTGACTTCTCCGCTTTCTTCTCTCCCGATCTTGTTCGTGGTTCTTCCTTCTTCATTTTAAGATTCTTTCTCGCTTTCTCGGAACTTCTATCCCGGGCCGGCACTTCCACAACCGGTTGTTTGTTCTTAAGTCTTTGAGATTTTTTCCGGACTTCCGCTTCCTTGCCGGCCTCACTTTCACGATCCGTCGAGGAATCGATAACGATGTCCACATCGCTACCCCTCACTTCTTCCACATCTCTGGCGCTCCGGGTGGAATACCGCCGGGTGACAACAGGTGCTTTGTTTTCGGCCCTGCGTCGTGGTCTGCTGCGGTCCACTCTCCCTGGCAATTTTCGAAGAACTCGTCGCGCAGCTGGTGTGGAATCCTCGTGGCTAATCTTCTTAGGACCCTTCTCGCTTTTCGGGGTTCGACTCGCCGATTCAGATTCTTCTTCTTGGCTAGGCTGAACCGGAGAGGTGCTGGTCCTTTTTCGGATGGCGGAAGCCCGTTCGGAGTTTTTTGCAGTTTTATCTTTTATAATGCGTGGCTTTAAGACGCTACTGACATCTTCGAAATCCCTGTAATCCAGAGAGTACCTGTGGCAGAACTGCATGAGAAGTTCTTTGACCTTCATGGTATCCATCTGCGTTAAGTCTGGACCATCTATGACGCTCCTTTCGTTGAAAAGACAAACCCTCTCCACAAGCTCGCGCATAACTTGATGGGCAGCTTGGTCTGGCGTCAGACTGGATCGCTTGTAACTTTCCATTTCTTCTCTCCCAGGACAAGCAGACTCTTCTTTGTTAGTGATGGGTTTGGTTCTTTTCTTGTACCGCCTGCATTTCACGTTCAGGACAATGTTTTCTTGCACTTTGGCATAGACAGATAAGGGCGAAACTTTCTTGTTGGTGGGCGTCGATTTCTTGTCGAATCTGTCAAAGCAGGTAGCACCGGGGCTCCTCTTCCGTGGTGGTGGTTTGGGATGGTCAGATTGTTGAGATGGTGATTTACTATTACCACCGTTGCCATTGCCCATGCTGCCCGAGGAACTACCTTTACCGGAGGTTAGATTGGAGTTTGAACCGTTCAACTCACCGGTATTAAAGTCATCGACAGGCTCTTGTTTTATCTGAATTTCACTGAACGCAAATGAGTTGGGGGTCCATTTAGAATCGCTTTTGAAAGACATTAAGCGAGGAGTTTTCTTACGGTTATCTGCAAAGCCACCTTCAGGAGGTATATTTGGCATGCTAATCTTACGTTTCTTAGCCTGAGCCTTAGATTCACCTGAAGATGAGGCATAAAGATGCATGTCATCAAACGAGGGTCTGTCATATCTAGAATCATACAAATAAAAATGAAATGTAATGAATATGAAAATGAACGATATTTACAGAATGAATAAGATATGTCAACTTCATATATTAGAGAAAAACGAGGCATTTTTCTGCCAAAAAATGAAAATAAATCCTGTCGAAGATTTTGTAATTAAAAGATTTTTTTCAATACATACAGTACACTCCCGAGTATCCGGTTCGCGACTATCCGGTCCAGTTTTCTTTTATTGTAATTAAATGAGGAAGGCTAAGCGTTGTCTTGGCAATATTGTTTATGTTTCCTGCATTTAACTTAGACATTACAAAATTTATGTTAGAATGTGAATAGTTTAAATTACTTTTTCTCTAATAAATTCTTGAAGTTTGAAGTGCAGTATATAAACATATATAAACTACAGACTACATATATAAATTACAAAAACAAATACAAGTACAGAGTTTTCTATTTTAACTCGACACGTTACCGGCAACTGCTTCTATGATTCACTTTCACATTCTACGTGGCTTGAAATAAATGTAGGGCTTAGTACTCAATAAGAAGTGAGAAAATACTATTATAACAGTGAGTTTTGATATAAAAACTTTTGTCTCCTAGTACTGGTGGTCAAAGAAATGAATCCATAGAACTCTGGCCTATCCGGTCTGTCCTTCCGCTCGGGAGCGCACTGTATTAAATTATCTAAGATATAGAATTTTGAATCAATCTTTTCTACTTGATTTCGCACTTTTGATTAAATTAAATAAGATCCATTAAAATCATTTTAGTAATTATTTTATAAAGTGTCTTAAAACAAAAGGCAGACAATTATTTAAAAAGAATTATACTTTTTAAAAAGAATACTGTTTTGAAGATTTTAATGTCATAATTCGAAAGCACAAAATCTAAAACAGAATGAAAAATACATTAAAAATAAATGTTTTTTTTTAATTATAAGATTAGTATGAAAGCAAATATCAATATATTCCAATCTAATCTTCAAAAGCTTGGAAGAATTAGCATCTTATAAATATTAAAAAGCCTTATAATGCAAATAATAATTTGCTTAGTATCATTTATATGTGCATTGTTTCTTTTAATTCATATATATGTATCCCATCAATCACATTTAAAGACAAAGTGTCAAAATTAACGAATATCAGTTCAAGTGAATTATAGCTTTATTTGAGAAATATCCTTACCTGAATGAATTCATATGATTTCCATCGGATCCAATATCCTGAACGACAGTTGAAGGAGGATCGCAGTTTTGATTTCTGTTCTCGTAAAATCCGAAATTATTACGTGTATCGGGATAGTCGCCTGTCATATTGGCCGTATACTGACCCCCACTGGAGGGATGGAGTCTCTGGAAGCCAGTCGGCTCCTCCACCACTGGCACAGGGGTGGGAGTGGCACAGGCTATGGCATCGGCATCGTAGGGTTTGCTCTCGTCCGAGAAAGCACTCTCTGTGTCTTGAGAATAGAGTGAGGTGAGACTCTTGGTGAAGAGAGAAGTGAAGTTTTCCCCGTCCATTTCGCCGTATTCCTCAGGTTCTCGTTTTATCTATACAAGAATAGTAATGTCTTGTTTAAAATGATTTCAAGCACTATACTAAAGAGGTTAGCATAAAAAACTTCTCACGTGTTTACTCTTGATGTGTGTGTTTTTACAATGAAATTTTGATGGAGATTTCTTTGACACGTGTCGATTTACAAAAGGGAATCTTAGGTATCTTTAAAAGACTGTTGTAAGCATTAGGGAATTTTCATCCCTTCTCTCTGAGTGCGGAAAACGCAAGTCATTAGTTTTCTAGAACGCGTATTAAAAATAATTAAATAGAAAAGTGAGAATTGGATTAAGAAATAAGAGAACATTTTAGAATAAAATTAATATGGGTTAAATTAAGATAAAATTAGGTAAATAATTAGGATTTAACTTATATAATTATATTTAAATTATTATATATATATATATATATATATATATATATATATTCTTCATTCTTATGGAAATACTTTATCATTAAAAAACACCTGAGTAGGTACCAGGGATTTTTATCCCTAAGCTGAGGGCGTAAGAGAACAAAGAAAAGGGAATTTTTAGAAAGCGTGTTAGCAATAATTATATAAAAAGGTGGGATTGGGGTCAGGAAGTGTGACAAAAATTTTAGAATGAATTTTAAATAGGTTGATTTAAGAGAAAAATAGGAAATTAATTAGGATTTAAATTAAATTAAGATATATCTTTACACATTATGTAATGTAGTTCGGATGTGTGATCACTATTTATAATAGCAGGGTCATCACATCTAATGTAGACAAAGTCTGCCGTCTCTAATTCAACCGATAACTTTCCGACCTTATGAATCAAATTACCTCCACATATGAATCAATTTGAGTCACAGAAACTAGAAATCTTGAGGCGCCCTAAAAGACGTCAACGCAGTTTGATAGTTTGCAAATTTAAGGGATGTGTCATGGAGTTTATGAACTCAAGATTCTTAACCTCCGGACTTAACAGATGATATAGGTATTGACATCACTTAGTAACACAGTTTGATACATGTACCAATTTTCAAGAGGTGTCAAATTGCTTCCCCATTTCTATTAAATTGACTACAGCAATACCGTAACTTTATCTGCCCTGTTAAAAGGAAAATAAAAAATAACATTTTCTAAAGACTCACCTGCACTTTGGGCATCCCGTCCAAGCCGTACCGCATCTGTCTTCGATGGTAATCCGGGACAGGCTGTTTTACAGGGGTCGGGGGGCCACTGGACGGATTTCTGTTGCCGTACGTGCCGTCGGTCACCCGCATTGGCTGGTACTGTTGGTGCTGACCGTACGGTGGCTGGACGTACGCACTTTGCCCGTAGTTGCCATATCCGCTATTGTAGAAGCCGTTGTTCTCGTAGAAGGAGGAGGACGAGGCACTTAGAGAGTTAGATGGAGACTGCTGTGGGGTATGCATCATTCCATAACTCGAGGCCACCGAATTACTTGCAGAAGAGTCACTGGGCGACCACTCGCTCTGATAAGGCCCTGCGTTCCTGTTCTTATAGAAAACGGGCTCCGTTTTGATTGGAGGTGTGCCCGAGGGGGCTGACCATTCACTCTCCCAAGAAGTGTTGCTGTTATCGTAGACTGTATTGGACCAAGACTGGTTCATGCACTGCGGCTGAAATGAGGAAATAAAACATTCGGTCAGAGTATGAAACCAAACCTTCGGTAGTGTACAAAGTGTGTACAAATTAAACGAATAATCTCATTAAAATTTTAATTAAGTTTTATTTACAGGGTACCAAGAAAGTGCTAAATTAAGAATATTATATTCTAAGCGTGCGGATATATAGCCTCAGATGTTTCAAGTCTTCATATGAGTGCGATGCAGCTTGCGGTTTATCATTTTGTGTGTGTTTCCATAACAAGGGGGAGGGTATAAAACTATAAAAAATAAAGATAGTCTGTGGTTTCATAAAATTCATTCCGTTGTTCAAAATCAACTAAATTTTACATTACAATACAAGGAGTATCCCGAGGAAAGACTACTTGTACCGTGTTCAGCTTGATTGACGTGAACATGCTTATACACTTGGCAAGAACTGATTTACTGATGGGACACTTTCAAAGTAACGAAGGACAACTATATCTAACATTTGTGAGCAAGATAAATTTTATGTGTGCCTTGATGTCTTATGATTATGAATATCATCATGCTCGGCTATATGGATACATAAAAACCATTCTTTTTTTTGTCCAACTAGTATTAGCTCATCTTGAACCTTTATCGTATAAATTTTAAATGAATCAGTGCTGAAAAAAAATTTCTAAAGTTATTACAAGTTTTTATTATTATTATTATTATTCCAGAAATAAATTTTCTCTTTTTAAGATTGGATAGTGTTTAATAAAAAATTATATATGATTGATAAAAAAAATATTATATATAATATAAATATATATATTCATTATTTATTGTATACAAGTACTGCATTCATTACTTTTGGGAAGAAATTTAAAATAAAAATAACCGCGCCATCATAAAATAAACGCAAACTAAAATATAGAATGAATATCAAATTGTCATCCAATATAGACTAAAATTTTATACCGAACATCGAGTCAGGATTAAGCTCTAAGAAATCTTTCGGTAATCCAAAGTTCGTGAATCATTTTTTCCCTCCCTTCCTTGACCTTCAAAACTTGATACCTTTTGTTGATTTTAATTGAATCCACATATAAGCAGTTTTAAATAAGTTTATTATGATACAGTGGAATAATGCAACATCTAATTATGTGTCACCATCAAAAGGGGTGATTTCCGTATCATAAGTAGGGGAACCTTAAAAATAGTACTAAGCAAAATTGTAAAAAAAAGAAATGTTGCACTTTTTTGACACAATTCAAATATTCTAAATTAGAATGGCATATCTACAGCATGGCAGGTCTGACAAATTGACCCTTTGTAGTCCATCGCTACACCATTGAAAACAAAGTGACTAAGGTATCATGAGACCTCAATTCGAGGTACAATCCTAAAACTGCGAAATCCCTACTAAATTCTGATAAGTCTGTCCTACTGAATGTATCACAAATAACCAAAAGAAATTAGGATTTGCAAGCACTGGCTGAAAAAAAATATATTACTAGGACATTCGTGGAAATTTTTATGTGTAATCGCTTAACTGAATTGTCCACGATTTTACTTACATCAAATTACTGTATTTTAAATTTTATTGGTTTAAGTCATTAATAGACATTTAATTTTATATAAAACTTGCAAGGAATTTGTCAAATTTAAATTGTTCCAGGAAAGTGAAAACTGTCCTGAAATAAATGATATTAAATTAAATAATTACGAAAACTGAATAGTTAAGTGATGAAGTTAAAATGATATGAACAAGTTAATCCAACTGAAGTTAAATGCAACAATAAATGACCTCAACATAGAAAAAAAATCTGGAGCTGTCGGATTTTTGTAAATAAATACTTTTCTTTTTTTGTGTGAAGGTTTTTCTTACGTGATGTGTTATTCCTCCTTAAGTTTTCCATGAACAAAAATACTATATCTATTTAACTAAAGATGCTATACTATAATTTACTATTTAACTAAAGATGTTATATTATTTAAATACTATACTATTTAAATATTATACTACACTATTTAACTAAACTAAAAATACTATAATATTTCAATTATATATATACTATTAAAAAAACAAGCGGTTAAAAAATGATCTGCTCTTTTATGAACTCTTAAAAAGAAAAAAAGATGTACTCTGACGTAACATCAAAGACACACCGCATTACGAAAACTGTCAAAAATGTTAAGTTTCAAAATGACGGTGTTAACAGAGACCACAGCTTTTAAATTCCTAGTCGAATATCAACCACCTGTGGCACTTTTGTCACGTTTTAAAAAATATCTGAAGCAATTCCTGTCGCAAAGATGGCTAAAACGTGAGTTAAATATTAAGATTAAGCATTTTCAATGAGAAAAAAAAATCCGTGGCTTCTCTTATCAAAATCCATTTCGATAAAGTCTCGTGACACAGCACTTACTTCAAGATAAATGGATCCGTGTCTGAAGATGCATGGTTTCTCGTCGCCGTTATTATACAGGACCGGCAAGTGAGAACACAGCAAACAATCGCAAAATTGACATTTCGGTCAAACAACGAATAGGAAGGATCAAAAAATTTCAACTACCTACCCCAATATTGTATATAATGATAACCACTGACCAATATTATTGATTCAAGTAAATATATCCACCCAGACAGAGATTATGAAGTACTAGCCCATGTCTCATAATCCTTGATACAACACAATGATAAGAGAGTGTAAACTGAACGCATTTCCAAATTCCCTTGCATATTTTTCAATCCTATACCTCTGAGTTTTAAATAATCAACATTTAATTAACAATTAAAGTGACTATCTTGGAAAATAACATCTTCTCTCCAGAGAAATTCCCAAGAAATTATCTCAACAGATTAACCCTCTTAGAGTGATTATTTATTTTTGACATTTTTACAGTCCATCGTGTGAACATAGGCGACTTTTCTGGCGATTAACTCTTGACATGCGGTTAAATACACAAGAGCCCGAAAACTCAATTTGTATTTTGGATGTTATTTTTCCAATCGATTTAAACCAAAATGTGACATAGAATACAATTAGAGACATATGATCATATAACAAATTTCACTTACTTCAGTCATTGTGTTTTTAAATTATTACGTTTATATAATAAGAGTTGACCGCTTGTTAATCAACTAACAAGCGGTCAACTCTTTGACAGATTTGATTCAGTTTTAATAGGATCTATATTTCAGATGCTACGCTTACGTATCAAATTTATTTGGTTCTTCACATTTTGTTATTATCCTGTTTATTTGTATTCGGACAGCCAGACAGACATTTTCTGTCCGGTTGAAAAAAGCATGTCTCAGTGGATTTCGCCCAAAATTTGAGAGAAATCTACAAATTTTATCTAAATTTCATACAAAATGTCATCCATCTAGCTCACAACTTGTTTGAGTGGACAAATAAATTCAAAAGAATCATATTTCCAGAGACCAAACACAGAGATTTCTCAAAATATAAAATACACTTTTTTCACGATTACAATAATTTATACGATTATAGTTTAGTATTTTGTATATTTCGTATATGAATGGCAAATAATATTATGGTCGATTAAATCTTTGAGATAGAAAGGGAAACTCCCTTTCTCAACAATCGCACACCAGATGGATAACAAACAACAAATGCACCTTTTATATGAACACGGTAAATCACAAACGCAATAAGATAATATGAATAAAATTTGACATATGATTTCAAAGCTAGAATTATTGACCATATCCGTCAACCAGCTGAATGGTCTGTTTATCCGCGTATCTATAAACACGATAGTTCAACAACTTCACAGATTAGATAAATGAGTTCAGATATATAAATTAGATTAGATAACAAAATTCATATAGATATGAACTTAATGACAAAATTATACATATAAAGGTTGGATTATCAAATAGTGAAGTAGGCAACTGCTTACTGGAGCCGCAACATTTTTGGACCCCTCCCCACTTCCAAGTCCTCTCTTTGCGGTTGGAGATTATTTTCGTAACTTTTTTAAGGTATTTAATTTTGCGCTTAAATTTTTCTTTATAAAAGGCGGGCATTCAAAATTAACAGTTGAATATGATTTAAATTTAAAAGCTTTATTCTTATGATTTTCTTCCATGTTTGCAAGTCAGAGCAGCCGATTTTTTTGTCCCGGACAAACTTTCTGTTGCAATATTTGGATCGTGTATGTTAAAAAAAAAAAAAAAATCATTCATTTTTTTTCTCCAAATTTATTTTTTAAATTTACACTTTTTTATGATTCACAAGATAAAAACACCAATATCCATAAAGATGATCCATAATCAAGTGCTACATCATTAAATGCAACACAATAATAAAAATCCCAGTAAAACGATGTTTGTTAAGTAAGCGCTGCTAAAATAAAAACTAATTCAAAAATCAATAAAAAAGATTTAAAAGTCACCCCTCCCCCATTCCGAAAACTGCACTGTATACAGGGTTTAATCCGGCAATGAACACGTGAATCAAATTTAGTATCCAATCCATCAAATGGTTCACAGTCCAAAATGCGTCATCGATTCTTTTCATTTTATGACGAATCCAACTACAAAACGCGCCATATTTTAGCAGAATAAACGAGCACGTCTAGGGGATAATAACACTCCCTCTGGTTTTAAACACAAAACAAAAAAATAATTGAAATAAAAATAAATAAAAAACAGGGAGCACTGGCAAAGCCAGTATGTTCACCTCTCTCTTCTGCCGAGCGTGTTGTGGAGTTCTGCCAGACGCGGTTCTGTTAGCATGCGGGAAGGGGTAGCTGCGCTCATCTTTTCCCGGGCTATTTCCCAGCATTCCAAAGTCTGCTGGCGAATTTAAGGCACATGTCGGTGGTGGATCGACAGCTGGAGAAGACCTTTTCATCCACGGATAAATAGCCTCGACTTTGCGGAGGGGAGGCACCCACACTGGAATGTCGCTGAAAAGGAAGGAATCATTAGCTGCCACCTCTTGACACACCACAATCTGTTGGAAAATTCCCCAGATACTTGCCGATTCGTTCTTTTCAGGACCGGATTATCAAAAAGGCAGATGATTAAGGGCGCCGAATTTTTGCAACAATTTTTTTTTCTAAATATATTAATTTCATACTTTGATTTAATTTACGAGGGCCGTGCACATAAACTGATATAAATTAAATACCAAGTATCGTTTAAATGTTAGAACACTGCGCTAATATTCCTAATTAATTTTTTTTTAAAGTTTTTATATTTTATCATTTAAAAATTCTTTAAAAAATATGTTGCTTTGAAATTTTGAAAAAAATGTTTGATTTTGTGATCAAACGATTAGAATATGTTGACTATTTCCCGGTTTTTTTCCCCCTTTTAATTATTTTGTTTAGAATGGCTTTTAAATTTGATTTTGTTTATATGGGAAAAACTAAAACCAATTCTCTCCAAAGGGATCTGTAATCAGGGGTGTTTGTGGGACCCCAAAAAATCCCCTGAAACTTTTACGGACTTAATACCGGCATTTTGGAGTTTCGAGAAGGGGGGGGGGGGAGAAATGAAAAATTACAATTATGAAATATTGAATGACCTAATTATAAAAGTTCAATGAATTACTTTTTTTGCAAAATTAATAACCATAAATTTTCAAACATATAAACTACTACATTTTATGCAAATATTTTAAATTACCTGAATTAATTCTTTAAAAAAATTATCTAATTTCTGCTGCTTTTTTTTATTTTCTGATGTTTGTGGGCTTGTCTTTTTTTTGTGGTGAACTTCATAATTGCAGGAAGATTGACTTTTATTTTCCTCATTTACAGTTGAAGAAATTTCCTCGAGAACTGCACATGTAGAGGTAGAAGCAGTTTGCTTTTCTGCTAATGTAGAAGGTTTTTCAGAGACTTTTATAGGTGACTCATCTGAAATACATGTTTTTAAGTCCTCTTGATATGTTTTCCAACTTCTGTTCATATTCAGTAAGAGATCTTTGTGAATTGGATCAATCATTGGATTTTTTGAGCCATATTTTTCACATGAGGTTTCTTTAGAAGCCATTAAATCATATTTAATAGTCTGCACTGCATCTAGGGAATCAATCTTAAGAGTGGTTCTATAGTCAGTGACAAGTGTATCCATTAAGTTAAATGCACTTTCCACTAATGGGCCATGAAAGCAGCTAAGGCAGGCTTTGACCAATTTAGCCAATGTAGGATACTTATAATCATTTGTGAAATCATCTTTTAAATTAAAAACTTTAGACCAATATTTATCAATTGTACACTTGACTTGATTTCCACTTTCATCAGATGTGTAGAGCATTTTCTTTGGTGATATCAATATCACTATGGTATAACCTTATTTCAGCTTCTACTTTTGACTTTTCATTATCACTAAAAACATGGGACATAAAAGATGATAATTCTTCAAAAGCTAATATTGTACTGGTTTTAGCTCTGGATCTAATGCTGTAAAACTAATTAGATATGAATTTTTAAGGGGTAATTTTTGTTTCATATGCTGAAATTTCAAAGTGAAATTCTCTTGCGTACATAAATAAAAAAATATTTCAATAAGCGAAACGAAAAATTTACACGTGCATCAATAAATGAAACGAAAATTTTACACAGCGGAGAAAAAAAAGTTGCGAAGCGATCAATGACAAATAGCTAATACGGCGAAAAATCCCCCTTCTCTACTTATTGGCGCCACGCCAGGAGAGATAAGACCTTTGAACCCAGAGTCACGTGATCGCACATCTGGTCGAACGAAGTCTCTCCCTTTTTTTTCTGCCGCGCCTACTTGCCGAAAAGAATCCAGAAGAGAATGTCCGAGAAACGGGGGAATGAGTCATAACTCGCAATAAGGAAAGAACAAAAAAGAAGTTTTTTCCCCCTTTTCACGCATTATCACTGCCTTTGGAGAAAGAAAGGAAAAGTTTTCACCACACACGCTCACCTTGCGTTTTCTGCTTTCAAAGCAAACAAAATTACCCAGATCAAAATAAATAATTCATTATTATTCCTACTTCCTTTTGAACGACGATCCCCGGAATTTCCGGGTATCGAAGTTCAAAATCCCCGGAATTCCGGGGTTTCCCCGGAGCACAAACACCCCTGTGTAATTAAAATATTTTGTCATCTGAATTTGCTTCATAAAACTGCTTTTATAAAGAATGACTTTTAAATTTGATTTTGTTTATATACGAAATAATAAAACAAAACCAATTCTCTTTTAAGGGACCTCTAATTAAATATTTTGTCATCCGAATTTGCTTCCTAAAATTGTTTGTATAAATTTAGTTTAAGTAAATTAACATCCCGTTTTAAAGCAACACTAGGGCAATTTTGGGACGGGTCTCGTCATTTTAACCGCGGTCAGATGACAAGGACAACATCTGAGGTGGCACTCTCCTCTCCAAACTTCCATACTACACCAGCGGGGGGTCGTTCGGCCCCAATGGATTTAACATGCACCAGATCTGCTTACAAGACGGTTCTTCGATTTAATCGGGTGTTCAACCTGAAACACTCCGGTTCCAAAGCCGAGACCTTAACACCAGACCATCACGGCCAACTGCTTGTATAAAGAATCACAATCAATAAAAGAAATATCTAGTGTAGGTAATTTGAGAGGGCATATAAGGCTCTCGAGACTAATAAGGGCTCTTAGAAGTCATAATCCTGCCTTGGTTCTTTCGCGAGCGCATGAAAAGGTTTCTGTATTGTATTCACAGTGAGCGATTGTATTTCACATTTTGATATTCGAATCCCTAAGAAGCACGTGATGGCAAGCACATTTAGTTTCATGGCAAAATCAATGTCACACTCTACCTTTTGTCAACATGTTCAGTAACAATGCTGATAAATTTTGGAACAAGTTCATTTAACATTTCCCTCACTAGCAATTGCCCTCCTCCCTATAAATATTATATATTCTGTGGAATCTCAACGATGTTGTTCAATATACTGAATGCTGTATAATATCGTAATATATAGATATTAGTGAGCATTTTGTGCTTTCATTAAAAAAAATACTATACAAGCAAGTACTTCATCCTCTTTTAATACCTGCAGCTCGAATCTGGAGATTTGCAGCAAAAAGGCATCCCCTCTGATTAGACTTCAATTCGAGTTCACTTCAATTCAATTAGCCAATAGAATAATTCAAGAAAGTTCTTACCTGTCAGAAATGAACTGGAGACAACTAGGGGATTTTTCACATTTTATTTCGACACAGCTAGCATATTTCCAGGAAAGCCCATAATGACAAAACAACACAACTAGACGTCAGAACGTACACAAGAAGACTAACCCAATATAAACAAACCCTGAGAGGAACACAGCGCCCTCGGTCAGAAAACCTTGGACCTCAAGGGGTGTAAATAAAGTTTTAACACCCTCCCCCCCAAAAAATACACATCCAAAATAAGATTTTCCATGTTCTGATGTATAAATCATGATAAGTAGAAAATGAAATACATGGCAACTTGAAAACTCAAAAATTGCATCCAAAAGCTGTATACAACCTTTTTCAACAAAATCAAAAGTCACCCCAACTGAATTATCACCTCTTAAACATCTACTCCTAAACTGAATGGAAACATGCATGCCCATATGCCATTAATGAATGGCTCCTTTCCATTAAATCATCCTAATATAACCGAGTCAAATTCTTTCGTTTGAAGTCTTTAACTGCTATTTCAACATTCATCAAACCTTTTCAACCTTTTTCAGAGAGGTTAAAGTCGCCAGACTTATTCTTCAACTAAATACCCGAGGTTTTCACAAGATCCCATTTTACACTCAAAATGGGGTAAAGTGCATTGAAATAAGCACTCAGACGAATATCTACGTCAAACAACGTACAGAAGAGCTTCTATGAGTTGCGATTACTGATGCAGGTTCTGTTTCTTTCAAGTTAACAAAAGGAAGAATTTGTTAGAGAGAGATCTCCGATTTCAAATATTTCAATAAATTTTTTTAAATAAAGATTTGAAATTGATTTCTTTTTTGGCATTTATCAATAATTATTGAGATATTTTATTATATGTTTTTCTTTTCTTATGGTAAAACTTTTTAAATGAAAGGAGACTCGAATTTTTTAACCCTCTGCATGAAAATGGATTGAAAGGGGATAAACAAAATTTAAAGGCATTTGATACAGCAAATCGAATTATTTTATCAATAATGACCACATATGTGTACTGGGCAATTAAATAGATATTTTTGGAGTATTTTGGATAATTATTGATATATCACTGAGTATTATGAATTATAATAATTTATTCAGTGCCAAAAATGTGTTTCCGAACTGAAGGAGTTTTCAAACGTAAAGAATAGCCAACATCTCGAGTATAGATTTTTTTTTTTTTTTTTTTGCTGAATACAATACTTTCTTTATACTTCCTACACGAGAAATCCATCCTTCCATGACACACGAAAAATATCATCATATCCAATCGATGCGCAAATATCATTTTTAATTCCATGCATTCATTTCGCATTGCTGACTGATTGTGACGACTCAACCATCGCAATTACATTTTTTTTTTTTAATCTTAAAAGTATTAAATACTGCAAGGAAAGAATACAGAAATATCTTAAACTATATTGTTTATAGATCATTCTTTGGAATAACGTTATTTTTATCAGCTTTTTTGTTAAATCAGAATTTTTAAAGCTGAGTCATTTCTGGCATACATTTTTTAGCAGAATATCGAATTTTGTGGTTTGTAAACTTTTCCTACAAGAGAAATTTAATGATAATTCTAAATGAAATTAGCGTACCGAAAATAAAGCAAACAGATAATAACTTTTATCAATTTTGTATATGAGAATGATAACTTAGGTTTAAGTGATGTATTATTCTGAAATCATGCAAATCAAGCAACGCCAAATCATGGTTTATTCTGCTATCATATCAATCAATCAATCATCAACAAGATTTGATTAAACGAATGATATGGACGTTGAAATGTTAGTTATACCTATTTTGATATCGAATCATATCACCTATTAAGATTCGATTATATATTATTACTGATAGTAAATGAATGGTAATATCAAACTACCAATCGTAAAAAAGAAACAAACAACAACAACAACAACAAAACAAAACAAAAAAACAGAATTGTTTGCCTCCAATTTTTATTTCCTCCCGTATCCTTTTTACTTTTGATTATTTTTTCTCATGATACACCCCTATATCGTTCAATCACCTCTTCGAGAAAAAGAGCTTTTATTAATACTGCTAAAGGTTTAAATCGAGTTAAGAATCAAGCGACAGAAGAAGAATTAAGAATTCTCCAAATGTTATTAGCATTTATTTCAATCTTTTTATAATAATAAACGCTAAACCAAATGAAAAGAGCGCTGAAATAATTTCACATTCACTTATGATGAAAGCTAACCAAATGTTTCATTGCGAGCTTTCAGCTCTTTTCATGAAGCTTTTAGAAGATTAGGTCTGACTGAAGATCTAAATTTAATCTCGTATCTGGAGATATATCAGGCTTACAGAAATATTTGTTCTTAACATATACATAAAAACTAAAATGGTGTTTTAACAGATTCTGTGTTCGTGGATCATATTAAATATTTTATAGCTTAAAGAATGAATTCTTGTTACTCTTTTATTATTAACCAGAAGTTTCACAAATTCATACTTTATTTTTTAAATCATAATGTCAAAATAATCAGTCGGAATCTCAATAAATTCTTTTCCAGAAACAAATACTTTTTTGAACAAGATAAATTCTTGATAAAAAAATGGAGCCCAATTAATAAATATCCCTTATGTGAATGAATTAATCGTATTGTTACATGAATTGTAATTCAGTCAAGTGACAAACAGACGCTTACGCAACAAATCCTTTACTCCTTTTAACTTAAAATGAGTAGCTAAATACAAAAACTCAAAAAAAAAAAAAAAAATAGTTTGGGCCATTAAAGCGATATCGTAAACTGAGAAAAGTGATACATAACATTAAAATAGTTTTAAAAAGTAGAAGGGACTAAACAACAAAGCATTAGATATAGACAGGATCCAAAAGAAAAGGCTAATCATTTCTGTAATTTATTCTAGTGCTTGAAATATTTTAAAAGAAATTTTAAAAAATACATCATTGCGCCATTCAAATGCTATGAATAATTTAACGAAGAAAAAAAAAGTAATATTCTATCTAAAATTATTATTCTAATACTTTTTTTAAATAAAATTCGTGCAAAAATATATAGAACCTTTCATAAAGTGCATAAATATTTTTGGGTTCAATGTTCTAAAACAGTCTTTTTATTTTAAATTCAACTCAGTTTAATCTTCTATCTGTCTTTTTTTAAAGATAAATAAAAAGCACATCGAGCAAACAAGCAAGCGTTTTCATAATGCACCAGAAAGCAAAATCGCAATTTCAAAATATAATCCGAGATACATTAATATCGGTATTAAATCAGATGTCCCCATAAAGTGAACTTGTAATTTATTAAATTGTAGTGAACTTGTAATTTATTAAAATTACCAGCAGACATAAAATGACAAAAAATATCTGATCGAAATATTCATGAAGAGAAAAAACTACGGAAATTTCCTGTAGATTCAATTCTTTTGCGTTAATGTAACAGCGATTACTTTAGTGATTTAAAGAGTGGTAAATTATAGGATTTCGTAAAAGTTTGATGAAAAAAGGTCTAATAATGAAAGATTTAAAAAATAATTCAGCAAATAAACTGATTGTAATGCCGGGTTTACACTCAGCCAGTTATAAGATGGCAAGTAGGCAGCGCATGCGTAAAAAGGCTGTGTGGTCGATGGCAAGTAATTTTCTCTACAATACAATAAGCGGACAACAAGCCGCTTATTGTATTTTTTTTCTTACTGCGCATGCGTTTGTAGAATTTGGCGATTTTTTTTTTTTTTGGCGTGAAAAAATTGATCATTTATTGTAGATTAATTCCGACATTTTTTGCTCTTTCTGATGCGAGGTTGTGCTCTTTTTTTTATTTCATTTGTCACTTCTTTTCTATTGTTTTCCGAATTTAGTATGTTGACCTTTTTATTTTGCCATGTTTCTTTGTGTAAATATCCATCATTTTAATACGATACGCAGTGAAAAAGAAAAATCCAGGAGCACCAAAATGGCAATTTATAGCCAAGCAAGGAATGTCTGAATCTATTTCATGAAATTGTGGCAAACATAAATCAGTCCCTTTCTACATATGCGTTGTCTACTTGCCGTCTTATAACTGGCCCAGTGTAAACCCAGCATAACACAACGAATCAAACTATAATCAAATTACATGTAAATAAAATTGAGGTTTTTCAAATATGAAAAGAACTTTTTAAATTAATTTCATAGGAATAAAGAATCGGTTGGTAATTCATTAATTATTGTAATTATGAATATCAGTTTTTTTAATTGATTTATCATAACGAATAACTATCGATTATTTCTACGATGAAACATTTATTAACAAACGAATTATATTGTTATTACGAATTTATTTGTTATTAACGAATAACAAACGATTATTTTTATCGTAATAAAATATTTATTAGTTCTACTTTATTACATGCATTCACAATTGATTCTAAATATAAATTAATTTCAGAATATTAGCATCCTAGTAAAATTTCTAATTTGCTTGACATTAAAATTTTACTGTAGCCTGTTAGGGAATGCTCAACAAAATTAAAAATTATTTACTGTCTTCTGTAATTCTTGCGCGCCTTCTAAATGTAGAAAATATATAAAAATTGCACTTTCACTAAATACTTTTAGAACAAAATTCCATGCTTATATATTTTCAAAAGTTTGTCGATTACAATTCTCATCACGTAATTTTTCTTGGCTGGAGCATTTGGCGTGAAATGATCATAAAATTATTATTTTGTTCTCTAAATCCATTAAGCTGATTTACTTGCATTAGATTAGATTAAAGTAAGATTCCATCGAATTAAAATTAGACATTTCCTTAAAAGAATATTTTTCATGGATACTGAATATAAATTATCCAACATACTTCAATCCCTATCTGAATTTATATAACCAGCTATCGCTGAAAAGTACAAGGAAAACCATGCTGCATCTTATTATTTTTTTTCAGACATTCCGAAATAATAAAATTTTTTGTAGCTAATTCTATTTAATAGTAAGAATACATTTCCATTGCATTTTAGAACTATTTTTTACGTTCACTTGAATTTAAAAACAACAGGAATCTACCATTTCGAAATGTCGATATTTCAATGACGCGAAATGTATACTTGTTACTGCTCCGCATTTCGAATATAAGCAGCACGAAGTAATCGTACAATGGATTGTGCCGATTTAAGAAAAGAAAAAAAAAGTGCTGAATCTCCTCGTGTCGTCTTGCAGCGGAAGGCAACAAAAAAATCGTGACAATTAAAATATTTCTCGGATAGCACCAGGTCCAAGGTCAGCATTTCCATTTTTTCGAGTTCCTCTTATCTATCGTATTCTCATCGTTTCTTTCTTTCCCGCTCTGCATTTGGGCATCTTGCCAAATTAAGGAAACAATCGAAGTTTCACTTTCTGGCAGATGTTCGTATAAATAATGTATGGCATCTGACAGTAAAATAAAAAAAATTATTAGTTGATTTTAATCAATTTAACCACATAAATAATCAATCATCTTCGCAATAAATTTAAAATGCAATTTCTGAAATCTGCAGATATCATGGACTTGATTTTCTAACCCAGTTCGTATCAGTTTTTAATTATTTTGGAATGAAATCTGTAACATCTTGGTGCAAGGTATGAATCAACCATAAAATCAAAATGCATTTTTCTTTAGCAACTACATGTATGTTTAAAAATGTCTCAAATATTATATAACCATCTGATACTGAAACTGGGACCTTATCAGTTGACCATCGCAATCCAAAAGAAAGAAAATTATCTAAGATAGTAATTTAGAAAAATATATAAAAAATTCAAATTCAATTCAATACAAAATATTCCACATAGAAGCGGGCAAAATAAATAGTAATATCATCATGGATTAGAAAATGGATCATTGCAAAACAACAATTATTGTGTAATTTTAAAAAATACACTATGTTAAGTCCACAAAAATAGAATAGGGTTTTTTTTCCCCTCGAGGTCTTACCAAATGAGAAATCCAAGTGCTTAAAAAGATATAACGAAATCGATATATCCACTACTGATGAAATAGGACGCAATTTTTTGAGCTAAGGCAATTCAATTAGCAATTGTATTTCATTATCAGAAATTTACGATTCAAGTTCTTTTTTCCTCAATTAACTAATCTATCCTCTTTCGGTCATTTTGTGCGGATTCCAATGTCAAAATGGCACTTTAAATCTGCTTTTTATCTCGATAAATAGCAAAGAAACTGCAAACGATATCATAACACTAAATCAACAACGTAAAAATGGCGAAAAAAATCTACTAATATGAGGCATTTTAACGACTTTTTTCCGCATCAATCATTTATTGATTTATTCTTCGTAATTCTCTCAAGATAAGTTCAATTAGCTCAGTCCATCGAATATTGAAGAACGCGCGCCAGAAATCAAGAGATAACAAATGTCAAGTTCTCCCGCTAGGCCTGTTCTGAAGGTGGAAGACGATTCTTTTTTTCTCGATATGGGTCAGACTGCTCCTGTAGTGATTGCCTCACGTGCGCCACAATGTGACAATATGCAGTAGAGCACGCGTTAAAGCGCAAATGTTTTATAACTTCCATCAAAAACACTTCTCTCATATTGCATACTAGCAATTCTCAGCGATGATCCCCACCCCACCCCACCCTTTGTTCATAACGTTTTATTAGCAAATTTCAAACCCAAAAATAAATATTTTTGCGATATAATTATCGCTATATCAGAAATAAGCAAGGATGCGAAGTACAAGAAAACACTTTAAATTTAAAAGCTTTTAGAGTGGACTTTTTTCCCAGTTTAAAAATAAATTGTGCTGTATTCACGGTGATAATTAGATTCTTTTCCAAAACTTGCATAACAAATCTTCACATTTGGATTAATTTATTGAATTTAATGTTTCACCTTGGAAATAAATAATAAGCTTTATTTATTTTGACAATAAAAAAGGTCACTTAGGTTAAAGGAAAAAAGCAATATGCAAGTCATTGATCATTTTTTTTCTTTTTAAAAAAAGTTTTTCTGGAAGTAAAAAAAGACACAGAATGTTTTTATGTTTTTCGTAATACTAATGCAACTTTTCACAGTTTGTCAATAAACATAATTTTGTGTGTGTGTGCGTGCGCGCGTGCGTGTATGTTTTATTCCCCTTTCTACTTTTCTCAGTACTTTTTCACTAATATTGTCTCTAATTTATTAAATTCTGACAATAAAATTTTAATTATAAAATCTGTCAATGGAATTATCTTCACAAAATACATTATCTACAGATTTTAATTCTTCCCACTGTGTTTATATTAATAGATTTTTACTAAGCATAAATACAGGTATAGAAAAAAAATGTTACTTTTACAAATTATATCACAAATATATAATCCACAATATTCTTTCATATACTACATCACAAACTGAAAATTTCTATTAAATAGTTATCTGTCTTAATGCATAAATGTTTAATTTTTTTAAATCCATGAAGTTTTATTTTATTTATTATTTTTTATATCCACCCCCCCCCCCTCTTTCTTTTTTTCACATTCTGGAATACGATTTCTTCAAAGAAAAACTTTTGTAGTTCTTCAAAAAATTCAAACTAATGATTCGGATAAATATTCACGTTTCAGATGTCACTGACTCCGAAAAAATCAATTCTGGAATTGAATCATTCTGTCTTGTCTATCTCTGAAAACATTATAACACAAAAATGCTAACGGCTAGATTACTGAGGTTCTGATACCAAATCATATATTTTTAGCAATTTTTAGACAAAACTTAGCAATGGAAAATATCTATCCATCCATTCTTATATGAACACGATAACTAAACAACGCAGAGAGCTAAATGGATGAAATTTTGATTCGATTTCCCAATCAGAATTGTATGTATATATCAAATTTTGGTCCAAATCAGTTCTCGGGATGACTGTCTTTCAGCTAATGTATGTCCCCTCATACTTGAATTATTTATGCATTATACAACATTGATTTAAGCATGCAACCGTTTTATTTGGATACATATAAATTCAATAATATTCAAAAATGTTAATCGCCAAGTTTTTTTAGAAATCAACAAAAAAAAAAAAAAATCCTCATTATATATGTAACGAGATTTCCAATAGTAAAAGGGAGAAAAAA
Source organism: Argiope bruennichi (assembly GCF_947563725.1). Taxonomy (NCBI): domain Eukaryota; kingdom Metazoa; phylum Arthropoda; class Arachnida; order Araneae; family Araneidae; genus Argiope; species Argiope bruennichi. The sequence continues at coordinate 21,917,771 of NC_079154.1, read as the reverse complement.
ATTAACTAGACAGTTACAAAAGATTAAATTACTGATATGTTTAAAACATCACGATTCAGAAATTTTTTTAAAAAAAGAAGATTAAAGGTAATCTAGAAATATTTACAGCTTTTAACAGAATAAATATTTGGCACACATATTTTATCCAAACGATTCTTTATCTGCCGAAACTGAATTGATGAATAAACAAACACTACTGTTCGGTTCAGAACGCGGGCGAAAATAAGAAGACTCCGTCATTCTTAAAAGTTCATCGCACTGACGCGAAGTGAATGGAGGTTTTCGAGATGAAAATCGTTTGCGAGTAAAGATAGAAGAGAAACCGATGAATATGTCACTCTGGGTGAAGTCTTTTTAGGAAAATTTTTACGGGCAGAAACGCCGCGCCTTGGGAGCATTCCATTTTCATTCCAGAAGCAATTTTTCCTTCTTTTGAAGAGTCACTGCCACCACTCCAAATTCTTAGACATCAAGGTAGATGGCTGATTCTGGTGAAGGAAATATGTCATCCTCTCTAGAAACTTTGAAGCTGTTTTCGAAGATCCAATATTAACTATCCGCGAGAAGTTCGAGAAGTTGCACTCAAAGTTACTACAAAGCGAAACCATTCCAGCTGAGAATTTTATTTAGTTACATAGAGTATAAAGTTTCAGAAAGTTGAAATAAAAACAATTCCTAGTAACTTTTTCTAGAAGAAAAAGCAATACTAACAAATTTATTTTATAGGAACATAAAAATTACTAATAAGTAAAATACCGTATTATAGATCTTTTGAAACGCTGACATGAAATGAATAGACGCAAAATTTAAATAAGCTATAATTATAAAAACTTAATACTATTAATGCAAATTCATTTAAAATAATTATTTTTGTTTAAAAAGATAGTACTGATATTTTTTATTATATAGTAATAAAATTGTCAAATCAAACATTTATCATGAAAATAAGAAAATCATAGCATAGAGTACTAATTATATATTTCTTATTTTATAAAGTTTATGTGCTTGCGGGATGGCGTTTAATAATATAACCATAAGACTTTCTGATTATCTGCGAGTATTTAAATCGATATTTCGGTTCAATTAATGTGTTTTTAAGAAACGAAAATTCAAAATTTTTCAACAGAATCCATTGTATCTTTAAAAGAATGTGGTATAATTTCTTCACATTCGTGTTTTTCTTCAACACATAAATTAAAACAATTTTTATTATATCTTTAATTGTGAATAATTCCGGAGCCAAAATGTCAGTATCACAGTTCATGTATCTCATCGCAAGTGATATATGCTTTCTTAAGATTCGAAATATGTGAATTTTAGAAAAAAAGAGTGGGCGATATATAAACGAACCTTTGCATCATATAAACACAGGATTTTATCTTTCAAATGATTAAAAATGAATCGTGACTAATGAAATGACGTATAAATAAAAGACTGGTATTTTACTATAAATTATTTTCAACTATGTAATGCTTTATATTTCCTCATTACGTATTCAGATAAAAGATACCTAACAAATGAAATGTAAGCAAAACCAAGAATTTCCCATCACGAACAAAATGTACGAAAAAAAACCCTGAATTATAAGAAAAGAAGAAGAATTATATCAGAACAGAGATATTCCTTCTTGTTCAAAATTTCAATTTCTTTGTAGACAAGCAAGTAATTTTAAAATCGCAATATATAAAACCAGGCTTTCATTTGATGATAAAACGCTTGACTGATATTAAAATAATAAAATAACATACTCTTTATAAAAAAATAACTATTTAAATTATATGTATACAACTAGTTAAACAATCGAAAATCTACCACAGCAAATCATAAAAATTTCAAATGAATAACAAATTAAAATATTATTCGAAACTTCCTCAATATGATTTTTTTTCAAATGTTGGTTAAAAATAGCTATATAAGATAATAATTATTAGACCAAGACTTGAATGCTAATGAAGAATAGATTCGCGTTTATCATAAATATTCGATCTTTCAAAGCAAATCGAATCAGAAGGCAGGCACTACAGCAACCTTTTACATTTTGCTCCTATTTTTATCATTTTTGCTCCTAATTCTTTTGTCATTCAAACCACGATATTCAAGGCGGAAAATTGAAACGACGAATGTCTTGTTCCCTTGCAAACAACAAATGCTGATGCTAATTAAATTGAATTTCATGGTTATAACAAATCCCAATTTCAAAGTATTATTTTCCAGTTCACAACAACAACAGCAACAGCGCTATTTTTCCTGCGTTCATTTCTCCGTAAAAGGCTCGAATAATCCGACTTTTCTCGTTCTATTCCGCCCTGGTTGTCATTTCCCCTGAAGGATGATCGAGGAAAACAAACACACAAGGCAGAAGCATTCTATTGATCGCTCGCCCTAACCATGGCAACGGTCGGTCGACAATAACATCCTAAGTTACGTAAACAAAGGCAGGTGAGAAATGGATGGGATGAAGTTAGAGAACAATGCAATGAATGTATGACACAGGATTTACAACGCTATAAAAAGGAATGAAACCATTTTGATGGCGGAGGTTGTGGGCGGGAATTTTTACTTTCTCCTCTATGATGAAGCTTTCTCTATACGGGAAATGATTCTGATTTTGATGATTGAGATTTTGATGATTGAGATTTCTGTAATCATCTTCTGATCTCTTGGCCATGCATTGTTCATTTAAGACGTATACATAAATAGCAATCCCAATTGAGATCTAATTTCAGAAGCTAATGCTTTGACTGAAATTTTCTACATCAGCAAACAAAATTAATGAGAAATCCATAAGAGATTGGTTGCACTTATATATTAGCGAGAATGTACAGCTCCTTCACAGTGACCTCAACACTTGATGCTATTTCACGACCTCACTTACCAATGGTGAAAAAATCACTGGTTTATTTCGATTAAAGTTTTTTTTTTTTTTTTTTGTAAATTTTAACTTTGACATTTCCTCGGATATTTCGGAATCCAATATTACAAACTATTTCTTTTATCTATATTACCATTCTATTTTACTGACATTTTATTTTGGATATTTTTTTCATTTGTAGAAAAATTTCCCTTGCTACTCATTTTTTCTTCCTTTCTTCTTTTTTTTAATATTATAATTTTGGTACCAGTTTCACATTTAATTTCGTTTTTTAAGCAAAAAATTATCATTAATTTCTATTAATTTTAATTAATTATCATTTATCATAAATTTATCATTTATTATCATCACACATGGCTAAGAAATTCTTTCAATTGCGTTTCTTTCTAATGTATTTTCAAATGTGGACAAGTTTTTTTCTCACAGGTTTGTCAGATTCCAATGATTGATAATCTTAAGGATTTTCAAATCCTTAATTAATCCTTCCTTATAAAATCATATGACAAATGCAACCTCGTATATTATCTGTCATTTAAATACAAGATGTCTGAGGAAGGTTATAAAGAAGTAAATGGAAAAAAGGAAAAAAAAAAATATATACCATCCTATCAAACATGAAAATTGCCAATTTGTTAAGTAAATATATTTATAAAAACCTCTTTAAGGAAACGTAGTCTTAATTCTATACGACTGCAGTATTAAAACAAAAGTTCAAAACCATGTAATTGTTTTACAAACTGCTCATTTCAGTAGAAATTAGAACTCAAAATTATTAGAACAGATAATTCTTGCCGGTTAGTCATATTTTCATTGAAATTAATAAAGTACATCAAAACAATCGGAGGTTAATAAATCCAACAAAATTACAAAGATGAAACTAAAATTCACTAAAATATGGTAACTACGTACAGTAAAAACCGAGAAAAATTCTTCAGCGAATGATTTTGAAATATTATATAAAATTTATCTTATACTATTTATTAACAATAAATGAAGTAGCGAAAAGTTTGGAAAAAATTTTCAAACTCGAACGATATTTGACGAATTTGAAATCGGAACCAACATAATTAATGCCCGGTTATTTTATAACACGAAAGACATTAACCACTAATAATAATGCGAAGACAATAAAATATGTCGTTAACAAATCTTTATCGACCGGTTTATTTAGTAGATGGATATCTAGTTCGGTAGTGACTAAACAAATAATAGGAAATGGAACGCCTAAACAAACAGTCGAAAGAAATTAGATTCGTTGATCCAAGGTTGATGCTGCCAATATTACTTTCGTCACACCTGTCTTGCCAATGGACTCATTAGCCAAAGCACGTGGAGTTTCAAGATTTTTTTCACTCGTGTCTGTATTATGCCAGGATAAAAATAATAATTAAAAAAGATGCGGCACTGTATTTAAACCATACGAATAGAATAATAATGACTTTTAACGGTGGAATAATGTTAGTATATTTTAAGGGTAACTGACAGAACTTTATATTTAATCCATATTAGAATTAAGGATGCAAATTATACGAACGAAAACATTTCAAAATGAAATAGCGATTGGCATTATATAAAATCAGTATGAAAAACTGAATAATAAACAAGTCGGTGTAATTTAATAACAGAATAAAAAATTACTCACAGATAAAAAGTTACCAATGTATAATGTATATGCACATCATGTAATAAAAATTTTTACATTTAAAACGGTTAAATAATAAATATTATAGTTTATATATTTAAAATAATTTCATAAGTATTTTTATAATAGTTTTCATTACACACAATCTACTGTAGATACTCTTTTTTTTAATGAGCGCTTCCATTTTTATATATTGCAAGATTTTATTTGTTAAGATATGTACACTTCAATAACTTCTCCCCAACGCTTCTATTAATTCTTTGTCATTTGCTTCTGAAATTTTATCTCAATTAATTCGAAAAACGAATGGATTAATAATCGGAATAATTGGAACTTTCAAGTACAGTACATACCCGAGTATCTCGTCTAATGTGGCGGAAGGGCAGGTTGGATAACTAAAAAGACCGGAGTCCTATCACGTAGAATTAGAACGAAGCAGTGGCCTTGTGAATCATAGAAACAGTTGCCGGTAACGTGCCGAGTTAAAATAGAAGGCTCTGTACTGACAGTTTATATATGTTCATATACTGCACTGCACGTTCCAAGAATTTATAAGATAAAAAGTAAGTTAAAGAATATAAACCTTCACAATTTAACATAAATTCTCTAATATCTAACTGGAATACTGGAAACAAAAACAAAATATCAACATAAATCGTAAGCTTAATTCTTAAGAAAACAGACTCAAACTGATTTTATTTTTCACTGATAAATGATACACAGATATGAAAAGGTAGCTCTAAGATAAACTTAAAATTTTTAATTTTTGAATAACTAGGCCGGATAGTACTGGTCAGACATTCGCGAACCGGACACTCGAGAGTGTACTGTAAAAATTTAATAATATAAACAATCAATAAAGAACTTACCAGAAAACAAAGACAAAAATCCTTCAAAAATGAGCACGTTGTCATCAAGAAAAACGGTTCAAGAACGTAAAACGAATGAATGGAGAAAGTAAAAAGGATGCATTTCTGCTACGTGAGTAATCCGCTTTTGTTAGTGAATCACCAAATGACGTTCCTCACACGCTATTATGAGGATTGAATTTCACTGTACAGCACGGAAAAAGGAAATCTGCATGAATGAATGATAAGGGGCGTTTAATCCGACATTTAAAACCAGACACATTTTAAAATGGGAAATGCTAATGAACTGATAATTATTCAGAAATTTCTAGGTTACAATGAATTAATTCTAATCTGTTCTTTATTTAAAACAAACTTTATTAAGGAAAATACTATGGTGTGTAAGAATTCTAATACTTATACTTTGACAGATAAAAATAGGAAATTCTAGCATCTTATGAAAAAAAAATATATATTATCCGTTAATATATATTAATATATTATCCGTTTCAAAATAAATTTTAACATACATTTACATTTATAAATAGTTAATCATTTTTTTTCGCTGTTGATTGGAAGTTAATTTTCTATTCAATAAGTAAAACTTATTCAATTTGTCACTATTTTTCCAAGAATTTGAGCTTAATAATGTTAACCGTTTTATTTATTTATTTTTATTAAGGAAATTGCCATATTTCGCCATAAAGTTCGTGGTGAAAAAAACAAAGCCATAGTAAGCCAAGTACGCTTTTGAAGATCTTAGAAATGAATGATAAGAAATGTTATAACATTTTTTACATCTTACATCTTTAGTTATAATAAAGATGAATGAATTGCGCGTGCGCGCGTGTGTGTGTTGCCTTTCTACAAGTCAGGTCATTTGGCATAGAAAACCAAACTTCGCACACAGATACTAACGCGTTCTTGGTAGTTACTTTTTAAGTTTGAATTAATAGAAAATTAAGCTGATATTTGCCGTTTTTCCCGCTATAACTTATTAAAATACTACAGAGCAAAAATTATTTTTATATCTTAAAATTTAAAAAATATATATATAAACGTTCTTACAGTGGAAATATTTTTTATTTAATTTGTTCAGAAAATATATTTTAATCTATTAATTAAAATTTATAATATGAAAGAATCGTAAGAATTCTGAACGAATATTAAACATATCACGAAGATAACACAAAAATTATAACCAATTTTTTAACATATGAAGTCAAGTTTAATTAATTGTTTCTATTTTTAATCAATTTATAAAAAATATTTTAAGCAGATTTTCCTTCAATTATTTCACAAAATATAAAAATAAAATTTAACCATCAACCAACAATTTAACAGTATTACAAATTCATGAGGAAACTTAGCGTTGCCATCACATTTGACAAAATCTCAAAATAAGAGATTAAAACTCTTTGGATATATTTGACATATCAGAACGCCATGTATTTGTTTGAATTTATTTATTTTAATTTACGTAATATTAATTGCCTTAAGTTGTATCGGTATTATTTAAAAGTATATATCCTAAGTAATACGCAATAAATAAAATCCTGCATAATAGCTATTGCTTTTACAAGCTTAAACAATTAAATATGTTAAAAAATAAAGTTAAATTTTAATTTAGTTTAGTATATAATAAGTAAAGTAAGTAACTTTTTAGTTCAGTATTTACAACAAAAAAAAAAAGTAAAGTTTTAGTAAAAGATCAAATATTGAATAAAATGTCACAAAAAAAGTAAGTTTTTTTGTTTGTTTGTTTTTGCGAATTTTGGAATTATTTGTATTAAACTATTTCCAAGACAAATTTCTCGGGATCAAGATTTGAAAGCTGAAAAATAAGAAACATGAACAAAACAAAAACGAAATCCTCGAAAATAGTATTTATACAGACGGAAAAAAAGATGTTAAATGGAAAAAATGGTGATAAATAACATTTGTAAACACACCCAAATTCGAAATGCGTATACATTAAAAACGTTTAGTTTACAAAAACCTAGCTTGCCTATTAACAATATTCTCAAGTGAGTAAGTAAAAATTTCAAGGCCAAAATTTCATTACGCATATTCCCACATTTGCGAAAACAATATGATATCATATTTATTTCTCGTTATACTGGTATGTTGTGCAAATAATAAATAAACGAACATGAATAAAAAAAAATTTAATTATAAAATTAAAGAACTTTAAATTTCTAAATCCATTATCAATTTATCATTAATAAAAGAAACAATTAAACATTCTTCAATTTCAATTAATGGAAAATTATTAAATGAAAAATATAAACACCGCTTATATAATCTATCAAATTACGGAATATCTTTTCACATATTGGATAAAAATAAGTGCAATTCTTGCAATTTCACAATACGTTTAATCGCAAAACTGTATCATAAAAACCGAAAGTAATAGTTAAAAAACTTGCGTCACATTTTAATACACAAACCACAATGTACAATTACTTTTCAAACTATTGGTCATCACTTTAAATAAAGCATGAAATTAATAACTTTAACAAACATTACACTAAACAAAAGAAATCAAACGATATTACTTGTAAAACTGAAAACCATTCTCCAAACGATAACGTTGAAATTTCTGAAACCAAACACACGCCATATTTTAAGCGAATAGATGCATTTCAAAAATGAAAATGAAAATGATTTCTCTACACACAGCTATCAATTCCTGAAGAATCTGTTCCCCAAAATGCATTTGTTTAACAATCAAAAATGAAAAACCTGTAATAAAATACACGTGTCACTTCCAGGAAAATTGCACCAACGTCAATGGAACAGAGGAGAATTCATTAAACATCGGGCAGACGAAATTTTGTTTCCTCACCCCCCCCCTCCTCCATCCAACGGCCAGAACGAATATTTGCTTTTCAGAATCTTGCATGACTTGATTTTTCAGAACACGTCTTAAAAAAAAAAATTAAAACAAAACGTTAAACAAAAAATTTTACCAAGAAATATTAGTTTTAGGACTGTAATTCCTCTATCAACACGGAGAGAATAAACACATAAAAGAAATTTAAAAAACAAAGGTGCCGACATTAATGAAAGTCGGCACCTTTTTTTTTTATCGATATTCTCAAGTTTCTCGAAAAGAAATCGGCATAATCAAAAGAATTCTACAAATGAAATATAATTTGTTTACCAAAATCAAATAATAATGTCAGTGCACTTTTTGGGCTTAAGCTATAATTTACCAAAGCCTATAATCGATTTTTGCAAACATATTTTGTTTCTAAAAAGTCGTACTAAGAATAATTTATATTTTATTAAAATAATTATCTATCAAACGATACCCAAACCCTGTAGTGAAGGATGGTCTTTATTTGCGGTTTCGACAGTATATAATACGAAAGCGGAATGCAAATTTGAATGCTCGAAACATGTTGCATGGGGAACAGGAAGCAATAATAACATAATATGCATTACTAAGAAAAGAATCGAAAAGGAAACTTGGTTTATCGCAATATGCAGCTTAAAAATGTTAATCCTTTTCTGTATATTGTAATAAATTTGGTACAATTTATTTTTCATGTTAACAATAAATAGCATTTTATTTATTTTTTAACAATAAATAGCATTTTTTAGTTCTTTCCTCATATCAAAATTAATATATTGGAAAGTCAAGAAAACTGTCATGGATTTCTTTTCAATCAGATTTCAACATCTGTAATCCAATACTTGTAAACTGAAGAATAGAATTTCGAAGCTTTAAATAAAATTTGCTAAATAACTATTAACTATTTTTGATTGAATTTCCTTTCGATTACCATTAATTTATGCTTCAACTTTATACCTATATATTTATATTTAATTTGATTTTTTTTTATTTCATGCCTGTAGAGATGGAATTTTATCTCACCTCATGAATATGTAGCATTTTAATAGTTTCAAAATTAAATAATCAATTAAATTATTAATTAAGCAATAGCTAATTTATTAAGAATTAAATTGTTTTAAATAAAATTTTATTCAGTGCAAATAGCTTACTTTTTAGATTTGGAAAAGAAAACTACTTCTACACTTCCAAATATTTACACATTCAATTACGGAAATATTACATTAAAATACATAAAAAAATATTTTGAAAAAATTCTTATTAATGCGTTAAAATTAGATTTTTTTTTAATATAAAATCTATACATACGCAAAAATATCAATCGCTGAATAATTCGAAGAATATCATGAAAAGAAAAATTTTAAAGACTCTTTAAAAATTAAAATATATTATAAAGGTGATTAAAATTCAAATTTATCGGCGTAATTATTATTAATAATAATTAATTAAGCCGATCAGGGCTACACAGGTTTTTTTTAACTAACTCATAAATACAAAAATAATTTCTATTTCTTAGAAATTTCTAGTAAAATTGCAAAAATTTTCATTTTAATTACTATCGAGAGAAAAATAATTTAAAGAATGCTTCATTCAGTATTATTAAATAATTAAGATAAACATTGAGAAATTTCACTCTAAATACTGCCATTTAAAAATATCCATATTATTTCGGGCGGATTCTCATTCTTTTATATGAGTTAGTCAATGATGATAAATAATACAATTAATCCAATTTTGGTAATAGAATCCGTAAGTTCCGGCTTCGAATCACAAAGATAATGCTTTGTAATCGACGCATAATAAATAAACCCTTTGTATACAATTCGAAATGTGTTCTTAGAATGGGTGAATTGAATGAATTACCAAATGCTGATAATTATTCCTAACATTAGCACACAATAGATCCGCATAGTTCAGGGAAATCCGTTTGAAAATTTCTCAGGTACTAAAAACATCAGGAAAACGAATCTATTCGAAATAAAATTTTCATCCAATAGGATCTGCTAATGACTAAACACGGAAGTTCAGGTTATGCTTAGTTAAATATTTATTTAATATAAATATATATAATTTGCAGTTGCTGTAATATGCTCGGTTACAATAGCTTATAAATAATGAGAGTTGTGAAATCGATTTTTGGAATAAATTTTTTTAACAATATTAATGGGTTTCTTTTATAAATAAAAGAACAATTTATCAAAGAATTAATGTTCAATTAAGCCACTGAATCAATTTATTGAAAAAAATATTAATATCCAAACGAAATTCCATTCTTTATGTATTGTTCTAAAGCAATTAATTTATATTTATCCGTATATTTTCATACAACTGTAGATTTAAAAAAATTAGTTTATAAAAATTTCGTGTCAAAGATTTCCAATCTATTCTTCAATGATATAAGAATGATAATACACTTTTTTTCTGGTATACATTTTTTAATGTCATAAAAGGCAAATAGAACACAAATCAAAAAGTGGATTGGTTATTCTATTTGGAATAAAAATTGAAATAACTATAATTTATGGTTTATCGCATTTATCTCAGATAATACGTTATGATGGATTAACTTACGAAAATATTCTTCATTCGAAATCAAAATAAAAATCAGAAAAAGATTTATTTGAAAAGGAAATAATACCTCATGATTGTCTTCATCAGATAAGCACACACAGACGGCACTAAATTTGGCGGGAAAACCTGAGTTACTCTTTACATAGAATCAGTCATCTTGCGAGTAAAAAGAGAAATAAAATTAAGCAATTTGTTATTTTTGACTCGCAATTTAACTCGTGAAATGAAATATAGGCATAAGAAATTTCAAAAAGTCAATTCAATAATAAAGGTTTCGAATATTTTGTCTTATAAAATGCATGATCAATACGAAAACAGACTCGCATGTTTCTTTTTTTTTTTTCGCTTGCTTATTTCTAATTTCAAAAGAGTTTCCTGATATGCGAAATTTAGAATCAGATGTACATAATAGGTATGAAATCTCAGTGTTAAATTATTTAAAGTTATAATAAGGACTGAAAAAAATAATTAAAACTACAGATCTACAAGTATCTTTCAGAATGGATTCGCAATACTTAAGCTAAAATTCGAATTCGAAGTTACGTTTTCAATTTAAATAAGCGAGGATTTTTCAAGGGCAACATTTTAATATTTTCATTTTATTCTAATACAAGGATGCCAGAAATGACCCAAAATCGTAAAACCCGGCGACATTTTTAATGCACAGCAACAGTATAGAAAATGAAATCGCAAAATATGAATATTTTTTTAATTTTTATTCATAAAGCTTTAAAAAAATTCAGTTGTGCTCCTACTACTTAAATAAACATTAGAACATTAAAACTGTAAAAAAAACTATAATATGAAGGAACAATAATAATACAACACTAATTACATTTTTCCACAGCAGAAATCATAATACAACAGAATGAAAATTTAGAAACTATTCCGTTTCTATTTCTTTATAGAAAAATGTCATTTTATTAAAAATAAAATCATAACGCATACTTACTTTGCTTCCATTGCATATAATCTATGAACAATGAAACGAAAGGTTCCAAATTCGTAGTTAAACGATATCTGATTTATCTAAGAACAGCAGACGATAAATTCATTAAAAAAAAACTTTCTGTATTGATTTTTTTTTCATGGATCGTTTCATTTCCAAAATGCTTACGATTCATTCAAAAAGACGTATTTAAATATTCATTCAGTTTTCTCGATCTATATCTGAAACAGGATGAAAAAAAATCGATTGCGACTACAGTTTTGTTCTTTCACAGCAAAATTTTAAGAAACATCTGCGATTTTCTATATTATTGCGGTTAAATTTCTAGCATAAACACTTAAAGTGTTCAAAAATAGTTCAGAACTATTTCACAATTCAGTGGAAAATTCAGCCTGGTCGAAAAGAGAAAAAAAGGACATTCTTCCTACATTCATCCACCCGCGGTATTCCAAATCTGAGCAAATTCTGATACGATTCTACTGCCAACACTCATCACTATAAAAAAAAAGAAATAATAAAATAAAATGGATTCTCTAATTGACCAATGAAATGGTCGAAATCTTGAACGGTGAACCGCAGGGATGAATCGAAACCCAAAAGTGAGCTGGTTTGTATATGACAACAGGATGAGTGGATCCTAGTGGCAGACTATTTATTGAATGTGAAGAGAGCGAGAGAGGAAAAGGAACGTGCTCGGTTTTGGAGCATTCAGGGGTCAAGGTCGCACCAGAGGCGTAGCTCTCCTTAACAGAGCAGAGACCTAAAAATTTTGACTTCTCAGAAAACAGGTCTGAAACAGCGAATTCCGGAAGATAGAGAACTTCTTTTATTTATTTGATTTATTTTTTTGCCGTCCTGATATTATAGGGTGAAAAATAATTCAATCTCGCTTTGGTTTACATCAGAAAACTTCAGACTGGTTCTCTTTCTTTTTTCTTTTCTTTCTTTCTTTCTTTTTTTATTTTTTTTTATCTAGCTTATAGTTTGAATTTTCGTGTAAGAATTATTTAGAATTATTTTCTTTACATCCATAAAATTCTGGCAAATACAAATATAATTTTTTTTTCTCCATTCAGACAAAATCAAAAATTATGCAGTAATTTTTTAAGAAATATTCTCACCTATATCTATTTTCCTTTTGCTTTTTTTCAACTAATAATAAAAGAACATTACTAACTTTATATTATTTTTTAACATTACAATGCCCAAATGAAGCATTAAAAACTAATTTTTCAAACAAATTTTCCACTGCATAATGCATACTAAAATATGTGGTATTTTAAAAGCATTTTTTTTTTAATTTTTTGATAAAATCAGATTTTTAAATATTTATAAAATTCTAGCAAAAGGAAACGATTTTCTAAACGACCATAATTTAAAATTTTCAAAGCAAATCCTTCTTCGAGCGATAGATACATGTAATAACATAAGGATTTCCAGTACAGATTTTTAAAAATATAATAAATATTACATTGTACAAAATAATAATGATGAAGCAGCAATTCTGTAATACTTATTAAAAAATAAATTTATAATGTAATTAATTAAAAAAAATCTTTTTATTAGTATTAGAAAAAATCACAGAGCTTCAATAATTAAAAAGGTATTTTCCAAGAAGTGAAATTATGTCTAATGAAAATTTCTTATTTCACATTTTTATTTGTTTTCAAAACTTTTTAAATAGTTACTCAGTTACATTCAATAATACTTATTCTTTTGGAATGAAAACATATGAAATAAATGAAAGCAAAAAGCAATAAAATATACTTTTAGTTAACAAAATATTTTCAGAATTAGAAATGTCTTGTTAATGTCTATTTCACAAAAAAAAAAAAAAAAATCAAATTATATAAACATAAGATTAAATAGCAATTTTTTAAAGAAGTAATACGTAGTAAACAAACAACATTAATTATTGCTACTAAAGTAAGACCACAGTCTGAAACAGTTTAAAGCAGTTTACAATTGTCTTTGTATGACAAAGATAATTTAGAAAAGCAGAGAAGTGGAAGATTTTTTCCCCCCTCTAAACTTGATACGGCTGAAAAAGAGTTGTTCATTTTTTCTTTTTACATTGTCAAAATCACTTTCAGCTCTTCCAGAATTTAGCTTTTATATATTTTTTTAAAGCTAAATATTATGATCTAGCAAAATATTATATAATATTCCTTATATGTATTTTTCACTACCCTATTAAAAGACTGCTCAAAATTACTTTCTGGCTGTGTGTTTTTTTTCTCGCTAATTTGTCATTTTTAAGAAATTAATATATTTATTTTTGAAAAAAAAAAGTAAAGATTGGCAAATCAATAGTTATTATTATTGTCAACCACATCCCATAGCCTCCCTTCTTTGTCATAAAACTGTAACGCTGATGCTCTCTTTCCTTCTTTTCCCTGCTTTGAGTTATTATATTACTTCAGCCATGAGTAATATTACTTGAGCCATGAACAGAATTAATATTACACGTAACGCAGATAAAGGTAATTCGAATTTTTACAATTAAATCGATTTAAATATCTTTACATTTAATATTTATTTAAAACAATTTTATTACTACAAAAAAATGCTATGCATTAAATGTTTAACCTCCATATTTTAACTGTTTCGGTTATGGCAACAATGTAGTGCAAGATAATAAGGGTGTTTGTTATGCTTCAGTTATCGCAAAGAAAAATATTTTTTTCATTAGAATCTATGATTACGACGGATAGGAGCGAGTTTACAATTTGCAAGGAAACAATCTCCATAATATACAGTAGACTCCCGATTATCCGCGGGCGGGTTATCCGCGGTGCGGATTATCCGCGCCTACCGCACAAAGGTTTTTTTTTTTTTTTTTTTTTTTTTGACTGATTTTTTCAAAAAGGCGCAGTTTTACAGTTATGCTTTTGTAATTACAGTATTAAAACAGTACATATGTATTAATTTTTCTGTGTATCCTTGACGCCTCTCGTAAATACAAAGCACTTTTCTGTTTTCATTAACAAAATGCATTTTAGGTTAGTTTTGAGTGATATACTAAAATATTAGAGTTAGTTAAACATTTCCTGCTGTTTATTTTATGTTTTATTGTACATAAAACGATTTTTCAAAGTTGGAATGACTGTTTTCTCTTTTGTTATACCCGTTTTTATCCTTTTTCGGATTATCCGCGATTTTTGTTATCCGCGGCGGCCGCGCCACCCAATTCCGCGGATAATCGGGAGTGTACTGTATATAACTAGTTTCAAAAAAAAAAAAAGAATGCAGGATATTGCATTTTTTCAAAATTAATTTTTACTCTAAGTAGTTTTCTGTGAAACAGACTCTCTCTATTTTGCACAGCCTACAACACACATACATATACGTACAACTTATACTAGCAAATTAGAAATCGCCATTTTTTTTCGGGGGGGGGGTGAGGGTGAAGTAAGAACTCGAGATTATTTTCTGCTGTAATTCTAGGGTAATATAATTTTTTTGCTCGTTTCATTTATAAAAGCCCAGCAAACGACAAAATAGAATCAAGTATTGCTTGAATTACAGATAATTAATCTTAGATAATTTTTTTTTCGTGTTTTCGAATTTGAATTTGCAGATCTGTCTGGTTTACTATTTTTCTTCGGCTCGTAGATTTTTTTCCCGCCTCATTTGCGGATGTTCAAAGACTTACTAGAACGATAAACGGAGTGTTCTAATCGGAGTTTTAATAGTTTAATTTTTTCAACCATTTTGTTTATAATTAGTTTTATTTCATTATTTATTTATTTATCTTTTGCTATTTTAATTTATTTTATGTAGACAAGCTGATATCCACTCTTACGATAGCGATCTGGAATTAAATATTTCTTTATTTCGGTTTGGCGAAACAATAATTATAAAATATTTGAATAGTCATTCAAATATAGAAAAAAAAAATGCCTTATGTCATTTCACCTTGCACTAATGTTTTCTACTCTAGGCTTCCGGGCACATACACCTCCCCTCCCCTTTTTTTTTTCTTTTCGTAATGACAGTGGTGTATTAAAGGTAAGTAATTCTCAGTTGAGAAGCCTTATTTTTCACCTCAACTCGTCTTATTTGGTATTATAAAGTGAAATAAATGAGCCATTATTTCATTTCAGCTTCACGCATCCCAGGATATATACCTCCTCCTTTTCCCACTGCCACCATGGAAGGTCAATGCAAATAAACATCTCACTGCAAGCGTAGTCTTTTTTTAAAATGTATTTTTCCTACACCATTTATTTTCATCATTTTTTCCCTGTGCCTACCAACATCTGAAAGATGCTTCCAAACAAAGGAAATCCTGATGTCTGTGTTGACAACACTTTCTGGAAAAAGTCTCTCTGCCTCTTTTATGCCAATAAGTCGCTGCAGGCCCTGAAGGTCGCAGTCATTCGGAATCGGTGACGCAACCAGAGATCGCCGATTTATTCCATTCCATTCTCTCCGAGGCAAAGGGAAGTGTTCTCGGCAAACAATACCCGGTTTCGTAAGAGTAAAAATAGGACATTCTACTTATTAAACGGAGAGACAGAACAGAATGGATGTACTTTTCCTCTTCTAGGACTCGATGGCAGAGGAGGCGGGGTAGGGTTCGAAACGAGTTTGGTTGCATGGCACCCGCATCAGTCACGATGATTAGATAGTGTCTTCACAAACATCGTAAATCACAGCGCGACATATTTTTAAGCAGGAAAGGAAATGAAGGTGCACTGTGAGAAGGCAAACATTGGTGGCATCAGGGTCTTTGAAGAAACAAGATCAATGGCTTTGTGACATTCTATTATTTTTCAACCCCCCCCCCCACCTCATATGGATATTAAATGGGAAATAAAGAATAATATTTTGTCTCCGGGATACTTAAACACCAGCGTCAGAGCTTGTAATATGTAATTTTGATATCCTTTCTATAATTGTAATTACACGATCATATACTAAATTTCATCGATATAAGCCATTGTATTTAAATGCATGCAAAATTGCACATAGAAAGACGGTCAACCCTTTGACAGTTGATTCACACTTTAATAAGAACCTACACTTTAAATGCTAAACCTGTGCACCAAATTTTATTTATCTAGCTCCTTATGTTTTGTAGCTATCCGGTATATACGAACAGCCAGAATGGATTTTGTTCAAAATCTAACAGAAGTCTATAAATTTAAACAAAAGTCCACATACCAAGTTTCATCTGTTTAACTTGAAGCGTTTTTGAGTTATATCGATAGACATGCAAATACGATGCCAAAAATTAGTTTTTAAAACTCAGATAAATCTGAAATGTAGAGATTCCATCAAAATTTTGAATTCGAAGTTTTTGATGATTATACTTTTTGTGTACTCCATATACAAAAAAATAAAAATAAAAAAAACTTAAAAATAAACTATAAAAAATAAAATTTAAAACGTATACATAAAAAAATTAAGGCAAAATAATAACATCTATTATTCTGCCTTGTTTAATAACATTTACGAATTTTGTTTCAATGTGAATTAATAAATGAAGACGTTATATATATATTTTTAATATGTACTTCCAATATTATAAATCAGTCCATAAAATAATAAATGAAATATATAATGACAATTTATATGAATATATAATTTAAACATTTATATCAATGAAATTGTCTTAAAATATGAAAAAGATAATTTTCTTATTTAATTTTTACGAATTATTTCATCATGCTTGATAAAATTTCGATCCTGTTTATTGATATAGTATCATAAAAAAGGCAAACGGATATTTTATAAAATAAATTTTCAAAAATTAATAACAAATTTGTACTTGTTATTATTATTTTTAATTCTAAGCCAGAAAAAAGAATGAAGTTAAAAGAAGTTCAACTTCTCTAAAATGTTGTTTATTTTTAATTATGTTTACTTCACAATTTAGAAGTTAACGAAAGAAAATAAATGGTGTTCCTAGGAGAAAGAAAAAAAAAAAAAAGGATTTTTAAAAGAGAGAATAAAAGAATATAAGAAAACAGACGACATTCATTTAAACACTGCATGGAACTTTTAACGAACAATGCTTAAAATGTGCAAAAAAAAAATATATTTTAAAACCTCGCGAGAAAACAAAAATGCGTTCATTCAATCGTAAACACTTTCTTAAAAACAGCATTCCTTTTCTCCTATCTGCAACAGTCAGGAAGTAAACAAAACAAAATTTGTAAAAAAAATCAAACTGGCTTGCTCAAAATTCAGGCTATCACGTGTCAAAACGCATTTGTTGAATACGTATTTCTGCAACTATTTACTGCTCATAGCCACCTGGCAAAACAATCATTTCATGCTCACGTGACACGCATCAAAAATTAAAAGACGACTCGACTTCACAGAAAAGCGTAAATCAAACGACAGGAAAATGACATATGCAATTACGTTTGTCATGTGATTATCTGAAATTAGTCTTGGAAACATTTGCAATCAGTTAGTACCATCTAATATATAAAAATGATTTTTTTTCGTATTTTATGCACGGCCGAGCGATAAAACTTTGCCAATTTATTCCTTTGAACCTAGAAAATCCATATTTTTCACACGACCAGTTGAATTTGGATGCTCAGGAGTCAAACAGCCACAAATTTGTTTTTGAAAAAAAAAATACTGTTTATCTTAAAGTATACTTAAATAATAATGCCAAAACATAGAATAAAAATAATTTATACTTCTCCTTTATATATCATTGAATGTCACTGAATGTATTCATTATCGAAAAGAAAATAAATGTCATTCTTTCTGTCATTTTTAATTAAACAAGATAGCTATTTCAAAATATCAAACGATATTTCCAAAATTACTTCTGCGGCAGCAACGCGCCGGGTACCACCGAGTATTAAATAAATTAGAATCGTAATTGATTGAAAACAGGTCCCAAAATGAGAAGATAAAGAAGCATCAAAATTCAATTTCTCTTTTGGAGACTCAATTTTTAAGCTGTCTAGATGGATATTTAACAGATAAATTTATCACTAGAATATCAAGATAATTTTGGCAGGCAAGAAAACAAATAAGAACGATTTCTTTTTCTCTATTTTGACTTCAGCAAATGCATGACGGATCAATTTCTTTTACACGATATCGTATCAATTCTTCCTCCTTCACTAAGTGCAACGTACCATCCACGTCGGTCGGGAGAAAAATTGAACAATCCACCATCCGTTCCAATTTTACTCTGTAGCATTTATGGCCTCGATAACGATTCTGATAAGAGAATCCCACCATCGTGCAGTTAGCGGAAGTCGTGTTGCTATCACGAAGGGACGTTTTTATCTACAGAAAAGAACAGAGTCAAAACTATTTCTATCGCTTGTAAAGAATTCTCTACCTGACTCTTCTAGGTTTGGGAGGCTCTCAAATACTGTTTTTAAAGAAAGTGCCGAGCATTCTAGGTGAATTCACAGGTGTAGGCTATCACAGAAATGGCTGCGGTGAATGACAGAGAAGTTGTTTTTCCTTCTCTGTAATAAGAATGGTGCGGAATTTTTTCTTAAAATAGCAGATAAAGAAAATATGTGAAACACGTAAAAAAAAATAAGAAAAGATATTCATAAAAACAAGAATATAGATCAAGTTTATTCAGAACAAAAGGAGGGAAAAATGAGGATTTATGAATTAATTTACGAATTTTTCTCATGACATTTTTCCCCCTCCCATTTATGCCTGACATTTTGATTTTCAAAATTATTTTGTATAATGGTTGCAGATTGTGTCTAATAAAGATGATAAATCTATAGAAAAATATAAAATTTAAAATTTTTGGACTACAAAAATTAATTGACCCGGGAAGGATCTCAAACTACTAAAAACTCAACAAAAATTTAAAAATACATAAAACTACAAAAATATATAACTAAAGAATAACTTCACAACATTACATAACAGATGAAATTATTCACAAATAGTTTTAAAAATTCACTTGTTCCTTCTTGGCAAAGCGAATATTATTCTTAAACAAAATAAAAGCAAAATGTCTTTAGAACACACTATTTCATTTAAGGGCTGCCATCTGTTATTAAATTAAAATAAACGCATATCCTCACATTTCTCACTGTGAAAATGATTCCTGATGTCTAATAAAAATTATCCGTGGAATAATGCAACATTTCTTTTTAAGAGACGATGAAAAAATTTTCATCATTTCTTTATGTATATTTCTATATCATTTTATTCAATCCAATAACATAAAAATTTCCGCGTTCTGATTTAAATGCTTATAAATTAAATTTATGTAAAAATTGCAAGTATACTGTTTTGAGTTCTTATTGTATAGTTTGGTATGATTTTTAAAACCTTTTATTGAAGTTGCAGAACATTCAGAGAAATGTGGAATTTTTGGAATGTATTTGCATAAGGACACAAAATAGTAAGTTATACTTTATTTTCTGAAATACGTGAATGCGACAAAAAGGGACCTTTTTTTAATTAAAAGGATATTTTAAAAAATAAGCTAAAATATAACACTGATTCTTCAATAAAAATGAATTTCATTGCCAATTCTGTATTTTGAATTGCATAGAAATGTTTGAAAAAATGATGAAGTTGACATATAAAGTTTTAACCATATACAGTGGCTCAAAAAATTGAGAGTACACCTTACTTTTACTTTATAAATCCGACTTTCAATATAAATAGCACATTACCGGGAAGTGCAAACATGATTTTATTTTTACACATAACAAATGGTTTAATTTAGAGTAAAAATAAAGAAAAATCAACGAAAAATTTCTAAATTGAAAATTTTCAGACGCATTTTAAATAAACATACGCAGAATTTTGCCTCAAAAAATTGAGAATACACCAATGAAATTTTTGCAATATCACGCATAGAAATAAAGTGTCACTATTAAATTGCATATCTTTTGGCTCTTATAATGGCCTCTAAACGTCATGCTACCGATTTGACCCATTTTTGGTGGTATTTGAAGATATTTTACCCCATTCTTCTTGCACCACTTGTTT
This sequence comes from Argiope bruennichi, assembly GCF_947563725.1. Taxonomy (NCBI): domain Eukaryota; kingdom Metazoa; phylum Arthropoda; class Arachnida; order Araneae; family Araneidae; genus Argiope; species Argiope bruennichi. The sequence continues at coordinate 21,897,074 of NC_079154.1, read as the reverse complement.
TAAATGGGTTTTGTTTCTAATTTTGTGTCTTTGAACCCCTTTTTTGGGTATGGCTCACGAATATTCAATGGCATTGATGTCGGGGTACTGTGGTGGTGTGCGTAACTGCTATTTACAATGAAAAAGACACCATATTTTGAAGTTACGTGTATTCTGTTTGGGGTCGTTGTCTTACTGAAAAATGAAATTTCCATCTAAATCCAAATTTTTAGCACTTTCCTTTAGATTTCTGCGAAGTATATCCAAGTAAACCATATCATTTATAATGCCATCTATAAAAATTAAATTTCCTACTCCGAATGAAGCCATGTAACCTCAAATCATCACGGAGTCACCATCTGGTTTAACTGCAGGACGTAAATGTTTTGGATACAAAGCAGTATTAGACTTTCTCCATACAGTAAAATGGTTGTCACTGCCAAAAATGTTGAGGCTTCTTTCATTACTAAATATAGATTTCTTCCAAAGGTTATTGGTCTTCAATTGATGAGTTTTTGCAAACTTCAAACGCTTTTTCTGAATTTGCAAGCTGGTGAACGGTTTCTCTCTAACAATGCTACTTTTATATCCAGCTTGTTTAATGGCATTTAGCACAGTTTCAGCACTTACACTTCTGCCTATGATTTGAAAAGTTTCTGCAACAAGTTGTATGAACCATATGGTAGCAGCAATCTAAAGGAAAGTGTTAAAAATTTGGGTTTAGATGGAAATTCCATTTTCTAGCAGGACAACGACCCCAAACAGAATACACGTAACTTCAAAATATGGTGTCTTTTTCATTGTAAATAGCAGTTACGCACACCACCACAGTACCCCGACATCAATGCCATTGAATATTCGTGAGCCATACCCAAAAAAGGGGTTCAAAGACACAAAATTAGAAACAAAACCCATTTAAAACAAGTGGTGCAAGAAGAATGGGGTAAAATATCTTCAAATACCACCAAAAATGGGTCAAATCGGTAGCATGACGTTTAGAGGCCATTATAAGAGCCAAAAGATATGCAATTTAATAGTGACACTTTATTTCTATGCGTGATATTGCAAAAATTTCATTGGTGTATTCTCAATTTTTTGAGGCAAAATTCTGCGTATGTTTATTTAAAATGCGTCTGAAAATTTTCAATTTAGAAATTTTTCGTTGATTTTTCTTTATTTTTACTCTAAATTAAACCATTTGTTATGTGTAAAAATAAAATCATGTTTGCACTTCCCGGTAATGTGCTATTTATATTGAAAGTCGGATTTATAAAGTAAAAGTAAGGTGTACTCTCAATTTTTTGAGCCACTGTATATAAAAAAAATGAATGACATTTTTTATTCAAAGAAAAATTACACAAGTTCATGTTCTATATAAAATTTCCTCGCTAAACGATTATAGCTTTTTTCCCGACTTTTAAAGAAATGAATTGACAGATATTTCAAGTAACTAAAGTAAAGTAAAGAGACAGATATCTCAAGTAAAGTAAAGAGACTATCTGTGTATGTAATATATGTAAGATTATGTTCCAGCTGTAAAACACTTTTAACATCAGAACTTAAATAAAAATTAAAAGATTCAATATCAGAATAGTCCTTGCCCGTTAATCTAGAATCAGAATCATGTCTGATAAAGAAAAATTAAGAACTAACAATCGAATTAATGTCCAATAAATAATAAAAAAAAATTAAGTTGTTCTGATTTAAAAAAAACAATGAATACGACTAATATTTTCAAGGCGAACGTTCTGAAATAAAAAGAAATATCAGAATGAAGTCTGATTAAGAAAAATTAAGAATTAATCTAATTAACGGTTAATAAATAAAGAAAAATGAGTTGTTCCAGCTTAAAAAATGATGAATAGGACTAAGATTTTCAAGACCAACGTTCTGAAATAAAAAGTCTAGATTATGAAGAAAAGAGATCTTAAAAATACCAAAGCGAACAGTTTTGATTGCATTATAAACAATGTTCGAAATCTTGCTCCCGTCAAATTCCGTACAGGTGGCGTGATTCCAACTCTTGTTTCTGAGTTTCCCGCCTTTTTCTTCGAGGTCAGATGCCTCGGAATAACACGGCAGCAGACTGGAGTGAAACGATAGTTACATCACGAGGCGTGTGTTACTGAGTCAGGAACGCAATGGCTTTTCATCGCTGTCTGCGATAGCGATGATGATGCACTTAATAGCGAATTGCAAAGTAAAGGTGGCATTTCCGATGGGTTACGCAGGATGCAAAAGGGACGGAAAAGTTAATAACTTAATGAGCTATGCGAAGACGGAAACTTATTTTGAGAACGGGGAATAGTTTTATTGCTTGTCTGTATTTTTATTTTTCTCTTCAAAATTCACAACCCCGTAAGTTCGTTTCCCAGATGTCGTTTCAAATTTTGGTTTAGTTAAATATAGGACCCCGGAAACTGCACAGACAAATGAAAAACATAAGCAGATGTAAATGCGCATAATTTAAAATCCATATGTCAGAACACTATTCATATTCCTTACCAGACAAGTAGAAATTTTCGCAGCACAATTGGCATAATGTGAAGCCAGAGAGAATCATAAATTTTAAGTCACTTTTTAACACAGAACATGGAGAACAATAAATCATCATACTATTAAATCTAAACATGTCATAATTTGAAGAAGCAGTTGCTGCGGGGGGAGGGTTCCCCTTTTACACTTTTTTTAATGAAATAATCGAAATTTTAGTTTTGTCAAGATGTCTTTATTCACGTCATGGCTATAGCTGAGTAGAGTACCGAATAGAAATCAGGAAAGAGTCCATGTGAAAACACTCTGAGCTTATATAATTTTAAGAAAAAAATATATCGATTCGACATTTTGATTTCGCGGAAGAATGCATACCCGCGCAAATTACAGTGAAGCTATTATGAAATTATTTTCACAAAGTAGCAACTTTGAAATTATTATATATATACTACTTCTAAAAGTGCCCAAATAATTGAAAATGTTAAGGTATTCTTATTCCAAAATGTCATCTCTCTGCGCTGAGCATATACTGATATGCATATATATATATTTTTCTTTTTATAGAGATGACATTTTAAAATAAGAGCACATTAATTCGTATTTTTTGTCCTATTAATATATACATAATTGACAATAGACATTTATAAATTTTATCCCACAAAGTCTTGAATTGTGCTTCTTTTTACATTCCTATTTCATAAAATAACAAGAATAAGAAAAGAAATTTAAACATAAGTCATACTGCAGATCTATAAATTTCACAGAACTAAAATTTTATAATTTTTATATATTAGATGGTTTATAAATGCCATGATTATAAAGGAAAAAAATCAGGCAAAAGCATGCCCGCGTTTTTATACTTATTTACGTATGATAATCAGTGAATTTTGAATAAATTTTTCACGCCACAAACAATGTGATTTCAAGACAAACATTCAAATGTTTTTAAAGTATAAGAACTTCAAATAGAAAATGAACAAAAAGCACACTTTATTTTAAGAAAATTAAAAATAATAAATAAATAAAAATAATGAAAATAAAACCATACTCAATTCTCATAATATTTAAATTCTAAAAATATTTTATGCAGGCTTGATAGTAAAAAAACACAAAAATTAATTCAATAAAGAAATTTTAAAGATTTCTAGTGAATTGTGAAGCTTTAGATTTCTTTAACTACACTAATAAGATTATTGACGACTAAAACTAATAAAATTAATTCCTCGAATATTGATTTCTATGGAAATTCTAGGATAATGAGAATTTCCGCGTTTCAATGACGACATTCAGACTAACCAATTAAAATTAATCAATTGAAGAAAAGTTTCATGCATGTACACATTTCAAAATCCTGATTTTAAATAATTGTTCATCGAATAATCATTCAAGAATCATCTATTAAGTAATTTATTTTTCTTTTGGAGAGATTTTATTCAATTCTTTAAATTATGGTAAATAAAGGATAAATTTTGTAACACCAGATAAAAAAAAATTTTTTTGAGTAAATAACTTTAAAAGTGCAGACATCGATAACTATTAATCAAAACAATGGACAAGGTACCTTACATTTTTGAAAGAACAGAAAATATACTAAATGTCACTTGGTATTTACTAAAGCAGATAATTATTATCTCCCGCACTCAATTATGTATGACACACAATAATCTTTCATACATTAAAATGATTCAAAATATAAAGAATAATATAAGCGGTTTCACTAAATCAATATTAATTAGAAATGTCGGATACAAATTAATTTTTTTTAAAATTGCATCGCCATTTTTACGCTTTTTTATTTTTTCTGACATATTATAAATTCTTGAAATATATGTTTTGAATCAGTGAAGATGCATGTAAAAAATTTAAAAAAAGAAAGAAAAAAAAAAGAAGTTCGATTTTTTAGAAATTTAACTTTTTATTAATTCATTGCATGGCTTAGAATTTATTTAAGATAGAATTATCGTCTGCTCGAAATTTTTATTCACATATTTATAATTAACATAAAAAAATTCAGAACAAAAATGCATTATTTACATAACGTTATATACAGCGGCAGATTTTCGATTTTTCTACTAATTATCAAGGGGTGCTAGATTGAGACAAGAGGAAGCGTAAACATTGAAATGTCAAAGTGTAACTAAGCAAGTTATAAAATAAAAAAAAATTCCAAAAAAAATATAAACTTCACGAATTATAAAATATTAAGATTATGTTTCATCAAATTTAATTGATCAGATTCCTTTCTTTGTTATTATAGCCATTTAAACTTTACAGCATTTATAAACACCGAACGTTTGCTTATACTATAAATAAATAAAAAAAAACAAAAAAGCAGACACTTTATAAAATCGCTAAAATAAAAAAATAAAAAATCTAACATGAATCATTAATATTTTTGGTTATAGTAAAAATGTGTTGAAAGATGAAAATAAATTGATCAATCTTAAAAAAATGGGGCATCACAATCATGCTGCCAAGGGCTATAAAACCCAAAATTTGTCACAGGTTATATATGAAGTTCTCTTGATCTTGGAATGTAGACAGATAGCATTAATCTACTGAACCATTTTCAGTTTAAAAATAAAGCTTCTAGTAAATAAATAAATAAAGTAAATAACGCTTGTAGTAAATAAAGTTTCTAGTTCTAATAAAGGAAGGCTTCTAGTTAATGATCAGTTAATTATCATAAATTAAAAAAAATTATGTTCGACTTTCGAACGGGATCCGGACATTCCGGAATCTGTCTAGCCACGTCCGAATTCTTTTTCTTCTCTAATCAAACGGAAATGCATTCACGGTGAACGATTTTCGTCTGTTTCTGCACCACCCATTGTCAGAATGCAATTTAGCAGTCATTCCCCGGAAATCGGGCGGGTGCAGAAGTTTACGTTAACAGAACGAAGAAGTCTAACACGAATGTCACCTTGATAAGGAAATTAAATGGAAAACAAGGATGTTTAACAAAAAGAAATTTATGAGGTTTCGGTGATGAAATCTGAAGGACACAGATGTATATTTATATTATGTGGTGTCTATGTTATATTGTAACTGTGGAGTTTCCTTAAAGATTTTCAATTTCGAAAAAATTCCCACAAAGAAAATTCAATAAGAACCTCTTTTTTAAAAAATATAAAATATAGTATAAAAATATTAGTGATCATAATTTTAAAATTTAACCCTATAGTGCCTCGTGTAGCCATTTGGCTGCAAGTTTTTATTTCCGTTTATAAGTTTCATATAACTGTTCCAAAGGGCAACAATATTGGAAATCATTTTTTTAAAAACTTTTTGATAAACATTTGTAGAAAAAAAATTTACAAAACACAATTGGGCACTGGAATTCATAATTCATTACATTCATAATTTAAAAACGAAAAAATCGTACAAAAATTCGATTGTTTTTTCTAAATACAAAAAAAAGTCTATAGCTTTATTGTATAACGTAAATAAATTATTGTTTACGTTTTGTATTATTTGGAATAATATAAAGACTATTATAATCCCACTTAAAGGTGAATTTAAATTTAAATCTGAACCATCTATATAAACGCGCAAATAAAGAAAATGCACAGTACGAAAATGGTGGGAAAAAAACGGCTAAATTTGTCAAACTGCAATTGCTCTTAGAAAACAAATACAGCAGAAAAAGAACTATTAATATGAAGTCAGTATTTTGAATTTCGAAAAAAAAGTGAAGAATTCATATTCAGAAATCCTTAACATATAAAGATAATCATTTTTAGAACTTAACTTTATCCAGACTATAAAATTTGTTTTTAAAAATATTTCGTCGGAGTTGTTTTTGTTTGTTGGAGTGAGGTCACAAAGAAAATTGTTTTTATTATGACCACATTCCAATGACATAAAAACATCTGGGAGAAAATCATATCTAATAAATATTTTTTGACATGTTGTGTTAATATAAAATTCAGGATAGTTTACGTTAGTTTTCTTTAATTTATTTATATATTTCCTTCCCAGATGATCAGCTGCAACAAATTACAAAAAAAAAAAAAAAAAAAAAAGAACGAAATGGTACATTTTTGAAAATTATATACTTGAGCCGTGTTCAAAATATTCATTAAAAAAAATAAACAGAAAGATAAAGGAAAAAAATGTACTCTAAAAATAATTTGAAAATTTCATCAATAGCAGCGAATTACGAAACTGACCTTGGTAAGAGATTCCAAGGGATCAAGATTCCTCTGTAATTGAAAAATAATGGTCGGCAATTTCTAAGATATCGGATAAAAAATCTCGTACATCGCGGTTAAAAAAGCACGCTTTGTATAAATATTTGCGAGACTTCTGCATTGTTGATTTCCCGATCTGTGAAATTTTCAATACTGCGTTATCATTCAAATCGTGACTTTTTAATCGAATACAACTCGATTCTACTGTATCTATAAACTCTTCCCTAAATAAAAGTATCAACTACAAGCAGCCATTAAAAAAATCCATAAGAATTCATTTCTCCGTTGACAGAATGACATCTTTGTCAACAGAGGTCAAATTCTCGAGACAGAATGTTTTCCGTATGAAAGTGAATAACAGATGTCGGAATCTAAAAAAATTCTGTACAATTTGTTATTTTGTTTCATGCTTTCTGGAACCTAACTGAATAAATTCTGGGAGAATTCACTATAAATTAAATAATTCCGAGAACTTTTCAATGTTTATTTATACAAGAGTTAATCTGTTTTCATGTTTTATAGAATCATTGCTTAAAAATCATTGTTCCGTATATTCATTCCATTATTCTACTTAAGTCTTAATAAACAAAAGTACTAACTCGAATTTTAAAAACAGTTAAATAATAGTATTTAAAAATTTAATTAATAACAGCAACTACTTTTTCTCTTAAACTGGTCTTTTAAACATTTTTGTTTAATATCAATGGGATTTTTTTCTATTTATTACTTCAAGTGAAAGAATATTTACAAAAAAAAAAGCATTAAATTAAGGTTTCTTTATTTTTTTAATCAATTAAACAAAAAAAATGTATCAATGTCATTATTGAATTGAAAATTATTATAAATTAGACTGAGAATTGAGAATTGAAAGATGAAAACTTTATTAAGATAATAGATTGTCTTGTTGGTAATGTGAAAATTTTAAACAGAATTCTCTATTTTAATAACAAACAAAAACAGTAATAACATTTTTTTCTTTAAGTTGGAAATTCTTTTCCCCGTACCAAAAAATGTCCGGAAAGAGGGAAAAAAAATGTTTATCATAAAAAAAAGCTAACTTCAAACTTCCAATTTAATGAAATCCTTTTCAAAGAAATCGTCAGTTATTAAGAACATACTTGCTTCACTTCAATTAAATGTTCACAAACATTTCATTGCTTTAGCCATAATTTTGATTTTTCAAGAAATTTTGAATTTAATAATAAGACTTCCATTGCTTTCATTATAAAGATTAATCAAACCCTAGAGAAACAGAAAGAACAAAACAATCTTGAAAACGCAGCTCCACATTGAAGAAAACCATTAAAAGAAATAGAATATTAAACAGCTTCATTTTTTCACAAAAACGATTTTTATTCAGTACTCACGTAAAAACATTTGTAAAAGAATAAAAGACACACAGAATGAAAAAGTGAAATTGGAAATTTTTTTTCAGCTTCCAAAAAGCGCCACCTCCAGGGATTAAAAGGAACGAATTACACGGAAAAACCTTTTTATCTTTCGGTATTTTTATTGCTTTTTCTTTTTCACTTGTTTGCCGAAAAAGGAGAATATAAATAATAAAAGGATGAAAAAAGGAGAAACGCGAACAATTTTAGAGGGAAAAGAAAGAAAATAATCGTCCGACGGCGCGAATTTCTTCTTAAGGACAAAATCTCTCATATTCAGTAAATTCTTTTATAAGAATAGAAAAATTTATTAGATATTTTCTGTATCCGGACATTAATTCTCATCGGATTTTTAAAAAAGTCCATTTATGTCATTCTTGCATCCTTTCATTTACTAAAGAGTTTATTCTTTAACATGTATAGGTGACATTTATGATTATTGTCAACATATTTGCAATTTGTTTGGGGCATATTACGACACAATTAATTGAAAGCAAATAAAAATGTTGAGTAACATTACAAAAGAAGGGGGTTAATGCATTTGCAGCAAATTTTTAATGGATAAATGCTGTTTTTTGCTAAAATAAAATTAATGTCAAGATAATTGAGCATTTAATCATTTGTGGATAATTCACATAACCTCATATTTTTGCAGATTTTTGATCCAAATTCGATTTAGTCACGACATAAATATATTATCATCACTTAATACAAACTATAGGAAATAAAATATATGTTTTATAAATAAGTAAAACTGGTATTTCATTACAAATACTTCGAAACGATTATATCAATTATTAATAATTCTTACGTTAAAGCAGACGAAAAATAAATATTAATTTTGTAACGTTAATGCAGACGAAAAATAAATATTAAACAATCTATAAGAGAATTATAGCAGAAATAATAGTCGAAAACTAGAAATTTTTATTACACATTCTTTTGTAAAAACATATCTCATTAACTGGCATTTTCTTGGAAAATTCTTATAAGCTTCGACGTAACTAAATAGCAATTTCATGCTTTTATTAATTTTATAAAATAGAATTACAACTCATATTTTTTATTACCAAAATAACTTATTTTTGATGGAAAACTTATTAAGAGATTCGGAAGATGAAAAATATTCGGATAACCAACTATTCATATTAATAATAATTCAATAATGAATTCTCATATTCCAAATATAATTGCTTTTATGTAGGTTTTGATATAAGATGAAATTGCATTTGAATTCCAATACCAAAAAATAAATTTTGGAAAGCTTACGAATTAGGAAGTAAAAATGATATTAATATCCAATTATCATTATGAAGAAGGAATAGAAAGTGAAGTTCAAAAAATAGACGTTTCAAGAAAAAGATGGAACTCGTTTTAGAAAATAATGTTTTGATAAGCAATTCAAATTAAATATTTCACTGTTTTATTTTCTTTGCTGTCTTATAAGATATTACCTTCTAATTTGGGAATATTTTCTTATTTTGATTCAAAAGCAAATACATTGAATACTTGACTTATCTATGTATTCGAAGTAATTTTAATATTGAATTATAATCATAATGAATGGTTTATTTTTTGCTTATAACTATCAAAATTCGATAAATCGATGCGCGTATGGCATGCGGGCAAAACAGTTAAGCGATTAAATAGAAATCGTAATTTATATCAATAAATAAAATATCACTGTAAGGAAGATAACAAAGTTACGCATTCTATTCTTGATCATTATTTAGCACAATTCATGGGGGGGGGATTTAATTTATACAAAAATGATTACGATTAAATGATTACTATAAATATTCCAGATGTTAATAAATAAAATAAAAATAACTATTATAATGATTATTATTACAAAAGTGATTATTATTACAAAGATCATTATTATATGGTATTATGCAATAAATACCAATGAAAAAATCAGTTTATGTATTAAAATCTAAATCCAGTTTAATTAATTTTTTACCATAAGAATAAGAACATCACATTTTATTCTGAAAAAAAAAATCGAAAAACTGTCAGTAAAACAGATTTAATTACTAAAGATACTAAAGGTTTCAAAATATTTTTCAAACCGCTTGCTATTTTTTAAAACAAAATGATGCAAAAAATACGAATTCCTCACCAGATATTTTTTTAAAAATTCGTGAAACCTCTTACATTATCTTTATTTTAACTTATGCGTTATGTGTAATTACAAATTCCAAAAGATTTTTTTTTTAATTTTAATTAGTAATTTAAAATTAAGCAAAACTTTAGTGTTTGCTCATAGTAACTTCCGGAATTCTTATAGTACTAAAATAATTTTTACGTCATCTTAAAATGCAAAAACTTATTTTTACAAATGATACTAATTCTTTTTGTCGTATGAATTATTAAAGAATATTTTCAATTATTAAAGAATATTTTAAACATGTTTTGCAACAAGAATAAAATTAGATGTAAGAATCTAGAACGAATATTAAACGTATTATTAACGATAATAAAAAACATAAGAATTCTGAAAGAATACCAAAGTTATTAATAAAAATCGTTATTAAATTTACATATTTTTTATTTTTATTTTAAATTCCGAATTACCATTGATATAAGTACAAAAAATAATAAAATTTATAAAATGTAAAATTTCTATCATTAGCACAGGTAAAGTAACTTCATGAAAGCAAGCAATATTTTCATTTAATTCTGAAAAGAATTTGTAAAAAATTTAAATTTATATATAAAATATATTATTAACATGAAAAAATTCCAATTTTATAATGTTTTAAGCTAGATATTAAATTGTATTGCTAAAAGGCTAGAAATAGTATAGCATATATACAAATCTTAGAAATTTTTACAGATTGAACGGCCTAAGACGTTTAAAATAATATGAATTATACATCTATCAAAATTTAGAGCTTAAAAATATGTGCTGAAGAGGCTATTAGACCAAGTTATATAAAAAAAATTTAATTGCAAACTTTAGCGAGCATTAATCCCAGCAAATCAGCTGGTTGCCAAAGGCGGCAAGTTTGAAATAAAGTATTCCCCTTCAATAACTACATTGTTCCATATTTCAAAATATTACGATTGCTTAATTTTTATGCGATATGAGAAAGAACAATTTTTCTCAATAAATAATAAAAATAAAAAAAAATTACAAAGAGAGAAAAAAAGAAGAGAAAGTTACAAACAGAACTGAAGTAAAAACGCCCGACGTGATAAAAATTCTAATAAACTGTCAATTCGGCATAGAATGTAGCCTGTTACAAGTTTACTGTTTCAAAATTTACAATTAACTATTAGCAAAATTTGTTCTAGCAAACGCAAAAAGCCAAAAGAAAAGAAAGGGGAAAAAATGAAAGAAAGTAAATTAATCTGCTTTTGTAAGCCCAAAAAGAAGAAAAAAATCGTTCGATTTCAAATCATTTTTTATCAGAAGCAGACGATTAGATATTGTACTCATGAATTAAAATATATAATATAAATATTGATATAAAATAAGTATATTCTAATTTAAACTGAAAATATTTTATATACTGATTTGCTTCGAAAGTATTTTATAGCTTTTTTTTCTAAAACCTTTTAGCAAACAACTGATATTCAAAATCGCGAAGAGTACGTACTTCAAAGACTTTAATAAAAATTTATCTGAGAATAGAATTTATAAAATTTGAATGACTCTTCTAGAAATTTCCATTCATTCATACGTATTTCCAGAAACTTCCAAAGGCCATTTCCCCGATCGGCCAACCATTCGTTTAGTGAAGATTCATCGTTGAACTCATTTTCTGGGAACCAAAGTCACGAAAACGCGCGGGCACAGGCCAACTCGAAAGGCGCACGAGTTCGTTTCCCAATTACGAAAGAACGTTATTTTTCCGAAGCGAAGCAAGTTTCATCATTCGCGACAAACAGCTGTGACATTTGCGGAACAGTTCAAGGTGATAAGATGCGGTCTATAATCCACCAAGGACTCGCCTTTTGTATTTTTAATTATTTCCTTAATAACAAATAAATAAAAAAAAACCTCAAGTACAATTACAGAATGATTAGATTTTAAAAAAAATACTACCACGATTGAAAATAACGACCCTAAAAAACAATATTTTAAAAAAAATGAAAATAATCCATTTAGATATATCGTTGCTTGTTTATTTTATGTCATTTAACAGTTTAGAGCTTTTCTGTAAGATTCTGTAAACTATTTAAATTCACATAAGTATTAAGACTTTAAATTTAAAAAATATATAACAAACAAATTTAAGTTTCCTTGAAAAAGAAAACAACCGTTTTAGTGTTTTAATAGTTGTCGTTTTTAATTTATTAAAACTTAAATTCATTTTTTACATTTACGATCTTATTTTATCAAATCTAGCACGCTTGTTCCTAATTTAAAATTGAAATGGAATAATGACATATAATACTTTGAATGGAATGTCATTTTTTCCTAAATATTTCGGATATTTATATATTTATCATTCGAAAATAGTAATAATGATAATAAAGCTCCTTAACAATTACGACAACTTAAAACTTATTACAGTCATTACATGTTTAAATAAGTGATAAAAAATAAAATAATATGATAAATTATTCAAATATATACTCATTTTAAGTAAAACATTTATTGTGTCATAATAATTGAATAGCCCAAAGAACAGACTTGGTACACCGTTACTCAAAGTTACTTAAAACTTATAAGTAAAATTATATAGACCACGAAATCGTACCGCGCCTGAAAATCAAGTAAAATATAGCAATCGAAAAGATTTAAAATGTCGTAAATTCTTAAAAACTGAAAGGAAGATATAAAAAAGTAAATTATTGTGCATTTGAAATAAAGGAAGAAAAGACAAGGATATATACCAGTTTGGGAAAACACCAAAGGTTTTCTACAAATTGCTTTTAACTGCTCAAATAGAAACAGGATTCTTAATTCCGGTTTGATGTTAGAAGCAGAATCATAGTTTTAGACAAAGGCTTTTTATGGGACGCATTTTTGCGGATAGATGACCTTTCATTTCCATCTGTTATTATTAATAAACATTTCGGAACAATGCATAATTATTACTTACGAAATGCAAATATAAAATTCTTTTTTTAAAGTCCATGCTCTGCAATCGTAAGTTTTTCCTAGTTTTTAATAACAAAGTTACTTTCGGCATGAATAAACTGGTTGTTAGAAACATGCTTCTTTAATTAACACACACTTTTTTTTTAATTCAAGGAATAATTTTATATATAACCATGCAGACGTATACACATCATCAATTTTTATTCTGTCATAGAACATGAAAAGATTTCAAAAAAAAGTTTATGTAATAATAGTAATAAGATCTCAAAACATAATATTCCACAGCAAAACAACGGATTTTGAAGAATAGTTCAAAGACAAAAATGTTATTTACCCATCTTACATTCTTTTCTACTTATTTTTCTTTTACAGCATATAATAATTAAAAAAAGAATAAGCATCGCAACTTGTAAACACTTATTATTTTCAAGGAGAAAAAATATATCAAATCACAATAATAAAATAACTGAAAATGACTCAACAGAAGTCAGAAAAAATAAATTAACATAATATATATGCCATATTATATTATTTGCATGAGATACTCTTCGTAGTTTTTTTTATAAGATAGTTAAAATAATGCTTTTTCAAATTAATATACACATATGTGTGCGCTAGAAAAAAAGAACTGAATTAATGATAAAGACTTTATCGATAGTAAACATATGTCAAGGGATTCATCATGGACTGGAGTAAAAGTAAATAACAGACGTAAAAAAACAGTCATTACGTGTTAAATGAACCGACAAAAACACAAACACATGTCACCTAACATGATCAACAAAATCTTGATTGTGATAAAATAATATGTTTTGGCGTTTATGCGAGTGCGTTTCCGAATACAAAAGATTAATCGCTTATACCATGACCTTCATCAAATTCTGCCTAGAATGTTCTGAAACTTTCTGGCATAATAAATTGTAAAACACAATTGCTGAGAAATATTTAAATGCACACAATGGACAACTTATGAAATTTAAAAGCATAAAATAACTAAAAAAAATCAATAAAATATCCAAATCTTTAAGAATTAATTGTTAAATATCACTAAATATCTGTAATTTCAACACAAATGTAGTAAATTCCAGGAGATATATAAACATGCCTGAGTGAACAAACAACCGCGAGTTCAAACTAATTCAATGCACTGTAACCGTAAAGTATGCGTATGCGACTAAACATTCTTCGCATTCCTGATGTTTATATGCGTAGGTTCGATTAAAAGGCTGGATAAAAGGTCAACTTCATTTATTTTAAATTCAAATATTACAATGCCTTTTAACAAAGGTCAACAAAATACAAATATAATAAAATAGTTATAGAACATTCTATATGAAATATAACTATCGATAATATATTTAATAGCTGCTATTTATTAATAAAGCAGGGAACCAAAGTGAAAATAAATACCGATGTGAGAGAAAAAAAATTAAGATTTAATTTATTTATCGTAATAATTTGTGTTGCGCTTTTTGACATATTTGTTTTCCCCTAAAGCACATTATATCTGCAAATAAAACATGAACTTCATTTTTATCATTATTCCATGCAATTAGTTCTAAACTAAGGAATCGCACAAATATTTAAAAGTAAATTAAAAACAAAAAACAAATATTAGCTCCTGGTATCAAACAAATACAGAAAATTTCAGTACAAAATTTACCACTTATAAAAATTGATAAACACTCCTTACGCTTACAATCTTCTGGCATTAATCATTTAAAATAATAAAACCCCGTTAAAATAATAAAGTTTAACCGTTTAAAATAATAAAGTTTCATTTAAAATAATAAAGTTTAAAGTTTTTTTTTGAATAAAATAATTAAAAAAAGTCATCTGAATTATATATATTAATCTATAGTTCCAATAGTACAAATATAAGTTGATAGATAAAAGACGACTTACTAAATCTATATACACTACATAGTTTTATATATACTAATTATTTACATGAAAAAAAATTAGAACACAATAAAAAGTAAAACTTTTGGCATGTTTTATGCTGCCAATATTAAAAAAAATCATGCACTTTAACAGCACTCTAACGCTATAAACAAATATCAAGCATTTAACACCAGCGTAATTCATTAGTGAAATTAGATTGTAAAGAATTCAGTGCGTGAGGCATTATTGTTCATTGAAGCATGCGCTATTTGCTCAAGGTCCGTCAGAGAATGTAGCTGTGGGGGAACGAAACCTTCCTTTTCTCAAGTCCAGTTCGCTCTAGTTTCAAAACATGTGGATAGTAGGAAGTATAAAATTCGATTTTATATATATATATATATATATATATATATATATATATATATATATATTAATTTTTTTAAATATTTGATTTCGGATTACAAATGCGAAATGTTAAAACCAGAAAAAAATTATTAAAAAAAATCTGTTACTTTATAGTTAAATTGAGAAAAGTAAAAGCAAATTTATTTCAGAAATTTTGCTTTTCGGAAGTGAAATTCTTTTCTCGATTATTCGAAGCTCCTCATTTAAATAAATAATGCACAATAAATCGTTCAGTAATTCCATGATAACCCATTTAGTTTCATGTTTCGAAAAGTAAAAAATGAATCTAAAAACATTTCATAAAATCCTTCACACATAGTATCTTTAATATTTAAATAAAGAAAAAATAGAAGTCTACGTGACATATAGATTAATAGAGAACTTAATGAATATAATTAAATATATTTATTAAGTTTATGTTATATTTATAAAGCTTTTATTAAATTAAACTAATTAAATATATTTAATAAACAAAATTTTCATATATGTGGTTGAACCATGCTTTACACACCTCTGATTATTAAAACACTCTTTGACAGATAAAATAATCAAACTAAAAAAAAATAATAATAATCTTAAATATTCATAGTTTTTCGCAGTATTTAAAATTATAACTTATTTTTATAAGCTTTTGTCAAAACACAATTCAATATTTTCAGAAAATAGAATTTTTCATCATAAATATTTAATGCTCAAGGTGATAATTCTATTCTCAAATACATGCATTACAAAAATCTCCCAGAATTTTTAGTTTTTTTCAGTTTACATTTTAAAATTAAAAAAAAAATAACTGCGAACATTTCTCTTAATTTTTTTTTTTTTTTGAAGTCATATGAACAGCGAAATTTTTTACTTACCAAGTTCAGTCGCTGAATGTCCAAATAATATCAATATATTCGTAAAAGATAACTGTTCTTAACAGTTAATCACACACAAAACAGTATTTATCAGTTAACAATAATCCTCCGTCTTGAATAAAAGTGATGCAAAATTTTCATGCAGTCATTCCTGTCAGATGCACAATCTAGCGCAGCTATTTTGAGGTATGTAGTTCTTAGAAAATGAAACTAACTAGTAATAAGAAAATGATACACTTTTTTTCCTCGATGAAATTATTTTCAAATTGAAGATAAAAAATTTTTCAGTTGTGACTGAAAACAACAGATGTTCATTTTGTGGTCAAAATGTCATTTCATTAAAAAAAAAAGATACGTCTAGGGGGAAAAGTTTTCAGTAAAATGTTAGTAAGATCAGTTTTAGAAAAAATGATGTTATAATAGAGATATTCTTCTTCAGCACAAAAATCAGAACAATTCCATACAATTACACAACTTTCACAGAAAGAGTCACTGTCTTACATTGCTTCAAAATCCACCAAATAGAATTCTTCTAGAATAAAAATAGTAGGTCACTGTTCGATATATCAAATGAAAGAAGACGAAATCGGAAGTATAATACTCTGCTGTTCTACACTACTCCGAAAACGAAAAAAACTAAAGAAAAAAAGAAAAAAGGGAAAAAAATCCCGTTACATGTAGAAATTCCGCAGCAAAAGCCGTCGTCAGTTCTACCCGTTACTTTAACTGCGTCTAGTACTGAAGATCTGGCAACAAAGCACAGCTATGGCTCGCCGTTGTCGTCATCAATGACGTCATGGGTAAAACGCCTACATCGCCCGCCAGAGGGTTGGTGTGTATTATTCATTCTACATCGACCATTTCGGAACGTTTTACGATGATAATACAGTATTTGATTTCCGATAAGTAGAAAGAGGATGAAACATTATCGCCCGGAATTAATTTGTTAGTTTTTATTTTTTCCCTCGGGTTTCGTAAGAAAGACGAAGGAGGGGATTTTTTTTTTTTTTTTCGGAACCCACTCTTCGATTAATGGTTCTCAAATTTTAGCGAATATATTCTAATGCTTACATTATTTAAAATAAATAATTACGGAATCGGGACAGCAGCCGTTAACAGCTCATCTTCATAAAATCTGTGCTGCTAAATGAAATAGAAATAAATTAATGCCAGATTTCTTTTTAGATTTAAAACAATTTCTGCGATCGATAAAATTTGCAACATAGAGAATTTTCAATTTCTATAATAGAGAATTTTGAATAATTTCTGAATGTCAGGGTTATATAAGTAGCTAATAAAAGGTATGTACACTAATTTAGCGTGAATTTAAATAGTAGAGTTAATTTTAAGTTGTTAAATTAATCTGGAGCAGTTACGTTTTCAAACTCAACAAATTTGAATTTTTGTGTTGTTGTTCTTTCTCTCTCCTCCCCCCCTTTTTTTTTTGACACATAAGACGAGAGTTTAGTTTATATGTTGTAAAGCTGGTCTTTTGATAAATGGTTTACAACTGACAAAATTAAGAATTAAATATCCGACAATAAGAAAAATTAATGTAAAATATTGTAATGTGTTTCAATGGCAAAAGTAATTTAAATTGAGAAGTTCATTTTATATGGATCATTTCATGCCATAGAGTTCCGGTGTTGAATTTTGAAACAAATAGCTTTCATCAATAGTAGTAAAAAATTGATGATTTTCGCGCCATTTTTTCTCTGTGTTTATAATTATCATTGTTTCTTCTTAACGATTTTTTTTCTCCGAGTTTGGGGGCATAATCTCAGCTTTTAAATTAGAAAATTGTGGCGACATCTTTATCACACCCTCATGTGTGGAAGTTTGGAGAGTGGGATGCTGTGCAGAAATAATCAACACCATCTGATCTAGCTTTAAAATTGCAAAATCATCATTGGCAACACCCTTCAAATAATCAAATTAAAAAGTAATTAAACGATTCAGTTTAAAGATAAAACTATGACCCAAGAACACAGATTATATTTGAGACCGAGAAAGAAAGCATTTTTCATCTAACATCCTAACACACTCTAAAACCTGTTTCCGAAAAAGTATGTCATCACTTATGATAAGAAGATTTTCTTATCACCCTCGGAAAAAAATAATCCTGATGTAGAAATTTCTAAGAAAAGGAAATATTTTTGAGATAATTTACAGACTAAAATACTGGAAACTGACACTTGAAAGGACAACCCTTAATCGTTCGAACAGGTTTAACTCAACAATCGTTAAAAATAATTTCTCATTCCTTTTAAGAAGTGATTTTTTTATTTGTTGAATAATACAAAACGCCGGTTTGGATGGCTACTGTTATAGTAAAGACCGCATATGCCAAAGTTCATTTAAATTCAATGAATTATTGATATTTCTTCACTCGTTCGGACTTATTTTGTATATTTTATGTAAACATTTTGATATTATTGAGCATCTATTACGCATGAGGTGTTTATTTTTAGAAATCTATACACGTGGCGATGTTTCATAATCTAGAGAAAGGCCATTTTTACTGCCAAGTTACGAGTGACAAGCATTGATGAGGGTGCCAGCTACTGAAGAACTTCCGAAAAGTGGAACATTTTTCGAGTATTTTTTACATCAAGAAGAAACTATTATAAACAATTATATTACATCAAGAAGAAACATTATAAAATATCGTTTGCGAAATATAGGCCATTATTACATTACAAATTAACTAGATTTAAAGCCAATAATGGCAAAGTTTTAAAAATCCTTAATTTTGCTTATTAGGAAGCATTCAATTCTCAATCATGAGATAATTTTAAAAAATAAAATAAGACAAAATTGCTTTTCTACCCTAAAGGCAGTACATTCTCAAAAATATGTAGTTTAAATAGAATAAATGAAGATATATATATATATATATAAAAAAAAATGATTCATTTCCTTTGGTTTCCAAGCTACAATTTTTTAGTTTAATTTTAACCTCATAAATATTTCACGGATGTCATGAGGAAATTAAATGCAAAAAGGAAATTAGCTCAATGAAAATATAATAAATGGTTCCTTACAACGAAAAATCCTTCAATCGGAAAATTTGTTTTGAAAGCAAATTAAAAAATTTCTGAAATGTCAAAAGCAAAATAGTGAGGTATTATTATTAATATTCTATTAAAAATAAATAAATTGGAATCAAATATTAAAAAAAGAATAAAAGCGAACATTTCGCCAAACGAGAATTTATATATTGCTTTTTTGTAAAATGGAAAAAAAAATCGTCTGTCATTAATAAATCATTATAATATGTATAATTAATTATACATTGCGACTATAGTTTTAAAAGCATCTGTCAATATCATTTCAAAACAGCTTTCAATTAAATGTAATAAAAATCAGAGATAAGAAAATAAAAGTAATTTTCTTCTTTATATAAATATATGTAATACATTATTTCATTATTTTTGCAATTTCAAATAGAAAAATTATTTATTTATTTTTCTTAATTTTTCAGTCATTTATATTTGTGACTTCAAATGAAAGAATTTAATTCTTGTCAGTTCTAGAAATTCCTCTTTTATTATTTAAAGTAATAAAGCCTTCATGTGTTTATTCTTTCCTTTATAATTTGTTTTCTCTCCAGATGTTTTTCTTCTAAAAATAGTTTACTATTTTTAAAATAATTTCGAAAACAATTGTACTTATACAGAAATATTTTACTTGGAATTCTTAGTTCATTTACTCAAATGCGCATGCCCAGCAACAACCGAGACTTATTTCATCGCCCATACATGTCAAGAAGAATAAATTCTTCTTCCGAGCTAAATACATTAATTCTGAGAATTAAAAATTTTAGCGACAAAAATAGGGCTCTTATCAAATTATGGTAATAAATCAAACCCATCATCATTTTCGTTTAATATAACACCCAATTCTTTCAATTAAAAATTTCACCGCCGTTCAGCGGAAGAGAAACAAAACAAAAGCGGTCAATAAATCATGTTGAAAGTCTTTCTAGTTTTAGGTCGTCGGACCGAAACAGCAACGGAGACGTTTGTTTTTACTTTGTTTTTCTTTGGAATGAGACCCTTTTTTAAGTTCGTTATAACTTTTTTTGTCGGGGTGTTCTAGAAAGGCTTCCAAGTGTCAGAGTACGTTGATGAAAGTTTGACACGTGTTTTTATATTTGTTTTGTATCCATTTCGGAGTTCAGGTTATTTTGCATTTTTATTCGTTGATGCAGTTCGCATTACTTGAGATTTTAGTTGATTTGAGGTTCTGAAATGTTCGCGTTTCTAATTCCACTGACTGTAGTGTATCGAATTAAGGACTCAAAGAGACATAATGACAATTTCTATGTATCAAAGCGATCGTGGATTATTTCGAAGTCGCCTGAAGTTAGATGTCTGACTTAGTGCGTATATTTGGAAACAGGCTCATTTTTGGAGGCCTTTCAGAGAAAGTTGGGCCACATTCGTATTTATTTTTCAGAAAACCCTAGCGGAAAACAATGTGTTGCTAAAACGCACGTTGATCTGTTTTTTTAACAATACTTTTTAACAGCATAGCCAGAGGATAAAATCTATAACATTATTTCTCTTCATTATAGAACTGAATCATGTTATGTTGTTATTGCTTAAGGGCACTTGTCATAGACAATCCCGCTTACTAAGTCAGTGATTTTAAGCCGAGTTTTAGCGTCTCTTGTTTCAGTAGCGCCATCTAGGGCGAAGAGTACGTCTTATTTACGCACGCGTCACAGCCCTTTTCACGGGGCAGACTTTATTCAAACATTTCATTCACAGATCGTAATTTAGACCTAACTCAGAGAACGATCACCTCTGATCCAGTATCCCCAGCGGTATTGCCTCGACTTGGAGGACTTTGTGGTCAAGACAGATTTATATGTGTACTAGCCACCCTATACACGGAGAGTCTTCGGCTGGCGGGGTTCGAACTCACAACCCAAGGGATGCGAAGCCAGGCTATCCCGACCATCAATCATATTATGTATTAATTCACAAGAGAATAGTTTCGATGCATATACATCTAAAACATCAGGGCACAATATATTTTCTTCACGATTGCAGTTGCTTGACTCCCGTTTTAAATCATCATTACTAAGAAAAGTTGAAAGTTTTGAAATATTTACTAGAACACCATACTCTTCACAATCGTTGACTTGAATTAGATCCCGTTTTGAATAAAAATTAATACTATTTTGAGATGAGCTTCGTAATTTTGAACCGTACTCAGATGACGAGGACAATACCTTAGCTATTACGCCCCCTCTCTTCAAATTTTTGCACCACATCAACAGGAAGAGATCTAGTTCCAATTTATGTAAATGCACCAGCCAAGCCTAACACGGCGATTTGTATTTCTTGAGCAATGAGGTCTCATCAATAAATAAAAAAATGATTAATAAATAAAACCTTACTTAAATAATAAAAAAAAAATTTAAAAAAAATAGTTTCACTTTGAAATGGTCCAAAAATTTTAGCTGTAATTATCTTTAATTTAGAAAATTGTTGATGTATCATCTTTCCGTAGATGACTACTATTGGGAATAGAAAACATTTGTTTACTAAAATAGGTGATATTTTTTATGTGCATTGCGAGACAGAGAATAAATGCGAAACTAGAACTAAATAGCAGTAAATGAAAAAAGAAAAATGTATGAGGGGTCACACAATTGGCCGCGCGCCAACCTGAATTGCGCCCAGAGCAGCCAAACTATTGCCACTTTTTTGTTAATATAATGAAAGAATTTTCATATTTTCTAGAGCTACTCTGAGAGCAGCCCAATATGTTATCTCGTACTTATTGATTTTCTTTCTCTTTCCGTTTCTACTTTTTCCCGCTATTTTCGTTGGTCATCGAAGAGGAAAAATAAACAAATGAAATTAAAGATAGAAAAACAAGCCTTTGAAATAATTTCGAAATGTATTGTAGATATGCAATTCTAATGGGTGAATCGCCATTGTTTATGAGTATTTTAATCCTCATTAAATATTGCCGTCACAACAGTAACACAACAACACAGAAACGTCACAACAGAAATGCCCGTCACAACAGTAATTAAATAATTGTTTCTATTTAAAATCAAAAATATTTTAATCGGAATTCATTATCATTTTGATGAAGAGTTGCAAGATTTAAAGAATTTAGTAGATACTCCATATTCTTCACAATTGTTGACTTAAGTATATATAAGTCCCATCTTGAAGTAAAATGAATACTATTTTGAGATGAGCTTCGTAATTCTGAATCAAAGTCAGATGACGAGGACGATATCTCGGTTGGCAAGAATTTAAATAACTCTTATAAAAGGCATAATAAGGCATTTTATATATAAAAGGCAAGATTTATTTAAAGATTTTAATACATATTTTTCATATTCGTTGATTTGAATATAAAAACACTAAAGCCACATTTTAAGGCAAAATTAATACTATTTTGAGATGAACCTCAATTTTAAACCATAGTCAGATGACGAGGGCGATACCTCTGTCTCTAAATTTCTGCGTCACACCAACGGAACCAGATCTAGCCCCGACTGATTTAAATATATCGTCCCAGCTTACACGGCAATTCCACAACGTAATCAGAATTTAAATTTAGAATAATCTGGCCCCGAATTCGAAATCTTGCTACCATGCTAAATGAGTCCCTCAAAACCCATTTTATTTAATTACAGCCAGTCACTCCGTTGCCATAGAACTAAGCCGTATAAACAGGGATTATTATGACTGGCTGTTATACTCATTAACTATCCAAATTTTTGCATAAGAAAACAACGGCCAACAAAAGTCCAAAGAGTCTTCAAACTGTTAGTAAAAGGCTTGAAATCTTTTCCATCATTTTTTTTAATATTTTTAAATTTCCAGGGTATTGTAATATTGTGTTAATGGAGGGTATGGTATGGGTCCCTCTATACCTGTTGCACTTTAATAAACATCCCATTTTCTACCATAAATTTCAAATATTTTGTTAAAGTTATGTATATGTTATGAACTGGAATCAACGCCATTGTGTTAAAGTAGTGTTTTCTAATAAACTTACTTTGTATTTTCCATACAGTATTTAATTGAATTTTGTTGTATGAAAACATATAATAACATCAGAAAAGAAGATATTCGTAAAAGGTAAATTTAATGAATTATGTCACTGGTCGTATCAGTAGTTGTCAAGATATTGCCTGAAAATGCATGGGATGAAAATGAAAGACTCATTTATCAGTTACTCTCGAATACCTAAATACGCCAGGGCGGCTAAAAATGCAAAATTGCACTTATCTATAACAGGACCCAGACATCTTGTCATTTATCAAAAAGATAACACAAGTTTAACGTGCGGCAGACTGCGATAAACTTTAATTAATCCTTCCTTGGTTTTTATTTATTTTTTCCACTTTGCGAATTCAAGGGTCAGTCTTCTTCCATAAGAAGAAATTCCGCGTGCAGCCGACGATGGGACCTTGAACGTTGCCGGTGTCGACAAATGCAAGATAGATTTGCATTCCCTTGACCGATTTATGCCCTTCCGCCAACACCTGTTACTCAACAGCCCCGCTTTTTATTTCGCTTCCCCTCGTAGAGATAAAAATTATATCATTTTAGATAATGTTATTTATTTGTATTGGGTTTTGAGGAAAATTTAAATTTTTTTGTTTAAATTTTTTTATGAAATGAAAAAAATAAATAAATTTAAAGGTTCTTAACTGAGATATTCAGATCAATAAATATGTCAATAATGCCCAGTTCCAGAAGTAACAGAATGATTTTTCTAAAACAATGTATGTATCTGAGAATATTTGGATAAAAAGTTATAGTCTCGGAAGAAGAATTAGAAAGAAATTGTCGGATTAGTAAACATCAGCATCCAATGATAGTCGAGTGAGTGTGGGGTCGCGGTGACCTGGTGGTAAAGTCTCGCCTCTGAACCGGAAGGCTTCAGGTTCGAAACCCGATTCCACCGAAGAACCGTCTTGCAAGCGAGTTTGGTGCACGTTAAATCCGTCGGGGCTAAACGTTTCCCTACCGGACTGGTGTGGAAGTTTGGAGAGGGGGTGTTAGCTCAGGTATCATCTGACCGTGGTTCAAAGTTACGATGTCCGTTCCAAAATAGCCCTAGTGTTGCTTTAAAAAACGAGACTTTAATATAACTAAACTGAGTGAGTAAGTAAGCTATTGACAATGTATGTAGATATGAAAGAGAGGAGCTAGCGCACAATTGCATACATCTGGTTCTGTGCCACACTCCAGATGTAGGGTTACCCATTTTCTAAAGTTAAACTTCTGGTATTGTAAGTTATGTTTAAACAAGATTATAAGTACTATAATCA
The DNA here is from genome assembly GCF_947563725.1 of Argiope bruennichi. NCBI lineage: Eukaryota > Metazoa > Arthropoda > Arachnida > Araneae > Araneidae > Argiope > Argiope bruennichi. The sequence goes on along the minus strand of NC_079154.1, from coordinate 21,872,502 downwards.
AGATTTGAACCATATTAAAGACTTTCTGTATACTAATCAAGGTTGTTATTGGGCGCAGATCTTTGTTATTGCATTTTAAAACTAATTAAACAACAGCATAAAAAAAACAAAGGTAGCATTTTAAGGCCTATTCATTTCTTTTCTTTTTAAATCTTTTAATTAGCTGCATTTCCTTTCTGAAACTACACTACTTCCTTTTGGGGATGGATGTTATTAAGTTCAACTTTAATTAAATGATAAGGATGAGACCAGAACCGGCGCTTTTCCCTAATCAAAAGATGAGAACCGACACTTCTTGTCGAATTTCGTCACCATGCAAAAAAGGGAAATGAATTATTTCAAGAATTTACATTTGTGAATATTAATTATCATTGAAAAACACGAAACTCATTTCAAAATTTCCGCTTTCATTATTCAATACATAAGAAGCAATTCATAAAAATTTACACTGAAAAAGAAACTTTGTTTCCCCAAAGTTGAAGAGCTCGTTAATTATACTTACCTTTTGCAAAAAAACATAATGAAAAATAAATTCTTATTTTCCATGAATATTCAATACATTAGCGAAACAATAATTAAATTTAGCTTGTTTATATTTCAGCCCTGTTTCAAAATGAAACGTTATTTTACGATTAAAGGTTATTTTAACCCTTTCTAGGGCCGTGGGAAGTACGCTTCCCACCAAATTTATCAATATTTGTATGAAATGATGTAGGTTGGCATAAGTCATGACAAATTTTTCTAAGAAAGACAGAAACTTAGATGCTTCAGTTCTTTATCTCAGACAAAATGATGTGTCTTGATCTGTTACTTCATTATTAATTAACCAAATTAATTAATGAATCAAATTAAATTTATCTAATAAGCTAAATGAATCCCTTTTCTTATTCTAATTTCAAGCCTAAAAATATTTTAACACAGTATGTCTAGAAAAAAAATGCCCTTTTAAAGGGTTTAGATGAACCTTGTAAATTTGAACCGCGGTTAGGTGACGACTACGACATCAGAGACGGCACCTCTCTCTCCAAACTTCCGCTCCACATCAAATCCTATGCTTTCATTACCCTTATCAGGCAGTAGCTATGAGCTCTACAAATTCATTTACCGATCATGCTATGTCTGATTTTAGCCGAATTTTGAAATGAAGTCAAAGACAAATACTTTTAGATAATTTTCTTGTAAAAAAAGCAGGCATTATAAATAATAAGCCACATAATTTTAAATTTGTTTGAATATTTTATTTTTTTCGGAATGGAACGGTTTGTCGTATTTTGCATTAATTCCTATGGAACAAATTAATTCGCAAACGTTTGTTTCGCATTAAAAGTACAATAGCATTTGGAAATGAACTATGTGAGTTACGCGAGGTTAAAATGCATTATCTTTATACTCGATAAAGGGTTAATATTATCCCAATAATTTATAATTCTAAGAAATTAATTGGTCACTTTCTCATATACGTAATATAGAAACGAAAGAAAATTTTGATATATGAATTTTTCAAATACGAAATTTTTAACGAATCTTAACGTTTCAGATCTTCCTGAGTTCGAAGAGCACATTTTTAGAAAATATCCGTTTATTGGTGATAACGATAACCCAAAAACGATTTCAGCTAGACTACTGAAATTTGGCATACGGTCTTCACACCAAATTTTCAGATTTTTATCAAATTTTGAGTAACCCAAATAATAATAAAATTCGGTATTCAGATTTATCTTTTGTGTAGGCACCTCTCAAATTGTGAGCCAAATCCAGCTAAGGGTTGACCATCCGTCTGTCTGTACTTTCAAAAATAAGTAAACGCGATCATTCAAAAACGCAATGGCCTAAATATATCAAATTTGGTATGGGATTTTGTGACTACAAGTGCAGTTTTGTGTCAAATCTTTGTTTCAATCGATTGAGGAAAATGTGACTAAAATACAAATTCTATTTTTGAATACTATTAACACGGTGCCAAGGATTCATGGTCAAATAACTCGCTTAGGATGATATGACACATTAAGTAAAACTGCTAAATTTACGCTAAAGGTTAATATTTCGTAGCTAATGTACGCCAGTGCCATACAAGGCGTTCTCTGGCATGACACGTTTATTGAAGAATATGCGAGAAAGTATTAGGGATATCACTTTCGTTGGTTTATAATTTTTTTTTTTTTTTTTTTTTGTCATCTGTGCTAATAACATTTTATTCTCTCTTGCCTGCCCTACACCCCACCGCCCAGTTGCTTAGTTGGAAATCCGCCTCTAAATCTGGCTGTGGATGTAGACATTCATTCTTACAGGCAGTGGTTTTGCTAATGGAAATTCTACGAACTGTTTCGTAAAACCTAAATGAAATCCGAGAGTTAAAACAATCGTCTGATTTCGGAGTGCAATCGTTTCAACACAAGAAGTGGCAAAGTTCCTTCCTACTGAATGAGATTCCACAAGTCGCTGATATAAACACAAAAACAAGACTCTCCTCTAGCGTGGCAATGTCATGCAGGCGATAAAACCGAGTGTTGCGTCTTACTCTGTGCGGAACAGTTGCTCACTTTTTTATTTGTTTTGAGGTCAACGAATTTTCTACCTGTAAACCGCGCTTTTTACGACGTCTCACTTTTCACGCGGAGCTCGTTTATTGGCTTTTTAAGAGTTAAGGAGCCTGTTATGAAATAAGCTTCTTGAATTTTCCAAATGACATGACGTATCTGGTATTAATAAGCCAGATTATCGGTTGTGGTTTTTTGATTATTTATGTTTTACTATATTACGGAAGATGGAATTAAAATGAAAAGATGATGATTTTTCTGAGAGATGAAGAAAATTACTTTATATATTTAAAATAATCAGGAGGGGAATCCAAATAAATAGCACGCCACCTCAAACTGTTGTACTGATTTCGCCCATTTTTATTTCATTTTATGTAATGAATCCGGCGTGGTTTAGCATTAAAATACAATATTTAACATTTTTTATGTAAAAACCCTTTTTGAAAAAAAATTGCGAGTTAATTTTGTATAAAATTAAAACTGAGCAAATAAGCTTTAAAAGAAAATTTCACCCCCCCCCCTTTTTTTTTTAAATTCAGATATGTTGCAGATTTATAGCTCCTACAGACTATCCACCACTACCCTAAAAGTCATATTTGACGTGTAGCGCCTCCAGCGGCAAATTTCCGACTTAGGCAGCAACCTGGGGTCATTTGACAGAGGGCAAAGGAGCCAGCGTAGGCAGGTTGATTAAAAAAAATGTTTTTCACTTACATGCCTAATAAATAAATTAATAAAAATTCTTATGACTTATAAAATAATAGCTTTACAATGTGCGTTTGTATTTAATTATTAAACAAGTTAAAATATTATCAATTATATATCATTTATATCATTTTCGAATATTATTTCCCTTTATTTTTTATATTATACTTCACTTCAAAACTGAAGTACAACTTCGCTGTCATTCAATAATTTTTAATGTTATATTTGTTTGATATTTATTATTTCTATAGTATCTATCGTAGCAGTTAAAAGCTTTTATTTTTAGAAAGGAAGTCATTAGCTAATATAATTATGAGAAATTTTCAAAAATGTTAAAACTTTAGTCACTTTTCACATGAAGCACACATTAAAATAAATATACAAATATTTGTTCACAAAGAAATAAAGACAAAAACGAAACATTAACATGTTAATTAAATTGAAAGAAGTTAAAAGACAAAATTAATTTAATCATATTAACCCTTTAAATGGCCATTTTTTTTCTAGTCGTATTATGTTAAAATATTTTTAAGCTTGAAATTAGATTAAGAAAAGGGATTCATTTAGCTTATTAGATAAATTTAATTCGATTCATTAATTAATTTGGTTAATTAATAATTAAGTAACAAATCAAGACATCACTTTGTGTGAGATTAAAAACTAAAGCATCTAAGTTTCTGTCTTTCAAAAAAATTTGCCAAAACTTATGCCAACCTACATAAATTCATACAAAGATTGATAAATTTGGTGGGAAGCATACTTCCCACGGCCCTAGAAAGGGTTAAAGGAAAAGCCTCATAATGTGCCAAAAAATATCAAAATACTAGAAACCGATCACGAATGTGCTCCTATATACAGCGGATTTTATGTAATTGGGTTTCGAACCTTGAACCTTTGGAAAACAAATCCGATAACTTACCACCGCGGCTTCAGAGAGCTAAGAAAAAATATACATGCCTAGAAGAATATTAATAAACTTATGAGTTTACCAAACAACATGAGGTTCCTTCTTGATTTATAACTGGAACTGAATGCACACTTTTCTAACGAGAATTAAAATCGCACATTTTTGAATGAAATACAAAAAAGGATTTAAAAAAGAAAAACAGCGGAAAAATTAGTTTGCTTTTATGTTATCTATTGTATTTATTCTCGTTTAAATATAAGGGATAGCAAAGATTTTTTTTTTAATTAACAAAATTCTTTGCCATCCATTTGTCATATTTTTATTTTTAAATTATACTTGTTTTTCAATAAAAATATTTTGACAATATAATAAAAATAAAATAATCTGATCTTTCATCCAGATTTCTTATCTTCTCACACACACACACATAATGGAGCACGAGGATGAAAAATGAGTCATTCGTGCTTATTTCATTTGCGGAACAGAATACGAAAGAAGGAAAGAAATAGTTAACAGTCTTTTTTCTAAAAGAAAAAGCGAATGATACAGATATCGTTCTTAAATTTTTTTACCAGATTTTTTCATTTTGTATACCAGGTAAGTAAGCATAATTGTTAATATTTCAATCAAAGCAAAGGAATGTAAAAATATTTTTTTTAATTATTTTGTTAATTTATTTCTGATCTAATAAAGCAATTTTAATATTCGACAGCCCCTTGTCCCTCCCCTCCCCTCCAAAAAAAACTATCACTTTTCTCACAAAACTATAATCTTTTTCTCTTAGCTTGTTTTTCATCTAAATTTTTAAAAAAAATGAGCTCCCCCCTCCCTTTTCTCTCTCCTTTCTTATTCGGACGGTAATCCATCTGCATGGGTATAAATATATTGGGCAAGATTTTGATGGCCAATATAATAGCTTAAAGCAATAATTTTCTTCTTACCATTCTCATACTTCATTTTCTTGAAGTATCTGTTTAATCCGGATTATCGTCTTTGTTTAACTGGATAACAAATGATCTGTGGATAAGCTATAACGAGTCTGGATAATAATTTCTAACTTATTTTTCCATAAATATGCAATAGAAATTCAGTCCAGGTGATTATGACATTAGAACTCTGAATCTATTGTTTTGAATTTTCAGTCAACTTTCTTAATATTTTATATTTATTTAAATTATTTGTACTCATCCAACAAAGTTAGTCCAAAATCTGTCTTCTGTCCAGAATATTAAAACTTTCTAAGTAAATAAATAATAAAAATTTTTTTAGTTCAGATGATCATAACTTTCTATTGCTATTTTCACTTGTTAAAATAGCTGAAACTAGTAAAAAGTGAAATGTACAAGAAATGTTGCGCAAATAAATGATTTAACTCCTTTGCATCGGTCAATACAGAAAGTTATCTCTGTTAATCCATACAGTTTTGATGGCTAGATAATTATACACTTTTGATACCAGATAATTCTTTTAAACAATTTGATATTTTACATTTTCACTAAGCATTCACAGGCGTTGAAAATGTTAAAAAAAAACAAAAAAACACTGACTTTGTGAATATATTTAAAAGTTGTAAACACTTGGACTGATAGATAATCTACAATAAAGTTTTAATTTCGGGAATTTAAGTGCACATTTAATGGCTCGAGTTACAGCACAGACCTTTGTTTACAGTTCAATCCACAGAATCTTTTTAATGTTAATTGCTTGCTCTCGTCACAAACCTATTTAAATAATTTACATCATAAAGTTACTTGAAGCCCGGTGGCGTAGTCGCTCTCCCAACGCACAGGTCCGAGGTTCGAACCTCGGGCTGGTCGACTCAGCTTTTCATCCCTTCAGTGGGTCGATAAACTGAGAACCAAGCATGCTTGTGAATTAAACGGTGGGGGTTCCGCGTTAGTCTGACCACCTAACCGGGACATATGCCATACATCACAGGACCCTCGGTCAAGAAAGCAGATATGGGCACTGTAGGCAATGGCCCACATGGGTTGTGGTGGGACTGAGTTTAATTTTTCATAAAGTTACTTATAAGTAACAATTTGTTTCAAATTGCTAATATTAACAATAATTAGGCTAATTATTCAGTATGAAAGGCTTGTATTTGTCAAATTTATATTATAAAATTGCTTATAAATAACAATCTGCTTTGCTATTTCTAAGGAAAGCCCAACAAGCTCGAAAAAGGACTCTTGAAAACAAAAGAAAATCTTGAAATACGGATAATAAAAAACACCCAAAGCGTGTACAAAGACAGCATTCACAGAAATCAACAACACACACAGAAACAGCAAAGCGTTACAAAATAATAGCAACAGTGCAGCTAGAGAGCTCGCTGTGCGATCAACATTCTAAAGAGTGTTCATGCTCATGTGTGAGTGTTCGCTTATAGGGTGATTGCGACAGTCTATAGAAGGATTCCATATAGGATCTAAAATCTAGGATTATTGATAGATTCATCCTGCATTTTGGTTTCTAATAAAATATCACCAAAATTCTTGTATTTTTTAGAATTTTTATTTTTATTACAAAGGCCGAAGATCATTTACCTGGAATCCATTAAAAATTGTAAACCTTTATTCGTTTTTATGAGACAAGTTGCACAAGAAAATAATATTGCATTTTAATAGTATTTTGTATATTCGTCAACAATACGTATTAATAGCGATTAAAAATAGCTAGACAACAAACGGTTGATCTCTATAACTAAAAAAAAAAAAAAAAAATGAATGTGTGTATTGACGCTCTACCAAACAGCTTAACTGACAGTTACCAAATTTCGCAAATATATACTTTGGAGGGTGAGAATATGTACATCGGAACGATTTTTCTTTTTTGAAATTTTAATTGGAATTTTCATTAATTGAAAATTAAGCAGAATTCTGGCATTTTTTCTCTTTAACTTCCGAAAATATTATCGCATAAAAATGAATTTTATATCGTTTAGGAATTTTAAAAAATTGTCTTTGTAATGATATTAATTTAATCGTTAGGTAAATTTTTTCTAATTTTGGCATGCACTTTTTTTTTTACCTGATTTCTAACATTATTGCCCCGAAATTCAAATCTTTTTCATTGTTGCATTAAAAACCAAATTATGCGATTTTCTTCCGTTGTTGAAACCTAAAGAAGGATCATATTTAATATTTGTGTAACTTGAAGATAAATAAAATAGTGAAAGTAAAATACGGCGATATTTGGCATATGGCTGAACAAGATATGGGATTGTCTTCTTTAAAAAAGTTCGTGCACACAAACGAACAGAATTTAATTAAGACAAGGCTTTAATGTCAGACAATTTGACATAATCATAGGCATAAAGTTATATCTAAACGGTATATTTGATATCAAATGCAACAAATATTCCTGGTGAACCAACTGGTCGCCTGAGGCGATTATTAATAAATAAAGAAATCCATATAATGAAATAAAATAATCAAAACACACTGCATGGATTGTCTGTTCTTTTAGCTTATAGAACCAAAAAATACGGCAGTAACATTCAACAACCTTCTTTTAATAGTTAAAAAACAATACATTAAATCTTTTTTTTTTTTAAAAAAAAGGAAGGCTTTCCGTTAATGGAGAAGGAAACCCACCGTGATTTGTCCAAAATGCATCAGCTGAAATCCTTTTATCCGTTATTCAAAAAAATAGAGCAACATGGCGGGGAGGAACCTATGACCAAATAACCAATCGACCAAAGGGTTACTTTCTGCTTTCTCTTTTCCGGTAATTTCATTGCTTTCGGATTGGTTAGAGGAGCGCCGTTTTCGTCGCTGGAAATGAAAGCAGACACGAAATTGCAAATCCTTTTTCCATTAGGGATTGAGTTAGAAAAGACGATAAGTTTCGTTTCATCGGGAAATTTGTTACCTCAAAGGCATTCTTCTGAATTAAGGGTTTAAGATCCATTTCATTTAGAAAAGTGAATTCGTGTAAATTCGCGGGAGAATTCGATGGAAATTAGCTTGATTGGAAGATGAAATTCAGGTTTTTAATTTATTCCTTTTCTTGAAGATGTTTATGTCTTTTTAAATTTGTAAAACTGATTCGATATTTTTCAATTAATAAAAAAAATTCAAATTTGGAAATTTAGTAAGCATTACGGAGGAATTTAAAATTTTTTTGCCCTTTGACATAAATGAAAAAAAAAAGGTGTTTTTTTTTCCGTGTAAGAAATGTTCTGCTATTTTATTTGTGCAATTTGTGCAAAAATTAATTTTAAATTTAATGAAAGGTTTTCAAAACTTTACTGCTTATACTATTTAATACAGCAGCGATCTCGAGAGAGTTATTAGAGAGTTAGTGGGTTTCTTCTTATGTACAGCCGACCACCCCACCACGATTGAAAGAAGCAGTATCGACAGGATTTGTTGTGGCCGACTGCAAAGGGGGGGGGGGAGATCAGTGGTTTGTTGGGAGTTTAATTATATCAAAGTCCCGTTTTAGGGCTAATTTGGAACGGACCTCGTAATTTTGAACCGCGGTCAGAAGACAGGGATAACACCTGAGCTACCACCGCCTCTCCAAACTTACAAACGGGTGGACATATTAATTAAAGGTTGTAGGCTCTGCCGTTTGGCTGTGTTTTTAAACAGCATCTTTCAAAAACTAAAAATTGCTTAGTTTTTGAAAATATTTAATAATGTTGAAAACAAATGCATAATTAAGAAACATTATGCAGAAAACATTTTGAATTCAATAGTTTTAAAATAAAACTTCAAAACAGAACAACTTCCATTTTAGATATTCAAAATTTTATTAAAAAAAAGAAAAATTGTCAATTCCTACTCTTTGGTTTTAGTAAATTGCTGTAGATTTTTTTTGGTGTAAAATATTGCTATAATTTTTTTTTTAATTTTTAGCAATTTTGAAAACAAATGCATAATTAAGAAACAATAAATAATTTCAATAAATAAAAAAATATAATTCTAATAAACAAACATTTATAATTTAACATTTATTTTATTTTATTCAACATTAACAAATATTTATTGCTATACATAATTCTAATAAACAAACAAAATTCAGAAAGTATTTTGAAAATAACAATTGTACAATAAAACGTCAAAACAGTTCAACTTCCATTTTAGGTATTCAAAATTTTGGTGAAAGGCGAAAAACTGTGAATTGCTGTTTTTGGTATTAAATAGATTGTATAGCAATAAATATCTGAAGTAAATTAAAAGCTTTAAAAATTGCACATTTTTGATTACTGAGAAAAAGAAACCTGAACGCTTTCAAAAAACTCAAATATATATATATATATATATATATATATATATATATATATATATATATATATATATATAATTTTATTTCGGTCTTTAGATTTGTCTTAAAGTTAATCGAAATAAATTTAACCATTAAATAAACTTAACTAATAACCTTTATCTTATAAACAAAAAAATGTATCTGTATTAACAGCAAAATAAAGGAATCGAAAAAAAAAAGCAATAACCAATGTTCTGGTTAAAAATTTTCCTATTGATCAAATTGCACTATATCGTATTTAATCGAAAACCCATATCAAATAGCTTTTAAAAAATTAACTCCCTTTCAGTTATAAATAAACGATATTATCTAAATAGCAAACGATTTCCCAGAAAATAGTTTTATTTAACAAAATGAAGAAACCTTAAATTTATAATAATGCTGAAAATTGTCCTCGAAATAATATAACCAATGAAACTGGAACAAATTAAGATATCTGATATTTAATCCAATGACACGAGACATCTTAAAATATCCAGTACGTTGATTGCTTAGACGCTCGTTATTTTCCTTGAACATAATAATAAATGAATGAATGTCTTCTGTTACACATATAATCTTCTGAATGAAGTTTCATTTTGAAGTAATTGGGTGGAACTTTTTGTTTTTGATTTCAGTAATTGTCTTTTTTTTTGGGAAACTTGGAATATTTATGAACTTGGGAATATTTATGAGCTTGAGTCATAACAATTCTGATAATGTTTTTCTGTAAATTACGTATGATTAATTCCAAATCGTATAAACGCTCTATAAGGCATACTTTTAGATTTAGAGCTAGAAAATTTCAAATATATTATTTTCTGGATACTAGGTATTTATCAATAAGAGATTTATGAATATTTTAATGAAATTTCTAATTAAAAATGAATCGAAATTTTAATGTTTTCTCCCAATAACTTTGTAAATTATTATTCTATGAAAACCATTTTTACATCTTTTTAAAGTTAGCTTTTCAATAATACTCCCATATCGTCTTTTCTTTAATTTTAATAAAATTTTTAATATATTTTTAAATATATTTTGTAACAATACATTTCATTGTTTTAGTGTCTGAAATTATAAACACGAATGTTGTGACGATATAAAAAAATCGTTGCTAAAGGATAAATTTCTAAAAAAAATATATAAAGAACAGATGAATTAAACTTAAAATATTAGCATGCTCATAAAGTTCGAAAATCCATCAACTCTTCCAATAATGAAGTTCCCAAACGATCATTAAAAAAAAACTACGGTAACCGCCCGCATATCCCTGACAATTTATAGGGATTTTTCTGATTTTATAAGGATTTCATGGATGCATGTTGATTCAAGAAAGGGAATTTCAGGTATCTTTGGCAGGAATACCGTGAACATTAGAAATTTTTATCCCTTCACTTGCACATTGAGAATTGTAATATTCACCAACATTTTAGGGAGCATGTTAAAAATAATTAACTAAAAAAGTGGGATTTGGATGAGGAAACATCTAAGACTCCATAAAAATATTACCAATCTCCTTTGTCGACCAACTGGTAAGCGCAGAATATTAACTGTATTTAATTTAAATGAAGTTTCTTATGCATAAGTCAAGATTTATGACTACGCTAACATAGGAGATGTCAGTCTGATGAAATCAAATCCCATGACACAATAGCAACATTAAGTACTTAATTACCTGCATAGCCTGTTCTCATTACCCAGCCATTTCTCTATTCACCTGTTATGTCCGGAGATTAAGAACCTTGAGTTCAAGCACTCCGTAACACTCCCCTCAATCGGTGTAGTCTGTTTCAAGTTGCTGATTATCTTTGGATTAATGCAATTTCATTTTCTGATTTCTGATGCGATCTGTGTGGATAATTAATAGAATCTTTCTTCTTTCATTTTCAACAATGTAAGAAAAATCAGGCGATTAAATATTCTATAAACCAGAAAACGATTTGAATTTCATTTAATCAATGAATTCTAATGTCAAAAATCATACAAAAATACTGATTTGTAAAGAATTGTCGAAATTAAGGAGAAAAATAATTGATTTTTGTTTAAATTAGTATAATTAAAAAGTCAATTTGTTAAAAATTTGAAATGGCTTAAAAATTAATTTTTTTTTAACATTCCCGAAAATTTTAGTAGGAGAGTCTAATTTTTAATAAACTGAAATTTTTAAAAAATTGCATCGAGTAGAACATTTGCTAAAATGCATCTGTGCCTCATTTAATAAGTTCAGATCTAGTGATCTCATATGTAGAGTGCTGTACGCGTGCGCAAAGGAAAACATACACACACACACACATGCATGCCCTTCGCGAACATACAAACACGCACACTTATATTTGCATGAAATTTGATGGCTTTCGGTGCCTCTGATTTATGGGATCAAAACAGTTAATCTCTATCACAAGTTAATTAACATCTATTGCCAAATACAAACAATGTTAATTGATTATGAAATTATTATTTTATTCGTTGATCGCTAATATTTTTTAAAATGCATTTTATATTTTCAGGTAGAGGGAGTAGATTTTTCTTTTTTTTTATTATTAATTTAAAAAAAAAACTGGACTTTCTAGAAAGTCTAAAGATTGTTCCTCCCTTTAAAAGTATATTCTTCAGCTAATCGACGAGTAATCCAACATGATTTGTCCAAAACACATCAGCCTAAATCCCTTTATCTATTATTAAAAAAAATAAATTCGGGAAAAACCAATGATCAAATAACCAATCGACCAAAGGTTAACTTTCTTCTTTTTCGTCCGGTAATTTCATTGCTTCCGATTGTGAGAAAAGCATCGTTTTTGTCAGTGGAAATGAAAGCAGACACGAAATTGCAAATCCTTTTTCCATTTCCATTAGCGATTGACTTAGAAAAAACGATAACGTTCGTTTCACTGTTACAGTCATTGTTCTTCTGAAGAATGCAAATAAAATTAATTTTGTTTGGAATATGTAAAATCATACTATTTTTGTGTTTTCAACTTGCTTTGATTTCCCCCATTTGTTTATCAAGTGAGAACATGATATTGTTTTTGTTCGGGGTTTTTGAAGCAAAATGCTCGGGCAGGAAATGAAGTGCATGGGGCGTAAGAAGTTACCACCCGAAGAAGAACAAAGAAAACGGTAATCAACGCGAAACAGTTAGGAGGAGATATCAAAAGATATATATATTATAATGAAAATAATAATTTAATTTTTTAAACCTTCCATTTTCAACTTTTCTAACTGGCTAAGGAAGTTTTAAAGCTCGAAAGATTTTGAAATGGGGGGGGGGGCATCGCTTTTCTAAAAAATAACGATTGCGCAATACAATAGTCAAGTGATCATTCCAAACCAGTTTAAACCGGATTTTCGAGGGGAAAAAAATGGCATCGAGAAAATTTTGGAGTTTGAAAGATTTTGTGATGGGGAGAAAAAAAACCTTCGTTTTTCTAAATATCTACGCATGCGTATCCGATAGCTACGTGATTGTTTCAAACCGGTTTAAAGTGGTTAATGACAAATTAATTAAGACAAATAATGACTTGAAAAAAATAATGTACTCACATAACTTGAAATTTGCAATAGTAAATTTCATTTTTTTTTTTTTTTTTACAAAGAACGTTTCGCTCGCCCATCCTGACATCAATACAAGCTTTTTTGAAACTGTCAAATATGAAATACAAACACGATAGCTCAAAAACGTAAAGAACTAGATGGGTGAAAATTAGAACATATATTTTTTTTTCTCAAGAAATTTTGATGTGTTTCAAATTTTTGATAAGGTATATATATCAATGGATTGATTGTCGATTTTTTTTTTTCCTATTTATATACAAGTAAATTTGATCAGAAAAAATATTTAAAAATTCAGATAAATAATATTTATGCAGTCTAGTTACCAAAATAATCAATCAATATCAAATTTTGATTACAATGTACTAAAAGAAACAAAAGATACATGATACTCACCTGCTGTCCTAATGGAGCCTATTTTTCGCCCGGGATAGCTGACGTGAAACGATTCTTGAGCCGGCGCGTTATGCGTCACCCTCTATTCCTCACCAATTTAAGAATATTTTGATATTTACCTATGTAGTTGGCTCCTCGTTTCAAATGAGCGCCAATTTGGCGATGCGTTGGCATCAAAGTGAAGATCCCCCTCTCCACAAATTAAAGCAGCTCTTAAAAGAGTAAGGGATGTAAAAAAAAAAAAAAAAAAATCACCATCCGATTCAATAGGGTTTGTTAAAACATCTATTGCATTGATTACTCAGACGCCCTTATCTTTCTTGAACATAATAATAAATAAATGAATGAATGTCTCCTGTTGCACATTACTTATTTTGAATAAAATTTTATTTTGCAATAATTGGGTGAAACTTTTAGTTTTTCATTTCAATAATTGCATTTAAATTTCTTTTAAATTTGGCAATGTTTATGAGTCAAAATAATCTAGATAATGTTTTTCTGTAAATTGAGTATAGATAATTGCAAATCGTATAAATAATCTATAAGATATATTAGATTTAGATCTAGAAATTGTCAGATATAGTTACTGCCTTGGTACTAGGTGTTCACCAGTTACAGATTTCCCAACATTTATATAAAATTTCGAAATTTTAATGTTTTTCCTCAATTATTTCGAAATTTATTAATGCATAAAAATCATTTTTACGCCTTTTTAAAGTATGAAAATGCTAGCTTTTCAATAATATTCCCACATTACTTTTTTTTCCAATTTAAAAAAATTGAATATATTTTTAAACATATTTTACAACAATAACTTCCATTGTCTTAGTGACTGAATTTATAAACATGAGCGTTGTGACGATATTAAAAAAAATGTTGCTAAAGAGTAAAATTTTAAAAATAAAATAAAGAACAAATGACAAACTTAAAACATTATCATCTTCATAAAATTCGAATCTCCATTAACTTTTCCAATAACAAGTCCCCAAACGCTCATTAAAACAAATTGCGGTGACCGCCCACATATCCCTGACAAATTATAGGGATTTCTTTGATGCGGGTCGATTCATAAAAGTGAATTTTAAGAAGGAAAGTCGTAGGCATTAGTGATTTTTATCACTTATCTTGCACAGTGAGAATTATAATAGTCATCAACTTTTTAGAGAGCATGTTAAAAAGTAAATAAAAAAATGGAATTCGGTTAATAAAAATATGAGTAAATTTTATAAAAAGTAATAGAAACTAATTTAAGATAATAAAAATTAATCAAAAATTAGATTAAGAGATACTATTAAGTATATATGTATGTGTGTGAAGATTAGATTCAAGAAGCTAATATTCAATTATTAATTTAATTAGTTTATTTAGAAAAAAAATGGAAAAAAATAACAATAATATTTAGTGCAACATTATATAAAGAAATCCCAAATGAGCTAAGAAAACAATCAACAAAATAAAATAACAATTTGTCTAATTTTGTGGGATAACTAATTACTCCTATAAACATCCGAGAGTCTTTAAAAATATTAACAATTACCTTCGGTAACCAATGTGCATGCAAAATATTAATTGCATTTAATTTAAATGAGATTTCTTATGCATAAGTCAAGATTCATGATACGCTAACATAGGTGAAGTTAGTCTGATGAAGTTAAATCCCATGACACAATAGTAACATTAAAAACTTAATTGCTTGTATAGTCTGCTCTCATTGCCCTGCCATTTCTCTATTAACCTGTTCTGTGCGGAGGTTAAGAACCTTGAGTTCAAGAACTCCGTTACACTCTACTCAGTCGGTGTAATCTATTTCAAATTGCTAGTAATCTTTGCAATGTAATTTCCTTTTCTGATTTCACATGCAATCTGTGCAGATAATTAGTAGAATCTTTCTTCTTTAATTTTCAATAATGGAAGAAAAATCAGGCGTTTAATATTTGATAACTCAGAAAACGATTTGAATTTTATTTAATCAATGAATTCTAATGTAAAAACTATTATTATCGCTATTTATTATATATATGAAGCTTTATTTATAAAGAATTATCGACATTCAGGGGAAACATCAGAATTATCGTTAAATTACTATAATTATAAAGTCAAGTTAGCGGTTATCACTTTTCTAAAATGTTAAAATGGTGTAAAAACACACACACACACACACACACACACACACACACACACACACACACACACACACACACACACACACAATTTCCTAACATTAGTATGAAAGTCGATAACTTTCAATGTCTCTGACTTATCGGATTGAAATAGTTAAATTTTTCACATGTTATTTAACATCTATTGCTAGACACAAACAATGTTAATTTTATTATAAAATTATTATTTTATCATTGATCTTTAATGTTTTTAAAAATGCATTCCATATTTTCGGGTACAGGGAGGAGATTTTCCTTTCTTTTTTTTTTATTTTCAATTTAATAAAAAGCTGAACTTTCCAGAAAGTCTTAAAGATTGCCCCCTCCCCCTTTCAAAAGTACATTCTCCAGTTAATCGACGAGTAATCCAACATTATTTGTCCAAAACGCAACAGTCTGAATTATTTATCTGTTATTCAAAAAAGGCTGGGAAGAAGAACCTATGACCAAATAACCAATGGACAAAAGTTTTACTTTCTTCTTTCTCGTCCGGTAATTTCATTGCTTCCGATTATGAGAAGAGCATCGTTTTGTCAGTGGAAATGAAAGCAGATGCGAAATTGCAAATCTTTTTTCCATTTCCATTAACGATTGACTTAGAAAAAACGATAACTTTCGTTTCATCGGACAACTGTTACAATCATTATTCTTCTAATGAACGGAGTTAAGATCCATTTCGTTTGGAATGGGTAAAATTATACATTTTCTCTATTTATTTATACATGTGTGATATGCCCTTTTTCTGATCGAATTATTAAAAATTTACATTGAAGTTGATATGATTTCCTCAATTTTTTTTTTATCATGTGAGAACATGATGTTGTTTTGATTTCGGGTTATTGAAGCCTGAAAATACGTGGGCAGAAAATAAAGGGCATGGTCCTAAGAAGTTATCTCACGAAGAAGCACAAAGAAGAAAACGGTAATCAACGCGGAACAGCAAGGTAGGGTACCAAAAGTTATATATAATTTTTTTTAACTTTCATTTTCAATTTTTCTAGCTGGCAAAAAAGGTTTAGGAGCTCGAAAGAATTTGATATGGGGGGGAAAAAACCATTGCTTTTTTAAAAATTAACGATTGCGCAATACAATTGTCACATGATCATTCCAAACCAGTTTAAACCAGATTTTTGAAGAAAAAAATTTTTTTTTTTCTTGCCTTGAGAAACATTTTTTGTGCTGAACCGATTTTGAGATGGGAGGGGAAAAAAAAAATCATCGTTTTTCTAAATATCTACACATGCGTTATCTGATAGTCACGTGATTGCTTCAATCAGATTTAAAGTGGTTATTACTGGCCTCTTTTTAAATTAAATAAGACAAACAATGATTTAAAAAAAAAATAATGTTCTCGCATGATAACTTGAAATTTGCAATATCAGATTTCAGTTTTATATTTTCTTTTTTTGTTTTTCCGGCTATTTTTTCGCCTGACTTGACTTAACAAGCTCTTTGAAACGTTGAAATATAAAATACGAACACGACAGCTCAAAAACGCAAAGATAAAAATAAGTGAACATTTAAAATGTTTTTTTTCACAAAAATTTCAGATATATTTCAAATTATGGATAAGATCTATTAATGAATTGACTGCCGACTTTTTTTTTCTATATATGCATAAGAGAATTTGATAAGGAAAATATTTAGCCATACAGATAAATAATACTTGGTATGCATTTTAATTACCAAAATAGTCAATCTATATCAAATTTTATTACAATGTACTAAAAGAAACAAAAGATACATGATACTCACCTGCTGTCCTAATGGAGCCTATTTTTCACCCGGGATAGCTGACGTGAAACGATTCTTGAGCCGGCGCGTTATGCGTCACCCTCTATTCCTCACCAATTTAAGAATATTTTGATATTTACCTATCTAGTCGGTTCTTCGGTTCAAATGGGCGCCAATTTGGCGATGCGTTGGCATCAAAGCGAAGATTTCCCCTCCCCCCCCCAAATTAAACCAGCTCTTAAAAGAGTAAGAGATGTCAAAAACAAAATTAAAAAAAAAAAGAAAAAAGACTTCACCATCCGATTCAATAGGATGTGCAAAAACATCAAATTTTCAAGGAATGTAAGCTTTCAAAGGAAAAAAAAATCGTTTGGAAACTCTGCGAGCGATCAAATGCGAGTACTACATCGAATATTTATTTTCATTTTAAGACAAACTTATTTCCTCGGATTGAGGGATTCCGAACCGCTGTTTTCTTTTCAAAAAGCGAAGGCGACCGTAAAATTGCGAATCCTTTTTCATTAGGAATTGCACCAGAATCTTTTCATATGCTCCATCGGAAATTTTGCAGACGCCAAAACCGTTCTTTTGTAGCGCTCATCGGAACTCAAATGAGTTCGAATAGGTAATCATTTCAAGCCTTCTGAATATGAAAGAGAGTTAGATTGAAATATGGAACTTGACAAATAAAGACTGTCCTATGTGGAGAGTACTTTCATGAAATGCTAAAGTACACAATTCCTATTTTAATCCTTTAAAAGGGTTATTTTTATCAGGTAATAATAATATGTATGTATTACGCTTCCGTGCCTTTAATGAATAAGATGCTTTACTGATTGAATTCGCCGGTTAAACATCTTCAAAGAAAACACAGTTCCTTTGATCAACAACCAAAATTAATGCTTTGCTCACTAAAGGTCTTTTTGTATTATTTGAACAGAAAATTGCATTAAATGCGCATGCGTACTTTAGACTTAAAAGTAAACCTGAAACATACATGCAACAAATTGAATGTTTAATGGCGCCGTCGGTATGATGACGGTCAATATATTTTTGAGATTGATGCTGATTTAAAGAAGAAAAAAACAATATCAGATGAAATTACTCTGATTTATTAATTATGAATTAATTAGCAAATCAAGGCACTTTATTATAGTTTGAAATAAGAAATTTAAACATCTAGAGTATTAATTCATAGAAAATTTGGTAAGAGCTTAAGCTAATGATTTTTTTCGCATTAGACATTGGTATATAACAATAAAAATTAATTTGATTATTAAAACTTCATGATTCGGTCGAAACAAATATTTTTTATTCTTAAATTATTAAAGGTTAGTTGCTCTGTTAAGAAATAGTCAATTAACTTTCTTTAATAAAATCAACAACACTGATGAATTTGGAAGCAAGTATGCCTTTACTAAATTCCTAAAGACATTTTTTATTTTTTCTAAAAAAAGATTTTTGTGTGCCATTCTGAGAATTAAGGCGTGTATAATGAAATCAGCAGGATTAGTCCACCCCCGCAGTTTTCGGGCATATTTTCTAATAAATGTATTGGTCTATTTTTAATCGTATGTCATTGGTAAATAAACAGTAGTTACGAAAAAGTCTATTAAAGTGCAATTTTTTGACGATTAAACGACGATTTTGACGCAGCTGTTCATACACAAACACCAGGAAACCGAATATGTATTTTTGATGAATCTTTTCCATTCAATTAAAACTAAAAACTGACACAGAACTACAATTGTAGTTACGAAAACAACATTAAATTTCACATATTTGGGTCGTCACATGCTTGTATTGTCGCTTTTAGCTTAGTTTTGTTTTATATTAACGCTCTGTTTTAAAGCTACACTAGGGCTATTTTGGGACGGACTTCGTAATTCTAAACCGCGGTCAGATGACGAGGATGACACCTGAAGTGACACTCCCCTTTCCACACCACACCAGCGGAAGGGCATTTGGCACGGACAGATTTAACGTGCACCAGACCCGCTTGCACAACGGTTCTTCGGTGGAATCGGGTCACGAACCTGAAAACCTATGGTTCCGAGGCCGAGACCTTGTCATCAGTTTGGTTTGGTTTGGTTATATTAACGTCCCGTTTGAAGCAACACTAGGACTATTTTGGGACGGCCCTCGTCATTTTGAACCGCGGTCAGATGACGAGGACGATACCTGAGCTGGCACCCCCCTCTCCACACCACACCACACCAGCGGGAGGACATTTGGTCATGACGGATTTAACGTGCAACAGACCCCCTTACACGATGGTTCTTCGGTGGAATCGGGTCACGAACCTGAAACCCTCCAGTTCCGAAGCCGAGACCTTGTCACCAGATCACCGCGGCCGCGCTTGAGTTATCGCATTTACATGCTTGTGAAAGTACAGATCGACAGATGGTCCATCCCTTGATGGATCGGGGATTTGATATATATCTACATTTTAGATGTTAAATCTATCTTCCAAATATCTAGGTCTCTTTATTTGATAGATTTCGTATTAACCCTTTGTGCTCGGAAAGATAATTCAATGGATAATTATTCACTTAAAACATGGACCTGTTTATTACACCAAAAAATAAATACATGCAGCTGTTATGTTGAGTTTCCCTTAAAAGTAAATCTATATCTTTTTAACATTCTGTAGGTATTTTTAAGAATTAAAATTAATAAAATATCAAAAAGATGCACCGTCTTGAATGCTGACTGAGAGAAGACATTCGAGTGCAAAAGGTTAATTTAAATTCAGACAGACAGATTTCTTCTAAATAAATTTCGTTTGAAATTTGCCAGAAATCTACACATTGGTTTTATGACCACATACCAATTTTCTTCCATCTTGGAAGCGCTTTCAACTCTTTCTAGGGCCGTGGAAAGTATGCTTCCCACCAAATTTATCAATCTTTGTTCGAAATTATGTAGGCTGGCATAAGTTCTGACAAATTTTATTTTAGTAAGTCAGAAACTTAGATGCTTCAGTTCTTTATCTCAGACAAAATTATATGTCTTGATTATAATTAAATTTTTTTTAGTAAGTCAGAAACTTAGATGCTTCAGTTCTTTATCATCTCAGACAAAATTATATGTCTTGATTATAATTAAATTTTTTTTAGTAAGTCAGAAACTTAGATGCTTCAGTTCTTTATCTCAGACAAAATTATATGTCTTGATTTGTTACTTAATAATTAATTAACCAAATTAATTAATGAATCAAATTAAATTTATCTAATAAGCTAAATGAATCCCTTTTCTTATTCTAATTTCAAGCCTAAAAATATTTTAATATGACTAGAAAAAAAATGGCCCTTTAAAGGGTTAAGCTATCGTGTTCACATACATATATAATACTACAAATGTGCATTTTGGGCACAGGAAAATCTAAAATGTGGAGATTCGTCAAAATCTCCCATTCGAATTTGTTTGAAGATTACAATTTTTACAATACAATATACTGGTGTACGAGACAGTAAAAATAAAAAGACTCTATAAAATAAATCGTGAGACTCGATTTGACACTTATTTAATATGCGTAAAATCGTTTTCTAATATTACTAAGAAACGGTTTTTCAAAATTTTGATTATAGTTTTTATAAAAATGAAAAAAAAAGAGTTTTTTTTCTCATTAATTTGAAGAATATTACAATACAATAATTTTTACATCATTTTAAATATTAAAAAATAATCCCTGTAGTGATACCAGTTGTATTTTCTTGCCATCTTTTTTTAGATGGCAAACTTTAGATGCGTTTTAATGTCTTTTATAACGATCATTTTCATTGTTTTAGTTATTGAAATTCATGCTCGTGCGCATTGCGATGATGTAAAAAACTTTTTATGTGCATATTCGCTACTATGTAAGTAAAAGTAAATTTTAAAAATGCGATAAAGTTTGAAGTGTCAATCCTGAAACATTATTTCTTTACGATGTTTCGAACCTCAGTTTTGAATCTCTTTAAAAAGAACATTTCTCTTATTATCACATTTTGGATGCAATGCATTCCCGATTATTCCTGAAATATTTTTTTTCCGAGATACGAATTCTTTAAAAGTTTTTCTGAATTTCGATAATTTTTTGATTACATTTTCTGTATTATTTTCAGCAAAAGATTTTTTTTCATTGTTACATTTAAATCCAGAACATCTTCATTGTTTATTTCAAATATTTAATCGCGTGATTTTCTATAAATGTTGAAAATTAAGGAAAAAAGATCATGTTTATCAACTCAGAAGTTTAGATGTGGAATTAGAAAGTGAAATTACATTACCGCTAAATAAAATGATCGATTTGAAACAAATGAGATAAACATTTCTTTAACGGCTCTACATTGAATGCAGTGGGAAATAGAGTTCATGTGCACAATAATCTCTGAATAAGTATTCAAATAGTATTACTTTAATGCCTCTCAAATATTATTACTTTAATGTCTAATAATATTAAGGCCTCTCAAATATTATTACTTCAATGCCTCTCAAATATTATTACTTCAATGTCAGTCAAATATTATTACTTCAATGTCTTTCAAATATTATTACTTCAATGTCTCTCAAATATTATTACTTCAATGTCTCTCAAATATTATTACTTCAATGTCTCTCAAATATTATTACTTCAATGTCTTTCAAATATTATTACTTCAATGTCAGTCAAATATTATTACTTCAATGTCTTTCAAATATTATTACTTCAATGTCTCTCAAATATTATTACTTCAATGTCTCTCAAATATATTTACTTCAATGTCTCTCAAATATTTTTACTTCAATGTCTCTCAAATATTTTTACTTCAATGTCAGTCAAATATTATTACTTCAATGTCTTTCAAATATTATTACTTCAATGTCTCTCAAATATTATTACTTCAATGTCTCTCAAATATTATTACTTCAATGTCTCTCAAATATTTTTACTTCAATGTCTCTCAAATATTTTTACTTCAATGTCTCTCAAATATTTTTACTTCAATGTCTCTCAAATATTATTACTTCAATGTCTCTCAAATATTATTACTTCAATGTCTCTCAAATATTTTTACTTCAATGTCTCTCAAATATTATTACTTCAATGTCTCTCAAATATTTTTACTTCAATGTCTCTCAAATATTTTTACTTCAATGTCTCTCAAATATTATTACTTCAATGTCTCTCAAATATTTTTACTTCAATGTCTCTCAAATATTTTTACTTCAATGTCTCTCAAATATTATTACTTCAATGTCTCTCAAATATTTTTACTTCAATGTCTCTCAAATATTTTTACTTCAATGCCTCTCAAATATTATTACTTCAATGTCTCTCAAATATTATTACTTCAATGTCTCTCAAATATTTTTACTTCAATGTCTCTCAAATATTATTACTTCAATGTCTCTCAAATATTATTACTTCAATGTCTCTCAAATATTTTTACTTCAATGTCTCTCAAATATTATTACTTCAATGTCTCTCAAATATTTTTACTTCAATGTCTCTCAAATATTATTACTTCAATGTCTCTCAAATATTTTTACTTCAATGTCTCTCAAATATTATTACTTCAATGTCTCTCAAATATTTTTACTTCAATGTCTCTGAAATATTTTTACTTCAATGCCTCTCAAATATTTTTACTTCAATGTCAGTCAAATATTTTTACTTCAATGTCTCTCAAATATTTTTACTTCAATGTCTCTCAAATATTTTTACTTCAATGTCTCTCAAATATTATTACTTCAATGTCTCTCAAATATTTTTACTTCAATGTCTCTCAAATATTTTTACTTCAATGTCAGTCAAATATTATTACTTCAATGTCTCTCAAATATTATTACTTCAATGTCTCTCAAATATTATTACTTCAATGTCTCTCAAATATTTTTACTTCAATGTCTCTCAAATATTTTTACTTCAATGTCTCTCAAATATTATTACTTCAATGTCTCTGAAATATTTTTACTTCAATGCCTCTCAAATATTATTACTTTCATGTCTTGATTCTTAATGATAACTTAATTGAAAGAGACATGATCATCAAAATATGTATAAATGATTTAATTGAAATTAAACACAACTTACATTCCCTGCTAACCCACAGTCACCTAAGGTGACTAGTTCTAATCACAATTTTTAAAAATCCTTCGAGTCACCATCTTTTGCCCAAATAATAAAATGGGTCAAATATTTTAGCTCTAGATTCAGAAGTCCGCCTATGTAACATTTGAAATGATTATTTTTCATCACGCATACCATAGCTTATCGATAAAAAAATGTTTTGAATCACAGTACAGTAGACTCCCGATCATCCACGGAATTGGGTGGCGCGGCCGCCGCGGATAACAAAAATCCTGGATAATCCGAAAAAAGCTAAAAACGGGTATAGCAAAAGAGAAAACAGTCATTCCAACTTTGAAAAATCGTTTTATGTACAATAAAACGTAAAATAAACAGTAAGAAATGTTTAACTAACGCTTAATATTTTAGTATATCACTCAAAACTAACCTAAAATGCATTTTGTTAATGAAAACAGAAAAGTGCTTTGTACTTACGAGAGGCGTCAAGGATACACAGAAAAATGAATACATATCTACTGTTTTAATACTGTAATGTATTATGTAATTACAAAAGCATAATTGTAAAACTGCATCTTTTTGAAAAAATCAGTCAAAAAAAAAAAAAATAAACTTTGTGCGGCAGGCGCGGATAATCGGGAGTCTACTGTATTTACAAACTGATTGACTAGCATAGTTCTAAAAAAGCATTTCTACTTTCTCATGAACGAAGTATAAAAAAAGTAGAGTAATTGTCAAAAAATTCAACATTTTGATGGATCTGCTTGTTTTAGACTTTCCTGATTTCGAAAAATACATGTTTGATAAATGTCAATCTGCGATAAGGATAATTCAAAAACGCTTTGATCTAGAAGGGAGGAAATTTGGTATTCGATTTTCAGATCAAATTTGTATAGTGTTATCAAATTTTGAGCCGAATCCGTTCAGAAGGAGTCTGCCTGTCCTGCTGTTTGAATAAAAGTTGACATTATAGCTAAAACGAAGAGAATTAAATGGATAAAATTTCGTCTAGATGTTTGTCTACACTATAGATGTGACATCTATAGTTAAACAAACATTAGACATGTTATATCTATAGTTATAGTTACACGATAGACATGTTATATCTATAGTTATAGTTACACGATAGACATGTTATATCTATAGTTATAGTTACACGATAGACATGTTATATCTATAGTTATAGTTACACGGTAGACATGTTATATCTATAGTTATTATAGTTACACGGTAGACATGTTATATCTATAGTCTACACTATAGATATAATATCTATAGTGTAGACATCTATAATGTAGCTAGACAAACATTAGACATGTTATATCTATAATTATAGTTACACGGTAGGCATGTTATATCTATAGTTATAGTTACACTGTAGATATTTTATATCTATAGTTATAGTTACACTATAGACATGTTATATCTATAGTCTACACTATAGATATAACATCTATAGTGTAGACATCTATCAAAATTTTGAGTCAAATCCAACATGGGATTGACCATCTGTTGTTTTAGAAACATGTAAACGCGAAAACTCAAAGACGTATTGACCTAAATATATCAAATTTGGTATGTAATTTTGTGACTTAAATTGTAGTTTTGTATGAAATGTTTTTGATTCACTCGGTTGGGAAAAAAACGCGTCTAAAGCACAAACTCGATTTTTCGATACTATTAAGTGGACGCCAAGAAAACTCGCCAAGGATTGCACGATATATAGCAAAAATGCTAAATTCAAGCCAAAAGTTAGTATTAAAAGTAGTAAGGTTTTTTGTGGAATAACAACTTTATTAAAGAGTAAGCTATAAACTTTTGGGGGCAGACCACTGCCGCTGGTTTCTATTCTTTTTTTATTTCTTTGACGTAATATTTCTTGTACTTCAAAAACAGAAAATAATAAACACGAATAAGTAAGTATGGCAGAAAACAGAGCGAAAGCGTCCATACATCATAATCGATGGTTGTCTATCAGATGAAAAGCAGAATTATGTACTTTTGCTTTATAATCGTGACAGCAGTCACAAAAATAATTATATTATTACATTCATAAGCACTTCCGTTTGATATTTTTGGAACTAAATCCTTGAATCGATTCAGCATGAGATGGAACTATTTAATCTAGAGATAAATATACACTGTTTCTGCTGGACTGACCAGAAGGTGAACGAATTGCTGTAGAAGAATTACGATTCGTCACAATAAAACAATGCCTTATTAACCCAATTATTAACATCGTGACAGAATATAACGATTTAACAAAAGTTGCACTGGTAATATCAATAACTGAACACTGATTTGCATAAAAAGGCAATTTTATTCGTAACACGTCACAAAAATGAATGCAATGATTTCTTGTTTATCGACCGAATACAATTATATTCTTCTAAGTATGAAATAAAAATATTATTTAAATGCAGTAATAATAGTATATGCAAGGTATTCATTTAGTTAATGGATAATAATTAATAGGATGGTAATAGGTAGGATAAGTATTTGAAAACATCCTGATGGATAAAGTAGCTCGAATTGTCAATGATTTTTTTTCTTGGGATAAATCTGAGAGTTTTAAATGTGGATTGAAACAGAAGCGGACAATAGAAATACTTTTTTCTGTTAAAGATACTCTATTAATGAAGAATGTTTCATAAACAGTTCAACCACTTGAAAGATATGAAAACAAAAAGCGATGATATCTTTTACAATTCAACGAATGACCACTTTTAATCTCTCTGCATACAATATGCATCGTATTGAATTAAAGAATTTGTTTTTTTTACATTTAAATTTAAAACGAAATCAAAATAATAATGGATTTGAAAAATAAAAGTTACTTAGAAATGCCGAAGTATGTCTCAAGTATTTCTTATGTCTTTATCACAATAAATATAACAAAATAGCAATAAATGTTATCATGAAAGCTAATTTATATTTAATTAATCTTTAATTATAGTTAATTATCCTTTATGCATACTATATAATAGGTTCCCTTTATTCTGACATATACAGGACCAGAGGACTACTGAATGAAAAAAGTGGTGGAATTGTGGCGATTCGTTAAGAGAACATTTTTGATATCGAAGCCTTTGTTTATCGAACAAAATTTTACAAATAAAATAATCTAATAAATAAAATTGAAAGTCCATTTGTTTGTTTTAACCTAATACAATTCCATACCCCTTGATAGATTCAAATGAAATTTGGCGCACATTTTCCTAAATACGTGGACGAATTAACTACGTCATTAAAATTTATGTCCTTCTGTTTGTTTGTTTGTTTGTTTCTTATGGCACTTGCCACTGACAAGTCCGCTGTTACGAAGACAGCGATTTAAGCCTGAGGGGGACGTCTCTTATTTTTTATAGCAGCGCCAACTAGGGCCAAGAGTACGACTTTGCCACTCACGTATCATTCATTCGCTTGCACAACCCCTTTTTACAGGAGGGCACATTCACACATCTCACAGATAGAACAACAGAAGAACAACCATGCCCAAACCGGGACTCGAACCCGGGACGCCCAGATCACGGGGAAGACGCGCTACCCCTATGCCAGGACGCCGGCTTATGTCCTTCTAAAAGGTATGAAATAGTGGTTGAAAGATTCTATTTTCCAGCTGTCATTTCTGAATCAAAGATCGCATAAAAATTATATTTACAGTACACTCCGGATTATCCGCGCCTGCCGAACTAAGTTTTTTTTGTTTGTTTGTTTCCAAGCAAAGAGAAAATGCTTCCAAAGCAAGAAGCAAACACAAATGACTGATTTTTTCAAAAAGGTGCAGTTTTACAGTTATGCTTTTGTAATTACATAATACATTACAGTATTAAAACAGTACATATGTATTCATTTTTCTGTGTATCCTTGACGCCTCTCGTAAGCACAAAGCACTTTTCTGTTTTCATTAACAAAATACATTTTAGGCTAGTTTTGAGTGATATTCTAAAATATAAAGCGTTAGTGAAGCATTTACTGCTGTTTATTTTACGTTTTATTGTACGTAAAACAATTTTTCAAAGTTGGAATGACTGTTTTCTCTTTTGCTATACCCGTTTTTAGCTTTTTTCGGATTATCCGCGATTTTTGTTATCCGTGGCGGCCGCGCCACCCAATTCCGCGGATAATCGGGAGTGTACTGTATATTAACTTAAAATTCAAAAAGCTTTAGAATTGCGTTAATTTCATTGTCATACAATTTTTCTTAGAATTTTCATCATTTTTCAAAGTTAATTTAAAAATATTTTTCATTGGCTCTTTTTTTTTTTGGTCAAAAGATTAACTTATTTCAATGTTAAATCACATGTATAATTCACGTTTTCGCCCATTGTTCATGCTAAACTGCTTTCTTTAATTATTTTTTTGAGATTTTTATTTCTCTTTTAATCATTTTAATAAGCACGTGCATTGTGCCTTTCGGCATTATTTCTTTAACTGTTTGAATTCATTTTGTCTCATATTGTAGCACTTTTAAAATATTTAATATATATAGCACTTTTAAAATGTACAATGTCCTGCAACCTATCTCTTTTTACAATATTCTTTTAGCCTTTCATTGAATAAGACTTGATAAATTTAATAGTTTTTTTCGTATTATTATGTCATTTCGTATATTTAGGAAACTAAAATAGTTATTTAGTCCCAAAGCTTTGAATAGTAATTAATTATTATTAAATAAGATTAAATGTCCTAAAAACTCTGATGGGATCGAATATAAGAATTCGGAAACTATTAGACTTAAAAGAATACGTTTTTTGTTTTAGCTTGCAAACAAATAGAATATATAAACGCAGTGGAATATTTAAACCGAGGCTACTGTGGATAACAAATATTAAAAAAACATATATCAAAATCCGACCAATAGCTTAATGTTACGAAGTGCCAAGGTCAATGGCTTACGGGTGAATTGATTTCTTTTTTAAACGACCCTCCTCCTCTACTCCAATCCATTCTTCCAGCTGAAAATGCAGAATTGTAAGAGCGACCGGATTAGTTTAGTTTAGTTATACTAATGTCCCGTTTTAAAGCAACGCTAGGGCTATTTTGGGACGGATCTCGTCATTTTGAATCGCGGTCAGATGACGAGGACGACACCTGAGCTGGCATCTCCCTCTCCAAACTTCCACAACTCCAGCGGAAGAGAGTTTGGCCCCGATGGATTTGGCTCCCACTTACTTGACGATTCTTCGGTGGAATCGGGTCTCGAAACTGAAACCCTCCAAAACCGAGACGTTATGACAGGCCACCACAACCAGATTAGTGTAGTGTCGAAATACAGTCGGTGTTTTTATAGCAAGTTAATAAAACCCCAATTAAACAGTTAGTATCATTGTTATGATAATTCAAATGAAATAAAATTATTATGGTTTCAGTAATCAACACATCAAATAATACGTTTTTTTTATCATGTATGTAAAGAAAATTATTTTCACCATATTTTGCTTGAAATTATTTTCTTAGATTGTAATATAGAAATTATTTCGATATTTTGCTTAGAAAATTATTTTCACGATATTGATAATGGCGCAATTCACCTTTTCCCTCTCTCAAATTAGGGTGTTGTATAGCATTTTGGGTTGGGCAATATAAGAATTCAGCCTCAATTATATCAAATACTAGCCGCCTTTCGCGACCAGCTGGTTCATCGGGTATCAGGATCAGTGTTAAATATATATCCAAATTCAAATTTCGAAGACATTGAATATGAATAAAATATAGCATTGGTTTTATTTAATTTCAATTAAATTAAATATATCCAATTTCAAACTTTTAAGACGTACCTTCGGGTCCGTGATTCCGTCAACAAAATATTTTAAGCATCAAATTATCATAGATATGAAATCCGTGTCTTGCACATGTTCTCTTCGGTATGTACATTAATCAACTCATGAAATCCTAGAGCTATTAAACACGTAATTATACTCGCGGTATCATAATTTCATACATATTAAACAATTCTTTTTCCTTAGCTTTTATTAATGGAACAAAATTACGAGATTAAATATTGGATGAAATAACGAAAACGGGTTGATTTTTTTTCTAACAATGTAATCTATTCTGAAAATTATTCAAAAACTTTTTAAAAAAACAACAACAATATTTTAAATTTTGAAACGATGGTGCCTTAATGTTTTTCACCAATTTCCATGGGAGAAAGTTAATTTCAGTTAATTTTCAATTAAATAAAATTCTAATTAAAATTTAAAAAAAAATCTTTCCGAAGTTCACATTTTCACTGTCGAAAGTAAATCTGTTGCAATTTTGGGAGCTCAAGTTCAAACGATCTGACCTGTAGGATATCAACGCACAGACACACACACTTTCACATTTATTATTTGCAGAGATATTTTAAGTTGAATTAAATGAAGATATTTAATCATTATAGAATTATACCAAAAAGGATCCCTTCTTTGCAAATTATTTGGTAAACATTGCGACTAAATAAAAATATCCCCTTTGGGTGGTTAATTGAAATTAACCCTTCTTTGCATGGTTTTTTCTTTTTTTGTGAAATAAATCAGGGAGATATAATTCATACTCTAGAAAAAAGGAAAAATGTTTAAAAAAATCCTAGTATAAATATATAAAATAATTAAAAATTACAGCATGATGGAAATATCCAACATCATGGAAATTTACATGCTATGCTATAAAATTCTCAGATTAGTTATGAAAAAATATTCAAGAATTCTTCCAACCCCAACAAACAGCGGAATGACAAGTTCAAACCCGCTATCATGATTGTGACATTTGATTTTTTTTTTTTGACAGCTACGTTCTTTATTACGTAACAGTCGTGAAAAAAGTTGCCACAAACAATTAATTTACAGTACACCTGTTTTGAATACAATTTTTTGTTTACTAAGTGTTATGATGGAAATTTCCATCACCATGCAAAGAAAGATTGAGACAATTTTAATTAAAATGATCAAATCTGCATCACACAAAAGTGCAAAATTTCAAAATTTTTGCGATCCGAAATTAACAAAGAATCATCGATCAACTTTTATCATTACAAATATAAAAATAAGTCAAGTTAAATAACAAGGCCGAAATACTTTTTTTTTCCGAACTGGAATAAGGTTAAAACGTGGAGAATCATCAAAATCTCGAGGTCGAATTTCTTAACATTTGCAGTATTTTTCTCTTTGCATATTTCATATAAGAGAAAATGAAACACGGTAGTTGATGTGAAGACCTTTGAAAACACTTCGTTGGAACATGTTTCCGTATGAATTTTCCAGCTTTCCGTTCTTCCTGTTTACAGCAGAGGGTTTTTTTTTCACTCATAATGGTGGAAAACCAACAACAGACGATATTTGTTAGAAATTCAATTTAGATTCTTTATAAAAAAATTACTAATCGGGATAATGTTAAAATTACATTATATGCATGTCTAAATCACACAGTAGATGCCACATTAAAATTTTGGAAATAGAAAGAAAGTACAGACATGGCAGCGTTATGAATCGTCTTTTTTTTCCATGTTCCAGTTCATCTTCTAAAAATCGTAAATAAAAATTCTCGCATTATTGGAGTGAGGTCTTTACGTTTATGGTTAAAAAGTAATCGATGTTAAGGCTTCAAAATCCCTTTTTAGCCCTTAACTTCTAAGAGATTATAGCTATCAAAACTTTCTGTACAAAAGCTGTTTGTAATGGTAAGGTGATAATTATTTAAATTTAACCCTTTCTAGGGCCTTGGGAAGTATGCTTCCCACCAAATTTATCAATCTTTGCATGAAATTATGTAGGTTGGCATAAGATCTGACACATTTTTTTACTAAGTCAGAAACTTAGATGCTTCAGTTCTTTATCTGAGACAAAATGATGTGTCTTGATTTGTTACTTAATTATTAATGAACCAAATGAATTAATGAATCAAATTAAATTTATCTAATAAGCTAAATGAATCTCTTTTCTTATTCTAATTTCAAGCCTAAAAATATTTTAACATAATATGACTAGAAAAAAAATGGCCCTAAAAAGGGTTAATTATTTCTTTTCAATGATAAAAGAAATATAGATAATGAAAGTTCTTATTCCTCTAACATTTCCGAATTCGGCTTTTCTTTCTTGCAAAGAATATAATTCGCCAACTCCAAGTGATCAAAATTGGTCTATCTATCATGTTCATAGTTCATGTAATAAACATGAAAATATTTTGAGTCGCAAATGATTTGCAGTTTTAGAGATCATTCCTTGAAAATAATTTGCAGTATTTCCTCGATGTAGTAATGAGAACCATTGCAAGAGATCGTTTTACATAAACATTTTCTATTAGGATAAAATTGCCAACTCATCTTTTTTTTTTTTTTTCTCTATTCAGACACTTTCATTCAGGGGAACTTATATTAGAGTGCAAGCACCTTAGATATGGTGATGAGTAGCTACCGGCATGCGTTAGAATCTTGTATAGTGATGAGTATATTAAAGATGCGAGATCGAATTACCTCCAATTCTACGACGGGACTCACCTCCTACTGGTGAGGTTGTACCTTGGTCGATGATGGATTTCAACCTTATTTCCCACCTCCATGTTGTCCCGACTACGCAGTTTAATGGTAGACAGGGTGGAGGGAATTTCGATGTGGTTTATTCAGTGAAAGAATCTTAAAATGAGGGCTATTAGGCAGTATTATTACTTATACACACTGCTCAGATTATGGACTGATATCTCGGAGACCAGATACAATTAAAAACACTTTATCAAAAAGCATATTTAAAAAATATTAGCTCAAATTTTTATTTTCTCTTATACGTAGTATAAAGAAAGCATTATAATCGTGAAAAAATTCGAACTCAATATTTTGAAGAAACTCCACATTTTATACCTACCCGAGTTCGAAAAACATATTTTTGGGAAATGCTTGTCTGTCTGTCTGTCTGTTACAAAGATAACTGAAAAAGGTCTTGATCTAGACGGATAAAATTCGGCAGATGATCTTTGTACTAAATTCGCAGATTTCTATCAAATTTTGAGTAAAATCTGTTCCGAGGAAATCCATATACTCGAACATAAGTTGACACGATAATTATGAAAAGAAAACAGCAGAAAAGATAAAATTCTGTACACAGATTTACCATCTATAGCTAGATACTTGTCAAATTTTGAGAAAAATCCAACAATGGATTGACTTTTGTCAATATGTACTTTCAGAAACATGTAAACGCAATAATTCAAAAAGGCAGTAACTTAAATCTATCAAATTCGCGATATTTTGCAACTACAAGTCGGTTGATAAAAACTTGTCGCAAACATAAATTCGATTTTCGGATACTATTAACCGAATAACAGGGATTCATCGCCAAATAACTCGCCAAGGATCGAACGATAGATTCAGTAAGAATGCCAAATTCACGCCAAAAGTTAATATTTCGTAGCTATTACACGCCAATGCTTTGCAAGGCATTCTCTGGTATGACAAATCTACTGAAGAATATATACAAGTTTTGGATAGAACACTCTTGCTGCTTTATTTTTAAGACATAAACAATTTATTAAACGAATTGAATACATATAGCATTGATTTGGCATAAGAAAAAGTCATTTGAGAACTTATCGACTTTGAAAAACGATTATTATTTGAGTGAGTAACTTATGATGTAAGGAAGAAGTTAAAGACAGTATCGTTTTCGGATATTCTGAACATGAGATATTAAACAAGACTTTTAAGATAAAACATGACTTTTAACTTAGATAACACACGACTTTTAACTCACTTTCCGTTTAAGTAGTCCTTGAAATGGAAACTACGTTTGAAGTCGTTATCAGAAAAGAAAACCCTTGTCGGAGATACTCCATTTTAATGATCCCCTCTTCCTGCAGACGAGTATCTTATTAATCGATCCGTTTTGAGAATTTTCCAATGAATACATTAACTATAATTGGTTATTGATTAATTGTTATTGGAAACAATGATTCTCCATCATTTCCAAGGTCTATCGATGATCACGATTGGTAAGTAGTTAACCAAGTATGTTAGGGAAATTCCATACAAGAACGTGAGGACTCATTTTCTAAATTTGAGAATGTTTTTAATTAAACAGGTGCGGTGCGCAGAACACTTCTGTACAGAAGAGCTGCGCGCGATGTAATTGCGGGGATGTTAGAGTTTTTACCCTTCAAAGCGCAATAATACAGGATTGATGCTGAACTCATTGTACTAACTTTATGGGTTGGTACATGGCATTGTAACAATTATTTATTGTCTAGAAAAATAAATGATTGTGCCTAGAGACAATTAACCAAGTGACAATAATTTAATGCATTGTAACAATCTTTTATTGCATAAGGATGTAAAGGTTGCAAATGATAATCAACCAAGTGGAAATCATTTTTTGTATTGTAAAAATCATTTAATGCATAGGGCAATAAATGATTGTGCCTAGTGACAAACAATCAAGTGACAATTTATTGCATTGTAACAATCATTTATTGCAAAGGGATGTAAGGTTGCGAATGACAATCATTTACTGCATGGTGCAATAAATGATTGTGCCTAGAGCCAATTATATATTGCATTGTAACAATCATTTATTGCATAGGAATGTAAGATTGCAAATGACAATCTCTTATTGAATACGGATGCAAGATTGCAAATGGCAATCATCTATTGTTTAGGGATGTAAAGGTTGTAAGTGACAATCATTTATTGTGTATGGATGTAAGGTTGTAAATGGCAATCATTTATTGCATATGGATGTAAGTTTGTAAATGGCAATCATTTATTGCATATGGATGTAAGTTTGTAAATGGCAATCATTTATTGCATATGGATGTAAGTTTGTAAATGGCAATCATTTATTACATAGGAATGCAAGATTGCAAATGACAATCATTTATTGCATAGGGATGCAAGATTGCAAATGACAATCATTTATTGCATAGGGATGCAAGATTGCAAATGGCAATCATTTATTGCATATGGATGTAAGTTTGTAAATGGCAATCATTTATTACATAGGAATGCAAGATTGCAAATGACAATCATTTATTGCATAGGGATGCAAGATTGCAAATGACAATCATTTATTGCATAGGGATGCAAGATTGCAAATGGCAATCATTTATTGCATAGGGATGCAAGATTGCAAATGGCAATCATCTATTGTTTAGGGATGTAAAGGTTGTAAGTGACAATCATTTATTGCATATGGATGTAAAGTTGCAAATGACAATCATTTATTGCATAGGGATGTACTATTGCAAATGAATCATTTATTGCATTGTAACAATCCTTTATTGCATAGGATTGTAAGGTCGCAAGTGACACTTTGAGGGGCATGCGCAGTAAATAAGAGATGAAAGGAAAGATGTTTATTGATAACGTCGTTGGAATCATCTGGAATAAGTGTTTAAAACTTCTTCCAACAACAGTGATAATATATGCATGACAGCTTCGGCGAAAATATTTGCGAACACGTTAAAATATCCCAGGTATTTCACGTACACGTGCAGTATCTTCGAATATTTGAGATTCTCTTCTGAATAAGATGAAGAAATACAAATAAGACTCATTAAAAGTGCCATAAAAAGTAATCGAGCCTGTATAAATCAGGTGATCAGGGTGGCCAGAGGACACGTTCGCCACACTCAATTCGTCGAGCCCTTAAACTCTTTATTTTCTTTCATCTTATATTTTCTGTGTCAGAACCTCACCGCAATCACTTGCGTCCATTGTATCTCTATACAATAAATTATTATTGTATTATTATTAATTTCTTATACCAGTCCTTAAAGTTTGAATCATGAATTCGAGGTCATCCTGTATATATTTGGCCTATTTTTATTCTTTGAAACCACCGTTACATTTCTATGCGGAAGAAATCGGTCTCTAGCGTCATTATGAAAAATTCCTCTTGGCAAGCTGCAAAGGTAGATTCCTTTTCATCTAAGTTGCTATTTCCAAATTCCTTTCAATCCTTAGACAAAAACGAACAGGAATGGTCTTTTCGAAACATTCTTTCATATCCTCCAATTAGTTTTCTTCCGTCACCCCACAAAAAATTGTGGACTATGGATAAGGCCATATAATTATAAAATACAAATCTTTGGCACGAATCTTGTATTTTTATTAGATGTATTTTAAGATTACTTGTGTTGGATACGCTTTTGCAGACTGATTCGCACCAAAATGTGACACAGAATTGCA
This sequence comes from Argiope bruennichi, assembly GCF_947563725.1. Lineage (NCBI taxonomy): Eukaryota > Metazoa > Arthropoda > Arachnida > Araneae > Araneidae > Argiope > Argiope bruennichi. The sequence goes on along the minus strand of NC_079154.1, from coordinate 21,837,050 downwards.
ATTGTATTCATAAGACAACAAAAGGAATCATTTTAAATCACTGGAATTAAATCATGCGTTTATATGCATGAGAAAGTATGGACCAATAGATGGTCAGATGCTCGCAGAGATTTGATTCATAATCGGATACGAATCACTATTTGAGATTTAAATCCGTGTACTAAATTTCATTTACATAGCACGTTGCGTTTTTGTAATTATTGAGTCCATTTCTACTCAAACAACTGAACAGCGATTCGAATGCGAATTTTCTTCACTATGTTACGAAGCTCAGTTAAAAATACCAACATATATATAGTGCCGGTTTTTTAGTTTAGTTATATTAACGTCCCGTTGTAAAGTAACACTAGGGCTATTTTCGGACGGACCTCTTAATTTTGAACCGCGGTCAGATGACGAAGACGACACCTGAGCTGGCACCCCCCTCTCCACGTCACACCACACCAGCTGGAGGACGTTTGGCATGACAGATTTAAGGTGCAACAGACCCCCTTACACGAAGGTTCTTCGGTGGAATCGGGTCTCGAACCTGAAACCCTAAGGGTCACAAGCCGAGACCTTACCACCAGGCCACCGTGGCCCATATATAGTGCCGGAGTAAGTTATGTGGTAATGTTAGTTTTATTTTTGATTGATTGATTTTTAATCATAATGATTTAAAATAAAAATTAATTATAAACAAAATGATTTCAGAAAATATCTTTTTAATTCATTCTAAATACTCATTTACAAAATTTGCCAGCTTTGTTGAACAAGTACGTCATTCTGACAACAGAAATTTTCAGTGGCATTTTTTAAAAAATCAGAATGACGTATAAGTGAATTTAAAACATGGCAAAATCCAGGATAAAATGTTCGGAAATTAAAAAAAATAATTTTAACCTTTTATGTATCTACAGTGTTTAAAAGTATCGTTTAAATCATGCTGATATCTTTATAACAGGAGTGGGTTTTTTTAAAGATATTTGAAAGAAGACGAAAAAAGCATCTCCAACAGCAAATAATACATATAACCTGGCAGGCACTAAAAAACTTTAATTGCTAATTTATTTATTTTAATTAATAAAAAACATTTCATCCTTTTTAGACTTATTCGGCACAAAAAATTTTCTATTGATGCAAAAATAAAACTGAAATATTATTGGTAAGATAGTTCGGTAAATAATACGAATTTAAATATGCTCGATCATGCGGATCTCGTGAATCAAATGAAGATACAAAATCAGATAATCCGGAAAATCTCTGAGCCTTTAGGCACAAACCTACTTTTCCCATAGGAAGATCAGGCACTGATTGTGAATGCGTACAAAAATATCTAGGAGTAAAAACTTGCTGATGTTACATTCCAACACATTAACATAAAAAAAAAATCGATTTTTTTTTGCGAAATTATAAAATGTTTTTATTTAATATTCTTAATGTTTGAACAAGTTTCTTGATAAAACCGTTAGAATTTTGTTTCTAAGTCTATTTTTTGGGAAGTTGCACTGACTTTTAGATTTGCATTTACACACGTTTTAATCCTATTTTGCATCTTTAAATGTTATTTTCTAAAATTCTTTTTTTTGATAGAATTTTCTGACCAAAAAACCTCATAAATTAAAATCTAATACATATTTTTAATTTGGTACAATAATTTCTCTATATGTTCTGTAGTTCCTGAAAAAGAGAATAATTAATCTATTCATTTAGAAATATTTTATAGTTATTTTAGTACTTGAAAATGTAGAAAAATTGAAAATTTATCAGTCGAACCCTGATATTTAACTCTTTTACATGATTTTTTTGTGGAATAAATGTGGATATAATTCATGCTCTAGATTAAAGGAAAAATATTTAAAAATCAATCAAATATAATATAAAATAATTATAAAACAGTATGATGGAAATATCCATCATCATGCAAATGTACATGTTAAGCTCAGTACAAAATCTTTAATGTCCCTCTCTTCTAAATTTCTCCACTCCTTATCGCTTTTATTAGCAAAAAAATCACAGATTAGTTATCAAGAAATCGCATCTTTCTTCCAACCAAAACAAACAGTGGAATGACAAGTTCAAACCCGCTATAATGATTTTGACATTTGATTTATTTTGACAACTAAATTCCCTATTACGCAATAGTCGTGAAAAAAAGTTGCCAGCAACAACTAATTTACAGTACACCTGTTTTGAGTACAATTTTTTGTTCACTAAATGTTGCGATGGAAATTTACATCATCATGCAAAAAAGGGTTAAAGAATAGGTAGAAATGCAACTTATTTTTTAGTTAAGGAATTAAATCATATTTTTTAAGCTATCTGTAAAATTTTAAGCACATTATTTGATACACTCCTTAACTAAAAGATTTTTCTTTTATACCTCTTTTGATCCAAAAAACAGCTCTTCTTCGTAATTTTTGAAAAAAATTTGTCACTTAATTGGTAAATTTTGGTTTTATAGATTTTTTTTTCATTCATCTGTTTGCAAATATTTAGAAATATAGTTAGTTTCGAACATTTTTTTTTTTTTTTCAAAAAAATTCATTCCGAACGTCATTCCTCAAAATTATATATTGTCTTCATTAGTTAATTCATCGTTCAATAAACCTCTAAATTAAAAGATTTTTGCTTTATACTTCTTTTGAGCCGGTTCTTTTCCTTAATATTTGAAAACGTTTGCCATCTAATTGATATATTTTGGTTTCATAGTTGCTTTTTTTTTCAATCTTTTTTATTCAAATATTCGAAAATATAACTAGTTTCGAATGCTTTCTAAAAATTCAGCCCGAACCTATCAAATACCTTAAAAAATATATTTATTTTGGCTTCATTCATTAATTTTATGATTGTTTCACCCTTTTTACGGCTGCGAGCTTCCGAAAAGAGTGCGACCCAGAATCTGGAAATCATTTCATTAGCATACCATATCGCATTAGGCACGCCATTAACACTCTTAACGTCAGCCGACAATGGCGGCACACGTCAGCCCTCCCTCCTTCCCTCTAATTGAGAGAATTCTCCGCTGCGGAGGCCCCTTTCCGCGAATCGGATTTAAAAGACGGACTTTCTCTGAAATCCCAATCGATTGGTCCAGGCAGATTCGGAGATGGCGCAATTATTTCCCGGAGAACAATGACCCACATGGAAATACGTCAGGAGGGGACGGCCATTGCGCCAGGTCGCATCCCACTCCCTGCTGCTGCTGCTGGATTCTCGGGAAGACGCGAGCTTTTCGATAAACGGAAATAAAAGGTGACCCTGCACGCTTTTCAGAAAGGGGCATTAATTTCTGGCACTTGTTAAAAAATAATTCTTATCGACGAAAGGTGGAGGTGGATTCTATTTTTGTCAAAAGATGTAAGAAAAGAAAAATACTTCCCCCCCCTCCCCAAACGCTCTTTTATAAAGATTTGGGTTTTAAGGATAAAAGAATGGAGCATTAAGAGTTCCATTAAAAAGGTCACGAATTAAAAACCAATCAAAGTTGAAAATCAATTTTTTGCCTCTCATTTTTTTATCCTTTGCAGTCAGTTATCGAATAATAATCAATACAAAAGTTAATTGCTATGATGGAGTGAAGGATTACGTAATTTGAATTATTTCTGCCGTCTGAAATAAAAAGAGAGTTATGGGGAATTGAAGATTTTCTCTTGCGCAATTTCTAACCTTTATGAGCTGGATAATCTATCTACGAACTTGACCGAGATTTTCACTCTCCTTACTCCATAATTAAATATAATCGAAATTAATTTGCTTATTTTTTGCCTATATTCTTACAACAGCAAAGTGCAGTGCATTACATTTTTAGAATAATGGTAGCTTTTGTCCGAAAAAAAATGCACAGGAATTTTGCCGAATTCATGCCAAATGCACCACAGCCTTAGGCACTATTCTTCTTTTAAGCAGTCGACCAGAAACTTTGGAGACGAAATCGGATATTGATTTTTGGTTTATCGGATATTGATAAACCAAAGAATGTTAAAGTAGTACAATAGAAAGACTGAAAAATGTTAGAAAATATTCTTCAGGAAGTATTGACATAAATTTCATACGGTTATCCCAAAGATTTTGGGATAACCCTTATATTTTTGACTACATCTGATGACGAGGACGTCTCTTGAGTTTACACTCTCTTTATAAACTTGTGCATGATACAGACCTACTTGCATGGCTATTCTTTGGTGGAATCTGGTTTCGAACCTCGTGATTTTCGCCCCCCCCCCTGGAGACAGGACTTTATTGCCAGGCAGCCTTTTACGTAATTATAGGATAATAAATATATTTTGTGCTTAACTTCGTTGTGGAGTAAAATGGATTGATTATACATTTCATATATCTTCTCTCTAATAAGCGGTACTCAAATCTGCTGCAGATAAACAATTTTCATGATTATCTGAATCATGAAAATGCATGTTTCAGACAAACATGTGTTTTCATGTTTATCTGAAATACATGTTTTGGATAAACATGACGACATTTCATTTATGCAGGCCGTTGCATTTTATTTTTAGTGTTATGGTATAGATAAACATTACACAGACAAATATTTTAAAAATCAGCCTTTTAATGTATTTAGTCTAAAATTAATCATAATAATGTCTTATTTAGAAGCAATAAAAAATTATGTTAAGACGCCCTCGGAGTGTTGTAATTCAGTCATACGTCGAAGATGTCACTTGAGTTGGCATCCCTTTCTCCAAGCTTCCACGCCACACCAACGAAAGAACATTTGGCCCACATCACCTGCTCTAGGTCTATATTGTCGCGTAGAACTATAGCATAGAACTCAATGACACACACAAGAGGTAGAGCTAAACCAATTTATTAACTGAACTCTGAACTCAGAACACAGTGAATGACAGATCTTCTGCTTTTATACAAGCAGAGAAAGTTTCAGAATACTCTTCTGGAGACAGTAAGAAAAGTCCAGAACACTTGTCTGGTAAACTAAAGAAATGTCCAGAACACTTGTCTGGTAAACTAAAGAAATGTCCAGTATCTTCTGGAACATGAAATAAAGGAAAACATAAAATCAAGGAATTAAGTATTTACATATACTATTAATCGCATTGTCTCTAGCGGGATTCGAACCCAGGTCTCTTGATCATGAGACCAGTGCCATGACCATTCGGCCATGGAGATTCGAGTGTCTTTCTTCAATGCGGCAATATACATACTTAATTTTAGTGGAATCCGGTTTTCAGCCTGAAGCCTTCCAGTTCTGAAGCCGAGACATCTATTTCTAGAAACCACGTCGTCAGTCTAAAATTAGATCAAGGTCTTTTGGTGTCGAGATCTTGTATGTATACAAATTCATTTGTCTAGCATGTTATGTTTCTGATTTATTGCGATCATATAGATAGCACAGATAGAAGACACAGAGTCAATCAGCTCTTTGATCGACGTGATTCAAAATTGAATAGAAATATCTAATATCGACATAAAATCGCATAGAAAATTTCGTGCACTGGTTCTGGTTTCGTGCACAAAATCTGGTTCCGTTTTTTTTTTTTTTGTTTGTTTGTTTTTAAGTAAACATACGTAAGTCCAAAATTTTTCTTCTTTTCAATTTATTTTCTTTCTGATTCGAAGAGATTTGTGGTGGTAACATTATAAGCCAGTTAACAACTTCCGGAGAAGAGTGTACACTTTTGTCTAGTGGCTTTGTTACTCGGCTACGAACCCTAACGTTGCGAGTTCGAACCTCAACCTGCACAGATTTAAAACGTCGAAATTTGCCAAAATCTCGAAGAAAGAATTTTCTGATTAATGCGACACTTTCTTTTGATGTATCGGTAACCTTTGAGAAAGTAAAAATCAACAATCTGTGACCTACATCTTTACACATATTTAGTTTCCATACTCGTGAAAATTTCACTGATGTAATCAATTCACCGATAGAATCAGCAACTATTGTTAGTAACTTGGATGCACCTACAGCATTTAAACGATAACTATAATTGCTACTGTTAACCAGCATGAATGGTCTTCTCGAAAATGTCTCGCTTACTCTTTATTAAACTCACCGGGCCGCAGAACGCATTGAATAGCACTGGCATCCAATAGTTACGAAATATTAATTTTTTGGCGCGAACTCCACATTTTTATTGAATCTATCAAGTCATCCTTGGCGAAGTTTTTTGGCGATTAATCTCTCGTATGTGGTTAATAGTATCCGAAAATCAAATTTATGTCTCAGACACGATTTTCTTGATCGAATGAAGCAAACATTTGACTCAAAACTTCACTTATAGTGACAAGATTCGAATCTGATGTCTTTAAATCATTGCGTTTTTAAATGTTTCTGAAAGTTACAGACCGGCAGATAATCAATCCTTTTTTGGATCTAGCTCAAAATTGAATAGAAATCCACAAAATAGATATTAAATCTGTGTACTGAATTTCATCTGTCTAGTTCTCGTCGTTTTGTAGTTATTATGTTAATTTTTATTCGGACAGACGGACTACTTCTAAACAGATTTTACTCAAAATGTGATAGAAATCTGCACAATTGGGGCAAATACCGTATACCAAATTTCATCTTCTTGCTGAAAGCGTTTTAGAATTATCTTTGTCACAGAGAGACAGACGGACGGATGTACATTTTCCAAACATGTGTTTTTCGAATTCAAAGAGGTTTTAAAAAGAGAAGATTCGTCAAAGTCTCGAGTTCGAATTTTTTGACGATTACTCATTTTTTCTATACTACGTAAAAGAAAAATTATTAGTGGCAAAATTTTTTTTATAGTAAATGTTATAGATTATAATGTTATAAATCATAATATTAAGATCCTCATTCTGTTGTACAATAGGAATAATAATGGAATTAATAACTAATCTATAAAGATACCTGAGCTGAGAAACAATTCTATTTTCCGATTCGAGGTGGTAAAAATTGAGGAATCATAATTTGAAAAACAAGTTCATTATTAATACACTATCTTTTTGTATGCAGTTTGTACAGAGGTGGATTTAGGTATTTTCAAATTTCCACATATTTTTAGCTTAGTCAATATGCTAAAGATTTATTTTAGCTATTTTTTTATTTCATTGCTTTGTGAAATAGTATACATTTATTTTTAATTGATATATCCTAAATAAGTAAAATTCTTTAAAATTTAACTATAATTATTAGTTAATGATTTCCTAATTTACAAATATAAGCATCTAATTTTAATTGAAGATTATAAAGAAACAATACATTTCATAGAAATATAATATTAAAAATTATAGTTTTACAGAATTTATCAAGTGGAATTTGAAATAACAAGTTTATAAATAATTTACATTCCAATATAATATTTAAATTTTTTTATTTCATAACAAAAAAAGTTAATTATTCCAATGCATTACTAATATATATAACTTTTAATTTCAATTTAATTAATTTCCAAGATTTTATCTTAATTTAGCTCATAGTAACTTCATTCTAAAATATTCTCTTATTTCGTGATCCAATTCCACTTTCTCGACTTAATTAATTCAAGAGAAGCTTCATAAAATTGCTTAATCAGCTAAACGCCGATACTTTCACACTCTCGGCGTGAAGAGGTAAAAAATGTCCAGTAAGCACATTCTTTCTTAAAAGATCCCTGTGTTTCCCATACATGTGATTGACATGCGTCAGAAATCCTTGTCAGAATCTTATAAATATATTAGCACTGTGAAAAAATATTTTCCCTATCAAAATCTCAGGTTATACATATAAGATCAGGGATAAAATGTCCAAGAGCTTTTTCCTCATTCCTTTTCTGTGTCGTTCTGTGTGCTCATCGCTTGTACATATGCTTGCTTCTTCAAAATGAAATAAAACGACATCACGAAATCAAAAGTCTCTTCACTGTCTTTAAACTGCATCATGCTTCACAACAAATAATGTTATATATATGTGGGAAGCGCTGACAAATCCCGTATCCTGTATGGCGCCATGCTGGCCATGTTGCGTCACGTCATTAATCACGTGATGCTTTCCCGCCATTATTGGCAGACGAGAGTTGGGCAGTGAGACTGCAAGACGTGCAGCTCACGCTCATGTACCTTTTATGTTCTATGTAGTAATGTTTTGTACTTTAATCTTAATAAATATATTTCAAATATTAATGCTGGTCGTTGCCTTTTCCCACATTTTTGGGGGCTCGGCCTTTCTCGTGAATGCCCCTAGCAAATCCCGCCAAATTGTTGAAAAGCTGTGGACGTTAGTACAATTTAAGACGTTAAATTGATGCTAAGAATTTTGATAAGAGTGGATTTTTGCCGTGGATATTTTAATGGACGTTAGTGCACGTTTTGGATGGATATGATTCAAGTGGAAACGTTAAAGGTTCAAGTACTTCGTGTTCTTGTGCAACTGTGCTGACATATACTGGCTGCTTTAAAAAAAAAAGGAACTTTTAAGAGTGAATAATTCGACTGCTCCCAACCAGGTAGGCGCAATTTTTTCCCAAGTTTGTAATTTATAGTACATTTTTCATTCTCCCTTTATTTAATTCTCCCTTTAAATTTTAATCCCGAGTGAATGTGCATTAGTTCTGTTTTAATTCATTACAATGTCTTTAAAACTAGGCGATATTGAATTAATCGCTAACTCCCTTAAATATGCAAAAACTAATTCCGTAAAATTGCTTAACTCTGTGTTAGGTTACAGTAATTTTGACCATTCTTCTCGAAAAAGAATGAGAAATTTTGAAAGATTTGAAAATTTAGATGTAGAAAAACAAGAATAAACAAGAATTGCTGAAGATTTTTTCTTTATCTGATTTTATCTCCGTTTCTAATTTATTACACTTAGAAGTAACTGAGACCGACAAAGATGCTATGTGTGAAAATATTTTTAAAGCCCTAACAAATTTAAATGAATTTCAGAACTCGCTAGATATTAGTTTTTTATCGGAAACAGAAGAAAAACCTTTGTCTCCTCAAAAGGTTTCTCAAACCGAAACTTCATCTATTAATAACAGCTCTATGAGTAATACGGGTAATAATTCTTCCTTCCCCATCCCCGTAACTTCAGACGAAACATTAATAAATAACAGTCAGGCATTAATTACTGGCGCCAAAAGGGAATCACTCGAAAATGATCCCTCGAATAACCAAACGATGAATGAAATAAACCTTCAGTTTTGTTTTTTATTACGCGATCTCTGTAGTAGTTGTAGAAACTTCACAGGAAATGATTCCTATACGATTAAAAGTTTTTTTTATGATGTTGAAGAGAATTTTTCTCTTTTTCCTTCTTTAAGCGAACAACAAAAATTAATCTTTGTAAAGAGATTAGTTTCCGGCGCAGCTAAATCTTTTTTATTCTCTCAAAGAAATCTAAATTCCTATCATGCTTTTAAAAGTGCATTCATTAATGAATTTTCCGATAAAGTAACTTCGATTGAAATACATAAACAACTAGAAAGACGTAAAATGCGCTCGAATGAAACTTTTATGCAATATTTTATTGCCATGCGTGAAATTGCGAATCAGTCTGAAACCCTTATTGATGAATGTTCTGTTATTCAATACACAATAAATGGGATACAGGGTTCCCCTTCTGATAAAATTATTCTTTATGGTGCAAAATGTTATTCTGAGTTTAAAGAAAAATTACGAATTTTCGAAACTATCGTAAGTGCAATGAACGCAAATAATTCAAAGATGTCGTATTCTAGATATGCTAATGACGGCCAAAGACGTGATACAATACATAAAATCCCTGTCCAACAAAGAGAATCAAAATTGAATCTTAGTAATCCGACTAACAGTAAGACGCGTTGTTTTAACTGTAACGATTTTGGACATATCGCAAAGTCTTGCCCTAATCGTAATCGTGGTCCTAAATGTCTTTCTTGTAATTTTTTCGGACATAAATCTTCCGATTGTCATCGTACTACTCGGAATGACAGTTCTACCCCACGGGATAATGTCAACAATTTACATTTATTGCATTCTCCGTCGAATATGCATAAAGAGGTTGTTATTCTTAATAATACACTTTCCGGATTAGTCGATACTGGTAGTTTTTCGACACTTCTCAAACATTCTGCATGGATTAAACTAGGATCGCCGCCGTTGACGAATAACAAGATGACACTAACTGGATTCGGTTTTTCCCAAACTAAAATAATAGGTTCCTTTGAATCTGAAATTATTATTGACAAACAAAGTTTTCCTGTTTTTATTTCTGTGGTACCTAATAATTGTACTACTTATGACCTAATAATAGGTTGCGACGTAATAAATCAGGCAAATTTGACAATTAAACCTGACGGTGTTGTATTTTCCAAAATTTCTAAATCTGATGATCCTGTTGAAACTGACAGTTTTATAATGGCTATTTCTGCCGAAATTCCCACGTTTGATATAGGTCCGAATATTTCTAAACAAACTCGCAATGAGGTTGAACAGATTTTGTTAGCCTATAAGCCTAACAAAACTAAAACCGCGAACATCGCACTTGATATAACGCTTACTGACGATGAGCCAATTTTCCACACTCCTCGACGTTTACCCTTTGCCGAACGTGATATAGTAAATGCGCAGATAGACGAGTGGTTAAAAAATGGAATTATAGAACCATGTTCTTCACCCTATGCTAGTCAAGTTGTCGTAGTTCGTAAGAAAGATGGAAAACATAGAGTCTGTATAGATTATAGAAAATTAAATCGTAAATTAGTTAAAGACCATTATCCACTACCATTAATTGATGACATTTTAGATCGTCTTCAAAATGCTAAAATTTTCAGTACTCTCGATTTGCGTAACGGATTTTTTCATGTGCCGGTAAAAGAAAAAAGTCGTTGTTACACCAGTTTCGTCACAAATACAGGTCAATTTCAATTCCGTTATATGCCATTCGGTTTAAGTTCATGTCCTCCTGTCTTTATGCGATACTTAAATGCCGTTTTTCGTGATCTTATTGCAAAAGGCATTGTCCTCCCGTATATGGATGACATCGCCATTCCCGCAAATAATGAATCTGAGGCTCTCGAACGCCTTAACACTGTTCTAAAAGTAGCTCGCGATTATGGACTAGATATAAACTTTAAAAAATGTCAATTTTTGCATAGTCAGATTGAATTTTTGGGTCACGTAGTAGAACACGGCAAATTGCTCCCTTCACCCTCCAAAACTAAAGCCGTTCTTAATTATCCTGAGTTAAAAAATGCAAAAGACGTACAACGTTTTCTAGGTCTTACGGGATACTTTAGAAAATTTATTCCCTCATACTCTACTATAGCAAAACCACTTAGTGATCTTCTTCGTAAGGACAGCCCCTTTCTATTTCAAGCTCAGCAAAAAACTGCGTTTTTACGCTTAAAACAGTTACTTTCTGATAAACCCGTTTTAACTATTTTTAATCAAGGCAGTCCCATTGAAATTCATACAGACGCGTCAATTGATGGCTTGGGGGCAGTCCTACTACAAAAATCCAAAGATGATAACAAATTCCATCCAGTGTATTATATGTCCAAGAAAACGTCTGACAGCGAAAGAAAATACACCAGCTATGAACTGGAGGTACTCGCCATTGTAGAAGCTCTTAAAAAATTCCGAATTTACATCCTCGGATCACACTTTAAAATTATCACTGACTGTAATGCATTCGTCAAAACGTTAAATAAAAAAGAAATGAATTCCCGCATTTCGCGATGGGCATTATACCTTCAGGATTTTGACTACGAAATAGAGCATCGAACCGGTTCAAAGATGACTCATGTCGACGCTCTTAGCCGAAGCCCATGCTGCATGATCATTCAAGACTGTGTCAATCTTCAAATTTTCAAAGCTCAACAGACAGATGAGCATATTACAGCTATAAAAGCATTACTTCAAAATGCACCTTACGAGAACTACATAGTCAAAAACAACATTTTATATAAGAACTTAGACGGAATCGATTTATTTGTCGTACCAGATGATATGCAGGCTAACATTATTAAATCCTGTCATGAACGAGGCCATTTTGCAGTAAAACGCACGCAGGAAATGTTAAACAAAGAATTCTATATTCCGAACTTGAAAGAGAAAATTGAACGATGCATACGCAACTGTGTAACATGCATTCTAAATAACAGAGAACGGGGCAAATTAGATGGCACTTTGCATCCACTTGACAAAGACGATACTCCCTTTCATACATATCATATTGATCATTTGGGTCCTCTTCCCAGCACTTCTAAGAAATATAAGCATATTCTGGCCATCATCGATTCCTTTACGAAGTTTGTGTGGCTTTACCCGACCAAGTCCACCGACACCGCTGAAGTTCTCAATAAGCTCGAATGCCAAAGATCAGTTTTCGGTAATCCTTCAAGGATTGTTACGGACAGAGGTACCGCTTTCACATCTACGTCATTCAAAGAATATTGTGAACATCAGCATATCACCCACATTGCTATTACAGCTGGACTTCCTAGATCAAACGGTCAGGTAGAAAGACTTAATTCTACTATCATATCTGTACTCTCCAAGCTATCCATAGAAAACCCTGAGAAATGGTATAGCCATGTTGCTTCCGTTCAGCAAATTATTAATTCTACATTTCAACGAAGTATCAATTCTACTCCATTCGAAATTCTGTTTGGAACTAAAATGAAATCTGAGCATGATATAAAAATCCTCGAAATCGTCAACGAAGAGATCCAGTCTGCATTTCTCCAACAGCGTGATGAGCTCTGTAAAGATGCAAAACAACAAATCCTCAAAATCCAAGAAGAAAATCGCCGTACCTACAATCTGCGTAGGAAACATGCTCAAAAATTTCAATTGAATGATCTCGTCGCAATCAAGCGCACTCAATTTGGCCCTGGTCTGAAATTGAAACAAAAATTTCCTGGACCATATAAAGTGATCAAAATTAAAGCAAACGACACATACGATGTTGAAAAGTGTGATTTCTTCGATGGACCATCAAAAACTTCAACTTGTGCAGAATATATGAAACCATGGTCCAGCAATATAGAACATATCACTTGAATTGTGTTTCAAAAGAAAACACTGAACACTACTTAAAGAGAAAGAGAACTATTTTCCTTCTTTTTGTGTGTGTATATTTGGACGATATAGACTTTGAATTTTTTTTCTCTGTTTATTTTGTGTTTTTATATTTTTATATGTTCAACACTAATATTATTTTTATTTTTAGTTAGTTATTCGGTATTTCCAGTGCACGCTATTGTATTGCTATATACTTATGCTGTCACGGATGGTATGACTATTTTATTTGTTTTATCTTGTGAATATTTCAATTTTACATATTATTATTTTCCTGTATTTGCTGTTTGTTTTATATATTTACTGCATTGTACTGTATACCATAAGGCGAGGTCGCCTATCCTGTCATGATGGCCGATGTGGGAAGCGCTGACAGATCCCGTATCCTGTATGGCGCCATGCTGGCCATGTTGCGTCACGTCATTAATCACGTGATGCTTTCCCGCCATTATTGGCAGACGAGAGTTGGGCAGTGAGACTGCAAGACGTGCAGCTCACGCTCATGTACCTTTTATGTTCTATGTAGTAATGTTTTGTCCTTTGTACTTTAATCTTAGTAAATATATTTCAAATATTAATGCTGGTCGTTGCCTTTTCCCACATATATATATATAATTACACACATACTGTAATCTTATTATTGTATCATGCAAAAAATCTATACTTTTTACAAATTTATTTCACACTAGGTGAATATTTTTCAATCGATCTATCTCCGACCCCTTATTATGTAGCAGCCCTGGCCATTTTTGAATACCTGAATTTGCTCGAGATAATAAAAAAAAATTAGTCTTGAGGTACACCCCTTCACATATTTAATTCCCAGGGATACAAATCAATTGTACATCCATTTTTGGGTGGTACTTTCTCTAATAAAATTAATTTATCGATAAGATTAGTAAATATTATTAAACAACTTGTTTGCACTTTTATTATCCATATGGTAAATACTAATAGTTAATTTTAAGATAATTAATGCCAATATTATTTCTAAATAAATTCTATAGTTTCGGCATAGCATTAGGATCCTCGTTTTATTGTGCAACAAGAATGGCATCGAAAAAACAATCGACATTTAATATAATAAACATATTCTAGCTTTATATAACAACCGAATTTATTTTTTTCCGTCCAAGAAATTAAGTATGTTTCTTTCCTTTTCTATATGATTGATCATATGGTCACTCAATGTACAATTCCACTGTTCTATTATTTTTCGAATATTGCATCGAAAGATCTGCCTTGAATTGTTGTCCCAAATACAATTTTTGTGCTTTTCTATTTCAACGTAGATCTTATAAAAACTCATTTAAAACACAATCTCAAAAATAAAAAAAAAATTACCCAATACAAAATTACTATCGTCTAAAGAATGTAAAAAAAAAATGATCAAAATTAACTATAAATACTTATCTTTGAATTTAAAAACAGGAGATATTAGAGACCCAGATGGATTAGAAATAACAATTCTAGCATACATACCAGAGCCTCTCCGAAATCCAATCCATTCTTTTCAAATACCAATGCCAATATTTTTTCTTCAAATTTCGATTATTCGAGCCTAAAAATAATTACTGTAATTTGGCAACAGCAGGAAAAAGCAGTTTGCACCGCTGTTTTCAGCTGTCTACTTTACCGTATGCCTTTCTTCAACCACTATGCTACAAGATTTTCCAAAATGGCGATTTCTTCCGGTGATGTTAAATTCAGATATTAACTCTTCGACACTAACTAAGCTGACTGAAGTTATTGACTGACTATCGATGAATGACAAGGAATTCGAAATCCTTGAGAAGAAGCGCGAACAATACGCAATTAAATTCAAGGATGTTTCCAAATTCACAGAATTTAGAAACGCAGGACGGTAATTGAAGAAATCGGGAACAATTCAATTCTTTCGAAATATTTCAGAATTTGAATCGAAGCATCGGGATTATTATTTTCGAATCATTCTGTGCGGAAATCAGAAATTAACACGCGTGCATCATTTTTTCTTTAGTTTATTTTTCTATTTCATTGAAATTCTTCGTCTATACGAAATTATTGATTCTTTGCAATTTGAAGTCTCAGGTCAGACGCCGTTCCAGACGGTTCATAATTCATTGATTTCAATAGTAAAAAAGGAGAAAAATCCCAGAATTGTAAAAAGATGCACGTTAATTTTTTAGGAAATATCAGATTACATCCGTTTTCTGAAAAGTAAAAGATTACCTTTCATATAACTTTCTATTTTCAAATATTTTAAACATGGGCAATAAAAATAAGAAATTTTCGTCGACCTGAAATCATAAGAGTGGCGCTCAAATCAAAGCATTGCATCGTCTAATAAATTCCAACTTCACAAATGTTTTTTCTTCATTCTTTTACTGTACACTATCTATTAGGGGCGGCAGTGGCCTCATCTCGGCTTCGGAACAGGAGGGCTTTAGTATCGAGACCCGATTCCACTATTGAACCGTCTTATAAGTGGGCCTCGCGCACGCTAAATCCGTCGGGGCAAATGCTCCCCCACTGATGGGGTGTGGAAGCTTGGTGGAAGGGCTACCAACTTAAGCGTCGTCCTCGTCATCAGACCGCGGCTCAAAATTACAAGGCCGTCCCAAAATAGTCCTAGTGTTGCTTAAAAACGGGATTTTAATATAATTCAATTGCTCTATACATTAGATTAAAATCTAACCTAACTGCTAGTAGATTTTCAATTTAAAAAATTGAATTATGGTCATTCTAAATTTATTAAAAATGCTCAATTACACGGAGTATCATACTGTTAGCAATGTCTCAATTCTGATTGCTACAGATTAACTAACGATTGTAACAGAAAATCTCATGCACACTGTCATAGTTCTTCCGAAAAAAAGAAAAGAAATTTATATCTTGCAATAAAATTTTAGATATAGATGTATAATAACATTAGAAGTTTTTTTAATTTTTTTTTTTTTTTTTTTTTTTTTTTTGCATTGGGATTGTTCCTATCTATAATGTTTTCGAACTCTCAAGTCAAAACTTGTCACTAAAATCAAAAAGAAACAAATACAGGCAAACTTCGTTTAACTGAAATCTCTTATAATGACCGATTCGCATAAGGAGCAAAACAAAACACAAAAAAGTGATTCGCGCAATGAGCAAAACAAAATACAAAAACATGACTCGCGCAACGAACGATGTTTCGCCGAACGAGTGCGAGGAGTCATCGCGACGTCACATACTGGATTGTATCATACTGTGCTGAATGCTTGTTTGAAGAGGGTCCTTATATTTATTTATACGGTAAAAGTTTTGCCCGGGTAGCATTGTTGAACGGTACTCCGAGGAGCTTGAGTAAGGGCTTGTGCAGTCTTAATCGACGGGAAATCGTTTCTGAGCTAATGAAAGAACATAGTCTTAACTACCGAAGAATTTATGGAGCTGCATTCTGTGTCACAGCAAAAAGCTACGGAGGAGATTTGATCAAAAGAGAGTCTATTATTTCTATAATAGACACAACAGAGAAAAAAAACCTACCGGTGAAATGACGGAGGTGTTAAAAGCAAGGGAATTGATTGCATTGTATTTTGAGAAAAATTACCCTCATATGGCATTAGCTATGAGCTCTACAAATTCATTTAACGATAATGCTGCGTCTCATTTTTGAAACGCAGTCAAAAATAAATATTTTTAGACAATTTTCTTCTAAAAAAAACGTGCATTATAAATCATAGACTACATTATTATACATTTGTTTTGTTTGATTTTTTTTTCGGAATGGAACGCATTATCTTACTTAGAATGGATTCTCTTATTTAAAATTGTTTGTTTTATTAGCAAAAATTGTTAAAAGTTCAATCAAGTTGTTTGTATTCGCGAAAAACTGGGTATTTCCGAACTTTTTCCAATTCTTGGCACCCTTTTTCAATTCAGACTTTTCAGAGTAAAAGTCCACTAAAGCTTTTTTTTTTTTTTTTTTGAAAATTGTTTATAATTTTTCTATAGGCTAAATAAAAAATAATCGGATCTGAAGTCACATAAAAATTTATTGAACAAATTTTGATATACATGATAATTATCAAGATGTAATTTTGCTTGAAGCCTACGAATCTGATATAATTTTCATAATTATATTTATGTTCCTATATCTCGAAGCCTCAAAGACAATAAAAAATGCAACAAAAATTCAATTGATGCAATAAAAAATATCCTTCAGCTTATTGAATAACATTACTTCTAAATATTTTTCCGCGTGCAAAAAGTTAAAAAAAAATTCTTTCAATTAGGTAAATTCACATTATTTTATTTCTGTGATGTCTTGTCTTTTATTTCCATCAAAAAGCACACTGGATTTCAAAATTGTTACGGCGTGCTGGATCTGTATGCAAAGTAGGAAAATGAACTAACCCAATTTGCTTAGTTTTTATGAAAATTTATTTAAATTATTGTGAATCGATACACAATTTCCACTAAACTGAGCTTGACATCCTATTTTATAAATTTTGAAGGCGGAGCATTTTACAAATGCTGCTGCCTTGCATATGATAATTAATTCTCTTGAATCACGTTTATTTACGAAGAAAAAACTTGTTTCATTCCTTTATGACATTTAGCTCATCTAAGCGAAAATTGTGAAGAAACCCACTCTATCTCTCAACGCTTTATTTATAGTATTGTTATAATATTAGCCTTTGCGTTCGGAAGAGTCATTAGATGCATGAAATATAACACTAAGTTCCGAAGTAGACACTATCAGCATATATAATTTTCCACTGCCGTCTGTAACATTGGGCTTAGTTAAAACTATTCTCCTTTTATTTGATCTGCGTCATTACTGGAAGAGCAAATCTTAATTTCTGTTTTGACGTCCAGAGAATCAGCCAGATTTTATTGCGTAAATTGACCGTTATCTATGCGCAAATAAAACTAAGCATAATGAAAATTAGTTTCAACGTTATAAACCTTTCATTCTATTTATATTTTTCTGTTCGATTGTACAATAAGTCATTGAGCTGAGGTCTGCAATTTTTATTATATTATATTTCTGCTGATTCATTATATTCTCATTTTAAGATCAGTTAGAAATTATTGCTAATATTTTTTTCAACATTTAAAAAAATGGTATTTGGCACTGTATCTTTTTTTGTTAGTGGATCACTATTTGTTTCAATTCGATTTTAGTTATTAGTTTCGATTTGAGTGTATATGTGCATTATGTATCTAAAAAGATTCCATGCCAAGACAAACAAAGACCAGCGTAAGTGAGAGAATTACAAGATGGGAAGTGAGACAGAAATTTAATCAAATGTGAGATGTTGTTAAAAGAATAACAGCCCGTCTAGACAAATACATCTTCCACTATAAAAGGATTTTTTAATCGTAGGTGACGATCAGAAATAGAATTGCTTAGTCTTTGTATAGAAGGAAAAAAAAAATAAAAGATTATCCATCTTTTTTTTTTTTTTTTTTTTTTTTTTTTTTTTTTTTATGAAACGCAGAGCTTATGTTTACGAATGAGGTGAGAGATTAAAAAAAAATAGTTTAAAACGGCATTCACTTTTTTTATATGGAAGGCATACCTGGGAGACCAAGTTTTACTCGGAAGTTTTTAAAAAATTTTGCTTTGTTTTGAGAAAATATCGATATTTTCTTGAGATGAGCGTTGGCTGCGTAAATTGAAATTAAATGTTTTTCTCAATGGTTTCCTAGGCATTATAAAGCCCACAAGTTGGCTATAAATACACATTATAAGTAAACCGAATGAATTTCTTGCTCTCTCTTTCTATATATATATACAAGGATTGCTCCTTTAAAATTATAAGCTAACATATCCGAAAATGAAATTAAAAAGTTGCTAGATCGTTAGCTTAAATGAGGTTGTCGACATTGGGCGGTAGTTAAAATGCCTGCCTAAGAATTTAATTAAATTTAATGCCTGCTATTAAATTTTTAAAGGAGCGAATAAAACTAATTTATTACGTGTATGATTGCTCCCTGAACACACAGGTTCACTTTATTATGGCTTTGAGAAGGAAATAATAAAATTGTATTGTATTACTTGATTTTTCCAAAGAACTATCATTCGACATCTTGCAATTTTAGTTTTTCATTTATTTAGCTCATTTTCATTATTTAGCATTTTTATTTTAAAAGGATGCACATTTTAGATAGACGCTAAATAAGAGATTTCGAATTGCAACACGAAAGAAAACACTCATTGGTAAATATTCAATCTTCACGATTTAGAGCAATTAAGCTATACTGGCTTTTGCGCCATAAAAAAAATCACTTCATCTTCACGATGCTTTTCTTCCCGTCAAAAATGGTATCATCTGCAGTAGAGAATTTCAGTATGATTTTTACTTTATGGTAAACCCCTGGGGGGCACCTCGAATTGAGGATGAGATGCTTCCGGCATGGTGGTTGGATATCGCTACCCTGGAGGGTACACTAATAGGTGGGGAATCTGACTCCTCCCATCGACGACGGGACGTACTTCCTTCGGGGAGGGTCGTACCGTGGCCGGTGACGGCCCTTAGGACTCAACCACAGTTCCCACCAATGATGCTGTTGAGGTGGCCCGGTCATTCAGTTTTTATGGTTTAAACACATGTGCCTTCGTGGCGGATCGGAGAGTTAGATGGCTGACTTTACTTTATGGTACATGTAATATAGAAAAATGATACTTGCCGTTAAAAAACTCGAACTCGAGATTTTGACGAATCCCCACATTTTAGACCTAAGTTCGAAAAATACTTCTTTGGAAAATGTCCGTCAGTCTGTCTGTGACAAAGATAACTCAAAAACACTTTGATCTAGTCGGTAGAAATTTGGTATACGGTCTTTAAATCAAATTTTCTGGTTTCTATCAAATTTTGAGAAAACTCATTTGAGAAGAAGTCTGCCTGACTGGCTGTTCGAATATAAATCAACAAGATAACTATAAAATGAAGAGAGCTAGATAGATAAAATTTGGGTCCCAGATTTAGCATCTATAGTGTAGATACCTTTCAAATATTAAGCTGAATCCAACAAGGTATTGACTGTGTTTTGGTCTCTATTTTCAGAAGCATGTTAACACTATGGTGAACAGCTACGCTAACCGAGCAATTGCTTTTGTATCCTGGTTATGTTACTGGACTTCGAACCACAAGGTCTCACTCATAATAACCCGCCACATTGGTGATCTCAGACGATGAACCTTCAACTTTCGTACAGCTGTTGTGGCGCTATCTACCCACAGCAAACCAAAGTCGTCAGATTCACTTGACGCAGCAACCCAAAAGTCGTCAGACTCACTTGACGCAGCAACAACAACCACTCACCCACACACGCTCGCCATAACGCTTGGTGCTACTCAAATGGGTACAGGCGCATTAGACTCAACAGTTAAATACATCAACACTCAACAGCCATATCGTTCATCTCACCTCCGACTCACTGGAGAGAGAGTCTCTGGTGAAAGCTTATAAGCCAGTTGACAGCTACTAACAATTGCTTTTGTATCCTGCTTATGTTAATGGACTGCGAACCACAAAATCCCAACTTCTATCCTCGCGCATTTCAATCCCCTAAACCACAATAATTCAAAAAACGCAGTGCTTTAAACATATCAAATTAGGGGATTCTGTGACTACAAGTGCAGTTTTGTGCCAAATCTTTGTTTCAATCCCTTGAGAAAAACATGTTTGAATCACAAATCCGATTTTCAGATTCTATTAACCGCATGCCAGGAATGAATCGCCAAGCTACTCGCCAAGGATGACACGATAGATTCAGTAAAAATGCCAAATTCATGCCAAAAGTTAATATTTCGTAACTACTGTACGCCAATCCCATGCAAGGCATTTTCTGGCATGACAAGTTCATTATAGAGTATGCAAGAAAGTTATTGGGGAGACAACTTTCACTTGTTAAGAAAGTTCCAATGCGTTTAAGATTTGGTTATCTGCAGTAAGACTAAAGTTTCTAAGGACGTGTAATGAATGGTAAGAAATAATGAAATAAGTAAAATATACTACTATTTAGGACATTAGAAATCAGCAGCATAAAAATTAGAAATCACTTTGACTGGGAATATAAAATTTCAACTCAAATTCGACAATGTCAGAGTAACTTATTTTCATGAAAACAACAAGTGTTAAAATAATGTATGCATTAAACGTACGCGCTTATAATAGATTCTTGATTTTGGGACTCGACTTTAGAAAACATCTGATACGTGAAAGGGTCTGATGCTTTTCAAATTCCCCACGGCTGGCTTCAGGAGCAGTAGGGGCCATTTGTATACAATATTTATTGGGATGAAGTGAGTGGACTATTTTTCTTGCGTAGGAATATCTGTGTGATTACGCTTCTGCTTCCTTCCGGCGCCAATTCCTCCCGCGAACTGCTTAACATGATGCTGTGTGCTTAATTGCCAATATCTGTGTTCTTTTCTTTTTGTTTTCTGTGTCTAATAAATGTGCTCTCTTCAAGAACCATGCTGAGATTTATTGAAAAGTAACAACAATATTAATTAGAAACACAGTTCCCTGGATAGAATTATAGGTCCCCCCCCTAAATTTTTAGAGGGAATTCAAACGCGGACGATCTCTTTCTTGAAAAAAAAAAAATTGTAGTCGGATTTTATTTTTTTTTAATTGCTTTATAATTCTTAAAAACGAGGCCAGCACTTTTTTTAAATTTTTAATGTTATCCGTCAGTTCAGAATTTTGACTTTTCTTATTAATATTGAGCAAATATGTAAATTTGAATTGGTGGGGAAAAAATATCTGAAAAATTAATCTAAATAGAATCCAATATTAGGCTATAAAAAAAGATTATTCATTTCTACCATATTTGTTTGGAACATTTTTTTAAAGATTCCAAGGACTTCGAATTAAAGAAAAAAAAAATTCATTAATTCTTAACAGTTTTAAGACTCTTGTAAAGATGCCCTCGCTATATGTCTTGCCAGCCCCAGTTCAGTTGAACCACCTGCTAGAGCAAACTGCACTCTGATGAGGAGTAATCAATCAATCAGCTAAAGGCTTCGGACTATGATATCCATCAAGATGAAATGTTTTCTTTTAATGTGGTATGAAAGTTTGGAAAAAGCTGTCATGTTGTTCTCAGATATTCTGCTGCTTCAAAATCCCCCCCCCCCTTTAAATGTGTTCATTTTAGAACGCTTTCAAAAATAAGACGTTATGCACCAAAAGAAGTCATTTTTTTTAACGAAATAGGATGTTAATAAAAATAAGATAATTCACTAAAAACAAATAAATTACTGCAAGGGAAGAAGCTGTATTAGTATATAATACAAATTCAACCAAATTCATATTAGGCTGGATATTATTAAAGTACTATTTTAGGACTTCTTAAATTGTAAGCAATGACCTCAAAAGAGGTTGCCTCACCGAGCAGTTTCTGTGTCGCCGAAGTTTTATTAGTAGATGCTTGCTTTTCTTAGAATTTTCGCTCTTAGACAATAAAAATAATTGGGAAAAAAATCTCTATTCTAGAATTTTGCCAGCAATTACTCAGCGTTAATTGCAGTTTTGTTTTAAGGATGTGTTTTTCCCACGTAAGTATTGGCACATAACTAGAGGTGAGAAATGTTTATCAAATTGGGTCACGAATTTTCCATCGCCTGGAAAATTTCAATGACACAGAATTATAAAATGCCATAAGTTTCATAGTATTTCCAAAATGTGTTTCGTGTAAGAATGAGAAGAAAAGAATTTCAGATATAATGGCATATGATTCTGGAAAGATTTTTAAATATGTATAAAATACTGTTTTATTGTTTTCGCTTTGTACAATATTTTACATACAATGGCATATATTTAAATAATAATACTATTTTCAAACCTGCATGTCTCTCAGTTATCAATCGATATATATATATATATTCGATATAATATCAGAATATATATATATATATATATATATATATATATATATATATATATATATTGGTTTAAGTAGAATGAATGCAGGTTCGAAACAGTGAACAGACTTGGTATTTTTAATTTCGTTTTATTCTCTCTTTAATAGCCTTCTCGGGAAAGCAATTTATTTACAATCAGACGCAGCGCGGCACAAAAGCAGAAATATGAAAGAAGCGAAAAAAAAAAAAAAAAGGACGAAACAAATGATCACTAGTCTTATATAACATAGGATTTCCAGCCACGTGCAGATGAAAAATACATTTTTTGACCTCTGATAAGGGCAAAAGTATCACTTTCATTTGATACGTAGCACTGATGGCGCATTATTTTTACAAAGGGATTAATTAAACCGAAAGTGGAATTGGATCACGAAATAAGAGAATATTTTAGAACAAAGTTACGATGGGCTAAATTAAGATAAAGTTTTGGAAATTATTTTGGATTAAATTAAGAGTTTAAAATATCATTATATATATATAAATTTTTGCAAAGTTGCTGAAATAAGAAAAAAGTAAAATAAATTATTGTAAACATGCTAATTAAGTTTAAAATGTTTTGTAAAGTGAAATTAAATTCACCAAAAAGCGGGGTCTCATAAGCCTTAAAATATTCACTCTGTACAGTACAGTGCTTGCATATGTTTCTGGATGACACCCATCATTCATATGCACTTGTATCAAATTTGTAAAGAAAACAATTATTGAATACGATAGAATTGAATATTGAATAGAGAAAGTACTATAATCGTCAAAAATTTGCATGTGAATCCTAATAAATCTCAACGTTTCAGATCTTCCTGAATTCAAAAGATACATTTTTTTCTTTATATCTATCTGTTTTTCAGTGAACAAGATAATTCCAAAACGCTTTGAGCTTGACGGATGAAATTTGGTATATGGAATAATGGCCAAATTTGTAGATTTTTATCAGCTTATGAACGAAATCCATTCAAAGGAGGTCTATATGGCTGTTCGAGTACAAGTGAATTTGAAAACTACAAAACACAAAAAGCTAGGTAAGTAACATTTGATACGAATGTGTTTCTAAAATATAAATTTTTATCATATTTTGAATCATACCCTTCATACGGTTCACTGTCTGTCGGTCTGTACTTCCGGATGCATATAAGCGCAATAACTCATAAACATAATGATTTAAAACAATGAAATCCGTCATGTTATGACTATAATTCTAGTTTTGTGTCAAATTTTGGTGTCATTTCTTCCACAAAAAAAGCGACCAAAATACATTTTCACGCGACAGATTCAGTAAAAATGCTAGAATCGCGCGAAAGATCCAGATTTCGCCACTACTGTCACAACCCTACTGTTCGCCAATGTCATGCAAGGTACTCATGGCGTTTCTCAAGGTCCCTAATTTTATGCGGTGGAAATAGGATAAATTTTTTATTGGGTAGTAAGTGAGAAAGTTTTCGGATCATTCTCGCTGATTTAATGAATAATTAAAAAGAAAGTAAATTCTGATAAAGTATTGGGAACTTCTTTCACAACAAGAACCTTCCTACCTTGCTAAAAGGATACTACATAGTAAATCGTCAGAGTGCATAGATTTGTGTCAAAGACCGATATCTGGAAAATATTGATATTTTCCGGTCAGTGTCAGTATTCTGATACGTATTCATCAGTATTCTTCTTGCTATACGACATTCACAGGACGATAATGTCGACATTCTGAAATTTATGTCATCCACTGAAGCATATGTATCTTTTGGGACATGTATATGTATTTTCCTTAAACAAATCCACGATCGCGTATGCTTCTTTTGGGACACACTGTCCGTGCATCCCCTTAAACGAATCTCCGGTATCATATACGTTTTTTGGGATACCTGTATATGCATCCCTTTAAAGAAATCCACGGTAGCACCCGCGTCTTTTGAAACACATTGTGTGTGCCTTCCCTTAAACAAATCCATGGTAGCATATGCATGTTTTGGTACACATTGTCTGTGCAACACACTGTGTACATCCCTTTAAACAGCACACTGTGTATGTATCCCCTTAAACAAATCCACGTTGGCATACGCATCTTTTTGGAACACATTGTGTGTACCGTATGCGTGCGGCAACAAATGCGTATTTTGAAATTCACTGTATATGCATTCTCTTAAATAATTCCATTCTAACAAACCCGTCTTTTTGAATACACTATGTATGCTTTCTCTTAAACAAATCTGCAGTAGCATATGCATCTTTTAGAACTCACTGTGTATGTATACCTTTAAACAAATCCAAGATAGCATATGCGCCTTTTGGGACACATTGTATGTGCCTTCCCTTAAACAAATCCACAGTAGCATATGCGGTTTTGGATACATACATCATAAGAATTCTCTTAAATAATTCTACCGTAGCATATCCGTCATTTTTAATACACTATGTATGCATTCTATTGAACAAATCCCAGGCAGTATATGCATCTTTTGGAACACATTATATATGCACTCCTTTAAATAAATACACAATAAAATACGCAGTACTTTTTGGGCACACTGTATATGCGTTCCCTTAAAAAATCCACAATAGCATGCACTGCAAATCGTTTGGGACGCATTGCATATGCATTTTTTAAAACAAATACAGAATAAAATATGCATCTTTTGGTGTTCACTAAAAATGCCTTCCCTTAAACAGTGTCTCCCAAACACAGTAGCATATGCGTATTTTAGACACACTGTATATGTAATCTCTTAAACAAATTCCCAGTATTGTTTGTCTCTAGATCCCGAGACTAGAACTTTTCGACGATTGTATTTTGTTAAGGGGTGGTGCACTCAAAGATGAGCAGTTGTTATCCCTCTAATTCCGCGAATAATCTCAGTTCAGCGTATAATATAAATATTCCTCGATATAAATATTTCCTTTCGTCCCTTTTCCCACCCCTTTTTTTTGACGAAATAAACGCTTTTTTACGCATGCGCTTAAGTATTTCCGACTCTTTAAGCAATCCGAGTACTTTTTACGCATGCGGAGTATTTCCGAACCTGAACATGAAAAGTAGCATTTGCGTCTTTTGAGACGCATGGCATATACATTTCCTTAACAAATCCACAATAACATACGCGTCTTTTGGGACACACTATGTTTGCATTCCTTAAACTAATCCACTGTAGCATATTTTAGCATTCCCCGTTTC
This sequence comes from Argiope bruennichi, assembly GCF_947563725.1. NCBI lineage: Eukaryota > Metazoa > Arthropoda > Arachnida > Araneae > Araneidae > Argiope > Argiope bruennichi. The sequence goes on along the minus strand of NC_079154.1, from coordinate 21,811,032 downwards.
CCAGTACTGATAAGACATTTACAGCCAGCTGTGTCGACGCTGTTAAATACTAAACTCCTCGCGATAGCCAGATGGCGGATCTTTTCACCTGGGTGGTCTCGCATCTGTTCATTAGCGACTACAGTGAAAGACCACATGTGGAATTCCTCGTCCGAGAGGTATTGATAGTACCTTCAAAGAGAAAGGTGTGTCCAAACATCTGGATGCAAGATATTTCTCTTTGTGAAAGGACCTTCCCACGACCTACTGGCTAAACCCCGATTGGCCGAAAGAGAGCTCAAATGACCAATGTAAATTAAGAGGCGGAGATTGTCGCCGAAATTAAGTGAGGAGATTTTTTTTAAGGGAGAGAAGAAACGAATTTCAGGCGGACTGTTGGACTACGCCCACGAATTCGGAGTCCGAGAACCAACTGAATTTCAAGAAAGCCTTCGACTTCGACAGTTATATCTCCTACTACAGGTGTAAATAACTATTTATTTAACCAAGATTAGAACAAGTTGTTCTTTGTATATATAGGGCTGTAAAATAAAGAATTGTCTGGAAATTCTGCTTCGTTATTTGATCAGTCTAGATCAAGACATTGCAATATGTATGTTTTGGTACGCACTGTCTATGCATCTCCTTAAACAAATTCACGGTAGCATACGCGTCTTTTGGGACACACTGTTTTTGCATAATTTAAACAAATCCACGTTATCCGAGAAATCCGCTTTTTTTTTTGGGACATACTATATATGCATTCCCTTAAATAAATCCATGTTAGCATGTAGATGTTTTTGGAATGTATTTGCAATCCCTTACAATGTATTTGCAATCCCTTAAAAAAATCCATGGTAGCCTACGCGTCTTTTGAGACACATTGTATATGCGTTCCTTTAAAGAAATCCACAGAAGTATATGTGTTTTGGGACACACCGTATTTGTATTCTCTTCAACAAATCAACTCCCCTTTCACCTCCTCCAGAAGAAATCTCAAATTATAACAATGAAACCCTTCATTACCAAGCCTTCCCGTATTATTCCAAAAATCTACCCGAGGAATCGTTTGATATGACGTAAGGTTCCACCTAGACTGCTTTCCGAGCGAGATGTGTCGAGGTCATTCGAATGTGGGACTCTGGGTCACCAGACGTTCCGGTCCTGCTCCGCACCGCATTTTCTCTAACTACTCCGACGCTTCTATGGGAGCACGTGGTTAGCAGTGACTTTCCTTTGTCGCCTTGGGTAAACATGACTCATCACATGACTACCGCAGAGTCACAATGCTTTTCCCGCCTCGGTTGCAGCTTGGAATGGCGATCGGAGGTTGGCTGAGGTAACCTTTGCATCACTGGAGTGGCGATTTTCTTTGTTTTGACGTTTGCGACATGTCGTTCGAATTCGAAACAGTTTTATGGCACACTCACCGAAATGTAATCACAGAAAAAAATAATAATCATGGCGCAATTTAGGCTTTGTTGATATATTTGTAGTACATAAACATGGGCTATTTTGAAATTTTCATATTTTGGAGAAAATAGTAATGTCATTTTGTTTCTGTTGGTATATTAATTTTATGCAAACATAGACATTGGGAAATTTTGAATTTTTTCATATTAATAAAATTTTATTTTAAATAACTTTTTTTCTTCTTGTTTACATGTTGGTACCGAACTGGTTATTTGAAAGCAAAACATTCCTAGAAGGCCACAATTTCTTACTCATTATTGGAGGAATAGTGTAACGACCGGGAGACGGGGGTGTGGTAGATAACCCAACCCGCATACTAGGGCGGCACCATACGGAGAAAACCTTGATACACTTTTGGCATGTTTTAAAGAAAATCATCCAAGGGAATACCACGATGTCATCTGCTTATGTTAAACAATAAATAACGACTAGGGGCGAAAAATATATATTATGCTCCGGGAGCAATTTATCTTCGCTACACTACCGAATATCTATCAGTCTATCTGTAAATACAATTAAAAAAAGAACGGAAAGTGCTAAACGTTTTATACGCTATGCGATCTTTATATCAAAATCGTTTATGTCAAATATTAATCAAAGAAAAGTCTGTCTGCTCATTCGAGTGATTTAAACACAACGATTGAAAACATAATGAGCTAGATCGATGAAATTCACTATGTTGCTAAGCCACTGCATTGAAACCGTACTTAAATTATAAAATACTCCGCAAAAAAGACATGGATTACTGTAAAGAGTTTTATTAATGACTGAAATAAAGACAAAGGATATACTATAAAATTTGAATAATACCGATTTAGCAGCTCAACATTCCATTTGCTTGAACGGTAACATGTGAAGTGTGCATTTTTTCAAATGGCAAGTCCATTGAATTCTTGTAATTCGTCCCCATCGTGTTGATGGCATTAATTTCAGAATGTCAGCCAACACTAATGAACTGTATATTATCCGACAGAACGAAAATAATATATTTTCTCAAGAAATATAGAGCTTTTTATCTAGTTCACTGTACACGCAAACTAGGCTTAGTAATTGGCGAAATCAGTCCAGTTATTGAGACTTGGGGCTATACTAAGATTTTATTTTGCGATATCTCTGAAAAATAGATGCCACGGGGATAAGCGATTGTTGATGACATATCTCGAAATGATGAGATTTCAAATGAAATAAAAATTGACGAAATCGAGCTGTGTAGCAAACCAGTGGGCATTGGAACTGGGCTATTTTATCGTTTTTTAACCCCAGAAAATTCATAGTAAATGAGTATTGTTTAAATTTCTTTCCAAAAAATGTGGTAGGAGTGGGCAATTGAAATGCCATTAGCTTTTATGCCGAAAAAAATTGATCATATAGGACTAGTGATTCTGACGAAATGTTTGATTTCCCTAAATTATTTCAAACAAATAGATGTCTTAAAATCCTTTTTCCAAGGATCTTCATTGGAATAAAAGAAATCAAACCTTACTTACCTTTTTTTTTTTAATCCTATTTAATTTTTTTATTACTTTAACGAAAAGTTTTATTGCTTACATCCTGTCGTAAGAACTGACATAATTCCACTTCACTTCGTTTGCTATAGAAACGGATAACTTACTATTTCAAGTATTCTGGAATTGAAACCATTCATTTGTTGCTGCGTCCTCTAATTCTGAACGGATTTTTTTTTTCTTCCTAGTATCACCTCTTGAAAATGGGTTAAGTCCTGTTTCTATGGCAGCGGAAGAATGTAGAAACTTTTTCCGCGCCATTTCTCATGATAGGCCAATGCTAGTGTTTTATTTCAACAAACAAGACTGATTTGATTGTTTTTTGAAGTTACTTTTTATGGCGGTGGCAATGCGATCGAAAAGTAATCAGCTTCACTTTCTCTTGCGTGAATTGAGTTCGCTAGGCAATTTGGTTGTTCCTGAGGTTTCTACCGTCTGTTGGATTATACTAGATTTTAATAAGATTGCGCCTTACCAGTTGAATGAAAATTCTTCAGTCCAAAAAAGGAATTCTTTGCGAAATTTCGTGTTTTGAAATGAACGATGAAATCTTTTTTTTAAGAATTTATACTTATTAGAGGAAATCTTGTGTATATAGATGCTCCATTAGGGGAAAAAAAAACATTGCACCTACAGCTATCAAATTTACCACAAAATATCTTAGTAAATGAAAATGTATAAACAGAAGCGATTTTTTATACAAATTTTAATTAATTAAAAATACATCAAAATTATGTTTTTGCGCCACAATTTTTGAAAATTTTATTGGTCAATTTTGATTCTTACTCTATTTTAAAATGATACTAATAGTGTGAAATTTAGTTTTTTAAATTTTGACAATTTTTGCAATATATTTCGATAATGTGTAGCCATCAGCGATTTTCCCAACACATTTTAATTTATTAAAAATCCATCAAAATGATGATGATTTTCGCAATAATTTTTGAAAATCTTACAGGTCAAATTTGATTTTTACTCTATATGAAAATTTCAAAACTTGTCATTTAGATGATACTAATAGTGTGAAATTTAGTTTTTCGAATTTTGACAATTTTTGCAATATATTTAGAAAATGAAAATATGTAACCATGAACGATTTTCTCAAGAAATTTTAATTAATTAAAACTCCATCAAAATTATGTTTTTTCGCCATAATTTTTGAAAGTCATACAGGTCAAATTTTATTTTTATTCTATTTTAAAATTAAAAAAATATCATACTAATGGACTAAATACTAATGAAGCAAAATTTAGTTTTTTGAATTTTGACTATTTTTGCAATATATTTGGAAAATGAAAAATATGTACTCATAAGAGATTTGTCTTTGGAGTTTTCATCAAAATTTTAATTAATTAAAAATTTATCAAAATTTTGATGTTTTTCAACCACAAGTTTTGATAATCTTACGGATCAAATTTAATTTTTACTCTATTTTAAAATATTAAAAAATTATCATTTTAATGACACTAATGGAGTAAAATTTAATTTTTTGAATTTTGACAATTTTGGCAATACATTATTTTGTGCAATTTTCAGCTATGGAATACAATTTTGCTCCAAAATTCGAATCGGTTTTAATCTTTCAATAAATTTTTAATCGATCGATTTTTGCTGCAAGATGAAGAAGAGCATTTCTGTTTATTTATTATCTGCACAACTATCCTGCGAGGAATCAGAAAGTGAAGTTACACTATCCTGAAAGACAAAGTGCAATTTGAAAAAGATTACGCACACATTTAAGTTTTGATGTCACTCTGACGTTTTGGAACTCGATTTCATTAGTCACAATCTCTTGTTGTTGAGATAATCATAAACATCAAACTCTAAGAAATTAGATTTGAACAAAACACGAACATAATTTCCCGAGAATCAACAAGTCGCCAGAGGCGGCTAGTAATTAATAAAAACTAAAGAAATTGTATATTTAAAACTAATGATTAAAGCGACAGATCTTACCAAAGCCATTAAAAATAATAAATAATTTTCATTCCATACTTATTGATTTAGCATTTTTCTATTAAATAGAGAATCTAGTCAGCCTTGTCATTTTAATATTTTTCACACTAGTCGCCTCAAGCGGTCAATTGGTTAGCGGGGAGTATTGGCTATATTTCATTTCAGAAAAATCGTTTAAAAATAATTTCAAGTTCATAATGCCGCCAAATTTTCTGGCATTAAAGTTGTACTATTTTTATTCTTTACTTAAGTTTTGTTTATTTTTTACATAAACCTTTCTAATAGAGACAATCCAGATATACAATATCCCACAACGTGATTGAAGTCTTAAAATATAAATGTTCGGTTCACCTTCCTTCAAAATTTTATAATATTGCATTGTAATTTCGCTTTTTCATTTGCCTTGTAAATTACATTTACACAGAATCATCTTTCTTCATTTTTCTACAAAGGAAGAAAACATGTCATTAAAAATTTTGTGAGTTCGCATCTTTTTTGTGAGTTCGCACATAGAGAGGGCAAGTCAGTACAGGTCAATACTATTTACTGTTCGTCAACAGATTCTGAGACGACCACATTTCGACGACTCCATCTCATTAAGGGGTGAGACGCGGAACGATGAGTGCATTTCCGGAATACCCCTCGACCTTGGATTTCCCCTATTAGATACTAGTAAATGTAAACATCTCCTCCTTTCTTCTTTCCTTTCACCCCAATTTTGACGAATTAAACCCGTCCTAACGGATGCGTAAAAGCGCGGAGGGTTTTACAATCCGTTGCTGAACAGTATTTCAAACCGACTTTAGCGACTAGTTTCGATTTGAATTTTTGTAAGCATTTTTCTTTGTTTGATAACCAAACTTTTAATATTACAATATAATTACATCTAAAGTGTACTGCAAATAACTTTATATAGATTTCTTATGGAATTCTGTAACTATTTTCTATAACGACTTTCGTTTTTCTATCTACGATATTCATATCTGAGATATTGTTAACAGCATGTCTAGACAGGAAAAATCTTCAAGTAAAAAAAATAAAAGTAGATTCTATTTTTAGATAAAAAGTAATCGCTACATCCCACTCTTTTCCTTATATAGAAAATTAATCCCTCTCTAGAGCAAATTCCTGAAAGGTTGAGATCACATTCCGGGAAGAAGAAACATTGGACTCACCCCACTTTCACAGCGACAGCTCCCTCTATTGATTACTGAGGGAATTATTCGAATTAAGTAAGTGAGTTTTCCGGGAAATTGAGTTCTCGAAATAAAATCATGGGGCTTCATAATACATATTTTTCGAAAGAACTTCCCGGAATAAAATTTGAGTGGGAGTGAAGATAAAAGAGGGGGTGGGTGGCAAAAGAAGAAATGGAATCGAAACAGAAACTAAAACCCTTCAGAGAATTCATATCTCGGATCAAGAATCGTTTCATTTTTATTATTTTTTCCACCATTCTCTCTGCTCTTTTTCTGTCATTTTTCTTTCAAAGTCGCTACATGTACTCATTTTTTTTTTCCAGTTTTTTTTTTGCCCCTATTTTCCCTACCAGGAAGAATGGAAAAGAAATCAATTCTTTTTGCATCCGTTATCGGAATGAAAGGAAAAAAAAAAAAGAAAGAAAAGAAAAGGAGGAATGAGAGATGAAAAAGAAATTTTATTCCAAAAATTTCGTTTTTTGACAAAGTGCGCATGTATTGCCTCCTAGAAAAAGATTTGCCTCTTAAATTGTTTGCCTTCGAAGGCTCAGCGGCAAAGAAAACGGTCGCAGTGAACGCCTGGGAAATGGTTCTGAGTGAGGTAGAATATTAAGTTGGCGTGTTTACGAAGTTCTGGCGAAAGGAGGAACTATTAATCTCTCTTTTTTTAAAAAAAGAAACTTTTTGGCGCAAATTGTTCCTTTTTCTAAACACGGCTGTCCAGATAAAAAAATTTCCGGATTAAAAAAAAAATATTATTCTGGTATGGAATCCGATTAAATGGACTGTCAATATTTTAATTCGTATTTATTTGAATTTTCTTTTTTATTTGATAATCTGACTTTAATATAAACACAACATTGCCAACTACTATTTATGACAGTATTTAGTTATTTAAGGTTGTCCCAAAATTAATGCTCGATTATATTTTCCACCTTTCGTGCAGTTAAGTGTTGGCAACCTTATTAAAAAATAACCCTTTGATATTTTAGGGTTAGTAAAAATTGGAGAGCTACACGATAGAACAACGTTTTTTCATTGTTGTACGATATTTCAAAAATACAGCTCGAAAATTTGAGAATTGGTCCCCTAGATCGTGTGATTTAATCCCACTTGATTTCTTTTTATGGGATTATTTGAAGTCAAATGTCTATGAATGAAGTCAAAGGTCTATGCCAACAAGCCCACAAGCACGCGTGCATTGAATCAAGAAATTCAAAGCTGCCTCAACGAAATTCAGTCATGTTTAGGCAAAACGGTCTCGGAAATTTCCGACGAAAGAATGCATATATGCCAGCAAAGCCGTGGAGACCATTTGCCCGATGTGTTATTCCATACATAACCTTATCCTGTGTATTTTACAATTCAATAAAAGTATAACAATTTAAAGAAAAACATTATTTAATTCAAATCTTGCGTTAACACGTTGTTCTATCGTGCAACGCTCCATTTTTACTAAGCCTAAATTATCAAATGTCTTTTAATAGTGTTGCCAACATTTTACTGCACGAATGGTGGCAAATTCAAATCTTGCGTTAATTTTGGAACACCCTTTATTGATGTTCCTTTATCAAGCAATACGAGGATTTGTTTTTGAACTTTGGTAAGATGACGAGGATATCTAATCGAAGCCCCCCCCCCCTTTTTAAGATCCATTTCAGTCGACGAGAGAATATTTGACTTTCGTCATCATAGTATTGGAACAATTTCGATTTGGTGTCACTTTTGACGACTTGGCGGTTGAACCCGGCGCCATATTCTTGTTTAAGAAGTGCGACATTTCGAAGGCTTGGTGGAACATGGTTCTCGAGATTCAGAGAAACTTCCAGAAAGTTCCATTCCTCACATCGCTCAGGTCTAAAAAGCAGGCAAATGACCTGGAATTTCAGTTCTAGAAGTGGCCGAGGTATCAAACACGGTGAAGCTTTGTGTGTCCTGCGACATTTGGGATTCATTTTATTATTTAATTCATGTTTTATTGCTTTGAATTACATAACATATGAACCAACCAGATGAATATAATCAGACAAATTGATTGAGTTTTGAATTAGATAACCATACTTCTTATCAAATCAATTTGTAACAGTAAAAATTATCTGTGGATTAAATTAGTTCCATTTGAGAAACCTGCGCCACCATCTGCGCTTCCTTCCACAAGTGAAGAAAGATACAATATTTAACATCCACTGGGCATGCATGCTCAGTGAGTTCTTTGGGTGGAATCGGGTTTAATCGTAGAGCGTTCCCCTTCTAAATCTAATACTTTACTGTCATGATTCCCGTTCTAAATCTAATACCACTCAGGTCACCATGACTGATACATTAATGTATATATACTAAGGGTTGAATTTAGTATTTTTACTGAATAATTTAACACGTGAATATGTATTTTGCACACATTTTTGATAACTGATTGGCACAAAAATATGATAAAAAAATACAGTTTTTGGCGCAAAATGACTTACAGAACTCCATTGATGCAGATCGACAGATAGTCAACCATTGTTTCAAAGTTTGACAAGTATCTATATTTTATAGGCTAATCCTGAGTACCAAATTTCATCCGCCTTGCTCTTTGTATTGGATAGTTACTCGTATTGAAATAACCAGACTCGAACACTTGAACTCGAATAGTCCAGATTGTCACCATTATTATGGATTTGGTTCAAAATTTGATAAATGTCTATACTATAGATTTAAATTTGTGTACCGAATTTCATTTATCTAGTTCTCTTTCCTTTGTAGTTATCGCTTCAAAATTTATTCAAACATCCAAATAGACAGACTTCCTCTGAACGTATATCGTTCAAAATTTAACAGGAATCTGCAAATTGGGTCGTCAGATTGTATACCAAATTTCATCCGTCGAGCTCAAAGCGTTTTTCAATTAACGTGAATACAACAAGAGACATAATGCTAATATATTTTTCTGATCCAGGAAAGTTTAAAGTATAGGAATTCGTCAAAATCTCGAGATTTTTTGTATTTTGACGATTACAATACTTTATCCATACTTGGTACAAGAGAAAGTCAAAAAATTGTGATGTTGAAAACCGGACGAACCAAAAGGAGAGACTTGCTTCCACGTACGCAAACAGGACTTTTAATCATCGATTTAGCTTTTCTTCTCTCGGGCAATAAGTGGCTCGTCTGCCTCATTTTCGCCGATCAGTAATTGAATAAACAATTTCTCTCAGAAAATGGAATTGTTCATCCAATTATCCCGGAAAAGAGAAATTTCCACGGTTCTCTAAATGTGACTTTTCAAACTCGAGTTTCGAATTGATTTATCTTCGTGTTTCGCACATCGATTTTCATTAATTCAACAGAAGCGGATGCTACAAATAGAAAAAAAAAAAATTGCAAATGGAAGCAAGCTTTAATTTCGAAACTTTTGAAGATTATAAAAAAAAGTTTATTTGCTGGAAGGAGTATGCGAATATAATATAACTCTCAACCATCTGGCATCTTTATTTTATGGCATACTTACATAATAACCAAGCATAAAGAAATGAAGAATAATAGTATTTATCCTCAGATACGAAAATATTTCGCCCTTTGGCGCATGCGTCAGGATGAGTTGATTTCCTCTAACTAGGGGTGATTTGAAAGATGGAGGAGGAGAAGTTTATATTGTGGTGGCATAGTGAACATTATGATCCCTGCAATGGAAGCAAGAGGACGTATGTTTTTGGGAACATTTCTTTAATGATCACATTTCACACAAAACAAACACAAACACGAAGACAAAACAAGGCATTCATGTGCGCACATCTTAACAGAACAGCATCTCATCTCATTTTAATTACAATCGCAATGCACTATGGGATGCATACCTAATCAAGCATCGCCATCTATTATCTAAAAGATAAGATAGAGTAATGCAACTGCTACTGTATTTTATTTACCAAAACAGTAAACAAATTATCAGCGGAATTAGGAATAGATTACGATCAACGGAATTAGGGACAGATTACGATAGTGAGGAGCCGGCGAAGGCTTGCATACCTATCAAGGATGATATCCCTTCCCCCTCACGTCTGCGCAAAAATATTTTGTGGGGGAAATATCCACTCTATTGGCAACTTTATTTCATCAGAGATATTACGCGATTTACTGTGCACATGTAGAAAGCTGAATCCATGAACTCTGTCAACCTTAAATGCTTACCTTGACACTTTTGAGGACAATGTTGCTTTTGGTCAGCAGAATCGCAGCAAATGACCAGATTTAAAAATTATCTCGAGAATATGCGTCCTGTTTTTGCAAGGAAGCAACATACATCTAAGCCAAAAACATAAACGAAATAAAGGAAATGCTGAAAGCATGGAAAATTATTGCATCGTACTTTAATAAACGTCATTTTAATAAGGAAATAGTTAAGCGCTCAACTATTTCATTTAACGATAATGCCGTGTCTCATATTTGCGAAATTTTGAAGTGTAATCAAAAACAAATGTCTTTCACTTCCGCCTTTTTTTTTTTTTTTTTGAATAGTACGCATTCTTTAATTCCCATATATAGTAATTTGTTCAGTTAAATTCACGTTTTAAGTCATGTGAAATAACAAGGTGAAATTAAAAAAATTCATTACATATTAATTGATTGGTTTAATAGCCTAAAGAGTCAATAATCTGGATGAACAAACTAGTCGCCAAAGGCGGCTATTTATTTATAAAATATTAATATTTAATACCTGTAATATCATAAAGTCAACAAACATCTATAAAGTGCAAGAGATTAGAAATAGTCAATAAGATTTAAAAGATGCCTGTGTGCGATAAGATGTAAGAATTTAAGGAATTCCAGACTCTTTTGTTTTTCGAACAGTTTATTCGGTACATTAGATCTAATAGGTGAAAATGATATCATTACAAAAATTTTTTAAGTTTGCATTAAAAACACATTTTCAAGCCGAACGCGAGTTGTATCTTTTTCTCCCACTAAATAGTTAGAAAAAAAATCCTTTTAAATAACAGAAAGGAGCTTCATGGTTATGATTTACCATCAGATGTATCACTCAGAATTCACAAGTCATTTTTTGAAGAAGTAAATATCAGCACAATTTATTGTAAGTAAACACACAGATTTGGACTTATATGTTAGTCACATGGTGACTCTGTTGAAGTGAAAAAAAAAGCCGATAAAAATATGGTTTAGTTTAGTTATATTAACGTCCCGTTTAAAGCAACACTAGGACTATTTTGGGACGGACCTCGTAATTGTGAACCACGGTCAGGTGACGAGGACGACGCCTGAGCTGGAACCCTCCCTCTCCACACCACAACAGCGGAGAACGTTTGGTCATGACGGATTTAACGTGCAACAGACCCCCTTACATGACGGTTCTTCGGTGGAATCGGGTCTCGAATCTGAAACCCTCCGGTTCCGCAGCCGAGACCTTACCACCAGGCCACCGCGGCCCGATGAAAATATGGAAAAAAATTCTAATGTTTTGCAAAAGCATTAAAAAACATTTAAGCAGTGAAGAATTCCTTTTCAAATTAATTAAGTAACCGCATTTGCAATGACATTTTTTCTCCAAAAATAATAATGTCCGGGAAGTAAGAATTCTCGAGTTCAGAACTTTGATAACCAAATGTATATTATCAAGAATATCTTAGAATGTCACCATGCTATTAAAAAAAAATGAGATCAGTAATTGAAACCCACCTCCCGTTCACGGTTTTTTACTTTCTCGTATGCGTATCTGTCAAAGAATTAGGACTCGAGATTTTGACGAATCTACAGGGTTTAGATCTCCCTGTATTCTAAAAACACGTTTTTGAAAAATGTCCGTCTGTTTGACTGTGGCAAAAATACCTCGAACGCTTTGAGATAAACGGACGAAATTTGGTATATTGTCTTCACCCAAATTTGAAGGTATCAAATTTTGAGTAAAATCTGTTTAGAAGTCCCTTTGTCCATCTGTTCGAATATAATTTGACACGATGACTACAAAACGGAGAGAGCTAGATAGATAAAGTTTGATAAACAGAATAATCTATAGTCTAGACGACAAATCCAACATGGAATTGATCACCTGTCAATCTGTAATTTTAGAAACATTTAAACGCGATATCTCAAAAACGCGATAACTTAAATATATCAAATTTGATATGTGAATTTGTGACTACAAATTTAGATAAGCGTCAAATTTTTATTTCAATCAGTTGAAAAAAAGAAAAACGCGTCTAAAACACACATTCGATTTTCGGATAAATTAACCGCATGCCAGGGATTCACCGCCAAATAACTCACCAAGTATGACATGATAGATTCAGTTAAAAATGCAAAATTCATGCCAAATTTTAATATTTCGTAACTATTCTAAACCAATCCTATGCAAGGTGTTCTCTGGGTTTAACACCTTCATCAGAGACTATACAAGAAAGTTTTACGGAAACCACTCCTGCTCTTTCAATAGCAGAAAGCAGAAAACGCCGTTTCGAAAATGACAGTTCATTTAAGCTGCCATTTGTGTTTTACCAAATATTTTGAACAAATATCTTCGCGATATGCAATAACAGATAGAGAAATCACTGATTCCAAAAGCACAACAGTTACAGAAAAACCGATCACCGTTCATTTCCGTAAAAGTTTGACCTTCCTGTAGTTTAAAATGCGCGGTTCTAGTCGAGTAACTAAAAGAAAATTGGACCTTGGCTATTGTGGCCGGTAATTCTCCACGAGGCTCCGGTAGCCTTGGACGGGCGCACTATCTCCTTTCGAGGTTACCTCATCTAGTGTTTCCCAGCCGCCTGTTTCGCAACCCCCTGAAATCGAAACCCAAATGGGATGGATTCACCCGAGAATTCAGGAAATTGTCAGTTTACCTTTTCCCTTTTTGCCATCGAGGCATGATTGGATTGAATCCGAGGCTATTTTCCCCTCTGTAAAGTAATCTGAAATGGGTTAATTAAAGTAATGTAGGTACTGCAGTGTTGGTGTTTTTGTTGTTATTGTTACATGATAGGTGTTTTTTAGAGCGAGAGGAAGAGGTTGGATATGAAATCTGATGTTGATAAATGTTAGATAATGCGGTTATAAAAGTGCTGTCATCAGTAGGAAAAGAATGTGGTTTCTTTATACAGTAACACGCTGACAGCAAGTAACATCACAAAGAAAAGTAACAGGCACTGATGTCATCGATTAATAATGGTAACATGGGTCATAAGAACTTATGTCATTATGGCTTTACGGAAGAATTTATAATAATTTTTTAATGTCAAAGTTAATGCTGAAAATGAAACCAGCGGGAGTTGTTTGCCAAAAAGTTTTTTGCGTACTCTTTATTAAAGGTGTTATTCCAGAGAATGCTTTGGATGGCATTTACGTACAATAGTTAGGAAGTATTTATATTTGACGCGAATGTAGCATTGTTGTTGCTGAATCTATCGTGGCGAATTTCTTGGTGATTAATCCCTAGCTTGCGGTTAACAGTTTTCCCAATTTAGGTTTTAAAAGCGTTTTTCCCAATGGATTGAAACAAAAATTTGACACAAAATTGCACTTGTAGTCACGAAATCCCATACGAAATTCGATACATTAAAGTCACTGCGTTTTTAAATTATTGAGTTTACATGTTTCTGAAAGTACAGACCGACAGACAGTCAACCTCTTGTTAGAGTCGACTTAAACTTTGACAGGGTGTAGTTGTTAAATATGTGTACTAAATTTTATCCATATGGCTTTCTTCGTTTTGTAGTTGTTGTGTTAATTTATATTCAAATAGCCGGACAGAGATGCCCTCCGAATGGATTTTACTTAGAATTTGACAGAAATCTACGAATTTGGTGTAAAGAGCGTGCACCAAATTTCATATGTCTAGCTCACAGCGTTTTGAGTTATCTGTGTCACAGACAAATTGATATTTTCCAAAAATGTGTTTTTCGAAGTCAGGGAGATCTAGAACTTGGAGATTCGTCACAATTACGAATTCGGATTTTTTTGACGAAACACAATAATTTCTCTATATTACGTATAGGAAAAAAGCGAAGGGAAAAAAAAGAAGTCATAGGTTTATTTAGTTAAATTTAAATTTCATTTTGTAGTGACACAGGGATTTGATTTCATAATTTTAACCATTTGAGGTAACAATAAATTCACGGCTGAACGTGATAAAACAGTCTACTGTGACTCGAACACAAAATATCCGAAACCTTATAGAAATCGGAAAAAGATTTATATCTTCTAAATGAATTAATTTTCAACCTAAGACAGCTTCGGGAAATAATTTTAATCAACGGTTTGCTAACATCATTTTTACTTCTGTGACACTTGCACACTGACGCGTGTAGCACGAAATTGGGCGATTCCGTGACAAAAGCATCTCGACGTGCCTGGTACCTCTTCCCACCATCAGTGTTTAAATTCTGGTGAGAAGACGAGGATGGTACCTGGTTTGAGCGTTAGTAGTGAGAACATATGTTTTCCTGCCATTTGTAGAGAAATGTTCATCAACGGGCTATTGAAAGTTTTGAAGCTTACAACTCCCATTAAGGACATTTTAAAAAGATTTCAATTTAATTATAATTGATCAAACTGAATTTCTAAGTAAATAAACGAGGCCGTGGTGGCATGGTGGTAAGGTTTCGAAACCGGAGGGTTTCAGGTTTGAGACCCGATTCCACCAAAGAACCGTCGTGTAAGCGGGTCTGGTGCATGTTAAATCGTCCCGGCCAAACGTGCTCCCGCTGGTATAGTGTGGTATGGAGAGGGGGGTGCCAGCTCAGGTGTCATCCTCGTCATCTGACCGAGGTTCAAAATGACGAAGGCCGTCCCAAAATAGTCCTAGTGTTGCTTTAAAACCGGACATTGATATAACTAAACTAAGTGGATAAACATGTTTCACTGAAAACATTGCATTTATATTATTATAATGTATGATTAATAAATTGATGTTTCAGTTTTATCACATCAGAGTTTATATACATAATTTTAATTTTTTTGCTATATATAAAATTCTTGAAACATATGAATGCACAGTTCGGATATGATCATCTTGGTTGTATTAGCATACTGATTTGAAGTAACACGACCTTTACTTTGTGGGGGACTTCTTCATTTTGAACTGTTAATTTACTGTGAAGACGACACTTCAGTTGGTAGCCCCTCAACAAAATTCCACACCTCGCCATCTGATTTATATCACATTTAACTTGAGTCAGATTCACATATAAGATGGGCCTTCTTTAGTGGAATTAAGTTTCAAATACATAATTTTTCAATTCCAAAACCGAAATCTTGTTACCATGCCTCCGAGTTAAATCGGGGACCAAAAGGGCATTTTTAAGATCTAACGACAGAGATGTAATATTGTTTAACATCTGAAACACTCACAAAACTCGAACCAGCAAGAATGGTCTTCCATAAGTTTTCTCATATAAGGCTTAATAAAGATCCCTCATCCTTTCCCTCCAACATAAAAATTTAGAAACTTGGGTAAGGCCACGAAAGCTCAGTTTTTTTTTCAGAGTCTCACACATGAGCATTTTGTGCTTCGTAGCAAAGTGAAGAAAACCGAGCATGCTTCTCACACGTCCTTTTGGAGATCGATTAAAACCAAAATTTGATATTGAACTTCATTTTAATCGTAAGATCCTATGTCATTTATTTACGATGCGCTTGTAAGTTATCGCGTTTATATTTATGCAAACGCACAGAAGGACAGACGGTCAACGTTATGATAGATTTGGCTCAAAATTAAAACGAATCATTATCTTGAATATTAAAACTGTGTAATCAAGTTTTATTCATCTAGCGTTTTACGTTTTGTAGTAATCATTGTCACCTGCTCTCGAGCAGACAGACAGACAGACAATTTTCCAGAGAATGAATGCCGTTCAATTTTTCTTAGAAATCTACGCATTTCATTACAGACCACATAATGGTTTCCTCCATCTGCCTCCAACTCTTCATGCACCGAAAAAGGACTAATCACATTTTTTTGTCGAATTCGGAGAGTCCTGAGGCTTGAAATTTCGTCAAAATCACGAGTTCGAATTTTTTTTCGATTAAAATATTTTATCTTTACACCATAAGTATAAAAAGCTACTCCACCCCGCTCGAAGACAAACGGAAAACTCTGAATAACCAGACTCCGTGACAGTATTGAGTTTTAAGGGCCATCACCGGCCACGGTACAACCTCTCCCGTAGGAGGCCAGTCGCGTCATCGGTACGGGGTTACTATTTCTGTACCTACCACAGAGGGGTGAGAACCAACCACCATTCTGAAAGCTCCTCAGTCCCATTTGAGAAGTTCCCTCTCCCGAAAGATGCTTCTCTTTATAGTATACCTCGTACACGAGAAAGTAAATTTTCATTTATGATTGCTTCTTTAATTTCAAATGTGAGTTTTGTTTCTTTTTTTCTTTTCTTTTCTTTTCTTTCTTTCTTTCTTTTTTTTTTTTTTTTTAGCAAAAACAAAACAGGTATATATTTCAAATCAGTATCGAATTCTCTTGAATCCATTATTTAAGCGTGCTATTCCTGCATTTCAAATTCAATGATACCCTTTAATATGTTTCTTTCAAAACTTCCTTCTTCTGACTGTGCTAGAATGACAACATGTACGATATGCTCCGCAAAGTCACTGAAATAGTGCTTCAATATCATCCACGATGCGCTGCAATCTTGAAATTTCAGAATGAATTTCACAATTCTCTGTAGCTTTTAGTGTGCCTAAAGCGTTCGTTCAGAACACTCATCCGTTCTCAGAAATTGAGATTTTCTTGATAGGCGACGGGGCTTTTCATTTTTTTGGCATTGTTCCCATCGTTCTGTCAGTTCTCTCTCTCTCTGACAGATCGGTTTTGCCTCCGGTGAGTGGAGAGAAAGTGAAAAAACGAAACATTCTTGCTTTCCCTCTTTCCCTGCAACAAGACGGAGTGGGCTCTTCCTAAAATAATCCCGTTTTCGGCGTAACTAATTCTTTGACGAAATTTCCTGGAGCAGGATGAAAGGGGGATGAATTATTGGAAACGGGGGTGCATTGGAAAAGTTTCAGTTTTTCGCACAGCGAGATACACAAAAGAGCTTTTATTGTTTAAATTGTAACGATTTCATTTGGCACAGAGTATAAAACAAACCAGGATATTTGTCTCTGTGATATGTATAAAAACATCAAACATAGATACTAAAAACATTTTTATATTTTACTTTCTAGTATGAAGGATACAAAAGAATAAGTAAAAATCGTCAAAAAGAAGAGGGGAGGGGAGATGAAGAAAGAAAGAAAGAAAGGGGTAAAACAACTGATCTCAAAATTTTGATGAGTTTTCACGTTCCAGAGCTCTCCGAGTCCTAAAAACGTATTTTTGGGGAAAAAAAACTGTCTACCTCTACCTGTGCACACAATAACTAAAAACAAAAGCTCTGAACTAGATGGATGTAATTTGGTATATGGTATTTACACCAAATTTATAGATTTCTATCAAATTTTGAGCAATATCTTTTCAGAGGAAGGCTGTCACTCCGATTGTTCGAAAATAAGTTAACACGATGAAACAAATACAGCTAAACAGATAAAAATTGGTAAACAGATTTAACCTATATAGTGCAGTTACTTGTCAAATTTTGAGCTAAATCCAACAAAGGATTTTATGTACTTTCAGAAACATGCAATTACGAGAAAACAAAGCAAAGAGTAAAATATATCTAATTTAGTACGTGATTTAATGACTGAAACTGTAGCTCTATGTCAAATTTTAATTTCAACTCGTTGGAAAAAATGTATTAAAACAGAAATTCATCTTTATTAGAGAATCTGCCAGAACAGTTTATGGCGGACTGTGTACAGATGGCGCTTCCGCCTCTTGTTTGCATAGTCAACAGCACCCCCGGAATTCAGAAGGAGTGTCATGATTTGGTTTGGTTTAGTTATATTAACGTCCCGTTTGAAACAACACTTGGGCTATTTTGGGACGGACCTCGTCATTTTGAACCACGGTTAGATGACGAGGACGACACCTGAGCTGGAGCCCCCCTCTCCACACCACACGACACCAGCGGGAGGACGTTTGGTCATGACGAACTTAACGTGCAACAGACCCCCTTACACGGCGGTTCTTCGGTGGAATCGGGTCTGGAACCTGAAACCCTCCGGTTCCTAAGACGAGACCTTACCACCAGGCCACCGCGGCCCGGGAGTGCCATGAACGTTAAGCTTTGTAAATAATTTAGTTAGTATGTATATATCCATGTTATCGTTAAAAAATATCTAAAATGGCACCGGTTTCGAATTTCATTAAAAACCTACCCCAAACACAGATGCAATAGGTTTGTGGAGACCATTATCGTTGTTTTTATTAATCTATTTTTGGCTTCTACACCAAATTTAAAGATTTCTATCACGGAACGAAACCCAATCTTAGGAGGACTGTCCAAATATGGTTATCACGATAAATATAAAACGAAGAGAGCTAGCTGGATAAAAACTGGTACGCAGATTTAACATCTAAAATGTAGAAACCTACCAAATTTGGATCCAAATCCGTCAAGCGATCGACAGTCTATAGATCTGTACCTTCAGAAGCATGAAAACGCGATAACTCAAAATAACAATGAGTTCAATTAAATACATGAAATTTGATGTGTGAGTTTGTGATTTGAGTTGTAATTTTGTGTAAAATTTTGGTGTCAGTCGGTCTGAAAAATGCATCCCAAATACATATTCGGGTGTTGTGGAATGAAATTTGGCATGTGATCTTTACTCCGAAGATAGGGGCCGGGATAGCCTGGTTGGTAGAGCGTTGGATTCGCGTCCCTTAGGTAGCGAGTTCGAACCCTCCCGGCCGAAGATTCCCCGCTTGCTTGGCGGCTGCCGCGCGTATAAATCTGTCGTGGTCACAAAGTCCTCCATGTCGAGTGTAATACCACTAGGGGTACTGGATCAGGGGTGATCGTTCTTTGATTCAGATCTAAATTACGATCTGTGGATGAGTGAACGAAATGCGAGAATGAAGTCCGCCTTGTACTTGGCCCTAGATGGCGCTACTATAAAAACAAGAGACAACGGCTTTATCGCTGTCTTCGTAACAGCTTGTCCATGGCAAGTGCCATAGGAAACAACAATACTCCAAATGGATGAAATACAGTCGTCACTTTAAAATCAGAAATGAGATGTACATTAACCCTACGTCCCACTCAAAGGCATTCGGATACATCTTAATGATTAGTTCAACAAAGAGCAAAGGCAGAAACTTTGAGTTCTAAAGGTCATCACCGGCCACGATACAACCTTTCATGTAGGAGGCACTATCCTTCATCGATAGGAGAAAGCCCATCCCACACCATTTTTATACTTATCAGCGCAACAAGAACCAATCATCCCGGTGGAAGTTTCTAATCCTCATATCTGAGGTGTTCCACGGGATGAAAGACGTGTTTTAAGCAAATTTGGACCAAATTTGTCAAAAGAGTCACTTTTTTTCATGTATAATCATATGCGATAGTTCAAAAGCGCAACGATTTAGATACATACGATTTGGCATGTGATTTAATGAATAAAATTTTCTATTCCTCATATCTGAGGTGTTCCACGGGATGAAAGACGTGCTTTAAGCAAATTTGGACCAAATTTGTCAAAAGAGTCACTTTTTTTCATGTATAATCATATGCGATAGTTCAAAAGCGCAACGATTTAGATACATACGATTTGGCATGTGATTTAATGAATAAAATTTTCTATTCCTCATATCTGAGGTGTTCCACGGGATGAAAGACGTGTTTTAAGCAAATTTGGACCAAATTTGTCAAAAGAGTCACTTTTTTTCATGTATAATCATATGCGATAGTTCAAAAGCGCAACGATTTAGATACATACGATTTGGCATGTGATTTAATGAATAAAATTTTCTATTCCTCATATCTGAGGTGTTCCACGGGATGAAAGACGTGTTTTAAGCAAATTTGGACCAAATTTGTCAAAAGAGTCACTTTTTTTCATGTATAATCATATGCGACAGTTCAAAAGCGCAACGATTTAGATACATACGATTTGGCATGTGATTTAATGAATAAAATTTTCTATTCCTCATATCTGAGGTGTTCCACGGGATGAAAGACGTGTTTTAAGCAAATTTGGACCAAATTTGTCAAAAGAGTCACTTTTTTTCATGTATAATCATATGCGATAGTTCAAAAGCGCAACGATTTAGATACATACGATTTGGCATGTGATTTAATGAATAAAATTTTCTATTCCTCATATCTGAGGTGTTCCACGGGATGAAAGACGTGCTTTAAGCAAATTTGGACCAAATTTGTCAAAAGAGTCACTTTTTTTCATGTATAATCATATGCGATAGTTCAAAAGCGCAACGATTTAGATACATACGATTTGGCATGTGATTTAATGAATAAAATTTTAGTTTCCAACCCAACGAAATAAAATTGTCCAAAAGATGTTGTTTTATTCATTATAGTATAAAATTTTAAGTACTTTATACTACGACCTTAAATACTTTATACTACGACCTTAAATACTTTATACTACGACCTTAAATACTTTATACTACGACCTTAAATACTTTATACTACGACCTTACCAGCTGCTCCATCTGCAGGTTTCTTTAAAAGATATTGACCCAACCCTCGGAAATCAGGGTGGAGTAAAAGAGAGCATTCACACTTGTAAGTTGCTCTGACCTTCAAATGCCAGCTACCTCACAAGGGATGCAGAAAAGGATAAAAGGAGAAAGGGAGTTAATGTTCTTAGTTACCTAAATGCAGTAGAAAGTTGAGAAAGGAAAATTTATATTACAGTTGTTTTTTTCACAGAAAATTATACAGATAGAAAATATCACATTGCCTACTCCGACCAGTTCTGAAATACACGAATAAAATGATTGGACTTGGTGGGGACTGAGATCGAATCCTAAACCATCACCGGTCACAGTACAACTCTTCCTGTGGGAAGCACGTCCTGTCATTGGTAAGGGGGTAATTGGCCCCACGCCATTTCTGTACCCACTCGCGTGGCATCAACCACAAGGTCCACATCTTCTTATCTTAACCTCTGAGTTGGTCCCAGTGGGAGCAGAAATCAAATATAATAATTGTCAAAGTATTTGAATGAGATCTTGATACACTCACATAAAGTTTTCTTACGGAGTCCGAAAAAGCATTTTTATAATTGTCAATCTATTTATAAAGAATATAATAAAACCATTCCCGAAACTTCATCCTATGCTTTCTAAAAAAGGTATCATCTCCTCTCCCTGATAAAAATTACAGATGCTGATCACGGCTGTGTACACCACGAGTGCTCAGACTTTTATTTTCACATATGAGAGTTTTGTGCTTCGTAGTTTATCAATGAAACAAATATTTGTATAATAATAATAATAATAATTACGAAAAGCTGATATATTTGGTGTGGATCTTATGATTTCATTAAATCCAATATACGATCTTTAGAGATTTTTTTTAGGGAATCGTCTTGGATATATAGTTAATACATAAGTATAAGAGAATGGGATACGTATTTTGAATGTCTTTTTTCCCGATTGACTGAAATCAAAATTTGATATAGAAACTACAACAGTATTCACAACAATACATACAAATTTTGAACGACTGCGTTTTTTGAGCTATCGCATTCACATATATGAGAAAGTACAAACCTTTCGAATTTGGTTCGAAATTTTATACGGATCTTTCCATCTTAAGCTGTACTGTAAACTGTACAATAAAACATCTAACACTGTAAAATAAATTTCATTTACCTAAGTTGTTACGTTTTAAATGATGGCGTCTTAATGCATTCAGAAGTACAGGAGGACAAACGATCGATCCTTTGACGGATTTGATTCCAAATTTTGTACGGAATTACTTACAAATGCTAAACCTACATATCTATTTCTCTCTATCGTATTTACTTGTACTCAGACAGCTGGACAGATAGATTTCCTCTGAATGGATTTCGCAGAAAATGAACCTGTTTTGTACAGAGTACATACCAAATTTCATCCATCTAGTCAAAAGCTCCTTTTAGTTATAGTGTTTACAGACACATATAATTTTGAAAATGAGTTTTTCGAACTCAGTTTGAAACTTAGAGTTTCGTTAAATCTCGAATTTAATTTTTTTAAATTATTTTTTGTGCGATTAAAGATTTGTTTCTCTTTGTATATTTTGCATATGAGAAAGTAAAAACTCAATAAGCTAGACGAATGAAATTTGTATACGTTCTCGAATCGAAATTTGGAGACTTCTATCAAATATCGGATTCAATCTTTCGAGAAGTGTATAAGGCATACTTCATAAGGCATACTAAATTCTCTATGCTACAAGGTCGAATTGCAACTTTTCTGTCATGTCTATAACTTTTTATTGTGGAACTATTTTGCTTGTCCTATTTTATCCATAGAGTCATATGCCATTCCACTCACTTGGCTACGAGACAGCTTGGCGACTTTTTTATTCTGGAAAGCGGAAACGTCAGTCAGCGAGGAAACCCTCTCAGTGTTTATTTCGAATAACGATAACTGTTTGATGTGATTCTATCTAAATCAGCGGTTCTTAACCTATGGGTCGCTACCCAAAATTGGGTCGCGAAGCATATTTCTTGGGTCGCGCTGAGTCGAACCAAAAACGTTAGTAATACACCAAATTTCAGACATTTTAGAAATGACGACTTGAATAAATATCAACAATCGAAAATGAATGTGATTAACAAGATCAAAAAATATCAGCTGATTAAAAAGCGAGAGCAAAAAAAGTACGTGTGATGATAATAACGGTGAGAACTAAATGAAACAAAGCTGGCGAGGGCGTACAAGAGAAGCGCTCCAAATATTTGAATGCCATTTAATTTTGATGTAAGTGATTTGCATGAGGAATTTGTTAATATTAATCAATTTCAAGAACAATTAATAGAAATACAAAGTGTTTTCTGGTTAAAATTAAAAACCGAAAAGCCAATAATTGTTAAAGAAGCCCTAAAAGTATTATTGCCCTTTGCAACAACATATATGTGTGAGGCTGGTTTTTCGGCTCTGTGTGTAATCAAAAACAATTACCGGAACAAGTTAAATCCTGAAATAGATATAAGGTGCTCCTTGACAAGCATTCAACCGAGCTTTGAAGATCTTTGAAAATGTATTCAAGTACAAGGTTCTCATTAAAACTGTATGACTTGCATTTAAAATTTAAAAGACTTAACATATGCATTGATATTTCTTTTTTTTTAGGAATAAGTTAAAATGTCAATTATTTTCAAAAAGTTATAAATATATTTTAATTTGGTCAATAAAAATTATTAAAAACACTTGATTATTAATTAAATTTTCCTTGGATCGAAAAGTACTTTTGTTTATCTTTATTATTAAAAAAATAAATAAAAAATTTGTAAGTTAAAAAAAATCATCATCGTAAAATTGGAGATTTTTTAAAAATACGATCTAAAATAAAGCAATGAAAAAATTTTGACTTTTTTTGGGTCGCGACATGAACATATTTCTCAAATTTGGGTAGCGGCTTAAAAAGGTTAAGAACCACTGATCTAAATGAACACTGAATCGGGTAAATCGATCAGGGAAGAGTTATTCATAGCGCGCGCTCTTTACAACGAAAGTACCAGAAAGTTATAAAAAATTAGATAGTTTCGCATTAATACATTTCCCGGAATAATATTTAAAAGGAATAGTCAAAAGTGAAAGAATAAAATCTACCTAAAAATTACCATATTTCATTTTCTGACCATATTTCAAAATGATAAAATCCGTTCTCCCCTTCCTCCCCCCCCCGAAAAAAGAACAATGTTAATATAGAACTTAAACCCGATCAGACCGAAGCTGTGTGGTAAAACTAGGTGCCATCACGAATCAAACTCACACAGCATGGTAGTATCGACAACTAGAAGGGCAAACCGGAGACCAGCAACCAACTGTGTTACTTCCAGAAATTCTAGAATGTCATTGAACAAAGTCACCACCACTCGGCGGATTTCTTTTATTCCCCCCCTTCCTGGGACCAGAGGAGCGCTGTCCAATGGACAAAACTTTACAAACACTAAATTTCGATATTACATATAAGAAAATTTAAGTAGAATAAAGTGTAGCAAGATGCTTAATCAATAGTAAACGAATTAAAATTAAAATACAGTAACGAAATAATTCAGAAATAAAATCCAATAGCTGGTAAATTATAGTATTTTCAGTGTCAGTATAGCAATTCAGTTCACCATGCTATCGAGGTCAACTCATAACCCTATCCCTATCAATTAACACCCTATCGAGGTTCATTCAGTTCGCGCTGGAACGAGATCGTACGAAAAAAAAAATGACTTGATCAAGACATTGAAAAAAATGTAACGGAAAAATTCTTTTTATGTTAGAAATGCTTAAATTTTTTTTTTCATTCGTCTTCATGCATTATTGAAAGATTACAGCTCAGCAGAATTAACTAAACTAAATCCAATGCTCCCCCATCCCCCCAAAAAACATGTTCAATATTTTTGACGAATTCAGTGGCGGATATCTTACTAAACATATTACTATTGCCGCTTGGCTGAAAGGTCACAGTACCTCGATTAAAAATGCATTATTTGTCTTGTTGCCAACTAAAATTGTAAAAAATTCAAATTCTATAAACTATAAAAAATAACATTTAATTATAATTGCATAGTCAAGTATAATTGGCCAGGTTCTTCTCAATGTCTATCCCTGCATTTGTTTATTTCAGTATTTATAAACACCAGAGTAGTTGGTTAAATGACATGGTATACAAACCTACATGTCATTCAGTCATAATAAAACAAATAAAAAAATATACATTTTATCAAAGTAACTGATATAAAAAATTAAACTAAATAAATAACTTGAAAATTAAATTAAACCAGCCGAAACGGTCCCCCTCAAACTTTTTTTACACTCCCTAATAAAGGTGTTATCCTAGAGAACGCTTTGCATGGCATTGGTGTACAATAATTACGAAATAATAACCTTCGGCGCCCATTTGACTTTTTTTCTGAATCTATCGTGTGATCTTGGCGAATTTTAGAGCGATTAATCCCTGGCATACGCTCAAAAGTGCTCGAACATTGAATTTGTATTTGAGGCGAGCTTTTTCGAACCAAGTAAACCAAAATTTGACCACAAAATCGCATTTCGAATTTCCTATATTTAAGTCATTGTATTTAGAGACAGATTTGATTTAAAATAGGATGAAAATATACATTATTGATGTCAAATTTGTGTTCTAAATTTCACCCATCTCGCTGTCTGCTTTTTGTAGTTATCTTGTTAACTCATATTCGGACAGCCGGACAGACAGATTTCCTCTGAAAACTTTTGTTCAATATTTGATAAAAATGTGCAAATTAAGTGTAACGATCCTATACCAAATTTCACCCCTCTAGCTCAAAACGTTTTTATAGTAGTGTTCTTCACAAACAGGCAGACATAATGCAAATAAATAAAATGTGTTTCTGGAATTCGAGAAGATCTGAAATGTGAAGATTCGTCAAAATCTCAAGTTCAAATTTTTTGCCGATGATAACATCTTCTCTATACTTCGAATATGAAAAATTAAAAATCGAAACTAATTTAACCCAACAGTGCATCGAGTAAGCATTTGGCGACTCGAATTTTTATTTATAAGCTTCACGAGAATGTTCCAAAGGGCAACAATGAATGTTTGGAAATTCTTTTTTGAGCTCTATTTGATAAAAATTTGTAGAAAAGACCGATATATAGCAACAACGGTACTAGAATTAAATTGGAAAGTTGGAAAATTATCAAAATGGCTGTTATATGAATAGTTCTATCATTAAAAATATTATCATACATTTTTTTTTTTGGATTGTAAAAAATAGATTGTTAAAAAAAGACTTTTATTTTTATTAAAGTATTGTTATAATGTGATTTGTGTCACTGGGATATTGTTTAATTCATAATGTAGCCTGTTCATGTAATTTTGTTATTTGTAATTATTCACGTGATAAACTGGCTAATTAATATTGCTAATAGATGACGCTGCATGTAGTCTCTAAATTGTATAGTTTGAGAAAAAATGGCGAGTATTTGTGTTTCATACTTCCGTGTCTGTTCTGTGTTTGAACTGGTGCGATGACGCGCAGTTCGCTCTTTGTTAGCGGCAATGTTGAATAGGAAATGCTATGCTATGTGTTATCTTAAGTGTTATTTGCTTTTCGTCCCTGTTTAGTATAAATTTTTAGAGCGATATCGAATAGCAAAAAATAAATAAACAAAAGGCTATCAAGAATTGTTCATTCGATAAAAACACCAAATTTAGTATATTAAAAAAATTTTTTTTTTTTTAATTTCACAAAAAAAAAAAAAAAAAAAAAAAAAATTAAAGACTTTTTAAAAATAATTTTCTTAAATTATAAACAACTAGTCAAAACGCATATATTTTTTCTATAAGAAAATAAAAAGCTTTGCATTCTACTGTTAACTAATAAGAGGTGTTCGTAAAGTATACTGCCTGAGGATGTAAAATGTCTAAATCCACCACTGGAAAGATTAGACAGGGAAAAAAATATTGTTCTTCGACGTTTCTTTACAAGGGGTGGGCATTAAGTCGATCGCGATCGACTGGTGGACTACTAAGACATGTGGTGCGATTGAGGTGACAGCCTTTAATAAATCCCAAGACGCGCATACTAAAAGAAACTAATTATTACAATAATGTATTAAGCATTTGTAATGTTGATGTGGAAGAAATAACTGAAAATATAAATTATGTATTTTCTTTATCTCTTGAGTGAAACGACGTTTTTCTTCTTCAAAATGGCATAATGGCATTTTAAAAGCACCTAGTTCAGAACCTAAGAATAACTCCTGGAATCTAATAAACGAAGTAAAATGACCTAATTTAAGAAAAGTTGCATATTATTTAACATCGTTCTTTGGCTTTGCCCACCTGTGTGAATTTGCATTTTCAATTATGACTATAATTAAGACAATATATCTTTCCCGTCTCACAGACCACCACTTAGAATCCAGCACGATATTAGCAGTTAATGATTATATACCGAGATATTTAAGACTGGCGGACAGTATGCAGACTTAGTCTTCTACTAGCTATAACTGTGAGAACTAATTTTAGATGAAAGTGATTTATTTTTCAATGTATTTTGAATTGTTTGATATTAAATGAATTACTTGATATCATTATATTTGTGGTTATTATTATTACATTTGTCTTTATGTAGGTAAGTACATAATCCGTATTCATTATTAAGTTGTAATAAATATTGTAGACCCTTTTTTTTTTTTAGTTCACCACGCTAACGCCACTGGGGAGGGGCAACAACACCTTGAAAAAATTAGAAATAGCCCGTATCCTGGAAAAATCTGCCCACCCCTGCTTTATACATTTCCTGACACGAATCCAAGATAAAAACGAATATTAAACATTTCTATTGTATACTTAACAGCTTGCGTAGAATTACTATCTTTTACATGACGCGCATATCAGAGTTGCTACGTTGAAAATAAACGGTCATTTTTCTTTGAAGTTTAATTAGCATTTTACGCTTAATACGTTAAAATTCTTTTCCAGAAACGAAAAAAGCAATTACGGTTTCGGTCGGAAGTCCGCCAATGCAAACGAGCGAGACAAGCCCGACCCTGAAAACGGTTACGCGGAGGGTGTGGATGACGAAACTCGACTTTCTTCTCTTCTGTTTTCGTTTTCTTTTGGAGGACAACTTGCGGTGGAATAAGGACGTCTGCACTCTACTCTGACTTTCACTCGTAAAATGAGAAAGTTTTTTTTCCCCCGTTTGTTTATTCTTTTCTGTTAATCTCAGTGTGATTATGATTTCACTCACAAAGATTTTAGAATTACCGACTCTCGACAAAATCACAAATATCCTTTTAACCTTGACATGCAAACGTGGATTCTTGGAGAAAGTGGTTGATTTTGCGTCCATACACCACTGGAGGGGGGAGGGACAGCTACCACACTTACGCCACTGGAGATTATGGGATTCCTACTTTAATAAATTAATCAATTACATAAATGAGCTCAGTCAATATGTGGATCCTTTATTTTAGGTTAAATTGTAATTTCAGTAATTTTTGTGATAATGTGTATGTTTTCATTTACATACTAACCGCTTTTGTCGACCAGTTGTTTCGCCGGGGTTAATGTTTGCTAAAATTTCTAGCTTAGTCAAAGGATTTTTTTCCTTTTATTTTAGGATTAAATTGTAATTTTTATAATTTTTGTGAAATTGTATATGTTTTCATTTGCATACCAAGCACTTTCGGCGACTAGTTGTTTCTCCGGAGTTAAAGGT
The DNA here is from genome assembly GCF_947563725.1 of Argiope bruennichi. Lineage (NCBI taxonomy): Eukaryota > Metazoa > Arthropoda > Arachnida > Araneae > Araneidae > Argiope > Argiope bruennichi. The sequence continues at coordinate 21,782,645 of NC_079154.1, read as the reverse complement.
TGCTGATCTTTCTAGCGTAATTAATGCTTTTATCTTTTTTAAAAGTTAAATTGTAATTTTAGTATTTTTTTTTAATTTGTAAGTTTTAATTTATATACTAACCGCTTTTGGCAACTACTTGTTTCGCCCGGGTAAAAGGTTGCTATTATTTCTGCCATAGTCAATACAGTGAATACATTTATCCTTAATTGTAGGTTAAATTGTAATAATTTTTTTTTAAAATGTATGTTTTTATTTACACACTAACAGCTTTTGTCGACTAGTTATTTCACTGGAGTTAGTGGCTGCTTAAATTTCTTACTCAATACGTTTATCCTTTATATTAGATTAAATCATGATTTTGTAATTTTTGTGAAAAATGTATATGTTTTTATTTACATACTAACCACTTTCTGCCACTGGATATCCCTTATTATGACTCATCATAATAAATACATTATTTGAATATTTTTTTAATGTACCATGTTTTTAAAATGAATTAAAAAATATAAAATAATTTTTTCTAACTCCATACAGATTACTAAGCCCATACAAATTATCTTAAAAATTTCTTATTGTGAAATATCAATTTATATATCTTCTGTATGTGAAATTTTGCAATCGATTTTAAACTAACTTCCCGATGAACTAAAGACTTGGCACAGCACTATCATCTTGTGTACCGGCTGCCACCCTGCCACCACCGAACGAAATTTGTACCAAACAGACAAGAAACGTCTGTATGTGAAATTTTGCAATCGATTTTAAACTAACTTCCTGATGAACTAAAGACTTGGCACAGCACTATCATCTTGCGTACCGGCGACCACCCCGCCACCACCGAACGAAATTCGGGCGAAACAGACAGACAGACAAGAAGCTTCTGTATGTGAAATTTTGCAATGGAGTTTAAACTAACTTCCCGATGAACTAAAGACTTGGCACAGCAGAATCATCTTGTGTACCGGCGACCACCCTGCCACCACCGAACGAAATTTGTACCAAACAGACAAGAAACGTCTGTATGTGAAATTTTGCAATCGATTTTAAACTAACTTCCTGATGAACTAAAGACTTGGCACAGCACTATCATCTTGCGTACCGGCGACCACCCCGCCACCACCGAACGAAATTCGGGCGAAACAGACAGACAGACAAGAAGCTTCTGTATGTGAAATTTTGCAATGGAGTTTAAACTAACTTCCCGATGAACTAAAGACTTGGCACAGCAGAATCATCTTGTGTACCGGCGACCACCCCGCCACCACCGAACGAAATTTGTACCAAACAGACAAGAAACGTCTGTATGTGAAATTTTGCAATCGATTTTAAACTAACTTCCTGATGAACTAAAGACTTGGCACAGCACTATCATCTTGCGTACCGGCGACCACCCTGCCACCACCGAACGAAATTCGGGCGAAACAGACAGACAGACAAGAAGCTTCTGTATGTGAAATTTTGCAATGGAGTTTAAACTAACTTCCCGATGAACTAAAGACTTGGCACAGCACTATCATCTTGTGTACCGGCGACCACCCTGCCACCACCGAACGAAATTCGGGCGAAACAGACAGACAGACAAGAAGCTTCTGTATGTGAAATTTTGCAATGGAGTTTAAACTAACTTCCCGATGAACTAAAGACTTGGCACAGCACTATCATCTTGTGTACCGGCGACCACCCTGCCACCACCGAACGAAATTCGGGCGAAACAGACAGACAGACAAGAAGCTTCTGTATGTGAAATTTTGCAATCGATTTTAAACTAACTTCCTGATGAACTAAAGACTTGGCACAGCACTATCATCTTGCGTACCGGCGACCACCCCGCCACCACCGAACGAAATTCGGGCGAAACAGACAGACAGACAAGAAGCTTCTGTATGTGAAATTTTGCAATGGAGTTTAAACTAACTTCCCGATGAACTAAAGACTTGGCACAGCAGAATCATCTTGTGTACCGGCGACCACCCTGCCACCACCGAACGAAATTCGGGCGAAACAGACAGACAGACAAGAAGCTTCTGTATGTGAAATTTTGCAATGGAGTTTAAACTAACTTCCCGATGAACTAAAGACTTGGCACAGCAGAATCATCTTGCGTACCGGCGACCACCCCGCCACCACCGAACGAAATTCGGGCGAAACAGACAGACAGACAAGAAGCTTCTGTATGTGAAATTTTGCAATGGAGTTTAAACTAACTTCCCGATGAACTAAAGACTTGGCACAGCAGAATCATCTTGCGTACCGGCGACCACCCCGCCACCACCGAACGAAATTCGGGCGAAACAGACAGACAGACAAGAAGCTTCTGTATGTGAAATTTTGCAATGGAGTTTAAACTAACTTCCCGATGAACTAAAGACTTGGCACAGCACTATCATCTTGTGTACCGGCGACCACCCTGCCACCACTGAACGAAATTTGTACCAAACAGACAAGAAACGTCTGTATGTGAAATTTTGCAATCGATTTTAAACTAACTTCCTGATGAACTAAAGACTTGGCACAGCACTATCATCTTGCGTACCGGCGACCACCCCGCCACCACCGAACGAAATTCGGGCGAAACAGACAGACAGACAAGAAGCTTCTGTATGTGAAATTTTGCAATGGAGTTTAAACTAACTTCCCGATGAACTAAAGACTTGGCACAGCAGAATCATCTTGTGTACCGGCGACCACCCCGCCACCACCGAACGAAATTCGGGCGAAACAGACAGACAGACAAGAAGCTTCTGTATGTGAAATTTTGCAATGGAGTTTATACTAGTATCGAAGTAACGAAGCAGTATCGAAAAGAGCATGGCTCTATCTATCTGTAATGAGAATTATTAATTGATCGCAAACTTTGTACCAAACAGACAGACAGACAAGAAGCCGCTTTCATATTGCACTATTATCCAATTCTAAACTATATTTACAGATTCAAGTCTTTAATTCCTCGGGAAGTTAGTTTAAAATCGATTATAAAATTTTAGCAGAAACGAAGCAAAGAAGCAAAATTTAGCAGAGCAAAAAGCGTATTAGTAAAAATAAATTAATAATAATAGTAAATTATGACAAATAAATTTTCATAAAACTAATTAATTAAAATAAATATTTTCGCAAATCTTTAACATGTCGATTAAATTAAAAGATGAAACAAATTATTGAAAAAAGACCTGAAACCGCAAAATGTCCGCCACTGCTACAAATCACATTGACTCCACAAATGTCTCAAATTGAACTATATAATGTTTTAACAGCATCAACCACATCAAAAGAAGTTTTTAATAATTTGATAAAATAATAAAGGAACAATACCTTATTGACTTGGTAGAACAATAAACAATAAAAAATTAAACAGAAAATATTACATTTGACATTTTGTATGTCAGGCATCTGTCTCAAGTTGTAACTTCCAATCAATGAATAATTATAATTTAAAAAATAAAAATTAATATGAAAATGAAATGTATCAAATGAACCCTTTGCGCTCTTAAAAGTAATTGAATGCATAATTATTCACTTAAGGTGTAAGTATACACTTGAAACTTCGAAAATCGTTCCAAATATCGAATATTTTTTTATTGCTTCAAAATATTTTCTGATTCTTTAGCTTTCAAACGATGCCAAGATGTTATCAATATTCGGAATCTTTCTCGTGTTATAATTATTTTTCTTGAAGGACTTTCACTAAATACTCTAGTTTCGGTTTTTTTAAACTCATTTTATGAAGAATGATATTTTTCCACTATGTTGCTTCATTCAAAGAATCATAACTCAACAAGACATCAACCAAATACAATTATTTATATATCAAAATAATCTGTACGAAACAGTGGATGTTTTATGATTCAATCAAATTTATATTTGTAGAAATAAATTTTTAATAGCTATTTAAAATTTAAAATTACAGAAAAAATCTCGCTTCTTCTATTTATAGTTGATGAAAAAATTGTTAAAAAAAACTATATATTTTGATAACTGGTTGAGGCAGACAACATGAAGACTCATATTAGGCATCATTTCCAACTAGAATTGTGTGTCTGTACAAATTAGAATTTAAAATATCATGTTTCAAAAAATAGGCTAATTAGCTCATTAAATATTATTTAATTAATTAATAATGAGTGTAATATGTTTTTTTCTCACTGAAATGAGTTTAAACATATATTAATGACCTACTATGAAAAAAACTGGATTTTTAAATTTAAAATTAAAAACAAAATCTTCTAGGGTGTACGTACACATTAATGCATGGACTTGTTTATTATACAAAAAAATAAATAAATACAATTATTATAGATTAATTTTTCAGGGAAACTCAACTTAAAACATTTTTTTACCGTTCTGTAGGCTTTCTTAACAATTAAAAAAATAAAAATTAAATAAAATGTCAGAAGGATGCACGGTCTTAAATGGTGCTTGAGAAAAGATAATCGAGTGCAAAAAATGAACACTCTTTCTTTGTATTACGAAAAAAATCTGCATCAATTAATTGTAAATAATTTGGAAGACATATAATTTATTGAGAGGAAAAAAATATTTTGTTTTGATAGCAAACGTTGCATATAAATATAAATTTAAAATATTTTGCGATTTTATACAAGAATAAAAAAAAAATAACCACGTAAGGTTGGACTATGAAAATTTAAGTAACTCTAAGCTCTAACAAAAGCTAACATTCCGAAACACGAACAAATATATTTTTTGATAATATTATTTTAATTTTATACAAAACAACAACAACAGCTTACCATTTCATGTTGAGTGTGCACTTGAAGTCATAAACAAGTTGAAACCCACTCTTCAAAAGCTTTCTTACTAATAGAAGTGTCAATGAACAGTTCGCATTCAAACAATATATTTTTGAAAAAAAGAATTAAAATTACTCTCACTTTTCCAAACGATGCAACATCGAAAACTTTAAATAAAAGGAAGAGATTCTCATAAAAAGTGTTCGATTTCCCTAAGTGCAGTCCCCCGCTAAGAATGCATCATCTTTATCATTCGCCTTCGCTTCAATTGCATTAGACGTCACATTACCGACTTGAAAAGAATCATTTCTGCCTCAGCCGAGCGTTAAATGAAACAAATTGTTCGTAGGGGTGCTATCACTCATTTTCGGAAGGGCCCTTTGCTCCGCCCGACACACGATCTTTTTCCCAGGGGGGGATCAATAACGTTCGTTCGGCGAACGCACGCCAGTTTTTTTCAACTCATTTTTCCCATACAATATTGGGATAAGATACGGAAATTGCGTGCTAAAGTGTGGCTCGGTTTGTGGATGAATATCCTTCACTTTGGTCATCCATTGCGGCGATTGGAAATCGGATAATGTTTTTTTCTTGAGAGCACGAACAGAAGCAAAAACCGTTTCGTTGTTATGTTTAACCCAAATACAATTGTTAGCTTAATGATTCGGATCGAAATGCCATTTAATGCAGGGAACATGTTGCCCTATCTTAATGGACCAATAGGAGAAGAGAATGAAAAATCGGAATGGCTCTCTCATTCGGTCTTTTTGAATACATTAATACAGGAACAGCTTCCACATAGCTGATATCAGTCATTTAGAAATGAATTTGATAGTAAACTTCTATCATTACTAAAACAAGGATTGTGTGATTTCCTCGAAATTTTCGTTCTTCCCTCCCCTATAAAGATGTCGCTCTCTTCTCTTGCATAAAAAACTGTGATCATTTACTTCAGAAGTACTCATCATTTTATTTTCAGAGTTATACATACGAGCGTTTTGTACTTCATAGTATAATAAGAGAGAGAGAGAGAAAAAAAAGGTTGCTTATTGAATTTTATCTAAGTCACTGCGTTTTTGAGGTATCGTGTTTACATAATATAGTGTATACATAATATCATGTGTACATAATATAGACCGACATTTACTAACGTGTTTACATAATAAACACCTACATGTACTATTGTGCTTACATATTATAGCAAGACATTTTCTAACGAGTTTAAATAATATAGACCGACATTCACCATCGCGTTTACATAGTATAGACCGACATTTAGCATCACGTTTACATACTATAGACCAACATTTACTAACGCGTTTACATAGCATAGACCAATATATAGTATCGCGTTAACACAATATAGACCTACATTTACTGTCGCGTTTACATAATTTAAACCGACATTTAGTATCGCGTTTACATAGCATAGACCGACATTTACTATCCGTTTACATAATTTAAACCGACATTTAGTATCGTGTATATATAGTATACATACATTTGTTTATACATATTTGTATATACATACATTTACTATCGGGTTAATATAATATAGACCGACATATAATATCGCGTTAACATTATATAGATCGATATTTAGTATCGCGTTTTCAGAGTATAGACCGACATTTACTATCGCGTTAACATGATATAGACCGACATTTAGTATCACGTTTACATAACGTACACCGACATTTATTATCGGGTTTACATAGTATATGGATAATCAGACTGATAGACAGTCAACATTTTGATGTATCTGGCTCCAAATTTGATACAAACACACATTCAAATTCTAAAATTGCACACCAAATTGTATGCATCTAGTTTATAATAATTTGTAATTATCGTGTTGACTCATTCAAAGATATATTACATATAAATAGATTTCGTTCAAAATTTGATAGAAATCTACAGATTTGGTATAATTATCGCATACCAAATTTCATCCTACGAGCTCGTAACTGTCTTGAGTCATTGTGTTCACAGATAGATAGAAATCCAAACTTTTTTTTCGTACTTAGAGAAGACCGAAAAGTAGAGATTCAACAAAGTCTCATTGCCGAGTTTTTTCTAAAAAAAGATAGCAATATATATTTTTGTAAAGTGCAAAGAAAATAAAGAACCTTCTAGGTAAGGAAATAAAAATGAAATCACTCAGAAACAATTTATGAAGAAAGAACAAAAAATTGAACTTTTATCTCCTAATCCATCTTGACTCTTAGAACAACCTTTTATTCAAACTTTTATATTATTCAAATATCCCACATCAATCCTCAAATGTTCACCCTACATCTTTATAGAAACATTTCAACCTCGAGCATTTTAACGAGCGCACCCAAAATTTTACGGTCTCAAATTCGACATCCTGGAACATCAAGATATATGAATACCTAATGAATTTAAATTTTGGTTCATTCAAAGTTTCCCACAAAATAAGTATACTTAACTATAACCTCGTTTCATACATCCGCTATTCATTTGGATGAAAACAGATTTCTGAATCATAATTATTAATACACTGTGATGTCATTCCAATTTATTTTGCTCCGAATGCTTTAAAATTCACACGTGGAGCCAGTTAATACTAAAATCTCTGACGCTACGTGTGTACGGAGAAAACTGACTCCCTTCTAATAAAAGAGGATGACTTCAAAACTCAGTCGCCCACATCATTTCCGACTCCCCGCTCTAGTGTTATAATTTCGCCGAAGTACAAGGAGGCTTTATTGTCTACCAGGAAGTAATCGCTTCAAAAATAGAGAAAAACCAGCTGGAGTGGTTTCCAGAAAACTTTCTCGCATACTCTCTGATGAACGTGAATTTGTGTTTTAGAATGCATTTTATTACCCACCAGAATGACATCAAAATTTGACGCTGAACTACAGTCGCAATCACTAAATCAGACACCAAATTTGATATTGATTATTGGGGATCATGAAAAATCAGTTTAAAATAGTAAAAATTATAACTATTAGGTTTTGAATGGTATGAAACTGCAGACCGACAGACAGTCAACCAGGTGTAGAAAGCAGCTCAAAGTTTGACAGGTGTCTACATCATAGATATTAAGTGTGTGTAGCAAATTTTATCCATCTAGCTCTCTTCGCTTTGTAGTAATCCTGTTGACTTATATTCGAATAATCGGACAAATGAACTTCCTCAGAACAGATTTGTCAGAAATCTACAAATTTGATTTACAGACCGTATACCCAATTTCATCCCTGTAGCTCAAAGCGTGTTCGAGTTATCTTTGTCACAAACAGGTAGACAGACGGACATTTTCCAAAAATGTGTTTTTTCGAACACAGGGAGGCTCTAAAACATGGAGATTCGTCAAAACCTCGAATTCGAATCTTTCGACGATTACATTACTTTTTCAGTACTACGTATGCGAGTTTAGTTTAGTTTAGTTATATTAACGACCCGTTGTGAAGCAACATTAGGGCTATTTTGGGACGCACCTCGTCATTTTGAACCGCGGTCAGATGACGAGGACGACACCTGAGCTGGCACCCCCCTCTCCACACCGCACCAGACCAGCGGGAGGACGTTTTGTCTGACGGATTTAACGTCCAACAGACCCCCTTACACGACGGTTATTCGGTGGAATCGGGTCTCGAAACTGAAACCCTACGGTTCACAAGCCGAGACCTTACCACCAGGCCACCGCGGCCCTTCTACGTATGCGAGAAAATAAAAATGAATTTTTTAAGTATGCAGATAAACTGAATTTATTATATATACTTAACGTAAAACAAATGTTATATAAATAGACATTTTAAAACAGTAGGCAAAAAAATTAATTATTGTCTTTATTTATCATCGTAAATAAATAGAATATTAAATTGAGAACTTCAGACAGTATTTAAGATGCAGCCGACTCATCGCCATTTTAAAGAAATGTGTTCTCTTTCCATGTTTAGAGCATATGTTCGACAGCAAACGGAAATCATATAGAAAGAAGGGGAGAACTTTTAAAATATTCGAACCGAGCTGTTTCAGCAGTCCATTTATTTTACAACTTTACGGAGTGAAAAGGTTTTATCTCAAATCTTTAAAGTTACAGTCATTAGATTTTGAAAGGCGTTGAAGGAAAAAAACGACATACCCTCGAAATTTATAAACTAAAATAAAAGTGCGCCTCTTTTTACTAAGCAACTTTAAAATGAAGTTATTTTAAAGGCATGAATCAATTGAATTTCTCACATATATATATAAATGCAGTGCAATCAACGGGAATTTTCTCCTCTCCACTTGCTTATATGCCTGCCCAAAGTGCAATGTGTTTTCGAATATTTCTGTTATTTGTGTTTAACTTCATAGAATGTAGAAGAGAATTGCGACTGTGTTTTGGGCCTTTTCTACTTTGACAGATTGGGCCAAAAGTTTGATGTAGGTTTACATTCTTTGTGTCAAGTACTTGTACCAAATTTCAGTACATCTAGTTTGCTCGCTTTCAAGCTATCATGTTCTCAAACATGCGTATATATGAATTCACAGACATTCAACAAATAGACAAGTTTGATACAAAAATTGATATACATCTACAATTTACGAGATGGTAGCCAACCAAATTATATTTGAACTTTCATCTATCTAGTTCATTACATTTATCATCGCAAGATACTCAGGTAGGAGATGAGAAGCTTCTGGAGTGGTACTCTGTTCTCGCCGCCTTGGTAGAAGAATGGTGTCGGGTCAACTACGCCCTACCAATGACGGGACGTGCTCCTACGAGAAAGGTTGTACCGTGGCCGGTGATGAATCCACCATTAGTTCCCTCCAATGTTGTCGCGGCAATGTTGTCCCTTCAATTGTCATTTATTCAATATTCAATACAGTGCCTTCACAATTTTACCTGTGCAATTAGGGTGGTCGGAGTAGTCGTTTTGTGATTACTAGACATTATGCTCACAGTTAGTACAACCAACCATAATTAGTACACCATTTGCACAATTTATAAAAGCCTTATCTCTGTTTTACATATTCTTGAACCCCCAGGGGGCGCACCTCGAAATGAGGATGAGATGCTTCCGGCATGGTGGTTGGATTTCGCCATTCTGGAGAGTACACAAATAAGTTGGGAATCTGGCTCCTGCCATCGATGACAGGACGTACTTCCTTCGGGGAGGGTTGTACCGTGGCCGGTGATGGCCCTTAGGACTCAACCACAGTACCCGCCAGTGTTGCTGTTGCGACGGTCCAGTCATCCAGTAATTTTTCCGTGTGCCTTCGGGGCGGGTAGGAGCTCAGATGTATGACTTTACACATTCTTGTAGAATGACCACAATTTTTTTCACAGCTTCTTACATTTTTTTCAGAAATCTCACTGTGATTTGGGAGAGTTGTTTTCCGAAATTTTTCATGTTATCCTTTTTCGTTTTAAAAAAATATTGATTTTTATAATTGTATGTAAACATTAGTCACGCCTTTTAATACTGTACCATACCTTACATGATTGCTTCGTTTTTTTACGACTCACACTTTTACATTTCTAGACATTTGGATTTCGTATCTACTCTGTGTTTCGACTTTATAATATTGTTAATTGATACAAATATTTTAATACCAGGAGTGTGTTGCAGTTCAACCAAAATGGCTTTTGTGGCATAAAACAGAAACTCAAACTCACAGTTAGTCAGGCAAATGTAATCTCCTAAGTGGATTTACAGATTCAGTTATGTCCAAAATGTGAGCGTTCGTTAAAAACTACAGGCCAAATTAAAAAAACAAAACAAAAAAAAACGATAAAAATTTCTTTTAATATATTTCGTATTCCAAACAGTAATAAAAAAAAAAGAAAAGGAAACAAAGTGATTATAAAATATTAAAATAGTCAATAATGGCATCTACAAAATTGATTGGATAAAAAGCTTTATCAGATGCAATATTTTGTACATTTTCTAATCGACAAATTGTTATCTAAATTCGAATAATAATTATGTATTACATAAATTTCAACACGTTAAATTTAGGACACGAGAAATTAATAAAAATTAACAACTTAGCATCAGAATGACTAAAGCGGAACTTCGGCTTTTTGTTCTTTCCCTTTTGAACGTTCTAAATAAATGGATTAAAACATGAATAATTAATTATTCAGTAGTTTAAAATTTCATTCGCAGTTTTAAAATTTAGAGTGATTCAAAGGTTGTTTAAATGCTTAAATAAAATCCATAATTTTTATTTTCATTCAGTAATAATATTAGTCATTTAAAACGAGGCAAAACATAATGAGTTTTCAATCGAAACGTGACTGTAATGATTAGTGGCATCAAGTGTCATTCATCTCGCAAAACACTTTGCTCCTAATCACTAAACATGTGGCGCTTTTCCTTTTATCCGACAATCGATGAACAGTGGCCGTTTCGAGTGACAAAAATCAATTAATATTTCGCGAAATTTGGAAGAAGAAAAATGACTCATAAAGTGGGGACTGATTATGAAGAAAACTCGATAATTGCTTAACAAAAAAAGAAAGAAAGAAAAAAAAAACGCTTAATTTGAGAATCTTGCCATCTTTGTTTTTAATCGGAATTTTCCGTTGCATAAGTTTAGAAGGGGATAAAAAAATCGTTTGTTTAACGAAATAAAATCCATTTCGCTTAATTTTCTGTAACTCAATATTCAAGGAAAACCGTTTTAAAATTTATCATTAGGATTTTAAAATCGTTTGGAGTAAAGATGATTTCATTTTTCAACATCATTTGCGAATTGTGCTATAATTATATAAAGTATCCGAGTTCCACCATGCTTTTTCCATGCAGAAGAACTCGAAGATCAGGCAATGATTATGATTTCTTTTTATACGTAGTATAGAGAAAGTACAGCAATCATTAAAAAAATTCGAACGCGATATTTTGACGAATTTTCACATTTTAGACTTCCCTGAATTCCAAAAATGCATTTTTGGCATTATGACTATCCATCTGCCTGTAAGTGACTGAGATAATTCAAAACTGCTTTGAGCTAAACGTATGAAATTTGGTATATGATCTTTACACCAAATTTACAGATTTCTATCAAATTTTATATGAGATCCTGTATTTAGATTTAACATCGATAGTGTAGGCACCTGCCAAATTTTGAAACAAATCCAACAACGGATTGACCATCTGTTGGTTTGTATTTTCAAAAACATGTAAACGCGATAACTAAAAGCCTTAATGTCTTAAATATATCAAATTTAATAAATGATTGTGTGACTACAAGTATAATTCTATGTCAAATTCTTATTTTAATCGGTTGGGATTAACGCAACTAAAGCACAAATAGGATTTTCGGATACTAAACCGCATGCCCAGGGATGAATCGCCAAATAATTCGCCAAGGTTGACATGATAGACTCAGTAAAGATGTTAAATTCAAGCCAAAGGGTGATATTTCGTAAATATTGTACGTGAGTACTATGCAAGGTCTTCTCTAGGACATCTTTATTTAAGAGTATTCGAGAAAGCTTTGGGGTGATCATTCCCACTGGTTTAATTAAAGACTTTCATTTAACATGACTTATTTCATGGTCGCGAAGAAAAGATATTTAATTCATTTTTCCACTCACTTTCTAATATGCTAGAATTCTGATGTTTCTTACACTTGCGTATATTCGAAGACAATGTACTATTTTATATTTTCACAATTATTGGTTAATGAGATAAATAATAATGAAATGTTGATTCAATACAAGTGGCGCCATCTTGTAGTGAATTTGACAAAAAATGAATATTGAATTTCATATTGTTTTTGGTATAAATATATTAATACAATACGATGTAAATAATCCGGACTCGGTGATGGTCACAATTACAGTTACTGTTCGTTTTAGTATCTTAGACGACCATTCTTCGATGATTCTCTCTCACTAAGGGGTGAGACGGGGAGGATGTGCTCATTCTCTGAATTTACTTTATCGGTAAATGTAAGCATCTCCACCTTTCATCTTTCCTCTCACCCCTATTTTGTAAATTAAAGCTATCCTAACGCACACACAAAAGCGCGGAGGGTTTTAGAATCCGTTGCCAAACAATATATTGGCGGCGATATGGTCAGTTTAGGACCACGAACACCAAAGAAGGATGGAGAAAATCATATATGGATATAGCTGTATGCCATTCAAATTTGAACATGCTGAGATCGAGAATATTACTGTAATAAAAAAAATATTTTAAATAATTCATTTAAAATACATCAATGGTAGAAATCGTCCGCAGAATTTGATCAAACATTTTTACGACTTCCAGAACATTTGGTAACAACCATAAATTTATTTCATTTTAGGTCGGAAAATAAGTTTGTTTTGGATGAGACGAAATTTTTATTTCCTTTGATTTTCCGAAATGACGATATGTTTCTGAGCAAAGACCTGCATTAAATTTTGATTTTGCAATGAAATTTCTGCTACAAAAGCATTTAAAATGCTGAATTTTTTTTAAAGATGGCTATTTATAAAAAAAAAACAATCTTTGAATGATATAAAAAGTTTAAAGAGATTTAATATAGATAATCCGTGATCTGACAGACCCTCTTCTTTAATAACTGGCATTCGAATATCTATAAGAATTGGTGCATGGCGATTGTCGTTTCCCAATTAGAGACAATACTGAAAAGTTTCTGATATTATTTAGTTCTTGTGATCTTGATTTTAAAAGAGCATTTAGAGTTGCAACGCATTACTTTCTCAATTTTTCGACAAGCTCAGCAAGCCTCTGCCGAACACATCTTGAATTGTTTGGGACTTTCCAGAGAGGACATATACTCCTCCCCTCCCTTCTGGTCCTCGACTTTCTCTAGGTCAACGGTTTAATGGACCTTGTCTGACTTCGTCAGACAGCTGGAGGATAAGCCACAACAACACATATTTCTTTTCTAGTTGCTCTAAGGACTTTGAATTTGCTCCAAACACTGCTCAAGTAAACTTAGAGAAGTAATTTTTTTTCAAAGTAATTATTATCGGGGATAAAACTTCGATAAATGCCTCTGACATGAAATCAGTTCAACAATTATCTGAATGGCGCTTGAAAGAGAAGCATAGCCGAAAAGACCAAGTTAAAGTTTCTCAAAAATCAAGGCATGTTGACTATTTTCTTTGATTTGCGAGTTGTTGTGTCTTATGAATTCATACCTTTATGGATACCTGGAGAGATATTAATAAAGATTACTGCTTGAGAGTTTTGCGGTAAGTAATTTGAGTGAAATTTAGCAAGACAAATGACAGGTTTTGATTCGCTAGAATTCGCTTTCTTACATTGCAATTATTATTCCTGAATTTTACCAAACTTTTAATAAATACGGCTTCAGAAGCTACCTGTTAACCTGATGTGGCACCATATGATCTTTTTTTGTCCCCATGGTTGAAATTGCCTCTTTGTGGTCACCGATTCGTGTTCGTTAATTCGAAAAAAATTAATGCGAATTCTGAAGAAGTTTCACAAAAAATGACTTTAAGGTATTTTTTATGATTGGAAAAAAATATTGGTGGAAGTGCATCGCTGATAGAAGAAGATAACTTCGGAAAAGATGCAATACATTTTGATCAATAAATTGATTCTTTTTCTTTTATTCCATTATTCCAGAAGAGTTTTGATTATAATATTAATAGGATAATTCAAAAATTCAATGATCTAGATGAATGAAATTTGGCACTTGACATTTACACAAAAATGTTGATTTCAATCAGCATTTATTGGAAATTTGTCAAAGAGAAAAGAATCTTTAAGTTTTCTTCAATGTTTATGAAACTTTGTTATAAACTAACGTTTTTATAAATATTTTTCATTTTGAGCGATGCCATTCAAGTTTGAAGAAAATATTATTTGTATTTATTAAGCAACACTTCGCCAATCCTATCGAAGAAAAACATTGATATTTTTAAGCTATTGAATTTAAATAACTCAAGTGATATCTTCCATTCAGTAAGGATATTAAATAGATTCCTTTGCTTTTAACTTAATGCATATTATTAAAAATAAATGTTTAAACAACTATGAAAGTTGAGTGAAATGTCTGAATATTATTCTCACCACATGAGTTGACAATTTCTTTGAATTTTCAGATACCATAAAAACTGTTCCCGTCATTTAGCATTACCAAATTTTAAAAAATTGTACGAATGCAGGTATTGCAATTTTATTTAGATCATCCAAGTTCTTGTCTCTCTCTGTGTTTTTTTACCTTCTCGTAAAAGTAGTATTAAGAAAATAAATTTATCATTAAAAAAAAAATTCGAACTCGAGATTTTGACGAATTTCCACTTTTCATCTCTCCCTGAGTCCGAAAAATGCATTTTTGAAAATGTCCTCTGTTAATCTGTGACAAAGATTACTCAACTCACTCATAACTAACTCTGAGCTAGACGGATGAAATTTGGTGCAAGGTCTTAAAATCATATTTGTAGATCTCTATCAAATTTTGAGCAACCGCCGTTCACAGAAAATGTCTGTCTGTCCGGTTGTTCGAATATAATTGTAATGACACGAGCGTATTCTTAAAGGAATCACATATCTCAAATAAAACGCACCACTCAGACAACAGCATAACCATCCTTCTCAGTACGCCACACAGGCTCTTCTCAATCATATCATTAAACCTCCCCTCCCCCCAAAAAAACAACCCTCAACGGCGGCTAATCTCGCCAATCGTTTTTTCAGACGTCGCCAATGGCGGCCAAACATCACAATAATTTAACACGATAACTGCAAAACGAAGAGAAATAGATGGATAAAATTCGATACACAGATTTAAAATCTATAGTGCAGACGCCTGCCAGAGTTTGAGCCAAATCCAAGGCAGGGTTGACCATCTGTCGGTCTGTACTTTCAGAGACATATAAACGCAATAACTCAAAAAACTCAATGACCTAAATATATCAAATTTGGTATGGAGTTTTGTCAGTCATAGTTCTTGATCAAATTTTTATTTTAATCCATTAAGAAAAAGGCGTCTAAAACGCAAATTCGATATTCGGATACTATTAACCATATACCAGGGATTTATCGCCAAGAATCACACGTGAAATTCAATAAGAACGTCATATTCATGCCAAAGGTTAATGTTTCATGACTATTGTACCCCAATGCCAGCAAGGCGCTCTCTCGCATTAGATTATGAGAGAAAGTTTTACAGAGATCATCTTCGCTGGGTTTTTTTTACATGGAGCCAGTCTTCACGAAATCCTACTTTTCAACCGCTAACATAGGATGCTGCCAGAAAATTCTTTATGTCTCCCCCCCTCATTCCCCTTCCTCTATTTCTTGAAAGATCCACACTCTTTGGAACGTGTTCTGTGAGCACACACTCCTTCGCTGTTTACACTAGCAGTGCAATCTCAGCAGTTAAAGAAACGTGTTTGGGGTGTTCGAAAAACTTTCTCTTCCATTTCATGACCATTGTTTCCGACTTGGCTCTCTCTTGGCTATTTCGGGAGACAGAAATTTTTGTGAGGAAGGAAAGGACGTCGTTATGAAATTTAAACGAGCAACATTATTCAATATATTACGCGAAGGTATATAATCTACCATTAAAGCTTGAACCAATGTTTTCATAACAAACTACTTCTAATGCAATAAGTTAATTTTGTAGAAAAAAATTATGTCTTTTTTTTGCATTTTTGTTATAAAATTTTTTTCATATTTATTAAAAGATCAATTGTTATTTTTTGTTATTTGTTAAATTGTTATTTTTTGTTATTTATTAAATTGTTATTTTTTCCATATTTATTAAAATATATAATTTTTTACAAAATTATATCTTTTTTTGTAGACGCAATTATATCTTTCTTTTTTGCATTTTTATTGCATCTTGATTCTTTTTCTTGGTGTACTTGCATTTAGCTTCAAAAAAAAAAAAAAAAAATCAATCTACTTTCTCTTAGTTCGAAAAACAAAATTCTGATTGCAACAGATGCCAACGAGAAAGAATACGGAAATCATTAGGTCATAACAGCAATCATTAGGTCAATGCAGGGGAAAAAATTCAAGGGAAAGTTTCCAACCTCAACAGCTTTTGAACAGCGAAGTCTTGGCAATAATCATAGCCTTTTCGCAAAAATATATCTAAAATACTCATTCAATTTTTGAACATTATTGACGAATGCCAGGGTTTAATAGCCAAAAGAAAAAAAAATCGCCAAGCATAACACGATAGGTTTAGTAAAAATGCTAAAAACACGCCAAAGGTTAACATTTCGTAACTATTGCACGTCAATGCAATGTAGGTCGTTCTCTAGCATGACAAGTTTATTAGAGAGTATGCGAGAAAGTTTTACGGAGACCCCTCCTGTGGTTTAATCAGGGAAACACTTTATGACCACTCTGCAATTTATCTCATTTCAGAACAAATTCATTATGTGATAATGGTAATGAAGATGTAAAAGAATGACCGGTGAACGATTTATAATTTATAAATTGTTGAAATAGAACGTTAAGTCAGCGACTTCAATTTTTTATAAGTTCAGAAATTTTAATATTTTTATGTTTGGAGCACAATAAATTGTAAATTTTTGTTCCAATTTTGTGAAAAAAATTGGCAAAACTTATTTCGAAGTGAAGATAAAATAAAGACTTGTGAAAACTTAGACTTGTGTAGCGCCGTTTAAAAATGATTATTAAATACTATGCTCTCCCGTGTATCCGGCCTAATGTGGTTGAAGGGAAGGCCGAATAATAAAAAATCCGGATAGGCCAGAGTTCTATGACCACATTTCTTTGCCCACCAATACCAGAAGACGAAGTTTTTATACTAAAACTCACTGTCATAATACTATTTTCTCACTTCACATTGAGTATTATGCCCTCTATTTATCTCCAGCCACGTAGAATGTAAAGGCGGCCACGGCCCGGTGGATTATATAAGCAATTGCCGGTAACGTGTCGAGTTAAAATAGAAGGCTCTGTACTGGTATTGATATATGTTTATATACTGCACTGCACGTTTCAAGAATTTTTTTTTCAGGAAAAGGGATATAAACTATTCACATTTTAACTTAAATTCTATAATGCCTAACTTAAATCCAGGAAATATAAACAAAATATTAACATAAATCATAGAGCCTACTTCTTAAGAAAACTGATTCAAACTGATTTTATTTTGCATTGATAAAAGATTACACAGATATGAAAAGGTAACCCTGAGATAAGAGTCAAAACTTACAGTTTTTAGTCAATGCAATGCTTTACCTTCTTCATTTAATTACGATAAAAGTAACCTAAGTCGAATAGTAGCGAACCGAATACTTGGGAAGGTATTGTATTATCTTATAAATAAGAAGAGATAGAAACATCATTAAGAAAAGATAATAGGAAAATAGGATTATCATATGTTATTTTACAGTAAAGCTTTTTATATGTTCAACGCACTTTTGGCGAATCTTTATTGATTGCGCTTTCATAAAATCCATGTTAATGAAACTTGTCACTTATATAAGTTTAACAATCCATTCAGTTCACGTTCAGACGAGCTGTCGTGATAATAGAAAAAGATGACCCGTGGCTTCGAGAACTTTAATCCATCCTCTTTTTCAACAACAATTCAAACACCGAGCTTCGAGAACTTTAATCCATCCTCAGTTGAAATTCAAACACCGAAATATGAAAAAATTTAACCTCGAATTTGAAATCGGAATATCTGAATGGGTCGTTCATTGAATAATAAATCGAAGGAAAAGCCAAAAACGATGCCATTAAAAAAACAATCGATGAAGATAGAAGGGAAAAAAATAAATAAATGGCGGTGGGAGGAAAGTGAAACAGTGGATTTAAAGAAACAAAGATGTGTCTATCAAATTGCATTCGGCACTTACGAATTTGCTTGGTCTGGATTCTTCTTTTATCGTTCTATTTTTCATTCCCACTAATAGAGATGAGACGAATATGCGATTGCTGGATTAGTTTGTTGGATTAACTTGTAGTTGGATGGATATATGAATGGATCTCATCATTTTGAATTGCAATATAATTCCTTCACATAAGGATGTTTGATACATACTGGGAGATCTATTCCGCCAAAGGTCACCTCTGACATGGGAATGAAAAGGTTCTGGACTGATGGTTAGGTTTCGTCGTCCTGGAGGGTATAAAAATGGTGTGGGATCAGCTACCCCTTACTGAAGACGGGACGTGCTTCCTACAGGAGGGGTTGTATCGTGGCCAGTGATATGGCTCTTAGGACTGAACCCCAGTTCCCGTCAATATTGTGACAGTGGACATTCAGATTTTTCTGTGTGCCTTCGAAGCGGGTGGAGCAACTGTTTATGGTTACAAAGAGATTTAATATGTTT
Organism: Argiope bruennichi; assembly: GCF_947563725.1. NCBI lineage: Eukaryota > Metazoa > Arthropoda > Arachnida > Araneae > Araneidae > Argiope > Argiope bruennichi. The sequence goes on along the minus strand of NC_079154.1, from coordinate 21,763,643 downwards.
CTTATTTTTTCCCCAAAAGAATACTAAACCTGAGGGAATATTCTCCTCTCGACTTACTTAGACAACTTAGTACCTTCATTTCTGTTCCCCTTTTGCTCTCATCTGCTTTATGTCAACATAAAGCGAGAATAGGGAAAAAGACGTCCAACTCTCGAAGGTTTGGACTGTCCGCAAGCGTCAGTGATGCAGTATGACGCGTTTTATGTCTCGTAATATGATGAAGAAAACTGATTTTGCATTCTGGACAAAATTATTTCCTCATATCGGATCCAAAATTTGAATTAGACCCACTATTTTGATGACAAAATTGCATACCAGATTTTATTTTCTAAGTCATTCTAATTATGAGTTATTGTGTTCAGGAAAAGGCGTATTTATAAAACAACAAATATACTTCACTTATTGAATGATTTAATCTGCTGCTCTGTTATGATAAGTCTGTATGTCAGATTTGTTCTGTATAGCTCTTTATGTTTTTTCCGTTATTATTCTGTACGTAGCAAAGCGGACGAGCAATGGAATATACATAGACTGAATTTCTCTAAATGATTCAAGGGAAGTTATACTGCCTTATAAGAAGAGAAAGAAATTGACACTAGTGTACCCTTATAAAAACAGAAGAAAAAACTATTTATATACATGCAAGTAAAAGGAAGAAAACAACTGGAATAAACAAAATCGCGCCATCTGATGTGGGAGAAACAAATTACTTAAATCTTATACATATTCGTATACATACAGAGAGACTTCTCTATTATAAAGTTTGTCCAAATTTTAATAAAAATTTAAGTATTTGATTTTAAAATGACATACCCAATTTCATCACTCTAGCTGAAAGCGTTTTAAAATGATCATACTCATAGACAGTTATAAAGGTGTTCCGCATTCTTGTCCTATTTCCATTAAGGAAACTAGGCACTTGTGGGGACATTTTATAGAAAAGCATAATTCCTATCAGCGACAAGGATATTCTCGAATAAAAGTCGTATCCCTACCACATATCCCCACATAAAAATGATGGATTTTAGACTTAATTAGTAAAGCAACGAGTGCTCAAATTTTTATTTTCAAAGCCTTGGACATTTATCTTGGTTTTGGAATCCGAAATTTAACACACCACATCAAATAAAATGAAATTCTGTATCAAGATCCGCTTCATTTGCCAAATTCGTTGTGTTCTTATGCATCGTCTTTACAAGCATTCGAATGCCCTGACAAGGAGGCGGTCAACCCGTTGGCGAATTGAGTTCAAAATTTGATATGAATGTACGTTTTAGATGATAAACTATGTAATAAATATTATTACAAACTTGTAATGCTGTTTCCCAGCACGGTTAGGTCTATCACCGGAAAGACCGATTTACAATCATCTGTATTGGTTGCTGCTCGGTTGCCAGTAGTCCCACAGTTTGGAGACAAACTTGCGACCATTTGGCGACTTAGGTGACAAAATAGATAACGCTGGAGACTTCGAGAATTTTGACGATCCAACCAATACTAACTGAGATACGCCTGATGGGTCCAAAAGGTTCTCGGCCCGCCTCCCGGAAACTATAAAAGGGCGGCAGTCTTAAGTTGCAATGAATTGAATCGTATTCGGAGTCGTAGACAAGTAACGAGTCGTCGAGAGGATAATGAAGCAACGGAAGAATAGTCCAGCATTGTGTGGAGCTCAAGCGAGTGCTGAACTGCTGTGCGCCTAGTACTGTTGTAGAAGCAGCGTTGTGTCGTGTGTGGAGTAGCCAGTCGTATGTTAGTGAGTCGGCAGTTGGATACAGCTAAAGCGAGGTGTCAGCGGAGAATTTCAGTCGTTTGGAGAGACTGCAGAGCGAAGCTCCGAGGATCCCCTCTCCTGCTGGATTATGTCTGGTCAATTTGTGTGCTGTAATGCGCTGTAATAATCGACCACATGTAGTGGTCGATTACTACATGTGGGCTACTGTTTGCTGTAATGCGCTGTCCTGTGTTCGTCTCGGCTGTGTATTTGCCGTCTTGTACTAATGCCTTGATGTTAAATAAACGTCGTTGTTGTTTTCTTCTGAGGCCTGCTGATTGTTTTCACACCATACACCCACTACAGGCGAACCCGGTGACTTTACGGACTTAGAAGTAGTGGTGGAATTCGTAACAATATCATCCATCTAGCTCTCTTCGTTTTGTAGTTATTGGGTTTACTTTGACTTGAATAAACAGATAAACAAATTTTCTTTAAATTGATTTTATTCAAAATTTAACAGAAATATTCAAATTTGATGCACAGATCACATAAAATTTCATCCATTTGTCGGACCATTTTTGAGTTCTCGAATTCATAGACAAACGGATAGGATGGCAGGTAAACAAAGATTGGCATAATTCAAAAATATGCTTTTCGGCCTTAAAAAAGTCTGTAAGGTGCTGATTCTAATTTTTTGCCAATTACAATTGTTTGCACACTTCAGATACTGGAAACAGAAAAAATGAATGAAAGTACTCGGAAAAGTAATTCCATACATAATTGTTCATCTAATACAAGGATTTATTTATTGCTCCGAAAAATTAACGCAACTTATTGTTTTAATTACCCCGAAAAATGAAACTCCATCTTCTTGCAGGTATTTTTAACAATAAAAATAAATAAATAAATAAAACGTCAACATTACGCACCGTCTCGAAGGGTGCTTGAGAGAAGCCATCCGAATGCAAAGAGTTAAAATTTAAAAATTCTTTCTTTATGACACATTGCTTTATTAAACAACATAAAAATTTCATTTCATCTTTTCATCCTGGTCTAGAAAAATGGATCGCATAATGAAATAATAATTGCTTGAGCGTCGAAATTCGTTTAAAGGAAAGCCGATCGCGCCTTTCGGTGTTAAACAGGTTAGAAATCCTCTTACTGTGTTTACATTCGCTCCGAAAGTGCTTCGTTTCATAAATGATAAAGGGGTAAATTCTGTCAAAATGACACCATCATCGAATTTGTCAACCCTGCTCCATTCATTATCCTCGGGACAACTACCGTTAAACAAATTATGACAAAGATACGCAGGACAATGTCGTTAAATCATTTATTTTTGGATATGAATGGGCTCTCGTTTTCATTTTTCTATTCTATGTGATGTTGATACTGGAAATAACGTTAATAAATTGCTCTTGATAAGCAAAAGTTAAGGAGTTTTAATTCCTGGCATAAGTAATATATAAAAAGGGAAATTATTGTAATCATGAAATAATTCGTTCGATATTTTTTCAAATTTTCACGTTTCACATCCCCTTGAGTTCGAAAAACACATTTTTAGTTTGTCTGTCTGTCTGTGCCAAAGATAACTGAAAAACATTAACTCAAAATGACTGGTGAAATGTCATATATGGTCTTTACACTAAATTTTTATATTTATATCAAATTTTGAGCTAAATCTATACTGAGGAAGTCTGTTTGTCTGTTGGAATATATATCTACATGATAAATGCGAAACGAAGAGAGCTGCCGGCGTCCTTCCATAGGGGTAGCGCGTCTTCCCCGTGATCTGGGCGTCCCGGGTTCGAGTCCCGGTTTGGGCATGGTTGTTCTTCTGTTGTTCTATCTGTGAGATGTGTGAATGTGCCCTCCTGTAAAAAGGGGTTGTGCAAGCGAATGAGTGATGCGTGAGTAGCAAAGTCGTACTCTTGGCCCTAGTTGGCGCTGCTATAAAAAATAAGAGACGTTCCCCTCAGGCTTAAATCGCTGTCTTCGTAACGGTGGGCTTGTCAGTGGCAAGTGCCATAAGAAACAAACAACGAAGAGAGCTAGCTGAATAAAATTTGGCGCACAGATTTCACATCTATAGTGTAGACTCCTATAAAATTCTTCAAGGGGTTGATCGTCTGTCTGTCCGTACTTTCAGGAACATGAAGGGCCGGGATAACCTGGTTGGTAGAGCGTTGGATTCGCATCCCTTGGGTTGCGAGTTCGAACCCCGCCGGCCAAATATTCCTCGCGTGCTTGGTGACACGCGCGTATAAATCTGTCGTGGTTACAAAGTTCTCCATGTGGAGAGTAATACCACTGGGGGTACTGAATCAGGGGTGATCGTTCTTTGATTCAGGTCTAAATTACTATCTGTGAATGAAATGCATGAATGAAGTCTGCCCCGTAAAAAGGGTTGTAATGCTTGAGTAGCTAAGTCATTCTCTTGGCCCTAGATGACGCTACAAGAGACGCTCCATCACTGGCTTAAAATCGCTGTCTTCGTAACAACGGGCTTGTCCATGGCATATGCCATAACAACAGAAACATGTAAATGCTATAACTCACAAATGCAGTGACTTAAATATATCAAATTCAGTTTGTGATTACAAATGTTTTTTAGTTTCAATATATTAGGAAAAATACGTCTAAAACTCAAATTCACTTTAATAAGAGAGTACGCGAGAAAGTGTTCCATGGTTTATTCTCCCCATGGTTTATTCTTACATTAACGTTGTTCATCGAACTTTCAATAACGAAAGAAACTCAATAAAATTAAAAATGAACAAAGAAGCTTTAAAAAGATTCACAGATTTAACTCTACATTGTAGTAGACACCTGTCACATTTTGAATTTAGTCCAACAAAATGACCGTCTATCCATTCGTATTGTTACAAACTTGTAATTTGCTTCCCATCACGGCTAGTATCACCGTAAGAAAGACCCTTTGTAAGATCTGTCCTGTGCGTCAATGACCTGTGAGCTTGGCGACCATTTGGCGACTTGGCGACGAATTTGGCGAGTTTGGCGACTAAATGGATACTACTGGAAAGTTCGAGAACTTTCACGATCCATCCACTAAGACCCGAGATACAGCCAGGTACGCCCTGATTGGTCTGAAGATTCCAGCCCCGCCTCCCGGAACTATAAAAGACAGGCAATCTGAATCTGAAGAGGAAGTCGTGTGTATCGGGAGAAGTTGTGTGGATCGTCAAAAGTTGTGTGTGTGTGAGAGCAGTCGGAGTCGCCGACAAATAAGAGAAATTAGAAGATGAGACAGCAAACAAACTGCTGAACTATAGCAATTAAATGTGCTGCGCTATTACGATTGATCGACGGTATTTTGCTGTATAGAAAAAATTTGTAACAGTATTTTCAGTACCATGTAAATGAGATAACTTGAAAACACAACGACTTGAATGATATCAAATTTGGTATGTGATTTAGTGACTGCAGTAGTGATTCTGTGACACATTTTGGTTCCAGTTGGTTGGGAAAAACAGTGTCTAAAACACCAATTCACCTTTATTTTAGAGTAAACAATGATGGTTTGAGAAGCCACTCACTATTTTCATTTCCGTTATCGTTCTCTCTCTCTCTCTCTCTTTTCTCTTTCTTTTGTTTATTGACTATTTATAAATTTAGACTTCGACTGTTTTTGTCTCGATGGAAACACTTCGGATTTGTTGAATATTCATTTTGCTTTTGTTTCTGTCTATTCTTCTAAAATATTATTCGTGAGTTTATAAAGTAACTCACATTAAAATGTATATGAGAGATAATTTATTATCCATTATTGCATATAAAACCGATGAATATGCAGTAGACTCCCGATTATCCGCGCCTGCCGCACTAAGTTTTTTTTTTTTTTTTTTGCTTCCAAGCAAAGAGAAAATGCTTCCAAAGCAAGAAGCAAACACAAATGACTGATTTCTTTAAAAAGGTGTAGTTTTACAGTTATGCTTTTGTAATGACATAATACATTACAGTATTAAAACAGTACATATGTATTCATTTTTCTGTGTATCCTTGACGCCTCTCGTAAGTACAAAGCACTTTTCTGTTTTCATTAACAAAATGCATTTTAGGTTAGTTTTGAGTGATATACTACAATATTAAGCGTTAGTGAAGCATTTCCTGCTGTTTATTTTACGTTTTATTGTACATAAAACGATTTTTCAAAGTTGGAATGACTGTTTTCTCTTTTGCTATACCCGTTTTTAGCTTTTTTCGGATTATCCGCGATTTTTGTTATCCGCGGCGGCCGCGCCACCCAATTCCGCGGATAATCGGGAGTGTACTGTATTAGATCAAATATTGCCTCTTATATGATATTCATTTTCAGACGAGCATTATCGAACTGATTGGACGAAGATCGTGATGTATGGGTGGGAGGGAATCAATAATAATTTTATCTGCTGAATGAACACTTCAACATTCATTTAATTTTATTTTGACACAATTACAAAAAATTTATAACGTTATGCTCCACATATAACAACTGTCATATGAGGCTTTGAATTTAAACACTGACGCTACTCACGTGTAAAGTAGATTTAAAGAAATTGCAATATCTTGTTAAATATTTTTTAGTTTCGCTGATTTCTGACCTGACGTGCGGCCCTTGATTATGTGATGATCCATCATTCCCCCCATTGGAAAAAAAATCTTTGCCTTAGATTAATAGAGTTTATTGCGAATATGCTTCTGCATGTTATTTAACACGTTTTATTATGACTTCGCCTTGGTGTGGGGAGGAAAATTAAAGACGGATGGTTACTTGAGTAGTCGGCCTCGTCATCTGACCACCGTTCAAAGTGATGAGGATTGTCTCAAAATAGGTTTTGTGTTGTAACAAAAGAAACATAATTGTATTATAAACTAAACCGGCTTTGACATCGCATATTTTTCTTTTCTGCAAAATTATAATCAATGAATTCCAAAATTAAATTGGTGTGGGCGGTTGTGGCGTATATGCGAATTTCGCAGTTCGAGGCAATGCGCACAATAAGGCTTCTACTTTTAATAATTGCTAATTTAGTTTCACATTTCAATATATTTCCAATTTAATGAGTTTTTGATGATTTATTTTAGATTTTTTTTTATTTCAGTTATTTTATGAAAATCAGCATGGTTTTATTTATTTATTTAATATGATTCCTGACTATTTGTATACTCTTCTATTTAACAGACACTTGATGTTTCTAGTGATAACTGATTAAACCTAATGAAACAGAGAGAAACCAGGTTAGTCATATCACTGACTCTCTGACCTGCCCGAAGGAACACAGATAAAGAATACTGAATGACCGGACCACGGTAACAGCAACACTGGCGGGAATTGTGGTTGAGTCCTAAGGACCATCACCGGCCACGGTACAACCCTTCCCTAAGGAAGTACGTCCCGTCATCGATGGGAGGAGCCAGATCCCCCACCTTTTTGTGTACCCACCAGGGTGACAAACTCCAACCACCATGTCGAAAGCATCTCATCCTCATTTCGAGATGACCCCCCGGGGGTTAAGAAACCAGGTTAATGAAAATTGATAAAGTGTTAGAATAATATAAAGCTAAATGTTTTATAATTCATAAAATTTGTCCTTTTTTTATATAAATTTATTTGGCAATTAGAATGGTAAAGTTTTTTCAATTTTCCGATCTGCAGCGTCTCTGAGCTTAGCTGACCAAGATAATTGCTTAGTTTGCCTATTTGGAAATCTTCCACTGGTTGTGCAACAAGAGATGAATATATAAACCTTTACATAAATTTGCATTCATACCTTTTCACTTTAGAAAGTGTCTTGACTTAATACGAGCATTTAATGAGTTTGAAATGCGTGCTTAATAATTCTTTAAAAAAATAGTTTAGAAAAGCAGCAGACGTGGTCTACAAGAAAATTTCACGCATGCCCTCTAATAAAGGCGAATTTCTGTTTTAGGTACGTTTTCCCCAACCGATTGAAACCAAAATTTGACATAGAACTCTACCTGTGACCACAATATCTCATACTAAATTTGATGTATCATTGCGTCTTTGAGTTATCGTGTTTACATGCTTCTGAAAGTACAGATCAACAGTAGGCCAATCATGATGATGATGGATTTTCCTCAAATGGACGATTGATCCATGGATTTGATGGATTTCACTCAAATGGATGACTGATCCATGGATTTTTTGGATTTCCCTCAAATGGATGATTGATCCATGGATTTGATGGATTTCACTCAAATGGAAGATTAATCCATGGATTTGATGGATTTCTCTCAAATGGATGATTGATCCATGGATTTGATGGATTTTACACAAATGGATGACTGATCCATGGGTTTTTTGGATTTCCCTTAAATGGATGATTGATCCATGGATTTGATGGATTCGTCTCAAATGGATGATTGATCCATGAATTTGATGGATTTCGCACAAAATTTAAAAAGTGTCTAGACTATAGATGTTAATTCTGTGCATCGAATTTTATCATACTCTCGTCGTTTTGTAATTATCGTATTAAATTATATTCGGACAGCCGGTAAGATAAAGTTACTCACAGTGGATTTTGCTCAAAGTTTGATAGAAATCTACAAATTTAATGTAAATATCGTATACCGAATTTCATTTGTCTATCTCAAAGCATTTTGGAGTTATATTTGTCAGAAATAGACTATGTGGAAAATATGTTTTTCGAACTCCAGAAAGGTTGAAACGTGGTGATTCGTTAAATTTTTTGACGATTACTGTAATTTATATACACTTCGCATAAAAGAAAGTAACAATACTTAGTTAATAATTCATTATATGACAATAAATAAAACGGTTAATTCATATCGGTAGTCCATTAATATAAAAATATGACTTCAATATATATTTAATAAAAAACATTTGAATTTTTTCATTTTATAATCATTTTGTATATGCCATGCTGCAACAGGAAAAAAATGAATTGTATCAACGCCAAGACATAAAAACGTTATAGGAAAGTCCCAGCAAAGAAATAACCGATCAATTCAAATATTCCTTTCTTTCAAAATGGATTTCAATTCCATTTTATTTCACCTTTTTTTCCCCCCTTCATAAAAGAAAAAAGAGTAGACGGGAGGCAGAAAGACAACGTTCTAAAAAGGATAGGCTTCGAAAAATCTGGGCAAAGTGAAAGGAAAGAGAAGATGAAAATTCATTTATTTATTCAAATTCTGTTTTTCTCCGTTCGCCATTTTGAAGCGAAGATCGGAATCGTTTGCCGATTCTCTCCCCTTCCATATTTGCCGCTGCAGAATCCATTGCCAGATTCCATCATCGACACTTTTGACATTTATTGTAATGGAGTCCAGAGATGGTTCGTCGCCTAGCAACGCAGGTCCGCCATTGAAATCGCTTCGCTTTTGTCGAGAGTTTATTGATGTTACTTAAATGCTGGGGATGGGGGGATGAAGAAGAGGGGGAGGGAGAGTATCGAGCAAGCAATAACTCTAACTGTACGCCACCCGCATATCGATTGCATTTCGCAAGTCCGCTGTTTGTCAAAAATCGGCTGAGCGTATTCACACGGGAAAAGGTGGAATTATATTATTTTAGATTAAATTGAGAAGAATTGCGTTGGCAGCATGTTAATTGATTGGTTCGGTCGCTGCCATTACTGGTTTTAGTGCATCGGGCATTGGTACGTTCTGAGGCCTTGTTGAGCAAAATATATTAAAGCATTAAATATTATTTGCAACCAAAGAGAAAAGGAGATACAAGAAACTAAGTAAATTATGCTTCGTCGAATTCCCCTTATGTTTTATTAATCAGTCTTTTAATACTTCTAGAAATTCATAGGCAGTCCTAATGAAATACATAATTAACTCAAACTGAATTTTGTTAACAAAAAATTAAGTATTTAATTTGTGCCTTTTAATAGAAGGGGGGGGGGAGTAACAAATAAATTTTGTTCCTCCTTTTCAGTAACTTTTTAGGGAAATATTAAAATTTTAAATAATTCATGTAAGAATACTTGGTTTATGACCAGAACCGGATTAGACAAAACAGACAATTGTCAAGGGGCGCAATGATGTTGTTTTTTTTTGGGGGGGGGGCTTCTAAACCTTCGAGATTTTTTAAAAATAAAATTTGAAAGTTATGTGATTTTATGTTTTCTTTTAATAATAAACTCCATGCTATCGAACTTATTCATATTAAAATAATTCTTTGTTTCAATCAGTTTCGAAATATCATTCTTAAGACATCTTAATAAGTTTAATTAAATTAAAAATTAATTAAGTTTTATTTTATGTTATTTTATAATTCTGGAGAATTATAGAGCTTTATGATTTTTCAAAATATCCAACCTTATTATCACATATTTTTTTAGATTATATTTACAAAATTGTCATTCTTTTTTTTTTACCATTTTGTTTAAAATTATTTTTAAATCGTAACTGTGTAATATTTTTACATGGCATATTGCAATCAGAGAATATTTGTTTCATATATAGGGAAATCAGAGAATATTTGTATATATTTGTAGAGAATGATTGAAATTCGACATTTTGTTATTTCAGTTTGCTCAAAACTTATTGCTTAAAACTACATATTTAAAGATTTAATTAAAATTGATTAAAAAAATATTCGATTCTGAAAATTTGGAAGGGAAAGGACGTCCCCAAGGTTTTTCTTGCCAGGTGCAACTGAGACACTTAAAGGCCACGGTGGCCTGGTGGTAAAGTCTAGGCTTCGGAAACGGAGGATTTCAGGTTCGAGACCCGACTCTACCGAAGAACCGTCGTGCAAGTGGGTCTGGTGCACGTTAAACCGTCAGGGCCAAACATCCTCCCGCTGGTGTGGAGAGGGGGGTGTCAGCTCAGATGCCATCCTCATCATCTGACCGAGGTTTAAAATTACGAGGTCCGTCCCAAAATAGCCCTAGCGAGGCTTTAAAACGTTTATTCTCGTTCTACTTGTGATTTAAATGCATTTATTATTTTTTTTTGTGGTATCATTTTTTATCGACATAAATTTGCTTACAAAGATTTAATTTACATTCGCATTACTTTCTCGTATACGTAATATGGAGAAAATATAGTAATCGCCAAAAAATTTGATTTCGAGATTTTTGAGAATCTTTACGTTTCAGACGTCCCTGATTTCGGAAAATACATTTTTGAAAATTGTTCGTCTATCTGTCTTTCTGTCGGTGACAAAGATAACTCAAAAACGCTTTGAGCTGGACGGAATTAATTTGGTATACAGTCTTTATGTTAAATTTCCCGATTTATATCAAATTTTGAGTAAAATCTGTTCAGTGGAAGTTCGTCTCGCCGGCTGTTCGAATCTGAATTAAAATGATCTTTACAAAAGGATGAGAGCTAGAAGGTGGATGGAAAATCATACACTACAAAAAATCAAAATCAAGTACTTGTTGACATTCGGATCCTTCGTAATATCAAACAGTTGAACCAAATGAAAAACAGAAAAAAAATTATAGGAAAAAAGCAAAAATAGGAGAAAAAAAAGTCAATTTAGATAGCAGAATATGTAACAAAAACAAAATGATCTCCATAGTTACCATCTAGAAATAAAGAAAAAAAAAATAATATTTGAGAAATGAATGCAGAAAAATAGTAACCTAAGAAAGTAGAAAAATAGAAGAAAAAAATAAATGTAAAATATCACAATAAAAGATCTTGTTCAACGAGTAGATTAAGTCGTTCGAAAGAGACGGAGGATTCTAGAATCACTGACTATGAGGTGGTCAACCAGCATTCCAAAATTGCACTTTTAGGGAATGAATGTATAGACATTCCTATTCCATATTTATTCTTTAAAAGAAAACGGAACGAATTTCGAATCTAACTAGGAACATCGAAAGAACGCTGAGGTCTAACGAAAAAGAAATTAGAAGCTTGATTCACCGATATGACCGACAAATGTCTGAATGCGGCTATTATATCAAAAAGTAATCATGTTTGCACATAATTCTTTGTTATAAATTTATTTTGATTTAAATGTTTGTTTTTCGTTTATGAAAGTGGAAAAGAAAAGTAGCCTCGGAAAATTATGTCTAAAAAAAAAGCCAAAATATTAACTGAAAAATAAATTCGAATTGTGACAATATGAAATTATGGTTGTAAGAAAAAAGAATTTGAAAAAAAAAACCGACTGAAAAAATAGTTATCGAACGAGTCGACTAGAGCATAGGTAAATGAGAAAATAATAATTTATTATTAAATAATTAATAATTTATTTAATAATAAATAAAACTCTTCCGAGTGTAAAGTGTTAAAACAAACAAGAATTGAAACGGAATCTCTCTAGAATAAACCGTTAAAGAATTTATTTTAACATTTTGAACATGAATAACCAAACGATTGTAAAAAAAATGAGCAAAAAAAATGCTAACTTGAAATTAAAAATGACAAAAACTGGCAGACGATAAAAGAGTCAATCAGATTGAGAGAAAAATGAATTTAGATTTAGCTCATCTTTCCACTTTTCGTATGCTTCGTTTCTTTTGGCTGAATGTGTTTCGCCATTTGGTGCTCAGAACTATAAAATAATTCCTTTATTTTCTTTGGCAGCGTATCATTATTGAGGTCAGTAGCTGAATCAAATTTCTTCAAATCCGATTATCCTAGTCGCAGCTGTCCATTAAGTTTCTTCCTACTCATTTTTTTGAAATGTAAAGAGATTTAAGCAAAATGCAATACAATGTTTCTGTTTTAAACATTGTATCTAGACTGAAGAAGAAAATGATGGATGTCTGAAATCATTTACATCTTTCCTTTCACAAGTTAAAGCACATTTGGATTTCGGTTTCTGTTCATATGAAATATGTAAAGTGCATGGTACATGTACCAATAAAGAATCCATTGAATATATTGTAATTCGTGCACAATTTTTTGTCTGTGAAAAAGTCATGATATTTTGTTTTGCTTTTGTAAGTTAAGGCCATGGTGGCCTGGCCACAAGGACAGAAAGGTTTCAGGTTCGAGATCTGATTCCACCGAAGAACTATCGTGTGAGTGAGCCTAGTTCACTCTAAATCAGTCTAGGGCTAATATCCTCCTGCTGGCACGGTGGGAAATTTCGAGTTCCAGCTCAGATCCTCGTCATCGGACCACGGATCAAAAGTACGAGGTCCGTCCCGAAATAGCCTAAGTGTTGCTTTAAAAACGGGGCGTTGTTATAACTAAACTAAGCTAAACATATGTAATATAATTCTTGTTCGAGCCGTCACGTATTAACTGTTAACTGTAAAATGTATGTTTCACATCTTCTTGAATCCGAAAAAATGCATTTTGGGAATTTTGTTGTCTGATACATGTTGATAACGCGATAGCTCAAAAACGCTATGAACTAGACGAATAAAATTTGCTACGTGGTCACTACATTAAATTTATAGATTTCTATGAGATTTTCAATGAGATCCACGCACAAAAATGTCCGTCTGTCCGGCTATCTGAATATAAGTTGATATTATAACAACAAAACGAAAAGAGTTAAATGTATGAATTTGGTTGTATCTAATGATACCCAGATTTAATATTTAAACTGAAGATATGTATCATGTTTCGAACTGAATTCGACAAGATGTTTACCATTTGTAAGTCTATACTTTCACAAGGTTGCAAATGCAATAACTGAAAAACATAATGACTTAAATATAAAAATTTTGAATTTGATTTTGAGATTCTGGTTCTGTCTCTAATTTTGGTTTTATCTGTCGAAAAAATGCATACAAAATATATACTCGTTTTTCTAGAACTTGTATATATTAGTCTTACCCCAGCGATTAATCACAAAAAAAAATCGTCTTCAATCGCATTCGAATAAGCGCTTCAGTAACTATTGTTTACCTACGGCTTACAGTTAAGAATACGTAAGTATGTTAATAAAGAGAATATGAGAAAATATCGGAGAGATCACTATATTTAGTTTGATGTATTTTCTATTTAAATTAAGATGGTTTGTATTTTTAGTATTAATAGGATAAGTTTACATTTAATGCATTTATTTGATAAATTAAAATATTAATTAGGTCACTTTTATCACGAAGGTCACGATCTTTCAAATTCATTCTGAAGTACTTTGGAATTAAAATAAAACAGATTAAAGGAAATTAAAAATGTCTAATGTGTATAGCGTTACCCCAACTGGCGTAGAAAAATTCACGCATTTGCGTTACCGTAACTGGCGTTGAAAATTCGCGCATGCGCATTGTATTCTGATTGTTTACATTTCAACGGAAGCGGACTCGATTTAAATTATTTTTAGGTTAGTTGTATGCTTTTGTAATTAAATTGTATTTATGTTAGTTTAAGTTCATCGTTTTTTAAGTAGTTTTTTAATCTGTTTTCGACCGATTATTTTAAACGATTCTGTTTATTTTCTTAGTGTTTGATGCATTTAAAATGAAACATTGTTAATCAATATACCTGCTCATGATGAATCTGAAAAAATTTTGTTGACAAATTCTTGAGATATTACATAAATTAAGAAAGATATTCTTTAGTGCCCATAAGGTTTAAATGCTCAGTGACTCCGTTTTCAGTAATCACATTACAAAAAAAATGCTTTGTTTCAGTAAAAATTATTATTATGTTAATTGCAGATTAATCCTTTCCACTTTAATTTAAAGCATAAATTCTACGGGAGCTAACAGAAAATTAGAGAGATACAGATTACGTTATGACTGAAGGCCTTTATAATATTCTGAGTCAGTTGAAATTTTAAGTTTTAAAATATTTTAATGAAGAAGTTATTAAAGTAGGAATTACATAAAATAGTTAATTATTAAAATTTTAACGAGCATTAAGATTGGCGAACCGGCTGGTTGCCAAAGGCGGCTAGTATACAATAAAGCGAGTGGCGAACTTTCTGTCGCCAGAAAACACTCATTTTGATTAATTTTTGTTCGAAATTTCAGTCAACGTTTATAATAATTTAGAGTTGTTAAGTGCTACTTTGAAAATCCTCTTCCTTTCACAGCCAAATGTTGAATAATAATAATTTTTATCATCGAACACTTAGTTGATTTCGTACACATACATGTTTGTCAGCATTTCACATTCACCCTGTTTCATACCTGTTGGCATACAGGATCATGCAATGCTGTATATTATTTCATAATTAAATAACAAACAAACGAGGAATTTAAGTAGTCACAAATTATAAGCAACCAACAAAAACAGTTGATGCATCTGGAAAAACAAATAAAAAATGTAAAACCTTTATTAAAGAATGGAAAGTTGTTGAATGGACTCAGTCACTCATACAAAATCGACTCATAGAGAAATTTGAAAAAGATTAGTAAGCATTATCTGATAATCTCAGGAATGGGCGTGGTTTGTGGTTCTCTTTTCCTGAAACCACTTTAATACCTATCCATATTTAATATGGCCCCTATTTTATATCCGCCTTATCAATATTTTAAAATCAGAAGTTTATGCATTCAGTGCAATACATTTTCTGTACAAATTAAATCCCCATCCTCACTATTTGGAAGTAAAATGAGCGCTGAATAATAGTTTCTAGTATGATCATTTAAACACAAGCTGCATATTTTATTTAATTTGGTGTGATACGTAATATGCACGAATATAGATAAAATTGTGAACTATTCACTTCTAAGCTATTCAGTTTATATCCATATTGAATTATACATTTTCTGTTTGCTTTAATTCACTTGAGCAATTTTTCTTTCTTTTCATGCATCTCCTTTTAATTCACAGAAGCCATGATACACGAGTGTCGATTTTGTTTAGGCATGTTCGTAACTAGGCCATGGTAGGATTAGTTTAGTTTAGTTAGATTAACGTCCTGTTTGAAGCAACACTAGGGCTATTTTGGCACGGACCTCGTCATTTTGAACCACGGTCAGATGACGAGGACGGCAACTGAGCTGGCACGCCCCTCTCCACACCACACCAGCGGGAGGACGTTTGGTCAGGACAGATTTAACGTGCAACAGACCCTCTTACACGACGGTTCTTCGGTGGAATCGGGTCTCAAACCTGAAACCCTGCTGTTCCGAAGCCGAGACCTTACCACCAGGCCACCGCGGCCCTTGCCATGGCAGGAAAAAGCCGTGAGTGAAAGTGGATACCAGACACAATAAATGCGGTATGGAACTGAATTATAATTCCATTCTCGCGCTATCGGTTCTTTAATATAGATAAAAGAAGGGAAATGGATAGGTAAAAATGGAGAGAAGATTTAGGGTGTATTCTAGTTAAGCGTTTTCTGAGAGAACTGGCGATATCGTTTGAATCTTTTTAAACTGATATATTAAAAGATGGAACCTAATTACAGGAATGACCTACTCCGAAGTTTTCAGACTAGATTTCGTCATTTGAAACTATGATCAGACAACAAGGACGACACCTGAGCCAGTAACTTTTATCAAAATTCAATATTATAATCAAGAATCCTTTCGACAAAATGGATTTAAGGTTGACCTGTGCCGCTTAGATTGTGACAGAATCGGACCTCGTCTCGTATTATGGTTGTCTCAAGCAGTGTTTTGGATATATTTAGAGCCTTTAGTATCTATCGGTTTGGTTCTTGCTAAAACTACAATTTTAGCTGCTAAAAGATCTATTTTAACTATTTTACTAACATGTCGGTCATCATTTCAAAACGAGCATTTAAAATCCAGCTAACATATCGTTGAAAAGGGAAATATTTGTAATTATAAAGACTCTTATTTGTGATCTCCGTTCTATTTTGAAAAAGGTGTTGCCGCTGTTACAGAAAATAGGTGGACAGTAAATACGTGTAAGGGGAGGGGGTGTGAAGTGTACTCTATTCAAGTATTCGCTGAAGGGTTGGCGTGTCCTCCGTTTTTCTACTAAATGGAGAAACGTGATTTGGAGCGGACGTGTATAATTGGCCTTATTAATTAAGGTAATCTTCGGTTTCGAAGCTATTTATCTCCGGAATTCATCGTTTGAAGTAATGGTCAGATAAAGAGAGCGCCACCTAATCGCTATTTCCTTATAAAATTTAATAACACTACAATAACAAAAGTCCTTTCGACTTCGAAGGGTTTAAGGTTAACTTGCGCTGCTTAGAATACAATGGAATCAGATCTCGTCTCGAATTTTGGGTTTTTAAAGACGTGTTTAGGATATATTAACCCATTACCGGCCGCGATTCCCATTTCGGGATTTTTGAATTTTATGCATACCACTCAGCGCCAAATATATATTTGATACGCCTGACAGTTTTGTTCTATACATATCAGCCAATATTGTGTCTAACAGAAATGTATTGTGTATTTTGTGCATTGTTTCTTTAAACAAACTAAAAAATTCGAACTTCGCAGAACAAGCAAACAAATTGGTATGCAGAATTTTTCTTAATGCAAAGACATCCAAATACATTTATTTCTAGTTTTGAAAGTTTTATGTTCCGCTTGAAAACGTGACGCATGTTATTCTTCACTGTGATTCATAATTAAATGACCTACTTTTCGAGGGAAAAAAAAAGTGGAAGTAAAACAAATTTAATTTAGAATTCTGGAATTATTGCTCAAAGATCCATACTCTGCGTCCATTAGTGAAATGAAATAATCAACCCACAAAGTATCAGTCTTTTTCCTTTATCAGAAAACAATTAAAAGGAGACTCTTTCGTTTTTTCCATCCAGCAGAATACGGTCACCTTAGATACCGATACCAAACAACCTGTCGCGTGTCAATAACCCGCTGTTTACATTCTCTGCTCTTGTTGACGAGTCCGAAGAAACACAATGGAACGAGCATTAGAAAGAAAGAGGAGCGAGAAATTCGCCGATAGCCTATTATTTGCGAACAGAAGAGGGATGTGCATTTTTCTGCGCCAGGTGAAGATTCTCCCAAAAAAGAGAAAAACCGAGCGATTGGGACTGCAGCAGTTCACTGATCTTAATGAAGACCACACATTTGTTAGACCTTTCTTATGTTACGAGCCACATTGATCGCAGTGACCTGTTTTTCCGGAACTTTTTTGAAAAAATATATGGTTTAAACAAATCTTAATTATGAAAAGTCTTGGTTCAGTTTGGTGTTAATCACTAGAAGAGAATTAGGGTTTTCCGATTTTATTTATAATAGCTGAAATTCCAGCGTATGCAAAATCCTGCGATAAAAAAAGAGAAATAGTTGTCTTAGAATTTTTTTTTGTAAACTCTCTAATGAAGGTGCTATTTTCCCTTTCACTCTATATAAAAATTGTTGACCTTCGGCAAGGTAATGAACGCCAAAAGTGCTCAGATTTTTATTTTCAGATCCAGCACATAAGTGTCATTTGCTTCGAAGTAAAAGAAAGTAAACCGATAATATACTCCCGAGTATCCGGCCTAATGTGGCGGAAAGCCGGAGATCTGTGAATCCATTTCTTTGCCCACCGATACCAGAAGACAAAGTTTTTATGCCAAAACTCACCATTATAATAAGTATTTTCTACACTTCTTATTGAATACTGAACCTTCCATGTATCTCAGTGTGAACGCAGCAGTTTCCCGGTGATTTATAGAAGTACAGTACACTCCCGATTATCCGCGGAATTGGGTGGCGCGGCCGGCGCGGATAACAAAAATCGCGGATAATCCGAAAAAAAGCTAAAAACGGGTATAGCAAATGAGAAAACAATCATTCCAACTTTGCAAAATCGTTTTATGTACAATAAAACGTGAAATAAATAGCAGGAAATGTTTAACTAACGCTTACTATTTCAGTATATCACACAAAACTAACGTAAAATGCATTTTGTAAGTGAAAACAGAAAAGTGCTTTGTACTTACGAGAGGCGTCAAGGATGCACAGAAAAATTAATAATTACAAAAGCATAACTGCAAAACTACACCTTTTTGAAGAAATCAGCCATTTGTGTTTGCCTCTTGCTTTGGAAGCATTTTCTCTTTGCTTGGAAGCAAAAAAAAAAAAAAAAAACTTAGTGCGGCAGGCGCGGATAATCGGGAGTCTACTGTAGTTGCCGGTAACGTGTCGAGTTAAAGTAGAAGGCTCTGTACTGGTAGTTTATAAATGTTTATATATTGCGCTGCAAGAATTTATTAGGGAAGTAAATTAAGGGATATAAACCGTTAACGTTTTAAAATAAATTCTGTAATCTTCATTTATGTACGCTTGAAAAGCATTAAGCACACCCAAGAACAATTCACGAATACTGTGTGTACTGTATAGTTATAATCAGGAATAATCATTGAGGCCCGTGTCACACTGCCGAAACTGTAAACAACCAGCAGAACGCTGCTCTTTTCCTGTCACAACTTGTATTTTGCGCATGGAATTTAGGAGGATAGCAACAGACACCTGTTTCCAATGCCGTGGCAATGTTGCAATGCATTCCACTTTTAATTACGATAAAATAAAATGAGGTCTGATTGTACGGAAACAGGATAGTCACGAACAGGAGACTCGAGAGTGTACTGTATGTATTATGTAACCACTGTATATTCTTACCAAACAGCTACAGCCACATGTCATTAACGAATGGTAGCCCTGCATACGAGCGTTTTGAACAAAAATATAATGATCAAAACCAAATTTAAATTGAGCGCTTTTTTTTTTCTAACCAAATGAAACCAGAATTTGATGCAAAACTTCTATTTTAGAAACAAAATCATGTACCGAATGTCACTTATTTCAGTCATTTCATTTAGTGTTATAGCGTTTACATGCTTTCGAAAGTAAAGTATGGATTTTAATTCAGAAGTTCATATAGATCTACACTTAGAATGCAAAACTGGGTACTCATTTTTTTCATGCAACTCTTTATCGCATTCGCTGCACACGGAGAGACAGATTCCTCTGTGTTAATTCCGTTCAAAATTTGATAAAAATTGAGGCATGTAATGTAAAGACCACATTTCAAAATTCACCCTTCTTGCTTTAAGAGTTTTCCAGTTGTCGTGTTTACAGACACACAGAATTTGAATTCCAAAAATGTGTTTTCCGGATTTAGGGCTGTCTGTAACGCGGGGATTCGTCAGAACTTCGTGATCGAGTATTTTGACAATGTCTTTATATATTTTGTGAACAAGAAAATAATAGTTTTAAGAAATACAATCGGGTTTTGCTAAGCAACAGTTTAGTTTAATTATGTGAACCTCCCTTTTTAAAGTAACGCTAGGACTTTTTAGGGACGAATCTCTCAATTTTGAACCGCGGTCAGATGTCGAGGACGATACCTGAGCTTAGCTGAGAACATAGGACTCTGAAGTATTTAATGTACTGCAGAACCGCCTATGTGGAAGTTCTTCAGTGAAATCGGAGCCCTGCGGTCCCGAAGTCAAACTCTTACCACCAGGTCACAGTGGTTGATTCAGCATTGGAAGAAATAGAAATATTCATTCTGACGTTGTCGGTGTTTATAAGGTCCCATTTGGCTCGTTATTTAAAGAAGTTGACCAATCTATGTGACGTATGTAAGAGAAGCCGAATGAATAAATCGTTAAATACTGAACTTCAAAGCAAAGCCATTCATTAGTATAGCTTTAACCAATATTAATATGCAATAATATGCTTCTTTTAACCCTTTAAAGGGCCATTTTTTTCTAGTCATATTATGTTAAAATATTTTTAGGCTTGAAATTAGAATAAGAAAAGGGATTCATTTAGCTTATTAGATACATTTAATTTGATTCATTCATTAATTTAATTTAAAATTTAGTAACAAACCAGGACTCATTATTTTGTGTGAGATAAAGAACTGAAGCATCTAAGTTTCTATCTTTGTAAAAAAGTTTGTCAGAACTTATGATAACCTAGATAATTTCATACAAAGATTGATAAATTTGGTGGGAAGCATACTTCTCACGGCCCTAGAAAGGGTTAAAGAAAAGCTCTGGCGAAAAATTTCAAAAATGATGTATCAGAATCAGCATCGCTGTCTACTATCTCCAATGGTCAGTTCAATCATCTTTTAAGGCATGGTTTTGAAATCTATAGTGTGTTCATCTACAATTTACACTATAAATTAAAATCATTTTGCTTTTGTTTAAATTTTATATTGTCACGTAGAAATTAACTTGTAATAAGATGCGATTTCTAAACGGATTTATTCTGGCTTTGTACTTTACACGGACAGCATTACAAACTGAAGCTATAGTCTTTTTATATACCTGGAGGAATATTCTAGAACAACACTCAACCAGGGAGTATATTTACATATATCAAATTTACATACATTAAATTTGCATATAAATGAAAGAAATGTAAACAATTCTTCGTGAAATTGAACTCATGTCCTTCAGGATTGTAACATAGTGCTCTAACCGTTAGGTTACCGAGTCCTGAGCTGGAATGCGATAATACAGGGTGTTTATAAAGTCCCGGACCCATTTTGATGCTTAATAACTCGTAAAATAATAAAGATATAAACAAACTTATGGCATTTATTGAGGGAATAACTCATATATTTTCCTTTTCAGGTTTGAATATTTTTACTTTTGTGAATATCGTCTGCACGTGTGGTTAATTTCAGATAATTTCATTTTCCAGTCTAAATATCTGTACTTTTCTAAATATTGTCTGATTATTAATTGCATTTTTCTCTCTTTTGTTTTTGGCAACTATTGCAATGTTATGTTTACTTTTGATGTGTTTGTTCTATGTAGTACTTTTGTATGGGATGTTTTATTCGAGTGGATATTAAGGAGAATGCATACACCACAAGAGAAAGCACAGATTTTATGGTGGTTCATAGAAATGAAATCGATAGTGCAAGCACAGAGAAATTTCAGAAGAATTTACCAAAAAGATCCTCCATAAAAAAACAGCATCTTGCGGTGGAAAAAGAATTTTCTAGAAATTGGAAGTATCGAAGATAAGAAACGTTCCAGACGTCCTTGCACAAGTGATTTTGATGTTGAGCGTGTCAAAGAGACATTTTTACACAATCCTAGAATATCTGTGAGATCAGCGGCAACAGAATTGGATATGCCAATTTCGACGGTGTACAAGGTTATTAAGAAAAAATTAAGACTGCATGCATACAAAGTTCAAATTGTTCAAGTTTTGGAACCGAACGATAGGCCTAGGAGGATGGCCTTTGCAACAGATATGCTAAGGAGGATAGAAGATGCTGCTGATTTTCTGAAGAGCATAATGTTCTCCGATGAAGCATCCTTTCATGTTTCTGGCATTGTTAATCGCCATAATGTGCGCAAATGGCTCTGTGGATGCCGACATGCTTGTCGCTACCTGGCGTGAAATTGACTATCGACTTGATATTCTCCGTGCGACGAAGTGGGCACACGTGGAAGTTCATTGACAAGGGTCATGAAACTTTTTGAGTCTATTTAACCATTTATGTTATTAATTTAAATCTATCTTTATTATTTTATGAGTTATTAAACATCAAAATGGGTCCGGGACTTTATAAACACCCTGTATATTGTCATAATTTATAAGT
Source organism: Argiope bruennichi (assembly GCF_947563725.1). NCBI lineage: Eukaryota > Metazoa > Arthropoda > Arachnida > Araneae > Araneidae > Argiope > Argiope bruennichi. Next base: position 21,741,547 of record NC_079154.1, on the reverse strand, counting down.
TACAAATTATTTTTTGTGATATTTACACTTTCTAACAAAACTGGCAAATAAAAAAAGAAACATCTGTGTTTTCTTTTTTTTCCAAAATTTCTAATACCGGTATTAAAACCGGTATCAAAATTTAAAGAATACCGAATACCGGTATTGAAATTTTTGTCCGGTATTGCAATCCCTAGTTGCAATGCATTCCACATTTAATTACGATAAAATAAAATGAGGTCTGATTGTACGGAAACAGGATAGTCGCGAACAGGAGACTCGAGAGTGTACTGTATGTATTATGTAACCACTGTATATTCTTACCAAACAGCTACAGCCACATGTCATTAACGAATGGTAGCCCTGCATACGAGCGTTTTGAACAAAAATATAATGATCAAAACCAAATTTAAATTGAGCGCTTTTTTTTCTAACCAAATGAAACCAGAATTTGATGCAAAACTTCTATTTTAGAAACAAAATCATGTACCGAATGTCACTTATTTCAGTCATTTCATTCAGCGTTATAGCGTTTACATGCTTTCGAAAGTAAAGTATGGATTTTAATTCAAAAGTTCATATCGATCTAAACTTAGAATGCAAAACTGGGTACTCATTTTTTTCATGCAACTCTTTATCGCATTCGCTGCACACGGAGAGACAGATTCCTCTGTGTTAATTCCGTTCAAAATTTGATAAAAATTGAGGCATGTAATGTAAAGACCACATTTCAAAATTCACCCTTCTTGCTTTAAGAGTTTTCCAGTTGTCGTGTTTACAGACACACAGAATTTGAATTCCAAAAATGTGTTTTCCGGATTTAGGGCTGTCTGTAACGCGGGGATTCGTCAGAACTTCGTGATCGAGTATTTTGACAATGTCTTTATATATTTTGTGAACAAGAAAATAATAGTTTTAAGAAATACAATCGGGTTTTGCTAAGCAACAGTTTAGTTTAATTATGTGAACCTCCCTTTTTAAAGTAACGCTAGGACTTTTTAGGGACGAATCTCTCAATTTTGAACCGCGGTCAGATGTCGAGGACGATACCTGAGCTTAGCTGAGAACATAGGACTCTGAAGTATTTAATGTACTGCAGAACCGCCTATGTGGAAGTTCTTCAGTGAAATCGGAGCCCTGCGGTCCCGAAGTCAAACTCTTACCACCAGGTCACAGTGGTTGATTCAGCATTGGAAGAAATAGAAATATTCATTCTGACGTTGTCGGTGTTTATAAGGTCCCATTTGGCTCGTTATTTAAAGAAGTTGACCAATCTATGTGACGTATGTAAGAGAAGCCGAATGAATAAATCGTTAAATACTGAACTTCAAAGCAAAGCCATTCATTAGTATAGCTTTAACCAATATTAATATGCAATAATATGCTTCTTTTAACCCTTTAAAGGGCCATTTTTTTCTAGTCATATTATGTTAAAATATTTTTAGGCTTGAAATTAGAATAAGAAAAGGGATTCATTTAGCTTATTAGATACATTTAATTTGATTCATTCATTAATTTAATTTAAAATTTAGTAACAAACCAGGACTCATTATTTTGTGTGAGATAAAGAACTGAAGCATCTAAGTTTCTATCTTTGTAAAAAAGTTTGTCAGAACTTATGATAACCTAGATAATTTCATACAAAGATTGATAAATTTGGTGGGAAGCATACTTCTCACGGCCCTAGAAAGGGTTAAAGAAAAGCTCTGGCGAAAAATTTCAAAAATGATGTATCAGAATCAGCATCGCTGTCTACTATCTCCAATGGTCAGTTCAATCATCTTTTAAGGCATGGTTTTGAAATCTATAGTGTGTTCATCTACAATTTACACTATAAATTAAAATCATTTTGCTTTTGTTTAAATTTTATATTGTCACGTAGAAATTAACTTGTAATAAGATGCGATTTCTAAACGGATTTATTCTGGCTTTGTACTTTACACGGACAGCATTACAAACTGAAGCTATAGTCTTTTTATATACCTGGAGGAATATTCTAGAACAACACTCAACCAGGGAGTATATTTACATATATCAAATTTACATACATTAAATTTGCATATAAATGAAAGAAATGTAAACAATTCTTCGTGAAATTGAACTCATGTCCTTCAGGATTGTAACATAGTGCTCTAACCGTTAGGTTACCGAGTCCTGAGCTGGAATGCGATAATACAGGGTGTTTATAAAGTCCCGGACCCATTTTGATGCTTAATAACTCGTAAAATAATAAAGATATAAACAAACTTATGGCATTTATTGAGGGAATAACTCATATATTTTCCTTTTCAGGTTTGAATATTTTTACTTTTGTGAATATCGTCTGCACGTGTGGTTAATTTCAGATAATTTCATTTTCCAGTCTAAATATCTGTACTTTTCTAAATATTGTCTGATTATTAATTGCATTTTTCTCTCTTTTGTTTTTGGCAACTATTGCAATGTTATGTTTACTTTTGATGTGTTTGTTCTATGTAGTACTTTTGTATGGGATGTTTTATTCGAGTGGATATTAAGGAGAATGCATACACCACAAGAGAAAGCACAGATTTTATGGTGGTTCATAGAAATGAAATCGATAGTGCAAGCACAGAGAAATTTCAGAAGAATTTACCAAAAAGATCCTCCATAAAAAAACAGCATCTTGCGGTGGAAAAAGAATTTTCTAGAAATTGGAAGTATCGAAGATAAGAAACGTTCCAGACGTCCTTGCACAAGTGATTTTGATGTTGAGCGTGTCAAAGAGACATTTTTACACAATCCTAGAATATCTGTGAGATCAGCGGCAACAGAATTGGATATGCCAATTTCGACGGTGTACAAGGTTATTAAGAAAAAATTAAGACTGCATGCATACAAAGTTCAAATTGTTCAAGTTTTGGAACCGAACGATAGGCCTAGGAGGATGGCCTTTGCAACAGATATGCTAAGGAGGATAGAAGATGCTGCTGATTTTCTGAAGAGCATAATGTTCTCCGATGAAGCATCCTTTCATGTTTCTGGCATTGTTAATCGCCATAATGTGCGCAAATGGCTCTGTGGATGCCGACATGCTTGTCGCTACCTGGCGTGAAATTGACTATCGACTTGATATTCTCCGTGCGACGAAGTGGGCACACGTGGAAGTTCATTGACAAGGGTCATGAAACTTTTTGAGTCTATTTAACCATTTATGTTATTAATTTAAATCTATCTTTATTATTTTATGAGTTATTAAACATCAAAATGGGTCCGGGACTTTATAAACACCCTGTATATTGTCATAATTTATAAGTTACAAATTATTTTTTGTGATATTTACACTTTCTAACAAAACTGGCAAATAAAAAAAGAAACATCTGTGTTTTCTTTTTTTTCCAAAATTTCTAATACCGGTATTAAAACCGGTATCAAAATTTAAAGAATACCGAATACCGGTATTGAAATTTTTGTCCGGTATTGCAATCCCTAGTTGCAATGCATTCCACATTTAATTACGATAAAATAAAATGAGGTCTGATTGTACGGAAACAGGATAGTCGCGAACAGGAGACTCGAGAGTGTACTGTATGTATTATGTAACCACTGTATATTCTTACCAAACAGCTACAGCCACATGTCATTAACGAATGGTAGCCCTGCATACGAGCGTTTTGAACAAAAATATAATGATCAAAACCAAATTTAAATTGAGCGCTTTTTTCTCTAACCAAATGAAACCAGAATTTGATGCAAAACTTCTATTTTAGAAACAAAATCATGTACCGAATGTCACTTATTTCAGTCATTTCATTCAGCGTTATAGCGTTTACATGCTTTCGAAAGTAAAGTATGGATTTTAATTCAAAAGTTCATATCGATCTACACTTAGAATGCAAAACTGGGTACTCATTTTTTTCATGCAACTCTTTATCGCATTCGCTGCACACGGAGAGACAGATTCCTCTGTGTTAATTCCGTTCAAAATTTGATAAAAATTGAGGCATGTAATGTAAAGACCACATTTCAAAATTCACCCTTCTTGCTTTAAGAGTTTTCCAGTTGTCGTGTTTACAGACACACAGAATTTGAATTCCAAAAATGTGTTTTCCGGATTTAGGGCTGTCTGTAACGCGGGGATTCGTCAGAACTTCGTGATCGAGTATTTTGACAATGTCTTTATATATTTTGTGAACAAGAAAATAATAGTTTTAAGAAATACAATCGGGTTTTGCTAAGCAACAGTTTAGTTTAATTATGTGAACCTCCCTTTTTAAAGTAACGCTAGGACTTTTTAGGGACGAATCTCTCAATTTTGAACCGCGGTCAGATGTCGAGGACGATACCTGAGCTTAGCTGAGAACATAGGACTCTGAAGTATTTAATGTACTGCAGAACCGCCTATGTGGAAGTTCTTCAGTGAAATCGGAGCCCTGCGGTCCCGAAGTCAAACTCTTACCACCAGGTCACAGTGGTTGATTCAGCATTGGAAGAAATAGAAATATTCATTCTGACGTTGTCGGTGTTTATAAGGTCCCATTTGGCTCGTTATTTAAAGAAGTTGACCAATCTATGTGACGTATGTAAGAGAAGCCGAATGAATAAATCGTTAAATACTGAACTTCAAAGCAAAGCCATTCATTAGTATAGCTTTAACCAATATTAATATGCAATAATATGCTTCTTTTAACCCTTTAAAGGGCCATTTTTTTCTAGTCATATTATGTTAAAATATTTTTAGGCTTGAAATTAGAATAAGAAAAGGGATTCATTTAGCTTATTAGATACATTTAATTTGATTCATTCATTAATTTAATTTAAAATTTAGTAACAAACCAGGACTCATTATTTTGTGTGAGATAAAGAACTGAAGCATCTAAGTTTCTATCTTTGTAAAAAAGTTTGTCAGAACTTATGATAACCTAGATAATTTCATACAAAGATTGATAAATTTGGTGGGAAGCATACTTCTCACGGCCCTAGAAAGGGTTAAAGAAAAGCTCTGGCGAAAAATTTCAAAAATGATGTATCAGAATCAGCATCGCTGTCTACTATCTCCAATGGTCAGTTCAATCATCTTTTAAGGCATGGTTTTGAAATCTATAGTGTGTTCATCTACAATTTACACTATAAATTAAAATCATTTTGCTTTTGTTTAAATTTTATATTGTCACGTAGAAATTAACTTGTAATAAGATGCGATTTCTAAACGGATTTATTCTGGCTTTGTACTTTACACGGACAGCATTACAAACTGAAGCTATAGTCTTTTTATATACCTGGAGGAATATTCTAGAACAACACTCAACCAGGGAGTATATTTACATATATCAAATTTACATACATTAAATTTGCATATAAATGAAAGAAATGTAAACAATTCTTCGTGAAATTGAACTCATGTCCTTCAGGATTGTAACATAGTGCTCTAACCGTTAGGTTACCGAGTCCTGAGCTGGAATGCGATAATACAGGGTGTTTATAAAGTCCCGGACCCATTTTGATGCTTAATAACTCGTAAAATAATAAAGATATAAACAAACTTATGGCATTTATTGAGGGAATAACTCATATATTTTCCTTTTCAGGTTTGAATATTTTTACTTTTGTGAATATCGTCTGCACGTGTGGTTAATTTCAGATAATTTCATTTTCCAGTCTAAATATCTGTACTTTTCTAAATATTGTCTGATTATTAATTGCATTTTTCTCTCTTTTGTTTTTGGCAACTATTGCAATGTTATGTTTACTTTTGATGTGTTTGTTCTATGTAGTACTTTTGTATGGGATGTTTTATTCGAGTGGATATTAAGGAGAATGCATACACCACAAGAGAAAGCACAGATTTTATGGTGGTTCATAGAAATGAAATCGATAGTGCAAGCACAGAGAAATTTCAGAAGAATTTACCAAAAAGATCCTCCATAAAAAAACAGCATCTTGCGGTGGAAAAAGAATTTTCTAGAAATTGGAAGTATCGAAGATAAGAAACGTTCCAGACGTCCTTGCACAAGTGATTTTGATGTTGAGCGTGTCAAAGAGACATTTTTACACAATCCTAGAATATCTGTGAGATCAGCGGCAACAGAATTGGATATGCCAATTTCGACGGTGTACAAGGTTATTAAGAAAAAATTAAGACTGCATGCATACAAAGTTCAAATTGTTCAAGTTTTGGAACCGAACGATAGGCCTAGGAGGATGGCCTTTGCAACAGATATGCTAAGGAGGATAGAAGATGCTGCTGATTTTCTGAAGAGCATAATGTTCTCCGATGAAGCATCCTTTCATGTTTCTGGCATTGTTAATCGCCATAATGTGCGCAAATGGCTCTGTGGATGCCGACATGCTTGTCGCTACCTGGCGTGAAATTGACTATCGACTTGATATTCTCCGTGCGACGAAGTGGGCACACGTGGAAGTTCATTGACAAGGGTCATGAAACTTTTTGAGTCTATTTAACCATTTATGTTATTAATTTAAATCTATCTTTATTATTTTATGAGTTATTAAACATCAAAATGGGTCCGGGACTTTATAAACACCCTGTATATTGTCATAATTTATAAGTTACAAATTATTTTTTGTGATATTTACACTTTCTAACAAAACTGGCAAATAAAAAAAGAAACATCTGTGTTTTCTTTTTTTTCCAAAATTTCTAATACCGGTATTAAAACCGGTATCAAAATTTAAAGAATACCGAATACCGGTATTGAAATTTTTGTCCGGTATTGCAATCCCTAGTTGCAATGCATTCCACATTTAATTACGATAAAATAAAATGAGGTCTGATTGTACGGAAACAGGATAGTCGCGAACAGGAGACTCGAGAGTGTACTGTATGTATTATGTAACCACTGTATATTCTTACCAAACAGCTACAGCCACATGTCATTAACGAATGGTAGCCCTGCATACGAGCGTTTTGAACAAAAATATAATGATCAAAACCAAATTTAAATTGAGCGCTTTTTTTTCTAACCAAATGAAACCAGAATTTGATGCAAAACTTCTATTTTAGAAACAAAATCATGTACCGAATGTCACTTATTTCAGTCATTTCATTCAGCGTTATAGCGTTTACATGCTTTCGAAAGTAAAGTATGGATTTTAATTCAAAAGTTCATATCGATCTAAACTTAGAATGCAAAACTGGGTACTCATTTTTTTCATGCAACTCTTTATCGCATTCGCTGCACACGGAGAGACAGATTCCTCTGTGTTAATTCCGTTCAAAATTTGATAAAAATTGAGGCATGTAATGTAAAGACCACATTTCAAAATTCACCCTTCTTGCTTTAAGAGTTTTCCAGTTGTCGTGTTTACAGACACACAGAATTTGAATTCCAAAAATGTGTTTTCCGGATTTAGGGCTGTCTGTAACGCGGGGATTCGTCAGAACTTCGTGATCGAGTATTTTGACAATGTCTTTATATATTTTGTGAACAAGAAAATAATAGTTTTAAGAAATACAATCGGGTTTTGCTAAGCAACAGTTTAGTTTAATTATGTGAACCTCCCTTTTTAAAGTAACGCTAGGACTTTTTAGGGACGAATCTCTCAATTTTGAACCGCGGTCAGATGTCGAGGACGATACCTGAGCTTAGCTGAGAACATAGGACTCTGAAGTATTTAATGTACTGCAGAACCGCCTATGTGGAAGTTCTTCAGTGAAATCGGAGCCCTGCGGTCCCGAAGTCAAACTCTTACCACCAGGTCACAGTGGTTGATTCAGCATTGGAAGAAATAGAAATATTCATTCTGACGTTGTCGGTGTTTATAAGGTCCCATTTGGCTCGTTATTTAAAGAAGTTGACCAATCTATGTGACGTATGTAAGAGAAGCCGAATGAATAAATCGTTAAATACTGAACTTCAAAGCAAAGCCATTCATTAGTATAGCTTTAACCAATATTAATATGCAATAATATGCTTCTTTTAACCCTTTAAAGGGCCATTTTTTTCTAGTCATATTATGTTAAAATATTTTTAGGCTTGAAATTAGAATAAGAAAAGGGATTCATTTAGCTTATTAGATACATTTAATTTGATTCATTCATTAATTTAATTTAAAATTTAGTAACAAACCAGGACTCATTATTTTGTGTGAGATAAAGAACTGAAGCATCTAAGTTTCTATCTTTGTAAAAAAGTTTGTCAGAACTTATGATAACCTAGATAATTTCATACAAAGATTGATAAATTTGGTGGGAAGCATACTTCTCACGGCCCTAGAAAGGGTTAAAGAAAAGCTCTGGCGAAAAATTTCAAAAATGATGTATCAGAATCAGCATCGCTGTCTACTATCTCCAATGGTCAGTTCAATCATCTTTTAAGGCATGGTTTTGAAATCTATAGTGTGTTCATCTACAATTTACACTATAAATTAAAATCATTTTGCTTTTGTTTAAATTTTATATTGTCACGTAGAAATTAACTTGTAATAAGATGCGATTTCTAAACGGATTTATTCTGGCTTTGTACTTTACACGGACAGCATTACAAACTGAAGCTATAGTCTTTTTATATACCTGGAGGAATATTCTAGAACAACACTCAACCAGGGAGTATATTTACATATATCAAATTTACATACATTAAATTTGCATATAAATGAAAGAAATGTAAACAATTCTTCGTGAAATTGAACTCATGTCCTTCAGGATTGTAACATAGTGTTCTAACCGTTAGGTTACCGAGTCCTGAGCTGGAATGCGATAATACAGGGTGTTTATAAAGTCCCGGACCCATTTTGATGCTTAATAACTCGTAAAATAATAAAGATATAAACAAACTTATGACATTTATTGAGGGAATAACTCATATATTTTCCTTTTCAGGTTTGAATATTTTTACTTTTGTGAATATCGTCTGCACGTGTGGTTAATTTCAGATAATTTCATTTTCCAGTCTAAATATCTGTACTTTTCTAAATATTGTCTGATTATTAATTGCATTTTTCTCTCTTTTGTTTTTGGCAACTATTGCAATGTTATGTTTACTTTTGATGTGTTTGTTCTATGTAGTACTTTTGTATGGGATGTTTTATTCGAGTGGATATTAAGGAGAATGCATACACCACAAGAGAAAGCACAGATTTTATGGTGGTTCATAGAAATGAAATCGATAGTGCAAGCACAGAGAAATTTCAGAAGAATTTACCAAAAAGATCCTCCATAAAAAAACAGCATCTTGCGGTGGAAAAAGAATTTTCTAGAAATTGGAAGTATCGAAGATAAGAAACGTTCCAGACGTCCTTGCACAAGTGATTTTGATGTTGAGCGTGTCAAAGAGACATTTTTACACAATCCTAGAATATCTGTGAGATCAGCGGCAACAGAATTGGATATGCCAATTTCGACGGTGTACAAGGTTATTAAGAAAAAATTAAGACTGCATGCATACAAAGTTCAAATTGTTCAAGTTTTGGAACCGAACGATAGGCCTAGGAGGATGGCCTTTGCAACAGATATGCTAAGGAGGATAGAAGATGCTGCTGATTTTCTGAAGAGCATAATGTTCTCCGATGAAGCATCCTTTCATGTTTCTGGCATTGTTAATCGCCATAATGTGCGCAAATGGCTCTGTGGATGCCGACATGCTTGTCGCTACCTGGCGTGAAATTGACTATCGACTTGATATTCTCCGTGCGACGAAGGGGGCACACGTGGAAGTTCATTGACAAGGGTCTATTTAACCATTTATGTTATTAATTTAAATCTATCTTTATTATTTTATGAGTTATTAAACATCAAAATGGGTCCGGGACTTTATAAACACCCTGTATTTTCAAGAAAAACGAAATCGGAATTTTAAATTTAAATTTCCTAGTCTTATATTTGATTATAGCATCTTTGACAGATTTAATTTGAGATTGCAATTTTGAGAAGCGGTCATTCCGCCTTATTTAACGATGAGTACCTCTATTAAAGGATTATAAATGCATCATTTGCTACATTTGTTTTTTTCCTTTACACCAACAAATGGTGGATTTAAAACACTTTATCGATCTGGAGAAAATGTTTGCTAAACAAAAGAATTCCTGCTCCAGACAGATTTAGTTAAAAAAGAAAGTCATTTTTTACTTTCTCCTATACAAAGTATTCAGAGAGAAAGTATTGTATTCATCAAAAAATTTCGAATATGATATATTTTATGTGAGTTGGCGGCATTTGAAGAATTTTCAAGCTTCAAAATTAACTGAATCGGAAAAACACATTATTGGAATTGCATCTATCTGAACACGATAATTGAAAAATACCTTCAACTAGACGGATGAAATTTGGTATGTGGTCTTTGTACTAAATTTGTAAATTTCTAACAAATTTTGAGCGAAATCCATTCAGTGGAAGTCTGTTTTGTCCTTTTATAAGAATTACTAAGCAAAGAGAGCTAAATGGATAAAATTTGGTATACAGATTTAACAACCAAAGTATAGATATCAATAAAATTTGGAACACAATGTTGATGCTTACTTTTACCAGCATGTAATGCAATAACTGAAAAACGCAATGACTTAAATATTTAAATTCGTTATGTGATCTTGTAATCTTACAATCTTAGTTTCTGCACCAAATTTTGCTTACTATCGATTGAAAAAAATCCCTCCAAAATACCCATTCAGTGTGCTAGTGCTTGTGTATTAACCGCATCTCACCGATTAATTGCCAAAACTCGCAAACTTATAGGTTATGCCATTACTATTGTTCCCAATGGCATGGTTGATAAAACATAGGTAAATTTATTACAGGGTGTTCGAGAAAGTTTCGTGGAAACCACTTTTATTGTTTTTATATGCCCCACTCAGGCCTGATGCGGAATATCGTCTGTAGAGATAAAGAATCGTATGTTGGAGTACACATTTCACTGACAGATCCTTTAAATTTATAAGACCGGAGCAAGTAAAGTTAAATAATTCATTATCAACTTATTATTTGATGTCTTGTGTTAAATTTTAGAGTGTATGCCAACTTAGGTAACGTCCTCGTCATCTGAGCAATGTTTAAAATTATGAATTAAAGCCTCAAAATTGCCCTTACGTAGCTTTAAAAAGGGGCATAGCTTTCCAATAACGGAAATCAAAAGCATATAAGTAGGTTCAGATACTTTTAAGCGGATGCGTTATTTATTAGAGAGTGTGTGAGAAAATTTCGAAGAAAGCACTTTCACTAGTTTTAACTGAACCACTGAGACCTGTTCCGGACAGAGGAACTTTCTCGGAAAGATTTTACTCAAAACTTGATAAAAAAAATCTGCAAATTTGATGTAAAGACCGTAAATCAAATTTCATCCGAATAGATCAAAGTGTTTTTGAATTATATTAGTCACAGACAGACCAAAAAATCATTTTTTCGAACTCAAGGAGTTTCGAAAAGTGAAGATTCGTCAAATCACGAGTTTGAATTTTTTGAATCTTGTATACTTTCTCTGTACTACGCATACGAGAAAGTAATAAAATAAGGAATGAGGGCGTAAACGTGGAATTATTGAAAAGACAGAGGTATTTGCTTTTAGTTATTCTTTTTTTGGACGTGTTCTGGATTAAATTATCTTTTTTTTTGCGACTATATTATTATTATTACTGACTTGTCATCTATTGAGATTATAAAGTTAAAGAACTCTCTCCATTTATTTCAAAATATTAGTTACTAAATCACTTTATTGTGATTGTCGATATTCCCCTTTTGACAGTACCTGATCATATTCAATTTAATCGTGCTTTCATTCAACTTACCAGTGGATAGAGAAATCATGCAGATCTCTAGGCGCCACTTACACTTAGTAGGCCACTGTAACACACAAATATAATTATTTGTTAATGGCATCTGATAATAATTACGATGACAAAATTACATCTATTTTATCCACTTTCACTTCCCCACTTTCACTTCAGTTTACCCATTTCGATATTGAAAGTTGGGGTGGAGCTGCTTGGCGTTCAGCTCTAAAAAACTGTGATCTACTCCCCAAATTATTTATTTTTCATGGCAAAACATCGTTTAGTTAAGGAACAATTTGCATATGTAAAAATATAAACAATTCAGATTATCTCTTACATAGAGCAGAGTCGACAGGATACTTTTCATAATTGCTATTTCTATTATTGTTTATGGAATTTTTTTAATGTCATTGATTTACCAGATAAATCAATGTGATACATAAATAGTGTGTTGTTTTCAGAATGTCATAGAAATAAAGAAATGCTCCTTACATTGTCTACCTTATATATAAAGGACACGGATAAAAGATAATGCGTGAAATTTAGCCATATCAAATATTGGTAATACTAAGTATATTGCCATCAGATGGCGCTATTCGACCAGGACTGTTTTTTTAACTAATCAAATCAGCATAAATGCAAAAAAAAAAGAAAAAGAAAAAAAGATGAGTATATATTTGCGCATTTTCAGCATTTTTTTACCAGCATAAGGCATTTTGTAAGGGCATATCTAAGTTGGTAACTAAAAGATACTGTTCGCAACACAGGGCTTTCTATTATCTGTTCTGTATACAACAGAAAATTCTGCTTTTCTATGGAATGTGGAAAACATTCTATTCTACCACTGAAATGGTCACGTCCACACATCCGGACAGCCTTTATTGTTCAGGTAGGGGATGGACATGGCAAGTAAATAAACTCGAATCTTCGATGGCATCGCTTCCTTTGCTCCCCCACCCCCCTTTTTGTGTTCACCCGCCCGGCATGAAGCAACAAACTCGTGTGTTTGTGACCGTTTCCATGGCAACCTTCTCTTCGCAATATCAAATTGATCGATATACAATTTTGCGGAAGCACCAGTTCCTTGAAAGGAAAGATTCACATCGCTCGCTGCTTTTTTCTTTTTTCTCTTTTTCTTTCAGTGCTACGTGAAAAACAACTCGCCAATTGGAAGCTCCCTCCCGGTGGGGTTCTTGCGTTTTTGTTCTTAATGGAATTCGAATCAGATGAGAACTAGGGGGAGGGGACTGTCTTTTAATATCGTTTGCCTTATTGTGCGTGGTAATTCTTTTGCCGCGGCAGATGCCGGGTTTACCAGAAAAAATAGCATGCCGCGGTTGGTTTAAGGAGCTATTGAATGAAATTCGAGCGCATTATTGAAGCTGTTTCCATAGTGATAATGTTTATTCTCATGGGAAAGAATGCAATTGTCTGATAACGAAAAAGATTGATCAAAAGTTAAAGCACATTATTAATGATTTTAAGGAACATTTTTTATTTGCGTTTTTTTGCTTATTCACTGGATCTTTGATTTCTGGTTGTCACCAAGTTTAGTGAACTCATAATTTTAACTAGATAAACGTTCTATTATATAGCTAAGAGAAAAAAAGCACATTATAGATAGCAGTAAATGCACAAAGCGAAGAAAAGCAAATCACTTCAGACTGAATCGAGATCGGACAATGAAAATAACACCAAACACGGAACCACTATCATTATTTCAATACCATACAAATTCCAGGATGTTAGAACCTAACATCAAAACTCGTAGTTTTGAATCCTGGTCAGATAATAACGACGGCATCTAAGCCGGCAGTTTTGTTTAAAACTGCAGCCAGTAATCCCGTTACCATAGAGCTAAGCCATATAAACGGGGACTGGCTGTGACTGGCTGTTATGATAATAAACTATCCAGCATTTGCATAACAGGACAACGGCCAACAAACGTTCAAAGGATCTTCAAATTGCTGGTAAAAGGCTAGAAATCTTTTCCATCATCATTTTAATGATTTTAAATTTTCAGGATATTGTAATATTTTGTTAAAATCCTCACTATCTATAATCAGTTTTTCTCTCATTTCAATGAAACCGGTAGTTTTATCCGAAGTTCTATATTACACAAATGACAAGACTTGAAAACGATGTCAGACGATGAAGAAAACGCCTAGTCTAGCTCATTATTTGAACTTTTATATCTCACAAATATTGGCCCAAAGAAATGTATTTTTCGACTAAGATCAGGTGATGACGCCAACACCTAAACCTGCACTTCTATTCGAACTTCTATATCACATCACTGGGGAAACCTCTGAACCCGATGGAACACTAAAAATCATAATTTCAAAAAAAATGGCAGGTGATAAGGATATTATCTAAGTTCTGAAATTCGACGTATCCCACTCGAATTTCCATCCCACACAAGTAGCAGGACTTTAGAACTCGTAGGCCAGATGACAAGATCACAAAAATGATAGGTCACGTGATGAGAGTAACATCTAAGACGGAATTTCTGTCAGGAGTGTTTAGGGTGTTCACATACTCTTGAACTGATAAAGAAAATTTATTAAAAAATATTACAATTATAGAACTATTTCTTTTGTTTTCTATTTCAATCCTTATTTCAAACTTTTTTTTGCACAGCGTTAATACACTTTAACCTGTGAACCTTTCGTAACTCTGAGGATATCTAAAAGATATTGATTTCGAGCCGGATATTAACCTGCATTTCTGTTTTTACCAATGATATAGAATTCGTTATTCTTTTAACGTGTCCATATTAGGAACCGATGCTGCAAACAATTTGCAACACCATCTTCGACTGCTTCCATAAGCATTTTTAAATATTTTTTGCAAACTAATTGGTTATTTACTCTCATGAAGCCACAGAACGCACTGAACTTTTTCTTTCATAGAGAACATTATCAGCTACCGATGTGAGCGCCACCTACATCACTTTGGCTAATACTGCACTAGAAGAAAAGAAAACTGTTTGAAATAAGGGCCATATTTAAAAAAGGAGTATGTCTATATCGAAATAATTTTTTAAAATAATTTCTTTTTATCAGTACAAGACTTTATGTACTCTCTGCACTTGATAGGCACCATATTTGGTATAAATATTTCATTTTTTAAAGTGTGTTGACCAATTCCAGCCTATGACTTTTAGAACAATAGAATATAATTTTTTCACTTTATTTCGTGTTGTAAATCGTCTCGTCCGTCTAGTTCTTTACATTTTGTAATTTATCCGTTTCATTTGTACTCCATATATCGTTCAAAATTTGATAGAAATCTATGAAATTGGTCCATATACCAAATTTCATCCATCTAGCTCAATGCGATTTTGAATTATCGTGTTCACAAAACCAGAAAGACATATATTATGCCAAAAGTGTGTTTTTCGAACCCAGGAGACCTGAAACAGAGAGATTCATCCAAATCTCGTGTTCGAATATTTTTAATGATTACAATATACTGTTTCTATAATTTGTACGCGAGAATGTAAAAAGAACAAAAGGTCAATTCGATTAAAATCTTTAAAACTTTTATAACTGGTTTTAGTTTTCTACTTTCTCGTATACGTAGTATAGAGAAAGTTCAGTAATTGTCAAACAATTTAAACTAGAGATTTTTACGAAATTCCACGTTTTTGACCTCTCTGAGTTCGAAAAGCACATCTTTGGACTGTCTGTCTGTCACAAAGATAATTCAAAAAACACGTCGATCTAGACGGATGAAATTTGGTATACGATCTTTATTCCAAATTTGTATATTTCTATCAAATTTTGTGCAAAATTCGCTTAGACGACGTCTGTCTGTCCGGCTGTTCGAATATCATTTTAACACGATAACTATAAAACGAAGGAAGCTAAATAGATAGATAATAACCTAACTATAGTATAAACTCTATTCAAATTCTGAGCCAAATCCAACAGAGGGTTGATCGTCTGTCCGTCTCAGAAACATGTCAAGGTAATAACTCAAAGATGCAATGACTTCAATGTTTTAAATTTGGGACTATATTTTGTGATTACAAGGGTAGTTCTGTGTCAAATTTTTGTTTTAATAGGTTGGGAAAAACGCGTGTAAAACACAAATTCGTTTTTCGGATAATATTAACTGCAAACCATGCCAAATCGCCAAATAACCCGCCAAAGTTTACATAATATATTCAGTAAAAATTTATATTTCGTAACTATCGTACGCGAATGGCAATTCCCGCTGA
Organism: Argiope bruennichi; assembly: GCF_947563725.1. Taxonomy (NCBI): domain Eukaryota; kingdom Metazoa; phylum Arthropoda; class Arachnida; order Araneae; family Araneidae; genus Argiope; species Argiope bruennichi. The sequence continues at coordinate 21,725,664 of NC_079154.1, read as the reverse complement.
TGTAACACTTGTTTTAAATTGAAAAAAAAAAAAAAAAAAAACTAAAATATTTCACTAAAATGGATGCCATACTTTTAAAATTGAAAAGTATGTTTTGGTAATGCCTCGTAACTTCATTTGCGAGTTCTGAAAAAAAGAAAGAACAACATTTTCGAATTCATTCCCAGAGGTGACCTTCGCCGAAGAAAAAGAAATAAATAAGGCGAGGTAACAAACTCGAAAAGCGAAATGCAATTCTTCAGTCGAAGAGTGTTAGTCGGTTTCAAGGGTATAATGTGAAATCGTTTTGACTTTACGACGACGACGATTGTTTCACGACTTGCTTCTTTGCATAGGGCAGCTGCAAAATATGGAAAAGAAAGATGTTTGCTATCGAAAGCTCGTCTGCATTTTTTTTTTTTATTTCGTATGTTATGACATTTCCATTGTTTATCCCTCGTCTTTCAATTAAGTACGCGATAGTAAAAAAAATGATGAAACCTGGTTCTCAGATTTTTTTTTATGAAGTAAACAGTAATCAAATAATTTTCAAAAGAGAGTTAAAAATTCGGAAATGTGTTGAATATATAAAATGGAAAATATTCCTTATTAGAAAATAATTACATTATAATTCTTTGAATATATAAAAAAAGGTTTTAAAAGGTATTTTTTTCAGTCAAAGCTCAAGAAATGAATCATTTTACTCAAAGGGATTTTACAGCGATTTGTGATTCTCTAGGAAGAACACCCCAAACATTAGAGAAGTGCATCAGGCATATTTTCAATTCCTCTTGAAATAGCATTTATTAATTTTCAAAAAGTTGCATGTAAAATTATTTTTACTTTTTATAAAAATACAGAACACTACAACAAAACAACACACGAAAATTGGAAATTAACACGCAAAGTCAAATAACTGTAGATAAAAATAAATAAAATACAAGATTGACGATCAAATTAGAAATCTAATAACCAATAAGTTTAATCAAGAAAATATATTAATATAAATAAAAGAAGACTTAAAACATCTATTAGTTCTGCAATTTTTATATTTCATATACTATTCACCCAACATTTCTGTTATATTAAAATTCCGTTAAATAGCCCAAGAGAGAGAAAAAAAAACCGAAAAAGAGGAATATTATTACCGCAATAAAATCAAAATAAGAAACAGTTCATTCCATAACTCAGAAATTGGTAAATAAAATTCATTGAAATTTCTTTCAGGTCTTGAATATGGACCCTTTATTAGCTAAAGCATTTTTAAACCGAATATTTTTTAATCCTTTATAAATTTTAATAAAATGAAAAATATAGATTTACGTCACCCAGTTATTTATAAAAACACAGCCATAAGCTAACATAAAACGATAAATATATAAAAAAAAGGTCTATGGCCTGTAACAAAATATATTTAGGGTTTCGCTTTCTTTGGACCTTAAATCTTTAATAGGATTCACTTCCGCTTTTGTTTCGAGGTATACTTACTCATTAACTTACATTCGCAGAAATTTGCAGTAGACTGATTAAAATTCCTATTTTTAAGTGTTATCAAAGAACAGGATGAAAGTTTAAGCAAATGATTTCCTCAGTAATACTATAATCTCCAGGAAAATTCAATCTACCAAATGAAAAAGCTAATCACCAGAAGCGGCTGGTAGTTTGACATAGGTATAGTTATAGAATTAAAAAAATGTAAAATAGCTGTGTCGGAAAAGCACTTTAATAAAGATGGTTACGGTTTGCTAAACTATTAAACTTTTTAGAAAAAGTCAACGTCTTTAGCTATCATTTATAAAAGGATAGAATTTGCAACTGAACATTTTCATCTCCAATTTTTTATAATACATATATTTATTATATATTGACAAAAAAAACTCAATTGTTTAGTATGCACAACATATTTTGAAATAAACAAAATGGAAATCTGCATGGAAATTTGTTTTCATTAAGAATGAATTTAAATTTACAAAGATTTAAAAATATCGTTTGATTCTTTCATTACGATACTAAATACCTTTAACGACCAGCCGGCGAGCCGGAAATATTGGCTGTGTGTAATTTTATTTACGTCATTTAGATATAAATTCTTGTCTATGATTACGTCAAATTGCCAAACATTAAGGCCTATTTATTTGAAAAGACATCTGCTCATTGTGTACATAAACCTCTCTAATGGGGATCACATCCATAACATAATAAAGTCTATTAGAAATGTAAATGTGCGTTTCACATGTTTATATATATCAAATTTCACGATATTGTAACTTCACTTTTGTTTATTTGTCTTGTAAACTACACAGATAATAAACAGAATCTTTTTTTTAGCGTTCAGCAATGAGAGAAAATCTCGCGCCAAAATGTATCATGAAATAATGAAAACGGTTTGATTTTCATGTCAACAATGTAATTCATTGTGGAAAATTAAACAAAAAAAAAAAGATATTGGCCATAAATAAGAAAGAATTCCACGATTATTAAATTGAATTCATTAAAAAAATAATTTTTTGAATTTTGGAACGATGTAAGAACCATTTTTATTGCGGGAAAAAACCCTCATAATTCAATTTAATTTTCAATTAATTAATATTTCAAAAACAAACCCTTCTCCGATGTGCATAGTCCCATCTTTCAAGGTATATACGCGTCAAATTTTATAGGTATTGGTAAAGTGTACATAATCTAATTTCAATGAACCAACACACACAGAAACGCAGACACACAAACACACACAAATTCGTATTTCTTATTAGTAGAGATTTCTCGTTATATTTACTTAGGCTATGAAAGATTTGTCATGAGAAAAATAAAACAAACTATTAGTTAGAAAAATCATTCCTTTTTTTGGAGAGGAATTTTCTATGTAACAAAAGCAGATTTCTAATTACTAGATTCTGATTATTCTAAATTAATAAAATGAAGATGGAAAATAAAAATTATCTTTTTTTCAGAAAAATGCAATATATCATCTGTAATAAAATAAAATGATAATAAATACTGAATCCTTATTTTTACAGGAATATTGATAAATATTATTCACAATGAAGTAAAAAAACTTGGCGTCGATATAATTTTACCATATGCGCCATTTTCATAAAATTTAAGCAGCAGCATTAGAATTCCACATTCGAATTGATTCGGAAGCATTTTTATATTTATTGCACGAAAGTTTCAGTTTAATCAAATAAAAAATAAAGAATGACATTGCAATAAAATGAACATTATTTCTTAATTACGATTCGTTATTTGCTTTCCTTTAAATTAATTTCAGTATGTGATTAAATTTAAAAGCATTTTTGATGGAAATTTTTATAAATTATTTGCATCATATAATATAGAAAGAGGCTAAAAGCTAAAAATCGCAGAATAATTCCAAACTGATAATTTTTTTCGAGCCTAAACAAAATAGATTCAAATTTATATTTATGGTTGTTTTAAAATAATTATCAGAAATATAAAAATCGTTTGATGGATTCAAAGTAAGCAAATTTTGTATTGGTGTTTACAAAAATGGAATGGGTAGCAGATGGCGATAATGAGAATACGTTTATGTGTTCGAATTCATTATTGTTTATCTCAGAATATCGTATTTATTACTTTAGACAATTTTACTTCGCAGAAGGGTGGCAAACAGTAAATAAGAAGAGCGCTTTTTTTTCTTTGTTAGAAGAATTTTTTTTCAGCCATTCTTTTTCCGATAACGATTTGAATTTTATTCCTTATTTTTTTAAATTTGAAATTCACTTTATGATTTTATGCATTATATCCCCCCCCTTTAAGTTAACCTTTTCTTTACTGTTTTTGGCCACTTTTATTTTGATAAAATCAAAGCAAACAGATGCATGCGCAAAAGTGCAAATAGTTTCTCTATATGAAAACGGACAATAGTTCCCACAGTATTCGCTTTTGTGTGCTGTAAAGCCTAAAATAAAGAAATTTATTGGAGTGCCTGACGTAAACGCTTTGATTTTGTGAAAACTAGATGCTAATCCGAAGTCATTAGAGATTTTTGAAGAAATGTTGAATATGAACTTACGAATTACAATTTTATTGTTACAAATCTGTAATGTTGCTTCCCATTAAGGTTAGTTCAATCAATGGAAAAACCGTTTTACGATCAGCTCTGTTGGATGATAGTAATCAGTGATCTCAGGTCTTGGCGACAAATTTTGCGATGAATTTGGTGACTTTGGCGACAAAATAGATAATATCTGGAATCTTTGGTGAATTTTGGTGATAGCCAATAGGAACCGAGATATGCCTGATTGTTCCAGATCCTTCTCTGCCGGCTCCAGGAACTATAAAAGGCCGACAGTCTCAAGCTGAAGACAGTCGTGTCTGTACACAACTAGTAGTACTCGTAGAAAGAGTGCTCAAGAGATTTAGAGTCGCAAAGCGAGTCAATGGCGGAATAGTATCAGACGGATTTGTATCAGTCGAGCTAAGCACGAGAGTTGTGTGGAGCTCAAGCGATTGCAGAATTGAGCTGTGCGCCGAGACCTGGAATTTATTCGGCCAGTCGTGTAATTGGAAGTCGGCAGGTGGATACAGATAAAGCGAGTAGACAGTGGGGCAGAATTGCAGGCGTTTGGAGAGACCGTTGAGTGAAGCTGCGTAGATTCCCTCCTCCTGCTGAATTCTGTCTGGCCGCTCTGTGTGCTGTGGTTTTTATTATTTCCAATAATTATTTTTGGGCCATTGTTTGTTGTAGTGGCTATGTATTTGTTGTCTTTATATTCGTGTCTTCGTGTTTAATAAAAGTTGTCGTTGTTTATTAATGAAGACTGTTGATAGTATTAGAGTATACACCCACTACAAGCGAACCCACTGACTTTACGGACTTAGTGGAGGAAGTTCTGTAACAATATCCATATAAATAATATATTTTTAATTAACAATATGTAAGAATTATAAAATAAAACGTTTTTTAAAAATAAAATGATTTTTAAATAAAATGAAATGTTTATTTCATGCACAGTTTTTTGTTATTAAATCTTACCAGAAGGAATTAATTATAAAACCTTCCGTTCAACACAATTCAAGTTTGAAACATATTCAAACCAACTTTTTACTGAGTAATGGTGCATCTAAATTTATTGCATTTATTTCTAATTATTTAACTGGCAAATGGGGAAAAGTTATATATCTATAAGTTATAGATATAAAAGTTATAGATAAAACAAGATATCTATAACATATTTATGTGTTAATTAATTACAGTGGACTCCCTAGTATCCGGCATAATGTGGCGGAAAGACTAGCCGGATTACAAAAACGTCGGATAAGCCGGAGTTCTTCTTTGTTCACCAATAGCAGAAGACAACCACCACCAAGATATCACCAGAAAAAGTTTTTATATCAAAATTCGCTGTTATAATGCGTATTTTTTCATTTCTTATTGAGTACTAAGCCCTCCATTTATCACAAACCAGGTAGAATATGAATGCTGCCGCGGCCCAGTAAAAAATAGAAGCAGTTGCCGATAACATGTCGAGTTAAAATATAAAGTAAAATACTGGTAGTTTATATATATTTATATACTGCACTGAAAGGATTTATTAGCGATAAAGTAAGTTAAAGGATATAAACTGTTCACATTTTAACAGAAATTCTGTACACTTTACTTTGGTACACTTAAGTAACATTTAGTACATACACCCTAAGAACAATTTAAGAATCATGTATGTACGTGCACTTATAATCAGGAACAGCGGTGACAATCGAGGTCCATTACATATTGACGAAACAATCAACAACAAGTAGAACGCTGCTCTTTTCCTGTCACAACTTGTATTTTGCACAGCAGCGCCCGCTTCCCGTGCCTTGGCAATGTTGCCAATGAAATGCCTTGCCTTCCTCAATTAATTACGATAAAGAAAACTAGGTCGGATAGTACTGAAGCCGGATAGTCGCGAACCAGACATTAGGGAGTGTACTGTACGTTGTTTCTGAGCAACCAGGTCAAATAACGAGTTAAAAGGGAATACACCATTTTAAATAATTTCTTAAATTTGTAATATATTTATTTTCAGAAGCAAATAAGGATTCATATTTTTAGGATTTCAGTCCATTCTTTTATTGAAAGAACCAATATACTAGCTAATTTAAGGATTAGACCGAATTCTGAGAAAACGGATAACCAAAGCGCATTCCCTCAGGATCATAAACAGACGTTCGGCAAGCTGTCAGGGCGGTGCGAACGGCCACTGCGTTCATCTATATTTGGCAAATGAAAGTCCTTCACACTCTCGTGATTCAGAATTTGAGAGCTTTCTATTTTGGGGTGGTGAGGTCCGGTCGCTTTCTTCCGCATTGAAAAAAAAAAGGGCGCTGTTCCTTTTCGGAGTTCAGAAGTTTTTTCGCTGCGTTTCAGACTGTGTCAGCGGCGAAAGATACTGGAAAAAAAAGAACTTATATCTCCAACTTAGATCATCGGCAAGGCATTGAGAACGGCTTTTGAGAAATAATTATACCCTGAAAGGTTTATTAATGTTGGTTGCTAGTTTTTTTTTATGTGTCCGTTCATCAGAGAGTTGTTTCAATTTATTTTCATTTCACATTTGGCTTTTTGCCACACGAAGACAATAAACTTTTAAGGCGAGGATTGTTTGCCGTCATTCTTGAAAGAACGGTAAAAATACTTCGTAAAGAAAGTCAATCCATTTGTTTTTTTAGGATAAAAAAATGCAGGCGAACTGGCGGATTTTGAATCAAGTTCTAATGTCATGAAATTAATTGTAATCGGTTACTAAAGCGACTGACTTATTGAAAAATGTATTATCCAGGCATTTGCATAATAAAAAGACTAGTTTTTATAATTTGTTATAATCCAAATTGATGGATTAGCCATGTAAAACCTCAACAAATGACATCATGTAACTCTATTTCCTGCGATAATGACCTATAAATTTAATAAAATAATGTGCCAAGTTTAATGCTGTAACTGTAATCTTAGGAAAGAATGATACAATGTATCTTGGAAAACATTTAAATATTAAAAAACACATCTAAAGGTAACATTTAAATACGAAGGGGCTAAGTTTAAACTTCATCCAATTCCTAATCCAAGCTTTCAAGAAAAAAAAACTATCATATTTAAGAGAATATTAACCCCTTCGCATGCAATGACAAGTCAGACTAATGCATGAATTTCTAAATTTTTTAAATTGTAAATCTGCAGTAAAATAAAAGTATTAAATAGTCTAAAATGCAAAAATAACATAAACACGCTTCGATATTTCAAATGTCCCTATATTATTACAGAAATCTGAGTAATAATAAATATTCCAAATAGGATGCGTCATCTGATTAAGAAGTAGACAGCTCAGTTCAGTAATATTAACGCCTCGATTTAAAGCAACACTAGGACTGTTTTCGGACGAACCTCGTAATTTTAAACGGCGGGCAACTGATGAGGATGACACCTGAACTAGCACCCTCTCGCTAAATTTTCACCCACACCAGTGTGTGGACGTTTGGTCCGACGGATTTAGCTTGCACCAGACACACTGGTTCTTCGGTGGAATCGGGGCTCAAACTTGAAACCGTTCGGTTTCGAAGCCGAGACGTTACCATCAGGAAACCGCGGCCCGTGATTTAAAGTGAAGGTCAAAGGGTTAATACCACTTATTTCATATGCATTCCACATCTGGGTGACGGCAATCAAGATCCGCATTCACGAATTGGAAACATTTTGAAACAATACACTGAGTCAAATAAACAACCCATCATAGTTTGTACTTAATACTCATAAAGAACTCCAATTCCCCACTATAAATAAATTCCTCAAAAAATTGTCTACAAAATATTTTGGCAAACTTAATAAATGCAATGGAAAAAATTTAAAACAGCGATCCCAAGCAGCCTGAGAACACAGGAGATCCCTACGATTCATTTGTAATCAGACCGCCCACAAGACGATTCTGTGATCCGATCTTTACCAAATAATTCTTTTAAGAAAAATGCACACTTCTCTAGTTTTCATTTAAAAAAATATTTTAAATAAAGTCCATTATTTATTATTGATAATATCCGTTTAGTGGCATTTGTTACAAAGCACAATCATTTTGCTATGCAATATCATAGTTAAGCCACTTTACTACCATCCAACTGCCATACCCAGAGGTTAAGAACCTGGAGTTCGACTCCGCCCACTCTCCTGCAAATGGTTAATATCAGAAATTGTTATTTCTGATATGGTAATAATGACGTTAATATCAGAAATTGTTATTGTTGGGATTTATTTTTGTGATCATGCCTGTTGGTTCTAAAATAACTTGTGCATTCTCGATGACAATGCACTATTTTAATATTTTCAGAACTTAGTTGCAAGGTAATCGATTTATTCAATTAAATTTGTCATAAAATTAGTGTCGCCATCTGATATGGAAAATAGTTTAAGAAAAACTTAGACTAAAAAATACAAAAGAAGTTTTTAAAAACTTTTGCCTTTTATCACGTTTATAAAAAAGTGTTTTTAAGAAGGGGAATTATTAAATTTATTCGCTTTGACGTTAGCTTCCTTTTTTTAAAGCAACACAAAGACTAATTCGTGAAAAAACTCCTCATTCTGTTGGCGTAACTCTCAAAATTTCCATCACCTTCTGACACAGACAGATTTTCAATACACCAGTTTTATGGATTCGGAGAAACAAGGGTGGGATGTGATATCGAACTCGCGTTCTTTCGATCCGAAAGGTTATGTTTTCTCCTTGTAATGGTAATTCCTATCTTTACTAACAATCAAGATGATTGTTTGCGTTTATTGTCGATCTGCAGGCCACACCGTTTGACATAAAAATACCAAACTTTATTCATATACACTTTAGAGAGTAGATATTTACACTTTGTAGCTATTTTTAAATTGTAATCAGAATTTTAATTACAATTTAAGCTGAAAATTTGATGTTTTTTCGCGACAATTTTCTAAATTGTTATTGCACAGATATGAATTTTATGCCTCTACAAAATTCAAGACATTTTCTTTATAATGATACCAATTTAATAGTTGTAAAAAGTCTTTCCTGAATTTCGATATTTTTTAAAAAATTATTTTTTTACCTAATTTCCAACAATAAATCATATTGTTGAATACAAATTTAGACCTTTTTCATTGTTTCATCAAATATTTAATTGCGTGATTTCCTCCCATTGTAGAAAACTAAAAAAAGGGGGATTCTGTTTAATATCTGTGCAGCTTAAAAGACGAATAAAAAAAAGTGAAGTTATAGTATATCGTGAAATTTAGAAGACAGACAGACCAAATATTTACGTTTTCAACAGCGCTAATGAGTACTAGGCAAAACATATTTAAGACAATTAAATTAAAGTGTCTTTAATGTTTGACAATTTGACAGAATCATGAAATTGGATCAAAACGATTGAGCTGAAATGAAATGTAACCAGTATCTCGGACGAACCAGCTGGTGGCCAAAAGAAAAGATATTTTCCTCCAAACCTTACTAGAATGTATCAAGTAAAACATGTAGTCAGTAGAGGTTAGTCAATACGGTCGCAAAGCTGCAATTCCCCCCCCCCCTCAACTCCGAAATTATTTTAAAAACTTGCTTTTTCATTTTTAATCTCATTTATTTTTTCGCATTACGATTTCGATGAAAAAAGGTAATGAAAAAACAAAGAACACAGAAAATGAAGAGTATGTTGGAGATGCACAGATTAAGGCTGCACGACAATATGTTCTTCGCAATATAAAAAATTCGTTCAATGCGCATTGGATTGGCAATGATTTTTGCAGCCGAGGTTTTCAGTTGTTCTTTCTGTTGTAGCTGTGGTTAAATTTATTTTCTTAATTTTTCTCTCTTTCTCTTTCTTCCGCTCATTATTTTATGGTTATAATTCGGTTTTCATATTTCTACAAATGAATATCTGTTTACTACATATTCCTTTTCTTTTGCTTGACGTCACTATTTAGAAACCAGTGGGAGAGGTCTCTGCAAAACTTTCTCGCACACTCTCTAATAAACTTGTCATGCCAGAGAACCCCTTGCATGGGATTGGCGCACAATAGTTACGAAATATTAACTTTTGGCGTGAATTTAGTATTTCTACTGAATCTGTCGTGTCATTCTTGGTGAATTATGTGGCAATTCATTTCTAGTATGTGTTAATAGTATCCAAAAATCGAATTGGGGTTTTAGACATGTTATTCTGTAAAGAATTTGACTCGAAAATTGCCAGAAGGTAAATGGCAGCACCGTATTAGTGTAGATCAAAAATATGATGACATTACACCTGTAGTACGTTTGGCAGACGGAGATTTTTTTCGGTGGAAGTCAGTGTGGTATTGTGTTGTGTTGTGTGGTGTTATGTGGTGTTGAAAGTGAAAGGGCATTGACGCCTGGTGATGGTGTTCTATCTTGTGGATTAAGATAATTGTCGTGGGAATGGATTTACAAATATTGTAATGTATGAATTTTCTATTGTTTATATGTCGTGAATGTTTTTTATGTTATGTGTTTTATTTTGTGTGTTTTGTCCGACTGTGATGTTATAAATAAACAAATTTAAAAGACAAATTTGGCCTATTCACTCGGATTGTATTTTCATGAAATCACAATTCTCAAGCCGATTGAATCAAAAATTGGACACAAAACTGCACTTGTCACAAAATCCCATATCAGATTTGATACATTTAAGTCTTCTCATTTTTGATAATCGCATTGACATACTTCTGAGAGTACAACACGTGAGATGCTCAACCACTTGTTGGATTTAGCTGAAAATTTGAAAGGTATTTATATTATAGATGCTAAATCTGTGTACTGAATTTCATCAATCTAGCTCTCTTCGTTTTCTAATTATCGCGTTAACTTATATTCGAACAGCCTGATAGATGGACTTCCTTAGAACGGATTTGATTCAAAATTTGAAAGAAATCTACACATTCGGTGTAACGACCTTATACCAAATTTCATCTGTATATGTCAAAGTGTTTTTAAGTTATCTTTGTCACAGACAGATGGACATTTTCCAAAAATGTGTTTTTCTAATTCAGGGAAGTATACTTCGAAATCTAGGGCTTGACTTTTTGACAATTTTATATACTCAGTTTATGAGAAAGTAAAAATGAATTCAATAATTTTGTTAAATGCAATTTATTTGATTAGAATTTAAAATGTTGAGCTGCTCAGGATTAATTATTTTTTATTTCATTAAAAAATTGTACTTCATTTATATTCTATTGATAACTTTTTTACTCTTTTCTGAATTTATAAGCTTTAGAAATGTAATATACTATATATTCTGAGTTTATTATACTTCCAAAGGCCTATTTTGTTAACCTTCAAATGAAAAAAAAAACACTTCTTCAGTACTAGATTTTTTTAATTCCACATTTGCTATTCCTGAAATGACATCTCATTAAAATAAAAACACTACCAAAAAATGCTTTCCTCCGCAATTTTATTCGGGCAGAATTCATGTTCGTTTGTTTTTTCGCCCTCGCTCAAAGAACTTCCGCCCATTTCCGAAATACCCGCATCGCTTTTAAAAAAGTTGTCTCGGGATTTTTCCCGCTCTAACGCCCACTTTGGCACTCGCTCGGCTGAAGCCAATATCCCAATTATTGCAGACACTTCCATTTCAGACGGCTTTTGACACCCCGCCCCACCCCGATGATCGATTGTTCCGAATCCCTAGAAATGTAGCATCGCTTTGCCAGATTTCCCCTTTAAAGAGGGATGGCACGTGTCAGTTTTGTTCTTCCACATAAGAGAGTTATTTAAGTGGTGTTGGAAGCAGACAGCGTCTCTGAAGTCAAGTGTAGCCCAAGAGTCACATCAAAATCCGTGAAAAATCTTTTTATACAAAACGCTAACGTACGTGACGTAGAAATCACGGTTATTACTTACTGTAGAATGGCAACCTTTAAATATCAACAAATCTGTAGAACAAATTTCAGATTGCTTCTTTTATTGAATATTTCTGCTGTGTTGTTGTGACTTATGGCACTTTACAAGCCCGCTGACAGTTATCGTTCAGCCATTTAAGATAAATGAATGTCTCTTGTTTTTTCAGTAGCACCAATTCGGGCCAAGAGTACGACTTAGCTCTCACACATCACAACCCTTTTTCCGGGGCGGACTTCACTCATGCATTTCATTCACTCCTCCACAGATCGTAATTTAGACCTGAATCAGAGAACGATCACCTCTGAACCAGTGCCCCCAGTGATATTACTCGCCATGGAGGACTTCGTGACCACGACAGATTTATACGCGCGTCAGCCACCACACATAAGGAGAGTCTTCGGCCGGCCGGGTTCGAACTCGCAACCCAAGGGATGCGAATCCAACGCTATACCAACCAAGTTGCCCTGACCTTTGAGCATTTTTACAGGATCATTAAATCAAACGCTTCGCTCAGCTGATGAATGGAGCTACAAAATATTATTAGAAATATTCTGGTAATGTTTCGTCATCTCACCAAAAAGTCTATTTAGTCAGAGGAAAGAAGATGTAAATGAAGTAAAGAAATGGACTTCAAACAAAAAGTTTAATCCAGTTCAAAAATAGCGTAACCATCTCGAGATAAGTAATTGTGGTAAGGTTACAGATTAATTAATGGGTAAGGTTACAGATTAATTAATTAATTAAATATATCAAAATTGTGCCAATCGTCTAAAAACTCGCCTAAACACTACTGTTCTGGATAAGATACCAGAAATGGTAAGAATGGCTTTTAGAGATTGCAAAAAAAATTGGCGTTAAATCGCCTTAAAACATTACAATTTTGGCGACCGTACATTGTCTAGTCGTATTGCTATGACTTCAGATGGAAATGGATATTTATATTTTCTAAAACAATTATCTTATAAAAAATGGATATTTGTATTATCTTAAGTCTCAATAATTATATTTTTAGTGATATCGATTTTATTTCTGAACAATTTTCTCTTTAAAAGAAATAATATTTTAAATTCTATTTGATATATTATTTGAAAAAAATGTTTTTAATCGTTATGAAGGAATTCAAACTATATATCAAAATATTCAGTCGCTTATTTTTAGAAGTCATCCACTCAGTAGTAGAATTTTCTACTGCCGCAAATCATGTTTTTCAATTATATCAAATAATGAATTAATCATTTAACATGTTAAAAAGTCGATAAATTGGGCGAACGAACTGGTCGCCAAAGGCGGCTAGTAATAAATATTTCTTGTTTTTGAGCTGGATATATAAAGAGCAGCTAAATAAAAATCAAAAGTATAACATTAGCTCACATGAATGTTTTTCAAGGGATAAGAAGACAAATAAGAAGCATTGCCGGATTTGCAACTAGGTATACTAGGCAGCTGCCTATACCGCTAGGCTGAAAGTGACTGCAAGAAAGTCCGTTGAACAACTTTATTTTGCTAGTTGCCTTACCCCCGGGGGGCACCTCGAAATGAGGGTGAGATGCTTCCGGCATGGTGGTTGGATCTCGCCACCCTGGAGGGTACATAACTAGTTGGGGGATCTGACTCCTCCCATCGATGACGGGACATACTTCCTTCGGGAAGGGTTGTACCGTGGCCGGTGATGACCCTTAAGACTCAACCACAGTTCCCGCCAGTGTTGCTGTTGCGGCGGTCCGGTCATTCAATTTTATGGTTTAAATCCGTGTACCTTCGTGTCGGGTCGGAGAGTCAGATGGCTGACTTACTAGTTGCCTTAATAATAAATAAGTTTGCAAAAAATACAAATTCTATGAATGATAAAATATTGGGATAAAAGTAATACTTTGTCAACTACTAGCTGCCTTTGGTGACCAGCTTGTTCGCCCAGATTATTGATTTTTTTGGCTTCTAAATGATGAACTTAAAATGCATTTAAAACATTTTCACCTTATTGTTTGACACGACCGCAAAATATGACTGAGTATAGTTGAATCAATCTGCTACTAATAACTGTGAGTGCAAATTAGAAAGTGTACATACTACGATATAATACCGGAAGTGAAAATCTTAGTTAGAAGTTCATGACCAAAGAAAGCTGTTTCTTAAATCTTCATTTTAACATCTGTAAAAGCCCGTGATAGAATGTTTTTGATGAGTTGGGATTTAATTCCACTATTAAAAACACTGCAAATTGTGTATTAAATTAAATTAAAAAATTATTAAATATAAAGGAAAAGCTATTCAGAAATTAAATCAATATGATTAAAAAAGCAACTTCTTTGAGTTTTAAAATAATACAATAATGTTGGAAGATATAGTTATCAATTTCCGTGTTTAAGCAACTCCCGAAGTTTTTACCCATCTAGTGATGATTAAGTTATTATCGTGCTCGATTCAACTTTCTGTTTCACGCATAATTTCTCGATTTCTTTTTTTTATCATATTTCCTCTGACTAAAGGAGTTTTCAGGAAAAATCTCCCAGAAATATTCAAATAAGATTTCGCAGCTTCATTAATTAGCAAAGCATTGGATTAAAAGCAGTTGTGAAAAATGTTCAACGGAGCGATCCCAAACGGCGATTTGTTTACCTTTGACTGTCACCATTCGGTAATAAATATTTTGATCGATTTCTATGCCACGTACATTAGTGTTTTAGATTATATACAGATGATGGATCATGTCTCCTATATGTTTCATTGCTTTCACTTCTTTTTCAGCATTTCAAAAAACATGTGTACAAGCGGGGACACCTGGAAATTTGGAGGCATAATAGATACAACGGAAAGAATGCGTGTCTATAAAGTCAGTAATATGAAAAGCATTCATTTTAAATATATTGAAAAAATGTTTAAAATATGCTGAAATATGTACCTAAATTGAGCATCTCAATAAGAGATGGCGCATAAACAGAGTTGCCTAGAGGGACTTAAATCGACTTGTGATAAGGGAAACCATTTACATGAATAAAAGAATGTTCGACATAAAAAAGTAAACATTTATGAATATACATCCATACATACATTTAAATTAGATTTTAAAGTATCATTACATATATATATGTAATGATATTTTAAAATCTAATTTAAATCTTAATTCATTTCCTAATTTTCATTTGAAATTAGCCCATAAATCAAGCCCCCTTCATTCTAAAATGTTCTCTTATTTCCTGATCCAATTCCCACCTTTTTATTTAATTTATGAAACACGCGCAATATATAACTGCTCTTTCAGCATTTCCACACGCTCCAAGTGAAGGGATAAAAATCCTTAATACTTGTAACATTCTTTTAAAGATACCTAAGATTCCCTTTCCTGTTTACACATGTCAAAGAAATCCCTATCAGAATCTCATGGTAAAAGCTACTGAAGGAAAATTTTTGTCTCTTTTGCTCTACTGCTTTTGTGTCGCGATGTAGACTGACGATTCTCTTACCTCTATATAAATTATTCCACCGGAATGAAATAAATAGAAGTTAAAAATTCTCAAAAGCTCCTTTCTCTTCGGCCACGCATTTGTTTAAAATATGTTTACACTCACAAATACCCACCCATATCTATAAATGCAATATTTTAAAATAAATTTAAATCACTTAATTTCTGAAATTTTCTCTTTCTTCCTGATCTGATTCCCAGTTTTTATTTAATTATTTCTAGCAAGCACTCGAGAAAACTGCGACTGTTGCATTTTCTCATTCTTTGAGCGAAGAGATAAAAATCTCTAACACTCACACATACCTTTGAAAGATATTTAAGATTCCCTTTCTTAAGTTGAAACATGGCAAAGAAATTCGTATCAGAATCTCATATTTAAATCTTTGAAGGAAAATATTTCTATCACTTTTTTGTCTTGTATCGTGATGTAAACAGACGTCTTTTTTTCATCGCTTCTTTTCTATACAATAATGCTTAAAAGTAAATTTTTAATAAGTTCTCTTCTGTAAATTTAATTTCAAAAGTTTTCTTCTTTTTTTCAGAAACGGCATCTGCAAAATTATGTTATACACACACACACACACACACACACACACACACACACACACACACACACACACAACATTTTCAAACTTTCATTTTCAATTTTTCTAACTGGCAAACAAAGTTTTGGAACTCGACCGATTTGGCGATGAAACAGCTGTGATGTCATAGTTCTACGTTAATCTTTTAAAAACGCATCTGTTGTTCAAAGAAGCATACGTGATGATAAAGCAATACTGGTAAAAGCAGGTCAACCTTTTAAAAAACGCATCTGCTTTCAAAGAAGCATATATAATAATAATGCAATACTGGTGAAAGCAGGTTAAAAAAATATATGCGATTAAAAGATGATGATGAAATTGCCATTTATGTTTTATTCATTGCCTACGCGATTTTGAACTTCAAAATCCCCTAACCAAAACAACATCATGTTCCCACATTATAAAATAAAAGCAATCCATGTTAATAGTTTAGTAGCCAGGAAAACCAATATTCAGAATGAACAAGTTAGTCGCAATGGCGATTACTTATTAATATCATAGAATATTTCGTTCTTGCTCCTAGAACACACCTCCAATAAATATCCGAATAAATAGCTTATCTCAAATAATTGTTCCAATAAATAGCGACCTCAAATAATTGTTCCAATAAATAGCTTTCCGCAAATAAATATCCCGATAAATTTCTCTCTCCAAGTAATTATGTTTATTTATTGGCTAAGAGCCAGGTAGTTAAAATGCTGTGTAATATACCCTTTTAATTCGGTTATATTTTATAGTATGGAATGACCTGAAAAACAATAAATAATTTTCAGTGCATTTTATTCACTAGAATTGGTTATTACAATATTAAGAAATGCATATGCCAAACGATAAATACAATAATAGTGTTCTGTTAAAATAAATAATCCGAAAATATTTCTGTTTGCTTCTCTTATTTTTCATGCTCAAAGTATTATCGAAATTATTTTCTTTTTCGTTCACAGATGACTCGGAAGTTTTTATCGAAGTGTTTTATTCATTGTTTTCAACGTGTTATTACTTCGATCTTTTATTTTCTTGTGTACGAAATATTTAAAGAGAAAATACTGTAACCATCAAAAAATTCGAACTCTAGATTTTGATGAGTTTCCATACTTCAGACTTTCTTGAGTCCGAAAAGCACAATTTTTTAGATTCTGTTTGCCTTCCTTTGAACACGATAATTACAAAACACAATGGGATAGACTAATGAAATTTGGTAAGAGGTCTGCACCAAATTTGCAGATTTCTATTGAACGTTAAACGAAAACCATCTATAGGAAGCTTCTTTGTCTGTCTGTCTCTACGCAAATGAGCACAATAACTATGAAAAGGAAAAGTGAGATGGATAAGTAGCTTGTTGTCATTCACGCTTACGGGCCTCCATGACCTTCAATGGTTCTCTTTCCTCTCTGTACTAAATCAATCTCACCATACGTTCAGGGTATGCAGAGATGTGTACAAAGAGAAAAAAGGTGATAGAATATCTAAGTGTACAAGAAAATTGAAAGCAGAATTCTTCAGCTGGCTAGTAGGATTGAGTTGGTACTTGGTTCCGCTGCATCAGATACAGGTTAATATTGATACTCGATTGCCCTAGATACAGGCAGAACCGATTTTTATCCTCCTGGGTATCGACTTTCGAACATGTACCAAGATTGTTCAATGATATTAGTATGGCTATTGTTCACTGTCCGAGTTTTTGACAGTGATTGACGGATGGATGAGAAGAGGAAAAGAAAGATTTTGCGAATATAGTTAAACGCGGAAGAGGTATTTCAGTGGTATGTGCACCGTTACATGGAATAAAGAGCTATCATGGGTGAGGATGAAGTATATTTAGTTTATAAAAGCATTAGGCATGCTCATAAAATCTCCGAGGCAGGATTCTAATTGATATGATTGATATGAGACTGATATGATATCACCTGGTTGAAAACGAATGAGGTTAAAGAGATTAACAATTTGCATCAATCGAGTCCAAAAACTGATACTGAATACCTGATACACTTAGTCTGAATCAATTTTGTTTACTTAACCTACCTGCGTCACGATTCCCATTAGGGAATTTTAAAATTTAACATACACCACTCGGGGCCAAAAATATATTTGGTGCACTGGATAGTTTAGATTCATTCATTCTATATATATATATATATGTAATGATATTTTAACTCTAATTTCAATTTAATTAATTTTCAAGATCTTATCTTAATTTAGCCCATAGTAACTTCATTCTAAAATATTCTCTTATTTCGTGATCCAATTCCACTGTCTCTACTTAATTAATTCAAGAGAAGCTTTGTTAAATTGTTGAATCAGCTAAAATCTAACTTTCCCACACTACGCGTGAAGAGATAACATACCGCTGATCAAGCAAATTCTTTTTTAAAATCTCCCTGTGTTTCCCCTACCTTCTCGGCGCCTGTAATGAAAATCCCTATCGAAATCTCATAATACATTAGCACTGTAAAGAAATATTTTCCCTTTCAAAATCATAGGTTATATAAGACCAGGGATAAAATGTCCAAGAGCTTTCCCCTCATTCCTTTTCTGTGTCGCTCTGTGTGCTCGTCGCTTGTACATATGCTTGCTTCTTCAAAATGAAATAAAACGACGTCACAAAAATTAAAAGTCTCTTCACTGTCTTCAAACTGCATCATGCTTCACAACAAATAATGTTACACACACACACACACACACACACACACACACATATATATATATATATATATATATATATATATATATATATATATATATATATATATATATATATATATATATATATATATATATATATATATATATATATATATATATATATATATATATATATATATATATATATCAATTTTATGTGTGGCAGAAAATGTATATTCTGTGCTTCGTGTCTTTACAACAGACGAATAAATTTGAAATTTGTCTGTAAGTCGAATGGAATTGTCATATTTGAAGAATTATACTTTTGATTTGGGTTTTATATTATACTGAAACACCATACCTAAATATGTAATTTAAGAGGTTATAGTAACCATCTGTTACTCAATCGGTCTTTTGTTTTTTATTGAAGTGATTTCATTGATCCTTTTATAACAATACCCTTTTTCAAAATTATGAAATAGTTTCAAAACAAAATGTAATTTGAGTATAATTATACAGTCACATAACTTTTTGCACATGTATATGTAACATAACTTGACATTTAGTGATTGAAAATATCAATTTGATTCAGAATCAGAACTCTGGATTCAGGCCAACTTGGAGATTCATCAAAAACTCTTAGGTCCATATTTTGTCGCTTACAAAATGCTTTCTCTGTATATTTCGTACACTAATGGAAATATTAATCATCATTTTACTTTCTGATGTAGCAATTCCTTAATTTCCAGAACTATATTTCCTAAACACCTGAACTGATTTGAATATTAACGTATCTCTAATATATTTTTCAATTTAAAACAATATTCACTTTTGAGCATTTCGTCTGCACGGAGAGTGAAATAAAAGGCGCAAATGTATGAAACAGAAGATATGAAATATCTGAAGCGGCCGTTATTTGAAATAGGAAATATTTACTCAAATCGGCGGAAAAGAATATCAGAAAGCTCCGTTTTAATCTGGACGAAAAACTATCGGCTCTAGGCAGTCATAAGACATCAGAAAGGAATATATTTATTCGAAAAAAGTGCTGATATTTTTCTCTCAAAATAAGAATCTCCATCGATTTGACTTTTCCAGAGAGAAAAGACATTTCTCTTCGCTCCAAAACGGAAATAATAAATTCACGTTTCTTCCTTTCTATACTGCCGACATCTGTATATAAGTTTTTCCCTCTCTGTTCTAAAGAGCTGCCTTGCAAGGGACGACGGTGTCGCTTTAGATTTATGTTTTCGTGCAGGTGCAGGGAAATAATTTAGGCGAAAAGTTTTCAAGATGTAGTGGATATTCTTTTGCTTCACGTTATGTTTTTTACTGAAAACGAGCCATTTTAACCGAAAGAAATGGCTACTCATTATCAAACTTGGTTATTAACCCATTCACTGCCATTTACGAAATGTCTTGTAGGAAACTGCTGTAAAATGAAGCGTCTGTAAATTTCCCTGACAGTGAATGGGTTAAATGGCGTGCACCAGATCTGTTCACACTGCAGTTTGATGTAAGTGGGATTCGAACCTGGAAACAACTATCAGGGAAACATGATGATTATCGTTGGCATAGCATAGCCAGAAACTGACGATGGAGATACGAATGCTATGACCGAAATAGACCAAAAGATCTCGATGAACTCCAAGAGACCCCGATATCTCATCTTTGATTGAACGTATTTATACCTTTACCCTGCTAGCTGATTGAACCGATTTTGCCGAAATTATATAACGCAAACTTACTCTCTTTTGGGTGGATATTTTTTTCTTTTCAAAGCTTTTTGTAATTGTTTTCCATGCTGTTAATTTGTTTTTAATTCTTAAACACAACCACTTGCTAAGTAATTTTAGGACCAAGTAAATACCCTAATTATTTACTATGTCTGATGATTAAGAATTTCACATTCATGCAATCTGTCACCCATCCCTCAAATTGCAAACTGGAATTTAGGGCCACGCTCCAAGCTATTTCAAAGCAGTACGTTCCGACATTGAAATGGAGATAACTCAACGCACACCCATCAGGGAAATAAAGAAACCTCACTACTTGCATTACAATTACTTGCGATACTTTTTTTTTCCTCTGCTTCTTTTGAATTCGGAATTAAAAAGTAGCATAGTTTGCAATTTAAATCAGCAAATGATCTTCAGTTATCGGACATAAGATAAAAAATAGAGTTAATGGTTCTTCATTGAGGAACTCAGTTTCCAATCAAGAGACCCCAACTTTTCACTTTAATAAGCATGATGCCTGCTTTCCACTTTTTGTCACACCTTCAAAATGGGTGCTTAATGCTGTGTAAAATGTAGTTCGCAAACTAACATCTAAACTCCAGAATTTATGATTATTTCATTAATCCCTTCTTTATGTTCTGCGATTTCCCAAATCACAAGCCCTTTTTTTAAATCTATAATGTCTTAATTTTAAAATTAAATAACTAAAATGTACTTGTTTATTTAATTATTTTCTATAATGTTGCGAAAGTTTCCACCTGATTCCTTAAAAAATCGCTGTCAACGCAACGATTTTAATCTTTAAAGGTCTTCGTGAAATTAGGGGGGGGAAATACCGGTATTTGTAGTATCTATTTTCGGACAAGAATATCACTTGACTATTTTAAATCCATCTTGACTAACTATTACAGAACTTAAATGTGTAAAAGACTGAATATATATAAGTAATGATATTTTAATTCTACTTTCAATTTAATTAATTTCCAATATTTTATCTTAATTTAGCCCATAGTAACTTCATTCTAAAAATATTCTCTTATTTCGTGATCCAATTCCACTTTCGCTTAATTAATTCCTCTGTAAAACTAATGCGCCATCAGTACTACGTATCGAATGGGAATAATACAGGGTGTTTATAAAGTCCCGGACCCATTTTGATGTTTAATAACTCGTAAAATAATAAAGATATAAACAAACTTATGGCATTTATTGATGGAATAACTCATATATTTTCATTTTCAGGTTTGAATATTTTTACTTTTGTAAATATCGTCTGCACGTGTGGTTATTTTCAGATAATTTCATTTTCCAGTCTAAATATCTGTACTTTTCTAAATATTGTCTGCTTATTAATTGCATTTTTCTCTCTTTTGTTTTTGGCAACTATTGCAATGTTATGTTTACTTTTGATGTGTTTGTTCTATGTAGTACTTTTGTATGTGATGTTTTATTCGAGTGGATATTAAGGAGAATGCGTACACCACAAGAGAAAGCACAGATTTTATGGTGGTTCATAGAAATGAAATCGATAGTGCAAGCACAGAGAAATTTCAGAAGAATTTACCAAAAAGATCCTCCATCCAAAAACAGCATCTTGCGGTGGAAAAAGAATTTTCTAGAAATTGGAAGTATCGAAGATAAGAAACGTTCCAGACGTCCTTGCACAAGTGATTTCGATGTTGAGCGTGTCAGAGAGACATTTTTACACAATCCTAGAATATCTGTGAGATCAGCGGCAACAGAATTGGATATGCCAATTTCGACGGTGTACAAGGTTATTAAGAAAAAATTAAGACTGCATGCATACAAAGTTCAAATTGTTCAAGTTTTGGAACCGAACGATAGGCCTAGGAGGATGGCCTTTGCAACAGATATGCTAAGGAGGATAGAAGATGCTGCTGATTTTCTGAAGAGCATAATGTTCTCCGATGAAGCATCCTTTCATGTTTCTGGCATTGTTAATCGCCATAATGTGCGCAAATGGCTCTGTGGATGCCGGCATGCTTGTCGCTACCTGGCGTGAAATTGACTATCGACTTGATATTCTCCGTGCGATGAAGGGGGCACACGTGGAAGTTCATTGACAAGGGTCATGAAACTTTTTGAGTCTATTTAACCATTTATGTTATTAATTTTAATCTATCTTTATTATTTTATGAGTTATTAAACATCAAAATGGGTCCGGGACTTTATAATCACCCTGTACTTCCGTTATCCATGTGAAAGGTCAACATATGTATTCCATCGGCACGTGGTCGGAAATCCTATGTTATATAAGACTAGTGATCATTTGTTTCGCCCTTTTTTCTTACTTCTGCTTTTGTGTCGCGCTACATCTGCTTGTAAATAAATTGCTTTCCCGAGATGGATATTAAAGAGAGAATAAAACGAAATTAAAAATACAACGTCTCGTCTATCTCCTCAAACATGTACTCTGTTTCAACCAAAATAATGTTACATATATATGTAATGATATTTTTTAAATTTAATTCAAATCTTAATTAATTTCCTGATTTTTTTAAATCTTAAATCAACCTTTGTTAACTTCATTCTAAAATGTTCTATTATTTCCTGACTTTAAATTTAACGTTTTTATTTAATTATTTTTAACGCGCGCTTTAAAAAAATTTATGAGTTTTGCATTCCCCTCATTCAGAGCGAAGGGATAAAAATCCTTAATATTTACAATATTCTTTTAAAGATACCTAAATTTCCCTTTCCTAAATCGACACGCGTCAAAGAAATCCCTATCAAAATTTCATAGTAAAATCAATGAAGGGAAAAATTTCGGTCACTTTGCTGGTAGATCGTGAAACAGATGTTTTTTTACCATCTTCTTTTTTCTATACATAATATACTTGAATGTATACTTGAATACTATACTTAATATAAAAAAATGAAGTTAAATATCAAACATTTCCTTTTTTTCGGTCACACACCTGCAAAATTATGTTCTAAGAGATAGAAATTCTGATTGAAACAAAACAAAATGGACTGAAATAAACTTCTCTTTCCCGATGATAGCTAAAAACTTTTAAAACGATTGCCACCAGATTTCAAGTAGAAACGTAAAATATAGTTGTTTGAGATATCCTTCATACCTTGTTTCTGGAAAATAAAGAGTCATTTTCCAAAATATTTAATTTTTATGCAATGTTTGACTAAAATGTAATTAAAAGCCTTTAAAAGAAAAAAAAAAGAAATTTATAAAATTTTAAGTAATGAATAACGCTAAACAACTATTATTTGTATATACTACCCTTACAAAACTGAAAATAACTTGAAGTATATCCAGAAAGAATGATATTGAATCTAACATAAAAGCAACTATTTAGTCCTTTACTTACTAATTTAACAACAGGTAAGACATTTCAGAGCTTTTATTGTTCTTAAAGGAAGGACGTTCAATTCTAAAACCAAGACAATCATCAGAAAAATAAACAATTTCGGAAATGAAGAAGCCAAACAACTTATTGAAGATTATTGCTAAAGTGGTATTTCCAATCGCTTTCAGAAATGAAAAATAAATCATTCTTTAAACTTGGCGTTGAAGGAAAAGTCAGAACAATCCTTGAAATCGATTATTTGTGTTTGCTTAATTTAGTAATCGATGCACAGACGGCCAATCGTCCTTCTGTTGGAGGAAATGAATGGTTCATTCTTCTTTTTCACATGTCAATTTCAGCAACAAAGCCTGATTTTCTTAAGTGTTATAAAGGATTTAAAAAACAATTAAGGGTGAAAAATGTACGCAATGCTACCAGTTTATTGTTCCTTGATAAATATAAATACGAATCTTCTCGAAATACCGAAATTTATCAATTTAAAATTACGAAATGTGCAATACTTCGCGTTTCCTCTCCCAAATCTTTTAACTTCTTTCTTAAATCTTTTAATTACGGTAACATCCTATTTTCAAGCAACGCTTGAGCTATTTGGGAGTGACGTTGTATTTTTTTTTTTATTATAACCCTATAATGAATATAGCATCTGAGCTGGTCCTCCTTTCCAAACTTGTACACCACACCAAAGGGAGAAGAATTTTCACCTTAGATTTAACATTTACTACTCTCACATACATGGGGCTAGTGTGGAAGTTTGGGGAGGTGGGTGTCAGCTCAGGTGTTGTCCTCGTCATCCGACCGCTGTTCAATACTATGAGGTTCGTTCCAAAATAGCCCTAGTGTTACTTTGAAAAACGGGATGTTAATATAACTGAATGAAACACACGTACATGGCGGAATTTTAGTAGTTTCGGTTTCTGAACCTATGAATCTTTGCCGAGATCTTATTCCCAGTCCAATCCAATTGCAAGTTCAGAAATGAACGCAAATTAAAGAGTTAAAAGTAAAAAAAAAATATTTAAAATAAAATACTTTTTGCACACTGATCTGTCAAATGTATTTATCAGTCTTTCCATCTTAAATATTTAATAATAATAATTCGTCCTACATTTGAATGTCCATTTCTTGAATATTTAGTTTTTCTTTTTTCAATCATATGAGAAAAAATTATGTGTTCCTAAATGTATATATTTTTTTCCTATTTTTAAATAAAAACCAGCAGGATTCTCCACAAAAATCTTTTGCATGCTCTTTAAAAAAGGTGTATCCACCCTATTACACTCCGCACATAAAACTGTGAACCTTGGGCAAAATTGTGAACACCTCAATGCTCAGATTTTAATTTTCAATGTTCCATATATGAGAGCTTTGTACTTAGTAGAATAGTAAAGAAAACTGTATTTGAGATATATTTTTTTCTCGATCAAATAAAATTAAAATTTGACACAGAATAGCGGAAATACAAGCCAACAAAAGTCAATCCCTTGACTTATTTGGTTCAAAATGTGTTACTGATTTACATTTTAGATGCAAATCTGTATACCAAATTTTATCTATTTAACTTTTCTACGTTTTATAGTTATTGTATTCACTAGTATTCGGATAGCCAAATAAACAGACCTTCTGTGAATGGATTTCGTTCAGAATTTGAATGTAACCTACAGATTTGGTGCCAATCTCCATTCATCTATCTGAAAGTGATTTTGAGTTATCTTTGTCACAGACACAAAGACGAATATAATGCCAAAAATATGCTTTTCGGACTCAAAGAGGTCTCAAAAAAAAGTTCGCCAAAATCTCGAGTTCAAATTGTTTTGATTTCGTATACGAAAACAACTTTAATTTTTGTAAAAAAAAAAGAGAAAAATTAATTCAATAATAAAATTTCTATTTAGCTTCCATAAACATCTTTAATACAAAAATAATTTAATAAAGCAATCTTGTCAAAAATAATTATCCATTCATTTAATTTTATAGTATATTATGCATATTTCCTCCCTCAAATATACAGCTCACTTTATGATGAATAGATTTCCCATAACACACAGATACATATCTTCAATTAATTTAAATAACTATCCTTATCAAATCATTAAATATTCTCACAAACTTAATCGATTTATTATGCACTGCATTGTGTACATCGTTCTCTGTCTGTGTATTAACACGAAAATAATTTCTACGCCGTAACGCAACGCATTTCATTTAAGAGATGGAGTGGGAAAAAATCTTCTGCATTCCGGAATAAACACAATTTAAAAATTCTTCTAACTGAAACCGCAACTCCGAAAACCTACCAATTGCATACGATATTCTCGTGAATAAATGAACGGTTGCTGTAGCAACGTCGGAAAGCTCGTCGTCGCCATGGTTACCGAGCGCCCCGATCACTGCTCGCGAAAGAGGAGTAATGTTTACAATGGAATAAAATTACGTTTTAAGATGCTATTTGCTGGAATATAATGAAGCCTTTTAAAATTCAGCGATCGCCCCCGGTGGAGGGGGGAGGCAGAAGGGAGGGGACTGGATGAAAATAGAAATTCGTTTTGATAAAGAATAATTTAATTGCGTTTCGAATACCGTCGCGGAATTTTTCTTTCGGGACATGAAAAATGTTTTCTGCGCGGCGATTATGGAGTTAACTTAACTTAGTGTCGTCAAACACGATTATTACTGGTTAACGCGCCACATACAAGGTCGTTTGAAGGTTGCTGTGAGCTGAATAATAATCGTTCCCGGTATTTTCCTATTTACGAGCTTCGCAAATGCAGGTGTAAAAAAAAAAAAAAAAAAAAAAAAAACGTAGTGTTGGAATGTTTATATTTTTTAATTAAGAGAAAAGAATGGATTTCTTTTCTTTTTTTTAGAGACAACGAGAAAAAAAATTATGGTGAGAAGAAATTCGATATAGAAAATAATTTTTAAGACCATTCATTTAACGGTTAAAATGGACTGTCTGATGATTAAAGTTTGCCGTAGGATTGCCTGAAACCAGAACCATCAGACGTATTAACAAGAAAAACCAATATTATGTAAGAAAATCCAAGCACTGTACATAGAACGAAAGTTTACATTTCTATGCACTGTGATGTAAATTTCCACCATTACATTAAGTGAACAAAAAATTGTACTCAGAATAAGTGTACTGTAAATTGTTTGTTGTTGGAAACTTTTTTCATGACTATTGCATAATAAGGAACGTAGCTGTAAAAAAAATCAGTGTCACAATCATTATAGCGGGTTTGAACTTGTCATTCCGCTGTTTATTGTGGTTGGAAGAAACTTGCGATTTCTTGATAACCAATCTGATATATTTTTTTCTAATAAAAGCGGTAATGAGTGGAGAAATTTATATGAGAGGGACACTGAAGATTTGTACTGAGCTTAACATGTACATTTGCATGATGATGGATATTTCCATCATACTGTGTTTTAATCATTTTATATTTTACACTTATACAAGGATTTTTAAAACATTTTTCCTTTAATCAAGAGCATAAATTATACCACCTTAATTTATTCCACAAAAAAAAAATCATACAAAGAAGGATTAAATTTTTCAACTTATAATCCAAACGTATTTAAAAATAACAAATAATTAGTCAGAAATTAATCTATATTTCCAGCAATTCGTATTTTGAGTAGTATAACTACATTTAAAGCGTTTAAACAATCTCATTAATCTCGTTTTATAACAGTAAAATGCGCGATAGCATTTCACAATCATTGACCGTATTAGACATCGTCACTGGCATTATCAGACTGTCCAGACAGTGTCGGTAAAAACTCGGGTCTCACCAGTGCCCATGACACTATAAAACCACGTGAAAAGAATTTTTTTTTCAGTTTCTCTTGTGCATGGGTTCCCAACCAAATAAAGAAATGTGCTTAATGTTACCGGCACTTACTAAGCCTACTGCTTTAACTGCATTCTGTCTTTTCTGGTCAGCATTTAATAAAACATTTATAAGATAAATAGAAAACCTAAAGTAGTAATCACCCCGCCTCCAGTCATTGATCCGATTTTGCCAATTTTTGTTTCATATGCATAAAGCCAAGAAAAGTTCATGAATCTCTTGATGCATCACCAATAATCACCTAAGCCTTTACAGTTTCGTGAAAGATCTCGAAAGCTCTATTTTATTGTACATTCTCTATGAAATAAACAAACAAACAATAAAAAAACCCACCAAAGTCCTAATCACTGGTTCCATGTTGCTATCCAAATTTCATTTGCAAAATCATTTTCTTTAAATGCATCATCGATGCGCGCTTTTCCCTTCTATGTTTTAGTTCCGAGAAATTTTGCAAAATAAAGCTTTACAAGAATCCTTCCCCAGGTTAAGCTAACTGGGTCGATTTCGCCAATTAGTTTTACAAGCGTTGCTAATCAATCAGAATGCTCTATGCTTATCGTACACGTATTGTTGCGGTAGGATATAAATGATCAAAGTGAGCTACAGTGACTAAATTATTCTTACTAATATGATGGGCGAATTGTTCGTCTCTGAAGGCGGCTAGTTTAAAATTAATTTATCATTGGAAACACTATATATTGTGGTTGATAAGTCAAGAAGTAAAAAAGAGAAATAAATATACTACTTTGAAATTTTTTGAAGGGTTTTCTAAGGCGTATGAGGTGCAAATTGATACTCAAACCTAAAGAAAAATCCGTTTTCTTCTTAATATTTTTCCCAAGTTAAAGGAGTAACAAACGAATGGCGCAGTGACCATAGAGCAAGAGGTTATAGACGTTCCGTGTACCAGTCTTAAAGGGGGGGGGAATCGTATCTCGTCCTATCAGCATAAAATGTTTAATACTATTATTGCGATTCCTGATGGCATTGTCCGACATTCAAAATCCTGAATAGCGTTGTGATGTATTGTAGAATATCTTGTACTAATAGGCGGGTCCCATTTACACTTTTTAATTCGCTTATGACGGCGGATGGGGGCGAAAAAATCATGTTACACTTCGAGCGCTACTTACCCTCACTATGCCACTAAGTCAGCAGACTCATTAATTATGTTCTAATCAGATGAACGGAGATGTTGATGTTAAAGTAAATGTTCATACGTAATATTTAATGATGCTACAAGACCGAGAATTCATGAGTGCACAGATTTTTATTTTCAGAATCTCACACATTAGCGTTTTGTACTTCATAATAGAGTGAAGAAAACTATGAATTTTTGACACATTTGAAACTAAAATTTCACACATAACAACAAATTTAGTAAAGAATCTTATCCCAAATTTCATTTATTTAATTCATTATGTTTACATATGTACGATGCAGATGGTCAATCCCTTGTCGCATTTTTTCAAAATTTAATAGATTCATTGAAAATTTAGAATAGATTTGAAACTAAAATTTCACACATAACAACAAATTTAGTAAAGAATCTTATCCCAAATTTCATTTATTTAATTCATTATATTTACATATGTACGATGCAGATGGTCAATCCCTTGTCGCATTTTTTCAAAATTTAATAGATTCTTAAGATGCTGAAAGAGTTTTCAGTTCTTTTTCGTTTATTTCCCCTTTATGTTGCATTTAATGCTTAACTTCGCCATAAAAAGCAGAGGATCACACACACACACACACACACACACACACACACACACACACACACACACACACACACACACACACACACACACACACACACACTTTCTCTCTCTTTCACACACACACACACACACTCTCTCTCTTTCACACACACACACACTCTCTCTTTCACACACACACGCTCACACACACACACACACACTCTCTCTTTCTTTCACACACACACACACACGCTAACTCTCTCTCTCTCTCTCTCTTTCACACACACACACACACGCTAACTCTCTCTCTCTCTCTCTCTTTCACACACACACGCTCTCTCTCTCTTTCACACACACACACACACACACACTCTTTCACACACACACACACTCTCTCTTTCACACACACACGCTCTCTCTCTCTTTCACACACACACACACGCTCTCTCTCTCTCTTTCACACACACACGCTCTCTCTCTCTTTCACACACACACACACGCTCTCTCTCTCTCTTTCTTTCACACACACACACGCGCGCGCTAACTCTCTCCCTCTCTTTCACACACACACACACGCACTCTCTCTCTCTCTTTCACACACACACACACACACGCACACGCTCTCTCTCTCTCTCTTTCTTTCACACACACACACACGCGCGCTAACTCTCTCCCTCTCTTTCACACACACACACACGCTCTCTCTCTCTCTCTTTCACACACACACACACACACGCTCTCTCTCTCTCTTTCACACACACACACACGCACTCTCTCTCTTTCTTTCACACACACACACAAGCGCTAACTCTCTCTCTTTCACACACACACATGTCAGAATATTATTTCGTACAAAAATATCTTCCAAAATTTGATCTGTTAGTTTATCGTGGTCACATATAAACAAACAGACATCATTTCAAAGGCTGCTGACCCCCCCCCCCTCTCTTTTTCCCGGATTGAGGATCTATCTAAAACAGACATTCATCAAAATGTCGAAATTGAATTTTTTGAAGATAAAGAATTCTCTATCAAAAATACAAAAACGCGCGCATAGAAATTGTATAACATTGCAAACTTCCACACAAAAATCCATTTTCAAATAATCAGATATTCGCGTATTTGCAGCCTATTTTAAGCATCTTTCCCAAATTGAAAATATCATGTTTTATATTTAGAAATGTCGTGCGTTAGTCTATATAAAGTTTGATCTCTGGTTGTCTTTTACATTTTTTTTCTTGTCACAACTATATTCTTCACGTTTATTTACAGTTTCGAACAGAATTTTTTTTTTTACTTACGTTTTAATTTCGCTAATTTCATATTTGTAAGGGTGAAATATTATAATAAATTTTTAAGTCACTTTTGTTGTTGTTTCTAATGGCACTTGTCATAGACAATGCCATTGACTTTAGAAGGCAGTGATTTTAAGTCAAGGGTGCGTCTCTTGTTTTTCACTAGCGCCATCTAGGGCCAAGAGTACGACTTAGCTACACACACGTCACAACCCTTTTTACGGGGCGGTCTTCATTCATGCATTTCATTCACTCATCCACAGATCGTAATTTAGATCTGAATCAGAGAACGATCACCCCTGATCCAATACCCCCAGTGATATTACTCTCGACATGGAGGACTTCAGATTTATACGTGCTCCAGCCACCACACACACGGAAAGTCTTCGGCCGGCGGGGTTCAAACTCGCAACTCAAGGGACGCGAATCCAATTCCCTACCAATCAGGCTATCCCGGCCTTGTAAGTCACTTTTAGATGCATTGAGTTATGAAATTTTGTCTTCTCGTGAGTTCCGGATGGCGATGTATCATTTTAATATTTTTAAATTTTTACAGAAAATTTGAAATAGAAATATTTTTAATATTTTCTAAATTTCCCAGATTGAATTTATATTATAATATAAATTGTTAATTAAATTAAATTTTGATTCTATATAGGCGGTGACATCTGCAGTTAATTTGGGAAAAATGGATTTCATGAATCAATGATATTTATATAATGAGTAATCAGTTTCAGGCAGTTAAAATGTAGAAAATAATTCAAATAAAACAATTTTCATTTTTATAATGTTATTAAAACTGTGATTCTAAAAATTTTTTTGCATAAAATTTCTTTTCAGACTGAGTTTTAATCTCGAGAAAAACATTAATTGCGCGCCTTTTTGCTCGCACAGTTCCATCAACAATCAAAAGACCATTTTGTTAAATTCTTAATCTTAACTAAATTAAAAAAGAAACTTTAATAGCCAGAAACTTCTGAGAATACAAATACTAATCCTCGAAATTTTGAGCTATAATTTAAATAAAATTTCAGGTTAATATGAATACTTAAAAGATAAAAAAAAATACTCTTTTTGGTAAAATTTAAAGCTAAAAAAATCACGTTAATATAATCCTTCTAATTCAGCAACTTCGGAGCATTTCTGGAAAAATAAACTCTATGTCTTATCTTTTTTTTCTCCCACCCTTATTTTTTTTCGTTAATATTTCCTAAAATGTGAAGCCTTAGAACTTTTTTATGGAAAAAAAAGAAAGATCTTTATCAGATTTTGAGCACACCATTTATTCCTTTCTTATCTGATGAAACCTTTCAATGCTTTGAATAAAATATATTTGACATCTGCATAGTTCCGACTTTCCCCCGTCTAAATGAACGAGATGTGTGTTAATGATATTTTATTAATAAAATTTTATGAATATAATTCAATTTTATTAATAAAACGAAAGAATATTATTATAAATTTTCTGAGAAGTAAATTCAGTTATGTTAGTAATCTGTAATATTGCTTGCCGCTGCAATTAATCTTATCGCAAAGAAAAGAATTTTAGAGATAATTTAATGATAGCTAAATTTATGCCAGATCAATGTATTGGTGACAGTCTTGGCGAATATTTGGTGGCGAATTTGGCGACTAAAACGGAGGTTCTGGAAAGTGCAGGAATTTTTGCGGTATCTCTATTAAAAGTGACGATGTGAGACCTTTCTAGAAGCTTTCATCCTCTGTCATATATGTATGAGCAGTCATATATCATATATACAAGCTATATGAGCAGAGTAGTACGTACGAGAGTAAGTAGAGTTAATTTTCATTTTGTAGCGAAATTTCCAGGAGCTCTTTAAAATCAATTTGGATAAAAATTGAGTTATGCTATTATTTAATTAAAGATTTGCTGTTTAACTGTTCGTTGATTTTTGCAAGTGTTGTCTTTCTGCACGCTTCCATTGTGTTTTGCTATCTGTACCTTTTGCTTCTCATGGAATAAAGCGTCGTTATCTCATATCGAGCTTGCTGTATTTCGCTCTGTATTTTCATCGAAAGAATTTATCTTAAAAAATCAATAAAAAATACTTTTAAGGATATAAACTTTCGTTTAACCTAATGAATAAATTTCATTATCTGTTCAAGCAGATCTGATGAAATAAAGCGCTATAAATTTCAGAGCAAACTCTAATTTCTTTTAAAAACATGAGTTTATAACTAAGAGTGTGTTATTATTGTTTATGCTTTTTTCAATATAAATTTTTTTATGACATTTAGAAACAAAATCGAGAAAAAAGAAACAAACAGACCTTAATGTAAAATTAGGATATAATGCTAAATTTGATTTGAGATGTTTTTTTTTTTTTTTTTTTTTTTGAGAATTATCCGATTTCCGATTGGACAGTTTCGCTTTTTTTTTCTTCCCCCAATTGATTTTCGTTTGGACAGCTGCCTAGGGTCGCTATGCTGTGTGTGTGTGTGTGGAGGGGGGGGGGGTCAAGCAATAAATTAAAAGAACGTTATCAGTTAATTGTCAATTATATGATTTTGAAAAAATACAAATCTTAAGAATTATGAAATATTAGGATAATATTAACATTTCTCAAGCCTAATTAGTTTGTATCATACATATTTCATTAGGTTTACTTTGTTATTTACAGTATTTATTAAAACAAAATGTCTACTTTAATTATATTGATCTCAAACGCATTCATATTATAAATCATAATAAATAAATAATATCATATATATTTTCACAAAATTTATGAAATAAAATAATGACTTAATATTAAGAACGTTGATTAAGATTAAAAGAATTGAAATGTGATTCCATGTTGGCCAGTTTTTTAAAAGAGCCGCCTCATCATGCACCTTGCTTACAGCCACAAAATACCTACATCATCCACTGATGAGTGATGGATCATAAAAAAAGAATTGAGTAAAGAATAAAATGAATTCATTATCAAAAGTTATGATAAACATTATTTTTATGACAAGCATTTTCGATTTAACTATCACAAAGATGCAGGCATTTGTCATATCATTGACCTGGATTCTCATCCCTTTCTTCGAAAAACGTTGCTGGCAGTGATGTAAAATGTATCTTGTTGTTCCTTTGAAGGTCATCATTAGTCTGGAATTATTATTTTGGCATCCTAGACAGTTCTTCAATTCCGAAAAGAAACAAAATTTCGCTTATCACTAAGCCACATTTTCAAGTTTAGTTATATTAACATCCAGATTTAAAGCAACACTAGAGCTATTTTGGGACGGACTTCATATTTTTGAACTGTGGTCAGATGACGA
Source organism: Argiope bruennichi (assembly GCF_947563725.1). Classification (NCBI taxonomy): domain Eukaryota; kingdom Metazoa; phylum Arthropoda; class Arachnida; order Araneae; family Araneidae; genus Argiope; species Argiope bruennichi. The sequence goes on along the minus strand of NC_079154.1, from coordinate 21,691,926 downwards.
GGAAGACATCAGAGCTGGCACTTCCTTCTCCAAACTTCCGCACCATACCAACAGGAGGACAACAAGCTCCCATTGGATTTAGTGCGCACGATGGTTCTTCGATGGAATCCCTCCGGTTCCAAAACCGTGATTTTGCCACTAGGCCACCATGGCCTTAAATAAAAATAAACCAAAATATGATAACTTTTTTACAGACAAAAAGTTGTGCAGAAGTTAAGATATATCCATATAAAGATAAATAAAAACCAGATAATATTCAATAATCAAGAAAAAGAGCAAAAAAAATTAAATGCGTTGTTGTGACTTATGGCACTTTACAAGCCCGCTGACAGTTATCTGTTAGCGATTTAAGCCTAGTGAGCGTCTCTTGTTTTTTCAGTAGTGCCAAATAGGACCAAGAGTACGACTTACCTACTTCATGCGTCACATTCGCTTGCACAACCCCTTTTTACAGGTGGGCACATTCACACACCTCACAGATAGAACACAGAAGAAGAACAACCATGCCCGAACCGTTACGCCCAGATCACGGGGAAGACGCGCAACCCCTATGCCAGGACGCCGGCATTAAATGAGTAAGATCTCTAATAAGAATATATTAAGTAAGTTTAGATCTTTTCTTTTAAAGCAACACTAAGGCTATTTTGGGATGGACCACGTCATTTTGAACTGAGGTCAGGTGACGAGGACGACACACGAGCTGACATCCTTTCTCGAAATTTTCGCCCTACAACAGTGGGAGGAATTTGGCCGTTATGGATTTAACGTGAACCAGATCTGCTTACAAAACAAATCTTCAGATTATTTGGTCTTGAATCTTTAACTCTCCGCTCCTGAATTCGAGTCCAGTAACTAAACCATTATACCAAAACGATCGTTCGGGTAGAATTGTTGTTAACTGGCTTATATGCTATTCACCACACTACCACGCCATCGTCTTTTCAAAGAAGGAGCATTAGTAACACTAGATTATCACGAGTTTATCAAGTCGTTTTAAAAGATGCCGAAATTCCTTCCAACGAACTATCCGATGCCGAAATCTCTTTTTTATAGTTTGAACGTTTAGCGCTCTGTTCTATGTACTTTCCACTAAAAAAATCAATTCGGGCCTTCAATACAGCGGTAAAATCCGACTCACATCAGCAACAATGTTTTACGAAGAGGAAATTGGAAATCTGGTTCATCGATATGACAAATGCGTTATGTCGGATAAGAAGGAATCATGTTTATCCAGAATTTTTAGTAATAAATTTATTTTGTTCCATACTCTTGTCTTTTTTATAATCAATTGGAGCTTGAAAAAAAAAAAAAAAGATAATATCGGGATGAACGATTCTTGCATGTACGATAAATATTTATATGTAATGATATCTCTACATTTAATTTAAATTCTAATTAATTTCCTAATTTTTATCTAATTTAGTCTATATTAACTTTGTTCTAAAATGGTCTCTTAATTTTTGATCCTATTGTACTTTTTATTTAATTACGCTCTTGAAAACTGCTCACTTCAGCAGATTCTCACCCTCTGGGTGAAGGGATAAAAACCTTAATGTTTAACACATTCTTTTAAATATACTTAAATTCCCCTATCCTAACTCTACACGTGTCAAAGAAATTTTTATGAAAATCTTATTGTAAAAACCACTGAAGGGAAAATGTCGATCTCTTTTGTTCTTCTGCTCTTGTGTCGCGATGTAGACTGACGTATCTCTAACCGCTTTTCAACTGTATAAATTATGCTTCTGTGTTAAATAAATCGAATTTAAAGTTACCGAAAATTTCATCTATTTGGATAAGCGACTACTAAATTATTACATATATTAAAATGACAGAAATTTTTAGCTCCAGGTTTCATGCACTAATGTACATAGTCTGTTTATCCGAAAATATGACCCAATCTGACATTACATTTTATATGTCATACATTCACTGGATGTGGTGCTATGAATTCTTAGGGCGATATGCCTAATTATTGTGTCACTGCAAGGGGTATTGAAAATGATTGAAAATCAACTTTGCGAACAACCAGATATTTTTCTTCCTCTATCAATAATCCAAATGTAGATTATGTTTTCTAATTCGATAAATAGCAGTTCCCACCTTGATCTGTTTTACTTTATAACATGTGACTACGTTCGGAAGAAATTTTTTTGAAAAACAGTCATATTTTTGAAAATTTGCATAAAAAAGATTGAAAAGCTTCTATGAAACCAAAATATATCACTTAAGTGGCAATTTCTTTTTTTTAATTTGGATAAAAGGCATTATTTTGGGTAAAAAGAGGTACAAAGCAAACATCGTCTAGCCTAGAAGTTTATCAAATGATTTGCTTCAAATTTTACAGATAACTTAAGTAATATGTTATCTAGCTCCTGAACTAAAAAAATAAGCTGTATTTCTATTCATTCTTTAAATATCGGGTTCGACTGATAGATCGCACTTTTTCACATTGCGAAACATTAAAACCACTATAAAATATTTATAAATGATTATATTACTTATTTTTTTTAATTCAGGAGCTGCATACTATGTTGTGAAATTATTATACCAAATGTGAACAAAAAAAATATGCTTTAGATTTTAATTTATGAGATTTTTCATAAGAAAATTCCTCATAAGATTAGAATAAGTCGTAAAAGAAGATTAGAATTTGAGAAAACAACATCTAAAAATGTAAAATAGCATTAAAATGTATGTAAAGGCAAATATAAAAATCAGAGCAACTTTCCAAAAAAAATAGAAACAAAATTCTATAAAAAAAATTGTTCAGGCATTAAGAATATTAAATAAAAAATTTCATAATTTCGCAACAAAAAAAAAATTGATTTTCTCTTATCATCATTTCTCTCTTCACTTGTTGAATAAGATTCTTGCTTTATTAGAAGATCCAACTGTTTCTCTTTACAGATTATATGAAGAGTCCTATCTTGGACGTTTCCTCTAATTCGATATCTGAAACTGGACCAAATAGCTTAAAAAAAAACAAAAAAACTCTTGGTTTGTCCAATGAGCAAAATATTATTCCTTTTAAATCCTACCCATTTTAACTATTAAATACTGAATATCCAGTTTACACTGAACAATGTCCATTATTTATCAAATAATGCACACGTATGGTCTAGTTTCAATTGTACTTAGACATGGAGGGGGGGACATATAACAGAATTTTTAATAGAAAATGTGATAAAAATTGAATTTCAAATTTTAACGTGATGATCATTACGCCCTCCAAAACTACTATTCAATGTTTTGGAGAACCAGCCGCCACAAATTAATATATATTTTTTTCTTTTCCCAAATTTAAATTTGTAAGGTTTTTTTTTTTTTTTTTTTTTTTTTGAAAGTTGAACATTGTAATGTTACTTGAACAGCTCTTTTAGAATAAGATTCTTCTTCAGTTCGCTAATTTTAACTGATAGAAAAAGAAAAAAAAAAAAAAACACCATAAATGCATTTTTTTTTTAGGACACTACTTTTTTTTTCTCCAAGGAAGTCAAATTTCTAAACATAATGCAGAGATTTATTTGAAATTTTTACCAATTATTTTTTCCATGTAAATGTGTATTTAAATGGATTGCGAAAACGTTTGCTCAAACTAAAAATAAAAAAATGAAAAATATTTTTAAAAATTTGAGCATGTTTTTAAATTTTCTTCTGGTTCAAATTAAAAGGACTAAATATTCTACATTTCATTTTATAAATCTCTTTAATATCTACAGCTTTTCCTTTCAGGTTATTAACAATAAAATTATTAATAATATTTTTTTCTACATTTTATTGCTTTTAATGATTATTCAACTAAACTCTTATGATGAATATTTATTTTGATTGCAATAACTAAGACACCTCCCTAACACCTATCTTCGGGTTTATAATAAAGCAAACATCTTTAAAAATCATGTTAGATTTACTTATCAATCGTGTCCTATTTGGGTTGAAACACAGCATCTTTAACTTTCACGATATGTACAATATAATACATAGTGCTCTGCCTCGACTAAATCTCAAATATTTCATATCCTTGCAAAACAAGACAGCATAGGTAATTAAATTGAATTCTCACTTTCAACTTCATTTTTTCGTTTCAGTTTCCGCAGTTGCGTTTAGGAGCGGCAACCCTTCGATATTCTTCCAACTGTTCAGCTCACTACACCGGTAGATGGCGGTATGGTACAGTTCAACAATGGTTCCTGGTGGCTTCTTTCTGTTTATGTTCATTCAACAGGGCGCTGAAATCGTCTGAGAAATGCTAGATGGAAAAGAAAAAAAAAAAAAAAAAAAAAAAAAAAAAAATAAGAAAAAAAAGAAAAAAATGAAAAAAATTTCGTGAAACAGAATTTTGCCATGCTCTACTGAGTAATGATTAATCCTCAACTAATTATTATCTAATTACCAATTAAAGTAGGAAATACGAATTTTTGCATAATGGCGACGGTGAGGTCGTCGAGGAATCTTTTCAGAACGAACTCAAATTTCTTTTCAAAGTAAATTTTTTAAAATAAATTATTATTACGCTTCTTTATTTGTGAGTTGCACTGAAGAAAATCAATAAATAATTGTATTAAATAATTCTTAATTGCTAATCTGAATAGGATAATTGATAACATATGGACACGACTGAACATTATAGCATCTGCTTTCTAAAGTGTGAAGGTTATAAAACAAAGAAAATTTCATTTACATATTTAAAAATTATTAAGATTTCAGCAGTTTGAAAAGGCCTTATAGCTAAATTTGCAGGTTACATAATTTTTTAAAGTTTCTTCCTTTTTTTTTTTTTTTTTTTTTTTTTGATTTTTCTTTCTGGTATACGAAATATAGAAATAAAATCTAATTTAAACTTAATTAATTTTCTAATTTTTAGCTCAATTCAGCACATATTAACTTCATTCTAAAATATTCTCTGATTTCCTGATCCCATTCCCCTTTTTTCTATTTAATGAATTCAAAAGACGCTTTGTAAAATGCTTAAATGTGCACTTTCACACGCTCCGAGTGGAGGGATAAAAAAACTGTCCAGCAAGCTCATTCTTTTAAAGATCCCTGTGTATCCCTTATCAAAACCGACACGTCTCGAGAAATCCCTATCTAAATCTCATTGTATATAAGCACTGGGATGACTATTTTCCCTTTCTTTTACGCTCTTCTGCTTTTGTGCCGCGCTGTAAGCGGACGTGTTTTGTCCTGCTGCTTGAACATAAATCATGCCTCCATGGATGAAATAAAACGAAGTTAAAATTTCAAAGTATCTACCCTGTCTTCGGTCACAACTCTGCTTCAAAAAATTATGTTTACAAACACACGCACACACACACATTCGGTGATTTTACTATGAAATTCTGATAGAGATTTCTTCGTCACGTGCCGAGTTAGGAAAGGGAATCTTAGGTATCTTTTAAAAACACATCATGTGGATGTCAGGAATTTTTATCCCTTCGCTCGGAGGACGTAAAAATGCAACAGTTATCAATTTTCTGGAGCACGTATTAGAAATAACTGAATAAAAAGTGGCAATTGGAACAAAAAATAAGCTAACTTTTTAGAATGAAGTTAACATGACCTAATTTAAAATAAAAATTAGGAAATTTATTAGGATTTAAATTTAATTTATATATAAATATCGAATTTTGGCCCAAAATTGAACAATTGTTCCAATTATATATGTATGAACAGAATAATTTAAAAACGCGACAAGTTAGGTGGATGGATTTTACAACAGAATATAAACAGAAAAATTCTAAATATCTGTCTAATTTTGAGCTATTTTTTACCAAAAAAATGGATTATGTATGTACTTCTAATACATTTTCAATATTTTGTTATTTCTCTTTACAATGCCACGAAGCTAATTACAACACGCTCGATATTATATTGTGACACTCCAGAATGCTTGCTATTGTTTTTAAAAACTAGATTATATTTCTAACAGTGAAATCCATGAAAGTAAATACAATAGTTAATAATAAAATAAAATGAAAAAAAATTGAAAATGAATAAATTTATAATCAACAACAATTATAATATTGTCGGAATTGCAACAACCAGCATTAATATGTAAAATATATTTATTACTATTACAAGGACAAAACATTATTAAACTAACATAAAACACATTGAGACACGTCTTACCGTCTCACCGTCAAGCTTTCGTCTGTCAATTATGGCGGGAAAGCATTTTGTGAACAATGACGCAACATGGCGCCGTTCGGATATGAGATCTGCTAGCAGCTCCCACATCATTAATAAAATAATAAAGAGTATGAAATTTTAATAATTTATTCAAACAAACAAGGAATAATGAAAATCAGATTTTTTTCGAATTATTATCATGTATTTACACTTAAAACATCAATTCTATGTACAAAAAAAAACAATGATAATAAAAGATAATGTTCTCTAAAAACAAACATATTAAAAAAATACGAGCTTTATTCGTGGTGTTTTTGAATTTTTAAAGATGCTTTCAGAACATTCAACGTAATAAATATCTTTTATTTGTTTCATGGATTGCTTTCTGGTCTGTATTAGATTATTAAATTTACTTTATTAAAAGGTTTTTGTTTTCCGTTCCAGTGAAAAAAGGCAGTGCCTCCCGGATAAATAATCCAATGTAAAGGCGAAAAATTATTTCTGCTGAATACTTAAGGTTGCGTAGTAGAAAAAAAATGACACGTCTCCGAGGAAATCCGATCTTTTAAGAGAGAAAGAAAAGATGCGACAATTTTCTTTGTTCTTTTATGTTCTTTTCTTTTTTTTCTTTTTTTTTTACATTTTGTTTTGTTTTCCTTTTTTTGCTAGAACAGTAAAAATTTATTAGGAATAAAAGAGAGAAAATTTAAAATTTAAATTTTCTATAAAAGTTTTATCATCGGATATACTAATTTTTCCCAATGGAAAATAAATTATTATAGGCACCCCCCCCCCTCAGTTTGTGAACATAATTTCCATGAAAAATTCAATCCAACTGCTATTACCCCCCTCCCCCCCTCTGATATACACACGCTTAGATGTTCTTTCTTTTATAATTCCTCAATATGGCAATTTTTAAGTTTAGCTTCGTAGTAAAGTGCAAAGAATTGACTATGTAAAAATTGGCTCATGCTTTAACTAGTGGAAACGAAGCCCCCCCCCCCCAGGGTATAAATGATATCACACATTTATTTAAATTTTGCACATGAATCCAAATTCATAAACCATCTATTAGCATTCTCTTTATATTCAGAAAAGTTCAGAGAGTTTATAGTTTGGTTATTTCAGTTTTCATAGAGGAAAACCACACAGTATCATTTTTCTGCCCTTGCGCTTGCGCAGTAACAAAATACATTCGTCCCACTCTCATAATTTTTTTTATTTCTCAACCACAGTTATTAAATCTTTATTAACGAGTATAATGCATGCAAAAGAAGCAATAGGAAACATTTATTTTAGTTTCATTTGTCATTAAAATACATTAAAAATGAATAACCTCTTATTTATTACTTATTAACAATAACTCTCCCACCAGGGGTCATCTCAGATATTAGGATGAGAAGCCTCCGGAATGGTGGTTGTTTCTCAGCACCCTGGTGTGTGTACAAACGGTGGCGCCCGGCTACCTCCTATCGCAGACGGGATGTGCTTCCCAGGGAGGGTTGTACCGTGGCCGGTGATAGCCTTAGGACTCAACCATAGTTCCCGTCAATGTTGTTGTCGCGGCGGCCAGTCATTTAGTTTTTTCCGTGTGCCTTAGGGTGGACTGGATTTGCCCATTATTGTTATTAACAATAACTAAAAAAATTATATTATTATTATTCATTGAATATTAATTAAATTATTTAAAAATCTCCAGAAAAGGCATAACTTAAGTTGTGAAGAAGGGCATTACAGTATCTCTTCTTTTATTATTGCATTCTTCCCAACAGTTAAAAAAATGCACCAAAATTTTACATATTTTAAAATTGGATCTTAAATCTTACACCAATGAATACCAGCAAGAGTGGAACTTTTTCGAATACTCTTTAATGAAGGCCTTATACCACTTTTCTCATAAAATTACGGAAATTGGGCGAGGCCGTGAATGCAACAAGTGCTCAGATTTTTATTTTCACACATGAAAGCAGCGTACTTTGTAATGTAATAAAGAAAACTAATACTTATATAATAACTGCTTGCTATTTGCAAGCAACAGTTACGAAAAAATTGATCTTTGATAAGCGAAGCTAACAATTTTACTGAATCTTGCATGTGATTATGCGGTTAGTACACAAATGTCAGAAAATCGAATATGTATTTTGGATGTTTTTTGCGACTTATCGAAACTGAAATCTGGCGCAGAACAACAATTTTAACACTAAGTTCAAACGCTAAAATTCATTCACCTGAGTTGTTATGCTTTTCAGCTATCGCGTTTGCAAGTGCGCAAACGTGCAAATAGGGATTGCAATACCGGTATACCGGGATACCGAATACCGGTATTTTGAGCCATTTGTACAATTTTGTAATACCGGTATTCACAAGTTTAAATACCGGTTTTTCGGTATTTACTAGAAATTTTTAAAATTGTCTCCATTATATGTTCAGAGATCGCCAACATAGCAAAATAGTATACGTTTTTGTTTTTATGTCTCCCTAACGGGCGAAATTAATTAGCTAATTAATGGCTTAATTAATTGTTTAAATCTAAATTAGCGAAACATGGATTATCCCTGAAAGAAAATATTGTATCCATAACGACTGATGGAGCAACAATTATGAAAAAAGTTGGAAAATTGATTGGTGCAAATCAGCAGTTGTGCTATGCACATGGAATTCAATTAGGAGAAATTATACCAAAAAAAAAAATAAAGAACAGAAAAATCCAAATACTGTGGATATAGAAATTACCAACTTAGAAGAGAGTAAGAGTGAGAATGATATTGACAACGAAGATAATGACAATGTAATTGAAGATAGAAGATATTGCTAATTGTAGAAGGAGAAATTGTATAAGAAGATATTGCTAATGAGGATGAAATATTAACCCTTCAACAATTGCTTCCTATAATTTATAAAGTTCGAAAAATTGTTAAGATATTTAAACGTTTCCCTATAAAAAAGGATGTATTACTAAAATATATACTAACTGAAAATAAAACAGAATATATGTTAATATTAGATTCTAAAACACTTTGGAACAGTTTACTCCTAATGATGGAACGATTTTTGAAACTCAGAAGTCCAACCCAAAAAGCAATAATCGACTTAAACTTGTAAATTATTTTTTCAGATAGTGAATTCGACTTAATATCCAGAACTATATCAGCTCTACTTCCAATAAAACTGACTATTGAGGCATTATGTCTGGGAGATTCTAATTTATTAACAGCTAATGCAACAACGAATTTCATGTTGCAGTCACTGAAAGAACAGCGCACATCACTATCTGAAGAATTAAATAGTAGATTGAAAAATCGCACAGAAGAAAGGCATACCGAAATAGAAAATGTCTTATGGTTTTTACATAATTATAATGATTTTAAAAATGAACATCAAAAAGAAGAAAAGAAAATAATCAATTCAAATCTGATTAAGTTTAGAGTAAATTTTCTTAAAATTTTTTACCAACAAACCTATCCTCATTCAGGAGAATTCCGTTCAATTATCAAAGATTATGATGACACTCATGTCGATAGTGAAAAGGAATTGTCTCTTGAACAAAAATTAGAGTTAGCGATAAATAAAAAAAATTTCAACGAACCAAAACACAATACAGAAATCAGCTATATCCAAAACCATCCGACGTTAAATCGATTTATTTGAAGATGAGGGATTTAGAGGTAAATACTTGAAAAAAATATATTGCGCATTGCTAACAGTACCACCAGCTAGCGTAGATGCCGAAAGAGCGTTTTCGACAGCTGGTCATTTTTACACAAAATTACTTTTCAGGCTTAATGACAGTACAATGGATGCTTTATGTTTTTTTAAGATCACATTTCAAAAATTTGTAATAGTACCACAGACTGAATAGTGATATTTACACTTTTTTGTGATTTAAATAAATAAGATGTTCCTTTACTTTTTTGTGATTATGTGCTGTTATAATTTATAAGTTACAAATTATTTTTTGTGATATTTACACTCTCTAACAAAACTGACAAATAAAACAAAGAAACACCTGTGTTTTCTTTCTTTTTCCAAAATTTCTAATACCGGTATTAAAACCGGTATCCCGGTATTAAGATTTAAAAAATACCGAATACAGGTATTGAAATTTTGGTCCGGTATTGCAATCCCTACGTACAAACCAACTGATTATAAGCCACCTCATGGAATTGGTTTAAAATATGATTTTGAACTATATCTCATGTGGTAAACCTGTGTACTAAATTTCATCTGTCTAGCTTTTTACATTTCGTTGTTATCATGCTCACTTGCACTAGAGAAGTCGGACAGACATACTTCAGTGAATAGATTTCGTTCAAAATTTGTCATAAATCTAAAGGGCTCATGTAAAAAACCATATGCTTAATTCCATCTGTCTAGACCAAAGACTTTTCCAGTTATAGAATTCAAAGATAGACAAATGTAATTTCAAAAATTTGTTTTTTTGAACTCATAGAGATTTGTAACGTGGAGATTCGTGGAATTCTTGAAGATTTTTTTTCCACGATTGCAATACTTTTTTTTAATACTTTGTTTAGAAATAGGATAAGAATCTGCCCTATAGATGTTAATTCTGTGTACCGAGTTTTATCCATCTGGCTCTCTTCGTTTTGTAGTCATAGCCGGACAGACAGACTTTCTCTAAACAAAGTTTGTTCAAAATTTGATAGATATCTACGAATGTGGTGGAGAGACCATGTACCAAATTTCATTAGCCTTCCTCAAAGCGTTTGGCATAGACAGACAGACAGACGTAATACCAAAAATATATTTTTTGAACTTAAGGAGGTTTAAAACGTGGAGATTCGCCAAAATCTCGAGTTCGAATTTTTTGATGAATACAATATTTTCTCTACACTTTGTATATAAGAAAGTAATAAAAAGGTGGAACATGCCATAAAATGAATCTGTATATAGGAAATATACTGCTTGAGACTTATCGAAGAGCAGCCCCAAGAAGTATCAGAATTCGCCAGTTGCGCAAGAACAGAATACATTTGTCATATTCCTCCTATTAAATTTGATAGTGGTCCTGACTTGGCACAGAGCCAATCATGTATTCTTTTATCTTGTTTTTCCCTCCCATTTGTTTTCGTTCAGTGATCTCTTTTCGTTTTTTCGTATTCATTTTCTTTTCTTAGGAATCAATGATCGAAAAAGGATTCATTGACAATTTTTTAAAATACGATTCATATAAATATTACTAAAATTTTTGAACGATTTAGCTCTAAAGTTATTATTTTCATTTTTTTTTCTTTTCTTTTTTGAAAGATTTTTTACTTCACTGTTTATTTATATGCTATCTAGCCGTCATTAAACGAGTGAAAAATGTAAATTGCAGTAAATCACGCAGCTCTTAACTTTGTTGGAATCCACTACCCCTCCCCTCCCTCAATCTTTTCTTCATTTGTTTAAATAGGCGATGACTTAAATTTGCAATGAAATTCAAAATGAAATAATGATGCTCGGCTTTTTGACTAGAGGGTCGTGCGTTCGATATCCTATTCTATGGTAAAACGAACCGCTGTGAGCAGTAATTCATTAAATTCATCAAAAATATATCGTCCGTCTGCTGATGTGGTGTAGAAATCTGGAGTTTTCTGCCAGCTGAAGTGTTATCCTTACAATCTGTCCACAATTCGAAATTATAAGTTCCGTTTCTAAAACACCCCCTTCTGCAACTTCATTTTTAAAAAATTCCATTCTGAACTTGTGTTTCGAAGATTACAAGAGACAGACGTAAAATAACATTTTCCCACCAGTTGCCATCTTCCATTCTTTATTAAGAAGATACAGACTCGAAGAATAAATGCAAATTCCGATGCATTATAAGCAAACAAATGCTCTGAACTTTTCAGAAAAGAAAAAAAAAAGAAGCATAGAACGAAGTTTTCTTTTTTTGACGTCCATATATATATAACAATCACCACCTGTATATATTAATAAATAAATACATAAATTAATCTAGAGCGAGACGGAAAAAAATGTTCGCGGAATGTTTTATAAAAAAAAAAAGAAGGGAGGTGGAAAAAAAAAGTGATTTCGATCGGCTTTTCCAATCTGTACTTTAACCGAATGATTTAAAACTAGCGCATAAATAAAAAAAAAAAGAAAGAAGCAAGAACGAATTGAAAAATAAAATAATAACAATAACAACATCGTCGTCGAATAAATAAAATAAACGGGCGAAAAGCAAACAAGATATTGCGAGAGAAACCATACATGCGCGTCGGAGCGGTCGATTCTATCTCCATGGCAACGGCAAGGTCGATGGAAGGGCAAATCCGAGGGGGAAGGGAGTCAGGGCAGGGTGTCGCGAGCGGTAAATGATTAAAACGGAGGAGAGAGATCGAATAGCTTACTTTTACCTTGTTTTTCTACAATCACTGCCCGCCCCTTGTTCCTCCCCTCCATGCCATCACAAACGATTCTTTGGAGCGCTTGTTGTGCAAGCAAATGACAAATGATAAAAAAATACTTTATTTTTAATGATCATTAAAAACAATTTTTGTGGGGACATAAAAAGAATATAATCTCCCTCCCTACTTGTTATTGTGTCCACTAATGTTATTCTTAAGATGGTGCCCCCCCCTCTCTTTTAGATTATATACAAGCCTTTCAACAAAAATATATTGACCTACTTTCGGTGAAATAAAGTAATCGTTATTAATATTAATGCATGCTTATGTAATAAAAAAAAATACAACACTTTTTCTTTTATATTGTATTAATATCTTCTTACCAAAGAAAAAAAAAGTAAAGAAGCTAGGTTTACATTTTCTATTCGGGAACTTAGAACTATTTTTAATCGATTTTAATACGCGACGCGTGTGAAATTATTTTATGGAAGTATAGTGACGCCATTTAAACGCAACGCTGTAGTTTTGTAAAATAATTTAAACCAATAATAGTGAAATATATTTTATTTTATCAGCTTATGTCAATACAGCGCTTGAAATTTAATTAAAAATTTGATGTGTGATTTCTGTGTCGTTCAATAGAATAATAATAATAATACGAAAATCTGACTGATTTCTTTTTTCTTATACTTGAGAAAAGATATCAATAGCTTTTGCGTTTAGCATGCTGACGACTCAAGTTTGCATTTTGGACTTCTTTTTTTGTGACGGATTAACTCTACTAAATGGAAATGGATTTACAATTTTGATGTCAAAATTATCGACCAAATTTCATTCGTTTAGCCTGTTGCATTCTCGATTCATCGTATTTACTTAAACCCATACAGAGAGACAGACAGACGGAAACCAAATAGTTTTAGCTTAAAATTTGATGCAGCTGAACGAATTGATACAGATGAGAAGAAAATTATTCAACTATCTATATTATTATTATCTATCTATGTTATTATCTATTATCTATTTATTATCTATCAACTATCTATGTTATTATCTATTGAAAATTATTCAACTATCTATGTTATTATTATCTATCTATGTTATTATCTATTATCTATTTATTATCTATCAACTATCTATGTTATTATCTATCTATGTTATTATCTATTATCTATTTATTATCTATCAACTATCTATGTTATTATCTATTGAAAATTATTCATCTATCTATGTTATTGCGTTCACATGCGGATGACAGTGGCGTAACGACCAACCGGAAAGAGCATTACAAAGAGCATTACAATGTTACAACTAGATGGATGAGATTTGGTATATAGTATTTACACCAAATTTATAGATTTCTATCAACTTTTGTAGGGGCCACGGTGGCCTGGTGGTAAGGTCTCGCCTGTGAGCCGTAGGGTTTCAGGTTCCAGACCCGATTTCACCGAAGAACCATCGTGTAAGGGAATCTGTTGTACGTTAAATCCGTCTGGGCCAAACGTTCTCCCGCGTGTGGTGTGGTGTGAAGAGGAGGGTGGCAACTCAGGCGTCGTCCTCGTCATCTGACAGCGGTTCATAATGACGAGGTCAGTCCCAAAATAGCCCTAGTGTTGATTTAAAACGGGACGTTAATATAAGTAAAAGTAAACTTACGAGGGGTAATATATAATATCATTACCCTAATGCCACTGGATAGATAAATTAATAGACTTACCATCTAGGAAATTTGGACACAATTGGACAGTAAACTAAACTGCAAAGATCATCAAACTTTATTGTAAAGATCATATACCAAATTTTATTAATTTAGCTCTCCTCGTTTTTTGGTTTGAAACATCTTGGCCAAGATCAACCAAATAAGAGAGCAGCTTAACAAAATAATTTTTTTTATTTATAGTTGTATATAGTTACAAAGAACAAGTTGATCTCATCATTATTCACAAAAATCAAATGACATTTCAATCACGAAATAGTTCCTCGATCAAATCGGAGAATAAATCAACAACAACAACAACAAAAAAACGCTAACATAGTCTTAGCTCTAAACGGCTATTCCAGGGATGCTCCAGAAATCTATCGATCTTTATCGGGTGGACATTAACACAGAAACCCGAATCGCATGGAGTTTCTCAAAATAATAATAATAAATAAATGATTAAATGAAATAAAATCAAAATAAAAGGAATAACTTCTCCGCACGCCGACATCTCTCCGAATTTCAATGCGAAGTCTTTCTACCTCCTCTCTTCTGGAAGGAAAATACCGCATTTTATTTCCATCAGATATCCGCCTCTGGTTTCTCATTGGTGAACTTAAATTCCTAATCACCTAATAACTGCTCAGCAACGCTTCCTCAGTGGTCTCAACTCGATCAAGGGAGTGTCTGTTAAGGATCCATCTTTGTGGCCAACCGCAGATAACACCGGCTGAAGTGCACCAGGGTTTCACACTTAATGACAACAATTGGAGGTGATTGATTGTTTCTCAATGATTTGAGGAGTCTCTTCTTGAGGGGAAAAAGTTAAGCATTAGAACATTCTTCTCACTTGAAGACATTATGGACACTCATCTGTGTCCTCATATCTGGATAGCAACAAATGACCAGACACAATGACTCTCCTAGTGAAAAGGATCCACATCTGGCTGTCCGTATGCACTTAACTATGTGTGGGGAAACGTTACGTTATATCTGGTAGGAATGTCAATTACCATGTGAGGAAAAAGGGGAAACGTTACAATCGTTACCCTGGCTACTGTACCCCTAGCTCCACTGGACATATAAATGAATGGCCTTTTCATCGATAAATTTTTGCCCTCAATTTGAAAACTACAAGCCATATTGTAAAGATCACTTACCAAATTTCATCCGTTTAGCTCTCTCCGAGTTTTAATTATCTGATACACATAAAATGGTCATGATTCCAATTATCTGATGTCTTTTTCTTGGAGAGAGGAATCTAGAATGTCCTGAAAAATTGAGATTCTTCAAAACCCCAAGTCGAATTTTTTAATGAATTTTTCTAATTCTTTTGAAATCCCCTGTATAGTTCCATGAAAATAATTTTAATTTCTCCCGCTTGATACAATTTTCTGATGCGGTATTCTAACCATTAGTTGGAAATATTGATTCTAAAAAATTACTTGTAATTAATCAATAAAACTTCTAATTAATCAAATAAAATCAACGGAAGCTTCCTCCTTTCGAATTTTTCGCACGTAGATAATTAGTGTTTCTTTTCTGTTACCCTCTTGTCTCCCTCCGCATCCTCTGAATGTATATCGGAGTACGAAATGCGGCAAACCCTCGAAGGTCAACGCAGTCCTTAAGAATGAATGCGCTCATTTCGACTTTCGCTTATAGTGACGTGGAATGCAGCATTTTGTGCTTCGTAATCTAATGAACAAAGCTAACTATGCATCTTAGAAGATTTCCTTTCTGCCGATTGGATTGAATATTTGATACTGATCTACATGCGAAATTTTCAATATAAAAGTCTATGGGCTTTTGAATTATCAAATTCACATGTTTTCCTATGCAGATCAACCAATAACCAATTAGGACAAATCTGACCTAAAATTTAATAAATATATAAAATTTTGATGAAAAATATTTATACCAAATTTCGTGTATTTTAATCTTTGCTTTTTTTTTACTTAGTGTATTTATATGAATGTGCATGGATAAGCAGGTCAATAGGCTTCTCTTCGGTTAATATCTTTCAAATCTATATAAAAAAAATTCTCTAAATTTAAAAATCTAAAATATAGAAATTCTAAATTTTACAAAAATCTAAAATCTAGAAAATCTAAATCTAAAAAAAAATCTAAAATCTAGAAAATCTAAAATCTCAAAAATTTAAAACCTAGAAATTCTAAATTTTACAAAAATCTAAAACATAGAAAATCTGAAATCTAAAAAAATCTAAAATATAGAAATTCTAAATTCTACAAAAATCTAAAATCTAGAAAATCTAAAATCTAAAAGATGTAAAATATAGAAATTCTAACTTCTACAAAAATCTAAAATCTAGAAAATCTAAAATCTAAAAAATCTAAAATATAGAAATTCTAAATTCTACAAAAATCTAAAATCTAGAAAATCTAAAAAATCTAAAATCTAAAAAATTTAAAATCTAGAAAATCTAAAATATAGAAATTCTAAATTCTACAAAGATCAAAAATCTAGAAAATCTAAAATCTAAAAAAAATCTAAAATCTAGAAAATCTAAAATATAGAAATTCTAAATTCTACAAAAATCTAAAATCTAGAAAATCTAGAAAATTTAAAATCTAGAAAATCTAAAATCTAAAAAATCTTAGATTTTAGAGGTAATCTAAAATCTAAAAAAATCTAAAACCTAGAAAATCTAAAATTGAATGACTAAAATAAAAAAAATAATCTAAAAATATGGTGTTAAATTTACATACTAAATTTCATCGCTCTAGCTCAATGTGTTTTTGAGATAGTGTTCACTAACAGACAGACATAGTTCCAAAAATATTTTTCGAACACAGGTAGATGTGAAGCTTGAAAAATCGCCTAAATCACAGTTTTGAATTTCATAACAATTACAATTAGGGATTGCAATACCGGACTAAAATTTCAATACCGGTATTCGGTATTTTTTAGATCTTAATACCGGGATACCGGTTTTAATACCGGTATTAGAAATTTTAGAAAAAGAAAGAAAACAAGGCGTTTCTTTGTTTTATTTGCCAGTTTTATAAGAGTGTAAATATCACAAAAATAATATGTAACTTATAAATTATAACAGTATATAAAGAATTACAAAAAAGTAAAAGAACAACTTATTTAAATCACAAAAAAGTGTAAATATCACTATTCAGTCTGTGGTACTTTTACAAAATTTTTGAAATGTGATCTTAAAAAACATAATGACAGTACAATTGATGCATTAAGCCTGAAAAGTAATTTTGTGTAAAAATAACCAGCTGTCGAAAACGCTCTTTCGTCATCTACGCTAGTTGGTGGTACTGTTAGTGATGAGCGATATACTTTTTCCAAGTATTTACCTCTAAATCCCTCATCTTCAAATAAATCAATTTCTCGTCGGGTGGTTTTGGATATAGCTGATTTCTGTATTGTATTTTGGTTCGTTGAATTTTTTTTTTCATTTATCGCTAATTCTAATTTTTGTTCAAGAGACAATTCATTTTCATTATCGATATTAGTGTCATCATAATCTTCGATATCTGAATCGAATTCTTCTGAATGTAGATAGGTTTGTGAGTAAAAAATTGTAAGAAAATTTACTATAAACTTAATCAGATTTGAATTGATTATTTTCTTTTCTTTTTCATTTTCATTTTTAAGATCATTATAACTATGTAAATATCATAAGACATCTTGAATATCGTAAGACACCTTTCTTCTGTGCGATTTTTCAATGTAATATATAATTCTTCAGATAGTGATGTATGTTGTTCTTTCATGACTGCAACATGAAATTTATTGTTACATTAGCTGTTAATAAATTAAAATCTCTTCGACACAATGCCTCTATATTCAGTTTTATTGGAAGTAGAGCTGATATAGTTCTGGATATTACGTCGAATTCACTATCTGAAAAATTTATTTACAGGTTTAAGTCGAATATTGCTTTTTGGATTAGATGTTTAAATTTCAAAAACCCTTCCATCATTAGGAGTAAACTGTTCCAGCGTGTCTTAGAATATATTATTAACATATATTCTGTTTTATTTTCAGTTAGTATATATTTTTGTAATATGGCATTTTTTGTAGTGGAACGTTTAAATATCTAAACAATTTTTCGAACTTTATAAATTATAGGAAGCAATTCTTGATGTGTTAATATTTCATCCTCATTAGCAATATCTTCTTCCACAATTACATTGTCATTATCTTCATTGTCAATATCAATCTTACTCTCTTCAATTTCGGAATTCGAAGTTTCTATATCCACAGTATTTGGATTCTTCTGTTCTTTATTTTTTTGGTATAATACATCTATTACTCCTAATTGAATTCCATGAGCATAGCACCATGGCTGATTTGCACCAATCAACGTTCCAACTTTTTTCATAACTGTTGCTCCATCAGTCGTTATGGATACAATATCTTCTTTCAGGGATAATCCATGTTTCTCTCATTTAGATTTAAGCAATTAAGTAAGTCATTAATTAGCTAATTAACTTCGCCCGTTAGGAAGGCATAAAAACAAAAACGTATACTATTTTGCTATGTTGGTGATCCCTGAACATATAGTGGAGACAATTTAAAAAATTTCTAGTAAATACCGAAAAACCGGTATTTAAACTTGTGAATACCGGTATTACAAAATTGTAAAACGGCTCAAAATACCGGTATTCGGTATCCCGGAATACCGGTATTGCAATCCCTAATTACAATGCTTTCTGTTTGCATACTTCATATATTAAAAAATGTAAAAAAATAGAAAAAGGATAGAATTAAAATTTTAAAAATCATTTTTTATTCTTTCATTACTATTTTTAAGCATTAAATCATTTAAGAGCAAACAAACAAACAAACAAAAATAATAATCGGTATATTTTTCAAAGTTGCGTTTTTATAACTTTTTATTGATCATAAAATTAACTTAAATTTTAAATACAAGTTCAAAGCCGTAGTATTTTATGTATGGGTTCAACCATTTACCAAAGCATTTAACTGTTAGAACAGAACAGAATTTGGAAGAAATTTAAACGTGAAAGAATGGAGACCAGATTCTTATTTCTTGATGCCATATTATAACAAAAAAGAAGAAAAAAAAAGCAACACGCATCTAATGCATAAGGAATAGACAAACACAAAAATGTTTTATGCATCAGATATATGAACTCTTTCTCTTATTCATGAGACCTTAAACGCTTCTCATTTCTTTCTCAGTAAACTCAGAATTTATTCATCGTCATGCTCCTTAAAAATGGCTAATTTCATTCTAATTGTTTTTTATTTGTCTTAATGCATTAAATGTTTGAAAACTAATTTTTTTAATATACAAAAATATATTTTGCTTTCCAATAAAAAATTGAGTGCATCTTTCTTCAATTCTTTTTTGGTTTGAAAAAATATGTAGTATTTAAGGCTCCATGAATAAGAATAAAATATTAAAATTCTCAAAAAATTTAACGTTTGGTATTTTTAATAATATTCATATCTTATACCTACTTAAGTCTGATTTTTTTTAATTGTATGTGTCTAAGCACACACAAATTCGAAAATATAATCAGCTAGATAGATGAAGTTTGCTTTCTCGAATAGTTTATTAATTTGATTTGTGTAGATTTCTGTTAAATTTTAAAAATCAGTCAGCGGGAAATTTGACTTTTTGCCTGTTCAAGTACATAAGACATAAAAAGATAAATAGCCTTCATTTCGTGCGGTTTAATTGAAAATGCAAATCTCTATCACATGTGGGCCAAATACATCAACAGATTTTGTCTTCGTCGATCAATTTATTAACATGACTTCAGTAGATTTCAGACAAATTTTTAAAATCAGTCAACATGAAATTTGATTATCACGAATGTTTGATCTTGGAAGGGTATATCTCTGTCATTCCGTCATGTCCATCAGCAGATTTAAAGTCCCTCGATCCATTTATTTACATGACTTGTGTAGATTTCGGTGAAATTTTTTAAATCAGTCAACATGAAATTTGATTATCACGAATGTTTGATCTTGGAAGGGTATATCTCTGTCATTCCGTCATGTCCATCAGCAGATTTAAAGTCCCTCGATCCATTTATTTACATGACTTGTGTAGATTTCGGTGAAATTTTTTAAATCAGTGAACGGGAAATTTGATTATCACGAATGTTTGATCTTGGAAGGGTATATCTCTGTCATTCCGTCATGTCCATCAGCAGATTTAAAGTCCCTCGATCCATTTATTTACATGACTTGTGTAGATTTCGGTGAAATTTTTTAAATCAGTCAACATGAAATTTGATTATCACGAATGTTTGATCTTGGAAGGGTATATCTCTGTCATTCCGTCATGTCCATCAGCAGATTTAAAGTCCCTCGATCCATTTATTTACATGACTTGTGTAGATTTCGGTGAAATTTTTTAAATCAGTCAACATGAAATTTGATTATCACGAATGTTTGATCTTGGAAGGGTATATCTCTGTCATTCCGTCATGTCCATCAGCAGATTTAAAGTCCCTCGATCCATTTATTTACATGACTTGTGTAGATTTCGGTGAAATTTTTTAAATCAGTCAACATGAAATTTGATTATCACGAATGTTTGATCTTGGAAGGGTATATCTCTGTCATTCCGTCATGTCCATCAGCAGATTTAAAGTCCCTCGATCCATTTATTTACATGACTTGTGTAGATTTCGGTGAAATTTTTTAAATCAGTCAACATGAAATTTGATTATCACGAATGTTTGATCTTGGAAGGGTATATCTCTGTCATTCCGTCATGTCCATCAGCAAATTTAAAGTCCCTCGATCCATTTATTTACATGACTTGTGTAGATTTCGGTGAAATTTTTTAAATCAGTGAACGGGAAATTTGATTATCACGAATGTTTGATCTTGGAAGGGTATATCTCTGTCATTCCGTCATGTCCATCCGCAGATTTAAAGTCCCTCGATCCATTTATTTACATGACTTGTGTAGATTTCGGTGAAATTTTTTAAATCAGTCAACATGAAATTTGGTTATCACGAATGTTTGATCTTGGAAGGGTATATCTCTGTCATTCCGTCATGTCCATCAGCAAATTTAAAGTCCCTCGATCCATTTATTTACATGACTTGTGTAGATTTCGGTGAAATTTTTTAAATCAGTCAACATGAAATTTGATTATCACGAATGTTTGATCTTGGAAGGGTATATCTCTGTCATTCCGTCATGTCCATCAGCAGATTTAAAGTCCCTCGATCCATTTATTTACATGACTTGTGTAGATTTCGGTGAAATTTTTTAAATCAGTCAACATGAAATTTGGTTATCACGAATGTTTGATCTTGGAAGGGTATATCTCTGTCATTCCGTCATGTCCATCAGCAGATTTAAAGTCCCTCGATCCATTTATTTACATGACTTGTGTAGATTTCGGTGAAATTTTTTAAATCAGTCAACATGAAATTTGATTATCACGAATGTTTGATCTTGGAAGGGTATATCTCTGTCATTCCGTCATGTCCATCAGCAGATTTAAAGTCCCTCGATCCATTTATTTACATGACTTGTGTAGATTTCGGTGAAATTTTTTAAATCAGTGAACGGGAAATTTGATTATCACGAATGTTTGATCTTGGAAGGGTATATCTCTGTCATTCCGTCATGTCCATCAGCAGATTTAAAGTCCCTCGATCCATTTATTTACATGACTTGTGTAGATTTCGGTGAAATTTTTTAAATCAGTCAACATGAAATTTGATTATCACGAATGTTTGATCTTGGAAGGGTATATCTCTGTCATTCCGTCATGTCCATCAGCAGATTTAAAGTCCCTCGATCCATTTATTTACATGACTTGTGTAGATTTCGGTGAAATTTTTTAAATCAGTCAACATGAAATTTGATTATCACGAATGTTTGATCTTGGAAGGGTATATCTCTGTCATTCCGTCATGTCCATCAGCAGATTTAAAGTCCCTCGATCCATTTATTTACATGACTTGTGTAGATTTCGGTGAAATTTTTTAAATCAGTCAACATGAAATTTGATTATCACGAATGTTTGATCTTGGAAGGGTATATCTCTGTCATTCCGTCATGTCCATCAGCAGATTTAAAGTCCCTCGATCCATTTATTTACATGACTTGTGTAGATTTCGGTGAAATTTTTTAAATCAGTCAACATGAAATTTGATTATCACGAATGTTTGATCTTGGAAGGGTATATCTCTGTCATTCCGTCATGTCCATCAGCAAATTTAAAGTCCCTCGATCCATTTATTTACATGACTTGTGTAGATTTCGGTGAAATTTTTTAAATCAGTGAACGGGAAATTTGATTATCACGAATGTTTGATCTTGGAAGGGTATATCTCTGTCATTCCGTCATGTCCATCCGCAGATTTAAAGTCCCTCGATCCATTTATTTACATGACTTGTGTAGATTTCGGTGAAATTTTTTAAATCAGTCAACATGAAATTTGGTTATCACGAATGTTTGATCTTGGAAGGGTATATCTCTGTCATTCCGTCATGTCCATCAGCAAATTTAAAGTCCCTCGATCCATTTATTTACATGACTTGTGTAGATTTCGGTGAAATTTTTTAAATCAGTCAACATGAAATTTGATTATCACGAATGTTTGATCTTGGAAGGGTATATCTCTGTCATTCCGTCATGTCCATCAGCAGATTTAAAGTCCCTCGATCCATTTATTTACATGACTTGTGTAGATTTCGGTGAAATTTTTTAAATCAGTCAACATGAAATTTGGTTATCACGAATGTTTGATCTTGGAAGGGTATATCTCTGTCATTCCGTCATGTCCATCAGCAGATTTAAAGTCCCTCGATCCATTTATTTACATGACTTGTGTAGATTTCGGTGAAATTTTTTAAATCAGTCAACATGAAATTTGATTATCACGAATGTTTGATCTTGGAAGGGTATATCTCTGTCATTCCGTCATGTCCATCAGCAGATTTAAAGTCCCTCGATCCATTTATTTACATGACTTGTGTAGATTTCGGTGAAATTTTTTAAATCAGTCAACATGAAATTTGATTATCACGAATGTTTGATCTTGGAAGGGTATATCTCTGTCATTCCGTCATGTCCATCAGCAGATTTAAAGTCCCTCGATCCATTTATTTACATGACTTGTGTAGATTTCGGTGAAATTTTTTAAATCAGTCAACATGAAATTTGATTATCACGAATGTTTGATCTTGGAAGGGTATATCTCTGTCATTCCGTCATGTCCATCAGCAAATTTAAAGTCCCTCGATCCATTTATTTACATGACTGGTGTAGATTTCGGTGAAAGTTTTAAAATCAGTCAACATGAAATTTGATTATCACGAATGTTTGATCTTGGAAGGGTATATCTCTGTCATTCCGTCATGTCCATCAGCAGATTTAAAGTCCCTCGATCCATTTATTTACATGACTTGTGTAGATTTCGGTGAAATTTTTTAAATCAGTCAACATGAAATTTGATTATCACGAATGTTTGATCTTGGAAGGGTATATCTCTGTCATTCCGTCATGTCCATCAGCAGATTTAAAGTCCCTCGATCCATTTATTTATATGACTTGTGTAGATTTCGGTGAAATTTTTTAAATCAGTCAACATGAAATTTCATTATCACGAATGTTTGATCTTGGAAGGGTATATCTCTGTCATTCCGTCATGTCCATCAGCAGATTTAAAGTCCCTCGATCCATTTATTTACATGACTTGTGTAGATTTCGGTGAAATTTTTTAAATCAGTCAACATGAAATTTGATTATCACGAATGTTTGATCTTGGAAGGGTATATCTCTGTCATTCCGTCATGTCCATCAGCAAATTTAAAGTCCCTCGATCCCTTTATTTACATGACTTGTGTAGATTTCGGTGAAATTTTTTAAATCAGTCAACATGAAATTTGATTATCACGAATGTTTGATCTTGGAAGGGTATATCTCTGTCATTCCGTCATGTCCATCAGCAGATTTAAAGTCCCTCGATCCATTTATTTACATGACTTGTGTATATTTCGGTGAAATTTTTTAAATCAGTCAACATGAAATTTGATTATCACGAATGTTTGATCTTGGAAGGGTATATCTCTGTCATTCCGTCATGTCCATCAGCAGATTTAAAGTCCCTCGATCCATTTATTTACATGACTTGTGTAGATTTCGGTGAAATTTTTTAAATCAGTCAACATGAAATTTGATTATCACGAATGTTTGATCTTGGAAGGGTATATCTCTGTCATTCCGTCATGTCCATCAGCAAATTTAAAGTCCCTCGATCCATTTATTTACATGACTTGTGTAGATTTCGGTGAAATTTTTTAAATCAGTCAACATGAAATCTGATTATCACGAATGTTTGATCTTGGAAGGGTATATCTCTGTCATTCCGTCATGTCCATCAGCAGATTTAAAGTCCCTCGATCCATTTATTTACATGACTTGTGTAGATTTCGGTGAAATTTTTTAAATCAGTCAACATGAAATTTGATTATCACGAATGTTTGATCTTGGAAGGGTATATCTCTGTCATTCCGTCATGTCCATCAGCAGATTTAAAATCCCTCGATCCATTTATTTACATGACTTGTGTAGATTTCGGTGAAATTTTTTAAATCAGTCAACATGAAATTTGATTATCACGAATGTTTGATCTTGGAAGGGTATATCTCTGTCATTCCGTCATGTCCATCAGCAGATTTAAAATCCCTCGATCCATTTATTTACATGACTTGTGTAGATTTCGGTGAAATTTTTTAAATCAGTCAACATGAAATTTGATTATCACGAATGTTTGATCTTGGAAGGGTATATCTCTGTCATTCCGTCATGTCCATCAGCAAATTTAAAGTCCCTCGATCCATTTATTTACATGACTTGTGTAGATTTCGGTGAAATTTTTTAAATCAGTCAACATGAAATTTGATTATCACGAATGTTTGATCTTGGAAGGGTATATCTCTGTCATTCCGTCATGTCCATCAGCAGATTTAAAGTCCCTCGATCCATTTATTTACATGACTTGTGTAGATTTCGGTGAAATTTTTTAAATCAGTCAACATGAAATTTGATTATCACGAATGTTTGATCTTGGAAGGGTATATCTCTGTCATTCCGTCATGTCCATCAGCAGATTTAAAGTCCCTCGATCCATTTATTTACATGACTTGTGTAGATTTCGGTGAAATTTTTTAAATCAGTCAACATGAAATTTGATTATCACGAATGTTTGATCTTGGAAGGGTATATCTCTGTCATTCCGTCATGTCCATCAGCAGATTTAAAGTCCCTCGATCCATTTATTTACATGACTTGTGTAGATTTCGGTGAAATTTTTTAAATCAGTCAACATGAAATTTGATTATCACGAATGTTTGATCTTGGAAGGGTATATCTCTGTCATTCCGTCATGTCCATCAGCAAATTTAAAGTCCCTCGATCCATTTATTTACATGACTTGTGTAAATTTCGGTGAAATTTTTTAAATCAGTCAACATGAAATTTGATTATGACGAATGTTTGATCTTGGAAGGGTATATCTCTGTCATTCCGTCATGTCCATCAGCAGATTTAAAGTCCCTCGATCCATTTATTTACATGACTTGTGTAGATTTCGGTGAAATTCTTTAAATCAGTCAACATGAAATTTGATTATCACGAATGTTTGATCTTGGAAGGGTATATCTCTGTCATTCCATCATGTCCATCAGCAGATTTAAAGTCCCTCGATCCATTTATTTACATGACTTGTGTAGATTTCGGTGAAATTTTTTAAATCAGTCAACATGAAATTTGATTATCACGAATGTTTGATCTTGGAAGGGTATATCTCTGTCATTCCGTCATGTCCATCAGCAAATTTAAAGTCCCTCGATCCATTTATTTACATGACTTGTGTAGATTTCGGTGAAATTTTTTAAATCAGTCAACATGAAATTTGATTATCACGAATGTTTGATCCTTGAAGGGTATATCTCTGTCATTCCGTCATGTCCATCAGCAGATTTAAAGTCCCTCGATCCATTTATTTACATGACTTGTGTAGATTTCGGTGAAATTTTTTAAATCAGTCAACATGAAATTTGATTATCACGAATGTTTGATCTTGGAAGGGTATATCTCTGTCATTCCGTCATGTCCATCAGCAGATTTAAAGTCCCTCGATCCATTTATTTACATGACTTGTGTAGATTTCGGTGAAATTTTTTAAATCAGTCAACATGAAATTTGATTATCACGAATGTTTGATCTTGGAAGGGTATATCTCTGTCATTCCGTCATGTCCATCAGCAGATTTAAAGTCCCTCGATCCATTTATTTACATGACTTGTGTAGATTTCGGTGAAATTTTTTAAATCAGTCAACATGAAATTTGATTATCACGAATGTTTGATCTTGGAAGGGTATATCTCTGTCATTCCGTCATGTCCATCAGCAGATTTAAAATCCCTCGATCCATTTATTTACATGACTTGTGTAGATTTCGTTGAAATTTTTTAAATCAGTCAACATGAAATTTGATTATCACGAATGTTTGATCTTGGAAGGGTATATCTCTGTCATTCCGTCATGTCCATCAGCAGATTTAAAGTCCCTCGATCCATTTATTTACATGACTTGTGTAGATTTCGGTGAAATTTTTTAAATCAGTCAACATGAAATTTGATTATCACGAATGTTTGATCTTGGAAGGGTATATCTCTGTCATTCCGTCATGTCCATCAGCAGATTTAAAGTCCCTCGATCCATTTATTTACATGACTTGTGTAGATTTCGGTGAAATTTTTTAAATCAGTCAACATGAAATTTGATTATCACGAATGTTTGATCTTGGAAGGGTATATCTCTGTCATTCCGTCATGTCCATCAGCAGATTTAAAGTCCCTCGATCCATTTATTTACATGACTTGTGTAGATTTCGGTGAAATTTTTTAAATCAGTCAACATGAAATTTGATTATCACGAATGTTTGATCTTGGAAGGGTATATCTCTGTCATTCCGTCATGTCCATCAGCAAATTTAAAGTCCCTCGATCCATTTATTTACATGACTTGTGTAGATTTCGGTGAAATTTTTTAAATCAGTCAACATGAAATCTGATTATCACGAATGTTTGATCTTGGAAGGGTATATCTCTGTCATTCCGTCATGTCCATCAGCAGATTTAAAGTCCCTCGATCCATTTATTTACATGACTTGTGTAGATTTCGGTGAAATTTTTTAAATCAGTCAACATGAAATTTGATTATCACGAATGTTTGATCTTGGAAGGGTATATCTCTGTCATTCCGTCATGTCCATCAGCAGATTTAAAGTCCCTCGATCCATTTATTTACATGACTTGTGTAGATTTCGGTGAAATTTTTTAAATCAGTCAACATGAAATTTGATTATCACGAATGTTTGATCTTGGAAGGGTATATCTCTGTCATTCCGTCATGTCCATCAGCAGATTTAAAATCCCTCGATCCATTTATTTACATGACTTGTGTAGATTTCGGTGAAATTTTTTAAATCAGTCAACATGAAATTTGATTATCACGAATGTTTGATCTTGGAAGGGTATATCTCTGTCATTCCGTCATGTCCATCAGCAGATTTAAAGTCCCTCGATCCATTTATTTACATGACTTGTGTAGATTTCGGTGAAATTTTTTAAATCAGTCAACATGAAATTTGATTATCACGAATGTTTGATCTTGGAAGGGTATATCTCTGTCATTCCGTCATGTCCATCAGCAGATTTAAAATCCCTCGATCCATTTATTTACATGACTTGTGTAGATTTCGGTGAAATTTTTTAAATCAGTCAACATGAAATTTGATTATCACGAATGTTTGATCTTGGAAGGGTATATCTCTGTCATTCCGTCATGTCCATCAGCAAATTTAAAGTCCCTCGATCCATTTATTTACATGACTTGTGTAGATTTCGGTGAAATTTTTTAAATCAGTCAACATGAAATCTGATTATCACGAATGTTTGATCTTGGAAGGGTATATCTCTGTCATTCCGTCATGTCCATCAGCAGATTTAAAGTCCCTCGATCCATTTATTTACATGACTTGTGTAGATTTCGGTGAAATTTTTTAAATCAGTCAACATGAAATTTGATTATCACGAATGTTTGATCTTGGAAGGGTATATCTCTGTCATTCCGTCATGTCCATCAGCAGATTTAAAATCCCTCGATCCATTTATTTACATGACTTGTGTAGATTTCGTTGAAATTTTTTAAATCAGTCAACATGAAATTTGATTATCACGAATGTTTGATCTTGGAAGGGTATATCTCTGTCATTCCGTCATGTCCATCAGCAGATTTAAAGTCCCTCGATCCATTTATTTACATGACTTGTGTAGATTTCGGTGAAATTTTTTAAATCAGTCAACATGAAATTTGATTATCACGAATGTTTGATCTTGGAAGGGTATATCTCTGTCATTCCGTCATGTCCATCAGCAGATTTAAAGTCCCTCGATCCATTTATTTACATGACTTGTGTAGATTTCGGTGAAATTTTTTAAATCAGTCAACATGAAATTTGATTATCACGAATGTTTGATCTTGGAAGGGTATATCTCTGTCATTCCGTCATGTCCATCAGCAGATTTAAAGTCCCTCGATCCATTTATTTACATGACTTGTGTAGATTTCGGTGAAATTTTTTAAATCAGTCAACATGAAATTTGATTATCACGAATGTTTGATCTTGGAAGGGTATATCTCTGTCATTCCGTCATGTCCATCAGCAAATTTAAAGTCCCTCGATCCATTTATTTACATGACTTGTGTAGATTTCGGTGAAATTTTTTAAATCAGTCAACATGAAATCTGATTATCACGAATGTTTGATCTTGGAAGGGTATATCTCTGTCATTCCGTCATGTCCATCAGCAGATTTAAAGTCCCTCGATCCATTTATTTACATGACTTGTGTAGATTTCGGTGAAATTTTTTAAATCAGTCAACATGAAATTTGATTATCACGAATGTTTGATCTTGGAAGGGTATATCTCTGTCATTCCGTCATGTCCATCAGCAGATTTAAAATCCCTCGATCCATTTATTTACATGACTTGTGTAGATTTCGGTGAAATTTTTTAAATCAGTCAACATGAAATTTGATTATCACGAATGTTTGATCTTGGAAGGGTATATCTC
This sequence comes from Argiope bruennichi, assembly GCF_947563725.1. Lineage (NCBI taxonomy): Eukaryota > Metazoa > Arthropoda > Arachnida > Araneae > Araneidae > Argiope > Argiope bruennichi. The sequence continues at coordinate 21,662,605 of NC_079154.1, read as the reverse complement.
TGTCATTCCGTCATGTCCATCAGCAGATTTAAAATCCCTCGATCCATTTATTTACATGACTTGTGTAGATTTCGGTGAAATTTTTTAAATCAGTCAACATGAAATTTGATTATCACGAATGTTTGATCTTGGAAGGGTATATCTCTGTCATTCCGTCATGTCCATCAGCAGATTTAAAGTCCCTCGATCCATTTATTTACATGACTTGTGTAGATTTCGGTGAAATTTTTTAAATCAGTCAACATGAAATTTGATTATCACGAATGTTTGATCTTGGAAGGGTATATCTCTGTCATTCCGTCATGTCCATCAGCAGATTTAAAGTCCCTCGATCCATTTATTTACATGACTTGTGTAGATTTCGGTGAAATTTTTTAAATCAGTCAACATGAAATTTGATTATCACGAATGTTTGATCTTGGAAGGGTATATCTCTGTCATTCCGTCATGTCCATCAGCAAATTTAAAGTCCCTCGATCCATTTATTTACATGACTTGTGTAGATTTCGGTGAAATTTTTTAAATCAGTCAACATGAAATCTGATTATCACGAATGTTTGATCTTGGAAGGGTATATCTCTGTCATTCCGTCATGTCCATCAGCAGATTTAAAGTCCCTCGATCCATTTATTTACATGACTTGTGTAGATTTCGGTGAAATTTTTTAAATCAGTCAACATGAAATCTGATTATCACGAATGTTTGATCTTGGAAGGGTATATCTCTGTCATTCCGTCATGTCCATCAGCAGATTTAAAGTCCCTCGATCCATTTATTTACATGACTTGTGTAGATTTCGGTGAAATTTTTTAAATCAGTCAACATGAAATTTGATTATCACGAATGTTTGATCTTGGAAGGGTATATCTCTGTCATTCCGTCATGTCCATCAGCAGATTTAAAGTCCCTCGATCCATTTATTTACATGACTTGTGTAGATTTCGGTGAAATTTTTTAAATCAGTCAACATGAAATTTGATTATCACGAATGTTTGATCTTGGAAGGGTATATCTCTGTCATTCCGTCATGTCCATCAGCAGATTTAAAGTCCCTCGATCCATTTATTTACATGACTTGTGTAGATTTCGGTGAAATTTTTTAAATCAGTCAACATGAAATTTGATTATCACGAATGTTTGATCTTGGAAGGGTATATCTCTGTCATTCCGTCATGTCCATCAGCAGATTTAAAGTCCCTCGATCCATTTATTTACATGACTTGTGTAGATTTCGGTGAAATTTTTTAAATCAGTCAACATGAAATTTGATTATCACGAATGTTTGATCTTGGAAGGGTATATCTCTGTCATTCCGTCATGTCCATCAGCAGATTTAAAATCCCTCGATCCATTTATTTACATGACTTGTGTAGATTTCGGTGAAATTTTTTAAATCAGTCAACATGAAATTTGATTATCACGAATGTTTGATCTTGGAAGGGTATATCTCTGTCATTCCGTCATGTCCATCAGCAGATTTAAAGTCCCTCGATCCATTTATTTACATGACTTGTGTAGATTTCGGTGAAATTTTTTAAATCAGTCAACATGAAATTTGATTATCACGAATGTTTGATCTTGGAAGGGTATATCTCTGTCATTCCGTCATGTCCATCAGCAGATTTAAAGTCCCTCGATCCATTTATTTACATGACTTGTGTAGATTTCGGTGAAATTTTTTAAATCAGTCAACATGAAATTTGATTATCACGAATGTTTGATCTTGGAAGGGTATATCTCTGTCATTCCGTCATGTCCATCAGCAAATTTAAAGTCCCTCGATCCATTTATTTACATGACTTGTGTAGATTTCGGTGAAATTTTTTAAATCAGTCAACATGAAATCTGATTATCACGAATGTTTGATCTTGGAAGGGTATATCTCTGTCATTCCGTCATGTCCATCAGCAGATTTAAAGTCCCTCGATCCATTTATTTACATGACTTGTGTAGATTTCGGTGAAATTTTTTAAATCAGTCAACATGAAATCTGATTATCACGAATGTTTGATCTTGGAAGGGTATATCTCTGTCATTCCGTCATGTCCATCAGCAGATTTAAAGTCCCTCGATCCATTTATTTACATGACTTGTGTAGATTTCGGTGAAATTTTTTAAATCAGTCAACATGAAATTTGATTATCACGAATGTTTGATCTTGGAAGGGTATATCTCTGTCATTCCGTCATGTCCATCAGCAGATTTAAAGTCCCTCGATCCATTTATTTACATGACTTGTGTAGATTTCGGTGAAATTTTTTAAATCAGTCAACATGAAATTTGATTATCACGAATGTTTGATCTTGGAAGGGTATATCTCTGTCATTCCGTCATGTCCATCAGCAGATTTAAAGTCCCTCGATCCATTTATTTACATGACTTGTGTAGATTTCGGTGAAATTTTTTAAATCAGTCAACATGAAATTTGATTATCACGAATGTTTGATCTTGGAAGGGTATATCTCTGTCATTCCGTCATGTCCATCAGCAGATTTAAAGTCCCTCGATCCATTTATTTACATGACTTGTGTAGATTTCGGTGAAATTTTTTAAATCAGTCAACATGAAATTTGATTATCACGAATGTTTGATCTTGGAAGGGTATATCTCTGTCATTCCGTCATGTCCATCAGCAGATTTAAAATCCCTCGATCCATTTATTTACATGACTTGTGTAGATTTCGGTGAAATTTTTTAAATCAGTCAACATGAAATTTGATTATCACGAATGTTTGATCTTGGAAGGGTATATCTCTGTCATTCCGTCATGTCCATCAGCAAATTTAAAGTCCCTCGATCCATTTATTTACATGACTTGTGTAGATTTCGGTGAAATTTTTTAAATCAGTCAACATGAAATTTGATTATCACGAATGTTTGATCTTGGAAGGGTATATCTCTGTCATTCCGTCATGTCCATCAGCAGATTTAAAGTCCCTCGATCCATTTATTTACATGACTTGTGTAGATTTCGGTGAAATTTTTTAAATCAGTCAACATGAAATTTGATTATCACGAATGTTTGATCTTGGAAGGGTATATCTCTGTCATTCCGTCATGTCCATCAGCAGATTTAAAGTCCCTCGATCCATTTATTTACATGACTTGTGTAGATTTCGGTGAAATTTTTTAAATCAGTCAACATGAAATTTGATTATCACGAATGTTTGATCTTGGAAGGGTATATCTCTGTCATTCCGTCATGTCCATCAGCAGATTTAAAGTCCCTCGATCCATTTATTTACATGACTTGTGTAGATTTCGGTGAAATTTTTTAAATCAGTCAACATGAAATTTGATTATCACGAATGTTTGATCTTGGAAGGGTATATCTCTGTCATTCCGTCATGTCCATCAGCAAATTTAAAGTCCCTCGATCCATTTATTTACATGACTTGTGTAAATTTCGGTGAAATTTTTTAAATCAGTCAACATGAAATTTGATTATGACGAATGTTTGATCTTGGAAGGGTATATCTCTGTCATTCCGTCATGTCCATCAGCAGATTTAAAGTCCCTCGATCCATTTATTTACATGACTTGTGTAGATTTCGGTGAAATTCTTTAAATCAGTCAACATGAAATTTGATTATCACGAATGTTTGATCTTGGAAGGGTATATCTCTGTCATTCCATCATGTCCATCAGCAGATTTAAAGTCCCTCGATCCATTTATTTACATGACTTGTGTAGATTTCGGAGAAATTTTTTAAATCAGTCAACATGAAATTTGATTATCACGAATGTTTGATCTTGGAAGGGTATATCTCTGTCATTCCGTCATGTCCATCAGCAAATTTAAAGTCCCTCGATCCATTTATTTACATGACTTGTGTAGATTTCGGTGAAATTTTTTAAATCAGTCAACATGAAATTTGATTATCACGAATGTTTGATCCTTGAAGGGTATATCTCTGTCATTCCGTCATGTCCATCAGCAGATTTAAAGTCCCTCGATCCATTTATTTACATGACTTGTGTAGATTTCGGTGAAATTTTTTAAATCAGTCAACATGAAATTTGATTATCACGAATGTTTGATCTTGGAAGGGTATATCTCTGTCATTCCGTCATGTCCATCAGCAGATTTAAAGTCCCTCGATCCATTTATTTACATGACTTGTGTAGATTTCGGTGAAATTTTTTAAATCAGTCAACATGAAATTTGATTATCACGAATGTTTGATCTTGGAAGGGTATATCTCTGTCATTCCGTCATGTCTATCAGCAGATTTAAAGTCCCTCGATCCATTTATTTACATGACTTGTGTAGATTTCGGTGAAATTTTTTAAATCAGTCAACATGAAATTTGATTATCACGAATGTTTGATCTTGGAAGGGTATATCTCTGTCATTCCGTCATGTCCATCAGCAGATTTAAAGTCCCTCGATCCATTTATTTACATGACTTGTGTAGATTTCGTTGAAATTTTTTAAATCAGTCAACATGAAATTTGATTATCACGAATGTTTGATCTTGGAAGGGTATATCTCTGTCATTCCGTCATGTCCATCAGCAGATTTAAAGTCCCTCGATCCATTTATTTACATGACTTGTGTAGATTTCGGTGAAATTTTTTAAATCAGTCAACATGAAATTTGATTATCACGAATGTTTGATCTTGGAAGGGTATATCTCTGTCATTCCGTCATGTCCATCAGCAGATTTAAAGTCCCTCGATCCATTTATTTACATGACTTGTGTAGATTTCGGTGAAATTTTTTAAATCAGTCAACATGAAATTTGATTATCACGAATGTTTGATCTTGGAAGGGTATATCTCTGTCATTCCGTCATGTCCATCAGCAGATTTAAAGTCCCTCGATCCATTTATTTACATGACTTGTGTAGATTTCGGTGAAATTTTTTAAATCAGTCAACATGAAATTTGATTATCACGAATGTTTGATCTTGGAAGGGTATATCTCTGTCATTCCGTCATGTCCATCAGCAAATTTAAAGTCCCTCGATCCATTTATTTACATGACTTGTGTAGATTTCGGTGAAATTTTTAAAATCAGTGAACGGGAAATTTGACTTCCTGTCTGTGCGCGTACATGTGAGTACAATAAGAATAACGAGGTGTATAGACATAATTTTATACAGTTTAGTAAGAATTGTAATCTCTGTCACATGTTGGGTCAAATGAGCCAGCAGATTGATTCTCCGTCGATCCATCTATTAACGTGACTTACTTAGATTTTTGTCAAATATAAAGCGAAATCCGCCAACAGGATGTTTTTTCGATCCACCGTCTGTCATCACGCGGGTGCGATAAATGATCAAAAATGCGAAGAGTGATTGATGTTGATGAAATTGAATACGAGTGTACATTATTAGCATTGCAGATCTATATAAAATTTGAACTAAATTCGCAGATGGAAACATGTATGTCAGAGTGTATATGTCTGTCTGGCATAATGTATGAACAACTTCTAAAAGCTAGATGCATGAATTTCGAATGTATTCACATTAAATTTGTAAATTTGTATACTCAGTCAATTTTGCAACCAATTAGTCAACGGAGCCTTATGATTTTTTTTAACGATTATTTTGATTGAACTTGCGATACCAAACACAAAATGATTCGTATTATGTAAACTATAGGAAGTTTACAGGCTGTTTTTTTTTCAAAGTTATTTATTATATAGACCTTATTTTTCACATTACAGTCTTTTTTATTTTATCTACTATTATTTTTTGATATTTCAAAAGCATTATGATTTGATCAAATAGGATTTTAAAAACATGTTCATGTCACATTCTATTCACCATTTTTCTAGCATTTAAGCATATTTTGAAAGTTTTGCTAATTACTGAAAACGGATTTCAGGTAATTATCAAATCGTGATAAATAGTATCAAAATGTGAAAAAAAAATAGAAAACAGCAATTTTTTATTAGTTTGAGGAGGTAGGTTGGCATCTAAAACAAGCCAGTATAGTTTTCAGCTAATATTCGATCGGGCAACGGAACGGCAGAATTGAAAAATCGGTTTTTCCTCGATTAAACACAATGCTATTACAGAAAAAGTTACGGTTCAAAAGCTACAGGTATTGAAAAGACTTATACAATGCACCGTAGAACGTTAAAATAGATTAATTAAACTAGGAGTAAATATTAAAAAAACGCAAAATTTTTTAAAAAATCTTTTTTTTTATTATTATTTTTTTTTTAAAATTTAACGAACATTTGATAATTCCACTCAAGTAAGTACAGAACAGAATAAATGGTAAAAGTTTAAGACTGAACGAAAATTTAAAAAAATTCTACTTCTCCAAGAATTTTGTTTTGTTTTGTTTTGGAAAAATACCTTAAATACTTTTACATCTGTTCGAATTCGCAGATAGAAAAAAAAATCCTATTCTAAAAATGTTATTCAAAGATTTCAGGCGACATTATTATGCCGGATTAAAAAAACGCAGCGAAAATTAAGTTTGAAAAAGAATGGAAAAGGTCTTATTTAATGGTTTTCAAAAAACATTACGTAATAGTTTTCGCGAGCGTAACAGTAGGAGAAAAATGTGTTCAGACTTAAAAGTTTAGATAAAATGTTGACTTCAAATTTCATTTTCATCTCTTCTTTTTTTTCTCTCGAAAAAATTAACCATTATATTCATTTAAAATCATAAGACAGTATTTTAAGAATTGGATTTTTTCCAGTCCGCGAGCTGATAGAAAAGTACTTACAGATATTTTTCGACGATTCCGTTTATATTTCCGATTCAGATGAATTATTCATAAAATGCCGAACTCAAATATCGATCTCAAATGTTTATCAGCATTTTTTTCTTCTTCTGTATAACACAAACTAAAGTAAAATGACGAAATTTTCACCGAAATTGAAAAAAAAAAAATATTTTTTCCAAATTTAGAATTGTTTTAATTTATTAAATTATTTAAAATCTTAAAAAATCGTTTTATAGGTCTTTTTACAATGTATTTTTTTTAAAACTTTCGTATTACTTTTAAATTCATTTAAACTTTTTCATTTATTGAACTTTACTGCTTAGATTAATAACTTTTTTACTAACCCAATATTACTCTCCCCTTTCCCTTTATCTGGGAGAAAAATATAGTTATGTGTTTTGAATGGCTAGTTCAAACATTTAACTGTCCCTCACTGTGGAGTACTTCAGATATGGGAATGAAAAGCTTCTGGTAAGAAGGTTAGTTTTCGCTTCCCTGTTAGATATAGCAATGGTGTAGAAGCGAGATATCTCCACTCTGATGACGGGATGTACGACCTACAGGAGAGGTTGTAACGTTGTCGGAGATGGCCATTAGTACTCAACCATAGTGCTTTCACCATTTAGATAACTACTTTTATGCAATTAGAAAACATTGCATAGACATTACACATTGCTTTTATGCAATTAGGAACATTGCATAGACATTACACATTGCTTTTATGCAATTAGAAAACATTGCATAGACATTACTCATTGCTTTTATGCAATTAGGAAACATTGCATAGACATTACACATTGCTTTTATGCAATTAGGAAACATTGCATAGACATTACACATTGCTTTTATGCAATTAGGAAACATTGCATAGACATTACACATTGCTTTTATGCAATTAGGAAACATTGCATAGACATTACACATTGCTTTTATGCAATTAGGAAACATTGCATAGACATTACACATTGCTTTTATGCAATTAGAAAACATTGCATAGACATTACACATTGCTTTTATGCAATTAGGAAACACTGCATAGACATTACACATTGCCTTTATGCAATTAATAAAGAAACTCGATTGTAGTAATTAACCATTTTATTTTTTTACGCTATATTACGTCGTATACGTAGTATTGAGAAAGTATAATAATTGTCAAAAAATTCGAACTCCAAATTTTGACGAATATCGGTGTTTTAGGTCTTCTTGAGTTCAATAAACACATTTTTGGAAAAGGCTCGTCTGTCTGCCTTCGACACAGATAACTCAAAAACAGTTGGGGCCAGACGGTTGAATTCGGTATACGGTCTTTACACCAAATTTATATATTTCTATTAAATTTTGAGTAAAATCTCTTTAGAAGAAATCCATCTGTCCGGCTGTTGAAATATAAGTTAACACGATAATTATTCTGGATAGACGAAATTCAGAAAGCAGAATTATCATCTATAGTCTAGACACCATTCGAATTTTGAGCCAAATGTAACAACGGGTTAATTGTTTGTCGCTCTCTACTTTCGTAAACATTAAAACGCAATAATTCAAAAATGCAATGACTTGAATATATCAAATTTGATATAGAATTTTGTGACAACAAGTGCAGTTTTGTATCAAATTTTTGTTCCAATCGATTGAAAAAAACATGTCTAAACACAAATTCGATCTTCGGATACTATTAATAGCATGCCAGGGATGAATCGCCAAAAAACTTCGCCAAGGATGACACGATAGATTCAGTAGAAATGCTACATTCACGTCAAAAGTTAATATTTCGTAAGTATTGTACGCCAATGCCATATATGGCGCTCTCTGGTATAACAAATATATTAGGGAGTATGGGAAAAAGGTTTTGGGAGGCCATTTCTGCTGGTTCGTTATCTGATTGGATGCCACATATCGGAAAATACAGTTTTATTGATTTAATTAATCTACATAATACTTGAGATATTTGTAGATTATATGAGAGTTTTATATCGAATAATAGCATCATGGTTTTTTTTAAATACTTCTATAATTCGATGCGCTTTGACGCAAGGACCAGCGATGAAGGGGTTAAATGAATAAAATGACTGCTACGTGCTTTTTCCCATGTTAATGAGCTATCTCACTGATCTAAGTAATCACTTAACGGAAATAACACCTCACTTCTTCACACCTTTCTATAATATAATGAATTAATATAGCTTGCGAATAAGTTAGAAATATTTAAAATCATTTCTGTAACATCATCTAACGATACACCAATCAGAATTGCTCTGCTGCCCCGTCAGACTGAGCTTGCGTTAACGCAGGCTATTTGATGTCGGGCTCTTTGTCAGCAGCATATATACTGACTGGCCTGTCATTCAGATTCAATCCATAATCGTGGAAGTGGAATCTAGTAAATGTATAGGGGATTCGTCAAGGCAAACTATATCTTAACTATTAACTTAGCTAATGTATAATTTAGAAGGCTTATTAGGTGACAATGAATATCTCGGTTACTATGTTTTATTCTATATTTGTTTCTATATAGAATTGTTACAATCTGAACAATTTGGATCCCAGTTATCAAAGAAGTGAGACAGTCCATTATGAAATAAAGATTTATTCATCGTTTTTGTCGATTTTGCATACTAAGGTTTCTATTAAAAATACATTGGTTAAGTATTAAATATCAACTAGCCGTTTTCGGTGATTATATTAGTAGTTAAATTTAGTCATGTAATCTATTTTGATGAGCTACATTTTATCACAACAAAAAGATATTATTTTAAACCCTACTTGTAAAATAAAAATTGAGTATTATGATTAGTAAGACATGCTTGAAAAAGCGACAAAATGAAGTAGTGAAATCAGTTCAGTTGCTAAGGTAAGGGTTCTGTTCAGATTTTGTTTTGATGTATCGTTCTAAACAGGAAGACGAATGGGGGCAAATAACAACTGATGATGTATTCAAGCATGATAAGCATTCAAATGAAATGAAAAGATATGATATTATATATTGATTAGGGTTGAAGAATTCTATCGTGAGATTTTTCCTATAGACAGTTTATCGTAATGTTTTTGAAATTTCATACGAAAGTGGGAGAAGGTGAAAATCATTGATGGCATATATAGAAATCGTAAGTTTTCCTTCAAAAGAAATTGGCGAAAATGAACCAGTGATTGAGATTGGGGTACAAGTTATTTGATTTTCCAAATTATTTTAAATATATAGATATTGAATTTATGAATTGAAATGTCAAGTAACTTTGAATGTTTTCATGGTATTATTCATTTAGTAGTTCATTTTTTAGGAAAATAATGAATAAAAACTATATGTGCTATACACTATCTACTAATAAGTAATTGTATACACATGCCAATGAGAATAATTGCGCTCCGGATCTACGTCACGCCTTCTGTACTTAAATATCGTGTAGGAGACAGCAATGGCATCAGTCACATGCAAGATGCAGCAAATTCAGTGCTGTCTGACTTTGGGAAAGGTGTCATTATCGGGCATCATAAATTGGCTGATACTAGTGAGTTAAACATTCCTATTTGGACAGTGGGTTTTGTTTTTAAGAAGTGGAAGGTGAGTGGTGATTGTCGGAACGTACTTCGACCTGGTAGACCCACGGAACTGAGATACAGAGACCGACGAGTGCTGTCCAAAAAAATTCGGAAAAACCAATGGTCCGCATACTCTAGGAGTTCCAATGGTCCCCATACTAATGGGTACTAATGATCCACATACTAAACCAATGGTCCACACTCTAAACCAATGGTCCAACACATACTAATAATCCACATACTAAACCAATGGTCCACATGCTCCAGGAGTTCCATTGGTCCACATACTATGGTCCACCAATGGTCCACCACGTACTAAACCAATGGTCCACCACGTATTAAACTAATGGTCCACATACTAAACCAATCGTCCACATACTCCAGGTGTTCCAACAAATATTTGGGACAGTTTAACCTATGGCGGTTGGTATTTATCGAACAACCTAATTGTTTCAACTAATACCACACGCAAGGTAACACATTTGCTTGGTTTCCATGGTCTTGTTGCCGCCCATAAACCTTTGATTACAAAAATCAACCGCGCTGTTCGGTTGATGTGGTGCAAGGCACTTCGATTGAACCATAGATAAATAGAAACTGGTTCTATGGAGTGACGAATCAAGGTTCAATCGCAGAGTCTGGGTTTGGCGATTGCGTGTAGAACGCTTTTTGCCAGAATGCATTGTGCCAACAGTAAAGTTTGGCGGGGGTGGAATTATGATCTATGGATGTTTCTCATGGTATGGACTGGAAACCTTGATCCCAATTCATGATAATCTCAACGCCGACTCCTACTCCACTATTCTAGACAAAAACTTATTTCATACGCTGTGGCAATTTTACGAGTGGAATCCTTATTATTTCAAGGATGACAACGCCACATATCATATTGCGAGGTCCACCATGGATTGGCATGATGACAATGGGGTGAACCGACAGGACTCACTTGCCCAAACTTGAATCCTAGAGAAAACCTCTGGGACGTGTTGGATCTCCGAATGAAGGGGTGCAGCAACCGTCCGAAATCGGTGAAAAAACTTACATGCTCGAATGGACGAAAATAGCACTGTCCATCATTCAAACACTGAAATTGGATGGTATTCAGAATGGATTGTAGTGAATAGCATATAAGCCAGTTAACAACAACGCTACCCGAGCTATTGCTTTTGTATCATGGTCATGTTACTGGACTGCGAACCACAAGGTCCCGGGTTCTATCCTCGCGCATCGCAAACCAGCCACATTGGTGACCTCGGGCGATGAACCTTCAACTTTCGTACAGCTGTTGTGGCGCCATCTACCCACAGCAAACCAAAGTCGTCAGATTCACTTGACGCAGCAAAACCAAAGTCGTCAGACTCACTTGACGCAGCAGCAGCAACAGCAACCACACACACACGCTCGCCATAACGCTTGGCGCTACTCAAATGGGTACAGGCGCGTTAGAATCAACAGCTAATCACCTCTCAACAACCATATCGTTCGTCTCACCTCCGACTCACTAGAGGGAGAGTCTGTGGTGAAATTTTATAAGCCACTTAACAACTACGCTACTCGAGCAATTGCTTTTGTATCATGGTCATGTTACTGGACTGCGAACCACAAGGTCCCGGGTTCTATCCTCGCTCATCTCAATCCGCCACAGGATCTAATGAAATTTGGAAAATAGATGTTTGAAATTTGGTACTCCTATTTAGCATCTATAATTGTAGATTAGTACACTGTACGTGTACAAGCAGGAAAACGCGATAATTAAAAAAAAAATTAAGGATATAAATATATGGTTTGGTATCTGATTATATGTCTGCAAGTGTTGTATTTTGGATCATATCTGAACTTTAATAGGTCTGTACAAAGGCTTCCAAAATATACATCCGATTTTGCAGTACTTCTGTATTAACTGTATCGCAGTAGCCCCGATGTAAAAGATAGTCGGGACTTTAATCGACTGTATCTCTAATAGGCTCTTTCCTAACTATTTTTAACAAATGGCATTCGTTTCATTTTGCGCAAGTATATTTACTAGAAATTATGCGAGATAGTTTCGAGGAGACTACTTTAGTTTTATATGTATGCCATCTTGCGTTTTATTATTAGTTTATTTATTCATCAGGATCAACGTCACCATTTATTTCGCTATTCAAATTCTATTTATTTATTTATTTCATCGTCATCACCGCGTTCTTTGTCATTTATTTTTCAATTTCAGAAAGTTCTGATGTCACTATTAGTTGCCTGGAAAAATCTCCGTCATCCCACTTCATTTCTTATTCATTTATTCGTGTCTCCATCATTATTATTTATTTGCCACTTCCGAATATTTTCAGCTTAATTTTTGGCGATCCAGAAATTCTTTACCGTTCCTGTCATTCACCATTTTACTTATTTATTTATCGTTTGGCATCATCTTGATAATTTTTCTTTTTCTATTTTATATCATTTCTTTATTTAGCGTATTTTCAGTGTTTGGTTATTTGTACTAGAACTGGTTTTATATCTCACATGTATATTCATTGTGATGATAACCATTGTTTATGACTTTATTGCAAATCCTTTCCGTGTAGCTATTGATGTCCATAGACTTATGCGATATTTCGATTTTATTTATTTATTCATCGCTAGTATCACCGAGATTGTTTATTCTGTCATTTACAGCATCATTATAAGTCATGAAAATGTTTTGGTGATCGCATGTATTTATGAACTAGCGATTTCTCTGCTCATTAGATTCTCTGTAATCCGAAATTTTGGATTAAGCGAATCCCTCCCCCCCCCTTTTTTTTTTTTACTTTCTCATATTCGTTATATAGAAAAAGCATAGAATCGTTATAAAAAATCTGAACTTGTCATTTTGACGAATTTCAAGGTTGTAAGTCTCCTTGATTTTGAAAAAGAAAATTGGAATTATATCTGTAACAAAGAGAACTATAAAGTGCTATGAGCTAGAAGAATGAAATTTAGCATACGGTTTTTAAAGCAAGGATGTGGATTTCTATCAAATTTTGAGCAAAATCCTTTCAGAGGAAGTCTGTCTATCCAGCTATTTAAATATTAGTTCATATTATATTTAATATACAATTACTCTATTATTAGTTATCATCAGGCGAAGAGTTTAGTTATATTAACGTCCTCGTTTTAAAGCAACACTAGGGCTATTTTAGGGACGGACCTAGGCATTTTGAACCTCGATCAGATGACGATGACGATACCTGAGCTGGCAACCCCTTCTCCATACCATACCACACCAGCGAGAGGGCGTTTGGCCCGGACGATTCAATGTGCACCAGACGCGCTTACACGACGTTTCATCGGTGGAATCGGTTCTCGAACCTGAACCCCCCCTGGTTCCGAAGTCGTGACTTTACCACCAAGCCACCTAGGCCTACAATGCGAGGAGAACTAAACGGGGGAAAAATGGTACACCGATTTATTATCTATTATTTATAGATTTATTATTTATCATTGACGCGTGACTCATCGGTAAATAACGAATAACAATTTGGGAATCCCAATTCTAATGCCTTTAGTACATCAAGAATATTTTATCGAATGTCCCGGATTTTCGGCCTTTCCGCAATCCGATTAATAGCCATCCCAATCAGTTAGGTTTAGTGTTGGTTTATACTGTATCATCCTTATACTTTATACCAAGAACGCAGAAATATCAAGTATCCAAAACTAAGTGAATGAAGTTTTCTGTATAAGTTTTAGGAGTATTTAGTTTGGTATAAGTTTTAGGAGTATTTAGTTTGGTATAAGTTTTGGTGTAACTTATTAGTGTTGGTTTAATGTATGTGGTAAATTAACTTCACGAGAGAGCGCTCTGCGTTCTTCCGGTGATAGCCAGCAGTCGGAGGGCAGAGTTCAGAGTTCACTAGATGAGGGGAGAGAACGGACGTCCGCCGAGAAGGGTGCGACCGGAAACCGAGAAGCCGTGATACTCTGAGAAAGGGCCGAAACTGGAATTCTTGCGTTGAAGGATTCCTCTGAAAATGCCAGTGCACCACGCGTAGGTGGGAAAGATCCTTTGAACGACATCAACTGTCCATCTTCATGTAATATAAATTCCTTCAACATTGAATTCTCATTTGTAAAGCTCATCAGAATCATCAATTGTTAATCAAGAATAAAAAGATTAAGCTAATCCAAGTGGACTGATGCATTAAAACCCATCACACCCACATGTATCAACTTTATACTTTGTATCAGGAATGCTAAAGTAACAGGCATCCAAAACTAAGTGTATGAGGCTTTCGGTATAAGTTTTTGGATTGGATCGATCTCATTCATTTTCAATCGGGTGACACTGTATCGATCTCATACAAAATATAGACATTATCTGATATAGCCTAGTTCCGCATTTTGTCTCAGCAAAGCTATGAACATGAGTGATATTTTTTAAAACAATTTATATTCCATCCTCAGCCATTATGGCTCTTTATCCTCATGTAACGATGCACATATCAATGAAGCAAATATCAATAAAGCCTTTCCTTTCCTCTTCTCACCTATCCGTCAATCACTGCCAAAACTAAGGTCACCGGCACATCGTTATCAATATCTCTCCCAAAGGAGCGAAATCCCATTTCACATCATAATGTCACCAGTATCAGCTATCAGAATTGGCGAAAGCGCGAATATTGATTCTGACCGAATACCAGACGAGAAAAGAATGTTATCGGCTATATTAGGTACAATCGCTATACTATGAACATGAGAGATGGTTTTGCTTTTAATTATTTATATTACAATCAGTCATTATTTCTTTTTACTCTCATACATCAATGTACACTGACTATATCAACAAAGCATTTTTTTCCTCTTCTCACCCATCAGTCAACCACCATCCAAACCAAGGTCACCTTCACATTGTCATCAATACCTCTTCTGAAAAAGCAAAATCCCATTTAGCATTATAATCGTATCAGTATCAGCTATCAGTATTAGTGGAAGCACGAGCATCGATACTCACCGAATACCAAACAAGAAAAGAATCAGTTATTGGCTATATTAGATACAATCGCAATGCTATGAGCATAGGTGAAGTTTTTTTAATTACTTAAATTCCATCCTCAACCATTTTTGCTCCTTACCCTCATATAACTATGCACATATTACCTCGAAATGCCTACCTTCTTTTACATTAATTACATCAATAAAGCCTTTCCTTTCCTCTTTTCACCCACCCGTCAATCACTGTCAAAACCAAGGTCACCGGAACATCGTAACCAATACCTCTTCCAAAGAAGCGAAATCCCATTTAGCATCATATTCATTTCAGTATCAGCTATAATAGTGATGGAAGCGCGAACATCGACACTCATCGAGTACCAGCTTTTAGACCCACCAGAAAGGAATCAGTTAGCAGTTATATTTGATACAATCAACTATGCCTGATACAGCAAAATTGGTATGAATCAAATTCTAATTCAGCTTCTCGAAGTTCCATTGTATTTATAAACTTGAGTTTAACCAATCGGCTTCTTTTCTGATTCACCAAACGTGGGGGTGGAGGTGGAAGAAACTCGGTTGACCTCCGAAATTAGTGGATTGTTTTCGCCATCGATCTTCCGGTAATGGAAACTAGAAATTGCTTTTCCGGAGATGAGCGTGGGGGAGGGGGAGAGAGGATAATGGAAAAATGGATTGTGTCACAAAAGACGGAAAGGTGAAAGAAAAAGTCCGTTAATGAATTTATTGGCTGTTGCTCCCCAACCTTTTTAACGATCTAACTTTGTAAAATATAGATAAATGGTGTTTACGAGTTTTGTCTGTTATAAAGTGTTTTGAAATTTTGTTCAAATAAAAATTTCGGTTTAGGGTAAAGTTAATTATTGTATAGGATTTATATAGATTTTAAGCGTTTCTATAATGACCGGATGTTAGGTAGGTTGTAAAAATGAAGCCGATATTGGGCTATTTATTATCAGTTAGTGCATCATCCTTTAATAATAGATTATTTGTTTTCTGAAATAATATATTTAAAACTAAAAGTGCTCATTCAATCCATAATGGCGCCAATTTAAGAAAAATTGCTTCCAAGTCAGAAGGAAAATGGGTCAACGGATTTAACAAATCAATGGCGTTTTTAATAAATACTTCAGTAAATTTTCAAATATAAAGGAGGTATTGATTGAAATTTTATTTTATCTTTGTATAGTTCGTGTACTAGAAAGTATTGCAATAATAAAAAAATAGCATGTATTTTTTCGACATCGAAAAACTAAATTTGAAAATTATGTCTGTGTGTTTGTGGATATGATTACTAAAAAAAAAAATCTTAGAGCTAATCGAATGAAATTTGCTAAGTATCCTTACATCAAATTTGGATTTCTATCCACAAATTCGATGCAAATCCATTCACTGAATTCTGTCAGTCGGAATACAAATGAATATGATAATTACAAAATGTGAAGAGCTAAGTGGATAAAATTTGGAATATTGATTTAGCATCTAAGTTGTAGATTTGTATCAAATATTGAATCAAATCCGTCAAGTGATTGTCAGTCTTATTTATTTGAATTTATCTTTATTAAATCTGTAATTATTTCGTTGATTTTCGTCCTCTTCTATCTCATCCACAATAACTGCAACAATTCAATGGTGCTGTGCATTTGATTTTATTATTTGTAAATTTCTAGAAGCAAGAAATATTTTTCGTTTACCTCTTAAATAGGACTCTACTTTTATGTTTGATAAACTGTTTCTCCAACTTTGCAACCATTAACCATTTCATCTCGGTACCTGTCCACTTTCTTCTTCGCCAGTTTGCTCATTCAAATATATTGCCACCAAGTAAGCAGAATAAATAACCTTAATACTTTTAATTCATTCCCTGATAGTTATTTCCCTAAGCGAGAAAAATTTCCCTGATTCCGATTCGGCCAGAAAAATTTTGCCGCCACAGCGAAAATGGAAGAAAAGGAAGAGAAACATTAATCAATGTCGATTAAGAGAGAATTCAATTAAGTGTGGTTTCAACGATGCTTTAATTAAATCTTTAAAGTCAAATCGATTTTTTAAATTTATTTTTATTTATTTTCTCAGAGAACGCCATGCATGATGGTGGCGGTACAATTATGAAATATTAACTTCGGCGTGAATTCAACATTTTCAGTGTCCCGTATACGAAGTATAGAGGAAGTATTGTAAACACCAGAATATTTAGACACGATATTTTGACGAATTCCACGTTTTACATCCCCCTGAGTATGAAAAGCACATGTTTGGAAAATGTCTGGCCATCTGTCTGTCCTTGGGTCTGCTTTGACAAAGATAACAAAAAATGCTTTGAGCTAGACAAATAAAATTTGACATATGGTCTTACACCAAATTTGTGACTTTCTGAGGAAGGTCCGTTCAGAGAAAGTCTATCTGTACTACTGTTGGAAACAAGGACTTAACTGTAACCAATTTTGACTGTAAAGAACTTTCCCTTCTCGCCACCAGGGGCTTGTTGACTTCCTCTCGTTTTGGCGGCAACCAACGAACGCGTTTTATTCTCTTCTAACTTGTAAATATATTCTTCATCATGTAACATATAATCAAGTAACTATTAAATAATCTTCTTAAAGATAAGTTCCCCGTGTTAATGAGTCATAATCACTGAACCTGCCACTAATTAGAAATTTGAGATTTTCAGCTGCAACCAGATGGAGACAACAACATCAGTATGTTAAAAAAGAGATTCCAACCAACAAAACAATAAAGGTAAGCGCTTTTACTTGCCTATAATTTAGAGATTGTTCGTGTTGGAATAACTACAAAACGAACTACAAAGCTATAACTACAAAACGAAGAGAGCCAGATTGGTAAATTCGGCACTGAGATTTAGCATGTACATCTATCAAATGTTTCATTAAAAAAATCCAACTACGGGTTGACTGTCTGTCGGTCTGTACTTTCACAAATATGTGAATTCGATCACTTAAAAATGCAATTGTCTAAATATATGATTTTGGTATGGGATTCTATGACTACAATCCTAGTTTTGTTTCAATCAGTTTTGGAAAACGTGTCTGAAACGGCAATTCGTCTTTCAGATATTATTTACCGCATGCTAGGGATTTATCGTCAAGGATACAGTAGGACCACACAATAGATTAAGTAAAAATGCTAAATTCATGCCAAAGGTTAATATTTCTGAACTTTAGTACAGCAATGCTATGCAAAATGTTCTCTGTGATAAAAACTTAATTTTTTTATTTATTATTTCTTCATTTGTTGTACACCATTTCAAAGGAGACCATGCAAAAGTTTTGACGACATAAAATGTTTCTATGCAGTCGACAATTTTAAACCTCTGCTACAAGAACAGCATCATTTGATGGTAACCCAGTACTCTGAAAACTTCTAAAAAAATTATAAATTCTCATCATTTTCGATTCCAGAGCTCATTGTCATATGATGTAACTCTGCTATTCTCTTGTAGTCATAGTCATGGCAGAGTGTTTCATAGATCAGCACTAGGGTTGGAAGGTTTTACAAACTCGGTTTTAAAAATCCAATTTTTTAAAGTAAATTTGTCACATTTGAAAACCGGTATTTATATTAAGAAAACCGGTTTTCCGGAACACCTGGATATTCCTTTTCTTCAAAAAACAAACAAATATTTTTATCAGTTGGGACCGATTCGTCCAGCAGCTGAAGGCTTAGGGCGACAAGATGCTAATTAATGAACCAGTGAAGATGTATTTGAGTTTCTGCTAAATGAACTAAAAAATTTAAACACTGAAATAAGTTTGAAATTATTATATGCTTTAAAAGAACAAATTCAAGATAGAAGACAAGTAGAATTACCAACTCTTTTTCTGTATTTGGAAAATCCACAAAACATTTCTAGTTCAGCTAAGAAATCTAGTGTACTTTCTTTAGCTTCAAAGAACGAAATTAGTAAGTTATCCGGAAAGATATTGTCTCGAATATTCCCAAATTCTTATCTGGATATAGATTCTGATAAAGAGCAAATCAAAGAAACTACTTATCAGAGTAATACTTTTTTAAAAGAAGCCATGGAAAAATCAATCCGTAAGTTTCTTGAAGACCCTGAATCAAAAACTTACAAATCAAAAAAGGCTGAAAGCTTAATTTTCATTATTTGAGGCAACAAATAAAAGAACAAAAGATTTGTTATTTGATGCCATGAAAACTATAAAACCAAGCTCAGTAGATAGTGAACGAATATTTTCCATTTCAGACAATATTATGTCCAATATAAGAACAAGACTTAGCCCCGTTCAGTGGATATCTTATGTTTTTAAAAATCCTATTTTCTTAGAAAACATTAAAATTGGTGAAATAATATAAATACTATTTGAAATTTTTATTTGAGTTTAGGTTATTTTGTGTAAGTAATATGTATGTGTAATCCTTGATTTTTTTTAATATTTTGACTTTGACATTAATTTCGTTTCTTGTTATTTTATATAAATTAAATAATTTATTTTTTCCCTATTTTTTTTTTTTTTTTTTTTTTGACAAAAATTCGAAAACCGGCTAAAATCGGTTTTCATGGATATATTGAATTTGAAAACCGGTTTTTCAGAAAGTCGGTTTTTGTATAAATCCTAATCAGCATTATGCTTTTAATTTAAACTTAAACAATGGTTCCGGCTGCATTTTATTAATCTTCTATCGACTGTTAGGGCGGTTTCGGTAGATCAGATGCTTATCATTTAAAGGCGAAGCAATCCGTTTCATTGATATAAACCTAAGAATATTTGAAATTTTATCGGATAGATGGCTCTGTTTGTCAGAATCAATCTGATACGAAGCGATTAGTGGTGGCGTTTTGTTGCTTGAAACAAAAGCGACAACGGTAATGTCGTGTCGTGAATTCCATAATACAGACTCAACACGAAGTGCCCAATTTTTATCAGCAGGTGTTAGTGGAATCACAATTGTATGAAGAATATGAATGTGATACAGTCTATGTCACATTTCCCGATGGTACTTTGATTCTTGGAGTAGTGACTACCTTGTCTGTAATCTGTCTGTATCTTGTTAGCTGTACTCAATGCCCATTCGCCATTAACCATCTTAAGTCAGTCAGGCTTCTTTCAACATGTAAAGCCATCTACCGAAGGGCTCTCAAAGATCAACCGCATGGAATAATGCCACTGAATCAGCAATTCTGTTTTTATATGACCATGTCTTATATATGGATGTATGCATAATAACATAGACCAGCTTTTATTGGCGACCCTATTAATAGCATTCATTGATTCAAGTCAACCAAATTTGATGAATTTCATCCTACGATAATAAAATTAAAATATTATACTTGCATTATAAAACAGGGCATTCTGATTTGTTGGCAGTGTTTGCAAAGTGGCGAATGAGATTAGAGAAATCGGTCCATTTGTTAAAAATGGAGGTCTGCCAAAGTTTTATTTTGAGATATTTCTCGAAACTTTAAGATGGATGACTTATCTAGAAGTCATGTACATTGATATAAAATAAAATGTTTCGAAATCGGCACAGGAGTTAAGACTGGAAAAAATCTGTCTCGGTTTTCTCTACAGAGAATGTGAAATAAAATAGTGTTTTGGGAACTTCTCTCAAAATTGGAATATGGGGGAGGATAGACAACAATTGGTGACATATTTAGAAATCATGACCTTTAATGTAAGCAACAATTGACGAAATAGGAGTAATTGGAAGCTAAAAAATTAGGTTTTTTTTTTTTTTTTTCGTTTTTTTGATTATTTAAAATTAGCCGCCTTTAGTAACTGGTTCGTTTGCTGGGATTATTAGTAGCTAATATTTTTAATTAAATATTTTAAAAGCTTATTCAGCAAAATAATTTTCTGTTCCACATTTTGATAATCATATAACTCATACTATTTTAAAAGTTTAAGGTAACATTGTATCAATCATTTCCTTATTTTTCTATCAGTTCTAAAATTATAGGCTTTACTTACGGTTTAGTCTGCCTACAGAAAATCCGCCATTAATTATTCAAAGATGTTATGTTAGATCAGTTAGAACTGAAATCACCAGATACTTGTAGAGGAGAAAGATTAAATTCTTTTGTAACTCGTTATTGCAAGGTTCATCGATGTTGTAAGCGCGGGTTTTTTTTTAAAGTTTATTAAAGAAATTATAAAGAAACTTTTCACGTTCTGAAAAAACGAATTTTTTCAGTTTTATCTTTGGAAAATAATCCATTCCATTGATTATGAAAATGCATAAAATGTTTAAATTTAAAAAGTGAAAATTTAAAAATCCACTTTAAAAAATGAAATAAACAGCGGTCATTATGATAGAAATATTAACAACTTTTTCTCAAAAATATTTTTATTTCAAATTTTGGTACATATGTATAAAATTACTTTTATTTCATCCGTATAAAAATTATACTAGAGTTTTAGCAAATATTACTGATCCGTTAAGCCTATTTTTATCTATTTATCCGTAACAATATATTAAGCTACTGTTATAACAATAAAAATATTTTTAAGTCAAGATTTTAAATTACATGGCATTCAATATTTATCTGCTTCCAAATTCTTCTTAAGTATATTGATATGAAAAGGAATTCACTGAAATAATGGGATCATTATTTACATATAATATTAATTTTTGTGATGATTTTAAGCAAAACTCTCTTCCCTGACTGCAACGATTTGAAATTTCAAACTTGCAAGTTTATCCCAGTACATTTTCGATATGCTATTTTAATAAACAAATATCTTATAAGGAGAACAGTTCGTTCTTTCTAAATGTATTAAACATCAATCGAATATGATATTTAATTGGAAAAAAACTCTTTTTCATTTACAGCTCAAGTTTCAGCCATTTTCATTATTGAGAATGCCCCAGTTCTATTTTGTGCAAACGATAATTATCCCAACAATTATGTGCAAACGATAATGGATAATAACAGAAGAATTTATTCGCAGCTGAAACTCGATTCATTTATAAAAGATAAAAAAAATATCGCGTTACTCGCTGATAAATGAGCTACTTACACGAATCTCAAATCTTTCTTGACATAAAAAGAATATCAGTAATTAAACTTTTGCGTTGTAAGCATCGTCAGATTACAGAAAATTCAGTACTGGGAAAATGGATGAAATGGATACCATCTATAAATGGTTCTAGTTATTTTGGAGATATAAAAAGAAAAGAAATAAGTAATAAAGATCGTTCAAGCTCTTTGTCGATTTAGTGAGAATAAGAAAAGAATGCATTTTTCACTTGTTGTGGATGTATTAATACCCAAAGCTAGCAGATTAAAATTCTGTTATGAATCAGTGGCATGTTTAAGCTTTCTGCGGCTTTGAAAAAGTAAAATATGCCTTATGTTCTCTTTTAATAACTGGCAAATTTAGTTTCATATGTTTAATTTAGTTCATATGCTAACGATTTGTTTATTTTAGCGTTTTATTTTTTGTTTATTTCTTACTATTATTTGTTTATTTTATATATATATATATTATTTTATATTTTAGCTTAGTTTATTTAAAACACTAGGACTATTTTAGGACAGACCTCGTAATTTTGAGCATGTTCGGATAACGATGTATATTATGGAAAGGCAACTAAAGTGAGGAAATTTTTGGAGAATTAATTGGAATTATTAGTTAATGATGTCTTTCATTAAAAATCTGAAAGTCTAATTATTATAAAAAATTAACCCTTTCAAATGAATAACGAATCTGACTCGCGCATCGAATTATTGAATTTTTATTTTTAAATCTGAAATTCAGTGAAATTATTAACCCTACAATGCACTGTGTAGCTACTTGGATATATATTTTTTTCCCATTTATAATCTTTATATGACTGTTCCAGTGGGAAACATTGAGCGTTTAGACATCTATTTTTCAATGCTTTTTAATAAAAATTTATGGGAAAGATAGATAAATTATAATTGCGGTACTAGAATTAAATTTAAACTAGAAACTTGGAAAATATAAAAGTGGCTGTTTTCTGAATAGTTCTACCATTAGAAATATTGTTAAAAAAATAGATATTTTGCAATGTAAAAATATATATTGTACAAAGGGATTTTTATTTTTATTGCAGAATCGTGACTTGTGTTACTGGGATATTGTTTCATTTATATACAGCTATTAAATGCACATATATTTCCTCCCAAAAATAATAACGCATTTCAGTGTCGTCATAATATGATTCTAAAAAATAATTTATTGTGAGAATTATGAATATCTAGAATAAATTTTAATAGATTGGATTAGATTTAATTGATATTAAACATAATTAGCTGGATGTCAAGTATAGTTATAAAAAACATCTTGCAGATAGGACCTCGATCCAAGCGATTTCTTGCTTTCATTGATGCTATGAAAACAATTAAGAGGTTGATTTCCAACAAATGCCGAGTGTCGCAAATTTTCTTTAAAACATATTTGAATAAGAATTAAAGGAAACTTTTACTTATAATAGCAAAAAAGGAGGAGAAAAAAAAAGATTCATCCATATATTATAAATCTATTTGGATACCTTGTAATATCCGAAATAACTATTCGTTACAAACTTTTCAGCTAGATCAATTTGCATAGAGAAATTTAGTATTTCAACTTGTGTATATCGGTTTCCTCACAATCTGATCCATCGTCAGCTAATGGGTTAAACGTGCTTCTTTCGAAACAATCGATACAGCTGACATCTAAAAATACCACAGTTCCTTTCATTTATCCAGAAGAAACAAATATTCTTAAAAATATTGAGTGCTGTAAGGTCGTTACCATTTACATCATTACCATTACAAGACACATCATTAGATGATATTGAAAATAATGATAATTCGACATTGTTTATTTTTCTGTTTGTTATTACATGATTTGGTGTCTCATTTTAATGTGTATTGGTAGAAAATAATTTTAAAAAAATTGTATTAACAATTCTTCTCTATATGCAACTAGGAGTTATTATCGTTCTGATTATTTTCCTGGAATATTGGTTTTTCTCTCTATAAAACTAATAACCAGGAATAAATTGATTCAATATTTCCAATTATTATCTAATAAAAGCTGAAAAATGTGTTTCGTTGAAAATTAAATTAAATAGTGTGTATTTTACGAAATATAACGAAGTAAAAATGCCGCTTTGGAATTAATGTGGGGGAAAAAAAGGCATTTTTTTCTTAACTTTATCATCACTCAAAAGCATGCGATTGCATCGTTTGATGGAAAAATGAAATTACTTTGAATTTCACCATAACAATAAAAACATGGATACACATTATGTATCAAATAAAATTTATTAAATTTAGAAATTAAACTGAAATAATTAAGAAAGTGAATTTGTAAAGCTTTTATATAAAACGTAAAAATAATTTTTCATAAATAATATTTTTGAGACATGTTGAAAAGCACTGAAAATTTGCATAATTTTTTAATAAACTAATTTTTTAAAATTACACTCAAATTGGAAATTTGGTTTAAAAAACATACACATATTCATTTTTATAGATTTAATTTTCTTTATATACAACTATAACTGTCGCTTCTAACATAACATTAATACCATTCTACTCTAAGCCTATAAGGAACAAGATGACTGAATGGCTGGCTGCCACGAATCATAATATCGGATAAAAAAAAACCCAGCTTACTACAGTTTTAAGCTGCCACTATATCTGTTGTTACGGATACATTGGAATTTACCTGTTGATCTTGTAAGCTATTTTTTATATCTTTAGCACTCGGTAATTGAAGAATAAGGGGCTCTACAGAGGCAGATTAATGAAAAATCATATGGGAATATAAATTTACGAATTTATAAAAATAAAGTCGCAATACCTAATCGAAATATTAATTATTTCATCGTAATTGTTACCAGCAGAGCTTTAAAGAAAGCAATACTTATATACCCAGTTTTTTCATTTATTTTCACTATTTCAAAACGGTTTTACATTTTTATTGGGTTATCATACA
The DNA here is from genome assembly GCF_947563725.1 of Argiope bruennichi. NCBI lineage: Eukaryota > Metazoa > Arthropoda > Arachnida > Araneae > Araneidae > Argiope > Argiope bruennichi. The sequence continues at coordinate 21,637,471 of NC_079154.1, read as the reverse complement.
AACGATGTTTGAGCGACATTTTATGTGTTTTCGCCTTTTAGTATTCTGATTATCCAATGAAGCGTAATCCAATATGTTTAGATATATTTATTTGTTTTTTTTAAACGGATCAATCGAAATCTTTTGCTTTATCTCTTTGTCTAACAAAAATGTACTGATTATTCTTCTAGACTCCATTTCAAAATAAAAACCAGACTGGAGCAGACAGATGAAACATCGATCACGCCATAACGACAATCGATTGTTGCTAGAAATATATTTCTAGAGGTTACTAAGACATCAGCAAAACAATTTTTTCTTGCTGAAATCTGTTGCAACATTGTTAGTAAGCAACAGTTTAGAGTATTATACATAGAATAAAAATAGAACTCCTCTTTTCAATAATGAAATAAATAAATAAAAACATTTCTTTTTGAAAAAGTTTCACACAATATTTCAGTTCTTTACTTTTCAGTTTTAAAAATTTCAAAAAGAATCAATAAAATAGATTTTTATAATATTTACGTTTCTTTAAATAACTAAGGAAACTTTCTTCCTACTCTGATGGGTTAAAAATGTTCTTAAGCTAAATGGTATCGAATAAACTAATATAAATTAATTTCTGTACTCACTTTCGAAATTTTTTAAGTTTTACTTTTTATGGTTTCATAATGATAAGAAAAAAACCCCTACAAGACAAAAGTCGCTGTTTTGAATATTATCTTCCTGTACAGCGATTTCGTAAAGATGCAAGATAATAGCAGAGGGGGGGGATTCTTCCTATTTGTTATGAATATTTTATTTTTATACAATATAAATCGACATTTGCATGAGTTGAAAATATTTTTACATTTAATTTTTCAGAATATAACCTGCACATTCTCATTATATTAATCGAAACCACGATAGGTGGTTCAAAGAGGCCACGGTGGCAAAGTCTCAGCTTCTAAACTGGAAGGTTTTATGTTGGAGACCTGATTCCATTTAAGAACGGTCGTGTAAGCGCGTCTGGCACACTTTAAATCCGTCGGGGCCAAAGTCCTCCCATTGAAGCTGTGCGGAAGTTTGGAGAGGAGGTCACCGCCAGCTCAGGTGTCGTCCTCGTCATTTGACCACGGTTTAAGATTAAGTTCGTCCCAAAATGATCTTCCTGTGTATTGCTTTAAAACGGGACGTTAATATAGCTGAATTGAACCTAGGTGGCTAAAAATAAGATTTTTACCGAAAAACGTTTTCCGAAAAAATAATAATAATCTGTTTTTTGATGATTGCCATAGTCAAAAATTCACAATGGGCTCAGGCAAGACCAGTGTGGGGGCAGTTACTTTGCTCCAGGACCAAGCTCAGTCATTGTCGGCCCTGTTTTCGTAAACACGAACTAATGTCTTTAGCTGAACAATATCGATAGATTCACTAAAGTGTGAATATTTAATAAACACGTTATAATGCTTTTTCTTCATAAAATCCTGTCATTTAAATTACTGCTCACGTTATTTTTATCTTTTATCGATTCTAATTAATATTATCTAATTTGAGTTCAATGATCTAAATTTGTAAAGCCGGTTTTACGGCATCGAAAACTCTGAGTGGGTGGGGGTTAAAAACCATGGAATTTATTTTCAACCCTAACAAAGATCTAATCATGCGCAAAATATATGTTTTGTCCCGACTTTTTTTCCCCTTTCTCGGGAAATAGTAATAAAAAAAAGATGGGAGGGGGGATCTCGGCATATCTCTATCAATGAACTTTAATTAATTGAAAAATATTGAACTCCAGACATTCTCATTTATCAAAATGGCCTGATACCATTTAAGAAAAAAGAACAAAAAGAAAATGTAATCTATGATATGCAAATACTAGAGTTATTTGAAATTCAACGCCTGTTCAGTTGAATAAATAAATAATTATAATTACTTCAGTTCTCTAATTTAGACTTACGATTTTCTCCATTGCCATATTTTTTGTTTCTCACATTTAATTTCATACTAGACGAGTTATTAAATTGTTAACGAATTTCTTTTCCTATATGCACTATGCAAGAATAAAGCATTTAAATGCCAACAATTGTGCCCTCTAGATTTTAATGTATTTAAAATTTCTCTAATTCAGCAAGACCCATTTTCAAAATTGTATATGCTTGTATGTCACAGGATTACTGAAAAATGAAATTGAGCAAGATGAATGAAATTTGGTTTGAAATTTTTACACCCAAATTGAGGATTTGAATCCATTTTTGGACAAAGTCGGTCCGGGCGACTATGTGCAAGATATCAAAACAATTGGAATTCACCAAATTTTCTCGCATACGAGCAAGCAATTATTTTCCTCCCCCCCCAAATAAAATTGCGGACTTTTGATAAATCATGAGAGCAACGAGTGCTCAGATTTTTATTTCTAGTGTTATGTTTATAAAAATTCTGTGCTTCGTAATATAGTGAAGAAAACAATTACTTTCATATTAAACGCAGGCATTGGCGAACTAAAGAGCCTACTAATGTGTAATCCTTGGTAATTTTTTTAGTGGGGGAGGAAGATTACTCGCAGGGATGCTGTTAACACAAACACTAAAAAAAAACCGAATATATATTTTGCATGTGTTTTTCTTACAGATTAAAATCAAACTTTGCCAAATTTAATTGGTGTGAAACCAATTAAATTTGTATCACATCAAATTTAATTGGTGTGATTGAAAAATCGTAGCGTTTCGAGCTATCACGTTTGCACAGGAAAAAAAGTTTAAGGGATCAACCCCATAATTGAAGGGATTGAAGGGATCAATCCCATAATGTGTTTGGTTCCAAATCTGATATGGATCTACAGTTTAGATGTCACACCTGTATACTACTGTGTAACAGTGTATTGTGTGCCTCTATGCTTTCTTCCTAGTTCTTTGTGTTTTATATTAATCGTATTCAGTTTGATAAAAATGTGCAAATTCGGTATTAAAGAAATATACAAAATTTCATACATCTAGATTAAAACGTTTTTGAGTTAATGTGTTCATAGATAAACATAATTCCAAGAATATGTTTTCTTGGAATTATGTTTATCTATGAATCTATATCTTGGAATTATTTCTTGGCAAGAATTCCAAGAATTTATTTGAAGAGTTGTATGTATACTTTGTGCGCGAAAAACAGAATAAAATACAACCATTAAGATAGATGAGAATTCATACATGGATTTTATACGGATAAATAATAATTAATGACCGAACCGCCGCAACAGCAACACTGAAGGGAACTATGGTTGAGTTCTAAGGGCCATCACCGACCACTGTACAACCCTTCACAAAGGAAGTACGTCCCGTCATCGATGGGAGGAGCCAAATCCCACACCTTTTTGTGTACCCTCCAGGGTAACGAGATCCAACCAACATACGGGAAGCATCCCATCATCATTTCGAGGTGCCCTCCCCTCGTAGGTCAACCTGAAACTTAAATTTGCGTTAAATTTTAGGCTAATTCTGTCTCTGTTTGTTGGTTTGTGAATTTTCATATATATGTGCAATTCAGCAACACAATCAATTAGATGGATGTATTTTGGTATGTGATCTACACAACATTTTACAGACTTGCATAATATTTTTTTCATCCAGTCAGAGAAATGAGGGTTAAAACTTTTGCACAGTGCATATCTGATGCTTTTTAATAACGATGAATTTTAATAAAAAGCGCGCCATGTTGTGCAAACACTCAAGAAAGTAGATTAGATATCCTTGCTATTCATCGGAACAAATAAATATAAATCCATGTGTGGCATCGAAAGAATAAGAATAAAATTGAGTGAAAATTCTTTAATTAACGATAACCCTCCATTGTTTTTTAAGAACAACAGAATTATGGATGTTATATTCTGTTTTTGAGGTTAGCGGTTTGGGGATGATTCGTTTTTTATTCGTACAGAAATATTTGAATTTTTTTAAAATTATGTCCGAATGTTAGTGTCAAATTCCAGCACTCTAGCTCGATATTTGTCTTCGAGTTATTGTTTTCACAGACAGACATAACTCAAAAAATGGGTTTTTGTCTACTTATATACAGCTCACTGTTCCGCTACCACTGAAAGTAGCAATATCGGCAGGAACTGTGTTTTTGTAGAGGTCTGAAAAGTGGAAATTTGTCAAAAACTCGAAATCGTGGGGTTTTTTTTTTGGGGGGGGGATTACAATTTTTTTCCTTTGTATACTTTTTATACGAGAAAAAAAAATGGTTACTTCCCATTTTTATTTCCATTTAATTCCAAAAATAGCAACGAATTCATATAAAGCAATGTGTTGTTTCGAGTTCCTTTTTCTAAATGATTACGTAAAAATGGATGATTCCTTAACTTGTGGAAAGGGAGTACAATTAATTCGTTTATTGTTGCTGAAAAAGGTTAAAAAACGATGTTTTCAATCTTAAAAAATATAGCAAATTAGAAGGAAAAAAGCGGGACCTCTTTTTATAATAATGATTTCTCCCATCAATTCTTTAATTCTATTCCTACACTAATCTCTTCATTCTTTTTTTTGTTCACAGAATTGTAGAATTAAAAAAAAATATTTATGTAGGTCAATAAATTTAAGCAGCAATTAATTGGAAAAAGAAAAATTGTTTCTACATATTTGACCACTGAAGATGTCTTTTATACTTTTATCTACAATACAACAACAATGAATTTCCCTGATAGGATTAGAAAATTAAAAAAAGTCGTACATCAAAGGATTTGCTCAGAAAATGCGCGTCATTATCATTAAAATTACAAGCTCTTGTTGATTCAATTAGCGATCCTTTTTGAAGCTACAAGAGAGTTAATGGAAACTGCCTTTAAAGTATTATTAGATAATAAAGTCACTCCATTTTCCAAGCTTTCATCTTACACCTGTTATAAGGGCATAGAATCCACAAAATAGTGAAGTAGCGAAAAGGACAAAGGGGTGGACTATGGATTGTCCTGATGTCAGTCTTCAGGAGTGGAGAGAAGTCAAAAAATTTTTATGCTTTAGTTCAGGGGTGATAAACGATGTAAAAAATGCTACGGTTCAGATGGCAATTTTAATTTGGGTTGGTTTAGTTATTTTAACGTCCCGTTTTTAAAGCAACACTTGTGGTATTTTGGAAGGAACCTCGTCATTTTGAATCGCGGTCAGATGAAGAGGATGGCATTTGAGCTGGAACCTCCTGTTTGCTCCTGTGCGTGCGACACAGAAAACCCAAAAACGCAAAGTTTAGTTTAGTTATATTAACGTCCCTTTGTAAAGTAACACCAGGGCTATTTTGGGAAGGACCTCGTCATTTCGAACAGCGGTCAGATGACGAAGACGAAACCTGAGCTTTCACCCCCTCTCCACACCACATCACAGCATCGGGTGGATATTTAGTCCTGATGGTTTTAACGTGCAACAGACCCCCTTATACGACGGTTCTTCGGTGGAATCGGGTCTCGAACCTGAAAGCCTACAACTCCCGAGCCGAGACCTTACCACCAGGCCACCGCGGTCCTACGCAAAGAGTTGGATGGAACAAATTAGAGGGGGAGGAATGTGTAATTTTATCATCACAAATGTACATGTGTATGCAATTTTGGTACTGATAAATAAGACAATGGGTTCACTATCTGCCTACCAACTTTTCATTCTGTTATTGTTAACTCAACTATCTAGACAAATGAAATTTGGTATGCCCTTTTGAAACCAATATTATAGATCTCTATTAAAATCAGGAACTCAATCGAATGAAAGAAAAACGTTTGAAATTTATACTCAGTTTACTTCATTATACCAAACACAGAATTTCAGTATCAGGGTTTTAGGAAGAGTTGGAAGCAAACGAACGAATCGGAATCATATAGAAAGTCAGAAATGTTTGGCAGACGGAATAGGCTGCGCTGTATATGCCTCTCATTTCAGAGTGGACTCTTCATTTCAGAATTTCATTGAAAGATTTAATAATCATAACTAATTACGCTATAGCTTTCATCATCATCAAAACTAGTGACGTATCATTGACGTCACAGCTACATTAAATAGCTCAATGTTCAGTCGCTTTTTTTTACACCTCCTGTTTATTTGTCTTTTATCACAAAATAAATTTTAAAAAAAAAGTCTAAAACATGAAGAAAAAATCTCTTCGCTATTAGTGAAATCATTCGTTATGATTATTGAATCTAGCTATGGAATGTTGAAAAGAAGAGTCTCTGTTAGATTGCTCGTGAATCTGATAAACGCGTAACGCCACCTACCGTGTCTGGGAAACATTTCCGACCCCGCATGGCTATTTTCTTTCCTAGAAAGTTTGTAACTTTTAGATATTCTGTATATTGAGTATTCTATATAGTCTGTATTCTATATATTCTGTAACAGCGAGAGAGAAGACTCGCTCTTGAGGACTTGCTATGAACTTGGAGAGTTTGCTGTTGCTCCACAACCGTTACACTCATGAAATATTCATGGATATCAGGAAAAAAAAAAAAAAAAAGGCTGAAAAGAAAATAATATATTACCTAAATGTATGAGAAAAACGAGGATAGAATATTCTTGCTTCATGTCTGAATCATACTGGTATTATATATGCAACAATTCAAAATGACAACAAATTAAATGGATAATTTTTTTGTTATTCTGAAAAGAAAATTGCAGATTTCCATCACATTTTAGACAAAATCTATCAATGTGGAATCAGCCTGACTGTGTGCATCTGAATGTAACAACTCAAAAATGTTTTAAGCTAGATAGATGGAATTTGGAAAGTTTTTTTTTAAAAAGAAAATATACTTCTGTATCAAATTTGCACTAAAGCGATTAATGATGCGAGGATCTAAAAGCAAACTAAACTATAATCACTATACGATGAAACCTAACTCAGAATGTGCCATATTGTGAAAGTATATAAGGAATTCAAGGGAAAGGACACTCCTTTTGATTTTATTCTTTTTAAATCCCTTCGTTCAAACCTGCTTTCCAAGACTTTATATTCAATACATAAATATATCTGTAAAAACTTTGAATAGCACGTGAATGAATTATTTAACTAACTCTTTTTTTAACCCCATTGTTTAGTTGGATGATGTCTTCTTTGGTAATATGTCTTCCGTTTAAATAAACTGTCCATAAAGACATCTGAGAAGTTAATGGATTGTTCCTAAATTTTTTTATCAAGTCTGTCTTAATTTTAGCTTGTATGTTCCAAATAATTTTAATTGAACAGAAATACGCCATAAGGTAAATGAGTTAAGTAGCTACACCCCATTAAGTTTTATGTTTCTAAGTGAAGTGGCGCTTTAAATTTTCAGGAATTTACTTAAATAAAAAAAATTATAGTCACGGCATAAAAATAATTTATATTATGGAGAAATGTGTTTCAATGAATTTTTACTGTGCATTATCTTTTTCAAATGGTTGCTATGCACATCTGAAAACTATCTTTTTGAAGATAGTTTAAATTTTCTTTCTATTCAAGCTAAAATCCGCCATTTCTAGTATAAATAAAAAAAATAATTAAAAAAAACCCCATAATATAATTAAAGATATAAAGTGAACGGACGTATTAAAATAAAATATCACTGAAATTGACAATCAAACATGCTCACTTTTTAATGAACATCATTCGACAAAGGTTTATTTAATGAAAAAGATATCAGAAGCCAGGAAAAAATGAAACAGAAATAGAACGTTCAACCAAATTGAGTTGTTTTCGAATTCACAGAGGTCAAGAATCGTTTTCTATTTTCTGTCTCGATGTGTACCCTACCGACATCTATCGGAAAGGAAAAGAAACTTAATTATCCATTTCGATTTTTTTTTTTCTCTCTTTAGAAGGTCTTTTATTTCTCCATTTTTCCTCTTTTATCATTGGCGCTTAAAATGGATTCACCATTCATTAGATTTTAGATCTCTCAATTATTTCAACGTTTCTGATATTTCCGTTATATTAAGTATTCATTTCAGAGTTCATCAAGAATTTTGGTAAAATCCTGAATATTGCAAAAATTGTGAGAAAATGCTTTAAAACACTCGAAATATGAGAGAATCCGTCTCATTAAAAAATATAAAAGATGTTAACTTTCTAAACTTTTGACATTTAAAATTACAAAACATCAATGAAATTAAACTCAAGAGATTAAATCATATGAATATAAACTAGATAATAAAGTATTATTGTGTTCTTCTATCAGAAAATTTGTTTTACACTTTTATATAGTTTGATTTGTTTTATATTTCCAAATCTGGAATTCTGCAAGCGATTTTTCGCACAATTCCTAATATACCAGAGCCTAAATTTTACAAACTTAAGACTTGACAATGCCAATATATATATATTTTAAATATCAGAATTTAATTATCTACAGATCGACTTAAATGAATTATATTTTAATTCTGTCTAAAAAGCGCCATCTATTGGAAGTGAGCATAACATTTATATCTTGCCGCATTTGATGCTCATTTGGCTCTCCGAAATTTATGGTTGCTCAAACATTTAATAAAATATTTTTATGAAATATTCTTTAATAGTAAATAATTCGTTAATAGTTCTCAGTAAAATATTTTTATAACTTCAGATTTTGATAAATATATAATTAATGCTTAGAGGCCCTATACGGTTTTGTTCATTGTGTTCATCGTCCGAATTTCTGTCTATATTTTTATACATACAATTAACAATATTAAAATATTGTTAATTATCTGTATAATGCATGTAATAATTATATATATTATTGTTAATTTTATGTATTATTAAAAATTATTCATCATTGTTTGATCTGATACTAAACCATCATTTTAAGAACAAAAATTATTGAAAGAAAAAAAAAACCTTTATGTTTTCAGAGTCCCATATGTGAGAGTTGTATGCAGCTTAATATAGTAAAGAAAACTTTTATTGAATGGCGAAAAATAATTGCGCCTCAGGCGAGAATTTAGCGTATATTACTGAATACAGCGTGCTATTTTGGCTATTTATATGGCGACTAATTGTTAGAATGCGGTTTATACACAAGCACATGAAAATCGTATATGAATTTTCTCACTTTTTATTTCCGAAAGGGTTTTGTCTGGATCCAAAATTTGACAAAGAACTACAGTTGTAGTCACAAGACCACGTAACAAATTTCTCTTATTTGAGTCCTACCGTTTTTAGAATAATAGTATTTATATAAATGCGAAAGTAAAGACTAAAAAACTATCAATTTTTTGATGGATTGGATTTTACACTTGATACGGATTTATATTTTAGATGTTAAACGTGTATACCAAATTTTATTCATCAAGCTTTTTTAGTTTTTAATAATTGTGTTCATTTTGCACTCGAACAACCGAAATGGATAGACTTCCTCTGAATGGATTTCGCTCAAAATTTGATTACAAAAGTGATAAAATTTTAATACACCATATTTCATCGATCCTGCTTAAAACATTGCTGACTCGTCATGCTCGGGAGGGAGGGGGTCTGAAAACTGGAGATTCGTCAAATCCTCTATTTCAAATTTTTTGACGATTTTACTATCTCTTTATATACTCCGTTTATGAGAAAGTAAAAGATAAACATTTTTAGCCATGGTTTATAACAACAGAAACAAGAAATGCTATTCGGTAATTTGGTGAAATGATCAACTTAGTTTGATTTTTATTACCACGAAGAAAAGTAATGTTGTAAATCTTTAAAAAATTATTTGACAAGTTAATATTATTAAATAATGATACTGTGTATCGAATATTTGTTGTGACTTAAGACACTTTACGAGTCCTCTGTCAGTTATCTGTCAACGATTTAAGCCGAGTCAGAGTCTCTTGCTTTTTTAGTAGTGCCAACTGGGGCCAAGCGTACGACTTAGCTACTTCATGCATCACATTCGCTTACACAACCCCTTGTTACTGGGGCGCACATTCACACACCTCACAGATAGAGCACAGAAGAATAACCATGCGAACGGGACCGCTAGATCACGGGGAAAACACGCTACCCCTATGCCAGGACGCCGGCGTGTCAAAAATTTAAATACATCATACCTTATTTTCTAACTTCTCTTTCTGATTAACATTTGTTTCCATTAAAGGCTCCCTTCATATTTTTTGTATGATTCCTTAATAGAAAAAATTGAAATTAGTAATCAGTTGTAACTATACGCGATATTTAAAATATATTTTACACTTTACTGCTTATTCCGTTAAACATGCGTATCATAAAATCTAGACGTCTACGACAGCTAAAATGTAATAATTATAAACTTATTTTTGAATAAAATCAACGCTAACATTCTCTTTCTGCACTTATTCTGGTTCAAACCTTCTTTTACTAATTGTAGCTGTTAGAAAATTGTATGCTATGATAAACAACAAGATGGTTGAAAGTGTTTTGGTGCATATTAAAAATAAGATCTTTATATTATGATAATGTTTTTAGGTTCGCATACTTTCTGTAAATTGTAATATAAAAACTGTACAAATGCTCTACAAGGCAATGGAATTACCAAATTACTTTTCGGATGTACAACTTTGCTTCCTCTGTGGATACTTTTAAATAGATGCTGCCATGGTAAGTGCTGCAGAAATAAGCAGTTAAAAAAATTCATACGGAAGTCTTGGACATCTGTCAACAGGACAACACCGCATTAGTGAATTTGTATTTGCATCATAAATTTATCCTCGACAGAAGATGTCAGTTTTCGAATAAAATTCCCGTTATTTGCGGGGACTTTTGATTATATGCTTCCATATAAAGAAAACTGCCGTGAGGCGCATTGAATGCTCTCAAGTACTTTCAGTGAGTCTGCTTTTAATGAAAGAGCATGTCGCGAATGTCCATGGTGCCGTGGTTATGCCTTACTTTGGTGGCACCAGCTCTGTGTTATTGAAAATCCATCACAGTATATACTGTTTTCAATCCGCCACTGTATATACTGTTTTCAAATATTATGCGAATAAATAAATTGTATGCTTTAGTTTCAAGTATCCTGCAAGATTTGAGTAGTAATGACAATGATAAATTATATTTGAATATTCTTTTAGTGTTGATCTATAAAATTTGTAAAAAGATTATACTGAAATTAAAATATTACCGAATGTTATTTCTTTTTTTAAATTTTAAAGCTTTGTAAGAATGTTTTTTGTGCGATAATATGCTTCAAAGTTATTGAAAAAAAACAAGTATATGAGTACTATAATTTCCATTTATCGAGACACCACGAAGATACTTTTCACTAAACCATTTGGTACCCGAAAAAAGAGGCAAATCAAAACTGGATTGACTGTCTGGAAAAGAAAACTATTAAGGCGATAAATTCGAAAATCTTAACCAAGAACAATGCGGCATGGAATGGCATTTCAAGGAAGGCAGGAATTCATCCAGAGCTGATATGCCATTGAAGAAGATAATTTGCCGGCGTCATGGCATAGGGGTAGCGCGTCTTCCCCGTGATCTGGGCGTCCCGGGTTCGAGTCCCGGTTTTGGGCATGGTTGTTCTTCTGTTGTTCTATCTGTGAGATATGTGAATGTGCCCTCCTGTAAAAAGGGGTTGTGCAAGCGAATGAGTGATGCGTGAGTAGCAAAGTCGTACTCTTGGCCCTAGTTGGCGCTGCTATAAAAAATAAGAGACGTCCCCCTCAGGCTTAAATCGCTGTCTTCGTAACAGCGGGCTTGTCGGTGGCAAGTGCCATAAGAAACAAACAACAGAAGATAATTTTCATTTAAGAACTTGATTAAAATTTTGGACAGCCTTTCCTTAAATGTCTACCCTAAAAATTTGTAGCTTTAGGTCCAGGAATCTGCTTTAAAGAACTCTTTTAATGATTTTTACATCATACATGACGTACTTCGCAATCTATGTTTTAATGTTAATACAATAATTCAACACACGCGGAAAGTTAAAGGTAAAACAACTACACAAGCAAAAATTGAATTTATCGAAATGCGGAGAAAAAAAAGCCTAACGACATTTTTTAAATCGAATGTGAAAAATTTGCAGATTTGATTTTGTTTCAAAAAATCGAATTGCCATAAAAATCAAATAATTTTATCTTGATGCATTTATGGCATACAAATGCCACAGTTGCGTTAGCTTGTTATTAATAAATGCATTGCAGTAAGTACTTTAAAGTAACATTGCAGTAAGTTTTAGACTTGGAGACAACATTTCATCGTTTTAAAAATAGATATCAATTTCCAAAAGCGAATTGCCCATTTTGTAAAATAATTCAATGTAAGGACTATTTGCACTTGTAATTATATTGAAATTATATTTCTAAATTTAATTTGACTTAGTAGTGTTAACGACCCGTTTTAGAAAAATACTAGGGTTATTTTGGCCCGACGGATTTAACGTGCACCATACTCTCTTTCGGTGAAATCAGGTCTCGAACCTGAAACCTTCCAGTCCCCCCCCCCCCCAAAAAAAAATTACCCCGAGATTTTAACGAATCTTTTTATTTCAGACGTCTCTGAGTCCCAGAACTTCCACGAGTTTTTGATTTCTCGCCTTCGAAGTATATAAAAAGAAAATATTATTATTATCTTCAAAATTTCGACTTCGAGATTTTTACAAATTTTGACGTTTTGTATTTTCTCGAGTTCAAAAATAAATTTTTGTAATATCTGTATATTTGCCTTTTAATACGATAACTCAAAAAGGTTTTGAGTTTAATGGATAAAATGCAGTCATGTTATAAAATTAGTTGATTTCTATGAAATTTTGAAATGAATTTGTTTTGTCTGCCTCAATGCAAATGAGCACACTAAATGTAAAATATATAGACTGACACATTTTGATACATAATTTCGTTATATAAAAGCATTAATCTGAATCAAAGTTTAATCGAAATCTTTCAAATTGTCCGTCTTACGTGTTAATCGTCTGTAAGTTTGTGTATGAGTATGCATATAAAGGCGATAAGTGAAAAAAAGCATCCATTTAGATAAATGAAATTTGGTATATGATCTATTAATTAAAATAGAAATTCTTTGTAAAATTTTGCTTTCATTCGAAAACAAAATGACATGAAAAAATGACATGACCATAATACCTGCTTGATTTCTTTTTTCATTATACTATGAAGCATAAAGCTCTCCTATGCAATATTCTGAAAAGAAAAATCTCAGATCTGAGAGTGATTTCACAGTCTCGCAATTTTAATGCGAAAGAAACGGAGAAGGAGAGGAATAGTATCTTTATTCGGGAGAATACGAGAAAATTTCGAGGAGACCACTTAATTTGCTTTTTGTTTTTAGTGTTTGTGGATTTGTCTGTGAGCATGATAGTTCAAAAGTGAAATAAGTTAGGTGAATGAAATTTGACACATGGCTTTGGTATCAAATGTGTTGATCTGTATCAAATTTTAAATGGAATCCATTAAATGGAAGCTTGTATGTTTGTGTACAAGTCAGCACTATAACTGAAAATCACAATGACTTAAACACATGAATATAGAGCCATATACTAAAGTTGTAGGTCTGTGTAGATGTCTATATGAATATGAGAACATGATAATTCAAAATCACAATGAATTAGAATCTGAATAAATCTTATTTGGCCCAGACGGATTTAGCGTGCCCCAGACCCGCTTACATAACGATTCTTCGTTGAAATCGTATCTCAAACCTGAAACCCTCCGGTCACGAAGATGAGACCTTACCACCTTGGACACTGTGGTCTTAATATATTTCCAAATATATGTCCCGTTATATTCTTCGTCTGTAGTGTCAAAGTGTTTACGATGACCAGATTGCACAACCACCGAATTGGAGGGTCACAGGTATGAGACCATCAAATATTTATGTGAATGTTGAATTCATCATGGTCAATGTCATCGCGCCACTGATATGATTTGCAGTTTGGATAAGGGCATACCGTCTCATGCGTCCAGTTTTCGTCTGGTCGAGGCTAAATGAGAGTATGATAGTAACACAAATAACGACGTGCTTCTCGAAAATGGAATGCTCATTTATCAAGTCAAAATAATCATACTCAAATAATTATTTCAATTTATCTATTTTTTTTCTTGTATGCGAAATATACTAAGAGAAATTATTACAATCGTCAAAATATTCCATCACTATAACTAGGAAGAATCTCTGAATTTCAGGTCATTCTGAGTCCGAAAAAAGTTGCAGTTTTGGAATTATGTCTATCTGCTTGTTATTCTTTTTCTGAAAACGATAATTCATAAAGAATTTGAGAAAAAGGAAAGACGGATATATAGACTCAATTGATAGATTTCTATCTACTTTTGAACGAAATTCCTTCTCAAGAAGTTGCAGGCCCGTTTGTGAAAAGAAATGAATACATGAACTACAAAACTAGGTGAATAAAATTTAGAACACAGCATTTTCATTTAAAATGTAAATCCATATCAAAATTCAACCAAATCCGTCAATGCATGTCGGTCTGAACATTTGCATGCAATTAAGGTATCTGACTAGGTTGTAAAGATGTTTTTCCAGAAAAATTTGATTTTTTTTTGTTTGTTATGATTTGAAAATAAAGTCGAAACTTCGTAGATCTTATAGTAGACTTTGTTTTTAATATATGTAAGATAGAACTACAGATACATTAATTTCAATAATACACAACAAATAAAAATGAAATCGGAAACAGTGGTGTTTTTCAACGAAAATGAGTGATTTATTTTATTTTTGCCGTAAAATTCTCCAAAATAATATTTGATATGTTTATATTAAGCCGTACTTTGTTTATTTTTGGCATTTCTGTTAAAAAAAAGTGTGAAAAATGCAATTGCTTTCAGCGCATTTGGACGACTCATTTACAATATCTAAAAGCATTTTTTGAAGAATCACTGTGACTGATTTACCAAAAACATTATATCTCAACATCAATTCATTAAAATATCGTGAAATTTAGTATGCATGTTCTAAACCTTGTGAGGATATGAAAGATTGCGGCTAATACGGCTCCATTTGGATATGCTTTACGGACACTTTAAGTTCAAAACATAGAAAAATTTTGAAAAAAAAAACAAAAAAAAAACGGTGATTTTAAATGCCTATAAAATTTTTATTTATTAAACTAATTTTTATCTTGTGGTCGGTTACCTTTTATGTAGTTTGAGCTATATACAGGTGAAGTACAAATTAAATATTTGCATTATTTTTTTAACTTATTCTGTTTTTCCCAACATTAAACACTTTGCTAAATTTTCATTAAATAAGCAGTTTTTCAAAAACTAAGGACAATGAGTTTATTTTTTCTTCTAATAGCGAACTTTCAAGCCTGTTTTAGCTATTTGGTACAATAATAAAATGTTTATGCATCATTAAAAAAAAATTCATAGCTTAAAGCAAAAATTGCAATAACTTAGACAACTTAGATTTTGTATGCGCTTGTGTAAATAAAACTGAAGTTCTGTTTCTTTTTATTTCAATCAGTCGACAAAAAAGACATACTAAATACACTATCACTTTTCTTCACTCTGTTAAAAAACAAAAGAACTCTCGAGACTTCAATCATAAAAATTTGAGCATTCGTGGTATTCACTGCCTTCAAAGCCCACACTTTTATAAAGTAGGGAGGTGATAACATTTATATTTATCGGGGGGGGGGAGAATGTTTCGAGGCCATTCCCGCTGGTTTGATTATTAAGTCTCTTGCGCATCTGCAAAGGTGCTTTGACACAAAAATATAAGCTTCCGAACATCCGTATCCGCCTTAGTATAGGGAAATATCTGCGCTACACGAGGGATATTATGAAACTAAACTTGTCTCCAAACGAAAATTAGTTTGTTGCGTCTGCTGCCTGGCTCGCATGTCTGCGATTCCGTCCAGACAGTCGATTTGAAACAGAAAATCGTCTGCTCGGGGACTGCGATGGAGTGGTCGGTCGATCCGTCGCGTCTTTGATTACTGTGTTAATAGAAATTGAGATAAGTCTTAACAAATAGTCTTGTAGTTTGTTCAGGAAATTTGTTTTGTTCGTATTACCACTTGTTGTCCTGGTTACGAAGAGGAGCGGAACTTAAAAGATTAATTGAAGCTTTTTTTATTTAAAAATTTCGAAACTTATTTTTTTTTTATTGGAAGAACGTGAGATTTCGATGTTAAATTGAAAAGAGGATAAAGAATTTTTTCAAAAGCGATTTTAAGTGAGAATAAAAATTTAAATCCATATTTTAGACAGTCTATCATTTTAAATGGAAGTGTTATGTATATATACGTATATTACTAAATTTACGTTCTACAGGGCAGATTTAGAACAATCAGACGGCGCAAATGTATTTTAAGGGTAAAAAAGTGCAACTCAATTTTTTAAATTTTTTAAATAATTAAAAAATAAGCGAGATTTTGACGTTTTCCCGCAAAAATTCCCGAAACTATTATATTACAAATTTAATTTTTACACGATTTTAAAATAAAAAACACCGTTTTTTATAATGATACTAGTTTAATTTCCGCTTGAAATTTGATATATTTTTAAATATTGAATATGCAATTCTTTCCAGATACTGATATATTTTCTTAATATATATATATATATATATATATATATATATATATATATATATATATATATATATATATATATATATATATATATATATATATATATATATATATATATATATATATTTCTTTGCAATGAGATTCAAATCCTTTTCAATATTTCATTACTTGATTTGCTTCTGTCACTGAAAGCTAAAGAAGAAAGATTCTGCTAAATGTGTGATGAATCAATACGAGGAATCAGAAAATTAAATAGTTTATCTCCAAAGAAAACTTGCAGTTTGAAATGGATTATCCAAACATTTAAGTTTTAAATGACACTATAGTACTCGCCTTCATCAGGCAAATTTCTCCTATGTTGCAAAGAACATGAACATCAACTTATGAATAAAGGCCTTATTTATATAACACTAATATTATTTCCGTGGAACCAGATGGACACTAAAATCGGCTAGAAGGTAAGACAGATGTGCGTGTGACTTCCTTTGAGAAGGAAGAGAGGGGAAAAAAAAAAAGAGAAGGAGAAAGGAAAGAGATGGAAATTGTATTACATTTTTGTAGTAATATTTGAGATTTTGTAACGCATTTAATGATGAAAGGCTTTTGCTATGTATAATTAACTATATATTTAATATACTAGGTGATTCAGAAGTCTGTTAATATTAAAATTCAATAATTCACAGAATAATGTAAGTAGAGAGGTAAAAATTGACAGATATAGTTGAAATGACATGGGGTTCTATTGAAACAAAAAAAGAGTGCAAAAAATGGGGGAAGGTGAGGATTTTAATTGTTTGTCTAATATGTTGTAGATCGACGAAGCTTATTTCACACTTTAAGGGTCTTTCAACTCCCACAACTGCAGAATTTGGGCTACCGAAAATCCAAGAACTGTAGTGGAAGCCCCAATGCATGACGTCGGTGGTGAAGTTACCTGAAATCGCAAGTAACTTCGTGCGACCTCATTAGGAATGGTAAAAGTCCACAACCGACGACAATTTGACACCACACCTACAGATATACTATGAAGTGATGTTCACAACGTGGTTCCTTGATTACAGGTACTGTTGGTGAATGATGGGCGAGTTGAATGGGTGAATGTTGAGCATTTGTTATAAAGAACACAGTCTTTGCTTAAAAAAAATCAATTGTTATGCTAATTATTGCTCGTGTTATCATACGAAGAGCCGTTCTATCTATTGGCCGTTTTATGCTCTTTTTTGATTTCAATAAAACTCCAGATTATTTCAAGCATGTGTGTCAGTTTTTTACTTCTCTACCTACATTATTTCACAAGTTATTGAATTTTCAAATGTTAACGGGCTTCTGAATCACCCTGTATATACATATATATATGTGTTGAAATATCACGTATATTTTAAATTAAGACTGTTTTACAGGACTTGTTTGGCGGAAAATCAAGATGTAAACGCATCATTTGAATTTCTTTGCAATAAATGAATTGAATTTTAAAAACTTTATGCCAGTTTTGCAAAGCGATTTTTTTAAGCGCTATGCTTATTTTCTTGCTATTTATTCTTTTATTTGTATTGAATAGATATTTGTAAACAATTGCTTAAAAGAACTTCATCAAACGAATTTCTGAAGTTTCAACGTCAGAGTGAAAAATAAATGATATTAATTTATTTAATTTTTAACAAAATAACGAAATAGCCTATGTAACTACAGCGTGACAAAAAAAGCGAGTTACAGTACATAGCGAAATGTTAGTTAATTCCGTTAAACCAAGATGAGATATTACCAGCAAATTCCAAAATGATTTCATTATAGATAATAAAATACTACTATTAAGACTTCTAAATGTTTGCTATTGATGCCAAATTTAATGTGAAATCTTCAAACATTTAAAATAAAACATCGTCCTTTCTTTTGCATACAAGTTCAGTTTCACTGTCAGATCTTTTTTTGGAAATATAAACACTGATTTCTTTTAGCGTTAAAGAGGGGGGATGGGATAAAATTAAATATCAACTTTTAGTTGATGTAATGTCTGTTTAGTTGATGAAATGTCTTAGTTTGAATATGAACAGTTATTGAAACTATTAATAAATTTTCTTCAAAGTTTTTGATTATAATATGTCTATTTTTTGAAAAAGAATAGTAAATATAGCAGAAATAGTATAGCAGAAATGCACTCTATTTGAAAATTTTGAATGATATAGCGTGGATCAGAAAAATCTACTTACCAAAATAGCAATGCTTTCAACAAAAGGAACTAGTACTCTATTTCAAAATACTGAAAACCTTCGACTAATTATTTCGCCATGCATAATAAGTTTTTATCCAGAGTTATAAATGTAAAATTTTTAAATCTTTATCACTAAGATAATTAAATACAGTTATTTGAAATATCTATACATTCAAGCTCATATTAAAGCTAACATAATTGTATTGAAAACAAATTCAAGGGATGATAGAAAAGAAATTAATGAAAACTATGATATATATCACAAAATATTGCCTGAATTTAACAAATTTTTAAAATTCTTAATTTGAAAAAGAATTGATAAAAATATATGAGAGAAAAATAAAGTATCTGCTTTATGCTTACAGATCGAAATGTCGTTTGATTTTTATAGCTACGCGTTACGAATTCATATTCCAAATGTGATTCAAGTATTTTTGGCAAGAACACGGAAAATACATTTCACATAAAATATTTGAGGCATTTGTTTTTGTCCTTGTAAATAGTAAAACAACAAAAATGATAGTTCAATAAAGATTTGGTATATTTTGAAATTCAGTGTCTCAGTAGTATATATTTATAAGTGTGGTTTCGTTTACTTTGATTTTGAAATGGACTATTGCTATTTTGATGCTATTTTCGCTGTCTGGTTTGTCTGCGTCAATAGTTTGGGTTCAAATTTCAGATGTAGGAATTGAAGTGGATGCAATAGTTTTATATATTCATTTCAATAAGCGGTAGAATTCATTCATTCATGTTGTACTATAATTGATATTTTTCTTCTTCTTCTTTTTTTAGAACTTTTAAAAAGTGCAGGTAAAAACTCACTTTGTGAAAGCCTTTGAAGGAAAATAAAATACTGTACATTTATAAATCTCAGGAATGGAATAAAGACAAGAATTGCTAAGTAATCTGAACGAAAAGTAGTTTCGATATAAAAATAAATTAAATATTGCATGAAACTGTATGAAAAATATATGTAAAAACAGTTATTCTGAAAGCTCTTAAATATATATCCAAATTACATTAAATGAAAGCATAGCTCAAGTGGACTAGTTTTCAATCAGTTACAAAGTACATGATATTTAATTTTCAAGACATGAAATAAGAATTTACAAAGAAGATAATTTCACGAAGCTGTCTTTCAGCAATAAGAATAAATTCTAATCTTCCATTTTCAATGATAACGAAATACTTTAGTAGTCACAAGTTTTACTGGATAGTTTAAATGATAAGTATAATTTGTTTCCAAATAAACATTTGGATTCATTTGGACATTTTGGATAATTTCCATATCCGTAATATGAAACAAATCATTCTTGATTTTCCATCCGCTTCTCATTCGGCTTTTTATTAAAAGTATATTAAGAGACAATTGAGAGCCTTAGATAAAATAATTTCCTTTCCGTTTTACATTAAAGTAAGCAATCAACGCACATATTTGAACGTTTTTTTTTAATTTTTTAATAAAATATCTGAAAATTTCTAAATTATGCTAAGTTGTGAAAATTTACTGCTGACTGAAACTTAAGTTAAGCGAAACTTACAGTTAAGCGAAATTCAAATCAAATGTGAAAGAAATGAACTTTAAATTGTTTTAGTGTGTTGGAAAGTAGTTCTTACCATGAAAATATGAGAGAAAATTGAAGGAAGGCGACTTCATACAGGAGTATTTATAAATATATGTCGGAAAAATTTAATTATATGTCTTTTTTATAGTAATTAAAGACCTAAAATATACATGTATTCAAAACTGTTTCATTTACTAACCATTTACCATTCACAAAAGAAAGGATATTTAATTTTACAAAAGCTACTTTTGCAATTACCTAACTGAAAAAAGTTATTTAAATTGTTTGAAAATGAAATATTTTTTTGTTAATGTTTGGAGAATGGTTGCATTTCTATTAAACAAATTAGTCAGTTTTTTTTTTTTTTTTTTTTTTTTTTTTTTGCAAATTTCTTTTAATTTTTGTATGAAATTATGTAGGTTGCCATAAGTTCTGACAATTTTTCTAAGAAAGACAGAAACTTAGATGCTTCAGTTTTTTTATCTTACACAAAATGATGTGTCTTGATTTGTTACTTAATTATTAATTAACCAAACTAATTAATTAATCAAATTAAATTTATCTAATAAGCTTAATGAATCTTAATGAATCCCTTTTCTTATTCTAATTTCAAGCCTCAAAATATTTTAACATAATATGACTAGAAAAAAATGGCTCTTTAAAGGTTAATACATCATTTTATAATTTTATATTATATGAAAGGAAATATTTCATCAATGTTCTATTTTATGATCATACAATCCAATTAAGTATATATAATATATAAAATAAAATCATATAAATTTCGTGAAAATTTTTCATGAAATTCAAAACTTTAGAAGTGATTTATTAAACGGAGTTATGTTATAATAAGCTTGTTACCCTCTTTTAATTTTAAAATAATAATCTTTAAATATTAAAAATTTAATTTTCTTTATTTTCATATAATTCTTCATAAATTATATAAGTTTTATGCAATATACTATTATATTATATAAGTTTTATGCAATATACTATTCTTTGTTGTTGTATTTTTCTTACTATTATTAAATTATTTCAAATAATACGATTTTAGTGGAAAAAAATACAGTATTCAATCCAAAAATATATTTTAATCTCTAAACCATATTTGAAAAAGCATATCCCGCTTAAAAGTCTTCCATCAATTTTACAGAAGAAATTCTGATAAATTTATTAGTTTAAAAGTAGGTTTATAAATGATTTTCTACAATTTTTAAATAACCATATTTTCTCATTTCAAATTAAAATCGAAGAATAATCTATTATTTTATTGCAAATGATTTTTTAAATTTTGTTGTGTCTAGTTTATTTGCAGTTTCTATTTCTTCTTTAAAAAAGAATTATTAAAATTTTTTTATGAAAACTCTAACAATTAGAGAACATTTTAAGCGGGACAAAACTTACGAATAAAAATATTTGAGAAAACAATCAGGTGTCTAAAAAAGCAAAAAACAAACAAGTGTCTAAAAAAAAAAAGGTTCTGAATGATTCGTATTTGATTTCAGTATTTCTGCTTGAAATCCTATATGGAATAGTTTTATCAACTTCCAATTTCAACCCCCAAAAGCTTGGTTAAAAATATTCGTAATTTTTAAGAACATAGAATGCATTCTGCAGATGATAGTTATTGCATATTTATATTTCATTAGAAATTTTTGCGAAAAGTGAATCTAAGATTCATTTTCTTAAAAAGTATATTTAGTACTTTTGAAATAAAAATTATTTCTAATTTCGTGACGCTATGCAATAATTCTTCAAAAATTATCAAAGTCTGTGGCGACATCTCATGAATATTTCTATAAACTTTAATACAGGAATCTTGAATTATTTACATTATTGCTCACTAGATGTCACTCCTATTCCATTTAGAATCTAAAGCTGAATTATTCCCATTTGTTAGATTTCAACACGTGCATTTTTTTTTATTAAAAAATTCATGCAAAATACAAAGTTTTATGAAAAATTACGAATGAATTTCGTAGAACAGTCTGTAAATCGGCACAATTAAAAAAATGTTTGGAATGGATCTAATTATATGATTCTTTTAATTAGCTTTTATATTTTTCTGAAATATGACTCAATATGAGCTTCTGTAATAAAAATGTAAATAAATCTGTAATTTTTACTATAACGTTATAAAATGCGTGCTTTTAAATCAGATATTTCTTTGATCATTATTTTGGAAAAATACCACATTATTTCCGTGATTCAATGCATAATTATAATTTTCTTGTTAAGAGAAAAAGATAATTATTTGAAGTACAAATTGGGTAGATTCCATGTGAAGTTAATAGAAAATAGATGTTTAATCATTCATTCTTAAATTTCCCTTCTGTAATAAATGTTGTTCTGTGAATGTAGATTCGTCGAATGTTTGACATAATATATGATTTATGATTATCTCTACAGAATATTTGTAATCTCTTGCTACAAATTTACAACAAACGAATGAAATTATTTATTTCTATATCAGGAATATGCAAACCTTTTTAGAAATTAGAGTAAAATTCTAGAGCCAGCATAATTTAATATAAAATTTAATAAGAACTCAAAAATGTTATTTTAAAAATTGTATTTTTGCAATGAATAAAGTCCTATCTGCTTTTCTAAAAGATTCTCCTGATCTGGTTCGAACAAGGATGTACTAAGCACACTTTTATACTATTATTTCAAATTATAATGATACTGTTTTAAAATCCGCGTAGTGCAATAAAGAAGCTCTAAGCTGCCATAGATACAATCATTGACGGATTCGAATAAAAAATAAGGAATTAAAATCTACCTTACATATCGAAACATGCAGTATCTTTTTTACATTACAGGATTACAAAACAACTGATACAGGTTTTTATAGAATGCAGAATAAGAATTAAAAATTTTAGACCTCTCAAAAAGCTACTCTTACAGACATAGTTTTTATATTTCCCATTTTAAAAAACAAAAGGAATAGTCAATGTTACGCACGTAAGAAGGATTCTTAATTACAGTAAGAGGACATTTGAATAGGAGAATATTTAAAGACTGAATATAATTTGTAAATTAACCCTCTCATTCCTAATATCAATCGAGTTCCGCTACCTCAGAACATTGAAACGCCTTTCTGTTTCAAAAATTCGAAAAATTTTCTACCTCCCCCCCCCCCTTCAAAGCACACGGACAAACAGTATTCTTAAAGTATTATTATTATTATTAGAAAAATAATATCCAAGTGCCATCTAGTTTACCCGAACTGGGTGTAAAATTTGTGGGAGGGGGCATGAGGACAGTTCCACCTAGCACGCCAAATTTTCCCGAATCACAACAGCCCTCCGAGCAGATTTATTAAAAAGTCAAAGAACATTTACAATCGTTGCCCCTAACGAGGGTTGTTATTAATTACATAAGCCTGTACGGATGTATTTGCATTATAATTTCTAAACCCACAATATGTGGGTAGGGAAAAATTTAATGTCAGGGAACGAAAGATGCATTTTATTTATTTATAAAAACAAGGCATAAAAGTGGCTGGCCTTGGTGGAGATGGAATGTCTACCGGGCTTCTACGTACCTACTGACAATAGTTTATTGAGCATTCATTTACATAATCATTTATTGTTAATGTTGATTTTGTGCTAATTAAATATGAATGTTTCCTTTCAGCAGTTCTGATGGCAAGAATCTTGTTAGTCTTATATTTCATTTATAACTTGTCCTACGAACCTCATCTCATTTATGCTATCTTGTCATTATTTCCACAAGGAAAAAATTTATGTTTTTTTATATTATAATAACATATATTATATAATATGTTATTTTTCTTTTTCTTTCAAGCTCCGCCGCAGATGAAAGAAGAGCGAGACGAACCCAAGTCCAGTCACCAAAGGTATGTGAGGTTAATTAATCTATTAAAACCTAATATAACCTTTGAAATTAAAATAATTCGCCTCCCGGTTGACCCAAAGGATTGTTATACAAAAGCGGATGCCACTTAGCTGATGGCTATTAAGGCAAATATATGCTCGGACATTCTTTGAGAATTTTTAGAAAAAATCTCCCTTTAGTCCAAACCCGTCACAGTCGGCCGCAAAAAACCCTGTCGATAATGCTATGTTCAGTGGTGGCGGAGTGGTCGGCTCTACACAAGAATTCCAAACCCATGAGGGCGAGCGTCTCTAATGAACGAAGCATGCGTCACAGGTATTCAGTCAATCACATTCAAAGAAAAGTAGAGGAAATTTCACAGTTATATCCAGGAGACTTGAGCGTCTGTCTTAGTTTCGTTGAACAGGCTTTGGGGCCTTTCAGTATTAATCGAGTTAAGTCACGTAAAAGGAATAATGCCGATTTTGTTAAAAACGCTCTGCCGGTGGTGGGTTTTGAGCTACCAAATAGGATAGATGGTTACTGTTCAAGTAGTCGTGTTTATTTAAAAAAAAGTTTTACAGAAATTTTAATTAAAATTAAAATTTTTGAGTTATTGCACAAACAACATTTTGACACAACTTCAAAAGTCAAAACATGAACTTTTCAGCGATATCGCTTTTATTCATGTGCAATTTTTTTTTCTTTACTTTTAAGAGATTTTAAAAATACTTTTAAATATATTTTATACCAAAACTTTTATTGTTTTATTTATTGTATTTAGACACAGAATACTAAATACTTTTTATATGCACATTATCGCAGGCACAATTGAAGAATTAAAAAAAAATAGTATAAAGATAGGCGAATTAAGTCTAAAGTATTACGATGTATCATACTATGCCTTTCTTGTCTAGTTAGTCAAATTTCCTTTATATTTTCTAAAGAATGAAAGAAATTAGTTATAAAGAAATAAAACTGACTAACTGTCTTTGCAATTGAAGTCACAAATCTATGCCAAACATTAGACGAATGTAAACAAAATGAATGCCAAACATTAGTGAATGTCGAACATTAGATGAATAGAAACATTAGATGATACCAAACATTAGATGATTATGCCTATGATGCAATTGAAGTCACTAATCTATGCCGAACATTAGACGAATGTAAACAAGATTGAATGCCAAACATTAGATAAATACCAAACATTAGATGAATAGAAACATTAGATGATGCCAAACAATAGATGATTATGCCTATGATGCAATTGAAGTCACTAATCTATACCGAACATTAGACGAATGTAAACAAGATTGAATGCCAAACATTAGATAAATACCAAACATTAGATGATACCAAACATTAGATGATTATGCCTATGATGCAATTGAAGTCACTAATCTATGCCGAACATTAGACGAATGTAAACAAGATTGAATGCCAAACATTAGATAAATACCAAACATTAGATGATTATGCCAAACATTAGATGAATGTAAACAAGAAACCCCTTTATCTCTCAGTTTCTAAAGAATGGACGAGAAAAGCAACAGTATGCGTCTGAAAGTAAGATCGATTTTATTGAGGTACATTACTCTTACGGAAAGTATAATTTTTTATTATTATTAAATTTACAATTCTATACTTTTAATCAAAGGTATTAGAATAGTCGTTTCCAATAAGTTTTAAAGTTTCTTTTCTTTTAACTCAAAATTTATTTTCACGCTCTTTAAAAGTGTTGAGATTTAAAGAGAAGAAATAATAAATTTATCTCATATTTGGCATGTACAGCAATATCACTGTGAATGAGTCTAAATTTTAAGTTGATTGTAAAGAGCATAAAAAATGCTAAATTACACAAGACTTCCAAAAATTTAGAGGAACTTTAGAATGACAGAAGGTGACATGGGTGAAATGAAAGTAGTGTTATGGATAAATCCTAAATTTCTTCTTTGGATTGTATGATAAAAGAGTCCAACAAACCCAGCAAAATATAACGATGCTTGTTCTAAATACATTAAAATAGAATATATAATTTCAGAATAGTAAGTAATAGCACAAAAGCAGCAAACGGGTAATAAACAACTGCAATAGTACAAAGCGCTTAGAAAGAACTCTCAGGAAATCACCAAAAGAAATATTTTTCGTTCTACTAGCTTGAACGTAACGCATCTACTTTCTTTCTCTACAACTACTACATAAATCGTCTACTACTCAGTCTGACTCCGTCTCTTGGATTTTTATAATCTCCATGAAAGGCATCGAGTATTCTATAACAAACGTGGAAACTCGAGTTATAATGGAGCTGTCGCCAAGATTCTCAAAAATTCTGGGTCCTTCAATTTTTTCGCCAAAATCGCCAAATGGTCACCAAGACAAGAGGAAATGGACTCAGCATCAATTCATAGCCATTATTATATCTGTAATACTATCTTCGTTACCAGGAGGCTTATGGCGCAGGAAAGAAATATTACAAATTCGCAATAGCACATTCTTGATTGCGTGATAATCTATACATTTCGCAATTTTTTTCTTTGCATTGGTACGAACTGTACTTTTGATATTTTAAATGTCAAATTACTATTTTCTATTGTTATGTTATAATATTACATAGACTATATCCATTAATGGCAATATTAGAATCAGAATTAGTCAATATTTCAAATATATCAAAAATTTCAAGGAGCAGAATTTTCATAATGAAACACAAATAATAATTGTGTTATTAAACTAAATGTTAGTAATTGCTACATTCGAATTTGTTTTGGATGTTCGAAAACCATTCCTGATACAAATAAGGTCAATTGATTAATTTAAAATATCGACAAGTCATCTGTCAGATGTCGGAAACGATATAGCGATGTAGTAAATTGCTACATTTTGTCAAAAAGATAGTTAATAACGAATCCTTTCATCCTGATAAAGTAAAAACCACTTTCTCTGAAGGTCACAAGTCAGCAAAATAATGTCAGAAAGCATGAAATGATTGTTTTTTTATATCCATTAAAAAAAGGAAATATTTATGGAATATCGATGGGTATGACCTTGCGATGGCTGTAATAGTAGAGAACACATTAGGCTTTCAAAGCGGATAAAATACAGTTATCATTCCGTTGCGATACTTCCAAAGTAATTTACTATATTGCTTCTCTCTTTCAGATTCTGGTTGACTGTTTAACCAACTTCTGTGAAGTTTACAAAATTTCGATTTGAAATTTGAGGAAACTCAATTCAAATAGTATGTCATATCTTTTTTAAAATGACAGCTTTTATAAGCAATCTGTAGAGTATACTGTTGAACCTAGAGATACCAAATTTGGCATAGTTACTTCATGGGGAATAAGCAGACATATAAAAGATCTTTTCCAAAATTTTAATTAAATTTTTAATTTATCGAAATTCCAACTGCTTCGCAATAAAATTTCACATACAATTAAAAAAAAACCTTTTTTAAAAATCCAAAGAATAAACATTTCAGTGATATTAGTTTTATTTTCGTATAATTTTTTTCCTCTGAATTTAATAAGATTTTTCGAAATATTTTTTAATGTAGTTTGTAATACTATTTAATTATTTTGTCGCAAGCTGAGGACAGAAATAAAAATTTTTGTAATCACCAGAAAATTTGAGATTTTAATCAATCTCCATGATTCAGACCTTCCCGAGTTTGATAAACACATTTTTGGGAAATGTCCATCCGTCTGTATGTCTGTCTATGACAATAATAACTCAAAAACGCTTTAAGCTAGGCAGTTGAAGTTTGGTATACAATCTTTGAACCAAATTTGTAGATTTCTATCAAATTTTGAGTAAAATCTGTTCAGAGAAAGTTTGCCCATCCGGCTTTTCTAATATAAGATAACGCGATAATTTCAAAACGAAGAGAGCTAGATAGATAAGATTTGGTGCACAGATTTAACATCTATAGTGTAGACACATACCAAATTTTGAGCCAATTCCAACCGCGAGTCTACTGTCTGTCAGTCTATACTTTCAGAAACATTTAAACGCGATAATTTCAAAACGAAGAGAGCTAGATAAATAAGATTTGGTGCACAGATTTAACATCTATAGTGTAGACACATACCAAATTTTGAGCCAATTCCAACTGCGAGTCTACTGTCTGTCAGTCTATACTTTCAGAAACATTTAAACGCGATAATTTCAAAACGAAGAGAGCTAGATAAATAAGATTTGGTGCACAGATTTAACATCTATAGTGTAGACACATACCAAATTTTGAGCCAATTCCAACTGCGAGTCTACTGTCTGTCAGTCTATACTTTCAGAAACATTTAAACGCGATAATTTCAAAACGAAGAGAGCTAGATAAATAAGATTTGGTGCACAGATTTAACATCTATAGTGTAGACACATACCAAATTTTGAGCCAATTCCAACTGCGAGTCTACTGTCTGTCAGTCTATACTTTCAGAAACATTTAAACGCGATAATTTCAAAACGAAGAGAGCTAGATAAATAAGATTTGGTGCACAGATTTAACATCTATAGCGTAGACACATACCAAATTTTGAGCCAATTCCAACTGCGAGTCTACTGTCTGTCAGTCTGTACTTTCAGAAACATTTAAACGCGATAATTTAAAAACGTAATGACTTAAATATATCAAATTTGGTATGGGATTTTGTAACCGCAAGTGAAGTCTTGTCAAATTTTTGTTTCGATCGGTTCGTATAAATGTGTCTAAAATACAAATTCGATTTTCGGATATTTTTAATCTCACACCACGGATAAATCGCCAAATAACTCGCCAAAGATGACATGATAGATTCAGTAACAATGTTATAGTCGAGCCAAAAGTCAACATTTCGTAACTATTGTACGCCAACGCCAAGGTAAGGCGTTCTCTGGAATGGCAAGTTTATTAGAGAGTATGCGAGAACGTTTTGGGAAGACCACTCCGGCTGATTGAAATTATCTGAACTAAATACATGAAATTCCGTTTATGGTTTCCAGTCTAAATTTTGTCAAACTAGTTTTATTCGTTTGGAACGGACTCCATCCAGAAGAAATTTTCCTATCCGACATAAGTTAACACGATAATAACAAAACAAAGAAAGGTAGATGGATGAAATTTAGTGGACAGATTTAACATCTAAACTGTAGATGTGTATCGAATTTGAAGCCAAATCGGTCAAGGTTTTGAGCATCTGTGGGCTTGTATTTTATCAAGCACGCAAAGACAGTTGTGTTGTAACTTATCGCACTTTATAAGCTCGCTGGCAGTCAGCGATTTAAGACGAGCGAGCGTCTCTAGTTTTTTCAGTAGCGCCAACTAGGGCCAATAGTGCGACTTAGCTACTCACACGTCACAACCCTTTTTACGAGGTGGAATTCATTCATGCGTTTCATTCACAAATCGTAATTTAGACTTTAATCAGAGAACGATAACCTCTGAACCAGTATCCTCAGTGGTATTACTCTCGAAACGGAGGACTTTGTGACCACGACAGATTTACACGTGTGCATGCCACCACACACACGGAGAGTCTTCGGCTGGCCGGGTTCGAACTCGCAACCCAAGAGATGCGAATCCAACGTTCTACCAACCAGGCTATCCCGGCCACAAAGACAATAAATCAAAAATGCAATGACATAAATATATGAAATTTGATACGTGTTTTGATTACTACAATTGTGGTTCTGTGTTCAAATTTTGGTTTCAATCTGATGGAAAAGAACGCGTCTGAAATACGCATACAGTATTCAGGCATTTGTGTATTAATGACACCCCATCGATTAATCATCAAAGATCGCACTCTAATAGGCCTTTTTTTAACTACTGTTCAACAAGAAGACCTTTCCAGTTGGCTGTTTTTTTAGTATTTACAACTTTATTGCAACTTTAGTGCACGTATAGCTGCTATCTCTTCTAACTCACATGAAACAATTGGTAGGAACTATGAAAATCAATGGAAATGCTCATTGTGACTTTTTCCGTATCTCAACTAATAATAAAGATGAATGTGTGTGTGTGTGTGTGTATTGTGTATTGGCGCTGTACAGCCCAGACAGTTAGACTTACAGCAACCAAATTTGGCTCATATATACCTTGAAATAAAGAAGTGTACACCTCGGAGTGATTTTTTAAATTAGATTTTAAATAAATTTAAAAAAATAATTGAAATTCGTTGCTTTTTTCAAAGTAACTTCCAAAAATATCGCTGCATAAAAATAAATCGTACATCATTTTAAAATTTGAAAAATTATCTTTTTAATGATATCAATTTAAAAGTCGTGTAAAATTTTGCTGAATTTTTGTAACTTTTAAAAGTTATTTTTTTCCTAATTTTTAACAATAGATTACGTTGTTGCCTTGAAATTCAACCATTTTTTTTATTGTTTCGTCAAATATTTAATAGCGTGATTTTTCTGCATTACTGAAAGCTAAGGAAGATGGGCATTGCTTTACATCTGCTTGTTATCTATAGTGTTATTAGACAAAAAAAAGTAAAGTTACAATATCAAGATATTTAGAATATAAATGAACCGGTTATTTACCTTTCTAACAGCTTTATGATATTACGGGACTGCGTCAATTAGAAAAGTTCATGTACACAATGTACAGAGCAGGTAAGACAGTTAAAATAACATGGTCTTAAGTTTGACAGTTTGGTAGAATCATAGATATAATAACGTTGTATCTAAACGATTTATTTGGAAACAAATATAACCAATATTCAGGACGAACCAGCTGGTCATCTGAAGCAACGACTATAAAATAAATATTTAGAAAATAACTTCATATTTTGTTGTTTGAGCTCGGCGTCAAATACACGGTATATAGGTTCATTAAATTTGAATTTTATGAATATAGAGAATTTAACTCTTTGTATTTTGAACCATTACAAAATGTCGATTTTTTTTCCCAATACAAAGGAAAGAAATGGCAAATAGAGAGCTAATAAGGGAATAGGAAGTATTACATCTTAATAAACTGTGAGTTGCATTTCCTGTTCCTGTTTTATTTTTTAAAGAATATTTTATGCTAATTATTTGTAATGGACAATTTTAATTGTCACATTTTTATATACATAATATTTACATAATATCGCTTGTTAAATTTCAATTTATCAAAAGTTTTGAATAAATCGGTATTAGATAACAGTTAGAAATAGATCTTCTTTAAAATCAGGTTTTAAAAATTGGGGGGGGGGTCTCATGGTCTCTTTCATATCTGAAAAAACGGTGTCCCTTTTAGAGTGATCGCAGTTGATTGCGCCTACGTATTATGCACCTAAGCTCTCGTTAAACGTTTAGCGTCAATCATTTTGAAGGTTTCTGCTTTCGAAGGAATCTTAACTTCAAATATTTGACAAAAGCTTTCAAAAAATATTTCCGAAGTAGATAATAGTTTCTGTCTTAAAATTTAAGCTACTAGATATTCAACAGTATTAGTTTGTTATATATATATATATATATATATATATATATATATATATATATATATATATATATATATATATATATATATATATATATATATATATATATATATATATATATTATGTAAATAAGCGCAGTAAATAAATATGCATAAAAAATATCTCATATTGACAAAAGTAGCACAGCGAAAAGATGTAAATAATTTAAAATATTCTTATTTCTTAATTCAGGGGGGAATGAAGGCAAGAATGATGTAAAGTACTTTTATCATGTGAGAACATGATGTTGTTTTGGTTAGGGGGTTTTGAAGCTCGAAATCACGTTGGCAATGAATATTGAAGCTCGAAATCGAATGAATCTCGGCAATGAATAAAGCATAAATTCCTATTTTCATCATCATCTTTTAATCGCATATATTTTTTACCTGCTTTTACCAATATTGATTATTATTATGTATGCTTCTTTGAAAGCAGATGCGATTTTAAAAGGTTGACCTGCTTTTACCAGTATTGCTTTATTATTACGTATGCTTCTTTGACAGCAGATGCGTTTTTAAAAGGTTGACGTTGAACTATGATATCATAGTTCTCTCTCTCTCTCCTACTCTCTCTCTTTCTCTCTCTCTCTCTCTCTCTCTATATATATATATATATATATATATAGAGAGAGAGAGAGAGAGAGAGTGACCGATAGAGAAGTCCCGTGATTGTTTCAAACCGGTTTAAACTGGTTCATGACTTAAATTAATTAAGACAAATAATGACTTAAAAATAATAATGTTGTCACAAGATAACTTGAAATTTGCAATCGTAGATTTCATTTTAATTTTCTATAATTTTTTAAAATTTTATTATTATTTACCACTTCGTAGTAAGTGACGACTTCGACTGTATGACTGGTTGAATTACTTGTTCCCATTGATTCAGAACATGATACAGAAGATGATTTTAGTATAGGGATCACTGGCCAAATTTCACTTATCTACCTCATTACATTTTTGAGTATTTATGGTCGCATATACATGGAATGACAAACAGAAACGTGCAACTACTAAAAGGGTTCATTCAAACTAAAAAAAAAACAAAAATTAAAAATTCATCAAAACAGTTAGATCTGTTACTTTGAGGATTATAACATTTTCTTATAGTTACACGAAAGAAAAGAACAAATAAATTTTGAAAGATTCAACGATATTTTTTTTGCATTCCTTTATAATTTGTAGTTCATACTTTGACTAACGCATTTATAAGTATGAATATCCATGGTATTTAAAAATAATTTTATATATATATATATATCTATATTGCAATAAGTATTGCCAATAAATGATCAGTTTGATAGTTTCGATATTATATCAATTCAAACTACACGTGACATCTGCTCATGAATTTGCAATTATAAGTTACTTCCTTTGGTTTGGATCATATGTTTGTTCGAATCTTCATATATTTATGTTATGATAGAGTAAAGGTAGATTTCATGATATCGAGCTTTAAGGTATCGTAAGAGATATGATAAAGTAACAATTAGGGCTATAGGAAGGAACGAAGGGGAACTAAATATTTATTGACATATACCTTACTAGTTTTTATAGTTCCTTCAAAATGATTGTGTGAAGATACAATTAATTCGTTTATCATAAAATGCACATGGAACAAATTATTTAAAAACTTTCAATATTTATTTGTGAAATGTTTTACATGTTAAATAATCCTTTCACTATGCCAAATAAATCAATTCGAAAAAAATTTCATGCAAATTAAAATTTTTCAAATATAATTTAAATTTTATTTTTAAAATAAAGCAATAATAATAAAATAATAATAAAGTGATCATAATCGATAAATAATGAAAAAAAAATAAAGCGAATGAAATTCGATTGAAAACGTATTTGGATTTTTCTTTAAATTAGGAAGGATACTTTGATTTGGATATTCATCAAATCAAACAAAATTGTACATATATAGTAATGTGGGTTTACACTCGGCCAGTTATAAGACGGCAAGTAGACAGCGCATGCGCAGAAAAGGGCTGCTTTAGATTTGCCACAATGTCATAAGATAGACTCAAGCATAACATGCTTGGCTATAAATTGTTGTTTTCGCGTCCCTGAATTTTTCTTTTTTACTGCGTATCATATTAAAATGATGGATATTTACACAAAAAACAAACAAATTTACACAAAAAAGGGCAAATAAAATTTTAAAAAAATCAAAACCTCGCATCAGAAAGAGCAAAAAATGTCGGAATTAATCTACGAAAAATTATCAATTTTTTCACGCCAAAAAAAAGGCTGCCAAATTCTACAAACGCATGCGCAGAAAGAAAAAAATGCAATACAGCGGTTTTGTAGCTGTCCCGTCAGGACAATTACTTGCCATCGACAGAACAGCGTTTGTCAACCTTTCTACGCATGCGCTGCTTATTGGCTGTCTTATAATTGGCCGAGTGTAAACCTGGCATAACTTACAGAAAATTTAAACTTTTATTCACTTTTATTTTTATTAGTTAATGTCATGACTGCCCTTTCAATTGTGCTGTTGCATCTACATTATTGCTACAGCTACTGATTTTCCTGCTTCTTAAATAGTTGCTAAATATTTTTTTTTCTTTTTGATTCATTCTT
Organism: Argiope bruennichi; assembly: GCF_947563725.1. Lineage (NCBI taxonomy): Eukaryota > Metazoa > Arthropoda > Arachnida > Araneae > Araneidae > Argiope > Argiope bruennichi. The sequence continues at coordinate 21,603,413 of NC_079154.1, read as the reverse complement.
TAATAACTAAAATTTTTTGATAAAATTCGAAAAGAATGATTTTGGGTAAGAAATATTGGGGAATAGGGAATTTTAGAGTACTGAAGCCAATCGTAACTATACGAGTGATTACTTAACTCTCATTCACTCTAGGTTTTACTAAAACTCAAATACATTCTAAAAATATAAAATGACAGTACTGAATGAAAAAAGTAATTCGATCATTCAATAGGAAGTATGACTGATCAATTTTTACTAATAAGGTAATAAGGTACTAATTAGTAATTTGATTACTAATAAGGTATTACGCTTTACATTTTTTTAAATTAATGTTTTCGAAAAATAGGATTTAGTTATTCATTAATGCACATTTGGGAAGAATATTTCCTTATTTTCGTTCTAAAAATATTTTTAAATATTCCTAAATCTATCTTGGTCAATTTTATACTATATACTGAAACACTTGTGAATCTATTCAACAAGAAAGTATATTTATTTTATGCACACAAAAACAAAAGTATTTGGTTAAAAAAAGTAGATATGTATTTTAACCCGGATGCAACATCCCAGCATCTCTATTTCGTCCTTCATTCTCTGCATCAGAAAAGAATTGTACTCTTTTACAATCTCTTTTAAAGTCAAATTTTTTTTCCCTCGATTTATTTGGAAAGTGATATTTTTCATTTTTCAGTCAATTCTAGATGCTTATATGTTGATAAACACCCTATGTTCTTGTTTCCATTTTGTAAAATTCCCTTTAAGATGCTTAAATTTGTGTAGGTTACTTCATTTTATAGAGATAACATATCCTGATTCAACGTGTGCTTGTTGAAGTTTCATCTGATAATGACTTACTGAAGTATAAGAAAGAATTTCAGACGAGCTGTTGGTTCCACCTCTGAAAGAATAAAGATTCAGACAATGATGTGGACCTTTAACATTTCTGTTGATATTAAAAAGATCATATTTCTTAGATTAAAGCTCAGTTTTTTTTTCACTCAAATCTTTTTTTAAAAAAATTCAGGACTATGTATATAGTAATAAAACTTCCAGGACATACTATTTTGCCAAAAAACGTTACAGTTGAACTTAGAATACTTTGGAAAAAAACGTTACAGTTGAGCTTAGAATACTTTGGAAAAAAACGTTACAGTTGAGCTTAGAATACTTTTTGTCAAAGACTCAATGGTAGAACATTCAATGAAGTATTATTCCAAAGTATACTTTAAAGAAACTTTAAAGAACTATGTTGCAGTGAAAGTGATGCTGGAAATGAAAGCTTTTATTGGCTATTTTTCTATTATCATTAACTCAAAGAGCTGTCAGCTTCGACTTAATTTGCATTATTTAAATTACCATTTTAGTGTATTGACTAATTGGGAATTTAAATTTGCAATTTGTTTTCTATTTTGTTTATTAATGGACAGTTAACTTAAGGCATGCCACACCCTGCACTCATCGTTTGCATCAATTCGTATGCGTTCCTTCGACTTAACTTAATTTTAGTTACTGCAATTATGTATCAGTTTTTGCAAAGAAAGAACAAGCATTCCTGATTTTTTGTTAGATTCTGAAACCTTTTGATGACATTAGAAATGATAAAATTTATGGAGTATGCAATTTCTGGATTTTCCCCCCTTAAAACACAGAAAAGTTTGTGAAGTGAATTCAAGATTTTAAATTTAGACAGTAAATACCATGGAAATTTGAAAATTAAAAACAATTATTCTGGATATTTATTTTTTATATGGTGTAATTTGAAAATAATTTTTTGGAAAATATTTTCTTATATATTAGGAAAAAGGTTTTACACACAAGGAAAAAAAAAAGAAAAACAGAGAATAAATTCTATAAAAACTATTTAATCTACATTTCAGTTGAAACTTTAAAGAGGAAATGATTGTTCTTTCTTTTTATGTATTTAATTTTGGCAGTTGGTTTACGAAAACAAAAGTTTAGATACTGTTGGTAAAATTCACTATTAAAGTCATGAAATTACCATCCTATCTTAACACCTTCGTGGACAAAGCGCATATGGCAAAGCGACTACACTATGGCAAGCTAGTCTGTGAAAGTTGTCAAAAACATCTTTTTATTCCTTATATCAATTCAAAATTTTAAAACATTTAAAACAAATTGTTATTTACAAAAAAATTACTGAAAGGATTCTTCGAATTTTAACTTTTTTTATAATTTGTATTTACGTTACTTTCAGAAAAAAGGTTAAAAAAAAAACAATTTTTAGATAAAAGAACACAAGAGGGAAAAAAATTGAAACTTTTAAAATAATATCTTTTTATTGGTCTAAAAGTGTACTTTTTCATAAAATATTTTTATACTCAATTTAGAATGGAAACCAAATATGCTCCAGGAAAATTTAAAAGTTAGCAAACATTGATTGCACTTTGGATTAAAATACGATCACTACTTTAATATACTTCTAAACACAATGAAATTTAAGTAAGAAAAAGAATATTATAAAGCTCTTTGTAAAGGATTATACATTGAAATGAATGAATCCGCTTAGTTCCAAATTAAACAAATGTTGCTTATCGGTGGAAAGTAATTTGGATGTTTACCTATTTAAATTCAAGCGAAAACTCATAGATAGTAGTACATTACATAAAAAGAAACCAAAAAAATTTTCATAAATTTCACGCCAGTTCAGAAATATTATATGATAAAGCGCATATTTCATGGCAATTAATTAAACCGTCAGTATTTTTTTTATAATTATTTAAAAGCTGTGTTGCTATTTCCACTTTCTTCTACTCTATGACCATTCTTATTGATTCTAGAATTTTTTTTCTCATTTTATTTATTTGCCCCCGAGTTGCCACTCAGAATGTTAATTAAAGTTCGTGTCATTTTTGTCATTTTCTAAAATGAAAAAAAAAAAATCTATTTATAAAAGGAAAAAAAAATGATGAAAAGAGAAATTAGCTTTAGGCGGTTTTAAAAAATCGTTTGATATAGTCTGCGATTTTTCGAGAACCTACGACAATTAATTAAAAGTAAGGTTGCAGACGATAAGAGGAATTTATTTATTATTAACTTTTAAAGAATAAAAAGTAGAACATATACTTAAAAAATATTTATTTATGGTCCTGTCTTTAGGAAATATTAATAGGTTTTTTCTTTCAATTGATAAGCAGCATTGACATTCACATCAAGTAGCTGTCAACAACTACTTTGAAAAGTGATAACTGCAGCCTTTACTTGTTAAAATTTTGCTCACGAATACTAAAACATAAGAGAGATTTTAGATAAATTTTCATAATAATTAATCAAATAAATAAATACATTCAATGCATGTATAAAGGCGTTAACTAAAAACAATAAGACTATCATTGTAAAAAATGTTAAAATTAAAGAAAACATTATGCACATATATAACTGATATCAATGAAGTGCTTATTTTTGAATTTTAAAGTGATGTCAAAAAGGTTTTTTTTTGTGCAATAATATGTTTGAAAATATTTGAGAAAAACTTTAAAATTTGAATTAACTTTTAATTAAAAGCCACATATTTACAAAATTCTCTCTTAGTAAGCATAAATTACCTAATACGTACTATCAAATTTGGATCTAAATCCAAATATTTATTCTATTCTAGATCCAAATATTTATTATATTTACAGCGATTTGAATAATTTTTTCATGTATGTCTCAATTTATAGTTAACTAATTGAAATTATACCTTCCTGTATAATATTTTTAATGTAAAAACTAATTTTGCAAAATTATTCTAAATTATACAATCCTTTTACTACACCACGACACTTGATTTACTGATCTTAGAGCTTTTTTCACGAATTCTTGAAAATGAACAATATATCAATCATTTCTTTCATAGTCTGTTAAGTAAGAACTTCAAACTTTAAAAAAATATTCAAAAGATGGGAAATAGAAATTCCAAAAAATAATAGTAAAGTAGATCAATGTCTTGCTGCATTTCAAAATCGTCTGCTTTAATTTTTAATAGAATTAATATAAACTGAAGACAAAAAATTGCATAGAAAGGAATTTGGTACCAATGAAAGTGTGAAATTTTAAATTTTAAGATGGAAGTAAAACATTATAAGAAAAATAATTGGTTCTGAATTTACTGAAGAAAAACAATAAAATTTCATTTAATTTCTAATTAATTTAATATACAATTAATTTTGCGCTTTGAAAAGTTGACAATATTCCTTCTCTTGTCTTAAAGAATCAGTGCGCAAATTTCGGTTGAAATCAGTTTGCAAGGAAGAGACACAGAACATACATAATACATAGCCATAATGACTTATTTATTTATAAGACATGTCAATTTATACTTATATACATTATTATGCAAAAAAAAATGATGCCAGAACAAAATTCTACAATGGTGATGTTTTTTAAATATGTGACAATGGATAAAAAAAAATAATATACGTGAGTATGAAGTGATCCCACTTAATTTATGAATGGAATATTGAATAAAGATTTGCAAAATAATGATTCAAAAAATTGTAAATAAAAATCAAACTGAATGGAAGTAAAAAATATAGATAATAGTCTTTAGAGAAAGAAGTAGTTGATGCAATTATTAGGTTGGAAGAAATAAAAATGTTCTATGATGGAATTGTTGTCGAAGAAACAAAAAGAAAAATTAGAATTACGGCTTGAAATGAAATGAATGGGAAAGATTTTCGAGTTCATTGCCTTTTTCCCCCTAGTATTAACATATCCCCCTTACCTGGAATTTATTTTGTCTTCCTCGAGTTTCAATTTCCCAGACTGTTTCTATATGTCTGGTTTTCATCTTATTTAACTGATACTTTTTATTTGGTAGTCGTTTGTATAATTGCTTTCTTTAGGTCCTTTTTTGATAATAGTCTGTACTTCATTTCCTGTTAATAATTATTACTATTTTTAATGTAAGCATTCATTTTGTATTCATGATTTTCCTTTAGATCCTATGTGTTCTTGTACAAAGCATATTTGAGCACATGTCATTTTCCTCCCTCTTTTGGGGGGGGAGGAGGGGTTATTAAAAGTTACCAGAAACGAATCAAATGTGTTTTTTTTTTTTGTCCTTACACACTCATCAGTTAAAATTTTTATTCGAATCGGAATATCCATTTATAAAAAAGAAGAAAAATCAAGAATTTTTTAAGGATTTTCAACTATTTATTTCAAGAAAATTCAAGAATTATTAAATTTTAGAGAACAATGCAGGTACATGATGTGTGTAAGAATTAAAAAAAAAAAGAAATAAATGATCACACGAGTATGTAATTCCAGACGTCAAAATTTAAGATATCACCTAATTTGAAGATAAAAATCAATTTCATTCATAATATGGATTCGGACATTGACGAGTTTTTGATTTTCAGAGTTATTTTTGTTATACAAATTTGGTGAAACTCCAAAATTTCACAAGCTTTCAATACTGAATTATATTATTGAAAATAAGCTTATCAAGAATCAAATTCAAAAGATCGCCTTAAAATAAATATCCAATTTCTTTCACTGTATTTAAATATTTGAACTACAGCTGTTCAGTTCTAGAGTAACCAATATCGTTTATGGGTCGTGATGTCTTAGTCATCCTAATTAAACTCTTTTCCATTGGCTGCGATTGTTTGCATTTGCAGAGATTCGGATTAGGAATTCTTCCTCGAACAAAAACAGCTGTCGAACATCGACGCAATCATTTTTCCTTTGCATCGTTAATAATGGATGAGCTGTACATTACTGACCCTCTTTACGCCAACCTGTGCGCTACACCGGAACGACATCAAGAGAGAGAGAGACAGATATCTTCTGTGATTGGATGATCAATAATAAATAAGATGTACTTCGAATTGTTACAGAACAGTGTGTCACTGTGCACTTTTTTTTTTCTTAGCCAAAGCAATAAAATAGAAATTTCGTACAAAATTACGGATCGATTGAGTTGAATCGAAGGAATTATAACACACATGACATTAGGCGATAAACCATCTATTCTGTTAGGAATTTCTAATAATACATTAATAACACTTTAATTCAAAATAATACTTTATGTTATTATTTTAAACTTTCTAATACTTTATGTTATTATTTTAAACTAATACTTTATGTTATTAATAAATAAATAACATACAGTATTAGAAAATTTAGTTGTATTGAAAATCATCAAAATTTAATTATTGACACAATTCTCTACCAAATAGTTGCAGCAATTCAGCCAATAAAGCTTATTTCTTAACTGAAAGCAATATTTTCCGTACTTAAAATTTCTAATTGCAGAAAGTGAACAAATTCAGAGTGAAAACGTTTTTTTTAAAATTATGGTTATATCATTTGAATTTTAAAAATTCATGAAAAAATGTCCATTAAGAGGCAACGTCATATTCTTAGAAAAAATTAAAAGAAATTGTGTTCGATCAGGATCGATAGTAAATAAATTATTTTATACCCGATGTAAAATTTGTAGTTTATTATTTGTTCCATTGCTGTAGTTAATGAATTCATTTTCTAAAATTCATTATTTGTAATTAATAATATTGATTTTTGAAAGCCACAAAAATCAGTTTGTGGATTTCTAAATCATCCATTATTTGATGATTTCTCCACACAAAATCATCAAATAGGAAGTAATGGTATAATCACTACTTTTAAATTTTGTTCGGAATACAATCTGAATGGGAAAGTGAAAATAATAATGATGATAAATAAATAAACAAAATAAGAAAATAAATAAATAAAATAAGAAAATAAATAAATAATGTTGACGTTTCACGAAATTTGTGCTTAAAAATGATTATCATGTTATTTCTTGGAAAAATAAATCTTCATTGAAATATCATTATAAGTCTAGAATTATCTTTTAATCACACATTTTTTAGATGATGTAAATTCGTTTGAAACTTTTTTTATCATGTTTGTATTCTCTTCTAAATGCTACTCAAACCAAACAAACTACTAAAGGCTACTCAAATTATTATGAATTCGACATATTTAAGCAGCAAAATTTATTTTGAGAAACAGGAATATACAATAAATTATTAAAAATTTGCTATCATATCTTATGGATAGCATAAAGATCTAATAGTTCAATTGGTCAATTCAATCAATTTATTATAATTCTTGCAATCATATTCAGATTCTGGTACTTACACTGAGATTCTCATTTTATGAAATACAACGCCTATAAAATGAAGGCGACAAATTTAACAGATACTGATTTCCCACCAGGATTTAACATACGCTAGATGGATTTTTAAGCAAAAAATTTGCCTTAAATAGTTTTGAATTTTTTAAATAAAAAATGATAAGATCATAAATTAACTCATTTTCGAAATATTCAGATATTTATCTTTTAAAAAACTTAACATCAAATACTACTGAATTAAATAATACTTCACTTATTAAAGCTTAATAAAAAGTTAATAAAAAAGGTTGATTAAAAAAACCATATCAAATCTGATTTTGTCAGCCACCATTACATGTGAGGCTTCTATTTCATATTACTATGTAGCACTGAAAACGATTTTTTTTCTTCCCTTCCTTGTTTTCTCTCTAACAAGTAGGACAGTGGTGAGAGGGTCTGCCGAGCGTGGGGGAAGGGGAAGCGCCCTCTGCGTAAGACCACGTGACACTCCCCACACGTCATAACCTCTGTCTAGTACAAGATCCGGCGGGATTGTCTCCAGCTCTGGTTTATTAGGGGGGTTTTCAAACGTCCGCTGCATGAGTAGCTTTTCCTGTTCTTTCGTTGCAACGAAAGGATATTATTACAACACTCCCTTTGTGCTGTGAGTATTTTTTATAGCTATTTGAAACAAGATTAATGCAAAAAAAATCTGTTATTTTGACATTTAATTTTTTAAATAAGTGCAAATTGATTTAAAAAATTGAAAACTAAAGAGGATTTTTTATAGCAATTTTGGTCAATTATAAATAGTACAGTGCAAGATATATTTTGAAATTTCTTACTGGAAATTCGTCTGTTTATAAAATGCATTATGTTTCACCAAATGTCATTACGTACATATTTTTTTCTTAAATCTATTTGAATACAGAATTTTATGCATGTGTCAAATATACAGATATTAAGATATATCACATGTGTTTTCAGAAGTTAACGTAGCTATTTGTATGAAACAGTACAATCTTTTTTTAAATAATCACAGATGCTTTTTCATACTCGAAATAAATACTTGTTGTCTCAAAGACACCATGATGAGTTGCTGCAAGGAAAAAGATTAAAGATTTCGCTGATGAAAAAGTCGATTCGTAGATTTGTAATCATAAAAGTAGCTATTATATTTCCTCTTGGCTGCTAGTATTTATATTATATTCTTAAATGAAAATTGGTAATGAATTCTCTTTTAAATCGAAAGGTAATATATTTTATTTTGAAATAACATCCAAAAAATTTTAAAAACAGTTTTTAAGTGCAACAAGCTTAATTCAGTGAAAATATTTTTTTTTTTGGTAAGAGAGGATGAAAATACACCACTTATATTTAGTAAAATCTTTAATCGATTCAATAACATCTTGTGAATAAATTTATCCAAATAACATATTATTAAAAAAAATATTTTTAAACATTTAAAATCGGTAATCAATGTTTCTTTTTCATGCATCAAATATTATTTATTTTTTAATGCTTCAATAAAATGCATGAAGTCAGTTTTTATCTGCAAAAATAATTGATGCATCTATTTTGTTAAATTTTGATCACAGTTTCAAAATTTCCATTAATATCGCGTTTTTAATCTTAAAATAACAAGAGCGACTTCGAATGTCAATGCAATAATTATTGTCTTTTTTTTTTTTGCTATCTAACACTTCAGGTAAGATTTAAAGCAAACAAAATAATTTCTAATTTATATTTTTGACCCTTTTCTAAGTAAATTAATGTAGTTTTACCTTTATAATTTTTCTGTTATCTTGAGAAGTTATTTCTCTGACCTTTAGTTACAATATAAAAAATTCTGAACTATGTAATTCTACACTGAATTCATGTCAATTTCCTAAAAATAAATTCATATTATTCAATACTATTTAGAGTTTTGTATTTTTTCAAATGATCTAACAATGGGTTATTTTTCATATCATAATAAAAATAATCATATTAAAAATATATATAACCTCTGAAAAAGAACAAAAATTCAATATAGAAATTTGTTCAGTTTAAAACTAGTTAGAGCTCTTCTGAATTAGTACAACAGGAACTTTAATAATGATTTTTAAACTGATGTAATATGAGACATGGTATTTCTTATATATGAAATCGTATAATTAATTTATTTATAAACTTTAGAAGATTATTTTTTGTACAAATAAGAAGCCTAGCTGCTTTTAAGAACATTGTCCGCTATTCAAATCTAAATTAATTTTTTGCATATTTTCAAATAAAAGAAAATTTTTAGTTAAATATAAAATTTTGTGCTTAACTGATAGTATTAAATCATAAAGGCTTTATGTCGTCGTTTCTTTTAATTCATAAGAAATCTCTTTGCAAAAGAAAAAAAAGATTGTTTCTTTGTTTTGAAGCAACACAGAAAAGTCAATAGCATGCAGTGTCAGTATATCAACAAAATAATTCTACAATATTGAGATTTCCATTCTAATAATCTTAATTCTTTTTGTAGTAATGCGATTAAAATTTACTATACAAAAATAGTATTTAGGCTTTCATTTAATAAATTAAAAAAAATTAATATCGTTTCTTTGAATTCATATCAATTTTCTTTTGCAAATGAAACATGTTTCTTTTCTTTGATATACACAACAAAGTCAATGGCATGCGGTCACTGTCAGCTTATTAATGAAATAACTCTAAAATATTGCCACTTAGATTCTAATATTCTTAATTCTTTTTATAGTGATGTGATTGAAATTTGCTATACAAAAAGAGTATTTATGCCTTCATTTCATAAATAAAAAAATTAATTTCGTTTCTCTGAATTCATATCATTTTTTTTTTTTTTTTACAAATGAAACACGTTACTACGCTTACTACGCTTTGATATGCACAGTAAAGCCAAAGGCTTGCAGTCACTGTCAGTGTTTTAATGAAATAACTCTAAAATATTGCCACTTCGATTCTAATATTCTTAATTTTTTTATAGCAATGTAATTGAAATTTGCTATACAAAAATAGTATTTATGCTTTCTTTTAATAAATAAAAAATAATTTCGTTTCTTTGAATTCATATCAATTTTCTTTTGCAAATGAAACATGTTTCTTTTCTTTGATATACACAACAAAGTCAATGGCATGCGGTCACTGTCAGCTTATTAATGAAATAACTCTAAAATATTGCCACTTCGATTCTAATATTCTTAATTCTTTTTATAGTGATGTGATCGGAATTTATGATGCGAAAGTAGCTACATATGCTTTCATTTCATAAATAAAAAAAAATCTAACCACGATTTTAATTTATTAAAATTTATTGTTGTAATACTTTTTAAAATTCGAAGCAACTCCGTTTATTTTGTTTTTAAGCGCGGTCATCGAAAGTGATTATTTTTATTGATTGGAACTAGAATTTCACGTTTCTAAAGGTTAAATAAGTCATATTCATTGATTAATATGCCGTGTGCGTTCGGTTTGCTTGCTGTTTGCCTAAATGGAAGCATCTATCATTTTTAATTTAATTTATTTTGTGAAAAGTTAATTCTTTATTTCCAAGAGACCGAACTTGTTAAGTTCATTAGTTAAAAGCCAATGCATTGCATATCGTGATAGATTAGTTAAGAAAGCTAACACGATGCTAACCCTGACTGAAGCCATGCTTTTTCTTTATGGGCAGAAATATGGTGTTTGCTAATAAATATTAAACATTATCTTAACATCTCATTTCATCAATTTAAAATTTTTCATCAAGTCGTAGAAAAACGAATTAAAAGCTAATCCTCATCATCAGGAAAACTATGAATAAATTAAGTTTAATCTTATTTTAAGCGTTTTTAATTTAGTTAACTCAATTTAAACAGATTTTTTTTTGCGCAATTAAAGTTCTTTCATCTTTTAATAACTTATTTGACCAAATAACAAAATTAGAAATGTGCATAAAAATATTATACCAATTAAAAAAATAAATAAATAAATACATTTTTTATTTATTTTGAAGAATTTGAAATCACACACAAAAGAAACTAAATACATTGGGTTTATACTATATATTAAATCTCATAATTAAATATATCGTGGTACGGGGTGTTTTAGACATCATGGTAAATTCATAAATTGTAGCTGCAGGGTCGACTCTTGAGTATTCGGTAAACTGCGCGAAATTATTATGACTCTCCTCCCCCTCTCCTACATGTATCGTATATTGGTACATATGCTTACCCTCAATAAGTCAAAGTACACAAGTATATTTTTCGATGTAAAGTAAATTTAAAGTGCACTAGAATTTATTAATTAGCTGTATGGAAGTAAAAATGGTATATACAACACCGCTGTTTGATGTTAATTATACGTTTTTTTTAGAGGATGAAGCATATAAGTTCAAAATAAGAAACAAGACATCAATAAATTTCATTTTCTTTTTATTTCTATTCATTTGCTCTCTTTCTTATTGTGTTCTATATAATACACGAGAATTTCCAAATTTATATGATTGAAATTTGGATCCCAACACACTCAACGCTTTGTGCCGAGACAAGCCATACACACCTTTGGATCCAACCCTGTATTGCTTGAGAATTGGTTGACTTTTATAATTTAGAGAGAATTTCTTGCCTAAATTATTTTATATTTAGGAAAAACGATTATGATTATTTCATTAATTTTAATCATTTTAATCATACATCTCTGGTAAATCAAAAATTTGTTAGTTAAACTAAAAACAATATTTAACATTATAAAGCATTCGCACTTGGAATTAAAAATAACGTCATAAAATAATAAAAATACTATTCTTTGAGAAACAAGAAAACTAAATAAAATATTATACTTTGAATTGCCATTTTCAATTAAGAGACATGGCAATAAACATAAGGTGTCAAAAATGCATTACCAACTATCTGAGATAAATTTTCAAAATTTTAACGTTATTTTCTAATGAAGTGGTAAGAAAATAGCAAATCGGGCAGCTGAAGTAATATTTGAACAGCGAGAATAATTTACAAGAATTATTCTCCTCAAAGAATAATTTTTTTTAAATTTTAAATATAATTCAATTTTTTCTGATTTTATCTGATGAATTAGGTCAAAAACATTTATCTGAATTTTAATCTGCAAAATAATGTGTTTTAGAAGGATTTTTCATAAAAATATATACATAGAAGCCGCTGTTTTTTTTTAAGGTAAGTAGTTATGCATTTCATTAGTAACCGGTTACGAAAAGTCGAATTACAAAGTATGTCAGAACTTAATTTTTTTACATAATTTGAATTTATTGATTTTAATATAATGGTATTTATTACGAATATGGTTTTTTATGAACTTCGAGCAGATAACTAATAAATTTTTAATTAGAATGTGTATTTTGGTTTATTTATTACCATATCATGCAATGGTTGGGTTATAAAATTATAATTAGATTTCTTTTTCAATTTATCAAATATTATACACTTTTTTTCTGAAAATAAAAAAAATTTACGATTTCTGCGAAATTGTTCCTTAGAGATTTGAATAAGAAAAATTATTTCTGTTCTGTTTTGCAATGCTTAAAAGTCTTCAAAGTAATAATGATGCCTATGTTTTTAAGTAATGGACTTTCTAAATTTTATATGAACTGTTTGTGTTTTGCTGTATGAAGCAAATGTATTATATTTAGAGAAACTTATTTGCAGTAGTTTACAGGGAATACATTAAATTAAAACCTGAAAGTGTTTGAATGAAATAAGGTCCAATTTTTAGATTAAAAAACTATAAAATTGAGCATTGAGATTTGAGTTGGTGCTTCTCATATTCTCTCAAGAACTAGAATTAACTAGGACAGGATAAGTGAATCTCATTTCTCACTATGTCGCTTTTTAAGGGGACAGTGAATTTTAATAGGGAGTTATGCGAATTATTCACGTAGGATTATGAAATTTTTTATGTATATGTATTAAAATATAAATATGCCAAATTACTTAAAAAACATTTTAAAATGAATTATATTATTTTTTAAAATTAAAAGATATACAATTTTTAAAAATTTCAACATATTTCTGGCGAATTAGTTTCCAATTTTTTTTTCTATTACTTTTTCCTTACTACCAAATATAGATTTATTTGGAACAAAACTGTGTGTAATTTTGAAATTTCAATTAAATGCCAATTTTTTAGAAATATTTTTATGCACGCGTACTGAATTTTCATAGGAATTCTATGGTTTATTTAAACTAAAATTGACCTTTAACTATCTAAAAGAACTCAAAATATAAAATGCATACCTCATTTTCTTTTAATGTTTAACATATATCTTTATTATCAATTCCATTCGATTTCTTCAAGAATTTACACCTGGAACATTTCAAAGGTATTTAAATCTAATTTTAATACCATTTTGAGAAAAGTCTTTAGAATGTATTTTTTTCCCACCAGGCCTTTCAATTATTTATTTTATGGAACAATATATTTTATAATTCTATTTTAGATGAATAAAAATATATATTTTGATAAAGAAACGATAAAAATAAAATTTCATGTTTTTGTCCAATTTCGCTTATTTCGAAGTCCATTGTCCTCTTAATACCATATGCTTCTTTTTCTTAAATATAAAAAAAAAGTGTCTAACTAGATAAAAATCAGAAAATTATTTTGGTTAAAATAATTCCTCTTTAGAATCCCTTTAATAGTATACAGTGAAAAGGTTCAAAGGGCATTTACTATCTCAAAGTATTCTAACTTAATTACCTAAGAGATAGTAAATATGCTCTGCTCACAGATTATCCTTAATCCGCCCATTTACCTTAATACTCAAATTGGTGTGCTCCTCATATAAGATAAGAACATTACGTCTGTAGCATCCTATTAATAACGTCCAATTATTTGTAATTAAATTTGCGAGAATTCCGTAATTCTCTTCCGTATATTCGTAGCATCCGCCGGAGGTTTAATTAGTTTAATTTGTGAAAGAATGTTCTTAAAATCATTTTAGGGGCTTTCTAATAATAGTAAAGAAAGATGCGTGTGAATTAGTAGTTAGAAGCTGTTGAAAAAAGACCGTCTATTTAGAGCTCTTTTAATTAATTTTTGTTTAAGTGAAGTTTCGAATACTTTTCAATCAATATATTTATAATTACTTTGGTGTGAAAAATGTTTCATAATGTTACTTGAAAATTCAAGAAACTGCCTTTTCATTGATTTCTGAAGCAATTTTTTTTTTCTAATTTTAATGACGAAATGAATTTTTTAAATAATTTCTAGTAATCACTTATTTTAATTTAATAAAATAAATAATTACTTGGTTATAGTTAATTAAAGATTTTTACGTTTGCTTGAGGTAAAAACTGAAATTATTTTTATTCTCTGAAAACAGATTAAGATGATACCTTGTTTTAATCATTGCATTTTTTAAACTTTTATAATAGATTGGAACTGTCAGTTAGCCCATTATAATTAACATTTATTTTATTGTATACTAGCCGCCTTTGGCGACCAGCCGGTTCGCCAATCTTAACGTGCGTTAAAATTTTAATAATTAAATATTTTATGCAATTCCTACTTTAATAGCTTCTTCATATTTTAAAACTTCAAATTTTGATAGTCATATAATTCACTCATAATATTATAAACGCCTTCAGTCATAGCGTAATATGTATCTCTCTAATTTTCTTTTAGCTCCCGTAGAATTTATACTTTAAATTAAAGTGGAAAGGATTAATCTACAATTAATATAATAATATTTTTTACCGAAGCAAAGCATTTTTTTGTAATATGATTACTGAAAACAGTCACTGAGCGTTTAAACTTTATGGGCATTAAAGAATATCTTTTTTAATTTATGTAATATTTCAAGAATTTGTCAACAAAATTTTCTCAGATTCATCATGACCAGATCGATTCATTAACAATGTTTCATTTTAAATGCATCAAACACTAAGAAAATAAAACGAATCGTTTAAAATAATCGGTTGAAAACAGGTTAAAAAAAACTAAAAAAAACAGGTTAAAAAAACGATGGACTTAAAACTATAAGCATATACAAAAATATATAACTAACATAAATACACTTTAATTACAAAAGCATGCAACTAATTAAAAAATAATTTAAATCATCCGTTGATAATGGCTGTCATGTCAACAATCAGAACACAATGCGCATGCGTGAATTTTCAACGCCAGTTACGGTGACGCAAATGCGTGAGTTTTTCTACGCCAGTTGGGGTAACGCTATGCAGATTAGAAATTTTTAATTTCCTTTATTCTGTTTTATTTTAATTCAGAAGTACTTCAGAATGAATCTGAAAGATTGATTCATTAACAATGTTTAATTTTAAATGCATAAAACATTAAGAAAATAAACAGAATCGTTTGAAATAATCAGCCGAAAAATCTTAAGCCTAGCCTCATTACTGTTGGGAAAGCCTTACTCATTTGGCGGTGGGGAAAGAAATGATTTTTTTTGGCCTGAAAGTTAGTTTTTAATTAATAATTAAAATTCTAATTAAAAATTCAAAAAAAGGGACCCCAGGTGCACATTCCCGACCTCCAAGGTATACACGTACCAAATTTGGTAGCTGTAGGTCAAATGGTCTTTTCTGTAGAGCGCCAACACACACACACACATTGAGCTTTATATATAAGTATAGATAGATTTATAATATACTTAAGCACTCTTTCGCATTCATTTTTTATAATCACTTTAATTAATTTTATGATGTATTAAGATAAAATTTTAGAAGTTATAAAATTGAAATGAAGCGTAGACAATAGGCAGATAAAACTGGCTACGATGGGTTTAATTTGGTTTAACTATCTAGTCAAGTGTTTTCATATTTATATATTCATATTAATCTCTGATATCAAAACCAAGATTTTATAATACAGAATACGATTACATAGCATTTACAAACCATTCTTACATTCATAGCTATACAATCATCGATATCTTCGCATGTTAGTAAATAAGAAGAAATAGAAATTCCTCTATTTTCAATTTTAGAAATATTATTGAAATATTTGGAAATAAAAGAAATCTATTTGAACATCACTGCATATGCTGCATTTTCTCATATATTTTTAGGCGCTGAACTACGTCTTTTTTAGCATACGCTGACTATACGCAATTAATGTCTTAGAACATGTCACATACGCAAAAGTCACGTAGCTTAAGAAATTTATTGTTTTGCAGTGTTTTCGTACGTATCGTTTATCATACGTTTTCCAATGCAATAAAAACAATACGTCAAAAATAAGTTTAAATAAAAATATTATTAAGTAAAAATTTTATGTGAGTAACCGTAAAAAGTTTCTCACATGAACGAAAATTCAAAGTCAGGCGAAATGAGATAGCTTTTCGCAATTCCGTTGCTTTGTTGTTGAATTCAAGAACATACATTAGAACACAATCTTTCAGAATTTTGTTGAGTTTTTTTTTTTTTTTTTGTAAGTATAATCTTAATTTTTTATTCTATCTTTGGGAATAAATTTAGTCAACTAAAGTAAAATAGAAAGATTTTTACACATTCGCATCCAACAAAATAAATTACGATTACTTGGAAGTGTATTCCCATTCAAATGTTTGTTTTTCCCTCTTACAATAAAATAGAGATTTAAAGATTTATTAATTAATTAGATTAATACTCTAAAAATCGTCATTTTGGCGACTGTGAAGGCTATTAAACTGAAAACATTTAACATGATTCGTTCAACAATGTTAATACGAAACAATATGACATGTTCAAAGTTTTTTAATAGAATGAACCAAAATTAATTTTTTAAACATACATCTAGATGAATGAAATGTAGTTTATAAAAATCACTCATGATTTAAACCTTTATCCAAACTAAAGCGCGTATCTAAAAACCGACCATGCTATATAAAATAATAAAAATACTGCTAATATAAAAGCCTTTGCAGTATTATTTTCAAATCCATTATATAATTGTAATGTAGATGGATTCTTCTTCTTGTACAACATGCACGAAAATCCATTCATGAGAGAAACTTTTTCATTATCCAGTTCATTTATCATCAAATCCATTATACAATTGTAATGTAGATGGATTCTTCTTCTTGTACAACATGCACGAAAATCCATTCATGAGAGAAACTTTTTCATTATCCAGTTCATTTATCATCAAATCCATTATATAATTGTAATGTAGATGGATTCTCCTTCTTGTAAAACATGCACAAAAATCCATTCATGAGAGAAACTTTTTCATTATCCTGTTCATTTATCATCAAATCCATTATAGAATTGTAATGTAGATGGATTCTTCTTCTTGTAAAACATGCACAAAAATCCATTCATGAGAGAAACTTTTTCATTATCCTGTTCATTTATCATCAAATCCATTATAGAATTGTAATGTAGATGGATTCTTCTTCTTGTAAAACATGCACAAAAATCCATTCATGAGAGAAACTTTTTCATTATCCAGTTCATTTATCATCAAATCCATTATATAATTGTAATGTAGATGGATTCTTCTTCTTGTAAAACATGCACAAAAATCCATTCATGAGAGAAACTTTTTCATTATCCTGTTCATTTATCATCAAATCCATTATATAATTGTAATGTAGATGGATTCTTCTTCTTGTAAAACATGCACAAAAATCCATTCATGAGAGAAACTTTTTCATTATCCAGTTCATTTATCATCAAATCCATTATATAATTGTAATGTAGATGGATTCTTCTTGTAAAACATGCACAAAAATCCATTCATGAGAGAAACTTTTTCATTATCCTGTTCATTTATCATCAAATCCATTATATAATTGTAATGTAGATGGATTCTTCTTCTTGTAAAACATGCACAAAAATCCATTCATGAGAGAAACTTTTTCATTATCCAGTTCATTTATCATCAAATCCATTATATAATTGTAATGTAGATGGATTCTTCTTCTTGTAAAACATGCACAAAAATCCATTCATGAGAGAAACTTTTTCATTATCCTGTTCATTTATCATCAAATCCATTATATAATTGTAATGTAGATGGATTCTTCTTCTTGTAAAACATGCACAAAAATCCATTCATGAGAGAAACTTTTTCATTATCCAGTTCATTTATCATCAAGTCATGAAGAGCAATTTCAAGTCATGATTGATATTTATAAGTCAATTTTTCGATAATGAATCAGTATTATGAAGACGATATTAGCTCATTTTTCTATAACTGTCATAACAAGAAATTCAAGCGGGCGTCCTGGCCTAGGTGTAGAACGTCTTCCCTGTGATCTGGGCTTTCAGGGTTCGAGTCCTGGTTCGGACATGATTGTTCTTCATCCTATGTTCTTTCTGTGAGGTGTGTGAAAGAGCCCTCCCACTCCAGTAAAAAGGGATTGTGCAAGCGAGTGTGTGAGTGTCATCTTCATATGAGCTAGAAGTCAGACTTTTGCCCTCTTGTACTCAGGGGTCCTTTCCCTCAGAAGTTATTGCAGCCCCTTTCCGTGGTAACACCAACACGATATCATTATCAACAGAATTCAGAGATCTATCTATCTAATTATGTACATAAAGATAATGTTTGTATGTATGATTTATATAATTTCTATCATCTTTGTCCAATTTTGATGAAATTTGGCACACATGCTCCATAAGACAAGAGACTGCCAAATTTTTTCAAAAAAAGTTAATTAAATCATAAGTTAAATGAAACTTAATCATGTTTTGGTAATTGTCGTCTGCATTTTCCGAAAATATTGGTTTTCGAAAGGTATCTTAAAAATCAAAAAAATTATTTTTTTAATAACACCAGTTTCATTTTCATACAATATTTTTTCTTTCATTTAAAGTATCCGAACACGTTCGGAGCACTTTTATAGAAAAACATGGTGTAGATATACTTTTACCATATTTATGGGTTTAAGACTATTCAAAATGAGTGATAGGATGTCAATATTTGAAATAAACATTAAAACTTTTTGAAAATTGGCATTTAATAGCATAAATTGAAGCAAATTCTTTAAAAACTTCAAATTGGCTACACCAAAAACTATTACTCTCAACCGAACAAAACTTATACCAAAATAAACTACATAGTTCTTTCTAGGGAGTGATCTAAATCGTATGGTTATAATAATAAATAAAAATTTTAGAACCAGCCGGAGAATTTATCATGAAATTTTTAGGAAATTTGTGACATTATTGTTCAAACAATGAGTTCTAAATTAAAAAATATTCCCTCAATCTAAATTCTTTTAGTTGATTCCCTGGCAAATAGTATAAGGACAAAGTACACCAAATTTCATAGTAATATAATGATTATATTTTCAGTTCTTTGATTTGAAGTGAGCAAAAAATAAGAAAAATCAATTTTGTGAAAAATGCATTTAAAGTATACACTAACATGTTTCAATAAGGAATTATGTGTGCACATGCTTCAAATTCACCACATTTATAGATTATACCTTCTTACTCCTCAGCATTTAATAATTTCTCTTTTTTAATCATTTTTTTCTGGCAATTTTTGTGTTTGGCAGTGAAAGCCGACTAGATTCGTATATTCTGTTCAGAAAATGCTCGTATTAGAGCTCAGAAAATGCTCTAACTGCATTTGCACTGTTATACACTCCAATAACCTTAAGAACATTCAGTTATCCTATAAAACCTTCGTTAAAATGTTTATAGACAAAAATGCCCCTCATCTGAGAGTTCGGAGCTCAACAAAGACATCTTTAGGTACCAATTTCCACATAACACCGTTAAAACTCTCATTGGCAATTTTCATTTTGCAAAAAATGTTCCGTATTTAAAACTAAATTTGTGTTTATACAAATTTTTAACATGTTTTTGGCCCTGTACTTCCGGTTTCCGATCATTACGAAAATATTAATATTTTTACTTCTACTTAGAGTAGAAATAAAAGTAAACCTGTTTTGGATAGCTCAAAGACTGGTCTAACCAATAAAAGAATTTTTAAAAAAAGTGTTATTTTCGGTGAAAATGGACCTTTCCAACTTGATGGTCAACGTTTCAAGACACCTTAATAATTTTTTGAAAATGTCATTTGATACACAATGTCTATGTTTTTATTTTAATAATGACCTTGAAAATAATTTTTAATTTCTTCTATAAAATATTCACTCATATGCTTTCACAAATGTTAAAATTCACATTAAATTTTTTTCATATTAATGAAGTTGATTTTCATTTCCATTTTTATTTCGGCGCTCATAGACCTTTTAGTTTATAAAAGGCTCAATTTATTAAATATATATTTTGCAGCCTAATATAACATAGACAGTCTAATAATAATTATAATTCAGTCAAATTAGAAAGGGAACTTTTTAACAAACGAATTTCATTTTAAT
This sequence comes from Argiope bruennichi, assembly GCF_947563725.1. Classification (NCBI taxonomy): domain Eukaryota; kingdom Metazoa; phylum Arthropoda; class Arachnida; order Araneae; family Araneidae; genus Argiope; species Argiope bruennichi. The sequence continues at coordinate 21,583,032 of NC_079154.1, read as the reverse complement.
ACTTTAACAATCAGTACTCAATCGTTACTCAAGGGAGTAACTTGATCGCCAAAGGAGATTAGTATAAAATAAATTTTTAAAAATACTTAAAAATCTACATGAGTTATCTTTATTTTTTGAAGTAAATCTATTTTTATCTCATATTTTTCATTGTTTGACAACACATCATCTCCTAGAGTCTCCAAAAAGTCTACAAATCAGTTGCATACTGCTAAAAAAAGCTATATTTTTTGTGGCTGTTGTTTAGGAATAAAATTTTTCCCAGAATCAAGGATTTAGGAGGCTTTTCATCGTCATCAAGACTTATAAAATGGGCAAATGGCCATGTTGTTCATAACTAGTGCAGGTGTTTGTTTCTTGACTGTTGTATTAAATAAAACATCCATATAAGAGAGGTATCAGATATAAATTTAGAATGAATACATGATTTATTTTAACAATGTATCCTGAATAGAGATATAATAGGATTTTTACCACATACTCATACTTTTATTGCGCTGAGATATAATACAAATTTTTATATCTTATATTTTAAAATCATATTTAAATTTATAAAAATTAACGTGTATATATATTATATATAAAATTGTAAACATAATGTTGCAGATGCGTGGCCGAAAAGAAGAAACCTATGAAATAAAATCCAATTTATTTTACTGCTGGAAGTATATTTTGTACAGATGAGAAGTGCTGAAAAAAAAGATGCGTCTGCTTACATCGTGATACAAGAGCAAAGTGAAAGCAATTTTTCCCTGACTGATTTTATCAGAAGATTCTGATGGGCTTTCTTTGACAAGTGTAGACTTAGAAACAGAAATCTTAGGTATTTTTGAAAGGAATAGGGAGGTGTTAGGGATTTTTATTTTTTAGCTCGTGGGATGGGATCTACCGACTCAGCAATTTTTTAGAGCCCGTGTTAAAAATAATTAGATAAAAAAATGGATCAGGAAATAAGAGAAATTTTAGAATGAAGGAACATGGGGGAATTTTAAGATAAAATTTAAATAATTAATTATAATTTAAATTCAATTAGAGATATCATTATACATATATACATTTGTCCCAGTATCATTTCCTTGTCAGTTGTATGATTTTGATGAAAATATTCTTAATGTATGCAGAAAAATAATGATAAATGCACAGAAGGTATTAATCTAGATAAATCTGTCTTCTTAGCAGATAAAGGACAAATTTCTTAACAAAATGGACTGGTTGGCATAAAATTTAATTCACACATACCAACATGTTCAATGGAGGGTTCAATTTACTTTGACTGCAGTTGTCACCCATATTTGGGTAACAACAAAAGTTTTCATTTAATATAGAATTTGATGCAGGTGGATGCTCTTATGTTTAATTTATATGTTTTTGGCCATCATGTTGTCCATTGTATGAATCACCTGTGATTCATATCTACTTAATTAAATAGTTTCTTCCCAGCTACAATTAGGAGACAGCAATGATGTAGGAATATTATTAGAAAGTGGTCCGAATCAGAGGCATAAATCATGGGACTGAACGTGTTAATGAGCACTCATAGAAAAGAAGGCATGTTCAAAACGATTGAAGAAATTTTGTTGAAAGTCACTCATGAAAATTCTTCTTTGATATTAATTTAATGATAAATAAGTCGATGCTCGCACTTTTCTGAATTGAATGGAGACAGGTCATTGAAAAACATTTAACAAATGAACAAAAACAAATGAATGAATGAATGGCATAAAATGTTATTATTCAAAGTTTCTAAAAAGACAGATGCTCAAAGATGAGCCAAAAAATATAAGAACTATATGAAATTCAATATATTGTATATTAACTAAACTCCTGCTTATGTATCAAATATTTGGTCCATTATACAAAGCATGACTCTTGCTCCTAAAAAAAAAGCCAAGCAATATTTTATATAATCGTCTAGAAGAAAATCATTGCATTACTAATTTATGAATTATTTTATATCGAAATTTGAGCAATATTTCAGCAATAAAATAATCGCCACAAACGTAATTCTATTCATATAGAATTTATTCCGTTTCTTATACTTCACAAGTTCTTGGTACGGAAAATATCGGGCAAAGGAGGCTAGTTCTGTTTGGAAATACATAAAAGAAAGCACCATTGCGATAGTTCACATTTCCTATACAGATATAACCAAATTAATTAAAAGACAGATTTCTTTGTATTTTTATCTTTGACCTTTAAAACTTTTGACATTCATTGTTTCAATTTTCAATATCTCTAAAAACAGTTTACTGAAGAATTTAGAACGAAGAAGGAAAAAAAACCCTCGAAAATTAGATATCGGAAGCTCTGATGTCGGCCTTAATTAAGGCGCCAATGGTTAAATTGTCGGTGACTATCAAAGATTATTCCAGACATATATGGAGGAAATAAATTTCCACGTAAAGGTCATTCGACTGACTCAACATTCAGTTTTCAGTTCCCATCCTCCGTTGTCTTAAATTTTTGTTCAAAAACGGAAAACGTGGATTTTTTTTCCTCAGATAGAACGGAAGTGTTACCAGAAAATAATTTAATTCCTTATTTGCATAGTTTGATTATTTTCAAGTGTAAAGTTCAATGACCGCATGGCGACCACCCCCTCCTATAGTAAATTTCATGTTATTTGCGATTATTAAAGGATACTGCAAACATTAAAATAAAATGAAGTGTGCAAAGCGTTATTAGAGCTTCATTCATTTTATTTTCTCTCCATTCTTTATTTCTGACAAATGCCATTTTTGTGGGAGAAAATGAAACAAATTTCCACGTGTCTTAGAACCAATAATAATAATAATTGCCAACTCAAAACAATACCGGTTCTTCCAAATCCAGGAACTCTTTCTTATAATGGTAAATGGGAATTTAATTGACTCAAATGAATCTATCTATCTGAAAGTTCAAGAGCAATTTTCTTTAAATATGTTTTCACATGTAGAGAGGTCACATGTTTTATACCATCATTTTTTTTTCTCAATCATCGCAAAATGATATTAAATTCTACTTTTTTAAGAATATCAAACTCTTTAATGAAGGAACAAGCTGGGTAGGAAAGTATATACAACATTTAAAGAGTACTTGGGCGTAAAAACAATGTGTATTTTTTTGGTCAGACCATTTTTAATAGAAAAAAAGCTTAATAGTAAATCATTACCATACTTAACGTTGGTCTTCTCTGTAAATTAGAATCTATTTTTCTTAGGAAAAGTTGTCCCATCAGGGTTAAAAAAACAATTTCAGTTCACCTTTTGAAGTTTTTAAAAACAAGTGCAAAATAAAGTAATGGGTTGTTTAAACAAAGAGTTGGTAATAATTGACTTTAATGACCTCTAATGTTTTCGATTTTCGAAAATGTTGGTTTTGTAAAAGCATTTTTTCTACTTTTGAAGAAGATAAAGAGGATCAATTAAATTAAATGGTGTTTTCATGTAAAAGGATAGAAGTAAAAGGAAATTAAAAAAAAGAAGCTAGTTTATACTGACAATCAAAAGAAAAATAATTGCAGCAGATTTGAAGATTTTCATAACTGCAATGAAACAATGGGAAGTTTTGTTAAATTAGTTCCAAATTTATATTGTTTTATAACAATTAAATGATGTTATTTAATTGTTTTCGTTAAATTCTTTTTTGGTAAAAAATGCATTTGTTTATCAGTACCGGTGTGAAAACTGTGAACACATTTCCTGCCAATATGAATTGAAATGAACGAGGAAATAGCTATGAGCGATAGCGACGAAATAGCTTGAGAGAATGCTCACCCCAAAACGTTCTCGCATGCTCTTTAATAAAGGAGCAATCTTTACTCCTACTCCATATAAAGTTATGGATCTTAGATATGTACCAATGCCTTGTATGGCACTGAAGAACAATAGTTAATAAATATTGTTTGTCAATATTAATGTGAATCTAGTATTTTTACTGAACCTACGGTTTGATTTTTGGCGATTATTCTCTGGTATTAATGAACATGTACCTGAAAATCATATTTTGTATTTTTCCCATTGAATGATACCAAACTTTGACATACAATTACAATTATAATCGCAAGAATGCATACTAAATTTCTTTTAATTAAAACATTTTGTTTATGAGATATCTTTACATGTGTAGTGAATAGCTTATTAGCCAGTTAACAACTATGCTGCACGAGCAATTGCTTTTGTATTATGGTCATGTTACTGGGTTGTGAACCACAAGGTCTCAGGTTCTATCCTCGCTCATATCAATTCTCACCATTGGTGACCCGGACGTGATACTTCAACCTTCTTACAGCTGTTGTGACACCATCTACCCACAGCAACCCAAAGCTGTCAGATTCACTTGACGCAGCAACCCAAAGTCGTCAGACTCACTTGAAGCAGCAACAGCATCAGCAACCACTCACCCACACACGCTCGCCATAACGCTTGGCGCTACTCAAATGGGTACAGGCGCATTAGAATCAACAGCTAATACATCAACACTCAACAGCCATATCGTTCGTCTCACCTCCGACTCACTGGAGGGAGAGTCTGTAGTGAATAGCTTATTAGCCAGTTAACAACTACGCATGCATGCATGCAAAAGTACTTGCATGATAAACAGTTAACCTTTCTACAGATTTAGTTCAAAATTTAAAAAGAATCTGCATTTTATATGCTAAACCTATGTACGAAGTTTTATTTGTCCAGCTCTTTATGTTTTGCAATTAACGTGCCATTTGTATTCGGGTAGTTAGAATTAATTCAGCTAAAAATTAGAAAAAGATCTACACATTTTATGTTAGGACCATATGCCAAATTTCATCCGTCTGACTCAAAGCGTTTTTGATTATCGCGTTCTAAGAGAGAGAGAGAGAGAGCAATACATAGTCTAATTCTAAAAATATGTTTTTCAGATTCAGGAAGATTTGAAACGTTGAGATTTTTCAGAATCTCGATGTCAAAAATTTTTTAACGATTGTAATACTTTCTCGATTTTAATACTTTTTATGAACGTGAAAGTAAAACAAAATGAATAAAAATTATAATAATGAGAAAAAATACATTTTGGTGATGTATTTAATAAAAAAAACAGAAAATGGACGAATACAAAATTCCTAAGTGAATTAAAGAAGAGGATTATAAGGAAGACAATATAAAAAGTAATTTTTTAAAGCATCTTAGATTCTAACCAAAGTCCATATTTTTCTAATTCACGGTCACTAATATGTGAAAACGAATATTGAACTTTGCAGCGGACTCAGCAGAAAAGATCAGATGTGCTTACTGAAAGTCAGAGTCGTAAATTTTATTTCATTCATATATGAAGCTTCACTACTTTTCTTGAACAAGTTTAAAACATTTTAAATATTTTTAAATCTAAGAATAACCATAACATGAGTTGGGAGAAGTGCAAATGGAAGAATAATACAAGTAAAAAAGTTACGACAAATGTGACATTTCAATAGAAGAATTGCATAATAATAACTCACAAAAAATAAATGCAATAAACGTTCTTTGTAGCAATCGCTATATCTGAATTACAAGTACATCAAAAATACTATAAAAATAAAAAATTTCTAATGTATAGGAAGGCAGCAGAAAAAAATAGATCACAGAACATCATCTATCGCATTATTCGTTCGTTTTAATAAGAAACAAAAAAAAATGCACATCCATGTTGAGGATTGAAAAATATTCATAGATATTTCTTCAGAAAGGTTTGCCGACTTTTTCAAGGAATCAAGATCATCCTCTAGATTGAACACAATACAACTTCCTACCAAATCACCTGAACTTCGAAATTGATAACTACCACCGGTGAATTTTTTTATGCAATTAGATACAGGCTTCCCGTTCCTTGTTATTTTGATCAGTATAGCCGATATCTATAAGTGATGATTACTCGATAATTACTATAAAAGTTAAACTGAAATCATTATAAAAAAACTTTCAATGAAATTACAGTAGACTCCCGATTATCCGCGCCTGCCGCACTAAGTTTTTTTTTTTTTTTTTTTTTTTTTTTGCTTCCAAGCAAAGAGAAAATGCTTCCAAAGCAAGAAGCAAACACAAATGGCTGATTTCTTCAAAAAGATGTAGTTTTACTGTTATGCTTTTGTAATGACATAATACATTACAGTATTAAAGCAGTACATATGCATAAATTTTTCTGTGCATCCTTGATGCCTCTCGTAAGTACAAAGCACTTTTCTGTTTTCATTAACAAAATGCATTTTAGGTTAGTTTTGAGTGATATACTAAAATATTAAGCGCTAGTTAAACATTTCCTGCTGTTTATTTTACGTTTTATTGTACATAAAACGATTTTTCAAAAGTTGGAATGACTGTTTTCTCTTTTGCTATACCCGTTTTTAGCTTTTTTTGGATTATCCGCGATTTTTGTTATCCGCGGTGGCCGCGCCACCCAATTCCGCTGATAATCGGGAGTGTACTGTATTGTATCATTCAAAATATCAATATTTAAGAAGGTTACACACTGAAGTCAAAATACAATCCTCATTTTGACTGTTATTTCTTAAACATGAATTTCAGCCGTGTTGGGTAATAGTATCGAAATAAAGAAAGAAAGCGAAATCAACGGGCAAATGAATGAATAGAAGACAGACAAAAGAAAGTGTCGACAAATTATTCATAAGTAGATCCAGTCAGAACCGAACGAAATGAGGTGTAAAGCCTTTTCGTGTACGGAGAGAAGTTTCCGAACTACAGGAGCATCGCCAATTTTCATTGCTTATTCATTTCGCCGTCTTTTAAGTATAGCTAATGATTCAGATTGTTCTAACATTATTGCTTAAATATAATTTAAAATGGAACATCTTTGATACAGCTTTCCATTGGCAATATTTGAAAAGTGGCATCTTCAAATTTCAGGATTATGAGATTAACTAAATGAAAAAAGTCACCAATTGGGACTTATATCAAACTAGAAAACACTGAAGTAGTCTTTCGACCAAAGAGATTTACAATCGCGTTTATAGAGAGGTACTGCTAAACACTTTAAAGGTACTTTCCGGTTGTCAGGCGAAAGCGAAATGTCACCAAATAATTTAGGCCCGAGCCAAAACAAACAAACAAAAAAGTGCCGCCAAGGCCTTCGCCAATTTGCACATACAAACCGAACGCTACAGCTTTTTTTATTATTATTATTATTTGAAGACAGGTTTAAATTATATGTCAAATTATCGCTTGTGCCCGATTAACCGATATGTACCCACTTCAATTCACAAAATTGCCTTTTTTCATAAATGGGCTTATATGTCGCACAATAAGTTATTTATCGTTACATCTAAGTAATTTTTTTCAGGGTTCTCTTTATAAAAACTTAAAACTTTTTATCTTTTCTATTTTATACTTTCATAATAATCATTGTTATTTTATTCGTTTCTTAAATGCTTACGAAAACCAAGGGAAAAAAAAATCCTTTTCAAGGTCAAAAAAATTAATTTTGATTTCAATTAAGGCATTAAAAGTTAATGAATTAAGCTAATCCATATATATATATATATATATATATATATATATATATATATATATATATATATATATTACCATTAACTGTACTGGATCGCAGCGTTTTATTTTAGTGAGGTAAGCGAGAAAGGTTTGAGAAACAAACATAGGGGGATATGTCTTCTATTGACGCCAACGATTTAGATGAAAAAGATTCGTATGATGAAAACACAGGTTGTTATGCATTTCTTGTTTGTTTGTTTTTTCAAAAGTCATTGAGAATTGTGTAATTTGTGGAAATAATAGCACTGATGAAAAGTGATTGTTATGCAGTTTTTGTTGCAAATGGGTCCATTCAGATTGCCACGCTTTGACTTTTATCGGGCAAAATGTTTTTATTGATGGCTATAAAAATGCAATCTATCCTTGAAATAAATTTATAATATTTAAGAATTTTGAGAAGAATTTAACTTTTAGCTATATTTATAAAAACAATTATGAAATAAGTTAAAAATTCGACTGATATTTATTACACCCAATTTTAGATGAAGCTAACTGTTTTTTGTTTGTAAGAAAATGTCATTATGACCAGTACCAGAGTACTCATGTCTCTATATCACGTATTGAAAAATACGTTTTAATAATAAATACGTTTTAATTAAATAATTCCCTTATTTAAATTATGTTTTATATCATATCGAAAAAATAATTTTTCCTTAAATTGGCTTGATAACCCCATTCTCCCCTAAACCTTAAAATGAATGCAGTTATATTATTTCCTTCCTTGCAACAAAAAAGAATAAATTGTCTGTATTATTTTTCATACCAGAGAAGAACTTCTTATTATGACCAGTTTTGATTCAATGAGAAAATCTACTTCCCATGTGAATGAGAAAAGATTTAACAATAACGGTGGGAACGTGACTTTTTCAGTCTCTAACGTGCAAAAAGCAATAACACTAATTCACTGAACTGGTGAATGGAGTCTGAAAATAAATACAAGATTTCTCTAAGAAAATTTTCATGTCCATCCGGAATAACAATGCTGTTTTTTGTTCTGAGTGTTCTTTATGTAAAATCTTAAAAGCCAAATTACTAGGTCTTATCTCTAGGAATTAAATTAAAAAATATTCATACGTAACATAATTTAACTTTAATCTATAATTTTTATATATAAACCGTTATCATTTATCTTAACAGAAGTAATTAAGAGAGAGCCGTTTTGATAAATACTTTAACGATTGGCAAAAATCGTTTGTATCTAGGAGTAATTATCTTGGTTCGTGGTACAATGAGCCGTGGTAATGAGTACGTGGCCAATAACCTTTGTGATATAAGCATTTAGAGGTATGGAACAATATTTCTTTCATGCAGTACATCAATGACAGAACAGTATTACTTTGAGGAAAAATTTCATAACTAATTTTACAAAATTTCAAGCAAATAAATACATTTACCAAAACGAAGACTTAAATGTCCCATCACATTTTATGACCGTAATTAATATATTTCTCAAACAATGGAAGTGAACAGATTTGAAACCTTCTTTAAAAGAAAATTTATAAAACTTCCAGCTACTCTCTTAAGCATTGTAAAGCAATATATCGGATAATTACCATCATGGTTTGATTAATAATTACCATCATGGAAGTTTCATCAATCCATAAATACAAAAATATTGGTTATAACAACCAGCATGTGAAGAAGTAGTTGCTGTTGTTGCTAATCTCCATGGTCTGACTTAGTCAGACCAAATCCAAAAATCCGTTGACAAGAAGAAAGTCAAAAACGAGAAAGGGAGAAGAATAAATTTCTCCCCAATGAAGTCCTAAACAGTCTAGAATATGTTCAGCAGAGGCCTGATGTTGGCAGCCTTTCGGGCAAAGAGGGTAAACTTTTTCACCCTGAGAAAAGAAAAGACATTTAAGGTGGCCACTGGCAAAGAAGTAGTATTTTATATTAGACTAAACTTGCAGAGTTGGGATTTTTATTACTTTCTCATTTTCCTTAACATTCTACCTTTTTCTAGTATTCGCCTCTTAAAAGGTAAGTATTGACATGAAGAAACTGTAAAATTTCAAAGTCAAGTATAATACAAATAATGCATAGATATATCCCCATAATGTTTGGATTTTAAGAGGACATGCAGTCTGCGTGCAATCGAGTTGTATATCCAGCAATTTTTGTCGACTAGTACATTAGTCTTGACGTCTATTTCACTATTAATAATCTACAGAATCGAAAATCTTTATCTGAGTGTTGCCAATAATTTCCACACCCTGACAATGAATCGAGCCTAATGCCAGCACTGCGTTTCTGAGAATTATTTGTTCCAAACAAAAAGCCGTTATTTATGCGTTGTTCGTGCAGTATATATAATCAAATCAAGAATGATGGAATATCTGGAATTTTGTGGTTATGTTCTCAGTCAACACTTGATAGCCGTTGATATCTTTTTTGAAGTCCATTTGCAAACTTACAGTTAAAAGATGTGACCCGATCTCAAGGTTTCACAACACGCCTGATTTCGCAAGTGATATCAATATATCGCATTTCTGAGGGCCTCGCAAATAAATCTCGTATAATGCATAATATTGTTTTATAACATCTTTCTTGAATTAGTAATATCTTATTTCGTAGAATGGTGCTTATAATTAGAAAAATCATATTTTCTGTAATTAATATGAAAAATGCAATGTTACTGACATCTTATTACCGAAATTGTAATTTTATGGAAGCTGAAAAACCGACCCCAAAAGATAGACTTCCCGAATTCTTGAGAAGAACAAAAACTGCAGAGAGATTTATGAATCTTTTCATATGTTTCCTTTGCCTTTTTCTTGAGGTTTCCCTCTCCTTGATGACATGTTTCAGCTTCGTTCCGATGATCGATCGATTTATATGCGTGATATCGGTCTCTTTGTTTGACAGATAGATTTCCGGGATGGAGACATGGAACAATTTTCTGGATTATTAACTACTGCATCTTTAGCAGGAATGCACGGAAAGTTCTGCTGGCACGATATGAAAAAGTCGTGTGTCGTTGATACCATGACGGTTATTGACAGTTCATTCCATAAACGCACCCTGAAAAAATCTTTTATTTCCTTAATGTTGAATTTAGAAAATAATCCTTATGTTTAATGATGCAAATACAGGAACATTTACGTAATGCTTCAATTAGTTAAATTTTTGAATTGTAATAATTTATTTAAACTACTTTAAATAACAACAAACATGTTGGAACATACTGAAGAAACTCAGAGAATTTGGAAATCGAATGTAATCTTATATGTTTGTTGTTAAAAACAATTTTGAATAAAAGATTTTAGCAAAATAAGAAAATTAAAATCTAGTATTAAATCTTATAATTTTACAAATGAATATTGTAATACAATAAATAAACAATTTCAAAATTTTAGGGACACTAAACTGCTAAAGAAAAAAAATTCTAAAACTGTATTTCTTCAGAATAAGATTTTGCATTACATAGACGGTATGTAATGAAAAATAGTGCAAATGTTTGGTTCTTCATAGAAAACTATATTCAAAATTATATTTTAAATGCCGTACATAAACAGATGATTGGTTCGCAATGACATAATTGCTCTTTGTTGTTGTGATCTGCAAATGCAACTTGAAGTAACAATTTTTTTTTTTACCCTTTTACATTTATAATAAAAACAAATCGATACAAAGCTTAAGAAAATGAATTCCTTTAATATTACGTAATTGTAAAAAATAACTGAAAAAGAAGAACAATTCTTACCCTAGTATCTCGAACTAGATATTTATCGTCCACGTTAACTCATAGCGCAGCTTTAAAGTTAAACATCAATGTACTTAAATCACATTAAAAACTTCCATTACAGCAAACTTCCATTGTATAAAATAAATATTCGAATTTGTGTCAAAAAGTAGATTCTAAAATGGCTTGAAAAGTTTTAATCAAATTTGGTGAGAGACAGATAGAATAATACCATTATTCGTTTGGCAACGTTTGTGAATACTTATTCATTAAGTGGTATTCTGCTAATAAGGCAAAGAGTTAACAGATAGAATGATTTTCTTTTCTATACATACTTCACTTCACTACTATAAATTCATCAAAACATTCAGACATCTATATACTTATAATAAAGCTCAATGTGTGTGTGTGTGTGTGTGTGTGTGTGTGTGTGTGAGTGTGTGTGTGTGTTGGCGCTCTACAGGCAAGGTCATTTGACATACAGCTATCAAATTTGGTACATGTATACCTTAGAGGTCGGAAATGTGCACCTGGGGTCCCTTTTTTTGAAATTTTAATTATTAATTAAAAACTAACTTTCCAGCCAAAAAAATCTTCCATTTTCCCCACCGCCAACTTTTCCGCCAAAAAAATCTTCCATCTTCCCCACCGCCAAATGAGTAAGGCTTCAGTATTTTTTTTTCCCAACAGTAATGAGGCTAGGGTTAACGTTTTTCGGCGGATTATTTCAAACGATTCTGTTTATTTTCTTAATGTTTTATGCATTTAAAATGAAACATTGTTAATTAATCCATGTTTCAGATTCATTCTGAAGTACTTTTGAATTAAAATAACACAGAATAAAGGAAATTAAAAATGTATAATCTGCATAGCGTTACCCCAACTGGCGTAGAAAAATTCACGCATTTGCGTTACCGTAACTGGCCAAGAAAATTCACGCATGCTCATTGTGTTCCGATTGTTGCCATGACAACCATTATCAACGGACGATTTAAATCATTTTTAGGTTAGTTGCATGCTTTTGTAAGTAAATTGTATTTATGTTAGTTATATATTTTTTATATATGCTTATAGTTTTAAGTACATCGTTTTTTAAGTAGTTTTTTTTTAACCTGTTTTCAATGATTTAAATTATTTTTAGGTTAATTGCATGCTTTTGTAATTAAATTGTATTTATGTTAGTTATATACTTTTTTGTATATGCTTATAGTTTTAAGTACATCGTTTTTTAAGTAGTTTTTTTAAACCTGTTTTCGACCGATTATTTTAAACGATTCATTTTATTTTCTTAGTGTTTGATGCATTTAAAATTAAACATTGTTAATGAATCGATCCGTTCATGATTAATCTGAGAAAATTTTGTTGACAAATTCTTGAGATATTACATAAATTAAGAAAGATATTCTTTAGTGCCCATAAAATTTAAACGCTCAGTGACTCTATTATCAGTAATCATATTATTAAAAAAAATGTTTTGTTTCAGTAAAAAATATTATTATATTAATTGCAGATTAATCATTTACACTTTAATTTAAAGCATAAATTCTACGAGGGGTAACAGAAAATTAGAAAGATACATATCATGTTATGACTGAAGGCCTTTATAATATTATGAGTGAATTATACGACTATCAAAATTTGAAGTTTTAAAATATTTTGCTGAAGAATCTATTAAAGTTGGAATTGCGTAAAATATTTAATGGTACGACCGGAGTTTAACCCCCTGCTTGGCGGAATTTTTAAAAATCGCCAACAACGGCCTAGCGAAATGTTCAAAAGCAAAGGAGCAGATGTTCAATTATAGTGCATAATAAAGATTGCCAGCTTTGGCGCGTTATCGCAACTTGGCGAAGAAGGGGGTTAAACTCCGGTTCAACCTATTTAATTATTAAAATTTAAACGAACATTTAGATTGGCGAACCGGCTGGTCGCCAAAGGCGGCTAGTTATTATATAAACAGAAAAAAATAGTTTCAATTAAATTTTTTAACAAATTAAATAGAAAACATTCTTATAAATTTACTCATAAAGACTTAAGTAAATAGCAAATACTAATATTCTAAGAAATAAAAAAAAATATTGGAAATATAATTAATTTTTTTTTAATTATTAGTTTCTTTTCATATCTTCTCTTACTTTCATATAGTTACAACTGATTACACGCCAAATAAAGGAAGTGATATTATAAACAAAATCTTATTCATTTTATAAAATAATCTTTGCAATTATTTTATATTTGTCTATATTGTGTGTTATTTTTGTTATCTGATTTCATTTAAGATTTGAACAGTCCATCTAAAGTAATATACTCAATATATTACTTTAATATAATTCTTCTAAAGCAGGCTCAAAGTCTGAATAAACCTAACTAATTGAATCAAATCAGAAGTCTCCATCCTCTGACATAACGTCATTTAAAATTATGAATTTCAATGAGGTGAATTAAGATAAATCCCATTTTTTTGACAGGAAATTATAAAACAAAATGGCGCGTTAAATGGCAGACAGTTGTTCGATAAACGTTTCACTTGTGAGCTGTTTCTTGGAATAACTTCCTTTTTAAAAATGGCGAATTTTCACTTTAAAAGAGTAATTGACTGAATCAAAATTCTCTTATCATTTCTAGTTTTAAATAAGCAAACATAATTGGGTAGACTTCATTGAAATGGGTATTTGAACATTTTCAGTGTTTATCAATTATGGTCTATTATTTGCGTTTTATGAATGATTTTTTTTTTCATTATTTGAAGTACTTTTCTTATAGAATGCTTTAAACTTCATATGCGAACAATAAGAAACCAAACCAGGAAAATTATTTTAAAAGCTTTGTTTCTACTTCGAAATGCTATTTTATTTCGAATAATTTTCTACTTCTGTATCTTTCATTTAAAAGTAATAAGTGACCCTAATTAGTAGATTTTGAAACGAGAACATTAGGGGATATGTTACATGCAGAAGTAACTATTCAAAATTGTTAATATGTTCAGTAAATATGTTAAGTTGTTTATTGATATTTTATGTTATTATTTTATAATAATATGTTATTTAGCTCATACATCAACTAAAATATACTTCAAGATAAATATAAGGAACTAAAAAACATTTATACTAATTCTTCTATTTTAAGTGTTAAAAAATCCATTATGATCCCTTAAGACACTGGCTCCAACTGACTTAGTTAAAAATAAAATTTTACCTTTCTATTTTTATCTAGTAAATTATAACTCTTCGAATTCCATTCCAAATGCTTTTTTAAATACAATACATAAAAAATCGTTATGATTTAGTTATTTAAAAAACTGATTCTGCGGTACTTTGATAATATAAATTACTTGGCAGTATTCTTTATATTTGGAAGTATTGTAGCATATATAACGAAATTAAGTTTCTTCTTTTTTATTTTAAATATTGATTTGAACTATATAAAAAAGCGTTTACTACTATACTATGAAGTTTTTCCTGTTCCTTTTTTGGATTTAGTTTGAATAAGAAATAATTTTTAGTTGCTATTCCGAAACTATTATTTCGTTTCGTTTTCAAAATATTTCTTAGTTTAGATTGATTATATATATATATATATATATATATATATATATATATATATAAAAGTAACCAATCTAAAGTAAGAAATATTTTGAAAACGAAACGAAATAATAGTTTCGGAATAGCAACTAAAAATTATTTCTTATTCAAACTAAATCCAAAAAAGGAACAGGAAAAACTTCATAGTATTTATATATTTAACATTTATATATATTTAACATTTATATATACTTATAATTTAAACTTCATAGTATATATATATATATATATATATATATATATATATATATAGAGAGAGAGAGAGAGAGAGAGAATATCATATATATTCAATATATATATGAAATTTCCGAAGATAAATCATATCGTCCATTTGACAACATTTAAACATGATCGATTCAATTTTGTTCGTCGATTCCTATTTCTTGATTTCTTTTATATCCTCTTTCCTCTGTGTGAATAGAGGTTTTAATGAGCACTATTCAGACCATTTCTAAAATTTTCATTTTCACAGCATCATTAATTATTAAAGCACTGAATTAAAATGGAGCGGTAAACAACGTTCAATGAAGCAATTTGAAAAATTCGTATAAAGATTTGTTTACATTTGATACTGCTATTCGACAACAATATATATATATATATATATATGTGTGTGTGTGTGTGTGTGTGTGTAATGATATCTAATTTTAAATAAGATTCTATTTAAATATCCTAATTAATCTATTTAAATATCCTAATTCCCTATTCTAAATCTACACGTGTCGAAGAAATCCCTATGAAAATTTCTTAGAAAAACCACTGAAAGGAAAAATGTTGGTCTCTTCTGCTCTTGTGTTGCGATGTAGACTGACGTATTTCTTACTACTTATTCTTTGTACTTAATTTATGCTTTGTTTGTTAAAATAAATCGAAGTTTTAAAATTCCAAAAGTTTTTTTCTGTTTGGCTACGCAATTGCTAAAATATATATATATATATATATATATATATATATATATATATATATATATATATATATATATATATATATATATACATATAAACATATGTAACTAATCGAATTTAAACAGTCAAATGCATAACCCAATTTCACTCTCACATTTATTAAATACATCCAATATACATTACCTTAACTAAAATGTTTTAATAAATACACCAGCAGTAGCGGTCTCCTCAAAACTTTCTCGTATATTTTCTAATAAATATCTTTTCTCCCTCTTCATTTCCGCATAAACGTGAGAACTTAGATATGGCCACGAATGCTCAGATTTTTATTTTCAGAATCCTGTACATGAGAATTTTGTGCTTCATAGTACAGTAAAGGAAACCGACATTTGATATTATTAATCTTTTGCAATGGTGAACAGTAATTACGAAAGAACTTATTAGTGCCATCTTTGGCGATTTTTGGGGGGGAATTAATCACTGGGATACAATTAATGCATAAGAAGCTTGAACGTTTATTTGCACACCCATTGACACTGAATTACAGATTTAGTCACAAGACTGTATGCTATAAATCATTTATTTAAAATATTTTTTTCTTATTACTATCGAGTTTACATGTATGCGAAAATACAAATTGGTAGACTGTCAACCCTTTGACCTATAAAATTTAAAGTCTGAAATAAAGTCGTTATCTTATTTATCTGGCTCTTCTCGTTTTGAAGTATTCAGACAGCCAGGCAGATTTAATCTGAATGGATTTCTTTCAAAATTTGATGGAAATTACATACTTGGTATAAGGCCTAAATATAAATTTTCATCCGTTTTAGAAGAAGATATAATTCCAAAAATAGGTGTTTAGGTTTTGGGGACATTTGAAACGCGGAGATTCTACGAAATCTTATGTTTGAAGCTTTTGATGGTTAAAATATTTTTAATACTTCATATATGAGAAAGTAGAAAAACACAAAAACTGCTTCATTAAAATAGTTCTATGTTACTTTAAATGAAACTGTGAGAAGCTCAGCTTTAAAGTAGCATAAAAACAAATTATGAAATAGAATTATACGATATAAAAATTACAAATTTAAAGTAATTGCAAAATATATTTTTAATGTTTGACTAATTTATGTGCGTGCCTTTTTCTTTCCAAAAGCAAACGAAAATTTAAATTACATGTAGCATTTCTGGTGATCACAAAATGATATCGAACAACGATTCCCAACAGGTAGACTGTGCTTACCAGATTAGTGGTTCGTAGAACTGCCGTTTCCTTTTTTTTTCAGGTGATATTTTCCTGATATTGAAGATGAAAGCAGACATGTCTTAAATCCCTTTGAAAAAGACTATAAAAAATGAAAATCCATCAAAGAGAAAAAATGTCGAATTGGACAAGGGGAAATACAGGGATCTTTTAAAAAGAATGTGCTAGTCTTGACATTTTTTATCCCTTCACTCGGAGCGTGGGAATCACTGACTAAAGCAATTTTACAGAGCTTTCTGTTGCATTGATTAAATAGAAAAAGTGGAATGGGATCAGGAAATAAGAGAATATTAATATTTTATATGTGCTGAATTGAACTAAGAATTAGGAAATTAATTAAGTTTAAATTAGATTTTAAAATATAATTATATAAGTATATAATTTTTTAATCAGAAGGCAGTTTCGTAGACAATGAACAGACTTTCGATTTTTCGACGTCGTTTTATTTCATCCCGGAGAGGCATGCATTATGTACAAGCAGGAGCGACAAGTACACACACAACACAGAACGACACAAAGCGGAATGAGGAAAAACTCATGAAAATTTTATCCCTGGTCTTATACAACATGAGATATTGATAGGGAAAATATTTCTGCGCAGTGCTTATATACAATGAGATTTCGATAAGGATTTTCGCTACACGCACCGACCAGGAAAACACAGGGATCTTTTAAAAAAAGAATTTGTTAAGTCAACGGTATTTTGTCCCTTCACTCGGAGTGTGGGAACTTGATGCTTTTAGCCGATTCAGCAATTTTACAAAGCTTCTGTTGAATTCATTAGATAGAAAAAGTGGAATGGGATCAGGAAATAAGAGAATATTCTAAAATGAAATTAATATGGTCTAAATTGAGATAAAATTAGGAAATAAATTAAGTTTAAATTAAATTTTTTAAATATCATTACATATATGTATATAAATGTGATCAAAAAGTATCGGTGTGCTTTATTTAAAATACATTTATAATTGATAATGATCTGCAAATTTTTATTAGATATTTTCTGTGTAAATATTTCGTTGCAATCAAAATGAATTTTCACTTAGTTGATTTTCCGAAACAGCAGAAGTTACTAAGCAAAGAGTAAATATCAAAATTTGTTTCCGCAATTCTGCAACAAACGCATTTGAAATGTTGCAAAAAGCTTTTAAAGGTGTCTTTTTTGTACCATAAAACATAATATTATTTGATTGGTATAAAAAATTTAATGATGGTAAATAATCCGTCTTATATGACTGGTAGATAAAGAATTGAGAAGATAAAAAAAATCAATGCTTTTGATTTTTTTTATTGAAGTTTGACAATAAAAGACGCCATTGAAAAGCTCCTGTATCATTTGTTTCCTGTGAAGCAATTTTAAAAGATCATTTAGGGTTGCTACAGGTCACTTCTCGAGTCACTTTCCATAATAACATCAGAAAATGCTACAATACAAAAATAACTTTTACATCATCTTAGAATTTTAAAAACATATCTTTGCAATAATACCGATTAGTGTCTATTTTTAAAGAATTAAAAAACATATTTTACAACAGTATATTTTATTATTAAAGTGAAACTCAAATCATTTTAAGTGTTGCTACTTATATTTCATCCTGCTTTTTTTCATTATTGATTATCAAGAAAGGAAAATTCGACTTAAATTTTCATATTGAGTGAATTTTAGTATAAGTTATAATTTTAATGAAATTTCCGAAATTTTATTATACCTACAATCAAGCATTGAATTCAAACCTAAGCAATGGTGAACACTTTTTAAAATGTGTTCATTTTGAAACCCTGTTACTCTTACCTGTGTTACGATAGGCTGTGTAAAAATCTAGATATCAAATTAGGGAAAGCTTGGCACAAAACATAGAACAATATAAAGCTTCTAAAATAGAAACTTAACCCATTCATTGCCATTTACGAGATATCTCGTAAAACACTGCTGTAAAATTAAGCTTCTGAAATTTATCAGGCAGTGAATGGGTTAAACGTGTATCAAAATTTAAAGTTTTAAAATATTTTGTTGACGAAGCCATTAAATCCAAGTTACAAAATTGTTTAACTGAAATTTTTAAGAGCCATAAATCCCGGGTCACTAATGGGTCACCAAAAGCGGCTTTTGTTGTAGTAAGGTATTAAGGACCTTAATGTATGTTCGATTTCAAACAAATGTATTAAGCATCACCTCTTCCCGTCAAACCCAATTTTTGCTTTGAAACCGAAAGAGATTTTTTTTCTACGCCCATATTTCTTTTATAAATGTCAATTATTTTTATGTGAAAGCTGCGCGAGTTTTCACTTGTAATTGCAATTCCATGTAACTGAACAGAACTCTAGAGGAGTTTTTTTTTCCTTCTCAAGCTCAGAATGACGAAAAAGAAACAAAAAAGGGCGGTTCAAATTGGAAATGCCAAATGTATTCATTTATTTGTTATAACTTTTCGAATTTAGTTGACGTTTATTTAATTACCATCTTCACAAGAAATATGAAAAATTGGCTTGTTAGGCATTTTTCTAATATTTTGAGGTATACTTACTTCTTACTTATTAGCATGAATACCAACGAACGTATTCTATTCTGTCGAATGGGTTTTGGCATATTTTAAGGAAATTTTTATATAGTTCTGACAATTATTATCATGTGAGAACATGGCGCTATTTTAGTTTGGGATTTTTGAAACCTCAAAATGTATGGGCAGAAAATTGGCGATTTATCAATTTTAAGGCATCCATTTTTCGCTTTTATGGTTATTAGAAAATGTTAAAGAAGGCTGTCACATTTTAAGGTTGCCACAATAAAAAAGTTTCAACTTGGGGCGAATATCCGTCATGTACCCGATTCTCTTGTCTGGACAGTACATCAAAATTGTGCCAATCTCCAAAAACTCACCTAAAAATTGATATTCTGTATGAATACCAAAAATGATAACAAAAGGCTTTTAGAGGTTGCAATAAAAAATTGTTACGATTACATTTGGTGAGAAATCGCTCCAAATAATTCAACTTTGGTGATTGTACATGAATCTTAAATATAGTTGTAATCGTTATGACTTCTCTACGGAAATTGATATTCATATCTTCCAAAACAATTATCTTCCAACAAATAGTCTTTGTACTATCTTAAAACTTTAAAAAATTACCTTTTTAATGATATCAATTTTATATCTGTATATAGTTTTTACGTAATTTAATAATATTTTTACTTCAATTTGATACTCTATCTGAAATAAACTTTTTGAATGATATGGAGTCATCCATCAAAATATTCAATTGCGTGTTTTTACCAATCATTAACTCAGTTGTAGGATTTTCACAGCCGTTTTTATTTCATAATCTATACGCTTTTTAATCTGCAGTAATCTAATTCCATTAATTCATGTGTTTCAATCAGATTTCGGTCGGATTTTTGAATATTCTTTCTTCCTGTATTTTATTTTTAATGCTTTCATAAGATATTTTATTAATAAATAAAATATTCATTTATGATGTGGTAGAAAGAAATCATTATATCTCCGTCCTACAACAATAATTGGAAATATTTCAGATCGCTGTTTTCATCCAATCTAGATTTCAAGAGTCGATGATTACATAGTACATATTGGAATTCATATTTATTATTTACATATACTTGTACATGCGTATACTTACATTCATATTTCTGAATTAGATTTTATATAAAAAAAATAACAGAAATGCAGCACAGGAATTTGCAAGAAAAATTGAAGCATTTTATACTTTTAACTCATGTCAATGAATAAAATGTATCTCATGATTTGAGGAAAAATGCTGTTATTCAAAAATCAATATGTTATGATTATTAACAAAGAGTAATATGCGACTTTAATAAGAAGAGTATTGTTTTATTGACTGATTCTTTTTAATGCTGCAGGAACTAAATGTATCCATATAGCACCAAACACATGATGCTAGTATAAACTGTGGATTGAAGCACTCGATGCCGAAAACGAAAGCAAGAATTAAAATTTTAAAAACTTGCACAAAAAAATATAGAAAACTAAAATCGCTTGGTAAAGGAAAAACAATATGATCGAACAATTCCTCAAAATCTTTGAAGTTTCTGAAGCAAGACGAAAATTCCGAAAAACATGAATATTTCTTTTTTAAAAAAGAAAAATTTCATTTTATACGCTGCTTAGAAAATAAGAATCAGCAGCAGGTATTGTTTGAATAGCATCACTGAAACTGTCTGGAAGACATATTCTTTAGAATCGGAAATAAATATCTCCATGGTGATTGAAATGCCTGGCGTTTATCAAATAAGCACCCTCGGAGACATTTACAATTCATGTGAACCCTCCGCAGGAGCCTTCTCGTGCGTCTGCGCCATATCTTCCGGGACACTGTGTGTGTGTTTTTCTGGAGTATTATAACAAAAATTTAACAGTAACCTGATTTTCACACGTACTTCTGATCCGATGACCTCACTAAATATTAGGTGAAGTATGCGTTCACCTGAAACCTTGGTTTCTCTTCTTTTTTGTTTCAGCAAAACGTTTCCGCTCAACAGGGGCTCCTACCCAGTATCACTGCAAATGGAGGCTAAAAGGTTCTGCCGTTAATAACAACAGTGATCGCTTTTCAACCAGTTTTGTTTTTGCCATCGCTCATTTTATTAGAGCTAATATCACCATATTTTATTAATTTCGGAACAGCGGCATCATGCAGTTTTTCATCAGACAGGAAAACTGTTCCATCATTTACCTTTATACTGTATCAGAAAACATCGAATTTAATCGCTGCATGATGATTAAAAATATTTTGAATGTCAAGTTTAATTTAGATATAACAACGTCCTGCTTTTGAAAATTTACGCGGGGCATTTTGAGATAGAATTCGAAATTCTGAACCGTGGTTAAATGGCACAGATGGCACGTTAGTCTTCATCATCATGTCCAACCTTCAACGACATCACTGCTGAAACACTTTTGATATTCGACATCTAACTTAACTCCTTGATGTTCGATTTTCTAAAAAATTGATTTAAAATTGCACTTTGACTTTTTTGAATAAATCATAAGAAATTAATATTTTGTACGAAATATGGCTTACGACTAAGAAACTGTTCGATGTCAACTGGCAACACTGAATTTCAGTTTGGGGAAATAAAAATTTTGAAGTTATAAGTAAAGACTTAAATATCTTACTATTCAAATAACTTTTAATTCAGCATCGCAATATAAAATATAGCATTCTAATTCGTAAAGAAAGGTTAAAAAAATAATATATCATATTTTAACAACACTCGTTCGACCATGTACCTGTTATAAATTGATTTAAAAATATATTCAGTATATATTACCTTTGTTACAACAGGCATTAAAGCTTCAGTCGTATTCTCATAACATTTTAAAAATTAAAATTTTACATTAATTAAAAATTAAAGATTTACGTTCACATTGTAAATAGGCGTAAATAAAACTAACTAATTTAAAAGTGAAATAAGTATTTGACAAAATCTTTGAAATGTTTAAAAAACTTTTATTGTTTAAAAAATATAATTGTAAAAAAAATTCCTTTCAGTAATGTTTTCACAAATAAAATACTTTCAGACAATTAGCATTAAAATTCTTCTAAATTAAACTTATTCAACATATAATCATTTTCTCAAGATTTATGGAAAATTAGAATAAAGATTTTTTCCCCTGCTATAAGAGCCGGAACTGAGTATAATCGAGAATTATCTTGCTTCGAAATTTTTCTTTTTCTTAGCTAAAAGAAAATTAGCCTTTAAAAATGATTCTACTTAAATAACATACTATGTTACCATTCTCAAGAGAAAGATTTCAAAATAGCTGTAAAAGCAGTTTATCTTCTCTTTTCAGGCAGAGTTTTTATTTAGAAAATACGCTGTCAGTAGGGGTGTACTTTAAATGATTTACTAATTTGTTTGCATATCTAAATTGCCCCCAAAGGGAAGCGTTGTACCGCACTTAAGCAGTTGTAGACCATAATTGGATATTCTATTTCTTTCATATTACCCTAGGGTTTGGCTTCGATAATAATAGTTTTCGGCTGTAAGCAAGCGGAACTTTTATTTAAAAATCTCGAGATTTCACCCAATAATGCTCACTTGTGTCTTAGTGAATTAAAGCACTACATGGCTGGCGCATTTGAATCGCCAGGAAAAGATTATGGGTTCTGTACTAGCTGTACATTTAACCAGAACTGGTACACCGATATATGCTTTAGCAATGAATTGTTGTCTGGGAAGCTGCAGAATGTCTTCCTTAATTAAAATGTAAGCAAAGGCCATTTTATCTTCAAAGTTTACCAGGAAAGAAACCCTTTTATACATAAATAAAATCTAAGGTTTCTATTTGAGGTTTATCCAAATAGAAACCTTAAATCTTATTTATGGTTTCTATTTGGATATATTTAATAGAGTATTTTGACCTTCAGGAAATGTCACACTTCCTCTGTATCACAAGTGCACTCTTTTTGTACATACAGGAAAGTACATACAGGAAGCTATAACTATTTTTGCCAACTAGCATTAATCAACAGCCATTACGGTGATTTCAGCATTTAAAAATACCACTACAATTTTCCATTTAAAGGGGAGGGGGGGAGAAGGGGAAAAAAGGAAGAAGGGGAAAAAATACATAACTGCTGACAGACTCACTAGTTTAAAGATGATCAGTCGCCAACTAAAAGTTATGGTAAAGCAGTCATTTGCAGAAAAATCAGCTGACTAACTAGAAAACTCGTGTCAAATTCAAAAGTTTACGTTGGATAGATAAACAAGCTCAAATTTTAAATGGATTTTAAAAAACATAACTTAAAATTCTTCATTTTATAACACAACAAAATGATCTATCCGAAAGTACAATTCATGGGAGGGCAACATGATTATCACTCCACATACTTTAAGCATATTTTTCTTCGCCGTCTCTTTGATTCAACGAAAAGCATTATGGGGACGATTATCGAAACGAATATCTAAAATTCTGATGAGACATTTATTTCCATTAGAAGATATATTATGAATACATTATTGTATACATTATTTTCCATTAGAAGATATATTATGAATACATTATTGTATACATTAATTTCCATTAGAAGATATATTATGAATACATTATTGTATACATTAATTTCCATTAGAAGATATATTATGAATACATTATTGTATACATTAATTTCCATTAGAAGATATATTATGAATACATTATTGTATACATTAATTTCCATTAGAAGATATATTATGAATACATTATTGTATACATTAATTTCCATTAGAAGATATATTATGAATACATTATTGTATACATTAATTTCCATTAGAAGATATATTATGAATACATTATTGTATACATTAATTTCCATTAGAAGATATATTATGAATACATTATTGTATACATTAATTTCCATTAGAAGATATATTATGAATACATTATTGTATACATTAATTTCCATTAGAAGATATATTATGAATACATTATTGTATACATTAATTTCCATTAGAAGATATATTATGAATACATTATTGTATACATTAATTTCCATTAGAAGATATATTATGAATACATTATTGTATACATTAATTTCCATTAGAAGATATATTATGAATACATTATTGTATACATTAATTTCCATTAGAAGATATATTATGAATACATTATTGTATACATTAATTTCCATTAGAAGATATATTATGAATACATTATTGTATACATTAATTTCCATTAGAAGATATATTATGAATACATTATTGTATACATTAATTTCCATTAGAAGATATATTATGAATACATTATTGTATACATTAATTTCCATTAGAAGATATATTATATTATGAATACATTATTGTATACATTATTTTCCATTAGAAGATATATTATGAATACATTATTGTATACATTAATTTCCGTTTCCGAGATACATTATGAATGCGCTCGCAAAGACAAGAATATTCAAATATTTAAATAATTTCATTTCGAAATATATCAGTTTTTTTCAAACTTGATAAAGGATTGTTTGCGATATTCAGACATAACAACTTTAATTACTGAGTTTCTACATGAATTCCATCAGAACCTCTATGATTAAATAATGATTCTTTATTTATCACGAAAACAAACTTGTATCTCAAATATTTGTGTAAAAAATTTCTATGTACAATTCCAAATTTAACTTTAATATTTAAAATTGTTTTTCTCACATTTACCATTCGATAATATCTGGTCAAAATTTGAATTTTTTACATATTGCATATGCAATCAACTTTTTTATCTCATAAAATTCCCTATTATTTACAATGAAAAAAATGAATTGGAAGACATGGACATTATATGCTTCAGGTCGACTGATTGTTGATCAGAGACGAAAAACAGTATGTTTTTAATATTATTGTATAAAAATTACTTATGTCATATAGATAAATAGTTTTTAAATCTTTACATGTTAGAAGAAAACTGTATATCGAAAGCAAAGAAAAATTCGATTTTATATGGAAGATATTTAAAGGTTTTTGTTAACCAGTTAACAGTTTTGATTTCTTCGGAAAATGTGTATCTAAATTGTGTCTCCTGATTAATTATTTATTAATTGTAACTCTTGTGTAAAATATACGTGTGTCTCCTGATTAATTATTTATTAATTGTAACTCTTGTGTAAAATATACGTGTGTCTCCTGATTAATTATTTATTAATTGTAACTCTTGTGTAAAATATACGTGTGTCTCCTGATTAATTATTTATTAATTGTAACTCTTGTGTAAAATATACGTGTGTCTCCTGATTAATTATTTATTAATTGTAACTCTTGTGTAAAATATACGTGTGTCTCCTGATTAATTATTTATTAATTGTAACTCTTGTGTAAAATATACGTGTGTCTCCTGATTAATTATTTATTAATTGTAACTCATGTGTAAAATATACGTGTGTCTCCTGATTAATTATTACTTCTCCCGAATGAACTCGTCATGTTGTAAATTTATAATGCATACTCGTCAGTGTAATGTTGTAATGTATACTCATATGTGTACTCGTCAAAAACTGTAACAGTTAACCTTTGTAATGTATATTCAAAAGTTTACTCTTCAGAAACAATTAACAAGTTAAGGAGCTATTGCGTTTAGAGGAATTCCAAGTTGAACATTCAACCACATTCAAAAATTATATCCCGAATTTCTGATTATTTTTCTCATTAAAATTTTAGGCAGGATTTCTCTATTTGGTAATACCTACCAATAACAATGATTGCATTTGAACTTATAATCTTAATTATAATGAAAACTTAAATAAAAATTTCAAATATGTAAAAGAAAATTATAAAATAAAAATACCCTAAAGGAACGCTTTATTGTCCTTCTTCTAGCCTGTATCTCTTTGTTTCATTCTGAATATTCTATTCTTTATTCTGAATTCTTCAAAAATATTCTGACTAAATTATCTGTATTCGCTTAGATATGAACAGTATAAAGTAAAGAAAAGTGCAACTTATGATTATTTTCATAGTAAAATTTTCATAAATGACTGACTGAATGAAAAACGACCGACACAAAAACTCCTAACTTTTCAAATGAATTATTTTTATGAAAATTATGAATGAAAACTTTAATTTTCAGTAGTCCTCAGCATTCATAAAATGTAGTAAATCTTGTTAAAAATGTATAATTCCAATAAGTAAAATAAATAAACGCATTTGACAGATTCTTACATTTGGAATTCGATTATCAAATCTAGTTTATTCATGTGTAAAAGCTCTTTAAAAAAAACCAAAACGGAAATCGTTTGCTACATAGTTTCAACAATTTTCTGCTTCTGACAAGTTGATAGCTGAGTTGAGGAAAGAAGCAGAAACTCCAACCACCCAAAGGGTCAAGCAACCTTCTTTTAGCAATATATAGATGTATACTTCTATAGTCTAGTGTAATAGCAGACACATTTTTTTCACCACTTTAGAGAAAGTTAAGAGTCTGACATTGTTTGGTCTGCAAATACCTGCAAAGAAGCTACAGACGTCATTTTAAAGGCACTCCTGCCGAATTTTTTTTTTTTTTTTTTTCCCTATCCCACCTCAGTAACAGGTCACGCGAATGCCTCAGACGTCGGTTTTTAACCCCGACCAAGTGCTCATGCGGAGATAGTTTATTGAAAAAAAGGGAAGTAAAAAAACTTAGGGGGAAAACCATTCATGTCTGCCAGGTATGCTTCCACTAGGACGTCTTCTAATTCAAAGGTGGTAGTTTTAATCACCAGTGTAGCGCCAAAACACCGTAATTGCTCTAATCAGGAAGACCCCATTAAGGTGTCGGGATGATTCATTGCAAACATCTGTCTCAAAAAGGGTAGGAGCATGCAGCCTCACATCGAATTTCTTTACGAATAGTTCTCACATTAGTTTACAAAGCTTTACTATTGATACCCTGTTGATCACTGATATTTTATTACAATATCAGTAGACTGAAATCGGTTGGATTCAAATGGAGAATACAAAGAAAGAATAGCTAAGGTAATGGCTGGCTTTCATAATCGCTTACACGGCTTTAATCAAAATATTGTTACAGTAAGTATATTAAATTTAACTCTAATTTTTAAAAAATATATACAGAAATGAAATTAATTGAATGTTTTAAGATAGTTTAAAGGTCATTTCTCGCCGTATGTTTGGAAGACATAGCTGCAAAATATCAACTTTTTCTTAATTTGTAATACATATTTATACATACATATATATATATATATATATATATATATATATATATATATATATATATATATAACTAATTTAAGTCTTAATTAATTTCCCAAATTTTTTTCTTAATTTAATTTATATTTACTTCATTCTAAGATGGTCTCTTATTTCCTGATCCAATTCCCACTTTTTTTATTTAATTAATTCTGCACGCGCTTTGTAAAACTGCTAATTCAGCAGGTTCTCACGCTCCGAGTGAAAGGATAAAAGTCATTAATGCTTACAACATTCTTTTAAAGAACTTAAATTTCTCTTTCCTATCCAATAAAAATTTCGTTGTAAAATCAATGAAGGGAAAAGTTTTAGTCTCTTCTGTTTTTGTGCATCACAATGTAAACTGACATATTGATGCAGGGCTTATTCTTTGTATGAAAATTATTCCTCCAGTGATAAAATTTTCAAAACTGTCTTCTATTCGGCTACGCAACTTTTAAATATGAATACGTTTACGCAGACACACACACACACGCATGAACAAACATACACACACACACATTCCCAGTCATGTTTCTTGCAGGAGGATCGAGTATGAATACATGCAACATAACAGTCCAAACATTGATCGAAAATCGCTGGTGTGAATGTGATCATATTGCATGTAGATTTTCATTACTTTCGCACATGCGCAATGTTTACATTTAAAAGTCTTGTAATGTGACTTGTCTACCACTAGTCTAAATTGTTGACTCTTGTAAATGTCACTTCATTGGTGAATAGCATACATGCGGTAAATTCTGGCTATAGGGAACTGTTTCAAATTCCAACTAGCATACATTGCACTATCAGAAGATGGCCTTCTATATTACACTCTGTAAGCGAAACAGAAGCATTCCTACGCCATGTAAAATTCTATCATAACAGCCAACACCTTAGACCCAGGCCATATGAATACGTCTCTGCTTATAGAAGGATCAATTGAACTGCCCATAAAACAGTTCTTCTAGTACTAAAATTCAAGCAGCTCTTTCCCTGCTAGCCCACATCATGTCTGCTAGTAGAGAAAAATCCCAATTCACAGATTTGGCAATGAGCATGCTCAAAATTTTGTCGATTCGATATTTATCTACTCAGAAATGTTCCTCTATAAACCTCTAAGCGAATAATCCGTTCCCGTCCGCTACCCCACACCTCAGACAGATTACCTGTAAGCTCTATATTTGTAAGGCAATGCATGAAATTCTAAGAATGCAAATAAGGCCATTACTGGCAGATGGCATTAACTGTAATAACATGGGCATCCATTGGCGCTTAAACGCGACATTTTCGAATACACATTCCATGTCAAAAAAGCTTATTTCAATCTCATTTATCACTCTTAAATTTTGTCATATATTTCCTCAGCACCTTGTAGATTATGAAACCATGAAAAATTATCCTATATTTGAATTCACATGCAGATAACTTATTCGAAAGCATAAGAACTTATTTGAATGAAAATTTAAACAGTGAGTGCAAATTTTGATTGAACTTTTGCATATAAATGAAATAGATTTCCATAAAGAAAAATTAAAATTAATTGATCAATAAGTGGCAATGTATTTTCTACGTCAAAGGTAGTTGTTGTTGTCAAAACGCTTGGTAGTTTTTCAGTCTTATAAATTACTATGGATACTTAAAAGCTGATTTGCATCATTCGTAATCGTTTGCCGATGATGGTGAATATAAAAATGA
Organism: Argiope bruennichi; assembly: GCF_947563725.1. Classification (NCBI taxonomy): domain Eukaryota; kingdom Metazoa; phylum Arthropoda; class Arachnida; order Araneae; family Araneidae; genus Argiope; species Argiope bruennichi. The sequence continues at coordinate 21,553,719 of NC_079154.1, read as the reverse complement.
GTCTACTAGTGTTATTTAAGAGAAAACTGGTCAAAACATTAAATTGCCTACTCATAATATGAAAAAATAACCAGGTGAGTGAAATACAACAGATGTATTACACGATTTTGCAATTCTTACGCATCAAATTCATGGCATGAAGATTGCAAGGAGCAATTTATATAAGCTTATTATGATAAAAAAAATTGTTCCTTTTAACTTAAAGTTCAAATTAATTTTTGTAGGTTAAGTAAAACAATATATATTTGAAATCGCTTGCAATATTATATAATCACTTCAAATCTATATATAAAATATCATTATAAGAAAATGATAACGTATAAGAATGAAGATTCTTCTAGAAATATAAAGCTGAAAACTTTCGCAAGTCAAATGAACAAATCTGAGAATTCTGAATCAAACTATTAAATTAAACATCACTTTTTATCTTTCAACATGACAAAGACTCCAAATATTAATTTTCAAACTATTCCTATTTTAGAACAAAGGATTCAATGATTCCAAACTTATCCACATTTAGCTGAATTAGGTCTAATGAGCAATCGATTTTCAATACAAAAAATTCAAAAATAAGGATATTTAAAATGTGTGAAATTTTAAAATGTACTGCACGAATACAAAATTAATTCAAAAAAGCTAAAAATATAAATTATAATGACAGAAGAACTTCAGTCATCCGAACTTTAAATATTCAAATCGTTTGGAGGAGGAAGGAAGAAAAAAAGTCTTCATACAATTTTTTTGAGAGAAAAAAAAAATCGATTTTGATATGTTTAATCAGAGATACTTTAAAACACTATATTATACCTACACGCGTATAAAGATACACTTATAAAGGTTTTTGTAATTATTAAATTACAATATAAAAAGAATTTCGTTTCTTTCTAAAGCCTTACCTTTTATTCTTCAACTACAGGGTTAGAGTTTTGTTCCAATTAATCCGGATAAATAATGTTCATTCCAATTAACTGTTCACCAAAATGCAAAAGATAAAATTCTATAAGATAACTAAGAGATAACTAATGTTCTCAAAGCTTTTAAATGATATCACCTATTCTGAAACGAAAATGAATTTCTGTATGCTATATCTAACATAAAGAATCTTTCGTATATTTTTGTGGTTATCTTGTGCGTATAGTAAAGTGGTTGTCAAATAGTTTGAGCAATTATAACCAGCATTACTTACTATTAATGAAATTTACTTAGATATTTTTTTATTTTTACAAAATATGTTTCACAAAGTTATAAATAACACAAATTTGAAAATTTTGTAGTTACTACATTTTATACGAGGCAAAGCCTTCAATAAGTCAAGCAGCTTTCGAAACAAATATTTGAAACTTTCCGATACCCCTACAAATACCCCATTTTAATTTAAATAAGAGCCATTGTGGTACGTACGTACTTTCCACATATCATCTTAAATAACTTAGCTGGATTCAACCAAATTTTGCAGACATTATTTAATAGAAGAAAAATAATACTATCAACTGCAAAAGTTAATTAAATATTCAAGTAGAAATCAATCGAAATTTTGCTGTTTCTCTGGATTGGCTTGGGACAAATTATTCCACAAGAAATATTTTTGTAGCATTTTAAAATTAAAAATTTACCTTTTTAATGATATCAGTTTCATTTCCTTGTAAGAGTACTTTCATTATTTTTAAAAATTTCATAAATAATTGAAAAAATAAGTTTGAAACTAGAAAATTTTTAAATAATCCGGTCCGAAGTAAGGACGAGACTTTGAACTTCTAACTTTATTTTTTTATACTTCTGCTTTGTTTTTTAAAAATATTTTTGGCGACATTTTTTACTGCACAGTATTTGTAACAATATTTCTTTTTGTCGAAGAACAAGAATACATGCCAAGAATTGTCGATTGAACACATTTATACAATTTTAGAAGGTTGGAAGAGAAGCTTAAAAGCAAACAATTAACAATTTATACCAGGAACAAACTATTAATTCGAGTTGATCTTTTAATGGGAAGAAAATTAACTACCTGAAATTTTCAAAAATCGTCTGGTTCAATTAATGTTCTCATTTAAATTAAAACCTTTTTTTGGCGATAAATGAACTTTCTGCATTTTATACAGAAATAATTGTTACATTTAAAATGTTAAACATCAACGTATTTAAATCCTGATTAACTAAATTATAAAATGCAAATTTAAAAAATAATTCCATATACATATATGCATGATACAAGAATCTTTAAAAATTCATCATTTATCGATTAATTAACAACTAACTTTTTAAAAAGAAGATCCGTTTTATATCAACAGAAAAAAGGAGAAAATTGATTTGATAATACGTGTAACTTATCTAAGCTTTCAATCTTTAATCAAAATTAATTTCATTCCAAAAATTTTAGATATGAATATTCAACTTAAAAGAATTAGATGTCTTACGAAACACCTACGACGTGTACAAAAAGAATAAAATGTCTTACTAAAAATAGTAAGAAATAAATGAATCGATACCAGTTAATGTTTACGCAACACATATAGAAATGTGATAGACCTGATCTGGCAGTGGATATATTGTAGGGAAGGTGTTGTTGAATATGTTGTCCTGAATGAGCCATTCATCTTAAGGGAACTGGAACTAATTGGAAAAAAATTATTAGATTAAAGATCGCTTTATCAAAACGAACAACTTTTGTATTAAAAGTTTTTAGAATTGAAAAGTTAAAATTGAAAAGTTTAGTTAGAAAAGTTCCAATTGAATAGAATTTTGGAGTTAAAACGTGATTTCACCTCCTAACAGCAATTAATTTATAAGCAAAAGAAAATTATAAAAATTATACCAAAATAATGATGTAGTTTTTTTCTTTAATTTCATATAAAATTAAGTAACTTTCTGTTGAATATTTTCTAAGATACCAACTACTTCACTTTCATAGTTCTGTAAGTATTCTATGTAATCTTTACTATGCATAACATACACAGACACACATAGGCTATAATAAAAAAAAAATTCAATTAAATGAAGAAATAACAATGTTTTCCAAACTAAATTATACTTTTCTACATATTCTTGAATTTCGGTAACTTAAACGTTACCTATGTTCAAGAAATTAATTAATTTTAATAGTTACCTAATTTTTAAATCCGAACAGAAACATAAAAGTTTTGTTTCTTAAAAAAAGTAAAAGAAGTCAGCTTTAAACGAAAGAATTTCCTAATGTTTTTTTTTCATTTACTGTACAGGTTTGTCCTTATATGCTTCTTCTTAAGTTCCGTGTACTAAGAATTTTAATTTGTTTCAATAAATATTTAATCTTTTACAAAATCGAACTATTTCCGTGCTTACTCATTACATACCGCCATAAAAATAAATTATTCCACTCAAGTTCAAGTTTTACTCATGAAAAATCTATCTCGAATTTTAATTAAAGAGTCGTTATCAGCCGGGGCAGACATCTGACATGTTCATTGATGTTTTAGTGCTTTTTTTACCTGGCTAAAACCCGCCGAATTCGGGATAATTGTTTTGTTCCGGAAGATGGCAGTCTTTAATACATTTTAAACATTGAAAAAAAAGGTTGATTTTCTTTCTATATCCAGTACCGTATGACCTCCAGAAAAAAAGGGTGTGAATGAACATGGCTATGTGTTGTATCGCGAAGAAAAGACAATCAATCCAAGCGGCATTTTAGCCGGGGGAAGGAAAGAATAAAAAGGGACCCTGAACGAACAATAGTAGATGTTAGTCATTTTTGAATGAAGCTTTATTTAATGAAGTAAACTCCTAATTTATTTTGATTCGCGTCCTTTTTTCTGTTATGATTTGTTGTGGCCAATTCTAATCGAGGTGCGAAGTGTTTGCTCGGTTTGGTATGCGGAAATGGACCCCCCGCCTCTGAGCAAACTTTAACGGAAAAAATGAGTCGTATCCCTGCATTTTAGTTCATTAACAGGAGACTTCCTAACTCTGGGATCCAACATATTTTTGGTTTTATTGATGGATGAGTAATCCTTGACTATTTCAGACGTTTCTCCCCCCCTCCATCGCAAAGGCGCATTTATGAAAAGACAGAAAAGTTAATTTTCAAAAGTTTCATGTAACATTTATAGCAATTAATAAAGGAATATTCTTGAATTTTAAAGTTGTATTTCTTGCCAACTAACCATTTTCGCCGTGATTAATACTTTCTAAAAACTTCAAACATATATTTTAATTATCTTCTCCTACAGTTTTCCTCAGAAAAGTATTATTAAATTTTAAATTTTGTTAGATATTATAATTAGAATATTTAAAAAGTATTGCACCGTTTTATTTGTTAAGCTACATAAGAGTTAATTATGTCTAATTTTATACAATATCATTTAAAATTGTATCGTTTCAAAAAAAAAGTCTCTTTGAGGTGAGCATTTCCTCTTTCCAAAGTATATCTACTCCCAATTTAGTAGCTCTAACAACGTTCAATCCTGTAGATCACTCACACATATACATTCATTTTTATTATTATTAGAGAACCGTCCACAGTAAGAATCTACCTTAAATTCAGATGTGAATTTAAATTCAAATATCATTTTTATAGTTTGGCATTTTATATTTAAGATTTTGTTTCTTTAGAGTTTTAACTTTGTATTACCAGATTTTAACTTTGAGGAAAATTTTGTCACGGAAAATCTCATAAATTAGAATTTAATGCATATTTTTGTTTGCATTTGATACAATAACTTCTCAATATGTTTTATAAATTTCTGTACTTCAGAATAATTAATTTAAAGAATTAACCTTAAGAATTTATTCAAAAAGATTTAATGGTTGTTTTAATACTATAATGCGTGGGTGGAACTCAAATTTCATGTTATTTATCAGTCGAACCTATATTTAAAGATTGGAGAGAAGAACAGCTTATCTTTGTAGTTCAGGAACTAGGTAATATATGTTTTATGTCATTCCTCAAAATTTGGGACAAATCTTTTTAAAAGGATCTAAATTGAAAGATTTTTGTTTTATACTGTTTATACGAAAAAAAATTCTTTCAATTTTTAAAACACTTTTTTTTTCTTTCCCGGCATTCTGGCCTAGGGGTAGCTCGTCTTTCCCGTGATCTTGGTGTCCCGGGTTCAAATCTTGATTCGCGCATGGTTGTTCTTCCCCATGTGTTCTATCTGTGAGGTGTATGAAAGAGTCCCTCCGTAAAAAGGAGTTAGTGTGTGAGTGTCTTCTTCATATGAGCTAGAAGTCAGACTTCTGCCCTCGGGTGCTCAGGAATCTAACCTCAGAAGCTAATGCATCCCCTTTCCGTTGTAACGCAAACACGACATCATAATCATTAATTGATATATTTTTTTCCCAATTACCAATATACTTGTGTGCAATACTAATATAAACATTTTTTAAAAATTTTTTACACAAAAGTTCAAAAATGTAAATATTTTATAACATTTTTCAAAAACCTCCTTCCAAACGTACACCTTAAAAAGAAAAATTTAATGCAATTTTTTAAATTATCTATTAATATAAAGAATTACATTCAACTCTTAAGAATAATGATGATGTACATTCCACTAAAGAAAGATTATAACATTAATTCTTTTCATGAATAGAGGGCCATTTATCGAATAAAGGATGTTTTGAGAATACAAATGTTGTTTTAAAGTTCAAAGATAAACGCTTCTCAAAACAGCAAAAAATAGCCGAACACGTTTGAAATGTAAATTATTAGAATGCTTGTGGAGATTCTGCAGTCATTCGCAGCAAGATATCGAAGAAAAAAAGTGCGGCCAACAGAGTGAAAGAAAAATGACTGTTTTTTTAGTGTCTGAAAAAAATGGAGACTGAACCATGGCTAATAATTTACATTCTCTTTCGAATCAACATGTGACAATGAGCGATAGTCTCCTTTCTTACAAACTTTATAAAATCTTTCTCCTTTTCAAATTGAAAGTAAATAATAGAAGCTACTATTCTTTAAATAATAAAAATAAATGTTTAACTACATATTCATTGTTTTTTAACTGTATTTAATTGATTTTAAAAGTGCTTGGTATTAAATAATCGATTTTAGGCAAGAAAAATTAATGTCCATTGATATTTATTTATATTATTGCTAAGCACTTTCATTACTTTTACATATATACATATATTGCTAAAAACTATAATTAACTAAATAAAATTATCGATTCGTTTATTAAAAATAAATTATTCTCTAAATATACTATTAACTATGAAATTATCTTATAATAAAATTATAAGGAACTATAGAACAATCATTTCGTATATAAATGGAAAAGCTGCGTGCGTGCGTGTGCGTGTGTGTGTGTGTGTGTGTATTATAGTCTATGTGATTAATAGGTCCTCGTTAATAAGAACTGATCAATCACATTATTTTTAACTTTACTATAAAAAAATCCCAAAGGTAGGAGGCAAATTGAAAAATCATCGTGTTTATTTAGAAAGCTGTTGAAATGCATATTAAAATGTTGATATAGAAAAATAATTTATTAACATTCAGTAGAATGTCATCGATTTAAAGCATAAAGTTATTAGTTGCCATTCACATTTCTTATCATTAAAATTTTAATTTCATACAGTATCAACTTTTATCTCTGAAATTATTTTTTTAAAGATCAAAATGTTTGGTGATTTTTAATAGAGGAATTATTTTTTACAATGAATATTTATTCTAAATTTACTTCCGTAATATCATATTGTAAATTATTTTACTTCATCTAAATGCATCGATAAACTAGTAAGATACTTTTTATGCTAAAAAAATATTGCATATTCCTTTTTTCCTCATAATTTGAATAGTTAACTTTATATGCGTTTAAAAGTGTTAATACATTTTTCTTTATTTGCTTTCAAAACCGACAAAGCCCAATAGTGTTTAGAGCATCCTCTGTGGTCGTGTCTCAAAAGCTAATTAGACGGCGTTTGAAATCGGAATATACTTTTGGTGTAAAAAATATATATTGTGTGTTATTTTTATCAATAATTGTATAATTAAATGAATTAAGAATTCTAAATTTTTATATATGTCTGTCATGTTTCTCAAACTCTTCTTGCCAGATATACTAAAACTTAATCAAAAAGAATTCTGCAATTTCTGTGACGGAATTATAAAACTTTCAATATAACTATTTTAGATTATTTCAATGACCATCTTAAAGAATATCCATTAATCAACGTGCTGAGCTCCATTGAGGTGGCTGTTGATTGATCTGAGAAAATTAAATCGGTAGTGACTTGGTCAATTATGACTGTAGAAGAGTGGAACATTTTGTTTCGTTTAAAATCTTATAGTGTCCAGACATCCAATAACAAAAGGATGATTAGAATTCATTATTTTTTCGGCAGTATATTTGTAAATTCAACAATATAAAGCATAATCGTTTACTTTACTCAAACCGTTTTCCAAATAAACGTGAATCCTTTTCTCTAACATTTTAGTTACTGGACCGCGATAAGAGTGGGCACTTTACATATTACACAACTTTTCAATTTCATCTTTTTTTTAAGAATGGTAAATTGTAATTCGTTAGTGTGGCTGTATAAATTACAATCGCCTCTAGTATTCAGCTGGTTTTCTAGGAATATTGATTATATTTAATTTCAGTTTAATCATTTAAATTTATGCCCTGTTATTTTAATTACCTTACATGTTTTCTTTCCATTGTATAAATGAACTTTTCTGATAGATGTCAGTCCTATGATGTCATAGCGCTATTGGAAACATAAATATGTTCATCTATTTTCTAAATCTCTCTGAAAAGTAACTTCATTTTTTATTCGTCTTGTACACTAAATAGATATAAGACAGAATCATTCTTTAGCTTCAACAATAAAAGAAAAATCAAGCTACTATATATTTGATGCATCGATGAAAACTATTCGAATTTTGTATCAACAGTGTAATGGATAACTGGAAATTATACAAAAAATACTTTTTTAAACTACGAAAATTCAGGAAAATGTTTCAAAACTATTAAATAGATATAATCAAAAACACAACTTTTTGAATTTTAAAATGGCTGAAGTTATCTTTTGTGCAATAATATTTCCGGAAGTTACCGTGGAAAAATATCGAAATGCAGTTTAAATTCCAATTAAAATTTCAAGAACTATCGCTTCCAAAGTCATATTTCTACCTTCCAAGATAAATATGTGCCAAATTTGGTACCTGTATATAAAACGGTCTGACCTGACGAGCGCCAACACATGCATATACAGAGAAACACACATACATAATATTAATTTTTATCATTTTTGGAGATAGAGATGTGTATTATATACTGAGAATTGATATAGCTTCTTAAGCTATTATTAGCCCGTGATGCATTACTATCATTGGCGGTTGGTTATTTAAATGGCTTTTAAAAATTTTGCAGATTGAAATAATGTAACATTTTTCATTTAAATAATATATTCTTTTTTCATTTGACATTATTACCAAATAAATCGTTATTAGTGCTGCTAATAACTTACTAAAAAGAGTAACTATCAATTTATTTTTGAAAAGATATTCTATATTATGTATATGTGCGTGATTCTCTTTTTTTAATCAGATGTTAAGCGTTTTGAGTATTCTAAAACAACTCCAAATTTTTACATATTTCTTAGGCCAAATCTCAGGTTGAGACATTTAAAAGAAGTGAAAATAATAATTACTTGTGACATGTAATAATATATTAAAATACTCAAGTTTTAGGTACATTACTGAATTCTGTTTCTATAATCTATAAATATAATTTTATTAACATAAATATCTGAAAAGTTTAAATTTTAATTTTATGTAACTACTTTTCTTTATTCTCAAATTACCATTTCCGCATATTTTCCTGTAATGAATTCTAAGGGAGTGAGAAAAAAATCGCCCAGTTCATTAATTTAGATGATTATACTAAATTATTTTGCCATTTCTAATTAAAGCTTCTATATCTGAATAATGACTATAATTTGTCCATTATAATACCGGCTGATTAATAACAAAAATCTGTCATTTCCCCAAACCCAAGATGGGAAACTTATTGAATGACTTGATACCAAAATATTGCTCGATATAAAAAATCCGCGGCACGAATAATGAATATTGATGTTCCTACAAGAACGAAATCCTAATGTCATCATTGATTAAATTGAATGTCTTTTCAGCCATTAAGACATCTACTTTGGACTTTGTTAATTTGCACTGTATAGAATCTTCGTTTTCTCCTACTTTATATCCCACATATCATTCATTCCTATCTCTACCGAGAGGGAGAAGTATTACCATAAATTTTATCAAATCTTTTACCGTCTCGGTGGTTTAATAATAGCTTTAGAAATCACAAAAAGATGTAATAAACATTTTGATCTTAACAAATAATTGATATTATTTTGATATAGTGTTGTGCCAATATTAAACATTGAAAAGAAAGTTAGCATAAGTTCTCATCCAATTTGTCGATGAAAGAAAATGTCAGATATTTCGATTTTCTAATTGAAACTCTTATGAGGCTTTTTGATTAGTTAAATAATTTAATTTAATCAAACTAATTAACTAAACAAATTAAAATTACCTTTATGAAAATCTTTTCTTCAGTCAGTCTCAATTCCCAAAATATTTTAATGCATTATTTCTAGAAATAAAACGAGCCTATTAAAGAGTTGAAATGTAATTGTAACCAGAGGTCATTTTCCATTTATGACTCTCAAATTCATGATATTTCTTTAGACAGAAATTTTTTGAGTAAATTTATTTTAAAAAAAAACCTTCCTCAATATTTTGTTTTAAATGACATCAACATCGAAGAAACTATGCATAGATTTTTTTTAAAAAAAGCGATTTGTCAATGATACATTTGGAGGGTGTGTCTATGTTAACATTTTCAGCACTGTTTTAGAAAATAACCTTGTCTTCTGCGAGGGTCAATTCTCGGCACAAGAAATGAAAAGAACTGCCATAACTGAAGAGGGAGGAAACGCAATTCCACCTGTTGAATCTTTAATATGAATGAATGGGAAGGCTCTGTCTGGTGTACACAAGGGAAACTGACCGAAAGAAAAAACATATCGCTGACTGTCCTCCATCCATTGCATCATTTTTAAGGCCTTATCACACCTTTTGTTACCAATTTGTTAACCATTTCATTATTACCATATAGATAGAATAACAGGATTTTAATAGTAAAAACGATTAAAAAAATAGTTAAATTTCAGTATGCAATAAACACATTTAAATTTCAAACCTAACCGTTTGACTTTTAATTAAATTGAATTGGGTTTAAAACAAGAGAAATAATGCTATCTACTTTCAAAATGCAGCAATTAAATATTCCATTAATTAGAAATCAATCGGAATTTTGCTGTTTTTCAGCAATAACTTGACAGCAAATTATCGCACAAAAAATATATTTATACCATCTTAAAAGTCAAAATTGTATCTTTTTAATGATAACAATTTCATTTCCATACAGTTTTTCTTCGAATTTATAATAATTTTCAAGATTTAATAATTACATACACGCAGACGATTTTGAAATAAAATTTATAGATACTACGTTACTAGGCAACGGTTAATGTTTGAACTATTCTACCTGTATTTTTAAAAATATTTCTGTTTAATTTTTTGAAAATATTTTGGTTACGTTTTGATATGCTTTAAAAGAATTCAAGATTATTTGATTTGATGAATAAAATACTGCTGTTAAAATTTCCTGCCATTTTTTCCTTGTTATTTTAAAAGTAATAAATAAATAATTTTGTGTTTGAGAAGAATATAGAACTTTATATAGCAAAAATTAACGACGCCTAAAATAAGCTGAAAGACCAATACTCCATTAAAAAGAAAAGTAATAAAATAAAGTTATTGCAGGAAAGTAAAATAATTTTTACTATTGAAGAACAAGAGCACAAATGAAGAACAACTCCATGAGCACATACATAGAATTCTAGTAGAACACTTTAAAAAGTTTAAAAGTAAGCTTTTAACAAATTATATCAGTTATTAATTTGTTTGGTTTTTATTTATTATATACAAAAAGTTATCTATTTTATTCATTGTCTCAGAACGTTCATAAAGGTCTTTATTATTTTTAAGTACTTATGAACAAAATCTCACATAATAATAAAACAATAATTAATAACTTAATTAGAAGATTAATTATAGGCGGTTTTTAAAAATCATTTCATCACCCGATAAAATTTAATTTAAAACTTTCACACGATAAAAGAATTTTGTGTGATATAAAAATTTATACCAAAGTGGTTTTGATGTTAAAAATACTTCCTGATTGATAACATGTTTATCAGGTAGCAATCTTAAAAAATCTGTTTTTCTTTATAATTAAATAAATATATTCTCTGATAATAAAAAGACGAATGTGCGCGTATGTGGATGTTTGGCGCTTTTACAAACAAGACCTACAATAACGAAATTGCACACATATACATAACTTGGAAGGTGGAAATGTGCACCTTGGATAGATTTTTTTGATACTCTAATTAGAATTTTAATTAATTACAAATTAAGCTTAATTTTGTTGTTTTTCCGCTATGACTTGCGATAATATTATTACACAAAAACGAATTTTACATCTTATCAAAATTGATGAAATTGTCTTTTTAATGATATCAGTTTAATAGACGTGCAAACTGTTTCCTAAGTTTTTGCAATTTTTAAAAAACTATTTTTTTTGTTTAATTTCCAATAACAGATTACATTTCTGAAATGCCCTTACATCCCTAACATTTGAACTTCATTTATTGTTCATCTTTCTTTCATTGTCGGTACAATGGAATTTCGAACTTATACTTCTTTGTCCCAGAACTTTTATTACAGTACTAACCTCAATAATTATTCTATCGACACATTCAAAATGATTAAATCAGTTACAAATAAATAATGGAAATTATTTACAGTGTAGTAATTTGTAAATAATAAGATTCTTTTTAAAATTTATTACTTATAAAATTATTCGAATAATTTGGTTAACTCAAAGTACCGATGTTAACCATATATCAAAAATGAAATATTAGATAAAAATAATATTCTTTTATTCTATTACTCCATAAATAATGTACACTAATTTATAATTTCACTAGTACATTTATGCTTTCAAAGAGTACACAAAATTATACTTTCAAAGAAAAAAAAATTGAACTTTTTTTTTTTTTTTGCTTAATGTTGGGAAAAACATTTTCTAAAAATAATTAAAAGAATTCGTTTAGCACCTTATCAATAATATTCATCCAATACAAAAGGGTCTGTTTATTTGATTGTCACTGTAGAAAAATAAAAAGTCAGGAGGGAACAAGAACTTTTTTATATCTTTTTAAACTCATATTCTGAAATTACTTTTCTTTCGCGACCTTTCTAAAAACTGTTTACGTTGCATTGCATGTACCGAAGGCAAAAAAAAAATGTCATTTTTGTGATCATATACGTCCACTTCTAATGCATCAAAACGTGACGGTCGCTGGGTCAAATCCATTTTCCTAACGGAATGCAAAAAGTTTTTCTTTATATCTTGTAAAACAATGCTGAAACATTATGATATTCATACATGTCGTTTCTTGTCACAAATGTTGTTAATACTGAAAAAAAATACGAAGCATTTTTCATTGAGGATTTTAATGCCTAAAAACTCAAATAAACTTAAACAGATTATTATTTTCATCATGAAATATGGCAATAATTTACTACTCACTAAGAGTAGTTTTAAAAAATTAAGTTAACTTGTATAAATTCTGTGAATAGTTATTCTTATCTTTTAAGTGATGTTCATTCGACATTCTAATCGTTTATGGAGATCTTATGTAAAATATGTTTTTATTTTATTCAATGCATAAAGCCAGTTTAAAAACGTGAATAAGCTTTTTTTCGTATACCAGAAGTGTTTTATGACTTCATCAAATAACTTTAAAACTATAAAGTTTAATTCTTGAGTGGCTAAAATAGACACGTTTCAAGAAAATAAAAAATAAAAATTGATAGTAATTCATTTTTAAGATAATAAATTATAATTTTACTAATAATGCGTGCTCGCTTTTAATGAAAACTTTTTTAAATTTATTATTATAGCGAAGTAGTGTCAAATGCAAGATATATTTTAGATAATAACGCAACAAATATTATTTTTATTTTTAATTCTGAACAAACCATATTTTATCCAATAAACACTAAAATAGATAAGAGTGCACGAATTATAAATATAGATAATATTATTAGAATGAAAAATATATTAGTTAATATTTATTTTCGATTAATTTCTTCCGATTCCTAACACTTTGTCATCAATTGTTTAAATTTTTTTTAAAAACAACTAGGAGTCTTCAAACACTTAAAATTGATTAATTAAACAATTTTCCCCCTTTTAAACGAATGTACCTTTATCTCTTTTCAAGTCTCCGTTTTGGAATAATATACTGTAGCTTATTTTACAGTAAAACAATTATTGATAATTTGATTATAAAAAATTACGGTTTTAAAATTCAGTCTGTCAAATCAACAATTTTTGATTTACTCAGAAAGAATTTGAGAGAAATTCTAAATTAAGTCCGTACAGTTACGTACAAAGAATAAGTGGCAAGAAATACGTCAGCCTACTTCACGATATAAGAGCAGAAGATATAAGAGCAGAATATATATATATATATATATATATAAATGAATATAAATTTAAAATCAAAAATATTACATAACATATAGAAAAGTTGAAATGTATAGAGTAGAATAACCAACAAAATACAGCTTTATGTAAAATGTATACAATATATTTACAAAAATAAAACACTCCCATTCGTTTTATAAATTAGACATCAATATCTGCTTCTAGGAATTTAAGTCGAATGATATGAATCTTAATTATCATTGGGAAGAAAGAATATATTTGGCGCCAATTCTAAAAGAAAATAAATAATAACATTTCATTTAAAAAAACTACGGAACTGTTATGAATATTATATTAACCTAGAAATTGCACTAACCACAAGAGTCACATGAAATTCATTTCAAAGAGAAGAATCCAGGGTAAGTAATTGCATTTAGCTGTAAAAGCCAATTAAGATACTATGATATGCCTAAGGCAGCTTATATTGATGATGAATTTTTCTCATGTATAGATCGAAAGATGTATATCTTTCTCGTTAAGAAACTAATTTGAATTTTTTGCTAACTATTATTTATTTTTGCATTACTTCTAGTAGATATCGCATATGTGGCATTTACAACTTGCTGAATCAACTTGAAATGTAGAGTTAATATGACACGTTAATAGAAAAAAAAAATTCCACTTGATATCAAAACTTTTTTGGGGAAAACCGGTTCCTGATTAGAGGAAATTCGAAATTGCAACTATTCCTTATATTTTATATGCATTATTCCCTTATTTTAAATTATCCTTTTTTTTTAAATTATAAATTCGTCTGAGTGAATGTAGGAAGATGTTCAATAATATTCAAATATACTCATGGACATTTTATTTGTTATACTAATCGCCTCTGGCAACCAAATGGTTCGCTAGGAATATTGGTTTCATTTAATTTTAGTTGAATCATCTAGAAATAGATTCATAAACATGATTCTGCCAATTTACCAAACATTAAAGCTGTTTTATTTTAATTGACTAGAAATGTTGAGTTCCTTGTGTATATAAACTTTTGTATTAGAAGCGGATTTCGTAACATCATAGAGTTATTGAAAGTGTAAATGTGAGATTTATTTTAAATTTTACTATACTGTAACTTTTTTTTAATCAATCTCGTAAACTACTCAGATATTAAACAAAATACTTCTGCTTTAAAGTTCAACAAAGTAAAAGTCACATGATAGAATAGTTAACCAGACAATGAAAACTATTTGAACTTCAGGGCAAATCTATTATTAGAAATTACGCAAAAAATATTTTTAAAAGTCACCACAATTCATCAAAAATTCTGATGCCTATTAAATAATATTAAACAGATAATTTTTTTAAAAAATTGAAACGGTGCAAAGTTTATTTTTGCATGATAATATTCACTAAAATTTTTGCAAAAATTCAACAAAATTAATCTTATTTTTTAATTAAAATTATAAAAAATTACCGCGAGATTGAAGAAAATGATTAATTAACATTTAAGCTTTAGTAATAAAAATTGGTAAATTGATTAAAAAGAATCTACATATTCCTTTCTATTAAATGATTTTTGAAAAATTTAATTTAAGAAAAATACACTGGACAAACCAGTTGAACTCATAAAATTTTTTTATTAAACTTATAAATATTAAAAAAATAAATTTTTGTACTTAAATTATTATATCTCTTTCAAGTAGTGACACCACGAGTACGTGGATAAAATATAAGCTAAGCAGCACATTTTAACCTTTACGCTTAGTGCAGGTCAAATACCCTATTCCGATGACAGAGCGTACCTTCTGCAAGAGAGACTGGATTTACTCATTGGGAACATTCAACATACTCCGAATATTTAAGAAAGTGGTTATATAATAATACAAAGAATTTGTGGTTCCATCTGTGGTTATATAATAATACAAAGAATAACTTCTATACACCAATTATCTCAGCCAAATAGTTAATCAAAAAGAAAGTTATTAAGTGGGCAAATAGACATGTTAATTTCTTTTGAGTCTTCATCCATTAGCTCGAAAAGTTTAAATATGTATAGGAAATTTAAAAATTATGAAAACTATGAGTACACAAAAAGAAAATACGGTAGCAGAATATATATATATATGAGAGAGAGAGAGAGAGAGATTTAAAGAGAAAAATTAATAAATAACTTAAATTTGAAATTTTTCAGCAATCAAAGACGTTTCTATATTATATTGTTAAGATATTCAACATTTCGGTGGGAATTTTTGAGAGCTAAAATCTATTTTGCGCTATAGTTTCGGTACTTCATGTTCAACAAGCAATATAGCCCAGCGGAATTTTGAATTTAAATAGAATGACATTCAAAATATCCTCGGCCGTTAGTCATGAGATTTCAAGAGTTTTTTTTAATTTACTTTTATTTCGAGAAATAATGAAAAAGGCAGCAATTAACTTCATAACAATAGCAAATTAATTGTATATAAATATCTCTTCATGAAATACAAAATTCAGCATTATTTCTCAGCTTATGAACTGAAAGAAATTGTCAGCTTAATTTCAGTGCTAAGAAAACCAAATAAATGATTATTTAATTTAATTTTTGCTTCTTTTTAAAAAGATGAAAGTGGGCTTGAAATGGTGTGAAAAAAATGGTATTAAGTGCAATAATTATTTTATAAAAAATCAGTTAAAAATTATACTATGTGTAACAAATGTTGTTTAAAGCTGAAGTATGAAAAATGTTTCCCCTGCATTGGGAACGTCTCATCCATAGTAATAAAAAAACCCACACATCTATGTAAAAATAACACACCAGTTTTCTCTGTGACAGTAAAGTTATCTCGACTATCTATCATCTTATAATGCCTTATTTATTCGCCTGTTAAATGCAGTGGGTGTTAAATAAGAGTTTAGATGTGTGTTAGTTAGTGAATATTAATTAGATCACAAAGAAATAGCTAGAGGGGTAAATAGTTTTGTAGTTCAGATAACCATTTAAAACCTATACTACCTATTACCTACCAATACTACCTATACAAACCTATACAAATATTTAAAACCTATTTGAAATTTGCTATCTAGAAAATCTAGTTAAAAACAGCAAGGAAGTACACTATATATAAATGTAAATGTGATGGGTTGTAATGCATCAGTCCAGTTGAATAGCTTAATCGCTTTATTTCTTGATTAACAAAGATGACTTTGGTGATTTTTACAAGCAAGAATTCAATGATGAAGAAGACATTTATTCTACATGAAAAAGGGCATACGACGTTGTTCAAAATGATATTTTCTATCTACGCGTGGTACATTGAACATTTTCTGAGGAATTCTTTTACGCAAGAATTCCAGTTGCGACATTACAGAGGATCGTCTCTTTTCAAGCTCCGGTCCAACCCATCTCGGCTGACATCTCTGAACTAACTCTACTGCTAACTATTATTGAAAGAATGCAGAGCTCCTTCTTGTGGAGTGAAATTACCAAATAAATGATAGACACTTTTGCAGTTATTTGTTTGAAAAAATGGTATCCAAAGTCCCAAATCAATTTAGATATTTTTCCATCTGCAAAAACAAAAGAATTTTCAAATTTTGATACCCTCTGAATACCTCAAGAAGGACATTTATAATGTTCAAATGACTAGCCATTTAATACTTATCGCTTAGTTCGCATTACAAGAAAATGCGTATGTCGACATGTCTCCTGATCATAGATCAGCGTGGATCTCTCCTCTTGACTGATGGATCCTTTTTTACTTTCTCGTTTACGTAGTATAGAGAAACCAAAGTAAGCGTCAAAAAATTCGAATTCGAGATTTTGACGAATCTCCACAATGTAGACCGCCCTGATTTCGAAAAACACATTTTTGAAAAATGTCTGTCCATCTGACAGTGATAAAGATAACTCAAAAACACTTTGATCTAGATGGATAAAATTTGGTATATGGTCTTTACACCAAATTTGCAGATTTCTATCGAATGTAGAGTAACATCTATTCAGGGAAAGTCCGTCTGTTCGAATATGAATCAATACGATATCTATAAAACGAAGAGAGCTTGGTATATAAAATTCAGTACTCAGATTTGACATCTATAATGTAGACACCTGTCAAACTTTTAGCAGAATCAGAATACGGGTTAATTGTTTGCCGGTCTTTACTTTCAGAAACATGTAAACACGATGATTTAAATAAATCAAATTTTGTATGGATTTTGTGACTGTACACGTCGCTTTGTGTCAAATTTTTATTTCAGTCAGTTTTTGAAAAATGTGTCTAAAACACATATTCTACTTTTGGATAGTATTAACCGCATGCCAGGGATTAATGCCAAAAAGCAACCAAGGATGACACAAGTGATTCAGTAAGAATGATAAATGCACTCCAAAGGTTAATATTTCGTAACTATTGTACGCCAATGCTACGTAAGGCGTTCTCTGCCATGACAAGTTTATTAGAGAGTGTGCGAGAAAGTTTTGGAGAGACCACTACCCTTGGTTAGTTTACAAATTTACGACAACTGTTGCCTGATTTGGAGATAACATGAAATATTCGTGCAAGAAATTCGTAAGGAGGAAAGGAATAATGTATGCATTGCGGAAGCCCTGATAAACAATGCACAACATTTCTGCCTGTTTCTTTGTGAACCATAGTTGATGAAGTTTAATGAAGACCTTATGGCAGATAATTTCATCTTACAGCGTTAGACCACACAGAGTTCAGATAATGGATAAATATCTTTAGTAAGAATCAATTGAACATAAGAAATAACGAAATCGGTCTTCTGTCTTGTTCATGTTGACGATATTCTTGGAAAATATGGTTTTGCTCTCAATCCACCTCCTCCTCCTCCCCCTCCTCAACTTCCTTACAAACTTAACGTAACTTATAAAAAATATTTACTCACTCTCTTTTTCTGCTGATATCAAAAACTGCAAAATGGATAAAACAAATTTTTATTGTTGTACAACTTGTCGTGGTGATCGGAATCCACATTGAGGATACTATTTTTATCCTCAATTAATTCATTTTATTAGTTATCCTTGATCACATTTCTAATTTAAAATATCAGCCTGGTAATTTGCAATCGTATTATTTAACAATTTACGATATGTTGCTTACATTGTTTTAACTTCATTAAAATCCGCATATCGTTCTCATTGACATTTTTATATTTTTTCCTTATATTAAGAAAAACAATGAATTATAAGAGCTAATTTAATTGAATTGAATCTAATAAATTATAAGAGCTAACGGAACGTATTTATTTATATGCATTGTAAAACTAAGTATGAGTATTAGTTATGTATCTTATTAACTAACTATGTAACTTACACAAACCGTCCGTTACAGATTACAATGTCTATAAAAAGCTGATTGTTTCAATTAATGCGACCTATATTTCTTTTTAATCCTTTTTTCAATTATATTAGAAAACAAGATTTAATTATTTTCTGTCGATATTTTTTTTTAAAATCGCGGCATAAACGAATTATAGGATAAATATCTTTTATCATAAGTGATGTATTTCATAGTTGCATTTGCACAAAATAATAATGCTATATATCTAAATAATTCTGCCGTATGCCTATACAATTAACAAACATTTAAAATTTTAATTACCAAATTTCAAAATTTAACTATCAAATTTAATAGCTATATTTTAATGTGTAAATTAAAATGAGCAGAAGATAATGAAATTTTAAATAATTTTGTTTAGCTTGAATTGACTTCATTTTTGTGAAATTTTGTAATCGATTTTTCATTCTCTGATACATTAGAGTTTTAATACCCTTAGGTTTTCTCATGGACACTAAATTATAATAATTCTTTCAGAATAAAATTATCAAATAATTAATTAAAATAATTAAACGTTTAATTCATATATATGGTTTCAATGAATTTTAGAAAAAAATTGTTTCAATATTTCAGTAAATTTATTAAAAGAAGAATATTAATTTAAGAAGTAAAAAGTGAAAAATAATTAAAATTCAAAAGTCTACATTTTATAGAACCAATAAAAGTGAGATTTAATGATTAGTTTTATTTATTTTTTATCAAACTTGGAATCATCAGAAATCCTAAAATTTTTAATAATGTCGTTACTACTGTTTTTATTTATTTCGGTACAACTATAATTTGGCACTATTCTTGTTTTTTAAATAAAATTTCCGTACTTCCATACCGTTTCTATAAAATCAACTAAATTCACCGTTTCTATAAATCTAACTAAAGTCAAAGTAATCATCTGTAGCTTGGTAATCATACTAAATAAACTGCAATAAAATAACTGAACAGGGAAAATGGCATTTAAAGGTGCTACAAATTTCTCCTGAAAAAAAATATTAATATGTATTTCCGTTTAATGAGACTTCGCTCTGTGCGGTTTCTTCCCAAGTTGCACCTCTTAGATACAAATACCATTTTTTTCTGGGAATCTAAAGCGTCTCGTTGTTTCTTCTACAAGAAAAGGTCCAGCCATAACCGGTAAGAAGTGCAATGCTCAGCCTCTTTGGATCCTCTCTCCCTCCCCTTCTCCCTCCTCCTCTTCATCCCTGGCTATAAAATTCTCCGCCTCGAGGTGAGACAGGTTTTTATTCGAGCGATCGTCGAGTGTGCTGGGGTGTTTGACCAGAAGGAGAGCTAGGGAAGGACCATCCGAAAAAAGACGCGGGATCGACAACCCTCTTCTCCTCCGGAGTGAGGCCCTCTCGCTGCTGTGCTACTAGTTTTTTGTGTCATAAGAGGCAAGCTCTCCGTGACTCACTCATCCCTTCGCTTGCTGCCGGACAGAGTGTGCCACCCCCATTGTTTTTCGGGATTTTGCTTTCCTCTTCACCGGCTACTCCAGGTGCGATTCTCGGCAAGTTCGGTTTCGGCAGGAAATGGTGTAACATCTCCTCCCAGCGGAGTACTCCTGATTTATCTCTATTTGCAGAAGAAAACGTTTTTGGGGAGTTCTTTGAATTTCCCTTCCGTAAAGCTTAGTCGCTGGTAAGTGATTTTTTAGCCTGCTGCAGGTATTTTATAGCTAGATAAAATAGATTAACTCATCTATCGATTGAAATTTGTCTTATGTCAGATGTTTTATTTATTTAAATACACGAAATGAAATTATAAATGTCTCCCTATTTTTCATATTTTCTTATTTTTATGCTCGGATTAATTTATTTGTTGATTTGAAATTGCTAACTGAAGAATAAAGTAATATAAGTTTTGTTAAAAATTTAAATATTATGTTTTTAATTTTATGTTTATTGCCAAATTTGGTATAATCTATATAGCAAAAACTAAATATAAGGTTACGTAAAAATCCGTGTATAATTATAAATAATTATTCAATATCTGTATAAAATCAGCAATCTTATAAATAAAGTTAGAAATGCAAATGAATATTCCTCCTTTCTTTTAAATAAATATGCAAACTAAATCAGTTGAAATAAACCCTATATTGACAGTTCCTATATAATTAACGATATACTCTCTAGATGGTGCATTCAAAGATTAAATTAAAAAAAATAGAAAAATATTAATTATGAATCATGTTATGGGATTGTCATAACGTGTTAGCCAAGCTGTAATAAGCGTATTAAAAGAGTTCAACAAAATTTCTGGTACATCTTTTCGATTAACACCTGGACTGCCGTGGGTATCACCGGTGACCTGCGGGTCCATATAAATTGCATTATAAGGAATTCAGCGAGCCAGTCAATACGTTAAAGATTGAATCTCTTCCCACCAAATTTATGTATATATTTAAAATGTATTTAAAACAATTCTTATGAAACATTTCGAAATCATTTTAAATATCAGTTCTGTGATTCATTTAAGTGACCACGAAGATCGTAAAGAAATTGTTAAAAAAATGTCGAAATGCCATTATCCTTAAGTATACGGTTGAGTTTGAATTTAAAAGAGCATTAATTCACACATTAAAAGTTTTTAAAATTAAAATTTAGCTCATTGCCCTGCATTAACGTGACAGTTAGCCATTATTTCTATAGTTAATATATATTTTTATTAAAAAATCTTTTTGGTAATTTTTAAGTTCTCGCAAGAATGCAAGTAGAAATATTTTATAAAATGTAAAGCGAGTAGAAATTTTTTGTACTATTATACTTCGTTTTAATACTTATCACAGATTGTTTTTGGTTAATAGATGATTAATATATATATTTTATTTCTAATCATTACGTTTAACTACTATTGTGTGTTACTTATACTATTATTAACTGCGCAATTTTATCTTTATTTAGTTACAGTGTTATCTTTATTATTTAATGTATATAATGATATTAAATTTAAAGTAATCAGAAGCAAAATAAAAATTGCTAAAAAATGTTTCCCGAATACATCCGTTAGATAACACGTTCTCCAAAAATTCTGATATTCAATTAGTTTTGTATTTTTACCATTGCTTGATTATGAGGAAAAGGCCTGAAA
This sequence comes from Argiope bruennichi, assembly GCF_947563725.1. Lineage (NCBI taxonomy): Eukaryota > Metazoa > Arthropoda > Arachnida > Araneae > Araneidae > Argiope > Argiope bruennichi. The sequence goes on along the minus strand of NC_079154.1, from coordinate 21,531,740 downwards.
AGGTAATTAAAAGCGATGGAGCAATCTTGAGAAATCCATGATATTTTCTATTTAATTTAATTTAATTTAATTCCATAATTTGATAACAATCATCCCAAAAAAAGAAAGCAGCTCTGAAGAAAAAAATAAAATGTTGGTTCGGGTTTAAAAAAGCAACAAATGAAGAGCCAATTTTTTTTTTATCAACAAACTTTCGAACAACAAAGAAACAATTTAACTTTCTAAGAAGCACTGTCTTATAAAAAATATTACTCTGAACTCGAACTTTCAAACCTGTTCGACTGAAACAAAATTTAATCTCTAAATGATTCCGTTTTACAAGATAACTGATGCAGAAATGTGTTGCTGAAAGGTTAATGGGCTGCAAATTTATTTCTGTATGGTCTCTTAATGAAGCGCTGCCGAAACCTGACTTTTAAGAAAGAATACTGCCATTCAGAGATGTAAACAATAAAATGTTTCAGTGTTTGTTCTTAGTGAAATTTCAGCATCGTGTAACAAATTTTTTATTTTTTTATTTTGTAGAAAACGAAGTTGTCGTTTTATGTGAATGGACGTTTTACCAATAAAAATAATAATCTGCATTGTATAATCATAGAATTTCTCTTCAACTTATAACTGATACAACTGTCTGCAAATATGATTAAAAAAAGCCATCAGATTTTTAATTGAGAAGATATCTCAAATTACATCTTTAAGAATAGTTTCTATTATTTACAAATTATGTATTTTTCATATGATGTACACCAATTATATATTTATTGATGAAAATTTTGAGCTTTATGTATAACTTTTATAACCGCTCGATTAAAAATAAGGCAAATAAACGACCTGTTAATTGGAAAGGTATTCGAGAGAAGGATACCTAGAATTGATGACTGTATTTTATTTCAGCTCTCCTATTATTGTTCATTTTACTCTATTGTTTATTTTATTCTTGATATGCACGATCCAAAGATTGAAGGGCTCATTCGTATAACGTGTCTTTAAAATGTTTTCATCAATATGAATTACTTAAAATTAATTGCATATATATGTTATGTTCAGTGGGATTAATGCATAATTATTAATAATAACTGGTCAATGCAAAAAATCGATTAACAAATTTGATTGCATATTTTTAATAATAACCGATTGATCACTTTCGTCATAATCTATATATTAAGGAAAATAGACGTTCCTTCTGCGTAAACATTTCAGAAAAGTAATATAAAGTTGAAGTGAATAATAATAATGGAAACATGTGGAATTCGGAATTTTTGTTCATCGATGACGATATATTACAATTATTTCCGTAATTCAGTTATTTTTAATTAAGAAATTGTAATATTGGTAAATAAAGTATATAAATTAGAAGCCAAAAATCATGCCTACAAAACTGTAAGCTAATTAAATATACATTTCAATTTTCAAATAAGATATCACTGATTCTTAAGGCTGGATGTGAAAATTCGTTAACTATTAAGAAAGAAATTGTTCGTCCAAAAAAGAAAGAATATATAATGATATTTTAACTGTTAATTTCAATTTAATTAATTTTCAAGATTTTATCTTAATTTGGCTCATAGTAACTTCATTCTAAAATATTCTCTTATTTCGTGATCCAATTCCACTGTCTCTACTTAATTAATTCAAGAGAAGCTTTGTTAAATTGTTGAATCAGCTAAAATCTAACTTTCCCACACTACGCGTGAAAAGATAACATACCGCTGATCAAGCAAATTCTTTTTTAAAATCTCCCTGTGTTTCCCCTACCTTGCCCACCCGTGTAATGAAAATCCCTATTGAAATCTCATAATACCTTAGCACGGTAAAGAAATATTTTCCCTATCAAAATCATAGGTTATATAAGACCAGGGATAAAATGTCCAAGAGTTTTTTCCTCATTCCTTTCTGTGTCGTTCTGTGTGCTCGTCGCTTGTACATATGCTTGCTTCTTCAAAATGAATAAAACGACGTCACGAAATTAAAAGTATCTTCATTGTCTTCAAACTGCATCATGCTTCACAACAAATAATATTACATATTATATATATATATATATATATATATATATATATATGCAAAACTTCAATGTTATTAGATTATCATATAATACTGAACATATGACAATCGATATTTTAGGATGAGTGAATTGTTTTTTCTTTCATTAAGAATTTCATCATACATACAGTCGTAGAATTCCATATAAATGGAGCATCAAGGTTCATTAATTTTTTATTAAAGATACAAGATAAAAATTTATAAGATTTTGGAAACGTGTTTGACAATGACATACTTTTATAATTTATATTGTCCATAAAACTCAAATATTAAAAATTGTTTTTATCATTTTTCCCCATAGCGTATTTATACTTATAAACAATTACAAATAGGATGAACACACTTTTAATGAAAAATAAAAATATCTTGCAAGACTTGGTAAAGAATCTTTAATCATCTATACATATTTATGATTTTTTTTATTACGAGTTAATGGGTTTATGAATAAAAATACAAAGAAAAAAGATTTTGCGTGTTATTTTGTGCGGTGCAGATATATTCAAGTTCGCAATATTTAAAGAAATCTATTTATATGGATTATATTTGAGTTATTTTAGACTTTAAGGAAAATATATATTTAGGTTATTCTTTTTTTATATAGAATTATCTTCTGAGTGAAATGAAAACTCGACTGTTGTAAACGTTCAAACTGGCAACAATAACTCTTCACGTCGAAGTCCTTGAACTTTATGCAATATATTTTTACGATTTCTAAAAGCTTCCTCTTTCTTTCTCAGTTTGCTGTTTTAACTGTGAAGTTAAAGCGAGATAGAAGGTATTCTATTTTTTCCATATTCTAAAACAAAACGGTGGAAACGTATGACAGCAGAAATCGAAATCATGATTTAATTTTAGGTGTCTACAAAACCAAGTAAGTTGGTGGTCAATCATTTAGATTTATAATTTGCAATTGCTGAATAAAACATAATTGGTATCTCCTTTTATGATAGCAGCATGATTGTCTTGATTAAATATATGAATACTATTTGTTATAATTTAGTAACATGTCCCTGTTTAATCTTCAAGAAAGAAGACATATATTTTTTTTGTATATATTTCTTTTCGCTCTAAGAAATAACAATGAAAATTTGCTGTTCAGTTTTTTTCTGACTTGTTGAATGAAGTCAGCTTTAAGAGGATGATAAAGAGGAATCATAATAGTTGGAAATAAACAAATTCTAATTTTAGATGTGATATTACATATACCTACTTCTGATAATACTGCAAAAAACGAACGGAGGTAATCATACTCACGTGACACACGCTAGCGCATTCCTAAAATTTTATTGACTTGTGACATGTTAGTGAAATTTTGGGATTGCGCAAGATAGCATGGGCAATTACATTCATCATGTGACAAAATCATCACATTTATCGATACCACAATATTTTCTCTTTACAAATCGGAAATAAAATTTATGAAAAAAATTTTTACATTTGATTATAATACAAGGCAGCCATAAAATAGATACTTAGTATTGTTTGAAGCCTTCGACAACTAAAGCAAATGAAGAAATGAAATGAAATTATATGTTATAGACTGTGGAAGACATAGGGAGATTAATTTCGCAAAGAAAAAAAAATTTCTAACCGAAGTTACTGATAGGAGAGATTTCGATTTATTTCGGAACTAAACGTGTCATTCAATACGATGAACGCATGGAAAAATGGATTAAGTAAAATTTTATTAATGTTCCAGTGATAAAAAGGCACAGCAAATATTAAACTTGCTGAAAATAATCTTTCATTAATAAATATTATGATCCCCGGCTCATGTGCAATATTTTCAATGTGCTGACATTCTCTGCATAAAAGACAGCGCATCAACGACTTAGGATTTCTTTGTTTTTTTGTAAAATTCTTTTTATGCTTTCCACAGTCTTCATATGATGTTTAATTTCAATCTGTTCATTATTGAAGATGCCGTTTAACTTTCCTTTGAACTGAAGATGCCTTCAAACAGATAAAGTTATTTTATGGCCAAATTGTACGTTTTCAACAAAAAGTTAGATAAGGGAAAAAAAACTTACTTACAGATACAAAAAATAAGCATTTCTTGGATTATTTTGCCATTTTGACTAAAATAATGTGATCATTTAAATTTTTTGAATTGCCAAGCACTGTTGCTCATAGTTTAGAAGATCACACCTGAAAAGAGAGTAAAATTAAATGATACAAGCAATTTTACTCACTTATACACAATAGCAAACTTCAATCAATTACATATCAGTATTTTTGCTCATGTATTTAAAAACGAAAAGGTTTTCAATTCATCAATTTTTTATTTTTAATCTGAGTCATTTATCATACACCAAGAAATATAAAAAGACAATTAATACATTTCCGTCGAACAAATTCCCTTTTCTTTTCTAGATTTTTTCCTCTATCCTTTTTATTCCCTTTTAAAACAGAATTTTCTTTCTGATTAAATTTTACCTACATCAGAGAAAGCCTTAAAAGTTTGAATATTCAAAAAAAAAAAAAAAAGTGGTCAAATTCAAAGGGATGCTTAAGTAATTCCTTCGTTAATTATGCGTAGAAATTCATCCGATTGGTTCCATGATTCTTATAATAATTCTATATTGAATCATTTTCCTAAATATAAAGATTCAATAACTTTTTTTTTATTGCACCTAATTGCTTTTTTCTCTAGAAATTCAATGATGCAAAGTAAAACAGGTTTGTAAAAAATAAAATTCATTTATAGGTTTGTTTTAAAAAACTTTTTGCTTTCATAAAACATCTTTGATTGAAAGCATTATTTCTAAAAATCAATTTATTTTATGATAAATTTAAACTAATTCCAAATATTTCTTTTATTTCCCATTTATTTTTTTATTTAGAAAATTTTTATAGCCTAGTATTTTAGCAAAAAAATTAAAAATAGTTAATAAAAACTTTTGAGAACTTTTTTCCCGTATTTTTACTAATATATTAGTTACAACGAAATTGCATCACCCTAGAATTTGTCTTACCTAATTAAAAAAAAAAAAAAAAAAAAACACGATCTTTTTGCCTTTTTTTTTCTGTTAAAAGAAATCTTTCAATTTTAAATTTAAATGACTGATCAAAATATATTCTTCTGAACAATATTATTTGCCCACCTAAAATATATACATACTATCGTATTCAAAAAACAAAATGTAATTGTGGTGTTTTCATTGACTATTGCTAAATGTGTAAATGCATCAAATGCCAGTAAACGTATTTGATTTTTATTTAGTATCCTCACATGTGGCGATATCTATTTCTGTAGGAGTTTTTTGGTACCGAAAATACAGTGATTTTCATAATGCTACCTTTAAAGATCATTCAGGAGTTTAATCTGTTGTATAATTTTTAATAGAAAGATTATTAATGAAATGCATATTTGATGCATTTATTATTGTACAATCTTCAAAACTTGAAGAATTCACACTAATTCAAATTTAATATAAATTTTAATTCTATAAGACACAAGTATAAGGCAATTCTGCTTATGTCCTTAATTATTGCCTTATTAAAATTTGTCTTATAAACTAAGTGATAAGCGTTAAAGTTACGTTTTTCTATTATAAAAAATACGTGAATCACAGAAGGATTACAAGGTATATCATTTAAAAGGTGTAATTAAATACTTTTATCCAGCAATTCGATTTTCTTTAATTATAAATTATAGCTTTTTACCATAAATATATAATTTTTTGGTATTTTTTTTTAATTTTCACAGTAATCAATCTATTTTTATTTTGCTAAGCTTCAAATTTAAACAGTTTTAAATAACTTATTATTTATTTCTGTGCGACATACAAAGAGACTAATACTCGAATGTCACTTGAATACGCCTTAGCAAAATGAAAGATGATAAAACCACCGGATGAACAGGTCTTCCAACACTACTTTGCAGCTTTTATTTTTAAATGAATTGGTTTCATCACTAGAGCTCATTTTTCCAGCACTCAGTGCATGGAACAGGAAAAGAAAACCTTTCAATTCTGAATCTAAATATATTAATTCAATTCATTTTTTTTCCATTGCAGGCATGGGAACGATGCAGTATTCATTCCTAGTCATTCTAGCCCTCTGTGCTGCAGCACCGTGGACACCCACCGGGGCACGTAAGTACTTGCATTCAGTGATGCGATTAATGCAAACTCAGCGGGAAAGGTGCTATCTTGCAGGTCACTAGCCTTTAAGAACTGTGGGCCACAGCCAGAAGTACTGATGCTGTTTCGTAACGTTCAATTGATCAATGTCAGAGAGTTAGTATGTTTCGGAAGTATTGACGAACTAAATTTTTATTCAGCTGCAGAACATACAATCCATCAAATAGCGTTCGTTTTCTGCCGCAAATTGGATTTCCTGATATTGGTACAATCTGAGAAAATTTTCATCTAAATAGTAAATAATAATAATAATAATAATAATAACTTTAAATACCCTAACTATTGACTCTATGATCTTCTGTATACTTCTCTCATAGAAATTGTAAATCTTCTATAGAAATCGTAAAAGAAAAATAATTTCAAATGACCTAACTGTTGATTCTATGATCTTCTGCAGATTTTGCCTAAAGTAAAACGGCAATTCTTGGTTTTCATCCATAAAGAAATGTGTTAAAGCATCAACATTCGAAAATGTATACCTTAAATAAAAGAATACACTTATTAAAACAATATATTAAAAATATTTCAATCTTATCAATTTGAGAGACTTCTTGTTTCGAATCAATAATATTACAAATTTAGCCTTTCTATGCCAAAAACAAAAGCAAATCTTTTTGATAATCAGAGAATAGTTTACAAAATTAAAAAATAAACCATTATAATTGATATTCCTTTTGTATATTTATAATTTTTGTCATTAAAAATTGTATGAATTAAGAAATTTGCTCCTCAGATTATCTGCTTCAATATGAAATTAATCAAATCAAGAAAAGAAGTGCGAAATCTTTCGCAAATTCCTTATCATACTGGATTCTATAAAATATTCCTTTTGAAAACTGAATGCCCGCTTCTTATGGTAATTTTTTTCAATTATTTGATGTTCCATATTCGTAATTCCCAGAACTATCAAAAACAACTTGTGTTATTTTGAAATTTGAACTGTTGCATGCTTTGTGGACCGAAGTGTTTTAAATAGATATAAAATAATCTGTATGTTCTAAGTCAAATGGTAAATCGGAGCTTTAGCTTAAACTGGTTCCATCGATTCACTTTCTCTTTCGGACGCTTCTAGGATAGTTATTTAAGGAAAGATGCTTTCTCGAGTTCGAGGGTCACAGACTGACGAATTCATTGTTGCCCAGCGGCGAATCTTCCATCGCTTTCTCTTTCACATTTTCTCTTGCTTTTCTTTTTGTTTTAACTATACTTTTTTCTGGTAGTCCATTATTATGGCGTCAGATCGGTTATGACCCGGAGGCCCTGTTTATGGTACTGTCTGATCTCAAGATAAAACTATCAAATGATTTGCATTCCTCGTCGCATCTCAAGGACGGTCAAAGTTCATGAAGGGCGATGGCTGCGGAAATCCAGATCAATCGGAAACACGCTTCGAATTATAAATGGTTCGTTCTAAAAAAATTCGTTTGATCCCTAATCACAGTCTGGCCTCTGTTCGATGACCTCAGATCTATTACATGGATTTGTATTAGATGATTTAGAAATAGTAATACTAAATGAGAATGTTACGGACGACATTCAATGAACAATTGTTTGATTCTATATGAATTATGGTAACAAATTGTTTTCGAATCAAATGGAAAATATTGTTTAATTATGTATATTTTTACTTAAAAATTGGTTTAAATTTATTCTCTACAGATTTCTAAATACCCAAAAACCTTTTTAATTTTAACATTGAGCTGTAAGCTTTGTTTCTTAATTCCCTTTTCTCATACAGATACTAATAACGTTATTAATGTTTATAAATCTTATATAACTTCAGTATAATGATAGATTTATGAAAGAATAATATTACGTCTGAAATATCTTAATGCTTTAAATGCTATTTTAAAAATAAAGATAATTCTACTAGAAACGTTTTTTCAGAAGTATTTATTTGTATCAATCTAAAGAAAAAAATGAAATAAACAGTAAATTATTAAAGATAAAGTGATTAAAAATTACCTTAAGCTGTGCTAATTTTTTATATCTTGTCAATTGCTTTTCATGGGCAACAATAATAAGAATAATTTTGCGATACATTTTTAAGTTGCTTTATGCATCATTCTTTTCAAATTATTTAATTCTATTATGAAACATTCTACGATAAAATAAAATCGTTTTCCACGTGAAAATAATATTCTTTCTTCCAAATTCGCATGTCACATCTCTGTATTTAGTATTTATTCGGTTTAATTATTTATTACAAAACTGAATTAAATTCAATAGAATTTTAATGCATTAAATACAAATTTCAGTATATGGAATCCTTGATCTTAAAATCAAATCATGAAATCCTGTATCCAGTAATAAAAAAAAAACCAAAAACTAATTCATCCCCCCCCGAAAAAACCTTTTTTTATGCACTAAATTTAAGTAAATTTATTTAATGATGTCACTTTAAATGCTAAGACATTAAAAAATTTATGCGAAAGTTTTTTTATTCAAAATGAGGGCATATACTAATTTTTTATTTGGTGTAAAATGCAGTAAGAGCTCTATTTTCTATCTTTCTGTTAGAAAGTGACTGCATGAATTGATCTTAATTAGTTTCACACTTTCAACGAATCATATTTTTCTCAAGAAGCCATTCGGTTATTTTGGATCGGTTTTGTTCAAAATTATAAAGAATAAATATTAAAAAGATCCATAAACATAAGGAATCCCTCTCATACGTTCGCACTAAAAACGTTATGCAAAATGAGGCGGAGAGAATTGATAAAGGAACAATATATTAATCAGAACTTCCTGTCAAAATTGAAAAAAATGAAACTATTTATTCTTCAAATATGAAACTGAAGTCATTTTATTAATTAAATTAAAACATCTATTGGAAGATAACTGAGGGTTCAGGGACCTTACTGTGAGTGATCCTTTTATTCTAAAAAAAGAATGTGAAGGCCACCTTTCACCTTTGTGTCAATGTTTTCGCCGAATACTTGCAAATACCTTACTGTGTTCAAGTTTAATGGCCTCCGAACTGGATCCGTCGTGAAGTCTTAGCATGCAAATGATTTTTTTATGAGGCAGAACGTTTTATCAATCTCATATATGTAAAAAAGGAATTCTTTCTAATTAGTATCAGTTGCCGGAAAACATGCGCCATAAGCGCGTCTAACTCTCGCAAAACTGTTTTTTTTTAAATGGAAATCCCTAATTGTTTACAGGGATTTTTTAGAAAGCGAAATTGATCACAGCCATTTCTTGACTTTTTAGTTTACAGTATCTTCAGATTTCTAACGAAGTAAAAATTCATTTTTATGCAAGTTTTTTCTGAGCAATTTATGAAATATAATGTTTTTATTAAGATATACACTTCCTGGAGTGCTTGGCTTTGAAAATTGTTGATTGCAAATTTTAACTTACGTTGTTTTAAAAGCATATTTGGCAAATCTTTATATATATTTTTTATTTTTCATAAAAAAGCACCGTAAACAGATTTCCCAAAGAAGTTTTGAGTTGTAAGTATGCTGCTTGCCGGATTGGATAATATTTTAATATACAATAAATATTTGAAGGAGGAAATATTAATTTCAAAGAGATGCAAAATGCATAAGAATTTCCAAGAGAATATTTTTTTACCATCATAATTAATTTACTTTCCTAAATAAGCTAAACAATATGCATATGATTAAACTCTTCATTTACAAGTAAGATAATATCTCATCTTTTATTTAATTACAAAGCCATTCTTAATGAAACTTTTTTTAATAAATATAATTTAAATCTTTTTTAAAAAGATTTTTTTATATATATTTTTTTATTTATAATACGACTAGTTGGAAACTTTTGTATTAATATGTCAAAATTCTAAGTCTTTTGCTTCGATTACAGATAGCCAGATTATATCGTTTCGTAAATGAATGAAATTTATAGATAATTTAATGCAAAGTTTTCGTAAATTTAAGCAAATATCTAAGAAAAAAATTCGAAATATACCTTTTCTAAAAATTATATTTCATAGATTTTTTATTAAAATTATATTTCTTAAAGTTTAAATATTCCCTTTCAATTTTTATTGCATATATAACTCAACATTTTTCAAAGAGCATTTCTGATCTTCATTAATTTTGATTCATTGAAAATAGTTTAAACAATAAATCTTAACATCAGATACAATTCACCTTTCTATATTTAAACCTGTTGACTCGTCTTTTCCCTCCTTGCATGCTTCCCTACAGCATGCTACTATTCTATTGAAACAGATAAACATGCAGGTTACTTGGATTAAAAAAATGAGAAGAATGATATCTGCAGGCAAGAAAAAGAAGGAAAAAAAAACGTGTACTAAGTGACGGCGCCAGAAATCTATCTATTCGGTCCAATCAGGGGGCCATTGACATTGGGTTACGCAAACAAGGGTTTCTAATTGAATGGTGTTTACCACACTTTCTTTTCCCTGCGGTCATAATGCCTTTTGTTTAATTCATGGATTCATTATAAAACTATTAACTTTCTTCTCACAATTGGAAAGAAAATTCATTTTGCTAGAAGAAGAATTTTTAATGTGTTCATTGTTATAATTTTGGACGTTAATAGATTGTATGTTTTTCATGCATGCTTTATGGATAACATAATATCTAAATTATTTATTATTTTGACACTTTAGAGGATAAGATCACAGAGTGTTATCTGTTCTATATGCTTTTATTTAAAACAAAAACCAGAAAAACGATGCCTTTCGAATTTAGAAAAGCTTATTATTTAAAAAATAAAAATAATAATTTTTTTATGCATTAGGAAAAAAAGACATTAAATAATTGTTTATAAACTGATCAATTTCATTTTTAGATAATCTTGATGTTTGAGAGCATCAGTTTTAATTATCTCTTTTTTTTCGTCCTTTTTCAAATAAACTTTCATCCAGTTTTTTCAAATAAATTGTTAATTTTTTTTCTTGTAGAACATACATACAGATATTTATACCTAAATAGGCTACTAATATTTATACCTACATTGGTTATAAAACGATTGAAATTCGGAAAATATTTTATATTAAAAATTCATAAAATTTTATCGTACGGGAATCAAAAAATCTTTCAACCGTTTTTAAACTTGCTGTACTTATTAAAGCATCCTGCTGAAAATGCCCATTTAATGCACATTTTTGAGATTTATCTTTAAAGTTTCCAACTGATTTTTGTTTTACTATTTATTTCAAAATCGCATTACATCGATTCGAGTCATTTCTGTTTATTACATAACTATGAATAAAGTCTAGACATTAACATAAACTTTGCGACAATACTTTTTCAGAACATCCTAGAACATTAATTACATAAGTAGTTACACCGAATCAAGCCTAATGAAACCTGCCATTATATTTTCACTCGAAAACAAAACTAACATTGAAGAGGGATAGTCTTACAAAAAAAAAAAAAAAAAAAAAAATACAACTTTCATTACCAAACTCTGGGAGCTCAGCTTTCTTCAATTGTGTTTTTCAAATTCCTACCTTTTTAACCCTTCCGTTTCTGAAAAGATGGTACATTAGCGAGTTGAATGCCTAGAGTTGAATGACCGTGAAATGAAGAGAATGAGAAAGCCCCGTAAAATTGCCTTCCTATAATTACTACCCATGTAGAAAATATAGACGCCATGCCTAATCTTTATCGTGAAAGGTCCCGCTTTCTCTCTCATAGCGTTCTTCTATGGGGAGGAGAGAAAACATTGGCACTGAAAACGCAAAGACACGGATATCCGTTCTTTAATAAATGTTTACCTGCCTGCCGCTTTCCCGCCTCAGGCCCAGCTGCGAGGCAATCATCAATTTAGATTCTATCATCCCACGAGTCGTAAACTGTGGGTCCTAAGCTATCACGCGTCGAAAAACACAAATCGTAATATAACCTGTTGCTAAATGACAAAGCAGAATTCGAAGTCTTTCTCAAGATCAGAGGCTCTTAACCTTCATGGAGGATTCACGAAATTCGTGCTTGCTTCGAAAGATCACGAAAGTGAAAATATTTGGTTTAGCTATATCAATAGCTTTTGGTTTTGAAATTCTGGGAAGTTTTTAAATGAATTCGATTTACGTATACGTTGAATTTTATTTATTAGAACCTTAGAGAAATAAACTAATTAAATGTTGCGTGAAATTTCACTGATTGTTTTTTTAAATGAATCCCTTTTATTTCTGTTAGTCATGTTGAAGAGAAAGTCACAATTAAATAAGGAATGCTTAGGCAAATTTAAGACATGCATCAAAAACGAGCTCTAATACATTGCAATTAAAGAATGATCGATGGAAAATTTAACCTAGAAAAAAGGTGCTTAAAAATTATACATTGACTTTTATTCTTCGTTTATAAAGTAATAAATATGTATCAGGTGATTAACTTCTTATTTAGCAAGAGAAATATTATAAATCTTGATCAACGATTATCAAATGGATCTAGATGGATGACGATGCTGTTACTTTAGAATAAATTCGGTGATTCTAAGAAACTCTTCAGAATCTAATTTAATAATTTTGAAATTATATTGAATAGTTATTTTTTTTTTCTTTCATTTGCTTAAATTTTTCCTACGCATACAAATGTAAATAACTATGATATCGGTTAATAGATGCTCTGAATGTAATAAGTTGAAATGTTTCTCTTAATGACTGTTTTTTATAAATAGATGTATGCATAATAGAAACTACAGATATTCTTTTAATTTTTGCAAATCAGTGTACTTTATTTTTTCATATCTTTATTTTGTTGTATCATTATTGACTATTAGAAGTCCCTCCAAATCTCATATATCGTACAAATGGATCCCTTGATTTCACCATCTTGCCTAGTATCTGCTAAGCTAAAAAAAACAACGACTGTGAATTAGAAAACTAAAAATATACCTAATATGACTTCAGTTGTAGTAGCAAATGTGTCTAAAATTAATATTGACTTATTATTTAATAAAAGTCATCTTAATTTGAAATCGAAATGCATCAATAAACTAATTTAGAAACAGTTGAATCAACTAATGATATTATCTATTACTACTAATCATATCGGGTTGCATTTCCTAATTAGTAACACAAAAAATGATGCATTTTATTATTCTAACTTTTAATTTATAATTTTAGAGCGCAACAAAATTTGGAGTTCCAAGAATGTAACCCTTAAATTGGATTAATTCTGAAAAATTGATACCGAAGCCGTATACATAATATTTAGAACCAGCGCCGTATTATAGGTTTCATAAAAATTTTAGCGATTCCAACTTATTATTTTATACACAGAACGTGCTTTCAGGCAATGAACTACGTCGACTTATTTGTAAAGTTGGATCATTCATATTTGAATGAGAACTTTTCCTTTAAATTATATAAATAAATATGAGTAGTAAAGTTAACGAGATATTTGAACGGAATTATCATTTTGATATTTTAATTTCAGCATTTTTAACGTATTTAGAATAATGCACTTTTACAAACTTTTATTTATTTGAAAAGCTTACAAGCAGAAACTTTTGTTTAAATAAATTTTTAACCCCTTCATTATCCTGCCTTATACGAGAATGGAGATACTGCTTCTGAAACTTAGGAAAAATAATTATTAATTACTTTAAACAATTCAAGGACGTTAAAATGACATAAAATCCACAAACAGCTCAAATATTCTGGAGTTTCTAATTCAATCAAGACAGCACATTCCTTAAAAGGGAGGCGTCCTCTCATTAGATAATAAAAAAAGTAAAACAGTTAAGGGGTATTTTTTTATTATAACCGATATGCGGCAGTAAAATTAGTTCCTGTCATTTACTCTTCGCAAATGACTTATTTAACAAAATGATTAGTCAATATCGATTGTAAATTTTCCGCTAATGACTCGATATTTTGTCAGCAAATCGAACAGCAGTAATGCTGGTTCAACAAGGCGATTACAAATTTTAGTCGCTTCCTAATTACCCAACTGTGCTTTCATATCGGATAACGACACGTAAACAAAAGGTTACTAACATGGCGACCTTCCCTAAAACTTTAACCTTGTAAATAAAATGGGATCTCTCTGGATCGTTGGCTGCAAACAATGACTAATAACTGTGGAAAGAAACCAAGCAAATACTGACAGTGTTTAAACGATCTGTTCCTATCAAACAGAAGTTTAATGAATTTTTCACTTGTTCTTTTTAACCTTCTGATATTAGGAGGTTTAGCTGTGAAGGATGGATGGACAGACAATGTAGCAATTTTTTTTTATGAATAGCATTCCGTAGAATTTATGATATAGGTGATATGTCCTCGTATTACTTGGGCGTAATAGAAAAGCAAGAGATTGATAATGTGAATAGACTGATAGAAGCAGGAAGGGAATTAAAGATGAAATTTAAGCAAATTTCTTTCATTTATTTTCTGCAATTTGGATATGAACTTTGCCTTTTGCCGAAAAGTCATCGGCAGACTAATGTTAAGGAAAAAAGGATTTTATAAAATATAAGAATGGTATAGATTTAAGTACGATTTATGAATAGAATTCTGCTTCATTTCATATCTATTATTTTATTTTATTTAATAATTTGTCGCATTAATAATAAGGAACAGTATGCATTAGCAATTAAGAATAAAGAAATTTAAATTATACATAATTAAACAGTATAACTTTTTATTAATGTATAACTTTGAATATCTTAATTATTTTTCGTGCATTATAGTAACCTGGAACATTATAAATTTATTAATAATATAAATTAATAATAATCCGTGTAAATTATCCGGAAAGTCGTTCAAATATTATTAAAACCTAAAATATTATTTCGTAACATAAATTTTGGAATAAAATTAGAATTATTGTGACGTATCAAAACAAATATTTTTCACAAAACGAAAGAATATTATGACATTAAAAATGTAACTAGCAAAGGCTAGAAATTAATTAAACATAAAATATCTAATGATACGGCAGGTAAAAATTCCTAAAATTTTACAAGACAAAGTTAGAGTAAAAATTCAATTTAAAAACATCCAAATATTTTATTATTTTCGAAAGAAAATAATGCTAATTATAAGATTTGTTCAAAAACTGCTGATAAAAACACATTTTCAAAAAAATTAAGGTATTCATTTAAGTTGATAATTTAAGAAGAATTTATTTCAAGCTAAAAATATAAAAAAAAATTTAAAAACTTATAAAAATACATAATAACTAATAAATAAAAATAAAATTATGGCCACTGAAATAAAAATATATGCTCATATAAATTTTTATTGATAATAAATCAGGCAAATCCAGCTTGAAATTTTTTCTCTATATGAGGTTATAATTTTGTTAAATGAAATAATTATTTAATTTATTGGTTTTCTACCTAAAACTTAATTAAAAATGAGCATAAAAATGTTATATTTTTATATTTATTACATATAAATATAAAAATATAATATTTTTATAACTAACTGAACCTGCTTTGAATTACACTGAAGCCAATTTCTGTTCTTCTGGAATACATCAAATTATTTCAGTGTCCTCAAATGATAAACAAAGCACATTTTATTGTAACAATCCTTTCCTTTTCTGAATTATAGCGGTTATTTTAGCATCCTGCTTTGCATAGTAATGCTGTAATTTTACTAACCTCAAATAAACCAGTGAGGAAATATGAGGAAAAAAATTATGCATGGTTTCCACCGCAGAACTCTGTTTTTATGCAACTTTCCCGTAACACGTGATTGCCCCGTCTGGTTTTCTAAATAAAATTCATATTTATGACAGAAAAAGAAATATAAATTTAATCAGTAAATATCAACAGAGAAACCTTTTTGCTCAATGAAAAATGTTGCTAGTAACCAATGATTATTTAGGAAGTGTTTGCTAGTTAATTTCCTTCTTATTGGGTCAGCTTGTGTCTTTTTCTGGTAGTAATGTCCAATTGAAGTGGGAAAACTTTTCAAGTTAAATTCCCATGAAAATTTAATTTTAAAATTCTTTCCTGTTATTTTATAATACAGCCTCGTCGTTTAGAATACTATTTCCCTTCTTCAAATTTCGTAATTTGAAAAAAAAAAAGCTGGATGGGAAAATAATTTCATTTCAGTTTTTCTGTTGTACATTCGTACTTGCAAATATTTAATTTGTAGGAAATTTTTTTCTTTTTAGAAAACGTTTAAGTTATATTTACCTACGTGAATTCCCCGCTCATCTAATGATAATAAATGATGTTCTCTTTTTTTCTAAGTCTTTCTCTTCTTTTTGTCAGCAAATATTTTGTACAAATTCTAACCAATATTTAATTTTACTTCCGATTTTCTTTTTTCTTCCTTTATCATTCTAAAAAAAGCGTTGCATAAATAGCATGTAACTAGCGAGTAAAAAAAAATTGGGGGCACCAACGGTTTGTTTGACTTTTTGAGCCAGCGTCGGTTTGTTTGTTAGAGTTTGGTTCATTTATATTAATGTTCCATTTCAAAGTGACACAAGTTTTTCTCGGTAAACATTTTAATCTTAATAATTGACAAGACAGATCAACTAATAAACGTGTTGTAAAGATGCATATCAAAAGTCTTATATTTGGAGATAAATGCAGAATCATTGTGTCGATACCTCTGAATACTTCAGGATCACATTTTCTAGAACATCATGACTTTCATTTCAGAAATATTTTTTTCTATAAGTATTTTATTTTATAATTCCTGCATTAAGCCACTCATTTCATAAGCGTACTTTTTTATAAATTGCCAGCATATTTTTATTTATTTAGATATTTATACAATAATCTATATGTTTTTCAGGTGTAATCCATAAAAGAGCAGCATTTTACTTAGCTAATGATACGAGTAAGTATATTTATATTAGAACAGATAAAGAATAATACTTCTGAGCAAATAGTTATAGAAATAAAAGTTTAAATAGTTTTTAAAGATAACTTTTTGAAAATAAATAGAATTTTTTTTCTTATCTTTTACGATTACTTTCGGTGAAATGAGTTATTTGCCAGAAATAGCTTTAAACGATGAAAAGCCATTTTCTATTTAAGGAAAAAAATATCCTAATTAAATTTTAGTGATTATAAAAAAAACTAGTAGATTGATTTTCACAAAATAAGCAAACTGCATCATAATATATATCATATAAGGGACTTGAAAAGACAAACCTATTAAAGCTCATTTTATTTCAGTTTGTTAAACATTTGTTCACATTAGCAATGGTTTTTCAAATCACACCGCATGTTGAGAAAGGGCGCCTTTCATACATTCAAAAATTTATTTAAAAGTTGCTCAAAAATGTTTGCAAAAAGATCTATTTGTTACGCCAGTTTAATGGGAGGGGGAACGAAACAATTATTATATGGTATAACTATCATTAGTGCTATGCACTATAAATGACTTCAGTTCCTGATATCATCTTTTTACTTTTTCCCCTTCGCCTAAACTTGTTACTTCTTTGTAAAATAGAAAAGATTTGTGATTTTAGATGAGTATTTGTATTTAAAACCTTTGAAACATCGCATTTAAAACTGAACGATTTGATTATGATGAATGATTTCGACTTGAATCAATCTTAGTCAAATGAAAAGTATGATTTTTGATCAGAAAAGCAATCATCACTAATCATCAATATTACCACAACATATTAACATAAATATGTCATTTTAAATATGTTTTTGTTCCAAAAAGTAGAATTAAATTAGTTATAGGCATCAAATAAATAAAAGCCTAGAGCTTCATAAGACTCAGTGTATTTACTACACATTAACAGCATAAAAACTTAAAATTCATTTAAGATTTTCGTGAAAACAGCTTTAGAAATAAATAGTTCTCTCTTTTTATTATTGCTATGAGTAGGGTTAGCATTCAGATTAATGTTTTTGCAGTGTGTATCGTCGATGGTGATGTATATAGAAACGGAGACCCTGTTCCTACTGACGACGAATGTGAAAAATGCACCTGCCGACCTCCAGGATTTTCATGCGTGTTAAGAGACTGTGATACAAAACCAGGATGCAAGGCAGTTCGAAGAGCAGGAGAATGCTGTCCTGAATATGTTTGTGGTAAGCTCATCTATATCATTACGATTATTTATATATGAAACATAATTATTCACATTATATTATATTATATTATATTATATTATATATATATATAAAGTGAGATTATAGTTCTCACAAACTCATTCAGTGGATGGTATAATACAATCATACATCAAAAATATTTTTGAAAATGATGAAAAATGTATGAACTTTAGAAAAGAATATTAAAAACACGAATTTATTGACAATATTTATTGCCGATCCCGCCCTTTCTTAATGAAAAAATTCTATCCATTAAGGTACGCGGCAAAAAATGAATTTTACTTCTTTTCAGTTGCTTTATATATATATATATATATATATATATATATATATATATATATATTAATGGGATTTGCAGGCAATATTGCAGTTTAACGTGTGGCAGTTAAGTTTCAGAAATTAGATTATCAAAAGCAAGAAGCCCTCACAAGTCAGCAATTACAAGTGTGATTTTTTATATTTGAATTCAAGTGGAAAGATAATATTAATTTCATTAAGAATACAGATAAAATGAAATTTTTACACATACATACTTCAAATTAAAAAAATGGAACTCTTTTGCTGTTAAATTAAATGAAATTTAGTAAAGTGAAAGAAATTTGTCTGACAGATTAAGTGGATGAATCATATTTGGTGTGTATGTTTTCTAAAATTTCATCACCATTTCTATTCAATGAGAGTTTTATAGCAAAATCTGATCTATTTAAAAATAAGTGTTAGTAGAAATTCGCATTTCCTTAATTTATAACAAAAAAAAATCATTATTCCAAAAAAAAATTCTTTATTATAATTTAAGAAAGATTTGTCTTTTCTTAAATTAAAAGAATTTATATGAACGCACATATAAAAAAATCATTAAATTAGAATTAAAAATTATTTTTAACGTGTCTGTTTGCTGTTTTTACCCAAACAAATTCCCTACAGTGATGACTATCTTTTGCAAGTTTAACATTTGTTTTGAAAATTAATCTAGCCTTTTTTTCAATATCAAGATTATGTACTTTTGTATGGTCTGGAGAATATGGAGTTAAAAACCGTACTGTGACTGTTGACATAACCATGAACTTTCAAATCTTTCGTCTGGCGCATTTGCTTTTTCGTTTGTGTCCTTGGTAAGATTCTACGTAAACTACCACTAGTAATTACAGACCCCCGATGTACAATCATTCTTAACTTTCACCTTTAAGGCTCTCTAGCACGAGTTTCCCCCAACAATAACTTCTAAAGCGAACATTTTAAAGTCTGTTAAAAATGGTTTCTGCCCTGAGGCCGCGTCTGAAACTTCCCCCCCCCCCTGTTTCTACCAGTTTATATTTTTAAAATGCTTCAGAAACCCTTGTGGCCCGTTTTATTTCTTTAAAAAATGCACAGGTGTATTCATTGCAGTCGTATACTTTGCTTCTTTTATTTTCTTATTCTTCGCCTTCCTTTCTTTATCTTTCATCCTTTTAAATTTAACAGGAACATAATTTATATAACCATTATTTACATCTAAGACACCTGCAGGGTAGATGTTATTGCAAAATGCATAAAATTCCGGACCCGCCATCAGACATTCTTATTTATAATAATTTACCTTATTTTCTATACTCTAAGTCTAATTTATAAAGTCTCACTTTATACTTTATAACAATATTTCAAGAAATATTTGTGATTAATTTAATGCATACTGTGCGTACTAATTATACATGCAAAAAATTCGAATATATTTATATTAATAAATATTTCTTGAATTCTTTTTTGCATATTAAATATAGAAAACACCTTCACCCTTTTTAGCTTTATTTATCATTTTATTATTTAATTTACTAATCTCATTTGGAAAAATTAAAAAAGAAGAAAATCTTTTCTTATCTGTAAAAAATCTATATTTTAAAAATAGGGGTAGTTTTTGAAATTATGCTTATTGTATGCTACAGATCGGAAGGGTTTTTTGAAGTTATATTATTTAAAAAATTTTAATATGCATTCAAATCTTTTCGTTTATATTACTGATGGGAATTTTTAAGAAATATATTATGTTGCGCTTCCACATAAATGGAGATCAATATTCATGGTCTTAAATATTTTCCAAGTGAATTGACTACGAGATATGGATATCACAAATATACGACAAGCGTAATTGTGTATCTTTAACAATATCCAGCTGCATTTTGCATTATTCACAAGACTTACTTAAATGTGCACGCCGTATATCGTATAACTGCACATTATTTAAACTGTACTGTGATGTCAAGTCCTTTTCTTTTCAGTAAAATGCAAAATGTTAAGGAGATTTCATGCGTACAATTTGAACGTGAATTGACACCAGTTTAAACTGAAATAATTTTCAATGTGTTTAGAAATTACAGTAAATATTTTTCCCGTAGGTTGTGTCCATAATAATCGAGTATACGAAGATGGAGAAATAATAAAAGATCTTCAAAATAATTGTTATACATGTCGCTGCCACGGTAGTTCCATTTCGTGTACGTTTGCCGAGTGCCTTTTCAGAGGTGACTGCCCACCTGAATATGTGCCAGGAGAGTGCTGTCCACGCTACGACCATTGTCCACCTCTTAGTAAGTGATTTAACAATAATTCTCTGTATTTAAGGTATAATCGTATTAAATTTTATTTCATAAACAGCATAAACAAAATGCATTTTAGTATAAAAAAATTATGTTTAGTTTTAACAGTAATTACTAATATGCAGTTTGCAACTCTAGACTGCCTATTTAACTTTTTACGTTTAAATATTATATTTTCAGAATTACATTTATTTTCATGTTAAATAATCATAGAATTAATATTTGTTCAATCTCTGATTCTGTATAAATCAGATTTTTAAATTGTCAGTAAGAGTTAAGTATACGTAAGAAAGCGGCAATTTTCAAGCCGAATTTAAGATTAAAAATACAATTTTTGCAGAACAATGCGAGATTTATCTTAAATCGGAAACTAAATAAAAGAATAAAGGTTTATCATTAAATTTGATATGTCCTAATAATTAATCGCTATTCCGTCTTACAACTAATTTATAAACTAGGAGAGTTTTAAAAAATGGGAAATGAAATAAAATCAAATATCCAAATATTATTTATTTTCGAAATTTCCTTGAACTGCGGTAGTCTTATTGTTCCAAGTTCGAAATCAAATTACAACAAACATCCACTGAGTATATAAACATGGTATAATTCAAATCTGATAACGAAAATGTTCTCCAGTTGGTGTGGCTTCAAAGTTTAAGGAAGGGGTGCTAGTTTAAGTGTTATCTTCGTAATGTAACTACGGTTCAAAATTACCAAGTTCATCTCAAAATATCTGTTGGGTTCTTCAAAAATTGGTCACTAATATAACTAAGGAATTTAAAAATACCAAAATATTAGATTTAAACAGCCATTTAAAAGCTTTTTGAAATGTGGTTATTTTAAAAGAAGATTACTGTTCATTTTCATGAATTTTAAAGAAATTTTTTCTAATTTGTCTCAACAAAAATTACTTAAAATCCATGCTTAGAAGTTATTGCATGAAACTCTTCAATCCAACATACACAATCTTTCCATGAAAATCTTTAAACCGGCAGAAATATAAACCCATTTATTTTTAATCGAAAACATATTTCTATGTGAAATAATGATTTATAATGATTATTTTTTAAAATATTCGATGCAATTTTTTACATGAAATATGGAAAAGTGTTTTCTTACTAATAAATTTTGCTACCAAATTGGCGTTTTGAAACAACTTTTTATCTATAGGAAAATTAATACTTTTCTTTTTTTATTATTTGATTACAATCACATTGTATTTGACTATAACATTTTTTCGATGCAATTTATTTTAAGAAATTAGTATTAATTTCATAATAGCACGAAAAATATTTCAGTAAATAAAAATATTATTTCCCTCTCGCGCTGTTCTGGACAAATATATACAATTAAAATTTTTAATGTAAATTTGCTCGTATTTACCGTTTTAAAATATATCTACGATTTTAAATGTACACAGTGAATTTTTGAAATATTTTGTAGTACTGCTATGATTAAGATATGGAAAAAATTTACAAGAAATATATAATAGTATTTTATTCTATCTATAATTCGATATATTTGCGCAAATAGAAATCTAGTACAAAATGCGCATTTTGAAATAGCCACAATTTCACAAAACATGATCAAACAATTCTGCAATTGCACTTTCTAAAAGTATTACTTTATACAGTACAATAAATTACAATTTTTCCAGTATTACTTTATAAGGCTGGTCCCGAAATTCGTAAAATGATGGATGGTTTTTGACTTATACTATTCCCAATTAACTTTACATATTCATTATTTTTTATTTACTCTTTTATTTCAGCAACAAATGTTTATTGTTATTAACAAATGTTTGCAAAAATTCTTAAATTTATTAATATACTTATAATTACCATTTTTTAGACAATATAGTTTTAGTTTTGTAAAACAACAGCTGTAGATAGGTAATTGAACTATAAATTATATAAAATAAAATTTGAATTTTTAAAAACTGCAGTAACTTAAAGCAGCGCATGAGGCTTCATTATGGTTGAAATTAAAACTATCGTCAGAATTTTCAGCATTTTTAAAAAATTATTCGTTAAAACAGAATTACGAAATGGCTTACTCATAATGTTTCAAATTGAATTTCTTGTTATTTTCAAATTATTGGTTATTTCAAAAAGTTTGAAAATGCAAATATGGATATGTTGGAGTCATCACGTCAAACTTTTATAATTTTGAATATTTATCTGTATTATTTTATTGGGTCACTTCTTATTATCCACTTCAAATTAAAAAACTTTTCCCTGCTAATTCTGCTTTTAAAGAAACGAATCACAATATTCCCACATAAAGGAATGAATATTAGGGTAAAGATATATAGGATTAGCAATGATTTTTTTTTCAAATGGCGATAAATTTTCAAAAGTTCTATTTAAATCGAAATCAACCAGATAAAATAGTAAGTTCAACAGATTGGCAAACTATAATTTTCACCGTTTTGATTCAGTAGTGGAGTTTCCATTGATATTGGCTTTCCCATAAAGTTAGTACAATTGGATTTTATGCTCTCACATATCTGATACACAGAACAAAAAATAAATTATAAATAAAAGAATTTTCTTCTGAATGAAAAAAAATGGACCAAGTTTTAATATATATTTTTCTTACTAATTAATTTAAAAGATAATACAATAAATTTAAATCCATCTTGCGTATTATTGTTATGAAGCAATTATTTTTTTTTTCACTGTGAAGGCAATCTGTGCTTTTCTAATTTGAAATTTCCTTTTTCCAATTTAGAATAAAATGAACTAATAACAATTTTAAATTTCTTTATACTACTACACTGAATTCGTGGAACTTAAGTTTATGCAACCAGCTGTTAAGTGTTTCGGGAAATAATACAATATATAGGGTGTTCATTAATTATTGTCGGGGTTTCCGTACCTCATAACTTTCGAATAAAAAATATTACGCAAAAACCGATTACGTATTCGTAAATTACAACTCAAAGAATTTTATTAATGATATTAAAGTGTAAAGCTTGCACAATTTGCACTTTGTAGGCATTCAGCTGAAGCCGATTATGTATTCGTAAATTCTCTGAACAAATTTTGACTCGAATTGAGGATGATGAAAATTACCTTCGTAAATGGTTCTTCAGTGACGAATCCACTTTTCATGTGTCAGAAAAAGTAAGTAAACATAACTGTAGAATATGGGGCTCGGAAAACCCGCACGATTATCAAAAGTCAAAATTTGTTCAGCGAATTTACGAATACATAATCACCTTCAGCTGAATGCCTACAAAGTGCAAATTGTGCAAGCTTTACACTTTAATATCATTAATAAAATTCTTTGAGTTGTAATTTACGAATACGTAATCGGTTTTTGCGTAATATTTTTTATTCGAAAGTTATGAGGTACGGAAACCCCGACAATAATTAATGAACACCCTGTATAATTTTAAGGTTAGGAATCCAAATATACGAGGCAAAAAGTTGCTCGAAATATTTTGTGTTAATTATCAAAATAACTAAGAAAAGCAGTGAACTATTATCTTTTTATTCTAAATAATCCTATATCCCTTTAAAATACACTTTAGCCCAATTTTATTTATGTTTTGTTTTTGCCTTACAGGTACTACCTCATCTTCCACTATATTTACAACAGTATCAACTACGCCATCTAAATTTGTACAGCAACATGAAGTATTCCTTAATTTAACAACTCAATATTTAGAAAAATTTACTGATGAAGGAACCACTCTTACTGTCGTTGATATTTTGCCAAGCAGCACAACAACCACTACTACTCAAGCTTATTCTGAAGAAACCTCTACAACAGCTGCAGTTACGGTGAAGTTTACGTTGACGGATGGCCCAGTGACAAATATTACTGATTTAGATTTGAATACCTTGACAACACTGTTGCCACTGCAAACATCGACGTACACTGAAACAACAAAATACATATTTCCGGATGAAAATCAGTCAAGGCGAACTACTACTCAAGCTACTATATTGGATGTTTCCGATGGTAGTTCAAGTAAAGAAGTATTATTTTCCACTGAAACAGAGGAATCTAAGGAGGAATTATTAACTTCTACAACAAGTGTTATCACCGAAAGTACGATGGTGTCGACACCGACACCTGACGCTTCATTAGTAGAAAGCACAAGTGAAAAAATATTTGAAGTTCACAGTTCAAATGAAGCTACCACTAAAATTACAGTTACGAAAAATGAATCAGTAGAATTAGATGGAAGTACTGAAGCAGAACTTCACTTTGATGAAACTGGTGATCACAGCAAAACGCCAGCAGACACTGTCATAATTGATTCATCTACAACTTCATACGAATCAACGCAAATCTTTGATGGAGAAAAAACTGACAGTGAAGAAGAATCTGACAGTGTAAGCATTTTACCTGAAACTTCCGAAGACAGAGTGGTGCATTCTTCTTCGACAGATAAAGACGATAATTTGATAACGGAAACCCCAGAAAAAACGCATGTGTCTTCTACTACTGACGAATTATCTCTAGTAACCGAATTTGTAAAAGAGGAAATCACTTTATTCCCACAAAGCTTGCATAATGTATCAGGGGATTATAATGCTACTGAATTTGTTTCTATCACAACTCATACTGAAGAATCAACTGAACACGAATATGAATCTACAAAAGCTTCAACTGTTGTAGAAACTCACGAGCCAAGTTCTGAATTTAATGAAATATTCGATGGAGAAGAAAAATTGTCAACTGAGAAATTAGATAAATTATCTGTTGCTACAGATATTTCTGATCTTTCTTTCGAGACTTCAACGACTGAGAAGACAAGTGAGACAACTTTAGCTGAGGAACGTACAACTATTCAATCTTTTAACCAGCCCATTGATGTTCAAGAAACTACAACAAAACATATATCTGTAACTTCTCAGGATGAAGAAAAATATGTATCTGTTCAACAAACAAAGGAGAAGGAAGAAACTACGAGCACGAAGCCAACAACTGAATTATCAAGCGAGATAAATGAACTATTTTTTGAATCAGAAAATAAATCACACGAAATTTCAAGTACTCTCCAACCACTTGATATAGCATCATCTGGTGAAAGCGACGTCACTGAAGAGTGGAAGAAAACAACTCAACACATTGATTTAATTGAATCGCAAACATCTAGCATAGAAGATAAGCAATCTACTAACGTGTTTTCAGAATATCCTACTGAATCGGAGTTTTCAACCGAATTGAAGAATTTTACTGAAAATCCTTTATCTCCGCCTGAAATTAATACAGAAATCGAAGATTTATCAACAGGAATGGAAGCTGAAACGAGTACTATCATTCCAACCAGTGAAATAACCGAAAAACCTTTAATTTCTGATACACCTCATGTTTTCGAAATAGAATCTTCCGAAATAAGTCACAACGATACTTCTCATGATACTTTAGAAGAGAATGATGCAAGCGAAGACATTCATACTTCAAGTGATTCGCATTTATTAACTATTCTTGACAGTGAAACATCATCATCTACAGACGATACAAATTTCTTTGGCCATTCCACAGAATCAGACACAACAATAAAAGAACAGAAAAACACGCCAACATTATCTGTAGAAGATCATACTTTTGTTGAAACATCTCCTACTGAACTCAAACTTGGTGTATTTACAACAAATTATGAGACAACGACTCAGAAAAAGGCTCCAGACAGTTCTTCAGATATGATACCTGAAACAACATCGGAGTTAGCTCTAGGTGGTAACAAATTCTCCACTGAAACTACAAAAACAGATACTTCTACATATGAAAACATTTCTGAAGCGTCTATTGCTGATTTCTCTGAAAATTCTGGAACCAAAACAAGTACATCTAATGAAATTTTAGAATCTACAACATCTGCAATTATAGAAAATAACAAATCAACGGAATACTCTTTCACAGAGAACTCCGGTACAAAATTAGGAGATCTTGACTATGTTTCCGTTTTTACAACTGCTTCAAATCAGAATGAAGGTCATTCGGTTTTTCCAAACATTTCTGAAAGTACTGAAGAAGAAAAAGACTCAATTCAAAATTCAGAAACAGAAACTATATCAGAAATTTCTAATGGGATAAAAGAATTGACTACTATTGAAAGCGTGACTGACACAGTTTCTAATTTATCAGAAAATGAAGTTGCAACTTTAATGGATCAAACTGAAGAAGTTTTAGAATCAGAAACTTTACAATCAAATTTTGATACAATTGTTAATAACCAGCAAACAACAGAAAGTGTAGAAAATTTTGATAATAAGATATCAGAAATTACAAAAGAATCTGAAACTTCTGAACTAGTTTCTGACACTACTGAATCAGTAAATGTATCTACTTTACAACACGTTGTTTCTGAAGATAATAACAATACCAAGAGTTTTGCTGACAATTCAGCTGTAGAAAGTGCTCGTATCACGGAATATGAATCAGATCACGATGTAACAACGTCTTCTTTAAAAGAAAGTGATATTGATCAAACTTTAGAATTTTCAACATCTTCAACTAGTGACATTATTACGACAATGTCTCCTTTACTTCAGGATATCAAAACTAAAGACATTGAAGTAACAAAAACTACCGAAAATCAGTTTCATGATTCAACTTCTCTTTCTACTGATAAAGATGTAATTATTACAAAGATTTCTGTTGATGCCCATAGTACTACACCAATTTCAAATGAGAGTGAAACTGATGCTTCAGACGATTTTAATAATGATTTAGCTAGCACTTTCAGCAATAATTATGAGAAATTCAGTACAGAGTTAAAAACCTCCACTGTCAATAGTCCTTCTAATGATGTTCCAGCATTAATTTTAGTTGATCATGAAAATAAGGAAACTACTTTCTCTACTACTATTACTTCAGGCGATTCTGACTTTACATCAACAGAAGAACAAACTGGAACTGTTAAACAGGAGACCAAACTAGAAACCAATGATTTGGAATTATCGCCCAAATTATCTAGCCAGAAAAGCACAACGTTGATGAATGATGAAGATTATAGTGCCTTAGATTCCGAAGAAAACTTTTCTGAGGAAGCAAACAAACATTCTACTCATAATGTGATTCAGCCATCAGAATCAGAAGTGGAAACATATACCAATTTCAATGAAACTGAATCCCTTTCCCCAAGTGAATCCACTTTCCATCAAACAAAAGATAATACTTTATCGATCGATGAGGATCTCGTAAGCGAGGAAAATTATCTCGATGTAAAAGGAAATGTTTTGCAAGATAGTCATAGTGATGAAGTAAACACTGCAACTGGCTTCGAAACTGATTCTGAAGAAAACTCTATTTCTTCAACTATTCATCCTATAAATAATTCATACAGCACCGAAGAAGTTCATTTCATAAAAGAGTTTACAAACACAAATCCTGAAGATTCTGAAAGTTACTCTACTAATTCAGAAAACTCAGAAAACTTGCAATCAGACAGCACTACTTCAGAGCAAAGTAGCTCAAACATAAGATCTACAACTATATCCTTGGAAGAAACTTCTTCGAATACAAAGAATGATACTTTTATTGTTACTGATGAGTTTGAAGTTCATACTGATGAAATACCAAAAAAGGAAGTTACTCTTAATGAAGAAAATTTCACTCATCCTGATTTCCAAACTACTGAGGAAAATTCTCATACTCAAACCCATGATAGCAAACCTAATGAAAACGAAACTTTACAGGTTGATGACGAAGACCCTATCTCAGAAACTGAAAGTATTGAATCCAATCACGAAATAAAGGATAGATTCTTTGCAAATGAAACTGCTTCAGTTAATTTTAATGAAGGTAATTCTTTTACGGAAACACTTGAAGGTGAAGAATCATTTTCACCGGAAAATACTTTCATAACAGAAGAAAATGTAATTAATTTTTCTGATGAACTTAGTATGCCAAATCATGCTAATGAAGATGTAATCTCTGATAGCTCAGACATTCTTTCATTGAGTTCCATATCTTCAAATGATAATCCGCCATTTACACTGACATCAGCATCAAATATGAATAATATTCCTGAAGAGGCAAGTACACATACTGAAAATAATGACGGCGATAACTATAGTACATCAAATACAGAGATTTTAGTTGGCCAAAGCTATAGTGAATCTTCTTCAGAAAATCCTGTTAGTAATTTCGGGACACCTGATACTAGTGCAATGACTGAAAACAAAGAAAATGAATCTACTGAAGAATTCTCTACAATTGATGAAAATACCTTCGGAGAAGCCATGCACGAATATAGCGATGATCATGAAAAATCTGACATTCTTAAACTAACTAGCACGGCTTCACAAAACACGCAAACAACAACTCACGATCAGACTTTTGACTATCACGATATTGAAATGGATAGCGAAGAAGAAGCAACTGAATTTTTTAATATTAATATAACCCATCCTTCAGTTTCCTATCGGGTAGAAACAGCTAGAAATTTAGATGATAGCACAACTTTGGAAAATCTATCCTTTCAGAATGAATCAAACTCTTTGAATGTTGAATCATTGTTTGAAGATAAAATTTCAAGTACACAAAGCGATGAAAACAATTCTAATACTTCGGAAGTGGATGAAGTTAACAGCGATGCTTCTATTAACCAAACAGTTGGAGCATCTTATTTGCACGATGATTCCAAGATATTTGATGAAATGGGAGATCATATCAGCGGAGGAAATTTGTATTCGGCATTTGTTGTACCAAGTGATGAAAATCTTCATAAATCTAAGGAATCCCAAATACAAACTATGTCTGACATTACCGAGTCTGAATTATATGAAGTAGGGAAGAAAAACGGTACTGAAAACATTCTACCTGAAAATAAATCCAACTCTACCGCATTTCCAAAAAACCCATATGAAGCTTATGGTTATCTCGGTGGTGTTTACATAACTGGAAACAGTAAATACAATGATCATAAAAAATATTCGCATGAATTAACGCATTCCCCAAATGATGAAATAAATACTGTAGAAAATAAAGTTAATGTTGAAACGACAGAAAATTCTTCTCCAGTTTTAGATAGCGAAAGGAATGCCGAAAAGAACAATGAAGAAGTAAGTGAGTCAGAGATTGAAAGTGTAAATGAAACTACTATTAAAATTGAAGCAACTGTTAAACCCACTATTCAATATTATAATGAAAACAATTTTGGAAATGCAGAAAATCTCGCACTTCAGGATCAGTCAAGGGTTACACAAATCAATGCAACTGAAAATGAGGTAGAGATGACAACAACAGAAGATTATAGTATTAATTATAACACTTCATCGGTCTTCCCGGTGAATTCCAACACCACAAAAGAAGCCTCAGAGAAACATAACTATCAGATATCAAACGAAAATTCAAAGAATGAGAATGGCCCTGAAAAAGGAGGAGAATGGTTAGAACCAACGTTGCAATCATCTAATGCTGAAGTCTTTTTGCACTCACAGAGTACCAATGCAAATGAAAATGCAAAATCATCTGTAGAGCCAGATGATTATTCTACTTCGTCCAATACACCTGAGCAGAATCAAAAAGGGCCCGAGAAAGGTGGTGAATTATTTGAACCTACAATTTCAAATCCGTTCCATTTAGATAAAAAACCAGAAGAAACTGAAAGTGGTGATCAATCATCCTATGAGAAGATTGAGCTTGAAACAGAATCTCACAGTACGACAGAAAAAGTGAAGTTTGCCAGTGAGTTACCCATATACGTCCTCTCCAGAGGTAAAGAAAGTAGCCGTCCAGGTGCATTACAGTTCAGCTCAATTGAAGAATCTGATACTAAAGGCAGTAATATAAGTGATATTCATTTAGATTATCTTGCGAGTGATATTCACTTTAATTATCTTAACAACAGCCAAGTGAGTGATGAAGAGAACTCTAGAAAGGAAATTCCATCTTTTCCTAATACAGTTCTTAATGAAACAATTATTTCTTTCAATGATTCACATAATCTGTTTGCAGAGCCTTTGAATCAAACCGAAAAATCAAATTTAAATGATTCTCTTCTAATGTCGGACGAAAGTAAGGAAAATATATTACAACCATATTCCCTCATTGATGTTATATCTAACGTTTTCAAGGCCCCGGGATATGATTCTGAGGTGCATTCTCATTTTCTTAAAGAACAGGTAAATTATTCTGGTAAAGAAGAACCCTTAGTCATTGTCAAACGAAATGCAGATGCGTTTCAAGAAAGAATGAATTTTGAAAAAGAAACTCCACTCAAACCTGATCCAAACTCAAAACTTAATGATGATAAGATTAATCCGCACGTTCTTCAAACAAAAAAGACAATCTACGACGCAATATCAGCAGCGTCATCCACTAATTCTAAACGACAAGATCCTCCTCCAGCTAAAGTTACATCGGCATTCATCTTCGTAGTTTCTCCAAATGACCACAATTCAGGGGCTGATAAGCCCTCAAGTTCTTCAAGTGGCTCAGCTCAAGAAATTGAGTTTCCAAATGACAATATGTTTTCTCAAAATAATGCACAAAAAACAAAATATTAGCATTCAAGACATTTTTATAGGTGACATGAATTTTCTTTGTTGATCAGAAGAGTTTCATGTTTTTCATTGCATCCAGGTCTTCGAATGCCTGATTGCGGTCAGCTGTTGTGCCTTATCGCTGTTTCAGAACTTTCAGTGATAGACATCACATTCATATAAACTCACTATCATTTCGCAAACATTTTAAATACAAACACATTGAGGACGTCAGAGAGAGATGGTACAGATTCACGTATCAAGGGACACAATCGAATTGTGCTGATTTTACAAACTATCTTAATGAAAACTAAGGAACTTGTTCATTATTTAATTGCTTCATTTATTTAAAGGGCTTTTCTTTTTTTCATTTATCCATTGATCATATATGTGTTTTGCGTGTACCGTTGCAATTTGAATTAGGAATATAATGAGAAATGAATGTTGTATTTTTAGATGCATTTTAAACATATAATTACTATTTTCAAAGAAATTTTGTTTCTCAGAAAATATGTATGAATTCTTCCTATCAGTCTGTGAGTAGTTAATGCAAAAAAAGCAAATTTTGCATTGTATTTTGACGGTTAGTTATTTTGATATGAAAAAAAGTAGTTCAATGTTGAATGTATTCTTCATTTATATGTTAAGCATTTTATTTATTTATTTATTTATTATTCATTGATGCAGAATTATTGCAGTTGTTATTATAAATTGAATTCTGCATAAATCGCTTAATCACAACTATCATCACATCTGATCATGCTCCAAACTTGAAAAATAAATGTAGAAAAAAAGCAAATGTATAATTAGAATAAACAAAATATACCAGATGGTCGTTATGGTAATGATTACTAATTTTTTTATGATTTTTATACAACATGAATGTAATGCATAAAGCATCGCCAATCAAATCTCGCGAATGTTTATCAATGATAGTTACAAGTACAGATTGTTGTTTTTAGTGCACTTAATAAAAATCCAGGTGAAGTGTAAGGAACATAGAACCTCCAGGAAGTACAGAATTATAAATTTATTAATGTTTTGCATCCTTTAACAAATTTAGTTTAACCTTCAAAGCAATTTTTCAATGAATTAATGCTTTGTAAATTTATTAAGATAATCTGGAAAAGAAGTCGTACTAATTTACTTCTCTTTTCAATGAATTTAATATTTTTGTGATTAAAAAAATTCAAGAAAAACGGAAGTGGGCTATATAAAGATGCAAATGTGATTTGGTTAGTTCTTTTCTTATCATTTTGTTCAGCTTTTCATCCTTTTGTCCTTGTATATTCTTAATAAATGAATATGATAAATGATTCTATAACTAGGAAATGGTTAGCAGCTAACTACCCTGTTGTTTGGACGTTTACTATTTGAATAGAAAATAAAAGAGAGGTGCACTTTCCAAATTGGCGCCGAAGGATGCCGAATTCATTTTCTATCGGAGGCGTTTCCTCATGAAGGTCACGTGCACTATGGCCCCGTAGGATATCCTCATTAGCTATCTTAAGAGAAGAAACCATTTGCTACTGAACTGTGCGGAAATAAATGCGTGAAAGCTTTCAAAGCCTGCTTTCGGATGTATTTTCGATATCTTTTAAGTTATTCCTTTTTAATTAGATAATTGTAGGTTTATAGTAAATAATTTTTCTTTATCAAGCTTGTGTACCATACGGCTTACTTTATCCCTTATAATTATTTTATCATATCAAGTTTTATTACATTAATATAATTAGGCAACAACTTAGTAATTCCTAAAGGAATTTTACAACTGTATATTATTTAAGTCCTACTTAATTTTCAATTTCAGTGTTATTTTTTGTAAACTGCAATCATTGTAAATAGAAAATATTTAAACTTTCAAAATCTATAATTATTTCAAACGTTCATATAAAAATCTTATATTTATAAAGTCTAAAATTATTTCATTTGTATTTCGAATACTATTTTTTCCCAGATGGATTATTAATTAATTTTTTATTTGTTTTTTATTATTACATTTATTTCTACCACTCTAAATTTAAATGAAAAAATTTTCTAGATTTAAATGAAACATTCATAAATTAGCCTAATATGAAAAAAGAAATTAATTCTTAACATAAAGAAAGGATTGAAGAAACTGGTTTACTTTTTATACATATTCTATAAGGATTTGAGCTAAAAGGCGCAATGTTTAAATTTTAATTTTTTGAATGATGGGCAATTACATTAAAATCGTAGACTAAATTTTTT
This sequence comes from Argiope bruennichi, assembly GCF_947563725.1. Taxonomy (NCBI): domain Eukaryota; kingdom Metazoa; phylum Arthropoda; class Arachnida; order Araneae; family Araneidae; genus Argiope; species Argiope bruennichi. The sequence continues at coordinate 21,498,308 of NC_079154.1, read as the reverse complement.
TTATGTTTTAAAATTTTTAACTGTTAATTCGAAATTAAATAAAATTTTCTTCAAAAATCTAAATAAAATAAATATTTTTCATATTATAACAGATATCAAAGAAATTCTTTCAGGTGACAATTTTACAGGTAAAAATCGTTCCTTCTTCACATGCTACTTCAAAAGATAATTTCTTGAACTAATATGCTATTTATCAGTCAATAGAGGAATTTACTAAAAAAGTATGATAGCAATTAAGCTTTTTTTCATAAATTTTCGAATGATTTATTATGTATTTTTGAAATTTGTACCATAAAATTTATATTATATGATGAAAATTAAAATATAAATTTAAAAAGTTTAACTCACTTACCTTTACCAAAACCTTCCTTTCAAATTTTCTTTAGTTTCCTTATTTAATCTTTTTCCATTTTATTTAATTAATCTCATTCACCATATTTTTTTCCTTTCAGAAAATCGAAATTTATTGGTAATTTGGTAAAAAATATCCATTTAATATTTAAGAAAAAAAATTATTCGAAAACAGCTTTAAAAAGTTTAATTTAATGCATTATTATCTAAGTTAATGCAAAATTAAAGAATTACATAAAACTACAACGAATTTGAGTGGGAAAAAAAATCGTTTGCTCTTTTTGTGCTGAGTTGTCAAAAAGAAGAGATCCAAACATTTTAATAAGAATCGTTGAATAAAATGCGTTAAATAATTTGCTTTGAAAATTTTGCTTTAAATAATTTTAGTTTTCCTGTTCAATTGAAAATTATCGTCTTTTTTTTTAATATAAAATGTTAATTTAGGAATAAAGAAAATGGTAACTAACAATTTAATTGTAAAATATAATAAAGCAATGTATCTTCTGAAATGATGAATAATTTTTAATTTCCATTTATGGCAGTAGGTTAATGCGCCTTCTCTGCCAGAAAAGGTTACGGTTATGGTTATTTTTGCGAACTTTAAAATTCAGTTGTTCTCACAGAATGTTTCTTACGAAAAACAAAACTTAAGCTTTTTGAATAACGGAAATAGAAAAAGATATGAATACGATAAATTGTATGTGTGTGTGTGTGTTTTTACTAATTAAAAAAGTAATTTAAAAATTAGTCATAACTCTTGTTGGTTGTACTCCATGACTTAACTTTTTCAGATTCTTCTATAAATTAAACTCAAATTATAATTTTAAGAACATTTTTTCTAGCTTAATTTAACTTGAATTACATTAACCATACAAATTATGTTAGTGATGACATTTGTAAAATGTCGTTCGTGCAAATGAATGTGAAATCCAATTCAAGATAGAAACACAATCAAATGTGATGTTTGTGATGTAAGTGTCGAATTTCTTTTCATCCTCATTTGGAATGAGTTCTATTATTTTGTGTAACTTCATTGTGACTGAAAATGTTGATTCTGCGCGATTCTTCGTATATTCGCTGTTTAAGTATCTGATTTTTGCATTACAAATTAATCTTTTTAAAACCGTAGCATTGTTATTTATGCAGTTTGTAAGAAATATTGTGGCATTTCTAGATTCATTATGAATAAATGAATCATGATGAAATGAATATTGCATTGAATAAATAAATGCATCTTTTTTTATAAAACTTTAGTGGTCTTTTCATTTTAAATGTATTTATATTCATTTAAACAAAAGGATGTTCATTGTCATTATTTTAATTCATAATCCTAACAGACTTCGTTATACTTATTTAAAATATTACTCTAACAATATTAGTAAAATAAGCTATATTAAAAATATCTAGGCTTAATTTTCTTTTTAAAATTTTATATTTCTTATTTTTTAAATATTTCTTTAAAGAGTAGTAAATGGAAAATTATGAAATATTTCAATATTTGTGCCGATATAATGGAAAACAAATTATGTTATCATTATTATGTTATTATTAAAAATCAGATAAAATGGAATTCTCAAAAAAGGTAACTTCTCAGATTTAATTCAGTACATTTTCCGAAATAATATTAAAATAATGTTTTAATTGATGTACTGGTTCTATTTTTTTCAGCCATAAATCTCATTGAAAAAATACATAAAAGTATCTAGATTTATTTGGGTTTTTATTTTCTTTGTTCTTACCTCTTTGTTTTATAATTTAATTCCGTCTATAAAATATTTTCAAATATTACAAAGCATTTAATGATTTTCATGAATTATTTCTATAAAAATTACTGACAAATATTCTGCTAATTTTACAAGAATTTGTAATAAAAAAAAATGTTTGTATTTTAAATGGCTCTCTAAAATAAAATAATTGACCTTATAATTATGTAAAAAGAAAATTAATGTGATATTATGTGAATATGTATTTGATTATCCACAAATACAATTACTAAAAACCCAGATAGTTAACTACATTGAAAACAACTAGAACTTGTATGAAAAAAAAAATGCCATGAACTAAGTAATTTAAATTACGAAAACTGTTTTAAAAAAAGGGACCATTTTATATAAATCAGATATTATGAAATTTCCCTTATAAAAGTTCTGTTTTATTGTTGTACTTAAGCACTTTTAAAAACAAGAACAAATCTCCAAGAATTACAAGTTGCCATTTAAAAAAATAAAGTAACACAAAAACACTTCCATCGACCATGAATGTTATATTTTGTTCTAGACTAACAGGAAGCCACTACCATCACATTTAACCTCGTAACCGAGACGCGTTTACGTTGTCTGACCTTTTATAGGTGTTTCAACAACTAAACATCCATTAGTCATAATCAGTATTTTTAATAAGAAGCTTCCTTTATTCTTAGTTGAACTCGCATGCGTAAAAAGCAAATATTTGATTGTATGAGAATTTATGCATAAATTGACTATGCATATTTAAATAGTTAAAACTGAACAATATTGTCAATATGATAAAGAATTTTATTAAGTCAATAATTAATGGACGGTTCTCTCTGATAGCAAATATAGCAAAACGATATTAGAATTTCAATATTAAGATGTATCACCTAGATTAAATGTGTATATTCTTATTCTTTCTTACGTCTGTATGTGAGAAAAAGAAATTTGCAATTTAAGAAAAATATGATCTGATAAATTTTAAATCTGGAAAGCAAAAGAAAAGGAAAAATCATAAAAATAAAAACAGAAAGAATTAAAAAGTTGATAAGTAGATTTGTAAGTAACTCGCTTAAATTTTAATTACAAATGATTATATTTCTATCTTTACAAAATTTTTAAATCCCTGATAACTAGAACATCTATCTTATTTAAAAAAATAATACTCTAAACATTTTTGTTGTTCATTTCTAATAAAACAGAAAGAATAAAAGATTGCTTTAATTTCCATCTATATAAACAAATATGATTTTCGTCAGCTACACACAGTGAAAAATAGGTAAACGAATAGGGACAAATTTCTCTCCAGGGCTACTGGGCTAAGAAAAGTGTAGGTAGATAAATTAAAAAGATATTATTAAATTATTTACCAAATAATAAATTTTTAAAACAGAAATTATATGAATTATAGTATTATGATATATTAGTATTTTATCAAGTATAAATGGTGAGCTTCCTATCTGTATCATTATAGTCACTTATTATTTATAAATGCCAAGTGTTTGCATGAATAACATATCCACAAACGTAGATGCCAAGCAGTCATGTCATTTTAAATAATACAAAATATATATTTTCACGAAATTATTAAAAGAATCATCTTAATATAAATCATCATGATTAAAAATGATTCAATGAATTTGTGAAATTAAAATATGAAACTAAACCGAGTAGTTAATTAAAACAGGGACTTCATATGTGTATAAGCCCAAAATGTCCAAATCCGCTACGGTAAAAGAAAAAAATATCGCTCTATTGGATTTACAAATATGAAGTATATTGGATCCATACAAATAAGAAGAAAACGAAAAATAGTATAATCTTTATTTATCGTACTTTCCTTTATAGAAAAAAAATTTTTTTTTTCAAACATTTTCCAAGAATCTCAAACTTTCATTAAAAAAGTTTCCATATATATTGAATAAAATTGCATATAACGAAAAACACTTTTATAACATTATTTATACTTATGGCAGTTGATAAGTGACCATTGATTCCATTCGTAAAGAGGAATTCACTCCCAATAGCACAAGAGATAGCATAGGATTGCCCCACGATGTTGCCAGTATTTTGAATATTGTTAAAAGCTATTATATTTGAGAGTTTTGTGCTATATGATGAATAAAAAATACTTCACCGATTGTTACTGCAACAGAAATTTCCAGAATATCGGAATTTTTTTCAGAAAAAAATGCAAGGTACTTACTGTAAGCTAATATTCACAAATCATCCATAACTTCTGTTTAAAGAATAACTTTTTTAAATTGAAGCAATATTTTTATTTTAAAATGCAGCTTTATTTTAAATTTTTTAATGGAATGGGTGGTCTCTAAAATGAACTCAATTTTTAAAAAGATATGTAAAATCAAATGAAAAAGTAACGGCAAATGAAGACAGTATCTAAATCCGACAACTATCACCAATTAAAAAGAAAAGAAATCGTTATTCGTACAATTTTAAATTCAATTTGACAGGCCAATTCTTTTACGTTACCTTGAACTATAAACTTTAACTCGGCATTATTGTTTTTAATAAGAAAATATTGAAAATTTTGTAAAAAATAATTTTGTGTATTCAAAATTCTAAATAACGATTTTTTCCCCTGAATTCCTTAAATTTGATATGTAAAGATTCGGAAGTATTTATGTTCATTATAAAAAAAAGATTAAAAAAAATTGTACCAAAAAAATAAAATTTTAAATTGATGGAGTCAACTGATACTCATAAGTGCATTGAATGGTAGCATTGCGACTAGGGATTGCAATACCGGTATACCGAATACCGGTATTTTGAGCCATTTGTACAATTTTGTAATACCGGTATTCACAAGTTTAAATACCGGTTTTTCGGTATTTACTAGAATTTTTTTAAATTGTCTCCACTATATGTTCAGGTATCGCGAACGTAGCAAAATAGTATACGTTTTTGATTTTATTCTCCATAACGAGAGAAATTAATTTGTTAATTAATGGCTTAATTAATTGCTTAAATCTAAATTAGCGAAACATGGATTATCCCTGAAAGAAAATATTGTATCCATAACGACTGATGGAGCAACAATTACGAAAAAAGTTGGAAAGTTGATGTGTTATACCAAAAAAATAAGGAACAGAAGAATCCAAATACTGTGGATATAGAAATTTTGGATTCCATCTTTGAAAAGAGTAAGAGTGAGAGTGATATTGACAATGAAGATAATGACAATGTAATTTTTGAAGAAGATATTCCTAACGAGGATGAAATATTAACCTATCAAGAATTGCTTCCTATAATTTATAAAGTTCGAAAATTTTTTAAGATATTCAAACGTTCCCCTATAAAAAGGATATATTACTAAAATATATACTAGCTGAAAATAAAACAGAATATATGTTAATATTAGATTCTAAAACACGTTGGAACAGTTTACTCCTAATGATGGAACGATTTTTGAAACTGGGAAATCCAATCAAAATAGCAATAATCGACTTAAACCTGTAAATTAATTTTTCAGATAGTGAATTCGACTTATTATCCCGAACTATATCAGCTCTACATCCAATAAAACTGACTATTGTGAGGCATTATGTCGGAGAGATTTTAATTTATTAACAACTAATGCAACAATAAATTTCATGCTGCAGTCACTGAAATAACAGCACACATCACTATCTGAAGAATTATATATTACATTGAAAAATTTCACAGAAGAAAGGCATACCGAAATAGAAAATATCTTATGGTATTTGCATAATTATAATGATTTTGAAAATGAAAATGAAAAAGAAGAAAAGAAAATAACCAATTCAAATCTGATTAAGTTTAAAGTAATTTCCTTAAAATTTTTTACACACAATCCTATCCACATTCGGAAGAATTCGGTTCAATTATCGAAGATTGTTATGGCACTACTGTCGATAGTGAAAAGGAATTGTCTCTTGAACAAAAATTAGAATTAGCGATAAATAAAATTTCAACGAACCAAAATGCAATACAGAAATCAGCTATATCCAAAACCATCCGACCGGAAATCGATTTATTTGAAGATGAGGGATTTAGAGATAAATACTTGAAAAAAATATATTGCGCATTGCTAACAGTACCACCAGCTAGCGTAGATGCCGAAAGAGCGTTTTCGACAGCTGGTCATTTTTACACAAAATTACTTTTCAGGCTTAATGACAGTACAATGGATGCATTAAACTTTTTTAAAATCACATTTAAAAAATTTGTAATAGTACCACAGACTGAATAGTGATATTTACACTTTTGTTGTAATTTAAATAAATAAGATGTTTCTTTATTTTTTTGTGATTATATACTGTTATAATTTATAAGTTACAAATTATTTTTTGTGATATTTACGCTCTCTAACAAAACTGGCAAATAAAACAAAGAATCACCTGTGTTTTCTTTCTTTTTCTAAAATCTCTAATACCGGTATTAAAACCGGTATCCCGGTATTAAGATTTAAAAAATACCGAATACCGGTATTGAAATTTTGGTCCGGTATTGCAATCCCTAATTGCGACACAGCACATCGTAAGCAAAGCTAGATAAAAAACTCATTCACGTTCTTTTTCTTTACATTCAAATCCATTTAAAACTAAAGCTGAATAATTTTTTGTGTATTGGAGCCCATACCGGTGAAAATAAAAATTCGCATCCTACAATAGTGGTGTTCAATAAAAGGTAGTGAAAAATTAAAAGCAAGCCTTCATTTGGAGGAAGAAAATAAATCATCTCATTCCGGGTTCAGCTCTAAAAATTACTTACGTTTTAATAGAAGATTTCTTTAGATTTCAGAAACATTTCCCATTAAGTAATGGAATTATCTTCTTTGATATATCCGAAATATAATCTTAACAATTTACACTTATAAACAGTTAGCTTTATCTTATATTTAAGAAAATAAATGTAATGTTAAGTTTTCAGACGTACAACTTTTTACCCAAACACTTTTCTGAAGAAACCTTGAAAGAAACATAAGCTCTCTCCCGTCCTCCCAAAAAAATAAAGTACATAATTATTTTTTTATTAAGCAATAATTAAAAGGATTATTATATCTTTACAGTCCTACAATTTTCTTAATAAACTGGAATATAAGCTAGAGCGCATTAATTGCAGAGTATGCACGTTCGATACAAAAAGTGTCTCAGTAATCGTTAAACTAAAAATATTTTTTTAGAAAAAAAAAAATCTTATAAGCATTAAATTTAAATATGCATTAATAAATATAAATATTTTTTTTAATTTATTATATTAATATTAAATATAATAAATTAAAAAAATCTTATAAGCATTAACTTCAAACTTTTGAGAACAAACATAAGTTACTATTCTTCGAATTTCCAAAATGCGTCAAAATTATTGAATGATTATGAAATTTCCTCCTATAGTTTTATTGATTTTCAAAATACGAGAAAATATAATTTATAATTAAAATAAAATTACTGACTTTTACTCCAATTAAAAAAAAATTACAAATTTAAAGATTTTTTTTTCTGTAGTAAAATAAATTAGTTAACTTATTACATCCATCATACTTATTTTGATTCTAAAATTATTTTAATATGAGAAAAATTTATCAAAATTGATTGTCAAGACTTTTTGAATAGCAGTAGGGGCTATTCGTCAGAACAGAAATCGTCGGAGATCATTTAAATGGCCAAACAAAGTTTCAGCTCTTTCGTCTGGCTTTTAGATTACGATAAAATTTTAGTTTTTGTTATAATATGATGCACTTAGAAGAAGGTGTTAAAAGTAAATTAAAAAGAGGATTGATTTTTTTTTTATTTGTGCATTTGCTACTGATACTGAAAATCATATAATATCAACATTTTCAATTAACAAAAAATTCTTACTCTTACGAATAAATTCAAATTTCACGTTCTAAATATATTGCCAGTACTTACGGTAAGCATTGATCAAACATACCCACGACATTTCTCTGAACTTGAACAGTTATTTGAGATTACTTGTACAGCTATTTGAGCGATTGAAGTTGAAGATGAAGGATTCTGTATCAAAGGTTAGCAATATTATGTGGATTTAAAAAAGGAAGGGAGATTAATGCGTTCGAATTTCCGAATTTTAATTTCCTCTAATCTTCTAGACAATTAGTGTTTAATGACACATAAAAGTTCTATCATTTGGAAAAAATAATTGATGATGAAGTATAAGGTGTTTTAAAATTTTCTTCTGGCTGTGTTGTTTGAATTGAATTGATTGTTTGAATTGGACAATCTAGTATCTTAGCAACAAAGGCTTCTGGCTGCGAATTATTTGTTTGTACGATTGAATAAGGTGATTATAAGACATTTGAGAATAATCAAATTTTATAATTGATATATTATATAAGAATACAAGAAAAGAGAAATATTGTAATCCTTTATACGTACCGTAACTGACATTTTGTGACAAAATTGAAGGCTCTAATTATATTCATAGTAAAACTAATGCTTCAAAAATATTTTAGAATATAAATAATGAAATAAAAATAAAAATTGAAGAATTTACTATCAGCAAAATGTAACTACTCAAATCGTTATCCTCTATTTGTCATTAATCTGCAATCTTAAAAATATAAAATCACAATTATTATTTTCTTCAAAGGTAATCAAATAAAATAATGAAATTTTTTTAGTTTTATTTCTCATATACTTTTCTTGCATTTCTAAATTTAAACGAATATTTCTTCATCCCTTTAGAAAGACTAAAGGACATCTAAAAAATAAAAATTATAATACACTTATTCATTCAATTCAAAACTAGTCAAACATTATTAATTAAATTATAAAATTTCTTACTTGTTACATTATAAATTATTTTACTTCAACACAATTTTATATTTTTATTTTAGTGATGAAATATTTCTGTAGTTTTGAAGTGAATATATGAAGTATATTGCATCATGTTTTCTTTCAATCTACCTCTTCAACAGATGTACGAGTTACCAAGTCAACAATCGATTATATACGTGGTTGCTTTTGTGTATTGCGGCGATTTTTCAATTAATTTTGGATAATTATTGTTTGAATAATTGAATTTAATCGTAATCTATAGTTTCTGATTACATTAGGCAAAAATGTCTCTACAGAAATTTATGATTATAAATGCTGTGCCATTTGGCTTAGCTAGACTTCAAAGCAATGCCAGCAAAACTATTATAAATCTAACAGGAGGAATAGGAACAATGGATAATAATGATTCCCCAAGTTTAGCTCGTCTTAAAAAGACGAGTAAAAGGATTGCACATGCTCCAAGTTTAAGGTACGAGTTATTTAATTTTGCATGATGATTATTGATAGAGTATTGCATCATCATTTTTCGAAGCTTAATTTAAAATATGTTGGTTATGACATTAAAAGCAAGTCGTATCCTATTAATTAGGATACTCATTTATTTTTTATGTTCTATTCTATGCTTTATTTTAAAATCTGTAAAGAGTTTAATAACAAATTCATATTTGTAATAAATATATAGATTCAAAACAAGATCTTAAATATTCTCCAATAGAACATATGTCAAACAAGGATATTTAATAATGGATTCATAATTTCCTTGTATACTAACTTTCTTTCATAATATTTATTTATTCTCATAATATTTATATAAAATCTTTTAGTAAAACAGTGCTTTGCAATAGGTTGTACTGTTATGTATAAGTAATATCTTCTTATATCAATATTGAGATTTCAAAATCAGTTTGAAAGATGCATTATAAAAATTTAAAATCCTTCCTTTAAGGAAAGTTTTATTTTTAAAAATCTGAAATGTATATAAAATTTTTTTATTGTCTTTGGATTTTTTTTTTTTTTTTTTTTTTTTTAAATTTCTAAATACAACAACATATTTTTGTAAATGCAATCATGTTTCAGGAATATTTTAGCTTATTAATTTTAGTGTTAGAAAGTCTTCTAAATTGTTTCTGTTGTATCTTGAGTTTATAATTACTGTAATTCTCAGCTCATTATTATTATATTTTTATATATACAATTCAGTTTTTATTTGCTGAAAATCTATTATTTGTGACAGGCTGTGTATATTGTGTAAAATTTTTGATTACATGAAGATTCTATAAAAGTCAATTGGAAATATTTTTTTTGAATATAATCTAATTCTGCAAGTGATTATCAATGTAAACAATGTTTAAAAAATATTCAACAGGACATTTTATTCTTGAAAATATTCTATATAAAGTTCATTAAGATGAGTTATTATTGATTAAATTAACAGTTCATATTCTTTTTAATTTAAATTTCTTTTACTTAGAAATAGTTTTTTTTTTTTTAAATTTCTTCATAACTTTTTATTCTAGTTAATTTTGTTTTCTAATTTTGAGAAATCTTTTAAAAATACCACATTTGTCCTTTCTTTCTTTTTTTTCCCCCTTTCTTCCCATATTTTTAAATTAATATAATTTGACTTCTAATAAGAAGGGATGTTTTAAATAAGATATGTGACTTGTTCATTGATATCTGAAATTTGTGTATAAATTAGTGGATTACAAATCAGAAATATTCTATTTTTTTCTTGTAATTATGTTTTGTATAATTAATTGCTTAATTGTTTTCCTTGATTGTATTACTTTTTTTTTAAATCCTCAGAATGATTAAAAAAAGGAACAAGTTGTTACACAATAACTCTTCATCACATGCTTCACAAGAAAAATTAAAACTCCAAAGAGGGCTACTTGAACAGCAGCTGTTTGATGTAAAGATGGAAGTAAGTTGTTTATATGCTTATATCTACTATCTATATATCTAATAAATTAATAATTTTGTACAAACTAATTGCATTTGCTTGATTTTAAATGATAAGACTGTAAAAGTAATAATAGCTGTGTGCTTTAATTTTTTATAAGATTATAAAATGAAAAATTCCAATGAATACTTTAATTTTTAAAAAAGACATATCTACAATTCTGAATAATTAAAAATAAACTCTCTTTATTGAAGAAAATAGCTATGCAATTTAGTAAGGGGAATTATTTGAATTAATATAGATTGATGTTTAAGTTAAATTGTATGTAAATTGTTAATAAAACTTTTTACAGATGTTGATAAATTTTTTTAAACTTTTTATTCTTAGTCTTATATTTTTAATAATCAGGGTTTCTTTATATATATATGTGTGTGTGCGTGCATGTACACCATAAATTGAAAATAAATAAAAAATTCAAATTAATATTTCTGGTTCTTTATTTATTTTAACCTTATGTAATTAGTTTTCAAATGTTTGTGAGTTTTCTTGGTCATTCAATAGAAATTTTACAATAAACTTTTGAATAGGTTCAGGAAATTAACACTGTAATAATAAAAAAAGAAACTATGGATTCTTTGATCACAATTTTAATACACACCTTTAAAATAAATACAGTAATTTATCTTCATTTCACTATAATGCATATATGACAGAAAGAGTTGGAAAAAAAAATATATTATCTTTTAGCATTTTTACTCTTGCTTTGCTATTAATGCTAAATTTTAAATCACTTGGTATGCAGTAAATTTAATTCTAATGGACATGTAACAATTTTATATTTGTTAATAGATCTAAGCTCTAAATAAATTATTCCTTTCCTTTTACAGAAAATGAGGTTATTCTTGGAAAATGAAGATCTCAAGTTGCGTTGTAGTTCATTAGAAGAAGAAAATAATTTTCTTCGCATGCAGTTGCAGGCATCTCAAAACTGTCATCAAGAGGAAATGAATCAAATGTGTGAAGACACTCTCAAGCATGCCTCGCTTGTTAGCATTCCTCAGCAGAAGGATTGGGTGCTTCCACAGGTGTTCACACTCTTGATGATAACTCTGGGAGAACTGCTGAACAGGTAAAATGACAAGTTACTCATATATTTAAACATTTTTTTAAATTAGTTAATTCTTGAAATGAATGTTTATTTTGATTTAAAACAGAAAATATTTATTTAAAAATTAATTATTTGTACAAGTAACTATATACTTTATATATCAATTATGTTGTCTATAGATAAAATGTTAGATTTTTGCAATTGTTTAAAAGGTGCTTCTTTCATGTAAATATAATTTTTTTAAATTTACCCTCAACAAGAAGAAACAAGGAATCTCTGTACAGTTTCTATGTAAATGAAATTGTTTTCTTATTGTTGAATTTTTTATATGTATCATTTTATATTATTATATCACTTCAATAAATAAATATTTATATTTATGATCCTCATTGTATTTTATAATTAAATGGTAATAGTATTTCTGTCTTCATAATTGTTAATGAAATAAATTAGTACGGTAATAATTCTGTTGGCAAAATAATACTATCATTTTAATTTTCTTCAGTATTGCATTTTAATAGAAAAGATTATTTTGACAATAATCACTGTTATTTCTCCTACTATAAAATTATTCTATTTTAACACATCTTAAATGAAAAATGATTAAACTCATTTTAAAACTCAGCAGATGACAAATTCATTTTGTAAAATTTTGAATAAGTTCAAAAGAGTTTACTATTTTATTTAGAAATAATTTTGAGTAGAAATTGCAAAAACTCTTCTACTATATGTTGGGAGTTCAGCAAGAGAACTTAGGATATGTTAACAAGGCAAAATAAAATTAAAAAAAAAAAAAAACATTTTCTAAGGAAATATAAAATTTATGTTTCAATTTGGAAGAAAAACACTTTAAATCAGTTAAATATTTTTCTTTTTAATATGGTTTCTTATTTGTTAAGTGGATTTTACAAAATAATAAAAATAAAAATTATCTTTGAAATATCAGTTTCCGAATTTTTGTAATCAACTTTAATTTCATGTTTAGTTTTCAACCCAAGGAGATACTGACATTGCAACTAACAGACATTTTCCACATATTGAAGCATTGGATGAATTCTGTGATACCTCGACCTGGGCTAATGATACAGACGTAAGTATTGCATTCTTCTAAGGAACTTTGGAATTATATTAATAGAAAGAATTCACATTATGTTTTAAATGGTTGACAAAAAGCACATCATCTTATTACAATGCTTCTCTATAAAAAGTGCATTTTCATGCATGTATCATTTGTTCATGAATTTACTGTATTATCTGCAAGACTCAATATTATTTTGCTCTTGCAAATTATCTGATTAATTGATAATTTATTGAATTATAAACTTTATTTGTTATATTTTTGTTAACTGTACTGTATAAATATCTTAGAAAGGACAGGTTTAATAAATTTCAATTGATTTTCAATTCTGTGATATGCTGGTCATTTAAGAAAAGTGTCAACTAATAGTTAAAAACAAGTTTATTAAAATTTTAAGATTGTCATCTTAATATAATTGAATGCATGTATCAAAATCAATGCAAAAATATACAATATGTTAATCAAAATTTTCTGTCAAACTTTTCACTTTATTTCACAGGAAACTAAATATGTAATTTGATGTTTCTGTTAATTGACGGTTAACTATTTCTTAATATAGGATCTATAGCATAAGTTAAACTTGTAGGAAATTAAATATGGTATATGTAACTTTTCATCTTATGTAACTCTGAATCTGTGCCAGTTTTCATCTTATTAAAATATGTCATTTAATCTAGCAAAAATTCAATAAAATGTGACAGTTCTCGTAATTTTATACACCTTTGTAAAGTTCTCTTGTTTCCACTTTGCTTAAGAGAAAGATTCTATTTTCATAAGACTTTATTAAAAATAAATAAATTTGAAATTACATGTAAAGCTTTATTTTCCAGATCATATTTTAGATATGATTAAAAAATATATTTTACCAGGCAATCTGATGTTTTAAAATATAAATGTGTATATGGCTTTTTGAAAAATTAAAAACAAATTTTATTAATTAGAAATGATTATCTTCAAATACTAAACTATAAATTTATGGAAAATATGATTAAAAAAGATAGATAAAAAATGGCCATCTTATTTTAGTTCTTGCAATAATTTCTGAATATATTGTATCATTTAATTAATTATAATAGACACAAAAATGGTCATATTTATGTATTCTTTGCACCCCAATAATCAGTTTTTTAAAATTATTTTCATACAATATTTTCAATTAATCACTACTTGCATTTAAGCCAACATGTTTGTTTATTATAAAGTTGATTTTGTGAAACCCTCCTTTATTAAATTAGATATAAATTTCATATATTAAAAAATTACTGATATCATTCTCACTTTTCATTTGGCATATTTGGGAATTTTTAGTATTATTTTTCAAACTATGCTTATTTGATTTTTTTTTTCTATTGGTAAGTTTTACTTTTATCAAATTAAAAGAATGATTGTTTTCTTACACTTTGTGTATTTTGTAATAATACAGTATACAAATTGTGTATTAGAATTTTTTAGCCCTATACACTTGTTGTCATGGGTAACATATATTGTAGTAAGATTTCGGACTGTACCTCGAAGTTATATAATTTACCACACATTTTGCATGTTGCTAATTTTTTTTTTTTTTTTTAATATTGTTCTTTCATTGCCTTGAAGACTTACAATTTTTTAAAATAATGTGAATGAAGTAAATGTGGAAAAATAAACTAACTATAAATAAACTAATGAATGAATGAAGTAATATGGAATGTGGTAAAGTAATTTCTTGAATAAAATAGATAATAATAATATATACTACAAATTTATGAACACAGATTCCATTAAAAAAAGGTTATACGCAGATTTCATAAAAAGAAAAATAGTATGATGATTTATCAAAGTGAAATTCTTGTGGTTGGAGCAGTTACAAGTGGTTTTTGAAATTCCAATCCAAGTAGTGATTAAAGCATTAATTTCAAGCAAAATTGAATCTGTATATGTTTGCAAATTATATATCATGTGTTCGCCACTATAGCAATAAGTATTGTTTCCTCAACTATAGTGTGCTGCAATAAATTATTCAACTCATAATGTTCAGTGCAAATATGCAGCAGTTTCAATCGTTTAAGGTCAAATTGAAGCAGAACTGAGAATTTGTCTCCATATATAATATGCATAAAGGAAATATCATGCACTTCATTTTACCTGATGTTACACCTGTATAGTTCCCAAATTTATCTGAGCTTATCTCTGTGAGAATTTATTGAGATACTGGTATCAATGTAATGGAATTTTCAATCCATTTTCCTATTTAACACATACAAATTTTCTTTTACGAGAAAAGTTGAAGAACTTGTTTATTTTAGGAAATCTAAACTACATGTTATGAGAGATTAAACTGAAACTGCTGATGCAACAATCTTGGTAACCACTTTAGCCAAGACCAGTGAAGCATAGTTTCCACTTATAAATATCTGGAAGCTGATGACTACTATTTTGAATGCCTCTAGTAATTGCAGAAACTGTAAATAATATACATGAATCAAATAAAATTAAGTATATGCATTAGTGGGGAAATTTCATACATGCATACTTTAATAATTAGATGGATTAAAAATAACATTGATATGTTAAAAATAACATGATAACATTGATTTATAGAAAACACTTTTTTTGTTGTTGTTCTCTAAAAATTAATATATTGCAAAAAGTCTTGTTTTATCCATGTATAAATATGTTGTAATGTTATGATTTTAGTGGTCTCTTGGATCCAGATATGACATATATGTTTAAATGAATTTTTGTATTTAATCATAATCATAATCATATAATCATAATTTTAAAATTAAGTTTTCTGCAAGTGACTTTCACTACTGTAACTTCAACTAATTTTATTTAAAAAAAAAAAAAAAAAAAAAAACAACTGTTAACATCTAGACTGAATAGTTGATGTTGAGTATTTCCAACATCTATTGTACGTGCCAATTTCTTGTGGAAAAGCATTATATACTGCTATATGCAATATTGGTATATAACATAGTGCATTTTTTTTGTTGTTTTTGTAATAATAAATTATTACTTTTTTTCATAAATTGTCAGATATCATCACTCATAGTTAAGATGCAAATAAAGATTTTAAATTATAGCTTGGAATATTTTATTTTATCTTTTAGGTTTTTGTCGTCCCTTTATCACAAGACATCATTAATCAACCCTCAAGTACTGACTTGAAAGCTGGTGCGAGGATAATATGTCATGAAGAAGAGATTTCTTGTGAAGAAAAGGATGATTTCATGGAGGAAGTAGAAGCTGATCAGGTGGATGATATCAGTTTCCCTGATCCTTGGACATTCGATAATTTGTATGAAGATCCAGATGATGATGTTAATTTTTATATTTGAATACTAATTATTCAACATATTGATAAATATGTAAATTTGAATCTGAAATGTATGATCTGGCTGGATATATAAGTATCCAGATTTTAACAACTTTCATTGGTGGTTCTTACACCCTTAAATCTGACAACCTATGAATCCATTAACCTTTTAACAAAAAGTTTACTGTATGTAGTACAGTTATAATGGCAAAGCTGGGACAATGCTTTGTCCATTCAGTGAGGATTCTAGTGTCTACTGGCCATGAATTTTAAGTCACATAGATTTTGGTCACAAATACTATGTTGGGCTATGGATCTTTTTCAAACAGAAAGAAATTAATTAGGAATCTTTTTGAAAAAGAAAAAAAAATTTCTGATTATCAGGCAATGTTACAGTTCTTAAAAATTGCTAAATTCAAAAGTTATGTAAAGGTATAATTTTAGTTAGCTTAGTTTATTCATAATTTTTGGAATTGGAAAAAAATTATTAAAATTAATTTTGACCATTTCATCTGCATTTTAGTCTCCTAATCTTGGTAACAGGTATTTTTACATAAACCTGATATTTTTTTTTTTGTAATGCATTGTTTTCTTTTATTTAAATTGCCTTCAATCATTCTTCCATTTAAATTGGCTTCAATCATTGGAGCAAATGAGCATTTTTTTTTTGTTTTATTTTCATTGTTGTTATTAGACTTTTAAAAAATTTTTACCTTGTTTATAATTCATAAATTTTGTGAAACTC
The DNA here is from genome assembly GCF_947563725.1 of Argiope bruennichi. Lineage (NCBI taxonomy): Eukaryota > Metazoa > Arthropoda > Arachnida > Araneae > Araneidae > Argiope > Argiope bruennichi. Next base: position 21,481,316 of record NC_079154.1, on the reverse strand, counting down.
TCATAGAAATTTCAAAAATCTGAATGTGGACAGTATATATATATAATATTTGAAATTTTTGAATGTCACAAATGAAAATTAAATTAATATGATAAATAAAACTAGTTAATAAATATTTTTAAATTTCACTATTTATCTATATTGTAATGACATTTTAAATTATTTATGTTAAATCTGAAATGGTGTTAAAAAAATGGGAATAATACTATAAATTTTTATACAAGTCTTATGATTAACTTTTCCTTTTGAAACTCATTAGGTGTTCTGAGTTAGAATGTTTTTAGACTTCACATATTTTTTTTCTACCTTAGAATTAGATGAAATACTTCAAATTCTTAATTTAATCTTAAGATTTTTATATATAAATTGTTCTAATATTAAAAAGTGAATTTTGAAATAACTAGAAGGATTCTCTAATAAAGTTGTAACTTTTTTAGAATATTTGAAAGAAAGTTTAAACTTATGTTCAGCTATCAATTTTTTTGTCTGTAAAAACTTGAATTTAGATTGATTTACAAAATATGCTACTTTTTTTAAATTTGTTTTAGGTTTTGAAAAACCGAAAAGTAATTTTTAGTCTGTTTTTAAGTTTATATTGAAAAAATTGTTTTATCATTATATGAAAGATTATACTCAAGTCACTATTTTACTATATAAATTTTTATTTATTTATGTTTTTATTGTTGTTGAATTATTGCAAGTTCTTTGAGATTTCATATTTCAAATATTTTTAACAATGTATATTGAGTATTATAAAGTGAAAAGTTATTTTATTCTATTTTAACGTATTTCTTGAAGTATTTTTTAAATGAATGAATTTATTGTTGTATGATTGTTTTAAGAGTGTATTGATGTAAATATTTGATAAAAATGTAATTATAACATATAATCTCCACGTATGTTGAAATATTATCTGTTTATGTTATAAATAAAAATATAACTATTTATAAAGTTGTAGATGTCTAAGTTTGTAGCATTACATGAATTATATCTTATTGTCATATAATGTGTTGGATTTTACTCTTATTTATAAAATATAATATAAATATTCATTAATGAAACTAAATTATGAGCTTATAAAGAAATGGGGATAATTTTCAATAGAACAGATATTAATTTGTTAATTAATATCTGTATATTAATTTGTTAATTAATATCTGTTAATTAATAACATATAATTAATAATAGATCATAATTAATAACAGATTTAATATTGAGTTTTTTTCAATAAATTATTTTAGAGTTTCATTTAATAATTTTTAAGTGTTGTAACTTGATTTTACATGCAATAATTCTTGATAATTCAAGCATAGTGTGAAAATTTTAATGAAATGATTTTTGCTTCATCCAAAATATCAATTAAATATTAATTATCTTTTAAAATATATATATTATTATTATAAAATATTCTTTAAATTAAATAATTAAATTCTTGAATCCATATGTGCAATTATCAAAACAATAATTTAAGAGATAATATAAGAAATTATGGTCAAATTATATTCCTGGTTAATTTTTTCAAAAATTTAAATCTGATTATACCAGCTCTTTTGAATATTAATCTCCATATTTTTTATTTATTTATTGTAATGGAGTGATTGTAGAGATAGCATTAAAAATATTTTCAGTGCACTTTTATTGGTAAACAGAATTGTTATTGAATTTTTCAATAGAACAGATTGTTTTTTCCCCTTTTTATTTGTTCTTTTATAACATTAATTAAGTATAACTTAAACAGAAATTAATATGGATCCAATCAAATTTTGGAATATGCATGGCAGTTTCATTATTTAGAATATTCCTTATTTTAAATTTGTGTTTTTGTATATTACAATGAATGTTGATAGGCACTAAATATTTTATTTTAATTTGAACGCAGACAATAATAAAAATTTTATATGTTTCAAATTTATTTTTTGTTCACAGAAATAGCTTTATTAATATTATTTTAATATTGCCTAAAACTGCATCATTTTAAAAAATTAAGAGTTGCTAAATCTATTTTAATTTTTTTATTTAAATTTCATTGTAATTAAAAACCTTCCAAATTTTTAGAAATGCAAAATTTAGTTAGATGCATCTTTATTGCCTTCATTAATTTATTACAAACTTTTGTTATTTATAATATATTGTAAAAATTTATAAACACATATTGTTATGTGTTTTAATGTTTTTTAAAAGTAAACTTTGAAAATGCAGTATTAAACTTTAAAATTGAGGTACAATTTTTTTTTTAAAAATAGAAGAACATTTTAAAATATAAGTATTTCTACAATTGACAAGGTACTAAAGCATATAAGAAAATATTTTTAAATATATTATTTATTTAGTTAGTTTGCTGGAATTTTTCGAAATTGTGTTGTATTGAATTGCATTTTCAGATTTATTAGCCTCTTGTTCTTGCACTTCTGAGAAGTCTTATTTTCTGTTATGGTAAAATTCGTTTAACTAATATTTCATAATGAGCGCTCATACTTTTTATTTTAATCATGAAATAGTTAAAGGCTGTTTTCTAGAAGAAAAGCTACATTTAAAAGTTACAATTAAAAAAATTGATTTACTAATATTTAGTGTTGTTTAGAATTAAGGACCATCTATGTTATTTTTCATTTCTCATCAAATCTTGAGATTTAATTTTCTTACCATTGCTATACTTTCTTTTTGTATACGTCGTGTACAAGAATGTAGACTCGTCAATGTAATTTCGGAAGTAGTCTCCCCGAAACTTTCCCGCATGTTCCACCTATCAAAATTTTGGACGATGAATAAGGCCATGAACACTTCGAATTTCTTTTTCAGAGTTTCGCACAGAAGCGTTTAGTGCTAGTAGCATAATTAAGAAAATTGAATATACATTTTGGACGCTTTTTTTTACGTATTAAAGCTAAAATTTGATGCCGATTTATAATTTTAGTTTTAATAATAAAATCACATATCAAAATTCAATTTATTTAAATCGTTTCATTTTTCAGTTATTACGTTTACATCCATATGAAAATGCGGACCAACAGATAATCACCCTTTCAAAAATTATTTATCAAAATGTGGTAAAAAAAAAAAAAAAAACTACACTTCAGATGTTTTAAGTGGGTTCAATATTTCACTAATTCCAAGTTGTTGCATTTATGACAGTGCATTTACACGCTTGATAAAATACAGAACAGCAAATGGTCCAACCTTGGACAGATTTGGTTCAAAATCTTATTCAGATCTACACTTTAGATGCCAAATTTGTGCACTAAATTTTACTCGTATAGCTCTTTTAAGTTCTGTAACTATTGGACAGTGAGATTGACAAGATTTCTTGCGCACTAGTCATTCAGAATTTGATAGAACTTTAAGAATTTGGTGTAATGAATATATATCAGATTTCGTACCTCGGAGATAACATAATGCACAGACAGACATTCCAAAAATGTGTTTTTTGGATTCGGGTGATCTAAAACGTGGAGATTCGTCAAAATGTCGAGTTCAACCATCTCGCATTTTTATATGAGAAAATAAAGATGGATCGATTCATTGGCAAAAGTAACTGAAATAGGGAACCGCGTTGAAAAGTTGATTTTTTGCGAAATTACGAATTTGTTTTGTGTAATATTGTGTAATATTACGAATTTCGCTTCAACCTCTATTTTTGAAGAATTTACACTAATTTTTTTATCTTCATTTGCATACATTTTAATGCTATTTTATATCTTAAAAAGTTCTTTTCTCAAATTCTATTTTCTTATCAAAAACTTTATAAATTAAATCTAATGCATATATATATATATATATATGTAATGATATTTTAAACTCTAATTTCAATTTAATTAATTTCTAAGATTTTATCTTAATTTAGCCCATAGTAAGTTCATTCTCTTATTTCGTGATCCAATTCCACTTTCTCTACTTAATTAATTCAAGAGAAGCTTTATAAAATTGCTTAGTCAGCTAAACGCCGATACTTTTCACACGCTCGGCGTGAAGGGGTAAAAATGTCCAGTAAGCACATTCTTTCTTAAAAGAACCCTGCGTTTCCCTTACATGTGATTAACATGCGTCAGAAATCCCTATCAGAATCTTATTAATATATTAGCACTGTGGATAGATATTTTCCCTATCAAAATCTAAGGTTATATAAGGCGAGGGATAATTTAGTTCGGCCTTTTTTCCCCACTCTGGCTTTTGTCTGCGCTGTGGCGGACGTCTTGTCCGCGTCTCTGCTTGTAAATAATTATGCTTTCTCGATGGATATTAAAAAGAATTTAAAAAATGTTAAAAGTCTCTTCAATATCTTCAAACTGCATCATGCTTCACAACAAATAATATTACATATTAAAAAGCCGACAGGATGCGAATTTATTACATATATATATATATATATATATATATATATATATATATATATATATATATATATATATATATATATATATATATATATATATATATATATATATATATATATATATTGTTCAAATTTGGTATAATAATTTCTCAACATGTTCTGCAGTTCTTGAATTGGAGAAGAAGTAACCTCTTCATTTAGAAATATTTTACAGTTGTTTTAGTGCTTCACGATGTGAAAATAATAATAATAATCCCAAGATTTAAAGAGTGAATAGAAAGACAACTTATATTTTGGTTCAGTAACTATATTATATCTTTCGTAAGATATTTACAAAATTTTAAGCAAATCGTTTGATAAACCTCTAAATAAAAGATTTTTGCTTCATACATTTTAACCTTATTTTTCCAATTTTGAAAGAACTTTTGCCACTTAACTGGTATATGGTGGTTTCGTAGATGCTTTTTCGATATTTTTAATGCAAATATTCAAAAATATAACTATTTTCGAACTCTTTTCAAAAAAATTCATCGCGAACGTAACCACCTTAATAAATTTCAATGGAATATTTTAAATCCAAATGATTTTCAAATAAAAAAATTTAAGGAGATTCGAATCTCTGATCAAAAACATTTTGAATTATTATATATTATACTTTTCTTCTACCTTTATTTTGACTCTGAATTATATGGCAGCGATCATATGCATACAAAAGTTATTTAATATCTTCGAAATGTGGATGAGTATAAATTCAATAGTTAAGACAATAAAAAATATTATTTTGGGGATAAATTTTGAAAAAAAAAATTAATTTTTAATTTAAGATCGTTTAAAATTTTTAATACTTTTTCTAAATGAGCAAATAAAAAAAAAACTATATACCACATTTGTTAGCTACAAGTTTTACTATTAACAATTTTCTCATCATATAAATCTGAATATACAAAGTAAGATATATACACTACAATATACAGAGTATATACTAAGTATACAGATAATGCGCTAAATAAGAGTAATTCTCGCCTTAAAAATCACAAAGCTAATGTAAATGTAAAATGCAATTAAATATTTCTTGACTCTTATTGGCTATAATTATACAATTGGAATCAACTACCATTTCATGGGCATTAAGCTCATTACTGAATGTTGTTATGTATTTCTTTATGCAAAATCAAACCAATCGCCATCCCTTTAAAACAATTTTTTTTTTTATAATGCGAAAAAAAAAAACGTTAAGGAAAATGCAGTATTAAAAGTTTTCTAAATGTTTTGATATATATTTTTTGATTAAATCCCCATATATAACTGCGTCTAGTTCATTCGCATAATTTTAGTTCATACGTAGCTTACCGTTTAAAAAAAATTTATATTGCATTTGTTTCACAGCTGAAAGTAGGTTTTTGCATTGTAGACACAATCTAAATTAATTTGAGCATTGATATTGATAAACAATGGGATTGCAATCATTTATAATTAAAATGAATTTCAATTTAATAAATCTAATTTTTTATCGAAATTTTCTTATCTTTTGATTTTGTTTAGCATTCTAAAATAATCTATTTCTCATTGTCAGGGGCGAAATTGTCTCCCCTCTGGTAACCCCCTTTTTGTGCTACAACCCCCAGGATTAGACAGAACCCGGATGAACGCTACTTTTAGTTACTATTTTGCTGTTTGAACATGTGGTAGGAGCTTTGGCTGCTGCTATAAATGCACTTTTAATACATTTCATTTTCCTCTTGTACTTTCGACATAAAAGATGAAGATTTAGTATTCTAACTAGATGATACATCCTATTTAGACATATTTATCTTCATTTCATTCCTCATGAATAGATAAGAGAGTTCGAATGATTTTTGTAATTTAAATTTGTATGGCACTTTGATTTAAACTTATAGGTTTAGATATTGAAATTTCTGTCATCAAATGCATGAGAAGAGGTAAATTATTTTTGCTTATTATTGCTAAATAAGACAGAAGATGGTTTTATATCATCTGCAATTATTTACTTATATAAACCTAGTTTGAGGGCTATTCTGTACATTAAAGCATATACATAGATGATCCAATACAGATAATGCAAAGAAAATATTCATCAGGCCATTGTGATCACATGATTTGTATATAAGATTTATTACTTCATATAAGTAACATCAAAATCATAATAGCGCATTCAGTGGTATAGCAAGAGTATATGGCTCCCGGATCTGGCAATTATTTTCCATACATTTCTTATAATCTATGACTGTAAAAGTGAAATAAAATATTACTATTCAGTCTTCGTTCCACTTCACGTTTGAGAATACTGTAAGCACATAAACACATCCAATCATTAATATGTATTTATTTCTAAATAGATTTGAAGTAAAAAAGAATAAAATTATTTGAATAAAATATTATATTCAAGGATAATTTTCATTTAATATTTGTAGGTGAACAACAAACTTTTTCTATAGAAAATAAATTTTATATACACTCAAAAACTGCAGTTAGTCAGTGGTAAGATAACGAACCCTCCCCCAAAGGAAAATGATGCTATACGCACCCCTCCCTGTCACACTTGGCTACAAATAATAAATTAAACGCAGAAATATTTTGTCTTCGCTCCCAGTATTGAAATTAAATGCATGGGGTATATAGCAACTAAGACTTTTATCCCAGTGTAATCCGATTAGATTAACCCTTTAAAGGGCCATTTTTTTCTAGTCATATTATGTTAAAATATTTTTAGGCTTGGAATTAGAATAAGAAAAGGGATTCATTTAGCTTATTAGATAAATTTAATTTGATTCATTAATTCATTTGGTTAATTAATAATTAAGTAACAAATCAAGACACATCATTTTGTCTGAGATAAGGAACTGAAGCCTCTAAGTTTCTGACATACTAAAAAAAATTGTCAGAACTTATGCCAACCTACATAATTTCATACAAAGATTGATAAATTTGGTGAGAAGCATACTTCCCACGGCCCTAGAAAGGGTTAAAGATAAAGCGTCTTATGATCAAATGCTGGTTAAATTACCACGTTACTTATTACAATATTTTGTATTGTTTTGTATTGCTGTAAATTATTTTGTATAGTTTATTTTTATTGTTTATAAATTTATTTATTTAACAATTAAACTAATAATACATTCATACAGTCCAGCGGCCCAGGTGGTTGCCTAGTAGGAAACGCCCTACTGACGTAACAGTAAATATGAAACAGTTTCAGTCTTCAATTTTTAATACTTTTCCTAACAATAAATACTACAAATACTATGTTGAATGAAAATATCTTTTCTAATGTTAAAACAGATTTGAGATGACAAATTTCCAGTATCAGTGCAACATAGCAAAATTTACAATGTCTTTCTCCTTAAAAATTTAAATTAAATAATCTCGTAACTATTTGTTTAAAATCAGTATTTTGCTATTTCTTTTATGCTGATTTTGTTTAATTTATTTCATTCACAAAAATGAAGTATATACATTGCCATAAAAGACCTAAACTAGAGAATGTCAAAATTCTCCGGTGAATGTCGAATGCCGATTGTGTGAATGCTGATATTCACAGAAAAATGCCAACTTTTTCCAGATTTCGGTCTTTGACGATAACATATGTATTCAAAGTTTAATGAATTTCAGCGTTTAACGCCATCTGTCTAAAACTGAAAAGATTATTTTTCGAATTATGTCTAGTATATGAGCTGGCGTCCTGGCATAGGGGTAGCGCATCTTCCCCGTGATCTGGGCGTCGCCGGTTCGAGTCCCGGTTCGGGCATGGTTGTTCTTCATCTGTGTTCTATCTGTGAGGTGTGTGAATGTGCCCCCCCCCCCCTGTAAAAAGGGTTTGTGCAAGCGAATGTGTGAGTATCATCTTCATATGGGCTAGAAGTCAGACTTCTGCCCTCGGGTGCTCAGAAGTCTTCACCCTCAGAAGCTACTGCACCCCCCTTTCCGTGGTAACGCTTTCATAAAAAGATTGATAAATTTGGTGGGAAGCATACTTCCCACGGCCCTAGAAAGGGTTAAAAAAAGAAAAGGGTTAGTAGTTAAATTTATCTATATAAAGAATTATGCCTCACAGCTCCTTAGTGTGAAACAGTTCTTTAACCTCTTCGCATAAAATAACGAGTCTGACTCGAGCCTGGAATGACAGCAGCATTTTTAGTTTTAAATCTGCAAATAAGTAAATATATTAATCTTAAATTCAAAAATCACTTACAAATGCTTTGATATCCCAAATATTATGTTATTATAGGAATTAAAAAAATAATAAATGTAGAAAGTAGGAATGCCTTTTAATTAAGAAATTGAGTAAATTCGCAGGTCAAGATTTTAATCCTTTTATCTTTCTATCCTCCCCAAGCAGTGACAATTGAAGATCTCGGGCAAGGTAGAGAAGGTCACGAGTGCTCAGTTTTTTCATTTTGTATTTCACGACCATTTTTGTTTTGTAGCACAGAATAGAAAACCGAATATGCGCTTTGGAAGTCTTTTTTTTTTTTTTTAACTGATTGAAACTGAAATTTAAACGGTTCAATTTGAATAATGTACCCAATTTCGTATATCTAAGTCGATGTGCTTTTGAGTTATCGCGTGCGAATGTTTTCAATAGATTTGGTTCAGAATTTGACACGAATGTACACGTAAAATGGTGAAACTATGTATTAAATTCTATCAATTTCGATCTTTGTATTTTGTTATAATCGTGCTCACTTAGACTAGGACATATTTCCTAGTAATGAATTATGTACAGAATTCGACAGAAATTTATAATTTTGTTTAGAAAATAACACACGAAAATTCATCTATCTAGCTCAAAGCGTTTATAATTTACTCTGTTCATAGACAAACAGATTGATAGACAAAGCTCCAAAAATTTATTATTCGAACACAGTGAGGTTCGATACCTGGAGATTCGACAAAATCTAGAGAATGAATTTTTTCAAGAATGATAGTAATGTGCCAGTTCAGGTGTCGACCTCATCATCTGACCGCGATTCAAAATGACGAGGTCCGTCCCAAAATAATCCTAATGTTGCATGAAAACGGGACGTTAATAAAACTAAACCTCACCTTTATTTTGACTACATGAACACTTTCCGACTCATACGTAAAAGCACGGAAGGTTTTCGGATTCGAGAACGAACAGTATATTATTAAATTTAATTGCGATGACCCTGAGACAAGGCAATATTTTGATACTGAAAAATGGCGACACCGCTCATCTTTGTCTGTCATTTATGTTCTGGCTTATACATTTAGATGCAAGAAAGGTTATAACAGCGAGACTTTTTAATATTCATTTATAAGTTAATTGAGGAAATAAATAAATGATAACGTGTAAATGGAAAGAGTGACCATTCTGGTTATTAGCATTCACGTTCAGTCTTCGTTTAAAAGATAAATGCGAACTTCTTATGCAGAATTGTAAAAAAAGAGTCTCCAATGCGTTATATAACATCTTACCGCTTCTTATGTTTGCCAATGTAACTTTTTAAAAACAACTGATTTACTATAGGCCTCATCCCTTCTACTCGGATGTCAGAGAGGGGAAAAAATGTTGCAACAAATTATAAAGAAGACAGAAGCAGGGGCTGGTGAGAGTCAGGCAAGAGCACCGGCATTCCTTTAAAAATCTGAGCACGACATAAAAAAACAACAACCACGTCATCGCTTTGCGAAATTCTGGATCTTGTACGTTGTCGGGCCCTCTTCAGTTTCTGAAGTGTTCCTTGCACATGGAGGGAGGTTTCTCGGGAAATACCAGGAGCGAGGTGAGTTTGGCATGCTTTGTGTTTGGGTTTTATTGCGAATGGGACGTTTTTAATTCAATTTGTTCCGATGTCAAGACACTGTGATGTTTACAAAACAAATGGAAGTGGTTTAAATCTTATATTGAATTGGATATACTTGTAGTGGGATTTGGGATTTGTTTTCTAAGAAACTTGCATGCTTTCATTAGAGTATTTGCATTGCCCCGTTGTTACAATCAATTTGCAATGAAAATCAAAATGGCCGAATATTAAATAAAATAAAATTATTTTTTTATGTGTAATTTCAGAAGATTCAAATACTTATATGTTGTTTCCATAATTAAAAGTGAATAAAAAATGTTAATTACTTCTGTTAATATGATAGAAGTGACAGTAAATATATTTTAAAAATCAATTTTGATGTAGTTTTTTTATGAAAAATGGTTTTAAACAGTGAAAGGAATTTAAATATTTTACTGCTTTGGGAAATGCACATTATGCTGTTTTTAGACAATTTCAATAAAATGGAAAATTTAGCCTTAAATTTTAGCATATTTTTAACATGTTGCTGATTTATTTTAGGTTTATATCTTATTAACTTTTTAAACAAATATATGTTTTTATTTATCTGTTATGACCCCAGAGTTATTTATATTATTGAAGTAATTATCGGTTTATAAATATTACGACAATTCAGAGAAGGTAATAAAATAGAGAAACTTGTTCAATTTTGTTTGATAAAGTGTTGATATAATTCTTATACTTAATTATTCACAGAATCTGTAATATTTAAAATCATATTTATTTTGCAACTAGAAATATAATATTTTTAAATGTTTTACCAGTTTATCGCCAATTAGTATGCCTAATTAGTAATCCAAACGATATCACATTATTTAACAATTTTTCTTGAAAATATTTAAATCTTGAATACCTGACTTTAAAGCTTTAAAAAGATAGTGGCAAAACGTACAGCTTTTCTTTTTGAATTAAACTATTTTTAGATAATCTGTGGTATTGCAACGAGTTAAGAAGAAAGACATTAAGCCATTGCAATATAACGAAAAGAAGAATTCAATATACTTTGAACCGAATAATCGGTAAAAGCTCCATTTCAAGATTTAGAACATGTAAAATTTGTGTTGTAGCTTTCTTATAGCTATGAAATATTCTAATGTTCTTATAGCTGTGATATTTGGAATAAGGAGATGCCTTACCTGGAAATATTTTTTTAAAAAAATTAACAAAGAGAATCTTTAAACTATTTGAAAACTTATGTACAGATATATCTTCATCGTGCGTTAAATTTCATCTTTATTGTATTATTAAGACCTTTTATTATCTTAAACCAACTGTTCAGTCTTCAATATGGAACATTTTTTTTGATTACTTGTTTATTTAACACGTACTTTAGAAGCCATGATGGCTAATATTCAAATCAGAGAATTTGTACCATTAACGTCTTGTTTATCTTTGTATTAAGCCTGTGCCGCTGTGTTTTCTCAATTATGGTCCGTTCAAAATTTGACTTAATGTTTATAGCCCAAATTTTCTACATGTGTATTCAGTAAGCACTCAAACTTTATTTTGACTTATAATTCAATAAATGATTCCTTAGAATGACTTTCCAAGAATAAAATTATTTAATTTAAACGGTGGATATGAGCACTAAATTTTGTTAAAATATATTAGAACCTTGATTGTCGGAATGGATTGGATTTGAAATAACTTCAGAAAGCTTAAAGACTAAAATTTAAATCAAAACTTCCTTTTTTCCTACAAATTTCCAAAAAATTACGTGAAATAATAAAAATAGTAATTATAGTGGCACAGGCTGAATATAAAGAAGACAAACAAGGCGTTAATTATACAAATTCTTTGACTGGAATATCAGTTATCCTTATCTCTAAAGTACATGTTAAATAAATATTAATAATAATAATAAAAAAAAAATGCTCCGTTTAGAGTTTTGAACAGTAAGTCCGTAATCATTTCGGCATAGACATTTTAAGTTAATCCTTAGCATATTAATGGTGGCTCTCACTTACTATTCAAGACGGTGCATCGTGTGACGCTTTATTTATTTATTTATTTGTTTAATTTTGATTGTTAAAAATACTTGCAGAGTAGTAAGGAGATGCAAATTAATTAAACGGAAAAATTCAACTTAAAACAATTATATATATTTTTCGAAGCCATAAACTGTATTAGATGAATAATTATGCATCGTATGGCTTTTCCGAGTGTAAAGGGTTAACATGAAATGATTTACATGCATATTTGAAACATTAATAAATATGGGTAGGAGGATTATGAGTTTTACTGATTTGCGCTGTTAACTATTCATTTTCCCATTAAATGTGTAAAAAATAATTGTCATCTCAAAAAAAAAAAAAAATCCTCTATCACTCTTACAATCACAAAGCTTATCGAAACATTTACAGTACCGCATTTTCAAGGAAGAAATCAGCTCACGTCAATTTTAAGTGCCATAAAATTCCACTTTTTATTCATTTTTTCCCCGGCTAACTTCACTTCCCGATAATAGCAGGCTGTAAGACGAACTTTACACCCATCCATGTAATCTGGGTCTGAGTGAGTTTTCAAGCCAAATCTAGCTTTTTTTTTCCCCTCTCAAATATTTGGCGATTTTATTTTTTAAAAAATGAAATAAAATAGTGCAATTTTCTGATACCAACTCTGTTAATAGAAACCGCCGATTAATAAATGCCTGGATAAACGGGGTTTTACTGTACATCAAAAGAATGCATCTTGTATGAAATCATGTTTTTTAATGCGGTTTTCTTTCTTTAGCTGATCCATTACCAATTATGATTTTGGAAAAGATGTGATTGCTCTATCAGTCCGTCTTCCCGATGGCTAAAGGGCCAGCACCCGATCAAGGCTGGAGCTGGGTCATTGCGTTCGCCTGTTGCTTTTCCAGCCTCATATTAGCTGGAATTTTTAGGTAAAAAGATTTTTGTTATTTGCGATGAAATAAAATGTATATACAATATACTTCCGAATATTCGGTTCCCAATTATCCGGTCTTGGCTTCGGAGTTCGAGACCCGATTCCACCAAAGAACCGCCGTGTAAGCGGGTCTGGTGCATGTTAAATCCATCCGGTCAAACGACCTCCCGCTGGTGTGCGTGGACGTTTGGAAAGGGGGTGGGGGCGCCAGCTCAGGTGTCGTCCTCGTCATCTGACCGTGGTTCAAACCTGGGAGGTCCGTCCCAAAATAGCCCTAGTGTTGCTTTAAAACGGGACGTTAATATAACTAAATTAACTATCCGTACTATCCGGCCTAGTTTTCTTTTATCGTCATTAAATGAGGAAGGCAAGGAGTCTATTAAGTCCTTTATTAAGGACTTAAATTTATTATTTTCAAAACCTAAAAACTGAGTTTTGATTCTTTTATCTTTAGGTTACCTTCTCATACTTGTGTAATCATTTATCAGTGAAGAATAAAATCAGTTTGAATCAATTATCTTAAGAAATAGACTGTCAATGTTTTGTTTATGTTTCCTGCATTTAAGTTAGGCATTACGAAATTTATGTTAAAGTGTGAACAGTTTGATCTTTAACTTACTTCTTCTATAATAAATTCTTGAAACGTGCAGTGCTGTATATAAACATATATAAACTACCATTACAGAGTCTTCTATTTTAAATCGGCACTTTATCGGCAACGGCTTCTATGATTCATCCGGCCGCGGCTGAGTTTATACTGAGTTAAATGGAGGGCTTAGTATTGAAAAGGAAGTGAGAAAATACGTATTATGACAATGAGTTTTGGTATAAAAACTTTGTCTTCTGATATTGGTGGGCAAAGAAATGAATTATAGAACTCCGGCCTATCCAGCTTTTTTTATTATCCGGCCTGTCCTTCCGCCTTATTAGGCTAGATACTCGGGAGTGCACTGTATTATAGTCCATTTAGCAGGTTAAGGGTGTTCGACGTGTATAAATATCAATCCAAATCTTCATTTTGTCTCGGTTGATGTGTAATATTTTATCTAATAAAAATGAAATCTTATTCGTTTTTTTATGATTTTTTGTATACATTTATATTGCTTTTGATTTATATATGCGTAATTGTTTGTCTTTAAAAAGAGGAACTTGATAGACTTTAACTGGTTAAGATATATGGACATTTTTAAAATTTATTTTTAATGTACATAAAAAGAGAAAGAACAAAACACACCTAATTTTTCTATGATTTTTAGTTCTTTACTCGTATGAAAATAATGCCATCAAAACTCGCTAAACAATTCCCAAATTAAATTACATACATTGTACGATCCACCAGTATTTCAAATGTTATAATTATGATAAAGGCTAAGAAACCATCAACCAGTTTGAAGATAAGTCTTTGAGTTCAAAGAGATGACAGCTTACAAATTTGAACAATATCGAATTTGACTATTAAATTGCATTAAAAAAATTTCTTGATTCGAATCTGTAAAAATATAAAGCGGAGTGCAAATGAAATAAATCAAGAATAAAACCTTTACTATAAATCAAATATGACAATATTTAAAAAAAATTAATTTTTAAATTTTAATTAAAAATTTTTTTAAAAATATTATTCTATTATATATAGGAGTCTACTTGATGTTTCATGAGGAATTAATAAAAGATGCCTTCCTTTTATAGTATAATACGATGCGAGTTCATAATATCTTAATATATCAATACCAGAATAATGGCAAAGTCGTAATCCCTTAATGTTAGATTAAAATACAAAAACGGATAAATCCACGTCTCGCAGCGGAGAAAATACAATGTTTATCCTTATTAGTACAAAAATTATTTGCAGAAAGTAATTTTTTTCACACTAATAAGCAGTTACTGATAAGTATTCATTGATGTACCATAAATGAAGAAATATGCATTGAAGGCATTTAATAATAAAATGCTTGACAGACATGTAACAAATTTGATATGTAGCTCAAATAGTAAAATCAATTTTTAACAAAATTGGAGCTGACATTTATGATGTCTCACAATAAGTTAAATTTATAGACCAATTGCAAATAAGACATCAATAATTATGGAGCGTAATATTTTATCTTTTTTATTTCAAGAAATATGAATCGTACCGATATTGTAATAAAATATTTTGACTTGTATGTTCATTTTTCAAATATCCATTTTAAGAACACTTAAGTATTTTGTCAAGATTCCTGGGATATAATTTTAAAAGAGGTTGAAATTGCTAAGAAGGCCACCATGGCCGCCTAGTGATAAGATCTGGGTTTCGGAGGCGGAGGGCTCCTAGTTCGAGGCCCAATCCCATAAAAAAACCGCCATGTTTGAGGGCCTAGTGCAGGTTTTGGATCAAATACCCTCCCATTGGTGCGTTGCAGAAGTTTGAAAAGAGTGTGGGAGTGCGAGTTCAGGTATCGTCCTCGTCTTACAGCGACTCAAGATTATGAGGTCCGTCCCAAAATAGCCTTAGTGTTGCTTTACTGCGGGGTATTAAAATCTAAATTAAACTTAAATTGCAAACAATATCTTCCATTGGAATTCCTAATTATTTAGTCTAGATGATATTGGAATCTTTTTTTTTAAAAAAAATAATTCTAGAACCCCCTTTTTCAAGATCATACCAAAAATCTTGCCACGTTCGATAAAGTCCTGGACTCTTTCTGTCTAAGTATTTGTTGCTAGAATAACAAGCAGCAATTAAGATAATCGCTAAGCCAGAGGGACATTTTTACGATGAAGTGAGCTGGCATGTGTTGAACCTCCTCGCTACTAAGCATATACACTCAAAGTAAACAAGGGCCGTTTCTTCGCGAGTCTAAATGGCACAAGATCAGCTGGCATCATGCCCGTTGGCATACGTCGTTACTCATGGGCATGACAGACGTGCCTCAGTCATTCACTCCTGGTAATGAAAGGATTCGCTGTTTCTCCCAAGAGCAAGAGTAATCCTTGAGTAATTTTGAAACACGATTGTTAATTGGAAAAGGTATAAATTTATATGCTTGCTGTTTAATCGGTTACTTTAAATTTCATCCTAATGTAAGAGAGATTTATATTAGGTCTTAGAAGTACATGCAATTCTGCTATGCCAGTTCTTAATTGTATCAGAGAAACTAAATTTCAAACACTTTAACATTCATCCTAGACATTCCTTCGGTGTCTTCGAACCATTATCGAACAGGCGTTTTGAAAAACGAGTTCGATTTTGATTAGACAAACGAATTTCGGTCTAATAGAAGGTTATGCATGGAAACTGCTATGTCATAGAGACATTATTTTTTTTTTTTGTACCTGAAATAACGATTATTTTAGTAAAATATCATGTTTGAACCAGAGGGGGTCTTCCCAAAACTTTCTCGCATGCTTTCTAATTACACTTTTCATGCCAGAGAATGCCTACATGATGTCGGTGCACAATACTTACGAAACATCAACTTTAAGTTAAGTTTAGTACTTTTACTGAATCTATGTCATCCTTGTTGAGTTATTGAGAGATTAATTCCATACGTTAATAGTTGCAGTTATTAAATATTTGGCATGCGTTAATAGTTTCCAAAAATCGAACTTGTGTTTTAGTCATATTTTTCTTAACCGATTGAAACAAAAATTTGACTCAAAACTGGTTTTGTAGTCACAAAATCCTATACCAAATTTGATATAATTAAGTCAAAGTGTTTTTGACTTACCACGTTTACAAGTTTCTGAAAGTACAGTCCGACAGACAGTCAACCCATTGTTGGATTTGACTCAAAATATGAAAGATGTCAGTATTATAGATGTTAAATCTGTCTACCGAATTTTATCTATCCAGCTGTTTTCGTTTTATAATTATTGTGTTACCTTATATTCGAACAGCCGAATTTACTTAAGTTTGATAGAAATTAACAAATTTTGTATAAAGACCGTATACCAAATTTGAACCATCTAGCTCAAAATGTTTTTGAGTTATCTTTGTCACAGATGGACGGACGGACATTATCCAGAAATGTCTTTTTCGAACTCATTGAAGTCTAAATCCTGGTGATTCGTCAAAATTTCGAGTTCGAATTTTTTGACGATTACTATATTTTCTTTATAACAACGTATACGATAAAGTAAAAATTATAAAATTTTCTTCAAGACTTCTTTACAAGTACACTAAATAAGAAAAAAGTATTTTTTCAATACTAAATATTTTAGTTTGTTTGAATTTGTTGTTTTAATAATACTTGAATTAAGTACTATGCATTAATAAATTGATTAATTAATTAAAAAAAGAGATTCCAAATTAATCTCACCTACATACAATAAAACGACAAATGTTTCTGTTATTTACCGCTTTTAATCGAAAAGAAATTGACCATACGCAAGAAATGTTGAAGTTGAATCATATAATAAGCAACTGAATAGATAATTAATGTCTTAGAAGAATAGTTAAAGATGTCTGGTTTGCTTATAGTTATGTAGCTTAGTGTGATTCGTTATTGATTAGGTGTCGCTGGTAGCTGTCCTTTAAGCGAAAAAGGATTGAATTAGACATTGATGTAGCTGTTTACTTGTGCATTAGGATTAATATTTCATATGATTATATGTCATTGGAAGAAGTAGGAAATCATTCATTTTAATGCAATTGTATAAGCTGGCATTCTGTCTGTAGATTGTGATTTGTATGACGAAACAAGCAAGAAAAAATAAAAGTCCAAATCGCTCTGGGATTATTAAATTTAGTGTGCAGTTATTTCTTGGGTAGTAAAAGTTAAGGCTTTTAAACTTACAGGTAAAGATTAATTAGTTTTAACATCTCTGCTATATAACTTTGAAGCATTTGCACAAAAAACATTTTTATATCACTTTAAAGTGACTACGTTGGAGATGATTTTTTTAAAACGTTTTTTTATTGTTATATTTTTTAATGAATGCATAGAAAAGATTGGAAAACGTGTGTAAAACCACGATATATCAGTTAAATGACAAGAGTTTAAAAAAAATTGTAAAAATTAGATCTTTTTTTTTTAATTAAAAAGAAGTATAAAGCAAAACTTTTTGTTTAGAGATTTATTAAATGATTTGCTTAAAAAAATATATCGCCTAATTCATGAACTAAAAACTAAATTATTTTTTAGACATCTGTATTTCTGTACCCTCTTTAAATATTGGAATTCGATTAATAAATAACATGAAATTTTCAATTTTCTTTTGCAAGCATTGAAATAACTATAGAATGTTTCAAAATGAATGAATTACTTATTTTCTAGTTTAGGAACTGCTCAACATATTACGAAAATATTATATTTGGATAAAAAAAAATATGCATTAGATTTTAATTTGGTAGAATTTCCTTTCAAAAAAAATCTCAAATATTAGAATTTGCGAAATACCTTTTAAAAATGCAATATTGCATTAAAATGCATATATATAAAATGCAAATATAAAAATCGGTGTAATTTTTAAAAAATGGACTTAGAAACGAAATTCAAACGTTTTTATATTATTAAGAATTTTTAATTTTAAAAAATAATATTTTCACAAAAATTCGACTTTTTAATATAGTCACCTATCATAAAATTCAATCTTTTAAAAAAATGTTACCAACTTTATTTCTTTACAATTTTTTTCTTGATATTAATTTATTTTTTATAAATATTTTTAAGTATATTTGCAAAAATTTTATTGTTTTAGTTAATGGATTCAAATTTTCACTCAGGTTGCCAAAAATTTTAAATAAATTTTTTATATGTATTATAATTGCTACATAATTAAAGTAAATTTTAAAAATAAGATATAGATGAATCAAACATGAACTATTATTAAGCTATTATGTTCCAGACTAAAGATTCGAATCCCTTTAAAATTTAGAAATTAAAATTTGTTGGCGAGATTAATTTGCATTCGGATGTATCCTTTCAGTTACCGTTTAACAACGATGCCCCACTCTGTGCATCATTTTGGCGTTTTATTTATTAATTTTGATTTTTTATGAATACCTCCAGAGTGGTAAGAAGATGTAGATTAATTTTATAGGGAAATTCAAATTAAAACAATTGTATATATTTATTTTTCGAAGTAGTAAACAAGCGATTGTATTAGGAAAATAAATTATCCATCAAATTACTTTTCTGAGTGCAAAGGGTTAAAATGGCACGTAAGTGGCTGGTCATTGAACGTACCTAGTAAATATGTGAAAAAAATTATAACTAACAGTACTTCAGAATAATTTAATTTAGAATCGTCCACTAGGACATCTGGCGTGTTATTTGTGGCCTTCATCAGCACATTTGGAGTCTCCAGGGAAGAAGCATCATGGCCGATGGTCGTTTGCATTTCTGTGCTCAATCTGGCAGGTAAGCAATCACAATCAACAGGTCTTCACAATCACACTCAATCAAACATTTGTGTGACGTTTTTTCAACGCCACTGAAATAAATGTAATGGCAAAATTGACACGGTATAAGACTGAGGGGTGGTCGTCTTTGGAGGATTTTTTGCCCGATGTAGTATTCCTGGCACATTGAAGATTATGGATTTTTAACAAAACTTGGCCGATTAACACGATTTTGGTTGAAATGGAAAGAAAACATCTTAAGTTTTACTGACAAACATGCTATTGCATTCGTATGGTAGAGCTCTGTTTAGCATGGCGGATATATTTATTATGCTTTTTGCAATTTGGGCAGTGGAAAACTGTACTAGACAATGAATTTCTGCTTTTATATACAACACAAGTAATCCAAAATCATCTTTTCCGTCTGACAGTTTGAAGTCAACTGCTTTAACCCTCCGACTGCTTATCCTGCAACTTCCACGGGAAAGGAATCTATTTTCTGCTGCATACTGCGATTTTCACGGGCTAGTTCGTTTATCTGTTACTGTAACATTTGAATTAAATCCCTCTGTTATTGAATAACATGTAATAACTGTTCGCTTCGTTTAAAAAATATTTCTGTTTCTTTACAGCCGTGGCATCTATATACAGTCATATCTTGCTTAACGAGAAAAACTATATATATATATATATATATATATATATATATATATATATATATATATATATATATAAATTACTTTCTTAAAGAGAGGTGTTTTGCAGAAAAAGTGACTAACAACAGAAAATGTAACGTCATATGCTACAATGACCTGTATCTCGAGTATCAGTCTGTATTGAGCAAATGTTTGAAGAGAATCCTTATATCTATCTGCATGGAAGAAGCTTTGGCTAGATAGCGTTGTCGAATGCGATTTCCAGGAGTTTGAGCAAGTGCTTAATCGATGAGATTATGCATCTAGCCAATAGTATGGGGCTAAAGAGGGATAGCAACGATATTGATGAGTTGGTGGACGAAGAGGGAATGATCGAAGGACTTAAGAAGCAGTATTCTTTCCCACAGCAAAGAATTGTGGAGGGAATTTCGTCAGAAGAGGAAATGACCCTCCACCCCACCCCTCCGCCAGAGCAACAACTTTTCAGTGAAATAAGTAAGATGCTGAAAGCATGGGAAGATATTTCATTTTATGATGAGAAATATCATCCTAATAATGCTGTAGCTATGCGCGTTAAATTCTTTTAACTAATGCTGTATCACATTTTCGTCAAATTTGGAAGCGAAACTAAATAAATATCTTTAGACAATTTCCTTGTAAAAAAAGATATACCTTATAAATAATACATTATTATAAATTTATTATTATTATTTTTATTTCTTATTGAAATGCATTCTCCTGCTTCACATGTATTCGGTGGAAAAAAATTATTTCGTTTAATGAATGTTTCGCATTACCAAAAGGCTGAGGGAAAAAAATCTTTTAGTTGTAAAATTTGGAACTACGTCGCCAACAACCAATTTGTTAGGCCGTTATTTTTTGACAATTTATAGATATAAACATGAGGTTTTATATTGAATGGAGGAAAAGTAAGAATTATACAATAGTGGTTAAGGGAAACAAATTTAGTACTCTTCTTTCATGGTTTGGCAAAATTTGGAAAGTTGGCTACTTTCAACTTGTTACGCGATTCTCTATAATATTTTAAAAGGTGTGATACCCCTATCGAATTCGTGGAAACTGGTTCAATTCAATATTTAAAAGAGACAATAAGTTTATTTCATTTTCTTTTAATTACTCGTATTTTAAACTTATTGAATAACACTTTTCTTTTTTCTGCAGGTCCGTTTTGTGGAATCTTAGGTCAGAAAATAGGTGCCCGACCTGTCGTCATCATCGGCGCTGTGATTGCAACCGTAGGGATTTCGACCTGCTATTTCACGACATCTCTCGGCATCATCACCATTCTCTTCGGAGGAGTTTTTGGTAGCAATCCTTTTATTTCTTTGTTTATTCCCCTTTTTAGCTATATGCATAAACGCTTACGGTTGTGACTAACTTCCTAAGTCATAGATGATAACTGCTATTTAATGTATATGATCGTTATTGATAATTGTGGAATTTTACCACAGACATTTGCCTTGGACATTTTGTAAAATATATTAAATATTACTTACCTTTAGTGACAGTATGGTTTGTCAAAATTAATATTTGCAATAAAATTAAATATTTTACGTAATACGATTTTACACAGTTTCCTCTATAAAATTTTTAAATTTCAAATTTTAAAAGTCGTAGAAATTATACTGTTTAAGAAGTCTGACAATATTCTGTTAATTGTGATAAATAAGAGATAAACAATTATTTCCTGTCATCTCACACAAAATTTGAACTTTAATTTAGAAGAATTTGATTATTTTTGATTAAAATTTGAACTATTTTTGAAGTTGAACTTTATTTGCAAGTGATTCAAAATTTCAAAGATTTTATTTAACGTATAAACAAAAACTACCTAATTCGGAAAGCTAAGCTTACCTATTAGCCATTTAATGTTGAAAATTTTTACATGGTTTCTTTTCTCTAATTTTAAATCTTTACACTCTTATATCGGCTCTCGGAACGATGCATCATTTTGACATTTTATTATTATTATTATTTTAAATTACGATTGTTAAAAATATCTATGGAATGATAGATGAAATGTTCTGATCAATTCAACCCAAAAGAATTGTATATTTTTATTTTTCGAAGCAATAAATAAGCCCTTATATTAGGTGATTAACTATATATCGAATTACTTTTTGAAATACAATGGGTTGATAAATTTTTAAGATAAATTTTTTTATATATTTCACAATACAATTCTTTTCACCACTTTGGCTACTGCATTTATACATGCTCACTTTCGTAATTCAGAATCATTTAAAAAAATAATTCCAAGAAAGTCGAATCCAAGTTTAAAATTGTATCGTATTATATTTCAAGCCACATAATCAAATCGCCTTTAAAATTTTCGAATCTCTTAAAATTTTTTAAATTATATAAACTTTATTTAGAAGCGCTTTTTGGTCTCTCAATTTTGTGTCATCAAATGAGTTTATTTTTTATTATTGAATAAACAAATATATATATCTTGCAGGTGTGGGCTATGGCTTCATGAACACTGTGATGCCATGCATTTTGAATGCGTATTTCTTAAATCTGCGAACCCTTGCTAATGGAATAGCGAATGCTGGATCGTGTGTCGGCTCTATTGTGTTGCCTATAATTTTTGAGCTTTTCATATCCACATACGACTTATCTGGCTGTTTCCTTTTGACTGGTGGAATAGTTCTTCACATCGCTATTGCGGGAAGTCTCATGCGAGACCCACCGTGGCTCCGGAATAAAAAGTCTTCCTCTGCTGAAGACGAGCACCATTACAGCATGAATGAATATCGGACGAATAAAAGCCCAATGAAAGATGGAGTTGCTGCAGAAGAATGTGAAAGAAATGGCAGTTCAGATTCGAATAACGAAACTGTTCCTTGTATATCTGCTGACAGCACGGAACCATCGTCCCAGATTGACAGGAAAAATAGCTTATCAGATAATGCTTTAAATATTTCTCTTGATCACAACTTAGATGAAAGTTCTCAGCCATGCCTTGAAATGGCTACAGTACCTGAAAATTCCCAACAAAAAGAAAAATCTTTCATCAACAGAAAATTCCAACAAGTTTGTCTTCAGTGCAACCGTTTGCCATCTCTGTGCAAGTGTGAAGATAAGTCCACTGGTATTGTGTCGTCCTTTGTGACCGTTCTAACTAGTCCAATGTTTCAAGTGACAGCAATCACAGACGTCATCTTCTATTTTCTTTATCACATGTATGTAGTGATCATCGTGGACTATGCCTTGGATCGAGGGGTTCAGGACACCAATACCAAGCACATTCTCTTTGCATTTTCCATAGCCGATCTGATTGGACGCCTGTGCTTTGGATGGATCACGGATCGCAAAATGGTGAGCAGGTCTCGCTTCGTAATGATGGGCATGGCGCTGATCGGGATGACATTTTTCACGTTCCCTTTTGCCAATGGATACTGGTCCCTGATTGCCGCCAGTTCCTGCTATGGTCTTCTGTTAGGATGCACCATGGTGATGTTCCCGATACTGCTTGTTGAGTTCTGCGGAATAGAATTGCACACTGTGTCTTATGGGTGTATGTGCTTCATGAATGGATTTGCTTCTTTTGGAAGACCACTTTTGATTGGTAAGTTCATCATTGCGCAACTGTTTATTATTTGACATTTTTATTATCGGTCCCAAAGAAATAAATTGGAAATGCTTGAAATTTTCACGGGACATTTTTCTTTTTTTTTTCGAATTTCTCGACATTTGTTTTCAGAATCATTTAAGAAATATTTTGAATTAAATTGAAATAAATAATTTTTGATTATGTAATATTTAATTTTTTTAAATTCCTTTTAGTTTTTATTGTATCATCATTTAACTATAATTTTTAAGGTATGTGTTATTTTCTTATTTCATTTTGATACTGAGGTCACATTTTTTGAAAAGGAAAGAAAAAACACTTGCGGTCATTTTTCGCCCCTGTTTCCTTGAATTCTACCCCGGGGGGGGAGCTTAGATATAGGAGAAGGGATATAATGCAGAGAAGTTTCCAGTATGGTCATCGATTCTGGAAGGTACATTAGAAGGATTGAGCTTCTTCATTTCCATGATAGATTGAATCCCTTGCAAGAGAAATTGTCTTACGGTCGATGATGGCCATTAGATCTCACTTTTGTTTCGGCGTCCATACTTTATGATGGTCATTAACAATCTCTAAATGCCAATTTATGGACTGGATTTCTTGACTCTTACTAAATGTATATAAAAAAATACTATGAAGAATATACCTCTTAATGGTGGTATTTCTTCTTCTTAATAATGTAAGTTCTTCTTCTTAATCTAGTATAATTGTGCAATTTAATGATCATTTAATCGTGTCATCCAGTGCATTTTGATGAGGAAGTGCAAGATTCTGAGAATCAAGCGGAATTTCTGAGCTTCAACTCCGTTACGGTTACAGTGTTTTATGTAAAAGCACAACATTAAATAAGTTATTAGATGATATTCATAGTTGTATTAACACATAGTTGTGGCATCATCACTAAATTAGCATTAATGTTATAACTTTTAAGTTTTGTATTATTGTTAGGATTACTAAAATTTTTATACACTTCTAAACGGCATGTAACCTATAATCGGAACTCTATATAATCACCAATTGTGGGTTTCCATATAGGCAGCTGCCTAGGAATATTGTATTAAAGGAGGACTGTAAATAGCTTGATTAAAAAATGCCATTAGCCTAGTTGTGAAATAAATTTGCAAGAAATGTAAATATTTATTACAAAATATTAGGACTGTATGTAAGTTAGTATGTGGTTACATAATGAATTATTTCAATTAAAAGTAATTATTTTTTGATAGTATAATGGATTATTAATTAAACTCTAACTAGTTATATTCCGTTAGACAGGCCATGTAAAATATTTTTTGTTATATTTATTTGAAGATAGTAAATTCCCTATAATCTATAAATTATATTTGTAAATAATGGCGTCATTACTTAATAATTATAATGAATTTTTCAAGAATTTTAGTATTTTAGTTATTTTTCCATGATATTCATGTTAAGAAAATAAATAAATAAAAACATTTATAAAATCCGAAAGCTATTAATATAAAAATATATAATAAAAATAAATCAATAACATGCTTATTAAGTTTTTAAAAGACCTAAAATAAATTGAGCAATTATTAAAATAGGGGCCTCGTGATGCGCATGCCTCGAGCCACAAAATGCCTACATCTGTCATTGATAAACTCATACAAGAAATTGATTTGAAAAATCTTGTTAATCGATGTAATATTTATTACATTTAAGATTAATCTTTTAAAAAAATATTATAAAATACTTAGTTTTTTTTTATAAAGTAGAATTAGAAAAACACATCTATGAAAACAAAAATAGATTAATAAAGTGTCAAAAATGTGTTACAATTTGAAATATTTTTGATGATAAAAAACATATGAATCAAAAGTATCCCAGATTAGAAGTTTATCATATTTCAAGTTAAGGCATTCTAGATAATTTAAGAAATATATTATCTAGTTTGTGAACCAAGAAATGAGTTATATTTCTATCCACTTTTGATAACAATCGTTCAATTGATAAATAAACTGAGAGTTTCGATTTTTTTTTTCATATTATAACCCTCTAAAATAACTGTAAATTATTTTTAAACGGAATAATTGCTTATTCTGTAAATCGGGTTCTATAAAACATATAGAGTAAATATTATACTACAATAGAACAAAAGATATGGATTTGGTTTTAATATCTGAAGGTTTTCGTAAGAACATTTTTCCAAGATTTAAAATTTGGTAAAATAGCCCTTAACGAAGTAAATAATAATAAAATGTAATTTATGCTAATATAAAAACCAATAGAATTTCCCAAGAAATGATTTATAAAATTCAAACGATTATATAAAAAAAAACTGTTCAGAGAATTAAAAATATCGCATTAAAAATATTCGATATTTTCGCAAAAATTCCCTTTTCCACCGTAGTTGCTTACCTTAAATGGCCAATGTTGTTATTCTTTCATATAAATTCTAATCGCCATTTTCCTTTTTCAGGCTATTTCCGTGATCATGTTGGCTCTTATTCCAAAATGTTTTATGTTCTGGGTGGAATCTCTTTGTTTTCGTCCACCTTGTGGTTTCTGGAGAAACCATTAGAAAGGAGAAGTCAAGGACAGGCTGTTATTGGAAATTGTAAAACATGTATATTTTAACAATAAATATGTTTTTGTTTGATTACTAAATTTGTGAATTAGACGCTATACATAATTCTTTTAATGAAATGGTAGCTGTATACCACTTTCATATAAAAAAATATTTTGTTGTTTCCAAAGAAAAATTAATTTTGGATTTTTCTTTGAACTACTTTGGAAGTATTAAATGATACCTCAAAATTGAATGATGCACATTCAATATGGCCTCTTGAAATGTCTCTATTTTAAGTCTTCAATTTAATATTTTATAAAATTTTACTTCTCTATTAAAACAAATATTTAAAACTAATCACCTTTAAAGAGTACCTAGCTCGTTAGAATATTAATTGCGTTTCATTTCAATTAAATCTCTTATGCATAACTTTTGATGTTCAGGGTTTCTTCAAAAAGCATTTTTTGCATCAAGTAGTGCGAAAAAAATTTATTTCAATACCCTTACACCTATTCTATTATATGTGTTAATGAATCTTCTTAATAGAGTCGAATCTTCTGTCACCATAATGCCATAAAATATAAGTGCCTGGAAAATTTAATTCAAGTTGCACATTGTCTTTTACGAAAATTTAACTTCACTTTCAGATTTCTCATTATTAGTATCTTCTTGTTAATGGTAGAAAATCACGCAATCAAATATTTGATAAAACGACGAAAACAATTTGAATTCCAATGCAACAATAAAATCTGTTATTGAAAATAAAGCAAAAAATATCTTTTTAAAAATATTATCAAAATTCATGAATAAACTGTTCAAACTGAAAAAACTGAATAAACTGAAATTGGTATCATGAGAAAGACAATTTTTCGAATTGTAAAATAATATAAAAACAATTTTGTGTCATATTTTTGGAATTCATCGCTAGAAAACAAACAAACAAAAAAAAACCCGCTTAATTTTTTGGAAAATAAAATTTTTTCTAGGTGCACATTCCTATCCTCCAAAGTATACCTATGCCAAATTTGGCAGCTTTAAATAAAATGATCTGCTCTGTACAGCGCCAAAACACACACATACATTCTCCTTAATTATTTGTAGAGATATTTTTAAATGAGAAATTATTGTTGGATTCAAGGATCGAAATAGAATTCCAGTCCAGAACAAAATGACGGATAATCATGAGATAACGAACGATGACAAATGGGAACTATTAACAGTATTTAGTACGGAAGTGGTCAATTTCCAGACGCGAACGCATTGACGTCTTATCGGCCTCATAAATATACGGCCAGCGTCAGCCTCGGAAAAATGTCTGTGACTGTCTCAGGAAACAAGGTTATGATTCAGTTTCTCCCATTTCTTTTAATGTCATGGTTCAAGCTTTATTGTTACATTTTATTATTTTAATTAATTTTCCATTTTCATTTTCAAAACAGCCGAAACTCGGTTTTATATCAGTTTTATGGCAAAATGACCATAATTAAAGTGATAAAATGTCGGCTGCTTTTGTTTTCTTTTACTGCATTAAAATAGTATTCTGTATTTTTTCTCGATTTAAATTTCACTCCATTTCCATGCGGCTATTTGAAGGTGACTCGCACCTTCTATATAATCATATCTGTCTTTTCTGCTCTTTTAGCTGCAGTACAGAAGCAGCCATCTAATTAGATAACTGTGAATCACAAACGTGACTCAAATGATGGTCAGCGACAAGTAACATATTAAGGTATGAATTTTTTCAAAAAGTTTGAAAATATTTATACTTCTGAATATTTGTGTAAGAAGAATTGGAAAAACATTTATAAAACCAACATATACTAGTTAGGTGTGGTAAAAGTTTCTTTAAAAATTAGGGGGGGGGGTAATGCTTTTTTTTTTGGCTAAAAAGTATAAAGCAAAACATTTAGTTTAAAAGTTTATCAAATAATTTGCTTTAAATTTTGTAGATATCTTAAAAAATATATATTATTTAGTTCCTTAGCTAAAAAATAAACTGTATTTCTATCCATTCTTTAAATATTGGGATTTGACTGACAAATAACGCCAAATTTTCAATTTTTCCTCGCATTGTGAAGCACTAACACAAATACAAAAAAATTTCTAAAGGAATAGATTACTTATTCTCTAATTCAGGATCTGCAAAACATATTGAGAAATTATCACACAAAATTTGAACAAAAAATATACATTAGGTTTTAATTTAAGATTTTTTGTCAGGAAATTCAATCTAAGATTAGAATTTGAGAAAACAGCTTCTAAAGAAGTAAAATAGTAATTATAAAAATGTAGACATTAAAACATGTGTAAATTCAAATAAAATAGTAATTATAAAAATGTAGACATTAAAACATGTGTAAATTCAAATAAAATAGTAATTATAAAAATGTAGACATTAAAACATGTGTAAATTCAAATAAAATAGTAATTATAAAAATGTAGACATTAAAACATGTGTAAATTCAAATAAAATAGTAATTATAAAAATGTAGACATTAAAACATGTGTAAATTCAAATATTAATCAGTGTAACTTCTTAAAAAATAGATTTAGAAACAAAATTCAAACGATTTTATAAAGAAACCTGCTCAAACATTAAGAGCAGTAAATATAAAAAAAATCACAATTTCGCTAAAAAGCGATATTTCAACTTAGTCATTTGATTTAATTCATTTATATTGAAAATTTAAGAAATGTTAGCTGATAATGTTAAAAGAAAACTCAAAGTTTTTAAAGAATGCGTTTTCATTAGTGTATTTTTTTAATAAAAAATCTCAAAGGTAAATTCGAATAAATTCTCAGTAAATTAGAATTTTAATCACACTTATAATAATTTCCATTTTTAATAAATTCAGTATTATTTTTATTTACTTATTTTATCGTTTTCAGCATATTAAAGCTCTGCATTTATTTTGTTTTGAGGTTTTCTTTAATTTTGGTTAATTTATTTTCAAGCATACTAATTTACAATTCAGTATTAAATTAATATTACATTACTTACTTAATAAATAATTAATATACTAATAACTCGGATTAGTATAACACTAACGTAAATAAGTATTAATTTGCATTTAATTAGTACTAATTTACAAGAAATTAGGATTATTTCATTTTTTAGTATTACATTTTCATGAATAAGAGGTTGTTTGAAAATTATTTTATTCACTTTTTTCAATAATATATATTGAAATTCATTACGATAACTATTACAGAATCCTGTGATTCCTTTTTTATGTGTTTCCTATCAGATATTGCCATATTTGTGGAATCAAAATTTAACAACAAAATCAATGGGCTAATTTGTAATTAAGTCCTGAAATATTTTAATAGTTCATTGCTATCGAAAACACACAGGTCTACAAATTTTCTGATCACCAGGACATAAGGAAATATAAAAAAAAAATTCTTTTACAGAATCCCATTTTTAAAAATATGAAAGCATTTGAAAACAATTTGTCAAGAACTTTTACTTATAACTTCTCAGAATGAAATGAGCATAGTAAATATTATTATTTGATGGCTAAAAATATTTCTATAGTTCAGCGTTCAGCATCATAATTCATTTGAATATTCACACATATCATAGACATCTTTGGTATCAAAATTCATTATGTGTAGACTCAAACTTCCAAACGCATAGGCCCATTATTTAATATTCTCCTCGTTAATGGCGGTTATTTCGTTACTTTATCAATGCGAAAATGAAAGTGAAAACTATCAAGTCATGTTATCAATCTAATTCGTACGTTGCAAAGAACAGCACACAAAACTGAAAAACATTTCGAATTAAAAAACAACTGAATTAAATAAAACAATTTTATTAGTGTACTAAATAGTAAAAAAAGTTTTTGTCAAAATTACATAAAATTATGGAAATTAAAGTTTTAAAGTTCATAAAAGCAATCGAATTAGAATATCAATGCAATTCAAGTATATCTTAATTTTTTAATGAATGATTAGGCATTTCTTTTTATGATAATTTTTTGAAAATTTGCTGTCATATTATATCGTTTTTATTATTTTTGTTTAAACATCCTAATTTTTGAAAATATTTTCTACTTTTTAGAATATTACTGAAGTCAGCATTTTCTATTCTAAAAATTTCTTTACGTTTTTAATAATTTTAGAGACAGCACCAGAAATGCAACATATGAATTAGGAAAATATGAGTTGTTTTAATCTATTTGTTTCATAATAATCAGCGGATCTAAAATCATGATTAATAAGCTACTTATGTTGATATTTCTTCATATAAAATAATAAATATATTTGAAAAAAAAAAACAAATAATTTTTTTTTCAGAAATTGATATCCGGTTTCATTCAAATTCCCGTGATGCGGTTTAAAACAAAAACAAAAAACAAACAAAAAATCGTCTGCGTCGAATATTGTTTACATTTGCTTTGCTCCGATCCACGTGCAAAGAAAAAATTAAGGTCAGAAAAAATGCTTTGCGCAAGTCCGAAATCTTGTGATCTCACTTCCGGTTCCAAAGGTTCCCTGTTCGTATATTACGTTCATTTATTGATAAACATTTCCAGAAGAAAGATGACCAGCTCCAATAGCCGGTAAGTGAACCACCATACATGCCACTGTGTTCATTCATTTTTTCTTCCTTCAAGAAAAAATAATATTGTGACTCGAAATATTTTATTAACAGATTGAATAATTTTATTTTGTAACCATCTGTCTTTTGAAAACCTTTTTTTTTTTTTTTGTTCAAAAGGATTTTATTTTGCATAATAATGTTTATTAATTGTTTCTATCGTCATTATTTTTATTCTATTCTGAATTATTTCTTTCATTATTTCTGTTCTATACTGAATCGAAGAACTTGGTTAATTTTCAGCATGTGCAAATAAAGTAATATTTCATCACTGAAAATAAATTAACAAACTGTGTCTGTTTAAAAATAGCTCGTTTATTTGCTTAGTGTCAGCCAATGAAATATTGCGTTGCGATAAAATTATCTGTGGTGGTTTTATGCATTTTACGGTCCCAGGCTGAGCAGACTGCGAAGCTTCTCGTTTTGTAAACTGGTAAATTTAATTTTAATACATTTAACTCTATTTTTAAGATTTATTTTAGGTTATTCTTTGAATAACTTCATGAAAATCTACTATTATTTATAGGTTAATAACTTTTTTTAATCGATATGTTTGTTGTTCGTCTTCATTTTAGTGGTCCTAGGCAGCTGCCTACTCTGCTTAGTTTGAAATCCTCCACTGATAATTATAATAAAATACAAATTTTATTGGCAACATCCAAAATAGATTAATTCCCAGATATTAAAAAACATAATCGATTTTTCTTTATAGATTATTTTAATAAGTTGAAATATCACTTAAACGGGTGAATTTATTATCATCTGTCCACTTTGCTGAACTAATAGACATCATGTCACTTGGAAAATATTTTGCTGCATTTTATAATGAAGTACACAAAAATTGAATAATGAATCTTTTAAGAAAAATTTAATGCATTTAAATTTGATATATGATTTATGGTATTTAAAATTAAATGCCTCAAAAATAATTATTAGTCTTATTTAAATATCTTCTCTAAATCTGAATAAGTTTATCGAATTTGGAAAAATTCCATTCTAAGTAGTTAAATGACTAAAATGTCCGACTGTCTGTTTGTTTGCTGTCTGCGTTTTCCTTTACCCACAATCTCCATATTAAGCTATAGTCCGATTGACCTTGAAGCTACTAGATATTGCAGGAAAGGATTAATATTGGGCAAAGAGATAAAAACTGAATTGTTCAAGTAAAACGAAAGTTGAAACTGAATTGTTTCGGTTTAGAAGTTGCTTATAAAAAGAGAAGTGGGACAATTAGGCCCACTGCATTTTAATTCAGCCCGTTTGGCCAATAGATACATTTATTGCAGAAAAAAACAAAAGATATTTCGATGTATACAAAGAATATATCGTAAAAGGAGTCCTAGTCAATTTAATTTTACTGCTTTCTTCAACTTTTGATCTTAAAATATGTTTTTTGTTCCAAGGACAAATATGTTTTACATTATTTAAAAATGCAACTTGATAACTTATAATTTATTGTAAAAACTATGCTTTTTGAAATGAATTGCAATCAATATTTCAAGTATTAGAAAAACTCAATTCACTTCACAATGCACTTGGATTCGAAACTTATAAGTATCGCCATGTTCAATCGCAGTAATATCACTGATTTTTTAAAAATTATTTCACAGAAAATATTGAACATAAACGGTGCTTTAAAAATAAGTTTATCTCTGTATTATAAAATTCACAATTCAGTCATTAATATTATGGGATTTTTCAAATTATTTCTCAGAAAATATTGAAGTGACTCTCAGAAGTAAACAATTAACAGAAAATGTTGAAATAACTAAAAATAGAAATAACTTCCTCCCGGTGTTATAAAAAGAATCAATTTCAAAATAATGAAACTATGATACTATTTTTTTTTGGGGGGGGCGGGTATTATTATTGTAAAGGCGTAATTAATTTTGCAGCATTGCATGTCGCAAGAAAAATTTCTGACTAAAGAGTTATTAAGTGCTCTGGAATGAAAGATTTCCAAAATAGCTGTTTAAGCTGTTTTTATAGGAAAAATTCAGGAACATCAATTGAAATTGCAATCAGTATTTTGACGATTCATCGGCATATGATTATAACGATTGTATTTTTTTGAGGAAAAATTAATTTTTTAACACGATATTTTTGAGTGATTTTGATATTCCATCGTAATTTATTAAAATATCTGGCCTGTTTTACATTTTTCTTTGTATTTTATCATAATTTGGTATTATTAGTTGCTACACTTCTTACTACATGCTATAAGCATTTGTTTCTGCATGCTAACTGCCATTATTGTTAAGATATTTATTGTAGCTCCTGTGTTTTATGTTATTACTGTGGTATTATCTATTTTCCCGTTTTCTATTTTTACCTCGATTTTTCTTTGTTATTTCTGTAAGTAATTTGATAATCATATACATCAAAATGTATATAAATAGTGCAGTTGTTATTTTGGCATCTAAGATTGTTTTATTTTAACTTTTATCATATGAAGTGATCGATTTTGACAGAAACAACAAGAATTTTATTAAATAAAACTGGTCAATTATTAGTTGTAGTTATGTTGTTATTTATAATAGTTGTAGTTATATTAGTTACTGCTTATTCAGTTTAGTAATAATTACGCGCTTCCTCGAAAAGATACGAAGATTCTTTTCGGAAAGGACGTAATTTCTAAATGGGAGCAGATGACTAGGATAATATTTGATTTGGCCCTCACTTCTCCAGATTTCTGCGGCGCACCGGCAGAAGGATATTTAAATGTGCTACAGGTCGGTTTACAAGTGGTTCTTTGGTGCAATTAGATTTCGAATTTTGTACTCTCCCACTCCGACATCGTTACCTTACTATCAGGCCACTGCAGTCTGTAGATGATCTTTAGATCCTAGCCTTGGTATTATGATTTGCCAACGGTCTGTTGCCTGTTATAATTTGGTTTGCATTATTTAAATTATAATAATTTGTGCTTTGAATTTTGATTTTGCTTAGTATTCTTCGAAACTGTTTAAAGTCCTAAACTTGCATATTTATAAGGAAAGGTTAAATTACTAAATAATTGTTAGCAATTTGACATATCGTGTAATTACCATGAGGAATGTCATTAGTTGAGTCATATTTGCATTTTTATTCTTGACAATAAGACTTAAATTTTCATATACGTTTTGAAAGGTATGTTAGCGCTCTCTTATCATTAACCTAAATATTGCGTTTTCGGTGAAGTCAAATACAAAAATAAACTTCGCAACAGCTATCTACTGTTCATTTCAATATCATGAGAAGACCATTTTTTTGACGATTCTGTCTCACTAAGGGGTGAGACGCGGAAGGATGTACGCATTTCCGGAATTCAGTTTATTGTTAAAAGTAAAATTCTTCTTCCTTTCATCTTTCCTCTCACTCCTATTTTGTCGAGTTAAACCCGTCCTAACGCATGCGCAAAAGTGCATTCTTTTAGAATCCTTTGGCAAACGATAGGTTTTTATGCATTCAAAACGGGGACTCCCCTAACACTCATTTACATAGAAACAGAAATGAGGGTTAGGGGCAGAAACAGAATTGTAGATCTTGCAATATTATGGAGGTTTGTGATGGTTTTATCCATTCAAACCGGTATCAGAACAGTCAAAGTGACGGTCATTTTGATTTGATAGGTGTGGAAAAGAAGACAAAACACTGCATCTCAAAAGTTAAATAAAAGTGTTTTTTCTTTGAATTTAAATATTGAGAAGATAATTAATTTTTAAAATGCGGAAAAATTGAATTTTCATATACGAGGGCAATTCAGAAACTAACCTCCGGTTGATTGAAAAAAAAAAAAAAAACCCAAGTTAAGTAAAAATATTTTAATATATACATCTTACAACTACATCTTTGCACTATTTTTCGACATAGTCTCCATAACGATTGAGGCACTTATCGTATCTCTTCACAAGCTTTGAAATTCCTTCTGCATAAAAATCACCCGCTTGTGCCTTGAGCCAGCCTGTGACCGCATCTTTGAGCTCTTCGTCGTCATCAAACCGCTGGGACCCGAGCCATTTCTTCATACGCATGAAGAGGTGATAATCGCTTGGCGCCAGATCTGGGCTGTAAGGTGGATGGTTGAAAACGTCCCACTTGAAGGACTCAAGAAGGGCTGTTGTTCTGCGAGCAGAGTGAGGACGGGCGTTATCGTGCAAAAAAACGATACCGGAAGTCAGCATACCACGGCGTTTGTTCTGTATAGCCCGTCGTAATGTTTTTAGTGTTTCACAGTACACGTCTTGATTAATGGTCGTCCCACGTTCCATGAATTCAACCAACAACACCCCTTTGGCATCCCAAAACACCGTTGCCATCAGTTTTCTGGCAGAAAAATCTTGCCGGGCTTTTTTTGGTTTGGTAGGCGAATCTGAATGTGCCCACATCTTTGATTGTTCTTTTGTCTCAGGGTTCACGTACTTAATCCAGGTTTCGTCACCGGTCACGATTCTGTTTAACAATGGTTCTCCTTCGTCCTCATAACGTGACAGAAAGTCTAATGCAGAGGCCATTCTTTGACTTTTGTGGTGGTCGGTAAGAATTTTGGGCACCCATCGTGCACAGAACTTACGGTAACCCAATCTTGCTGTCACTATCTCGTACAAAAGAGTCTTAGAAATCTGTGGAAAATCAGTAGACAACTCCGCCATTGTGAAACGTCGATTTTCACGAACTTTTGCATCAACTGTCTGAACGAGTTCGTCAGTCACCAAGGATGGTCTACCACTCCTCTCTTCATCATGAACGTTTTCTCGTCCACTTTTAAATAAACGTACCCATTCACGGACAACTCCTTCACTCATAACTTTTGGTCCGTACACGGCACAAAGCTCACGATGAATAGCTGCTGCAGAGTATCCTTTGGCTGTAAAAAACTTTATAACAGCACGCACTTCACATTTGGCGGGATTTTCTATTGCAGCACACATTTCAAACTGCCACAAAAACTAAACTAGCGCAGGTACGATGTTCACTCGACTACGGCTTGATGCCGACTGACCTGCTGAGCGTGTGAATGCACAGATGGCGCGCTACTCCCCCCACTACCCGCACTGTGACCAATCGGAGGTTAGTTTCTGAATTGCCCTCGTACATTGTTTGATGTAACATTTTTAATAATCACCTGTTTAAAGTAGAATATATTAAAAAAAAATTTCTTGTGACTTGTAGAAAAGTAAATTCTTTATTTCGTGATGCCAGTTACTAAATTTAATACTGAATCAGATATTTTCTAATACCTAGTTCTTGTAATTTTTAGCTTGGAAATATTTTTTACACCTGTTCAAAAAGACATTTCGATAATTCAAATGAAATTAAATGACTTTTTGAAGTGAAAAAAACAAAGACCCATGGAAACTTAACTAATAAGTGGTTATTAGAATGCTTGTCTTAATGATTAAAGAAAGAAAGAAAGGGTGAGGATAGGGAAAGAGCACGCCAATGTCTCAAAAAATGAGAGTGCTCTTTCCCCCATCTTCTAATTAATGATTCTATTCTTGTAACCCCTCCTCCCAGCATAAAAATTGTGGGCCGTGAGAATATCCACAATGGAAGTGATCTCCCCGAAACTTTCTCGCATTCTTCACAATAAGAGTGCTATTTTATTCTTTCCAGCATAAAAATTTCAGATCTTGAGCTTGACCCTGAACGCCACGAGTGCTCAGATTTTCGTTATTAGAGTACCGAAATTTTAATATTTTGTGCTTCACAGCTTAGTGAATAAAACTGGATTTGGATGGTATTTTAAGGAAAAAAATTTAACACAGAGCTACACTGTAGTAACAAGATTACGGTGTCAAATTTCATTGAGATCTAAGTGGTTGTGGTTTTGAGTCATCGTTTTTAAACGCATGAAGAGGTGCAGTTTGATAAACGGTTAACCCCTCAACAGATATAGTCCAAAATTTGACACGGAACAAACAATTTAAATAATAAATATGTCAACCCAATTTTATCGATTTAGCTCTACACAATTTGTACGCATCGGTCTCATTTGCAATAGAATAAATAACTGGATATGCCGATTTTTTAAAACCATTTTGTTCAAAATTTGATAGAAATCTACGACTCTGTTTTAAGACCATATACCGAATGTAGTTCGTCTTGTTCAAAATATTTTTACTTTCCCGTATGTGAAGTTTAGAGGAAATGTTGTAATCGCCAAGAAATTCGCATTTCGGCGAATTTTCATATTTCAAACGTCTCTAAATTTGAAAAATACATTATTAGTATTATGTCTGTCTGTCTGTCTGTAAATATGATAACCCCAAAACATTTTTAGTTAAAAAAGAGGAAATTTGGTATATAGATTTAAACTAAATTTGTAGAATTTTATCAAATTTTGAACGAAATCAATTTACAGGAAATTTGTCTGGCTGGCTGTTGAGTATAAATGAACTCAATAAACGCTAAACGCAAAGAACTAAATAGATAAAATTTGGTACGCATGTTTAGCATTTAAAATAAATATAGATAATTATCAAATTTTGAACTAAATTTATTAAAAGATTGACTGATTGACCTATGAATTAGACAGATGAAAATGGGTGTATAGAGTTATAACCAAATCTTGAATGAAATGCATTCAGTGCATGTTCCTCTGACTAGCTAGCTATTCAAGTACCAGTGAAATCGATGACTAAAAATGTAAAGAGCTAGATGGATAAAGTTTGTTTCATAGACATAGCATCTAATTCACAGGTATAGATTCTTATCAGATTTTATACCAAATTCGTTAAACAATGGACAAATTTGTTGGCCGGTATTTTTACATGCATATAAACTTAATCATTCATAAATGCATGATTTAAATATGTGAAATTCGGTAATTGCAATTATCTTATGGCGGGGTCGTTGCATAGGGGTAGCGCATCTTCCCCTTGATCTGGGCGTCCCGGGTTCGAGTCCCGGTTCGGGCATGGTTGTTCTTCATCTGTGTTCTATCTGTGAGGTGTGTGAATGTGCCCACCTGTAAAAAGGGGTTGTGCAAGCGAATGTGTAAGTTTCATCTTTATATGAGCTAGAAGTCAGACTTCTGCTCTCGGGTGCTCTGGGGTCTTTACCCTCAGAAGCTACTGCACCACCTTTCCGTGTTAACACTGACACTACATCATCAACAATTATCTTATGATTACAGTTGAAGTTTATGTCAAATTTTGGTTTTTGTTAATTGACAAAAAGGCCTGCAAAATGCATATTCGCACTATATATTCAGTAAAAATGCTAAATTCACGCCATAAATCTATATTTAGTAATGATCGTTTACCAATGAAATGCAGAGGGCATTCGAGGCTTTACCCAAGGCCCACAATTTTATGGAGGGGTGGGAGGTGATGGGTATAAAATTTATTTAAAGTATGCTAGAAAATTTCTGGTAGACCACTTCCGCTGATTATTTATCGTGTTGGGTAGACAGACAGAGAGAGTGGCAAATAGACTTCAATCCGAAAATATGTTTGGAGTGCTTACTAATACGTGAAGATTCATAAAAATTTGTAAATTGAATTATTTGACAATTGTAATATTTTTTCTCTATATATTTCTTATAACGAAACTGATATTCTGACTCTCTGTATATAAAAAGTAACTGATTCACTTGATGCACCCTGATTTAAAAATAGTCTTGCCTTTCGAGCAGTACTGACTTACCAGCGATAAAATTTGCAACGTTGATACGCTTTATCTTATCTCCGCCTTTTCCTTTTAAAAATGCATGCATATCAAACCTTGTTAACCGAAATTGTTTCAAAATTACTTAATATAAACAACGCCCTTATCTACAAAGTGCTTGAGCGTTCATTATGTGCTGAGAAGTCCTGAGATAGAGGAAAACCGTACCGAAACACTAAATGATAAGGAGAAGCTACAACCCAGATGTGAAAACTAATCATGTATAACATGTTTGTTTGATTTCTTGTTAAAATATTCACAAACTATCATGTGAGAAAAAATCTTTAGTTTATTCCTTTTGTTGCTATTTTGTTACTTTCCCAGCTGAAAAGTATTTAAAAAAAACTGTACTGTAATCAATAGCAATTTGCGGTTCCAGTTAATGCCTATTTTGAAACCTTTTTTTTAATATGTGATGGATTATTAACATTTCAACCCACTTTAATTTATTCAACATGTTAAGTGATTTTAGTTTAATTTTTCAATTCTGGACAACAAAATATATGTTTTTAGTTGTTACTTGTTTTTAAATATTTATATCATGGGGGAAAATGACTTAAGTAATAATTTTTTAAAAAGAATCAACCATAATTACTTACTGATTCTCTTACTTAAAAATAAAGATATTTGATTATTATGATAAATATGAAAAAAAATAATGAACTTCAACCGAATATAGCATTAAAAATTATCATTTTACAGGACCTGATATAAACATTTAAATAAATATTTCAAATTCTGATTTATTAAATTAATGATTAAATATTCTTACATTTAATGACGATTTTGATAATTCAGTGTTCCGTTGTAGTCATAATATTTTATAATTCTAAGAATTCGCTTTTTTTTTCTTTTTATAAATTTATTATTTGGTAGCTAGGCTAGTAACATTTTTAATCAACA
Organism: Argiope bruennichi; assembly: GCF_947563725.1. Lineage (NCBI taxonomy): Eukaryota > Metazoa > Arthropoda > Arachnida > Araneae > Araneidae > Argiope > Argiope bruennichi. The sequence goes on along the minus strand of NC_079154.1, from coordinate 21,442,010 downwards.
TACTTGCAACACCTGGTGGTAAGATCTCGGCTTCGGACCGGAGAATTTCAAATTCAAGACCCGATTCCACCGAAGAAACGTCGTGTAAGAGGGTCTGATGCACGTTAAATCTGTCGGGAACAAATGTCCTTCCGCTGGTGTGTTACGGAAATTTGGAGACCAGGGTGCTACCTCAGGTGTCGTCCACGTCATCTTTTCATAATTACGAAGTCCGTCCCCAAATAGCCCTAGAGTTGCTTCAAAAAGGGGAACTTAACTGAACTGAACTGAACCCTACCTGACCTAAACGGTCTTAGGCTGTTGCCTGTTCTATCTAGTCAGAAATCTGCTACTGACTGTAACTGTTAAAACGAAAGTCGACTTCGAATTTCTTCAAGAATCGCCATTTACGATTTAGATTTACTAGAGCTCAATAAAAAAAAGGGGGAAAGATTGGAATCATATTTATTGTTCTCTCTGTAAATATGAAAAAACATAGCAATCTAGACGGTTGGAGTTTGTTCTGTAGTCTTAAAAAGAAAAATTTAGATTTTTTAAAAATGAATTTTGGGAGAATTTATTTAAGAAAAATTCTGCCTTTCAATGAACATGATGATTCAAAAACGGAATGAGTTAGACTGTTTGAACTAAATCCGATAACAGATGGATTCATCGTCTACCCATCCATATATTCTTGCGGATTTTAATTTAATCGTACAAAAATACGAGAAATTAAATAAGGGGATTTTGAAATATAGTCTTTACTTTAAAATTATGTATCTCCGTCTAATTGCAAACTAAATCTTTTAATGAGGAAACTCATTATTTAAATGACTGTTCCATGCGTTTATAAATACAATAACTTAAAGGAATCAAAGAGTATTATTTCTCAACAGTATATTTTAAATTTAGTATTTATTATTGAATTCAAAATGCTGATTTAATTCAAATGTTAGACTTCATCCTATCTGCAGAAGATATATAAAATGAAAGTCAATTTTTTTGTATGTTCGATGAAGTTAAACTTAAAATATAACGTATTGAATATGTATCTGAAAAAGTTGATGGTGAATACAGTATTATTGGTTTGTTTTTAAGGAAAATAAACAATAGAAATCTAGAACAGTCTCTTCTCTATTTTATCCCATGATTCCACGTAAGAATATATCTTATAACGTGCATCAAAAATGATGGTATTCATATGTTATGCAGCTAAATATTCTAGAATCCCATTCGTACAAGTTACCATAAAAGCATCCGGGATTACTTTTCTAATAAGAATGAGTCACTTGTTTTTTGATTTTATGATTTTAATGGTTGCTCTTGAGAATTTAAAAAAGAAAAAATACATTTACGCCATTTGAGAAATCATAAAATTATCTATTCGATCATGTCAAATCAATTAATGAATATTTACATCATGTTCTTTTTCTTTTTTTCTCACATTTCTAATTTTCATAATTTTTTAAGAAAATTCATTATAATCTTTATAAGGAACACTCACATGTTTTTAATATTTTTACTGGCGGAAATGGAATGACGATACATATGTTTCTACTAATACTAAAGATAAATATATGTTGGCGCTCTCTGGTCAAGACCGTTTGAGTTGCAGGTATCGAATTTGGCACATATATACCTTGGAAGCTAGAATGTGCATTGAGCTATTTTTTTAAAATTTTATTAATTAAAAATAAAGCTGAATTCCTCCATTTTTTTCACAATAACACCAAAAAGTATTGTTGCCTAAAAATTAATTTTATATCATTAAAAAATTCAAAAAAATATTCCTTTAAATAATATCAATTTAATAATCGTACCAGTTTTTCCTGAATTTTGGTAATTTTTTAAAATATTTTTTTTCGCTTAATTCCTAGTAATAGTTGTTGCTTTGAACCTCATGTCATGTTCATTGTTTCATAAAATATTTAATTGGGCAATTTTTTAAAAATTTAATTATAATTTAAATTAGTTAAAATCCAAGCTGAATTTATGCGTTTCCCTCTATAACTTCTGAAAATATTGTACAAAAATTAATTTTGTACTGTTATAAAATATAAAAAAATGGTTTATGATAGCAATTCAATAGTCGTACAAAAGTTTTCTAAATTTTGACAATTTTTTAAAACTATTTTGTTGTTCTATTTCTAATAACAGACAATGTTAGTATCCTGAAATTCAAAACATTTTCATTCTTTCATAAATATGTCATCGTGTGACTTTCTTCCATTGTTAAAAACTGAGGAAGAAGGATTCAGTTTAACATTATGGAGTTAACAAGATAAACCAGCGAGAGTAGTCTTCCCAAAACTTTCTCTCATACTCTCCAATAAGCTTGCCGTACTAGGGAACTCTTACACTGCAATGGCGTATCATAATTACAAAATATTAACTTTTGGCCCATATTTAGCATTTTTACTGAATCTATTGTGCCATTCTTTGCGAGTCTTTTGGCTATTTATCCCTGAAATGCTTCTGGTGAAAGCTTATAAGCCAGTTAACAGCTACGCTATCCGAGCAGTTGCTTTTGTATTGTGGTCATGCTACTCGACTGCGAACCACAAGGTCCCATGTTCTATCCTCGCTCATTCCACTTCGCCACATTGGTGACCCGGATGTGATCCTTCAATTTTTGTACAGCTGTTGTGGCGCCACCTACCCACAAGCAAAGTCGTCAGATTCACGTGATGCAGCATCAGCAACCACTCACCCCCACACGCTCGCCATAACGCTTGGCGCTTCTGAAATGGGTACAGGCGCATTAGACTCAACAGCTATGACATCACGACTCAATAGCTATATCGTTCGTCTCACCTCCGACTCACTGGAGGGCGAGTCTATGGTGAAAGCTTATAAGCCAGTTAACAGCTACGCTACCCGAGCAATTGCTTTTGTATTGTGATCATGTTACTCAGCTGCGAACCACAAGGTCCCAGGTTCTATCCTCGCTCATTCCGATTCGCCAGATGCCGTTAATAATATCCGAAAATCGAATTTGCTCTTTAGACACGTTTTTTTCTGAACTGTTTTGGAACCAAGATTTTATACAAAATTGCTCTTGAAGCATTCGAAATCGAATATTTCATAACGTATAATATTTCATTTCGACATAAACATGTAATTATCTCGTTTACATGTTTTTGAAAATACAAACTGAGAGACAGTCAACTCGTTGTTGTATTTGGCTTAAAATTTGAAGGATCTATAGATGTTAATTCTGTGTATCGAATTTTAATATCTCTCTTCGTTTTGTAGTTATCGTGTTAACTTATATTCGAACAGCCAGACAGATAGACTTCCTCCTGAATGGATTTTATTCAAAATTTAATAGAAGTCTGCAAATGTGGTATTAAGACCGTATACCAAACTTCATCCATCTAGTTCAAAGCGTTTTTGAGTTATCTTTGTCACAGACAAGCAGACGGACATTTTCCAAAAGCGTGTTTATCGAACTCAGAGAGTTCTAAAACGTGAAGATTCGTCAAATTTTCGAGTTCGAAATTTTTCACAGTTCACTATACTCTGATGATGATGTCGTGTCCGCGCTACCATGGAAAGGGGGTGCAGTAGCTTCTGAGGGTGAAGACTTCTGAGCACCCGAGGGCAGAAGTCTGACTTCTAGCCCATACGAAGATGATACTCACACATTCGCTTGCACAAACCCTTTTCACAGGGGGAGGGCACATTCACACACCTCACAGATAGAACACAGATGAAGAACAACCATGCCCGAACCGGGACTCGAACCTGCGACGCCCAGATCACGGGGAAGATGCGCTACCCCTATGCCAGGACGCCAGCTCCTATACTAGACATAATTCAAAAAATAATCTTTTCAGTTTTAGACAGATGGCGTTAAACGCTGAAATTCATTAAACTTTGAATACATATGTTATCGTCAAAGACCGAAATCTGGAAAAAGTTGGCATTTTTCTGTGAATATCAGCATTCACACAATCGGCATTCGCCATTCACCGAAGAATTTTGACATTCTCTAGTTTAGGTCTTTTATGGCAATGTATATACTTCATTTTTGTGAATGAAATAAATTAAACAAAATCAGCATAAAAGAAATAGCAAAATACTGATTTTAAACAAATAGTTACGAGATTATTTAATTTAAATTTTTAAGGAGAAAGACATTGTAAATTTTGCTATGTTGCACTGATACTGGAAATTTGTCATCTCAATTCTGTTTTAACATTAGAAAAGATATTTTCATTCAACATAATATTTGTAGTATTTATTGTTAGGAAAAGTATTAAAAATTGAAGACTGAAACTGTTTCATATTTACTGTTACGTCAATAGAGAGATTCCTACTAGGCAACGACCTGGGCCGCTGGACTGTATGAATGTATTATTAGTTTAATTGTTAAATAAATAAATTTATAAACAATAAAAATAAACTATACAAAATAATTTACAGCAATACAAAACAATACAAAATATTGTGATAAGTAACGTGATAATTTAATCCTTTAAAGTGCCATTTTTTTCTAGTCATATTATGTTTAAATATTTTTAGGCTTGAAATTAGAATAAGAAAATGGATTCATTTTGCTTATTACATAAATTTAATTTGATTCATTAATTAATTTGGTTAATTAATAATTAAGTAACAAATCAAGACACGTCATTTTGTGTGAGATAAAGAATTGAAGCATCTAAGTTTTTGTCTTTCTAAAAAAATTTGTCAGGACTTATGCCAACCTACATAATTTCATACAAATATTGATAAATTTGGTGGGAAGCATACTTCCGACGGCCCTAGAAAGGGTTAATTAGCATTTTATCATAAAACTCTTTATTTGAGAATGATATGATTAACAATTTATAATTGGTCAGGCCTGTTACATTACTTTTATTTAATTTTTGTAGTATTTGTAACTACCTGAGTTTCTGCTTAAATAATATTTTATAGAAACATTGATGCCACATCGTTATGTATCATAATAGATGAAAAAAAAATATGCATTTTCCCGAAGTTATTAAATTTACAAAAAAATTATCATATTGTTATTTAAAAAATGCATTGAAATGTGAAACTAAATTGACCATTGATGTTCGACCAAAATATTAAAATAGAAATATAATCATTTACACTGTCTGGCTCCACAAAATGTCTAAATACGCCATTCATTAAAGTCTATCAAAGTGAGCTATGCATTCCTCGTCTGACCCAAAGACCGTTATTCAGAAAAATGCGCTGCTATTCTCATTAATAGGAGGGAACGAGTCAACAGAAAGCTCCAATCCTGCCTCTTCCGGCCGGACCAAACTCGACAGGTCTCATGACTCGCGAAATGGGATGATTTATCAGATACATCTTCCTAACCTTGAACCGGAAACATTCCTTGCACGAGATCCGTTCCGAACTGGAACGTGCAGTCGCCATTTTGAATGGCCAAAAATAACACGAAAATTTCAGCCACTTGTCCGGACAGAGGAGGCGAAAAAGCTTATTTTGTCCGTAAAAATGAACTCTTTCATCAGACCAAGAGCCGTGTTTCTGTTGAAGCAGAGCGACTCATAGATCTCTTAAGTGCTAGGTTTATAATAAGGATTTGTTGTTCTGTATGAACTCAATTCGATATTTATTATTTGTTGGGGATTCTGCTCGAATCTGAGACAGACATGATGAAATACAAATGTTAAATAGAAATAATTGAAAATACAAACCTGATTATTTTGAGTATCCGAAAAATTTTAAAAATGGAAAGATGAAATGTTTTGGTTAGATACTAAAATATGTGAGGTTTTTTTTTTTTTTTTTTTTTTTTTTTGTAATAAAGATTGTTATCATTAAACATTGGACCGGTTGACATGAGTGAATATCCACGCTTTAGATATCCTACTGCCCAAAAAACTATTTTGTTACCAAAACAACACCGATTATATATATATATAAAAAAAAAGCAGGAAGGGTCTATCCAAAACTTTCTCACTTACTCATAAATGTTTTTCTCAACCCCTTCAAAAAAATCTGGACCTTACTTAGATAAGATAAAATACTCTTTGCACCGTATTTGCGATATATTAACCTTTGGCGTAAATTTAGCATTTTTATTAAATCTATCGGGTTATTTTTGGCGAGGTTTTTTTTTTCAATCCCTACTATTAGCTCACTCTCTCTCTCCCTATATACAGGGTGTCCCAAAAAAATGTATACACACTTTAAATAATTGTAAATTCGGGGTTTATTATAATTCGAATAATTTTCAACATGTAAAAGATTCTACAAATATCATTCTATTGTCTTGTTATCGCATGTTCTCAAACTGATGTCCGTTCTGCTCCAGACACTGCTGACAACGAGAAGCGATGGAATAGCACACATGATGGAACAATTCCCTTGGGATATTCGTACATTCATGTTCAATGGTTGCCCTGAATTGAACAACTGTTGCAGGTTTATGGACGTCCTGAACAGTTCCATCAGCTTCAAACTTATCTCTAATTCGAGTGATGGTAACTCGTGTAGGTGGTTCTTTGTTAAACTCCCTCTTAAATTGTCTTTGCACTTCTACTACATTTTCATACTTCCAGTAGCATTTTAGAATAAATTTCCTTTCTTCAAATTCAAGTCTGTTCGGGGGGAAACTCGGTTCAATGGGTTCAGTTTGTAAAGAAAGAAGAAATAACTTAGTTATCAGCTGCTAAAATGTGTATACATTTTTTGGGGACACCCTGTATATATATATATATATATATATATATATATATATATATATATATATATATATATATATATATATATATATATATATATATATATATATATATATATATATATATATATATATATATATATATATATATATATATATATATCTTATTCAAATTTTCAATCGTTAATAAAATACTTATTATTCATCCACTCAAGTTCAAATACAATTTTTTAAAACTTATAGTGGATGACACTTGATGTTAATATAGTTTTTTTCAAATATTAATTAATTAATTAAATGTGTACAGTAATTTCTATGTGGTCGCCAAATCCGTCGCCATGTCGCCAAATTTATCGCCAATTTTGTAATTATTTAATAAAAAGTAACTAAAATAAAAGAAAATTGTTGACCTATGTAGGAATTGACTTAGAAATTTTTGTTTTATGTATTACTTGTTTTGCGATTCATTCCTGACATGCGGTTAATAATACCCGAAAACCGAATCTGGGGTTTGATTCATTTTCTGCCACCTGATTGAAACCAAAATTTGACACAAACCTTCATCTGTTCCATATATCCTCGAAGTTCCATACCAGATTTGGTATATTTAAGTTCAGTGCATTTTTGAGTAATCGCGTTTGCATGTTTCTGAATGTGCAGACTGACTGTCATTCAAACCCTTTTTGGATTTGGCTCAACCCCTTGTTAAATTTAACTTAAAATTTGATAAGAGTCTACGCTATAAATGTTAAATCTTTGTTCCGAAATTTATCCATCCAGTTCTCCTCGTTTTGTAGCTATCGTATTAATTTATTTTCGGACAGTCGGAAGGACAGACTTCCTCTGAAAAGATTTTGCTCAAAATCTGATAGAAGTTAACAAATTCTTTTCGAAACCATATACCAAATTTTATCCGTCTAGCTCAAGGCGTTTTTCAACTATCTTTGGCGCAGACACAGAACAGCCAAGCATTTTTAAAAATTTATTTTTAACTCTCCAGGAGATCTAAAACGTGGTATTAGTCAAAATCTTGAATTCAAATTACAGCACTTTCTGTATTCGTATACGAGGAAAAAAAACATAAGTGATATAAAGTCTTATCGTTGAAATTTGGCATGCGATTTTAACGCAGAAATCGTAGGTCTATGTAAAACTAGCCACTGTGCTGACGCTTCCAATTTCATTTATTTGCTCTATATACATTTGAAAAAAAAGCAAAATTCATATACTTTTATTTCATATAGTATTTGAAAATTTTTTTTAAAAAAACTTTTAACTATAAATAATAATAGTTAATCAATTAGTGTCCACAAGCTTTCAGAAAAACAACATTTAGTCTTACTGTTACACGCATTCAGTAAAGATCACAATGAGTTCCTACTCTAGAATCGGGCAACAGGCATGGATGAAATATGAAGTTTTTAAATTTATGCTGGCAACTTAAAGAGATAAACAATTCTACTAAATATCTTTGTTCTTATTATTTAATTCTTTATTAATTTTAATTTTCTGAAAGAGCAATCAACATTTATCATTGTAACTGGCAATGTAAAGAAAAGTTTTAACGCAATTAATACATTTAGAAAGAACTCATTATAATTATTATTTAGTATTGCTGCAATACTTCTTGTACATTATTTAAATCCCGTAACAAATAAATTTCCTGGATTAGGTTTTCATCTACATTTTTGTTATAAATCGTTACAAAGCTATGGAACATCTTTCTAATTCATGTTTTTCTAGTTTTTATATCAGTGATTAATTTGAAATACTTTTAAATCTATTTTCTATCTGTACAATAACAGTTTCTGTTATAAATTTAAAAAAATAACATCTAAATTCCTCAACCGGGTTTTCCATAATTACATTTTCTGCTGTATCGGAAAATTTGCTGAAATATTCAAATCACATGCTATCACTTTTGCTTCGTCTAAAAATGAGTTAAATTTTGTCTTTAATTTTTGATTTCAGTTTTAATTTTACTGACTAAACTAAAAGCTCAGTCGAGAACAATTTTTTTTGATTGAAATAGTTTATTGATATTGTTGATTTTGGACAATACTGCAAACCACACTATTAAACATAAAATAAATGTCATTTTTTATATTGAATCCAATAGACTTTTAGCTTCCGATACTGTTGTATTATTGTTATTTGTATTGATAAATTATTCTAAGATATTATAAGTTTCTTCAAACTATATATATATTTCTTTAACCGAATCTATTTTCGCTTCCCAACGAGTATCGCATACTGGCTTAAAAGTAACGTTTAAATGCTTTTGTAGAATTTCCCTTCTTTTTGTATCTGCAAAAAATAAGCAATATAAACGTTGCATTATCTAAAAAAAATTTCAATATATACTGCTGAAAGCGGCATCGCAAATTAATAAATTAAAAGAGTATAATAGTCAAGGCACATAAATTGCATGAGGGTTTGAGGTAATTATTCTAGATTGTACACCTTTATATTTCCCTTTCAGTGTTGCTACCGTTGTCGCATGCCTGTCCACTACAATCCATAATATCTAAATCCAGCTCACTTAATGTTTCTAATAGAGCTTTTGCTTGTCATTTCTTCAGTCGCATCAGTTATTTTATTAAACCTATAAATGACTCATTTATACTTAATCGTTTCTCTTCAAAACTTACGTACCTTATAAAGACTAAAGGTTTTTTTTTTTTTTTTTTTTTTTTTATGGGAGATATCAGAAGCAGAATCCATTTATATGCTGCAGTACGTGGCTGCCCTTATATCGTCTTCCAATTTCTTCCGCTCTTCTTTCCATACCACTTTAACCATTCAGAACGGTATTTTAGTTCTTGATCATGCTAGGGCCCCCACAATCGCAGGGCCCCGGTGCATAGCATCCGCCGCACGGATCAGATGGCTCTGTTCAGATGTTGGCTTGGTCATGTGGGAAAAGGAAATGAGGATACTGTTGCGTAGTGGATCGGAGTGACATCAAGATTTCCGCAAGGGCAGAATGCATTTGGGATCAGATTGAAACGGCGAAGATATCCCTTGGACTGTAAAGAAATGAATATCATCCCTTTTCCAGTAACTAGGTTTGTGTCTCAGACAGATAGCCAACCGGCATAATGCCAAAAAATATTTTTTTCGAATTCAGTAAGAAATTCGTCAAAATCTCGAATTAGGAGTTTTTTACAATTACAATACTTTCTCTATACTTCATATACTAAGAAATAAAAAATAAGAATTAATTTTACTTCTAATGTCATCAAAACACAGTAGATTTCAGATCAGTCGTGGGCGTCTCTTTACAGCATTAATAGCGATAAAAACATTCAACTCATTCAATCTATCTTATCGCCATCTTTTTAGCGGCATTTAAGTGGACTCTGTTTTATGTACACGTAAACAAACGGATTCTGTTTTGTTGTGGCTAAGGCGATGCGGGATGGGTGACGTCACAAAGGCACGAAAGAGGAAATGATGACCAACTGATATGGACATGGGTGAGCAACATGTGGTAACAACCACTAGTTCAGCATCTGATTCTCATTTTATCAATCCCTTTTGCAAATGAACTTTGCTTTCTTTAAGAATGGATACAATAATTTCAATAGTATATAGCTCTCAAATTTTAAATTCTTGCTTAAAAACTATCAGCTGTTTCGCCTTTTTATTTTCTCGCATACGAAGTATAGAGAAAGTACAGTAACCGTCAAAAAATTCGAATTTGAGATTTTGACGTGCCTCCACGTTTCAGACCTCACTGAGTTCGAAAAACACATTTTTGGAAAATGTCCATCTGTCTGTCTATTCTGTGACAAAGATAATTAGAAAACGTTTTGAGTTATACGGTTGAAATTTGGTATACGGTCTTCACACAAAATTTGCAGTTTCTATCAAATTCTGAGTAAAATCGTTTGAGAGGAAATCCGTCTGTTCGATAAAAATTTAACATGATAGTTGCAAAGTGAAGAGAGTAAGATAGATAAATTCGCTGCACAGATTTAACATCTATAGTGTAGATGCATGCCAAATTTTAAGCCATAACCAACCTAAACGTTTGATTATCTCTCGGTCTTTACACCAAATTTGTAGATTTTTTAAAATTAAATTTTGAAAGAAATTCATTCATATTAAGTCTGTCTGTTCGGTTTCTGGAATATAAAATAAAATGATGACTACAAAATGAGGCGCCTAGATAGATAAAATTCAGTACACAGATTTAACATCTATAGAGTAAACACTTAACAAATTTTGAGTTAAATTTAACAAGGGGGGTAACCGTCTGTCTATCTGTACTTTCAGAAACATGTAAACGTGTTATTCAAAAATACAGTGACTTAGATATATCAAATTTCGTATGAGAATGTGTGACTACAAGTGCAGTTTTGTGTCAAATCTTGGTGTCAGTCGGTTGAGAAAAACGTGTCTCAAACATAAATTTTATTCTCGGCTGCTATTAACGCATGGTAGGGATTAATCGCTAAATAACTCGCCAAATGAAGCGATAGTTTCAGTAAAAAGGCTAAATACAAGTCAACGATTAATATTTCGTATAATATTGTTCACTATGTAAGATGTTCTCTGACTTGACACCTTTAATAGATAGTATACGAGAAGGTTTTAGGAAGATCACTCCTACTGGTTTTACCTTAAAGAATTTAATTAAAAGTATAGATAATTGATATAGATTAAAGTTGTAAGAAATTTTTTATGATGTAATATGATTTTTAAAAGAATCAACGTGGAATTTTAACTCGATGAAGCTCGGCACTTTGGAAACTAGAAGTTAAAAAATGAGCACTCAAAAGCACGGAATTAAATTTTCTGTTCAATATTTAAAATATTTAATTTATATTCTGAAGAAAAACAAAATTCGAAATCATTTAGGAGGCGTTGTGTTTCTAAAAGTAATGATAAATGTCAAACACTAATCTTTCATTATTTGAAAAACAAAGAGTCGGTCAAAAATACAGAGCATTATGCATTTGTTAAATATATTTATATATTTTTTTCTGCACAATATTGTTACTCTTTAGAAGCTAATTAGCATGCAAACTATCATACATTTTTTTAGTTTTTCAAATTGCATGAATTTCACTATGTTTTTTTGCGATTTGTATTATTAACATATTTAAATGAAAATAAGTTCACTGCAATTATTATACCATGCTATAATAATTCTCATTCAATATGCTAATTTTGGGATGATTTTGATCAGAATTATTTTTTCTGAGCGTACCGATTTATGAACTTGAAAACCCTCCCATCACAGTACATATTCGATTTGCCATTAAAAAACAAATCCTCTAATGAAATGGCATTTTTTACTGTTTTATAATTAAAATAAATCATTCTTTCTATATGTCCTAAATTTTATATCAAATATTAAATTTTACTTTCGAAGAAATTCCCTTTATTTTTTTGTTTATACTCGTATTCGGGAACCCTCTGCGCATTTGAGCATGCGTCAGGACGCGTTTATTTCGTCAAAAAAAAGGGGGTGATAGAAAATGAAAGAAGAAAATGCTTACATTCAGCAATGAGAGAACTCGGAATTCGAGGAATTAGAGAATATAATAACCACTCATTATTCTATGTATCACCCCTTAGCGAAATATAATCATCTAAAAGTGCTAGTTTCGAACATTATGGAGAAGCAATGCATGAAAAGGGCTCTAATAATTTAAAAGAATTTAATATACAACCAATTATACAGTACATTACACTTACAATTACAAAACAACAATTCCACATTTAGCCAATACTTAAATTTACAGCTTAACATAATTAATTCTGGGGGTCGGTAGGTTTGCATGCTCAGTCTTGCAGCTAGCATTATACTGTCGTACTTTGAATTGGCGAGGAGGTTGGTGCTTGGTTGGCGCACTGGCATTATTATAGAGTGTTACAGTTCGAGGGGGTTGGCGCTTGGTTGGTGCATTGGCATTATAAGAGAGTGTTACAGTACAATTTAAATTTCTGCAATTTTTATTATCGCGGACTTTCCTATCTCCTTAAACACTAAAATAAAATCGACAGTTAATTAAAAAAAAAACGTTTAACATCTTCTAGTTAACAAAGAAAACAAGTTTAACATATAAAAAAGCAACTATTAGTTGTCGAGCGCAATGAGAATTTTGAGGCATTAGTATAGTAATCAAATTTTTCATGGAACCTCAGTATTCCTTTTTTTACAGATGGCACTCTTTCAAGACGAAAATGGACAGCCTGACTTGAGAACTTCTCTTTCCGAAGGAAATGCGCAGAAGGTGGCGATATGAGGAGACGGACAAGGGATGGAGTTGGGTAGTGGTGTTTGCGGCCTGCTTTGTCAGTTTCGTCTTGGATGGAATCTTTCGGTCGTCCCGCGTTCTTGAGGTGCCGTTCGTCGAAGCATTTGGCGTCACCAAAGAAGAAGCGTCATGGCCTGTGGACGTGTGCCTCGCAGCTCTCAGCTTGGCTGGTAATATATGCTTACTAGCAGCTTTTTCAAATCAACTTGCTCAACAAGGATATTGTTTTATTTCATTCAATGAGGCATAACTTGATTTTCATGATTCCACCAATAAACTTTTAAGCATTAAATTATTATAGACGGTAAAATCGTATTGACTATTACAAAGACAATTAAATCTTACGTAACTCTGTTCATTGCTCCTTTTCTAATGGAGACACCTGTCTTAAGACATCATAGCGTAATTACAAACGCAAATGCCCGTTTCATGTATCTTCTAACTCTCGTGGTACTGTAACTTTACTTTCATGTTTGTCATGTAAACTACGCAGATGTTAAATAGAGTCCTCAGTTTTGAATAATGGAAAAAAAATCAAGCGATTTTTTGCTTGATGTAATAAGGAAATAAGTTATTTATTTGCTGAAAATAAGTTAAATTAAAAAAAAATCTACAAAATTCAGGAAATTACTGTTAAATTGGTATGTATAATTATAAAGATAATGTTTTAAATTTTGGAAGCGTGTAAGAATGATTTTCTGCGCAATAATATTTTGGGGAGTTATCTCTGTAAAATATCAAAATTCCGTATAAATTTTAATAAATTAGAATTCTAATTAAAATTATTTAAAAAAACTCACCGAGGTTCGTATTTCCATCCTCCAAAGGAAATCTGTGACACATTTGATAGCTTTATATCAAACGGTCTATCATATAGAGATCCAATGCACACGCACATTCTCTATATTATTAGAAGAAATAGACATCTACCATGAGGTGAGACGTGACATGAGAATGATACTAAAATTAAGTTACCTTACTTAGATTGATTATTGTATTTAATGTAATTTTGTCTAGATTGATTAATGCATCGACTTGAAATGAGAAAACAAGTTTCATTAATTTATGATGAACAAAGGCAATCGTTTCTTCTTGATACTCACTAACTTATTATATTTCACTTCTGTCTTAGTTCCTTCCCTCTCTTGGTTCCCTCTTAGAGCTTTCTCTTTACGCTTAGTTCCTTCTCCTCAAACCTAGAATACCACATGATCTTTTCATCTGACGATTCTGCAGATTTTGTCTCGGACAGCAGATGAACAAGGCCTTACAATAATTTTACAAAATATATTTTTAATATGTGGCTTGATGAAGATTTTAAGCCCACTTCGTATTACGTGAGTTTTTTAAACAGATATATATGCATTCAAGCTGTTGTCACGACCCTTTGCATTATACAGGGTGTTCATTAATTATTGTCTGGGTTTCCGTACCTCATAACTTTCGAATAAAAAATATTACGCAAAAACCGATTACGTATTCGTAAATTACAACTCAAAGAATTTTACGTGGCAACAATGCGATCTTAGCGCATTTGCAGTCTGGGTAATTATGACGTCATAAATAAAAATGGCGACCGTGCAAGAAAAAGCAATGTGTGTATTGTGGTTTTTCGAAACTAAATCAGTCATAACTACTCAACGTCGCTTCAGGACCACGTACAAGAAAGATCTTCCTTCGGATAATTCTATCAGACGCTGGTTAACACAATTTCAGGAAACTGGTAGCGTTCTACACCGAAAGGGAGCGGGAAGACCGAGCACCAGATATAACACCGCTGGACTTCTTTCTATGGGGGTTTGTCAAGAACATTGTGTACAAGACCCCTGTGCCCTCCCTTGATGAACTAAAGCGCAGAATTGCTACTGCGATCCAAAATGTTACCCCACAAATGCTGGAAAACACTTGGAGGGAAATCGAATTTCGTCTCGATGTGTTACGAGCCACGAAGGGCAGCCATGTGCAAATTCATTAATCTTTTTAATATCATTAATAAAATTCTTTGAGTTGTAATTTACGAATACGTAATCGGTTTTTGCGTAATATTTTTTATTCGAAAGTTATGAGGTACAGAAACCCCGACAATAATTAATGCACACCCTGTATATTAACATTTTAATATTTACAAATTACCGTCATTTATAATTTTGATTTGTTCAGTGTCTGTATCATATTTCGAAACTGCTGCAACCAATCGCAGTTTGTCTCATTAATTTACTTTCTTAAACTACTACTATCCATTTTTTTTAAATAATCGGTGATTGCGCTAATCAATAATTTTGCGTGTTGCCATGTGACATTTCTTTCATTAAAAATATTCGTGATGAGTATTAGCAAAAATTATCAAGTGATATGAAAATATCAGTATAAAATCGACAGACAGACGGACGTTAAAGACTGGTGACATCCCGAGAGGTTGTATCGAGAAATGAAAACAATGAAATTGGTTTGGATTTCGCTGCTGTAACTAAATACATTTTTACAAATTACACTAAAAATTAATTTTCAAACATTTTTACTTTCTGTATACGTAGTATAGAGAAAGTATAGCAACCGTCAAAAAATTCAAACTCGAAATTTTGACGAATCTCCGTTTTAGATCTCCCTGAGTTCCAAAAACACATTTCTGGAAAATGTCCGTCTGTCTGTCTGAGACAAAGATAACTCAAAAACGTTTTGAGCCAGATGGATGATATTTGATATATGAACTTTATACCAAATTTGCAGATTTCTTTCAAATTTTGAGCAAATTTCGCTCTGAGGAAGTCTGTCTGTCCAGCTGTTCGAATATAATTTAACACAATAACTACTAAACAAAGAGAGCTAGATTGATAAAATTCAATGCAAAGAATTAACATCTATGGTTTAAACATCATTCAAATTTCGAGCCAAACCCAACAAGGGGTTGACCATCTGTCGGTCTGAACTTTTAGAAACATGTAAACGAGACAATTCAAAGACTCAATGACTTAAATACGTGAAATTTGGTATGGTTTTTTGTGACTACCATTGTAGTTCTTTGTCAAATTTTTGTTTTAGTCCATTGGAAAAAATGCGTATAAAACACAAATTCAATTTTCGGGTACTATTGACCGCATGCCAGGGGTTAATCGCCAAATAACTCGCCAAGGATTGCACAATAGGTTCAAAATAGACGCTATATTCACGCCAAAGGTCAATATTTCGTAACTTATTATATATTATCTATTATATTATCGTATATTATTAATGCTATATTAAAGTTTAATACAGGGTAGCCCACCAAGTATTCAGCGTCTAATATTTACAGATTCGGATACAATACATCAAAACGAGTATTTTGATATGTGACATGTGGGGTCCGGAATATGGCGTCATAATCTAATTACACTAAAAACATTAATTACGAATCCGATAGTTTGTATTCCAAATTATGATGAACATGACAATTGCACAACATGGAAGCTTCCCTATGTGACTATACAAATTTGTGGCAATCTGTGAGAGGAAAAGTGCGTTTGCAAGTGAATATGCAAATTCCCGCCGTGGCATATAAGGCTGGAAAACAGGTTTGTTGAGAATGATTACTCGCTAAGAACTTGTACTGTGTACTGTTGTGGTTCTGAAATGAGCACATATTCGATTGAGAATCGCGCTTTCATGGTCCTGACTTATCATGAATTGCAATCACTAGCGACTGTGGTGAAAAAATTCGGCAATCACCAAACATAAACTGCACGACGATCGAAAGGACTTACGAAAGATTTAAGGCGTCCAACATTGTGTTGGACAGTATGCTAGTGATGGGGAAATAAGAGAAGCATGCAAGAACGGGAGCTACTGTTCCGAAAGTGAAAGTGTACGAAGCAAGTCCATCATCTTTGATACAACAGGTAGTAAGAGAACTCGACATGTCCAAAAGCATGGTGCATCGGATAATGAGGAGGGGTGCTGTTCGCTTCCTTTACAAAATTCTAATCATTCATCCATTGACCGTTTAGGATGGTTTAAAGCGGTTTCATTTTGCACTTCCACCTGCAAGAATATTTTAACAAACGGAACTGGAGGTTCTGGCCACTGAAAATCCTAACCATACAATAGTTCGGCCACTGCATCCACTTAGGCTCACAGTTTGATGTGCGTTATCTGTCGAAGGGATTATTGGGTCAATTCTTTTTAATCGGAATTGTCACCTGTGAATCTTGAATCTTATTTCGACATTATGATGTGAAATTTAAGGTAAAGTGGCTTAAGCGTGTTCATATTAAATGAAGAGCCAAAAGTTTAAACAACAACTAGTTTATTTAAAAAAAAAACCTTAAAATCCCACTTTAACAAAGCAAGAATGCTCTAGGAGTCTGGTGCTCCGAAGTGTCGTGAAATTGTTGGCGTAAGCTTTTTATAAGGGAAAAAGGTGGTGTTGCCACAAACTTAACAAATGCTTGAAACACAAAAATAGACAACCACCGTGCGCACCACAACGTAATAAATGACGTTGTCATCCCATTATGAGATGACATGGGATTTTTTTGTTGATGCAAGATTGTGTTAGTCCTCACCGCACTTAGGGAAACTTCGATCTCTTAATAGAAACAATTTCACGATAGACTGATCGGGTTGGATTCCATTACAAAAACAGGCAATAGTATAGAGTGGCCAACTTACTCCCCGGATCTTAACCATACGGCTTTTTTATGGGGACGTCTGAAAGACACAGTGTATGTCACACAGTCCTCAACTGTGGACGACTTGATAGAAGCAATTGAAACCGAGGTCAAGGAATTTGCAACAGATATTTTACAAAAAACAACTGCGAACTTCAATTCCAGACTTCGCCATGCCATTTTCTCAAACGGCCAACATTTCGAAAATCCGTTGTATTGAAAGTTCTCAATAAACATTAATTGTCAAGTGGGTTTTGTCATTTCTTGACGTTTTCATGACACAAGCTTCACAACTTATATATTCGGGCACACCACGTGTTATACAGTAAAATACTCGTCTTGACGTATTCAATCTGAATCTGTAAGTATTAGACGCTGCTTATCTTGTGGGACACCCTTTTTTTGTACGCCTATGCCATGCAAGGCTTTCTCTGAAATAACACCTTTATTAGAGAATAACCAAGAAAAATTTTAGGTGACCTATCCCTACTAGTTTAAAAGTTATTAAAATTCCTGGAAATATGCAATTGGTTTTAGAGATATGACATTATTTTAGAGATGGACAATTTTAAGATGGTATAGAAAATGAAGCGATATTTAGCTCTTTAATTACTTGAAAAAATGGCAACATTTTAGTTAGTTTATAATTAATTGAATGTTTAATTAATTTCTGTATTTTGAACTGTTAACAATATTCTTTTTCTTTTCTGATATAATATTTCTATCAAATTTAGTTAAGATACATTCTGTAGTGTACGTGGTGATAAGGAACAAATATACATTGCCAAAATTACTTACATTTTAAGTAAGATTCTCTCAATAGTTTCATTTTGTATCGGTAGATGGCAGCACCAGAGTATAAAATTCATTTGATCGAAGTTCCTCTTTGCAGATGTGTACAATAATAATTAATGTGGTTTTTCAGTTATAAATAAATATTTGAAATCATTAAAATTTTTCATATAATAAATAATTATATCAATATTCGTTCTTTTTTATCGCTTCTTAAAAATTTTATTTTTAGAACATTTTATTCAATAAGTATATTTTCTGGAAATACTTTTTTAAAAACTGAGATTCTATTTTGAGTTTTCACAATTTCAGGAATTCAATATTATCATTGAATCCGTTATCTTGAGAAATTATCAACAATTAAATTTGCTATGTATACTAAATCCGTTTTGATATTTTCAAACAATAGGTGACATTAATGGTAGTCACACTCTTGTGTCACAGTTCATTTTTTTCTCATATATTAACACATTTTTCATAACAGTTTGAAAGGGATACGTTATTGTTTCATTTTATTTGTAACTCAGTTATTTCATAGAATACCTCATTATTTTATGAAATATCCTAAGTTAAAATGTGTAAATTAATTCATAATTCCAAACTTGAATTAGTTTTTCTATGTATAAACTAATGACAGTTAAAATATAAAACAAGCAATTTAACAGAATAAAGCAGTATACAAAATATTATTTATATTAAAACACAATAAAATCATTTTTTACTTCAAAGATTACTAAGATGGGACACTGAATTGCATAGAACATGGTTGTTAGAACAAATACATTTCTTTTTATTGACACATTGTGTTTTATTTGAACATTCTTTTTAAACTCTTGATTTTACATTTTTGAATCTGGAATAAACAAACCAGATATACAACAATCTGAATGAAATATATCGATTATCATGCATTTAAACGTGGCATAGATTGTTATTCTATGAAATGATTAAAACTAGAATAAATAATAGTGATTTAAGCTTTATCTGACTTGATCAATCATTTCATGATAATCGTATTACGATGTTTTATGAAATATCAGATTTCATGTATTAATAAAACGCTATTAAGCAATCTTTAATTATCTTTGAAAACAAATTTCCTTAAAAAATATAAATATAATCTTTTTTTTCCTCACTGTAATTTTCTAAGACAGTATCCACTGTTCCGCTGGAGGGAATGTCTTGGCTGTCAACTCAAAGCCAAATTATATTTTCAAAAAATTTTGTAAATAGTTTGAGTTTTTCCGTTTTCCTGTTTGGCAACATGCCTTGTTTTCTTTTTTACTTTCTCGTATATAAATTATAGAGAAAATACTGTAATCGTTAACAAAATTCGAGGTCGAATTTTTGACGAATCTCCTCACTTTAGATTTCCGTGAAATTTACCAAAAATTTTGATCAAAATTGTATCAAAGGAAGTCCCGGAATGTTCCAATATAAATTAACGCGGTAATTACAAAACGAAGAGAGCTAAATAAATAAAATTTGGTATATAAATTTAACATCTATAGTGTAGACAAGTGTCAAATTTTGAACTAAATACAACAAGGAAGTGATCGTTTGTACTTTTAAAAAGTTTGTAGACGCAATGATTTAAACAAATTAAACTTGGCACGTTTTTTATTATTATTATTATTACAATTATAGTTTTGAGTCAATTTTTTGGTTAAAATCGTCTGGAAAATACACTTTACTTGGACTAATGACCCTGCCCCCCCCCCTCCCCAAAAAAACTTGCCAAAAATCACACGAAAGATTCAGTATAAATGCTAGATTCACACCAAAATTTTATATTTCGTAACTGTTGTATGCCAATACCTGCAAGATATTTCTGCCTTACCAAAGATCCAAAGTTCTTTGCGAGCGATAAGGGAAAACACATTTATTACAGATTATTGGTGAAAGTTTTAGAAAGATCACTGGTTTAATATTATTTTTCTAATAAAATGTATTGATAAAATATTAAGTAGATGGCATTGAGTGATGACTTTTTAAATTATTTTCTCGTATACGTAGTATAGAGAAAGTACAGTAATGAACAAAAAATTTGAACTAGATTTTGACGAATTTACACGTTTCATTTCGGTGAGTTCGAAATACGTATTTTTAGGAAAAGTCTGTCTGTCTCTCTATGACAAAGATAACTCAAAAATGCTTTGAGTTAAACGTTTGAAATTTGGCGCACGATCTTTAAACCAAATGAGTAGATTTCTGTCAAATTTTGAACAAATTCCCTTCTCAGGAAGTCTGTCTATCCGACTCTTCGAATATCATCATAATCCTGAATTGATTAATTTGTCCCCGCTCTGAGGCACGGGAAAAAAAACTGAATGACCTGATCGTCACGACAGCAACACTAGCGGGAATTGTGGTTTAGTCTTAAAGGCCATCACCGGCTACAGTACAACACTTCCCGTGAGAAGTACGTCCCGTCATCGATGAGAGGTAGCCAACCCCCACCGTTTCTGTACCCACCAGGGCGGCAAGAACAAACCACCATACCGGAAGCTTCTCATCCTTATTTCTTACACATCCCCCGGTGGAGGACGACTGTTCCAATAAAAAATAAAATAATAATTACAAAACGAAGCGATATTGATAGATAAAATTCCCATCACAGATTTAACATCTATAGCATAGACACTTACCAAATTTTGAGCTAAATCCAACGTGGGGTTGGCCGTTTGTTAGTCTGTATTTTTAGAAATATGTTAATACGATAACTCAAAAACCAATGACTTAAATATATCAAATTTGGTATGGTATTTTGTGACTGCAAGTGCAGTTTTGTGTCAAATTTTGGTTTGAATCGGTTGGGAAACATATGTCTAAAACACAAATTCGATTTTCGGATATTAACCGCATCCCGGGATTAATCGCCAAATAACTCGCCAAGGATGACACGATACATTCAATAAAAATGCCGAATTACCGCTAAAAGGGAAATATTTCGTAATTATTGTACGCCAGTACCATGTAAGGTGTTGTCTGGCTTGCCAAATGTATTAGAGAGCATACGAAGAAATTTCTTGGAGATCACTCCTGCTGGTAATCTTTATAAAAGAAGGAACTACATTATAGATTTTAAAGAAGAAATAATGATATTCAAAGGAAATTTTACTCTCTGTATCATGCATCTTCCACTAAATACACGTTCTTTCCTTAGGTCCTTTCGCCGGTATGCTGGGGCAGCACTTCGGGGTACGGCCGGTAGTTATAGCTGGCTCTGTGATAGGGGCCGTTGGACTCGGTCTCTGTTTCTTCTCCCTCTCGTTCAACATCGTCATCTGTCTCTTCGGAGTAGTATTTGGTAAGTTATCATTCGAATTGGCGCACCGAAAAATACTGTTTGTGTAATCTAAATTATTTATTTTATTTTAGGTTTCAACTAGGTATGCGAGTGGGAATTTTGAATATACATACATAATATTCAAAGAAGCGTATCGTTTTTATTTTAAATTATAACATTTTATTTTTTATTAAAGTATGTGATAAATCTCGGAATGAAATTTTGGAAAAATGTAATAAAGTATTTCTATAACATTTGATTCATTTTTATATCATAACTATTTATATTTTAGAATTTTTGTACAAAATAAATTGAATAAACATTTATGAAACAAAACATATTAGTTAAAAATAATTTTTGAAATTAAAAAAAAAATGTTAAAAAAGAAATTTAGGAGATCAGATGATCTGTTCAAAATTTTTTAAATTGTTTAAAAGTCATATTATCTATTTCCTGAAGAAAAAAATAAGTTGAATTTCCATTCAGTTTTAAAATACCTATTTTTATTTGATAAATAACAAGAAATTCTTAAATTTTTATAACATTTTTAAGCATTAAAACAATTTTTCAATGAATAGATTGCTTATACTATTGTTTAGGTTGTACACTTCATACTGAGAAATTATTTTATTGAGGTTGGACAAAAATATGCATTATTAAGAAGATTTTATCAAAATTTATCATTTGAGAAAATAGAAATTAAAGACAAAATGTATGTAAATTATTAAACGTAAAACTATTAAAATGTAAATTATTCAAATATAAAAATGAATGTAACTTTCTACAGAATGAAAGCAAAAGCAAAGTTCGAATGGTTTTATGAAAAAAATAAAAACTGTTCAGAAATTAAGAATACGGATTAAAAATCATTCCATATTTTCGCCAAAAATCAACATAGATATTTACTCTAAATCTATACTTTATAATTTTTCTTATTAATTAGAGTTAAAATTATAAAAATAATACTAAGAGTCCTTTTAAATATTAAGTAGAATATTCTTATTAATGTAGAAAGAAACTAAATAAGTTTAATTTTCTCATATTTCAAGTTGTATCACCTTTAAAGTCACTTGTTATTTCTACGGTACAAGGCAGTAAAAATATTATTTCTTTCTTGTAAGAAATGATCTCATTTTCATGATTCAAACAATTTTTTTCCATTAAAATCTTTCCTTCCGAACTTTAAGTATGACTCCAAAATATTTATAAGCTGAATTAAAGAATTCAAATTAATGGATTTATTAAAAAAAAACTCCATCTTATTAATAGGTACGAAATTTAGAGAAGAACATTGTTTATTTGACCTTTTTTCATTCCACTTTTGTATAAGTATAAAAGATTAACAATAATTTCGAAATTTGAAAAAAATAAATTTTTTAATTTTTGTAAGAATAACTTACATTGAAATTAAAATACGTTAAGTTTTATAAAATTACGTAATAATGATAAAATCTAGTACAGATTCGCAATTCTACTGAAGTAAAGATTGGTTAACATGATGTCTTTTGCTGAAAATATAATCTTACAATAATACCTAAGTTCTGAATTAGTTTTGTATTTCTGTCTTCTTTGTAAATAATGCTATAGAAAGTGGGAGCATAGCAACGGCAGTTTAACAATGCAACCCACATGTGTTTCAAAACATCTCATATTAGAGCCAAAGAAGGGAATTAGTAATTGCTATCGTGGCTTTAACTGCAAATGATTATCTCAGATAGATGAAGCAATGTCCACAGGGGGTCAAATGTTTCAGTAAAGGCCAAATCGGCTATGACACTGCTACTGAACTTTTCTTCTTTCTATGTTTTGAATGTAAACAGGGTGATTGATTGATAAAATCCTTCTAAGCCCTTTAAACTCAAAACGGCATCTCGTATAGCCAGGTAAGTAACATGTACCTAACAGTAAAGTGACCACGCTCCATTTATTGAGACAGATTCGCGGTGAAATAAGGAAGTTACAAAAAGTGAAGGAGATCGACCAAAAAGTTCTATTAGAAAATGTACGCTATATCATAATAAAAACACAGAAAAAATGTTTCATGGAGTTTTCTGTAAAATTGTCGGAGCCATTTGGGTTAAAATTATAAACTTTCTGTGACTTAAAAAAGAGAGAGAGGAAAAAAAAAGAACTTAGTTGTCTAAATTTGTACGGTATTGTCGTATAGTTTTTCCGACTTAAGCAACAAAGTAAATAAAAATAATTTTAAAAAATCTGAAAAATATACTCGGATAGGGGAGGGTTATCTGAGGGTACATTTTTCAATTTTAGGACGAACATCTTTTTTTCAAATCACACGAAGCTCATAATTTCAATCACAAACATCACCATCAATTTTACAAATCATGTAAACTTTTTTCTGTGTTTTTGTTATGATATAACTTACATTTTTCTAATTGGAAATTTTGGGCGATCTCCTTTGAGCTATTTTTAGTACCTTTCTTATTTCGCCTTTACGGAGTCTAAACTGTCTTAATAAGTTCAGTATAGCCATTTTACTATAGGCACACACGTTACTTCCCTGGCTATACGAAACGCCGTTTTGAATTTAAGGGGCGTGAAAGATTTTTGCCGATCATTGTGTGTGTGTGTGTGTGTGTGTGTGTGTGTGTGTGTGTGTGTGTGTGTGTGTGTGTGTGTGTGTGTGTGTGTGTGTGTGTGTGTGTGTGTGTGTTTTAAATTTTTCTGTACATAATATAAATATGGTAAATAATTACTACAATAATAATTGATTTAAATAATGATTCCAAAAGTATCTCCACCATTAGAGCTGCATTATAAAATCTCCATTTCTTCTCATCTGTAGTTGTTACACTACTGCATGTACTACTACTTGAGTATTTCGTCTCAATATTCCTATTAGGAATTTCAATAAATTCAATTCAATTCCATTCTCAACTTGATATAAATTTAATTTTCTTACTAGCTGTACCTAAAAGAACACAAATTTTCGACGCTTAAAATCATCCTCCGAAAATTTTTCATAACTTTAAAATTTTATCTGAGTGAAATAACGGAATTAAATAAACCCATTGATGCAATTTCGATAATTAAACTTTATCTCTTGGAATATTTACTGCACGAATCTATGTTAGATATATGATGATATATTATAATTGAAATTTTCATTTTCTCATCTCAACGTATGCCTTTGATGAATCATATGATTTGCAGCGTCAGTTTTTCCACTGGTGACTGCATGTGGAACTGATTTTCGTCGCAATAAAATTCTTGTGTTCTGAGTTCAAATGTTCGTCTTTTTTGGTTTCATTAATTGTAATATTTTTTTTAATAATTCGGCGTCAAATGCTTCTTTTTTAATTGTATTCATCTTGTAATTAAGCTCATTTTTATTTAAGTCTACCTTATACTAAGAAATATTTCTTACTTTTTATTAAAGGCGAATGATAACACAGACTTTCATAAATTGTATTTTTCATTTCAAGTATTAAAACTTTTTTGTTAATTTTCCTTAATTTTTTTCCAACAGGCATCGGCTATGGTCTCGTATCTACCATAATGCCAGTCATCATCAACATTTATTTCTTCAAACTCAGAAGCACTGCCATGGGAATCTCCATTTCTGGCGCTTGCTTCGGTTCTGCCATTCTTCCTGGCATCATGGAATTTCTTATCGACAACTACGAAATTTCTGGTTGTCTTCTTCTAATGGGTGGCATGGTTCTCAACGTCGCTGTCGCAGGAACCTTAATGCGACAGCTACCCACTCCAAAACAGAAAGTTCAAAGGGAATGTCTCCCACTTGTTGAAAAGAGTTCCCTTTCAATTAACTCTTATCCTTTAGTGACACCTGAAAGAAAAAACAGTGCTTCTTTAAATAACTTTATTGAATCAGAAAAAGAATATGAAGGAGATCTAGATCCGAACTCTAATCCACAGCGAGAATTGCAAGCAGAGCTCCTTCGAACGCTTCACAAGAGAATTGCCCGTCAGTCAAGTACTGTAGAACCTTTTCAAGAAGAATCATATGACAGTCTCGATACGTCCTTATCATCTTTTTGTGGGCGAAAAGAGGAAACCCTGTACAAAGAAAGCGATGATCTGCTGAAAGCTCAAAAAGAGTTTGAGGATACACTGAGTGACTTCCAGAGTGTTGTTGTGGACATAGAAGTCACGTCCAAAAGCGATGATGTGTTAAATAGATTTGATCCGGATGAAGTAAAAACATCGGATCTAACAGATTCGTGTCCTGCTCGTCATAGCTTCAGCGTTTCATCAGCGAAACGGAAGCAACTGAGTAAGTTTAAATCGCCCATTCCCAGCGCTGGACCTCTGAAGAAGCATGCATTTATAGACTCCTCTGGAGATATAAGCACTTTTGATCTGTATACTGTCAGTGAAAACTCAAAAAAGGAGACTAGAAAAGTGTCTGACAGTCATTCCTTGCCTGCTTCGAAGACTGACGGAATTTCCGGAAGTGGGGAAGATCTGATTCATCATGACTTGGTGGATTCCTTATTTCAACGTAATTACAACAAGCCTTTTGGTATTGCCCGATCTCTCATTCTTGTTGCCACTTCTGCTGCATTTTATCTAACGACTGTTACAAGTGTTAGTTTCTATTTCTTATATCACGTGTTTGACAATATCATTGTGGATTATTCTGTGGATCATGGAATTCTGAAAGAAGACACTAAAGACGTTCTGCTGGTCTTCACAGCCTGCGACTTGTTCGGTCGCTTGTGTTTGGGGTGGATAACCGACAAGAGGTACCTGACACGATCTCGTTTTGTGATGCTTACCATGACAGGCATAGGATTGATTTTTTTCAGTCTTCCATTTGCAACGGATTACTGGAGTCTGATGGTGGTGTGTGGATGCTACGGGGTCCTTTTAGGTTGCACGATGGTCATGTTTCCAATCCTCATCGTGGAATATTTAGGCCTAGAAGTGCATGCTGTAGCCTATGGCTGTATGTGTTTCCCTAAAGCAATCATTTTCATTAATAGACCTTTCTTAATTGGTAAGTATGTCCATTTTATTTCCAGAAATGAAATACAGTACACTCCCGAGTATCCGGTTTGAGCCTATCCGGCTTCAGCACTATTCGTCCTAGTTTTCTTTTATCGTAATTAAACGAGAAAGGCCAATGTGTTGCATTGGAAGCTCCTCTTACATGTTGTACTCAAAATACAAGTTGTGACAGGAAAAGAGAAGCTTTCTGTTTCTTGTTCATTGTTTCATCAGTATGTAACGGACGTCTATTTAGGAATATTCCAAAACCTGAAACCACTTTGATTCTTAGGGTTTCCGTTTCATATCTGTGTAATCATTTATCAGTGAAAAATAAAATCAGTTTGAGTCAATTTTCTTAAGAATTAGGCCCATGATTTACATTAATGTTTTGTTTATGTTTCCTGCATGGAAGTTAGACATTACAGAATTTATGTAAAAATGTGAGCAGTTTATATCCTTTAACTTACTTTTTCTCTAATAAATTCCTACAGTGTGAAATTCAGTATATAAATATATATAAACTACCAGCACAAAGCCTTCTATTTTTAACTCAACACATTACCGGCAACTGCTTCTGTAATTCACCGGGACGCGTTCACATTCTACGTGTCTGGATATAAGTAGAGGGCTTAGTACACAAGGAATGAGAAAACACGTATTATAACAGATAACTTTGGTATAAAAACTTGTGTCTTCTGGAATTGGTTGGAAAGAAATGAATTCATAAATCTCCGGCTTATCAGGCTTTTTTGTTATCTAATCTGTCCTTCCACCACATTAGGCTGGATACTCGGGAGTTTATTGTACTGGTTTTTTTTTGTATAATTGTTTATTGTTTTCTTTTTTTAAAAAAAAATCTGCATAATGCCTTCACGGAAGAAAGATACAGGGTGTTTATAAAGTCCCGGAACCATTTTGATGTTTAATAACTCGTAAAATAATAAAGATATAAACAAACTTATGGCATTTATTGATGGAATAACTCATATATTTTCCTTTTCAGATTTGAATATTTTTACTTTTGTAAATATCGTCTGCACGTGTGGTTATTTTCAGATAATTTCATTTTCCAGTTTAAATATCTGTACTTTTCTAAATATTGTCTGCTTATTAATTGCATTTTTCTCTCTTTTGTTTTTGGCAACTATTGCAATGTTATGTTTACTTTTGATGTGTTTGTTCTATGTAGTACTTTTGTATGTAATGTTTTATTCGAGTGGATATTAAGGAGAATGCGTATACCACAAGAGAAAGCACAGATTTTATGGTGGTTCATAGAAATGAAATCGATAGTGCAAGCACAGAGAAATTTCAGAAGAATTTACCAAAAAGATCCTCCATCCAAAAACAGCATCTTGCGGTGGAAAAAGAATTTTCTAGAAATTGGAAGTATCGAAGATAAGAAACGTTCCAGACGTCCTTGCACAAGTGATTTTGATGTTGAGCGTGTCAGAGAGACATTTTTACACAATCCTAGAATATCTGTGAGATCAGCGGCAACAGAATTGGATATGCCAATTTCGACGGTGTACAAGGTTATTAAGAAAAAATTAAGACTGCATGCATACAAAGTTCAAATTGTTAAAGTTTTGGAACCGAACGATAGGCCTAGGAGGATGGCCTTTACAACAGAAATGCTAAGGAGTATAGAAGATGCTGCTGATTTTCTGAAGAGCATAATGTTCTCCGATGAAGCATCCTTTCATGTTTCTGGCATTGTTAATCGCCATAATGTGCGCAAATGGCTCTGTGGATGCCGACATGCTTGTCGCTACTTGGCGTGAAATTGACTATCGAATTGATATTTTCCGTGCGACGAAGGGGGCACACGTGGAAGTTCATTGACAAGGGCCATGAAACTTTTTGAGTCTATTTAACCAGTTATGTTATTAATTTTAATCTATCTTTATTATTTTATGAGTTATTAAACATCAAAATGGATCCGGGACTTTATAAACACCCTGTATATCACAACCATTGAAATATGTGAAATATGGAATTTTTTTGTTGGCGAATTTAACATTTTCCCATTTATATATATATTTTTTCAAGTTTAACTGGTTACTTATTGTGTACAAACTAAAGGCTAACCACATGTTTTAATCTTTTAATTGAAACACTAATATCTCATTGTATATACATTTAACAAGCTATAAACATTGTAAAATATTTAAATTTATTAATTTTTTTGTTTGGAATCTTGAATAAATCGGATTCAGTAGAATAATAATTACGTATTTTCAGAATTAATTTATTTCTATGTGCTTTATTGTTATCCGAGGTTATCTTTCCGGTATTTATTTAATGAAATGTGTCTTGGGAGCTAGCAGCTTTTGAAAATAAAACAAAATTATGACAGCGCATTAGCTAAAGAAAACTTCCAAATTACCTTCTCCGTGGTTCAATAAATGACTCTTTATCTTATATCTCAAAATAATTTGTTAAATGATAAGATATTTTCTTAATCTCTTTTCTTTTCTAGTCATTTGATTGTCGTTGCATTTAAAAGTGTTCATTCTTTATATTAGAGAATGTTAGTTTTTTGATATTACCAAAATTTTAATTATTTAAAATGTATTTGATATTTCAATTCTGTGTCAGATTGTGATTACTTAAAAATATTATCCTCTACAGTGATTATTTTATTTTAAATAAGAATTTTTCTCCATGTGGTGAGGATGTCGTGTCCGCGTTATCACGGAAAGGTGGTGCAGTAGCTTCTGAGGGTAAAGACCCCTGAGCACCCGAGGGCAGAAGTCTGACTTCTAGCTCATATGAAGATTAAACTCACACATTCGGTTGCACAACCCCTTTTTACAGGTGGGCACATTCTCACACCTCACAGATAGAACACAGATGAAGAACAACCACACCCGAACCAGGACTCGAACCCGGGACGCCCAGATCACGGGGAAGATGCGCTACCCTATGCAAGGAAGCCGGCTCTCAATATGGTAGCTTCCGATTAAAAACATTTACAAATTTAGAGCATACAATGCTTTTCTTATTAGTTTGAATTTGCTTCACTCCTTCAGTTTCAAAATCATGCTCATAAATGCACTTTTTTGTTTCAAAAGCATGCATACAAAACGACTGTAGCCACTATATCATAAACAACTGGTTGCCTATAGGTATAATTTTCATATATACCGCTAATAACTGGAGGACTATAGTCGTCATTTGTCTATTATCGTTAAAAAATATACGACCGTAGCCGTCATTTGCCTATACAAAATATTTTACACCAAAAACCTATTTTTATGTATATTTCACAACATTTTCATTGTTGTGCAAAATGAAATGTGTGCATGAAAAATGAATGTGAATGTTTTGAAATCGAAATCGGTTTCAATATTTCGTTCAATATTTGATTGCGTGATTTCCTTCCATTGTTGAAAGCAAAAGAAGGATCCTGTTTAATATCCATGTAATTTACAGGGTGAATAAAAAAAAGTAAAATTACAATACCGCTAATATAATAATACAATAGTAAATACAATACCGCTTATAAACCCCTGGGGGGGGCACCTCGAAATGAGGATGAGATGCTTCCGGTATGGTAGTTGAATCTCGCCACCCTGGAGGGTACACAAATAGGTGGGGGATCTGACTCCTCCCATCGACGACGGGACGTACTTCCTTCGGGGAGGTTTGTACTATGGCCGGTGATGACCCTTAAGACTCAACCACAGTTCCCGCCAGTGTTGCTATTGCGGCGGTCCGGTCATTCAGTTTTATGGTTCAAATCCGTGTGCCTTCGTGGCGGGTCGGAGAGTCAGATGACTGACTTACAATACCGCTAAATAAATTTAGATATGAACCGGACACAATAGCGCTAAGTTGTCATGGCAGTGGTCTCCGTTAGAAAAATTCATACGAACAATGGTCAGACGATATGGGAGTGTATTATAATAACACTACTTTAATGTCTGATAATTGGATGGAATAATGGACATGAAGTTTTAACTAAAATCGGACACGGCAGATATTATTTATCAACAATTTCTAGCTGTAAAAACTTTATGAAGCTTCAGTAAATATTATTATCAAAGGACTCATCATCATCATCATTATCAAAGGACTCATTATCAGTCCTTCATTCTTGTTTATATTGATAGATCTAAGACATATATTCATGCTTCATTGGCTGTGGTTAGAGATTGCAATACCGGCCCAAAATTACAATACCGGTATTCGGTATTTTTTAGATCTTAATACCGGGATACCGGTTTTAATACCGGTGTTAGAAATTTTAGAGAAAGAAAGAAAACACAGGTGTTTCTTTGTTTTTTTTGATAGTTTTGTTACAGAGTGTAAACATCACAAAAATAATTTGTAACTTATAAATTATAACAGTATATAATCACAAAAAAGTAAAGGAACATCTTATTTATTTAAATCAGAAAAAAAGTGTAAATATCACTATTCAGTCTGTGGTACTATTACAAATTTTTGAAATGTGATCGTAAAAAACATAATGCTTCACTATCGACAGTAGTGACATCATAATCTTCGATAATTGAACCGAATTCTGAATGTGGATAGGTTTGTGAGTAAAACGTTTTAAGAAAATCTACTCTAAACTTAATCAGGTTTGAATTGGTTATTTTCTTCTTTTTCATTTTCATTTTTAAAATCATTATAATTATTTAAATACCATTAGACATTTTCTATTTCGATATGCCTTTCTTCTGTGCGATTTTTCAATGTAATTCTTTAGATAGTGATGTGTGCTGTTCTTTCAGTGACTGCAACATGAAATTTATTGTTGCATTAGCTGTTAATAAATTAGAATCTCTCCGACATAATGCCTCAATAGTCAGTTTTATTGGAAGTAGAGCTGATATAGTTCTGGATATTAAGTCGAATTCACTATCTGAAAAATTAATTTACAGGTTTAAGTCGATTATTGCTTTTTGGATTAGATTTCTCAGTTTCAAAAATTGTTCCATCATTAGGAGTAAACTGTTCCAACGTGTTTCAGAATCTAATATTAACATATATTTTCTTTTATTTTCAGTTAGCATATATTTTAGTAATATATCCTTTTTATAGAGGAACGTTTAAATATCTTAACAATTTTTCGAACTTTATAAATTATAGGAAGCAATTCTTGATAGGTTAATATTTCATCCTCATTAGCAATATCTTCTTCAACAATTACATTGTCATTATCTTCATTGTCAATATCGCTCTCACTCTTACTCTCTTCAAAGTTGGAATCCGAAATTTCTATATCCACAGTATTTGGATTCTTCTGTTCTTTATTTTTTTGGTATAATACATCTATTAGTCCTAATTGAATTCCATGTGCATAGCACTGGAACTGCTGATTTGCACCAATCCACTTTCCAACTTTTTTCATAACTGTTGCTCCATCAGTTGTTCTGGATACAAGATTTTCTTTCAGGGATAATCCATGTTTCGCTAATTTAGATTTAAGCAATTAATTAAGCCATTTATTAGCTAATTAATTTCGCCCGTTAGGGAGACATAAAACAAAAACATATGCTATTTTGTCATGTTGAGGATCCCTGAACATATAGTATAGAGAATTTTAAAAATTTCTAGTAAATATCGAAAAACCGGTATTTAAACTTGTGAATACCGGTATTTCAAAATTGTAGAAATGGCTCAAAATACCGGTATTCGGTATCCCGGTATTGCAATCCCTAGCTGTGGTTCTTGATAAAATTTCATATTTTCAGCTTTATATTTGTTGTTCCATTTATATTACTGAGACCACTGCAGTGTTGTATGCTTTTGGATTTTAAATAGACATGTATTGGAGATTCTAAATAGACGTAGTGGAAGCTATATCATCTATATTGATTCTTTAAGATAGATTTTAAATAGACGCAGTGGAAGCTATATTATCGACATTGATTCTTTAAGATAAATTTTAAATTGACATGCATTGGAGATTTTAAATAGACGCAGTGGAAGCTATATTATCGACATTGATTCTTTAAGATAGATTTTAAATAGACATGCATTGGAGATTTTAAATAGACGCAGTGGAAGCTATATCATCTATATTGATTCTTTAAGATAGATTTTTTAATAGACATGCATTGGAGATTTTAAATAGACGTAGTGGAAGCTATATCATCTATATTGATTCTTTAAGATAGATTTTAAATAGACGCAGTGGAAGCTATATTATCTACATTGATTCTTTAAGATAGATTTTAAATAGACATGCATTGGAGATTTTAAATAGACGCAGTGGAAGCTATATCATCTATATTGATTCTTTAAGATAGATTTTTTAATAGACATGCATTGGAGATTTTAAATAGACGTAGTGGAAGCTATATCATCTATATTGATTCTTTAAGATAGATTTTAAATAGACGCAGTGGAAGCTATATTATCTACATTGATTCTTTAAGATAGATTTTAAATAGACATGCATTGGAGATTTTAAATAGACGCAGTGGAAGCTATATCATCTATATTGATTCTTTAAGATAGATTTTAAATAGACGCAGTGGAAGCTATATTATCTACATTGATTCTTTAAGATAGATTTTAAATAGACATGCATTGGAGATTTTAAATAGACGCAGTGGAAGCTATATTATCGACATTGATTCTTTAAGATAGATTTTAAATAGACATGCATTGGAGATTTTAAATAGACGCAGTGGAATCTATATTATCTACATTGATTCTTTAAGATAGATTTTAAATAGACATGCATTGGAGATTTTAAATAGACTCAGTGGAATCTATATTATCTACATTGATTCTTTAAGATAGATTTTAAATAGACATGCATTGGAGATTTTAAATAGACGCAGTGAAAACTATATTATCTACATTGATTCTTTAAGCATTTTACAGTTTTTAAAATTATTTCAAAATCATACTCATCCGATTATTTTTGAGGTTTTAGATTTGTATTATAAGATTCTCTCTCGAGACTTTCAGTTTTATTCTACTGGATACCATCCCATGTGGGAACATGTGAGCAAGCTGATAAGAGCGCCAAATCTACAACACTTTTTTTTAGAAACACCAAACCTGAATGGGATTTGAAGAAACAAACAAAGCACTGTCTTTACATCAACTGGCAAACTCAACGGGATTTGGAAACTCTAAACAAATTCATACTTATAAGCCTATTGTAAAAAAATTGGCCTTCTTTAAATCATCGAAAACATGATACGGTGTTAATCTGCATGCGAATAGGTCACACTAGATTCACACATAAACATCCTTTATTAAATGATAATTGCCTATGTGACCTCATTGTAACTGTGCAGCAACAGTTTATCATATCCATATTTTAATGTTCAGGGCTAGTTTTACTTCAAAACAACAGCAATGTTTTTGTCGTTGTTATATGGACCTTTTTTTTCTTTTTAAAATCTGTAGGATTTTATTTTTTACTTTGAACTTACTATAGTAATTTTATTATGACTTTTTGTAATTTATCATCATTTTACTAATAGTTATTTTTGTATCATTTTAATAGAAACTGTTTTTTGTCAAACTTTGAGTTAGACAATAAACTTAATAATCTTATTTGGTTCAGCATGACCTACATATTGGTTCTTGCGCTAAACTCTGAACCAAACCAAAGTTTTAATTGAAATTAAGTATAGCAAAATCTCCGGCAAACCATCTGGTTGCCAGAGGCGACTAGTTGCTAAATAAAATAGAAGCGTCCATCTTTTATATTTCATATAGCTCCTATTTCGGCTATATCAACGCTTTTCGGAGCATACTGAAAAGCTTATACTTCAAAAAGATGGTGTCATTGAAAGGGTGATTTTTTTAAATTTTAAGATGATATTAAAATCATTTTTGTGCTGTAAAATATTTGGAAATTATCGCGGAAAAATTCCAAAATGTCTTAATTAAAATTCCAAGTAAAATTTATAAAAATATTATTTCAAGATGCACACTACTATTTTCCAAAGTATATATGTGTAGATCTATCTATAGCTGTAGGTCCAATTGCATGGCCTATGTAGCGCCAATACACACGTACAGATACACAAAAAGAGAGAGAGAGACATTCATTTTTATTATCAATTGAGATAAAAGCTCATAATTTCAAACTACACACTATCAATAATCGTCTGCTGTCCTCTCCTCCAATTTCGAAAGATATCACGAAATAAAATCTTGATAGATTCCACAGTTTAAACAACTGGGCTGAAGTCCCCAATTTTATTCGCCCATTGATTTCGCAAATTTGCATTTATGTCTGAAATATAGAAATCTTAATATTTATTGTACAATATATTAAATATAGCCTTTTCATCTAGCCTGATAAACCGATTTTCATATAAGTTGGTTAACATTATTAAATTAATTATTTTAATATTTGGATAGAGAGAACGGCTGATCATTGAGAGTTTCTTTTTTATAGAAATTTTTTAAATTTCTACAGTATTTTCATCATAATTATTCATATTTCTTTTTAACTTCCATTAATAAGATGCATTCCAAAGCTGAAGGCAATCAAGATTAATCAATTGATTCTTATATTTCAGTAATTTATTTGTGATAATGACTTAAGACTTTTTATTTATTATTTAAAAAAAAGAAGAATTATATAATCCATGGTCTTTCCTTTAGGTTACCTCTATTCCATCCTGGGCTCCTACGAGAACATGTTCTTCTTCCTGGGTGCCATATCCATACTGGTTTCTGTCGCCTGGTTCCTGAAGAAGTGCTTTTTGAAGAACGACCCACTCCACCCTGAAGAAAGCAGGAACGAAGATCTGGAACAACCATCTTAGCTCATTCGTCTAGTATGGACTATTAAATACTGAACAACTTGCCTATCCATCAATATGGTAGAGACTCTCTAATCAAACGCATATGGGACACCTCTTGGATTGTAGAGGAACATATAAACATCGCTGAATTGTGCAATAATATATTTTTTCTATGTGTGGGACATATGTAGGCCAACAATAATACATTTTCTCCTCACCGTAATGGACGATTATAAATGAATATCCCAATTTTGCTAGGCTATTAAAAGAAAACAAAACAAAGTGTAGTCTTGTTGTTCATCAGAAATTGCAAATAACAGTTGAAATTTTAAATTTTAGACAGTTATAAGGGTTCATCATAAGCACTTTCAAAAATAAATTTTTTTCAGCATATTTGATGTGACGTTTTGAAAGCCTTTTAACAGAAAAAATATCATGTGTCGGCATACACACATATTTGCATCTTTTCAAAGCTTTATACCAGGCATGCAAAAAAAATTGTGGGATAAATTATCGATATCTTTCGTATTTCTGGCAGGGTTAACATTGAACACATATAGCTGTTTTGTATTTCAATTTCAATTGCTATTTTTGAGTTCTGATGGAAAACAAGACTGTACTGCTCATTCACGGAATTGAAAACCGTCCGTACTCTTGCGCATGCGTCAAGACATGTTTATTTAGTTAAAATAGGGGTGAGAGAAAAGATAAAAGGAGAAGTTTACATTTAAAATAAAGTGAGTGCGAATTATTCATGAACTTAGGACGGAAAAAACTCGCACTATTATAGAAAAAAAATTCTAAATCACAATAAAATAATTTAGAATTTTTTTTAATTTAAACTAACATTATCATAACATTTTGAAATTAAAAACGGTTGATAATCTCGGTCACATTTAATGATATTATATAAAATTTTCTTTGTGCCACTTCTGAAAGCTTTTTTTGTCTTGAACTACCCATATAAACAATTAATACACAATTTTGTGTTAAAATAGTACGATCAGAAACGACACGACATTCACATACACGTGGGGGGGGAATTGAACGAAAAAGTATATAATGGAGCGGAAATCAAGATCAAAGAATGACGAAGAAGAATTCTAGAGATGCGCTACTCTTTCTGAGTCTCACCCCTTAGTCACCTAACTAGTTATATTAACGTCCCGTTTTAAAGCAACACTTGGGCTATTTTGAGACGGACCTCGTCATTTTGAACCGCGATCAGATGACGAGGACGACACCTGAGCTGGCACCCTCTTCACACCACACCAGCGGGAGGACGTTTGGCATGACGGATTTAACGTGCAACAGACCCCCTAACACGACGGTTCTTCGGTGGAATCGGGTCTCGAACCTGAAACCCTCCGGTTCCGAAGCCGAGACCTTACCACCAGGCCACCGCGGCCCCCGCATAAATCGAAGAAAGTTTATAAAAAATTGGTTGTGACCACAAAATAAAAATATTCTATAATTTTTGCTTTTCAACAATCATACATGATTTTGTATTAGTATTTTCATTGCTTTTTAAAAACTTGTTGAATGATGTTGTAGGTCGGGATTCAAAATATCAAGTGCTTGACATTCCAGAGTTCAAAGGAGGGCCTTTTTCAGTACAATCGTCATCGTCGGTTTAGTTTAGTTATATTAACGTCCCGTTGTAAAGCAACACTAGAGCTATTTGGTGACGGACCTCGTCATTTTGAACCGCGGTCAGATGACGAGGAGGACACATGAGCTAGCATCCCCCCCCTCTCCATGTTACACCACACCAGCGGGAGAATGTTTGGCCTGCCGGATTTTACCTGCAACAGACCCCTTTACACGACGGTTCTTCAGTGGAATCGGGTGTCGAACCAGAAAACCTACGGCTCACGAGCCGAGACCTTACCACCAGGCCACCGCCCCCCTAATAAGGTAGAATCGTCCAAAAGTAGTAATCTTGTGACACTGAAATGAACATTACTTATGTTTTCTTTTAACAGACACAAAGTTGAGATATTCATTCATTATCATCCTGTATGTTGGTCTGAGGCAGCATTATCTTGGGGAGAAAATATTATATTAAAATGTTGAGTATGTACACATTAAACAGAAAAATCATATAATGAAAGCGTGAAGGCTTCAAATTTTAACAGAAAAGAATGATTCATCACCAAATAACATGTTCCAAGTACGTCAGACTCACTGGACTATCGACGTTAGAGAGTCTATTGTACTGTTTTTATGATATACTTAGAATTGGAAACAATACATTGAATGTTCTTTTCAACCTGCGACGATGTTTTAAAACCGAAGTATTTGGACGACTTTTATTTTAAATATAAACATGTATTTGAAATTTTGAATATATTGTATTAATACTTCTTATGGATTATTTTGGACAGTCACACATTTAAATACCACTAGATTAGAAACAGTAAAAATAAATTTGCAAGAAATTCTATTCATTTACATTTTAAATTTAATTTTTTTATTTACTTTTTACGGAGTTATGTAATCAAATTTTCACTCGCTACTTGATTTGAGTTTTGAAATTTTGAACAGTTGTGTGTTTTCGATGACATAATGCAATTTTAATATTTTCAGAACTTAACTATCAGTTAATTGATCCATTTTATTAATTTTTCGATAATGGTTTCACCTGATTGAAAATTAGTTTCCGTATCTTGTAATATTTAAAATGATGGATTTTAAATTAAAAACTAAATATCATAAAATAATTAAAATAAAAAGTTATATTCTTTAATACACTGATAAAACTACATTTTTAGTACCATTTCTATTAAATTCATTGACATTAACCGTCTTTGACGACCAACTGGTCCACCGGAAATATTGATTGTGTTTAGTATTTTAATTAAATCTCTGCAAAATGCAACGTACATAATTCCCTAAGCAATATATTTTTAAGCATCAAAATGTGATACATTAAGCTAAAATATTTTAATAGCCTTACACCTGTTATATTTACTGTGAATGAACCTTTCTAGTGGAACAAGTTCGATGACATTTCAGTGCTATTAAAAACGTAACTGCTTGTTTAATCTATTTTTTTTTTTTAACTTTCTCAAAAGTCTAATTTCATTGATTTCACTGATTTTTTCTGATGTCAACTTTACAGATATTAAGCAGAATCATTCTTCTTTAGCTTTACAAATAGGAGATAATCACGTGATTAAATATTTGATAAAACAATGCGAACGATTATTTTAAATTTCATTGTTGAAATTTATGCAAAAATAAATACATAAAATAATATTGTAAAAATTCAGAAAAAGTTTCATTGCAATTAAATTGGTATCATTCGAATCTTTTTAACTCTTTTATGTGATATTTTCGGAAGTTATCGATAAAAAACGCCAAAATTTGGCTTTTTGTTACTTTTTCTATAACATTTGAAAACTTAACGAATTAATTTAACTCAACTTTAACAAAAATGAATTTTAAAAAGTTTAGCGGAATTGTCTTTAAATTTAATACAGATTTTAATGGAAACTAAACAAAATTCATTGTTCACGAAGTTTTAGAAAAATGTCTATTCTTGTAGAAAGTATCATCGAGTTTTGAAATATTTCATTTGAAACATCCATAAAATGTCTTAATAATTTAAATATTCGATAATAGCACATTTATATAAGATAATCTTAACTTAAACTATTGGGAACGGTCTCTTTGAATTTTTTATAGTATACTCTTTAATAAAGATATGGTATGTAATGAATTTATGTAAATATATGATATGCATGGTATGAATATATGGTATGTAATGAATTTATGTAAATCTATGGTATGTATGGTATGTAATGGTATTTAATGAAGGTATGGTATTATCTACCACATACGCTTTGGGGAGAAGATAATATCTAATAAGAAGTCTTCACTGATTTTAGACAAGGCCGTGAGCGCGACTAGTGTCAGAATTTTATCATTTCAGGAATCGGAGGACAGGAAAGGACGAAAGAATGGCAACACGAGTAGAGTCTCCTGTGATTTTTTCCGACTCTCGTGTAAAATGGCTGCACATGAGCGTTTTGTACTTTGTAATATATAAAAAGTAATATTGGCATTTTGTACACCTTCTTTTCAAACAGTTGGATAAAAAAATTTATACAAACTTCGATTTTAACTACAAGATCTTATACCAAATTTCATTTATCTAGTTATGAATTTTAAAGTTGTCGTATTTACTTATAATAGAACATAAAGGCCAGCATTCAATTAGACTTTTGATTATTTTGGTTCAAAATTTTCTACCTTTTAGGGGTTTATAATAATCGTGTTTACTTACACTCGGACAGACAGATTTCCTGTGAATGGATATGCAAATTTGGCAGAAATCTGAATCAATGAGTATGTTGTAAAGACCACGTACTTAATGTCAAATATCACTTTTCTAGCTCAAAACGTTTTTGAATTATACTGTACTCAAACAGGCAGACATAATTACAAAAATTCTTTTTCCGAACTCAGAAGAGTTCGAAACTTAGAGATTGATTAAAACCTCCAGGTCGGCTTTTTTGGACGATTACAACATT
Source organism: Argiope bruennichi (assembly GCF_947563725.1). Classification (NCBI taxonomy): domain Eukaryota; kingdom Metazoa; phylum Arthropoda; class Arachnida; order Araneae; family Araneidae; genus Argiope; species Argiope bruennichi. Next base: position 21,402,112 of record NC_079154.1, on the reverse strand, counting down.
TTCTCTTCGTATCTTTCATATTCAACCCTTTAAAGGGCCATTTTTTTTCTAGTCATATTATGTTAAAATATTTTTAGGCTTGAAATTAGAATAAGAAAAGGGATTCATTTAGCTTATTAGATACATTTAATTTGATTCATTAATTAATTTTGTTAATTAATAATTAAGTAACAAGTCAAGACGCATCATTTTGTTTGAGATAAAGAACTGAAGCATTTAAGTTTCTGACTTACTAAAAAATGTGTCAGAACTTAAGCCAACCTACATAATTTCATACAAAGATTGGTAAATTTGATGGGAAGCATACTTCCCATGGCCCTAGAAAGGGTTGATAAAACAGAAATTAACAGTTCTTATTTTAGAATGAATGAATTTCGAACATCTTATATTTCATATTAACCCAGTAAAAAACATAAATTGCAGTTCGTCATTGAAACTTGTTATGATTTTTTAAATGACCTTCTCGAGTAAAATAAATTCTCGATGACAGTCTATTTTCTTTTTTATAAAATATTTTCTTGATAAAGTACAAGCATTTAAAACACTTAATGTGCCCAATCAAGACACAAATTAGCATATACATAGCAAGCATTGCACCAAACCTAATGACACGAATGTCTTATTTAGTAAACTCTCACTTTCACAAAACAGTTATTGAACGCAAATGCGTGATTCGAATTCTTGCAGTTTTTGAATATAAATGAGCTTATTTACATACCTTTCTCTTATTTATCCACCCTTTTTCGTGCATTGCTATGCAACAACAACCCTTTGAGATCGGTTTCTTAACACCAGTCTCGTGGATTTGTTTAATTGCCGAATTTTGAAGGATAGGTCAACAAGTTATGAGACAAACAGCCATCCGAAAGGTAAGATTAACCCTTGATTAATGCGCATTCTTAACTTGGCGTTTTGATATAAATTAAATCAACCGCTTGGATGTCTGAATATATATTTAAATTATAGAAATTCACATTGGTATTTGGTGTTTTGTTAATTTATATTAAAGTAATAAATAATAATTAAGAAAAATCATCGCATGAACGTTGGAATATTAATTCAAATTAATGTAATTTAAGTTGATATTTGAAATTTTATTGTATATCTAGAGTAACTATTTCAAAAATGAGCCCAGGTGCTCTTATCTTATGAGGATATCAAACTCCTTTAGTCATTTTAGAATTTATTTTTATATTATTTTTGAATAAAATGACTCGAAATTAAATTTTGAAAAGAGATAGCAATGAAATGACCTCGTTCCAGTCATTGACCCACATAGAATATCCTTACGTGTGATGGAAAGATAATAAAAATAAAAAGAGAATTAAATTAAATTTTAACAAGTAAATACGACTGGCACCAAGCGATTTCTATAAATCTTCAAAATATGAAAATCATTAAAGGATTTGTTTTTATGCTTTTTAAAGTAATATCCAGGAAGAAAAGTTACGGAAGAGACCTGATTGCTTTAATATTAATTACAGTTAGGAGAGCATTAAAGTCCATTCGAAATGAAGAATTGCTGGCAAAATTAAAAATATCTCTCACCTTACTTATTTTTAAAAAAGTATTTCTCTAAGACTTTTCCTAATAGAAAATTGAAAAATAAACAATTCTGATAAAAATCATTTCAATTTCCTTTATATCCTTCAGTAAAATAAATGTTGCGATTGTTTTTCTTTGAGTTCTTCCTGACCAATATTTTTTTAAAGTCTATAATTTGTATATAAAGAATATCTCCATCTCAAAGGCAAAATTTGATTAATCGGCAGAAGTATTTATCCTGATGAAGCATATGTGTGTGTGTAATTTACAAATTTTTATCTTAATTTAGCCCATATTAACTTCATTATAAATTTTTTTCTTATTTCTTGATCTAATTCCCACTTTCTTATTTAATAAATTATACACCAGCTCTATGAAACTTCAGTATTTTTTCACTCTCCAAGTGAAGAGATAAAAATCCCCAATGCTTATAACATTCCTTTAAAAAATCCCAAAGAATCCCTTGCCTAGATCAACACGTGGCAAGGAAATCTCTATCTGAATCTCATAGGAAAATCACTGAAGGGACAAATTTCTCTTTCTTTTGCTTTTGTGTCACAATGTAGACTGACGCATCCTTTATGATCGTTTATTTTTTGTACAACTTATGCTACCCGCGATAAAATAAATCAAAATTTTTTTTGGCACGCACTGTATATATATATATATATATATAATATTTTAAACTCTTAATTTAATCCAAATTAATTTCCAAAACTTTCCAAATCTTAATTTAGCCCATCGTAACTTCATTCTAAAATATTCTCTTATTTCTTGATCCAATTCCGCTTTCGGTATAATTAATCCCTTTGTAAAAATAATGCGCCATCAGTACTACGTATAAAATGAAAGTGATATCTTCTGTACCCTTGAAAAGGTGTCAAAGGTCACCACATTGGCGCCTGGCCAGAAATCCTATGTTATATAAGACTAGTGATCATTTGTTCGTCCCTTTTTTGCCTTCTGTGTTTGTACCGCTCTGCGTCTTCTTGTTAATAATTATGCTTTCTCGAAATGGATATTAAAACGAAATTAAAAATACCAAGTCTTTCCACTGCTTCGAACCTCCAAACATATTTTTGGTTTAAGTAGAATGACTAAATAATAATATCCATTTCGAGATAATTATTATTCAGTCGATAAAAGTCGATTTAATATTTAGTTGATAAAAATAGAGTTTTAATCGACATACTTGTGGCTCCTTTTCAGCCTAGTGGCCCTAGGCAGCTACTTAATCAGACAACCGCAAATACTCCATTGCGGCCTAAGCCTTTAAATGTTAAACACAAACAAAAAAGTTGTGGATAACTTATATAGGCCTAAGGGAGTACACAGGTTAAATTTCGTGAAGACTGTACACATCATTTTGATTCTGTGGGTGTTCCATTAACTGGAACGTTGCGCCACTAGAGCTCTGAAAAGTGCGGCTAAGCGAGCATTGCAGTGAATTGCGAAAATTAGTAAAATCTCTTGCATCTGAATAAAAAAAGGCATTATTTTGTACTTGTATAGCATATTTAGCATGAACCACGGTGAATCACAAGGAGACTTGCTTAGATTTGCTTTTCAAGGGCAATGCTCAATGTATTGTTGAGGCTTCGAAAAGACTGAGTTGATCTCCACGTGCCATTTTCAATACAAATAATTTATAATAAAAAATTAACGACAATTATATTTAAAATAAAAAATCAATTATAATTGATATATAGTTAAAAATATTTACACAATTATATAAAACGGAAGTTAGTGAAACTGAAAATAAAAAGCAGAAAAATGCCATGCACTCTAGGTAAAGATGATCAAAGTTATCGATTTAAAAAAAAAAAAACGCTTGATTTCGGGGATCTGGAGAAATTTTTGATTATTTCGAAGAATTCGAACCCCCTCCACAAACAATATTTCTTGGATTGAATTAATTTTCCACGAAAAAGAAAAAACAGGAAACGAAGACTCGGGTACTCTCTTTCTGGTACAGCATAACGAAATTGGGGCACAGTTCCAGCTGAGGGAACACCTAATGTTATCCAACGATTATGCATCTATTTCCTCTTTAAAAAACTTAAATATATATAGAAAAAAAAGGTTAAGATACAACTAACAAAATAACGTTGACTTTTTTTCCAACAATTATTTTTTACTAGAAAAGTATTAACAAAATTTCTTGAAAAATTAAGGCTTTTACGCAGCGCCCTATAACTGAAAATCAAGGAACTGCTTAGTTTAAACTGTCAACTACTATTGAAAAAGAAGCTTAACCCTTTCTAGGGCCATGGGAAGTATACTGTCAGGGGTGTTTGTGGGACCCCAAAAAATCCCCTGAAACTTTTACGGACTTACTACCGACATTTTGGAGTTTCGAGAAGGGGGGGGGGGGGAGAAATGAAAAATTACGATTATGAAGTATTGAATGACCTAATTATAAAAGTTCAATGAATTACTTTTTTTGCAAAATTAATAACCATTAATTTTGCAAAATTAAGACCTTTGAACCCAGGTCACGTGATCGCACATCTGGTCGAACGAAGTCTCTCCCTTTTTTTTCTGCCGCGCCTACATGCCGAAAAGAATCCAGAAGAGAATGTCCGAGAACCGGGGGAATGAGTCATAACTCGCAATAAGGAAAGAACAAAAAAGAAGTTTTTTTCCCCTTTTCACGCATTATCACTGCCTTTGGAGAAAGAAAGGAAAAGTTTTCACTACACACACTGACCTTGCGTTTTCTGCTTTCAAAGCAAACAAAATTACCCAGATCAAAATAAATAATTCATTATTATTCCTACTTCCTTTTGAACGACGATCCCCGGAATTTCCGGGTATCAAAGTTCAAAATCCCCGGAATTCCGGGGTTTCCCCGGAGCACAAACACCCCTGTATACTTCCCACCAAATTTATGAATTTTCGTATGAATTTATGTAGGTTAGCATAAGTTCTGACACATTTTTTTAGAAAGACAGAAACTTAGATGCTTCAGTTCTTTATTTTACACAATATGATGCGTCTTGATTTGATACTTAATTATTAATTAACCAAATGAATTAATGAATCAAATTAAATTTATCTCATAAGCTAAATGAATCCCTTTTCTTATTCTAATTTCAAGCCTAAAAATATTTAAACATAATATGACTAGAAAAAAATGGCCCTTTAAAGGGTTAAAAATAAATCTTAAACTTTTTTTTTTTCGATTATAACTGAATGTAAAGATTTAGAAGCTTGCGAAGTTAGGTGTTTCATGTAGTTGAACACTGAACTGCAAAAAGATACTAGAATTGTCTATTCCCATGTGTCTTGGATTGTCTGCGATTTTTGTCTGGTCTATGGTATAATGCATGTTACGCAGCACTATCTGGATAATTTTTATGCATTAATATTTTGAGTATCCCAAAGCATCTAAATCAAATCAATCTTCAATATGACACAAAACAACCGAAAGAATTTCTGATTAATATACAAACTAAGTACATAAATAGCCTCTGACTTCAATTAAAAATTTATAGCTTTCATAAGAAAAATAATATTGAACTCAAATGTTCACACTCATTTGATTAAGTTGTACATTTTGCATTGGTGTTGATTGGCATTACAAGACATTGATAATGTCTGCGATTGTCTGTACTACACAGGAAAAAAATCATATAGCCAGTTATTCACCTGTTAAGCTTCTACCAGCCCTGAAAGACATTGTTTTTCTGTCACATCTGTTGATCGGTCTATGAATATGATGACTGGAAGAGTTGGGAAAATGAATTTTGATCTATGCGTTTTACAGCAAACTTTTAATACTTAAATTTTGGTTTGAGTTTTGGCTGAAATCCGCTACTGGGAATGAGATGCGTCTGTCTATTGGTATGCGTATAAACACAATAATTAGAAGCTGGCGTAGTATAAACACAATAATTAAAGGCGTAGTATCTTCAGAACTTTCTCGCATACTCTGTAATCGACCCCTCCAGCGTCGCACAGAACTGTGGACCTTGAATAAGGCCGTAAATGCTACGAGTACTCAGATTTTTATTTTTCAGTATCCCATACACTAATAGAATTGAAGGCATCATAGTATAATAAATAAAACCAGTACTTATATATTAATTACATAACACAGACGAACAACAATTACGAAATATTGATTTTTGGGATAAATCTAATGTTAAGAATTCAGTCGACCATGTGGTCTTCCTGGGCGTAGATAGCTGCCAGTCATGTAAATATCACGTGGTCTCACTGTTGATGTTAGTATATTTTCTTTTCCAGCAGAAGGGAACTTGACCCCTGTACTAGGAGGGAGTGTGATCTCGGCTCTCTCTCTCCCGAGAAATTTTAGGCCTACTACACTATGGGGTAATCATGTGCCTTTTGTTGTTGATGTTACCAATAAACCACATAAAAGACAACATTTGTCTTCGAGTCATTTCACCCACTCAACAATCTTCACTATCAAATAAATTATTGTGTAATCAAGAAAAGCAGCAATAATTTAATATTGTTACGAAATTTCCCGGGGTTCGTTTGGATAGTGGAAGTGATATGGTGTGGAGAACGCTCAATCAGCAGGCGGAAGTAGAAAAAAAACAACGACGTTTATTTACACGAAGACACTCAGGACAGCACAAGGACGACAACTATATACAGCATAGAAGACTATTATCTTCAGCCGAGACGTGCAGCATACAACGAGACTCTACTGCAGACAGTAGCGCACATCTTAGTTCAGCACTAGCTTGACTCCGTCGCTGCTCCTCTTATCTCTGGAAGGCCAGTTCTTTACCGTCGATTCCGACTACTCTCCACCGTCGATTCCGACCACTCTTCACCGTCGTTCCCGACTACTCTTCTGTGTCGCTTCCGACTACGACTACTCTGGCAGCTGCGGCTGCCTCCTTTTATAGGTCTCAGGAGGCGGGGCTAGAAGCCTCTCAACCAATCAGGAACGTTCGAGGCGTATCTCGGTTCCTACTGGACGGATGGGAAAATTCTCGATGTTTCGGGTATAATCTATTTTGGCGCCAAAGTCGCCAAATTCGTCGCCAAATGGTCGCCAAGTTTGTCGACAAGCTCCGGGACCTCCGACGCGACTCCCAGACTCCGTCCAATGCAGATGACTGTAAAACATTCTTTCTTATGATGGAACCAACTATGCTGGGAAGCCGCATCACAGATTCGTAACAATATTTACATCTAGCGTGTGATTTGGGGCGATAAATCGCTGATGTTGTTAATACACAAGTGTCAGAAAATCGAATATATATTTTAGGCATGGTTTTTTTTCTGAAATCAGAATTTGACATAGAACCACAAATATAATCGTAAGATCTATACCGAATTTCAAGTACTTAATGTTGCTACTATTTTTTTAATTATCGCGTTTGCGTGCATGTGAAAGTAGCCAACTCCTTCAAGGATGTCATTCTAAATTAGGTACTGATTTAGAATTTAGATCCTTAATCTGAGTACCAAATTTTATTTGTGAAGTTCTTTATATTTTGTAGTTACTTCCGAGTTCAGTTGGACTTGGAGAGGTAGGTTTCTCCTGACTCAGTTTCATTCAAAATTTGACAAAACTTTACTAATTTGCTATGAAATCACTACTTGTTATTCTGAACTTTACTAATTTATTATTAAAGATATGCTATGAATTTTCATCTGTCTAGATCAAAGCGTTTTTGAGTTATAATTTTCACAGACAGATAGACATAATTCTGAACATGGTCGGAGATTCGTCAAAATCTCATTTTGGATTTTTTTTTATAATTAGAATATGTAATGAAGCTTATAAGCCAGATAACAACTACGAAACACGAGTAATTACTTTTGTCTTGTGGTCTTGTTACTCAGCTGCGAACCACAGGTCCCAGGTTCTATCCTCGCTCATAACAATCCGCTATGTTGGTGACCTCGGACGATGAACCTTCTTTCGTAAGACTCATTTGACACAGCAACACAAAGTCGTCAGACTCACTTAAAGCAACAGCAACTACTCACCCACACATGCTCGCCATAACGCTTGGCGCTACTCAAATGCTCAAATGGGTACAGGCGCATTAGACTGAACAGCTAATACATCACCACTCAACAGCCATATCATTCGTCTCACCTCCGACTCACTGGAGGGAGAATATTGTAGTGAAGCTTATAAGCCAGCTAACAGCTACGAAACACGAGTAATTACTTTTGTCTTGTGGTCTTGATACTCGGCTGTCAAGTTTCCAAGGTCTATTCTCGCTCATAACAATCCACTACAAATACTTTCTCTTTGCATATTTCGTATACCAGAAAGTATAAAAAGGAAAACATAGAAATATTTCGAATTAACTGAATTTTTGATACAAATTCCATCAAAATAGTCTAGAAACTAACAATTTTTATCATATCTTGAAATCAAGAGCTCCCCCGGTATTTAAAAACTGCAGACAGTAACCCACTTCTGGGCCTAAATAGGTCGCAACGGATATTCAAGGGTGTGTTTCGAATATACCAGAACACGCCTCTGATTATCCTGACAATTGACAATGCATTGTTTGAATCAAGAGAAAGAGGACTCATAATAATAAGATTTGATCAATGTGATGGCATATCTTCAATATGATGTAATTTTCTTCAATGGTTATTACACCCTGACCACTCTCCCACTCACCAAACTCCGTAGTTTGCAAAGATGTAAACGAATATTTAGAAATTGCGTTTTCCTGGACAATAATTTTTATCAACTAATTTACAGGCAGATAAAAAGAAATACATTTAAAACTTCACAAAAAGGCCAACAAACCTGTAGAATTTGTTCATTCGATTGACCATTTCTCGAGGTCGAGATTAGGTGTGCAGGGGTCATTTTCAAGAAATACTTTAAAAACTCTTTTTCTTGACGCAAGATGTAGCTTTATAACGATGTTCGTCCAATGAGGTAGCGAAGAGCTTTTTTTATGATAAATTCTTTTTTGTAAAAAACTTTGTTGTGTATATCCATTTTTTATTCTGTTCCTTCACATAAAGAGCAAAATGTAATAAGTATTTTTGACATTTTCACGTTAACTGATAAGATCTAAAGTTTGATGTAGATTTACAGCTTTGGTATCAAGGCAACACGCCAAATTTCATTCATCTAGTTCACTGTGATTTTGAATTAGCATGTTCTCATGTTCATATAGACATTTACACAGATCTACAATTTTAGTATATGGCTCTATATTCATCCGTTTAAGTCGTTCCGATTTTCAGTTATTGTGCTCACTTGCACACAAACATACAAGCTTCCATTTGATGGATTCCATCTACAATTTGATACAGATCAATACATTTGATACCAAAGCCATGTACCAAATTTCATTCACCTAACTTTTTTCACTTTTGAACTATCATGCTCATAGACATTTGTCTATGAGCATGACCTACAAACACTAAAAACAGAAAATACCTCGAAATTTTCTCGTTTTCTCCCGAATGAAGATACCATTCCTCCCCTTTCCCGCTTCTTTCGCATTAAAATTGCAAGACTGTGAAAATCACTCTCAGATCTGAGATTTTTTTTTTTTTTTTTCCCCTTCAGAATATTGCATATGAGCGTTTTATGCTTCATAGTATAATGAAAAAAGAAAGCAAGCAGACATTTTGGATGCTTCATTTTGCTTTCGAATAAAAGCAAAATTTTACAAAGAATTTCTATTTTAATCAATAGATCATATACCAAATTTCATTTATCTAAATGGATGCTTTTTTTATTTATCGCCTTTACATGCATACTAATGCACAAACTGACAGACGATTAACACGTAAGACAGACAATTTGAAAGATTTCGATTAAACTTTGATTCAGATTAATGCTTTTACATAATGAAATTATGTATAAAAATGTATCAGTCCATATATTTTACATTTAGTGTGCTCATTTGCATTGAGGCAGACAAAACATATTCATTTCAAAATTTCGTAGAAATCTACAAATTTTATAACATGACTGCATTTTATTCATTAAACTCAAAACCCTTTTGAGCTATCGTATTAAAAGGCAAATATACAAACATTTCAAAAATTTATTTTTGGACTCGAAGTAATATAAAACGTCAAAATTTGTAAAAATTTCGAAGTCGAAATTTTAAAGATAATGATTTTTTTTTTATATACTTCGAAGGCGAGAAATCAAAAACTTGCGGAAGTTTTGGGACTCAGAGAAGTCTGAAATATAGAAATTCGTTAAAATCTCGAGGGTTTTTTTTTTTTTTTTTTTTTTTTTTGCAGATTGCAATACTGTTTCTTTCGGTATCGTGGTGCCCTGGTAGCTAGACCTTGGCTTTCGAAATGGAGGGTTTCAGGTTCGAGATCTGATTTCACCGAAAAATCGTCGTGTAAGTGGGTGCGGTGCACGTTAAGTCCGTCGGGGCCAACAAACGTTCTCCCACTGGTGTAGTGAAGAAGTTTGGAGAGAGCAGGCCAGCTCAAGTGTCGCCCTCATCATCTGAGAGGGGTTCAAAATGACGAGGTTCATCCCAAAATAGCCCTAGTGTTGCTTTAAAAAAAACAGGACGTTAATATAACTGAACTGAACTTTCTATATTTTGTAAAAAAGTATAAAATACGAATGCTAAAATAGGACAATAAATAAAGCAAGAATGAAAAATAATAATTATACACATCCAGATATTTCATCCATTCAGGAAACACCCGTGCATCTTAAAATATCATCCATAGAAGCACTTTCATAACGAACTTTGAAGCCGGGTTCAAAGCGACGGTCGAAGAGTGTGACCGTCTGACCCGAATGCATTTCAATACGAAGGGACATCTCTTCCGGTTGCGTGAGACGGACGAAACAACGGGCAAAATCGACGGTTATTAACATAAAACTGGTTGATACCGAAGAAAGAGGAAGCCGGTTTCACGAAACGAGTGTCGCAGAAGAAATCTCTGAAAAGAGAATTTATGGTGTTCACAATTAAGGTTTTTAGTTATTCTTGTCATGTAAGTCCAGTGATTCAAAAGAAATTAAAGGATAAATGCAAATGGATGTGTAATTAGAAATAGCCTCGCCAGAAGTCTCTGACTAGAAGAAACAATCTTGGATTAGGGTTAGCTATATATCCACGGTAGAGAAACCCAACGAATCTAAAATGGATATGCTGGTAAAATGTAAACAATCGGGCGAAAGCCGGCATAGACAGAACAAATCAGATATGTACAGCAGAGGTTTTCATATAACTTTAAACAATATCAATAAAATATAATGAGGGAATTTAGGAACTACAAATCTATCGAAGTCTATAATTATACTATTAAGAATTTCGAAAAGATAAAGTACATGAAACAATAAATTAATATGTGGAATAACAAGAACAAAATAAATTAAACAAAAAAAGAAAAATATAAGTAAATATCAAAATGAATATAAAATAAGAGTAAAGAATAAAATAATAGTATAATAAAAAAGAACAGAACATTCTCTAATAGGCTTACTATCTTAAAGAACGCCCTGCATAGTATTAATGTACTATAGTTACGAAATACTAACTTTTGGCGGGAATTTAGTATTCTAACTGAAATTATCGCGCCCTCCTTGGCAAGTTTTTTTGAAGATTCATCTCTTGTATGTGTTAAATAATATCCTAAAATCAAATTTTTGTTTTAGACGCATTTTCCCAATCGATTGAAACAAAAATTTGATTAAAAAAACTGCACATGTAATCGCAAAATCCCATACCATATTTCGTATATTTAACCCTTTAAAAAACCATTTTTTTCCAGTCATATTATGTTAAAATATTTTTAGGCTTGAAATTAGAATAAGAAAAGGGATTCATTTAGCTTATTAGATAAATTTAATTTGATTCATTAATTAATTTGATTAATTAATAATTGACAAACCAAGGCACATCATTTTGTGTGAGATACAGAACTGAAGCATGTAAGTTTCTGTCTTTCTAAAAAAATGTGTCAGAACTGATGCCAAGCTACATCATTTCATACAAAGATTGATAAATTTGGTGGGAAGCATACTTCCCACGGCCTTAGAAAGGGTTAAGTCACTATGTTTTTGAACTATCACGCTTAAATGTTTCTAATAGTACATACTGAGAAATGGTCAACCCCTTGTTGGAATTGGCTCGAAATTTGATAAATGCCTAGACTAGAGTTTTTAAATCTGTGCACTAAATTTTATCTCTCTAGCTCATTTCGTTTTATTTTAACAGCCAGAGAGATAGATTTCCTCTTAACGGATTTTGTTCAAAATTGGGGAGAAATCTACGAATTCGGTGTAAAAACCATATACCAAATTTCATCCAACTAGCTGAAAGTGTTTTTGAATTATCTTTATCACAGACATCCGGACAGGGATACGGGTATTTTCTAAAATGTATTTTTTGAACCCAGATACTTCTGAAACGTGAAGATTTATTAAAATCTCTAGTTCGAATTTTTTGACGGTTACAATACTTTCTCTATACTACATATACTAGGAGGTAAAAATGTGAAATACTAAATAATAATTATTAATAAGAAAAGTTAACTTATATACGATTAATATACAGCATTTAGCAAAACACAACACTTAAAATCTCAATATGTAAGTATTGTATTCTCGGTTATTATCCAAAAACATTTCCAATATGTTTTGTACAATGTTCTTAATATCTATTTTTCCAGTCTTATGTGGAATCACTTCTTAAATTCCCATAGTTCTATAACTGTTCGGGAAGAATTTTTTGTCTTATTAATCTGCACTTAGGGGCATACATAAATATAACGTCCAACGTTTCCCTCCCTCATAAGTACCACAATCTGATGATTTTCCAAAGAAACGAATTTGATATGCTGTAAAACAACCATGAGTAGTAGAAATTTGAGCCATGAGTTTGAAAAATGAGTAGTATATAAATCTAAATCCCCTTGGCATCTTTTCGAATTCACTGGAGATTGCAAACCAAAGAGAAGCCTCGAATTCCCAGATAACTCTCATCTAAATTGTCATTCTCGCATAACTGATTTTCTAATTTTCAAATTCAGTGATGAAAATCTGTTACAGTTGCCTTTTTAGCTAGAGAATCTCCAAAGCATTACCTATCATACCAGTATGGGCCTTTACCTAATAAAGTTTTAAATTGAGTTCATATTTAAACATTCCTTTGATTTTAACAATAATTGTGTTAATTTGTTGTTGTTGTTGTTGATTTAAATGCCATGATTACTGAGCTGGAGTCGGTAAGAATCCCAGTATCGGAGTAAAGAAGAATTTCCCTAAAAAAATCCTCTACTTTCTCAATTGTTTTTAAAATAGCTACTATGTCTTCCAAAAAAACACTGGCCTCATCATTGAGTCTTATAATTACTTCTTAAAGTATTTAATCGTTTTCATTAAAGCATACAGCAGTACTTTCAACGTTATTACATAATTTTGTACGGTCAGTAAATATCATTTGGTTTTTATCTTTAATAATGCCACTCATTGCCTAAGAAATGGTAATATTTCCTGAAAGTGGAAAGTCAATGCTTTCAGAAGCTTGCACGTCATTGTAGCTTATTTCTCTGTCATCTATTTTAATTGTAACTCTTTTAATAGAAAGATCACTACAACTTGATCTCAGTGGTAACCACAATACACCGCCAAATCATGCAAAAAAAAGCCAAAAGTAGCCAAACTGAGAGCAACCATACGCTCTTTCATTTTAAGTTTTCTAATAGTAAATTCTAGCTTGGCCTTATTCTTGTCGTCATTTTAATAGCGTTCGCCAAAGATATGCCGATGTTCAAGATATACCAAAAGACTATTTTTTTTTACTTCTTCTTTTACAATTATATCATTTGGTGGATAACTGGCTAAAACCTGAGCTGCTTCGGATGAAACTGTTTTATATATCTTTGTAATGTTTAAAGGAGCTTGTCTTTGTGTTTTATTAAGTTTTTGTTTGGTTTTTAATGGTGTCTTTATACCACATTTTGGCGTTCTACAGCATCATTTTTTTCAGAATTTTTATAAATCACTTTCAGTATTTGGGGCTTAACTTTCCACGTTGTTCTCGAATATCGGATAATTTTGCTTTGAATTATCAAAACTTTTTTTTAATAATATCTAAGTAGGGAAGCCATGTCATTCTATGATCGAAAGTAATTCCTAGATATTTTAAAGTTTTTGAATAATATTTTGTATAATATTTCTGTTCTTAATCTTGAGAGGAGGAATAAGAGAAATTTATATTTTATAAGGGAGTATATATAGGGGAATATATTTTTATATTATATAAAATGGAATTAATTTGGATTTAATTTTAAATTATATTTTATACCCTAATCTTCAATCTTTTTAATTGGATTTTTATGTTTTTCTGTAATGAAGCCTATATGAAGCGTTTTCTGAAGCCAGTAAAAGGATGTCGTCAGCAAGCATGATTATGCCACATTTAGACTCGCTCTCAAAACCTTTTAACTATCTATCCGCAATACTTAATCATAAAATGGACCCTAAACATGAGCTTTTCAGGACACCTTTACAATAGTTAAAATCTATATAGTTTTTAATATCAATCATTTTTCTATTCGATAATAAATCTCTCACTATATAGATTAAATACTTAGAAATTCTGTCTTCGTTAAGGGCATTAATAATATCTTGCCATTCGATATTAGTAAATGGATTTAATATACCAATTGAAATAGCTTATGTAATAATTTTTTTCTTCTTTTGGTCTTTTAATGAATTTACAAAACTAGTCTAATGCCGGAATAGTGCTTTTCTCCCGTCTAAAGCCGACCTGCTTAGCATGTAACTTTCCCTTCATAGATATGGGAATGAGAAATTTCCGGAATTGTGGTTGGTTCTCACCACCTTGGTAGGTATAGAAATGATGTGAGGTGGCTACCCCCTATCGATCACGGAACGTGCCTCCTACGGGAGATGTTGTATTGTAGCCGGTGATGGCCATTAGGACTCAACCTTAGTACCAGCCAATGCTGTCGTGGCAGTCCAGTCATTCAGATTTTTTCGTGTACCTTCGAGCATGTCGGTGTAGTCAGCAATTACTTTCATTAAAAAAATGCAGTATTTTTAGGAAAGTAACAGAGAAGGGACTAACGGTATATTTGCATTATCATGTGAAGCATCTCCTGTAAATATTCTTCACATGATAATGAGACGGTCTACTGCTTCTTCTAGTACCTTGTCTATATTATCAAAGATAGTCACACATAGAAATTAATATGTGCGCAAACAAAATTTCACATTTCCTTCTGTATTGTGTTCGTATTTTTCATTCCTATCATTGTTTACAAGGAAGTTATTACAATTTGTAACCAAGAATTATTTGGAATTTCCTCGTATTTGAGTAAATTTAGAACTCAATCCTCTTTATGGTTTTGCATTTAAATTTTTGTGTTTTAAGAAATCAAAACTACGAATGTATACTATCCAAAATCCCCTAGTGCGTAAAAAATGATATTTACAAAATATTTCATGTTTACCTGATTCGATTATTATTGTTTTACTTATTTATTATTTCCAAAATTCAAGAACTTCGTTTCCGTTTTTGAATCTCAAAGCTAGTAAATGCATCGCCTTCATTCTCTCTCATTTTCATATATACAGTAGCTCCCACTTAATGTGATAATTCTTAGATTTGATAATTTTGGTGAAATTAACTGATTTATAACAAGAACCGAATTGTGTAAAATCAACTGTTTTTATCAAATAAAAAGTAAAAGTAAAAAGCTCTTGTCTCTAGCATATCTGAAAATTTTCACTTTCTCCTGTACGTAGTATAGAGGAAGTATAGTAATTGTCAAATTTCAATTAGAAAATTTGGTGAACCTCCATATTTTGCACTTCCTTCACTTCGAAAAACACATTTTTGGAAAATGACCGTCTGTTCTGTCTCTGACAAATATAATTCAAAAACGATTCGAACTAGAAAGACGAAATTTAGAGTATGATCTTTATAATAAATTTGTAGGTTTCTATGAAATATTGAGAAAAATCTGTTCCGAGCAAGTTGGTATGTCCGGCTGTTTGGAAATAATTTAACACGATAATTACAGAACGAAGGGAGCTAGATATATAAAATTCGGTACACAGATTTACTATACAAACTAAAATACAAATACAGTAAAATCTAAAACACAAACTTTATTTTCGGACACTATTACCTGAAAGCCAGGGATTAATAGCCAAAAAAATTTGCCAAAGATCATATTATAATTTCAGTAAAAATTTAAATTCACTCCAGAGATCAATATTCTGTAACAATTCTACGCCAATGCCATGCAAGGTGTTCTCTGAGATAAGGCCTCCAGTAGAGAGTATGTGAGAAAATTTTCTGGAGACCACTCCTGTTGGTTCTTCCAAAATAAAAATATTCTATAATTGTTGCTTTTCAACAATTATACATGATTTTGTATTAGTATTTTCATTGCTTTTTAAAAACTTGTTGAATGATGTTGTAGGTCGGGATTCAAAATATCAAATTCTTGACATTCCAGAGTTCAAAGGAGGGGCTTTTTCAGTACAATCGTCATCGTCGGTTTAGTTTAGTTATATTAACGTCCCGTTGTAAAGCAACACTAGAGCTATTTGGTGACGGACCTCGTCATTTTGAACCGCGGTCAGATGACGGGGAAGACACATGAGCTAGCATAAGAAATTATAAGAATTAGAATAAGAAAAGGGATTCATTTAGCTTATTAAATAAATTTAATTTGATTCATTAATTAATTTGATTAATTAATAATTAACAAACCAAGGCACATCATTTTGTGTGAGATACAGAACTGAAGCATGTAAGTTTCTGTCTTTCTAAAAAAAATATGTCAGAACTGATGCCAACCTACATAATTTCATACAAAGATTGATAAATTTGGTGGGAAGCATACTTCCCACGGCCTTAGAAAGGGTTAAGTCACTATGTTTTTGAACTATCACGCTTAAATGTTTCTAATAGTACATACTGAGAAATGGTCAACCCCTTGTTGGAATTGGCTCGAAATTTGATAAATGCCTGGATTAGAGTTTTCAGATCTGTGTACCAAATTTTATCTCTCTAGCTCGTTTCGTTTTATTTTAACAGCCGAAGAGATAGACTTCATCTTAACGGATTTTGTTCAAAATTGGGTAGAAATCTACGAATTTGGTGTAAAAACCATATACCAAATTTCATTCATCTAGCTGAAAGCGTTTTTGAATTATCTTTGTCACAGACATCCGGACAGAGAGACGGGTATTTTCTAAAATGTATTTTTTGAACCCAGATACTTCTGAAACGTGAAGATTTATTAAAATCTCTAGTTCGAATTTTTTGACGGTTATAATACTTTCTCTATACTACATATACTAGGAGGTAAAAATGTGAAATACTAAATAATAATTATTAATAAGAAAAGTTAACTTATATACGATTAATATACAGCATTTAGCAAAACACAACACTTAAAATCTCAATATGTAAGTATTGTATTCTCGGTTATTATCCAAAAACATTTCCAATATGTTTTGTACAATGTTCTTAATATCTATTTTTCCAGTCTTATGTGGAATCACTTCTTAAATTCCCATAGTTCTATAACTGTTCGGGAAGAATTTTTTGTCTTATTAATCTGCACTTAGGGGCATACATAAATATAACGTCCAACGTTTCCCTCCCTCATAAGTACCACAATCTGATGATTTTCCAAAGAAACGAATTTGATATGCTGTAAAACAACCATGAGTAGTAGAAATTTGAGCCATGAGTTTGAAAAATGAGTAGTATATAAATCTAAATCCCCTTGGCATCTTTTCGAATTCACTGGAGATTGCAAACCAAAGAGAAGCCTCGAATTCCCAGATAACTCTCATCTAAATTGTCATTCTCGCATAACTGATTTTCTAATTTTCAAATTCAGTGATGAAAATCTGTTACAGTTGCCTTTTTAGCTAGAGAATCTCCAAAGCATTACCTATCATACCAGTATGGGCCTTTACCTAATAAAGTTTTAAATTGAGTTCATATTTAAACATTCCTTTGATTTTAACAATAATTGTGTTAATTTGTTGTTGTTGTTGTTGATTCAAATGCCATGATTACTGAGCTGGAGTCGGTAAGAATCCCGGTATCGGAGAAAAGAAGTATTCCCTAAATAAATCTTCTACTTTCTCAATTATTTTTAAAAGAGCTACTGTCTCTGCCGAAAAAACACTGGACTCATCGTTGAGTCTTATAATTACTTCTTAAAGTATTTAATAGTTTTCATTAAAGCATACAGCAGTACTTTCAACGTTATTACATAATTTTGTACCGTCAGTGAATATCTTTTTGGTTTTATCTTTAATAATGCCACTTATTGACTAAGAAATGGTAATATTTCCTGTAAGTGGAAGGTCAATGCTTTCAGAAGCTTGTACGTCATTGTAGCTTACTTCTTTGTCATTTATTTTAATTGTAACTCTTCTAATACAATGATCACTACAACTTGATCTCAATGGTGACGGCAATAAACCGCCAAATCATGAAAAAAAAAAGCCAAAAGTAGCCATACTGAGAGCAACCATACGCTCTTTCATTTTAAGTTTTCTAATAGTAAATTCTAGCTTGGCCTTATTCTTGTCGTCATTTTAATAGCGTTCGCCAAAGATATGCCGATGTTCAAGATATACCAAAAGACTTTTTTTTTTTTTTTTTACTTCTTCTTTTACAATTATATCATTTGGTGGATAACTGGCTAAAACCTGGGCTGCTTCGGATGAAACTATTTTATATATCTTTGTAAAGTTTAAAGGAGCTTGTCTTTGTGTTTTATTAAATTTTTGTTTGGTTTTTAATGGTGTCTTTATACCACATTTTGGCGTTCTACATCATCTTTTTTTTCAGAATTTTTATAAATCACTTTCAGTATTTGGGGCTTAACTTTCCACGTTGTTCTCGAATATCGGATAATTTTGCTTTGAATTATCAAAACTTTTTTTTAATAATATCTAAGTAGGGAAGCCATGTCATTCTATGATCGAAAGTAATTCCTAGATATTTTAAAGTTTTTGAATAATATTTTGTATAATATTTCTGTTCTTAATCTTGAGAGGAGGAATAAGAGAAATTTATATTTTATAAGGGAGTATATATAGGGGAATATATTTTTATATTATATAAAATGGAATTAATTTGGATTTAATTTTAAATTATATTTTATATCCTAATCTTCAATCTTTTTAATTGGATTTTTCTGTTTTTCTGTAATGAAGCCTATATGAAGCGTTTTCTGAAGCCAGTAAAAGGATGTCGTCAGCAAGCATGATTATGTCACATTTAGACTCGCTCTCAAAACCTTTTAACTGTCTATCCGCAATACTTAATCATAAAATGGACCCTAAACATGAGCTTTTCAGGACACCTTTGCAACAGTTAAAATCTATATAGTTTTTAATATCAATCATTTTTCTATTCGATAATAAATCTCTCACTATATAGATTAAATACTTAGAAATTCTGTCTTCGATATCGAATGGCATTAATAATATCTTGCCATTCGATATTAGTAAATGGATTTATTATACCAATTGCAATAGCTTATGTAATAATTTTTTTCTTCTTTTGGTCTTTTAATGAATTTACAAAACTAGTCTAATGCCAGAATAGTGCTTTTCTCCCGTCTAAAGCCGAACTGCTTAGCATGTAACTTTCCCTTCATAGATATGGGAATAAGAAATTTCCGGAATGGTGGTTGGTTCTCACCACCTTGGTAGGTATAGAAATGATGTGAGGTGGCTACCCCCTATCGATCACGGGACGTGCCTCCTACGGGAGATGTTGTATTGTAGCCGGTGATGGCCATTAGGACTCAACCTTAGTACCAGCCAATGCTGTCGTGGCAGTCCAGTCATTCAGATTTTTTCGTGTACCTTCGAGCATGTCGGTGTAGTCAGCAATTACTTTCATTAAAAAAATGCAGTATTTTTAGGAAAGTAACAGAGAAGGGACTAACGGTATATTTGCATTATCATGTGAAGCATCTCCTGTAAATATTCTTCACATGATAATGAGACGGTCTACTGCTTCTTCTAGTACCTTGTCTATATTATCAAAGATAGTCACACATAGAAATTAATATGTGCGCAAACAAAATTTCACATTTCCTTCTGTATTGTGTTCGTATTTTTCATTCCTATCATTGTTTACAAGGAAGTTATTACAATTTGTAACCAAGAATTATTTGGAATTTCCTCGTATTTGAGTAAATTTAGAACTCAATCCTCTTTATGGTTTTGCATTTAAATTTTTGTGTTTTAAGAAATCAAAACTACGAATGTATACTATCCAAAATCCCCTAGTGCGTAAAAAATGATATTTACAAAATATTTCATGTTTACCTGATTCGATTATTATTGTTTTACTTATTTATTATTTCCAAAATTCAAGAACTTCGTTTCCGTTTTTGAATCTCAAAGCTAGTAAATGCATCGCCTTCATTCTCTCTCATTTTCATATATACAGTAGCTCCCACTTAATGTGATAATTCTTAGATTTGATAATTTTGGTGAAATTAACTGATTTATAACAAGAACCGAATTGTGTAAAATCAACTGTTTTTATCAAATAAAAAGTAAAAGTAAAAAGCTCTTGTCTCTAGCATATCTGAAAATTTTCACTTTCTCCTGTACGTAGTATAGAGGAAGTATAGTAATTGTCAAATTTCAATTCGAAAATTTGGTGAACCTCCATATTTTGCACTTCCTTCACTTCGAAAAACACATTTTTGGAAAATGACCGTCTGTTCTGTCTCTGACAAATATAATTCAAAAACGATTCGAACTAGAAAGACGAAATTTAGAGTATGATCTTTATAATAAATTTGTAGGTTTCTATGAAATATTGAGAAAAATCTGTTCCGAGCAAGTTGGTATGTCCGGCTGTTTGGAAATAATTTAACACGATAATTACAGAACGAAGGGAGCTAGATATATAAAATTCGGTACACAGATTTACTATACAAACTAAAATACAAATACAGTAAAATCTAAAACACAAACTTTATTTTCGGACACTATTACCTGAAAGCCAGGGATTAATAGCCAAAAAAATTTGCCAAAGATCATATTATAATTTCAGTAAAAATTTAAATTCACTCCAGAGATCAATATTCTGTAACAATTCTACGCCAATGCCATGCAAGGTGTTCTCTGAGATAAGGCCTCCAGTAGAGAGTATGTGAGAAAATTTTCTGGAGACCACTCCTGTTGGTTCTTCCAAAATAAAAATATTCTATAATTGTTGCTTTTCAACAATTATACATGATTTTGTATTAGTATTTTCATTGCTTTTTAAAAACTTGTTGAATGATGTTGTAGGTCGGGATTCAAAATATCAAATTCTTGACATTCCAGAGTTCAAAGGAGGGGCTTTTTCAGTACAATCGTCATCGTCGGTTTAGTTTAGTTATATTAACGTCCCGTTGTAAAGCAACACTAGAGCTATTTGGTGACGGACCTCGTCATTTTGAACCGCGGTCAGATGACGGGGAAGACACATGAGCTAGCATAAGAAATTATAAGAATTAGAATAAGAAAAGGGATTCATTTAGCTTATTAAATAAATTTAATTTGATTCATTAATTAATTTGATTAATTAATAATTAACAAACCAAGGCACATCATTTTGTGTGAGATACAGAACTGAAGCATGTAAGTTTCTGTCTTTCTAAAAAAAATATGTCAGAACTGATGCCAACCTACATAATTTCATACAAAGATTGATAAATTTGGTGGGAAGCATACTTCCCACGGCCTTAGAAAGGGTTAAGTCACTATGTTTTTGAACTATCACGCTTAAATGTTTCTAATAGTACATACTGAGAAATGGTCAACCCCTTGTTGGAATTGGCTCGAAATTTGATAAATGCCTGGATTAGAGTTTTCAGATCTGTGTACCAAATTTTATCTCTCTAGCTCGTTTCGTTTTATTTTAACAGCCGAAGAGATAGACTTCATCTTAACGGATTTTGTTCAAAATTGGGTAGAAATCTACGAATTTGGTGTAAAAACCATATACCAAATTTCATTCATCTAGCTGAAAGCGTTTTTGAATTATCTTTGTCACAGACATCCGGACAGAGAGACGGGTATTTTCTAAAATGTATTTTTTGAACCCAGATACTTCTGAAACGTGAAGATTTATTAAAATCTCTAGTTCGAATTTTTTGACGGTTATAATACTTTCTCTATACTACATATACTAGGAGGTAAAAATGTGAAATACTAAATAATAATTATTAATAAGAAAAGTTAACTTATATACGATTAATATACAGCATTTAGCAAAACACAACACTTAAAATCTCAATATGTAAGTATTGTATTCTCGGTTATTATCCAAAAACATTTCCAATATGTTTTGTACAATGTTCTTAATATCTATTTTTCCAGTCTTATGTGGAATCACTTCTTAAATTCCCATAGTTCTATAACTGTTCGGGAAGAATTTTTTGTCTTATTAATCTGCACTTAGGGGCATACATAAATATAACGTCCAACGTTTCCCTCCCTCATAAGTACCACAATCTGATGATTTTCCAAAGAAACGAATTTGATATGCTGTAAAACAACCATGAGTAGTAGAAATTTGAGCCATGAGTTTGAAAAATGAGTAGTATATAAATCTAAATCCCCTTGGCATCTTTTCGAATTCACTGGAGATTGCAAACCAAAGAGAAGCCTCGAATTCCCAGATAACTCTCATCTAAATTGTCATTCTCGCATAACTGATTTTCTAATTTTCAAATTCAGTGATGAAAATCTGTTACAGTTGCCTTTTTAGCTAGAGAATCTCCAAAGCATTACCTATCATACCAGTATGGGCCTTTACCTAATAAAGTTTTAAATTGAGTTCATATTTAAACATTCCTTTGATTTTAACAATAATTGTGTTAATTTGTTGTTGTTGTTGTTGATTCAAATGCCATGATTACTGAGCTGGAGTCGGTAAGAATCCCGGTATCGGAGAAAAGAAGTATTCCCTAAATAAATCTTCTACTTTCTCAATTATTTTTAAAAGAGCTACTGTCTCTGCCGAAAAAACACTGGACTCATCGTTGAGTCTTATAATTACTTCTTAAAGTATTTAATAGTTTTCATTAAAGCATACAGCAGTACTTTCAACGTTATTACATAATTTTGTACCGTCAGTGAATATCTTTTTGGTTTTATCTTTAATAATGCCACTTATTGACTAAGAAATGGTAATATTTCCTGTAAGTGGAAGGTCAATGCTTTCAGAAGCTTGTACGTCATTGTAGCTTACTTCTTTGTCATTTATTTTAATTGTAACTCTTCTAATACAATGATCACTACAACTTGATCTCAATGGTGACGGCAATAAACCGCCAAATCATGAAAAAAAAAAGCCAAAAGTAGCCATACTGAGAGCAACCATACGCTCTTTCATTTTAAGTTTTCTAATAGTAAATTCTAGCTTGGCCTTATTCTTGTCGTCATTTTAATAGCGTTCGCCAAAGATATGCCGATGTTCAAGATATACCAAAAGACTATTTTTTTTTACTTCTTCTTTTACAATTATATCATTTGGTGGATAACTGGCTAAAACCTGAGCTGCTTCGGATGAAACTGTTTTATATATCTTTGTAATGTTTAAAGGAGCTTGTCTTTGTGTTTTATTAAGTTTTTGTTTGGTTTTTAATGGTGTCTTTATACCACATTTTGGCGTTCTACAGCATCATTTTTTTCAGAATTTTTATAAATCACTTTCAGTATTTGGGGCTTAACTTTCCACGTTGTTCTCGAATATCGGATAATTTTGCTTTGAATTATCAAAACTTTTTTTTAATAATATCTAAGTAGGGAAGCCATGTCATTCTATGATCGAAAGTAATTCCTAGATATTTTAAAGTTTTTGAATAATATTTTGTATAATATTTCTGTTCTTAATCTTGAGAGGAGGAATAAGAGAAATTTATATTTTATAAGGGAGTATATATAGGGGAATATATTTTTATATTATATAAAATGGAATTAATTTGGATTTAATTTTAAATTATATTTTATACCCTAATCTTCAATCTTTTTAATTGGATTTTTATGTTTTTCTGTAATGAAGCCTATATGAAGCGTTTTCTGAAGCCAGTAAAAGGATGTCGTCAGCAAGCATGATTATGCCACATTTAGACTCGCTCTCAAAACCTTTTAACTATCTATCCGCAATACTTAATCATAAAATGGACCCTAAACATGAGCTTTTCAGGACACCTTTACAATAGTTAAAATCTATATAGTTTTTAATATCAATCATTTTTCTATTCGATAATAAATCTCTCACTATATAGATTAAATACTTAGAAATTCTGTCTTCGTTAAGGGCATTAATAATATCTTGCCATTCGATATTAGTAAATGGATTTAATATACCAATTGAAATAGCTTATGTAATAATTTTTTTCTTCTTTTGGTCTTTTAATGAATTTACAAAACTAGTCTAATGCCAGAATAGTGCTTTTCTCCCGTCTAAAGCCGAACTGCTTAGCATGTAACTTTCCCTTCATAGATATGGGAATAAGAAATTTCCGGAATGGTGGTTGGTTCTCACCACCTTGGTAGGTATAGAAATGATGTGAGGTGACTACCCCCTATCGATCACGGGACGTGCCTCCTACGGGAGATGTTGTATTGTAGCCGGTGATGGCCATTAGGACTCAACCTTAGTACCAGCCAATGCTGTCGTGGCAGTCCAGTCATTCAGATTTTTTCGTGTACCTTCGAGCATGTCGGTGTAGTCAGCAATTACTTTCATTAAAAAAATGCAGTATTTTTAGGAAAGTAACAGAGAAGGGACTAACGGTATATTTGCATTATCATGTGAAGCATCTCCTGTAAATATTCTTCACATGATAATGAGACGGTCTACTGCTTCTTCTAGTACCTTGTCTATATTATCAAAGATAGTCACACATAGAAATTAATATGTGCGCAAACAAAATTTCACATTTCCTTCTGTATTGTGTTCGTATTTTTCATTCCTATCATTGTTTACAAGGAAGTTATTACAATTTGTAACCAAGAATTATTTGGAATTTCCTCGTATTTGAGTAAATTTAGAACTCAATCCTCTTTATGGTTTTGCATTTAAATTTTTGTGTTTTAAGAAATCAAAACTACGAATGTATACTATCCAAAATCCCCTAGTGCGTAAAAAATGATATTTACAAAATATTTCATGTTTACCTGATTCGATTATTATTGTTTTACTTATTTATTATTTCCAAAATTCAAGAACTTCGTTTCCGTTTTTGAATCTCAAAGCTAGTAAATGCATCGCCTTCATTCTTTCTCATTTTCATATATACAGTAGCTCCCACTTAATGTGATAATTCTTAGATTTGATAATTTTGGTGAAATTAACTGATTTATAACAAGAACCGAATTGTGTAAAATCAACTGTTTTTATCAAATAAAAAGTAAAAGTAAAAAGCTCTTGTCTCTAGCATATCTGAAAATTTTCACTTTCTCCTGTACGTAGTATAGAGGAAGTATAGTAATTGTCAAATTTCAATTCGAAAATTTGGTGAACCTCCATATTTTGCACTTCCTTCACTTCGAAAAACACATTTTTGGAAAATGACCGTCTGTTCTGTCTCTGACAAATATAATTCAAAAACGATTCGAACTAGAAAGACGAAATTTAGAGTATGATCTTTATAATAAATTTGTAGGTTTCTATGAAATATTGAGAAAAATCTGTTCCGAGCAAGTTGGTATGTCCGGCTGTTTGGAAATAATTTAACACGATAATTACAGAACGAAGGGAGCTAGATATATAAAATTCGGTACACAGATTTACTATACAAACTAAAATACAAATACAGTAAAATCTAAAACACAAACTTTATTTTCGGACACTATTACCTGAAAGCCAGGGATTAATAGCCAAAAAAATTTGCCAAAGATCATATTATAATTTCAGTAAAAATTTAAATTCACTCCAGAGATCAATATTCTGTAACAATTCTACGCCAATGCCATGCAAGGTGTTCTCTGAGATAAGGCCTCCAGTAGAGAGTATGTGAGAAAATTTTCTGGAGACCACTCCTGTTGGTTCTTCCAAAATAAAAATATTCTATAATTGTTGCTTTTCAACAATTATACATGATTTTGTATTAGTATTTTCATTGCTTTTTAAAAACTTGTTGAATGATGTTGTAGGTCGGGATTCAAAATATCAAATTCTTGACATTCCAGAGTTCAAAGGAGGGGCTTTTTCAGTACAATCGTCATCGTCGGTTTAGTTTAGTTATATTAACGTCCCGTTGTAAAGCAACACTAGAGCTATTTGGTGACGGACCTCGTCATTTTGAACCGCGGTCAGATGACGGGGAAGACACATGAGCTAGCATAAGAAATTATAAGAATTAGAATAAGAAAAGGGATTCATTTAGCTTATTAAATAAATTTAATTTGATTCATTAATTAATTTGATTAATTAATAATTAACAAACCAAGGCACATCATTTTGTGTGAGATACAGAACTGAAGCATGTAAGTTTCTGTCTTTCTAAAAAAAATATGTCAGAACTGATGCCAACCTACATAATTTCATACAAAGATTGATAAATTTGGTGGGAAGCATACTTCCCACGGCCTTAGAAAGGGTTAAGTCACTATGTTTTTGAACTATCACGCTTAAATGTTTCTAATAGTACATACTGAGAAATGGTCAACCCCTTGTTGGAATTGGCTCGAAATTTGATAAATGCCTGGATTAGAGTTTTCAGATCTGTGTACCAAATTTTATCTCTCTAGCTCGTTTCGTTTTATTTTAACAGCCGAAGAGATAGACTTCATCTTAACGGATTTTGTTCAAAATTGGGTAGAAATCTACGAATTTGGTGTAAAAACCATATACCAAATTTCATTCATCTAGCTGAAAGCGTTTTTGAATTATCTTTGTCACAGACATCCGGACAGAGAGACGGGTATTTTCTAAAATGTATTTTTTGAACCCAGATACTTCTGAAACGTGAAGATTTATTAAAATCTCTAGTTCGAATTTTTTGACGGTTATAATACTTTCTCTATACTACATATACTAGGAGGTAAAAATGTGACATACTAAATAATAATTATTAATAAGAAAAGTTAACTTATATACGATTAACATACAACATTTAGCAAAACACAACACTTAAAATCTCAATATGTAAGTATTGTATTCTCGGTTATTATACAAAAAAATTTCCAATATGTTTTGTACAATGTTCTTAATATCTATTTTTCCAGTCTCATGTGGAATCACTTCCTAAATTCCCATAGTTCTATAACTGTTTGAAAAGAATTTTTGTCGTATTAATCTGTACTTAGGGCATACATAACTATAACCTCCAGCGTTTCCTCATAAGTACCGCAGATACAATCTGATGATTTTCCAAAGAAACGAATTTGATATGGTGGAAAACATCCATGAGTAGTCGAAATTTTGACCATGAGTTTGAAAAATGAATAGTATATAAATCAAAGTTGCCTTCCATCTTTTCGAATTCCCTGGAGACTGAAAACCAAAAAGAAGCCTCGAATTATCAGATAATTCTCATCTAGATTGTCATTCTCGCATAATTGATTTTCTAATTTTTAAATTCAATGATAAAAATCTGTTGCCATTTTGGCTAGAGAATCTACAACTCATTACCTACTATACCCGTATGGGCCTTTACCTAATAAAGTTTTATATTGAGTTTATATTTTAACATTCCTTTGATTTTAACAATAATTGTGTTAATTTGTTGTTGTTGTTGTTGATTCAAATGCCATGATTACTGAGCTGGAGTCGGTAAGAATCCCGGTATCGGAGAAAAGAAGTATTCCCTAAATAAATCTTCTACTTTCTCAATTATTTTTAAAAGAGCTACTGTCTCTGCCGAAAAAACACTGGACTCATCGTTGAGTCTTATAATTACTTCTTAAAGTATTTAATAGTTTTCATTAAAGCATACAGCAGTACTTTCAACGTTATTACATAATTTTGTACCGTCAGTGAATATCTTTTTGGTTTTATCTTTAATAATGCCACTTATTGACTAAGAAATGGTAATATTTCCTGTAAGTGGAAGGTCAATGCTTTCAGAAGCTTGTACGTCATTGTAGCTTACTTCTTTGTCATTTATTTTAATTGTAACTCTTCTAATACAATGATCACTACAACTTGATCTCAATGGTGACGGCAATAAACCGCCAAATCATGAAAAAAAAAAGCCAAAAGTAGCCATACTGAGAGCAACCATACGCTCTTTCATTTTAAGTTTTCTAATAGTAAATTCTAGCTTGGCCTTATTCTTGTCGTCATTTTAATAGCGTTCGCCAAAGATATGCCGATGTTCAAGATATACCAAAAGACTTTTTTTTTTTTTTTTTTACTTCTTCTTTTACAATTATATCATTTGGTGGATAACTGGCTAAAACCTGGGCTGCTTCGGATGAAACTATTTTATATATCTTTGTAAAGTTTAAAGGAGCTTGTCTTTGTGTTTTATTAAATTTTTGTTTGGTTTTTAATGGTGTCTTTATACCACATTTTGGCGTTCTACATCATCTTTTTTTTCAGAATTTTTATAAATCACTTTCAGTATTTGGGGCTTAACTTTCCACGTTGTTCTCGAATATCGGATAATTTTGCTTTGAATTATCAAAACTTTTTTTTAATAATATCTAAGTAGGGAAGCCATGTCATTCTATGATCGAAAGTAATTCCTAGATATTTTAAAGTTTTTGAATAATATTTTGTATAATATTTCTGTTCTTAATCTTGAGAGGAGGAATAAGAGAAATTTATATTTTATAAGGGAGTATATATAGGGTAATATATTTTTATATTATATAAAATGGAATTAATTTGGATTTAATTTTAAATTATATTTTATATCCTAATCTTCAATCTTTTTAATTGGATTTTTCTGTTTTTCTGTAATGAAGCCTATATGAAGCGTTTTCTGAAGCCAGTAAAAGGATGTCGTCAGCAAGCATGATTATGTCACATTTAGACTCGCTCTCAAAACCTTTTAACTGTCTATCCGCAATACTTAATCATAAAATGGACCCTAAACATGAGCTTTTCAGGACACCTTTGCAACAGTTAAAATCTATATAGTTTTTAATATCAATCATTTTTCTATTCGATAATAAATCTCTCACTATATAGATTAAATACTTAGAAATTCTGTCTTCGATATCGAATGGCATTAATAATATCTTGCCATTCGATATTAGTAAATGGATTTATTATACCAATTGCAATAGCTTATGTAATAATTTTTTTCTTCTTTTGGTCTTTTAATGAATTTACAAAACTAGTCTAATGCCAGAATAGTGCTTTTCTCCCGTCTAAAGCCGAACTGCTTAGCATGTAACTTTCCCTTCATAGATATGGGAATAAGAAATTTCCGGAATGGTGGTTGGTTCTCACCACCTTGGTAGGTATAGAAATGATGTGAGGTGGCTACCCCCTATCGATCACGGGACGTGCCTCCTACGGGAGATGTTGTATTGTAGCCGGTGATGGCCATTAGGACTCAACCTTAGTACCAGCCAATGCTGTCGTGGCAGTCCAGTCATTCAGATTTTTTCGTGTACCTTCGAGCATGTCGGTGTAGTCAGCAATTACTTTCATTAAAAAAATGCAGTATTTTTAGGAAAGTAACAGAAAAGTGACTAACGGTATTTTGCATTATCATGTGAAGCATCTCCTGTAAATATTCTTCACATGATAATGAGACGGTCTACTGCTTCTTCTAGTACCTTGTCTATATTATCAAAGATAGTCACACATAGAAATTAATATGTGCGCAAACAAAATTTCACATTTCCTTCTGTATTGTGTTCGTATTTTTCATTCCTATCATTGTTTACAAGGAAGTTATTACAATTTGTAACCAAGAATTATTTGGAATTTCCTCGTATTTGAGTAAATTTAGAACTCAATCCTCTTTATGGTTTTGCATTTAAATTTTTGTGTTTTAAGAAATCAAAACTACGAATGTATACTATCCAAAATCCCCTAGTGCGTAAAAAATGATATTTACAAAATATTTCATGTTTACCTGATTCGATTATTATTGTTTTACTTATTTATTATTTCCAAAATTCAAGAACTTCGTTTCCGTTTTTGAATCTCAAAGCTAGTAAATGCATCGCCTTCATTCTCTCTCATTTTCATATATACAGTAGCTCCCACTTAATGTGATAATTCTTAGATTTGATAATTTTGGTGAAATTAACTGATTTATAACAAGAACCGAATTGTGTAAAATCAACTGTTTTTATCAAATAAAAAGTAAAAGTAAAAAGCTCTTGTCTCTAGCATATCTGAAAATTTTCACTTTCTCCTGTACGTAGTATAGAGGAAGTATAGTAATTGTCAAATTTCAATTAGAAAATTTGGTGAACCTCCATATTTTGCACTTCCTTCACTTCGAAAAACACATTTTTGGAAAATGACCGTCTGTTTATATGTAACAAAGATAACGATGTTGTAGGTCGGGATTAAAAATATCAAGTGCTTGACATTCCAGAGTTCAAAGGAGGGCTTTTTTCAGTACAATCATCATAGTCGGTTTAGTTTAGTTTAGTTATATTAACGTCCCGTTGTAAAGCAATACTCGGGCAATTTGGGGACAGACCTCGTCATTTTGAACCGCGGTCAGATGACGACACCTGAGCTGGCACCCCCCTCTCCACACCACATGAGCCGGAGGACGTTTGGCCCTGACGAATTTAAGGTGCAACAGACCCCTTACACGTCGATTCTTCGGTGGAATCGGGTCTCGAACCTGAAACCCTATGGCTCACGAGTCGAGACATTACCACCAAGCCACCGCGGCCCAACGTTATTGTCGGAATCGTCGATATGTGTTATTTGATCTTACTCACAAAAAGCTCAAGATTTTTCAAAACTTCATGAAGACGATCCTGTGAAATTTAGAACTGTTCGGCAGGGTTGCGTTTGATTCTTTTTAGAGAAACTTTTATGTCTGTTAATTTTGTTTAAAAAATTTTTAATTAGTTCTTTTTAATCCATTTTGCTATTGCGTATATAAGTCTCGAATTGCTATTCAACAAATTTCAAGCCTGATCTGATAACCTTGCTGTTCGTTTCAATTAAGTTAGATCACTCTAGTCCAGACAAAAGAATGTAAGTCCTATCACATCTAAAAGATAACCTTTAAATGCTTCCTTACGAATGAAGCAAGAAACTCCAGAAACGTCAATGAAAGATTGCTGAATTATCTACTACAAAATTGGAGACATTAAACAATATAATGGTCACACTAACTCAACAATATAGGGTGTTCATTAATTATTGTCGGGGTTTCCGTACCTCATAACTTTCGAATAAAAAATATTACGCAAAAACCGATTACGTATTCGTAAATTGCAACTCAAAGAATTTTATTAATGATATTAAAGTATAAAGCTTGCACAATTTGCACTTCGTAGGCATTCAGCTGAAGGCGATTATGTAATCGAAAATTACAACTCAAAGAATTTTATTAATGATATTAAAAAGATTAATGAATTTGCACATGGCTGCCCTTCGTGGCTCGTAACACATCGAGACGAAATTCGATTTCCCTCCAAGTGTTTTCCAGTATTTGTGGGTAACATTTTGGATCGCAGTATCAATTGTGCGCTTCAGTTCATCAAGAGAGGGCACAGGGGTCTTGTACACAATGTTCTTGACAAACCCCAATAGAAAGAAGTCCAGTGGTGTTATATCTGGTGATCTCGGAGGATATGGGATTGGTCCACCTCTTCCACACCATTTGTTGGGAAAGTTCTCGTCTAAAAAGTCACGTACAATCATTCCCCGATGTAGGGGTGCACCATCCTGTTGAAATATCACATCGGTTGATGTTGCTGCATCTGAGGAACCGCATACATCTCCAGCATGTCACGGATTTTATTGTTGTTTCAGCAAAAAAGAAAGGTCCAATAACTTCAGTATGTGATAAAGTGCACCAAACATTCACCTTCGAACTATCTCTTCCTGATTCTCGATAATCGTGCGGGTTCTCCGAGCCCCATATTCTACAGTTATGTTTCTTCACTTTTTCTGACACATGAAAAGTGGATTCGTCACTGAAGAACCATTTCCGAAGGTAATTTTCATCATCCTCAATTCGAGTCAAAATTTGTTCAGAGAATTTACGAATACATAATCGCCTTCAGCTGAATGCCTACAAAGTGCAAATTGTGCAAGCTTTACACTTTAATATCATTAATAAAATTCTTTGAGTTGTAATTTACGAATACGTAATCGGTTTTTGCGTAATATTTTTTATTCGAAAGTTATGAGGTGCGGAAACCCCGACAATAATTAATGAACACCCTGTATAATGATTACTTTTGAGTACATACGTACATATGTCGGTTTGGAAAATCATTAACATTGATTTTTATTTCTTACAAAAATAAAATTAGAGGTCAAAGTTATAATTAATTACAAACTAAATTTTAAAACAATAAATGATTATTTATTTATTGCAAATTAAAATACAAACTAATTAATTATAATTTATATACTAAATCTTAAAAAAGTGCTAAATGTTACGATATCAATTAAAATTTTCAAGGCTTTAAACTTGAATAAATATACATTTTTAAAGACGCCTTCGACGAAAAATATTTTAATGAGTAAAATATGTCTCGTACACTAGTAAGTTGATGCACAAAATTTCGCCTTTTTGTCATAGAAAGTCTCAGAGATTTGAAAAAACTTAACTGCAAAATTCACTTTTCGATGCTCGGTTATGAATTCGTAAACTATAAAAATCATGTCAGTGGGTCGCGTTTCAGGATTTGTACACAAATTGAACAATGATTACAACAAACAAACAATGATTACATAAATGATTGAACAATGAAATGAAAAAACAATGATTACATAAATAAATAATAATTTTATCATTCATTGGTACAAACGTATCTAAACGTTATCGAGAGAAAAAAAAAATTATGCAAAGATTACAAAGTTTGTTTAAATGTTTTCAATCCGTGTCAGTACAGAGTAGCATTCTTCTGATAATTTTTTTTGTGGATTCGATCCATTTCTTGATGTCGCGACTACCATTTAAATTCGTTTCTGCAATTCTCTTTTATTTATGGGTGGTGGCAAATAAATAGATCCAACAAATTAAAAATATTCATAGACATTGAATCAGGCGATCTAGAGAGAAATTCGAATACCCATGCTAACCAATCCACTTCTCATGCATTGCGTTCACAACTGTAGCATGGGGCGCTGAAGAGAAAAAAATATGTTACGTAGGGAAGTACTATTATACGCAATTTAATACATACATAAAATCAGGAATAACCACATTCAGAGTCTCATTAACGCATGTATTTTCAAGATACAAGAGTTTTTTTTTTTTTTTTTTTGAAAAATTAAATACTCATACCCTCTATTTTTTTTCTAGTTCACCTCAATAACATAAATAAAACGCATTATTGCAATAAGAGAACGGTAACCCGCGCCGATTTGGTGTCAAATTTCAATGGGAAATCTTGTACAAGTAGTACTATTGAAAAATGTATGAGTAATGTTTTTTCCTCCCAGCTATGACGAGTTCCCGCGTTTTCCGACGGCCCAGGTCGACCGTTCTGCTAATTCGTCATTTCATGTGGATAAGCCAACTGCCTGTCGGCATAAATAAAAGCCCAGCGCCAGATTCTAGGCTATAGTTTTAATTACATGAATTTACATTATGTACATGGATTAACTGTTGTGGAATGTACAGTTTTGGTAGTTTAAGAAATATTTTCTTAACCATCAATAAATACTACTGGACATGGCGTCTTCTCCTGTTCTCCCCTTGCTTCTTCACACCCCGTCCCTCTCTCTTCCCTCCGGTCATTGCTGTCTGGGGGCGACTTTGGATCCCGTGATGCAAAATTTGGCCCTGTGGAGTGAAAGAACCATGGCCGAACCTTACTGTATGTTTCTTTGATACATAAGACACCAATTTATTCAAAGCAGATATTTATTACCATATTGCTGTGAAATAAACATTACTGTACGCATTTTCTTTTCAGTGTTTCTTTTTTACAGTCAAGATAGATCTTCATGAGTTCTTTTACACAAGGGGAGAACAGTACGAATGTGTTATTATACATGTCCATTATTATACAAGTCCTGCATGATTTTTGCCGCTCTTTCATCTGTATCGTTCACTGCTCTAAGCACTGAGACCGCCCTTTAGTGTGTTTTTTTATTGTTTAGTTTAGTTTAGTTAGGCCATTTAAAACTGAAGTGTTTTTGTCTATGAAAAAGAATTCTCGTTGAGAAAGCTTTCATCAATTTTGAGTCTAAACAATGACTGACTTTTGACATGAGAAATCATCGATGCTTTTCACTTTAAAAAAATAAAATGGCTGAAGTACGGATGAAAGCAAGCGATTAGTGAAAATTTCAAACCATCCATTCACAGAAAATGGTTTCTTATGATGAATATCACGTATTACGAATGGATTTGTATCAGACCAGAAATGCTGATTTTCAGTATTTAGGCATCCATCTTCTTTAAAACAGCATTCGTTAATCTAAATTATATTTTTCAGGGAATAGGGATTAGTATCTTCCTTCTAACAACGCAATT
Organism: Argiope bruennichi; assembly: GCF_947563725.1. Lineage (NCBI taxonomy): Eukaryota > Metazoa > Arthropoda > Arachnida > Araneae > Araneidae > Argiope > Argiope bruennichi. Next base: position 21,367,981 of record NC_079154.1, on the reverse strand, counting down.
GCACAAACGTGGCACGGAGTTGAAATTATGTTGGTTCCTGTCTTTATAATTCATGGATGTTAAATGGTTGCCATTTATTCTGTCTCAGTATATTCTTCAGATTGTTGAAGGCGATAATTCATTCGTTTGTCAGCAGCAGTGTCCTATACGGATGACTGTCAATGTATGCCAAAATATAAGTATCAAATATCAATTTCATTATCAGTTGAGTGAAGTCCGAATCTGCCTACAGGATGTACGTGCCCTCTTTCCAGCATGCATTGCACCAATTGGCATAAAAATCTCCCAGAAGAATGTCAGGTATTGGGAAACGTACCCGTGCAGTTTCGTTAATATCACAATAACATAAGCGGCACTGCAGTAACCTTTCAAAAAGTTCTTCGTTGTTATATGGGAAAGTATTGCCTTAAAAAAAAGTATTATTAAGGATCATGTGGAAAAAATATCGTCTATACAGGCTAATTACACTCTCAAAATATTGTAGAAATGTGAAATATTTAAGATTTACGTCCTGCTACTCACGTTACGCTTGCATGCATGATACCTTTTATTAAGGGCAAATCACAAACAATTTTCTCATGTAGTTTAGTTATATTAACGTCCAGTTGTAAAGCAACACGAGGGCTATTTTGGGACGGACCTCGTCATTTTGAACCGCGGTCAGATGACGAGGACGACACCTGAGCTGGCACCCCCTATCCATACCACACCAACGGGAGGACGTTTGGCATAACGGATTTAACAGACCCCCTTACACGACGGTTCTTCGGTGGAATCGGGTCTCGAACCTGAAACCCTACGGTTCACAAGCCGAGGCCTTACCACGAGGCCACCGCGGCCCCATTTTCTCATGTAATGAACATCGCTAGGCGGATGGCTGCAAAAATAAGTTAAAATATCAAATACTTTATTCGTTGAATGGATCTACATGATATTTGCATATGCAAATGCCTTTAAACAGGATGTACATTTCGTCTTTCGTGCATTCGTTACACCAATCGGGAGAAAAATCTCCCAAAAGAATGTCGAGAATTGGGAAATGTGCATTGATATTCATGCACAGTTTCATTAGCATGGCATACACTTCAAAGCATTAGCATTTCAAAAAAGTTTGTTTATTGTTGTATTGCGACATAACCTGTACAGGCTAACTGCAAATATAATGTAGTAAAAATGCAAATGTATTCAAAATGTAGCAGAAATGTGAAATACTTAACATTCAATTAGACTGTCCTACTGCATACGCCCCACTTACATAAACGACATTATCAATAGCAGAGCACAGAGAGCTGTCTCGTGTAATGGCGCGCCCGTGGCAATTATGTGATGTACAGATAAGAGACTGATATTTGCATATGCAAATGCTTTTAAACTGTTTTAATGTTCATTTTAATTGTGTCATTTCCAAGTTTTGTTTTGTTGTTATTGTTTTGTTTAATTATTTAAAATGTTGAGGTATTTTTCAGGAAGTATGATTTTAAAAATGTACAAATGAAACTAAAGATACTATAAAAATAATATATATATATATATATATATATATATATATATATATATATATATATATATATATATATTATGAAACATATAACTAAAGACATTATAAAGATAAAATATATATAATAAAAAATATAACTAAAGACATTATAAAGACAATATATATAAAAAAGCATATAACTAAAGGCATTATAAAAATAATATATATTATAAAACATATAATTAAATACTTGATAATACATATTTTATTTGTTTGGTGTACATTTTTGCGTCCCGACATTTGCACTTTAGCTGTAAACATTCAAATTTTAATTCATGATCAACAACTTTCACCAATTTTGTTTAAACATATCTCTTAGACTTTTCATGGTGAAATGCTGAAATTTTCTATATTGCTTATTAAAGAATTGGGCACATTTTACTCACTGGGAGTTTTTTTTCTTTGTACGAAAGGCTTATAAAAAGTTAAGAATTCAAATTTAATTCCCTGAAAATTTTAATCGATTTCATAAAATTCTATACCTTTTTACGTAACATTGTAATTTTTAGTATATGTTTTTGATCAATATTTAAAAAATGAGAGCCGAGGTCAGTATTTCAAGGACATCATGTATAGAATTCTTTTCATACTGGAAATAAATTTACAAAATAAAAAAATATATATTATAATACTGGATTATCTAACAAGGGAAACACAAAATTCTGCACGAAAGAAAATAAAACGAATAGACGAATTTTTTATTTAAAATAAAACTATTAAAATTTTTTTATAACTATACAGGAGAAAACGAAAATTTCCAATATATTTTCAATTTTTTCCCTTGAAAAGAGATCAATAAAAACCTAACAGGTAAACATTGATTCTAATATAACAGAAGAATTCTACAAATTGCATACTTAGCTCTTTTTTTTTTCAAGATTTCTAGTATTCATATACTTATATTAACACTGAATATAACAATACGAAAAAGGGAATTTAGTTTAAAAAACCATTTTCAGTATTGACTTTTAATTGACTATTTGAATTTGTAACGTGCTGATACTAGACAACTGTTTACGGTTTACACCTACTGTCTAATTGTACAAAAACCATCAATTGATTATAGATTATACCTACTCAATTACATATAGCAGATTCAGGGTCATATAGTTATAGAAGTTCTGAATATCAAGCGTAAACGGTAAAAGAAGACGCCATTTACAAAATAAATAAATAAAATAAAAATTATCGCAATGCGTTGAAGGTCAATGGAATATTTGTCCCCTCACCTTCAAAATCTCATAAATTGCCCAATGCCTCAATGTTGTGTGTTTATCCTCATGATATACGAACAGAATCGATTACGCATTTTGGACATTTAAACTTCTTTCGATTTTGCCTAAAAATTTTTTCATCTAAAGATCATTTACCAAAATTCAATTATCTATCTTGTTTTGTTTTTGTGCTATGACATTCTTTAGGACACGAATAAACTAACTATCAGATTCAAACAGTAAATGGATTTATTTTAAACTTTCAAATATATTGTTTCAAATCTTTAATACAATTTCCCTACCATGTTAGCCCAGTGGTAAGTAAGAGTTTACAGAAGTTCTTAATGAACGCCACATCATTTAATACAAACCTTAACAACATAGAAAAATATTGAAGAAAGTGGTAATAAAGTGACAGGTATACAGTGAAAATGTATACCACATCTATCTGTTTGATAATAAGAGCATAATTTGATTGATGTCTACTTATGATCGATAATGTCATCGAATATACGAAATTAAAAAATATATAAAAGAAAACTCTAAAAACTGTATCAATAAGATATGCAAGAACTTTCTTTTTACATTTCATATTTTGTCACGAATATGCAAAGAACTACGCCGTTAGTTTAAACAAGATTTATTAGTACCAAGCATCTCACAACAGCACGAGAACTTACATATCACTGATGGAACTCAGATTTTAAACCCATGTAGAATGTTTGTAGAACAATCCAATTTCAATATTTAAGAAGGATCTAGAATCTTGCAGAAAGATAAACAACAAATAATATTTTAAATAAAAGAATTACAGTCTTTGGTTAAAACACAGGGGTTGGGATTCAAACCACGGACCAACAGAACTGAAATGCCCTGCCAATCGCCTGATTTTCACATAGATTATTATTTATGTGGCAATAAAAGCATTATTTAATTGCTGTCCACTTATCATCGATAATATTTACTCCCTTATCATCGAAACCACGCAATTAAAAAAAATAAAAAAAGAGAACTTCAAAAACTATATTTATAAGAAATGCAAAAACATTCTTTTTACATTACTATCTCAAAACACGATATATTTTCAATAATCATTTCATATAACCAGTATAGATTTAGGTTTAACCCATATTAAGAATTTCACCACTAGATCAACTAGATCCCAATCTTCAAATAATTTGTTTTAGATTTCAATTATTTTAAAATTTATTTCCCTTTCTTGGTATGAACAATCAAAAATTTGTTCATGAGTCATTACTATTAAAGAACTGCTTGAATGATAAAATCGAAGTATGGAATTATTTTTAATATCGATTATTTGCATCTGAATTCTGTAATAAAATGATATGTCCCAGATTTTTATCGATGTTTTACTTCCGTATGAAACTTTTTAGTTGGGTTTTTTTCCTCTTATTTCTTGCTTCTTTATTAAACATAATGATATTTTTGAAATGGGTTGATTTCATTTTTATTGAGACATTTGTAGATATTTTGAAATCGCATATAAGTCAAAATTCCCACGTAAGGTTTTACGAACTCCGATTCATGAACCGCTAAATGTACATTACATTATTTTTTGCGGTACAGTTTTGAAACAAAAAAGTTAAAGGAATTAAAATAATGTATCTTTTAAAGTTTGTTTTAATTTACAAACAAATGAAGAAAAACACTTTACAGAGCTTGTTGATATTCCTAATTTCCAAAAAATTTTGAAAATGAAATTTTGAAAAAAAAAAAAAAAGAACCGTTTTCTATTTCTGATACAGTGTTTGATAATGTTTTAAGTTCAAGAAAGAAATCGATTTTTAGTTATTCTATGAAATAGAATTCTCATATAAGTGTTAAAAAAGATAATATGCAATTTTTTGATTAACTCTTTAAAGGGCCATTTTTTTCTAGTCATATTATGTTAAAATATTTTTAGACTTGAAATTAGAATAAGAAAAGGGATTCATTTAGCTTATTAGATAAATTTAATTTCATGAATTAATTAATTTGGTTAATTAATAATTAAGTAACAAACCAAGACACATCATTTTGTCTGAGATAAAGAACTGAAGCATCTAAGTTTCTGACTTACTAAAAAAATGTGTCAGAACTTATGCCAACCTACATCATTTCATACAAAGATTGATAAATTTGGTGGGAAGCATACTTCCTACGGCCCTAGAAAGGGTTAAAAAGAATAGAAAAAATATAGGCATATTTCTGGGAAAACGATCATTTTAAGATGTGTTAGCCTTTGATAATAAACACTCCATTTAGGATGCAATAGATCTTAATTTGAAACGGTGCATTTACATTTCTTTTTTTGTGTGTGATGCAAAAATTTTTAAGTTCTCGAAAAGTTCGAGTTAAGTTATTTTAAGTTTGAGTTAAAAAATTTTAACTCGAATTCGCCCCATTCTGGCGAATTAGAGTTCTACTTTTCTCATCTTTATTCCTTGCTTGGTGTCTCTCCTGGCGCATGTTAAGTCTGTAAATTTTCTCATACCAGTTCAGGTATCGTACTCGTTATCTGATTATAGTTCAGAATGATAATACCTGTCCTTAAAGATCCAACATCTAGCAACAAAATGGGATGTTATTTAACTCATTCCACTATAGCATTATTTTATTCAGAATTGTATAATTATAAGATGTCATTGATTGAAATACAATACAATAAACGCAGTAATGACATTTCACATTTTTACTTTCTAGCATACGAAGTGCAGAGGAAGTATTGTTCATTGTCAAAAAATTCCGATACGAGATTCTGACAAATTTTTACTTAGACCTCTCTGAGTTCGAAAAACACGCATTTTTAACATTATGTCTGTCTTTCTGTCTGTCAGTCTGTGAAGAAGATAACTCGAAAACGCTTTTGAGCTAGATGGATAAAATTTGGTATATAAAATCACGACCCAATGTGTTGATTTCTACCAAATTTTGAATGAAATTCATTATAATTATTAGGAAATCTGTTTGTCTGGTTGTTTGTTTACAAGTGAACACGATAGTTCCAAAACGCTATGTTGATAAAATTTGATACCTCAGGATTAGTATCTAAAATATGATATATCAATTTGATTAATAAATAACTAACCAAAGCATCAAATTGATGAATAAATAACCAAATACATGATAATATAATAACCTAAAATATGATAAATAATGACGCAGATCTGTCAAAAGTGTGACCGTCAGTCGGTCTGTACTTGCGCATGCATGCCAATGCACCAATGAAATGACTTGAAACAGAAAGATTCGGTATATTATCTTGTTACTACATTTGTCAACCATGTCAAATTTTGGTTCCATTGGGTCGGCAAAAAAGGCATTCAAAATACATATTCACACAATAAATTCAATAAAATTTCTAGTTTTGCTAAATATCTATATTTCGTAACTATTGTTCGCTAATGCCATGCAAGCATTTGCGGTCTTATCCAAAGTCCATAATTTTATGCGGGGAAGGGGGGGATAGTACCGTCATTGCAGAGTATGCAGGAATGTATAGAGGAGACCTCTTTTGCGGATTCTAGCATCATTTCAATAGTAACAAATAAATTATATCTCCAGAACTGCGAGCACTCTTTTCATCATTAAGTATGCATAGCAAACTGCCCCGCCGTTCGTACAGAAAAGCGAAAAGAAAAACCAAGTATTGCGTGCTTAGTTTGCAATTCAGTTCTTTGAACCGCACCCACCAACTCGCATGCAATTTATGCGTTGCTCTCTTTGTGGGAAGTAAAACTTGCAAGTCTTCCTGGAAAACCCATCACTCTGCAGATTTTAAATGTAAGTCTCTCATGAAAATTTAATTATCGTTTAAGATGGCATATTTTTTTCTTGAAGAGGAAAAATCAGTTTGGGAATAGAATTTGGTTTGAAAAAGAAGCGAATCTTTGATTTTAAACGCGAAAGAATTGATCTATGTTAGAAGTTTAACGTATTTGACTTGCGAAACAGCACACACATTTATTTAAATAAATACTTAAAAATAAAACAATACCCAACTTTGAAAATAATGTGAAAGTTGTATCGTTCAGAGATTTAAAAAAAATCCCAGTAATGTTTTTCATTTTGTGTACTCTTTTGAAATATTATTACCAACTTTTTGCTGCCTTAAGGATAATTATTCTTTATATGGCATTTATGGCAAATAACTGAGATGAATTAATTTAACCATTTATATTCCCAAAACAATGAAACTATATGTCATTCAGGCAGGTTAAAAGCATTAATACTAATCACGTGTTTTGCTTTCTGACTTTAGTTTTATAATTACAATAACATTCATAATGACTCGATTTAATCATAAAATCAAAACCAGGATTTAAAAATGCTCTCTTTTTTAATCATATCTTAAAAATTATTATTTAAATTTAGTATATTTTAAGGGATTACATATATAATAACATCTTCAATTTCTTGACCTAACTATAAAATATTATATTTTTTATTAAAAAAAAATTAGCTCACAAACAACATTTTTCATGACCCAGACATGGAAATTTTAAAGAAAGTAGTTTTTCGTATATGGTAAATAAAATGAATACTTAAATTTTAAAGTTTTAATGTTCAACAGGTATTTAATGCATTTACAGAGATTTTAATGTGAAGCCCTTTATTTTTTTTAAAAATAGAGTGTCTTAATGAGTGCTAAGTCAATGACCACCGATCATCGGCAACTTTCTTCTGGTGAATGAAGGCTTTAAACTGAAAATTCTGAAAAATACAAGAATCATGACCAACGCAAGAATCATCAACTTGCATCCGATGTTTTTGCGGATCTAGTCTGCCTAGTCAGAAATCTACCACTGAGTGCAAGGTTTTTAAAGATTTATGGATGAATTTTAATTCTTGATGCAAAAACGTTTATAAAATTATGTTAATACTAGTGGTAGTGTAATATTAGCATAGAGTGGTATTTTCTCCTAGCTTTTTAACATCCAATAAGTTATTTACAGCTTTTAGCGAAGAAATAAATATTAATGTGTAAGTTTGTTAGAAGCTGTTGGTCAGATTATTTGGCGAACAAACCAAAAATGACATAGTCCATTCATCTAATTATGAAAGCATACTTATGGAAAAATTAAAAAAGAATTTGAAAGCATTTTGCTGAATGTAAATAAAGTATTTAAACGAATTTTACAAAAAGATGGAGCTGCTCCTATTTTTATGTCGTCTTTAGCGACGACTAGTTGTCCCACCACTTTAATGTCCCTAACTTCGTTGTGTCAACACATTTCAATTTTGTACGAACTCATGTTAGCAAGTTGAAAGCTTACTAACATTTCTGTACAAAAAATATGAAATAAAATGAAAAACATAAAAGAAAATAGTATGAAGAATATCTGTATCTGAATTAAATCCGAATATATTGATTTATGAATTAAATGCTTAGTTATAATGAATAGTATAATTAATGCATAGTTGTAAAGAAAAACGTGCTGAACGTCTTGCATTCAACTGTAAAAAACGTTTTAGTCAGAAGTCAGAATGACTTTGAAAAAAGCGATGGAATGATTTTTGTTTTATTTTTATCACGCATGATTATATTTTATGGGAAGGGGAAAAAACAGCTTACATTTTTTTGTAAAATGCCATGCACCATTCATTAAGTCAATGACACTTACATAAAATATTCTAGTCATTCATTAAAAGATAAGCTATATGGCCAACAAAATGCATTTATGCCTATCTTAGTCAGAAAATGCAATAATATCAAAATAATTCTATAAAAAAGCATTTAAATTGTAATAAGTTGTTTTCACTAAATAATTTTTTTTAATCTGAAAGTATACTTGTATTTAAAACTTCCTCTAGTAATTCGGTGAATTTTAAGACTAACATGCAGTAGCAATTAATCTATACAAATAAGTCATTTTGCCATCCTGATCTCATTTGACTATTCAAGCATAAGGAGCAATTCGTTTATTTTAAAATGGCCATAATAAAATGCCACATATTTGAGTATTCGTACTGTACTGAAAGGCGTTATATTTCAATGAAATAATTGTTTCATAATTCAAATGTCATCTACCCAAGAAAATAAAAAAATGCTATCATGGGAAAACATTCTTTTAATTGTATAACATAAGTATAATGTGTATGTGTGTAATAATTTAAATTTATTTAGTTATGTAAGTTCAGACTTCATTCTAATATCTCAATGGAGGCATATTTTCCTTTCCCATGCCCAAATCTACACTAGCTTAAAATGAATGTTGTCTCTGTAAATATCCCTCCTGAAACAATATAAGTTCTGATTGCATAAATATGTTCTCTTTTTCAATCTCTTTGTTTTCCTATTCGAATTGCGTCGCTGCCTTATCATGATCCAAAGAAATAAATTTTAATAATTACTAAAATTTACCTCTTTTATTAATAATCATTAGAAGATTAAATGAAAAGAACATGGGTATAATGTCGTTTAATTAAATCATCTTTTGCCTCCTCTATGATACCTTATGTGGTACAACTTGTTTTCCATGGCGATAGGAAAATAAAAAGCCAAATCATGTAAAAAAACAGCCAACAGTAGCCAAACTAATAGTAACCACACACACTTTCACTTTGGAATACACAAACCAAATGCAAATAATGCTAGCTTGGCGTTATTCGTGGAACGTCCTTCCTGCATATTCTAAAAATTGACCATAGGTTGCTGTTTTCCCCCATTCCCACATGGTCGCTAATAGAATAATGAAGGCATAAAAAGGATTTCGATTTGGATTCAGTCAAAAACGGAATCACAGAACTGTAACAGAACAAACATGTTGTTTTATAAAAACATAAAAAAAAAAAAAAACGTTTTCTAAATTGATGCTGCGTCTTGCTTTAGTTACCTAAAACTTAAGAATCACAGAAAATTCAAAGTTATCATACGTTTGACACAAATCGATTATTGAAAACCAAATAAAGTGTAAAATGCTTCAGAAACATCGAGACAGGACTCGAGCAAACATGCAGTCAGTGACATATTTATGCATTTTGCTGCTCTAAATAGTGCTTACATGACGTCTATTTCTTAATAAACTGATCCATTTAGTTTCATATTTCAACGCTTTTTAACTCATGTTGATCATTTAATTTAGGTTTATGATCATATGCGAATTTAGGTCATTTTGATTTCAATTATCTGTGAAAATATGCATTCTTTTCTTTTTTTATTTTTTACAATTTTTAACAATCATACACATTTGAATGAACATTTACGAAGATGCCAGTATTTATAAATATTGTAATAACTAAACAACTCCATTGAAACAGAATTTGCCAAATTAATCTTGTCCAAATATTATTTTTATCGTAGTATCTCCTACTTCAATTTTTTTATGAATGTATTTATTTGGCAACAAGGCCAATTGGTGGATTCCTTGAGTTGGGCAGCCTTAGAATAAAGTGTCTTCTCTGCCTAACCAGAAATCCATCACTGATCGAAGTTCAAAAAAAGTGTAAAAACAACTCTATGGAAAGAATGAGAAGGTGATAGAAACCCAGGCATGGGCTTGGGGTGAGCCAGTAGCTTTGTTCTTCTAGCATGACTGCACAGACGATAAATATCAACTCTGAGACAAATTTACCCAAATGAAAATGGTAGGTACAGTTAAAAATTCTTAGCATCCAAATTGTTGTCAGTGAGTGATTGTTTAATATATTTTGCGTAAATTAAATTCTGTTTAAATAACTTTTTCTTTTTCTTTCACCCAATTTTCTCATCCAAAGGCTATTTGCAAACAAAATAACTAAAATATTGCAACTAAAGCCAGTTTCATACGAATTGCATCCAGTATTTGTAGTATCGTATGACGAGACTTGGACCTTGGCGCTTTCAATGCCATTCGCCGAACATTCGCGTTGGAAGATGCATTAGCTGCCGTCGGTCCTTTACATATTAGTCGAAGGAAATCTCGAATATTTGAAGCAAACCATTCATTTATGTGGGAGTGCGACTACACGGCACAAGTCATTCCAGCTGTAATTAAATAAATAATCATTTCATATTTTACTTTGTTTTTCTGGTTAATATTTGTAAATTTACAATTCTTGGTTATTTTATTTCATTGAAAAACGATTTTTACAAAAAGGCATATTTCTGTGTACAGCTGACCACCCCTTTTAATCTGTTTATCTGTCCATCTCAAAGCGTTTTTATGTTATCTTTAATACAAATAGACAAACAAATATATTTTTTAAATGCGTTTTTCGATCTCAAGGAGATCTAAAACTTGCAAATTCGTCAAATTCTCAAATCATTGAGCTTAAAGAATTCGCTTTTAAAGAAATTTTCATGCAGTATTTACTAAGGATAATTTCTGGTAAAATCGTTCATTCCAAGAAACAAAATCGTAATGCTACATTTCCCCAAAATTTTATATTCATTCTAAATGGTTGTGTAATCAATTTTAATTCGTTCGATTTCAGACAACAAACTTCATTAACATACGAAGAGTTTTCAGCAGTGCATCTGAGATCCTTGAAATAGTAGCTGATCCCAAATAAGTGCTATCCAAGTTTTAAATCCAATGAAATTTGGTAACTCTAAAAATACTATAATAAAGTTGCAGAAATTCTGAAAGGAATTATTGGATTTTTTAAAAAATCGATATAAAACTTTTCATGAAAATGTGAAGTATTCCTGCTTATGCATGCATGCGTGTGTGTGTGTGTGTGTACGGGGTGGTGGGTAATCAGCACTTTAAATTCAAAATGACATCATGTATAGCCAAGGAAGTAAGGTATACCTATAATAAAGTGACTATGCTGAATTTATTAAGACAGGTTACAGCGCCCCTGTCGACGGAATAAAAAAATTAGAAAAAATAAGTAAATAGATAAAGGGTATTGGCCAAAAAGTCCAAGTGGAAAAATGCTCACTGTACCATAAAAAAGGAGAGAAACTTCATATAAGTACCTGTAAAAATGGTGGAAATATTTGCGATTAAAATTATGAACTTTCCGGGAATTTTTCGATTTTTTTTTCGTTATTGGTAGTTAAAAAAGATTCTTTGAGTTATCTAAGTAATTTAGATGAGAAATCAGAAAGCGAAATTACATTATCGCAAAAAACAATTTGCAATTCGAAATGACACTTAATTTTTTAATGCTTCGACGATGCCATGGGATTCAATTTCATTAAACAAACATCTTTGCGGAAATAATCGTTAACATTATATTATATGAACATATTTAACTTAAATTAGACACGACCAATATTCCCAATAAACCTGCAAAGACGGCTAATTTAAAATTATTAGGTATGACATTTACAAAATACCTTCAAACGCACCTTATGAAATACCTTAAAAATGTCTGATACAGAATTATTTTATTAACTAAGGTAACACAAACAAAGAAATCTTTTGTTTGAATTCATAAAAGTATTGTCAATGCTTTACCGACTTATTTGTATGCACGGCACGCGTGTTATGCATGGTGTACCGTTGCAAGAATGCGTTTCAGATTTCAAATTATACACCCGTACTATCGACACCGTCTGGAGCAGTTATGTTCAGGCAGATCGTCATGCTACTTATTGTAAAACAAAGATCTCGAGCTTCACAACCATTTAAAGTGTTTTATGGTAAATTTTCCTGTTGCAAAACTCCAGTTATCTTATGAAATAAGTTACATTTTATGCAACTTTTATCTTTATAAAAAACTGGAAACATTTTGCAATATCTTAGACATTTATCTGGTTATTTTAGTCATTTTAATGCTCGTATGCTAATGTCCTAATTTCCTATTTCGAAATAATTTTTATTTTTATATATATACACAGTTATAAATAGCCATTAATTGGAAAAAAAACACATTTTTATCACGTCTTTTTTACGTATTTCTTATTCCTGTGTTCATTATGTCCATTATGTAATTAGTAAGAGGATTGTTTATCAAATATATATATATATATATATATATACCGATGAAACAATTATTGTAATAGAAACCAACGGGGAGGGTCTCCCCTAAACTTTCTCGCATGCTCTCAAACAAAGTTGTCGGTTAACCACTATCGCAAAAAATTATGGACCTTGGGTAAGGTAAAGAACGCCTTGCATAGCTTTGGCGCACAATAGTTAACGAAATATTAACCTTTGGCCTGAAATTAGCTTATTTACAGAATTTATCTTGTGGTACTTGGCGAGATTTTTTTTTTTTTTTTTTTTTTTTGGCGATGAATCCCTGGCATGCTGTTAACAGATTTCCAAAAATCGAATTTATGTTTTAAGCGTGTTTTCCGAAACAACTGAAACCAAAATTTGACACAGAACTGCAGATGTAGACCCATACAAAATTTGATATATTTAAGTCATTATTTATTTTAGCTATCGTTTATACATGCTTCTGAAACTGAAGACAGATAGACGGTCAACTTCTTGTTAGACTCGGCTCAATATTTGTTAGATGTTTACTCAACAGAGATTAATTCTGAATACAAAATTTTATCCATCTAGCTCTCTTTGTCTGGTAGTTACCGTATTAACATACATTCAAATAGCGCCGACGTCCTGGCATAGGGGTAGCGCATCTTCCCCGTGATCTGGGCGTCCCGGATTCGAGTCCCGGTTTGGGCATGGTTGTTCTTCCTGTTCTATCTGTGAGATGTGTGAATGTGCCCTCTTGTAAAAAGGGGTTGTGCAAGCGAATGAGTGATGCGTATGTAGTCAAGTCGTACTCTTGGCCCAAGTTGGCTCTACGATAAAAACAAGAGGCGCTCCCCCTTAGGCTTAAATCGGCTGTCTTTGAACAGCGGCTTGTCCGTGACAAGTGCCATAAGAAACAACAGCATTCAAATAGCTGGAAAACAAACTTCCTTTGGATGAATTCTATTAAAATGTAATAGAAACCTATAGATTTGGTATAAAGATTATAAACTAAATTTCATCCGTCCAGCTCAAATCATTTTTTTTTCGTTATCTCTATCACAGACAAATGGACAGAGAGGCAGATACTATGCGAGAAATGTATTTTCCGAACTCAAGGAAGTGAAAATGGTATAAAATGCTCGAAAGTGGAGATTCTAATTTTTTTGACAAATATGATACTTTTCCCATACTTCGTACACGAAAAAGTACAAATGACAGAATTACCTTATGATAAAATATTATCTCTTCTACAAAAGTTTTTAAATTCGAAGTACAACTTCATCTACGTTCCATTCTTTTGAGTTAAAATTGTGTTTACTGCCAAATCATGCTTATGACATTCCATCTTACACATACATCTACTCAAAATATAATTTCAAATTAAATAAAAAGTGTTCTAATGAGATCTATTGAAATGAGTGCACTTTGATCAATATTGTTTGAAAACAGATTTGGGAAAAGAAGAAAAATGTGTTTTTCACGGTTAAAACGATCACTATTCATTGTTCTTGAAATCTATCATTGCATTATAACCGATGTAATATAATTATACTTTCTCATACCACATTCTTGAAGGATGCACCTTGAACCAATTACGATTCGTCGAATCGGCCGTGTAAAATAACGAAACGCTCGAACGGCACACGTTTGTTTATTTACTTCAATGGATAAAATTACTCGCCCCGAAGTTCGAATATCAATTCACTTCAAAAAAACACCAACTCCCGCTTCGGCGACTTTCCACAGGGTCTCGGTTTACAATGGGATTAGTCTGGCGTGCTCTGAAGGTAAACTAAAAATAAATAAAAAATCGCACCAGAATTAGAAACATCAATAAAATACCAAACGATTAAATCTTTAACGAGGCGGGAAAACAGCAGTTTATTCGATCTTGGATTAGTGAAGGAAGCGTGAAGGCGAGCTGGGAAGCGAACAGCGTCCCCTGGCGGAAGCTTCGGAGCAACTCCGGCAGACAGGAGAAAGGTTTCGTTTTCGGAATCAGAAATCCCTGTGGCGATGGCTGGAGCGGATAGTGGTTGGAGTTGGGTCATCGCAGTTGCCTGCTGTTGGATAACTTTCGTTATCCAAGGACTGGTCAGGTCCGGTGGGGTTGTCTACGTCGCCCTCATCGATGCCTATGGGGTCAGCAGATCTCAAGCTTCGTGGCCTTTCACCTTAAGATTGGCTCTCTGGAATCTGAGTGGTAAGAGACACTTTTAAGTTTTAAAAAAATTATATGCAACTTTTTGACAGCTAATTGGATGCAGAATGTGATGGACTTTTTTCTCTCCCAAGCATTTTGTTTTTCATTCATGACTTTTTTTTTCTAAAAAAAAAAGAAAAGAAAAGAAAGAAAGTTCTTAAATTTAATTGGTTGCAGTTGTCACAATAGGACAAGGTTTTCGGAACTTCATCTTTTCAGCATCAAAATCATGCCTATATTTTATACTTTAAATTTCTGCTCTTAAAATTTTCATTTAAATAAAATGCAATTTTATAAATTAAAAGTAAATTCACCCTCTTCTAGTTTTTATTCAGCATTTAATTCCTTCTTTTAAAAATAATTTAATAATGTCACTTAAAAAAATGTATCTAATACCAATAAGTAAAAAAAAATGGAATTAAATGTTGAAGGCGATTTATTGCTGATGTGTTAATAAGTGTTTAAGTATGAATATGTGTTTAAATTTTGCGAAGATGATTAGATGAAAAATTGAATAATAATGGAAAAAAATCATGATTAGATGAAAAATTGAATAATAATGGAAAAAATCATGATTAGATGAGAAATTGAATAATAATGGAAAAAATCATGATTAGATGAGAAATTGAATAATAATGGAAAAAATCATGATTAGATGAAAAATTGAATAATGATTGAAAAAATAATGATTAGATGAAAAATTGAATAATAATTGTAAAAAACAATGATTAAAGAAAAAATTGAATAACAGTTATATTCTTCATATTTCAATGGTTTCGATTGTTTTAGATAGATTAATGCTTCATTTTAAAGCAACATGATTCAGTTTTGGGACAAACCTCATAATTTTAACAACGACGAGATGACATAAGCAGCGCTTCAGTCACTCTCCCCTTTCTAAACTTCCAAACAACATCAATATGAGAATTTTGGATTAATGACGGACGGTATATTATACAGGTAATAAGCTTTTGTATACAGAAGAACTGAATCTCGAACATTCCAATTTTCTTTTTCAGAACTTTTGCATCTGCATTTGCGATTATTCCTGGATATTATTTTACAATATTTCATGTTGATACAAAAAAAAAAACATGTGAATTTGAAATAAAATGTTCAAAAAATTATTGAATTTTGATAAAATATCAAAATTTGGAATTTGTTCTATTACTCTATGATTGAATTTAATTCTATCAATTTTTATATACTATCTAAAATCCGATAATTTTTCATGTTGACAAAAAAAAAATGTGATGATATTAAATAAAATGTGCAAACGATTAGTGAAGTGTGATAAAATATTAAAACACAAATTAGTTGAAAGTTTGTTCTATCAAGTTCAACAATACAATCAATAATCTGACAGCATTTCAAGTTAATATAAAGGAACATGATGATATAAAATAAAATGATTGATGAATTGAGATAGTTGATATTAAACATGATATAATAGGAATTCTATTGCTGAATTATATTCGATAAGTTTTAACAATGCATTCTATATTATTATAATATTTCATGTCGATACAAAAAAAAACATGATGTTATAAAATAAATTGCGTAAATGATTAAGGAAGTTTAAATAAATAACATCAAAACATGATATAATTGGAATTTTATATGCTATTCTGTCACTGAATTTCATTTTATCTGTTCTGTATTATTTTTTCCCCGCCAAAAGTTTTGACTTAGACAATCCATACGGATGCAAAGAACAGTATTTTGTATAATTTAATATTGCGAACAAAAATCGTCGATATTTTTTTTTTCTGAAAGCCAATCAAATGAGTGCACTGTCCACGTTTTAAACTTGTAGTTTCGTTTATTGCATCTATTTGTTATCTGTCTGTCTGTCTATGAACACGATAACTCAAAAGGACTTTGAGCTAGACTTATGAAATTTAGTGAAGGGAATTATGGCTAAATTTGTAGATTTCTATCAAATCTTGAACGAAATCATTCACAGGTAATCTGTTTGTCTGGCAGTTCGACTGCAAGCGAACTCAATAATTACAAAACGCGAAACACTAGACAGGTAAACTTTAGTACACTGATTTAGCATCTAAAAATATATATAATCATTAAATTTTGAACCAAATTTGTCAATGAGTTGAATGTCTAGCTGTCTGTACTTTCGGATCCATGTAAACGCTATGATTTAAAGCATTGAAATACGGTATATCATCTTGTAACTACAACTGTACTTCCTCATCACATTTCGCTGCCAATCGACCGACAAAAAAAGACGTCTTAAATCTATATTCTCCCGTTATATTCAGTATAAATGAAGAATTTGCTCTAAAGATCTATATTTCGTTAATGTCGTTCGGCAATACTATGCAAGGCATTCACTGCCTTATCCCATGGGTCACAATTTTATGTTTAGAGAAACAGATAAGATTTTTACTATAGAATATGCAAGAAAGTTTCGGAGAGACCACTCCGCTGCTTTTAATGTGATAAAAACGTGTTTTTAGGCCGGAATATTTTCTGTTAACCCTTTGATCCCCTGACCGCCCGATATCGCCCCTTTCGACAGGGGTCTGCCTCAGCCGCTTTGGGGCAGTTAAATGAGTTTAAATGCGAGCTTGTCGAGAAGTACCTTTCACCTCTGAGTCAGACCCCTATCAAACGGGTTAATATCCGGTGGTCAGGGCTTATAGGGTTAATCTTATGGGGAGAAAAATCATACACAAGGCAACGTGACGTGGAAAGCTTGACTCAACGCTTTACAGTGACTCTCGGGTCTCTAATTGGCGGAGTGTTGGGGAGTTGTTCTTGGGTAATTACTTCTTGGTACCTCATACAAAGAGAGGCTTTTTTTAACGTTGTTCCTCAGTAAATTCGAAATATATTATCTCCCTAAAACTATTTTCCCACCAATTTCAATTTCAAAAAAAAAATTAACTTTTAAGTGATGCTAATTTTATTCTCGTACAAATTTTAATTTGTAAAAAAATGATGAAAATGACTTTTTAGCACAATTTGTACTAATGCTTCTTATTTTTGTAATGAAACCAATGTCCAAACCAATTTGTTTCTTTCATGATAACTGTCATTCGTATTCTTTTTCCGAATAATATTAAGATGAAAAATCTTTCTTTGAACATTAAATCATTCATATTTTCAATGAGTAAGAATTTTATAACTGTTCAGATATGATCTTATTCATTCAAATAATGAATCCTAGTTTTATACTGTAGATTTATTTTGGACGAGAAACTAATTCCCAGTCTATCGAAATACATAATTTTTCATCATTGTGTAATCCAAACTAAATATTAGCTTAACAACAACGAAAATATGCCTCTGAATATGATTTATAAGGATTACAAAAGTAATCAGCGAGAATGGTCTTCCCAAAACTTTCTCGCATACTCTCTAATAACCTTGTCATGCCAGAGAACACCTTACGTGGCACTGTCGTACAATAGTTACGACACATCAACTTTTGGCGTGAGTTTAGCATGATTGCTGAATGTATCATATCATCCTTGGAGAGTGATTTGAAGATTAACGTATCCCCGTCATTCGTTACTTGTATCCGAAAATCGAATTTGTGTTTTAGACGCGTTTTTCTGAAAGAATTGGAACCAAAATTTCACTTAAAATTTCATTTGTAGTAACAAAATCCTATACTAAATTTGATCTATTTGAGTCACTGCGTTTTTGAGTTATCGCGTTTACATGTCTCTGAAATGAAAGATCGACAGACAGGCAACCCCTAGTTGGTTTTGGGTGAAAATTTGAAAATTGTTTATATTATAGATGTTAAATCTGTGTACCGAATTTTATCTATCTAGCTCTCTTTGTTTTGTAATTATCGTGGTAACTATTAATCGAATAGCCGAACAGATAAATTTCCTCTGAACAAATATGACTCAAAATTTGATAGAAATCTGAAAATGTGATGTGAAGACCGTCTATCTCAAAGCGTTTTTGAGTTATCTTTATCTCAGACAGACGGACATTTCCTAAAAATGTGTTTTTAGAACTTAGAGCGGTCTATAAAACATAAATTCGTCAAAATCACGATTTCGAATTTTTTGACGTTTGCTATATTTTTTCTATGCTACGTATACAAGAAAGTAAAAAATAAATACGGTTGCCCAACAGCTTATGCATACCGTCAGATTTTCTATAAAACTGCCACATCAATTATAAATAGTGTCTCTCAGTCCTTTTACACGAAACAGCTTCTGCCTTTATGGTGCTTCATTATAAAAAAAAGAGCAGATATTTGTGGGAATAGTTATTTGCATCCTTTAATTTAATAATCCGCATGCGGCAACTGTCAGTTATCACGAGGAGTGAAATATTACACACCAAAATGCTCACTTACGATTGAGAATACCATAATTTACTGTGCAATGTTAAATTAGTAATTGCTATTTGTAAGGTATTTAAATCTATATTTATTAATGTTCTTTTTTTTTCCTTTTGTCTAACTAAAGTTTAGTGTAATCGTCACACAACGAGCTAATTTTTTTAGCTGTAAACCATATTTAAAACAAAATATGATCTTTGAAAGCATTTTTCGCGTGACGTATTCAAGAAATAAAAATGTAAAATAAAATGTAGATGGAGGGGGGGGGGCAATATCTTTAATAGGGCCTATGCGACAAAATTAAGAGGGGACTACTACCTACTAGCATTTTTATTGGTATACAATCTCCAAAATTAAAAAACTTTTGGCAAGCTGGAAGGCAAAGCTAGTTTCCTTTTCATCTAATTTAATATTGCATAAATCTAATTTCAGGCAAAATTCGATTTTTAGCTCCTAATTTCTAAGATGTTACAGATATCGAAAAACTTAAATAGAAAAGTTGCTCGTGTTAATGAGGCGCTAATTTAATTTAATTTTCTTTCTTCAATATTAAGAAAGTTATAGCGAAATGAAAGTTTCAACGCCTTACTGTTTCCGACCCCTTTGAGCTAGATGGGTCATTTACGAACTTATCCGAGGTTTCTACATTTCTAACAATATATTCAAAGCCAGTTAAAATCCAAACAAAAAAATTACTTTAGTTGTTCTGTTCACAAGATAACATGGGAAAAGCGTTACACACACACACACACACGCGCGCACACAAGCGCACATACACACACACGCACAGACACACGCACACACATATATATATGGTAGGTAGAAATGTTCCTAAAGTCGCATCATGAGAACCATTGCAGTAGGTAGCCTTCCTATAGGAATCTACCTAAAAAGAAATAAATTAAGACAGAAATGTGAAACATTTTACTACGTTTCAGACATTTTTTTGAGGTGCATTCAAAGTGTCATCATGTGTGAAGACATAATTGATGCATCGGCAAAGTTAGTTTAGAATCACGCTATGATTTATTAGAAAAGCGATCCATTCTATGATCGCTCTTTATGTCCGCGAGCCCTCATTCCATTGTAAAAATGACTCGTTTTTCCTGCATACTTGGCTTTCACTTAAAACTTAGGCCATGATTTTAGAAGCATCAGTCGATATTGGTAATTCAGATGGACAAAACATGGAAACGGCATAAGGTTAAGACAGATCAATAAAATTAAATAATTTTCATTTTAACCATAGAGTTTCGTTACTTAAAATGTCAGTTATTGGGATTAATAGGTGACTACGTTTGGAAATCGGGGGATTTTTTTCAGAGATTTATCTATTATTATATTTAATATTAGTCGTCTGTAATGACCAGCTAGTTCCCCAGGAATTTTGGTTGGGTTGACTTTCAATTACTCTCATCTTTAATATTCACGATTCTTTCACTAACATATTTTAAAGCATTAAATTGTGATAAATGACAGCCGTGTTAGTTTAATAACGTAACACATGTTCAATTCGTTCTATATATGAACCATTATATTAAAGCAAAGTATTGGCTTTTCATAATGACACTTAAAACTACATAAATATTAAACTACGTAGATATTAAACATATTCTTTAATCTTTTGATGTCAAAAGATTAAATATTTGATGAAGGATTGAAAGCGATTTTGAATTCATGATAATCTTTTGTTCAAATTTAAACAAAAAAATATTTTTTATTTAAATAATTAAGATTTACGATAATTATATTTTTATCGTTAAAACTTTTGAGTTTTCAATTTTCGGATGATACAAAATATTTTTTTTGCTGTAATACTTTTTCGAATTTATTGTGGAAAAACGCCGAAATTTCGTTTTATTTTTAAATAATTAAGATTCAGATATTTAAAAAATTCCTTCTTCCTTAGTTTTCAACTAGATTAAATATTTGATAAAGAATGAAAGCGATTTTGAATTCATAATAATCTATTGTTCAAATTTAAACAAAAAATATTTTTCAAAACTCAAGGAACATTTTCACGATAATTATATTTTTATCTTTAAAATTTTTTTGTTTTCAATTTTCGGATGACACAAAAAAATCTTTTTGTGCTATAATATTTTTGGGAATTTATTGTGGAAAAACGCCGAAATTTCGTTTTATTTTTTAAATAATTACGATTTAGATATTAAACAAATTCCTTCTTCCTTAGTTTTCAACTCGATTAAATATTTGATGAAGAATGAAAGCGACTTGAAATTCTTTGTAATCTGTTGTTGAAATTAAGCAAAAAAAATTTAAAAATTAACAAATTTCAAGGAAAATCTGCGTGGTAATTGAATTGGCATCGTTAAAACGATAAGTTTTTGAATTTTAAGATGATGCAAAAGTTGTTTTCATGCTTTAATTTTTTAAAACTATTCTGGAAAAACACGGAAATTTCGTTTTGTTTTTAAATAAAGATTCCAATTAAAATTCCGAAAAAAAAAATCGCTCCGAGGTGAACATTTCACTTCATTATATTTTTGCGAAATTTGTTACTCTAGATATAACTATAACATTCTTTTATCTTATTGCTATAGAGTCTTATTCTTAATTTTTAAACTGCTTTCTTTATTAAAACCGTTTAAATTTTTTTTCTTCATTTATTTTTTGGGAAAATCAATCCATTTTTATTTTTGCATATTTTTAATGCTTTTTTACTTATTTAAATGCCTTTTTCTTACATTCTAAATACTGGTAAAATCTTTTTACAAAAAAAAACATTGCTAATTTAAATTTAATGCTATTTTTTATTCAGATTTTGTATTATGATTTCTCTGTATACTTTGCAGTTCCTGAGCTGTAGAAGAAGCAATATGTTCACTTATGAAATCTGTATAGTTGCTTTAATGTTTCATAATTCGAGAAAACTTGAAAATTTCTGATTGTTTTTGTCATTTTGAACACTAGGTTTTTGAAAATTTTACATAACTTATTTGATAAACCATTAAGTTAGAAGATTTTTTGCTTTGTATTGTATTTTTTCGAAAAGAAAAATATTTTTTTCAATTTTAAAAGCATTTTTCTGGTTTTAACTGGTATATTTTTGTTTCATAGGTTTTTACCCAATCTATTGTATGCAAGAATTTAAAAATATACATATTTTATAACAATTTTTTTTAATTCCAAATGTGGTCATTTTCTTCAAATATACCAAATACTTGTCTCTTCATTGAAGTCGTATTTACAATGGCATTTTTACGTGACTTTCTCCGCTTTGGTAGCATTGATAGGGATTTCCTAGCGCTGATAGGGATGTAAAAAAGCGCTGATAGGTATTTCCTTAAAGATAGTGTCGAAATACTAAAAAATTTACGATTTATTAGATTTCAACTTATTAGATTATTGCAATATGAGACACATTGTTCTATAACTGATGATTCATCCAAATTAATAAGCAAAATTAGGTAACTGGATATTTTTTCCCAAAACGTCATTTGTTCGATAGACTAAAAAACTTATTTTCATAGATTGATTTTAATATTTACCGTTACTTCGCATTACTATAAATATGTAATTTTGAATATTATTTCTAATCTCGTGTAATACATACGATTAATGTAATGTTTTCTGAGAATGTTTCGAAATTAATTTATTATCTTCGGAACAAATATTGGGAGAATAATTATGCATTTTAATTTCGTTAATTTTAAATTAATGAAAATTTGCTGGTTTAAGTTCTCACAAATTGTGATTTTTACCTTGTGTCTTTTTTATCATTTTCCAGAGGTATTAGAAAGTGGTATTCATAGCAACCTGAAATACATTGATAACTCTAAAAACATTTTATTTTTTAAAGACATAATTGCATTCTGGAAATGATTAGAAATTCGAAATTTTAGAGAAATACCTCATAAAATATTTGCTGGCGATTTGCGCTCATCAGGTAGTTGAAAGGGGAGGGTGTTGCAATTTAAAACTGCTGAACTGTTCATAAATTATATATTTTCAGTAAATTTTGAATAATTTAATAATTAGATTATAAAAAAAATTTGACTGGATGTTGGTAAGTTTTTAATAAATAAATTTTAATTATGCAACTACTAATTTATACCAATTTGAAATAAAAATGCAACTTTAAAATATATTTTTGTAATTACTTTCCTTGCATTCCTTATTTTTGTTGTTAAAAATGTTTGCAATTGTGGAATTGAATGAAAAAAAATCGTGAAGTCTAGGGCTAATATAAAAATCATTCTCTCTCTTATTTATAAGGAAAAAAATTAATAATTTTTAAATTTTAACGTAAAATTATCTTGCACTTTTTTTACTTATTTACAAGTTTAGGGCTGGCGTAAAATTTTTTCCGCATTTCTAATATTTATAAAATTGCATTTTTTTTTTTTTTTTAATTTTTTCAAACCATGTGGTACAAAAAATTTTTTCCTAGGGAATATTTAATTATTACTTTTTTCTTGGTTGTTGTATAACAAGCAGGAAAAATATTATTTAAATATTCTCTCGAAAACCTTAAAATAAATCGTTTTGTCATATAGATATCGATCTTTCCTATTTGAGTGACATTTGCAGTACACAACACGCAAAATTTCTACCACAGACTTTAAATTTAATGTCATTTTGATGACGTTTTATTTTAAATATCTTTGAAGAACTGTTCTGATAAAACAAATAATATGACAGAATATTCTGGAAAAAATGATGAATTATGATATGTCGTTTCATAGTCACAGCAAGTGATGAAAGTTCTAGAAATATATATGTCTTTAGGTTCTGCAAACTATAATCTAGTAGCCGCCTTTGGTAACCAGTTGGTTCGCCAAGATCACTGGCTGAGATAACTTTAAAGTAAATCTCTTATTCATAATTATGAATTAGAAATTTATTTTATTAAATATAAGTAACAATAGCATAATTATGATTAACAATAATTATTGTTCATAAATAATTTTCAGCATCAAATTTTGATAGATATTAAAGCCTTACTATTAGAATGTTATTACACTTGTCCTAATAAACTAACTTAATAAAATAAAATCTCACATTATTGTAATATTAAAAAATTTATTGTCCAGACAATCTGACATCAAACTTTTGTGACCCTGTCATTTTTCATGTGTATTCTCAGTACCTGTGTATTTCGTGGAACTTTCATATGTGGTCTCATGTAAATTGCTTAAACAGAATCTTCTTCCTTAGTTTCAACAATGGAAAAAAATCTCATAACATTTGATAAGCCAGTGAAAGTAGTTTGAATTTCAGTGCAACAATAAAATCTATTACTAAAAAATATACATAAAAAATATTTTAAAACAATTACCAAAATTTCTGCAAAAAATTCCCCAGCAATTAATTTGATATTATTAATAAATAAATCTTAAACTTTAAAGTGGTACAGAAATATGGAATCTCTCGCCCTTCCAAAAAACGTTTTTCTTAATTTTTAATTATTTAAAGTTTTAAGAAACAGCTCTCAATTTTACATCCCACAAAATACAAAGAATTTTTATCTATTTCAAACAGTCTGTGCACAGCACAAATATGCGCACATTCTTTTTTTATTATTATTATTATTGTAATGCCGGATTTACACTCGACCAGTTATAAAATGGCAAGTAAGCAGCGCATGCGTAGAAAGGCTGAAAAATGCTGTTCGGTCCATGGCAAGTAATTATCCTGACGGGTGAACTACAAGCCGCTCTATTGTATTTTTTCTTACTGCGCATGCGTTTGTAGAATTTGGTGGGTTTTTTTGGCTTGAAAAAAATTGATCACCTATCATAGATTTATCCCTACATGTTTTTGCTCTTTGTTCTTTCTGATACGAGGTTGTGCTTTTTTTTTTTCATTTTATTTGCCATTTTTTTATAGTTTTCCAAATTTAGGTATGCTGATCTCTTTATTTTATTTCACCATGTTTTTTCGTGTAAATACCCATCATTTTAATACAATACGCAGTGAGAAAAAAAATTCATGGCAAAACGGCAATTTACAGCCAAGCATGGAATGTCTGAATCTATTTCATGAAATTGTTGCAAACATAAATCAGTCCCTTTCTACGCATGCGATGCCTACTTGCCATCTTATAACTGGCCGAGTGTAAACCCGGCATTAATAGATATTGATTATATGAAGAAAAAAATGGTAAATGATTATATAAATAGGAAAATTATTTTCATATCCATAAACATTTGAACAAATTAATATTTTCAACACATTAATGCTTTCTATATAAAGAATGAATGCAAATAAACATTTTGCTTCTTTAGAGTCGATCCTTGATTATATATATAGATAAGTTTTGTTTTGTGAAATTTTATTTTCTGAAATAAATTTCTACAAACAACGTCTTTTATGCCATTCTCTTTTTTTCAGGACTTTACATATAGAAAATGATACATGGTTTATGAAAGCTTTAACGGAAACTACTAATCCCACAGATTCTTGAACTTTCTATTAAATTTAAATTAATTTTTCTGAGAAATTCTACTTGTATGAAAAAACGATTTATGATAAGATCAATGTTAAGAATATAGTTTTATTTCAAAATGAACCATAGGGAGAAAAATATTTTTTACTCATCAAGGCTAAAACCAGACGATATTTTATCCGTTTGTCTTTTACTATAAATAATTTTAAACAGATAAATCTAGGTTTTATATTTGATCTTTTTGTAAGATTTCAAATTGAGTGGCAGAGTGAATAAATATTTTATTTTATACTCAGTAGTATTAATACCAAACGATATTTTTTTCCGATTGTCATTTACTGTAAATAAATTTAAACAGGTTTTTTTTAATCTATCTATAATACTAGTAGCAGTTTTAGTTTTAAAATATGAATAAAAATATATAAATTTAGAAATGTCTAATAGAATAGAACAAATAGAACAATTGTGATGTACAGAATTTCCATTCTGATTTCGCAACGCAAGGAAGACTGTTCAATGAAAATTTTGCAATCTGTAATCTGTGTTCCATCAATGAAACAATAGTAAAGAACAATTAATATTTCACAATCAACTCTCTTACAACATAATGTTCTGATAATATATCTTCATATAACTTGATGTAAAAATTGTGAGTATTATTTCGTAATATGAAATTTTGACACTTTGGTATATGTATATCTTGGTGAAAAGATTGTTATTTCTAAATAAGATGAAGCAAAAATGATAATTTCCGGACTACGTAGTGAAGTAACATAGGTGGATTTCTTACTACTTGATTTCGAAAAAAGATTTTGCGAATTAACCTAGTCATTGGAGCTGCGAATGAATTAAAAGATCTGATGGTATTATAAAATCAATTATGCGTCCTGCAATTGAAAAATTATTCGTTCCAAACATTTAATAGAATAAATAATAATTACAAGAACACAATAAAATAAATCAGAATTGCAAGAACTAATAAAAATATATCATACCTCAAAACAACTTATGCTTCACAAAAATTAATAGCTTCAAAAAATTATAGAAATTAAAAAGAGCATCTTTATTTAATATCGGCATTTATTAAAGTTGACAAAACAATAAATTTTAAATTAATCAAATTAATGGCAATAGTTTGGACTACCGATTTCTGTTAACTTAGTCGTTAATTAACTTATTCTTCACAAAAATGAATAGCTTCAAATTCAGCTTCGAAAATTTTTAAAAATTTAAAAAAAAATGCCTTTATTTAACATCAGTAATTATCAAAACTGTTAAAACAATAAATTTTTAATTAATCAAATTGTTGGCAATAGTTCGGAATATCGATTTCAGTTTAAACTTTTACAAGGAATTATTTTCATAAAATAGATACTTTTAAAATCCTGCGTCATCAAATATAA
This sequence comes from Argiope bruennichi, assembly GCF_947563725.1. Lineage (NCBI taxonomy): Eukaryota > Metazoa > Arthropoda > Arachnida > Araneae > Araneidae > Argiope > Argiope bruennichi. Next base: position 21,341,025 of record NC_079154.1, on the reverse strand, counting down.
TGCCTTTAGCTACCTGATATTTTAGAAAAATCTGCGTATTATCAAACAACTTTAAAAAAAATTACCAATTATTTCTCAGCAATCTAAAAATAACCTCAAGGTCATCAATGTAAATGTGGAAATAACCACAAGCAGACAGTTGTTACTCTTCTCAAAGCAATGTTTCGCAACTCAAAAGCTTAGCTCGAAATTTAAGATGAACTCGTGAATAAAAACAATAATGTTTCTAACATACGTTGCAATCGATTCCAAAACTTTAACAGCATGGCATTGTGATCTATGAGGAAAATTTACTGTTTTAATATTTAATGGACGTTATTTTGTGTGCTAATCATTTTGTTAATTACCAGCTTATTAATTATTAGTTATTAAAATTAGTCATTATCTTATTAGCTATTAATGCAAATAAGCAATCGGATAAGCAATAATTTATTTGATTCATAATTATCGATTTGTCATGATTTTTATCATAAAAATTATCATTTAAAAAAAATTGTTTCTATAATATTTGTATTTTATTTCCACGAAATATATTTTGATTGTTTTGTTGTTACGATAACGAAAAAAAATTTTATAGAAAAGAGAATTTAAATTTAAATTATTAAAAAGTTATTTAATTTTATAACTAAGAAAATTAATTTCATTTGAACAATTTTCACCAAAGTTTGATCTAATAATATTTATTAAATAGCTCCATCTTTATTTCACTCCTAAGCATTATTGACTAACACGCATTTTTTTAATAAGATATATTTATCTTTAAAAATTTTTAAAACTTTATATTGATTACTATTTCATATTTTCTGAAAAAGAAAGCTCTTCCTGATGGTTTCAATTCCACTGAATTTCGTCGATTCATATATTTCATTCATGGCATTTTTGAGTTGTCACTTTGGTTTGGTTTGGTCATATTAACGTCCCGTTTGAAACAACACTAGGGCTATTTTGGGACGGACCTCGTCATTTTTAACCACGGTCAGATGACGAGGACGACACCTGATCTGGCACCCCCCTCTCCACACCACACCAGTGGGAGGACGTTTGGTCATTAACGTGCAACAGACCCCCTTACACGACGGTTCTTCGATGGAATCGGGTCTCGAACCTGAAACCCTCCGATTCCGAGGCCTTATCACCAGGCCACCGCTGCCCCTATTTTGAGTTGTCACGTTTGCATGCTTGTGAAAGTACAGACCGACAGACAGTCACCACTCTGACAGATCTGATGGCAAATTTCATAAGGATCTACACTATAGATGTTAAATCTGTGAACAAAATTGTATTTATCTAGCTCTCTTCGGTTTGTGACATCGCTTTCACTTCTACTCAGACACCCGGGCAGGCAGACTTCTGAATGGATATTGTATAACATTGATAGAAATCTAAAAATTTGGCTTAAAGACCACATACCGAATTCTATTCTTCATACTCAAAGCATTTTTGAGCTATGAATTCATTGACAAACGGAATATTTCCAAACATACATTTTTCTGACTCAGGATTATCTGAAATATGAAGATTCGTCCAAAAGTCGAATTCCAAAATTTTGACGGTTATGATACTTTCTCTTTTTGTACTTCATATACTAGAAAGTAAAAATTCTTGGCATTGGTTCATGAAATGTTTCAATTTATTTCTTGCAACAAAACACGACGCTGTTTCTAATTCATTTTATTACACGAAGAGAGAAGGAACCAATGGGAATGATCTGCTCAGAACTATCTCACATACTCTTTAATAAATGTGTCATACCATAAAAGGTTTTACCTGGCATTGGCGTACAATAGTTACAAAATATTAACTTTTGGTGTGAATTTAGCATTTTTACTGAATCTGTCGCATCATCCTTGGCAATTTATTTGGCGATCATTCTCTGGCATGCATTAATAGTATCCAAAAATCGAATCTCTATTTCAGGCATGCTTTTCTCAACTGATTGTAACAAAAATTTGACACAAAACTGCACTTGTAGTCACAAATTCTCATACGAAATTTGATATGTTTAAGTCTCTGTTATATTGAATTATCGCGTTTACATATTTCTGAAAGTACAGATGGACAAACGGTCAACACCTGGTTATATTTGACTCAAAATGTGACAGGCGTCTCCACTATAGATTTTAAATCTGTGCACCAAACTATCTATCTAGCTCTCTTCGTTTTGCAGTTATCTTCTTAAATTATTATCGATCAGCCGGACAGATAGACTTCCTTCAATTAATTTTTCTCAAAAAATCAACAGGAACTTCCACATTCGGTGTGAAGACCGCATGCCAAATTTCACCCGTCTAGCTCAAACGTTTTTTAATCATCTTTGTCACAGACAGACATTTTCGAAAGGCGTTCTCTTTTTCGAACTCAGGAAGGCTTAAAACGTGGGGATTTGCCAAAATCTCTAGTTCGAATTTTTTGACGATTGCGATACTTTCTCTGTACTACATTTATGAAAAAGTAAAAACGGATCTTAAGTTGAAGTAAAATTGTTTCAGAAAAATAACTTTCTCCCCTTACATGGCAAAAATGCGAGGATAATGTCAAGACATACAAGTTCTCTTATACATTTTCAAAAAGAAAATGATTTTTTTTACGTTATTTACTTGCGCTATTTTAATTTTGGGACCAATTGTTATAGTTTTATATAAATTTTAATTTTAAAAGAATATAAGGCAAGCATTTGTGCCTTTTCTTATACAAAAAAAAAACAAATTTTAAATATTTCCATGAATTAGTTTTTTTAACATGTTTTATCTTTAAGAGCTTTGATTTTCTGATGTTTTAACAAATCTGTAAACTTTATATGAATAATTCTCTAAATTAATTCCTTAAAACTCAATAAACAATTTTTTAAACTATGTATCACTCAATTTTTTAAAAATCTAAATAATAATGATAGGATCAAATTACAAAATAATATGACTTTTGTAAAAAATTTTAACTTCTTTTTATCTGTTTAAACCATAATATTTACATTAATTAAAGATTTTCACGGGATAAGACATTTTTTTAAAACATCCATTGCCTTTCTGATTCACAATTTCGAACTGGTGTATCTAGTCTTCGTATCATTAACTTAAGGTAAATAGTTTTACTTTTTAAAACTTCGGCTATCGATTAACTAGTTTTCAAGGTAAGGGAGACTCTGACGACAGTGCCCGATGCATTCAGTTGTTTTTTTCTTCTCTTTAAGACATGTCCTTGGAAATGAACTAGAAATTTCAAAATAAAATTTTAAAAAAAACTGATAATATAATTGTCACACAGCTGGATTTTCAAGACCTCTGTTACTTCCTTTTGAAGTTTTTTTCATCCTAATGGTTGAATAATTTGCATAATCCAATATTTCATAAGTTTCAAATTCATTCAAGCGTTTGAGCTGATAGACAAAGATATGTTCATATTTCTGTTTTAAAAACAGTTTTATTTATTGCATAAAATCAGACATTTAAAAATAACACAAACATAAGATTCATTTTAAAGCAATCTTTAATAACGAAAAAGTTACTTTAATATAAAAAACAATACATTTTTGTAATTTTAAATGCATTACACTCTCAATAATCCGGTTGATATTTAAAGCATAAGGCTGTCGGATAAATAAAACCGTCAGATTAATAGAAATGCGTCAAAAGACATATTAATAGCAAAGTTTGCGCTTATTGATCACAAAAAGTACCAAATTATACAGAAAAATTTTCTTTATATGTTATAAATATTTCAAAATATGATTCAAAATCCTATTGTTAATGTTCCCGTCACTGAAATCCGCATTCGTTTATTTATTTTTACTTTAAAGTTCTGCACCGAATAAACACAGTGATGCCAAAAATTAACAAAATAAATTGAAAAAATTGAAAATGAAGAATTAAAATTATCTCAGTAAAATAATTGTTTCTAATATTTTTAGTAAAAATAAATTAAGTGTTAAATTTTTTTTAAATAACTTTAAAATATCGTTTGGTGGAAATTTACTATTCAACAATATTATGCTATTGAGAAAAACATCTGCCTTTTGTTTTTCAGCTGCTGAAATAATAATAAGTTTGTTATATTAATATTAATTTTACACAGATTTCTTTATTATTTCGAACAATATACCTCGATAAAACTATTTGAGCACTATTTACTTATTTTTTATAGTAAAATATGCAAATAAATTAATGCATTTTGAACTCTTATTTAGTCATGTTTCTTCGCTTCTAACGGCTAACTCCGACGAAACATTAGTCTCTCTTAGAAGACTATTATCATATTAACGACTGAAATGAAAAGTTGAATGAAGAAAAAGTATTAATAGAGTTACCTATTTGCTACATTTACTTAAATAAAAACAGCCGCTAAATATTTTTTTCTTCTATATATCCGGCAATTTTTGAACCGAATTTTGAAATTTTATATCTTTGAATTTTTAATCATTCAGTATCATTTAAGAGACGTAAAGTTGGAGGTTACAAATGGAAAATTTAAAGATTATACAGTATAAATTTATGTCCACTTATGTTCATTGCAGTTAGTTTGCTTTTAAATAGGACATTCTTCCAAATTTAAAACATGTTTTCCTTGAATTTAACTTTTATATATCACGATGAAAAAACATGCGGATTTTTTCTATAATAGACAAAAACATTTTATATTTTCGGTCTCTCCGAAACTTGCTCGCATACTCTCTAATAAATGTCTTATTCACCTTCCTATGCATAAAACCGTGGATCTTGGATAATGCCTTGCATGAAACTGAAAACGGTGATTAAGAAATATATTCTTAGATCTTTGATGTGAATCTAATAACATTTTTACTGAATCTATCGTGATAATATTTATTTTTTCTACCTTTTCTGCTGGTCGATTAACACCAAAATGTGAAGCGGAATTACAATTCTAGTCACAAAATAACATACCAAACTACCATTAACCAATAACATACCATTCGTGCCATTGCGTTTTATATACATGCGAAAATACAGACCGACTAACGGTCAAACGCTTGACAGATTTTGTTTTAAATATATAAGTAACTATATTTTAGATGCTAAACCTGTGTACCAAATTTTATCAGCCTTCAAATTTTACCTTTGCTTTTTATAGTTATCGATTTTCCCTTGTACTCGGACAACTAGACAGGCAGATGTCATGGGAATGGATTCCATTTAAAATTTGACAGAATCTACGAATTTGATCGCAATTCCATATACCGAATTTCATCCGTCTAGCTCAGCGTTGTTCAGTTGTTTTGTTCATACACAGACAGACATAATGCCGAAAATATGTGTTTATTGTTTATCGGACTCAGTGAAGTCTAAAGCCTGGTAATTCGTCAAAATCGAGTTCGAATTTTTTGACGCTTACAATACACTCTTCCTCTGTACTTCGTGTATGAGAAAATAAAAAGTAAAATTGTAATGCATGCAATAATTAACTAATACACAGAACCGTCTTGTATGATGAATTCCACTTTCTTGTACACTGGACTGTAGTGATATCAATTAACACACATGATGAAACTTTACTTACCAACACAAATTTATTGAACTTTATCGATTAAATACTGACTATTTACATATGTACAGTTAAATTCACGTTTTATAATTCACTTCTCGGTGGTCTGGTGGTAGGGTTCCGCTCGTGAGCCGTAGGGTTTCAGGTCCGAGACCCGATTCCACCGAAGAACCGTCGTGTAGGGGTGTCTGTTGCACATTAAATCCGTCAGGGCCAAACGTCCTCCCGCTGGTGTAGTGTGGTGTGGAGAGGGGAATGCCAGCTCAGGTGTCGTCCTCGTCACCTGACCGTGGTTCAAAATGACGAGGTCCGTCCCAAAATAGACCTAGTGTTGCTTTACAACAGGACGTTAATATAACTAAACTAAACTCGGAGCCCCGACTGAAGCTCTTGCCAACACACAGACATTCACCAGTATAAGCCACCCATCTCCAGTACAATTATTTTTCTCTCTTCACTTCATCTCTCTGACCATGTAGACGGAATAATCACATGGGAGTTAATGGCATGACAGTTTAGTTCCCATATGTGATGAGAAGTGAAATGATCTAATCCCAAATGTTCGCCTCCAAGGTTTTTAAAAGGGGTTTCAATATCTGTAGCGTTGAAAGCTGTTGCTTTTCACTGACATATCTTTTCGAGCCTCATAACTCGTCTTTTTCTATTGGATTAGAATTGGGTTTCGATTGTATTTGGTTGCGCGCCTTCTTATAAGTAGTCTCAATTATTCTTTACCAGCTATTTTTTCTCCTTTGTTACTCTTTACAGGTCTTACTGCAAACGTATAAACCGTATTTTGCTATTTCGGTTGTATGGCAAAGTTGTAACAAAGCATGTAAACATTGAATAGAACTTCATAATACTAACTACTTACAAACGTTGAAAACATAGCAAACACAAAAACCTGCCAGAAAGTGAATCGTCACACATTTGAAAGTAACATTCTGGCGCGATTTTGAACAACAACAATTTGAGCCAAACAGTACGTGTATAGACACGTGCCGGGAAACGAAACGGAAACTACTTTCTGGCATGTTTCCGAATAGCACCTACTTGAGTCAAGCAATATGCCCTTTGCATCAACAGGTGCTCTTGCCTTTTGTTACGCATTGCCTCAAATGTTGAAAATTAAATTATCATCCCATTAAAACTTTTTTTAATATTTTGATGACTTAGTATTTTTGAGTAATAAAAATGCAAGACAACGCTTATGCAGTTTCGTATTTCTTACGTGCGGTTTCTCTTAGAATGGTAGAGTACATAATACGCTTCATTACAAATTTTGGAAGACTTAGTTCTTAACATGTTGTATAGCTTTACAACGAATTTATCTTGAATTCATAGTTGAATTATTCTTATTTGAAGTATCGCAAAGTGGGAAGTTAGTAGGTATAATGAACTGATGGATTCTCGTCTGTACCGTCTTGATTTCAATCTGTTTTCATGAAAATGGTGCAAGAAGGGTTCAAGTCTTTTCTAAATTTCGGATTATTATTTCGATGAAAAAAAAATTTCATGGAACTAAATGAATAAAAATATTACAAAAGAGGAAAAATTCTGAAAACTCCTTTCATCCATTTATTTCACATTTACGTTCGATTTGTACTGAAAGAATCTATTTTTCTCTCTGTTTGTATAATGCTAATTAAAGCTCAGTAATTGTTGTTATTACATATTGTCGAATTGCAACTGTCAAGTATAAATAAATCACTGTACGAACATTTCAGACTGCTTCAATAAACGATTTTACAGCTGCATTTAATTCAATGCTTCGCTTATTAATGAAGCTTCAAACTATTATTAGAATATTATTATTGCTCTGGACAGGGCTCGCCAAAAACTCTATTTGTTCAGATTCAAGAAAATGTAAAAAAATTTAGAAATTAGTGTCAAACAAGATTTACTTTAATACGAAAATAGGCTTAACTATTTCCAGATGAGTAACCATAACTTGCTCATGAAAATTGAGCTACAATCTCACAAGAATGGTTTTTATATTATCCTAAAAATCAAGAATTACTTTTTTTAACTATATCAGTTTCATTTTCGTATTTTTTTCTTTATTTTTAAATATTTTTTTTAATGTAAGACACAATTTTTAACAGTTTTTTAATGTTGTGAACTTCAAACACGTTCATCAAAACATACAATCGCATGCTTTTATCAATGTTTAAATTAAGATTTTTAAAAAAGCTAACTTTGGGCATTCATTCCGATGTAGACTTCTCCTTTCCGCTTTTATTTTGTAATATACACATTTTTTAAAAAATTTGTTTGCGTTATAATTTGTTTTGACTTATTCAGTTAAATTCGTGTTTGTCGGTCTTACCAAATGACCAGTATCTAACAGCCTAAGAAAGTCAATAATTTGGGCGATCGCCAATGACGGCTAGTTTATAAAAAAAATCATGCCAAAATTACGTTTTCAGAATTCTAGAATACCCGAATCTTCAAGGCCTTACTACATCCAAATTGTTCAATATGAAATAAATAATTCTTTCTCTTTATCAATAGATTTCCAAAGTGTTTCTAAAAATATCGATCCCCCGTCTGAGATTGGGTTATTTTTAGAAAGGATTGCGGTAGATGTCCCCTTAGGAAAAGAAATTCGTCACGCTTCCACAGATGTGCCCAGAATTCATAATTGAATGATCTTAACTTAAAAGATATTGCTTCGACCTTCTTGGCATGAATTATTGTATTCTAGTCACGTTTTCACTTCAGAATACTTTCCAGCGATTTATTGCACTTTGACCATCAAAATTAAAAGCGTTAATGTGAGATATCCTCTAACTGAGAGGCTGAAAGGGTTTGGAAATAAATTACTTGATAAAAACTGATTAATTTATTTTTCATATTCTTGTAAGACATGCTGTGTTTGGTGAGGTTGTTTGCCTTGTTCCCATACAAAGCCTTCGAAGATTGAAGGAAATTTTAATAACCCGCTTCGACTAGTGGTTTGCGAAACCAGGGGGAGTGATCTATTTGGAACTTTCTCTCTTGCTTCATAGTAAGAATGTTATTACCCTCCTTCCATATAAAAATTGTGGACTATGATCAAGGCCGGGAACAAAACATATTTACAGATTTTTATTTTCTAAGTACCGACATGAGTGTTTGGTACTTCTTAGTGTACTGAAGAAAACCAAATATGTCTTTTTTTTTCCTTAGTTGATTCAAAAGAAATTTTTAAACAGAAAACAATTTTAATAGCAAGATCACGTAACTAATTTCATTCATTTAAATCATTGCGCATGCGTGTTATCATGCTTGCGAGAGCATAGATGGTTACCCTTTCTCGTATTTGGCTCAAAACTTGATTGCATCTGCACTTTTAGATGCCTAATCTATGAACCAAATTTTATCTATTTAGCTGTTTACTTTTCTAGTTATCATGGTCCATTGCACTCGGAAAGTTGGACATGTAGACTTTCTAAGAATGGATTTTGCTGAAAATTTAATAGATATTTACAAATTTAGTGTAAAAATCGCATACCAAATTTGCACTTTTTAGTTTGAGAGTTTTTAATTATTATGTTTACAAACAAGAATAATTTTTTAAAAATATTTTTTTCGGATTAAGAGAAGTATAAAGTATAGAAATTAATCATTATTTTCAGATTTTCGACGATTACATCTATATAATCTTTTCTTTGTATATTTCCTTTACAATAAAGCAAAAATTCTGAATTCAGTAAGAAGAAAAGTATTTGCAGTCTAATTTATCACAATTTTTTGATAAAGTTCATTTGATTAAAGAAAATTAATGAAAAAAAATCAATAATAAAAATCCGGATATATTATGATTTTTTTGAAAATTATTTTTATTTTTGAAATTCATAAAAATAATTCTTTTTCTTCCATTTTAATTAATCATTTGGCATTATGACTTTTGACGCTTTTAAGAGAAATGTTTAATTTTTGATTCAATTTTATTTTAGACAAATACATGCTATCATTTGTTTTGATTTATAATATTCCTATTACTTAGTTTAATACTTTTTGGTTTATTTATCAAAATTTGGATTTAAGAAATTTTGGATGAATATTTTCGTTTTCCATGATATTAAATGTAGGTCCTCTCTTAATCGACAGATTTTTATTTGTTTACAAAAGAATTTACGTCGATAAAAATGATGAATTTACAAATTATTTCAAAAAGGCAGGAACATTCTTAGTATTTAAGAGATTGAGAAAATGTATTTTTATCATATCCTACCTATGATTGTGACATCACCTTTCAGAATTATAGATTCTTTAAAGGTCCATTAAAAGTATTGTAGATATTTCATTTATACTTTTTACAATTGCCATTAGTTAATCAGTATGCTTGTTAACTTAAACTATGGTTTCACCTATTTCTTCACGGGTTTTCTCGAAAAACATAAATTTTTAAATGGCAATACTTATTACTGGGCTTTCTTAAAATTGTTTCTGTATATAGATATCTATTTAACGGGAAAAGTTATAGATATTCAATTTGCAAAGCATTTTTTTCTATCATTTTCTACTGCAGTTTCATTTTACAATTCACAACAAATTGGCGAGATTTTTACTTTTACCGTCATCTAAGTTACTGTATTGTAACATATATAAATTGGGGGTATCTAAGAGAAAATTCATATTTTTTTAGCCGTCGCCATTTTATTCCATTTTTTAAAGTAATTATTTTCTAGAAAAGCAATCGAATTCTCTGGAAAAAAAAATAGAAGTTTGTAATTGTTCTCTGTAGTGAAAAGAAGAGCGTTTTCTTTTAATGGCATGTGCTAATATCATTTAATTTGCTATAAATATTAGACATTTTAGTAATTTTATTTCAAATAAAAAATTTTCCAGAAAATCCAAGTGTTTTTTTTGTTTTTTTTCTATTAGTTTTTTTTTTTTAAGTAAGTGAGATTTAATTATACTTTGATGCTTACATTTCGAAACAAAACAAAAATTAATCAAGGTAAATAATGATTTGAATATAAATAATAAAACGAACAATTATAAACAATATTATTATAGTTACGTTATAAATAATTTTTAAAATGCAGTTTTATTAATATTACAGAAACTCGAAATCTTTTTTTAGATTTACTACCAGTAGGCTCTTCTTGAAAATAAAAATTAAAATGAATAATTCAATTAATCAATTCACAGATAATTAAATTCTGAAAACATTAAAATAGATATTGTGAACGAAAGTACACGGGTGTACAGAATTTCTGTATACTCGTACTCCTATATACTCGTTATATCAGGAGGTAAATAAAAAATTAATTTCAAAATTCCATTTATACAAGCATGAAATAAATTAAATAAAATTGAAATGTGCATAAGCGATTCGAAAAGTAACTTAATGAGGCCATTTGATTGAATCTATCATTTTTTATGGTTTTTAAAACTTTTATTTATTTCCATTGAATATTTTGTTTTGAGAAAGCAAACTAAGCCCTTGCCATAATATTGAGTAACTTCGTTTCTTACGTTTGTCAGAAACATTCACTGTTTTTCGAAAATATATTGGCAATGTTTAATTCATATAATTAGGAATAAAATTTCCTTTTGAATATTGTTCGAAATACATAAAAAAATATCAGTTCGGGAATCGATTACTGTTTTTGTTGTGGCAACGAATATTACTTTTGCAATTATAATGGTTGATATGTATCTCAGCATCTCAATTCTGGAATTGGATTCTAATTTGAAATTCATCAGCAGAAAATATTTATAACTCATTTTGCCTTCTGCTTTGCTTTTCCAAGATTCCAATTCTGGTGTGTTGTCATGGAGATAGTGTTAGAAAAATCGATCAAGAACAGACAATAAATCAACTTGCAGACAGTTCACTTTCCAGACTCTCACAAAGTTGTTTGTCCGGAAATGACCTTCTCTGTCAACAAGAATTTATCAATCGGCAACGGACCCCGCAAATAATATCTGGTGGGTCCACCCATCGAATAATATATAACAAAAAAATGACAAGCCTTAACCTAAAATTTAAATCAGATTTTATCATTTTGCTGTTTTTGTAACGTTTTAAAATAACTGAAAATAACATTCAGGTGTTTTTTCTGAATGGTTTTATTAAAAACAAGAATTCTACCAGTTAATCCGATTCATACTGGCTACTTCATTATAAAATTAAACTAAAATCCATGGCGTTTTTTGCAAGAGAAAATCGGATGGGATATCACTACAATGCAATACAGCATGCAGTTATATATTAACTATTTGTGTCATTACGTTTATCATGCGATTGTAACATTGTAATTAATCAAATTATATTAAAACAGTGTAGCAAGTGATTAATTTACTTATACGAGAGAGCAAGAAATTTGTAAAACTTCATTAACTGTATTGATATGAAAACACGTAAATTAGAGATAACAAATGCTATTCAACGTTTTGTTTGTTGAATTTCTGGATTAATTTAAGGATAGCATATTTCAGAATAAAAGAAATTTTCCAGCACTGAATGCTAATATAATAGAAAGCTTTTCTTCCTTTAGTTTATTGCCAACTTAACAACAATTCAAAATTGTGCAGAACTTCTAAGAACAGTAGGTCACTTTTATGAAAGTCAAAATTTCATGCAAATTCAAATTTCCGTTTAAAAATTTGAAAAGGAAGCATATAAATAAGAAAATTTCCAAGTAAAAGTGAATGAAAAAGGAAAAGCAGCAATCAACTTTCAGCAAAAATATCAAAATTTTCACAGGAAAATTGCAAAATCCAAAACAAACGATATTTTAAAAATAAAACGCATTTATTTTGTATCAAAGGCATTTTACAATAAGTATTAAATTAAAATTGAAATTTTCGAAAGGCAGATATCCAATTTGATAAATCTATAGATTTAATGAAAGCAAAACAAAATAATGCGTCACATTTTCCATCGGATTGTTTATCAAGCATAGAATAGTTTTAATTATGGGGTAAGGATTCAGAGATGTAATACAAAGGCGAAACTAAATATCATCAATTAAATCTCTTGATTTCAATATAGCTTCCAGGTTAATATTATTCACTTCCAAAGACACTGCTTTTTGTAACGATACTATTAGGTGATAAACATGCAATTATATTTCTAGGTTACAATCGTATAAACAAATCGTTTCACAAGTTATTCACAAACCTGCACTTATGATCATGAATTCTGAACATCGATGTTTTGATCCATCTTAAAACGCGAGTTTAGTAACAATCCTTTAAAACAGTTGATGCAACAAATAATTGAAAGTAGGATCAATTACATTAGAATATGCATTTTCTTCAAAGCACTTATGACAAGATCCAATTTTAATGATATCCTGTAGATGACCGATAAATACATTAATAAACTGTCATTTTAATAGCAAAAGAAAATCCTTAAAGAATTATTCAAAATGCGTTTTGGAAAAGAATGCGTACTGAGAAATCTTTTATGCATACATTTTTCTTGTGAATTCACGAAGTTGACAGCAGTAAACCCGAACAAATTTAAATATTAGCACAACATTTAAATTAGTTTAAAATATATAGGCTCATTCCAAAAGGTTTTAAAAATGTCGAAATTATTAAGCAGTAAATTTTACAATCAGCTTAGAGGATTGTAAAAATGCCGACTCTTTCTATCAAGCCGAATTTTTAAATTGTTTAATGCAGGGATTCGGTTATTGACGTTTCATTTATTTTTTAGAGACAGTTTCAAAAACCGACTGATAACCGCGTTTACATTTCTTTTTAATTGCACTTTTCAGTAGCAAAACAAAGAAAAATAGTTCCTCGAAATTTTCAAAACTTGGCGATGGTCCAATTATTCATGTAACTATCGACGAATTGAAATTATATGAAAATTCGAGGACGTGTTCCTTACAATATCATCTATTGAATGTATTTTGTTCTACATTAAGTTCAAATTAAATTTAAGATTTATGAATATAAAATTTTGGTTATTCTAGCAAGTTTTCCCACGTAAGAAAAATCATTTCTATAAATTTCAAGTCGCATTATTTTGCCAAATTTTTTTTAATAGTATGCATGTTAAAAAATAAAGGATCGATAAGATATTTAAATTCAATTGTTTAGTTATTTTTAAATTGCATTGGCATTGTTCAATAGAAAGACATGCACTCAACTTAGCATCATTCTATTAAATCTGTGTCCTCATGTTAAATATGAATCGATTTATCGAATTTAAATTACTTGTCGATGCAAAAATTAAGCGTAACACTAATATTAAGAATCCTATGCATACCAAATTGAATCAGTGGGATAGCACTTCTAAATAGATGCATTTCCTAGAAAAATTAAACAACACCTTAAATCGGAGAGGAAGTTCTTATTCCTACCTTGAAATTGTCAAAGGCAAATACGCTTACACTAAAGATGCCATTGAACAAAAGCAACGTGAACAAAAATCTTTATTAACATCAACAATAATTGCTCACACTTTCTTCGACTTGGTCATTTTTCGACGACTATCGAGTACAATTTTATCCATAAAGGGAAGAACATTATCATTTAATATACTACCACCCAGTTCCATTGAAGCCATCATAATGTCAAATACGTGCTTTTTAGACTCTTCCGACGGTTTGCTTGGCTTTAGAAGCGTGCTTTTCCTCACTGAGTGGACATGCCTTTCCGCTTCTCTTTTAAATCTAGGATTCAACTGTAATCTTAATTCATCGGACGGCAACTCTGTGGAGGAATGATTTACTTCAATTGTTGGATCAACCTCTTCGTGCGTTGATGTGAATTCAGTTGCTGCTTTTAGAATCTTGGAATGCGATTTTGGAGTCTGCTTATCCGTTTTTAATTTTGGTTGTTTTACAGTTGAATACAAACTTGCGATTTTACTGCTACCAAGTTCAGTTGCCTTTACTATAAATGCAAACATATCTCGAAAAGTCTTGGACAGAGTGTCAGCCATCAGTCGGATGTAGCGTTTGCCATCGTATTTCTTCAATTTGTCTGATAACTTTGGTTTCAAATTTGTGACTTTGCATTTTACGGGTAAAACCTTCATGCGATGTTTGAGCGATTTACTAATAAGGCTCTGGCACGTCCCGTCATATTCTGGACTCTCCGGCTCGGGTGAAAAGGCAGAAGGGTATTTTGATGTAGTTTGAGTCTCCGCAGTCACAGTGGGCTCTGTATTTTTGGTAGTCTTGCTTTTGAAAAATGAAAAACTGTTAGAAGGGAGTGTCGAAGATGTGCAATCGGATTCATGCCCGAGATCGCATGTCGAAAGGGCCTGGTTGAAAGTGGTACCAATTGGGCACAAAAAGCTATCCATACGATTGGGCCAGCAGGCATGGAATACCTGGAAAAAGATGGAAGTTGTGATCGGAAATACAACTACATAATGAAGTATTATGCATTTAAAACTTAAATACTTCGATACATTGCAATACAAAAAAAATGATTGTTTTGGCAATTTTATCGTAATTTCGGTCCCAAAATTGAATTGCCGGAGATACTCAAGATAAGGAAAACGACAGCAAATTACATTTCGGTCAACACTGACAGATTATAGAGTCACTCCAATAAAAGCTTTGTATCTAAATAATTACATCTTCAATAAATCCATAATTAGCACAAGTCATTAAAGATCTTTCAAGTTCAGATGCTTTTCACTTGTTAACAATTAAACACAAGAAAGATTTTTAGCCAATACAAGTCGTTTCGGATGAAACTAAAGATTCAATGGACTATCGCTTCACCAAAACAATGGTTAAAAATCATACCATTTCAATAAAATGCATTAAAAATGCTAAATTTCCTTCATGAATATAAGCTATGTTTATTAAAGTTAAAATGCAGAATTAATTTTTGAAGTTGAAAGCTTTAATTGCCAACTAGATGCAAGAGTAGATACTTCTAAGCGATAGATTGAAAAGTAGTCTTCAAATTGCACATATTCAAAAGAGCATGCCGAGACCTCCCAAACATTCTATTTCAAATAACTATCGTAATCTTTTTCGTATTCTAAACTGAAGTTAATGCAGTCCAGGCCGTTAACGAATGTGCATGCTTTACACGCCATCTCCTATAGGTGAATTGCAAAATAACTTTCTACGAGATGTTCCAAGATCTGTTAATGTAATCTCTTGTAGATACTGAATTGATATTTTTATCTACAATGTATTCAAACATTTTATTTAACATTTTGGATTGAACTTAGAAGAATCAGAATTTGTCTTCAAGTTCCACGTTTTTTAATGTCTTATAATTAGACAATGAAAGTTTACGGTGCGACAAAAATTTGACTGGGATCAGCCAAGACAAAAATATTCGGTTCTCAGCCCGTTATTTAACCAGAATACCGGTCATTATAACAAGTTTGTTTTTATAGCACAAGAGCCATCTTTGGCTAAGCTATGTCATACTTTTGATATAATATTAGAGTAGCATTTTGATAAAATCGAAACATGGAATTACGACGAAATTCTGCAAGTTTAAAGATAAAATAGTGTCATGGGAAAAAAAATCCATGAACAATGATACAAGGCATGCCACAATAGTAATTGATTTGGCGAATGCTTAAATACGATTATAAAAACCTTTATTTTATAAAACTAAAATTGCAAATATAAGGAGTTTTGGCCAGGAAAACATCCAAATCAGAGCGACATCTGAAAAGATTAGACGTCATGAAACAAATCGTAGATATTCTACAAGAATCTAAAATAGACATTGAACTGTTGCAAATTGAGCAAAATAGTGCCGGTTCCCTAGTTGCAAATTCGAGTAAATGGAATCTGAGATGGCTAATTCTCGGCCTTTTTAAAATGACACCCAAATTGCCTAACAGAAAATTGATTAAAAGATTATACTGGTCTAATTTTATGGAGATGCTTTATAACGGTTAAGAGTGGGTTTATTGAATGTGTATTCAAAAGATGTAATGGTAAGAACATCAAGTTAGAATCGGATACTTAAAATTTAAAGTTAAATTGTGCTTAAGTCCGATTTCTTTGAAAACGATCGCCGAGAGCAATTTCTCTCAATGTTTACTCCAAGAAAAGGAAGTTTCCAACATAACATCATGAAAGAAAATGAAATTACCTGGCATTTCGTTTCTTCATCGGCATAGATTCCGGGAATAAGTTTGTTTTCACAAGTGAAAGAAGTTTGGGGGATATCGCAATAGCTCGGAAAATCTTTCCCTGGAATTCCGAAAGGAGGAATTTGTGAAGATGCCTCAGTGGACTCAGCTTCATGGTGTTTATAATCTTCCGTTTTAGTTGTTTGCGATTGAGTCTCGGTCGGATCAGCAGTTGTTTCTGCAGATAGATTGTCAAGGTAATTACCAATACGATCGATTGCAATATCCTCTTGGCTCCTAGCAGAGCTTTCGAGATGATGATAAAACAGGCGCTTCGTTTTTCTGTCAGTGAATTCGGTGAGGTACTCGTAAAATGCAGCATCAATAGCTACTCTGTTGAAATCGTTCTGGTTGAATTTCGACCAGAATTTAATGGGCTCGTTTTCTCCCAAGTACTTGGCAAAAATGTTGAAAAAGAGGTACACGATAATCTTAAGTCTGAAGAATTCGCCCTCTTCTGGATACCTTGAAAGGAAATTTGTCGGGAAGACAAAGTCCAGTTCGTCGAAGAGTTCGTCTTTAGTTGTGGACTCTGGATCATCTGCATACGAGGCATAGACACCTACAACAGGAAAATTAACTTTAAATAAACATGTATTTAAACATTAGAAACGCGATTCCTCATAAAGCGCTTTTATATCATGAACCAGCAATTTCATTTACATTCGATAAACAATTTAGTCTGAAAATGGCTTAATTGGCATAAAACCGTCGGATATTCAATGGTGTATTTAACTGCTGAAATAGCAAATGCCAGTGTGAATTCAGATTGAGTAAGACGATATCAATCTGAATTCAAGTATCGGCTTTATTGCATCACAACTAGGAAGAGAAAATTTTAGGGCATTTTTTACTATAGGAGATAGTATTATATTGATACTTTGTACTTCAGAAGGCCATATTACAGAGACACTGAATTGCATGTATACTTCAATTATGATATGCACATAAATGCGATTTATTTAAACACTAAAGAGAAACCTTTACTGAAATTGCAGTTGCTAGTTTTGGTTATATATCAAAATTATTGTCTTAAGGAACTTGGCTGAAGAATGAGACTAGAAAAGCATCTTAAGGGTTCAAATAAAACACTTGAAAATTTTATTAGTAGAATCAGATTTCAATCATTTAAAATTAATTCTTCGATGTTATGATAATTGCAATTAGGTAGCGACACTTCCTTCTTGGATCGTATCGATAAATTTCTTGTTCTTACCGAGTATCGCTAAATTGCTCATTCGACAGTTGAATATATTCAAAAAGAATGCCATAGATCAAAAACGGTTGACGAGATTAGTGCAAGAATATCGTGTAATAAAACAATTAATTCTTCGTTTAACCGTATGAATAAAACTAAGTTCTCTCTTATAACGGTTTTTCTTCTAGTTTGATAAATAATGTGGCAAGCCATTATCACAATCAATTCAATTTCTCATTCTACCGATTGAGTTTATTTTCTTTACGATTAACCCAAATTCATAGCGTAACTTGGAATTATTTCCACGTTGCAGGTAGACATAGATAATGTTAAGTTTTGAAATGCTTAGCTTTTGCTTCGAGAAAATAGTACTGGAAATGTCTATATTGAATTTAAAATCTTAACATCACTGCAGTTGCCGACATATTTCGATCGAAATCTGCAAAACAAAATTTGATAAATGTCCAAAATATGGCTAGCCATATCTCATACCATCATCCTATATCGCTAGCCATAATTAATACGTTTGTTATAGATTAAGCTAATGTATAATTCAATAGGAATTCAGTAAATAGATGTATGCAATTTTCAATATTCCTGCAATAGCTTGAATCGGCCATGATAAAAGGGTTCAAAATAAATAACCATGCTAGCGAATTAATCATACAAGAAACAGCTGAGATTTCGACAAAATAGGAGCAATTTATTTTAATTAAATTTTAGAATTTAGAGGGTCAAAATAGAAATAAAGACTTCTGGTATTCTATTTTAAAAATAGAGATACGATCCTCTTGCAAGTAAATGAATTCAAAGTCTAGGGAAATTTTAAAATACTTTAGCGTACTTTCCTTTTCGGATTTATTCATCATTAGAAACTTTCATTTTACTTAAACGCTGTTTTTTTTAAACTGAAAAAACAATACAAAACTAACATGTTGAAGGCAACATGCTATCAGTGACTCCCGCCCCCATCACGTCTCACTATCTGAATCTTAATGGCGATGATTTAAAAGAAAAATCCACAGGTAATTCTGCTTTGACGATTTAATTATCATGCAAATATTCCGAGTTTATCTATTAACACTTGTAAACCTTTTGGAGTTTTATTAACAAATACCACAAAATAATGCTCAAAAACCACGTAATAAAGATAAATACAATTCAAAGTGGTAGTGTATCGAGTTATTTATAAATTGAAGATGACTTCCAAACTTACCGATGCTTAAAAGGAGCAAACAGACTTGAATCAGCATCTAGAATGAAATCAAAACAAGAGTTCAAAACAAGAGTTTTAATATTTTAATAGCTTTTTTTATTTTATTTTCATAGTTATAATTTATTGAAAGCTGCTTAATAATAGCTTGTTTAATACTTTAAAACTAAAAAAATATGCTAATAATTTTTAAATTCTTTCAAAAATTGTTTATGAACAAAGTATAAATCATTACAAATGATTTATGTTTTAAATCAAAATAAGACTCACCTTTATTGCCGCGTTCAATCAACACAAAACTGCCCGAAAGCTCGATATTCCGATCTTTTATCTTGTTGGCGACCAATTGGCGATTAAGATTTAAAAAATTTGAATTCCGTTCTAGAATTGAATTGATTTTGTGAATAATTTTTATCTATTTCATGCTAGTGGACGTCATACTAGAGTTCATCCTACTGGACAATTTTAATCACTTTTCTTTATTGCTCAGTGGTATTTCTTCTACACACGTAAATTTTATCTAATGCCGGGTTTACACTCTGCCAGTTATAAGACGGCCAGTAATCAGCACATGCGCAGAAAGGGGCTGATTTATGTTTGCCACAATTTCATAAGATAGATTCAGGCATTCCATACTTGGCTATAAATTGCCTTTTCCACTGCGTATCTTATTGAAATGATGGTCATTTACACAAAAAAACATGGCAAAATAAAAGTATCTTAATTTGGAAAGTATTTAAATTTGGAAAACTATAGAAAAAAATAGCAAATAAAATGAAACACACACACACACAACCTCGCATCAGAAAGAACAAAGAGAAAAAAATATGGGACTTAATCTATGATAAGTAAACAATTTTTTCATACAAAAAAAAAAACCCACCGATTTCTACAAACGCATGCGCAGTAAGAAAAATATACAATGCAGTAGCATGCTGTTGTTCCGACGGGACAATTACTTGCCATCAATTGAACAGCATTTTTCAGCCTTTCTACGCATGCGCTGCCTACTGGCCGGCATATAACTGGCCGAGTGTAAACAAGGCATAAATCTATTCTTTATATATTTATTTTTAATATCTAATTTGTACAAAATGACGTATTAAGGACATGCGGCATGATTGTATTATATCTTAAAGTTATCTCTCAGAGACGTGTGTAAGTAACAATTATAATTTTTTTCGTTCCAATTAGAATTTCAATTTACAAAATTTCTTACATCAGTAAATATTATTGATTTTATGTCCCATTGTTTTGAAAAGTGCAACTTACGGTATTATTTCACTTTCCTAGCAATTTCCGTTCGTATGTAGTAGTTGCGAAATAAATTTTTTTCTGAAAATATTATTTTCTAGAATACTTTAAAACGAATCGTCACACTTAAATCAACTTTTAAATATAAAATATCGAACAGAAGTATCAACTTATAATTGAAAGGTATTGAAATGATATATTTGTTGACCGTGAACGAAAGAAAATGAATTTTAATGCGCAATTTATGCATATATCTTGTTAAATAAATAAATTCTAAGCAAGAACTGTTCAAGTTGGTTTTCAAAAACAGTCTTTTCTTCGTTAAAGTTCCAAACTTATAACGAAATGTCAATGATATAGATATGGGTATTGATATATATAAAGAAACAACACTGTTTAATTAATGTATGTTAATTCAAGAATTCCGAGGCAAAAGATCATTTTGGTAAATTGACTTTTTCTTTCCGCCATTCGCCCAGAAATGTGGCGTTCTAAAACTAAGTTTTTTACTTTTTATTTTCTCGAATATAAACAAGAGTATTGTAATAGTAAAAAAAATTCGAATTCGAATTTGAAATTTTGACGAATTACCATGTTACAGAGTTCTCTGAGACGGGAAACACATACCTTTAGAATTGTATCTCTTTCTAGAAATAAGATATATATAAAAAAAAATGCTTTGAACTAGACGAATGAAATATGGTATGTGGTTTTTGCACCAAATTCGTACATTTCCATTCATTTTTGAACGAAATCCGCTTTGAAAAAATCTGCTTAATTGTCTGAGTACAAATAAATGAGCATAACAACAACAAAACATAGAGAGTCAAAGGATACAATTTGGTACACCGTTTTTGCATCTGAAATATAAGTCCGCATTAAATTTTAAACCGAATCCGACACCAGATTGACTATCTATATGTATTTCGCATGTGTGTAAACCCTATAACAAAGGGGGGGGAAGCATCTTAAATCAATGAAATTTGACATGTTATCTTCTTATAACAATTATAGTTCTGTCTCAAATTGCACAGTGTTTCTATTGATTCAAAAATCTTAATTTTATATTTGATTTTCTTTACTATATTATTATAGCACGGGCCTGTGAAAATAAAAACATGAGCATTAATATTGTTCATGGGCCCTTTCCAAGGACCACAGTTTCTAAGCGGAGACAAGAAAGGTAATACCTGTATTTTATTACAGAGTTTGTGAGAAAATTTTGATAATAACGTTCTCACTGTTTTTCTTAACTATTTTGAATGGAAATACTTGCATACAAATACTTTGTAGATGAGAAGCAAACTGAAGTTTTTGATTTTCGAATTTTTTGTATAATGTACGAAAGGATAAAAACGAAAGAAATTCAAAAATAACACACATTTTCTAAACATGGCTATATCGTGATGCAAGAGCAGAATTTAAATGAATGACAATGTCGAAATATAGAAAAGACTTGATTTTCAGAACTTATTAGAAACGGGTGCACCTCGAAATAATGTTAAATTTGGTTCAGGGCGACTGTATTTTCAATCATAATTTCTTTTCTTCCGTCAAGATTTCTCATATTTTTTGTTTTAAATTATTTATATATAAATCCGCAAGTACTACCCCGTATAATCATTTTGACTTTTTACATAACTGTTTTCTCTAATATAGAAAAATAAATTTATGCGCCGCCGTACCGTTCATCCGATTGCGATATAACTTTGCCAACTTATTGCTGGCACTTGCGAGAAGGCTATGGGTATAGTACAATTAACATAATGATTATTACCTAATGATTATTTAAAAATATTTTTAAAAACTCCATGATGCGAAATGTTCTAACATATTTACAGAGCCATTTTTTCATGAATATGCATAGAATTTATTGAAAGTAAAAAAAATAGAGTAAATATTATTTATACTTCTCCTTTATATATCATTCAATTACAATGAATGTATTCATTGTCGACAAAGAAAATAAATATCACTCTTTCTATCATTCCTATTAAAGAAGATAGCTATTTCAAATTTCAAATGATATTTCCCAAATTATTTCTTCTGCGACAGCAACGCGCCGGGTACCAGCTAATTAATAATAAAATTTCTTAACGTAATTACATTTGCGAATGTTATTAATGTTGGTTGTTCCTTTACATTTACTTAATGACTATTTAAAGATGTTCTTAAAAAATATTTTTTTAAATCTCAATGATGCGAAATGTGCTACCATATTTACAGAGCCATTTTTTCATGAAGATGCATAGAATTTATTCTAATGGTTATTAAAGTATCTGGTAATGGAACTGAATTATTATTTTATTCTTTCTTTAAATTAGTTCTTAAGCAATAAAAAAAAATCAGTTAACGACAATAACTTTTTATAAACCTTTCCATCCTGAAAATCAGCATCAGTTAGAAATTAGATTCTGTTCAGAAAATTTTGGTGACTTTATTTAAAATCAGCGGGATTGGTTTCCCAAAAACTTTCTCGCATACTCTCGAATAAACTTGTCATGCCAGAGAACGCCGTACATGCCACTGGCCTACAAGAGTCAGAAAATATTTTTGGCGTGAATTTAACATTTTTATTGAATCTATCATGTCATCCTTGGCGAGTTATTTGGCGACTAATCCCCGGCATGCGTTAATAGTTTCCAAAAATTGAATCTGTTTCAGAAGCGTTTTTTTCAACCGACTGAATCAAAAATTTGACACAAAACTGCACTTTGAATCACAAAATTCCGTACCAAATTTGATATATTTAAGTCATTGCATTTTTGAACTATCGCATTTACATGTTTGAAAGTACAGACCGACAGACGGTCAATCCGTTATCTGTGTACCAAATTTCATCTATCCATCTTCGTTTTGTAGTTATCGTATTAACTTATATTCGAATAGCTAAACAGATAGTTTTCCTCTAAACAGATTTTACTCAAAATTTAATATAATTCTTCAAATTTGGTCTAAAGAGCGTAAACTAAATTTCAATCATCTAGTTCAAATCTTTTTTGAGTTATCTTTGTCACAGACAAACAGACGGACATCTTGCAAAAATGCGTTTTTCGAACACAAGAAGAAATTTTAAAGAACCAGAAAATTAAAATATATTTTAATTTTCTGGTATAGATAGGATTAATAGATGCCCGGATAAGGGAGGTTTTATTGTAATCATGATCTGCGTTCTAATTTGTAATTATTTATTTACCTCATTCATTTCCATATTTATAAGAATCGCCGATGATAGTACAGGATAAATTATGTTTTTTAATGAAAAACAAGCCATAATTTCTGTTAGAATTTTTTGCTTATTTGTGATTATATTGTTCATGATAAATTCAAACATGATACTTTTTCGAACTTCATTCTTGATTCATAATTTCTCTGCAGTATGGTACTTCTAATATTAGTCATAAAATCACATTGAAAAAATGTGGAAAGCGCTTTGTTATATTAAAATACTAATGTTGTGTTAAAATACTAACAAAATTTAAATTTAACTGATTAAAGTAAGTTGATATGTAATTATTATAATAAATATATCGGCAATTCATCTAAATTAGATTGTCACCAAATTTTTATTCAAAATTATAAGTAAAACGCCATTCTAACATAATTCTATGAAACAGCAATATTGCATTTGGCATAAAATAATTAATAACCATTGTATTGAAATTGATATTAAATCACTGTATTTCTTAATACAGTAATTCGGTTTAAAATATTTAAAAATTCGAATTTTTTTCACTTTATCCAATTTTACATAAGATTCAATGTTCCCATTGAATTTTAAAGCTAATCCTGTTCAAGTTTTTAAAATCAAAGTGTAGAAAACATAACATATAATTAGACAATTTGCTAATAAAATTGTTAAAAAATGTATCCTAGGAAATGTTTTTTGTCTATAAAAAAAATTTTTTTTTCCTGAAACTTTTCTTTATTTGCAATGATTTTCAGTTTTTAATGCTTACATGAGAACAAAAATTAATCATAGATATTTTATGATACGTTAATATATCCTTAAAAATTATTTGGAACATCTCATTATAAACTATTTGGATGGAATGTGGAAATAAGTTCGGAGAATTCAAATGACATCCGACTGCGAACCCTATCTGCTCGTGATT
The DNA here is from genome assembly GCF_947563725.1 of Argiope bruennichi. NCBI lineage: Eukaryota > Metazoa > Arthropoda > Arachnida > Araneae > Araneidae > Argiope > Argiope bruennichi. Next base: position 21,316,675 of record NC_079154.1, on the reverse strand, counting down.
GGAATATAAAGTAAGAGCAGTTCCGGTGTTGACGTGACGAATTTCTAGAAGGTAAATGGAATTTTTTTTAGCTACAAGGTTATTGACCTACTAAAAAAAAAGTTTCCGTTGTTTAACTCTCGTAGAAACATCTTTTTGGTTTCTATTAATTCCAGGCTGTTTTCCAAGTACTTTTTTAATAGAATTTTTATTTTCTCGAGGTATTAGTGTGTCCATAAGGATAGAAAAAAATTTGAAATTTATCCTTTTTAAGGCCTTTGCCTCACGTTTCGGTGGCCCGCGTTCACCTTCCCAAAACCTTAATTCGAATATGGGACCCACATAGTCCCCCATTTTTGTACTGGATGACGCATAAGTGTCTAGAATTTAAAGATGAATAACTTTGTCCCATTTAATTTAATTTCCCTTTCTAAATTAAGTTCAAAATCAATTATTAGTTTCTAAATAAAAAGTCAAACTGATGGAGATTTAACTTGAAGATTAACGATCAACCATATTGACTCAGAAAGTATATCAGATATTTTAACCTTAGAATAATTATACCCATGTGTCATACGGGCATTGGATTATTGCTTTTCAAACTTGTAAGCTGACATTAAATCATTTTAAGATGCGATTCTTCGATCCAAAAATTGCATATAATCCGCAAACACCTCAAATATTCCATGGATTCTTAATTGAGTCAATAAGAGAGCGCATTCCCAAAATGGAAATTAGAATAAATCGAATCTAATTAAACAGGTTTAGTAATTATTAATTAAATAATCATAATCTAATTAAACAATTTTAGTAATTATTAATTAAATAATCATAATCTAATTAAACAACTTTAGAAAATTTTTAATGGCGTTGGGCTTTACATTGTCGTAGAGACCATATGAAAGTTAACTCATTTCCATCCGTAAGCGGAAAACTCCGGACTCAATGATTGTCAATAAAAAGTGTACATTGTTGTGAGCGTATTATTCCCCAACTGATGATAATTTACGATCATTGCGTGTTGACTATTTTGCATATTGTTGCAAATAGATTAATTATGCGTTTTCGTATGCAGAGTTTCATATGTGGCTCGTACCAGTTAACCACATTCGAATATCATTGTACAGAATACAGAGTGGGAAGAGGTCAATGTGGAAGGAGATGCGCCATATAGAAATACTTCATAATCAAAAGTAATTTTGAAATGAAGGTAAAAACCAGAATAACTGGAAAAAGTAAACCGAAAGTAATTGGAATCAAAGTAAGTAAACCAAATTAACTGGAAAATAAACCAAAAGTAATTGGAATCAAAGTAATTGGAAAGTAAACCGTAAGTAATAGGAAGAAAATGCGTCATTTAGATGCGTAAAAATATTAGACATTTCATATCCAAAAGTAATTTGTCATAATGATTTATGAGGATTTTACCATATTATAGCTTTTCTCAATAGTTTGATTATAAATACTCATTTTACTATTTTAGAATATAAGTTCGCTAAGAATTGATAGTTAATTGTGCGCTTTTGTATACAGAGTTCTATGATTGAAATGTATCGAGAAACTAAGCTCGAATACCACACAATAGAATACTCATTGTGGGCAAGTCAATATGGAAGAAGATGCATAAAAATAATTTGACTTTCATTTTCAAAAGTAAATTCCAAAATTGCGTACATAATAATTTTTCTATTGTCAAACTTCTCTCAACAACCTGGTCATAAATATTCTTTTTGTTATATTAAAATATGAATTCGTAAAGAATTTTTTAGTCTTATTCTTCCATAAATTATATTTCAAGCACATTACTTACAAACGAAGTATTATCAAAATGAATAAATATATGACCTTATCATTTAATTCAGATTTCTTTTTTTGGTCTCTTCTAACTGTCGTGTTTTATAAACATAATTCTTATTTTCAATTAAGAACTATATATTTATTTTTTAAAATATGCAACACTAATTAATTATCTGAAATGTTAAAGACTTCTTGCAACCGAAACAGCATGTTGACGAAAATCGGTAAAGAGTCCCAAAAAAAAATATATATATATATATATAAACAAATAATTTTCAGTAACAGTATCTTTGTAACACTGTTTATTTTGGCGGAAATGAGAAACACTGTCACGAACGTAAACAAACCAAAGGCTTTTTCAACCCTCCAACAAGAAGCATTAAAAAGACAATTGGTTGTCGTGATCAACAACTAACCCACTTTTTGAAGCGAACTCGTTTCATTTTCAGCACATTTCACTTTCTTCTCTTCCATACAGACCAAAGGACTTTTTTTAACCTACTAGATTTGAAGCGTTGGAAAGGAACAGTTTTTCGTTTTTCTATGAGTCGCCCTCGAAACCTCATTCGAACTAGACTGTTTCCCATTTTTGTCGCCACAAATTAAATATCTGACTCTAAACTGCGACTGTATATTGATAGAGTCACGAATTAGTTATATAAGTAAACGATTGCGTATGCGCCATTCTTTCAAGTAGTTGTTGAAAGAACTTAAGATTTATTACCATACATTTGCAGTGTGGACTTGTTTTAAACCCATTTTCATCTGGGGAATTAATTTATTGACTTAAAAAAGTAAAAATTCAAGGCATTTCCTTGAATGTTATACTTAAAGTTATTCGTATAATTCTTTTTAAAATAATTATTACTTTTGAGAAAGTTATAACCTGTTTCATTGAGCTGTGTATTTATTGCGCGAAAACTTTTGAAATAAATCAATATTTTAATTAGTTTAAATTATCCCTGAACCAACAAGCTTTATAAATTAAAAGAAATAATAACTTGTTTGGTTTATTTTCATAAAACGTTGAGCGAGTAAAGCAATAACACTGCGATTTCCAAGGGAAGCACTATATTAGCAGACGATAGATAATTCAAAAGCTATACTGTGAAAACCGACTTCAAAATAGAGCTACATTAGCAAACGATAGCTATTTCAAAAGCTGTACTGTGAAAGCCGACTCTAAAATAAAATAAATTTTTCCAGATTCATTTTTATTTTTTCTTCTATAAAAGAAATTAGATAAGTGATTTAAAATGAATTAGTTATGGTATAGAAAATGTACAAAATCTAGATCACTTATGGGTATATCTATTATGAATTTCTACGCATTTCTTCAAAACTCGGAAATTAATGTTGTTACTAACCGAAATTGAATAACGTGTACAGTCGAGGTAGTATCCCAACAGTGTGCGTCTATAAGAGACAAATCTATTTGATTTTTAAAAATTCCTTATTAAATGAAATCTATGAAAGAATGTTCGGAATTTGATTCTGAAAATGTCATTAATCGATCGCCAATTTCAAAAATAATTAAGAATATACATTTTCTCAAATTTAAATTTCCTATTTGTAACATAAATATCTGTATATGAGCAATAGAAAGAGATATACTGAGTGACCCAGAGTTATCAACAATTTTAATTATATGTTGAATCTGTTGAATATTTGCATACATAAATTGCAAAAATACTTTTTATTTTTGGAATGTATTTCAAATCTCTTCATTCTTATTACAAATATTTTATATTGCATGAATATCAAATTATTTGTTTATTAAAGTCAAACAAAAGGCAAGAAAATATAGATATTTTTGTCGTTCTTATTTGAAATTAGTTTAAAAATATGCGAATGGTCACTTAAATTTTAGAATATTGAAATATACATACCACTAGTACCACATAAAAATATTAGATGAAAGATTTTAGAGTGTTTTAAAATTTTTCGGAAGACTTTAAAAAAAAATTCAACATTTAGTAAATTACATCAAAAGTGCAAAACAAATTTCTTTAGAACGACAATTGCTTATTCTTTTTTATGGTGAACATATTTGTTTCCTTCTATTATTAGAAATGATATTACTGGCAAATATATACAAAAAATTATCTAAAATAAAATAAAGCAAAAAATTATGCATGCAATTTTAAAATTCAAGCTTCAAGGTGCATCAAGTTACCATTATTTCTACCAAGGTGCCAGTTTAATTCCTGAAAAAATTGATCACTTATCATAGATTAATTCCAACATTTTTGTCTGTTTGTTCTTTCTGATGGGAGGTGTTTTTTTTTCTCGTTTTGCCATTTTTTTTCCTTTATAGTTTTCCAAATTTCGGTATGTTGACCTTTTATTTATTTTACCATGTTTCTTTGTGTAAATATCCGTCATTTTAAGGCGATACGCAGTGAAAAATAAAAATCGGCAATTTATAGCCCAGCGTGGAATGCCCGAATCTGTTTTAGGAAATTGTGGCTAACATAAATCAGTCCCTTTCTGTGCATACGTTGTATTACTGGCCATCTTATAACTGAAAGAGTGTAAACCCACCTTTATAAACAGTTCCTTTTATAACTTTAGATATCGCTATACAGTTTTTATTTTCATATCATTTTTTTTCATACACCGTTACTAATTATGTCGCGTACACGATTTAGTTTAAATCTCTCAACTTAACAATTTCTTGAAATAACGCAAACGATAATTTAAGGAAATACGAATTTTTTTTTTTTTATTTGTAAATATTAGTTTCATTAAAATTCTTTTCTTACAACTGTGTGCGTTATTTTGTCACTTGAGCAAATTTGCTTAATTCCATATCAACCTTACAGATTAAAAGAATCTGATGTTCCAAGATTTTGGTAATTAGAGGTTTTATTTATAATATTTTGTCGATACTAAATGCTGATGCAACAAATCAGCCACCTTTCCAGATTACTGATGCTTATAAATTGGTGGGATTCCCGTGCATTTATCCCTAATTTGGAAAGAAAGGCGTCGAAAATTCCAGATTATTTCCGTTTCGTAAAAAAGAATTAAGCTATTTAGTGCTCATTAATGCGTGGAAACGTCTAAACGTCCGATTGTTGCTGATTTCTGACATCGGATATGTATCGTATGAATGCACTTAATCACTGGAAAGATGTGTATCTTTTAAGCTGCTTTTCAAAGCCGTAACGCGTTTCTACGTTATTGCTTCTTCGCTTCATTTATCTCTAAGATTATCTGATTGCAATCCTTTTGTAGTCTTCATCTGAATTTGCAATCTTTTTGTTTTTAAAAATGTTACCACTACGTGAACATTCCAAAATTCCTATTAAATTATCTAATATATAAAAATGAATTTTTGTTTGTTCGTATTTTATGCGCTGCAGTACTGTTCATCCAATTGCGATAGGACTTTGTTTTCTTATTTCTTTGAACCTAGAAAATCCATGCTTTTCACATGGCCAGTTAGTTATATATTGGATGCTCAAGAGTCAGACAGCCAAGAAATTGGTTTGGTTTTGCTGCAGACGGGAAAATACAAAATATTTTCTATCCTAAAGTATACTTGAATAGTAATGTCAAAAAAATAGAATAAATATTATTTATATTTTTATTTTATATATCATTCAATGTTATGGAATGCATTTATTGTCGACAAGAAAATAAATGCCGTTCTTTCAATTATTTTTCATTAAACAAGATAGATATTTCAAATTTCAAACATTTTCAAAATTATTTCTTCTGCGACAGCAGCGTGCTGGGTACATGCCAGCTAGCTAGTGCACAATAAAAAATCTTTTTTATATATAAAATACTTTTTACTTATGTACTTGTCTTATTAAAAACAGTAAGATTTGAATATTTATAAGTTTTTACCCTCTCGTATAGAAAATATGCAAACAGAAAGAATATTTAATCGAAGAAAAACGATTGGAGTGGAGACTGGAAGCTTTTAGGAATATCCACGTGACAGATCTACCCGAGTCTGAGAAACATATTCACGAAATTCTGTCCATTTGTTTGTGAACCAACTCAAAAGTGCTGTTAGCTAAGCGGATTAAATTTTTATATGTGGTTTTTATGCCACTATGGAGATTGCAATCGAATTTCGGACGAAATTTATTGACAGGAAGTCAATTTGATTACTATAATTACAAAACGTAAATCAACAGGAGTAATCTTCCCGAATTTTTCTCGTATACTCTCCAATGAAGATCTTATTCCCCCTCCAATCCGCTCAAATTTGTGGGCCTTCAGTAAGTCAATTCTTTGTTGAATAATTCTTAGACGTTGATAGTTAAGAAATATAGATACATGGCTTGAATTTAGAATTTTTGTTGAATCTGACGCGGAAATTTGTACTTCTGAAATTTTTCTGCAAGCCAAATATCTATCTTTGCCAAAATAGGACACAAAGCTACACTTTTAGTTAAGATAACATACATTGAGTCATTGCGTTTACATGCTTGCGAAAGTACAGACAAACAGATGATCAACCGTTTGACAAATCTGATTAAAAATTCTATACGTATATGTAATGTTATTTCTGTTGGTTGAAGCAGAAGGCAGGTTTGAAAACATAGACGAGACGTTGTATTTTTAAATTAATTTTAATGTCCAATTCGAGAAAGCATAATTATTTACAAGACGCAGTGCGTCACAAAAGCAGAAGTAAGAAAGAAGGGCGAAACAAATGATCACTGGCCTTTTATAAGATGGGATTTCCAGCCACGCGCCGATGGAATTCATATGATGACCTTTGACAAGGGCAATGAAAGTTTCACTTTCATTTGAGACTTAGTACTGATGGCGCATTAGTTTTACAAAGGGATTAATTAAACCGAGAGTGGAATTGGATCACGAAATAGGGGAATATTTTTAGAATGAAGTTACTATGGACTAAATTATGATAAAATCTTGGAAATTAATTAAATTGAAATTAGAATTAAAATATCATTACATAGATACATATTAGATGCTAAATCTGTGTACCAAATTCTCTTCCAATTGTAGTTCCTGCCTAGTTTTTTGCAGTTCTTTGCAGCTTCTGTAGTTGCCGTGCTCACTTAACTGGAACTAACTGAAAGACAGACTTTTTATGAAAGAAATTCGTTCAAAATTTGGTAGAAATCCACACGTTTGGTCGTTATCCCGTATACTAAACTTCAGTGGTGTCGCTCAAAGCATTGTTGAGTTATCAGTGTTAACAAACAGACAAATATAATGTGAAAAAAATGTGTTTTTCGGCTCAAGGATGTCTGAAACCTGGAAATTCTTAAAATTCACTTTTTCAAATTTTTGGAAGATTACAATACTTTTCTCTACACTTCGTACAAGAGAAAGTAAAAAATGAGATGGATAAAATTGAATACACATCTTAATCTTAAGTGCAGATCTTAATCTCCATTAAATTTTTGAACATAATCCGTCAAGCGATCAGCTGTTCTGTTGGTTCCTTGCGTATAAATGAAATAATTCAAAAACATAGAGATTAAAATAACTAAAATTGTAAATCTTTCAAATTTTGGTTTAAACGGGCCCAAACAAGCTATAACTAGCTGGAATGGTCTCCCCAATACTTTCTCGTTGTAAAGGTAAAGATTTCTTAAGATGTTATCCCAGTGAATCCCTTGCATAGCTTTGGCGTATAATAGTAGCGAAATATTAACCTTTGGCGTGAATTTAGCACTTTTACATAATTTATCATATAATCCTTGGCGAGTTTTTTCGCGATTAATCCCAGGCACGAGGTTAATAGTATCCGAAAATCGAATTTATATTTTAGATGAGTTTTTCTCATTTAGGTGAAACAGAAATTTGACACAAAACTGCACTTCTAGTCACAAAATCGCATACCAAATTTGATATAATTTAGTGGCTGCGTTTTTGAGTTATTTCGTTTACATGTTTGTAAAAGAACAGACCGACAGACGGTCAATGGCTCGTTGGATTTGGCTCAAAATTGGATAGGTATCTAGTCTACAAATTTTGTAGACTAGGCACCTATCGAATTTAATCTATCTGGTTTTCTTCGTTTTATAGTTATTTTATTAAATTGTGTTCAAACAGCCGGAGACAGATTCCCTCTGATCGAATTTTGCTCAAAATTTGATAGAAATCTATAAATTTGAATTCTTTTCATCCTTTTAGCTGATAGAGTTTTTGAGATCTTTATCACAGACAGATGTATATTTTTGAAAAATGTTATTTTTTTAAAAATTCAGTGTGGTCTGAAACATGGAGATTCGTCAAAATCTCGACTTTAAATTGTTTGATGATTGCTATATATGAGAAAGTAAAAATATGAACAATTGTCATCTTCATGGCCTTGCTCGTCATCCACATTTTTTATACAGAGGTAAAAGATAATACCTTTATTAGGGTGAATACTAGAAAATATGCTGGTTACTTATTCGTTTCATGTTTGTAACGATGGCATTTTGTTATCAATGTTTTCACACTAGAGTCTTGAAATTCTGTGCAGTTATTTTTTTTTCGATGATGTTGCAATGTTTTAAGATTTTCAGAATTTAATTTTTATTTTACCTATTTGTTTTAATTAAATTTTGATTCCCTTTGTGACATGTCATCTCATTGTGTATTTGAAATTCTATAATATATATAATAATGAATTGTGAAAACAGAATACTTATATAAAATATGTTGGCAATGTTTCGACCTACAGAAGTGGTAATATAATTAACAAAAATAATCATCAAGGTCAATCTGAATAAAAGAAAATAAAACAACCTAAAAATAAGAAGGAAAAGAAAAGGTTTTTTCATATTTTATTACAAATATTGGTGTTCTCTAGCTTCTACAGCTCGGTGTCTCATAATAATCACCACATCCATATTATTCTTACAGTTAAGTACATTTCAAGACTACTTCAATTGCATTCCTCCCTTTTTAAGTCATTTTAGGATCATTAGTCTCATTTGACATCATAATAGAATACCCGTACTTAAAAAAAAAACACAAATAAATCTTTGATTGATAAATACAAAAATGTTACAAAATATTAACGAAACCTTTCCTTATCAGTGATCTAATCGACTTAGGTCTTCAAAAATGCTAATTGCAACGCCATCTAGATTTATATACCTACTTTACTTTAACTTCTTAGAAATGGAAAAACAAACATCCTCTTAACAACCAAACCGTATAAGAAAAGTGAAAACTAAAATGTGGAATGAATTCAAAACTGATGTCGGTTAAAATGTTATGTCGAACAATGAAACTCTATCGTATCTAAAAATTAAAAGAACATTCGAGCCCTCTAATCCAAAAAATCTTACCATGGTAAGATTTAAGGTTCATTAGAATATTTTTATTTTAAAATTTGCTCTTATTTATGCAGTAGCAAAAATTTGAGCACAAAACAATGTATTCATTATCTCTGCAGTGCACGTACGTATAAATCCAGTAACTAAAACAATGAAAAGTATTGTTGTAAAATATATTTAAAAATAATTTAATTTTTTTAAGTTAGAGAAAAATTTGTTCTGGACGAAATTCATACCATTGAAATGCCTAATTTTTATAATTTTGCAGTGGTGATAGAATGACATTTTGAGTTAATATACTACGAAATGCTTGGGGGAAAATCATTAAAATGTATTTTCACTTTTAATTAATCAAAAATGTAATGAAAATCTTGAAAATCCCTATCAGGGATCGTTTGATCAGAAGCTACCAAATTTGGCACAAATATTCTTTGCGGAATACATATGTGCATCTCAGAGTGGTTTTTTTTTTTTTTTGACATTTCAATAAGAATGTTTAGTTAAGAATCAAGCGAGATTTTAATTTATTTCTGCGATAACTCCTGAAAATATTTATGCTCATCACATAACAATATCCATTGTTGAAAATTCTGTGGAAAAGATTCCACTTATTGTCTGTGAACATTACATAAGAAATAGGAAAGAGAAATTAAGTTCAACAACGTGCAATTTGAAATAGATAACCCAGGCACTTCAGTTTTTAAAGATATTATGATTTTTAAGGGCTCAATTCCACTAGAAAGATTCAGATAGAAAGACTAGAAAGACACTCAAACTCAGACTAGAAAGATACACAATACACAGGTTGTAGAGTTATTAAAATAATATTTCTTTAATGCCTGTCACGGTTTTAAGGCTTAAAAGTATTTCTTTGAGAGAAGCGTAAATGTCAGATTATTCATAAAATATTCAATTGAAATTAAACGCAATCATTATTTTCGGTAATCCAAATGTCGCCAAATGCAGCTATTAATATTCAATGGATATATGGTTCATGGTTATTAAATGGTAATAACTAATATTAAATAATCAATGGAAGATTAATGTTGTAACCAATTTTACCGGATTTGCACTTTAATACAAAAAAAAACGCTTGCAAATCATACTTACCTTATTACAATTGAATTTGTTGATCAATAGTATTTGCGAAAGGCATTAAACACGGAATTTCACTAACAAGTAATTCAATATGTATACGAAATTTGCACTTTAATATGCAAATAATGGTTGAAATAAATAAAAATCATTAAATTCTTTCGTGATTTTTAAATTTCTTATTTAAAAATGGGTGGTGGCTATTTCTTATATTAATAAGAGTAAAATATGTTATTTATTTTGTAGAATATATTCAAGGACGATAGTATGCATAATGGGAAAGTTTAATTAAATATTTGAGTTTTTTGCTTTTAATCATAAAACTTCTACCATTCCTGAATTATTTTTCTGCTTTTTACAGTTATATATTAAATATTATGTTATAAATTCATGTGTTTTTTTTATGTATATAAAAAATTATTACTTGATACCTGTTATGTTGTAATAAAGATAAATTTTAGAAAACTATTTAACTTTCTAAGAGTCCAATTAATTTAATCATAGATTTTGGATCAGCAAAATTAGCCTTTTTAGCAGAGTGAACTGAATTTTTTTTAGTATTGAAACAAATCCTTGAAATCTTAAGAATAACTTGCCCATGAATATTTAATAAAATATACATATAAATACGAATTATCTATTTTTGAAATGGATATGAAACACAAAACTTTACCTCATACTCTCTAATAAAGATGTTATCCAAGAGAAGGCCTAGTATGGCATTGGTGTACAATAATTAAGAAAAACTGGTGTGAATTTAACATTTTAACTGAATCTATCGTGTAATCCTTGGCGTGTTTTTTTGGCGAATACTCCCTGGCATGCTGGTAAAAGTATCCGAAAATCAAATTTGTACTTTAGACAAATTTTTTCCTACCGATTGAAACAAATATTTCACACAAAACTGCACTTGTAATCGCAAATTTACATAACAAATTTGATCTATTTAAATCACTGCGTTTTTGAGTTAGCGCGTTTACATGTTTCTGAAAGTATGGACCGACGGACAGTCAACCCATTGTTGGATTTAGTTCAAAAGTTAATACATGTCTACTCTAGAGATACTAAATCTATGTGTCAAATTTTATCTATCTAGCTCTCTTCGTTTTGTAGCTATCGTGCTAAATTTTATTGGACAGCCGGACAGACAGATTTCCTCCGAATGTATTTTTGTCCAATATTTAATAGAAATCTACAAATTTGATCAGAAAACTGTATATCAAAATTCAACTGTCTAGCTCAAAGTGTTTTTTCATTTATCTTTGTCACAGACAGACAGCCATTTTCCAAAACTGTGTTTTTCGTACACATGGAACTTACTACACTTCCTTCGTATACGGAAAAGTAAAAACGTTAAAAAATGATTTTGTATGTAAAAAAAGATTAAAATCATCTTATAAACTACAGCTTTTAGCCTCTAACATCTAATCATGTTTCATTCATCACAATGCAGCAATGTCATTTCCTCTGCTCTGCTGCAATACATCTTGTAGATATCCAAATTAAATTGTCAGGACACACTGAACATGTTACCGAAAATGAATAGATTCTATTGCAAAAATATTCTTTTTTTTTTCTTTAATTAAAACAGCAGAATAAACAAACATGAATGCGCAGCAATTAATTTGTCAAGTGTAAGGCCGTACAAGAAAAATAATTGGAGCATTTTAAATTTGTTGTTGTATTTCTGTAAATTTATTTCCTTATCAGACGAGTTTCACGAGAGAAATTCTTCTCGAAAATTTAGATAGTATCGTTTACTTTCTGAATGGGAATTTCCAACAGTAAAATGCATCATTTGTTGCATGTTTTTCTTCGTTAATCCGATTCCGTTTTGGTTTGAAAGTGCCGGAGATTGCAATCAATCGCAGACAAATCCTAAAGAATGGCTCGTGCCATAAATCTGCGCAACCCTTTATTCGAAACACGATTGCATTGTGTTTTGCAACGCGTAAAGAATGGTGATCAAAAGATAGCCGTTTCAACAAAGTAGGAAATAATTTTTATTTCGTTGAAAAACAGATTTTAGTTTACAGAGATTTATTTGCGTGTTCTTTTAATATGATAATGTTTAGAGATTGGCGCATTATCTGCAAATTGCCACAAACGTGATAAAAAAAATAGTGTCAAATGTTCTATAATGCAGATTGCTGAAACTAGACTACTAAATTTCTCACGTAATAATTTCTTCTTCAGTAAGTACTCAATAAGAAAGGATTTTCAGAATTTTAATTACGTTTTTTATCTAAGAATGAATAAAAATTTCGATGTTTTTCCCTCATACACTTCAGAATATGTTATCATACAAATGCCATGTTTCTATATCACATTTGAAATTTAAGAAAATAGCTTTTAAATTTTATTTATAAGTACTGGTACCGGAGCGTTGCTGCAGCAGAAAAAATAATTTTGGAACTATCGTTTGAAATTTGAAATAAAGCTATCTTATTTCATTAGGAATGATAGAAAGAATTATATTTATTTTCTTGTCGACAATGAATACACTCATTGAAATTAAAGGATTTATAAAGGAGAAATACAAATAATGTTTATTCTACATTTTGACTTTATCATTCAACTATACTTTAGGGTTGACAATGTTTTTGTTTTGTTTTTTGTTTTTTTCGTCTTCAGCAAAAACAAATTTCTTGGCTGTCCGACTCGGGAGCATACCACATACAACTGGCCATGTGAAAAGCATGGATTTCTTAGGTTGAAAGCAATACGTTGGCAAAGTTTTATTGCAAGAGGATGAATGGTACGGCAGTACATAAAATACAAACAAACAAAAGTTAATTTTTATATATTAGATTTTATTTGCGTCCGTTATTTTCTGCTAATTTTATTGAATTTCAAAATATTAACCGCTTTTAGTGACTAGCTAGTTTGCCTAGATTTCAGACAGTTAAATGATTAATATGAAAAGAATTTTTTAAAAAAAACTCACCTTGTTATTGGTTGGGAGGAGGTTGAAGCTCGAAATCGCGTAGGCAATGAATAAATCATAAATGGGACGTCCTAAGCTTTCTCCCGATGAAGCCTTGCAAAGAAAAAAAAGAAAGGGAACGAAAGAGCAAACAGAGAGCGAAACAAAACCTTCAAACAACAAAAGCGAATGATGAAAATTTAAAATTAGAAGATGATCGAATTAAACATGAACGTAAAATAGCTTTACAAGGTGAGCGAAGAAAGCGTAAACGTATGCAGTGTGTTGTAGATTCTTAATCGCGACATTCAACTTCAAACACAGAACGTGTCCATTTGGATTCTGAATCACAACCGTCAACGTTCAACGCAAAACGTCTCTGTTTCGATTCTAAGATTCAAATATCGCTTTCTAGCTCTAAGCAATTCATCGAGAAAAAAAAATGTTCTCATAAGATAACTTGCAATTTGCGATCACAGATTTCAATTTTTGCATTGTGAAGCATTAAAACAACTATAGAATATTTTTAAATGAATAGATTACTTATTCTCTGGTTCAAGAATTCTAGAACATGCTGAGAAATTATTATACAAAATTTGAATAAAAAATATGCATTAGACATTAATTAGTGAGGTTTTCAATAAGAACTTCCATTAAGACAACACTTTGAGAATATAACTTTTAAAGATGTAAAACATTATTAAAATGTATATAAATTCAAATATAAAAATCATTGCAACTTCCCAAAGAAGGGAATAAAAGACAAAATTCAAACAGAACTGTTCAAACATTAAGAATATTTAAATATTAATATTTTTGCAAAAAAAAAATCGACTTTTCAAAGTAGTTACCTGCTTAAATTCTAAATTTTTAGCCTTTCTTTGAATATTCCCAAGCCAAAATAATCTTTGGCAGTAGTTGTCTTACTCACTATAACCTAAAAACCCCTCCCTTCCTCCTACCCTGTTGAAGTCACCAAGGTGAACAGTTGCAAGAGTTAAAGAAAAGCTAAGAATGGTTCCCTAATAATTATCACTGGTTTCGGCTCAATCCATCCCATAGGAGATACGTTACGTCATTAGAATGGAAGTAACTCAATTCCATAATATACCGTGCTATACCCTCATGAGAAACGAGAACCCGCTTACTTATCCGACTTCTCATGATGTTCTGTCTGGAAAAAAATTAGCCAGTAGCTCACATAGGATTTATAAAATTCAGTGATAAATTTTAATTTTTAAAAAAAATGATGTATTTCAATATAAAAATCGAATCGAATTAAATTACGGTTTAAATACAAACCAAAAATATAAATCAAATTGTACCTTTAATTGAATTAAATTGTGGTCAAAAAAATAATTTAAAGAGTTGTTTTTATTTTTTACTTATATATAATCTAGTGGTAAATTTATTAATTAGAAAGCTTCATGGCATAACTTTTTTGAAACTGCGAACATCCTTTCATTTCATTTCATTTCTAAAATTTCTCAAACATTGAAAGTTGCAATAGGTTGTAAAATATTCTTTCATGTAATTTAATTATTTGCTTTGCATGCAAATTTTGAGCTTCTTTTGTATGAAAGATGGAACAGCTGAATGAGATTATGGAAATTATTTTACAAGGAAAGATGCGAGGGATTGTTTCATATATCGATATTTCCACATTTTCTATTAAGATTTTAAAAAGCAGCAATAGCTGTCATCTTATAAAATGAATGTAAATAGATACTTCTTTAAGTACCAATAATAATGCGTAAAATTAAACATTTTGGAAACCAAATTGAATACCAGAGAAGTAGAATTCATCAGAAAAAGGTGAAATCTTTTCATGATTACATTGAATCCCCTGGATTGAAAAGGCTTGCATCAGAACGAGACATAAAATAGATGATTGCGTTAAAACAGCGAATATTCTTGAAGAATTCTGTAAGAATTTCACAGAACTGATTAAAAACGCAGAACACCTGCGATGAGTTAATGACGTTAAATATAAAAAAATCGTCATAAATTATAAGTTAAGTAACTTCAATCGTAATTTCTTATGATTTTGACACCATTTTTGTCGTTTCTCTTTAATAGGGTTTTTTAAACGCTCTTACTTGGCTTCACATCTTTCATGTTTGTAAGTTTTTAATATTGTAATCGATTTTTGCCCTTACATTCTAAAGTACTGGATTTTTGAATTTTTGTATAAATATTGGTTCTTGGTGACACTAGAATATTTTGATATTTTTAAATTTCTTAATTACCATTTGCTTAATTTAGTGTAAGGAGTTATTTCATAGAAGCACTATTGTCCAAAAGTTTTTAGAGAAATATTAATTCATAACATTTGACATCATAAATTGTGAAATATATTAAAAAATTTTTAAAAAATGGAATTATTTTTTTATCGATAATTAGTATTTTTCTTATTTAATTTAAGGAAATTTAGACACAATTTTATCATGAAAAGAAAAATTCCAATATATTAATCAAAATATAAAATAAGCTAGAAATATGAATTGCAATTTACCCGAAGTATTTCTGTCAGAATCTCATGCTTTTGAGATTTCGTTTTGACATTTATATTTTTGATTTTTAAAAAATTTAAATAAGAAATTAAAAATATTATAAGAATTGAAGGTTCTACTTAGAATAGCAATATTGTTAATATGAATTCGAATTTTTATTATTTTAATAAAATATTAAATATTTAGATTACGTGCAAATTAGAAAAATTTGTTCTTATAAAATATTTATAAATAATAATTTTCTACACAATGATATTTTATTTGTCTATTTAGAAAATGGACGGGAGCTTAAGGATAAGGATAAAAAATAAAAATTGTAATAAATATTTAAAAAGCACTTTTAATATTTATTAAAATTTTAATTTATTAAATATATTTAATTTTATTTTTAAAAATCTCAATTTTATTTTTTTAAAACCTATATTAATTACTTTAAGAAATTTCAGTGTTCTGATTGTTTTATTTCATCAACATCTTTCGTTAAAAATGTACTAATTCCAAAAAAAAAAAAAAAAAAATGAATAAATCGCATGCATTTACATTTATAGATCTTTGAATGTCCTGAATGTTTCTGAATGTCCATGTTATAAATATTTTACATTTAAGACCCCATTCAAACCATATCAATGAAAATAAAACCATTTTTTCCCAAGATTTTTTTCCCCAGGTTTCTCGTAACGAAAATGTTTTTTTTATCCAGACCTGTGTTGAATAATAAGTAAGGATTTGTCATCTGAAGACACATGTTTCCTGTCAGGAAACAAACAACATCAAGATTAATGACAGACGTTATTTTATTTTTCTCTAACGGAAAAAAATTCCAATCGATTTTTAAGTTATAAATATTGCCAATTTATTTTAAACTACAAGATTAAATTTATGAACAAATACTCCTTCACATAAAACTTTTATAAATTGAAAATAAATGTTCAAATACAACGAAACGTAAAATATCACTGTTTATGTATCTTGTCATGAATAAAGAATACTCCTCACAGGAAATAAATATTCATCTTGAAAAAGAAATTAAAATTCATACAAAGGATTTTTTATTGAATAATTCTTTGCGATATTGCATAAATTATGAAAATTATTCTGTAGTACAGTTTAGACTTCAATGCCTATTCTATTTTCTGTTTAAATATTTAAAAAAACCGTGCTTAATTTTAGCAAAAAATGCTTTTAAATTAATCGAAATTCAATTATTCTACTTTAAAATACAAATTTTACACTATTTGACAGAAAATCAGAAAAATACATTGCATAATAAGCAGAACTGTATAAATTATATGATTACCAAAACTTGCAGCTTAAATATATTTTGGGAAAGAAATTACTATTAATAATTTAAGTTATATAAAATATTAAAAAATTTAAAGAGCAGTGATACTGGTGAACCAAGTGGTTGCCAAAAGGAGCTAGTAAAAAATAAATGAAATTAAGATCAAGAAACACAAATATGCAAAAAACATTCAAACAAGTTAAATGTAATTAAAATAAAGCAGTACAGAATTTATAATTATTAAGCTCGCAGAAATTCTTCAAAACGATAGTGAAGCATGTGAAAAAAAATTAGATTTCAAATACAGTTTTTTTTTATTTGTTTAAATCAAGCATTTCATTTAAAAGTGTCTTGTATTTCTGTAAATGTCATTTCGGTCATGCATCACTATAAGCAGTTTCAAAGGAAAGAATAGTTTTTCTGAATTCATTTTTTTATTTTCTAATATAAATGCAATCTACATTTTAAATAACATTTCAATTAAAAACCTTTTTTAATTAATTCACAGATTTTGATTGCTTTTCAAGCATTTTTATGCTGGTAATTTAAATTCTTTTCTTTGTATTGGTCCATAAATTTATTTTCTGTCTCTAAACAGGTGTTTAGAAACATACAACATCAAATCTGTAATCTTGTTTTCGTTTGGCTTCAAAATTAGATATTTAAATCATCTTCTAAATAAAGACAGCAGTCTTATCTTGCAATTTTGTAAATATTTCTTCCTTGTCTAAAACTGGTTCAATGTTATTAAAGAAAGAGTTTTCATTTATAAAAGTTATTTAAGGAAAAAAAATTTAGAAATGTACAAAGAATACCAAAATTTCTAACCTACATGTCATTTGATGTAAAAAAGAGATTTTCGAAGGTTGGTTGGGAAATGCATTTCATGAGGTGTCAATCAATACTCTAAACAAATACTCTGAATTCTTTTTAAATGTCAAGCAAGCCTTGAATTAGTTTTTAAAGTGGCAATGGTTCTTTTTAATATTAAAAAAAATTTCTTATCAGACAAGAAATAAATTCATTTTGTAATTTATTGTAAGTTTCCTTGACTTTTTATAAATTTTACAGAAAAGGGAAAAGTCAATTTCCAAAGGAAAAAATGTTATTTAAAAAAAATCAATTTTTTCGTCTCGTTTCATATTCAAGGACGTCCCATTACCCCCCCCCCAATAATTTCTTCTTTTCAACAGCAACTGCCTTAATTTTATGTTGTAGTGATATTCGTTCTAAGTACTAATGTTCTGTAGAAAACGATCAGACGATATTTTTTGGAAAAATTCTTTTTCGAAGAAATAATTATTGGCTTTTTTTCCCGCCAAGAACACTGAACGCTCCAGTGAAGCAGCAGACTTTCAAATGGCTATTTTAATCACCAAGACGTAGTAGAAAAGTGTGATTATAGACTTTTTCATTACTCTTGTCGTTCCTTTCCACCATTCTACCGTGAAATTTCAAGGACAACTTGAATGAAAGGACGCGTCATTCTGTCTTATTTTATTATATCATCTAAATTAACATTCAGTCATCCAGTAACTGAAAACTCATTATTTGCATAACTTTCATTGTCAAAAAGAAGGCAAAAATTTGTTTTCCTATATTTTTTGTCTGATTAATTCCGTCCTTTTTTATATATAATTATGAATTTAAATTCATTTCATTCTAATATCGCTTCTAACTTTGGGTTTATTTGTATTAAAATATAAGCAATATGTGTGTTCTATGAAATTTTATATAACTAGATTCTAAAAAGTCTTCGAACAAGAATATTCTAGAATGATTAACTGCTCGTCAAAAATTAGATATCGTCACTTAAGAAGTAACACCATGTTTCTCAGTCTTACAAGAGGAATAAGAAAAAAACTGAAATTTCAAAGGCTCAAAGCGAATGTTCCCAGGTATTTTTCACGTATGTACCTTCATATTTATATCGGATTAGAAAAAAATTTTGAAATATTTGCTATGGAAAGTGCATTTTTCTCTATTAATTTTGTAAAATTGTAAGTTCAGATAGGCAATACTCGTTGTTACGCGATGATAAATATTCCTAGATGAATTGATCGCCAAATAAATTATAATGCATTCGTTATTACACGATAACGCAGCGAAGGAAACACATAGCATATTTTAGAAATATTTTCTCTAGAAAAAATAAATAGCTTATGGAGGTTTTTTTTTTCCCTCATTTCAACAACAAAAAAAAGTTATCAGTTTTTTTCCCTTCAATTTTTGATTAAAAAACAGCGAAAGTGATCTCAAAACTTTCTTGCATACTCTCTAATAAATTTGTCATGTCAGACATCACCCTACATAGGAATGGCGTACAGTAGTTACGAAATATTAACTTCTGACTTAAATTTGGCACTTTTATTGAATCTATCGTGTGATCCTTGGCGAGTTATTTGGCGATTAATCCTTGGCATGTGTTGATAATATCCAAAACCGGAATCTGTGTTTTATGCACGTTTTTATAAACCGATTGGAACAAAAATTTGGCATATAACTGTACATGAGGTCATAAAATCTCATACCGAATTTGATATATTTAAGTCATTGCATTTTTGAATTATCGCGTTTATATGTTTTTGTAAGTGCGGACCGACAGATAGTCAACCCGTTGTTGAATTTGGCTCAAACTTCGACAGGTGTCTACATTATATATTTTAAATCTTTCTATCGAATTTTATCTGTATAGCTCTCTTCTTTTTATAATTATCGTGTGAACGTATATTTGAACAGTCGGACTGACGGGTATTCTCTGAACAGATTTTACTCAAAAGTTGATAGAAATCTTCAAATTTGGGGTAAAGACCGTCTACCAAATTTGAACCGTCAAGTTTAAACCGATTTGAGTTATCTTTGTCCCAGACAGGTAGACAGATATAATGCAAAGATTGTATTTTTTCGAATTCAGGTAAGTCTAAAACGTGGAGATTCGTCAAAATCTCGAGTTCGAATTTTTTGACGATTATTATACTTTCTCTATTGGCATCTCCAATTTCGTGATTAGACACAGCCTACCTGTTTTATAGCAACCTGAAGAATTTTATAATTTTTCATTCTTTGTCAAATATCGTTGAACGGTTGTCACAGGAGACGGGAAGTTTTGATATTATTACCATTATTATTATTATTTGGATTCCAAGTCATGTAATTAGCTAGATGACAGCATTACGAAATCGGCATCAGTACTTTTACCATTCAATGTTCTTTTATTTGATATCTTTATGCCTATTAAGTGGCTATTCATATACGAAATGACAAGATACCTGGAACATGCAAAATGACAAGGAATTACATTTTATTGAACAAACTATAATTTTGTAGTCTACTTTAGAAGCAGAAAAGTGTCATCTGAAATACTTTACTTTAGTGAATCAGTTAAATCAGTATATGCTAACGGAATTTAAATTTAAAAAATCACGTACAGTATCTAACATTAAATTATATTATTAACTAGCTGGTACCTGGCACGTTGCTGCCGCAGAAGAAATAATTTTGGAAATATAGTTTGAAATTTGAAATAAAGCTATCTTGTTTCATTAGGAATGATAGAAAGAATGATATTTATTTTCTTGTCGATAATTAATAGATTAACTGAAATTGAATAACATACAAAGGGGAAATTTAAATAATATTTATTCTATTTTTATTTTATTTTTTTTTACTTTATTATTCAATTATACTTTATAGTAGACAATATTTTTTTGCTTTACCGTCTTCAGTAAAAACAAATTTCTTGGCCGTCCGACTCGTGAGCACCCAATTAGGAATTGCAATATCGAACGAAAATTTCAATACCGGTGTTCGGTATTTTTTAGATCTTAATACCGGGATACCGGTTTTAATACCGGTAGTAGAAATTTTAGAAAAAGAAAGGAAACACAGCTGTTTCTTTGTTTTATTTGCCAGTTTTATTAGAGAGTGTAAATATCACAAAAAAGAATGTGTGACTTATAAATTATAACAGTATATAAAGAATCACAAAAAAAGTAAAGGAACATCTTATTTATTTAAATCACAAAAAAGTGTAAATATCACTATTCAGTCTGTGGTACTGTTACAAATTTTTGAAATGTGATCTTAAAAACCGTAATGCATCCATTGTACTGTCATTAAG
Organism: Argiope bruennichi; assembly: GCF_947563725.1. Classification (NCBI taxonomy): domain Eukaryota; kingdom Metazoa; phylum Arthropoda; class Arachnida; order Araneae; family Araneidae; genus Argiope; species Argiope bruennichi. The sequence continues at coordinate 21,295,695 of NC_079154.1, read as the reverse complement.
CCTGGAACGTAATTTTGTGCAAAAATTACCAGCTGTTGTCGAAAACGCTCTTTCGGCATCTACGCTAGTTGGTGGTACTGTTAGCAATGCGCGATATACTTTTTCTAGGTATTTACCTCTAAATTCCTCATCTTCACATAAATCAATTTCTCATCGGATGATTTTGGATATATCTGATTTCTGTATTGTATTTTGGTTTGTTGAAATTTTTTTATTTATTGCTAATTCTAATTTTTTTTATCGATTTTTCATTTTATTAATTATTTTTTGTATTTATGTTCCTTTTCATTATCGACATTAGTGTTATCATAATCTTCGATAACTGTACCAAATTTTTCTAAATGTGGATAGGGTTGTGGGTAAAAAATTTTAAGAAAATTTACTATAAACTTGATCAGATTTGAATTGGTTAGTCTGTTTTCTTCTTTTAAATTTTTTAAATCATTATAATTATGTAAATACCGTAAGACATTTTCTATTTCGATATGCCTTTCGTCTGTGCGATTTTTCAATGTAATATATAATTCTTCAGATAGTGATGTGTGCTGTTTTTTCAGCGACTGCAACATGAAATTTATTGTTGCATTAGCTGTTAACAAATTAGAATCTCTCCAACATCTCCTTTCATCTTTCCTTTCCTCCTTTCATTTCAAACATCTCCGCCTTTCATCTTTCCTCTCACCCCTATTTTGTCGAATTAAACCCATCCTAACGCATGCGCAAAAGCGTGGAGGGTTTTACAATCCGTCGTGAAACAGAATTTTATAACTTCTCTTGATTGTACGATGCAACTTTGTATTCACAGTCTAATTAATTTCGCCCGTTAGGGAAACATAAACTATACTATTTTGCTATGTTGGCGATCCCTGAACATATAGTTGAGACAATTTAAAATTTTCTGGTAAATACCGAAAAAACGGTATTTAAACTTGTGAATACTGGTATTACAAAACTGTACAAATGGCTCAAAATACCGGTATTCGGTATCCCGGTATTGCAATCCCTACATCCAACATACAACTGGCCATGTGAAAAACATGGATTTTCTAAGTTCAAAGCAATAAGTTGGAAAAAATTTGATCGGAATTGGTTGAACGGTACGTCAGTGCATAAAATACAAGCAAACAAAAATTCAATTTTATTTATTAGATATAATAATCACTATATGCCTATAACCTTCTCGCAAGTGCAAACAATAAGTTGACACAAGGTTTAACCGCAATCGGATGAAAGGTACGGCAGCACATAAAATACGAACAAACAAATGTTCATTTTTATGTATCAGATTTGACATTTGACGGTTTGTAAGAGATCTCGGAAACAGAAATTCAAATATGATTTTTGGAACGACACTAGAAAAGTACGTTCTGGAACTCTGTTTGGAAAAATAAACTAAAAAGTTTATAAACTAAGTGGCAAAGCTGAACTGCTAACTGACGAAGAAACGAGTGTGGAATCTATTTATAAGTTTGTCATAACCAAAACTAAAACTAATTAACTAGTAAGTAAAACAAAAAAAAAACAGTTGAGGAAGGACTTTTAAGTCATGCTCAGAAATGTGATACAGAAAACCAAAAGACAAGATTTCAAGGTGAAAGCTAATTTGTTCAATTTACCAATGTTGAAACCATCATTAAAAACCTCGAAGACGCCCAGTCTAATCTTTTCTTCATCTCATTTAAAAAATCCGGATAAAAATAGTACATACGACAGACAGTAGGTCCCAAGGTACGTACAAGAAAGTGTGATTCAAGTATCAAGACGTCACGTGACGTGGATTACTTTGCATGCAATTATAATTTTTCTTTATTTTTAATCAAACTTGTCACGTGCCTTGACACAAGTGATGGCACTTTTCTTGGCAACACGAGTTTATTATGGATGGATTTTTATGATTATATCTTAAATGATTGACGGCTATTACGTCCCTTTCTCTTCACTTCATCTCTTTTCAGCCGTGAGGCCGGAACAGCTACGTGGAGGTTAGAGGCACGACAAAATTTGTCACTTATTGCTTATCGAATGCTAAAACCAAAGATGAGTAGATGTAATATAGAATAATATGCCTATAATTAAAATAAAATTGTTAAATTGTCAGTTTTAAGTCGTATAAAGGAAAAAGTAATCCAAAGTATATCAATCTTCCATATGATCCTGGCAACAAATATTGATTATAACTTAAACTACAATACATAGAACTAAATAAATTAATATACTTTACTACAGTTAAATAATAATTATAATAATAATAGTGTGTGCTTATATATAATTGCAATATAACCAAAGAAAAATTTCCGGTTTCTCTCAAAATATTAAATGAAAACTAAGACTCCGAGAAAAAATATATTCAAATAAAAATTTATGGTGTTAAAATGAAAATCTTAAAAAAAAAATTAGCTTATAGCAAGTTTAGAGAAAATATTTTTTTTTTGAAATTATATTTATCATATATGGTTATCACTGCTAATTAATTCCGTTTGATTAATTATTAAATTATTTAGATACTGTCAGTAGATCACATTAAAGAAACGAGAGTTGGCATTCAACTAATTATCGTTTTCTTAAGTGTTATTGGAAATCGAGAAACTCTCCACGCCCATATGATTATTCATTGTTGAAAATGCAAAGTTTTATTGAGGTGTCGTCACTACGCCCATAAAACATAAACCTTCGATTAGCACTTGCTAATTGATGTCAATTTTCTTGAAGTGGTCATTTAGAAAGAAAATTATTTAATTGCGGTCACCTTTTGAAATGACATTTTAACTTGTCCTTTTTTCCCCAAGGACATAAAGGTCTTCAATTATTTTTTGAGTATTTCCATTGCAGAATTCTCTTCTTTTCTGTAAAATATTTCAAATTAAGATGTTTATTAAAATGCCAAAACAGCCTCATCTGTTTTGTGAGAACTTTTGTTAAAACTCTACCATGATGAAATCAGGTTACTCAATGTTCGCTATTACGAACATAAAAACGTCTCTCTGCACCGAGATTAAAATGAAATCGTTCAAATTAATTGCTTACTTGTTTCTGAAGAAAGTTTTTGAACTTGTATAGAAGTGTCATTAGTCGTTTACAAAATGTCGCATTGTGGTCTATCAGAATATCATAAATTAATTAAATGCAGTAAGTTGTGTTCAAAAATAAAGCTGTGGAGCAATGCAATTTACGTAAAAAAATGCGCCATATAGTGTGTACATGGAGAAAGATTAGAGTAGAAGACTTCAACTGGTTGTCTGTCTATGAGTCTTCTTGTGGGCATGATAATTGAAAAATGGATCAACTGGAATTTGATATATTACATAATGATTTAAATACCAAATTAATAATAATACCTAATTATACATAAATTGCAGTTTACTAATATACCATGTTTGTACCCAATTAATAATAATACCTAATTATACCTAAATTGCAGATTACTAATATACCATGATTGTACGTAATTATACCTAAATTGCAGATTACTAATATACCATGATACCTAATTATACCTAAATTGCAGATTACTAATATACCATAATTGTACCTAATTATACCTAAATTGCAGATTACTAATATACCATAATTGTACCTAATTATACCTAAATTGCAGATTACTAATATACCATGTGTTGCAGAGCCAGCGCATTAACTTAAATCTTGATCTGGCAACAACTTTTTCCCGCCAGAGTACTTTTGCTTTACCGCGTAGAAAAGATGTGTCTCCTGTAGCTGTGTGTGTGTGTGTGTGTGTGTGTGTGTGTGTGTGTGTGTGTGTGTGTGTGCGCGTTATGTTCATGTTGTACCCCTGCTTTAGATGTCTTCTTCAGTTGTTGCTTTACGTATAATAAATGGAAAAAAGACAGATCAGGTCCCTTTTATTTGATTACCCACGAACACCATGATTGTACTTAATTGTACCTAAATTGCAGATTACTAATATATCATGATTGTACTTAATTGTACCTAAATTGCAGATTACTAATATATCATGATTGTACTTAATTGTACCTAGATTGTATCGAATTAACAATACCTTAATTGTATCTAATTAATAATACCTTAATTGTAAATTACCTAATAAACAATAATTGTAATTAATTAATAATACCTAAATTATAGATTAGCTAATGTACCATAATTGTAACTTATAATAATACCTAATTGTAGATTTATATCAAAGTTTGGAAGCAATTAGCTCACATAAATTTTTACACTGTCTGTCCCTTCGGGAGAACAAAACCATGATAATTCTGTTATAGAATCGAATCACATCATGAATTTTGGCATGTGGTTTTATTATCTAGTTTCTTGACTTACATCAAAATCGGATTAGACACATATAAGCGAGATAACTCAAATTCAATGGAATAGATAAATGAAATTTTATATGATATCAATTAATAAATATGTAATAAATTTTTCATTCGATTGCTCCATGGGAGAAAGTCTAAAATACATATTCATTTTTCTTCATTATACTAAATACCCACACGAAACATCCAAATTGGGCAAGTACAGGGTTAGCAAGAAATAAGTCACCCACTTCAGAGGCTCTAAAATGTGTTCTATTCATCCAAATGAGATAAAATTTGAACTGCAGATTATTGAGATGATGCGCTTTACATTTGTTAAATAAAAATAGTACAAAAATTCACCGTTAGGTGGCGTTGTAATACACATAAAACCATTTAATATGGTTTATAATAGTTAAGTAAAGTAAAATTAAAATTGCTCAATATGTCCACCTTCATTTTCAACAATATGCTCAAATCGGAGAACCATATTTTCTATAGATGACCGGAGTGAATCTGCCGGAATATTAAAAATATGACGACGAATGTTGTCCTTCAGATCTAGTAGAGATGATGGCCTTTGATGGTAGATATTGTCCTTCAAATACCCCCACAACCCAAAGTCGCAAGGGGCCATGTCCGGCGAGCGAGGAGGCCATGCTATTGGGAAATGACGGCTGATAACTCGTGCTTTTATGAAATTCTGTATTAACAATCGCTTTACACGACTGTCAATATGAGGTGGCTCACCATCCTGCATGAAAAGGATGTCTTGAAGGCAGCCACACAAAATCTCTCAGCATATCATGGTACCGTTGTCCTGTGACGGAACCGGTTAGATTCCATTTGAAGTTATCTCTTCAAAGAAATACGGTCGAATGATAAAGGTGGCTGTAAAATCACACCATACTGTACTTTTTCATGATGCAAGGGTTGTTCCTGGATAACGCGAAGTTTTTCCTCTGCCCAAATTCGAAAGTTGTTAGTGTTAACTTGCCCATTGAGGCAAAAGTGGACTCATCATTCCACAGAATGTTCAATGGCTAAGTTGATCATCATTCGAGCAAGGAACTGAAGTGCAAAAGTTTTACGGACCTCTAAGTCCCCGTCCTGCAGAAGGTGCATAGACTTGATTTTGTATGGATAAAAATGCAAAATCTGCCGTAGATTTTTCTTATAGTTGAATACTGCATATCCAGAACACGGGAAACAGCTAGCAAACTCAAACTATTATGCGGCGACTGACTGCTGGCTTCAACAAGCGCGGTCGCAACATTTTCAACGCTGGAAAACGGGGTTTTTTTTCCCCCTCCCCCGTCCTCTACCTGGAAGAATGCCAAGTTGCCCAGCTTTTTCAAATTTCTGCATCACCTTGCGTAGGGCACCAGGAGACATTGGACCTCTTTGTATCTGCTTCATACGACGAAATTCCTTTAGAGCTGCAACTAAGTTTTGTTGGTTCTAGTAGAACAATTTCACCAGTAATGCTTTTTCTTGCATCGTAGGGCATGACAAACAGAGAAGAAACTAATGTTCCTGCAGAATCCGCCTTCTTTTTATCCAAAGAAAAATGGTAATGGGCATAAAATGTAACGCAAATTATGTTTCACATTTTCAATATATCCAAATAAATGTCATTTGTGTTACAGCGCCATCTATTGGTGAATTTTTGTATAATTATGTTAATTAATTAATATATATCTGAATAACTCTGTAGTTCAAATTTTATCTTATTTGGACTAATAGAATGCATTTTAGAGCCCTCTGAAGTAGATAACTGATTTCTTGCTAATCCTGTACATTCGATATTTCAAAGGAGAACAGTCCCATTGACTAGAATTTTAATGCACTTCCATGAATGATAAATTCCAAAAAAAATGTTCTTATCCTTTTCGAATATACCTGTTGTTACAGCTATTACAATTTGAAGGATTATTTCAACTCTGCCACGTTAAAATACACAAATCAAATTCCCACCACTTCTATATAATTATTAAAATATACATTCTTGTTATTATGCATTACGAATACAAAAATATTCGATTAAAATCCTCAAAACTGATAGTGGAACGAAGGAGTGGAAACAGAAAATAAAAATAAAAAGCTGGGACAATAGTTTTGGATGCCAAATTGACCTCATTTCGGACACCATCTTTAATCGGTTCGCTTGGCTTGCGAGATAGGCGACCGACATTTGGAAATGTTTAGTGACAAATTAAATAACCAGTCACGGTCTTCCTTTCTTTCTAAAATGCAAAAATTTCTAGTTTTTCAGATAAACTTTTGTTCCGAAATTCGACACACTTGTTGAAGAACAATGGGTGCGTTTTTTTGTAAGATTCTTTTTTTGTGTGTGTTACCATTGTGCTCTTAAATTAAAAGGAAACAAAAAAGGTTTGGGCAAGCATATTTTAAAAAATGCTTTTCTTTAAGTTGACATTAATAAAAAAAGAAATCGCGTACGAAAAATTTGCCTTTTGATATAATTCTAAAAAGAATGAAAGTATTTTCCAAATAAAAGAGAAAGTACAGTTCTGTTTGAGGAAGGAAAAAAAATCTGTAAATAAAATCTGTAAATTTGTTCTTATTCTAAAAGAAGCAAATCTGCTTTCGTAATAAAATCTTTAATAAAGGTAGAAAATTAAAAAGAGAGTTTTATTCTGTAAGAAACAGATATTTGTGATAAATTTGTGAAAATATTTTCAATTGAATGAAAGAATTCGCTGTAAAAGTTATTGAATGTCAGAAGCAGAATTGATTCCACCAAACGATAATTTATTCGGGTTTGGCAACAGTTTGATTTCTTATTAATATTTTAGTTGCAGCTGGCTATCATTTGAGTCTTGCTTAGGATTCACTCTATTATCTGATTAGATTGCTGCTTCTATTCTAAGTTTACAGAGAGTAGAGAACAAAGATCTAATTAGATAAAAAAAATATGAATCACAAGCCTTAGTCATAGCATCAAACATTTAAATAGCCTCATTAAACCGAGAGAAATTTAAATAAAATATTCGAAATTATTGGTATATATTTTTTAACGAAATCAACTTTATTAATTTTTTAAACAATTGAGTAAGAATTTTAAAATTTATGGCATTTATTAGCAAGTAACATTGAAGTTGCATTTAAATAACTGTATTGACCCGTTTTAGCATTGACCCGATTTACATTTCATTTTTGATCGCATAATAAATTGCATTTAAATTATTAAATTAACCTCGTTTTCGCTATGCAAACATAAAATATTTGAAAAAATGATTGTAAATAATATGATATTTTATTTGATATATAATTTCCCATCTGAATATGCCTCTTAAAAGTCTTTTTCAGTGAACTTAACTTCTCAGATAAAAAGGGTGTGACTCATAGGTTAGAATTACTGAATTCTTCATATTTAAATTCAAGTAGATATTTATTTAAAAGACAAAAATCACTAGGACACGCTTAAATATTTCAAATATCCATTCTATTCCTTATATGGTTGAAAGTAATAAAAAAATACCCAAAATAAAATATAACATCTAATTAGTTCAAATAAATTTAAAGCGATAACATATGGAATTCTCCCAATTCAATTTCTTTAGCACTGTTTCGGATTTCCGATCTTGGCCCACTTGGCAAAGGAGGACCATTGGTAAAGCCATTAAAAAAATGGTATTCGCTGGTTTGTTCAGTAAATAAATTTACAAAAAAAAAAAAAAAAAAAAATCTGAGAACTAGAAAATATTATGCTAATATTATCCCTTTGTTAAGATAATCGGCAGCGAGTATTCAGTTTCCTATATATTACATTATATTTACCTTGTTATTACTGTATTTATAAACTCCAAGCGGCTTTTAAATAGAGATAACACATCACATATTCGTGTTTGATTAAATAATATTATGTTCGAAACGTGAATATCATACAATCATTAGTCGTGCTAAATAATAATATTTATTATAGCGTTGTCAATAATGTATATTAAAATAGTTAATAAAAAATAAATCATTAACGTACTTATTAAGCTGGGAAGGGATAGCCTGGTTGGTAGGGCGTTTGATTGGCGTCCCTTGGGTTGCGAGTTCGAACCCCGCCGGCCGAAGACTCTTCGTGTGTGTGGTAGCTTGTGTACGAATAAATCTGTCGTGATCACAAAGTCCTCCGTGTCGAAAGTAATACCACTGGAGGTACTGGATCAGGGGTAATCATTCTCTGATTCAGGTCTAAATTACGCTAAAATCAGCGGGCTTGTCTGTGACAAGTGCCATTAGAAACAACACAACTTATTAAGCTCGATATATGTTTAAATGTGGAATTAAATTAACCAGTTTATTACAAGAAGGTCTAAAATTGCTATCGACTTAGGGCTGCAAAATATCTTAATCCGCTATTGCTATTTCGGTAGTGAAGTTCTACTTAACGTAAAGTTTCCAGAATCGTCCATCAAAGGTTAAACAGAGGAGTCAAGAAAAGGCCCTTTGTCTCTTTAAATTTGATGTAAAAATGGAAAGATAATCATTGTTTATTTTTAAAGTCTCCGCGATAACTCGTCAAAAAATGTAAACTGTCGAAAAACTTTCTAGACAAAATATTAGCATCTTATGTATTGTGTAACTTGGAAATGGACCAAGAAATACTGGGAATGCAACCATCTTATCTGCTTATGTATTACTGAGCTTGGCGATCTTGGCGTAATCAGAAAATCACCAATTAAATCCTGGAATTGTAAAAATAAATAAGTACCAAAATTTTGTTTTTAATTTGAATATCTATTACATTTGTGGACATACGAACATTTTAACTAATTATTTTTAAATTTTTTGTAATAATTTTTGCTGTCGCAACGAAAAAACCAGAAAAAATATTCCATATGGTATTGCTGCCTTCACAGATTACTAGCATATTTATTTTTTCCTATTTTGTTCATGTTTTAATAACATTTTTTCTCTTGCAGGTCCGTTAGCCGGCTCTTTGAGTTACAAATGGAGTATCCGTTCCATCACTTTGTTCGGGGTGATGCTGGTAACTGTGACCAATGTCATCTGCTGGTTCATATCCGATATGGTCCTGGTCACTTTTTTCCTCGGTGGATTGCAAGGTATATTTTTCTATAAATGTGTAATAATTAAGCAACTGCATTGGCGAGGAGAACCCAGAGATCGCATTGTTAATTATTTCTAACAATAAAAAATCTGGAAGCGAACCAATACACAAACGTTTTTCCTTTTATTGTTATTGGCATATTATCTTGGCTAAATACGGTGTACCAAGTCGGATTATAACCTCTTCTTCTACTTTTTTTTAACAAAAATAAAGCAAAATAGAAGCAAAAGCAAATTTGAAGAAAACTTAGCAAATGAATACATTTGTCGAAAAGAAAACGTCTTCATTAATGTTTCTTATAGTTGATAACGTTATTTATTCCATACTTGTTGTTTGTTAATACCTTGGAATTCAAACTTTTTCATATATCTCTCCATTTCTTTTTCTAGAAATATTATCTCTAACTTTCTCTAAACAACATCTTCTTGTTGAAATAAAACATGGAAAAAAACTCTAATGCATCATCACAATGGTATAAAAATGAATGTGTTTCCATCATCTTCATACGGTAATGCTTCCACAAAGCAAATTAAAATTATTTTCTTGGATTTTTTTCCCAATTTTGAATTTTTTAAAAATATTCCGGGTCATAGCAGCATCTATAAACATTAGCGTCATTGACGAATTTATAATCTCCATCTGCTGTCCAGGCCATCAACACTCATAAAAATATTTCTTTTAGTTGAAAAATGTTATTGCGTGGTTTCCATATGTCTTTAATTTCATTTGTGTATAATTTCAATCTAGTCTTCGTCGGTTTGAGCATATTAATTAAAATACCAAACCTTCCGAAAAAATACTATAAATGACTTAATACAATCTACCGTGCACAATGCAAAATCTGCAAATTTTTTTCAATAAACACTTTTCTTACAAACAACGCTCGCATTCTTCGCCAATTGTAAATCCTAAATCCTCTACGATGTATGAAATTGTATGAAGAAATTCAATTTCTTTATCATAAAGTGATATATATGATTTTATAATGCAAGACTTCCATAATACAAATAACTGTGATTTCATAATTAATAAAAAAAGATAATTATAACTGATTACAAATGTGTATAAGCGGCATTTCACCGATACATTGGAACTGCCATTTGAAAACGGTCATTTGGCCTATTTATGTCAATTTCCTTAAAATAAAACATTTGTGTACTTTGCACATGTATGTGAGTTTTGTTGTATATTTCTATTTGTCTATCTATATACATATTGTTACGAAATTTCCGGGTTCGTTTGGATAGTGGGAGTTATATGGTGTGGAGAACGCTCAATCAGCAGGCGGAAGTAGAAAATAAAACAACGACGTTTATTTACACGAAGACAAACAGGACAGCACAAAGACGACAACTATATACAGCACAAAAGACGATTATCTTCAGCCGAGACGTGCAGCATACAACCAGACTCTACTGCAGACAGTAACGCACAGCTTAGTTCAAGACTAACTTCACTCAGTCGCTGCTCTGCTTATTTCTGGAAGGCCAGTTCTTTACCGTCGATCCCGACTACTCTTCTCTGTCTGGTTCACGACCACCCGGCAGCTGCAAGCTGCTCCTTTTATAGGTCTCAGGAGGCGGGGCTAGAAGCTTCTCAACCAATCGGGAATGTTCGAGGCGTATCTCGGTTCCTACTGGACGGATCGGGAAAATTCTCGATGTTTCGGGTATAATCTATTTTGGCACCAAAGTCGCCAAGTATGTCGCCAAGCTCTGGAACCTTCGACGCGACACCGGACTCCGTCCAATACAGATGACTGTAAAACATTCTTTCCGATGGTGGAACCAACTATGCTGGGAAGCAGCATTACAGATTCGTAACAATATGCATATTTATCCTACTTTTTTGGGGTTTTTTTTAATGAATGCACAAGTTTCAGTTGTCTCTTTCAGCTATATATTCCGAAAATACTATCTGACATTACATCAAAACAGTAAAAATTCAATGGATTTGAGATAAAACATTTTAGATTGCTTATGAGTAAATTATCTTTCTAAAAAATTGCAACCTCTTTAAAAATAATTTTTGAAACACTTATAATATGTAAGTTGACGAGCAACTACTGTACCAAAATTATTTTTTCTGGAATTTTCTAGCACTTTCTTACGGGTGTTCATAATGTATTACTTCCTACTGAAAACAGTACTATTTAAAATAGGAATTCAGATACATAGTAATTTACTGATTTATTTAATCATTTGAGGGTGTTAATATGTAATGGAAAGACTTGCAAACTGCTGAAAATTATAATCTTATAACTCGAAAAATTAACTTCTTAATGATACCAATTTTATTTCTGAACAGAATTTCCTTAATCTTAGCAAATTTTTCAAATTTTATTTAATGCATATTCTCTAACAATTTTTTTACTATTATGATGAAATTCAAACTAGTTTCATTGTTACATTAAACTGTTCAATTTCGTACTTCGTCAGTGTTAAAATTAAGATAAAATAGTTATATGAAAATTAATTTCGATGTAAGATTTTCAGTTTCTTTTTTATTTCATGATCCTATACACTTTTTTAGTTTGCACACAGAGTAATTTGTAGTAGAGTGATTATATTTAATACGTATTTTATTGTCCTATCAGAAAACAAGATGAATTTTAAATGTATTCCACTCCAGCTGTATGAGTCAATATTGTGGGTGAATGAGTTGATCGCGAAAGATTAGTTTCATATAACATCTAATATTTTCATGAAATAACTGATCATGATTCATGAAATAATAGATATCATAATTTAACGGTAAAAGATATACAAATCAACATATGAAATTATTTCATTAGAACTCGGCTCATTCAATGTATAATAGTTAAAAATACTTTTTCAGATTAAATTCATTAGAATACGGAATTGTTTACTACGGAAATTCAAAATTCCTCTAAAACTCGAACGACGGATTCGCTTGTTGCAATCATGTGGTGTAACACAATCAACAGGCCTTAATAACAAATAACGATCTCTATTAACACGAATATACAGACGGAAAAACACAATTAAGACGTACTCTAGCAATACACAGTAGTACACTAAGAACAAATAGCAGCCCACAAGTAGCTAAGAACAACCACAGCACACAAAGCGGCCAGACAAAACTCAGCAGGAGAAGGGAATCTAAATCTCTACGGTCTCTTCAAACACCTGCTATTCTCCACTATCTCCCCGCTTTAGCTGTATCCAATTGCCGATTCAATACTATACGATTTTTTGCCCCACATACTAATGGAGACTGTCTCAATACTTGTCTCCAAAACTTGGTGCAGGGTACCGATTCTCAATCCACTATTAACTTGAACTCCACTCCACGCTTGCGCTTCGCTGGACTAATTCAACTAATTCGTCGTTGACTCGCTATGCGATTTTATATTACTCACTTTGACTTAGATTGCCGGGACTGCTGATGTTTTAGTTTCCAAAGAAGGTTCTCGAACAATCAAGCATAATTCTGCTCCTAGTGGTCCTATCACCAAAATTCTTGAAGTTTCTAGTATCACCCATTTTGTCGCCAATCCCGTGAGTTATTGATATGATCAGACATCCGATAGAGCTGATCGTATAAAGTTCTTTCCTACTAGGGAACTAACTATATTGGGAAACAACATTATACAGCCTGAGTAAAAACTTTAAGGCCAGTAAAAATTTTTGAGAAAATGTAAAATGAAATAAAAGGGATTCAAATAATATTAATTATTAAAGTTCATTGATAAGAAATAAATGCCATAAACATAATTTGTAAATACATAATTATGAAAAAATGTGGTTATTTAAAAAGTTAGTATTTCTGCCTGAGTAAAAACTTTAAGGCCGTCAGTCATTTTTTAAAAATAAATATAATATAATCGTGTAATTACCATTGCAACTACTAGCTTGTGACAACGCTGCAATTTTCATACTTGTCATACGTTTCTTCGAAGTATTGGTGATCTTTGTGAAGATGGCGAAGGGTAAGAAGTTAACTGATCGTGAAAGTGGACAGATAGAAGCTTTGTCTACAACAGGAATGAGTAGTCGTGCTATTGTGATAAAGATAGGAAGATCAAAGACTGTAGTCAACATTTTTTTTTTTTAAATTGAAAGACAATTAGGGTAAAAAGAATACTGGGGGAAGACCTAAAGCTTTGTCCTCGCGTGATGAAAGAAGAGTTTGCCAACTTGCATCTACTGGAAAGTACTCAACCAGGAAACTGATTCCGACGACAGGTTTAAAAGTTTGTCAAAAAACGATTTATAACACAATTAGAAGGTCTGGAAGGTTCACTTATACAGCAAAATTGACTAAGCCTCAGTTACTGCAGAGACACAAAATAGAGCGTTTGAACTTTGGCCAGAAAGTCATGACCTGGGACAACCAATGGATAGAAATTATGTTTTCTGACGAAAAAAAATGGAATTTGGATGGACCAGATGGCTGGAATTTCTACTGGCATGATATAAGAAATAAAAAAGAAATATTCTCCAAGCGCCAATTAGGTGGAGGGTCTGTCATGACCTTGGGGTCGTTTTTCTTACAATTGTGTGGGCTCAATTGCATTCGTTTCAGGCAGAATGAATTCACAAGGATACCAAAATGTCCTAACAAATCATCTTTTGCCAAATGTGGAATGTTTTGCTGGAGAAAATTGAAAATATCAGCAAGACAATGCATCGATCCATTCGAGTAATAGCACAAAAAATTGGTTCCAAGTCATCAATGTTGAAACTGTGAAATGGCCAGCTAGCTCACCTGACCTTAACCCAATCGAGAACCTTTGGAGTGACTTAGCAAGAAGAGTTTATGCAAATGGGAGACATTTTACATCAACAACAGAGCTGAAATCTAGAGCGAAGAAGAATGGTATGAAACCGACCCCACCCTTTGTCAAAAACTCGTTTCATCCATGAAAACAAGAGTATTTGAAGTAATTCGAAAAAATGGCTCCTACACAACCTTCTAAGAATTTGTAATTTTTTTCTTATATGTTATTTTCTATGTTGGCCTTAAAGTTTTTACTCAGGCTCAAATATTCATCTGTGTGCTCTGTAATATTTTCTAATAATAAAATATTTGCAAATAAATTTTTCTACTTTTTTTACTTTTATTTAAACTCAATAATTATCAATCAAATGGTATTTTAATTCCTCAGTTTATATGTTTCCATTTTCTCAAAATTTTTTACTGGCCTTAAAGTTTTTACTCAGGCTGTAGTTTTGTAATAATACTAATCTGCCAATGTGCTCAGTTTCTAATCTTTTTTATTTTTGTGCTATTTATATCAAAGTTAGGACTTTCGAATTAAACATTATGTTCGGCATTTATAATTTAGTATTTATATTTTATATAGTTATAATATTTTTAGAAGAGAATTAATAAAATTGAAATCTTATGCGTGCATTTTCAATTAAATTTTTTCAAAGTGTGTTACTTGAAGATCGACTTTAAAATATATTTTTTACCTTCACAGGTTTGGGTGTGGGTCTTGCGGTGACCTTAGTTCCAGTGATGATCAACCAGTACTTCGTGAAGTACAAGACTACGGGGGCCGGCATTGCATGCGCGGGAGCAACTGTGGGCTCCTTCGCTTTGCCTCCCCTGGTCGAGTTCACCATCGAAGAGTACGGATTGAAGGGGGCATTCCTCATGATGGCTGGAATAACTTTGCATGGATTGCTAGGCGCCTCGCTTCTGCGTCCAGCAGAATGGCTCAACAAAAAAACAGTTGTCAGCAGCAATGGAAAGAATATGATTCAAGAGGAAAAGAAAGGTAAGCCATTAAAAGAGATTTTTAAAGAAGTACTAATTAGGACAGAAACAAATCATACAATTTAAATTTTGCATCAAATTGATAACTTTGTCATTTGAAAGTCTAAGTTGAGTCATCTAACTGATCTGAAAGTCAATTGACAAAGTTGAGTCATCTAACTGATCTGGAAGTCAAATGACAAAGTTGAGTCATCTAACTGATCTGGAAGTCAAATGACAAAGTTGAGTCATCTAACTGATCTGGAAGTCAATTGACAAAGTTGAGTCATCTAACTGATCTGAAAGTCAATTGACAAAGTTGAGTCATCCAACTGATCTGAAAGTCTGAATCATTTATTTATTTTTATCTTTGGTTTACAACATTGCCAACCAAATAAAAAATTTAAAATAAAATATTAAAGTGTTCTACTATGAATAACTTAAACTTTCCGAAATATATTAAAATATATTCCACCATTCATAAAAAACGAAACAAAAATTTGGACAGTTTATATTCCACGTAACCCCAAAGAATTAAAGCATTAAGTTTAAATATGACTTGTTCAATCGCTCTCATTCCAATGACGAAAAAGTTGGCAATTTATAAAGAATAGAGTTTCATTTAAATTGTCACCGTCGTCTTCTCAATATAATTCCGATTCAAAGGTTGATTTTGAGATAAATTTTGTATAGCTTGAAAGCGTAATGTTATACTCTAATAGAATAAATATACCTATTTAATACATTCTCAGATGATAACTTTAATTAAAGTCACTTAGTATTCGTATTTTAACTGACATCAATATGAATTTTAAGTATGTTAAGTCCATTGAAATATTCCGTTCTTCTAGTTTCGGTTTTGTTTTATTGAATACTAGTCGCTTCAGGTGAACAACTGGTTTGTCGGGAATATTGGTCATATTTAATTTCAGACGAATCGTTTTTTGCTTTTTCTTTATAACCATGTCCATGATTCCGCCAACGTGTTATTTTACACGTGTTTAAAAACGTGTTATTTTAATTGTCTTAGTTATGTTCTGTTTGTGTACACGAACTATTTTAATGAAAATAGTCCCATAACCTCATAGAGATATTAAAAAACGTAAATGTCCGGTTCATTTATCTTCTAAATATCGCGATATTGTAAACTATATTAAACAGAGTTAACAATATATTAAACAGGATATTAAACAGAATCCTTCTTGATATTTTAACAACGGAAGAAAATCAAGGGATTAAATATGGCGAAATTTGAAATGATGAAAGCTTGAAAACGGTTTGAATTTCAGGGCAACAATGTAATGCAAAGGGTGGAAAATAATTACAAAATTTTAACAAAAGGTTGCAAGACTATTACGTTAGTGCCATTCAAAAGATTATTTTTTTTTAAATTTTGCGACAGCGTAAAATTCATTTTTGTACAATAATAGTTGCAGTAGTCACCGCAGAAAAACACAAAAATACAGCTTAATTTTTATTTAAATAAAATTTCAAAAGAGTCGTCCCGAGATGCACATTCTTATCTTCCAAAGTATGTATATGTCAAATTAGGTAAATACAGGTCAAATGATCTGACCTGTAGAGCGTCAACACATTCACAGGCCCACGCACACAATCATCTTTATTATTAGCATAGATTATAAAAGGAATTTTATTTCTCTCTACATTGCCTGTACTTTCAAAAGTTTGGAATGCTTAATTTTCTTGATTATAGATGCACGAGAAAGGATAAGGAAAAAAAACCCTGTTGCATTTATTTACATAAAAATATGTGTAATCTCACTGCTCAACAACTGAAATTGCAGTTACGATTATCTCATTCTATTTTTTTTTCAGGTGACCAGAATCTCAATTTCGTAACAACCAAATCAAAGAATATTCCGGATGTGGAAGAAATTAAAACTCTACTGAATGGTGAGGATAAAGAAAGGACTACGAAATCAATCAAGGCAGTTAGATTCTCTTGCAGTGAGGATCAAAACAATGAAAGGAACTTTGAAAACGAAGAAAGTAATCTAATAGATAATTCTGAAAATGTAGAGATCGTGCGAAGTAATAATCAGCCAATGACTTCACAAACAATGATTATTAATCCGAATTATACTATAAACGGACAGAGTGAATCCACATCGGATCCAAATGGAACCAAATATATTCCCTCAGAACAGCCAACGGAAGACATCATGTCAGATGGGGAAGAACCTCATCATTATGGAAAACTTCAATTTATAGATAATAAAGCGGAATACGACCCCCAAATCAATTTACACACTATTTATGTACCTACCACCTCCAGCTCACATGTATCTCAGGGATCATCGCATACTATCCTCAAACCTATCAACATTTCTAATGGCCACATCCATTTGCCACATGAAGTCAAAAGAAAATGGTTGACAGGTCTCATGGAACCAGCCAAAGCTGCCTACGAAATAGTCAAGAATCCGATGTTTTTGATCATAGCAAGCAACTACTCAATATTTTTTCTGTCTTATATGACCTACCTCACAGTCATTGTAGATTATACTCTGGATTTAGGAATAGACCGTACTGATTGTGTCTTTCTTGTGTCCACTTTCTCAATTGCTGATCTTGCCGGACGTCTAGGGTCCGGTTGGATCACGGATAGTGGCACAGTGAAGAGGAAACACTTAATGATGGTGAACATGGTGACTTTCGGGTCACTTCTTGCAGCCACTTCCTTAACAGACACATATATAGCTATAACTGCACTTTCTGTGAGCTCAGGACTTATTGTTGGTATCAATCTTATCCTGTTTTACGCCCTTCTGGAAGAATATTTGGGTCTTAGCAAGCTTCCAATGGCTATTGGATTGATGAATTTTTCTATTGGAGTAGTTTCTCTTGTTACACCTTTACTGACAGGTAAGAATCATTTTATTCCGTTTCAAATTCCCAATTATAAAATGTTAAGTGCTAAATTCAATGCATCAATCTGAACAGATATCAAATATTATTAAGCTTTAACTGCTAAAAAAATATTTTTATTTTCCTTTAAAGAAAAATGTGATAAAAGTAGAATTAAAATTTATACATATCTTAAATGTAATACAGTAGACTCAAGACTATCCGGCCTAATGTGGCGGACGCCTAGGCCGGATAACAAAAAATCCGCATAGGCCGGAATCCTATGAACTCATTGCTTTGCCCATCAATACAAGACAAAGTTTTTATATCAAAGCTCAATGATATAATACGTATTTTATCTCAAGTCACGTATAATGTAAACGCGGCCTGGTAAATCATAGAAGCAGTTGCCGGTAACTGCTTAGAAGTTAAAATAGAAGGCTTTGTACTGGTAATTTATATAACTTTATATACTGCACTGCACGTTTCAAGAATTTATAAAAGAAAAAGTAAGTTAAAGGATATAAGCTGTTCACATTTTAATATAATTCTATCATGTCTAACTTAAATGCAAGAAACATAAACAATGTTGCCAAAGCAACACCTTGCCTTCCTCATTTAATTATGGTGAAAGAAAACTCTGCCGAATTGTAAGGGAGCTGGATAGTCGCAAACCGGATAATCGGGAGTGTACTGCATTAATCTTCATTACTGATTCATTTTATTTTGCATGCACAAACTGCTCACTACTTTAAGGACTTGTAGCGAATCGGCGATGCGCGAATAATAGAACCTGGGACCTTGTGGTTCGTAGTCCAGTAACACAACCATTATGCAAAAGCAGTTGCTCGTGCAGCGTAGTTGTTAACTGGCTTATAAGCTATTCACCACAGACTAAACCAGTATTAAAAAAAATGTTTTAGTAAATCATACTGCAGTTTCACAATGAATTGGCAAAATTCTAATTTTGTACCAATGCAATAATAAAATATTAAACAAATGGTTACTGAAATCACTTCAATCTTATACCGTAAATAAACTATTCCTGCTCTCCCTTTGTATCCGGAATACAATGAATAATTCAGTTACATGGAAATTAAAGATGTATTTCTAATGGACTCTACCGACTTCGACTAAACTTTTTTTTTTTCATAAAAAGTACATTCCGTTATCGAAGAGGAACTAACTTTATCCCACACCCACACTATATCACTTTATCCATTCCATGATCTAGAGATCGGCACTTTTCGACGATTGTACTTGACTCAGGGATGAAACTATTTCATAAAACTATTTTATCTTCGCGAATAATCTGAGTTCTGATTACTTGATAAATGTAATCACCTCCACCTTTATCTTTCCTTTTATTAAAAAAAAAGTAAGTTAAAGGGTATGAACTGTTCACATTTTAACATAAATTCTGTAATGCCTAACTTAAATGCAGGAAACATACACAAAACGTAACGAAAATCGTATGCCTATTTCTTAAGTCATTTGACTTAAACTGATTTTATTTTTCACTAATAAATGATTACATAGATAATCAAGAACAGCGACAGCAATGGAAACCCATTACACACTGACGAAACAATGAACAACGAGCAGAACATTGCTCTTTTTCTGTCTCAACTTGTATTTTGCACACAGCATGCAAGAGGCACGCAACAGACGCCCGCTTTCAATGCCTTCACAATAATACCTTGTCTTCCTCATTTAATTACGATAAAAGAAAACTAGGCCGGATAGTCGTAAATTGAATACTCGGGAGTATACTGTATTCCTTATTTAAAATTTTGTAATTAATTTTTATTTATAGATTATTAAACAAAATGCTTTTTTTGCTTTGTAGGTTACTTTCGGGATACTATGGGCAGCTATGACCATTTATTCCATTTGCTCGGTGGCGTATGTATTTTCTGTGGTCTTCTATGGGCTTTTGAACCCCTAATTGTGCGTAACAAAGAAAAGAATGGCATCAAAAAAGGCCTTCCAGCTTAACTGTCAAGTAAGGAATTCCAGCAGCTTCAGAGGACAGCAATCTACAGACGCACAGTCTTGTGAAGTGCATTTTTGTTATTTTTGTCAAAACGTTTCACCTTGGACCAACAGCACGTAAAACTTGCATTATGGTTTTCCTTTGCATTTTTTTTTTATATATCTGTGATAAGCAAGTATTTCTTGAAAGCCATCTCAACGACATAAAATGATTGGAATATTTATATTGCGTAAAAAGAACTTCACCGTTCTGTTAGAAATAACAGAACGCTTTATTGTGTCATGTGTCTGTGATATTCAAGCTTGATAGGAGAGTATGGAAAATCAATTTAAGGGGCATTGTTTTCAAAACTTTGCGAAATTCTACTACGGTAAAGAAATTTCACTCAACTGATTCTTCTCCGCTTTTTATGTAAAGTGTAAAATCTAAAAAATATACCTAAATCCTAGTAGCACACATTTACTGTACAATATTAAACGATATTCGCAATATTATATAATATTCTTGAATGCTGATTAATATAATATGATATCGCACAATATTGTGCAAACAATAATATACAATAATGTGCGAACAATATTGTGCAGCATTTTATATTACTTACAAAACTATCTACCTACGCATGTACAAGTTATAAATACTTAGAAAGTAAATTCAGATGGATCAAACAATGGACTAAGTATAAACTTTGCTTTAAAATAACAGTGTTTCTGCAGAATTTCTTTAGACTTTTTTCTGCACTTGTTATGTTTCTTATTCTGATTATAAACTTATTTCTACAAGCAAGCTGAGATTGCCTTTTTTCGTTTATTTAAATAAAGGCAGCAGTAATAAATTACAGGTGCAGATATGAATTCAGTCTTCAGAATCGAAGGGTTGCGAGTCCAAGACTGGATTTCAACAAATCTAACAAATTCACATGTCCCGCCCCCTTTCGTGGAATGGAGAAGAATCTATTAAGGCATTGGATCTTCCATTCCTGGAAGATCCAATTGAATCTAGACTTTTTCAAGACGCCTCTTGTAAAACACCTACAAGCATTTTTGGCAAAATGTGTCAATTATTTTCTATAAGTTAGACAAATAAATCAATGAAGCAAATTTTCGATCCCATAAAAACATGTTGAATAAGTTTTGATGCATGCATGGTGTCCTATAATTCTTGAACACATTGCAAAATTATATAAAATAATATTCGGAAATAATTGCGTTTTTTCGATGCTATATATTACTGACACAACTCATAAAATATTTCGTAACAATCGTTTCGTCAGAATGCAATAGATGGCGCTATGTACGACTTCACTTAAAATCGTGCGATTTTAAAAATTCAACTCCTTTTTCATGTGATAGTTTTTCAAAGATAGTTCTTAAAACATCATCGTAACTGGCATCCTAATGGACTTTTCGTCAAAATTCCTATAAATTCAGAAGTTTTCAATTTTGTCGCTCGTTGATCATTGATCCGGCATCTAGAAAACTGTCTTCTTTATAAGGAATAGCCAATTACGGTGAGGAGCAATATTGTAAATATTTTCAATTTACTAAAGTTAGAATAAATATTAGTCCATCATATAAATTAATATTTAAACTTTTATTTACAAAATTAGCAAACATAAAAATAAGTGCATAAATCAAAAAAATTATTTGTTCTAAAAAATGTATAGCTTTAAAATGAATTAGATTTGTAATTATAATTCGCAAGATAATTAGTATTTTTTTATAAATATATGCAATACTATACTTTATTTTTTTTTAAAAAAATATCAATCTTTTCCATATCTTTTCAATTTCAAAAGAATATTAGCACCTTTTATGCTAACACTTTAACATGAAGTTGTAAAAATGTGGAATGAAGGTTGTTAATTCCTGTAAATTTAGAAAATCAAAATATTCAGTCACATTTCATTTGAGTTATCCAATAACACTCACAGACATTAAGAAATTTTGAAAAATCAGAATAAAATGTTTACAATTTATATTGATTATGGAATTATTTAAAATCAAATATATAAATTTTTGTTTATATAGCAACAGCATTTTGTCATGTTTTAAAAAACGTCTTTCAGTTACTGTTAATAACTAAAAATAAAAAAAATAGAATAATTTTAAATAAAATTCAACTTTTAGCAAACAGAATGAAATGTTATGCTGAATCTCTCCTATTATAAAAATTCCATTCCTTAAAACGAAATAATTTAGATGTTTCATATTTTATGTAAATTGTTTATATATGATTAAATTGATTGTTTCAACCTGCATTTTATTTGGATTTAAATAGAAAATATACATTTTTTTGTTGTTGTTTCTATATCAAAGTAATTATTTTGCATTTTTAAAGGTTTGAACAAGTACTCTTCATTTATTAAATTCTTTCACAATGGTGTTTTTACAAATCAAATTCCTTCCTTCCGAAATCTGCATCCATTTCAATTAAAGAAAAAATATTAGTGTTAAAGGCCAACTATGAAGTATTCTGTATGGTAATTTTCAATGGATTTAACCATAAAAATTGAGGATAGTTTATTAAAATACAAATCAAGAAAATTGGAAACGAGAACCATTTTATCACAATTTTTATATAAAATCACTACTGATTAATCAGTTGCAAAAAAAAAAAAAAAAAAAAAAAAATATTAAAGCAAATTTATTATTTAATTGATAATTAATGATTCAGCAGAATCAACTGCAGTTTTATTTGAAAAATAACAATTTTGAAATTACTGAATATCATCAAATTAATAAAATTGTTCCTATAATAAATATACATTTAAAAATGAAAAGCAAATGCTTTCATTTTTTTTTTATTGTACAAGCACAAATTGTTCATCTAAAAGTTATATCTAAAAAAAAAATTCTTTTCAATAAAATAAAAAAACACCTTACTCCAAATTTTGTTGCTATATGCAATTAGAAATACTGCACATTATTGCCATAACCGAATCAAAATACTAATTCAGATTACTAGGAGTGCTGTGTGGAGGGGGGGGGGGGGGATTCAATGAAAGAAGTTTGAACACAATGCTTATAAAATTAACTTTGTGTTATTCTACAAATGGAATTTAAAGACTCAAGTCAATATTTTTTATTATTAAATTTTAAACATTGCAAATTCTTTTATAATAAATGCTATTGCTCACATCAAAAATTATATTTTATAAGCATATTTTGATTTGAAGCAAATTATTAGGTTAACTGAAATTTAGTAATTTTAAATCAAAAGCTAATTTTAGATGAGAAATTTAATTTTTTTAAATTTGTTCATATGCTTTTATCGCAATATAATTCCTTGGCCTGAGATAAATATTAGAAACTTTATATTCTGATAATTGGAGTTTTTCTTCACATTTCAAGGAGAATAAAATCAATAATTTACATCAAAATACCTAAAAATGTATAAAAATTCACCATTTCTCTTATAAAAGCTTTAAATATTGTTTTTATACCAGAAAAATGAGCTAGATGAAAAAGTGAATTTAAAAAACTAAGCAGCAATTAGGTTAAATTATATACCAAGTTTATTTCACAAATTTTTACATTCAACTACTATACATAGAATGATATTATTACATTAAGCTCAAAATAAATGCAAGACCACAGATAAGAAATGCAACTCAAGTTAATTATATACTTGAAAAGAAAACAGCAGTTATACTGCTAACCTAGTTAATCATAATTTTTTTCTGTGAGGATCCTCCTACTTGTCTCATTTTGTCATTCTTATGATATCAAATTTTGATACTTTTTCGTAATAAAATATTATACACACACATACATACAAAAAGGAAATTATCAGTTAAAATTTTAAAGTACTAAGTATGTATTTAAAGACAGCAAATATTCATTTTCAAGAGCTTTAACAAGTTATATTCCCTGTAATGGTGTATAAGTTAAAGATATTCAATTGAACACAGTTCAGATAGAAAATAAAATGGGGCTTCATTACAAGAATGTTCACCAGTATCTACTTAATTCAAACTGAGAAAATGCAGGCTAATTATAACCATTTATTAACAAAATGCTCTTTATGAGAAACCTTACAAAAACAAAAACTCTGCAAACTATTTTTAAAGAAATTTCTTCTATCATCATAATTTCATTTCTATATTAGGAAATGCAATTTTAATCGCATCGCTGTATAAACAATGAATTGGTAAAATGTACAAATATACATACAAATTTTAATGAGCTGGTACTGAAGCACATACAGTAAATGAAATTGTGCATAAAATAAATGAGAAATTTCAATAATTTTAAGAAATAGGGGGAAAAAATAAGAAATGTGCAGATATTATTTTTTGAATGAGCCACATACAGATACTAAACAGAAAATATTGAAAACTAATTTCAAATGTTCAAAAAAAAATTCTTAATTTTTTTAATATATATTTATATAAAATATTTTTAAAAATGATAACCAGATGGAATGAGAGATTTATGATAAACATGAAACTTCATTTACATATCATAAAACTTAAGTACTTGGAATCAAACAATTTTCTACATATCAGCTTTTGCAATCATATCACTTCTATCCAAAATGCTCTCTAGTTCTTTAGGAGGTATGACAAAATTTGCGGCATTTACAAAACCATTTGCATCAGAGGATTCTAGCAGCTCTAAAAGTTCTTCTTTGGTAATAGCATGTTGTTGCCGAATCAGTCCATCCTTAGAATTGAATCTCCCCTTCTGTATAATCACTTTCTCCAGCTTCCTTTTTGTTGCAGCATATTTAAAAACTCTTTCATCATAAGTATTTGGAATAACTAAATGATATACAATAACTGGTTTGGTTTGTCCAATTCTGTGACAGCGATCTTGAGCTTGCAGATCACCTTGAGGATTCCAATCTGTATCGTACAGAATGACCGTATCTGCAGCAGTGAGATTTATCCCCAAACCTCCAGCTTTGGTGCTGATAAGAAATATAAATATGGATTCATCTTCATTAAATGCTTTCAACTGTTCCTGCCTTTCAGCAAGATCCATCGAACCATATAATTTAGTATATTTAAACTTACGGAATGTACAATAATCTTCCAGAATCTCTAACATTGATACAAACTGAGAAAATAATAAAATTTTATGTCCTCGTTCCTTTAACTGAGGAAGTAATATATCCAAAACCAGCAACTTCCCACTGCTTTTCACTATGTTTTCATCAACTAAATAATCATTAGTGCGGGGATCTAAAGGATAAGAAATCAAATATGGATGGCAACATATTTTTCTTAAACACATGGAAAGATTAGTTAATTTTAGATTAATCTCAGACATTGTTTCTCCTTCATTAAGTGTTTCTGAAAGAAGATTTTCTTTTCCTACTAATTTATTATTCTTTCCATTATGTACTAGTGAAGATACATTTTCTTTAGTTTCAATTTTAAACAATTCATCCAAGTCAAGATCCTCTTCACCATAAAAGACTGTTTTTGTTGACTTTCTTTTATGGCGCCCTTGATCAGTTATTATAAGTTCATCCTCTTTTTTATGCCCTTTGAGCAAATGTTTAATTGAATAATTTAATACACCAGTATAATATTTTTGCTGCAATTCAGTCATAGGGGCTCGGACAACAACAGTTTTCTTGGGTGGTAAAGTGAGTTCAACATCCGATTTTGTTCTTCGTAAAAGAAATGGAGTAAGAATCTGATGAATTTTGGACACAATTTGCTTCTCTTGTTCTTGAGCAATTATTTCTTGAGTGGCTCCATTTTCTGCAAGACGAGAGATATCAAACCACGAGTGGAAAATTTGCAAATCATCGAAAATTTCTGGAAGAATGAAATTTAACAAAGACCATAATTCAGTTAAATTATTTTGTAAAGGAGTACCAGTTAAAAGCAGCCTATGAACTGCATTGTACTTCTTTAAGGATCCAATAAGCTTGCATTGGAAATTTTTAATTCTATGAGCCTCATCAATAACCAACATTTTCCATTCAAAGGATGCAATCTTTGCTGCATCTATGAGTGCAATTTGATAGGAAGTTATAACAACAGGAAAACAATAAACATCCTTATGTCTCACTTTCTTTGTTATTTTCTGCCTTAGCTCCTCTCTTTCATTTTTATCACCATGATATATCATGACTGGGACATCAGGTGCAAATCTTTTAAATTCTGCATACCAATTAGGTACTGTACACAAAGGACCACATACAAAAAATGGTCCTGAAACACCCATTTCAACTAGGTAAGCAATAAAAGCAATACACTGAATAGTTTTACCAAGACCCATTTCATCTGCTAATATACCATTTACACCATTTTCAAAAAGTGTTTTAAGCCATTCATAACCATCAATTTGATATTCACGCATAATTCCACCTGTTAACAATTTTGGCTGTCTCTCAAGAAGAGATAATTTTGAAGGATCTTCATCCCCATTTTGATAGTTTTCTTCAAGTGGTTTAGCATTTCCTTTCTGAGTTTTAAAGAAATTGGCAATATTTTGATTAGTTTTGGCCTTTTTCTTTGCTGAAGAGAAAGCTGCCTTGCGTTTAGAAGTGCCTCCATTCTCTACAACTGAATTTTTCAACTTGTCTTGTTCTTTATCAGTCTTCTTTTTTGTCTCTTCTTCATGTTTTTTTAATTTGTCTGCCATGAACTTTGCATAAATACTACTTCTACTCAGCAAAAGATGAAGTCGTTTGAAGCATGTTTCTTCCTCTTCCTTTTTCTTTGCCTCTAGCACTTGCTTCCTTAATTCTTGTTCCTCAGAAACAGTCTTCTCTTCCAACATGCGTTCTTCAAGCAACATCTTTTCAGTTATGACTGAATCGCCATTAACAAGAAAATTTCCATCGTAGGTTGCATTTTCCAACAATGTAGAAGTGGAGCTAATTTGAGCCTCCATTACAACTAGATTGTTTCACGGAAACAAGCTTTTAAACAGTTGGTTTTGTTAAATCACCTATAAAAAAAAAACTATAATTATCATTCAGGATGAAATATATATATATACAGACACATTCATAACTGTAATTTTATTTAAAGCAGAATTTTGTTACTAAAAGCAATGATATTAAAAATAAGATAATGTAGTAAAATCTTTCGTTCCTTTAGCAAAAATATAAAATAATTTTTAGCATGTCATTTTATCACACACTTTATATAAGGATACAAAACTAAATTATTTTTATTTAAAACTAGTTGGTACCCATGCAAAAATAATTTTGGAAGAATCGTGTGAAGTAGCTACCTTGTTTAATTAGGAATGATAGAAATAATGATTTTTTTTTTGTTTGTCGACAATGAATATATTAATTGAAATTAAATGATATATAAAGGACAAGTATAAATAATATTTATTCTATTTTTTTTTTACTTCATTATTTAAGTGCTTTAGGGCAGAAAATATTTTTCCCCCGTCTTCAGCAAAAACAAATAAATTTCTTGGCTGTCCAACTCATGAGCATACAACTGGTCATATGAAAAACATGGATTTTCTAAGTCCAATCTGCACTTTTGAAGTGATTGACCTTGTGCCTTGCTGATAGTCATCGAGAATGCAAGTTGAATGGTGTGCTGCAGTCGTCTGACATTAAAAGACATGTTGGCGGGAAAGCATGGGATGAACACATCTTCTCCATTAAGAATAGTTGCCTCAATTATTGCTGCATATTCATCTTGAGATTCTAAAGTATGCAATTCATAAATGATCCGATTCATTGCTCACTTGTTGTTCCTTGTTAATTTGAGAAACTCGAATTTGCTTATTTCTATGTGCTGCCCTGGTAGATCTACTAAGTGACAAATGTTTAGATGAAGCAATTAACACGATATATACTTGTATAATCAAAATATTGTTTGTTGATTCACTGAGTAAATGGAAAAATAACTGTTCGCACTGGAAAATTTCCCTTATATATAACTTACCTTGATTGGCATTGATAATAATTCTATTTTGAATGTTTAAAGATAAACTCTAAATAACATGTGCGGTTTGGCATAGCCAAAATATTGTGCACGCTGAATGACAATATATTGTGTAGATGCTTAATGAAAAGAAAGAAATGAGCTCTTGCAGTAAATATTTTCGCTTTCATTTCAATCACACTGATTGGTATCAATGATAATAATTTTCATTATTTATATGCTTGATAAACTCCTAATGACATATCCTGTTTGCCATTTATTGCTTGCCATTTATCAATTGTCAGTTTTAAAATAATGTTGAATCATAGAAATGTATGAAAACATTTGCATGTAAAATTTATTGTGTTCAAAATAAATGCTAACAATTGTACTATGCCTATAACCTACGTGCAGGTGCAAGCAGATTTGGCTAAATTTGAACGCAATCGGAGGAACACTATGGTAGCGTATAAATACAAATATATATATATATTTATATATTAGACACAATAATTGTACTATGCCTATAATCCTTGTGTAAGTGCAAGAAAAGAGTTAGTAAACTTTAATCGCAATTAGTTAAACAGTATGGCAGTACATAAAATATGTACAAACAAAAATTCATTTTTATATATTAGTTATATTCTACTAACTGTACTATGCCTATAACCTTAGCGCAAGTGCAAACAAAGAGTTAGCAAACATTTATCACAAACTGATGAACAGTGCAGCAGCACATAAAATACGAACAAACAAAAATTAATTTTTATATAATAAGTATCTTCTGAATTTTACATACGATATAACTGAAATGAGTTTACCTTATAATAGAAATAATAATTTCCAAGTTGGCAGTTCTCTTTTACATACTGTGTTAGAAAAAAAAAGTGGTTATTTTGCTAATTTATCATTACATATAGGCATATTTTCCACAGCTTCACAGAAATTATCTAATTAAAGCTACTTGAATACCTTAAATCATTTAAATTTGAATTTTTTCTGCTCATTCTTTTACTGTATTACATTGTTATAAATATGCATGTAAGCATATTTTATGACCACTTCTGTTTTCAATGTTTGCTTTGAAGTAATGTTTTGTGTGCGTCGTAGTTTTAGATGTTCATGTAAAAATTGCTATAGGAAGTTTTTGAAGAGCATAGAATTTTATATATTATATCACATGAGTATTGAGAATTGGGAATATTGATCCATAATAGAGTTTGGAGATCAATATCCGACAAGTACAATGACATAATAGTTTGACAGTTACAAGTATTAAATTGAAATCTTTTGGATTTATTGTAAATCAATGCAATGAATATTGAAGTTTAGTAACAAAAACATTTACTTACGGCAACACACGTGTTGACAATCAATATTTACTTCAATTCAGATGTCTCTTTCCTACTCTGTAAGCTGCTTTTGGCTGCAAAGAGATACAAAATGCATTTATAATAAATTTTTATAATCTTCAATCTTATATCTTTAACCAGCAATTCTTTTATCATATTTATGCCATATATCTCAGAAATGGCTCTAACGATTTGGATCAAATTTTATATCTAGATAAGATTTTACTTTTTAAATTTATATATTTGTCTTTCTTTTAAAAAAAAACAATTTTACACACGCATACAAAAAAAAAACCCACCTACCATTTTTTTATAACTAATTAACTATCTATACTTAACTATAACTTTTTATAATTAGTCCAAGAGATGGCACCACCAGTCCAAGCATAACCTAAACATCAGAGCATCAGTAAAAATCTTTAACAAGCAATTTAAGTTTAAACAAGCAATTCTTATATTATATATATATATTTCATGTTTCTCGAAAGCGACTCTACTGATTTAGATCAATTTGTATATTTAAATAAGGTTTTGCTTTTTATGTTTATCTATACAGGTGTCTTTCCTAAAAAAAACTTCCCCTTCACAATGTGAATAGTGCAGTAGAGTGATCTGAACAACATGGCTGACTTGTGTTTTGCAGGTCTTCGGTTTGAGTTGCACTTTTTGCTTTATTTTTTACTTATGTATTTATATTTAATATTATTGCTTTTTAAGTTTATCTATATAGGTCTTTCCAGAGAAAACACAATTTTACACACACACAAACATATATTATAATTAATTATTACAGCCTTTTTTTTTTATCTGTTATGCTGATAATATCATATAGCACCATATCGGACCCGATTTCACCATGCTAAAATTGAGTGCAAGATCAAAATTATAAGTAATGATAGATAAACTTGTAAAATGAAAATTGTTATAAAGAGGACTTAGATAAGAGAATCATAAAGTGACTTCATGATTTTTCTTTTTTACTTAAATGATCAGTTAATATGTAGATAAGATTAAAAAAATATTCATATGTAATCAGTATACGATTCATGTCTAAATATTTTCGCCAAAAAAACACAATTTTACAAAAAAAAAAATGCTGAGCTAAGTCCAGTTATTCCAGTACTGTGTCTAAATATGTGATGTTGCGAATAAATATTTGCATTACAAAACTGCATTATTCACTGTACTACAGTACAAGATGATGTCATGTTTCTTTTGATTTGATAACAACAATAGACTCAAAAACAAAAGTTAAATTGCTTGAATAGGAAGAGCAAGAACTTGTTTAAATTTTCATAATTATGTAATAACAGCCAATAGCAGCTTATAGAAAAGAGGATGAACTAGTTAAGAAAAGGATGGAGAAATGAACAATAAATTCCCATACTCCTCAATATATAATTAATTTCTTTTTCTATTAGTTTATCACAGAATAGCAGAAAATGCTTTTAAAATGTCTTTTTCAATTATTACTTCCTTCTGCAAGTGTTATTTCAGATTATTTAAATTCCAAAATCATGTATATCTATATTTCTAGCATAGATTATAGATAAAATTTTATTAAAATTGCATCTACAATCTGTTTTATAAATAAGGACAATCTCAGTCTCAGAACCAATTTAAAAGAACAAGTTCCAACAAGTGCTATAAGATATTATCACTAATTCATAAAACTGGAATGTAATGAAAATGACATGCTTAAATTGCTGAAGATTAACTTGCTTGAAGATGTTTGGATTAAGACAAATCCTCCATTCCCAAAATGGAAGCTATATTTCAACTACAAAAATATTTTGTATGAAATGATAATCGAAAAAGACATTTTTAAAGCATTTAATTTTACTTTTGGTATTCTGTGATAAACTATAGAAAAGTTCAAATACACATTCAAAGAAAATAAACAAAAACATGATACAATCATAATGATAAGCAGAAAAAAATTAATGAATTTATTCATACTTTTAACAACATATTTGATAAAGATAACTCTAACAAAGCCTTTCACCATTAGATTTCATGATCCCACTATGTAGCTATAAAATCATAACTAAAGTTGAGATTTACAGATTAAGAAATCATTACAGTTAATAAAAAGAAGACAATTTTGACTTTTTTAAACTCGCATAGTTTTTGTTATAATCATTGAACTCAAGCATGATTTTAAAGATAACAGATCATGCGAAAAAAAAAAGGATATTAATTCTAGTATAACCATATTTTAAATTTTAATTTTACAATAAAAATTGCTTTTTAAAACAATATATTTATTGTTTCGACATTTACTTCCTTAACTAGCTTAGGACATAATATAGTACTTATGTATTAACTTTTTACCAACAATTAATCGCCAAATATTGCAAACTAATAAATTTCTATAGTAACTAACATTTGACTATGTTCACCAGTCGTATGAGATTAATGATTAAATTCACCAATAGCAATGAAGTAAAATTTTCTGAAAATGAAAATTTTATTTGAATATTTTATTTCTATTTTTCTGAGAGTCATCTTCAATGAAAATGGATAATAAGTAATAAAAATATAAACATATGATAGGAACTGAACTAACAAGCAAAAAAAGTGCAGATTGGGGAGATTTATTGTGCAGTCCTATGAAAGCCAATTGTGCATACAATCAACTGGTTAATTTTTTAAAAAAAATTAAAATATTTTCCCTCCTTGAATTTAAATTACAAATGCTGCAATCAGAGCAGACTGGTCATCCCCCTCCTTACTCCTATGCAACTTCTTTTTTTCTCTCATTGCATGTTTATGAATTATGTTTTTGATCTTGTTGCTCCAACACCAACATATCTACTTCATTGAATATTATTTTCTTTTACTAAAGGTTACTCTCTCTCTCTTTTTTTTAAAGGTACATGGGTAATTTTCTAAAACATTATTCAAGTGAAAAGTTTATAAAGGATCACTTATTAATAAGAACAAATAAAAAATAATGAACATTTTAAATAACTTATAATGCATCTTATTTATTTTTGGATAAGCATTGTCAAGCTGACTGAGTGAGGAAATCTGTAAGAACTTTCAAATGTTGAATTATCATTTCACTATTCACATTATTTCCAAATGACATATACAAAGAATTTATATCATATGCTAGTTATTTAATATTTTTAAAAAAATGTAATAAATTTCATAACAGAAATTGATTAAGATTAAATATTTTAGACTACTCATGCATAAAGTACCTTCTTTAAAAAAATTGCAATCTCTTTAACACCTTGACTGCCATGAGGGTCACTGGCGAGTGTCGGACCCATACTAATTAAATTGTAAGAAATTTGGCGTGGCTAAATTACAACATGGAAAGAAAAAAAAATTGCAGCACAGATAATATGTAAGCATATGAGCCACTATTGTATGAAAAATATTTTTCTAGGATATCTCTGGCACTTTCTTACAAACTAGTTAAGTGAGCCTACTCCATGTTCGAAATTTATTGCTTCCCTCTGAAAATATTACTATTTAAAATGAGAATTCAGATGCATAATAATTTATTGATTTACTAAATCAGTTGGAGATGCCCATTATGTAATAAGTTAACACATCACTAACTTCTAAAAATAGAAATACTGAATATAATGCTAAGATTTTCATGTTATTAATATAAATTTCAAAGAGTAAATGAAGTTTCTTGAAGTTATATACATATTTTTTTAAAGATTTATTCTGACCAGAAAGATAGTAAAAACTTTAATCCATATTTGAATATAGAAAAAAATGTTTATACTGAATTCTTTTTGTTTTTAACTAGTAATTTCATAATTTTTTCCCAGAATTCCCATATGAAATAGAAATAAAAAATTAAAAAAAAAAAAAAAAGAACAAGAAGAAACAGAAAGCAATTTAAGAGATTCAAATGCTAATAAAAAGTTCGGAATTAATTCTGGATCCATAAACGGAAAAAAAAAAATATTTAATTTTTTATAAAAAAAAAAGTTTCTGTGAAAGGCAGATATATTTATCTCAAAAAGTATAACTACATAAAGCATTTAATATTCCCCTCCCCCTTCCACTTTAAAACTAAATAACAAAACAAAAGTACTTTAAGAATACAGTTCATTAAATTTTAGTATCACTATACCTTAATTTAAATCTTTTTTTTCTTATCATTTTATGATGTCTATAATAAAGGTCTGTTACTCTCAAATTAAATGATTACCAGAAATTTTTATTTTAAATCCATTAAATGTTTGATCAGTACTAACATTTTAATAAAATTTTATAGTATGAAACTACTATACATAATTTCTGAGAAGGATGATAAATCATGAGAAATTTAAATAATGCTAATTTTCTATTATTAATTATATATTTGGAAATAAAATTTTTAATAATAAATTTTAAATATAACACTGCAGAATGTTAATATTTTGTAACTATGTCACTTTATATACAAGAAAATAAGGACAGACTTAAAAAAGTAGTGATGTGCTGTGGAGCTCGAATTTTTTCAAGGGATAATCTGCTAAATTTAGCACAAGATTTATCTTAAAATTGGTCAAAGTATCAGTAATTTTACAACAGTACACCACAGCATTCAACATCTAAATTAAAATCATTTAAAAGTAACAAAAATAACTTTATATTTTTTCTTACTTATTTAAAAGATAAAGGAATATTAGTTAAATTACAAAATTTTAATTTATCAACTTTAATTGTAAAGAATGATTGAAAAAATTATTCAAAATCATTTATAAAATTTTCAGAATTGTACTCAAAAAGAAGAATTATATACAATGGACAGATTAGAGCTGCATATTCAGATGAGAACCCCCCCCCCCATCTACAACAATCACAATGTAAGGATTGCATCATATAGAATTAAATCCATACATTTCTTTTTACAACAAAATAATGCACCATAATAGAAAGGTTCGACATTTGTAGATACATTTACTTTACATCTAATTACAGTTTTGAAAACTAAATACATAATTAGTAATCAGCAGAAATTAAGAATAGTTCTTTAGTAATAATCAATTTCATATTCAAAGAACAAACCTAAAATTACAATAAAAATAAAGTTAATTTTATTTGAAAAAATTATAATAATTTTAAATTATAAAATTATTTGAAAATTATTAATAAATCATAAATAAAGAATAATTTATAAAACAGAAATGCTTTTCAGAGCTGAAGCATTGTCAATCTGCTAAGTGAACCTTTTCCTTTGTATACTTACATACTAAATAATAAATTCAACAATAATAATGACAAATAATTTAATCAAAAAGTTTGAAAGCTATAAAAATTTGAGATGAAACAATCGAAGAACTCAATATATAATTTCATTTTTCTCATCATCAAAACACATATAATAACTAAATTTTTAACTTTTCATACATGTAACAAATTCTAACACCAGACTATTCAATTAGTGTAGCAATTATTCATACATTTTATAAGAGATATGATTAAAAAAACTGATATAACAGATAAATTTTAGTTTCTTTGTAAAATTTGCAGAACTTAAATGTTACATCAATTAAATAACATTATATTTAAAGTAATAAATTTAATTGCAATAATTTTTTGCTTTAAACTCAAGTGCAATTAAAAATCATTGTTGTCACAATCACAGCTCTCTCTTTATTCACATAAAGATTACATTATTCAATTTCCATAGAATCTTTAGACAATAAAATATTAGGGGCTTCCTCATATTATTTTAACACATATTAATTCAACAAAAGGTGTGAATAATAAAATTATACATAATTTCTTTTTAAAACAAAAATCTATAAAATTATTTATATGCGAGAATAAGAAACCTATATTACTATGAAAGAATTTATTTTAATAAAACATTATTCAATCATGAAACATGACTTTGAAAAGAATCAACATAAAACAGAATATAATGCCTTACACTGACTTTTTTTTTTTTTCTTTAAACTCTTAAAAATAGAATCAAATTTTGAAAACTAAAATTAAGTTGTAAAAAAAAAAATTACGAGAACATAAAAACTAGAACTATACATTAAAATAAATCATGACAAGATTTGAAAACTTATCACACATGTAATTTAACTAAGTATTTTTTTTTTCCTAATTTATTAGCACAATATTAAGATTTGATTCAAATTCTTTAATCTATATCTCCAGATAAATTAATAAGCAAAAATACAACAAATCTACAATGCAAATCAACCGCAATGAATATAAAGGTACTTACAAAGAACACAAAAATATCGCTAGTTCTTACAAACTTTTCAATGAATGAACTCGTACAATTAAAATAAAATTCAAATTAGAAAAATGCAAACAACTTTTAACTCATCAAACGATTTTTAACATCGGTTTTGTTTTTAATTGATGATAAATTCACAAAAGGTCCCAACATAAAACTTCCACAATAAAGAATGTTTTATAATTCTTTTTGGCGGGCAGAGTGTATTACGTAATAAGCACAGCTACCTTGATCGTTCGTGAGGGTCCCATTTTGGGAAAATTTAATATTTGTGTTGTGATCTCCACATCTTATGCTATTGAAATTATTTATCTTCTAATAATAATTGACCGGAATTTCACAAAAACTTGTCTCTGATTAATTTATCACTCTTTTCTTTAAAAAAATTGCAAGACATAAGTGACGAGCGTTTGCCCCAAAATAGGATAGAGGATCTGAATCGCAATAGAATGAAAAGAAAGATTCCCTTTAAAAATCAGACCTATTTCATTGATAAAATAGGAAATTGAATAAATCTTAAATTGTTGTATAAAAATTAATGTTCAAACATTAAGAAAATTTGATAAATAATTCTTAATTTCTCAAAAGTACGTGTTTGTATATTCATAGCCTCTACAAATAATATAATCTTTGTTTCGACAACTTTATATAGACTGCGAATGACAACAGCAGAGTAAAAATAATAAAATTCAAATGAAAAATGCTTTTGAAAAGTTATTTTTAAATAGGGGGAAATGCTCTGTCATGTAGCAACCATCAAGCATTCATATATTAACTGCATTTTGGGGATTCACACAGTTATTGCAATAACTTATCGGCCTTCTGACAAAATTTTAAACAATTTGACTTTGGACGATCATTTTAATAATACATTTTCAACCAACAAACATGGAAAGGTTTTTTTTCTTCCATTTAACTGATCCACTTGGATTAAGACAAGTTCAAGGCACTATAACATCATTAATTAAAGACTTATAATAAAACAAACACTGTGTGATGAAAGCTTATAAGCCAGTTAACAACTACGCTACCCGATCGTGGTCATGTTACTGGACTGCGAACCACAAGGTCTCAGGTTGTATCCTCACTCATCACAATTTGCTACATTGGTGACCTCGGATGATTAATCTTCAACCTTCGTACAGCTGTTGTGGCGCTATGTAACCGCAACCAGCATCAGCAACCACTCACCCACACACGCTCGCCATAACGCTTGGCGCTACTCAAATGGGTATAGGCGCATTAGACTCAACAGCTAATAAATAATACATCACCATTCAACAGCCATATCGTTCGTCTTACCTCCGACTTACTGGAGGGAGAGTCTGGGGTAAAAGCTTATACGCCAGTTAACAACTACGCTATCCTAGCAGTAGCCTTTGTCATGTTACTGGGCTGCGAAACATAAGGTCCCAGGTTCTATCCTCGCGCATCACAAATTCACTACAACTGTTCGAACATCTTTGTGAAAATAGAAGAGATGTACATTAGGGTGGAACGAAAACGATGTTAATTTTTTTAGTTTGGTAATAGTGAGGAAAAGTTCCTTTTAGGTTCATTAAGAATAATTGAAAATTTGGTTGCAATATTGCAACATCTTGAGGTGCCATAAAGAGCTTGAAATTTGAAAAAAATTGAGAAAACTGACAAATTTTAAAATGGACTTTTAATATTTTTTTTTTTCGGTTTTAGTTTGGTAATAGAGTGGAAAAAGTGTCATTTAGGTTCAATTTTTTTTTTTTTTAATTTGGTTGCAATACTTTAACATCTTGAAGTGCTGCAAAGAACTTAAAGTTTGTAAAAAACTGAAAAATTATAAACTTTGATAAAAAGAATTTTATGAACTTTTCTTGGATATGATGTTATAAAAGATGGTTTTAAATGCATATATAAGCCCTACAACTCGAAAAATTCTTAATTAAAAATATAATAATAAATATATATATATATTGAATGTTAAATTTTGATTCGTACTTTTGTATCTTTAATGATTACAAATGCTACAGTTCAAAATATTTTCTTCTACTTCACTGCCAGATTGAACTGGTTTTTTTTTCTGTATTAAATTTTGGCATATTCACTCGTGAGTCAATTTTTGCTCTTATGTATCCTTCTCTTGCGACTGAACCAGAGACATTTTGGGCCGATTGGGTCAACAGTTTTACAGCTCTTTCCACAGCTTGCGTGTGACAAGGAAGCCGGAGAAAGTCGATAACCGAGTCCACTATATTATTTGGTTCAACTTCAGATGCCTTCAGTATAAAGTCTTTGAGAGAGTCACTGGAAACATGTTTTAACAAGGGGGCTCAGTTACGTCATTTTCGGACCATGAGATCATGTCCATGTAATCCTTTGCACCGAAGTTTATCTTTGGAACTTTGAACTTCCTAACTATGTCTCTACTTTCTGTTCTTGCTTTTAAAACACGTTGTAAACCAAGTTCTGTTTGGATTTTACATTCATCACTTAGCAAAGGGTATTTTCTGGAGCAGCAAAGTATCCATTTCTTTGAATAATCGGGTCTATAATGTTCTTGAGATCGTCAGAGAGATAGGGAATATGAGATAAGATTAAACAGATGTTTGGAACCATACGTACATGACGGTTTTAACTTAATATTAAACCACACAGGCACATATACTTTCACAATGTAATCAGCCAAAGTCTTAAGATTTTCAGTTGCACATACAATCAAAGTAAGCGATTGGCTAATGTCAACCACCTGGGGTGAGCAAGTTTTCCATTTTCTTTCTTAAAGATAAATCTAGTGAGCAATTTCCACTTCATACAGCGATATACATATCCAATAAATATTTTTGATCTTTACTTAAATCATTTTTGTCTTCCAGAAGAAGAAGGTTATTTTCAATTCGCAAGAAGGTAGCCACAGGAAGACTAGCACAGTTTCCTAGCTGCTGACCTATTTCGTCTTTAAATTCATTGGGTCTTTTCATTTTACCATCTAAATGACAAAAAAGATGTCGCATGGTAGCTCATTACAATGGAACAAACAGATTAACCATTGTAAAGGTCTTCTTATTTTCTTTTCCATCAAAGAAATCACACCATTATTATACTCAGTGTTTACAACTGTTCCATCACACCCAACAGCAGTCAAGTTCAAAAGTTGTTTGTTGTGTTCTCTATCTTTAAGAAATTCCAGTATACTGTCTGCTATGTCTTTTCCGGTGCCATATTTAGGTGTTACCTGGCCTAAAAACTTTGAATTTTGTTGCTCTATTAGTGAAACTTGCAATTTTGAAATAACTTTTTTTATGCAACTTACTACCTCTCTTTTCTTGAACAATTATTATGTCTTTTCTCCCATCAAAAACAATCCTCTATTTTCAGCTACCTGAGTATAACGATTGTCTTTAATGAACACTCTTCAATTTGTTGATCTTGTTCTTCTAATTTTCATCCTGTCTATTACACAGGTTTTGTCTTCTTCTGTGATTACACCCAAGTCTTGTAAAGCAGCACTAGCTATAGCTGCAGCAGCTCTATCTGATATTCCGATAGGGTCAGCAATGGAAGTTACAAATGGCAATTTAATACGCATTTGAGTGCTTTTCTCTTCGTTCAGTTTCGAAGGGTCTGGTAATTTTATCTCTTCTTGTCTGTTTGATGCGTCTGGTTGATCTATCTCTTCTTGTGCGTGTTCTCTTAAAGAACACTGTTGTTCTTCAGCTCTGTCAATAACCATTTATGGCACACTAGTATTTTTTGCCCGTTCTTAATTAAACTTAACTTTTTCTTCTTTCTCTCTTCCGCAAAGCGCTTGTGGTAGCTACATCAATGTTACCTATAACCATTTTCCTGTTACAGTGTTAATCGTTTAGAAACTCTTGTTCCATAACTGGTACTTTGTTTTCTTTTATGCAAGTGCAAGTATTAAAATTTACACATTTACAGGCAGCAATATCAAATAAACGTTTAGCTTCTTCTCCAAATTTTCTGAGGTTGGAATCAAACTTATTTGAACCTTTTCTGCTTTTAGACTTTAATAAATTCCTGTATTTAGCATGATAAGCTTTTATCATTTGTAAAATACTTTTGCTAGAAATAACCGGAGTAGAAGCTTTTGAGCATATTTGTTCTATTTTGCGAACTAAAGTGGCACATATTTCACTTACAGAAGGATCCTTCTTTGAAGCAATTTTGAGGTTATGTCTAATATAACAATAGCACTTCATAACAGATTCGTAAGTAGGAAATTAAACTTCAAGCAAATCACTAAATTTCCCAAAAATAGGGCATTCTGACATTTATCTTGTTTTCTCTAACTTAACTTGAGCCATTTTTACAAACTACAAAGTACACAAGCACATAAATTCACAAATCAGTTACTTTAATCATTACACAATAAACGGAGCGGAGACACAAACTCAACTAAACTCGGCACCAGCCGTGATCTCATCACCAAACGCAAACATAACTCCGCCTCCCCTCAATAACATCTACTTCAGTGATGACTCAACTTCCTGGATGCCATACCAATGC
Source organism: Argiope bruennichi (assembly GCF_947563725.1). NCBI lineage: Eukaryota > Metazoa > Arthropoda > Arachnida > Araneae > Araneidae > Argiope > Argiope bruennichi. The sequence continues at coordinate 21,255,811 of NC_079154.1, read as the reverse complement.
AACCGTAAAATTGTTTTTATTTTTCTATTCATATTATAACGCCTATTTAAAGCTTTTTATTTCCTAATAGAGGCTCACAAAATTTTTTAAAAATTTGCAAAAAGTGTGTTTTTATGAAACTTTAACTCTCTTGCGGCACCTCAAATCGTACTCTAATGTTACTCATATTTATAATTTATTTTATCTACACCAAAAGGCAAGTTTTCAGCGTTATTCCAAATTAAAAATCAAAAGTTCGTTTTTTCGTTCCACTCTATTGTACATGATGTAGAAATCAAACTTTAAAAGGTATATCTTATATGTCTCCTTCCCAGAAAATTTTCAAGGAAAGCGGCCTACATTTATGCTCTCCGTAGAAGAGTTACAAGAAACCTTCACGAACTAATCTTCCCACTCGAATGCAGTAATCAATCTATTACTAAAATATCCCTTCTTGATTTTTAAACAACACCGAGGCAGTATGTTACGAATTACCGCTAAATACTCGTATGCCGATTGAGCTAAGTGATCGTATTTATTCATAATTCTCAGACTCTCCAATATTTAAACTCATTGGTCCAATGATGAGCAAATACTTAATAGATTCGAATATATCTAGACATTTTTAATTTTCTAATAAAAATATCATTTTTCTCAATATTGTAACTTTTTTTGAGTAAGGTTTTCGTAAGGCTGCAATACGCTAACGCCTTACATATCATTAGCAAACAATAATTACGAAACGTAGATTTTTGGAATAAATTTAACATTTTTGCTGAATCTATCTCTCCTTTATATATTTGAGCCACTTTTTTGCTAACCGAATGTAAGTAAAATTTAAATACGGAACTATAATTGCAGTCACAAGATAATATACTAAGTTTCATTTATTTAAGTTATTGTGTTGATGAGCTATTGCGTTTACATACATGTGAAAGTAACGGACTGACAGACGGTCAACTTTTTGACAGATCTGATTTAAAAACTGATACAAATCTAAATTTTAGATGCCAACACTTGTGTAGTAAATTTTATCAATCTAGCTCTTTGCATTTTGGAGTTATCGAGTTCGCTAGTAATCGAACGCACAGACTTTTTGTGGATGATAGAAATCTACAAATAGAATGATAGAATACATGAAGAGATAATAGATGATAGAAATAGATGATAGAAATCGACAAATTCGGTATAAAGGCCATATACCAAACCTCATTCGTCTAGCGCAAATAATTTTTGAGCTGTCATGTTCACAGACAGGCAGAACACGATACCAAAAACGTGTTTTTCGAACTCAGGAAGGTCTAAAACGTGGAGATTCGTCAAAATCTCGAGTTCGAATTATAATATTTCTCTTATACTTCGTGTACGAGAGAGTAAAAATCAAAACAATTAACTGAAAATGAAAATGCTTTAAGAAGCGAGAATGTTTGGCAATAAAATTAGGAAATTTCTTGCAAATAATGCAGTTAGAATTTAAAAATATTTGAAAATCATTTTCATCCCTGTGCATTGTGGAGATTATTATGAGTGAGGATAGAACCTTAGACCTTTTGGTTCATAGCCCAGTAACATGACCACGAAACAAAAGCAATTGCTCTTGCAGCGCAGTTGTTAACTGGCTTATAAGCTTTCACCACAAACTCTCCCTCCTTTGAGTCGGAGGTGAGACCCATTGAAGTGCACCCATTGCACCTGTACCCATTGGAGTAGCGCCAGCGTTATGGTGAGCGCATGTGGGTGAGTGGTTGCTACGTCAAGTGAGTCTGACGACTGTGGTTGCAGGTAGATGGCGCCATAACAGCTGTACGAAGGTTGAAGGCTCATCGTCCGAGGTCACCAATGTGGTGAATTGAATTGAACGAGGATAGAACCTGACACCTTGTGGTTCGCAGCCCAGTAACATGACCACGATACAAAAAAAAATTGCTCGTTCACAGTAGTTGTTAACTGGCTTATAAGCTTTCACCACAGCATCTTTTTTAATTTAACTCTTTGCCAGATATGAAGCATAAAACTCGCAGGGGATCAAATAAAATAAAAGCAATCTTTGAACTCATCGGAAAAACAAAAATTAAATATCAAAGAATAAAAGTATTTCGATTGTCCTTGTTTGGATAAATGTTTTAATAAAAAACTTTTTGCTGCCATTATTCAAACGAATTCCATGAATATTCCGGATTTAGAATATCGGATGCAAAAATTTTAATTTTAGTTCATAAAATTGTTCTGAAATTGATTATTATTTAAACATTTTTGAAGATTCATGTATAATGATCACCTCAAAATGATAGACGGATCTAACTTTATTTTGTATGCAAGTGCTCACTAACATCTCCATTTAAAATCATGGTGAGTGGTTTGCCCAAAGCGTCTCGCGTACTCTCTAATAAAGGTATTATCTCAGTGAACATTTTGCATTGGTAACGAAATATATTAACCTTTGGCTTGAATTTAGCATTTTTACTGAATCTATCGTGTGACCATTGAAGAGGATTTCAGCAATTAATCCCGATAGATTAAAAACATCCAAAAATCGAATCTGTGTTTTAGATGCGTTTTTCCCACCCGATTCATATAAAAACTTGACATAAAACTACTTATAATCACAAAATAAAGTAACAAATTTGATATATTTCAGTCAATATGGTTTTGAGTTATCGCATTTGTTTATCGCAGCTTCTGAAAATACAGACGGTCAACCTATTTTTGGATTTGATTCAAAATTTGGTAGTAGTCTACAACATTTTGGACAAATAGACTTCCTCTGAACAGTTTTTTTCTCAAAATATGATAAAAATCTGCTAATTTGGTATAAAAATCATATACCAAATTTCATCCGTCTAGCCTAAAGCATTTTTGTGTTATCTTAATCACAGACAGATTGTCGGGCATTTTCCAGAAATGTGTTTTTCGAATTCAGGGAAATCTGAAACAGGGAGATTTGTCAAAAATCTCGAGTTCGAATTTTCCGACAATTACTCTACTTACAATACTTTCTCTATACTTCGTATACAAGAAAGTAATATATATATATATATATATATATATATATGATATTTCTAAATCTAAATTAAGTTCTAATTAACTTCCTCATTTTTATCTTCATTTGGCCCATATCAACTTCATTCTAAAATGTTCTCTTATTTCCTGATCCAATTCCACTTGTTTTATTTAATTAATGCTACACGTGCTCTGTAAAGAGGCTGAAATCTGCACTTTCATACGCTACAAGTGAAAGGATAAAATCTGTCATTCTAAGCAAATTCTTTTAAAAGATACCTGTAATTCCCTTGCTGAAATCGGCACGTGTAAAGAAATCCCTATCTGAATCTCACAGTATAAAACCACCGGAAAAAATATTTCTGTCGCTCTTTTCTCTTTTCACACTTCTGCTCTTGTATAGTTTGTGAACGAACGTCAGTTCCGTCCGTGATCCTTGTGCATAAACTATGCCTCCCGGAATGTAATAAAACTTTAAAATTCCAAATATATATATAATATTTGCGATGTTCGATATTCTGAAAGGCGCATAATAGTGTGAAGATATCATAGTAATATTGTTGAGCATTTCGTCTATAGGATTTGCAGATACCCAAATGCTTACCTTTCAAAAGAACGATAACTAAGAATTTTTAAGAACCGTAAATATGATATTATTCATTTTGAGAACATTGACTTGTCCTCTAATGAGCATTTTCTTTAAAATCTGTAATACGTTACTTTTAAAAGTTGCCGTGGCTCGTGTATATTGTTGTGTGTGATTTCCCTTATATAGGCTTCGCAGTTGTAGCTCTTAATATTATGTTTGGTATCAAAATCTTCTTTGAATCTCACATTTAAAGATTTACAATTTTGGCAACACAATTCTTTTTTACAGCTCTCTCCCTTATGACCCTCTTCTCCAAAAGTAATGCAAATTATTTTTTCTCTATTAGAACAATTCTTCGTAGTGTGTCCGTATTTGAAGCATGAGTAACATTGTCTTGGTCTTAAATATTCATACATTTTGTGACAATTCTTCGTAGTGTGTCGGTATTTGAAGCATGAGTAACATTGTCTTCGTCTTAAGTATTCACGCATTTTGTGACAATTCTTTGTAGTGTGTCGGTATTTGAAGCATGAGTAACATTGTCTTGGTCTTAAATATTCATACATTTTGTGATAATTCTTCGTAGTGTGTCGGTATTTGAAGCATGAGTAACATTGTCTTGGTCTTAAATATTCATACATTTTGTGACAATTCTTCGTAGTGTGTCGGTATTTGAAGCATGAGTAACATTGTCTTCGTCTTAAGTATTCACGCATTTTGTGATAATTCTTCGTAGTGTGTCCGTATTTGAAGCATGAGTAACATTGTCTTGGTCTTAAATATTCACGCATTTTGTGACAATTCTTTGTAGTTTGCCCGTATTTGAAGCATGAGTAACATTGTCTTTGTCTTAAGTATTCACGCATTTTGTGACAATTCTTCGTAGTGTGTCGGTATTTGAAGCATGAGTAACATTGTCTTCGTCTTAAGTATTCACGCATTTTGTGACAATTCTTTGTAGTGTGTCGGTATTTGAAGCATGAGTAACATTGTCTTGGTCTTAAATATTCATACATTTTGTGATAATTCTTCGTAGTGTGTCGGTATTTGAAGCATGAGTAACATTGTCTTGGTCTTAAATATTCATACATTTTGTGACAATTCTTCGTAGTGTGTCGGTATTTGAAGCATGAGTAACATTGTCTTGGTCTTAAATATTCATACTTTTTGTGGCAATTCTTCGTAGTGTGTCGGTATTTGAAGCATGAGTAACATTGTCTTGGTCTTAAATATTCACGCATTTTGTGACAATTCTTCGTAGTTTGCCCGTATTTGAAGCATGAGTAACATTGTCTTGGTCTTAAGTATTCACGCATTTTGTGTTAATTCTTCGTAGTGTGTCCGTATTTGAAGCATGAGTAACATTGTCTTAAGTATTCACGCATTTTGTGACAATTCTTCGTAGTATGTCCGTATTTGAAGCATGAATAACACTGTCTTTGTTTTAAGTATTCACACATTTTGAGACGCTGCGATCCCAAATTTACTTTGCCAGTTTTCATAATTCTATTGAAAGAAGAAGGATCCATGGACATAATCCCGTTTGTACCTTTTGGGAGTTTTATCAAGTATTCGTGCTTTAAGTCACTGTTTTCGAATACAACTTTTTGCACTTTCAGTTGCTCATTCGTCCGTTCAACATCTAAATTTTCCTCTATTCGATATATCATAATTTTTGGACCAATCTTTACAGGTCTTTGAATTTGTAAATCGTTCTTTAAAATTACATTATTCTCGATTTCTTACACTTCATTTTCCCATTCATAAGTATTCCATCATTATTAATGTTTTCCTCATACCCATCATAAGTTTGGATGGATCGATGGCAGTTTGTAATTTGTTTTTAATATTACCTTTGTCAGCTTTAACTTTTGTGTATATCAGTGCCATTGGGTCTTCATCTCTCTTCCTATTTCTTGCCTCTTTTGTTATTTCCGTCTAACTTTGTCATGTGTAATGAAATTTGAATAGAAAAGACATTCATGATTTTTTCATAATCATGAATTTCAAGCTTTGACGCTGAAACATATAGCTGACAAGCAAACTTTGCATGGATTTATAAAGCCAGACATTTTAATGCTATTTACATTTTTAACAATAGTTCATTTTCTAAAAAAATATTCTGTAAACTATCACAGAACGAATAGTTTCTGAAGCATTTGATCTTGAATCATTATTGTTGGAGGGAGGATGAAATCACAAAACAAAAGATGAAAACTATATCATGGTGTAATTCTCATTAAGTGAAGGAAAGGCTCATAACATTAAAATTATTAATTTCCTCATAACGATGTAGCGCGAATGTTTGATGAATGAGATGCCAATTCAGATACCTTCCTCGTCTCCAGATCACGATTTATAATTACGAGGCAGGCTCGAATAATCTAATAGTCAAAGTAAGAAATTGTCTATAGTGTCGAGGAGTCAAGAATTTTTTAAAGGCATTTTTAAGAAAATTTAATCTTATTCTTTTACTTGATTTACAAGAGAAATTGAATAAATTTATTTAAATTAGAACCATCTATTATTTAAATTTCAGAATTTTTTTAAAACTTTTTTTTGTGCGTATTTTTCGGTTGTATGACTGATTCACAAACTAGCAATCTAGATAAACTTCATTTTACGATATTTTGATTGTGTCAAAAATATTTTATAATTTTTTTTATAACATTTCATTTAGAATTTTTAATTTCTCGCGAGATAATGAAATCAGTTCTTAAAATTTTTTCAAAAATAAATGTTTAATTGTTTCGATTTGATATTTTTCAAAGTGTCAACTTCCTTTTTAAAAAGAGTATCTTAAATTTTCCTTATTCTATTTTATAAGTTTTGGACATTTGCAATATCTCTTTCTTTCCACATCAATTTCAGGATTCCTAAATGTTTTCATTTTCAATATGTAGATGGCGCTACAAGTCTAGTTATGAAGGTATCTGAAAACGTAGATTTTTTTCTGATTTAGCTCTATCTCTTCTTTTTTTGCGAGGCAAGGAACGGTAAGAATCGCATCACCTCTTTCTTTTTATTAAAAAAAAACTATGCCCTTACCTAAAGATTGAAAATATTTCATGACAGGGAAATAATTACTGGCAAGAAATTCCAATTATTAATGACTGTCTTACGAAATTCAAAGACATCTTACAAACCAAAATGAATTATTAAACAATTTTTGCTCACATTTGCTGTATGAAACGAGATGCTGTCATTGATAGAATTAGTCATTTTCTTGCCCTATAAGCAGTGAACACATCTAGCCGCTCGCTTAACAAACTAATCATTTTAATTTGATATTTCAACACATTTTTAATTTAATGCATATGTTAACCCTTATCGTGGCAAGATTGCTTTTTTGAAAAAGAGCAAAAAAAAAAAAAAAAAAATGTATATAGGTATATACATTTTGTATATACCTATATACATTTGTAAAAATGTATATACATTTTGTATAGCATACCTCATTTTGTATAGCATTATAACGTCACATAAACTGACCTCATTGAATTTTATATTTCTATTAATAATTTTTTTCTTAATTAAAATGATTTCCTAATTATTATTAAAAGAAAGTAAGCCTTTGTTATATTAAATGAAAAATGTCATAAGAAATATTTATTCGCAAATACAAAAGAAAAAAAATCAATTGCAAGTGGACAAACTGTTGCTTTTAGTTTTGTTTGCAAGTTGTTAGCTTTTATTAGTGAAGAGGGAAAAAATTATTTTCTTTTCTATATTTGTTTCACAAAGTAGCCGATTTCTAAGAATTTTTTAATGTTCATTTTATGTTGTAAAATGATTCAACAGGATATGTAAAAAAGCATCCTGTAGGATGCTTTAACTTCCATAAAATGAGAACATGCAAAATTCAAGGAAAGAAATTGGCGAAATGCCAAATACATATCGTGGTAGACTTTCGTAAGTAATAACACCGTAAAAAGAGAAGCACCGGTGTGGAACAATTTCTTTTTATTTTCGTACTATAAGACCACGAAACAACGGTTAAGACAATACAAAGATAAAATTACTAAAACCTACTACAAACAATGAGTAATCACAATCGCATGAAAAGAAACCTTGAAAAAAAGACATGCTATAATAATGGTAAAAAGATAATGATCTTTGCAAACGGTTTTAGAAAATTTATAGAATGAGAGAGACAGATTTAGAACTCTAGAAAGTATTTGTAATTATTTTAAAAGTGCAAAACAGTAACGACGTATTTTCTCTCATTTACAAAAATTATTTTACTGTTTTTTTTTCTTTATGTAAAGTATAGTATGTGCGATAAATTTATATCTACTTTCAATAAAGTTTTACTTTTCTTATAAACGCATATATCTGCTTATACAAGTGTTATATCTTATTATTACTTTTAAATAATGCAGTTTTAATACCTTTTTTTTGGCATGTAAAATTTTAATTGTTATATTACCTTTTTTTATTACTATGATAAAACAAGCAAAAGCAACAAAAAAATGAGATTCTTTGCATATCCTAATAAAAAAATTAGATAATACCTTTATTGGTATGGTTAATAGATACCTCTTTAAACAGATAATGCCTTTATTGGTAATTTTAATACCTTTTATTGGCATGAAAAATTTGAATTGTTTTACTATCTTTTTTTATTGCAAAGATAAAATAAGCAAAAGTAACAAAAAAAAATTAGACTTTGTGATATCCTAATAAAAAAAATAATGAAGAAAAAGTGAAAGATGACGATTTGTTCTAGTTGAAATATACTAGAGCCTATTTTTCCCATTTTATGAAAATCAATACATTTGGATTCTTTTAATTTTAATCCAAACACGTTCGATTTTGTCACCATCTCAAGCAGTGAAGTAATAAAAATTATTTCTAATCTGTAAGATAATCGACTAATATCTAATGACGATAGTCGATAATTATCTTATCGACGAATATTTAATGTCATGAACTCGATGGTAATTTAAAGAGTTTACTAATAAAGATATTGATTAGATTATGCTTTTTATAGATTAGAGCATGGTACTCTGCGTCATGAACTTGATGGTATTTTAAAAGGATTATTAGCGGTGAGTGAAATCAGATAATGCCTTTTAGAGATTAGAGAAATGTAAACAAAATTTTTAAAAAATTCAGTATAACTTTTAATAAAAACTCTTTTCCTTACTTCAAGAATATGCAAAAGTAGAAAAATAAAATCAGTCGATTAGGCATTGATTAACAATTAGCAAAAAATTTAGTATACGCATTAAAATGGTTTTTAAAAATTTAAATAATCTCACACAGAATTTTTTTATTTATTAAAACTATTTTTTTCTTTATGAAATTAACTCAGGGATTAATTAAACTCAGTGGCACGACAGCCCATGTAGGCAAAGGCCTAACTGCCCATATCTGCTTTCTTGACCGAGGGCCCTGAGGTGCAAGGCATATGTCCCGGTTAGGTGGTCAGCTTAAAGCGGAACCCCCAGTGTTTTGTTCCCAAGCATGCTTGGTCCTCAGTTTATCGACCCCAAATTGATTAAAAAAAAAAAAAAATCAATTTTTAGTTAAATTTCTGTTCTACTCTACAAAGATAAATAAAAAGTGCTCCATATTTTGAAAAAATATGAAACATTCCCATTGGCTTTAATAATGTCGATTGGACAGATAATTAATTCCTTTTAAATAATTTAGCCATTAATTCCATTTAGGTAACATAAGAATTCATTACACATTTATCTCTTAAGAAATTCTTTTGCTCACAGCTTCGATTCTATTTAGAAATGAAAACAAATGTAATGATAGTAATAAATAAAAATTTTCCTAACTTTTCAACTATATTATATAGTAAAATATTTCGCATATTCCTGAACAGATTATGTAACATATGGCTCTTTTATGGCATATAGTATTGCTGGCAATCGGGGGAAATTTATCTTCTCGGCATACTTCAATAATCCACAATATCAAGCGCATTTTTTTTGTTTATCTTCGTAAAATAGTGAAAATTATCGACTGTGCATTTTGGAATAATCCGTATTCACTCTAATCGACTGGATTCGAAATTTAAATTTCATTTACAATTTTCGCGTTGAAGTCACATTCTAAAATCAGTAAAATATTTCGCATATTCTTAAATAAATTATTTAACATAGCTCTTTTATGGCGACAAGAATTGCTTGGAATCAGCGGGAAATTTATTCTCTTGTAGGCTTAAATAATCCACAATATCACACGCATTTTTGTGTTTATCTTCGTAAAACAGTGAAAAATATCGATTGTGCATTTTGGAATAATGTGTACTCATTGTAATCGACTAGCTCGATATTTGACTCTCATTAAAAATTTTCTTGTTCAGAACACATTCTAAAATTCACGCAATCAGCCTTTTACATTTTTAAATAATCGCAGCCACATAAATGAGTATACATGTAATGATATCTCTTAATCTAATTTAAGTCCTAATTAATTTCCCAAATTTTATCTTAATTTAGCCCGCATTAACTTCATTCTAAAATGGTCTCTTATTTCCTGATCCAATTCCCACGTTTTATTCTACACCCGCTCTATAAAACTGTTGGTGTCAGCATTTTCTCCGAGCGGAGGTATAAAAACCCCCAATGCTTACAACAGTTTTAATCATTTTATAAATGAGTTAATTAACTAATTTTATATTTTAGCACATTTTTAACTTAATCGATATACCTGTCGTTTATTTTAGGTTATGTTTTTATTTTAGTAAATTTCTAAAAATGAATGTGTTTTTATTTACTTATTTATTTATTCAATAACAAAGCTTCTCTCGGCAGATTTTTTCATGTGAGAACATGATGTTGTTTTGGTTTGAGGTTTTTGAAGCCTCAAAATGCGTAGGCAACAAACTGGCGATTTATCGCTTTTGGGGCATCAATTTCCCGCTTTTAGGGTTATTAGAAAATAATGCAGAAGGTTGTCACATTTGGCGATTTATCGCCAACTAAAGTTACAACTTGATTTCCAAAATTATTCATTCTCAGAATTCTGACGAATTGTCTTAATTAATTTAAGTCATCAACCAGTTAAAACGGTTTGAAACAATCCCGAGATTATCAGATTACGCATCCGTCGATATTTAAAAAAACGATGGTTTTTTTCCATCTCAAAATCGGTCGAGCTCCAAAACTTTATTTGCCAGCTAGAAAAATTGAAAATGAAATTTTAAAAAATTATCATTATATATATATGTGTGTGTGTGTGTAATGATATTTAAAAATTTAATTTAATCCTAATTAATTTCCTAATCTTTTAGCCTAATTCAGCTCAAGTCAAAGTCATTCTAAAATATTCTCTTATTTCCTGATCCTATTCCATTTTTTCTTTCTAATTAATTCAACTGAAGCTTTGCAAAAATGATTGCGACAGCCGTTCCACGTGTGAAGGGCTCTGTTTCTCTTGTCAAGGCCCTATCATAATCGACACGTGTCAGAAATGTCAAGAAATCGAAAGTCTCTTCACTGTCTTCGAAACTGCCTTCTGATATTTAAAAATCATATGTTTACACACACACACACACACACACACACACACACATATATATATATATATAGAGAGAGAGAGAGGGGGATAGAGAAGTCTCGTGATTGTTTCAAACCGGTTTAAACTGGTTAATGACTTGAATTAATTAAGACAAATAATGATTTAAAAATAATAATGTTCTCACATGATAACTTGAAATTTGCGATCGTAGATTTAATTTTTTATCTTTCTATTATAAATTTTAATCTGTTTTAGGATTTTATTTATTTATTTATTTGCAAAATCGTGCTTTTTTTTCGGAGAAAATATTTAGATACGAATCACATACTGATTATATATGAATATTTTTCTATCTTGCCTTCATACGAATTGGTCACTTAAATAAAAAAAAAAAATCATGAATATACTAAGTTTAACATGTTATTCGAAACTGCTATATTACAGCATTCAATTACTGCTATATTCAACTGCTATATTACAGCATTCAATGTACAGTTTATCTATCATTACTTATAATTTTGAACTAACAATCAGTTTTATCATGGTGTTAATCGGGTCCGAGATGGCGCTATATGACATATAGAAAAAGGCTCTAATAGTTAGTTATAAAAAATGGTTTTTTCAGTGTGTGCAAACCCATGTTTTTTCAGGAAAAACATTTATATAGATAAACTTAAAAAGCAAAAATATTAAATATAAATACATAAGAAAAAAATGAAGCAAAAAGCACAACTCCAACCGAGGACCCGTTACACACGCATCATTCCTGTTGTCCTAACTATTCTATTGCACTGCTCACACTTCGAAGCGGAAGTTGAATATACTTATTCTAATAGTTAATTTAAAAAAAATCCCGACACAAGGTGTTCAAAAACAAGGAAATTCATAAGAATTTTATCACGATTACAGTATAGAACATCTCTATTTCTCAGACGAGAAAATAAAATCCTTATGTATAGTAGTTCTAAATTAAAAGCGACATCAATTAGTCCGCTCTTAAAATAAATGGAAATATCTGTTAACGCATAATAAATCTTTCTAGAATGTTCCAATTGCTGGAACGTGAGATCTTTCCATCTTCATCCTTTTTGAAGGCCAATAAAATCTAAATTCTACGTGAAGGTCGCCGCTCTCTTGTGCTGGCAATCAAGTATTTAAGGATATAAAAAGGGACATGCATAAGTTAGCTTGTTGCCAGCAGGAAGGTTGGAATAGGCTTTTAATTTAAAACAATTGTACAGGAAACTTAGTGTAGGCGTATGTAGAATGTTATTGGCGGCTTTTTAAAAGAATAAATCCGACATATTCTACGAATTTTTTGTAACATTTTAAATATTTTTTTATAGAAGATTTATGTAGAAAAGTAGTACGCCTGAAACAAAATTTATCTTAGATACTTTTTAGACTGTTGAAAGGTATGTTTATGATGTTGAACGGTTCGTCAATTTTTAAATGACCAATGTAAACTTCTGATTATTTTGCCATCTTTTAACCATTTAGCGGCTGGGAGTAATCTTTAATATTAAAATACTTATTATTAATATTATATAATTTATTATAAATATTAGCGATGCTGTAATATCTTGATCAAGACCGATCCTATAAGTGAGTAGCGTAGCAAAATAATTCCTTTATTTAAAGCCTTAAATATTTACAAAAAACAATTTTTTCTCATCCACATTAATATTATTTACAAAAATCAAAAAACAGTTCAATCACGAAATAGTTCCTCGATCAAATCAGAAAATAAGTCACCAAAGAAACTGGCTGTTAGCTCTAAACGGTTACTTCAGAGCCTCTCCAGAAATTCACCGATCTTTATCGGGTGAATACTAACACAGAAGCCCGAATCACATGGAGCTTCTGAAAAATCAGGAACAACTTTTCCGTCCTCTAAATTCTAATTCGAAGCTTTTTTCTCCTTTCTTTGAAAAAAAAAAAAAACTGCATTTTATTTCCATCAAATATCCGCCTTCGGTTTTCCCATTGATGAACAGGGTTCCCTATTGCCCAATAACTGCTCAACAATGCTGGCTCAATGGTCTAAATTCGATCGAGGAGGTGTCTGTTAAGGATTTATCTTTGTGACCGACCACCTCTTGAGCACATGTCAATTATAATCAATTCACAGCTAACACCAGCTCAAATGCACCTGGGCATATATGACAACGGTTGCTGATGACTGATCGATTCTTCATGACTTGAGGAGTCTATTCATAAGGGGAAAAAAGTTTAACATCTGGATGTTTTGACTTTCCTGTCCCTAAAATACATGATTGATATCTATTCGAAACGACGGGATACACATCTGCTTTGCCACACCTGGATATAGTAACAATTGATAAGACACAATGATTCTCCTAGGGAAAAAGATCCACATCTGGCGGTCCGTATGCACTTAACTATGTGTGGGAAAATGGAAAGCTTTACATCTGGTCGTAGTGCCAATTACCATGAGGAAAGCGGGGGAACGTTGCAATGCCATTACTTACGGTACATACTTACTGATATCTTACTAGATGTTCTAAGTTGGTTCTCTAATGGTCAGATAATTTGAATTCGAACTACCAAATTTTGCAAGATAAAAAAGTGCACATCCGAGTGATTTTTAAAAATTTGATTTAGAATTTCAATTAATTAAATATTAAGCGATATTTTTATGTTTTTCTTTAGTATCATCTAAAAATTTTACATTACAAAAAAATTTCTACCCTGCTTTAAAATTTAAAAAAATTATCATTTTACTGCAATTGCAATTTTTTCTCCTCAATTTTGACATTATTATTCCATTTATTTGTTTATTTATTTTGCTATAATTTTCAGCAATATACTTCACTGCTGTTAGGAAACTTAAAACGTTTTCATAGATTCATTAAATATTTAATCACGTGATATTCGCCAAATGTTGGCAGTTGAAGAACGATTCAGTTTTTTTTTTTTTTTTTTTTTTTTTTTTTTTTTATCTACGCACGCATACCACACAGTTTGTTTGAGCTATAAGAAAGCAAAGTTAGAGTATAATGAAAGACAATGTGCAATTAGAAAATAAATTTTTCACACAGTCATCTATTTAACGGCACTTTGATGTCATGGAATTTTACTCCTTTAGGAAGTATCATGTACAAGGCTCTTTAAATAACACAACTTTTTTTCAATCGCACTTGGAGATAAAAAATATTTTGGTAAAATCCTAGATGGGCCTACCTCTTGGCGACTTATTTGAAATCTCGCCAAGCTGACTACTAATTGAATATTTGCTATTATTATTATTTTTCAATTAAAAAACGATACTTGAAGGCCAGAAATAATAATAAAATAAAATAATAAATAAAAATAAATAAATAAATAAAATAAATATAATAAAAAATAAAAATAAATAAAAATCCGTCTAGGTTGCCACATTGGCGACGTTATCGCCACTCATTTGGCGAAAATTCAAAAAGACGGCAAGAGGTGGGCTGTGCTAGGATCCACCCAATATTTTAAGAAGAGTACCATGGACAAGTCACGGACAAAAATTGTTAAATGAAATTAAAATTAATCAGTCGATCTTTCTTGTATCTAATTCATCCCATACTGTGTCCTTTCTTATATCAGAAAAATTAAAAATACTTTTTTAACTTTGAGCCACATAAATAATATTCAAATATATAATATACTAGCCGCCTTTGGCGACCAGCCGGTTCGCCAATCTTAGTGTTCGTTAAAATTTTAATAATTAAATATTTTATGCAATTCCAACTTCTTCAGCAAAATATTTTAAAACTTCAAATTTTGATAGTCATATAATTCACTCATAATATTATAAAGGCCTTCAGTCATAACGTGATATGTATCTCTCTAATTTTCTGTTACCCCTCGTAGAATTTATGCTTTAAATTAAAGTGTAAAGGATTAATCTGCAATTAATATAACAATATTTTTTACTGAAACAAAGCATTTTTTTAATAATATGATTACTGATAATAGAGTCACTGAGCGTTTAAACTTTATGGGCACTAAAGAATATCTTTCTTAATTTATGTAATATCTCAAGCATTTGTCAACAAAATTTTCTCAGATTCATCATGAACAGATCGATTCATTAACAATGTTTCATTTTAAATGCATCAAACACTCAGAAAATAAAATGAATCGTTTAAAATAATCTGTCGAAAACAGGTTTAAAAAAACTACTTAAAAAACGATGTACTTAAAACTATAAGCATATATAAAAATATATATATAACTAACATAAATACAATTTAATTACAAAAGCATGCAACTAACCTAAAAATAATTTAAATCATTGTAAACAGGTTAAAAAAAACTACTTAAAAAACGACGTACTTAAAACTATAAGCATATATAAAAAATATATATATAACTAACATAAATACAATTTAATTACAAAAGCATGCAACTAACCTAAAAATAATTTAAATCATTGTAAACAGGTTAAAAAAAACTACTTAAAAAACGATGTACTTAAAACTATAAGCATATACAAAAAATATATAACATAAATACAATTTACTTACAAAAGCATACAACTAACCTAAAAGTAATTTAAATCGTCCGTTGATAATGGTTGCCATGCCAACGATCAGAACACAGTGCGCATGCGTGAATTTTCTTCGCCTTTTACGTAACGCAAATGCGTGAATTTTTCTACGCCAGTTGGGGTAACGCTATGAAGATTAGACATTTTTAATTTCCTTTATTCTGTGCTATTTTAATTCAAAAGTACTTCAGAATGAATCTGAAACATGGATTAATTAACAATGTTTAATTTTAAATGCATAAAACATTAAGAAAATAAACAGAATCGTTTGAAATAATCCGCCGAAAAATCTTAACCCTAGCCTCATTACTGTTGGGAGAAAAAAAGAACTAAAGCCTAAATCATTTGGCGTTGGGGAAAATTGAAGATTTTTTGGCGGAAAAGTTGGCGGTGGGAAAATGGAAGATTTTTTTGGCGGGAAAGTTAGTTTTTAATTAATAATTGACTACCCCTAACATTTAGGGGGATGAAAAATAGATGTTGGCCGATTCTCATAGATACCGGATAAGCACAAAAAATTTCATCAAAATCGGTCAAGCCGTTTCGGAGGAGTATGGCAACGAAAACTGTGACACGAGAATTTTATATATTAGATATTATTATATGTATCTTTATTTGTATATAAAATCATTTTTCTATTAAAAATCAATGCATTCTAAATGGCGAGTTCATAATCAAGAATAAAAAATTTTAAACATTTATTTCGACAATAAAATACTATAAACTATAATAAATTTACAATAAAATACTATATAATATAGTAAATAGTGAGAAATAGTATATAATACCAATTACCATGATTAATTACTGATGAAAAAAGCGATGAAAGTGTGGGTTTCATTATAACCAGTTTCAACATGTGGAGTTTTATCTTCATTAATTGGATGCATAATTCAGATTCCTGTCGCAATTCTGTCCTACATTTACCTTTTTTTAATTGCAAAGCTGAAAATCCAGTTTTGCAATGATATGATGTGATGAAAGATTAACTCTCTCTGAAGTATATTTATATCCTCTAGAACAACTTATATTCTTTTTTTTGAATAAAAAATCAAAATGAGCGTAATTTATTTTTTTTTCGGACGCATTCATGAGTTCTCTGTCACCTGAAGTATCTTAAAGCCATTTTTTTAAATGAATTTTTATATAGTACAGAGTGCAAGACACAAAACCAATCTCTTATCTAACTTCTATTTTCTAAATTGTCAGAAAAGTGCTTACCCCAATGAAGTATATATAAAAGACCATCTACAGTACACTCTCAAGTATCCGGTTCCCGATTATCCTGCCTAGTTTCCTTTAAATGAAGAAGCCAAAGCGATGCATTGGCAACATTGCCAAGGCATTGGAAGCGGACATCCGCTACGATCCTCCTACGAGTCGTATGCAAAATACAAGTTGTGACAGGAAAAGGGCAGTATTCTGTTAATTGTTCTTTGTTTCGTCAGTGTGTAACGGACCTCAATTGCTGCCACTGTTTTTGATTATATTTGTGTAATCATTTAACAGTGAAAAATAAAATCCATTTGAGCCAATTTTCTCAAGAATTAGACCTACGATTTACGTTAATGTTTTGCGTACGCTTCCTCCATTTTAGTTAGGCATTTCAGAATTTATGTTAAAATGTGAACAGTTTATATCATTTCATTTACTTTTTCCTCAAAGAAATACTTGAAACGTGCAATGCAATATATGAACATATATAAACTACCACTACAGAGCCTTCTATTTTAACTCGGCACGTTACCGGCAATGGCTTCAGTGATTTACCATGTCGAGGCCGCAAACGCATTCTGCGTGCCTTGATATAAGTAGAGGGTTTAGTACTCAATAAGAAATGAGAAAATATGTATTATAACAGTGAATTTTTGTATAAAAACTTGTGTTTTCTAGTATTGTATGGAAAGAAATGAATTCATAAAACTAAGGCCTATTCGTTTTTTTTTGTTTGTTTTTTTTCCTTTATTATCCGGCTGCCCTTTAAGCTGATACTCGAGAGTGTACTGTATTTAGAATTGAATTATTATATACCACAGTCCAAAAAACGGTAACCGAATTTCTTATATAGCATTCCTTTTTCTAAAGTTTCAAGAAAGTGCTAGTAGTAATATGGATAATAGTAGTAATACTAAGTATTAGTAATAGTAACTAGTAGTAATATTGCCACAAGTGCTGGTTTAAGAAAAGGGAAACAAAAGCGGAATTATAAATTTATATAAAGATTAAAGCAAAACATTAAAAGAACAATCTGCATTCATTTTGAACAGTCAATCATTTTTTTATTGTAAAAATGAAGCCACCAAAAATAATGTAATGTACCCTTAACGATGCATGGATAATAGTATGAGAAAGCAAGCTGTAATGAATTATTCGTTTTCTAAACAAATACATATCAAATTAAAAAATTTCGCATTTTTTTTATTGTGAAAAAAATTTTGTCTTAGATATAAGAATTTTGTATCAACCAGATAGGTGATAAGTAGTATTTCAGTATAAGATAAATTTCTCAGGGAAATCGCTCATACTTGCTTTGTTTGCGAGCTTTTAACAACAATAAAGATTGTAAAAACAAACGCTGAACATTATAAAATCTGATTGATGTGTTGAGTGCTTGATCTACTACTATTCACTCATTATGACTGCCCGTTTTTCTTAAGATATATTATTGACATTCTGTGGAAAAAGACACCCCCACGAGGATTCTGTTTCGTATTTCACTTCAGTTATATTAACGTCCCGTTTTAAATCAGCACTAAGGCTATTTTGGGATTGGCCTTATAGCTTTGAACCGCAGTCAAATGACGAGGACGACGCTTGGGGTGGCATCCCCCTCATCTAACTTCTGCACCACACCAACGGGAGAACATTTAGCCCCAACGGATTTAGTACGCACCAGACCCGCTTACACGACGGTTCCGGTGTGGAAGTGGGTCTCGAATCTGCAATTCTCCCGTTCCGAAACCGGGACCTTACCATCAGGCCACCGCGGCCCCACGCTGCCGTTTAAAGAAGGCAGCCATCTTCTATATTTGCTTGCCTTCGTACATGTAAGCGTAACTTCTTATCAGAACTGCGCTTGCTCTTGATTGGCCAGTTAAGTGCGCCCGAAGTGTATAGATGTTAATCTAAATCTTCATTTTGACACGGTCGATGTGTAATTTTTTTACTTTCGCGAATACGTATCATACAGAAAGTATAGTAATCGTCACCCTCCCCTCCCCCATGAGTTTGAAACACACATTTTGTCAAAATGTCCGATGATTATGATTCATGATTGTGGGTCATACACGTTTATACCTATATTATGTAATGTTTATAAACATGTCTAAGTAACATAATAAACAGAAGGAAAACTTTTTTTCATAATTTTTTTAATTTTACCATTTTTGGAAAATATCAGACCTTTTGTCAGTCTGTTTGTGACAAAGATAATTGAAAAACGCTTTGAGCTAGATGATTGAAGTTTGGTATATGGTCTTTACACAAAAATTGCAGATTTCTATCAAATTTTGAGCAAAATATATTCACAGGAAGTCTGTCTGTTCGGCTGTTCGAATATAAATTAACACGAGAGCTACAAAACGAAGAGAGCTAGATAGATAAAATTCGGCACACAGATTTAAAGTCTATAGTGAAGGTACTCAACATATAGTGAACATAATGACTATAGTGAACAAATTTTGGGTTAAATTCAACAAAGGTTGTCCGTCTGTCGGTCTGTACTTTCAGAAACAAGTTAACTCGATAATTGGAAAACGCAAAGATTTAAATATATCAAATTCGGTATAAGATATTTGTGGCTGCAAGTGCAGATTTTTGTCAGATTTTTGTTTCAATCGGTTGAGAAAAACATGTCTAAAACACAAATTCGATTTTCGGATACTGTTAACCGCATACCAGGGATTAATCGCCAAAAAATTCGGCAAAGATGACAAGATAGATTTAGTAAAAATCATAGAATTGAAACAGTGAGTCAGTAAAAATTACAGTTTATATCTCAGCTCTATGGTAAAAATGCTAAATTCTCACAAAACTTAATATTTCGTAACTATTGTACGCCAATGACAAGTCTGCGGGAAAGTTTTGGGAAGACGACCCCAGTTGATTTATTTAATTAGAATGAAATATTCACTTTATTATGGTTTTTCACGAAATTTGCCATACAACCATTTGTATTTCGTTCGACGTGTACATACGCAATTGTTGACTTTAAAAAAGGGGACGAGGGAATTTAGAAATAAAATTCCTCGGTTAATGGGTTGATTTGGAGAATATGTTTATTTGAAGTCTTTTACTATTATTTCAGTTACTTAAACCTAAGTTTTATTCTAAACTGCTTCTGTAGACCGAGTTAAAAATATTTTTTAGTTAAATTTGTAAGAGGTCCCTTTCAAATTCAGGTTGACAGGAAAAAAATGCGTAGGTACTCATATCAAACGTCTATCTAAGTCAGTCGATCTAACTTATCATGCAGGAAAAAAAGCATTGCACATTTTTATTAATAAACAAGTGATAAATTATCTGTTTACTAACGCAGAAGTCGAAATTCTCTTATCTGATCCATTCATAGACTTTTAGATAAAAGCGTTTTTAACCTTTCGTATAATCGATAAACTCGTCCAGTGCTTCGAAATGGCCTTGAAAAAATCAGTCAGGAATCTGTTATCTTTTCAGATACTCATAAATCTCCCAATCGTTATGAAATAAATCTGATAATTTTACACCTTTTTCTTTTGGTTTTGGATTTGGTTGAAAGACTGTCGGATTAGCACTTTGCTTTAAAGTTGAACTGATCGTCCGATATTTTTGGAGAAATGATAACAAAAGCTGAAAGATATATTTGACTCATCATTCTTGAGGAGTTAATGACCAACGGTCCGCTCAATGTAAAAGACTAATGAATGATAATTCGATGTAACATCAAAGGCACTCAAAATCAACAGTTTGTCTTTATTTTAGGAAGGATTATTTTTCCATAATTATCTAAACTATAAGTAGCTAATGAACTATATTAATTTTAAATGGAATCTAATTACTGATTGCCTTAAGACTCGGCGAGATAGTTATTTTGGGGGCGACCGTAGGTAGAGCAGGCCCAACTGGAAACAATTTTCAATAGAAACTGGGTTACCAGCCAACTTTCACCCATAATATAAAAAAAGTTTAATAATAATAATAAAAAAATACTTTGTTAAAAATTACGTTTATTAACGAATTAAGATATCTAATATTTATTTTAAATGTTTTTTATTCTTTAATCATTAAAGTAAATTATGACAAAATTGAAACTATGTATAATATAGATAATACAAATATATTTACATTTTCATAACCCATCATGAAGTGGTTACACTTCACACCACATCAGGAAGTCAGTAATTCCGTTAAAAAGCAAGACATTCCATTAATTACTCCTTTCAGAATTTCATTACAAAGCAAGACATTCCATTAATTACTCCTTTCAGAATTTCATTACAAAGCAAGACATTCCATTAATTACTCCTTTCAGAATTCCATTACAAAGCAAGACATTCCATTCATTACTCCTTTCAGAATTCCATTACAAAGCAAGACATTCCATTCATTACTCCTTTCAGAATTCCATTACAAAGCAAGACATTCCATTCATTACTCCTTTCAGAATTCCATTACAAAGCAAGACATTCCATTCATTACTCCTTTCAGAATTCCATTACAAAGCAAGACATTCCATTCATTACTCCTTTCAGAATTCCATTACAAAGCAAGACATTCCATTCATTACTCCTTTCAGAATTCCATTACAAAGCAAGACATTCCATTCATTACTCCTTTCAGAATTCCATTACAAAGCAAGACATTCCATTCATTACTCCTTTCAGAATTCCATTACAAAGCAAGACATTCCATTCATTACTCCTTTCAGAATTCCATTACAAAGCAAGACATTCCATTCATTACTCCTTTCAGAATTCCATTACAAAGCAAGACATTCCATTCATTACTCCTTTCAGAATTCCATTACAAAGCAAGACATTCCATTAATTACTCCTTTCAGAATTCCATTACAAAGCAAGACATTCCATTCATTACTCCTTTCAGAATTCCATTACAAAGCAATACATTCCATTCATTACTCCTTTCAGAATTCCATTACAAAGCAAGACATTCCATTGATTACTCCTTTCAGAATTCCATTACAAAGCAAGACATTCCATTGATTACTCCTTTCAGAATTCCATTACAAAGCAAGACATTCCATTGATTACTCCTTTCAGAATTCCATTACAAAGCAAGACATTCCATTGATTACTCCTTTCAGAATTCCATTACAAAGCAAGACATTCCATTCATTACTCCTTTCAGAATTCCATTACAAAGCAAGACATTCCATTCATTACTCCTTTCAGAATTCCATTACAAAGCAAGACATTCCATTGATTACTCCTTTCAGAATTCCATTACAAAGCAAGACATTCCATTCATTACTCCTTTCAGAATTCCATTACAAAGCAAGACATTCCATTCATTACCCCTTTCAGAATTCCATTACAAAGCAAGACATTCCATTCATTACTCCTTTCAGAATTCCATTACAAAGCAAGACATTCCATTCATTACTCCTTTCAGAATTCCATTACAAAGCAAGACATTCCATTAATTACTCCTTTCAGAATTTCATTACAAAGCAAGACATTCCATTAATTACTCCTTTCAGAATTCCATTACAAAGCAAGACATTCCATTAATTACTCCTTTCAGAATTCCATTACAAAGCAAGACATTCCATTAATTACTCCTTTCAGAATTTCATTACAAAGTAAGACCTTCCATTAATTACTCCTTTCAGAATTCCATTACAAAGCAAGACATTCCATTCATTACTCTTTTAAAAATTTCATTACAAAGCAAGACATTCACTTAATTACTCCTTTGAGAATTCCATTACAAAGCAGGACATTCCATTAATTACTCGTTTGAGAATTCCATTACAAAGCAAGACATTCCATTAATTACTAGTTTCAGAATTTCATTACAAAGCAAGACATTCCATTAATTACTCCTTTCAGAATTTCATTACAAAGCAAGACATTCCATTAATTACTCCTTTCAGAATTCTATTACAAAACAAGACATCCCATTAATTACACCGTTGTGAATTCTATTGCAAAGCAAGATATTCCATTACAAAGTATATTAGAAAGAGAAATAAGTAATGTATATCAAAAGCATGATTTATAAAACAAACTAATTTCCAGTTTTAAATCAAATTTTTATTGTTTTTTATATGTTCTTATGGTATTATTTCAGACAATAAAAATTGCTAAAAAAGAAAAAAAGTAAATATCTTGATTTAAAAAAAAAACTGTTTTATAATTCAAGTCAAATTCAATCTCTATTCATCGTTATTATGTCTATGGTATATGAATGAAATAAAATCTTTTCATATAAATATTTGAAAAATGTCCTTTCCTTTTTTTTGATGTATTTATTTTATATGGAACATCCGATGATATTATATTTATTTATATGTATAGATTTATCTTAGATCCATTCATGCAAAGCAATGAAAAGAGCGAAATTGACTCATTTGAAGTTGCCACAAAAACTCGATTTTTCCAAAAATTTGAGTTAAACTTCTTCTAACCAATGAAAGTGGTTTCCCCAAAACTTTCTCGCATGCTCTCTAATAAACTTGTCATGACAAAGAAAACCTTCCATGGCATTAGAGTACAATAGTTGCAAACTATTAACTTTTGACATGAAAGCATTTTTAGTGAAACTATGGTATCATCCTTGGCGAGTTCTTTGGCGATTAATCCCAAGCATGAGATAACAGTATCCAAAAATCAAATGTGCATTTTTCTTATCTAATTGGAACAAAAATTGGACAGAAACTGCACATGTAATCACAAATTCTCGTATGAAATTTGATATATTTAAGTCACTGCTTTTTTTAACTATCCCGTTTACTTATTTCTGAAAGTACGGACCTACAGACAGTCAATCTGTTGTTGGATTTGGATAAATATTTTGCGAGTATTCAGACTATAGATGTTGAATTTGTGTACTGAATTCTATCTAAATAGCACTCTGTGTTTCGTAATTATCGTCTTCACTTATATTCGAACAGTCTGACAGACAGACTTCTCTGAATGGGTTTGCTCAAAATTTTAAAGAAATCTGCAAATGTGGTATAAAGACCATATACAAAACTTCAGTCGTCTAGCTCAAAGCATTTTTGAGTTATCTTTGTCACAGACAGACTGACAGAAAGTCTGATATTTTCCAAAAATGATCAAATTAAAAAATTCCTGAAAATAAGTTTTTTTTCTGTTTATTAGACATGTTTATAAACATTACATAATATAAACGTGTATGACCCACAATCATGAATCATAATCTATAAAAGGAAAAGTTTGCGTGCTTGTGTGCATGTGAGTGCTGAGTCCCAAAAAAAATCTACAGCATTTATAGCCATAAATTTTGGTACACAAGTAATCGTAATGATGACTCGATGGCCTGAAAGCCCGGATTTTTATATTTATTTTGAAAATATTTTCCTTGGTCCTGGATCTTTTCTGCGATATTTATGTGTCCGTAGCACAGTTTCTAATGATTGTATAGGTGAAAAAATCAGTGCAAAATAAAAAAGAACGAACAATTGTTGTTCTAAAAAAATTTGTTTTAGACATCTGATAAAATTTACTGAATTTCAGAAGGTTTTAAAAATTAACTTCTAAAAAACTTTAAGAATTAAAATTAAAATTAGTGCATTTGGCACAAAAATTCCGTTATCTTATTCACATTTTTTTGAAGTCATTATTCATATATATATCTTTAA
The DNA here is from genome assembly GCF_947563725.1 of Argiope bruennichi. Classification (NCBI taxonomy): domain Eukaryota; kingdom Metazoa; phylum Arthropoda; class Arachnida; order Araneae; family Araneidae; genus Argiope; species Argiope bruennichi. The sequence continues at coordinate 21,231,397 of NC_079154.1, read as the reverse complement.
CTTAGAACGATCAAAATACCTTTATTCCTTGATTTTTAATTGATTGTTTTCCTTATTCAAATTAGTTATATTTTATTGGCGCTGTTTGAAGAAAACTTTTGAATGTTATTGTCTGTCTCTTTTAAATACTTTTACTTTTTATTTATTTATTTTGATTTTTATCGTCTGAAGTTCACCAGACGATATCATCATGAATAAAAATAAGCGTTCAAAATCAATATTATATTTTTTACTCTGTTTCGACAGCTTTATTTAACAATATTGTGGTTTTGATTTCACGGATATCCATTATGTCGCGGTTAACAATGCGTGCGCTCTGCTAGTAAATACTTAAACAGAAACAAATACATTGCCATAAAATTAATAAAACAAAAATTACCATAAAATAAATCAACAACCTATTAATGAAGTTAAAAATGCATTGAAACGTGAAACAATTAATTAACTATTTTATTAAAAGAAGAGCCAACATAATGTACCTCAAAATACATAAATCCCTTTTCTGATATCAGCAAATAAACATTTTCTCGTTAATAATACATAGGATGGGATTTTATTTTTCCCTAGGAAACCTTCTAGTGAAAAAATTTCGATCAACAAAAGAAAAAAAAAAAAAGGGAAGTTTAGGTAACAGATAGAAAACTAAGCACGTGCAGAACTTTTCACGTTCAGTAAAGCACGTGCGAGACATTTATGATTAGAATATGCAGAGCTTTTCAAGTTCAACCCAGCACGTGCATAACTCTTATCTGTAAGTCGTAGCCTCCAAATACATACATATCTCGAAAGTCATTAAGTAATAATGCACTGGATGAACTCGCTTCGTAGCGTGCATGATATATTGGTCGAGTAAGGATAATATCTAATTTTCCCGAACTAAAAATCACCGTGGTTTTAATTTATTTATCCCCGTTTTATTTAAATAAAAATTATATTTACTATTCTAAATGTTAGATATAATGGTTCATTTTAAGTGAGATTAAACATTGAGGATTGACTCAATCCCAGTTTTCGACTTTTTGTTTCTCCTAGAAAAATAATCCTAAAATATGTCAATGTAATTTTTAAAAAATGATGAAAATCTATAAGAAAAAAATAGTTTATCATATAAGAATGGTTCTTGTTAAAACTTTTGGCTTATAAAATATTTCCATACTTTTGAAACGTAATCTTAAAACAGGATTAAAATTGAGTTCTTGTTTCCATTTAAGGGTAGCAGGAGATATGTCTCTATTTTAAGATTTTAAGCATGTTTTATAATTGTTGGTCTGATTATTTCCATCGATTTATTAAAACACATATAATTTACATTTTTAATCACATCTAATGCGAGAATATAAATTCTTAGCAAACTTTTCGATGATTAAAATTTTTGAAATTTGTTATAAATATTAGCGTTGTTGGGATTTGTATTTTTGCTAATATTTCTGATTAGTTCCTAATGCTCCAAAAATTTCTATAACTGGTATTTAAAATCGTGTAGTTTTTAATAATGTCACGAAAATGCAATTGTGGAAATTAATTTTTTTAAAAGGTTGAAATAAAGATGAAACAAAAAGAAATATTCACTATCTCGCTTAAAAACTAAAGATTATATAGAAAAATGCAATTAAAAGAAATAAAGCAGGGGCATCTTTTAGAATTTTCTGAAGATCATTTTTACATGATGCTGCCAATAAATGTTTATGTTCCTTTTATTTTCATTACTAATTTTCTTAATCCATTAATTTTCGCTAATTTTTGTACATGCGCATTTAATCATTTTTTAAATAAAGAAGTAAGCGCAGAAGTTTTTTTTTTCTTTTTTATTTTCACATGGCAATATTTTTTCGATGTAAGTATTTGAATTACATGCTGAGCTGGATACATTCCGAATGAAATAAAACACACTTACAGAATTAGATCAAATATTTAATTCGAGCTTTTAGCTTTCGGGTTTTATGATTCTCCCTTTGCAAATCACCAATTTCCTTTCGCAGACGATGTACTACGACACACCTAATTGCCCTTAATGAATAGATGAATCACGATTATGTAAGTCACAGTCCTCTACAGCTGGGCGAGTGCCATCTGCTCATCTGTTCTGAAAACATAGATGGATGAAAAGATGTTTTTTCCGGCACTGTCATCGGTCTTGCCGGAGGCTCATTTAAATTGTCAAACGAAATAAATTAAAATGCGTGCTGATTAAACAAACGCATGATTAATAAAACTAAATAGCATGAAATATGAAGAAAACAATTCGATTCGAATCACTAGCCCAAACAAAAAGTCATTATTGAGAAAAAATTAGTTCATTTTTAAAATGTATTCTTATTTATTGGTAAGCATAACGTGCACACTAAAAAATGTATTCAAAATCTTCACAATTTATGCGAATATATTAAATTCAGTAACTATAACAATGAAAAGTTTTGTTGTTAAATATATTTGAAAATTTATTTTTGTCAAATTTAGTCAAATTAAAGGAACAAAAATTTTATGGAAAAAAAAAGTGTTGGAACATTTCTCTTTTCTTTTTTAGAATTTTAAAGTGGTGTAAAATCAATCTTGTACAATAATATGTCCCAAATTTATCGAGGAAAAGTATCATCATTTTCAATCAAAAATTTTTAACAATTTTGTAATGCCCTTTGTTAATGATCACCGACTTAGCAAGAAGTAAATTTAAAGCGAACGAATTAGTTCACTTAAAATGGAATAAACTGCAATTTAAATATTATTGAAGTTTTACAATTTTATTGAAATAATTCACTCATTTAGAAGAATTATCGTTGCTCGAATCTTTTTTTATTTTCAGACAGCTAATTTCGGATTTTTCTCCCCCAAGTTCTTTTTCGGAAATATTCAAATAAAAACTCGCTTTGTTTAGCATAGCTTAACTATGATCTAAATAATAAATATCTTAACAAATTTAATTGAAAAAGTGTTGGCCGGGAGTATTGGTTGTGCTTAATTTTAATTATATTATTAATGGAAAATTTGATGTTCGTTCAAATAAGGTATTTTTGAAATATTGAACTGTGATCCATATTAAAGCTGAGTCTTTTTAATAACCTTAAATTTGTTTTGTTTATTGTGTAAACGAATCTTAATGGAATCAAAGCCCCTATAAGTCATTAAACTTTTCGGTCAATCTATCTTCTAATTAAATTTCGCCTTTCGCAATACTGTAACCACCTTTTTATTCCTCATGTAACCTGCACAAATAATAAACAGAATCTTACTTCGGTAGCTTCTAACAATGGAAGAAAGATTAAAGATTAAGATTAAATATTCGGTGAAACAATGAAAATGGGTAGAATTTTTTGGGCAAAAAATAAAAATGTGTTCTTAAAATTATGCAGAAAAATATTTTTTTAAAAATTCCTAAAATTTATGGAAAAAATTGCTCCATAATTTTAGCGATTTCATTAAAATGACAATTATTTGCATATTAAAATGACATTGATTTTTATACAATGTTTTCTGAAATTAACAAAATATTCTAAAATTCCTTTTAATGTTAATTAATAAAAACTCTTATTTAAAATTATTAAAAAATTGCACCAAAAAACATTTTATTCTGCAGCGTTTATTTGTGTTACATCATAGCTCCATATCAAACTGTCGTTTTATAGACACACATTCTTTATCTTTAAACAGAGATATTGCCTAGGTAGTGCACCAATCGTGATGATCCCTTGTTAGGTTTTTTGATTAAAAGAAAGTCTAACATTCAGAAAATGATACAACCCTAAAACTCCTAGTTTCAACAAATACTTTGAGATATTGGCAAAATTTTACTCCAATTTCTAGCTAATGCTTTGTTATATGTACTAATGGATATACCATTTTGATCTTTTGTCCCGTTTGTTTAATAGAAAATTTTTAGCAATACATTTGGTGCTAAAAATGTTAAGTTTTCTCAAATATTTAGAAAACATTTACGATCACCCTGATGCAATAGGCTCCAGTATTGCTCCCCCCCGATTCCCCCTTGCTATCTCATATTTTTAATCATCAGTTTTCATTTTCCAAGAAAAGAATTTTAAAAAAAAGCACTAAGCTTCTTACAAAAGAGTTAAATTGTTTTAGATGGGTGCATCTAAAAAGTTATATCAATATAAGTAGATTAAAAATACATCAAACAAACAGGAATCCCTCAAAGACTAACAAAAATATCATTACAGACTAATATTTTTTTTTTTTTTTGCAATATTTAGTTTGAAAAAGAAACTACACCTCCTAAATCTATATTTTGGAGTTGGAGTTCCAGAATGAAGTCCAATTATTTACAAATTATAATTCAATATCTAAATGACGGTAATTGAAAATGGTACTAAACACCTGGATGGCAATTTGTAAGCTGCAAAATTGCTAGGAGAATTCATTCCGCAATATATGTATACATATTTAGCGTATATAATCTTATAAAAAATAAAGTTAACCTTTTCAATTTGAAAGTTTAATATCCAGTTTACAAATCATCAAAAGATTTTAAGAATCAAATGTTTTAAAAATACAGGAGAATATCCGTTATAGTTAATGCTTTGTTATATGTACTAATGGATATACCATTCTGATCTTTTGTCCCGTTTGTTTATTAGAATTCTCCATTTATAATTATTTTTTACTCCATTCCATAATTTACAAAAGTCGCACACATTCGTAAGAAAAATTAATTTATATTTCACCAGTGGAAATTTATTAAATATTTACTCTTCAGGTAAAACAACTATTGTTTTTATTTTTTTCAGTTTAATGGCAGTAAGTAAGCAAGATCAATTTATTTAAAAAAATTCAATTAATGAGTTTGCCAATGTTATTAAGGAAAAAATTAGTGTATCAATTCCTTTTAATGCTATTATTATTATGTTTTCTCTCCAACAGTTATAACTACTTCAGTATCTTAATAAATCATTTATTTCTTTAAAATCAAAAATACAAAAACAAAATTGATATATAACGAACATTTGTACAAAGTTACGAATATATCCATATGTATTTTGTAAGTGATACAATCCAAGACTAAAATAGCAAATTAAAATAAACATCTTAGCATTAAACAAATTACATCAACAAGTTGTACGTATCAATATATAATATATATAACTACATTGTTAACATTGAATATCGATTCAATTGATCATTGCTACATTTTAATGACAAAAAAGGAAGAAAAGTTGCAAATAAATGAACCTTCGAAACCTCTTCTAGGATATTCAATATAATATTTAATTCATTTGATATATTAACAGGAATCTCAAAATGACAAATTCTTAAAGATCAACAATCAAAGTCAAGCAATTACTATTAAGAATTCACAAAATGAAAGTTAACAAAGAACAAGAACGAGAACAATAAATAACGTTAACGAAAGCAAAATTCTTGATAAACAAGCTTTGTTCGCTCTCTTTTGATACATAAAATTTCGATGTTCTAAAAAACAACAATGCAAACATAGGTAGATACAGATGAATGGCACAGATCTTAAGTAGAGGGAAAAAATGCATTAAAAGATACATATATACTTTAAGCTGATCAAACTAAGATATATATGGTATTTCGTTTTAAAAAATTACTTCTGTTTTCTACTCGATGTATGAATGCATAAGAACACATGGAGGAACTGTCTAAATTTATGAAAACTATTTTATAAGTTACATTTTAATCAGGGAAATTTTTTTCGGTAAGCTTCAGCCAATTCAACACGGAAAATTTCATATTGTTGCAATTATTTGCCTATCATTATATTTACTAAATTTAAGGTCAGATGAATATGTCTAAAGTAGAATAAATTACACATAAGAAAGAAAGAAAACACTTACAGTAAATGATTCCCTTACATAAAGTATCAATATTCTTTATACAAGGGAAATGAATTTTTTTTTAAAGAAAAATTTATTCTCAGAAAACAAATACGATAATGAAACAAAAAAAATTATTGCTTTCATTTTAATGATTGTTATTGTTCAATTTTTATGAATATACGTTTATTCAGTATTGTATCGGAAAAAGTCAACAAACAATTCCACTGACTGAACACTGAACAAATAGTCTATTTCAACAACATTAAATCAAATAGTGAACTCAAAATACAATAAAGTTTTTATCGATGATACAGTCTGAAATCCATCACAGTCGCATTTAAAGACACAGAAGTGGACAGACATCACATAAGACAGAAAAATAAATATTTCCTTACAGATATTCGTTTTTTAAAGAAGATTGTAAGGATTTCTATACATGCAAGCAAAATATATCTAAAGTTTATTACAGGCAATCTTCACAGATAAATATACATACTCTTTACAGCGTTCATTTAATTTATGTTATGAAGTAAATAAATAAACGCATGCATGCACCAGAGCAATAGACACTACTAAGAAGTATTCCGAAAAGCGATACTAATTAGAAAGATAAAACATCAGAATGAACTGATGAGTTGACTGCACCACGCCTGAACGGCACATTGGACTTTGGTAAAGTGTTAGTATCTTTTGAGCATTTTGGTACGCTTTCTGACACGACGACGCCCAATCGACCAGTACTAGAAAAATTGTCATGAATTCCTGTACCACCAGTCACATCAGGAAAACTTCTGTCCAGCATATTGTCCTTCAAAGTATGCATCTTACTGTGAATCAAATTTCCAATGTCATGCATGCGTTCTTCTTTCATTTTGAGATATCTTTTTACAGCAATGTCGATTGCACGGAACTGCCATTCCCACTTCGGATTGTATAGAAATGGCCGCTGATCATATCGGTTGTCATCCGGGCTATAGGTTTCAGCATGATAGGAAGGGGTTATAACTGTCATTTTATGACGATTTATGGAATACCTACGAAAGAAATGCTTAACTTTATCTGCCACGTCTTGCACTTGAAGAATATTTGACCATATATTAACTAACTTGCAAAACATGGAATACGGACCGCAACCTCCTGGTTTTCGCAAGTGACCATAAATGCTTAATTCGTCATAGGTCATTCCCATATCTTCTTCATCCGTCTGAACTAATTTTCCTTCTAAAAGAGGTTCCAGTTCGGCAGTAGGCTTAGCATCGAGAATTTCACCCAAAGCTGGCAAACTAAATTTAAAGATGGCATACTTCAGGAACGATTTTAAGTCTTTTTTACTAATAGAGCCAATTGGATTTACATCAGCACTTGAGCAGTCATATTTAGTGAGGTATCCAACAAGCCCTTCATCGACATTGCCAGAACCTAATACTAATAAGCCACCAGAACGATTACGAGTCCATAATACTAATTGAGCAAAAAGATACGCCATCACCATTCGAATTCTAGCTTGAACATTTTGTAAAGCAAGGTTTTCACGTGTAGTGCCGCCCATAGCACGGAATTTCGGAGTAACGCCAGTGACTAATGTAAAAACAGTCAGTATAGCATCAATTATTATGTCAATCTTTATTTTCAAGTGATAGCTTCCAATTTGTGACGCCAAATCTTTTGACCTTTGGCAAGTTTCTTCGGACGAATTTTTTGTGCCCATGTAACAAGTCACCAGAATCTGATTACACAATTCTCTGGCATTTAACGGCTTATATTTCGGATCACCAATAATTTTTCTCAGATCTTCCAGAACGTTCGTATCTCCATCGGCAATTGCCTGACAGACAAGAGTGCACATTGAATGAACGATCACGGCGCTGCTACTACTATCCACACCTCCACTCAGGGGTAAAAAGAATCCTCCTTGTCCACTACGCCTTAAATAGTCCCACAACCAGCAGGCAGGTCCTAGAGCAATTTCTTCCTCTGGTGAATGGTACTGCCATTCCTTGGGCTCATAAGTTGGTAAAAATATATCATTTGAAGACAACGCAAAATCAACTTGAACTCTGGGAAATCGAGGGGAAGAGGATGCTACCACATTTCTGCTTCGAATACTGTTTCGGTAAGTTCGTACATCCTCCAAATCGAGAGTAGCAGTGATCACTTCTACATCCTGTAGCGAAAACTGCTTCCCAATACTGACCATATGTCCGTTTATAGCCACGTGAGAGCAGCCTTGAAAATAAACTCTTTCGCCATCGCAGCCTCTCAAGTTTGAAAACAGGTAAATGCCACCACATTTAGCTGTGGCTGATTTAACTAAATCCACAACTACATAAGCTTTTCTTAATTCGTGGTAACATCCACTTCCATTTGATATAATTTCTACTCCATCAAAGCTTTGCGGTATATGGGAACTGTTAGGATTCCACAGTTCTTCACATATTTCGAAACCTAAGCATGTATCCAAGGTTGCAATAACAGCATCACCAATCAAAACAGTTTTCTGACCACAGATATCTTGAATCATTCTAGGCAAATAAAAGTCCTCGGTTTGTCTTGTCTTCGTCCAAGCGGTAAACCAGCGAGTTTCTCGATAATTGCCATCGTCGCACAGAATCAGCTTCGGCCGAATTAAGAGCAACTTTTTGTTCAAAAATACTACTCTGCAATTGTAAGTAACATTTTTATGCATCACAGGCATTCCCACATCAATGATTATGTCTTTGCAAAGTGGATCTTGCAACAGCTTAGCCAGCACTTCCCAGGTATGGAGCAAAGTGTCACTTTCGTAAAAATGATCGCCACAGCTGTAGCCGGTTATTTCCAGTTCTGGACCGCAGCGGTAAGTGGCACCTCTATCTTTAGCTTGCTTTATGCTTTCAAGAATTCGTTCATAATTTCCCTTGAAGTCCATAGCCCACTGATTCAGAGTACAAGTAGCAAGAGTAACTTTTCTCCCCATTTTGACAGTTTAAGTGAGAAGGACTAATTCGAATTGGGCAAAGTGTATCAGTTTTATGTTCTCAAATATAATCTATAAAAGACAGCCACGCCGCAGATTTTCAATTAGAGCAAGTCTTCGTCAGGATATTGTTTCAGAAGATGGACCTTAAAAAAAAGAGAGAAAATATATTTATAAGTACATTGAAAATATATAACAGAAATACATATCAATACAAATTTATTCGCGTATTTAAAAAGAAAAAATTTACAATGTGAGTCAAAATCACAATTTAGCAACAAATAATTGATTTCAAAGCAATTAAAACTCGATGATTTAAATCAGGATAATATATTTACTCTTTTTTTCTCCTTTCTGACAAACGAAATATAGAGAAATTATTGTAATCGTCAAACTCTTTGAACTCGAGATTTTGATGAATCTCCACGTTTTAGAACCCCCCCCCCCCCCACCCGCCGAGCTCAAAAAATACATTTTTGGTCTTATTCTGTCTGTCTGTGAAAAAGATAATTAAAAACTGCTTTGAGCCAGATGGATGAAATTTGGTATATAGTCTTTAAACCAAATTTGTGGATTTCCATCAAATTCTGAGCTGTCTGAATATAAGTTACCATAATTATAAAACGAAGAGAGCTAGATGAGTAACATCTAAAATATTGATACCTATCAAATTTGAAAACAACTGAATCAAGGGGTTGACTTCCTGACGACCTGTACTTTCTTAAGCATACAAACACTATTACTCAAAAAGGCTGTGATTCAAATATATGAATCTGCAAATGATTTTGTGACTGCGATTGTAGTTTTGTGTTAAATTTTGGTTTTAATCGGATGGAAAAAACGTGCCTAAAATATAATTTCAGGTATTATTTACTGCACGCCAGGGATTAATCGTCATACAAAAATCGCCAAGGATATCATGATTTATATATAGCAAAAATGATAAATTCATGCCATAGGTCAATATTTCATAACTATTATACGGTAATGCCATGCAATTCATTTGCGGTCATACTCAAGCTCCACATTTTTTTTTGGGGGGGGAGGGTTAAGAGGTATAACATCTTAACCCTCCCCCCTCATCATCATAGAGAATATGAGAGAAAGTTTACAGGTGACCACTTAAGCTTCTAATTGTCAGTAACAATAAAATGTACATAGTTTCATCAAAGATAAATAAAAATCAAATTAACAGTGAGATACACTCTCTGCTGTTAACCATTTTAATACCAATGGGCGCGATAGAACTGTTCTTATTCTCGCGCTATGTATTTAATAATTCATTAAGTCGAATCGAATCGATTACATACAAGACTTTGCCGATGAACATCGGTTTTTATGGAAGTTGTGGACAGCATTGTATTTTAGACACATTCTAACATCGAAATTAGAAATCTAAGGCACTCAATCGATTACGATAAAACAAAATAACTGAAACCTAAAAAACAATACCTTAAATGAATCAAAATATCCATTTATGATAAAATTTAAATAATATATATTTAAAAAAACATACTCGCTGCTCCAAAATGTTCATCGCATGACAGGAAACAAAGGTAGGAACAAATATCTCGAACGGTTCTTAAAAGTGGAATGGTAGAAGACAAGTAATAAAATCTGGCGAATGATTTACTGGACCAATGGCAACAATAGATATTACCGATTCTAGAGCAATGAATGATACAATAACTCAATGTTTAGTACCGACGTCTAGATTTTTCAAACAATATCGCTGAACTGATTCCTTAAAACTGAATAACATCGTTAAACTTGAACTCTCACGTGTAAGGCACTCTCACTAGCAGTCGTCACTATATTTCAATAGCAGTCGGCAATATATTCCCTTTTATTATTATTATATTTAATCACATCGCATTAATAGAGTTTGTACAACAGTTATCTAGAAAGAATTTTCGTCGTTTTCAGTGATATTGAACCTGAGGAAATGAACTAATAAATAACCAAATTGCTCACTAAGACAATTTTCTTTTCATTCAAATATCTGACTCTGAGTATGCATGCATGTATACACAACCGTGGACTTGGGTATTTATGAGTCCTCTTTTAAGAAACTGGTCGATCTTCTTTCATATTTCGAAACACTTTAAAACAAATTAAAATAAAACAGCTCATTAACATGACATGGCTCGTAACAGTTTAATTTTATTTTAATTATTTATTTCCATAATTCCGCGAAAATGTAAATGATCTTATTTAGTACGACTCGTGTCATTTTCAAATTTATATACAATTACATTTATGCAGGCGCTTCATACTTATTATAAACTAACCATCTTTGACGGCCAGTTTTTTTTCGCGTAATTATTGAGGCATGAAATCATAATTATGGAATACATTTTTAACAAATTTGACACGATTGAAAAGAATGAATTTAATTGTATCAATCTTCTACTAACTGATGTGGATGAAAATTAAAGAATGTACATATTATAAAATAAAAGCGGAAGTAAAAATGTTCGGAGTTATTGTTCATAGAAAGCAATTCTAAAAAAACCTTAATTTGGTGTTAATCACCCATGTTAGGCGATTTGCGCAAATAATGTAATTCTGGACGAATAACCTAAAAGTAGTCCTATCAAATCTACTTCGTTTAAATGGAACATTCGCAATTTTCGCATGCAGCATAAGCCAGTAAATCTAACTTCTCAATTTATATCAGTTACAGAGTGTGCATTGCATTTAAAAATTTTATTAAAAAATAAAGAAAAAAAATTGTACAGAAAACTAAATTGGTATCATTAAAAAGGGCATTTTTTTAAAGATAATGTAAAAGATATTTTTGTGAAATAATAGTTTTTGAAAATAGGGTCATCCATTTCCACAGGTGAGTCATAAGAATGCCTATTTGGCGTTGGTTAAACTTATTTTCGCGCTGTATTAAAATTTTCATTTGGCATCTATTTCTCTACTTTTTTCACAACAGCTTTCTTCTGACTGAATAGATTTTTTTAGTGACACAGCGGATTCTCTCTAGAGTATTCTTAAAAATATTTTACAATTCTATTAGGTTGGTCCGTAATTATCAGGCGTTTCTTTGACGTGCTATATTTTAATAAAAATGTACAATATCTTATAAATTTATGAATGAAAATATTCTACTTTTAGGTTATAAAAATGCGTGTCGATAGTCATACTCATATCCGTCATATTATGCTGTCACTCACTGAAAAGTTCGTTGAGATCGCGAAATGACTGCGCTGTTTTCCATCCTTTCTCAAAGTGGGACAGCATAATATGACGGATATGAGTAAGTCTATCAACACGCATTTTTATAACCTAAAAGTAGAACATTTTCATTCATAAATTTATAAGATATTGTACATTTTTATTAAAATATAGCACGTCAAAGAAACGCCTGATAATTACGGACCAACCCATTATTAATTAGAAATGCATTGAGTAACTATAACTCTAAAAATGTCCAATGAAGCATTCTAAGCTATTAGTATCGTCATTTGCTTACATTTGACTGTAGCCATAGAACAATAAATAATAAGAGATTCTTATGCCACGTACATTAGCAATTTATATATATATAGGTGTAATAATTAAGTGAAAATAGATCAGATCTTGATCAGATAAAGATCAGAACTTGACCAATTATACTAGACAAAGTGTTCCTGTTTTAATATTTTACATTTTTTTTAAAAAATTGCATTTTTTACTTTTTTTGCAACTAGACTAATAACATTTTGTAATCGACCGGCCTCTTGCCCTCTTCCCAGCTCAGTGGCTATAGGCATCTATCTGGCTAGTCGGAAATCCGCCACTGCATATACAGATGTATTTAAAATTAGATTGTGTAATATGTGCAATCAGACATGGAGTTATAAATTCTTTTATACGTTACCTGACATAACAGATACATTGTAAATGGATTTTTTTTTACTATCTCTTAATCTTACATGAATCTAATATACATTATGATATATGCGAATGTTATTATTTCACAAATTTTAAAAACACAGAAGTTTAATTCCCACGTATCTGTATGAAGGTCCCGTTTTGAAGAAGCAAGACATCTAATAATCAATACATGTGAATTTATGAGCTTCGCAGGAATATTTGAAGAAAAAAACTCGTTCTTTCCTATCTATCGATAAAACTATTCCTTTTGATATGTCAAAAATGGAAGCTTCACAAAAACAGATCGATAAACAATTGCAAACAGAAGAAATATAATAAGATATTGTTACGAATTTCCTGCGATGTGCTTAGAATAAATTCAATAAGCAGAATCCTTTTAAAAAAATAAATAAAGCTATTTATTTAACGAAGACTACAAGAATAACACTGCGCATTCAATAGCTCAGTCACCAGCGTACAGCTTGCTTGCTGTCTAAGGCTCCAATCCCACTCCTAATCTTTCGTGCTTGTTTTTATATGCTCTCTGCCGGAAGTGACGTCACTAACAGGAAGTTATGTCATATTAGAAAAATCCAGAACCTTGGAGAGAATTCAAGAAATCAGGATCCCTCTAGAAAATTCTCTCTGTCGCCAAGGTTTCCAACTTCCGTCGCCAAACTTGGCGAAATGTCGCCAAATTTGGCGACAAAAATTAGTTGCCTAAAACATCGCTAATGAGCCAATATCTCGCCAATTTGGCGACTTGCTATTGAAATACAATGGGATACATATAACATTCATTATCATAAGACAAATTACACCAATTTACAGAATTCGTAACAATATCAAATACACTCAATATTAATGAAAGGACTCAGGAATAAGAAAAGCCCGTAATAGTTCTCCCAGGTGTGAAGGGCGATCCAATTCCCATAGAACACATGGCGTCCATCGAGAGATTGCCAAGTTTTAATAACAGTGATTAATTTAGAGATTTTGTGACACAGGCAATGCAGAATATGCAACCATCTTCTTCTTCTTCTTTTTTTTAATCTTAATAAGCTGGTTCTCCAAAATGGAAATGAAAACCATAGCTAATAATATCTCAAATGCATTTGGTACAATTATAGTAATATATACGCAAATTTAGTAGGAAGCATTATATTTATATGAGAAATTATAATCGCAGGCGAATCTTTAGCTTTAATTATTTAGGCGAATCCAGCAGTATTTAACTACTGGGAAAACACAAATTCTGAGCAACTTAATATTCTGTCAAAAACTTGGGGAAGAAGGCATTGATTAAACATTAGAAATGACATGAATATTGTATACATAAAGATGGTTCTTCTCTTACAATTGAAAATACTCTTTTCTCACCACATAAAGATTCGCAGAGAAAATAATTTTAAGATTTGCTTGGAAATACTTGTACAGTTTATATAGATTAAAAATATTATATAAAATAGCTTACATTGAGAGAGACAAATTAATGATGCAAGTTTTGTTTTATTGACAGATTAAAAAAAAATAATTAGAATAACCAGTAGAACCATTAATTTTTTTTTACCAAAATCGCATATGCAAAATGTCTACAGTTGTTAAGAGCAATCATAATCACATGATAAATGCAAGACTAGCATGATGGAAGCATTGTCATGCTACCCAGACCTTTCAGTTCTGGGTATTTTTTTTTTTTTTTTTTTTTTTTTTTTTATTATTATTATTGCAGCTTTCCAATAACCATCATGTAGCAGTTCGCAAATAGCAATATTTGAAATTGTATTTATCTTTCAGTCGATTTAGTAAAAAGTATAACTGCTTGCCAGATACAACAGTAAGAGATTGATTATTGTTTGAATATCTCCAAAACAGTTCTCAAATTGAACTCCATTATGACCTGCTATTAAATTTAAGTAGTCGTATTTTTTTTAATGCGACTGAGATTGACATCTAATCATATGTGACATTCTCAAAATAAGTTATCACTTTTAATCAGCTGTAAAACAGACACTTTGTATTATCTTAAGCGAAACGTATTGATCCATTATTTGTTCAAGTGTAAATATTTTAAAATCTTTTACATCTTAAAATAGGTTAAAGTGCATTCATATATAAAAGTAAGAAATACTAATCATATTTTCTGATCTCATATTTGAGTATATAAGAAAAAGTTTGCTTGGCAATATTTAAGGGAAAAAGCTTTTCAATAATAAATAAAAATTGTACACAATACATTTTAAACTATTGCTGTTTTTAATGAGATATGGATAAAAATAAAAAAAAAATATCATTTCCTATTAAGACTATATTTACAATCAAATTATATTTTAAATCAATGTTTTTTAATAAAATTGTTTTAATTCATTCAAAAATGTGTTATGCATTTTGCAAATGTTATGCTATTAATTCAATAATAATAAATGACGATTTTTCTTCATTTGACTTTTTAATACATTGCATAAAACAGCACATTTTGAATTAGCTTCAAAATATAAGAAGGCAAATAAAATACCATTTTGGATTTCTTTCCATTGACTGATTGATCCAAAATTTGAACCAGATTTACAATTTTGATTTGTATAGAACGGCATATAGAATTTCACTTATCTTGCTTATTATATTCTTAAATTTGTTCATGTTTACACTTGAACACATAGATAGTGTGCATTTAGTCTTAACTAAGAAAGATAATTAGAATTTTTAATAAATCTTAGAGTAAAATTAGCTCATCTGATTTGATACATTTTTGAGTTATCACATACATGTATGTTATGTATACTATACCAGACTGGCAGATTCAGTTCAAAATTTAATATGAATCTATAATTCTGGAGTCAAAATGACACATCAAATTTATTTTTTCTAATTTGCTGTGTTTCTGAATAATGAAGCACAGATTAATAGACAACCAAAAATATTTTATCCAAAATATCACAGCAATCAGCAAATTTTGTTTAGGCCAGATGTCAAATTTTAACAATTCAGTTTGTAATATCATTGAAATATCATGTTTTCAAAAAGAAGGATGCAAGTCCTTATTTTTAGATTCAGGAGTACCTAAAAGGTAACGATTCATCAATGTCTTGTGGCAGTATTTTGTATATGTAATACTGCTTGTATATGCAATTACAATAATTTTAATTTATATACTTCATATACAACAGAAATACAAATAAACCTTAGTTATTTTTAGGTAATTACTTTAAAAATTTATATAACAAAATTTGTTTCGACACAACAGCAGTCAAATATTACATTGATAATAAATACTTACGAGATTTATTACTCATCAGAAAAGAATACAAAAAACTTAAAAAGTAATTTTGATGTAAAGCTAGTTATTCAAAGGATCCCCCCCCCCACTAACCAATGCTTCACTAGCAATTATTTTTTTTAGCACACATATAAATATGATAGTTAAAATTTCAGAAATATTGATATCCATTAAAAACAAAATTAAACTCCAATAAAAAAGATCATTTCAATGGAGAAAATTTCAATTCTACAAAACTACAATTTCAATTATACAAGAGTATAATTAATATTTTTACTAATTGCATATGCTTATATACATTCATTTTTAGAATGTATATAATTCATTCATAAGAATGTTTACATTTTATTTCATTTTTAGATGTCTTTATGCTCAAGATAAAATTATATTCTTTTCCTTTGCTTATTTTACATGCCTGATCATTAAAATAACAATCTTTCTTTTTTCATATAAAGCATTTTATTAAATGTCCTTACACTGTGAACATAAACAAATTATCTAAATTATAAAAATAATATTAGCAGCTTTAAAAATAGATAAAATTAAAGAACCTGGTATATACATATTCAATCAATTTTTATCAAATCATACTAAATAATAGAAAACTCGCCGTATATCAAGTAAAAAAAATATACTCTATTATATTTGGCAATTATCACTTTAAAAAAATTACAATTTGGCATTTGTACTATAATATTTCATAGTTTAGCCTATGAAAATAACCTTCCTTATAAAGTAGTGAAACTACAACAAATTTGTTTTTTTAATAGAAAAACAAGCAAATAAATCAAGAAAAAAAAATGAGTTTCTTTTTTCTTTTAAAGATAAATTTATTTTTAAAAAGCAAGTAGAACTACTTATGAAATTTTATTTAAAAATTTTTTCTTACTAATTATTTGAATTACATAAAGTAAGATATATTAATAATTTTCAAAAAATTAAAAATGAATATTTTGCATACATAATGAGCAATATTAAGATGACTTGAATACAAAGCTTAAAAGATTATTTTAAAAAAGAACATATACCAATCGTTGAAAATCACCTGTAATCACCACTCTTTCCCTTTTAGAAATTATATTTGTTTCTATAAGTGGAATCAAATTTGTTACTAAACATAAATGCCAGAATGAAATGAAGTTTGCATTAAAGTTGCAACAATACATTATTTAAAAAAAAATTCCAAAAGAAAGAAATATATTTTTATCTTAATGTATGGGATATAATTATATCATATGAACAATCATATGCATTTCAGCTATTGGTTCACAAAACAAAAAAGCAGCAAAATTATCTTATACGGTTCTAGAACAATGTACATTATTTTTTTTAATATCAACCTCAATCATTGTCATAACTTTCTAATGACTGATTTGTTCTTTTAATTACATAACAAATTTTTTAATGTAAATGGATAGATATTTAAACTATTTCCATTCTATATTTAGAAAATTTAATTTTCTAATTAGAAATTTATTTATTTAAATAAATACGATTTTTTTAAAAAAAATCATAAAATTGATAGATAATTAATATATTTTTAGTCTACATTAATTTAGAAAATATAATTTTTAATGCAATTTCTTTATAACTTAGATATATGTAAACAAAAAAATTATAATTTATAAAAAAGGTAGTATTTATTAATTTTAATTAGAAATAAAACACATTCATTATAAAATAAATGAACATTTAAATATTTTTATATATTTAAGTTAAAATACAATTAGTAAAATGTCAAACAATTTCTCCCACTGCAAGTTACATAAACACAATTTTTCAAAATTAATATGAATTCATTTCAAATGAAGTAACATCAAAATGCAATGAATTAAGAATGCACAGTAAAGCAATTATAAATTTACACAATATCCAACTTAATGAAACATATGACATTCAATACTAAAATCCTATTTAAAAATATTATCTTTAAAACATTAGTATAAGCACAATATTTAAATTCATTAAATAATACTTGCAGATGCCAAATAATAATTTTAGTTTGGTTGACAGGACTCATTTCATAAAAAAATATTACAGCAAAATATGGAAAGTATTAATGCTTGTTTTTAAAAGAATATTACGATGGAAGGCTAAATATTTAATATTACGATGGATAATAATGTTCCCCGTTTAAATTAATATTTCCATAATTAAATAAGCAAACATAAATAAATGTAATACAAAAAACATTAAAACTTAAGAATTAAAAAATATTTAAACTAACATTTTTACATACGCGTTTTCATAGACTGTCAACTGTTTTTAGATTTATGCAAAGTCGACGAAAACACGAATTTTCAAACATCTAATAATAAAGTGAAAAATATAGAGATTTGACATAATTCCTCAAGCAGTATAGAATTCACACAGAAAAAAAATCGAATGGCAACACTTAATGCATGAACATCTCAACTTACTATCTACAGACAGTCTTGAGCGTCTGGATAGCACAGAATGAAAGCTGTCATTAAATTAATCGAGAGGTAATTTTAAATTTCTTTAAAGATAACCAGAGAACTGAACTTCGCACTTCGGAATGACCTCCAGCTATCAAAACATTCGAATCGTAACCATGCGACAGCTCCTAGTGACGGTCGTGAGTAAATGTATGATAATTCGCTGCATTCCAATTTCATTTTTAGTTTTGTTTTAAAGTTTGATAGAATGTTAGCTGATTTTTTTAAAGAATTTCAAATTATTAAGTTAATCTCATTATTTGAATAAAAATTATTTTGAAGTAAGAAGATTATTCATCAGAAGACTTTACCTTTGTTATTTTTTCAAGTTCCATTAAATTAAGTTTTACTAAACACGTAATGGCACCAAGCAGCAAATTTTGGAGACGAGAACTTTGCAGGCTTTTTCTTTTTTATTTCTTCCTCGTCCTTTATATGATGAGTGACAGGAGATGTAATCATTTAATTAACAGAATTTGCAAGGGTGATTTATTCACTGATTTACTTTTTTCATGTCCTATTCATAGAGGTCATAAATATATAGTTTAAGTCATCATCAATTGCTCAGTGTCCTTCTGTAAAATTTATTCCGAGAATCTGTACCTATCAAAGCCCATTCTGCATTTGCTTCATCTTTCTTTCTTTTTTTTTTCACAATGATTATATATAGATTTTTTACAATTTTCTTTTGCGATATTGAAAGGGCATATATATTTTTAAACTTGTAAATTGTAAGAAATGTGTGCAGCAGTTAATGTGTGTATAAACAGAAAAAGAAGTGGATGAATTCTTTCAAAGCTCTTTTAGCCACCTGTGAGAGGAACAAACGATAGTATACTATCTTACTTATTTTTATTTTTAATATTTGGAATTAAATTATAATTATATTTTATGTAAATTAATATTCTCTAACTATCACCTTCAAAAATATTTGGCTTTATTGAAAAATGTTTTAAAATTTAAATCTTCTTCTTCTTAAGTCTTCTAAAAATATGCACGCTTTTTTAGAAAATATATGTTCCAAATTCCCCATAATATACTACGTTGAACCAGACAACTATTTATTTCCTTTTATTGTTAAACGCACAAAAAATTCTCAAAAATTTATAATTCATTCTGGAATTTAAAGAAAAATTTCTATACATCTTAGAATTAATTCAATATTCCAATATACGAACAATGTATTTTAGAAGATTCATCAAAATTGTCACATCACTATTTGAACTGTTGAAAAAGCTTTGCAGTTTTAAAAAAATAGTATATAAACAAAATACAACATACAGAAATATCAATTTAATATTTCATCCCTCCTTAATAATCACAATAATCCTTCAATATATCATTCAGAAATTTATTATATTAGATAATTTATCATTAGAAATTTATATATGTACTAGCTGACCCGACAAACGCTGTTCTGCCATATAAATTATTTCTAGTGAATATTTTGGTTGTTAATTAAAAAATAACGAATGTATTGTAAGTGTGTGGGGATGGGATCTATGACAGAAAGAGGAATGGAGCGCTGTAGACAATAATCGACGATAAAAACAAAGAAAAAAAAACACCAACCATTCACTTCTCAATACAATGTATTTCATTAACGTAACGAACATATACATTGTTTGATCTCTTAAAAGTTAAGCGTAAAGTAAAAAAAGTAAATTTAAAGTAAGTAAAAGTAATTAAAGTAATTTTTTATCCTAAAGTATAAAAATGAAATAAAGAAAATCACTATTCATTTCGAAGAGCAATTGAGTGTACGATATTTTTTCCGTCAGTTCGTCTTTAGCGAACACAAATAAGCTCGATGGTTTGCCCATACGAGAACATGCCACGTAATTGCCCATGTGAAAAACCTGGTGTGCAACATTTTCGGCTCGGAATTTGCCATTCAAAATGCTGGCTTCGATAACGTTTTTCATCAATTTTTTAATGACCAATCGTGGGCCATTGCACAGCCATGATGGGTTCAAATTCAGAAGTAAAATAACCGGAGATCCAACTTTCAGTCGTAGAAGGTGTGGTGACCTGCTTGGCAAATCCAATGAGTTCAAAAACTCTGTTGGATAATTTACAACTTAGTTAGCATCGCAAACTGTATGATACCAAGTCACCTGGCAATAACTGCTGTATCTTCAAGTTTAAATCGTCGACGTCCACATCTTTTGCTGCCAAAATGGCACTTTCTGCCAGCTATGCATGATTTATGTATTGTGTGCGTATATCGGGAAATATGCGGTCAATGAGAGCATTTTGCGAATCAACGATAGTGCAGAAATGAGTGGGCAATTTTATGCATCCAGTATTTTTATAGACAGCAACTTTTCCATCGCCGATATCTAACAATTGGTCCGAGAATGTGTCAGCAGATGGAACTCGTAGCATTTGGACGCGCATGTTTATTTTTAGCTGGACTTTTTCAACATTGCGCCACAGTGGCGATGATTTCAAGCAAGCGTTGATCTCATCAGCGTACATTGAACGTGGAATGACGGGATAGGGACACCCTAATTACCTAGCGTTATGAAATATACTTTACGACCTATTCTCATACCTACCAAATACACATAAATTTTTTTATAAAAATCGGTCGAGCCGTTTCGGAGGAGTACGAACACAAACACCGTGACATGAGATTTTTATATATTAGATATATAAGAAAATTTAATTAAAGTAGATTTAATTAGATTAAATCTAACTAAATTAAAATCTAATTAAATCTACAATACAATAAATGAATTTACTGATCTCTGCCTGTTGTATATATTTACAATTTCCAATGATGCATAGACTGAGAAATAAAAAGAATTTAGGAAGTAATCTGCCCATTCTTATTCATACATAAATTGTTTCAACTTATATCTCCACAATTTAGCTAAGTATACAGAATTAGCTATACTTCCTTTCACAAATTATCCTAATTCTACAATATATCAGGAAAAAAAATTAATGCGCTTTTGATGAAATAATATCTATTTCAGATTCATCTTAAAGAATCTTTTCTTAAAAGATTTTTCCTTTCTATTTTAAATTGAATTTCATCATTCAGTACTGATAAGAGTGTTCTAAGAATCTAAAACGCTTCTTAAATGGATTGGGAATCGGCGAAGAAAACATTCTTGGTATGCTAATTAAAATTTCAAACTTATAACCAACCAATGTCATCATATCTGCTGAAAGGTTTCAGGGGAAGCTGAAAGGGTTTTCAAAAATTTCACGAGTCGGTTGACGGACGAAGAGGAGTTCTCTTGAAAAATAAGTAGTACATATTCTTTATTCTTAAATCATAACTTCTAGTTTCGTTTTAATATCGATAAATCTCTAGTAATAATAGAGATGAATGTGTTTGTGAATCCTATAGACCAGACCGCTTGACCTAGAACTATCAAACTTAGCACATATATGCTTTGGATGGTTAGAATGTGAACCTCGTAGGATTACTTTTTAAATTTTAATTGTAATGAATTAAAAATTAAGCGAAATTTTGGTGTTTTCCCTCTATAACTTCCGAAAATATTACAGAACAAAAATGATTTTTACGTCATTGTAAAATTTAAAAAAAAAAAATGTCTCTTTAATGATACTAATTTGATAGTCGTACAAGTTATTTTTAGTTTAATTTTCAATAATAAATTAAATTGTTGTTCTGAAATTCAAACTGCTTTCATTGTTTCATCAAATAAGGAATCGCGTGATTTTCTTCCGTTATTGAAAGCTAAGAAAGAAAGAATACGTTAAGTATATACGTAGTTTACAAAACGAATACAATAGTACAGTTACAATACCACGAAATTTAAAAGATAAATAAATGAACTGCAAATTTATGTTTATGATGTCATAAAAATGTCATTTGTGACCTCATAATCCAACAGAAAGATTCATACACTCAATGCACAAAGCGTATACAAAATAATTAGAATGACACTGCTTTAATGTTCGACAATTTGGCAGAATCATAAACATGAAAATATATCAAAACAATTGAATTGGAATTAAAAAGAACTAACATTGGTGAAACAGCTGTTCGCCAAAGCAGATCGATATAAATATGGCAAGTTTCCCATGATGCTCAAGATTAGAATGAAGACAAATGAGAATGATGGAGTTTTTTTAGATTAACATCCCGTCTTGATAACAAGCCGTTTCTGGATTGACCTCATAATTAAGATTTGTAGCCAAATTTCAACATAAAAAGGTGCAGCGATTTGAGATGCGTGAGCATAGAACTTGGGACCTTGTGGTTCGCAGACCAGTAACATGACCATGATACAAAAACAATAGCTCGGGTCGCGTAGTTGTTACTGGCGTATAAGCTATTCACTACAGACTCTCCCTCCAGTGAGTCGGAGGGGAGACGAACGAAATGGCTGTTGAGTGCTGATGTATTAGCGGTTGATTCTAATGCGCCTGTACCCATTTGAATAGCGCCAAACGTTATGGCGAGCGTGTGTGGGTGAGTGGTTGCTGATACTGTTGCTGCGTCAAGTGAATCTGACTACTTTTGGTTTGCTACATCAATTGAATCTGATGACTTTATTTTGCTATGGGTAGATGGCAGCACAACAGCTGTATGAAGGTTGAAGGTTCATCGTCCGAGGTCACTAATGTGGCGGATTGGTATGAGCGAGGATAGAACCTGGGACCTTATGGTTCGCAGCCCAGTAACATGACCAGGATAGAAAAGGAATTGCTCGGGTAGCGTAGTTGTTAACTGGCTTATAAGCTATTCACTATAAAGGTAAAGGGGATGTTTGATCACCGAAGCATTTATCTCATAATGCATATTTTTGAGCCCATGTTGTAGATTTGTGGCTATATATATGCATTTGTTCGGTTGTAGCCAAATTTCAATAACAAATAATGGATGGTAAAGGTGGAGTTCTGATCACTGACGCATTTAATTTCCGTTTACCTCATACACACAGGGGATCATAATATGAATTCACTCCGGTACCTGAGATTTTCTAGTATTAAGAAAAACGAGAATGGCCACCATGGTCTTGGTAACGAATGGGCTGGGCCTATGGGGCGACCTGAGAGGAGTATAAGTGTTCAAAGACTCGTGCCGCTGCCAGCTTTTGCAAAATGATTTTTTTTTGACTATCACACATTTTATGTAACTTTCATGTCCGCCACATCGAGATGTAATTGGATGCACTGAGTCTCACTTTGCTTGTAAACAACTAGTGCCGACAACATAGTCTTGGTCATAGTCAAAAATATTATTTTTGTAAAAAAAATTCGAAATTTATCACTAACATAAAGTTTTTTAAAAAAATTATTAATTCGATAATATTAATAAAATGACAGAAATTTGTCTTAAATGTTGCAAATACTTATATGCAACTTTGCAAGATGATATTTATTGCAATGATTCAATTTATGAAATCAAAATGAGTCATCAAGTTTTACCTTCCAGAATCACAACACTACAAATTTTGTTTAAAAATAATCTATTTGAATTGTATGTATTTTTTTTTTACTGTTCTGAGAACTATATTAAAATGGCCATTACAACCAGGAAAATATTCTCCAGAATGAAGAAACAATAAAAAAAATTACGTAAGATTTAATAATAGTCAAGACAAGTTAACTTAACAAATCGTGACTATGTATTTAATTTGTTGCCCGAAAACTAAATTATGATGATGTTATCAACGAATTTGTTGTAAAACTTGCAAGAAAATGAAACAAAAATTGCATATTTCAGCTTTTTAAATAATTCGTTGTGATTTTCTGCTAATTGTATTTTATATGTTTCTAAAGCAGTTTTTTTTTCTTAATTTTATTTATAAACGAATATTTATAATTGAAATGCTAACTATGTAAAATTAATTAAATTATTTACTATTTTTACGCCTTTCTTAAGCCTTTCCAACACCAATTTATGCAATGTAAAAAATACAAAATATTCGTTAAAACATTGTTTTGCGAATTTTCATTAAAGCGCTAAAGAAAATAAGTTGTTTTAAACAAGTCACCTTTGATCAAACCCGACTTTTGTTTGGGTTGAGATTGCAGAGTACCATGCACTTTTTCTTTGTGAGATATATAATTTTGAAAGAACTGTCACTAAATTCGGTAAGTTTTAATATAGATGCTTTTTATGAATAATAAAGAAATAAGAGTCCTTTCTTAATACAAATTCTCTTTAAAAAATTATGAAAATCTAATCCTTATTTTAAGACCACATATTTCACCGGTCTTCTTATGTTGTAATTAAAGCCACATGTAGATTATATGTCCAATCGCATTTCTTTCTGTAGTAAGCTAACAAACAGAATAGTTTTTCTTTTGAAATATTTGATAAAATAATTCCATTTAATTTAGATGGCATTTGTCAGTTTTTTTTTTTTCATATTCATATTTTTGGATATTAATTTAAAATAAATATTGCATCGCAGAAGTATGATGCTTTATGAATTTTTATTTAAATTGTGTGTGATATCTTTCGAACATTTTCTTTCTTTCATATTTATAGAAAATAGAGATGTCCTCTTTTGCATTCATAAGGATAGAGCCAAATAAAATGAACAGAATTATTTAAATACAACCAAAGAATGAGACGATTTTAAATTTACAAATTAATATCATTAATAAAAATTTCGCGCGAGCAAATAAAAATAATTAAAATATTTGCGGAGATATATCTTTACGAAGATAAAAAAAGAAAAGTTAGTTTTACTTTGGTTTCATTTCCGTTTTAAAAGGAAATTTCTTTATCTGACAAGTACACAAATGATAGTTTAGTTTACAAATGATATTCTATCAGCATCTCATCAAGTATCTTTTCATAAGGCGATAAAGAGTCAGCATCAGTGATGGCGCGTCAGTTCGAAAAAGAGTGCTGCAACAATTATTTCATAACAGACTATGATTAAAAAAACACAATTCTTACAAACAGCTTTACGTCTAAATAGCCACTAATTTTTAATTGCAATTATATGAATTGTATCTTAGGAAGTTATTGCTATGTCTTTCTTAAGAAAGAAATTGAATACATACAATGACAAGTTTCCAAGAGAAAAACGTGAAAACGAAACTATACTCTGTTTCACCCTAACTTGGCAGTAGTGTATATTCTAGGCATGCCGAATCACAGTCGCTGTGAGGGGAACTGGGTTACTTTAAACTATAAAGTTACTAGAAATGCAGATCGCTGGCGGAACTTTATCTCGCAAATTTTTCGCCAAATAGTAAATATTTATTAACTTTATTATAATATCATTTTAAATCAGAGAATTAATTTTTTCATTATTTTGTTCAATATTATTGATACATTATTTTAATAAATCATTAAAGTTATTTCATTTCGTTTCATCGTTTCTCAAAAGAAAACCCTAAATCTTTCAATATTCTATAAAGCGTAGTTCGGTTAATGTTTTTAGAAAAGATATCTGTATCATCGTTCACATCTTTTAAAACTTTATCTAATGTTGGGATCTCATTTCTACGAATAAATGCATGGATTTTTCGTCAGATACAGGATAATGTAAAATCATCATATTTTAATGTAAAATCATCATTTTTACATCATCATATTTACTTTTTCATAAGATGACCTGAATGTTTACCTACTGAGCCTGGTCGCTTCTTTCCAGGGGTACTTAAAGGACGGGATGCCTTTATTTCTGTTTTCATGTTGCACTTTTTGTTGATTTCACTCGTCTTGAAGGTGTGCACAGCGTATTCGGTGATAACACTTTTTCTTTTTCAGACATTTTAGAAGTGAATAGAAATGACGAATCGAATAAATATTCAACAATCAAAACTAATAACTACTAATGTGATTAATAGTATCAAAAATATCAGCTGGTAAAAAAGCGAGAATAAAAAAGTTTGAAAGATGATAATGGTTGGGAACTAAATGAAGCTGAGTTGGCGGAGACGTAAAAGAAAAGCGCGCCAAATATTTGATCTTGAAGACCGGTTCTAACCTAAGTGGAATTCATTATGTCAATCGTTTCGTTTTATTCGTTCGCTTTATTTACAAAATACTTAACAGATAAACACTTCTAACTTGAGAATAATTTTAAATACATACTGATAAAAAAAGGATTTCTGTAATTTATGATATTATTTGAAAAATTTCTGAGCATTTTAACTATTTTAAAGTCGGAATTGATGGGGAACTCTTTCCCAACTCGGAGCGTCACATTTTCTGCCTTTTACAATAGAATCAAACTAAAACTAATGAGAAAAACCGAAAACAAACATATCAAGATAGATAAGGTAAGCTTTACATCGGCAGGAACGGGGGGGGGGTTCAAAATTAGCAGTGAGTTAAGCCAATTGAGTTGAATTCAGTAGCGTCCGTGTTTCAGAAGCGCACAGATAACACTAAACTCAATCAGAGGAACCTTAGCTTATCGACGACGTAATGACAAAATTTTGATGTCTTTTGGGACTAGTTTATTTAAAGACCCAACTTGCGTATTTTCTATTTATTGTCTCATTATCTGTCCCCCCCCCCCCAGTTTTATAGGGTATCAAAATTTCAATGTGAAAAAATAACCGGAAAAACAAATTTAAAACTAATCTAACCAAAAAGTACAAAAACGAAAAAACAAGATTTCAAAACACTTTCAGGGTGTGTGTTACATACCTAATGGATGAGCTGTCACTGGTTCAGCAATGTTTCTAAAAGCCAAGAATTTTGGAATTCGATGGTAGTTGAAACATAATTTCTTATGACTTGCTTGATGTTTCCTTATTAAGAAATTGTGAGGACCTAAGGATTTGAATTTTAGTGATTATCTACTCGCAGTCTAACTCTTCCATGCTCGTATACTTATAACCACATTTCTTAGCTGTAACTATAATATGAATATGTGCACATATAAAAGCCAATATTGGCAATATCTTTCAGTACCAATTTTTTCATGCCAAAACAAAATAAAAGCCTTTATTTTGTTTTGAAAGTGGTTCGTCTTATCCATCGTCTCATCAACCACAAAATATGTGGAATATATGTAGAGTAATCAAAGAACCAGAGTATAGAAGTTCGCACTTTGGAACAAAGCGTCGCTGCAATTCGGGAGGAAAATGTCAGCAGTGACAATTGTGAAGCAGGACTATCATATTAAACGACTTTCCAGATCACACAACATTCAAACAAATTTATGACACATTAAATTGATTGTCAGCAGTCCTTTAGAAAGATTCTTCCACTCCTTAAAGACTTGTATTTTTTTCATGTACATCTATGACTCAAATAACAGTCAATAAAATGATGATGCGCAACGCTCTAAAAGAACAGAAAAACCACTATCTCAATAGAACCATTCTAGCATAAGGAAGGAACTTTATTACATGAGTTCTTGCAAAAGTTGCCATCAAAAATGCTTTGTATCTCAGAAAACCGGGCTATGAATTCCAAACGGAAAGGAGAGAATCATGATAATACTCGACTTCGTAATATTGGCGACAAATAGGAGCTCATTGAAAAAGCTTGGATAACAATATTCCACACACAGCTTTTTACTTCCGCGTATAAAAAGTATTGTAATCGTCAAAAAATCGAAACTCGGAATTTTGACGAATCTCCGCGTTTTAGACCTCCCTGAGTTTGAAACATCCACATTTTTGGAAAATGTCCGTCTGTCTGGAACAAAGCGCTTTGAGTAAGATGGATGAATTTCCATATACGATCTTTACATCAAATTTGTAGATTTTTATCAAATTTTGGGCAAAATCTATTCAGAGAAAGTCTGCCTGTCCGGCTGTTCGAATATAAATTAGCACAATAACTACAAACCGAAGAGAGCTAAATAAATAAAATTCGGTATACAGATTTAACTAACTGTCAAATTTTGTGAAATATTCAGCAAGGGGTATATGATCGTCTGTCCATTTGTACTTTCAGAAACAAGTAAACGTGATAACTCAACAGAGTAATGATTTAAATATATTAAGTTTGTTATAGGATTTTGTGACTTCAAGTGCAGTTTTGTGTCAAATTTTTATTTCAATTGGATAAGAAAAATAAGTCTAAAACACGAATCAAATTTTCGGATACTATTAATTATCAAAAACACGCAATAGATGACTCAGTAGATTCAATAAAAATGCTAAATTCACTTCAAAAGTGAATATATCGTAACTATTGTATGCTAATGTCATGCAAGACGTTCTCTGGCATGATTCCTTAATACAGAGAATGCGAGAAAGTTTCGGGGGATACTCCCACTTGTTTTTGAATTATGGAGATAAAACAGTTTCATACTTCATTACTGCCACTATTTGCCTTGAAAAAATCATTACTATCTGTGCAACGACGTTACTATCAATGTCAGAATCATACTTTGAGGAAGAATAAATTTGACAATGAAGAATCTTCTTGTTTAATGAATAAAAACTAAGTATATGATAAGAAGAAAAAAAAAAGCCTTAATAATGACAGATGACAAAGTTGGAAATTAGATTAGGGTATAAATCTTTCAATTAATATTGTTTTGTTCAGTTTCATCCCATTTTAACCATTTAAAAACTTTTTCCTTTCTTTCTAGTAAACATGTTTCAAATTATTTTTTGAGAATTGGATTGATTTTCCACTGTTATCATTAACTAACAGGCAGACAAGCCAGACACTGTTATAGATTATTAACTGATAGACAGAAAAGACAGACACTCCTATACATCATTAACAGACAACACCGACCACTACTTTACATCATTAACTAACAGATAGACAAGCCAGAACTGTTATACATCATTAACTAACAGATAGACAAGCCAGAACTGTTATACATCATTAACTAACAGATAGACAAGCCAGAACTGTTATACATCATTAACTAACAGATAGACAAGCCAGAAATGTTATACATCATTAACTAAGAGATAGAATTATTATAAATCATTAACTAATAGACAGACCAAAATTCTTTAGTGCACAGTATAAAATGAATGAATGAACAGATATATGAATAAATATGATTAAGTTGTAAATAAAAAATCAAAACACTTCAGCTTCAGATATGACATTAAAAAAATTAGCCAAAACAAATGTTGCAATGTTTCAAAATTATATTATTATATGATCTCAAAATGGCAATAATAATAAATGTATACTTAATTTGATCATTAAAAAACTATATAGTATAATCAAAGTTTTAATCAATACTTTTTTATAGTTTCTGAAATTAAGAGATAGCAGTTCTAACCAAAGGTGGTTATTGCCTTTATCATGCACATTAGAAAATTAATGAATTAAGTGATAAATACCCCACTCAGAAAACATACCTCAATGATACTTTTTGCATGTATTTTGCATTATAATAAAGTGTATTTTTGGATACATTTTGAATTATATGACCCACAATTTTAGATATTTTAATCATACATCTGGTGCAGTTTTGCTAGAGCTGGCTCTTGTGGCACTAAAACTTTCAACCAACCAGCAATATAATATGACTCCAGAAACATTTAATAATAATGATAATTATGAAATTTTAGAAATATTTAATGAATAGAATGTACTCTATCAATAGTTGTTTTAAATTCTATTCTTTTATTATAAACTGCCTTAACTTATGATTTATGGTTAAGAATTTTTAAAAATAGAACAGACAGTGAATAAAGGAGATTGTTTTAGTTCAAGAGTTTTATTTATTTTTTTAGGATATAAAGTTGAAAGAAAGAAAGATGGTAAAAATAATCAATTCACAGACATATATGAAATTCCAAAGATGAGAAACAAAAAATATTTTTTCAAAATAAAATATGTAGAAACTAGTTTTTAGCAACAGTGTAATAGAAAGTGTCCTTGAGTTGTGAAAAAAATAATTTCAACAACAGAAAATTTTTTTTTATTTAAGGTCACAATTTGTCTCTATAAATTTGGAATAATTATTCAGAATATTTTTGTAAATAGTGTTTAAAATTTTACAATGTTTCAGGAATTCTTTAACAAGTTAGTTATGTTAAATGATTTAGATGTATCTTTCTGTAAAGATATTGATTAATAATCTTCTAAACAAGTAACAGATGATGATGATGCTAGTTTTATTAATACTATGGATAACGTGATATAAAAATAAGGACATTTGTGGATTACTAGACAGATAGTGAAGTAAAGAAATTATATTTAAAGTATTTCTGAAATTAATTTAAAAAATGTCATTCAGCAAATGAAATTGCATTTGTAGGAAAAAATTATTGATAAATATATTGGGCTTGGAATAAAACACAGCATTAAGAAAAACCACTATAGATACTTTATTAGAAAATATAATTTACAAGGATAGAGCTCTATTCAACAATACAACTACCTAAACTGGTTAACAATCTTTGCAGTTTTGTAGTCAGCTCGCAGTTGAACAAAGTTCATCAAAACAGTACGGTCAAGACAAGCCTGTTAGAAGAGAAGCAAGAAATATATATATATATACATATACAATTTAAAGCTTTTGGAGTCACTATTAGTTATTTAAATATTGATTGCATACATTAACAATAAATATATAAAAAATGTTTTAAGATTTTTGAATAAACCATAATTAACATTTTTAAGAAAATTTAAATTTAGAAATAATGGGAAAAAAACACACACAAGACAAGAATAATATTGCAGTATTATTTAAAACAATTTTTTATATATATATTTTACTCTTTTGAAAATTAAAATTTATAGAAGACTAAGTAAAGATAAAATTTATACTTTGCTCTTTAAGTAAACTTTAAAATAACTAAACTTTAATTTTTTCTTAAAAAAAAATTACAATAAAGCATCAGCACGGTATGACTGCCTTAACTAGAGAAACTGCAATTTGTAATTTACAAAACAGTTTACATTCTGCACTTATTATGCCTATTAAAATTATGGTTTAATAAAATTCCAGACATATACAATAGTTGAATAAACTAGAAAAAAAAATATGTCAAATATTTTCCTATATTTAATTTTTTTTTCAATATTAACTTTTTGAGTTAAATTTTAAGAAAATCAAAACAATAAATTAGTAAGGTTAATTAAATATACATACCAGTTGATCAACTGTGCACATCTGCTTCAAATTACTTGGTTCTACAACCAGTAAATTGCATAAGGCATGTAAAGTTTCAAATAAGGTATTTAATAACGGTATCTGAAAGTCTCGCACACAACGGCGATATTCATTTAAGTCACATATCACTACCATTGCACCTAAAGTAAAAAAAAAACACGACACCATATAAAAAACAAAAATCAAGAGCAAATTTTTTAAATAAAATAATTGTACAGTTACTAATAACCAGAAGACAATTAAAAAAAACCTTTGAAAAGCAATGAATTTGAAATTATAGAAAATTTTTTAGCCACAACTTTAAAGAATTGACCATCATTTCTTATTACAAAAATTTAAAGTATTTTTTTTTACAGATTAAAGAAATAATATTTTTACTAAGTGAAAATTTAAGTTGCTTGACAAATTTATGGAGTTCCTGAGAGACTTAATGTTTTCATAGGAAAACTGATTATTTGTTAAAAGCCAAATTCCTAATTTAATAAAAGGGAAATACAGATTAAGAGGCTAATATGCATTTCAAGTAATTTCTGTATTACTTTAATAATTGTTTTCATAATTAGTGCAGATAAATTTTTTTAAATATATAAGATTAGCATAGTATATAAATTACATGGAAAAAGGGCCACTAACAATAATATAAAATAAAAATGTATAAATAGTCATTATTATACTATAAATTATTATATTATTATATATATTATATTATAAAAAATAAGAAATGATTTTATAAACAGCATTTTCTTACCAATAGAACTGTACTGAAATTGTTGTAAATGGTCTAAGATAACACGATGTAACCTTGTACCAAGTTCTGTTAAAACAGCTTCAACATTTTTTCCATCTAGAGTAACTTTTATTTTATTCACACATTCAGTAATAAACTTCACAACGCAACTACAAGCCTAGATTTAAAAAAAAATAAAAAAAATTGTAAGAAACAGAAAAAACTTTGTTCTATTTAAAAATTTCAATATACAAGGTTAGAGCAAGAAAGTAAAAATTTATTGCAAAAATTATAACTTTATACACATAAGATAAGAATGCATACTTTCTATTGTACGGCAAGTTGTTCCATTATATTGAAACAAAACTCAAATAAATTTCACTTAAGATAAAATCAAAGGTTAAAAACTGAATTTAAACTTAGAAGGAATTTAAAAAATTAAATGTTAATTTCATAACTGCTTTTTAAAATTAAAATATAAAAAATGCATACAGCTGTAGATTTATCTGCATCAAATGTTGCCATTTCTGATTCTGGTTTAAAGTCTGTTTTCTTCTGCTCTGTCTGAAGAAGAAATTTAACCCATCCTAAAATTGAAGTAATGCATCTAAAAATAAATAAAACATTTGAATGAACTATTGAATTACACAATATTTTAAATAACCATGAGCAAAATTTTCCAATAAACTATTTCATTACACTGATATCTCACAATATAATAATATGTAATAACATATACAAATATATATATAAAAAACCTTCAAAATTTCAGTTGGAAAAATGACTATAATTATGCAAATAATGCAAGAGCAAGAAAGATGACGACAGACACTCATAGCAATAAACTGCAATTACATAAATACAATCAAAGCTTTTGCTGTTATTAATATTCATAAGCTGCAATTAATATTTATTACATAACATGAAACTTTATCATATAATAATTGTTTCTCTGAAATTTCTATTGTTATGTTCGAATAAACACATTTTATATAATAATTAGAAAATAAAATTGTGTTCATTTAATAAAATATTACAAAAAAATTCTGTTTTTCAGGCATGATTTGGTTATTACCTCAGAAATAAACAATTAACCAAACACGCTTATTTTTAAATGAACTAAATAAGGACACAATTATATCATAAAGGTGAACACCACTTTCTTTTAAAAAAAGTTCACCAATATTTTCTAAACATGAAGAAAATTTTAAAAGCATCTTCCTTTAAGGAAATGTCCTATATTAATGTTGACAAAATATTTTTTATTGTACCTTTCTAACCCAGTATGAAGCTTATTTTCCATTTCTTCAATCACTTTTTTCTTCTTTTGTAAACAGTCTCCATGTTTAGGAGTGGAGCTGAAATTAAGAGTAGGTTATTTAATGGCATTTCACTACTGAAGCAAAAATGCATAAAAAAATTAAGTAAAAAAAAAAAAAAAAAAAAAAAAAAAAAGGCAATCTTTACAAATAAATAAAATAGTTTTTCTATACACCATTTTACTTCATTACAGAGTGTCTTAAAATAATTATTGCACATAATCAATGTTTACTCATAATAATTTACAACACTATTAAGTCAAATTAATAGCTACTATCACAAAGAGCAAGAGTCATGAGACATTTTGATATAACAATTAAAAATGATTTGTATTTTTTTAAAAAGAAGTTAATTAAGTTAACCTTTATAATCACAAATATCTATAAAATATTTTTATTATACTTTATGGTCTTTTTTTTTTAACAAAAATAAATAAATTCTATACTCCATAACAACAATATCAGTAAAAATATCGCTGTGGACGCCTTTTCTATTACAATTCATTCAAATGATCAAAAGATTCCTAGCTGAGTGATATACACATGAAAAAGTGTATTAATCAGTGTTCTTAATTGCAACTAACGCCCTTGATTGCATATCACAGCTCTTTATTAACGGACAATCACATTCAAAACAAAACTACACTATCTACAAGATATTGCCATACAACACAAGTTAAATCAAAACAAAACAAATAATTCCTAGGTTATAGGTGGATGGTTTAAATTTAGATATTGAAAATAATATTGCACAATCATAAATTGAACACATACATAAAACAAAAAATAAACAGAGTCAAATATTTTACAACATGTTACAATTAAACTTAACAAAAATAAATTTCTATGCTCCAAAAAATTTTTTTCTTCTTTTCTTTGTTCTTAATTGAATGAGTAAAACAATTTTATATTATATATATATATATATATATATATATATATACAGTAGACTCCCGATTATCCGCGCCTGCCGCATTAAGTTTTTTTTTTTTTTTTTTGCTTCCAAGCAAAGAGAAAATGCTTCCAAAACAAGAAGCAAACACAAATCACTGATTTCTTCAAAAAGGTGTAGTTTTACAGTTATGCTTTTGTAATTACATAATACATCACAGTATTAAAACAGTATATTTGTATTAATTTTTCTGTGTATCCTTGACGCCTCTCGTAAGTACAAAGCACTTTTCTGTTTTCATTAACAAAATGCATTTTAGGTTAGTTTTGAGTGATATACTAAAATATTAAGCGTTAGTTAAACATTTCCTGATGTTTATTTTACGTTTTATTGTACATAAAACGATTTTTCAAAGTTGGAATGACTGTTTTCTCTTTTGCTATACCCGTTTTTAGCTTTTTTCGGATTATTCGCGATTTTTGTTATCCGCGGCGGCCGCGCCACCCAATTCCGCGGATAATCGGGAGTGTACTGTATATATATATATATATATATATATAGAGAGAGAGAGAGAGAGAGAGAGAGAGAGAGAGAGAGAGAGAGAGAGAGAGAGAGAGAGAGAGAGAGAAAGTTCTAGAAAAGAATAGATTTAATTTTTTCCCCATAATTAAGAATAATTATGCATTCTAAAAAGATTAATTTAGACATAATAAAAACAAATACTTGATATTTAAAGAATATATAATATGAGACAGTGATTTATCAATAATATGTGTAAAATGGTCAAGAATTTATCTTAATATAAAAGGAAAGAAATGAGAAAAATGATAACATTTTTCACTTTAAAAAGTGTAGTTTATCAGATAAGTAATTGATCAATAGTTAATTTCTTATTACAGATATCTTATAATTTTAGGTCATTAGCACTCAATATAGCTAAAATTATAATTAAATGAATAGTTAATGTTTATGAGTTTTACATAATATTACATGCAACTTCAGTGCTCCCCTTCACCCTTGATAAAAAAAATCTATATATCTGAAATGAATGTTTTGTCTCTCAATTAGTTATCATACCTTAATGTAAAAAAAGCATGGTAATAAAAAAAGAAGTATAGAATGAGTAGTATAGTAGAAGTAGAATGATATATTAATATATCATTTTGATATCTATGCATAAAAATCGAATTCTTTTAATAATTTGAAAAGTTTAGTTTACAATTTTAAAACAATATAATTTTGAAATTTCAAGAACAATATATTATAGTTGGATAAATTATAAAAATCATCAACTCTAAACACATATGTATAGATTTCAATGTGTCTTTTTATATAAAAAGAATAGATTTTGTAATAAAAGTAAGAATAAAGTAAAGAATAAAAGTAAGATTTAGTTCAAAGTAGATGAAAGTTAGATAACATAAATTAATTTGGAAACACATACATTACTAATGGAACAATAGTATCTCCAAACTGTTTCTCAAACAAATGATAAATGGCATTGCACTGACGTATCACATCAAAAAAATATATTTCAGGAGGACTCTTTGGTTCAGAAAGAGGGATGGCTGAAAACAGATAAATGAATATCATATGTTAATTATACTCCTATAAGATAATTTTTTAAAAAATATTTTTACAGATTTACTGTAAAAAAATATAATAATTATCAGCAACAATGCTTTTTTAATGGAATCTTTAAAATATAACAGCCTTTAAGAAATAAAATTTACATTTTTTTTGAGATATTATCCTTTTTCATAAAATCATTTATCTATTTCAAGGCTAATACATAATGTTAAGTATAATAGCTATTGCAACAAAATCCAACCTTTAATTATAAATTCATAATACAAATATACCACAGAAGACATATCAAAGAAACTTATGTAATAATTCTAACAAAGCAAAAGAAAAATCAGAAAAAACCATAATATTAAAAGAATTAATTTTCAATGCAATCAGACTAACTGAAAACTTATATAACATGGGAGTAATGCTAACAACATTAGTGCCTTGATACCAAATGCATTCTTCAACTAATTATAATTTTATTTATTTCTCTTATTAAGTGGTGTGCAAAATATAATTCAACATGCAGCAAATGCAACCACTCATACAAGGTTACTAGTAAAGCAATAATTTAAAGTACATAGCAATGTAATGAGAAATAGCTTATTGATGTTTATAATTCAAACTGTGTTATTATAGACACTCAAATATTTTTAATAAATATCAATGCATTTTATCTTTTACCCTCAGGTTTTAAACTTTTTATTTCCTCATTCATGTGAAAATGAGAAAAGTAATCATCAGAAACCTATTTCAGAACTTAGCTTAGATATTTAATACCAGACTTTTATTCTGTAAACTTTAAATGTGATAAAAGTACAGAGTTAAATTTCTAGCAAGACTACTATTTCAAGACTTTTAACAAACAAATTCCATAAGAGTACTGAAAATAACTTTTCAATATTTTTGATCATAAAACAGAATAAAATATTTTACCTAATAAGCCAAGCTCTAAAGCATAGGAAACATGCTCCTCAAATAAGTAACGTAATAAGACATCGAATAATAACACTGCATTTCCTGGAAGTTCTGAGGGTTGTTTTGTGAGCTAATAAGAAAGAAAAATATAAATTTATTAATATAAATTATTTATAATTTCTCTGTGAAATGTTTGTTTGATATTTTAAAATTAACAGTACTTTTAAGAGCAACTGCATATTTAGTTAATTATATATAAATAATACAGATACATATAATTTAGGTGAAAATTTTTATTTAAAAAAATCTTTTTACCATCATCTGTTTCTTAAATTTATTTAATTATTCCATAAAAAATGCAATAATGTGAATATGTTGAAAGATAATTTCCATATTATGAACAATAATTGTGCTGATATTTGTTAATCATGATTTGCTGATATATAAGAACTCATGAAGAAGATAAATCCCAGAAAAACTTTGCTTTAAAACTTTCTACCCACTATTGTTCATTTAAATAATGAGCCTGATCTTGAGTCTGATAATACAATAATTTATTTATCTTATGGATTCCATGTTAGGTTATAACTCATAATTTACATTTGAAAATTTACAGTACAGTTGTATTCAAAAACTGAATGCCTACATATGTGCTAAAAAGAAATATAAAACAAAAATCACAGATAAACTCTTTTATATTGAAAATAAAAAAATTTTTTTATAGCAATTAGTGCTGAATTTTTTCCTTCCAATTTTAAGGTGTTTCCTAAATAAGAAATACACTCACTGTCATATGAATAAGGATTGCATCATAAATACTTAAAAATACAAATATAATGTTAATACTAACCAGCTGGCATCTGTTGAAAGCTTTTTTACAATCTTGAAGAATATTCATTGCTATTTCTTCCGATAGGAAAGTTTCTCCCCCATAGTTATCCACAACTGACCCAATGATATTTGTCCTAGAGCCTATTCGAGCTTGGATATCTCGACGCAGATCATGAATACTGAAATATAACAAATCTTTAATTTTTATGACATGCATTGTCACATATCTTTGCTAAGAAAATTTATTTACTTCAACAGAAGTGAAATATATAATTTTTAAAATTTCAATACAATAAATTTCATGAAATGGAACTACAAATATGTAAAATAAAGTATACTGCCCTTCATTTTAAGCATCTGATTTAAAATACAAAATTTTCTGAATTCTCAAGAGTAAATCTGAACTAATAAATATATCTAGAACATCAACAAATCTTGATTAGAAATAAAGAAGGAAGTATATCAACTAGTATATGCTATATGACAGACCAAAAGACAAAGCGTTTAAATTTTTCACAAAAAAAAAAAAAAAAGTGAAATAGTCGTATTCTTCCAAGAGCATTTTTCAAAATAATATTACATAAATACACCATTTTAAAATATAAAAAATTCTCCTTTTAAAAATACCAGTTCAGTTGTCATGCTATTTTTTTCTGAATTATGGCAATTCAAACTATTTGCATAATTTTAATGTTTGTGTCCATCATTGAATGTTTGTAGAAAACAACTATCCATTATTGTTGTTGATTACATGAAGAATAAGAAAGTGAAATTACACTACAGTGACAGACAATATACAATTAGAAATATTTTCCCAGTTATCGAGCTTGATTGTAATAAGAAGATTAATGTATAGACTAAACAAAACAGATGTATGGCTATTAAGTAATCTAATTTTAATATATAATACAATTTGATGCTAAAAATGTGCATAAATAGTTGCTTTGATTATATTCAGGGAAAGCACGATCATTAAAATCATTGACTTCTAAAGTCAGTGGGCAACAACAAGAGCATTAAGTCATGTTTAAGAGATAATTGAAATTAAACACCACTAATATTAATGGTGAATCTGTTGATTGTCTAATATGGTTACTTGCAAAATAATAATAATTTTTTTTTCAATCACAGGCATTGGTTGTCACAGAAATTTTCAATAATAAAACTAAATTAATGTTACACAACTCATTAAAAAATGTTTTATTTGAAAACTTATTCTTTGGAATTAAAATAAAGAAGTCGAGGCAAAGATAAAAATGATTGCAAGTGCTTCCAAGAAGGGCAAAATGAACAACATTATACAGTTTTTTTGCAAAAAAAGTTCTGAATAAACATCTTGCAAATACAAGAAAAAAGCCAATGGGTGAGAGAACAGGCAAGTGAACTTATTGTGGTAGGGATCTAGACAATTTCTTAAAAGAAAAATTAATTTAAATATAATTCAAGCATTAACTACATGTAATTAGCAAAAATTTATATATATATATATATATATATATATATATATAATTATTATTATTAATCTTAAGATAGTAAATTATGTATAATAACCACATTCAATCATTACTTACCCACCAAAGTGAATTTGTTTCTTTTGATGGTTTTTAGAATTATAGTACATATTTAGTGTGCTTTCACATTTATCTTTTAAACACCTCACTTCCCTCGTTATGTAATTTTCCAGGTAACGAGCAAATATATTCTTTGTCAGTTTATTCAGAAATGTAGGATCATAGCCAATTTTTAAGCTCGTCAACTCTGTAGCTAATTTCATTGTTCTGTAATAACAAAATAAAATTAACCCAGTTGTCTAAAATGAAAATAATTATAAATAATAAAAAGTTAACATACATAATATCTGTGATTAATATTTTAACATTTTAAAATGTTAAAACCACCTATAAAGCAAAACCTGTTATAATACTATTGTAGTGAACAAGAAAAATATTATTGCTACAGACTAATTACATATATGATAAATATAGTAAATAATTTCATTGCACTATTAATAATCTTACTTATACATAATTATACATTTAAATTTCAAATTGTTAAAACTTTTTTTCCCAAGAAATTTAGCATGAATATTTTTACTAAAATTAAAAGTATGCAAATATATATATATATACACACTTCATACATTTGAAATCATTGTTTCTCAGGAAAGATGAAATTTCATTCTTTTTTTCATATATCATTGGCATATTAATAGTAGAATTGCTAGTGTAATTATCTTAATATAGTTTTCCAAACATTATCATTTGCAATACTTTTAATCGTTTGCATTTTACTAAACTTTTTAAACTATATCTTTAATATCTTTTTCTCTTCCCCTCCCTTCAAGTCAACGGTGAAACATCATGTTTTACAACTGCATCTTGCTTTAACTGTGGGTCAGTTTTCAATGCAACTTTTCCACAAATAACAATATTTTACATGACAGATTTCAGACTAAACAAAGTCAAAATTTAACATAGAACTATACATGTAATCAAATGACCACATACCAAGTTTTATTTATTTATGTCATTGCAATTTTCAATTATATCATTTTTAGATGCATGAGAAAGTACAAATTACCCTTTCAGGTCAACCTTTTCAGAGACTTAGTTAAAAATTTGAAAAGAATACACATTGTAATTGCTAAAACTCTTAACCGAATTTCATTTATCAAAGCAGTGAATTGTGTTTACAGACAGACAGATAAGTAACCCCTTGATAAATGTAATTCTAGATTTGGTGAAGATCTACATTTTAGAAGAAATTATTTGCACATTAAACATGAGCACCAAATTTTATCTATCTAGCTCTTTACATTCCTTAGTTAACATGTTCAAGTGTATTCAGACAGCTAAATCAGTATACTTCTTCTGAATGGATTTCATTCAGAATTTGATAGAAATCTAGTAATAAGGGGCAGAGTGCATATACCAAAATTCATTCGTCCAGTTCAGGGCATCTTTGAATTATGTTTATAGACAGACATCATTC
The DNA here is from genome assembly GCF_947563725.1 of Argiope bruennichi. NCBI lineage: Eukaryota > Metazoa > Arthropoda > Arachnida > Araneae > Araneidae > Argiope > Argiope bruennichi. Next base: position 21,190,786 of record NC_079154.1, on the reverse strand, counting down.
CAAAAATGTATTTTTCAGTTCAGGGAGATCTAAAATGTAGAGACTCATTAAAATTTTGTTTGAATTTTTTTTTTGACTATTATGCTTTCTCTTTGTATATTTTGCATAGGTAAAAAAAAAGTGTATTAATTTTAGAATACTTAAAAAAATTGAGAAATATATAATGATAAGAGCTACCTAAATAACTAAATTATTAAAATAACTAAAATTTATTAAAACTTTTCTTAATTTCATAAAGTTCCAAATTTGTTCAATAAGAAAAGCAGATAAATGCAAACCGATTTACATTTTATTTTTGTTTTTAATACAAATTTCCAACAAATCAGTTTCTACATAATTTTAAATAGCTTAATTTGACATGAAATAATTTTGTCAGCGATGCTTAATTTCTGTTTAAAAAAACTTTTTATCATTTATTTTTTGAAGATCATTGTTCAGTTGATTTAAACATTCATCAATAGCAAAAAGAGATGAAAAAAGTATTCTTATGTAAAGTATAAATTTTAGGTGAGTCAAATTAAAACAAAATACGATTAATACTTTGAAAATAGATATTCTTTAAAGACAGTTAGAAATGAAATGAAATATAAAGGGAGAAAAAAGTAACATGTTTATAACTAAAAAAAAAACTGCAGCATTTTATACCTAGAGTAAAGTCTTTCAAATTTTTCAAGGTATCTTTCAGGATCTCCACAATCTGTAAGTTCTGCTTTAATATGTGTCTAAAATAAAGAAAATTCAAGACTCTTTCTTTATAATTATAGGCAATTTACATTTAATTAAAATATTTAAGAGCAAAATGAAACTTTTATATAATATAGAAATAAACTTTTAAATAACATAGAAAAAATTGAAAACATTTTTCTTTGAGACACAAAAATTATGCTTATGATGAATTTTGGTAATTTTTTTTTTTCTTTCTTAGGTGACAATATAAAAGGAAATTGTTTTGTTCAAAATTTTATATTATCCCTCTTAGAGATACTATTATTCCAAATACATTAGCCAAATAGAAAAAGATATTGCACAATGTCTTCAAGTTGTTTTATTTTCTGAATGCTAGGCAAAATCTAATGTGATAACTTGATTATGGTTATTTTGCAATAATAGGACAAAACACTTGTGTTCAAACATGTGATTTTTTTTCACCAGGCATATGGTAGATATTTTCTTTTATCATTGAACAACAAAATATAGATTGTTATGTTGTACAATTAAAGGCAAATGATGAAAAATACTTATGCCATTTATAAAAAATTGACCAAATAAAATCAGTCCTTCAGCCAAGAAGTGAGATAACGTTCAGATTATTCTATCAGTTCATTAATGCAAATTTGATAAAATATTCAAATTTTGATGATTTTAGTTCAAGTATATGAAAATGCTAAATTTTATTTCATTTGAATACTTCCTCCTATCTATGTTCTTAGAATAAATTCTCTTTCTAACTACTTCAAACCTCCAAACCTAAGTAGCATTTTTTTTTTTTTTTTTTTTTTTTACTTCAGAAATGAAGATTCCCCTTTTGGAATAGTTAAAAAATGACAACTCCCTCTTTTGGAGTCTTTTTTTTCCTTCAAAATAATCAAAGAAGCTTCATAAAGGATGCATCATCTCTTTCAAACAATCATGAATTGGATGCACTAAGAATAATATCTCACAAGTAAATTCATTTGTAATCCTATAAGCTTTAAATTTAAAATAAGCAGATTCATAACTTTTCATCATGACTGCATTTTCTTTAATATGACTCTATAGCACAACAAAGCTATTATATATTATATGATCATTTATATTTATTTACAATGCATTTATGTTTTAATTTAATACTTTCGTGCTCTTTTCAGGTAAGTCCATAGAACAGTTGTACACAATGTGGTTATAAATATATGCTAATTAAATACTTACTAGCAATTTGCCATGAAATATATTTAATATGTATTTTGACATCACTTGTTCAGGATTATTAAATACTTCTTTCATGACTACCAAAGCTTCTGCACATGAAGGCACTATTCTAGTTAAAATATCACCACAGGCTGGTAGAGTCTGAAATTTGAATACATTAACATATTTTTAGTACATGTTTTTTTAACCAAAGAATTTAGAATCTCTTACAATGACTCATTAAAGAAACAACTATAATCAAAAAGGTTGCATAAACAGGTGATAAATACTGAAAAACTGTGACCATTGATTATAATATATATTTTTTATAAAATAAAAGAGGGAGAAGTGGAGAGTTGTTTCAAATACAAACTTCCATTAATCTATCAATTTCATGAAATGTTAGCCTCAATATATATATATATATATATAAAATGCAACTTATTCAATGAAATAATTAGTATTTTTGACATACTGGATTTATCTTAGTTTTAAGCAATCGTTAGATTATGAAGATTATAAAAGGAAGTCACTTTTATTCTTCAAAATTTTCATATCAATAAAGTTTGAAAATATATGAATCATAGCAAATACAATGAAGTGTTTTTAAGCAATCAAACTTAAGGACTGAAAGTGCAGTTGTTGCTTTATTAAAAGGCTTTAAAAGCTTGAAAACTACAAGTATTGGGGAAAAAAAAAAAACACTTTAGGATTAAAATAAATACCCCGATCCTTTGTTATTTTACATCAAATTTATATTTCTTAAAAAGAACAATAATATGATAAATAATTTAAACTTATCATGTTAGTGCTTTAATTTGAAAATAAATTAAAAGAAACTAACAAATAGAAAAACTACATTAACTCAATTAATTTTAATACATTAAAACAATAAATATTAGATGATTTAATATCTAAAGAATTTAATTTTATGGATTATAGTGATAAAAATGTTATTAAAATTACTGAATCAACACATATCGATCATGCAATTTTCAATTTAATTTCCTACTTTCAAAATTTAAGTGTTTTTTAAAGCTGTGATCACAATATTTTGCTGACGAATTGTTAATTATTTAGATCTAATAATAAAAAAAAATTGATGTTGCCTGCCTTATTTTCCCAAATGGTTTAACACTTGAGAGTCTTTTCCAAAAATGAAAAGATTATTGAAGTAATTTTAACTAATTAATATAGAAAAATAATCATCACTTAAAGTTCATTTCTGAAGAAATAATAAAGCTAACTTACCATCTGTCTTTGCTCAATAAATGCATCGACACATTGTGAATAACCCTAAAAAATCAAGCATAGTAAATATACATTATACAAAATAATATACATATATCATAAAATTTGTGTGGAAATTATCAAGCTATATATTTTGAGCTACAATGGATTCTTAAAAAATACTAAATATCTAAAGATGGAAGGATTGTGTGGCATTTCCAGGTAATTAATTTTTAAAAAAATTCCAGAATAAATTTTGATGAAACTGCATTTACAAGTCGGTTATAATAAAATGCCTTTTTTTGGAAGCTGGAGGAATGTTAATTTCTTTTGTCCTTGATGTTATAATACAGTTCAATTTTTGTTCATATAAGAAAGTGCATAAATTAATTTCCTTTTTCCAAACAATTCCACATGGTTTTCGAAATATAAAAAAATTCATTTCGGAGAATTTGGAAATACAGCAGAAGTTTACTATGAATTTCAATGCCCACCATATAAGTATAATACTTATTTTGAAAGTAAATTATGTTTTGAAATAAATAAAAATAAATAATGAAATCCAAATTACTTTAAAAAAAATACTATTATGAAAACAAAGAAAAAAAATACTAAATACTTTTTAAAAAAATACTATTATGAATTCATGATATGAAGGAATTTAAATCACCAAATGATGAGATTGTAAAATAGTTTGAAATAATGTATATATTTTCATTAAATTAAATTTAGAGGAAACACTTTTCCTCATCATGCCCATAAAATTTGGATAAAACATCTATGATAGTAAAAATATAATCAAACTTTATTTATATCTTTTATGTAAAGAACATAAATCAAGAAGTAATCATAAATGAATTAGAGTGTATTAAAAATTGGTTATTATTTTCAGAGCTTCACCCTGGTTTCACTATGTTTTCTGCTCCATATGAAAGAAACAGAATATTAACACCTTTTTGCTGCACAATATTTAACTGTTTACAGAGGTTTGGGGATTCTAAACCTTTATTATTTCCTAATTAATCATTATTAAAGAGCTTTGGTATCAACAATTTTAAAAACTGATTAAAATTCAAAGAATGAACTATATGGAAATGACACTGAGAACATTTTAAATGTTGTGTTAAAAAATTTCTTTTATGATAATTTACTCCCTGTTATGGGAATGGGAACTCCCTGTTATATGTCCTCAGAATGTCTTGTTTTTTTACTGACGAAACTTTTCATTTTCAACCCCATAATGCTATGCAAAAAATGTTTCTTTATACATATATTACATATCCTTCAAATTTGGCCCATGAATTCAGGGATAACCTATATAGATAGATAGATAGTTAATAAAATGCATAAATTCATAAAAAAAAACTTACTTTGAAATTTGACAATATTCCTGCAACTTCTTTCATTTTGCTTCGATTATCAGCTTCATGACATTTTACAAATTCATCAATCAATTCACGTTCAATTTCATCATATTTCTTTGCAATTCTTTGGCGAGCTTTTTCAAACTTGGGCCTTTAGAGTACATAAATACATTAAATATAAAACATACTTATTCAGAAAAAAAAATGTAACTAATACAAAGATTCAGCAAGAGGAAAAAATATTAGTAAAAGACAAAGTGCTTAGCTAAATTATTTATCTAAACTAAAAAGGCAATAAAAATGTAGCAATAATAAAATGTCATAATTTTTTAAGTACTAGTAGAATTTTCAAAAATAAATAAAAATAAAACTAAATAAAGCATACACACTAACTGTAAAATATTAAATTGCATAATGTAAGTTGTTTGAGCTCATTACGATTTTCATACGAATCAAAATAATAATAATTTCCTTGGACATAAAACTACATTCATAGAAATTTATCATTTAATACTTGAGATGTACATTTGAAAAATATTTGAACAGAAATCATGTAAATTCATATAAATTAGTCACCTTGGCGACTAGCTTATTCCTTTAGATGATTGACATTTTAGATTGTAAATTATTAACATAAAATGCAATTTTTTAATTTCAAATTAATTTTAATTTAATTTTATAAGACTGAAAAGCATGGATTTAATTTAAGCAGTAAAAAAAAAAAAAAAAAAAAAAAAAAAAAACTGTATGTATAAATTTAAAAGTGTATATAAGTAGATTTCTTATGAAATAAAAGCAGAAGTTAATATCCTATTTGGGTATTAATGTCCAAAGAATGAAACTATTTTTATATTAATTTTAACATCAGTAAAAGCACATAAATTAATGTTTTTGAAGTTTCGTTATATTATCATAGATTGTGTATTAAATTAAAAAATTTTTCATTAAAAACAAATAAAAAATAGTACAGAAATGACACTGATAGCATTAAAAATATAACTTTTTGAGTTTCAAGATAATGTAAAAATCCTTTTTGTGAGAAATTTCATCATCATCAATTTCCATTGGTAAATCGTATAATTACCAACTAGTGATGATTAAGCCTATTTTCACTCTTGATGGAACTTTCTGTTTGACATCTATTTCTTTTACACCATCTTGCATCTGATTGAACAGAATTTTTAGTAACTCTTCTCTAGAGCATTTCTAACAATATTTTGGGGCTTTATTAATTAACGAAGTATTGAATTACTATAAAACATTCAATAAAGCGATCAGAAAGATCATATGGCAATTTGATTACATTTGAATATTGGCATTGAACCTTAAATAATTAGAAAGATTTCTGCTTCATGTACATTAGCAATATATATGTAAATATACATCATTAATTACATAATATTTACATTTGTAATTTCAAAATGGGATTAACAATGGCTTCATTATCATTGTCAGTTGAGAGTTTTTTATATTTTCATACTCTTAAAATAAAAGAGTTAAGCCTATTAAAAAATTTCTAAAATTAATAACATATTAATCTTTTACTGATTCAATGATTCTCGATTAATTTATTTACTGATTATTTTCAAGATTTTAAATGTTTATGTTTTTATGATAAATTTATATGAATGTAAAAATAGAGCAAAACATAGCTTTTTTAAATTCTTCATCATATTACTTAATTAATAAATTAATGAATTTTCAACATACCCGTATATGATAATGAAATAATTTAATTAGAAAAAGAACTTACTTTCCAGAAGGCAATTCTTGTGCTATAAGGTGGAGTTTCTGAATAATATCTGCAGCTTCAAAGAGCTGTACAAAAATAAGCAGAATTATTAGTCAAATGTTAATAAGGAACTTAGTAATTTATCTTTTGCACTGCATGATATTGTCATTTTCAACTCACAAAATATAGGTAATGCAAAAAGTTCTTATTAAAAATTTATCACCAGGAAAAAGGATACAGAAAAAAAAAAAAAAAAAACTAGAAATATGTTTTCAGAAATATCGTCCATTATTATAGCATTCAACAATTTAGGTTTCAATTTTTGAAAAGTCTGTTTTAAAAAATTGGGAATTTTGAGTTGAGGAAACTGAAAACCAGAAATTTGAAGAACCTTTTTAGAAGTACCCTGTTTGCTCTGGCACAAATAATTCTATAAAAACAGGATTAAATGGAAATCAGTAAGAGTATGGCCAGGAGAATTTAAGTTCAGATGTTCATAAAACTTTGTCTTTCTGTCTTTCAGGATGACCAGCTTAGCATTACTGATTAGATAAAGAATCTTTCATTTAATACAGGTGCCCTTTTCTCCTTCAAAATTTCATGAACATCCAAATAGCAATAACATACTTCAGAGTTGATTTTCTATTCACGATATGATATTTTAGTAAGTCACTGTACATCTGTCATCTTTTATCATGCGAGAAAATGATGTTGTTTAGGTTAGGGGGTTTTGAAGCTCGAAATCACATAGACAATGAATAAAGCATAAATGGCAATTTTCATCATCATCATCTTTCAATCGCATATATTTTTATTACTTGCTTTTACCAGTATTGCATTATTATTATGCATGCTTCTTTGAAAGCAGATGCATTTTTAAAAGGTTGACTTGCTTTTAGCAGTATTGCTTTATTATTACGTATGCTTCTTTGACAGCAGTGCGTTTTTAAAAGGTTGACATAGAACTATGACATCATAGCTGTTATTTTATCTCAAAATCAGTTGAGTTCGAAAACTTGGTTTGCCAGCAAGAAAAATTAAAAATGGAAGTTAAAAAAAAATTATCAATATATATATATATATATATATATATATATATATATATATATATATAGAGAGAGAGAGAGAGAGAGAGAGAGAGGGATAGAGACCAATAGAGAAGTCTCATGATTGTTCCAACCCGATTTAAACTGGTTAATGACTCAAATTAATTAAGACAAATAATGACTTAAAAATAACAATGTTCTCACGTGATAACTTGAAACTTGCGATCGTAGATTTCCTTTTAATTTTTCTCTTCATTTCTTTTTTCAAATTTCCCCTTGAAGTAAAATGTAACTTTCGTTTCATTGTAAAACATTATCTGCATAAGTATGCTCCAGTTTAAAAAAAATTTTTTTTTTATTTTTTGCTTTTACACAAGCAAGTGCTAATTAGATTGTCTGTAGCAGAAATATAGCAGACTCCCTTTCCATTGCATATGATTATGTGATCAAGAAAAAGATTGTTTTTCTCCCTTTCTGATTGATAAATACGAATATAAGCTTATCGGTTAAGTTCTTAAAATCAGTCAAATGTTGATGCACTCATTTATCAAGATGTTTACATCTAAATGCATCTTAGTGTTTCTTAACATCTTTAGAAATTATCCTGTGTTCACTGGAGTACTACAACCAAAATCAGTTGCTGATCCTTAATTAATCAAACTAATTTCTTGTCATTTACTTCATTGGACCTTCCAACTAGAATGGAATTATTGCCAATTTCCAACATAATGCATTTAGTAATGTGAAAACTCATTTTTAATTCTAAGAGAAAAATTAATATCATAGACACTATGACATCGTGAAGGCACAGTTCTCTCATATCTTCTTCTATTTTATGAAACTAATCATCATAAATCCAACAATCTAACTTCTATTCAGCAAATTTAGATTAAATTTTTAATTTAAACAATTTTAAAAAAATGTCTAAATTATATTTGAAGGGAGAAAGCTGATATGGATTTATTGGTTTGCAAACATGGTTAGCTGCTTATACAACCAATTTAAATATTATTTATCCTCAATATTATGAATCCTGAATAATTATTTGTTATACACAAAATAATATGATAATAATAGCTTAAAATTAGTTTCAAAATTGACTTTTTAAAGTGCTGATTAGTATGTTTACATAAATTTTATATGCAGATTTCAAGCAGGTGAAGAGGATTATTATGAGAGAGTATTGATAAACTTTATTTAGATTTCGAATAAGCTGTTAAATATTTTCTTGCATTTAAAATGAAAGAACTTTAAAAAATATTGCATTTGCATCCATTTATTAACAGACACTGATAATAAAAATAATGAATAAAATCTTCATTCATTGCCAAGTTTTTCAGGAATAAAATATTATTATATACTAAAGGCAGAGTTTTTACAATGCAAAATTAAGAGTATATTTATAACTAGTTTCTGACACACATGAAGGTAATAACAAATGCATTTAAAGTTATGACTTTTTCTTTCAAACTCACTTTAGTACGATCATTGAGAACACCATCTAATACTGGTTCCGGACTTAATAATTCAGCAAAATGATTCATGAGTTTTTGAGCTTCTACAGCACGTGCTCTTGGAGTATTTACACTTTCAAGTTGATCACCCAAATGAACAACTTTTGTAGCAACAAAATCGATTCTTTCATCTAATTCATGAAATGTGTCATAAGCTTCCTGGAATAAAGATATAAAATGATGCAATGCCATAATATAATAAATACATATACAAATAAATGATAATATTATTAATAATGATGAGTGGGGGAATAAATAAATAACCTTGGTTATTTACCTGAGGCCTAGGTAAATGCCCTAAAATTGAATGTTTTTGCAAAATAAAGAATTTATTAAGAATGATCAATTTATACCTCAAACTGAAATAATGAAATTTATATATAAATATTATACATAGTTAATTATATTATTCAATTAACCAACAACTTAAAAATTATAAAAACCCAAAAAATAATAATAAAAAATTACTACCAGGCTTTAAAATAAAATATTCTGGAAGTTATATGTCAAAACATTTTTTTTTTCTTCTGGTCTGAAGTGCAAAAATATTAGCATTTACTATGAAATGAATTTTATCACTATTTATGTTATATTTAAACGTTTATTTACATTTTGCAGTCATCAGTAAAGTTAATCATGAGTTGAATGATGCAGAAGTTCATCTGAAGTCATTTGAATAATTTACAGAATTGTAAAATCTGCTTCCACTGTATTCTTTACAAAATGTTTAATTCTCGATATGCATCCAGTATTTTCCATCTCTGTAACACACCTATCTTACAAACAATTCTCATTATTTTCTAGATAATTTCGTTCCATATAAAAGAATATATACGTGAGAAATATCTTTCTTCTTTTAAAAAAATGGTGATTGATCAAATCAATCATTGAAGTGCTAATACATTTATGCAAAAGTGCTCTATTTGCAATCAATTAATTTTCAATAGATTGTCCTAAATTGTCAATACTAAGAAAACATTACATCTAGCAACATTAATTTATTGAAAAATAATTTTAATCATAAGGAGATATGAAATTACTTAGAAAATATTTCACACAGATTCTGCAAATGAATTAAGAATCTATTATAAACGAGGAAATTTTTCTTTGTTCACATCATATTCAACAATCACAAATGAATTTATATCTTATTTTATCCTCCATTCAAGCATATCTATCATCCTGTCTTATTAACATAATATTTTATTTATCTAAAATAAAATGATATCTACTGACACTCAACCAAAGACTTCATCAGTTCAATTAGTGATTTTTTTGCAATTTTCCATTCACATACAGAAAGTTTTGAAAAGGGAAATAGGTGTGCAAGTTCATTTCACTATCCATTAGAAAACAAAGATAATTAACAGCTGCATTTATGGGCCGCTTCCAAGAGTCAGATAGTTAAGATATGTTAGAATTTTATTTCTGGTGAGATAAATTATGGCATTCAAACTTTATTTAATCATTACCTTAACTCTCTTTACAGAAATCTGAACAATTTTAAAAATATAAATTAGACCAGTGCAAACTTACATACAAAAGTAATGCTACAACCTTTTACGGCACAGGTCTAAACTATTTAGTGACTTTTCTCTTATGCCCAATTAACCAAAAAGTACTTAATTTTCTTGAAGATTAGATGTGATTTCAAGGAGAAAAATTAAAAATACAAAAAATGAGGAATCCCATATTATACATTCTTTATAAAAACACTGACATTAAGTGATGACACAATAACATACATATAAGACAAAATCATATATATATATTATTTATAAACAGATTATATATTTTGTTTAATAAATTGGAAATTCTTAACAATTATTAAAAACATGTATTTTGTACAAAACCAAATAAAAGAAGGAAAAAATTTAATTCAATACATAGCATACGTATATACAGTGGTGGCCAAAAGTGTGGACATTTTTTGAAAGTTTCATGTTTTTCAACTTTGCGTGCTAGTAGAATATGTTAATTTTCACTTAAATACAAATGTTTATATATCAAATTGAAGGTAATTTAATGTAGAATTTAATAACAAAAGCAGTATTACAATATCTGTATTAAAAAAAAAGTTATGCTCATTTTAGTAAGATCTGTCTTAGATTTGCATTTTTTAAAGTGATACTTACACAATCAATAATTTGTAGGATAACCCTTATTTTTTGACAGCTTCACAGCGTCTTTTCATCGAGTGAACGAGTGTTTGGAGTTCATATTCCGTAATCACATGGTGCCCAGAATCAATTATAGATTCAATAAGTTGTCTTTTATTGGATGGACGTTTTTTTCGTACAAGAATTTTCAAACGTCGCCACAAATTTTCAATTGGATTGAGATCAGGGCTGTTTCCTGGCCATGGTAATACATCTATGCCTTTATTTTGAAACCATGCTTTGCATACTTTTGCTGTGTGGCATGGACCTGAATCCTGCTGAAAAAATAAATGGTGCTTTGTTGGGGAAGAAATCCCTGATGGCAGGTATCAATTTTAGTTCCAGAACAGTTTCGATGTATTTTTTGGCATTCAGGATGCCATCAATCACTTCAATTCGACTCACACCATCTGCAGACATACATGCCCAATTCATGGCATTTGTTGTTGTTTTTATAGTTGCTTCAATGCAATCAGGATGAAGCGCTTTACCTACTCTACGTCTCACATATTTTCTACCATCACTACCAAAGAGCGATATTTTAGTCTCATCGGTTCAGATTACATGCTTCCATTGATTTTCTGATCAGTTAATGTGTTCTTTTGCCCACTTAACTCGTCTTTCATGTTGCTTTTGATTTAAATATGGTTTTTCTCTTGGAATTCTAGCTTGTAATCCAAATTCTGATAACCTTCTTCTTATTGTTCTTGAACTTACTGCAATACCCGCTGCATTCATTTAACATCTAATGGCATCTGATGAAATTTTTCAATCTTGAAGGCATAGCTGTTTAATTTTTCTATCGGCAGTAGCACTTGTTCATTTTTTTCGGCCTGATTTGGCCTTATTTTCCATTGATTTCTCTTTTCATAACGTTAACAGAACTTTCGTACACCAGAACAAGTCACTGAACCACCAACTTGTCTTGGAATTTCAGCATAAGAGAGGCCATTTTCTCTCAATATGAGAATTCGGCTTCTTTTTGTAGATGTCCAATCAGTTCTTCTTGTTGGTGACATGGTTTAAAATTAGTTTAATTAAAAAAAAGGACTTAAAATATTCAAAAACAGCAATATTCTATTTAATTGTACTAGTATGCATCATTCCGCAAAATATTTCCACAACAATAACTCTTTTACCATCCAAATCACCTAAATTATAGTTACATACATTTGATTGGTCCTCAGAATAGTGTTTGTGGTCGGCTAGTACGCTTTTAATTACAAAACACGTCATTATTCAAAACGATTTGTGTTTGTTTGTTCTACTAAAATCAGCGTAACTGTTTTTGTAATACAGATATTGTAATACCATTTTTGTTATTAAATTCTACATTAAATTACTTCAATTTGATATATACACATTTGTATGTAAAAGAAAATTAATATATTCTACAAGCACGCAAAGTTGAAAAACATGAAACTTTCAAAAAATGTCCACACTTTTGGCCACCACTGTACATACAGACATAAAGAACCCACATTTAAAACAGAATTTCAGCAGTTAATGTTCTACAAATAAATAAATATATATATATTCAAACCATTTTGTTTCATTTTAATTCATGATCAGTATACCTTATTTTTCTCAATTAGTTCCTTAGTTTTCTCCCAATGAGTTCTCTCCTCCTCTCGACAAATAGTTTCTAAGCAACCACATTGCCGCTGCTTTGTTTCATAAGTGTTTTGCAAGTGATTAATGGCCTGTCCAAAGGCTTTATAAAGAGCAGTTGGTTCAAAATTCTCCCCATCACTCTGAATGCCACCAATACGCAATGAGAGGCGATCAACATAATCTTCAGGGTCAAAGGGTTCATCAGCAAACAACTACAGTAAAATATAATAAAAACAATTATAACCCCCCATAAAAAAAAGAAACAATCCTAAAACTGATAGCTATAATATAAAATAAGTTACAATATCATTATGGAAGATTATAGATAAGTAGTAGTATGTTGTAGTAGTTGAGGGTTTATGTAGTCAATAAGTATGTGGAGCTATATATAAAGTACATTATTTAAAGAAAAGAGTCACTGCATTTGGAATAAGAATCTCTACCAAACTAACAATGCAGTTAGGACAGGAAGCTTCAATAAGATATTATTTGAAATAAAAAATAAATTAATAACACAATAAACACATAATGCACTATAGCTTACAATATAAGTAATACATATTTTAATAATTTCAGTTGATATTTGAAAGCATCGAAAAAACAATTTTTTTCAGCATCTGATCTTTTTGCAATAGAATTTTTATTAAAACAGTTTAAAAATCATCGTACTTAATATGTTTGAAAACAAAAAAACGTAATTGTTAAACAAATATGCTTAATGTGTTAATAAAACAAACACAACAAATGGAGAGGCACATTTCAGTCAAAATAAATCATTTATTAAAAATTTGAAATCAGAAGGATGAAATTAAGACATTTAATTTTGATAGACTCTAGTGATAAAATTCAGGTTTACTTGCACTATGAATCACAATCAATGCCATTTTTGATAAAATTTAATAAGTCTCTAACAGAAGGCTAAGAAGCATTCAAACATCTAGTCAAAATTAGCTTTCTAATAGTAAAACTGCTAAAAAAAACTACTGAAATAAGTTTTTGTTTACTTTCAGAAGTTATTAAATATATGACAAAATTTTACCTCATCAAGCTCAGAAAGAAGTTGATTAAGATCAATCTCCTCTTTTCTTCGACTGCTCCATCGTGAGCCAGCACTCATGTTAAATCTTTTATTTTATCATAACAAAACTGAAATTAACAATTTAAAATTATTTTCGTCTGTTTCTAGTTCCACCTACTGTTTACGTTGCCATCAAAATTTTTAGTACGAAAGTTCTTGTTTATCAACAATTATTTCCGGTTAAGAACATTCTTATTTTGGATTCTGTTATAAGAAACGTGATTATGTTTAATAATGAAATGCATTTTTAGGAATTTAAGAAGAAAAAAAAATTTAGAAAACAGATTATTTTTATTATTTAAAAATAAACTAATAATATCAATTATTATAACTGTATCCTTGATCACTTGTAAAACAGAAACAAAACTATCCAGTTGCTGAATATGTATGAAAGTTGACAATAGGCAAATAGATTTGAGTTTAGTTCCTACACATGAAACTAAAAGCATTTTTATCCGAAACACTCCTAGGGAAAATGACTTTATTTTATAATTGCAATTGTTTTATCACTCATAACATTTACATTCAAGAAATTAACAGACATTTTAAATATATTAATGCTACTCAATTTTTTAAAGATTATAATGAGGTAATATTTTCTTGCGGAAAAGTGTAATTAGTATAAAAACATAAATTATTAAAATACCAAGCTGTATATAGAGAATGTTTTAAATATTTGGTTATATATTTATTGATATAGTTTTTTCAACATTACAGGTTTTATCAAGCCTAGGTTATAATTCTGTGTCTAAAAAAGACCATTTGTTAAAGCAGGTATTACATTTATGTCTTTCATTTTGTAACTATAGTATAGTTTTTTCATTTTTTAACTGAACTGATGATATAAAATGTAAAATTGCTTATGTTTTTATTAAGTTTTGTGTCATCCTTATTGATAATTGGTATTTTTTATACAACATTTTTGATCTGAAAACCTCACAGTTACTAAGTATTTTAAATTGGTGCTTGTAACAAAAATGTTATTTCTTTAGATTTCTCCTAAAAAGGAATATTTATTAAAATATTCTTAAAGCAGGAATATTTAAAATTGGGACAATGTATATATTTATAAATTCTATTAGACCAGTCTTGAAATATGTGTTTTAACCTTAAAGAATATTGAACATGTGAGAGTTTGTTTAGACTGCTGTCCAGAATTTTTTTTAAATTTTATAATTTTATGAAACTTGAACCTATGTATAATTTGTTTCACCGTATTAGCTACTTTATATTACTAAATGATTAATATTTTAATTTTTAAAAAGGCTTTGAGAAATTGGTAATCACATAGGTGTAAATTTATTTCATTTTGTAAGGATATCAAAGCAATTTTATTTGTAACTATTTAATCAATGTATTATCATATGTAATACAAACTATAACTTTCCCAAACTGATATAAAAAAATAATATATACATAGAATTTATTGTTTCAAAAGCCTGTGATTAAATTTTATTTCTTCTTTCTTTAAATAGAAAAGAATGAAGGAAATGAAAATTGGTAAAAATAATTAATTTTTTAACTGGATGCATAAAATATTTAAAATTGCTTTTTTCTATTTAGATTAAAGAAGAAGTTAATCGTAGGAAAAATATTGAAAGTGATGCACTAGAAAGAAGAAAATACCTTCTTCAACACTATAAGCCTATAGATGGCAATATTTATAATCTGCAGGTAATATTTTTATCAATATTCTTCTAGTTGCATTAATTTCTATGTGAGCATAAAATATTTATTTATTTAATAGGAAAATTTTCTTGATGTTTCTTTTATAAAACTAGTCAATGCTGCTAGAAATTTAAACTTGGATGAGACTTTGCAATTTCTTGATGTTCTTTCTGAAGGTGAGTTTATGAAGATATACTTTAAAATCATTTATATATTAATTCATTAATATTTAAATATTTTATTCATTTATTTTAATCTCGTATCACCTAGAATGTTTCTGTTGACTATATTTGAAATTTAAAAAAAAAAAATGTTTTATTCATAGATTTTCTTTTATATCTTATTCTATACATTTATTAAAGAAAGCAAAAGAAATTATTTTAATTGTAAGAAGTTAATTGATGAAGCTATATTGTTGTGATTAATTAAATTTTATAACTTGGGAGACTAGTTAAATGTTAGAAAAGCTTTAAGACCTTTCTTTATTGTCTAAAAATAATTTAGATGTTTTCATTTTGACTGAAGCTTGTTTTATTATAATATTTCTTTTGTTTCATTTTTTAAAAAGAAAAACAATTGTATGGCTTCCCAGTATTCACTAAAAGTCTATGTGATGAATTATTGAAGGAATTAGATCATTATCAAGATTCATCTTTACCCAAAGGAAGACCAAACTCGATGAATAGATATGGTGTAAGTTTATTTTACAAATATATATACATTTCCATATATTCATTAACATTATTAGTAATTGCTTTTTACTTTCTCATCTGCTACCTATGTATTGAGAAAATCTTGTAATCATTGGAAAATCCAATCTTGAGATTTTTTTCAAAATCTTAATTCAAAAAGCACTTTAAAAAAATTATCCATCTATATGCTTAATAATTCAAAAGCACAGTCAGAGGATGCACACTAAAGGATGGGAAATTTTGTAGTCTTATACAAAATTTGTAGATTTCTATCAACATTTTGATGAAATTTGGAAGGAAATTGTTTCTCTATCCGTTCATAGCATACAAGCATGATAACTGAAAAATGCAAAGAGCCATGTGGGTGGAATTTATTATGTAAATTGTTCATGAAAATTTTATTTTGTATTTGTCTGGAGGGAGAAATATTTGTTGGTCTGTATGTTTGCATTTACATGAACTTTATAACACATTAAGGCAATAACATATAAAATTTGATATATATATATATATACACACACATATATATGTTTGTATGTCTTGCTGCCAAAATTGTAAATTTATATCCAGTGTAAAGCACCCAAAATATATAATTCAGTTTTTCTTCATTATATTGTGAAGCACAAAATACACCATACTATGTTACTTCATGCAGAAGTTAGGAAGGGAACTCCTCCTTCCTTCAACTACCACAATCTATATGAACTGAGATACAGAAAAATGTACTAGATTGTCTAAGTATGAGAATGTCAAAGGAAGGCTGCATCTCCTGATTTTAAGAATAATAAATTTCTATTGTGATTCTGTATCAATATCAGTTTCTCTTTTTTAAAAGACTACATTTTTCTGCTGCTGTATCACAAGATAGCATAGTTTATTTATATCAGGTTGTAGTTAACAACACATTTTGCTTAATAATTAAATTTATTTCCAATTTTTCTTTTAAATTGCAAAGAATTTGGGATTTGTAAATTTTTCGTGTGGTCTATTTTGTTAGAGATTATTTATATATATATATATATATATATTTGAATGCAGTATGAAAAATGAGTAAAAAAATTTTAATGAAGTATTTAAAATAATTTTAATCACTTGATTATAACAACTATCTACTTTCAAGTAATTGCATTATTGTTTTTAACATTCAAGAGTATTGATGCTCTATATGAACTAAAAAAACTAAAATTAACAAAGTTTGAAGATGTAATCTTATAAATGTAATAGAAAAATGAATGAATTTTTGTTAAATTTTTACCTTACATTAGAATTTATATATTTAATATTTGGATTAAAATTTGATTTAGATTACATATTTGGATTCTTATATATCTTACTGAATCCTCTATCATCAATCCAAATGTTAACTGTTGAAACTAATCTTGCATTATTGTGGTTATGTAATGATATTTTTATCATTCTAATTGGTCTGTTATTATTGATGGTTAATAGCATCGGCTATCAGTCATATTAAATGCTATTGTTTAAATTTTCATCTTAAATTATCAAGCAAATATTTCATAATACATTTGTAATAATTTCTTTATATAGGTACTTTTAGATGAATTGGGATTTCATGACAATTTTTCTAAGGTTTTAAGAAAAAACTATTTGGATCCTTTAGCTAAAGTTTTGTTCCCCACTTGGAGAGGTAGTGAATTAGATTCTCATAAAATTTTCACTGTGGGATACAAGATAAATGAAGATTTACAATTAGGATATCATTATGATAATAGTGAGGTAAGAATTTTATTTTAAATGTTGAAAGCATAATTTTTTTTTCTGGATTAATTTCAAAATCTTTACATTACCTATTCAATCTGTATATAAGAAGAAATCATTATTTAAATATAAAAACTGCTCATTCATTTGTTTTATTATAAAATAGTAAATTTTATTTTTCTTCATTGTTCTGATATTGTTACAAGTTACAATATTTGAGAAATTAATATTTTGTGTTTCAGGTAACTCTTAATGTTTGCTTAGGTAAGTCATTTGATGGAGGTGAACTGTACTTTGGAGATTTGAAAACAGTGCCAATAGATAAATCCACATGTATGTTAGTTTCTCATAAAATAGGATATGGAATATTTCATAGAGGTCAACAACTACACGGTGCTTTACCTATAACTGAAGGTGAACGACATAATCTTATTATTTGGTTGAGATCATCTTCTGTTAGGAATAAAATGTGCCCAATGTGCAATTCAACTCCTTCTTTAACTCCTACAACTGGATATGGCGATGGTTTTACTGTAGCTGAAGAAAATTCTGTACAGATATGTAATGTAACATAAGCATATATTTTAATCTATATATGTATATATTGTCAGTTATAAATAGTTTTCTAAATACATTTTTTAACACTTTAAATAATTTTATTGCAGCGACAATAGAAATCTAAAATATAATAGAAGAAATTAATTGGGATTGGTCTAAGTAAGATTCAGGCATTTGTAGAATCATTAAATTTGTTCCATATAGCAACTATAGGTAAATATTTTATAAAAATAAAATTTTGTTTCCTATTGAAACACAAGATACATGGTACAATGAATAAAAATATCTGGTTCTGTATTTTCAAGAGAGAATAATCAAGTCACAGTTTTCCTAATAATCTTTTTAACTTGCTATAGAAAGCAAATGCCTCTATTTGCATTAATTTTCTTCTCTTTCTTTTCTATTTCAAGTTTGCTCAGTGTCTGTTTATATCAGTTTTTCAATAAAATTAAGATTATAAAATGAATGATATTAACAGTAGAAAAGATTGGAAGGTAAAATAAACTCAATAACTGTTGCTTTTTAACAGTCTTTAATCCAAAGAAAATAAAAAGTTCTAAAGTTGTATAGTGGGAGAATTAAGGATTTTTCGTTAAAAAATATTTAGAAATTGCTCTCACAATTATTAATCTTATTGTAATATCCAATTTGACTGAAATTCCCAAAGATAAATAGCCAGAATTTGAGAGATATTGCCATAAATTCTGTACAATGGTTGCAAAGTAAATTTCAACTGGTTTTAGCTATTCACTTTTAGTTTTAATACAATACAATTCTTTTCTTATTGTGATTTTTTTCCCATTTCCTTTTACAAATGAAATTATTCTTTTTCTATTTGTAGTAACTTGCCTTTCTTTAAGAATTTAATAGTCGCATACAAAGGCGACTATAAAAGCATGAATTTTATTTGAATCTTTTAGAAATCTCTTAAATGTATGTCAATAATTAAATTCAAGGGAAGGGATGTTGTATAATGATAACAATGATAATTGCCTTTTATGTTAATATTATGTACATCAACATTATAATTGTATATTTTTTTGTAACGCTAGTATTTAAATCAAAATGAGACATCTTTATTACAATCATTTAATAAATACAGAGCATGATTTGTTCTTATGACAGTTTAGTTTTAAATTTCATATTGACAAATAAAGCTCAGTTTTACATAAAATTGCAGATAAATTAATTATATACTCCCAAAATTGTGATGACTGAACATATATTCAACACATAACAGAAAATCATATTAAATATATTTTCATAACACTTATTCTATACAGTAATCAAATATATCTTACTATATAATTAACATCTCTTGGAGTACATAATAAATATTCCAGATTTAATTGATTACAAGATAAAATATTTTAAACTGTTAATACATGAATCAGGAATCAAAATGTAATGATAACTCATTCCTTTTTTTAAGAATATTATTAATAATAATCATAAATGTTGAAATGTGGCATTTTCTAGTTAAAAGTACTTTCTGACTAGAAACTTTAATAGAAAAACATACGTATGCTAGTACATTGAGACAAAAAAAAAAAAAAAAAAAAAAAAAAAAAAAATATTTTATACAGATTTACTTAATAAACAAGCAGAAAAATAACACAATAAATGACTCATTTGAAATCACTGTCCCAACCATGAGAAAGAAAGCCCTGAGGTTAAAAAGCTTCAGAAATGTAAAAATAATTTAAAGTGCATTACAAGAAAAATTTGCTTTGCTAATAAAATGTAGATAAATAAAATCACATTAATTTTACTAGCAAAAACAATAGAATATCACAAAGAAAAATAATTTCATATTTAAAGTATATCTTGACTCTATGAACAAGCAAAAGAATAAATCTCTACAATAAATAAAATAAATACTTTGTAAGGTAGGCCATTAACCAACAATGACAACAGACAAAACAAAAAACATTGTAGCAAAAATAACTTGCTTCACAAAATACATTTATAAAAATAAAATAGTGTATGAAGAGGCAAGAGATTCATTAATATAATCCAGCTATGATAACAAAGGTAATAAGCAAGAAATACAGACATTAAACATTATTGCACTTCATTTTGGCAAATATGTCAAAGAAGAAGAAAACTGCATATTAATAAAACAATCGGATCTAAGTTGAAAAATGTGCTTCATTGAGGAGAAAAAATTTACCTCAAAAATTAGCAACCAAAGTTATTCTTTTAATTAAAATGGGTCATACCCTAATCAAAAAGCAGTTCACTTCTTTAGAAATATTATAAAATGAATTTACAGAAAAAGAATTTTTTATTCTTTGACTTTAATTCATATATTGTTAAATAACTACTTCACATGAGTTTCATACTGAAAGATATGCAATATGGCAAGATGGTAATAAACTCTCATAATACTCATGAGCAGAATTAACTGTAATTGTACAATAAAAATTAGGATGTATAAAAACATATATACATAAAACATCAGCAACTTTGAAACAGCTCACGATTGTATGCACTAATCATAATTTATAAACCATTCCATCTTAAATAAAAAGAGCAGTCATAGTATGTAGTATTTTTAATAACAGATTGGCATTCAAAACAATTTAAATGAGTTCAAAATACACAAGATTTATTAGTGACTATTACAAAATAAAATTAACAATCTGGGATTAAGAACTGAAAATAATACTGATTTTACATGTGTATAAAATTTGCAAAAATTTCTTCCAAGTTCTCAGTGAAAAATTGTAAGAATATTATTTAAGTATGCATTGCATTCAAGTTGAATTTGTTATTAGTTTTACTTATTTCAATTAATTCAAGTGATTATTTAAGGAAGACTTAATTATTACAAATTTTACCAGAGTTTCAAATTACTTTTAATCAATGTAACTATCATTAATTGTTAAAAAATTGCACAAATGTAAAACTAAGCAAATTTGAAAATACATACATTTGTGCATTCCTGAAAAAATAAAATTCTTGAAATTGCATAATTTCAATATAAATAATACATTAGACAATGATATGTTGTCTAATTATTTAAATAAATAAAAATTATCAGTACATCCATTTAATAAAACAAGTTAAAAAATTTCTAAAAAAGCCAGATATGTTCAGCATCTGTGAACATAGTTAAAGTGATGCAACTAACAATAACTGGAAGTATTTGGATGCTTTTTATGCCTCATCTACTTTTAAGACATTTGATAAGCGTTCTGCTATGTGGAGTCTTTTGCATACATCCCATACATATTTTACCAGTTGTTCCTTTTTTAATTCCACAGATAAAACCTAAAAGAATAAAAAAGATTTTCAAATGCATTTAAAGTAACAAACATAATAATTTAAAATATCGTCTCAAATTATTTTCTTTAATGACAATGCTTGATTATAAAGTAATGCTTTTTCCATGAAAGTTTCATTTAAAGGAAGAAAAATTAAGTTTCTTTTCTTAGAATTTATTTGTTATTTATAATTATTTATTTTTGCTAATTGGGATTCTTAAGAATCTCCTTCATAAGTTCTCTTGTCCTAAAACATATTAGCTTTACAAAAAAAAAAAAAAAAAAAAAAATCCAAATTAACAATTATTAATTCAGAATCATAGATCTTCCAGTAATTTTGAATATTATATTTTTTAAAAAATAGTGTTGCCTTTTAAAGGAAATACAGTAAAAAATGTACTGTATCTTATTTTTCCACTTCTAAACTGTAAATTTTCAGCCTAAATAAATCAAATATCTTAAAATAAAAAGCCAGATTGCAGAAAGAATGTAGGCTTTATAAAAAATGTCAATTTAGTACCTCTGAAAAATGTATGCATATTTTAAATAAATATTAACGTATACAATTAATGCAAACATCAAAAGTCTATAAATCCTATATACACTTGCATTTTATTTTAAATTATTCTTAATACAGTAATTAAAGTTTCACAATTTTTAATGTGAAAGCAATATTTCATGAGAATTGTTATATCACAGCTACCCAACCATTGATAATCCTAATTTGATTTTAGGACACAATGTGAACTTTCCAGATGTTATTTGTGTTGCACGATTTGTTTGTGTGGATACTATTTTTTTTAAAGAACATTTAGCTGTCATTTATTTGAACCTATAGCAACTAAATGTTATGGCAATACACTATTCAAGATGAAGAAAAGCCTTTTAAGTAAGATATTGGCAATAATATAATGTGAGGGGGTTTATATTGACAGAATTCTGATGAACAGATGATTGTGATAGAGATATTAATGACTCCTAGCCACAATCACTTATCAGATCTTATTTCCATATGTATATATATATATATATATATATATGGAACTACATCTAACTCGGAGTCAAGTTTAAAAAATATAGATAAAATTTATTTTTGGGTTTAAAAAAAATGATGATTTCCATTCTACATATTATGGAAAATTTCTACATTCATATTGTAAAAGAAATTGAAAATTTATGAAATATATCTTACTTGTCCATTCCTTGATATAGCAATAATGCCTTCAGTTTCCTTATTAAAAGCTGTACTAAATATGACGTCAGGGCATAAATTGACAGTACAAAGTGTAGTGCAGGTTTCCATATCACATAAATGCATAACACCATATTTAGTAACTATGTATACAAGACCTAGTTTAGAGCTGACCTAAATTAAAACAGACAAAAATCTAAATGTTGAAAAGCATACTTACAAAGAGCAAATTTTGAAATCAAAATTGAATGATGAAATCTAAATATATAATTCTTTATTATTAATTTACTTCACTGTAATAACAACAACATAATTTCTTTAATCACTTTTTAAAAAAAGTATCATTTATATGTTGCTCTCACAGTAATGCAATATGTAAAATTTTTGAAATTTCAATGTTTCAATTGCAGACATTTAGGAATACATATATTATCTTTAAAAAAAAGTTGATTAATTCATATATATATATATATATAAAAGTTGATTAATGATGTATATTTCATAATTTGCAATAAAATTTATATTATTGTAAAATAGATTTTATTATTAAATATAATATTACATCTGTTAAACTTATTTTGAAAATAAAATAATTAAATTTTTGCTCCTGGAAAACTTATGAAAAATGTGCAAGAATAAATGACATTGATAGGTACCATTCTTATAAAAAAAATTTCAGATTATTGAATGAATGCCAAAGTTGTTTATAAAATTACTAGTGAATCATAAGTTCCGAATTCTAACAATAAGTTCTAACATTTTTTATACATAAATCATATTTTCACCACATATGTAAATTTAAGCAGTCATTTTAAAATAACTGAACTGTGAATACTGTTCAAGCCATTTACAAAAATTAAGAATTTACCAAGTACACAAAACTTTTTGTTCATATATAACTGAAGATTAATAATTGTATATATACTAGTTGATATATAATTATTAATCACTCAACATTATACATAAGATTTTAATCCTGAGCAAAGTTTTTAGTATGGCAATTCTTTTTGGTTAAAATATTATAATATAAAAATCCCTTTTAAGATGTATGTCTTAAAATAAAAGAAAGATTTTGTGACAGTGGTTTAATTTAAAATCTTAACATTATTCAGAAAAGGAGCACCTTTTTAAAAATTTCATTATATCAGAATCATTTTTATGAAATCTTCTATAGAATAAAAATTGACAATAATATTTCAAAAAGTGAAATTAGTATTGTTAAAAATGGCTAAATTTGCAGTTTTATGATGGTATGATATATTACATAATTATTATTAATTTCTCACAGCTTGAAGTGGCTTTTATCAACATACATCTGTTTCATTTGCTTACAAGGTTTTCACATTTCTTATTTGCATTTCAGTGATTTGCTTATTTTTAGGCATTATTAAACTAATATGTTGAAATAATTACAAATCTGGGAAAAGATGCATATTAGATTAGAACAGAAATTAAAAATGATAGAATAAATTCAAAGATTAATATGAATTTTAATGCCTTTAATTTAAAAAAAAATTAGCAATAAAAATATGGAGTGGAAATGAAATTGATATCATTGAAATGGTAATAATTGACTTTTAGGAGGGTATTAAAATATTTTTTGTCATAGTACTTGTTTTGAAATTACTGCAGAAAAATGATAAAGGTTTGGTTAATTTCCTATTAAATCAATTTTAATTAACTTAGTGCTTTGGAAAGTTAACAGTACTTTTACTCTTGTCTTATCTAATAAGTGTGCCAAATTGGGTTAGCTCAGTTATTGAGAAGGAGATGTGGAACATACATACATACATAGCCACAATGACTTATCTTGTATTAAGATGGAAAATTTATTAGATATATAAACAAAAGAATTCGATTTTCTTACTTGGATGGATGAAGGGAAATCATAACGATACCATTCATTTGAAAATTCAATTGATCCCGTGTGAGAAGTATAAGCTAAATTTCCAGTTAAATGTGGACCAAGTTCAACAACATGCAACTGGAAAGAAAAGAACTCTTTTCTTAGTTTTTCTTGCATAACTGCAATAATGGTTTTGTTATACAGAAGTTTCTATATGTTAGTAAAAATATTCCATTGCAGAAAGAGACTTAAAAAATTAAGTATTTTTTCCTTTTTATAAAAAGGTGTTATTATTTTTAAAACTTATATGACTGTTGAGAATTATGCCTATATTGAATGCAATAGGTTACTTTTAGGCATACAATTTCAATAAAATTTATGTTTTGTTTTTTTAAAAAAATGATCAAAAATTAATAACTTTTTAAAAATATATTTTATTAATTATCTAACCTAAAAAATTTGAAAAAGGAAAGCAAACTGAATGTCAAAAGATATTTTATAGAGCATACTCAATATAGGATGCAGAATTCATTTTTTAACAATGAATATAAAATATTAAAAATTATGGTAGCATTTATTTTATCAATAAAAATTGAAAGTGAATATAAATAAGACATACAAAATGTGGAATTGTCCAACAAAACTTGTCCATTTAAAAAGTATTTTTAAGTTATTTTCAAGCGCAATTCAATAAATGTATAACTTACTGAATTTTATAAATAACATTTAAAACCAATTACTTTTCCATTCATATTTGCACCTCTGTTGGCAGCAATTAGTACACAAGAAGGTTGAGCATTTCCCTTAAAATGATATGATGTAAAACAGACACAATGAGCTTCAATGTTCTGGCACAAATTATGGTCCACAGAATAAATTTGTGTAAGGCCAATGACATGATTGTCCTATAATCAAAAATAACTTATTTCAACAAACAAAATACATTTAACCTTTTCTTTACAAGCAATAAATTTGTTGAATCCTGAATTTAACTCTTTGCACTCGGAGAAGTAATTCAATGCAAAATTATTAACTTAATACAAAGACTTGTTTATTGTTCCGAAAAAATAAATATATATAATTGTTTAAAGTTGAATTTCTCCTAAAAATTTATTTACATCTTTTTACCATTCTATAGGTATTTTTAACAATCAAAATTGAAAAATAAATAAATAAAACATCAAAATGATGCACAGTCTTTAATGACACCATCCGAGTGCAAAGGGTTAAAATCATGCAGTATATAAATACAAAAAGCTGCTTGTTTAGTATAATATATATTAATAAAGTCAATAACCAGGTATAAATAAAGAAACAGTAAAATATCTTTATATTATGAATTGATAAAATGATCATTAACAATATTAAACTTTTTTAGACTGACATAAAATATTCTTCATATTCATCTCTATTTTTCAAGATATTTTTGAAAGTTATTTGTTCACATTTTCGATATAGAAGAAGCGACTGGATTTAATGTACGAGATTAAAAGCTTAAATCCTGAATAATCATGAAATTATGGATGTTTTGGTAAAGAGCATTTACAGCAAATTAATACATGTCTATATACAATTAATGAAGAAAATTGTAAAGTTTTGTCTTCCATATGGGACTACTTTTACTTTCTTTTTTTAAGACAGGAAAATTACCAGTTTTGCTATTGCACTCTGGAATAAGATAGTACCACAATAATCAAGCAAAAAGATTTACCTCAGCTATTAGGCCAGAAAGTGCAAACCATTTCATTTTAGGATCTGAAACATAACGGACCAACTGAGCATTTTTCATGCGTGCATCTCTGCAGAATACTTTAACTGGAACTGGGCTATCTATAAGAAGAAGCATTTTTTAGAATTTAAAATTCTGATTAAATTAAAGAATATTTTTCAATATATATAAAAGGACTGTTTAGATGAAATAATGAAATTATAAATTAAGTCAAAAAGCTATCTATAAGAAGAAGTATTTTTAGAATTTAAAATTCTGATTAAATTAAAGAATATTTTTCAATACATATAAAAGGACTGTTTAGATGAAATTATAAATTAAGTCAAAAAGAAATGAATGCTTTATTAATTTAAGAATGGAAATAAGGATTCAAAAATTATTTTGAGAATAGATACTGCTAAATGATCTTTTTTATCTTGCTATACGATGATGTGCTTTGTCGTAAATTTAGTAAACATTCAATCATTATTTTAGAGAAATTGTTCTTTTAAAATTTCAAATTTTGTAGAAAAGAATTTTACAAAAATGCCTATTTTAAAATAAAAATGAGTAAACAAAATATTCTACAGAGGTTGTTAAAATTTATCAATAAAATCTCTTGAATGTATATGTCAATGGTGAGAATATTTCATTTTTAGGGCAAAGTATGAAGTGATTAATATTTTGCACTTTCCTAGACATTTTATGCAATGTTAAAAGTGAAACCAACAAAACATGAAATATTCCTTTTAATGATATTTGTAATGGCAAGGCATGCAGAATTCAACATTCACCTAAGATAGATAATATTCTAATTGCATTCAGTCAAAAATTATGAAATATGATATTGCACTATAGAATATAATACTATAAATAATTACCATAATGAATACTCAAGTATATAGATAATTTCTATAGAGTTAATATCTTTTCAATAATAGCCTTTCAATAATAGCCAATGTATATTGCTGGCAATATACATTGTTTTGTTTGAAAGAGGGGAAAAATTCTCATAGAAAATAATGAATGCCCAAGATGTAATCTTGCAAAAATGTTGCTAATAATACAGAATAAGTTATGGATTTAATTAATAACCTATCCTCTCTCTTGGCTAAAATTCAGCTACATTAACTAAGTAAGTATAGAAGTTGCTTGAATTATAATATGTAAAAAAAATAAAATCAATCATCTCTCAAGTCACTAGAGAAAAAGATATTTTGTTCAATGGCTTCCAAGCTTGCAAATAATTAATTTAAATTTTATATCTGATTTTGCTTTGAATTTTCACTGTTGATATCAAGCATAAGATTTGAATAAAGTAACTACATAATTTTACATTATTGGTTACTTTATTCAAAGTCCTTACAGTCAATATTTACTTATTGACTGTAAGGACAACATTCTAACAAATCAGAAATTGGCAATGTTGTCATATATAATACAAATCTTCATTTCTTTCTCCTAGAAGGTAACATAAATAATTTTTGATGCAATAAATTTTTTCTCTTCTTCTTCTTCTTGAAACTAGGACATGAAGAGTGAAAATTGATCAGTAAGAAGCCTGATATTTAGAAGAATACTATTTACTGTGCATGCACAAAATGGTATAAAAAATGTATGAAAAAGAAAATGAATATCAAACAATATAATAGATCATAAAAATTTATCATGCCACAAGCTAAAATTAATTAAGTCCTATTATACTGCTATCTCCATTTCAGAATTATAAAAACCTGAAACTGAAAGGTAGTGGTAGTAAAGGTGAATGTATTACTTATTACTTACGATCATCAAGATACCAGTGATAAACTGAAGTGTCTGAAACTACAACTATAGTTGTAGAGTTGACCCATGTCCAAAAATGAATACAATATGTTAGGGAACATCTATGCAGACATTTACGGCTTCCAAGATCATATATTTGAAATGTTGATCCAGCTGTAAAAATGATAAAAAAAAAAAATGTCACACATTTTACTTTTTTTACAAGCCAAAGAAAATAGTTGTTTAGCCAATCTGGAAACTATATTTAAATTGATTTATGCATGAGAACATAAAACTGATGCAAGTGGTTATATTAAAGTTTCATGTTAATTTCTAATATTTCCACAATGAGACCTTTAGAAGTTAATTATATATATAATTTTTATTTTTAAAATTTGATGATGTAACACTTATCAAGACTTAGATTCTGCCCATCTGCTTACCTTCTTGGGCAAATGCCATTTTGTATTCCAATCAGCCTAAATTTTAAAAATGCAGTAAAATTTAAAGTTCCAGGTATTCTGCTTTAAAATAAATATTTAAATCACAATTTTTTTTTTAATAAAAAAGAAAACTAATTTACATTTTAAAAAAATCAGATTCTGAAAAAATTTTGATGACTTATTTTTAAAAGTGTCAGCACACACTATTTTTAAAAGAATGTTTCTACACAATCAAAATTTATTTTGTTATTTTGAATATTTCTAAAACAAATGTTTTTTTTCTCTAAAGATAAAGTTACACTATAACAGCACACATTTCATACTTTCAAGAAACACCAATGCAAGCAATTTATTTGAAAAGATCATTATAATTTGCTGTCAATAAGTTACTATATTTTCAAGTGATAAAGGAACAAATTTAGTAAAGAAGACATAGGAATGTTACTGCAATTCTGGTATCAAACATTTGAAAAGTTAAACAGGATTGCCTTACAATGACATTAAAAAAATACTGAATTGTGGAAATACAGAAATCTAAACAAAATTTTGCAAATGAATACAGTGCATAAGAGACGACAGAAACAACGCAAGATTTTATAAATTATAAAAATAAAAAAAATGTTATAAATTGAAAATAATTTACTTAGAAAATACATACCTTTAACAGCAATTATTGGCTTAGATGGATTCATTTGGGCACAGTCAGCTACTGCTTTCCATGTCTGAGGTAAAGTGTGATGTGGATTCAAAACAGTTATTACTGTTATATTTTCTAAATTGGATCCTCTGCAAATAAAAGATATGATTATTATATAAAAGAAAAAAAAATCTTTAAAGAATATTCCTTGGAGAAACAAAAATTCTTACATCAAACAGTGCCTTATACAGATCCACTGATCTGAAGTCATTGTCACTCGAGGCCATGTTATGTGCTCTAAAGGGATGCCTAGATGAGTTAACTAGGAAAAATATGAAAATAATTTTATCAATAAGATTTAAAATTATTGCATAATTACTCATAACAATTTTTTATGATTTCATAAATATCAATCAAAATAAAATAATATAGAATTTATGATGCTGGTTATTATGAAGATGAAATACATGTCATTTTTATTATAAAGATAAAACATTCTATCAAAATTGAGTTTATTTCATTGTAATAGGTTTTTTAGTTAAATTATATTAATTTAGAACATTCCATTAAATGTTCCACATCATTATACATTTATATGTAATAGATAATGTAGAATAGAAATGTAAATGAATTTTTTCTCTACAAACATTTACTTAAAAATTATTCAAAATTGTTCATTCATAAATAAAAAAAATTCTATGCCATGGGTTTTACTCATTGGACCATTATTTTATACAGAAATACAATCCTTTCTATATAATTTCTTTAAATGCATACTGAAAAAGAAAGAATAAAATTTATAAGCCAATTACACTTTTAAAATATAGACTTAAAAAAAAAAAGAATATTCCTATGTAATCTGTATACTACACATCTTTAAAATATATTTATTATGTTTTCTTTATCTAAATCAGTAATTATTAACCTTAAGAATTTACTAACCATATATATATATATTATAACATCAACATAAAATTTTGTTCTCATTTAAACTTATTTATAATTTGCGACTATATATATATATATATACAATTAACTAACATAAATCCTTATTTATATTAATATGTTAATTATTGAAGAAAATTTTTTAAAAATATTTAGACATTCTTAATACATGAGAAAACACCTTTTTAATCAATTATAATTTTCTGAATCCAAATTTAGATTTAAAAATATCAAAAACTGTAAATAGTAACCTTAATAAAGTGAAAGATTTTAATAATTAAGATTTAATATGCCTAGAAATTTTTTTAAAAAAATGAATTTATCAGATATGAAGGCTTTAAAAACAAACCTGAAGTAGCTCTGTTATACGCAGAGGTGGTCTCAATGTATTGTCTCTTCTCAACATCATAAATGTACAATTGGCAAAAACGATCTATAAAATGAAAAAAAAGTTCACACTAATAAAATCAATTACATAAAAGCAGATGTCTAGTGAAGTAAAACATTTTGAAAAATCATGAAAATAGAATAGATTAAATTCTTATTATTAAAAACAGTAGTAACAAGCAATTCTTCAAAAATTTTTCTCTGCTTAAACATTGTCATTTTTAACAAAATATATTACAAGACAAATATCATGTAAGATCGAATTATAATAATAGCTAAGCTATGTACGTTATAAAAAGTATTAATAAACTTGAGGGCAAATTTATAACATTAATTTTTATATATAATTTTAGATTTAGTTTAGAAGAAAAACTAATGATGATGATTTTCTATTAGAGTTAATTGATTTCAAAATATGTTTATTTAAAATTAGGAAGTTCCGGAAATCCAGATGAAAACCTTTTTCAATCAATTATTTTATAAAGAATAAAAAATATTCTTTCTTGCGTGGGTGCAAAAGTTATAATAAATAAATAAATTAGTAAGTATCCATTATAACTTCTCGACAGTATCATATATTAGCTTTCATAAACTACAGAATATTTTACTTCCGTCATTAAAAGCGAAAGGAAATTACAATATTAAAGCATGTTGTAATCTTTTTAGTTAGACGTCAAGCAAATAGTACTAATATAATTTTTAATTATAAAATATTTTGAAATTTCTACTTTAAAAAATGAATGAAAATCTTTTGAACATGATTTTTACCTATAAAGGAAAAACCAGGCATCATTGTTAATAGTTCGAAAACGAAAATAAACTGGAAAGCACAGAATAAACCGAAAAACGTAAAGAAGTCATGTTTGATAAAATGTGTAGTTTCGGATTGAATAACGATGAAGATGAAACGATGTAGATAGGATTCTACCTGTGACCCGTGACGTTTGTTGAAGCTTAAACTTGAGTGTTTTGCGTCACTAAATTCACATTCTATTTTTATCACGAACCAATAAAAATAGCTTTTCTGAACTTTAAGTCCTTTATAAAGTTTCTTATTTGATCGCGCATGAAGTTCGACTTAAAGAAACGCCGGAAAATAAATTTATTTCTTATTCTATTTCCATTTCTGTCAAATTTAAATTTTACCTGTAACCATTGAGCTTAAATTATTTTGATTTTTTTAAAATCGTCTGTTGATTATGGGTAGAGTTAACCGGAGGACGTATTGGAGGATCAAGCTAGGTTCCAATTAGTGCCTGTAGACGGCGCCAGCAGTCTACAGCCATCTGTAGGCGCTAACAAGAACTATCCCAAATGCAGGATTAGCTATAATAGGGGTTATAAGATTTGGCAAATAAGCACATTTGTGGCGAATTATGCCTATCTTTTTCATTTCCTATTACGCGATTTTGTTTTTTATTTTATTCCGCCAAAACTTGGAATCGTCAAACTGTTTCGTTTCTTTTACTCTTTCTGAAACTTTACTCGTTTCTTTTACACTCTTTCAGAAATTCATCTGATAATTTTTTTTTATTTTAAATTGATTTTGATGTAAATAAATTCTTTATTATTATTAAAATGTATTTATTTATTAAGAATTTTTTTAAGTCATTTGTTAAAAATTATTATTTATTAAATAACTTATTGAAAATATAAATGTATTTATTTCTTATTTTTTATTTATTTTATTATTGTATAAGTATTTTTCATTTGAAAGAAAACGTCTCCAACAGTCGATAATAATAGAAATTTGAATAAATAAATGCTTTTATGTTATTGCGATTCGAAATAACATTTGACTGCAAGGACTTTCTATATAATATATATATAAATTTTTTACTATATGCAAATTTTTTTTCTAATAAAAGAAAACGTGCGCGTGTGTATGCAGAGAAGAATAAATATGTTTTGGAGGGTAGGAAAGTGTAATGCTTGGTAGAGCAATTTTTTAATTTTTATTATTTAAAAACAGCGAAAAAGTTTGAAGTGTTTCTGCAATAACTTTCGAAAATGTTTCCAAATTAAAAAAAAGATTTTAATTCATCTTTAAAGTAAAAGCATATTTAGACATATATCTTTTTAATTATAAAATCTTATGATATTCTTTATTTTAACAAATTTTTAAATTTTGATTTTCAGCAATATCGTAAATGAAAGACAAATCATTTTCATTTTTCAATCAAATCTGAATGATTTTTCTTTGTTAAAAAATATGAAATAAAATTATTCGTACTTTTAATATTATAAAATTTATAGGCTGGCATGCTATCAATAAATTGCATCTTTCAAGGCAGGTTGTTGGACTTAGAGCTTCCAAATTTGGCTGGCAATTAGCTATTTCTTAGATAGCAATATTAAGAAATCTTGTTTCAAAAATGAAATTAAAATTTTAATAAAAAATTAACAAAATTCCAGCATTTTCTTTATAAATTCGAAATATATCGCTGACCAAAAACATTTTAAATTTTAAAAAAATTAGTTTTTCAGTTATCTTTTTTTTTTTTTTTTAATTCCATTCAATATTTTTCTTCTTTGATCTTAGTATTTTTCAAAATACTTTTAAACATATTTTTCAAAAATATTTTTCATTGGTTTAGTAAACTATACTTCTATATGAGCACATTGCAGTGATATTCAATACAATGTTATGCACATATTATTGTCATTTTAATTTTTTAAAGATAATATAAAACTAAACAATTAAAATCTACTATCTTGGCTTTCTATAATATT
The DNA here is from genome assembly GCF_947563725.1 of Argiope bruennichi. Taxonomy (NCBI): domain Eukaryota; kingdom Metazoa; phylum Arthropoda; class Arachnida; order Araneae; family Araneidae; genus Argiope; species Argiope bruennichi. The sequence continues at coordinate 21,157,601 of NC_079154.1, read as the reverse complement.
TTGGATGAAGATTCAAATCTACTTTATTATTTTCATTTCTATTATTTATTTTTTATTTATTTTATTTCATTTATTTTAGGTTAAAATAAAATTAAAAATTAGGTATAACTGGAGCATCATCTTTTTTCCTTTTTTTTCCTAATAAAATACAGTTGATTTTTTTATTTGACCAGCTTTTTATGGCTTTTTTCTATCATTTAATAAACGTCAATTTTAAAAATTAACTTTCTATTAGTTTTAATATATTTACTTCTTAGCTGAATCATTAAATAAGTCTTCTATCAACTGCAAGATAATTCTTTTCGAAGGTTATGTTAATTATTTATATATTATAGTTTGCTTAAACAGTTATTGTCATAAAAAAACTAAGAATTAAAGAAGAATTAAACTAAAATTAAGTATTAAAAAATAATTCTCAAAAAAAATCTCATAAACAGTATTTTTTATAATAATTTACAACTATATATAACTTGTTATTTTTTTTCAATTCATGCATTAATTTAAAAAAATTAAATTTATTGCAAATACTTTAATTGACATAATTAAAGTAATACTAAATGTATGATGGACAGACCAGCTGGTCACCGAAAGCAGCTGGTACATCCCTAATTATTTCGATTTCGTTTCCAAAGTATACATCTAACAATAATCATCCTTATAATGTAAATGTGTTTTCAATGTGAAACAAAACAGTCTACTTATATCATTGGGGAACGCGGTGTCTATATATTAAATAGTTAGCTAACATTAGAGCTCATGTTTCTTCTTCGGCTCTAGCCATGTCATACATGGAATACCTGCTTAGTTATGCACCGACTCCTCTTAAAATCCAAAATTAATATTTATTGACTGATTCTCTATTTAGCATTTATGTTCAGCTGCCGGGTATGCGCCTATATTGTTATATTAATGCTGAATGTGTAGCATATACCTTTAATTGTTCTATAAATTTCTACATATATTTTCTAATCAACTACTATTCTTTGAATAATCTACATTTATTCTCTGAAAATGTAATGAACTTGTTTGTAGATTATTTGATGAAAATAAGCTGGAATGTATAAACCCCTTCAAACCCATAATGGGATTTATGATATTTGATTTTATCAAGTAAATTCTTCCAATCAGACTTCAAATCTTAAGAAATAAAAAATTCAATTAAATTTGCATCAAAAACTATTGTTATGACTTTTTCAAACGCTATCAATAGAAGGATATTGGAAAACCTATCAGGAAAAATGATAGAAAAAAAAACCATGAAAGAGTCCGAAGTGGAGCAGTTCTCTTAGTTTTCGGAAAGGGGATGAGGAGGATTGATTAATCCATAATGTTATTGTCATGATCTGACTCCATGTAAGGGTTTGGAAGCAATCACTCTTCGGTTATATCAAAAATATATCTTTATTAGACACACAACAACATCGCACACTCTGTCCCTCGGAGCTAATACTCTGGTTATGTCTCTCTGCGCTCCCCGAGAGGCGGGAAACTGGGTCATACTGCGCATTCAAGGCCATTTTATGATTAATGGAGATGAAACGCACATCAAACTTTGGCGCGCTTTCTCCGAGAGAATTAGAACCACCGCTACAGGGATATCCTACAATGGCAATTTTTTATACACTGTGTTTTAATTTTGTTCAATTAAATCCTATTACTTCTTCCAATGATTAATACATTAATCTTATCCGGTATCAATGACATCATGTAATTGATCTTGACCACTTGTTATCTGCTAGGATAGAACAGATTAAGGAAAAAAATGTCTTTCACGGCAGATCAAGGCTTATATTTTCTATAGACTCTACTTATATTCTCTTTTCAAATTTATCACAGAAATTATATAAAAAATTAATATTAAGGTGATTCGAACCTTTAATTCGAAATATCGTAGTATAATAATATTTTAGGTTTCATTTTAATCTATTTTTATATTATTCTTTTATCTTAATTACAACAGCAATAAAGTAAATAAAAATGGTGTTTAATATCGACAATATCAAACACATTCTTGAGTATAAGTCCAAGAAGTAAGCAGGATCGGTCTTTAGTCGATTGCTTCCAATTGGGCGAGGTTCATAAGGTCTCTTTCTTATTTCCTGCATACAGGGTTAATTTTTCTTCCGCCTTGCCATGGACCTTAACAAACATAAAAGAATCCTAGTAGTCTTTTTACGAAGGGTATTGTATGTTCGTAACATAAAATTTACAGCTACTTTGTCTATTTAGTAGGAAAAAAAAGGGGGAAGGGGCACGAGAAGGGTATTGGGACCAGACATTTCCGTACGAGTCAAACGTCCAATAAATCATTCTTAGCTCATTAAAAAAAGGGGCTAGGGAGTGATTAGTCTTTGCTAAAAAACACATAAGCCTGCTGGCAAGAATGTTTAGTGAGAAAATGTATTGGTATTTTAACTAAATTTTGATACTTAAACATAAGGAAAAAGCTTCTGACTGTTTGTACATGTGCTGACTTTACAAACCAGCCTTTTTGACATGTATCAATCAAATTTGGCAAATATTTAGTTTGGTGGGTAAAAATGTGCTTTTCAGAGTGATTAAAAAAATTTTTTAGTTAATTAAAAATTAAGCGAAATATTGGTCTTTATTCGGGATAACTTTTTAAAAGTTTACAGTAGAAAAATAGTTTTTATAGCATTATAAAATTAAAATATATATATATATCCTTTTAATGATACCAGATTTGTTTATCATACAATTTTTCTTACAATATTTAATAAATTTTTTGAAATATATTTTAAACTTATTTTGCAACAATATATATTTCACTGTTGGAAAAAAAAAGCTCAAAGCCGTTTTCAATGTTACTACTAATTTTGTATCAGCTTTTTTTTTTTTTTTTCTCTCTCTGTTTCCATCATTGTTTCTATCTTTTTTAGAATTTACAATTTAAAAGAATTCGGAAAGTTATAACTCTTCAGCAACGGAAATTATTAACTTCTTGTCCACTTAACATGCTATTTACTAATGGATCCGTGGCGAAGCTTTTGATGAGCAGAAAATAAAAATTTCAAGGCATTTCTTGTTTAAAAAATAATTAGCATTTTATGCATTGGATTCTGGTTCATTATAAAAGTGATGTTTTCTATAAAATTTGAATAAAGTAATTTTTAAATAAAAGCCTTTTAACTAGGAAATGTGAATTTATGAAATTATTATTCTGCACTGAATTTATTCAAAACAAGATATTTGTTTTTAATTCGAATTCTCCTGTAATCCTTAAGGGTTATTTTTAAGAATTTTATTTTAACTTTTGCGAGCTCAAATGCTCACAAAAATAAGTATTTTTTTTTTAATTTTTAAAACTTTTTTCCATTATGTTAGATATGGATATTCTATCAACATTTTTCTTTATTAATCACCATTTTAACAAGACGTATTTATCCATATGTCATTAATGGGAACATTTGGAATAATATAGTTTTTTTCGTGAAATAATTTACAGAAGGGGAAAAAAACCCATTCCGATTTCTTTTTTGAATGAAAATATGATGGTGGAATGCTTTGTGAGGAAATTGAAGAATGCCTTTGGAAATAAAATAAAATTAAAAATAAAAAAAAAAACCATGAAAATTTTGAATTTCTGGCTTGTGATAACAGATAAGACGCATTTCAAATTTATATATTCATCTACGGATTCTCTTGACAATTTCAGTTTCTTTAGCATTTGTAGAAAGAAAGTTTTTCCAACTTGAAATTACGATCATTAAATCATTAATTATAAAACAAATTTACGATCATTAATTCAGCAAGGACGCTTAAATTGGTGGGCAGTTATATCGATTGGATCTGAAATCAGCTAGATTTCGGATTTATATAAAAAGTTCGCAAAAGGAAATAAAAACAAGAAAAATTGCTCCCTAATAATAAACAACAATAATGATCTATGAATTTTCAATTATTTTTTATGTAAGTCCTAAAAATTATTTATTTCTGACAATGTTCTTGCATTTCAATTTTTTTTTTTTTTTTTTTTTTTGTACCAAATAAAGAATTTTCATAAATCTTTGTTAAGTCACTGAAATAAATAGTATAGTGACCTATTTACTTATTACAAATAGTATACAAATTTTTGTTCATTTGTTGGCTAGCTTATGTGCATTCATAAATTAAAAATTAAAGCATATGTTTTAAAGTATATATAAATTTACGAGTATGTTTGGTTTATTAATCAGTGTGAAAAACACGTTTTAATCATTTTCTATTTAGCGTTAATTTCTATTTGTGATTTCCATTCTATTGCTGAGTTATATCTATAGCAACATTTTATTTAATACTAGTCACCGACCAACTGGCTAGCCAAAGTTAATGGCCGCTAAAATTTTCAATTAAATACTTTACGTAACTGGGTCTTAATAGCTTCTTAAGCAAATTATTTATAAGCTTCAAATTTTGATAGATAGTCTATAATAAATATAATATTAGAAGACATCTATGATTCTATTCATTTTACTATGCATTTCCCTTATTTTCTGCCAAGGCCACTAACCATCGTGGATGCACTTTGATATTTAGTCTTTTAACAATACAATCTAATTTCTAACCTAGAGCAAAACAAAAATTGGCATTTTTCTTCATATTAAAAATATTTTAAATGTAAATTTTTCAGATTTTTTTTTTTTTTTTTTTTTTTTTTTTGCAGAATTAGATAATTATATTGCTTACTTTCCTGAAATCAGCTTTGCCAGTCATAATTTTTGTAAAGGACAGAATAATAATTCGCACAGTAAAACGAAAACTGAACATTTTTTTGCAAATTTAATAACTTTGGTGTTCATCAAGAATTCTTATGCTTTTGTATAATTAATCTTGATCACGACCTCCGTAATACACGTAATATTACGGAGGTCGTGTCTTGATACGCTTAATATTTGCTCAGAATTCTTAAGATTTTTGCTGGAAAATGTGCCTAAAATATTTTTAGAAAATTGATTAAATATGAAAAAAATATTTATACAGCAAAAAATTACAATCATTGAAAAAAAAATTTCTGAATATATAAAAATAACATTTATACTGTAATATTTTCGAAAGTTAGCGAGTGAAAAAAACGTCAAGAACTTGCTTAATTTTTAATTAATTAAAATTCTAAATGAAATTTTTAAAACATTGCTCCGAAGTGAACATTTTATCCGTCCAACATAGTTGCGTACTAAGTTTGGTAGCTATAGGTCTTACGGTTTGATTAATAGAGCGTCAACACCCAGATATACAGACGCACAAACACATACTCATCTTTATTATTAGTAAATACCGCTCCCGGTGATCAGCTGGTAAGACAAAAATATTGATTATATTTAATTCCAAATAAGTTATTTAGATATAACTATATACCCGTGATACCGCGAAATTTCCAGACATCAAAGATGTGTTACTTTTATTGTCTTACGCAAATACTCACATACGCACGAAGACACATACATTCATCTTTATAATTAGCATAGATAATGCATTTCCTGTTTGTAAAAATGAAGTTCTGTAATGGAATTTTTATTCACTCTCTCAGGAGACAGAGTTTCAAAATTGCACGGCACATTTGTATTCTCTATGACTATACATAATTTTACTGAAAATTAACTTGTCCATTTACTTAATTTTTAATTTCACATGAGTAGTGCCATCCGGTACTGAATATGAGAAAAAAACACTTTATTTTTAAATTACATAATGCATATAATCTACACTAATTATAAAGATAAATTTGTGTGTGTTTGTATTGGTACTGTACAGGGAAAATCGTTTAATTTATAACAACAAAATTTTGCACATATATTCAGTGCGGAAATTTGAAATTTCGGTGGGATTTTTTGAATTTTCAGTTAATTAAAATTTGTAAAATTTTGGTGTTTTTGCAATATTTTCTGAAAATATTATAGCAGAAAAACAATTTGTACAGCATCTTAAAATTCAAAACATTTGATGAAAATTTTTTTGCCATATAATTTTTTTTATTATATGGCAATGTTTATTTTACAACATTGTATTTTATTACTGAAGAGAAACTGAAACCATTTACATTGTTGCTCCTAATACCTCATCTTAGCCTTTTCCCACTGATATGACCAAGATATGAAGGTTTGGTTTATTTTCCCATGTTGAGTTGACTTAAATATGAGCCATGCTTTTAATAATTTTTCTATGTATATTTTGTTATATTATATAAAAAAAAAGTTCGCCCTTTTGTGATCAAAACTGAGTGAATTATGACAATTTGAATGTCACTGTTTTATAAAAACGCGGAACTCCATTGACTGCCTCGAAGATACAAAATCAGTGCCCTGAGTTTCTCGAAGATTGATCGACCTAAAATAATTACAGTTTTGATTGTCCTAAAATAAGGATATTCAAGGATTTATAACGCAAAAGATGGAAACGTTAGATGATCAAGATTATTTTATTGAATAGGATTCGTAGGCCTGAAGGACAAAATAAATTTTAGACTTCATAATCGTTTACAGAAGTACTTTTTTTTATTGAAATAAAATAAAATATTACAACATTTAAATCCTTCAGAAAGCAAAATTGAAAATAAAATTTTATGATGAGGCCAAAGAAAATATTATTGAATAATGTTTTTATATAATTCATAAATTATTAAAATATTCTGTAATACAAATTAGATTTCAATTCTGAACTCATATTTTTTTTAAAAGACGTGTTTGGTTTTTAAAAAATGTATTTATTGAAGTTTTATCAATTCCAGCTTAAATTTCAAGTTCACATTTTACGGGAACTGATAGAAAATTAGAGAAAGGCATCGAAGAACGAACAGAATAAGGAAAGGCTTCTATAATAGTATCGGTGATATGTTTATAAAAATTTGAAGCTTAAAAACATTTTGCTTGAGAATCTATTAAGAGAGCAAGTTACATAAAATATTTAATTGAAAAGCAAATGTTAATTCTAGGGAAACCTGCTAGTTGCCAAAGGGGAATAGTAACAATGATTTAAAAAATTTTAAAAAATCAATTAAAATTTTTTAAAATCTACTTTTAATTCACTAATTAGAATATCTTTTAAAAAGTGTTTTTTTTACAAAAGTTATTTTATATAACTGGTAAAAATTGTCTAGAAATAAGCATTATAGAAAATAGTTTCAGATTGGGCCTCGCGTTTTCTAAGACCAACCCTGTAACAAAGATACTAGAAAGTATTATTATAAAATATTCTTTAAAATATTTTCAAATATTTAATTAAAATATGAAAAGAAATTACACAGAAATAAAATTGATATCACTGAATAATTAATATTTTGAATTTTAAAATGGCATAAGAATGACTTCTATGCAACAATACGCTCCGAAGTTATTGAGACGAAGGGTTAAAAGGTCAATAAATTTTTAAAGAAAAAAACCTATTTGCAATTTTAAAAACTTTTCTTAGTGAACATTTATTATTCAAATTACGAACCAACTTTCGGTCGAACGGTCTAGCCTTCAGAAATCTCGAATATGTTTTTGCCTTATAAATGTTCTAACTTAATTCAGAGACAACATCCATTCTATAAATTTAATCATGTTAAAATTTTTGTAAATAATGCAACATCCTTTTCAGAAAAATTAGACATGTCAACCAAATGAAAAATCGAGCCCAATAAAAAAAATAATAAAAGAATAAATAAAAATCGATATTTTAACTTGAATTTATTTTTGCAAACGATTGCCTTTATTTGAGAAGCTACTTTTAATCGATTTCTTTCTTTGATGAATACAATACCAAACAAGAAAGGGGAAAATATAACTCATGTTATAAAAATTTTTTGGTTAAAAATCTTCATCATTAAGCAGATTAATAAAAATAATAAAAATTTTGCTATATGCTGCCTTCCAAATAGCTCTTCTCGGTCCTTTTTAATGAATATTAAATTAACAGAATAACGTTAGAGTAAGATGCTGATACCCGTTCGTTATTTCAGTCTTACTGAAGAATAATATAATTATTAATGTGTTTATCTATATGGTAACATGAGTTACAAGACAGACTGCCGCCCCAAAGCTTAACATTTAGCAAACGTGATTTAGAGGTTAAAAATGTGTACTTTTAGGCAATTTATCAAAATTTACAACTATAATTTTAATTAATCTCTCTCTCTCTATATATATATATTTATACATACTATATATTGAAATAAAACTCATTCGACATGGTTGTATAAAAAATGGTTTTGTCCATTATCGCTATCAAAACATTAACTATATTAAAATGCAGCTCAAAACAGCGAACTCAAAAACTGACTAAAATACATCGATAAAAAAGTATTAAATAAGAAATAAATCGTAATAATAATTCCAATATTCTTTATCAAGTGTTTGTAATATTTATATGCTACAAGGGAAAAATAGATTCGGTTTAATCAACTTTACTTAAAAATCATCCGTTCAAAATGGATATTCACAGACCAATGCGAATGTCAAATACTTTGTTATATCATTTGTGTAACCAAATAACTGTCTGTTTAATTATTCCTTAATTTGTCTTTTTTTTTAATTCAATAAAAATTTATTCATTTGCCTTTATAAAATGAAGGCATTTGTTTGAAGGAAATTAGATCATGAGTTCACTGAATTTTCCCATCTCCAGGCATGGGTTAAAGTGTAATTATCAAGTTTCGCGTGGGAAAAATGTTGATTATCCCATAAAAAAGAATCATTATCCATCAATCACTCGCATTATAAGAATGAGAAATATGCATTCCCTACAGCTTTTCTAACTGTTTACCAAGTTTTCTCTAACAGGTAATTAAATTCCGTTAATCCTACAACTTTAGCACATATGATACTAGATAAGAGCGCATCTGCTTACCACCACCCGGTGGTTTTGTTGCAGTAAGCAAATTGGGGTAGCTTTTCAAAAGCAGCAGAGATAGATAAGTAGATGGAAGTGGAAAAATCAATTACAGAACTGTCATAAGTATCTATTTTTCTTTCTTTATGCTCATAAAAGCATCGGTTACTGCGCTATCTAAGAAATACTTTTCTGCAAATAAGCTTTCTTTGAGAAACTACATTTAAGCAATTTTATTTTGATGATTAAAATGCTAAAGAAAAAAGAGAAAAATATCAAAATAATGTTTATTAAAATTAATTGATAAAAAAAACCTCCACTTTTAAATAGAATAGTAGATGAATAAAAATTTTACAAGATGCTGCATTCCGGTGGATATCAAATCAAAGAATGACATTAGGTCAATATACAGATATGCAATTGTAATTTCAATCTTACTGAAGAAATACATAGTTGTTCATATATTTATCTATACTTTAACATGAGTTATAAGACAGACTGCCGACTCCAGAAACTGAAAATCTATCAAACATGCTTTAAAAGATGAAAGCGTGTGCTTTGATGCAATGCATCAAAATTTCCAGCTATAATTTTAACTAAACAAAATGTTGATGTTTTCCTCTTTATAATTCCCAAATATATTATTGTACAAAAATGATACTAACACCATTTTCCAAACTTAATATCAAAATCCTTTTATTGATATCAATTTCATTATCATACAATTGTCTTTTTAATATAAATAAACTAAAAAAATATTTTAGAATGTATTTCTACAATAATTTTTATTATTGTAATAAAATTCATTTCATTCCCAAGACTATCAAAATTTAACTAATCAAGTAAAGATGAATTTATTCTTTTGTCATTAATTTAAACTAGTTTTTTCTGTCACTCAACATTACGCGTTTGTTTGTATGTAATATAGTGATTACAAAAAAAAAAAAGTATGACAGCAATAATATTATTTGATAACAATAATCTTTGAAAAAAAAAATGGAATATTATGTTTGCAGTAGTAGCTGAAAAATCTACAAACGAGGTAAACAATTCCTTATGACATCTTGAAACAACACAATTTCTCGTACCCTTCAAGATATTTTATTTGTTCAATAAAAATGCTTAGGTAAATTAACACAGCCATATTCGAAATTTTGTTAATATACCATTTTATCATTCAGATTTAGTATTTAAAACTTCAAAAAATACATTTGGAAATTATGAAATTTTCTTCTGAAGCATTAACATACTTAATTTAAATTCTTTTTAGTTACAATGAATAATAATGAGGTAGACGATTTTTTAAAAAGTAATTTTAACTAAATAAAAAAGAAAGATTTTTTTTATTATTATTATTTAAAACGATATTGGAAACAAAAGTGAAAGATACTGTTTACAGTTTTAATCCTTCCAATTTTCAGGCTGTGGTTTAGGCATTAATAAGAATCATGTTTTAGAGGTACAATTTGAATTTTGAGAGGAGTTGCATAGATTATCAGCTTTGATACCATATCTTGAGAATATATTATTCATTTATTCCAATTGTAAATGATTGTGCTTTCTCTTTGTTCATTAAGTTTTTTTTTTTTTTCCTGTCAAGTTCTCTTTAGAAGTTCCCAATTATATGATACATATCCAAGTTCAACTGCTCTTTCATATGCTAAAAGATTTCTTTTTTCTTCTTTTGTGAATACAATGGCCCAGGAAGTTCTTTCAGTTGCATTTAAAATGTACAAAACTACTTTGATTTTTAAAATACTGGTTTCATACAAACTCCTTCATCAAAACAATGATCAGAACATATTTTGTGATCCTTCTGATATTATTCATTCTCTGTCCATCCTTTTTTCTGTAATAAATAAAATCTGTCTTCAGTTGATTGCCATCTATTTTCTTTTATTGATCCAATTGATATATGTAAGTTAAACCACTCAGACAGTTTTAACCTATTTGCGTTAGTAGTTTAAAATTTTTACTGAAGGTGAATTGAATCAATACTAAATTATTTTTGGAAATTAGCCTTTCTTTACGTTTTTGTAATGGGGACAATGGAAGTTGATTTAAAGTCTCCAAGTGACTAAAGTCATATTCTCCAAGTTATTAAATTCCTATTGAACAAATGAATTTGCAGATAATTTGATTCAGAGATTATGATTATTTTTATTATTGATTCTAAATTGTAAATAATTTTTTTTTCAATTTAACATAAACAGTGTTAAAATTCATTATTCCATTGTAATTATTCATTACTTTAAAACAAAAAAGATTATTTTCCAATTTTTTTTTCCTAAAACATTTTTTTTTCTATATCCTCATAGAAATTGTCTTTTTTAATAATTTAGTCAAAACCTTAATTCTAAAAGATAAAGTAGGTATATAAACTATATAAGTTTTAAGGATTTTCATCATCCTTTATAATTTTTTTTACACAATATCTCAGAATTATTCATCACTTGGTATTTATCCACTCATTTGAATCAGTTAAAACAATGTTAGTATAGCATTTTTTAAGGTGGAGTAAATGTTTATTTTGTTAATGGTTTGGTTAACTAATATACATTTGTATATTACAATAATGAATGCTTGTGAAGCAAATCATTTTTATTTCATGAATTATTATTGAAAATCAAAATGAGAAGAAATTAAGCTTCAAAAAACTAAGAAAAAGAAAAATTTCTTGAGAAAATGTAAGTGTTGAATAAAATATGACTTAAATATTATGCAAAAATTAAGAAATGATATTTCACAATTTAATTGAAAATTCTATTGACTAATTTAGAACACACTAATATTTTTATATTAAATTAAAAAATAATTTTTATTTTTTGAAATTAAAAATTACATTCCAAATTTTCTTTAAAAGTTTTAACTTCTGTGCATTATTATAAAAGTAGAAAATTCAACATTTAGAACAAATTTATCCACGATATTAGAATTTTTAATACAAATTTTCTTTCAAAATATTATTACACCAATCGTATAATTAGAAATAATTGATTCTATTACCTTTTCAAATTTAGTTTGGCTACTTTCAATCAAAATTCTGATTTTTAGCATTAAAAGAAGAATTAAATTGCTGTATGCATAAATAAATGTATTAAGCATTCATGAAAAAAAAAATTAATAAATTAGAATAAGAAATATATGTCTTGAAAGAGTACTTTTTAAAATCATGTAATATTAATCAGCTTATGCATATAATTTTTAATTCAATATAAATCTTATTTTAACAAAATAAAAATTAGTTTTGATTAAATAGAAAATATTGAATATTTTGATGATTCCTTTGATGATTTTTGGTTTATCATACTTTCTTAACAGAGAATAAGCCATATTTTATCAAAAACTTGGCTAAAATTATATATATATATATATCTTTACAATGCATATTTTTACAAGTATGAATTATTCAATTTGAAAACAAATTTTAAAGAGTTCATCATGCACATTATCAACATTAAAAAAAAAATAGAATGGACAAAACTGCAAGAAAGAGATTACAGATTTTTATTATTGCAATTTTTAGACCACAAAATATAAATGCTTTATTGCTACTATAAATACTAGCAAATAACAAAATCAAAGCATGCTCGCAGTTATAAAAAATATTTTAAATGTTCTATAACACTAATTTATTACTTAATTAGGTAAAAATATAAATATATATATAATTTTTTAAAAGCATAATTTAAAAAAAAATTAGCTAATTTTTAAAAAAACATTTAGTATTGTACAACAACAAACAAACAAAATATGGGCATTAAAATTAATAGTATAAAAAAACTAAAATACTTTCCAATGAATACAGCCAAATTGCAAGAAATAAAATTAAAACTACATCGAATTTGTATTCTGAATAAAGCATCATTTTTAGCTTCCATTTAAATGAAACTTGTAAGTTCATTCCATTACTTTGTGAAAACCTTAAATTTCATTTAACAAACCAATAGAAGATATAATTTAATTATGAGTTAACATATTAGTTTCTTGCCATTTAATTAATTATAAATAGAAGGCGCCTGTAGAAAATTCAGCTTTCTGAAGTTCCCACTGTTCTCAGCCACAGTCAACATTAATTTTTAGTCAAAAATTAGATTCATAAAACTTAATTATGAGCAAAAATAAATATATTATAAAACGGTATTATTCTTTAATTAAAAAAGATCGTGCATAAATAAGGTCTGCCTTCATCATAGATCCAACCGACATTCGTCCACACTCCACCCTATACATTCCAAAAATGAGCTTCATTCTTGGCGGGTAAATAAATTTTCAAATGTTGGCGAAAAAAGCTTTTCCGTAAGCAACCATACATCGATTCCCCCATTTCCATCACTACCGGAATGAAATCCGTCCTCCAGTGCTGCTTCCCCCCCACTGCTCCCCCCTTTCAACTTCAAATGGGGGGTTCAAGCGTCCTCCGGTTAACGAGTCTCGTTGATTATGGGATGAATAAGGATTTGGCGCTAATTTTAATATAAAATTTTACACAAAAATTTGTTATTCTGCTTAGGTATATTTTATTAATAATGAATTCAAGATTGCATAATCAAAATAGTGATAATGAGCAGCAATATGTATTAGAAGCATCTATAGACAATACGAGAAATTTAGCTTTATTATTAAAAGCTATTCATTTTAGAGATGTAAGTTTATTATTCCGTACGCTGAAATAAATGTCTTGCTTTTGTAAGTTAAATACAAACTTCCAAAAGCCTTTTTCTTTTCTGAGTATTTATTATTAATTATATATTAGAAATAATTGCGCTATCTGACTTTTAAAAATATGTTTAGATTTTAGAAGTTAATTTAAGTTTATTTTCACTACATACTCTTTCATATAATTTAATAATATTTTTATTTAGTCGAATATTTATCCTCCTGAAGACATGATAATTTTTTTGCCATGTATTCAATTTTCATTAAATTAATTATAATTTAAAGTGAAATATTAAAAAAAAATTATATAATTTCCTTTTACCTTTTTCTCATTTTGTATTTTGTTAATTCATGTATATTTTATGTATAAAATTTCTTCTCGTGTATTTTTGTATGAATTAATTTACCATGATATAAAAACAGAGAACCTTAAATTAAAGCCTTCAAACCAAAATATTAACAAATATATATTAATGTTTTAAAGGAGGTGTTTTTTAATTGATATTGTTCATTGACCAAGATCAATAAAAATATTGTTCATAAAGCTAAAAAGAAAAATAAATTCATTTTATTAATTCATTTTTATGATTCTTGTTAATTTTAGATAGCCACAGTATGTGCAACATCTGATGGTCTTAAAGTGACTGTAGAAGACACTAAATCTGTCCAAGCAAATGCTTACATCCAATCATCTCTTTTCCATGAGTACAATATCAATGATCAAACAGTTATCTTTAAAGTAAATCTTAATGTTTTATTGGTAGGTAGTAAACATTCACCTGTATTTATTTAATCTCACTGACTGAGATAAACAATTTCATACAATTTATAGCTTTACATTTTTCTTTCTCATAGGAATGTCTTAATATATTTGGTGGAAAGAATAATCCTGGTTCTATAACTACTGTAAAAATGTGCTATTCAGGTTATGGATCACCTTTAGTTTTACTGTAAGATTTATTGCTTTCAGAATTTTTAACAATCTTATCATATTGCTTATATTTTCTTAATTTTCTTTAAACAAGTTTTTTAAATAAATTTTTATGTATAGAATTTCTAATACTAGTAGAAATATTTTATTTGTTTTTATGATTTTAATATTTTTTTAGTTGCATCTAAATGTAAATAAAATTATATTTTAGTCTTGAAGAAAATGGAGTTATTACTGATTGCAAATTGCAAACAATGGAGCCAGAAGATATTTTAGATTTTGAATTCACTCCTTCAAAAGTTATAAATAAAATAATTATGCAGGTAAATAACTAAAAATTAGTATTATAAAATTTTCAAAAATTTAAATTTGAAGCATGTTACTTTTCTTCTTTATTTATTATGGAGTTCCAGTTTTTGATTTTGCAATTTTGCATACAATTTTATGAGGAACTGGCTGTCTTGGGGGATTGTCTGATTTTTTAGGGATATTTGCTTTGTTTAAATTCTATCTTATATATATATTCTATCTTATATGTATAACAGTGTTTTGTATGTTCGTGATATTCATAATTCTTTCTAATTTAATCCTAATTCATTTTAATTAACTCTTTAAACATCCTGTTGTGACATGACAGGCATTAAACTTGAATTTTGATTAACTTTACATTTTTTTTTTATACATAAAATTTTTAATGGAGTTGTTTCCTGACATCATGTTGGCTTTAGAAATCTAAGTATCTTCATAATCTGTTTCAAACTGTATGTTGTTTTTTGCAGTAATATAATTTCATTTCCTGATTTCTCATATAAATTGCATAGGTAACCGACATAATCTTTCTTTGTTAGCTTTCAATGATGGAAGAAAGTCTCACAATTACATATTCAGACATGACATATTTTCACAAAAATGTGAATTTCATCATTTTTGTAATCAAATTTTACCATTCTTGAGATTGATTAATTTTCTTTTGTTTAGTAATTCTATAACATTTTAATGTTTTATTCACTATGTAAATTTATACATTTTAAATGTATAACTAATTTATACATTAGTTATACATTTTTTAAAAATCATAATTATTCCATTTCATGGTATTGACGTTTGGCATAATTCATTATTTTATGAATCTCAGATTCTTTTTTCTTTTTTTTGGTTCCTAGTCAATGCCATATCTGAATTTTTATTAAAATATTAGATACAGTTTGAATTTTATTGCACCTATGAAATCTATAATTGGAAATTAATTAAAAATTTTTAGATTATCCAAGAAAAGTACAAATAATCCGGCTTAGTTTTTAATTAATATGAATTCTCATTAAAATTTCAAAAATTCTCAGTGAGGTGAACATTTTTACCTACAATGTATATCTGTATAAAAATTGGTATCTATATCAAATGATCTATCCTGTAGAATGTTTTTTATAAATATATATAGAGAGAAGGAGAGGTCCCCCCCCCTATTTACAACAAATTTCTAAAATCATTTTTAAATTATATCAATAAGGCCTAAGGCTACTGTTTAAAATTATCTATTGAACCTTTTTCTGTTCATATTTCCTCTTTTTTTTTTTTTAGTTGTGAAAAGCATTAATAAATACTATTTTCTGGTATCATTTTCTTTAGATTTTATGAGGGATAGAATCTCATGCAGCTGATTGATTTTGTAAAATAGGAGTTGTTGGCTTTTTGTTTTAATGTGAATTTGCATACATTTAAATAGTATTTCATGATTTGTGCATATTTTTGACCAACTGTTGGAGACAAATCTGGATACAACTCTGAACCCTACTATGCTTGTAGATAATTAGTGCTGACAGTATAGTTCTAATCATAAGGAAAAATTCTATAAATAAGAAATGACAAAACATTTAGCATGGAGAGAAGCACCTGAATCAGCATATTTTAAGCATAAAATCAAGTCAAGATTTAAATTTTTTTTAAATTTTTGTTCAGTTATTCGTTCTTTGTGGAAGTATGTGAGTGGATATTCAACCTGTGATTCATGGAAAGAAGAAAGGAAGAAATCTTGGTAATTTAGAAATAATACATGGATTAATCTGGATGGTCTTATGTTTATCAAAGGATAGATGTATTTCGTATGGAAAATTATTAAATTCTTTACTAATAAGTCTGAAATTTTCAAAGATTGTTTAAAAATTTTAATATTAAAAGTAATAAGAAATGTTTGATTAAATCTTTAATTATGAAACTATAAATTTGAGTCTTTTTTTTAGTCTGAAATTTTAAAAGAAGTGTGGTCTGATTTAGATATGAACAGTGATGTTCTGGAGATTTTAATGTCGCCAGATGAACCATATTTTCAATTTACCACTAAAGGAAATCTTGCAACTACTCATGTAAGTTGAGAAAAAAAAATCTGTCCCAATAATATGAATATTTTATCTCTAGTTTATATTTCAAACAGTTGTAATTGACCTCTTTATTCTTTATGTTATGGGAGATTTGAAACAAAATTACTTTTATTTTTTACATTATGTAAACTGAAATATTTCTATACTTTGAAATACTATTAAATGAATAAAACAAACTTAAATTTGCTATTTATTACAGTATATATCTTAATGTCTTCTATAAAAGATTCTTTTACTAAAAAAAATTAAATTAAAAAAGGAAATAAGATGATCAACATTAAAAAAAAATATTTTTGATATATTTAGAACCAATTGCTAATAATTTTAGTTATATTCACAATTCAACATTAATTTTAGAATTGAAGAAAAAATAAATAATTGCAAATTTAAATATAATAATATTATTTATTTTTAAGTTTTATTTATTTATTGTAATTATTTTAAAGCAGATTTCACAACTTTTTTATGTATATTTTTTGTAGAATTTATAAAAATAAATGTTATATATATCCTTTTAATAATTTCTTCTTTTTCATTTTTTTAGATTAATTTTTCTAAAGATTCTGATATGATTGAATCATTTGAATGTACATCTACTATGAAAAATAGGTATTTATTTTTTATTTTCATATTGTTACAATTTTTTTTTAATCTATAGTTTTATGCTTACTGCAAGATATAAGCAAGAGAAAGATACTTTTTAAAATTAAAATAGGTTGTCGTCTTTCAAAATGAATTAATATTTTAAATGACATAAAATATTAATGTATAAACTATACCTTGAAATAAAAAGAGAATTCAACAAGAATGTTTGGAATAACTATTTGATTAAAATTCTGTGGAAATGTTGACTGTCAATAAAAAACAGTGGAGAATATATTTTGTAAAATATAATTATTGTTTAGATTAATATATTTAGATATTTAATTTTGTATCCGTAGTATGTGTACTAGTTTTTTTTTTTTATAATTTATATAATTTAGTTTAGTTTTTTTTTAAAGCATAAGATTGTCAAAAATCAGAAAAATTTAAAAACCATAAAATTTTTCGATGTAATTTTTAAAAAATACATATAATGATAATCTGCAAGTAATGAGGTATCATATTTTTTTTAATAATATTATATAGAATATAGCTAAGACAGTTTTGATGTTATATTTTTGCATAATGCAAATTCATACATAATCATTTCTTGAAGCTGAAATGTGCATAATCTTTCACTTTTTATTATTTCTTTAAAATACTTTGTAAAAATGAATTAAGTTTTTTCTTTAAAAAAGTACTTTTATCTCTAGATATCAAATATCCCTTATAAAACCATCCGTAAGAGCTTTAGTTCAGTCATCTAAAGTTTCCATTCGCACTGATGATAGAGGATTCCTCTGTATGCAGTATATGATCAAAGTGGAAGGTTCACAATGCTGTTTTGTGGAATATTTAGTAAGTAGCATACTATTAAAAAAATATCAATTAATTTTTTGAAACTAAGCAAATCCTTTACAAATGCATAATACAAATTAGATTCAGAAATGCACAGTTAAATGGAACTGCAATAAGTACATACATTTTTCATTCAAAAAATGATATAAATTGATTTGAAATGTTATGCATATTAAAAATTATAGAACATTATGCTATATGAAAATATAAACATTCAAAATAATATCTTATATTTTTGAATTTGCAGATATATATTGCAGAAGTATAGTTTGTTTTTTTAATCTATAGATCTTTTCTTCCTTTATTTTATCTTGTTATTAAAGACCAATTTTAAAAATGAAATGTCAAAAACATTACTGTCTTCATTGTAATTTAATTGCATTGTATTCTATGGGAAATTTACTTCAATACTGTGTACCAATTTCAATTGTTCAAATAAGAAATCTTTCAGTTGTTCAAATTAAAAAAATATTTTCAATGACAAGAGTTATAAATTAAATTATTTAAATTTAGATGCAGGTTTTTATTAGTTGTATACATTTTTTATTAATTATTTTGCTATTTAATCTAATATTGTGGCACCTTATGTTTCATTGATATGTTTTTATTTTAATATTGAAATTTATATAATTTTATACTTATATTTTGCTTACAAATACATCTATAATTCAACTAGATTGTGTAAAATTGAATTCATCTTTTAAAATATTATAATATCACTGACTGAATTATCAACTTAAAAACAACATATCATGTGTATAATAGTCTTAAGCATATATAATCTTTAACAAATGCTGATTGATACTTTCAGTTCATTTGACATATTTACATCTGAAATTTGTGGTCTATTATTATGTAAAATTAAATTGCTTTAAAAATTTAAAATGTATATCTCATTCTAGTTGCTAATCTTTTCATTTTAAAATTGAACACCTAGAATATTTATTGAGGATATGAATTTGATTTCATTTAATATACCTTTAAGTTATAATGTATGCAATATTATATTTTACATAAGCTTATTTGTAATTAATCCTTTTTTTAAACATGAAAGTGTGTGTCATAGGTGTCTTAGTTCTCACTATTAATGTTATTTGCTCCTTTTAAAATTAATGATGTTTACTCTATTAAGAATGCTTATCATCTCTTTTTTAATTTTGAACTGCCTTTATCTTTTAATTGCTAATAGGATATTGATTACTGGCGTTAAATTGAGTTTAAAGATTATGAGAATCTTTAGAACTTGATGAAATCAAAATTTTAAAGCTGACAAATTTTTGTTTAAATAAATTATGAATTTCATTAATCTGTGTCAGTAGCAATTGTGCTTAGGGATAATGGAGTTTCAAAGTAAAATGTTGTATTTATCATGAAAAAAAAAAGCAGTTAAATGCTGAATTTTAATTCTGTAATAGTGTTTAATATGCTTTGGCAATTTTTATTCTAATTTAAAGAAAGCTTATTTCAGTTGCTTTTCTATTTTTTATGTGAAAAAAGGAGAATCAGTAGATTCTATAATATTTCTTTTACAAAAAGGAAGGGAAAAAAAATGCAAAGAGAGAGAGATTTGCACAGAGAGGCAATTAAACTCTAATATTGAGAGATTTATTGCTTCAAATAATTAAAAGTGTAAAAAATTAATCAAAAAGAATGAATCCAATTCATATTTCATTTACTAAAATGTTAGTAATCCTGAATAAAATTAGAGTAGTATTATTTGATTAATATTATACTATCATTGTATTACACTACTAAAATAAATATTTTAAATTTTTATTTGCAATAATTATTTAAGAAATATAAATTTTGATTTTTAGTGAAATTGGTATTAGCAACAATGTGTCTTATATTGTATATATATTTTATATTCAAGCTTTATTATGTTTTACGCTTTTCAAACTCATAGGGCAATTTCATATTGCGGATGTCATTTTTATTTGTTGATTTGAGAATTGCTTTATTTTATTTTTAATAGTTCTCTGGACTAGAAAGAATGTATGATATATAAGTTTTATAACAATTCTAATAATAATTTTGACACAAATAAGGATTGTATTTTATAAATAATTTTATACCTTAAGAATACATTTAGATAATGTATGATAAAGTTATTAAAATGCACTAAATAATTATTATTAAGAAGTTTTGCTTGTTGATTTTAGATTGTTTGCCATACCTCTTACTTGCGAGTTTCATTAACTTTCGTTTATATATTTATATCATAAATTGAAGTGTACAGAAATCATTATTTGGGTATTTATTAATGAAGTTATTTATTCATAAGAGATCTTCTATCCAAATGGTTTGATAAAGTAAGAATAATTTTGAAAATATCTTTTTACACTTCAAAGGTTGCATGAAGATTGGAATTAATTTTTTTCAAATGTTTTTACTTTCTAAAACTATCTAACTTTTGAAATAAGAATTAATTTATATTAAAGAACATTGAAAATTTTGAATTAGAATGTAAACTTTTATTTGAATGTGATTTTTATTATATACTATATATTTAATGTGCCTTCTAAATGGTTTATTTTGCAGTGTTCTCCAAATATAGATGATGATGACTAACTTAGTTTCCATTACTATGAAATGGAAAAGAGTTTCTTTAAAAGGAATTTTTATCATCACTTCATATCAGACATTCTGAAGATCATTTTACGATTCTTTTGTCACATTGAAAAACATTCTTATATATATTTTTCTATATACATTTTGTATATATTTTATTTTTGTTACTAAATATGTGATGTTAATTAAAAATTTATGTATCATATGTAAAATGACAAATTTGTATTATATGTTTTTTTTTTGACTATGTTTACATTATGTATATATTTGAAAAGTTTGCATTGTGATTGTTGATGTTTATAAAGAACATGAATAAAGTTTTTAATTAAAAAAATTATTCTTGAAATATGCATCTTTTGAAGTTAAGTCATTATTTCCAATGGTATTAACAGCAGAAAAGAGCTCTTAAATGGTTACACTTTATATTGCATAGATTTGTTTTTATGTTTAAATTGTATGATTGTATTTTAGATGTTAATCTAAAATATAAAAATGAAAGTTTGTTTACTCTTTATAAGAATCTGCATCTTTAATTTAAGAATATTAAGTGAGGAAGTTTCATAGTATTATAAAAAAAAATTATAAATAATTTATTATACACTGGCTGAAGCACTTTTTTTTTTGAGTAACATACCTTTAAACAAATATTATTATTTTTCAATTAAAACCTTTGTTTATTTAGTGCCTTATATGTTGTGGTGAAAAAATATAGGATTTTGAAGTATTTGAATTTTTTTTCATAATTTTTTTTCTTGTGCACTGAATGTTACTCTTTATTTGAAATTACATTATTTGTTTGAAAATTCCTAGTCCTGACATATTATTTTATAGTGCTTCACCTTATAATTTCAAATTAGGAGGGTGGGAGGATTCTGTCACTTCAAAAAATTTCTTAACATTTTGTTTGTTTGTTTCTTCCAGTTTTAACTTAGTATCTATAAATTTAAATTCAGTGTATTTGAACTGTAGGGGGTTAAGAGAGAATAAGATATAAAATAATTATTCAATAAATTTTTAATTTATTCTAAAAATGCTGGATATCTTTATCAGCATATTTCAAAAGATGAAATCACTTTATGGTTTTTCTCCCTAATATAGTATATTTATATATTAAGGAAAAAATCTATAAAAATGTTACAGCTAAAGAATAGAAAACATCTATTTATAAACTTTTTTAAAAAAAAAAAAAAAAAGGGGGAGTATTTAGATATTTTGAGAATGCATTATATAGATGGGTTTTTCAGAACCCCTTTAAAACTTCCAAAGTATGCAAAAGCCCAATGAAAACAATTAATGTATAAAACTTTTATTGCTCCAGAGAATATAGAATATCCCATAAAAGAGTTTATTAAAAGTTCAAAGAGCATTCTAGAGAGAGTCCCATGAAACATTGCAAGAATGATATTCTGTATAAACACTACACTTTAAAACATGTGTTGGGCAAGAAGTGTTAGATTTTGATTGTGTAGCATTAAATTTATTTTTCACGTACATTAGAGATTTAAATAAATTAAGCCAAATAATAAATTGTATTTTAAAGCAATATTGGCAGTATCAAAGATGTGATGATATTTAATATTTGCTTCATTAAAGAAGCTTTGAATAAAACTAAAATTGTATATTATTAGTTTTTAAATAATTTTTTAAAGTGTAAAGATTTTTTCGAAGTCATGCATTTATAAATTTCTTGTTTTAAATCTTATGTTTTTATTTAGAATTTTTCCAGAAACTCTCCTGGTTTTAACCCTCTTAAAAAGAAGTCTCATGTTAGACACTTGTTTAATTATTTTCGCTTTCAAATAGTTTTATGGGTTTGTGATAGTTGAGTTAAATATTAGTGATATCTATCTACATTTGGTGTATTCTGAATTGACAGTATTCTTAGAAAGTTCACTTTATGAATTTAATTAATTATTCAACAAAGCTGTGAATTTATAAATTTTTGTGAGTAGTTTTCCAAAACATTTTTCACGTTCAATGGATTATATGTTTTTTTTATAACAATCTCTTTTGGTAAGGACTGAAATTTTTATGAAAGCCAACAATAAGTTCAATATCGCTACTAATTCCGCTACTTTGTAAGCATAGTTACCAATCTGAATTCTTTATTTTATAAATATAATTTAAAATAGTATATTCTTTTGTTGCAGTTTATTTTTTAGCTATATTAACGGCCTGTTTTAAAGACCACTAGGACTATTTGAGACAGAACTCGTAATTTTGACCCGCGGGCAGATGACGAGGACGACATCTGAATTGACACCCCCATTCCAAACTGCCACATAACACCAGCAGGAGAACGTTTGTCCCGGACAGATTTAACATGCACCAGACCAGGACTCTTCGTTGGTATCGGTTCTCTCACCTGGAACCTCCGGTTGCGACCGGAGATTGACCACTTTGTGGTTGGGGGAAAACCGTCTCGAAGAGATGACAGTTCGGTGCATCGGCCGGTGTTATGAACGGGTTATGTTAAAGACAGCAATCGACTACAACAAATCTTGTCTATACTGCAATCGTTCAGTCGTAGTGGTGTGGTTTGCTGTACTCTAGAAAAAGAAGGTCCCGAAGCCGCGACCATATCAGGCCACTGCTGATGCAATCAGAGTCGGCCTGCTTTGTAAAGGGGCCTGGGTGCAACAAACCATGAGGCCTAAATTTTTGATAATGCAATATATATATATATATGTATATTATTTGTTGTGAAGCATGATGCAGTTTGAAGACAATGAAGATACTTTTAATTTCGTGACGTCGTTTTATTCATTTTGAAGAAGCAAGCATATGTACAAGCGACGAGCACACAGAAAGGAATGAGGAAAAAGCTCTTGGACATTTTATCCCTGGTCTTATATAACCTATGATTTTGATAGGGAAAATACTTCTTTACAGTGTATTATGAGATTTCGATAGGGATTTTCGTTATACGGGTGGACAAGGTAGGGGAAACACAGGGAGATTTTAAAAAAGAATTTGCTTGATCAGCGGTATGTTATCTCTTCACGCGTAGTGTGGGAAAGTTAGATTTTAGCTGATTCAACAATTTAACAAAGCTTCTCTTGAATTAATTAAGTAGAGACAGTGGAATTGGATCACGAAATAAGAGAATATTTTAGAATGAAGTTACTAGGGCTAAATTAAAGATAGAATCTTGGAAATTAATTAAATTGAAATTAGAGTTAAAATATCATTATATATATATATATATATATATATATATATATATATATATATATATATATATATATATATATAATTGCGAACATATATTACTATTGTATGTTTAATTAATGCGTGCTTTTATCTTTGCTATTAATTACTTCAGAAAGATTAGAATTTTTTGCAATTTCTTTTCGGCGCTTGATACAACAAGTTCATTTAAACGTTCTGCACACATTATAATAATTATTTAGAACGTTTTGAAATATGTCTTGTGCGTTATTTAAATCCCTTTTAATCGAAATCAAATCTCATAGCAAACCAATTTCTTGGATTAGGTTTACATTTACATCGCTGTTATAAAACTTAACGAAGTTTTTGGAAAAATTTTCTAATCCCTGTTTTATTAAAACTTCCTTTTATCAGTGATTTATTTGAAATACTTTTAAATCTATTTTTTATCTGTATGAGTTACAGTGAAAAAAATAACATCCATCCTCTACCGGGTTTTCTCTAACTTCATCTTCTATTTCGAAATATAATCTTTTTCTTTTTCGAATTCGTTTTTCAGAAAAATGTTCTGAAATATTCGAATTGCGTTCAATCTCTTTTGTTTCGTCTCAAACTGTGTTAATTTTTGGATTTCAGTTTTAATTTTATTGACCAAATTAAATTAAATCAATCAAGAACAATTGTTTTTGCTTGAAATAGTATAATCTATTTTGGCTTCCCAACGAGTGTCGTATAATGTTCTAAGAGTAATATTTAAATGTTATTGCAGAATTTTTCATCTTTTTGAAGATTCAGAAAATGAGCAATATAAACGTTGCAATGTCCTAAATAAATAATAATAAAAAAAAAATGGCAATATATATTCTGGAAGCGGCATCACAAACCAATAAATTAAAAGAATGTGATAGGCAGTGCACAAAAAAATGCATGAAAGTTTAGAGCAAATATTCTAGGTTGTACACCTTTATATTTCCCTTTTATGTTGCAAACATTGCAGTATGCCTGTCTTTACAATTATTCTTCTATAATATCTAAGTCAAGCTCATTTAATCTTTTCAATGGAATATTTGCCAGTCTTTCTCCAGTTACTTCAATAAACCCTATAAATGACTCATTTATAGTTCATCTTTTCTCTTCGAAATTTGTATACATAATAAGGACTGACGTTTGTCCCTTATGGGTAATATCAGGCGTACAATCCATTTGGATACTACAGTGCATGGCTGCTTTCACATCGTCATTTTGGTTCTTAATCACGCTGGAGCCTCCTCATTGCCGGTCACCACCCAGATGGCTGTCCCTGGATGTAATACATCAAATATTGTTGATATAACTAAATTAATACTATTAATATGGTGGGGAAGAGCTAGTCGCCTAAGTAGCTAAATTTAAAAAATAAAATTAAAGATCGAAGAATTATGCCTAAAACATTACCAAATTACGATATTTCGAATTAGGTATTTTCCTCACTTCTAAACACTCCAACAAAAAAAAAAAAAAAAGTCTTAGATGGAAATATCTCATAGCATTGTTTGTTTCTCACTATTTGAAAATATAAATTCTATTTAATTATATGTAGAGGTATTCAGCCGAACTCTCAATAAATTTCATTTCTGTTCCATAACAAAGAATGCTTCAATGAAATTGCCACATTAATTGGAGACAATTTATTAAATTTCCATAGCCTAACAAATAATATTTAAATGTGTGAGTCCCAAAACAGCAACTAAAAATGAAAATACCGTAATCATCAGTTATATTAGCACATGCTTTTTGCCTCTTGTTTAATGATGAATTTTTCATCTTTGGATAAGCTGAATTTGTCTGGTTGTAGCTGGACTTTCTTCACGTGCATGCTCAAAACTGTTTGGCAGAACAGAAGGGCCAGCGTTATAATCAGAGCGAAGATCATGACAACAATTATGTGCATCACCAAAGAGCGCCATTCGATACTCCAGATAAAAGCGTAACGTCGGTTGAAGAAATTGATGTTCGTTATGTTCTTTCCACGAGTTGATGATCCTAAGAAAAAAAAAAAAAAAGCCATATGCATTGCATTCTTAGATCAAACTAGCTGGAGCGGCCCCCATAACACCGAAATTTCTTTTTCGCATAATCCCTAATAAAGCAGCTATCTACCGCCCTTGCTTGTAGCGGGATGTAGTAATTTTTTTAAAAAAAAAACATTGATATCTGTAATAAAAAAAATTGAAGTCTGATATCGTAAATTTCAAGTTATCATGGAAGAACATTATCTTTTTTAAAGTCACGTGGTATCAATCCGACAGAAAAACATCATGTTCTCACATGACTCATATTTCGCAATCACTAACATTTAGAATAGCGATGGTTTTTGACCATCTCAAAATCTATCAAGTTCTAAAATATTTTTTTCGAGGCCAGAATCTTTTTCGTGAAATCCAGTTTAAACCGGTTTGAAACTATCACGTGACTATCAGATTACGCATGCATTCATATTAAAAAAAAAAAAAAAAAAAGAGAGAGAGATATTTTTTTTTTTTTTTTTTTTTTTAAATTTCAAAATATTACAAACTCCAAAACTTTTTTTGCCAGCTAGAATAATTAAAAATTAAATTTTTTAAAAAAAATAAATTACATATATACGGGCGATAACTTCTTCCGGCCATGCTTTTTATTTTCCACATACGCATTTTGAGGCTTCAAAAGCCCCAAACCAAAGCAACATCATGTTCACACATGATAAAAACTTAATTATCAGAAAATTTGTAATTATTTTTTTTTTAGATTTATTCTAATGAAGTTTTATTTTCTTTTACAAAGATAGACGATGATGATTGTTTGTTAATTATATAATCTCTCCCGTATGTTGGAACATTATCAGCGCATTTTACGTTAAGTGCTGTTTCATGCTTCATTATTACGAATATTACGGAATCTTGAGCCAGTTTCTTCTCCAATACACAACGAGATGATACCTTACAAGTCGCATAAAAATTTAATTAATAAAGAAATAGATAAAATAATAGCTAAATTTTGAAAAAACTGAAGCATCGAATCATCGAAAACGAACTGTATAGAATTTCAAAATTCTAATACAAAAAGAAGCGCACGAAGCAAGCAAAATTTCACACTTACAGAACACAAAACAATTAAATAATCAGTGAAAGGGGTCTTCCTAAAACTTTCTAACATTTTCCCTAATGAAGGTGCTATCGCTCCTTCTTCTTGCATAAAAATTGGGTTCTTTGGCAAAAGTTGTGGACGCCATTAGTGCTCAGTGTTCAAACTTTTATTTTCAGATTTCCATACATAATTGCTTATTGATTTAATTTTGAAAACATTTTTGTCGACCGCTAGAAACGTTTTTCGACCGCTTGAAGTTCAAATCACACACACACGCACGCACGCACGCACACACACACAAAAAAATCTTACAATTTTAGTAATATAATTATATATTAGATTTCATATAACTAAAGCTTTGTGTTCTATAAACCATCAACCTGTTGGCGAATTTCGTTCAAAATTTGTTTACAGATCTACATTTGAAATGCTGAATCTGTGTGCCAAATTTTATCTATCTTAGATTTTTAAGTTTGTAACTAACGTATTCACTTGTATTCGGAAAGACAGATTGAAAAACATCCTATGAATCCTATCCTAAAATCTACCAATTTGGTGAAGATTACATACGAAATTTCATCGCCCTAACTCAATGCGTTTATGATTTTTCGAGTTCACAGACAGATAGGCAGACACAATTTCAAAAATATGTTTTTCGACTGTAGAAGTCTTAAAAGCGGAGAATCGTCAAAATTCGATGTTGAATCTTTAAGAATTACAATATTTTCTTTTTGTATACTTCATACATGAGAAAATAAAAATTCTTGCAAAATCACTTTTCTTAGATCTTATATTTAGCTCGAATATTTTTGCTCGAATTGAGAATTTCCCCATGTCAATTCTATTTATCGATCGCTTATCGTCTGCTTTCTCCTTTCTATAAATAGTAACTGAGAAATATCTTTGTTGATTCCAAAATCATTTTTCCGAAATTGCGAACAAATTTGAAGTGTATTATTTTATTCACTCACTCGTTTCCTTATAAGAGTCTGTTAAGTTTTTATTTATTTTTGCAAGTGATTGCCAGAAGTTTATTTTATAATCCTGAATTTTTAAATAAAACGACATACTTCATTTAAATATGGAAAGATACTTGTTTAAAAGCTGGTTTTCAATTCTTATTGTATATTGTATAATTGTTAACTAAGTGCTCCAGAATTTCATCTTCTCTTTGATAGTAACGCATGCGTGACAAATTCAGACGCATAATTAGCCATGCGTTGCGGTCAAACTTGACCTTTTTAGAACGCATAATGGTCTTTCTTACTATGCGGAGATTTTAATCGCATTCGAATTTTATTGTAAAAATATTCTAAACCAAATATAGATGTCTATATGGGTCCGATTTGCTTAGGAGCGTACATTTATTTAAAAAAGTGTGGTATATGAATAATATTATAGTACTGATATTTTGAATTCTTGCTATTTTTCTTACTTACGAAAATCTAGAACGCGTGGATTATTTTTAAAAATGGTTTATCGCGACTATCGGTTATTCTGAATATTTTAATGAAATTAAGTTATAGCTTGCATCAATTAATAAATTAAGCTTGGAAATAATTTCATGTGTTAATTTTCAAGTATTTCCATTTCAGGCTGATAGATATTTGTAAAATTCAAATAGTTTAACTTTTCATCAGCACGCCTTTAAATAAAATTCGTTCTATTTTAACTTTTTTTAAGATTATTTAATAAAGATCCTACAACGATCGGCAATAAGGAAGAAGTGCAGCAAAAAGAATCGTATTCTAAAAAAGTAAAATTTGTTAAGATTGTTTCTTATTTAGTTTTTTAGATTTCGATTTTTTTCGTTTATTTTTAATTTTGAACTCTTTCATCTAAATTTGGTTGATTGTTATTATTACTATTTTTTTTGCAAGAAAATCTTTAACTGAAATTTAACCTATGTAATTTTTACTAAAAAATTTGTAAAGTATTTCTTTTTTTTATTTATTTATTGTTAGAGATGTAAGTATTGCCTGATTTTTTTTATAGTAAGCTTTTGGTACCAAATAAATTCTTTGGCTTCATTTGGTGTGGGATTTTATGAAGTAAGAACCAGAACGTCGTTAAATGCTGTACTAAATATGTATATATGAATGATATCACGACAGAGATATAATTAAAAATTTTTTTATTGTTTTTACCGCCATTTATTTCTTTCCTATTGCCATTTTCAAATCTTAATATATATAAAATACATTCGGGTAAAAATTTTCGTTTTATATCTCTAAATAAATACCTTTAAAAAAATTATATGCGTTATATGAGGAGAAATTATTGAACTGGTCAGATTGTATTAATATTTTTATATGCGAATTTTTGCGTTTTAGACCTTTTTGAGTCTGGAAAAAAACTTTTTTTTGAAATGCTTCTTTCTCTAAAAACAGGATAACTGATATTAAATTGAGCCAGACGAATAAATTTAGTATGCAGTCTTAAAAATATAGGATTCTAATCAAATTTTTAGCGAAATCAGCTCTTTATGTATATTCATGTAAACCTAATAACTCAACAAGTTTGTTAGATGAAACTTAGTTTATGATTTTATCATTTGAAATATAGAGCTACGTCAAATTTTGGACCAATACGATAACGAGTTGATTGTTTGTTTATCTATCTATTCATACACAAGCGAACGCGATAATTCAGAAGCGAAAGCTAAGTAAGTGACATTTTGTATGTGGGTTTGACGTGAAAATTGTAAATCTTTATGAAGTTTCGGATTAAATGGGAAAAAAGTAAACAGTGAAAAATTCACATTTCCTTACTATTATTTTTATGTTCAAAATTATGAAGATGAACACAAAACGAGTCGTATTATGTAAGCATACGAGAAGATCGAAGGAAGAATATTCTCACAGGTTATTATTATTTTTTATTATTCTTTGTTTTCTTTTCAAAGTGTATATATTAGTGTTTGAATCACTGTGCTTAAACATATAACAAGTTTTTTTTTTTTTTTAATTGAAACACTGATTATTTCACTTTAAATTAATGAATTCCTGAAAATACCTCTACTAATCTGAACAAAATATTATTTCTTGTTTGTTCTATTTTTATTAGCACACAAGCAGAATGCACATGGTTTTTCAAACGCCATCATAAATTTTAATTTTATCATAAATTCAGAAATTCATAAATTCAGAATTTTAAGCGAAATTGAAACCATAATAACATAAAAACAAAGCAATGGAAGTGAAATATAAAAGGAGAAATAATGATTTTATATGTTTATTTTTCCTTCGGAATAATGATATCGTTTGGTGAATTGCAAACCATAAAAGTCGAAATGAATAACTGATATGAAAAAGTTCTAAAAAAAGTAGAAGAGGCAATGAAATCAGAAAGTTTGCTGTAGGTGATACTATTAGAATTTAAATTATATAAAAATAATTTTACTGATTCTTGATTTCTCAATATAGCTTCTTGCAAAATCAAAGAAGAAATAAAACCTTTTGATTAGCAAAAAAATTGAACACATAATGAAAATAATAATAATAATAATAATCAACGTTCAAGATATTTCAATTGTTCTTGGTTTAAATTGAAGATAATAAATCATTATTGTTCAAATAATGATTTAAAAATTTCGGAGAGGGGCATCGGGATTTTAATTACGTTTCTTAAAATTTTTCTGAAAAAGTTACTAATTTTTAAAAATTTAGTAAATTGTAACGGAAATGTAAAACACATTTCTTGAAAAAGACAAAACAATTTCCGAAAACAATACAATGGGCTAATGTGTGCAGAAAAATCGCCCCGGCAACACAAAATTTAAATTAAAAAAATTATTGAGTCACCATTAAGACAACCAGTGTACCAAATTTCATGGCTATAAGTGCTCATAATCTCTCTTGAAAGTAGTAGAAAAACATGTGCCCTAATACTTCTTTTTTATAAATATAGATTAGTTTTATTTAAAAGGAGAACCGGTTTTAAAGTCTGGCTCCGTTGTCTTCTTATTGAAGAACATATCTCTGAGCTGGGCCATCAAATTTTCGAAGTCAGCAAATGCTCGCGTTTTGTTTTTCTTTTTCCTAATAATAAATACAGATTTAAAGGTAATGAAGCGAGTTTAAATGCAAATTAAGATCTCGAATGAATGCTAATCGATTAGATAACATTTTCTATTGTGCGGAGCAACAGATTAAAATAGGCAACAAACAAACAAATAATCCGATGAATAAATAAATGACCACGTTCTGTATATAAAATGATGATTATCTCTTTTGCTGTGATGTTCTGATATAAATAAATTAGATTCGAGAACCACCTTATTCTTTATCGTAATAACTGAAAGTTTATATTTTAATACAATTAAGAATATTATTTTCCTAATTTATTAAAAACTGATTGTTCTAACAAAGTTATTCTGGTAAAAATAATCTAAATAATTTATGTAATTAAAAATAAAAATATCTTCTGAGCACTTTCCCTATTATGCAAACGAAACTATGCAGCCTGCTTCGGTGATTATATTAGCAACAAGCATCTGAACCGAGTTACTACAGAACAAAATATATACTATAAATTCTTTGAAATACAAAAAAAGAAATATTTTTCGCAAGGTTGCTCAATTGTCTTTTTCATGTAAAAAAAAGGATCTACCTGAATTCTTTATTTTTCGAAATAGCTTGATATTCTACATGGGAAATTAATTATGGAACCAATTGGAATAATTTTGTGTTTCGACGATCTTTATTCTTTTATTCAATTGTTTTAATTAAATATTGATATGATAAAGACAAAATTGGATTATCAAGTAGACAAAATTGGTAATTAACTAAGCACGTCACTAATCAGTTTTATGGGTTTTCCCCCCTTTTTCTTGGGGGGGGGGCAAGATTTTCTTGTTGATATCTCCACAATTTTTCAATTTCGTATTTTCACTCATTTTACGAAGACCGTTTCTTTAACTGATTCAAATTAAAATCGGGTATCGTTTGTATTTCAGAACACCCTTAGAATGTTTTTTTTTTTCTTATTTTAAAATTCTCTTGCATATCGAAGTGTCTATTTTTTCATTTCTCGTATACAAAGCGAAAATATTATAATTGTAAAAAACTTGAATTCAAGATTTTTATGAATCTCCGTGTTTTAGATCTGTCGGAGTCAGAGAAACACATTTTTGGAATTATGTCTGTTCTATCTATTCCCCTGTCTGTCTGTTTTTGAGCATGTGAACTCAAAAATACTTTAAGCTAGACGAATAAAATTTGATATATGGGCTATACAACAAGTTTGTAAATTTTCTTCAAATTTTGAAGAAAATTCTTTCAGATAATGCTTGAAAGCGCAATTACTCAAAAACGCAAGCTTTAAATAAATGAAATTTGGTAGTTATTTTTGTGACTTCAACTATAGTTCTGCGCTAAATTTTTCTTTTAATTAGTCGGATAAAAAGCCTTCAATACACACACACACACACACGTACACACATACTTATATATATAAAAAAACAAAACAAAAAAAAACAATAGAAAAAATGCCAAAGATAGAATGGTAAATTTATACCAAAGATCGATATTTCGTAACTATTTGTCAATCGATATTCGCCAATGCTATGCGATAATACATAAATAACTTTTTTTTTAATGTCCTTACTAAGCACATAATTCTCATATATGAGACTCAAAATAAGTCTTAGTACTCACGATCTTGTCCAAGTTCCACAATTTTATGTGTTGAGAGAGGCAATAGCACTTGTTTGGAATATTCAAAAAAACTTTCATAAAAGTCATTTCCATTGGTTTTTTTTTTTGTTTGTTTGTTTTTTTTTGCAGCTGACTGATTAATTTAGAAAATTTATAGCTTTAGCCAACTTAATATCGTAATGTTTAAATTGTATTTAAAAGTTCTGCATTTAAGAAAACTACCTTTCATTTTTTCATGCCAAAGATTTTGAAATCGACTTTATTTATTAAATATTCTTTCTAAAAATTAAGTAATTTTTATTTAAATTTGTATTAATGTTTGTTTCTTAAAAATCACTTATGCTAAAATAAAATAAATTTTTAAGTTGTTGAAAGCATTTTATGAGCATGAAATTTTTCTTAATCATTAAATTTTCTCGGATTAGAAAGTATTTATGTAGTTTCTAACTTAAAGTTTTAAATATTTTAAGAACGCGAGACTATCACTTTTGAATGATTTTATTGCGTAGAAGGGATGATACGTAGTTAGCGCATTTCCAGTGTTCTTTAGTAGGATTTGACCTTCGCTTGTTCGTTTGTGCAGGGTTTTTTCCCCTATTCCCTTGTGCTTGTTATTTTGAACCCTACTATTTTATATTAATCCGAAACATTGCATTTATTATTCATATCTCTATTGGAACAATATATAATACGGCATCTGTACAACGTTGTTTGATTTTCTGAATGCAATACAGTATCGTGAAGGTACACTAAAAGTACTGTAGGACATTTTGTTCTAATGAGAATGTAGTTCAAGTTTGTATATTATCTGCTGTTACTGCTACATCAGATTACTGTGTGGCGGATTGGGATGCTCGAGGATAGAACCTGGGACCTTGTGGTTCGCAGTCCAGTAACATGACCACGATACAAAAGCAATTGCTCGGATAACATAGTTGTTAACTGACTTTTTAGCTTTCACCACAGACTCTCCTTCCACTGAGTCGGAGGTGAGACGAGCGATATGGCTGTTGAGTGGTGATGTTTTATTTATTAGCTGTTGATTCTAATGCGCCTGTACCCATTTGAGTAGCACTAAGCGTTATGGTGAGCGTCTGTGGATGGTTGCTGTTGCGCCAAGTGAGTCTGACGGCTTTGTGTTGCTGCGGGTAGATGGCGCCACAACAGCTGTACGAAGGTTGAAGGTTCATTGTCCGAGGTCACCAATGTGGCGAATTTGCGATGAGCGAGGATAGCACCTGGGACCTTGTGGTTCGCAGTCCAGTAACATGACCACGATACAAAAGCAATTGCTCGGGTAGCGTAGCTGTTGACTGGCTTATAAGCTATTCACCACAACTGTATTGTTAAATAAAATGGAAACATTTTCTCTTTCATCTGTCATCTCACCTTTATTTTAACAAACGTATTGCTTCCAGACGCAAGCGCAAAAGCGCAGAGGGATTCCCTATCTGAGAATAAATAGTTTTCTTTTTTATGCTTAGTATCTACTGATTGGCAAATGGCCATTACAAAACTTCAAAATAGCAGCTATTTAATATTCTACAAGTAACTTAGAAAAGTTGCCGTATTACTGCAGAGAATTGGAGGTGAGCTCTGGCCGTTTTGTTGGCAATCATATTTTAGTTTTCTTCTTTTTTTTTCCTGTCCTGCCTTTTACTATATTCCTCTCTTTGAATGGTCTGTACTCCAATATTCATCTTTGTTAATCAAGTTATTAAACAATAATTTGTGATATTTTCGAATAATTTTTCAGAATGTTAAAATTGTTGATTTTTTCAAATGAATATTTAACGAAACAGCCATTTAATCCACAGAAATTATATCTGAATTGGTAAATTTACCTGATGGTCGCGGTGTTTCGTGCTTTCCAGAACGTTTTTCAGGTGAAACATCATCAGCGGGTTCTTTTATTTTTGTATCTATTACTGGGCCAGGATGGTGAAACACAAATGGAAAAGAATCGAATCGGAAATGTTTGCGATGACTTGCTCTGTATTCTTCACTTCTTTTCGGTTTAGACTTTAATTTACCAAAAGCTGGATCTTCAAAGAAATGAATAAATGAAATAAAAAAAGGGAGAAGTAATTATTTCTTCTTTGTAACAGAATATATGTGCTTTACAGAAGAGTTATTTTATCGAAAATATTATGCAAGAGCTAGATGTGGAATTTTCAACATCTCACAGTGTGATCATCTACAGTTTTGGATAGAAGGCACGTGATAATTCATGTCTCAATTATTATATGTAGTGTGGCTTTTATAGTGTTGAATGCAAAGGAGTTGAGTTTTTGAAACCAATAATCATTTTACGGATTTCGGATTCTCTTTCGAATATCTTCTTAAGAGCGCATGACTTGCCTTTGAAAATCTAATTAATTTGTATTAAATGTTCAAAAATTTATTTTTAATATAATTGATTTTAAGAAAATGCAGGATTAGAAGTTTGTTGTATACTGCTTTGTGAAAACAATTATGTCTCAAAATGTTGAGATTAAGCATATCGAAATAAAAATATATATGATTTCAAAAATTTAGGAACCTTTTTTAATAAACAAAAATAACATTATTGAAATTGCTCAAAAGAAGAAAAGGGTTTTCATTAACTTGTTGTTTAAACATTAACAATTCATAACAAAACTTAAAACGCATTTACAGTTAAAAAGGAATATTATATTTTAATATTTGCTCTTTGCTTTCTCTAATGTATGAATTAAGGTATAGATGTCATGATTGTTTATAATTTCATTTTCAATCGATGTTCGAATTTCGTTTAGTATCGATATCGAATTCCAAATCAGTTTCAGACATTTTTTTGAAACAATACATTTTCGTCAACTGCAAATTAAATTTTTTTTTTTCGTGAGGCAGTTAAATGTTTTATGTTCTGTTAGTTGTCTTAGGTCATTTGATAATAACAGTGATTCTTCAAAAACATTGATTGCTGTATGCTTTTAGAGTCAGAAAAATAGTTATTATAGTTTTAAACAAGATCGTATATTCCTTAAGTTTCTGGTAAAAATTTAAAATCAATCATAGATCATACTGATTGGCTTATTTCATGAAATTTCGCAAGAACGGCAAAGATTGGACTAAAATTATACAACAGTAAAAATGATATAAAACAGTTCTTTGCTTGTTCTTATGCATTAAATTATTTCTGTCGAATTTTGGTACTTGTTGGTTGTAATTGCGCCTAAAAAGCACTACGAAAATTTTTTCGCCAACTTGGCGATTTCAGTCGACAAACTATATAGCATGTGATTACATAACTTGATACTTGAATTTATTTTTATAATTTGGCGAAATTTTTTTCTTGGCGCGTTTTGGTCATCGTTACAACCGAATTGTACCTTTTCGTTTTATAGACATTTGTGTTTGTTTAGGATCAAGGGAAACAATTATTCCATACCAGATTTCTTCGTTTCATTTAATTTCTCAAAGGCTCCTGATTCCTTCATTTTCGCCGTCTGGTCAGTTGCATTTTTGATCGAATCAACATATTGTTTGGATTCATGATGGTGAATCTTCCTTTCAGGGTTAAAAATGGAAAATGGAGCCAGTAGCAACCGGAGGAAAAATCTGATCGTAGGATCGCCGATGAACGGATCATCCTCTTCCATAACCCGACGTTGCACATGATGTGGCTGTTCAGCAGATGGTGATTGAAGCAATATTGGATCATCGCTGGCAGCTGAAAAAAATTACCATAAGATGATAAATAAAGAAAAGAAAAACTATCACTCAGATCTTAAAATTTTCATTTTTTTTGCAAACGAAGTATGTAAAGAAAAATTATTTTAATCAGTAAAAACTTCGACCTCGAAATTTATGACGAAACTTCAAGATTCAGAATTCTCCGATTTCGGAAAGTTCATTTTTACTTTCTCGTGTACGAAGTATAGAGAAAGTATTGTAACCGTCAAAAAATTCAACTTTGAGATTTTGACAAATTTCTAAGATCCAAAACTATATACTACTTGGCATTATGTCTGCCTGTCTTCTGTGACAAAGATACGAATGCTTTAAGCTAGATTGATGAAATTTGGTATATGGTCTTTACATCAAAATTGTATATTTCTATTAAATATTGAGCGATATTTATTCAAAGGAACTCTGCCTGTCTGTCCGAATATAATTTAACACGATAATTACAAAATGAAGAGAATTAAATGAATAGCATTCAGTACACATATTTAACATCTGTAGTATAGACACCAGTCAAATTCTGAGCCAAATGCAACAATGGATTGATCGTCTGTCCGTCTGTATTTTTACAAGAATGTAAATGCGGTAATTCAAGAACGCAATGACTAAATATATCAAATCTGGTATGTGATTTTATAACTATTATAGCAGTTTTGTATTAAATGTTAGTTTCAGTTGGTTGGAAAAACATGTTTTTTAAAAATTCGATTTTTTTGGTAGTATGAAAGCTTTCTAGGAAATGAACGCCGAAACAAATTGCTAAGGATCGCAAAATAGATTCAGTAAAAGGGCTAATTTTCCACTGAAGATTAGTATTTTGTAACTATTGTTAGCCAGTGTCATATCAGGCATTTACAACCTTAACTCAAGGTCCAAAATTTTATCCAGGGTAAAACGCCTTTATTAGAAAGTATGCGAGAAAGTTCTAGAGAGACCGCTTCCGCTGGTTAGAATTATGTCTGTTTGTGAGCACGGTAACTCAAAATTGTTTTGATCTAGACACATGAAATGAGGTAAGTGGGCTTTACTTCAAATTAGTTGATTTATATCATATTTTGAACGAAATTCAGTTATAGGAAATTTGCCTGTCTGAATTCAAAACAATGTAAACAGGACATCACAAAGCGTACAGATTGCCAGTACTCTATTTTAAACTCTGAATTATTTTTTACTAGCCGCCTTTGGCGACCAGCCGGTTCACCAGTATTACCGCTCGCTACAATTTTCAATTAAATATTTTAAGTAACTTGTCTCTTAATAGCTTCTCAAACAAAACATTTTTAATCTTCAAATTTTGATAGTCATACCAAACTTATACTGTTGTTTAAATCGTTTCTTTCAATTTACTATATATATTTTGCTAATTTGTTGTCATTTCCGGTAAAACTTCAACTTTAATTTAAAGTGGAAATGCTGAAATTGCAATTAATGTAAAGATATTTTTTAATGAAACCAAGCGTTTTATTTTATTTATCATTTTTGTTGTTATTTATTTATTATTATTATTATTGAATATGAGTACTGCAAACAGAATCGTTCGGTATTTAAGTCTTATGTGAACGACAAAATATTTTTCATAATTTGCGTAATATCTCAAAGAATAATTCAACAAAAATTTCTCAGATTCAGCATAAAATTCAGTTTTTAGTTTTGCTTTCAAAAGGATTGAAATGAAATCAATAATAATATTTTGTTCCGGCCTATAAATATATTTCAAAAATTATGAAGTCTAAATTTTATGCAGTAAGGTATAATATTCTGAGAAATATTCTAGACACACCAAATTTTAAATAAATGAATGAATGTTTCTATTTTCCACGATTAACTAAGACTGATTTATGAAGTTTTGAATGTTAAAAATTTAGAAAAACTCAACATTTTCATAATCTTAGGCCAATGAATCTTGAGAAACCTGCGCGCTGATTGGCGTATTTTCTTTAAAACAATCGATAGAAAATATAAAATTATCTTTTTTTTTTTTTTGAATAGTGATATTCAAATTTTTATAAATCAGTCAGTTTAAGTGATTGATTTTGTTGATTGGAAATTAATTCTTTATTTAAAATATTAGTGTTTCAAGAACATTTTGTTAAACGTGATTTCCACAGCAGAAGCTTTATGTAAAATCAAAAATTCGTTATATATTAGAGTATTTATTGGATCAAGTTACATAAAATATAATCATTTTCCATTTAGACCATTTTAGCAGATCTGTGTCTATTACTAAAGGTTTACAAATTAGCAGTGTGGCCCTGATTTGAATGGATATCCTGTTCATATTAAACTAAACTTGCCTTAAAATAAAACTGATTTATTGGATTAATAATACAGATAGTGTAAAAGATCATAAAATAATTTTTCTTGAATTTATTTTTTAGAAAAAAATAATATTTCATATTTGTTTCATTTCCTACAGACACGTGACGAAAATCATATTTTTGCAGATTTCATTTCCAAAAAGATTTAATTTATTTTTAAATGGAGCTTTAATCGATGTGATGGCAGCACTTTGAAAAAAAGCTAATTTTTTCCCCATGAATGCGAAACGTGCTCGTGCAGCTAAAATTTTATTTTTATTTTGTACGAAAAAAATTGTTGAAAAATGTAGTTAAAAAATTGTTGAAAAATGTAGTTAAAATATTTATTTAAAAATTAATTAAAAATAGAAATTTAATTTTAAGGTTAAAACATTGGAATCATTTAAAAGATAAATTTTTGATCTTTAACTTGAGTAAAAATCTTTTTTGTGCGGTAATATTTTCGGAAGTTATAACATAAACACGCTAAAATTTCGCTTATTTTTTAAATAAATAAAATTTTAATTAAAAATTCGAAAAAATAACCCCAAGGTGCTCATTCCCGGCCTCCAAGGTATACATGTGCCAAATTTCGTAGCTGTTGGTCGAACGGTCTAGCCTGTAGAGCGCCAACACACACACACATTCACACACACATACACACACACACACATTCACACACACACACATTGAGCTTTATTATAAGTATAGATATCAAATTTTGAACCAAATCGGTGAACACGATGAATGTTTATTGGTCTGTAAGCTAGGCAATGGCTTTGATAAATGAAATTTGGTATGTGATCTTTTTACTAAACTTATAGTTTTGTATCAAATTTTAAATTCAAATGGTTTCTAAAATAATCGACAAGAAGTACAAAAGAATACTTATTCAAGATTCTGAAAATAAAATTCTGGGCCCTCGTGACATTCACGGCCAATACTTGCAATAAGTTTTATACGCGGAGGTAAGGATAACAGCTTTATCATGGAGTTTGTGAGAAAGTTTTGGAAAGACCCCTTCCTACTGGTTTTAATTGTGATTTCCTTTCAATCTGCTTAAGAGCACAAAAGTTTGGAATTGCAACAAACTAGGTGGGCAAACTAAGATTGTCATTTTATCGCCAGCATTATAGACTTTTACAAATTTTTGAATCGAATCCTTCACCAGGCTTATCTGTTTGTCTCTGCTTGAGTATGTTCCAATAACTCAAAAATTCAGCAAGTTGAATGATGATGATGTCGTGTCCGCTTTACCGCGGAAAGGGGGTGCAGTAGCTTCTGAGGGTAAAGACCCCTGAGTACCCGAGGGACGAAGTGTGACTTCTAGCTTATGAAGATGAAGCTCACACATTCGCTTGCACAACCTCTTTTTACATTTGGGCACATTCACACACCTCGCAGATAGAACACAGATGAAGAACAACCATGCCGGAACCGGGATTCGAACCCGGGACGCCTAGATCGTGGGGAAGACGTGCTACCCCTAGGCCAGGACGCTGGCTAGCAAACTGAATAAATATAATTTGTTAAGTTCTATTATCAGCAATTCAAAAGAAAAATGTATTGGAGCAGAAATAAATTGAAAATACTTGGAAGCAGAAAAGAACCACTTACTTGCTTGTGGCAGTACTAACAGTATTCCAGACGCACCA
Source organism: Argiope bruennichi (assembly GCF_947563725.1). NCBI lineage: Eukaryota > Metazoa > Arthropoda > Arachnida > Araneae > Araneidae > Argiope > Argiope bruennichi. Next base: position 21,117,227 of record NC_079154.1, on the reverse strand, counting down.
AAGAAAAATATAAGCAGTGTGAGAGATTTCATGTTGTTCCACTTGATTTCCTTTGCTGAAGGGATCTTCCCTGAAAACAAATATTTAAAATATCTGGTTGATGTGCATTATGAATTGATATTCATAAAACAGACAGATTTTGCGTAAGATGTGAAGGGAGTCAAGTAAATCTGATATGATTCCTTGACCTCTAACAGAACAGATGGTTATGGTGAACCTCTAACACAACAGAATCGATGCTGCTACCATGCTTTGATAGGTCTTAAAATTAATATCCGTTCGCTAAACTTGAATATTTTAGAATGGCAATTTGGTAACCTTGACATTTTTTATTGTAACTCTAAAAGCTATTTATCATTTCTTGGAATCATGCCAAATGCCAAAAATTAGGCTCTTATATATATATATATATATATATATATATATATATATATATATATATATATATATATATATATATATATATATATATATATATATATATATATATATATATATATATATATATATATATATATATATATATATATATATATATATATAATTGGCACGATTTTGTTGTGCTTGGTAAAAAACCAGATACTAAATGGAGGTCTAGCCAATACATTTTTTATTTTTACTTAATATCGAAAACAAACTTTAACTTAGACCTTTTTGGATGCAATAATCTGTTTAACGAATCAGAAGACCCAATGATTCAGGCGACACGTTATTTTATAAATTATTATTTATTTTTTAATCTTTTGTTGATTTTTATACATCTGTACAAATTACAGTACTGTGCGAATTTAATGGGACAAACATATTTTTGAGGAAAATTGTTCATTTCTTGGGGATTTTCTGCCTCAAAACCACGCAATATCTTACAATGCGCGACTGCCCTTGACTAGTCTAAATCGATATTACCACGTGATCTTAAAGTGTCGAAAATTTCCCCCTTCAGTTGCTGTAAGAAGTGGTCGCTTGTGTGAATTGTCTACTTCTGACGTGTATTTAAAAAATGACTATCACTCCCAGGAAAAGGACTAAAATTGTTACCCTTATTCAGCATACTTCTATGACTGTGAGGGATATTGCTGCAGCAATTGGAGTTGGAAAATCCAGTGTTTCTAGTATTATTAATCAGGAAAAGAATTTTGGGACAGTGTCTCCAAAACGAAAGAGTAAATGTGGACGCAAACACAAGACCACACATGGAATAGACAAATTTCTTGTAGAAATAGTGCAATGCATCTTTGAAAAACAAGCAGAGATCTTCAGAGAAAATTATTAGCTACTGGTGTGAGCGTGGATTCATCGACAGTTCGACGAAGGCTTATTGAAGCTGGGAGATTTGCTAGAAAACCAGTCGCAAACAATTATTAACACCTGCAATAAAGAAAAAACGTTTGGATTGGGCCTGGAAATATCAATCCTGGACTGCACAATATTGGAAGAAAGCTGTACTCAGCGATGAAATGCATTTTTTTGCGAGGGTTTCGACCAACATTTGTTTGGCGAAGTGATGGCGAACCCAATAGGGAACAACTCTTATTCAAACAGTTAAGCACTCTCAGCAGCAGATGTTTTGGGGTTATTTTACTTCTGGAGGACCTGGCAGATTAGTATCAGTTGAAGGGATGATGAACTCTAAACAATACATTTCTATAATAGAACGTAAAATTGTGCCTATGATACAAGCATAGTTTGGTGGTGTTGGTGTCTTTCAACAAGATCTTGCTCCATGCCATACTTCTAAGCTAACAACGATTTTTTTTTTTTTCAAAAACAGAAAATAACGGTTTTGGATTGGCCTGGTAATTGATTCTCCTGATGTAAATCCCATCTAAAATTTATGGAGCATTGTAAAGAGATGTATAAGTAAAATGGACTGCTCAACAAAGAAAATAATGATTGAGAATGCTATAAAAATTTGGTTTCGTGACGAGATCAAAAATTTATGTTCTAATTTAGTGGAATCCATGCCAAACCGTGTACAGGATCTCATTCAAGCTAGAGGAAGAAATATTCTGCATTAGATTGCTATACCGTGCATGCAAGTTAACCTATACTAATTAAACAACATTCGTGAAAATTTTTGTGCTTGTCCCAATAAATTCGCACAGTACTGTAGATGGCGATGAAACAATTCTTATACTTTTTATGCTTACTTAAAAGGGAAATCTTGCTAAACATTGAAAGAAATGTATTGCTAAAGCATCCAAATTTAAAGTAAAATCGGTGACTGTTTCATATAATTTTAGATGAGAAAAGTTTTGTTTAATCAAGGAATTAAAAAATAGGTTTCTTGTATTAGAAATTGTCTTCTCATTTTCAATTTGAAATCAAAATATATGTGTGAAAAAATCATTTTCGGAAAAAATTAAAGGCGGCTCGAATCTCTGTTCCGAAACATCCACAGCATTTCAATATTTTGGGTTTGATTCACATGTCTTTGTTTTATTTTCAAAATTTACCTCTAATTTTATATAAAAACGATACCATGAACACACAAAAAAAATGTATTTAATATCGCCGCAAAACACATGTTTATATATATAACATCTAAAATAAGGAAAAGTACTGTTGTAAAATATATTTAAAAATACTTTAAAAAATTTACTAAAATTAGACAAAAAATTATGCGGAAAAAAAATTCATATCACTAACAGTTTTTTTTTTTTTTTTTGTATTATGATTTGGTGTAAAAATGATTATTATGCAATAAAGTGCTCCCGAGTTATTGAGGAAAAAAACGTGTTAAAATTTTGATTCATTTTTGATCAAAATTTAATTAAAATTTTGAAAACTCTTTGTTAATGAATATACTTATTACCTAAAAAGCAAATAATGCCAAATTTATTAATTTTAGGAATGTATAGAATGTTATGAACGAATTTTTGTCATGAAAGATGCAATTCAAAGATAATATATGTCGATCTAAAAATAGAGTCTAGTTATTACTTACAATAGTAAGATTATCCTGACAAAAATTATTAGTGATTTATAAAAAATGAATAAAAGTGCTCATTGTCAATGCAATCGGAAAAATTATAAAAGAAACACGAGAGTAGTAGCAGTGCGTCGAATTCGGAGTTAAGCCAGTTTCTGATTTAATCATTCCGTCAGCACAGTTCGATTAGTCGGTTAATATGATAGTACAAGGTTCCATCAACTATTTCCATGCGCATGAGCTATGATCGTCAGAATTCAAGAAATTCGTTAGAATTCCGTCATTTCAGTCGATAGATAATAGCGTTGGTGGATCCTCATTAGATATCTGTGCAAATTCACTATAAATAATAAGATTTGAACCATTTTGAATCTATCATTCGATAAGTCTTCCTTTACCTTCTCTCATTTGGGAATTATAAATCATCACGATACTAAAGAAATTGCGGTATTAGTGTATTAACCGCAAACCGGCAATAAATGGCTTGAATGCAAGCCAAAAATTCGCCAGAAATGTCGTATTTATTCGAAGCAACGATTAATCGCCAACGATGTTACATTATTCAAAGTTAAAATTTGACTTTGCTCGCCACTGACATGGGATTAAGCTAAAAGTTTGCCAATAGCTTGCAGTTAATATGCAATTACCAAGTGTTTTAATGCATGCCTATAATGGTAATCGTAAATAACTCTTGATATATCAGATGTAAGGTCCTATGTATAACATTCTTAAAACTAAATCTGTTTTGCCCCATATACAAGAATAATTAATTAACTATATTTTTCCCACTACCTCAGATTTGTAACGAACTTCTTTGGGATTTTTTTTCTCCGTTAACTAATAAGCACCAATAATCCATCTATATCACTCGCCAATTCTCCGAAATGGCATCTTCTTCTAGGCGGTTCACCCCCAAAGTGGCAAATTTCTGACTTTCCATCTCATCTTTCTATTTTACGAGCAGCAGGTCAGCACTTTGAGAAAACTTTCTCAGTATTCTCTATATTCCTCCAAATGTGCATTCCGCAACAAAAGAAAGGTATATACTTTTAAATTTTAAATTTTTGGCAAAAAACTGTCAATTTTCAACATCATGTCTTTCAGTATTTTAAGATTTTCTGGCACCATTTGTGCTGAAATCAAGTCATTATTTTCAACTTTTAGACCGTTTCATGGTTTTGAGACTTCAATACATTCGTTTAAATAATGGTAAACAGTACCGATTCCGTCACAGGCGCTTTTATTTTCCTGCATTCTTCCAAATATTTGAAAGCATGCGCGAAATCTCCTATGTCTTGATATAGTTTGGATTATCAGTGGATGGTATTTTCTTATTTTTATTTCTGGGTTAAAGAAAAAAGTCATAAATTACTCTTTCTTTTTTTGGACATATACCGTCTGTCAAACCATTGTAGCATTATTTCTTCTCTTAATTCCCATTTTAAGACACTATTTGATTCGGGGACTATTATATCAATGCTCTCTTTCTGTGCCGCAAATGTGCACATTGATCCACCCTTTCGTCACCATATATTCCAATTTGTGTAAAGGATGCACTAAATTCATTTCGATTTTATTGATTAATAAGTGAAAATGTAAATTTTATCAAATGAAGTCGGACTGAAGTATTATCCTTCCTTTAATTCATTTTTTGAGTTCGTATTATGAAACTACATTTTGGACTGCATTTTTTTAACTAATATAACAATTGAAGCATGTCCTATTTATCAGTTCAAGACACTGGTCAAGCCATTTATTGTACGTAATTGTTTTACAATTGAATTTAATTGATGGTTAACTAGAATGATTTTTTTATTACACTTCTAATGCGTGAGATATGATAACAAAAGCAGTAATGTCTTTTATGCGTAAATGGAAGTGGAGAAAGATTTACGTATTATGGTTGAACGAGTTTCGGCCATCAAATAATAATATTTTGGCGATAAATTTGAAATGAAGGCAATAATAGTAGAACAGAAGTCGAAAGAATAAATGTGATCAACGCCAATATAAGAAATATATCCATCAAAAAATGAATTTTCTTAATTTTTACTGAATAAAACCTAGAATACAAATGATGGTAAAAGTTGGTCAGGCATGTTAAGAGTTAAAATTTTTGCGGATAAGGAATGTATAATGTTAAAAATCGGGTTTCTATAAAAAAAAATTCATTAATTAGGCAATTAAATGAAATTTTGTATATCGTTATAAATATTCCATTGAATATGTCCTGAACACAATTTCTTCCAAATTCTTAAAGTTTTAATATTTTAATTTAAAGTTTTAATACTATTTTCTTTATAAACTAATCAAATAGCTATCAAATTTTGTCAATTGTAAATGATAAATGTGGTGTTTTTTAAGTAGCGGACTTCTTGGCAATTATTTATTTTGTTCAATCAATAAAGGTTTCGTATTTGATGAGAATGACAGAAATAAGGTATATTATTTATCTAGTCTTTGAAGCACACACTGATTTTTCAAGATATTTTATATTCATTTATGATTAATAACAAAAAGAAATACACATAAATTACTCACCTAATTTCTATATTAAATAAATTTTTATATTTCCTTTAACTTTTGCATTTGCAAACATTTCTGAAAGCAGTTATCAGCCCAAAATATTAATTCAAAATGCGCACGTGAAAATCAGTAACATGTAAGAATGTTTAAAAATATCCATTATGCGTGAAATTAATTTCATAATATTCATTGGACTTTCCAGAAAACTGCAATGAAAATATTATTTATATACTATTAATTTATGATTTCAAAGAATATGATTTTTTTTCCCCTTTTAAACATAAAAAGTACTTTTTAAAATTTCCCCCTCAAACTACAAAAGTGGTAGATTACTGCAAAAGTTATAAAAGCAAGACGAATTTAAACTTCATTTGCTTCGTTGTCTGTCTGTTTAATAGTAGATTTCAGACAAACTTATTTTGACCTATTTTATTTATTTCACATGTTTTTCACATTACATACTATAAATATTATTTGTATAAAAGTTATCTTTTGATTAATTTCTGCGATTGAAAATTTATTTTTTATTATAGCAATTTTCAAATCACCTGTCTTTATATTCTAAAAACAATTTTTGAAGAATTATTAAACATCTCAGGAAATAGATGCTCATTTTTTCCAATCTTTATGCTATATTTATATGTATATTTTGGCAACTGCTTCCAAAAAAGTTATGTAAACAAATAATTAATCTGTTTAGTTTAGTTATATTAACGTCCAGTTTGAAGCAACACTAGGGCTATTTTGGGACGGACCTTGTAATTTTGAACCGCGGTCAGATGACGAGGACGACACCTGAGCTGGCACCCCCCTCTACACACCACACCACACCAGCGGGAGGACGTTTGGTCAGGGCGGATTTAACGTGCAACAGACCCCCTTAAACGACGGTTCTTCGGTGGAATCGGGTCTCTAACCTGAAACCCTCCGGTTCCGAAGCTGAGATCTTACCACCAGGCCACCGCGACCATACAGCTAATTAATCAATAATTGGTAGAAGGATATTCTACGTTGCCTCTGATCGAAGTTGGACCTCTGCTCTCTTTCAACCTGTAATTTTAAACAACTCACGAGCAAAGCATTTGCAGATAAACTGTCTCTCCATATTTTCTTTCAACACTTGAAATTTTTTGACATTTATTAACTGGAGATATTGTTGAATGCTGGGATGACAACCTTTGTTGCTAAAAATCCCTTAACCCCTCATTCAAACAAACAAAAGGATATTCTGAATAGGTCTTCGGTTGAAGTGTAGTTTAGTGTGCCCCCGAGTATGCCACCAGTATGGTAACCCAGCGAAACGATGTTATAGCAACCCTAATGTTGTTTTGTTTACTACTAGTGGTTCAGTTGTACATGAACTACAGCTATTTTATGAAAAATATTAAATATAATAAAAAATTATAATTAAAAAATATTAAAAATAATAAAAAATATAAATTAAAGATTTTTAATTTTATATTATAATCGAAAGTTTTTTTTATTGCTAATAAGATACTGTAATGTTATTTTTATTGTGAATACGAACAGAAAATATTTATTCTTTTCCAATACTTAACTGCCGAAATGCGTTTTAGAAATCGTTTGAATTATTAATTTTAGAAATGGTTTGCAATGGAATTTCTTGCACTTTTCGTAATTCTTTTTCTGGTATGACAGTTTCCTTGATATATCGTTATGTTATTCATTGTTTAAGAATGGATGTGTGGTGAATGGGATGGCAGGAAATATTTTGAACCTGCAGAATGGATGAAGGGCGAGTGGAATATACAGTGGCTCAAAAAATTGAGAGTACACCTTACTTTTACTTGATAAATCCGACTTGCAATATAAATAACATATTACCGGGAAGTGCAAACATGTTTTTATTTTTACACATAACAAATGGTTTAATTTAGAGTAAAAATAAAGAAAAATCAATGAAAAACTTCTAAATTGAAAAGTTTCAAAAGCATTTTAATTAAACATACGCAGAATTTTGCCTCAAAAAATTGAGAATACACCAATGAAATTCTTGAAATATCTCGCATAGAAAGAACGTGTCAGTATTTAGTTGCATGTCTTTTGGCTTTTATAAGGGCCTCTAAACGTCGTGGTACCGATTGGACCCATTTTTGGTGGTATCTGAAGATATTTTACCCCATTCTTCTTGCACCACTTGTTTTAAATGGGTTTTGTTTCTAATTTTGTTTGTTTGGACCACTGCTTCGAGTGTGGCCCACAGATCCCACAGATATTCAATGGTATTGATGTCGGGGTACTCTGGTGGTGTGTGTAACTGCTGTTTACAATGAAAAAGACACCATATTTTGAAGTTACGTGCATTCTGTTTGGGGTCGTTGTCCTGCTGGAAAATGGAATTTCCTTCTAAACCCAAATTTTTAACACTTTTCTTTAGATTGCTGCGACTATATTTTTAATCCAACTTGTTGCAGAAACTTTTCAAATCATAGGCAGAAATGTAAGTGCTGAAACTGTGCGAAATGCCATTAGACAAGCTGGATATAAAAGTCGCATTGTTAGAGGAAAACCGTTCATCAGCTTGCAAATTCAGAAAAAGCATTTGAAGTTTGCAAAAACTCGTCAATTGAAGACCAATAACCTTTGGAAGAAATCTATATTTAGTAATAAAAGAAAACTCAACATTTTTGGCAGTGACAGCCATAATACTGTATGGAGAAAGCCTAATACTGCTTTGAATCCAAACAATTTACGTCCTACAGTTAAACATGATGGTGACTCCGTCATGATTTGAGAATGCATGGCTTCTTCCGGGGTAGGAAATTTAATTTTTATAGATGACATTATAAACGATATGGTTTTCTTGGATATACTTCGCAGCAATCTAAAGGAAAGTGCTAAAAATTTGAGTTTAGATGGAAATTTTATTTTCTAGTAGGACAATGACTCCAAGCGTCAAAATACGGTGTTTTTTTTATTGTAAACAGCAGTTGCACACTCCACCACAGTATCCCGACCTCAATACCATTGAATATCTGTGGACCACACTCGAAGCAATGGTCCAAAAATACAAAATTAGAAACAAAACTCATTTAAAACAAATGGTGCAAGAAGAATGGGGTAAAATATCTTCAGATACCACCAAAATTGGTTGAATCGCTACCATGCGTTTATTGTCCATTTTAAGAGCCAAAAGACATGTAACTTAATAGTGACACTTTGTTTCTATGCGTGATATTGCAAAAATTTACTGGAGTATTCTCAATTTTTTGAGGTAAAATTCTACGTATGTTTATTTAAAATGCTTCTGAAACTTTTCTATTTAGAAGTTTTTCGCTGATTTTTTCTTTATTTTTACTCTAAATTAAAACATTTCTTATGTGTAAAAATAAAAACATGTTTGCACTTCCCGGTAATGTGTTATTTACATTGCAAGTCGGATTTATAAAATAATAGTAAGGTGTACTCTCAATTTTTTGAGCCACTGTATATATTTTTTGACGAGTTGATCAAGTTAGAAAAAAACGTTTGTTTGTATTTACTGTTTCTGTTATTCACTCAGTCTTTATGTCCAATGTGCTAGCGAAGCTATTACATTCCCGCTCCCGGGCTAGCGAAGCCGTAAGATGTTTTTTTTAAGTTAAAAAAATTCTGCCCGGTGCTGTCTTTAGATGACGAATGCATCGCATGCTCTAAATTTTACTCTCTACACAACAGACCGGCGCAGCCGGTTTGAAAAGCTTCTTTATTTCAAAATTTTTAAGATAAGCAGCGATAGTCATCCCAAAGGTTAAAAAAATAAAAAAAATCTAAGATAAAACAATACTTATCAGTAAAGATCATAATTTTAATGCAAAAAGTGGTAACCATAACTTTTTTGCAGAAGTGTTTGTTTATTTTGTGCGTCATCTTTATTTGCGACTTGGTATCCTTGGCGCAGCAAGGGGCACACTAACCTACACTTTTACCAGGTCTTCTACTCTTTTCCTGAATTTCGAGCTTCTTTCTCTCTCTCTCTCTCTCTCTCTCAATCTCTCTCTCTTTTTATTGTTGTTGTTTAAAAGATCGAGCTGTACAGATTAAAATTCAACTACAACTTTGGTAGAAAGAGTACAAGCATTTTTTTTTATTTCAGTTTTAAAAAATACAAACATTTGTATTATATATTTCAAAGAACGATGAGTCAAAGGAGCTGTGAAAGAAACCATGAGAGCATCTCTCACAAAATGACAAGCTTGACTAGAAAACATTATTTGTAATAGAATAAACTTATTTCTTTCTATTAGCATGAATAATGCTAATAATCTAGTAAATTATCAGTATACAACGACATGTTTTCTACAAAAATCATTCAGAACAATCTAATGGGCAGATGCAGGATATAATTTCTTCGGTACTTGTCAATTAATGGTGGAGGATTGGCGATTCGTTGGCCATAATTTATTCATCTTTATTTATTATTTTTATTTTTTCATTTTTAACATCAATAATTTATATATTTTTAGTATAAACAGCGTAAACAGATGCTTGTAAAGAGATGCTCAAGCTTATAGGGTTGCAATGCCAATTTGGTGTTACACTGGTTTTTTGCATAATGCCAGTTTTGGTGCTAGATTTGGTGAATTTTGGTTCTTTCACTGTTTCTAGACTTTTCCAAGACTTTAATTTGATTTTGAATCAAAATTCATTTAAATCTTAACACTGTTTCTCGATAACTTTGGAACATATAATTTTACAAAATTATTTGTAGTTATTATGTTAGAATTAAAAGAATAAGCTCTTCAGTAACAATTTTATTTTCTTACAGCGTTTTTTTCATTCTAATTTTGTTAAATATTTAAGTATGTTTTACAACGATATTTTTATTTTAATTTCTGGATTTATACTTATTCGAATTTCAAAGATAGTAGATAAATTTTTTCGGTTCCATTTATCGTTGCCATCGAATTAGAACTAAGTTTTAGAAGTAAAATAAAGATAATCGAATGAAGCATAAAATGTTATCATGCGGCTTTGTTCCGAACCAGGTGCTTGATTCTCCAAAAAATGTTTTAATCAAAAGTGATCAAAGCATAAAATTTCATCAGAGTTGGAAAAGGAGATTCAGAAAATTCTCAGAAAATGTATATCATTTAATCAAAGATGCTATTCACTACCCGAATGGTTCGACAAGCGATTATAGATTTAAAGCCTCTCACGTTATAAAAGCAAATAAAAATGATAAAATGTTGTATGTTTTTTTATATTGTTACTGTTATTTAAAAATACATATTGTAAAAAACCCCCTCCCCGCATAGCAAAACGTTAAAAATTTCGAGACAGCAGGTGGAATCAACAGTGAAATAGGCTATTTTGTGACAATCTAAAACAATACTATATTTCATACAACAATTTAAGAACACATTTAGCTTACAGGTTTATGTGCTTGATAACAATAAAATGTTCTGCAAATTTAGCTTACGACAGTTTGATATAACGATCACCAAAGGTTTGATTAAGTTTATTCTGGGATCAATGTTATAATTCATTGGGTTCTTGTGAAAGCATAATACACATGTCTCTGTCTGTAATTTTATTTTAAGGATTTTTATGGATTTTTCTGGCGCAAGAGCCACGGTTTTGATTATGCAGTGCCAAACCAGGATTAAAGTCATATCAATGTACAATAATCAAAAACCGATAGTATATACGATTGCTTAAAAAGAAACAAGATTTAAATGAGGGCATAAAATTTTATAGCAAATTTAAAAATGCAAAAATTTGTGAATGTGGTATCTTACCAAGTAAAAAAGGCAATGGAGTGTTCGTGTTTTGAAAAAAATAGCAAATTCTGAGCATTGAAATTTGGGCATTCTGATATTATATGTTGGACAGACATTTAGCAGTCTCACTGAAAGCATAGAGTGTTCACCTAGCAACAAGTGAAGGTAGGAAAATCTAGTATGCCCAATGCGTAAACGGGTTAACACTGTGTCTGCTTGTCGATTCAATAATGAAGACCACGGTTGCGCATGAGATTTAATAGCATGTAGTTTATTGTTAGTTTCAATGTCCCACAATTTTATTTTAAAGTGGTATAATTTTGCATGTTTTTAATCATTAAAACTATATGGAACTTTTGATCTTTAGAATATTTTTAGTCATTGAATATTTTTAATCATTTGTACTAATACTATATTATATACTTTCTATCATTATTAAGACTTAGTGTTTGCTCGTTGTTAAGACTCATTAAATTCAACAATTTTATTTTTATATTATGAATTTCAACAAGTGTTCGTATTCTTATGAATTTTAATTAAATACTATTCTATCCATTGGTATAAATTAATATTTCAGATTATGAATTTTTTAATAATACTTGTAATTGATTTTTAACAAAATTTAACTCAATATTTTAAAAATATACAAAGGCCTTTTTCTTTTTGAAAAATTGAAAATCAAAAAGAAACAAAGAAGTTATCTCACATAAGTATTCGTACATTTAAACGAAATGTACGTATATTAATAAGTATTATATTGTTTCTGTCAATTAGTACTTAGTAGAATTTTATGTAATATTCACAACAGCTTTCGACATCTTTAAACAAAGAGCACTAGGTTTTTTTTTTATTTCTTCATCAGTGTTTCTGCATTTTTTCCATTAGTGCTGTTTTTAATTCGATTTTTCAAAGTTAAAAATCCTTGTAAACTGTTTCACTTTATCATCATTTTTTATATTCTTGTAAATTCCGCACATAGTTACTTTTTGTTTTTTCTACTGTAATTTTGGTATTTAATAAAATCCCCGTACATGCTCATCAAACCATTCAATGGCCAGAATGGTAACGTATACGGGGGTATGAGACAGCATTCTGTTATATTAAACTGATGTCTATGTATTCTAATTTACAATTTTCTTCAAATACATTCTATTGTGTTTAAATTAGGCAATTAAAGTGTATTTCAGATTTTTTTGGGGCAATTATAGAACCTGGAACGAACGTTGAGAGCAATATACTCAAGAAATCCTTATGTAAAACAAGGTTGTTTTCAATATCCAAATTTTGAACCGATAATTTTGAATTGGTATTTATTGAGAGAATAATAATACATACTTGAGGGCATACAACGCCATCACATAAAAACATTGCCACGCTCAACTTTTTAAAGTTCTTTGGATTAAGTTCTCCGATTTCTTTTCTCCATACATTTATATATCCATCAGAACAAAAAATTAAAATTTACTTTCACCTACAAATAATATATATATATTTCCAATAATTTTCGAACTTATTTATCATTCATTTCGGGAAGGAAAATCTAAGTCTTCAATTTTTTTTTCAAACAAAATTTTTTCTGGGTGAACATCTATATGATCCAGCTGATCTGAGCACTCGTTCAAACAATTTCAAGTGAAACGAAAGTAGAAACATTGTAGAAATCTAGAAATATTTTTTTACAACATATTTTAAAAATTTATTTTTTTATACGGTAAAAGAAGACCGCTTGAAAAAAAATCTCACTTAGAAAAATCTGTCGAAGATTTATGAAATAATGAGAAAGTGCTTTCAATTGAAATAAATAATTAAATTACAAATGGAAACAATTTTTTTTAAAAAAATAATTTCTCATTTTAAGCATATTTTATATATATATATATTATTTATTTCATTTGGGAATATTGAAATTAGTTGACGTGATATGTACATACATTACATACTATTCACGTTGTATCAGTGTACATATATACACTGATAGAAAGCATTATAATGATGTTATAATGCAAATACCATTGGAATTCATATGCCGTATAAAAGAAATCGCACAAAATAAATCTCACAAAAATAAAGTCGCATAAAAAAGGACCACACAAAAATAGGTTTAACTGTACTCAAACGTAAATTTTCCATTTTTTTTAATTAAATGGATTTCTTATTACGTGAGTTAATTTAGCTGGATGATTTGTTTTAACTTGTTTTCGATTTGATTTTCTTTAAATCCTTTTGTCTCATACTGCACTCTAAAATAGAATGAATTTATCAATTTACCGATATGCTAAGTTGATTTATTATTTGTATAATAAAAAGGTAATAACTTTTCAATTGCTATTTGATACTTTTTTTTAAGAATAAGACCCATTTTAAAATAATATATGGAACATAGAAAAGTAAGCAAGCAAAGATTAAAGCCAAACGATTGTTAAAATGTCAACAAAATGCCAAAATAAGAAAAGAAAGTGATGACGATAATTTTGATTATAAGTTTGTCTGCAAATATTCCGATGTGCGATCGCATTTATGATGCATTTTATCTCTGTTTTCTTACGCTTTCATTTTAAAAAAATAAATAAATAAAATCGATTTTTTTTTTAGAATCACATGGGTATTATATGAAAGAGTACTAGATTTCATATTTCAATTTAGTAAGTACTTCTTTTTTTTTTACATTTTTAAAGAGCATGAATGCTTTTCGGAACCACTGTATCACAAATACGTTTTCATAAACATTATCGACAGAAGTTAAAGTTTCTTTATAATTTAAAGAGTGATTGCTCCATTCTTAGCAATATTACTTTGCGTATTATTTTGAATAAATAATTCTTGCTTTCAATATTTGATAAATCATGAAGTTCAGAAGGAGATTTAATGCTAAATATAAAATAATTAAATGTGAAAGATAAGATAAAATAAATATTTCTATAAGATTCATCATTTTGTGTCTCACTTTATCGCCACGGGATCCCTGGAACGGGCTTAATGAGATTTGCCTTTAATCCACTTCTGACAGTGGCAAATTTGAGAATGGTTTTAAAACTATAAACAACTGTTCAATTTTAGAATCCTGTATTATCCCACCATTTATTTATAGTAAAATAATATGCTCAATATCGCTTGCTTTTCTGCTGCATCTGCGATGAACGCTATCAAACATGAGTTTCATGTTCGAAAGTGCAACTTTTTTTTAAGAGTTCAACTTTCGAATTAATTAAATTTTTTAGGTATTTTTTTCTAAAAACAGCACTAATGTCTCTCTAAATTACTGTGTGCCGTTTCCCACATTTTTAGCTAAATTTATTTTTCGCAAAAATGGCTTATTTTGCATTTTGAAGATATACCTTGAGTGACAAAGAAGATTTGGCGCAAATTTTAACAGCCATATTACTAAAATTGCATGATTGATTATATTTATTTCTTTTATTTTTTCCTGTATAATTGAACAACATGTAATGGTACTTAAGCATTTTTAATGTAACATCCTTTCTTAAGGAAAAACAGATAGTGTTACGAATTGCTTCTCTACGCTGTTAATCTCCTAATAAGGAAGATGAAATTAATGCTTTAATGGAAGCTTAAATCCATTAATCCATTAAATGCTTTAATGGAAGCTTAAATCCATTAATCCATTAAATGCTTTAATGGAAGCTTAAATCCATTAATCCATTAAATGCTTTAATGGAAGCTTAAATCCATTAATCCATTAAATGCTTTAATGGAAGCTTAAATCCATTAATCCATTAAATGCTTTAATGGAAGCTTAAATCCATTAATCCATTAAATGCTTTAATGGAAGCTTAAATCCATTAATCCATTAAATGCTTTAATGGAAGCTTAAATCCATTAATCCATTAAATGCTTTAATGGAAGCTTAAATCCATTAATCCATTAAATGCTTTAATGGAAGCTTAAATCCATTAACCCATTAAATGCTTTAATGGAAGCTTAAATCCATTAATCCATTAAATGCTTTAATGGAAGCTTAAATCCATTAATCCATTAAATGCTTTAATGGAAGCTTAAATCCATTAATCCATTAAATGCTTTAATGGAAGCTTAAATCCATTAATCCATTAAATGCTTTAATGGAAGCTTAAATCCATTAATCCATTAAATGCTTTAATGGAAGCTTAAATCCATTAATCCATTAAATGCTTTAATGGAAGCTTAAATCCATTAATCCATTAAATGCTTTAATGGAAGCTTAAATCCATTAATCCATTAAATGCTTTAATGGAAGCTTAAATCCATTAATCCATTAAATGCTTTAATGGAAGCTTAAATCCATTAATCCATTAAATGCTTTAATGGAAGCTTATGGGTGATAGAAGAATGACCCCGGTCCTTGGCGATGTAAATGAAAGTTTTAGAAAGAATTTTGGCGATATCTGTATTAGGAGCCAAAATCTCTTTAGAAAATTCAATACCTCTACTGGAGATTCTAATCGAAAGTTCACACATTCTCTCTTTGCATCGATCTTTGAATATATTTGATCAAGAATCAATTTCTTTAGCTATAGTGCTGTTCGGTAACGATTTACTATTCGCGAGTGTCTCTGCAAGTCTTTTTGTACGTTTCGTTTGTATTTTGTGTTTCCTTAAGGAATGAGGATCGTTATCCATTAAAGAGATTGTTGAAGTTCTTACAGCTTTCAGTCACCGGAAAACTTACATAACAATAATTTCTTCTTTCATGAGTTTTCATCAAGTAAAACAAAGTAATTCTCAATTTTACATATATCGTAGTATTTGGGTTATTTTAGTTAATAAATTCAAATTTAAAGTGTTATTTTTACAGCAGTAGCTTTTCTACCTTTTTGAAAAGAAAAGTCTGTAAGAGGTGTTTAGGAAATTCCCCATGGGAAAAGTTCAAATTTGCCTGGTGATTCGAAATTTTAAATCTGTGTACATTGCATTTTCACTTTTTAATATGAATATCAATGATTTTTAAAGTCACAATATCGAATGCTTGCAATGCTAAAAAGATTTTTTTAACTTAACTAATTTTTAACTTTTTAAGAATAGAAATGCATTGAAACCAATGTAAAATGATGTTCTAAGAACGTAAGGCCAACAAACAATGTAGTGTAAAGATTGAACGTATGTTTTATATATTTGAAAATAAATTATTATTGCAAGTTCTATAAAGAAATTTATTATAAGGTACAAATGATTACATATAAGTAAAATAAAGCGCAGCTGCTATAACACAACTAATGATTTCCTTTTTTTATGATCTCCACCACATCTCTAGTTTACACCTTATTTTGCACGTCTTCTTTACTAAACCTTTCTTAAAAGATCTTCTCGTAATAGAGATAGCATTATCGAGGAAAGGTGATACGAAATGCAAAAACATTTTTTTTTTTCATATCAGCTCAGACATGGCATCCAAACCAGAAAGATGCAGTGGGTTGGGGAAAACCGGCGTCCACTGACACATTCTGATTATTAAATCGCCAGAAGATGTCATCTTTGAAAAAATACGTCTTTCCTGAAAATAAAATGCAACAAGTGTAAATTTAGTAAAGAAACGGATAACGATATTAATAATCATGGTAGTTACAATTTTATTTTCTAAATACAAAAATACAAATTTGCTACCGATTATCCGGTTCGCGACTATCCAGAACTAGTGTTCTTTTATTGTAATTAAATGAGTAAGGCAAGGCATTGCATGGCAACATTGCCAAGGCATTGGAAACATGCATCTGTTACGATCCTCTTTCATGTCATGTGCAAAATACAAGTTGGTGACAGGAAAAGAGTAGTGTTTTGCTCGTTGTTCATTGTTTCGTCAGTGTGTAATGGATCTCAGTTGTTGTCGCTGTTCCTGATTATAATTGAACAATGCTTACAGTATTTGTAAATTCTTCTTGGGGTATACTTAATGCTTTTTTAAGTGTATCACAGGGAAGATTTAAAAATGGGCGATAACCGAAAAAATGTTTTAATGTCTATGGAGAAGAAATTACGCGCTATATAGCGACTAGACTCTGGTGCAGCAGCAAAAATTACAGCTTCGGAGTTAGATGTTGGGAAACGTAAAGTAGGAGACTGGGAAAAAATCGAACAGAAATTAAAAAGTAGTATGTTGCAAAAGTTAATGAAAGTGGAATGAAACCATGAATACTTGATAAGAAATGAGGAAATGCATATTATAACAGTGAATTTTGGGTATAGAAACTTTGTCTTCGGGTATCGGTAGGTAAAGAAATGATTTCATAGAACTCCGGTCTATTCTGGCGTTTTTGTTATCCGGTCTGCACTTCCGCCACATTAGACCGGATGCTCGGGAGTGTACTGTATGTACTATGCATCTTCTTTGAAATCTTTAGACAGTTAAACAAAAAAAAGCAAATAAAAAAAATCAGTATAATGAGAAAAAATTATTCGGCGCAATCAACTCTATATCACAGTTAATTTATGTTATATCGAAAACATGCTGCCCCAAAGTTGTCAAATGTCCTCTTGTAGGTCACATTGTCATCGTGTTGGAAAAATATTGGGTCATTTTTTTAACAACGTTATTTGGAAATTACACTGCTAAAAGCGTTTACATGATGATTACACTGCGTTTCAAATGATGATCATGTTACAGAAACATCTCGTTGTAAGCAAATTGATTACATATTGAATAAACCAGCATGAATGGATCCCCGTAAATCTTCTCGCATACTTTTCAATATAGGTATTATTTCACCTCTCTCTCCGCGTAAAATTACGGACCTTGGAAAAAGTCATAAATATCACGAATTCTCCGATTTTTATTTTAAAGTCACTCACATGAGAGTGTTTTGGCTTCTTAGAGTAGTAAAGAAAACGGAATATGCATTTTGGATGCCTCTTCGTAGACTAATTGAAACTAAAATTTGACACATAACTATTTTAGTAACAAGTTCACATACAATTATTTTTTTTTTAAGTTACTGCGTTTTTGAGTTACAGCATTAACATGCAAATGAAAGCATAAACTAAAAGACAGAAAATTTTCTTCAAAACTTGGTATGGATTTGTACATTAGATGCCAAATCTATATACGAAATTTTGTTTATCTAGCTCTTCGTAGGGTGTTTTCTTGTTGTTGTTGTTTTTTTGTTCTTTGCACTCAGACAAATTTTCCGAGCATAGGTTTCTTTCAAAATTTTACAGAAATCTACAAATTCGTTGTAAATCCAATATACCAAATTTTATCCGTTCTAGCTCAAAGCGGTTTTGAATAATCGTGTTCACAGACACAACACAGACGTAATTTAAAAAATGTGATTTTCGAACTGGAGTTTTTTTGAAATTTTGAGTTGAAATTATTTGGCGATTACTATATTAGCTTTCAGTGCACTTCGTATATGGGAAATTAAAAATGATGGTTTCCATAGTTACGAATGTAGTAGCAAAGTTTATGCTGACTAAATCTTATGCTTGTACAGCAGTTTAAATACCTATTTATCTTGCCATTTTCGCTTTAAATTTTTTACGATATTACTCTTCGAAAACAGTGTAACACTAAATTAAAGAAATATTTTCGTGCTACCTTTGCTCAAAATATGCTGAATTTAACATTTTTACCGCTACAATAATAAATTTTTTCATAAATCCTTTCATTTCCTAAAATATATTCAGTCCATAAGATTTTATAAAAAGATTTAATACAAAATTGCTCAATCCTTGATATAATAAAAATTTATTTATTAAAGTAATTTCAGCAATCCATACTTCAGCCATATTTCGGATCTAATTAAAATTTGTTTAATAACAACCCTAATCAATTCTTCTCTCATTCTCTCTCTCTTTTCTTAAGGCCGGTAAAATAATAATGATAGTCATTGAAACATTTGGAAATTCGAACATCCCTTAAGTTTGGAAATTCGAAAATAGGAGTAAAATATTACGCAAAACAAGCACTTAAATTTCTTACGTAAAATTTCATTAACCATTAACTGTTAATTTTTTTTAAAAAGCCTTTGGCCGGATAAGTTATCTATATATGCATAAAAAGCTGTGTAACATTATAATTATATTCAAAATTAAAACGTGGAGATTCATCAAAAATTTGAATTGAAGGTTTTTGACTGTTACAATACTCTTTCTATACTTCGTATACGAGATAGTAAAAAGAAAGAATTTCATACATCAAGTCTGAAAACGAAAGATACGTACTGTCACGCCACGTAAAGGCCGTATCGATTCCAGGCACAAGCCCTCTCCATCGCGTTATCCTCTGCGGATATCCACCTTCCATCTTCTTGTTCCTGTCATCGTATCGCCAGTACTGGTCTCTTCTGAAGAAGTACGTCTTTCCGTTTTTGGCCCAAAGGAAGGCGGCGTCGAGCTTGTCCAGATCAGAAGGTAGACCGAGGTCTGTCAGCGGACGAGGGCTATCTCGAGTGAAACGATCACCGTCGAAGATCCAGTACACCTGGCCTGTAAGAAAGAGTCGTTACTACACAATCAGGTCGTATTAGGTTGTTTGAATGTTTTTTTTTTTTATCATTTTCTTTTTATGTAACTTAAACTTGAAAATTGTTTTTGTGAGAAAAAAGGAATGATGCACATTACCTTCAATTACAAGGCACAGTTGCAGTCAAAAGGTGTTGAAGTACTTTTTAAATTGCAAAAAAAATTTGAAAATTTGTTTTGTTTGCACTAATTTTGGACTGAAAATATTGAAAAGAAACGCTTTCTTGCTTGTTGATTTGAAATTTAGTCCAAGGTCTTTTCGTTTGAAATGAACACTCTTTGTAAAGAAGTATTATGTGATCAAATCGTTAACAATTATAACATAAAAGATCACCATTGTAATGTCTTGAGAAGGAAAACATAGTTTTAAAAGCACACAAAACATTTATTCACAGGCATAGACAACAATTAACATTAAACATAGATGAAAAATAGGTTTAACAGTGTAAAATCCTCCGGGGTTTTCAAAACCAAACTAATTTAAAAATGCTAAATATCAAGAGTTCAGTATCCGGCCATCACACACAGAACAAAAACCAAAGTCTCTCCCCCATTTGTCGCCTCATCCTTTCTTTTTATTCCGTTGACGCCCATCTCACTTCAGTTTAACTCCCAATAAGGCTGAAGAGGTTCCAACAAATTCGGCTCCAGAGCGACGACTTTAAATGAGTGGCAGGACGGTACACCATGAAGATTGAAATGATTCAACAATTCTCCCGTGCTATCAATTTGCTAAACAGCCTAGATATAATAAAGGTTTCTCTCCCTATTATTTTATCAGCAAAAATGAAGAAAAAAAAATCTAATTCAAATAAGGTAATTAGGCTTACCTTATATTCCAGAACCGCCACTATGTATGAGTAATAATATCATTTTTGCAAAAATAATCCACATTCTTTGAGACGAAACATTTATTCACACTTCAAGCACATAAAATAAACACAAATAACATTTAGAATTAAAGACATCTTAAATTTCAGTTTTACAATTTAACCGGAAGACCGTGTGTTGGTGCTTTCAGTAGCAGGTCTCGGTATCAACTAACTCGAATACATACAGCGGCGCTACTGTCGGATTCCAAAGTCCAAAATGGGAGGAGTTTGTGACACCCGTTTCTGGTCCAGCATGATATTGGGTTAATGCTTGAAATGTTTCTAAATGATATGAAGTATTTGTTGTTTCGTTTTAAGTGCTTTATTGAGTAAAAATTTTGAATAACATAAAGTTAGCAAAGAGAAGATGTTAACTGCAGCATAGGCTTAAAATTTGAAATTTTATAATTGCCACAAAAGGATTTTATATGGCGGTAGAAAATTTTAAAATACTATATTATTATATTAGGTGAAAGTAGCAAATGTTACGCTTTAGTGAACTGTAATTATGCTATTTACAATTTATACCAGAAATCATTGACTTGATCAAATTTATGACAAGAGCTGTTATTCATCAAATTTTTACTTTTTTTCATGAATGACAATGACAGGATATATTTCACTATTAAATAATTTGAAAATAAATTACAAATGAAAACTAATGGAATACAAAAGCTTATTTTGTTTAATAAATAAGGCGTTTGTAAAGTACCAGCTGGTGAATTGTACAACTTGACTTCTTAATTTAAAATGCTTTTTTAATTAATTTTGAATAATTTAATAATCATAAAAAATAATAGACAGATGTTTAACTTGAGGCAGGTAAATTTTTAATAAGGCAAATTTAAGCACACAATTATTAATTTTTAATGAACATTAAAAAAAATGTCATTTTAAAACGTATTTTCTCAATCACTTTTCTAGTATTTTGTTCTTTCATAAATTAAGAACAGTTTACAGAATTTTTTTTTATTGGTTATACCATTTTTTCTCTGAATTTCACCAGAAGATTGATAGAATGATTTGTTAGCTATTAGCATAGCAAACATATTTTGGGTAAACTGACATATTACTCAACATATACGGTGAAAAGCCAAAAGAAATGGTAAAAGGAAAATTTCCATGGATTTAAATATCAATTGGAAATTCAATAGATTAGCAATTTAATTGATACACTGCAAAACATTGAAGTGATACAATTTCGAGGCTAATACACAAGACATCTGTGATTACATAGAAAGCACATATATTTAAAACATCGAGAAAGAAAATTATAGCAATTGAAATCCGGATTTCAAGAGGCAAACAGCCTCTAATTCATTGGTCTGCCACTGAAATATTTCTAAATAACCTGTTTTAGGAAAACAGATACAGGCCGCTATAGCTAAAAAAACTCTCGCTTTTGACCATTCCTAATCTTTTTCCCAAATTGTTACTTTTATCTGCCCCTAAAACTAAAAAAAAAATTTCGTGCACGTTTTTAAAAATAAATAAATTAGATATAGGATATTTTCATTACTTACCTGTGAAAAATAGAATATTGTAATCAAAAGGTCTCTGGTATACAGCATCTATAGACTGAATAGATCTTGGTATTCCAGTGAAAAATACGTGGAAATCAACTGGATATCCTGGAACTCTTTCATTTCGTTCACGAAGTCGCCACATGCACTGAAACAAATTAATTACAGAAAATAATTAGTTAGAATACTGATGATCAGGAGAGTTGATAAAGTTAACCTTTCATCATTTGAAGTTAAATTTTGTTATATCCTGTTTTGAGGCAACACGAGAATGGTTTCGGGATAGACCTCGTAACTTTGCATTAGAGGAAAATAGTTGAAGAGAATTAAAAATTACAAGGGATCAAAATGCTACTTTTATTACATGGCACACTCTAAATAATCACGCCACAACAGCTGGACAACGTTTAATTTTCGACATCAGATTTAATGTACACCAGACCCATAAACGTGGCGAATCATTGGTGCCGGACTTTGACCCTGGCATCCTTTGGTATACTAAAACCGAGAGCTTATACCACCGAGGCTGTTTTATTGTAAAAACAAAGTTCTGACTTTTATTCATATATCATTTATCTAGACCCATCGTTATCTTAGTTACTGATTTGATCTTTGTAAATTAAATAGAAAATTTGAGCCGAAACGAAAATTATATTCTGTAACTCGGGATAAAGAAAAGACTTAAAAAAGTATTCTTTTCCATTTATGATCTTGATTTTTTTACTGAATATGTATCCAAATTTATTTTGGATATCCCTATTTATATTAATTTATTAATACTACAGAATAGGAGAAAACAAAGAACAGAAATTAACACTAAAGAGCAAAAGAATCTAAAAGTTTTGAATCGCAATTACAATTTTTTTGTTTCTGTAATTATATTGCAGGAAAGGAATATATGGTAATAATAAAATCAAGACTGAATATATTTTGAATATGGTAATAAAAAATTCATCCCAATCATACCGTAGAACGCCGCTACTGAATAACTGAGCCCCCATGACAACAGTAAGAGAACTGTAGTCTGTCCACTAATGGTTATCATGGGCATGAGTACAGACTCCTTTCGTAGGAGGAATTATTACAACCTCTTCAACATTTCTATACCCCCAAGAGAAGCGAAAACCCGCTTATTAATCTGGAAACTTTCCGTCCTCATATCTAAAGTGTTCTTGGGATATCTTAAATATAACCGGAAAGTATAAATCCTCGGTTCTGCCATAGCGTCTCGGATAAATTAAATGATTCGGTTGTCATGAACAGTATTTTCGGGTTTTTGGTCAATGCATAATATCCTGTATTATCAGCGGCCTACGCAACGATTCATAAGATAGAAGTAGAAACAATCGTTAATAAGGTAGCATCCTCATTAATGTATTCTCCAAAGGTGCAACAGGTGCTTATTTATGCCACAATTTTTCATTCTGATATCTGAAATGCTCCCCTGAGAGATTATATTATAAAATATAATCACATCTGTGTTATCACTGCCTTTCTAGACATTAGGATAAACTGAATGGAAGTCATCACATGGAGGTGAAAACCATGGTTATTTCCTAATGTCCATCAGCGGCTGTAACACTATTCTAGAGGTGGAGGTATGTTCCATCATGAAGTTGTGGTAATTCCTCTAAACATGGCCACACGGGAAGCGAGAATCATATCAGAATCTTTTCATTTCTATGCATCAAGTATATCCACTGGATCGTATACCAAAGATAATCGATAAGAAGGAACTCCCACCCAACTATAGCATCCGGAATGACCGAGGTCTCGTGACACATAATACTTAGCACTATGGTTGGCGCACAATAATCCCATTATGAGCAGCACTTACTCCGACCTTCTTACAGAGGTGGTCGTCCCATCATTGACAACGGTCCTAGGCAGTAACATTATCCTTTATGTATCCACCAATGTAGCGATAATCAGCACTATTCATATATCTGAGGTGCTCACAATTAGCATTTATATGTATATCAAATATAAATTACATCAAAAGTACTTACAGAGCCTTTGAACACAAACAGTTCGTCTCTGAACAACGAAGCCGCATCAATGGAACCTTCACAAAGATTCGTGGGTTTTGGAGTAGTTTTCTTGATCCCTGGAGTTGTGATCACTGGAGGGAGTGGTGTTGTGGTTTCGAAGGTTTTTTTCGTAGCTGAAAGAATGAGATATATTACATAAGACTCACTTTATTAGAATTTGTGACATAAAAGACTATTCAAAAGTCCTGAGCAATTTTAAAAATCAGAAATTTGTAAACAAATGAAGACAAGTTAATGCTGATTACAGAGAAAGGAAACTAGATTTTATTTGGTAATGAGACCAAAATTAGTTGGTAAGAAAGTTTACATCATAAAGCTCTACAATTCTAGAATTGATACGTTATGTAGGAACGATAATACAAGTAGAGTAACAATTCACAATATTCCAACATTTCAGCCTCCATTAAAGAATTAATGGTCAGAAAAAGAGAAACCAGTCAAACCAGAATTCAAAATAAAAATTTAGCGAACAGCATCTTTCAGAATTGAAAACTAAATCGAATCATATAACAGATTGCAATTATAGGTCTTGATCTTATAATTAATTTTAATTCTTCATAAAATTAATTTCTGCTTACTTGATACAGTGGTATGCCGTTTACCATCATCCTTATCCAACCAATCAGAATCTGTGTAAACAGTCTCCTCATCTTTGGCGAAGTCATCGTCTACTGTCCTAACATCCTCCTCATTTCCATCAGTTTCTGTAGGATCTTCATGTTTCGGTTCAGTGGCCGAGTCTTCATCATTATCATTTGAGCTATCAGTTCTGTTTTCATCATTATCTTCATCAGAATCATCATTTTTGTCGGGATAATGTGGTGTCTCGTCTTCTTTATCGGGATAATGTGGTGCTCCGTTATCTCTATCTGGATAATATGGTGTCTCATCTTCCTTCTCGGGATAATGTGGTGCTCCATTATCCCTGCCCGGATAATATGGGCTTTCGTCTTCTTTGTCGGGGTAATGTGGTGTTCCATCATCCCTGTCGGGAAAATGTGGTGATTCGTCTTCTTTGTCTGGATAATGAGGTGTTTCGCCATCTCTGTCAGGATAATGTGGTGTCTCATCTTCACTGTCAGGATAATGTGGTGTCTCATCTTCCCTGTCAGGATAATGTGGTGTCTCATCTTCCCTGTCAGGATAATGAGGGGTTTCATCGACAGTTGGAGCTTGAGTTTCCTCCTCAAAATTGGCGTTTAGAACTAAAAAATAGATTTATGCATAAAAATCATTAAAAGAAAGTATGATGAAACTGCATTTCTGATTGATTCTTAAATGGAACAAAAAGTTATATTTCAGCATTTCGGTTTTTTATAAAGAAAAAAGAAACAGTAGATATCAAAATAAAATAAAAAACTGATAATAATCATTTTGTAAGAAAATATTTAAATGACTATTCCATTTAAACGAATTAGCAAATGATTTTAAGTACAAAAACGCTTTTAAGTATTTAACAAAACCAACTGGAATGGTCTCCTCGAAACATTCTTGCATAATCTCCGATAAAGGTTTTGTCCCCTTTCCTCCCCATAAAAGAGTGGGCCTTGGATAAGGTCGCGAATACCTTGCATAGTATTGGTGAACGATAGTTACGAAATATAGATCTTTGGTGTGAATGTAGTATTTTAACTGAATCTAGCACGAGAATATATATTTTGGAAGCTTTCATTTGCAGGTTGATTGTCACCAAAATTTAACAAAATCACTGCAGCTGTAATCACAGGATAACAGATCGAATTTCGTTTATTTAAATTGTTGCGTTTACATGCATATAAAAATACAGACCAACAAGCAGTTAACTGTTAGACGAATATGGTTCAAAAACTAATGTTTTAGATGCTAAAATCTGTGTACCAAATTTCATTTACCTAATTCTTTACATTTTATAGTTATCTAGTTCACTTGTATACGAACAGACAGCCAGACAAACTTTTTGCGAATGAATTTCGTTTAAAATTTAATACAAATATGATAGTAATTCCATATACTAAATTTCAACCATCTAGTTCGAAGTGTTTTTGAGTTCTCTGTTCACTGATTGACAGATAGACATACTGTCAAAAAAATGTATTTTTCAGATCCAGGAAAGCTTGAAACGTGGACATACGTCAAAATCTCGAGTTCGAATTTTTTGACAGTTACTATACTTTCTCTATACGATGTATACGAAAAACTAAAAACTTGGTTCCTTTCTATAGTTTTGTAATGAAAGAGGTAAGTGACAGTTTATCTTAAATTAGTGTTTATATTATTATCTTTATTGAAAAAAAAATCTTGGCTGAATCTGCTTCGAATTTCAAGATTTCCACTCAAAAATGCTTGAGAAAAAAACCCTCATGTGATTATTTAAACTAGATTGGCATCAGAAATATCATAATATGTGAAGAATATCATTATAATATTTCAGCATTATTATGAAGATTAGTTTATTAAATTTCAATCCTTTTTCGAAGGTGTATGGAGTTATTTATTTTGTGTAGACTCTCATAATATCTGAGGTACCCCCAAGTGGGATATATATATATATATATATATATATATATATATATATATATATATATATATATATATATATATATAATTTTTTTAAAGCAGAGACGTGGCCGAAGAGAGAGAAGACGCTTTGAAAATTTTAAACTTCGCTTTTATTCCATCCCGGAAGGTATAATTTATGTACAAGAAGAGCGGACAAAACACGTCCGTTTACAGCGCGTCACAAGAGCGAAAGAGAGTGAAAAAGAGCCAGAAATTATTTTTCCCGAGTAATTTACAGTATGAGACACTGATAGGGATTTCTTTACACGTGTCGATTTAGACAAGGGAAATCCGGGTATCTTTTAAAACGAATTCGCTTAGCTTGACAATTTTTTATCTCTTCACTCGGAGCTTGGGGGCTGATGATTTAAGTATTTTTTCAGAACTTCTGTTGAATTAATTAAATAAAGAAGGTGGAACTGGATCCGGAAATAAGAAAACATTTCCCTATCCAATATATATATATATATATATATATATATATATATATATATATATATATATATATATATATATATATATATATATATATATATATAATCAAATGCTTTTCAGAGAAAAAAAAAAGGAGTTACCGTATTCGAAAATATGAAAGGTTATTAGCAGTTAACATTTCCTTAAATTTCTATTCTTATTTCAATAAATTCAAAATAATTATTTTTGCTTGAAATGTTACTTGAATTCTAAAATTAGAAAAAATAGTCCAAGATTTTCAAAACAATTAGCTAAAAACGTTTTGCTAGGAAGTTTAAACATTTTCTATTAATAAACATTAAAAAAAAAAATGCAACCTACCGTACATAGAGTACATGGCGTAGATGTCATCGTAATCGAGCCTCATGTATGAATCATACCCTTTGTAGTAAGGAAACATAATGGATGTAGTGACTGTGGAATGGGCAAGGCCAAGGCTATGTCCTATTTCGTGGGCCGCCACTGTGTAGAAATCGACTCCGTCTTCTACAAAAAGAAATAAATTGAACATTATAACTACAGTATTGAATAATGTGTTACTAAATACTATGCTACCTTAAAAGACAGGCGTCTACATTTAAAAAAGGGGGGGAAAAAAATCGATTTTTTTTTTTTTTTTTTTTTTTTTGCAAAAATAATTTGAATTTTGCTTTTAAGTCCATTTTTTAGGAAGTAACACTGCATTTTATAATTGGATTTACATACATTTTAATGATATTTTACATCTTTAAAAGCTATTTTCTCAAATTCTTATCTTTAGTAGAATTTTCTTACAAAAAAACTTGATAAATTAAAATCGAATGCATATTTTTTTGTTCAAATTTTGCATAGTAATTTCTCAATATGTTCCGGATTTTCTGAATTGTAGAATAAGCAATCTATTTATTTACAAATATTTTAGAATTGTTTCAATGCTTCACAACGCAACAAAAAGAAAATTGAAAATTTTGTATCATTTATTAGTCGAACCCCAATATTTAAAGAATCGATAGGAATATAGTATAGTTTTTAGTCCAAGAACTACATAATATATATTTTTAGCGATCTGCAAAATTTTAAGCAAATCATTTAATAAACCTTTAAGCTAAAAGATTTTTGCTTTATACCTCTTTTTTATCAAAAAAAATCCCTTCTTCCAATTTTTTCAAACCTTTTGTCGTTTAATTGGTCTTTTTTGGTTTCGCACATGTTTTATCAATCTTTTTTACACAAAAATGAATAAATATAACTATTTTTGAGCGATTTTTTAAAAAAAAATCATTCCGAACGTAGTCACATACCTGCTTTGCAGAATCGAATTGTATCTGAAGCTTTAAGGTTTATGGACTTGGAAGACATGCCACTGAAAAAGCATTTTTTATCTATTGTTTAATTTGTGAATGAATTCCAGCTGAATATCTTAGAACTCAATGCGTTAATTATTTAAATGAGTAAAAAAGGATTAAATTGCGAATTGAGACGAAATTTATGACACGTTTATAGGGTAAGTTTAAGATTTTTTCGCGAATATTGGCGCATCTTAATATCTATTGGCAAAGTAGATAAAATTGATTGCCGATATGGATATACGGTGTGCGGATATATTGATTTCAATTAGATACAACCTTATAAATATACACCATACTAAAACAATAAAACTTCTAAAAGCAGTAATTTGACTTATTTGGTAAAGAAAGATTTGCATCAATCACTGTTTTTCCATTCTTTGTAAAATTTACAGTTTCTTTTTCTTATTAAGTTATATTTCTATCTTTAATTGCAGAGGAGCATTCTGAATTAAAGGCAAATATATATATATATATTTATGTAATGATATTTTAACTCTAATTTCAATTTAATTAATTTTCATAGTCACTTCATCTTAATTTAGCCCATAGTAACTTCATTCTAAAATATTCTCTTATTTCGTGATCCAATTCCACTGTCTCTACTTAATTAATTCAAGGGAAGCTTTGTTGAATCAGCTAAAATCTAACTTTCCCACACTACGCGTGAAGAGATAACATACCGCTGATCAAGCAAATTCTTTTTTTAAAATCTCCCAGTGTTTCCCCTACCTTGTCCACCCGTGTAATGAAAATCCCTATCGAAATCTCATAATACATTAGCACTGTAAAGAAATATTTTCCCTATCAAAATCATAGGTTATATAAGACCAGGGATAAAATGTCCAAGAGCTTTTTCCTCATTCCTTTCTGTGTCGTTCTGTGTGCTCGTCGCTTGTACATATGCTTGCTTCTTCAAAATGAAATAAAACGACGTCACAAAAAGTAAAGTATCTTCACTGTCTTCAAACTGCATCATGCTTCACAACAAATAATATTACATATATATATATTCTATAACTGCAACGTGGTAGCGAAAACTCATTTTCAATCCAAGCCACGTCGTGAAACAGCGCCTTCTCGCAACAACTCAGAATAGCTCGAATTTCTTGTCGTGAATCAATTATGTAGATATCGATGCATAAAATCACTTAGTGAGAGTGGTGAAATGACGTATAAATTAGGGGGAAAATAGCAAATTTCCCCACATCCTCGTCCCATATCCCTAACCTAGGGAACATCAGAAATTGCTTCTCCCCCCCCTCCTTCTCTTCTCGGCAAAACTGGTTTTTTTTTTACTTTTTTTTATTACGTTGCATTAATATTGGCGCGAATACTAGTTATTTATAGTATATACTTCCTTTAAATTTCTTGTTAATCAATTATGCCTCTAAAGATAAGACACGGATAACAAAGGAAGTGCTTTTAACTACATTTCCACACCAGCGCTCTTGCATTTACTGGAAATAGAACAGAGATAGATTAAGTAGATATTACATTCTATTCCTTCAATGTTGCTAAAATATATAAAATTTAGCATTTGAATTTTAAATGTAAAGAATTTGAATTTATAGAAATTAAATGAATTTTAAACGAATGTTAAAAAAGATACCGTTTGCAGCTATGTTCGTTTCTAAATTAAGAATCAACAGCGTTATTTTTATATACAGTAAAATGTTGATTTAACAAATTAATTGAAACGTAAGTGTGTCTATACATTTGAAGGCCTGTATTGCTGGAATATGTTATGAACATATCATTTAAATTGCGATTTTATATTGAAACCTTGCTGTACAGTGTTATACTAATGTACAAATATACCTATTAAATAATAAGTCTTCTTACAGTTGAATATTAAAGGGGTGAAAAGAAATCTCAACTTATAAACTTAACTAAACTTAGAAACTTAAAGCATCAATGAAATTCTATAATTTAAATTCTGAATTCTTTGATTCGAGATTCAATGAAATGGCGTAAAATAGTACTATTTCTTTTAAAATTTTATAAATCTTTCATGAACTTAAAAACAACAATATTGAGAATTTTTCTTAAAATTTTGAGTAATAATTAAACGTTAAGAATAAATAAAACCTTATAATTTAACATAGTTGCTACCCACCTTCCTCTACCAGTTGTTCATCTATCACATTAATGGTATTAACCGAATACTTTCAACCAATTTTGATGAACTACACTTTATCACAATCAATGAAAGTACTATTTGAAATAAAAATTGAACAATAAGTAAAAGCATTTTAAATAGTTTGTAATGTCTGTAAATAGGCAAAATCGATCAAATTATTGGGATTGGGCTCTCGGGGGATTCTGGCAATTTTGCGATATCTTTCAAAACTTTAGAACGATGGAGAACAGGCGACCATTGATAACATTTAATGGTCTTAAGCTTACATATAATATAAAAATTAGCGAAATCGGACCAATATTTGTGGCTAAAGAATTGATTATTTGAGTTCTTGTATCTTTTTAAATGTATAAATCCAATAGCCTACAGCGAAATGATAGATTAATAAAAATGCGATTATTTTTATATAACGGCACTGTAAAATTCTGCAAAAGATAGTAGATAGCTTTTTGTGCGCCGAATTCCTTATTTTAGAATTCACTTTAAAATCAAGTAAGTCAGTACACAAACTCACCTTTCTTCGTTGTTTCTCCATCAATCCAGTGTTCGTCGTCATCGAAGTGAATGTCGCCCCCGAATGACCCATGCTCATAAGGGAAGAATGCGTGAGCCAAAACACCACCCGGACCGTCGAAAGCATACCCGTCTCCATGGGGTCCTCTGCCGAACGCTATAATGAGGTCGGCGTCCATGCTCTCACGGGGATTGAAACGAAGGGGCGTCACGTCCGACCATAGACCGAGGGCTTTGGCAAGTTTGGAGCGAGTCAATTGGGGTTCCAGTTCTGGAGGCCAGTTGGCTAAGCTATTGAGGGTGTGAGCACACAAATAAATCTTAGAATGTGAAAGAAAATTATTAAAAATTAATTGTAATTATGGGAAAGTAATGCTGGTGTAAGTAATGCTAACGCAAGTACCGATGTTAATTACAAGTAATGCTAATTACAAGTACCCATTATAGAAGTGAAACATTTTATTAGAAATAAAGCTTATGAGCCTATATGCCTATATATCATTAGAGATGCGCAGGCCTGGACGGGTTGTTGATATCAGTATCTCGAATATGATTTCTATGCATTAATTAACGAAAGTTGTGGAAAAAAATCTGATGCACATTGGCAGAAAGATTAAGATTTTTTTTAATTATTAGTAATATATCTTAGATGTAAATATATAGTAATATTGAAAGTTTTTTCCCTTGCAGTAGGAGTTTTCTATATCTAACTAAAATTAGTTTGATACAAATAGGATTTACTAATAGAAAGAAATTTGCCAAAATTAATTAAAAGATTGATAAAATTCGATTTTGAAAATGCTGAAACCAGCGTTTCCATGGAAATATAACGCCAAATACAAAATAAAAATAATGCTGAAAAGAAATACAGTACACTCCCGATTATCCGCGGAATTGGGTGGCGCGGCCGCCGCGGATAACAAAAATCGCGGATAATCCGAAAAAAGCTGAAAACGGGTATAGCAAAAAAGAAAACAGTCATTCCAACTTTGAAAAATCGTTTTATGTACAATAAAACGTAAAATAAACAGCAGGAACTGTTTAACTAACGCTTAATATTTCAGTATATCACTCAAAACTGACCTAAAATGCATTTTGTTAATGAAAACAGAAAAGTGCTTTGTATTTACGAGAGGCGTCAAGGATACACAGAAAAATTAATACATATGTACTGTTTTAATACTGTAATGTATTATGTAATTACAAAAGCATAACTGTATAACTGCACCTTTTTGAAAAAATCAGTCAAAAAAAAAAAAAAAAACTTTGTGCGGCAGACGTGGATAATCCGCACCGCGGATAACCCGCCCGCGGATAATCGGGAGTCGACTGTATTGGCAAACCTCAGCTCAATAACCTTTGCTACATTCCAGCATTAAAAAAATGTAAATAAAATGAAAAATTTGTGATCCCATAACTACAAAATGTTCAGGAGCACTCAAATTAAAGCTAGTCATTAAAATCAGTGAGAAAGAAATGGTTATCTACTACCGGAAAAAATAATGCATTGCCAAATATAAAATAAAAATAATTGCTGAATAAAAGATAAGAAGGATCTCAGTGCTATACATATGTGCGTTTATAAACATTTCCGAGTTTGCTCGGGTCTATTATTCACACAGATAACAGACGCCAAAAAAAAAAAAAAAAAAAAAACATTACCGTATTTGTAGACAATTTTTATATAACGAGATGCTATGATACACAAAATGCTTCACGTTGAGTCACAACACGGTGGAAACTTACTCTTTCGAACTTGCCGTGACTTTGAAGGGTTTGCTTCCACCCTTCTTACCTATACCCCAGGATTTTTTCAGGGGTTACAAACGTTTAAAGGAGAACTGTAAAGGAGATGCTATATTGTGTAAGTATAAGAGAAAGTCGAGCGGATACTCTCGGAATTTGTTATATATATGTATACGCAAAAAAATTGTAACAAACTTACAAGTAAGTGATATTCCTCTTTTTCCATGCGCCTGATCCGATAACATATCTCTTGCTCCGATGATGCTGAATAACGTCCGGCACTCCACACCGCGGTGTTTTAGTTAAGTTGAGCGTGGCTTCGTCCAGTTCACCAGTCTGTGGCAGGCCACCGAACTTTTGCATCTGCTGAATGGCTTTCTTGAATCCTTCCACTGTATAGAGAGCATCTGCGTCACCCGGGCCTGATTCGATGTATCCGTACTGTTTCATGAATTTTTCCTAAAAAGAAAGGAAAATTTAATTTAAAAAGTAACTCTTTATCTATCGAATTATTTTATCGTCAATTTTTCAGTTTAATTTTTACACCTTTAGAGCTTAAATGCGTAGCCTGTAAATCTGCATCGTATGTTTAAAACTTCATATATCTTTATACAGCAATCTTTGTATAGTATTTTTTTTTATTTTTAATTTTACAGAAACTATTTTATTATTTCCGAAAGCAACTATAATCTTTAATAGTTAATTTCCCCATCTGTAATAATTTTCCTTGTTGGCACGCTATCCTAGTATAATTTCCTTCCGTAGGGTGTTGCGAGTTACAATTATTTATATAAAAAGTAGTAAAAACATACAGGAAAAATTGTATTTCGATAGAAACAAGATAAGAATAACGAATAATATTTATATTTTTCATATACTGATAAATTTATGCAAGAAAAATGAAGCTTTAATTTTGTGATGTAAAAATACATCAATATGCAATATCGGTTCTTCTTAAGTTCACTAAACCTAGAGGGCCATCTTATCCTTTGCCGTCTAAGGACGTACAAAAAGACAGCATTGGTCAAATGCCTATATTTTCAAACAGATTAAGGTGTAAAATTCCATTATGTAAGGGTACCACACAGTGGTCATATAGCAATGCAATGTTTCTTTATGTTTAAATGCTAAAAATAATTGTTTCTTAAATTTTCATGTTTTGTAATGAAATGAAAGATATTATTTATGTCTAAAATATTATATTATTGTACGCAGTATATTTGTAGAACTCAAGGAATGTTTGTTCATGTTGATGTAGAAATACATCAATATGTTTCTTTGAAAAGTTAAAAAAAAAAAAAAAAAAAAAAAAACTCTTGTGTGTGTGTGTGTGTGTTTTGCATTCTTTCCATTAAATGCATCAATTTCTAGGGTTGATTTCAAATTTTATTCATTAAAAATAAAAATTCGTGCATTTAAGGGTTAAATAACTTTTAATGCAGAATAACACCAGGGAATAGGATTTTTTAATTAACTAAAATAATTAAAATAATTTAATTAATTATTAAAGATTTTTAATTATTGCCTTTAACTGATATTTACTGCTTGCTACAGTCTTACTTTTCTTTTGAATTTCATGAGAAAAAAATAGTTATATTAGGAAGATATCCTTATGATCTAGATGATACTTTTAATTACTGTTAGTGTATAAAGAGTGAAATGAAATTCGAACCTCAAATTCCAAACATTGTTCATAATAATGTCTCGGACTTGATTCGCGTATCTTTATTTTTTAAAAATTTGTTTCAAATAATAAAGTAGTAATAACATGCACAGAAGAAAAAGTATTTAATATCGTTTGCAATATCCGGGAATATAATTCCAGTAACTAAAAAAATGAAAATTATTGTACCAAAATATACTTTAAAGTAGTTCTAAAAATTTAATAAAATTAGAAAAATATTTACAGAAATAAAATCACTGTTACAGAAATGCTATTCTCTTTAGTTTTAATTTTAAAATGGCAGTGAAAAGGGATTTGGAGTGATAACTTACTTCAAATATAATAGATAGAAACTTCGAACTTTTGGTTAATTTTTGTTGAAACTCTAATGAAAATTTTACAAAAATCCTTTTATAGAGCACTCCAACCGAAGCCGAATAATAAAATAGGCAAAGTAAGTAACTATCTAAAGGTTTTGCAACACCGAGGTCTTTCGAAATTTTGATATATTTTTTGCAATATGTTCGGTGTATATTAATTATATTGTCCCATTTAATTTACAAGGGCCGGACTAACTCAAATTAAAATTAAATATCGATAAAATGTTAAAACATAATTCAAATATTCCTAATAAATCATCTTTTATGAACTTTATATTCTGCTGTTTAAAAACTTTTAAAATTTTTGGATACTATAGTCAATAATTAAATGTAGTGTGACTGCGTTCAAAAGGGTTTTTTTTAAAACTATTTTGTTTAATATTATATTTAAATTTGAATTTTTTTTATATGCGACATATTGAATTCATGTCTTTGGAAAGGAACCCGTAATTAAATGACTTGCTAATTCACTAGAATTTGTTTTATAAAAGTTCTTTTATGAAAATTTAAAACCCATAAAAATACTTGGCATAGAAAATTAGGGATTGTGGAAAAAGGACCCACAAGGTTTGCATTGTCTAAAGGCCACTATAGGATTTAATCTGGCTGTCTACGGGCCACTTACGTTTTTAAGATCACTGGACTCGATTCTATTAGGAAGTACTATTTATGCAATAAACAAAATAAAGTATCAATTACAGCAACAGGTATAAGGCTTTAAAATAACACGGAGTTAATTGTCACAATATGATATTTAAAAATATTTTGTTACAGGGATAATGAAGATCACGTTATATATACAAGATTTAATTGAAATTAAACACAATCAACATTCTCGGTGAACCAAATGGTCATCAAAGTCGGCTAGTTAATAATAAATGCAGCTAAGCCATAATAATTTATCGAAGAAAATATCATGCATTAAAAAATGTTAAGAGGGCATACCAAAGTAAATTCACGCGACACTGCTTTTTCGACCTTGTTATTCTGGGAAATTTGTCTTTCATAACATTTTATGTTTTTGTTTCCTGGGCATTCATATTCTTTCATTGTATTTGTCTTAATTTTGTTATAATTAACATCCAGTTTTGTTGCAACAAGAGGACAATTTTGGAATGAATCTTGTAAATTTGAACCATGCTCGAATGACGAGGGCAACGCCTGAAATGGCATTACCTCCCGTGCTAGGATATTATTTTTAAATATTTTTGTCTAATTCTGTTGAATGACTTTAATATGAAGCTTGAATTAAATAAATAAAAATTAATGACTATTAAAAATATTATACTATATCAAAAACCCTACTTAATTCTTAACAACAAATTTGATGTTATTCATTTTATTTGAAAGTACTATAGATGCTTACTATTCGATTGTGCATGCGCTTGGATC
Source organism: Argiope bruennichi (assembly GCF_947563725.1). Lineage (NCBI taxonomy): Eukaryota > Metazoa > Arthropoda > Arachnida > Araneae > Araneidae > Argiope > Argiope bruennichi. The sequence goes on along the minus strand of NC_079154.1, from coordinate 21,080,975 downwards.
TTATAATAATATATAATAATAAGTTTTGCCGATCACATGAGGTGATTTTGTGCATAAGCGTTATCTTTATTGTTTCCATTTAATTCCTCTAATGTAAGAAATTCATTTCCTAAAAGAAACTCTTCAGATCATCGGTCTCATTGTCATAAAAAATGAAAATGCAAAAACAATAGACTAAGACATCAAATAAGGAAGCAGTTGGAGAATTAATCAATTCTGATAATCGAAAAAGAACGAATTAAGTTTTTAATGGTATTCTAATGACAATCGATCACAAAGCAGATAAACACTTAACTTACAAAAAATTAAACTATTGTTAAAAATATAATTATCATATTTGTCAATGGAGATTGACCCAAATGAATACCGAAGAGGACAGTTGAAAGAACTCCGCGTTTCTAATTACGGAAATTTTCGAGAATTCCAACAATTATTTACATGCAAAGCTCTTCAGATTAAAAAAAAATTATTTTATTTTTACATGTATGTTTATATATATATTCATGTATATAATTAAAAATATTATTTATTTAATATTATTTTTATAAAAAATATTATATTTACTTATAAAAAAATGAATGTGTGTGTGCTTATGTTGGCGCTCGACATAGAGAATCAAATTTGGCCTACGAATGCTTTGAAGGGTGGGAATAGGCACTTCGGAGTACTTTTTTTTGAAATTTCAATTAATTAAAAACTAAGCAGAATTTTAAGTTATGTTGTTTAATTTACAAAACAAATAAAAAAGTGAAGTGATAATACCACAAAATTTAGAAGTTAGACGAACTGGACATAATAATACTATATTGTATGATTATTATTATTAGAAACGTTCATATGCACAAAGAATAGAACATATGCTGAATTATTAAAATAACAGGGCTTTAAAATCTGACAATTGGATGGAAACATGGGCCATAAAGGTTTATCTAAAAGATTTAACTATTATTAAATATCACTAATATCTCGACTACTACTCATCAATAACTGATTATTACCTGTATTAATTAAATTCTTTTCAATCAGCATTTATTTCATATTTTCTTTCTTTTTAAAATTACATCAGTATTTAGATTTCTTTAAATTTCTATCCCGAGTAATTAGGGATTGCAATACCGGTAAACCGGGATACCGAATACCGGTATTTTGAGCCATTTATACAGTTTTGTAATACCGGTATTCACAAGTTTAAATACCGGTTTTTTGGTATTTACTAGAAATTTTTAAAATGGTCTCCACTATTGTTCAAGGATCGCCAACATAGCAAAATAGCATACGTTTTTGTTTTTATGTCTCCCTAACGGCCAAATGAATTAGCTAATTAATGGCTTAATTAGTTGCTTAAATCTAAATTAGCGAAACATGGATTATCGCTGAAAGAAGATATTGTAACCATAACGACTGATGGAGCAACAGTTATGAAAAAAGTTGGAAAGTTGATTGGTGCAAATCAGCAATGGTGCTATGCTCATGGAATTCAATTAGGAGTAATAGATGTATTATACCAAAAAAATAAATTACAGAAGAATCCAAATACTGTGTATATAGAAACTTCGGATTCGAAATTTGAAGAGAGTAAGAGTGAGAGTGATATTGACAATGAAGATAAAGACAATGTAATTGTTGAAGAAGATATTGCTAGTGAGGATGAAATATTAACCCATCAAGAATTGCTTCCTATAATTTATAAAGTTCGAAAAATCGTTAAGATATTTAAACGTTCCCCTATAAAAAATGACATATTACTAAAATACATACTAACTGAAAATAAAACAGAATATATGTTAATATTAGATTCTAAAACACGTTGGGAAAAGTTTACTCCTAATGATGGAACGATTTTTGAAACTGAGAAATACTATCCAAAAAGCAATAATCGACTTAATTCTGTAAATTAATTTTTCAGATAGTGAATTCGACTTAATATCCAGAACTGTATCAGCTCTACTTCCAATAAAACTGACTATTGAGGCATTATGTCGGAGAGATTCTAACAATTCAGCTAATGCGACAATAAATTTTAGGTTGCAGTCACTGAAAGAACAGCGCACATCACTATCTGAAGAATTATATATTACATTGAAAATTCGCACAGAAGAAAGGCATACCGAAATAGAAAATGTCTTATGGTATTTACATAATTATAATGATTTTAAAAATGAAAATGAAAAAAGAAGAAAATAAAATAACCAATTCAAATCTGATTAAGTTTATAGTAAATTTTCTTAAAATTTTTGACCCACAAACCTATCCATATTCAGAAGAATTCGGTTCAGTTATCGAAGATCATGATGGCACTAATGTCGATAGTGATAAAGAATTGTCTCTTGAACAAAAATTAGAATTAGGGATAAAAAAAAAATCAACGAACCGAAATACAATACAGAAATCAGCTATATCCAAAACCATTCGAGAGAAATCGATTTATTTGAAGATGAGGGATTTAGAGGTAAATACTTGGAAAGTATCGCTCATCACTAACAGTACCACCAACTAGCGTAGATGCCGAAAGAGCGTTTTCGACAGCTGGTAATTTTTACACAAAATTACTTTTCAGGCTTAATGACAGTATAATTGATGCATTATGTTTTTTAAGGTCACATTTCAAAAATTTGTAATAGTACCACAGACTGAATAGTGATATTTACACTTTTTTTGTGTTCTTTATATACTGTTTGTTCCTTTACTTTTTGGTGATTCTTTATATACTGTTATAATTTATAAGTTACAAATTATTTTTGTGATATTTACACTCTGTAATAAAACTGACAAATAAAACAAAGAAAAACCTGTGTTTTCTTTCATCTTCTAAAATTTCTAATACCGGTATTAAAACCGGTATCCTGGTATTAAGATCTAAAAAATACCGAATACCGGTATTGAAATTTTGGTCCGGTAGTGCAATCCCTACTAGTAATATGTGTGTATTGGCGTTCAATAAGATAGTCCGTTTGCATAGAGTTAACATATTTGGCGCAGGTGTAGTTGAAGAAAGTGTGCACTTAGGAAAGATATTTTTAAGATTTTGCTAAGAATTTTAATTAAATAAAAAATTACGCAAGATTTAGAAGTTTTTGCAGGAATAATTCCCGCAAATACTATTGCACAAAATTGATTTCAAAACTGTTTTAATGTTTAGAACATTTTGTAATTAATGAAATCAATTTAGCTACTGTGAAAATCCTTTTTAAATTTTGGCAATATTACAATTTTATTTTCTATTTTATTTTTGATTAATTTTCAACAATAAATTTCACAGTTTCTCTGAAATTCAAACCGCTTTCATTGTTTCGGGAAATATTTAATCATGTAATTATTTTCAATTATTGAAAGCTAAGGATTTTACTTATTACTTTTTGACGTGGCCGCTTACATGAAGAATCAAAACGTGGAATTACTTTACAATGGGAAACAACATATTATTTGAAATAGATTAATTACCAAAACACTTAAGTTTTTAATGGCAATATGATGTTATGCTATTTACTTCGACTCGATTAAGAATGTTCATGTACACAATAAGTAAAACAGGTGTAAGCTTTTAATATAACACGGAATTAATATCTGTCACAATTTAATACTTATAAATATTTTATCGTGAGAATTACAAACATGGCGTTACGGATAAAAAATTTAATCAAAATTAAATCCTGCTATTATTCCCTGGGAACAAGCCAATCACCAAAGATTTAAATTTCTTATTTTGAAATATCAGCCTCATACTTTTTATTTATTTATTTTTGTAAAAAAGTAAGTTTTCGTATCTCGGTTTTGCCCCTAGCGCAATATATTAATAAGATAAATCTCGCGTTTGTTAAAGATGTTACAGTACAAAAATCACAAAAAAGTGAGAACATATACCGTTGAAGTTATTAATAATCTTTTGAAAATTGTTTTTGGAAGTGTAAAAATCGAAGCATTGTTAAAAAATATACAGTCACGGAATTAGGATACCTTTTAAATCATTGCTTAACTCCAAACATCTGAAGAAAGCCAATATAACCGCTTTTGGTGGGTTATTTTCGTTCCGTCATATTGAAAATATTTTTCTTATTCATTCCATTTGATGGAAAAATTTAGAAAAGGAAGTCATATAAAAAGGTGGTTACTTTGAATGATGAAAGCAATTGAATATATCATGTAATCGAAAAATTTCTTACATTCAGATATGATATCACGTCTTTCTTTACTTTCTCGTATAGAGAAAGTATAGTAATCGTCAAAAAAAAAAAAAAAAAAAAAAATCGAATTCTAGACTTGGACGAATTTCCACGTTTTAGACTTTCCAAAAAACTCTTTTTTGGAAAATGTCTGTCTGTCTGTGACAAAGATAACTCAAAAATGCTGTTGAGTTAGGTGGATGAAATTTGGTATACGAAATTAATATTAAATTTGTAGATTTCTAGTAAATTTTAGGCAAAATTAATTGAAAATCTATAGTCTAGCTGTTTTAATATAAATTAACATGATAACTACAAAACGAAGAAAGCTAGATGAATAAAATTTGGTGCATCGATTTAATGATTTAACTATATCAAATCTGGTGCATTTAATTCAAATTTTTGTTTCAGTCAGTTGCAAAAAAATGCGTCTAAAACAAAAAAATCGATAAAATTCAAAATTTTAATTCAAATTTTTGGATACTATTAACTACATGCCAGGATTAATTGCCAAAACCTAGCCAAGGATCACAAGATAGATTCAGTAAAAATGCCAAATTCACGCCAAAGGTTAATATTTCGTAACTATTGTTCGCCAATGGTATGTAAGATGTTGTCTACCTTACTCAAGAACTATATCTTTTTTGCAGGGGGCCAACACCTTTGTTAGAAAGTATGCGAGAAAACTTGGGGGAAATCACTCCCTCTGGTTTAAATTTGTTACTGCGTTTTTATAAGGTTAAAAAAATGTAATTATTGTACGCCAGTGCCATATAAAGCACTGGCCTACAATAATCACGAAAGCATTCTCTGACTTGACAAATTTATTTGAGAATATGCGAGAAAGTTTTTGGAAAACTACTCCCGCTGGTTCTTTCTTCCACGAGAAGCACAATCAATTTCATTCTTAAATTCTTCTTCAATTGAGCACGAACAAATTCAACTAAGCATTAAATCCTACAAAAAAATACCACAAGACAACGAGAAAAGGTCAAAGTTGAAACTTATTCATCAAAGTTATAAGCGTTAAATAACTAAAACATTATTGTGGTTATCACGGTAATTCTAAAACCAGGATAAGATAGATAATAAAATATCTCTTCATTCTGTATTGAAGGGAAACCCTGTAAGTGTATGACGAGATTTTAGTGAAGACTGATTATTTTGCCGCAAAAGAACTATACTGAAGGTTTTTAAAAAATGACTAAAATTTAACTTCCAGAAAGGATATTTTTATAGTTAAGTTAGCACAAAAGAGAAGCTGAAAAATAATAAATAATTTATTAAAAGGTTTCTTTCTTATTTTAGGAAATTTAATTTGAAAATATAATTTTTGAAAGCTGTGATGCAAAGCTTGAGAACATTTATTTGTAATTGATACTGAAATACTGAGCTAAAGATTTGTTTCCAATTTAAAAATGAATCCATTAAAATAAAAATATTAGAAATAGCCAAATGAATTGATGATCTGGCAATAACTTTTTCGTAATTAATTTATCAATTTTTTTTTCCGCTCAGAATCAACTATCTCAGAAGGTCCAGGGAATCGAATATTTAAATCCACCTACCCGATAATTAAAAATACCGTTCAAAAAATGAATATCATAGGAATAAAATTAGGTCTCCAGAAGTTTAATAGGAATAAAATTAATAGGCCTAAAATTATGTCTGCAAATGGGAAAAAATATGAGTAGACAAAATTGTTGTTCTTACATTAATGCTTATTTTAAACAAATTTTCATGAATACTTTTTCCTTTATTACATATATCTATTCCAGATTTAACAAGCGATCATATATAGTTTAACATAACTTTATTGAAAATTCTTGCAATAAATTTTTCTCTCCCAAATACAAAAATATTTTTAAAAATACAATCAATAACTTAAAATATTTCAATCAAATTTAAATTATTTCCCATTAACGATTTCGAACTATCTTATCTAAAATGTGACTTTTTGTAAGAGAATTCTGAAAAAATCGAATGCTTTTCTTTAGAGAAAGTAATAATAAAAAAATTTTTTAAGCAGAAGAAGAAAATCATTTGTAGTTTTAAAATACAATGTAACTATTAAAGGGCAAAGAAATTTCCCTAATCAAGAAAACTAGCACATTATGAATACTTTTATAACTTTCAAATCTTATAAGACAACAAACATTTTATTTTAAAATACTATTGATTTAATGTTACTATTAAATAATACTACGTTACTGAAACGAATCTTTTCAAAAGCGAGCTTCATAAATTTTAATTCTCCAAGTTTATTTATTTATTAAAGATGTTCTATAATTCTGTTCTATAAATGTAATGTTCTATAGATGTTCTATAAATGAAGAAAGATTTCATATTCTGAAGCAAAAAGAAATAGTATTTTAAGATGAAAATATAACTTTTTTTTTCTTTTACTATGTATTAATTATCGTCTGCCTAAAGTTTAATATGAAGAAAAATGGAAGTATAGAAATATTTTTCATGCAACATGTTTTAATATATTTTTATTTAAAAAAATTATAGATGATTGTGCGTCAATTGTTCTTTTGTATTTTTTATTTAAAATTAAGAACAATTATAATTAAGAAAGTCATAAATTACATCATAAGATGGAGAAAAATCATACAGATGATTTACTAGACGATGCCAATTTGATAAATAATATCAACATGCAAACTTCTGTAGACTGCACTTTTTCAATGGATTTTTTTAATAAGACGGAGCAAACTTACCATTTCTTTGGATGGCAGCTTTTCTTGCGGGAGAGGTGCGCAATCTACTTTAAGAATTGCATGGAAAGATACCAAAAAGAAATAGAATGCGATTTCAGCCCACATGTTCGGAAGGTTTGTTTACTTCGATTATGAATAAACATAGGACAACATCAATCAGTTTATAAGCAAATGAATGGAGCGTAATGTGTGACGAATTGAACGGAAATACCGCTTGCATAATATTATCTACATCACTACAAACCGCACTGAAGATCAATCACCTTCGGAATCTGAGAAAAACGGAACTTTTTGGTGGTTTTCGTCTGCGCGCCCAGTATTCTTTTCTTTAGAACTTGCTCAGATCACGTGACGCACGATTAATTGTAGATGCAGACGACTTGGAGCCCAAAATTCCGACTCATGCTTTTGGCAATAGCTTGGTAAAAAAGACCACAGCGTTTTTTTCAGTAAAGGGTTTGAAACAACTTCTGTTTTCTTGCTAAATCTAGCTTTCTTTAGGACAATTAATTTTTTTTTTCATTGAAACTGGAAGAATCAGTTAAAAGAGGGGATTGGAAGAGGAGAAATAATTGTGTTATGTCTACTCTCTTTCTTGCTAAGTGCTTAATAAAAAATATTTTTTCATCAGGTTGACTTGATATATCAGATAGAGTTGTTTGACAGATGACATTTCTTTGTTGATTTTAATTTGCTGAAAGACAGCTCAGCAGTTGTTATAGTAACTATCAACGTAAAGAAAAGTTTTAACACAGTTAATACATTTAGAAATAATTTTTTATAATTATTATTTAGTGAGTATTACAGCATGTCTTGTACGTTATTTATATCCCTTTCATTCGAAATCTAATCCCGTAGGAAACTAATTTCTTCGATTAGGTTTTCATTTATATTGTTGTTATAAAACTTTAGGAGTTTTGGTTTCGAATTCCTGTTTTTCTAAAGTTCTTTTTTTTAATCAGTGATTGATTTAAAATACTTTTAAATCTATTTTCTATCTGTACAATAACAGTATCAATTACTGTGTTAGAAAATAATATCTAAATTCCTCTATCGAGGTTTCTATAACTTCATTTTCTGCTATTTCGGAATATAATGTTTTTGGAATTCGTTTTTAACGAAAACGTTCTAAAATATTCAAATAATGAGTTATTACTTTTGCTTTGTATAAAAATGTGTTAAATTTTGAATTTCAGTTTTAATTTTATTGGGTAGATTAAATTTAATCAATCGATAATAATTAATTTTTCTTGAAATAGTTTATTGATAGTGTTAATTTTGGACAATGCTTTAAACCATACTATTAAACATAAAATAAATGGCATTTCTTGTATTGAATCCGATAGAATAATAGCTTCTGATACTCTTGTATCGTCACTATTCGCATCAATAAATTCTTCTAGGGCATTACAAGTTTATTCAAACTGTGTGTACACTGTTTTAACCGAATCTATTTTGACTTCCCAACGAGTGTCTCATAATTTTTTAAGATATATATTTAAATATTTTTATAAAATTTCCTACATTTTTGTCGATACAGAAAATAAGTGATATAAACGTTGCAATATCCAGAAAAAAAATTGCAATATATTCTGATGAAAGCGGCATCAGAAATTAATAGATTAAAAGGATGTGTTAGGCAAAACACATAAATTGTATGAGGATTTAGAACGATTATTCTAGATTGTACACCTTTTAAATTTCACCTTCCATGCTACTATCGCTGTCGCGGGCCTATTCTCTACAATTCATTTTTCTACAATATTTAAATCAAATTCTGTTAATCTTTTCAATACAATATTTACTACTCTTTCTCCAGTTACATCGGTCATTTCAATAAACCCTATAAATAACTCATTTATAGTTCATCTTTTATCTTTAAAATTTACCTACTTAATAATGACTGATCCTTATTGGAAATATTTAGGTATTATAGAAAAGGCTTTTGTATAGTATTTAATTTCGTGTATGACTTTATTTTCTAACGCAGAAATGTTCTAGTGAGCCATGAGCTAAATGATGCACAATTCTATTTTTCGAGAAATTTCCATTATTAGACATTCCTATTATTTCATGGGTTCCCAGAAGAATATCACATGCTAAAAATACACTGGTATGCAAAACTTAAACAACAATGTAAATTTTAAACAGATAGCCATGAAATTGCAGAAAAGGGGTTATTGTGATCAGTACAATGAATACACAATTCTGTAGAAAGGTGATACAAATGCAAATGTCAGGAACAAAACATCATAGGTGACGTGAGTGCACGCAAAACGCTTACAGTCGACGCTCGCAGCTCAAGACTGCAATGAAAGGAAGGACGGAGCACAATTACAGACTTTCGCTGCAAGTGCAAGTGAGTTTTTTCATGAAATATGGCTAGAAGAAATCACCTGGACGACTTCACACATAGAAGAATAATCAGAAAGCTGGAGAAGGGGTGCAGTTTGACTAGTGTAGCTGAAGAGTTCGGAATCAACAAAAGTGTCGTTTCGCGGACTTGGAAAGCCTTCCAAACCCTAGATAGTACATAAATATTGTCGGTGGCCGCCCTAGGAAAACATTGCAGGGGATGACAGATATATCGTCCTGCAGGCGAAAAGAACCCGATACCAGTAAGCAAGCGCTACTGCTCAGCAACTGTGTACAGTAACAGGGCGACAAGTGTCGCTTTTACTGTGGCCAGACACCTTCACAAAGATGGCCCATTCGCCCACCCCATCGGTTGGATCGTTTAGAGTGGTGTAAGGAGCCCCAAAACTGGACATCTCATCAATGGAATCGGATCCTCTTTACGGATGAGAGTAGTTTCAGTGCTACAAGTGATTCTCAACGCTAGTTGATTTAGAAAAAGGTCGGGACACGGTTTCATCCCAGTAAAATTACGGAAAGAGACCGCTAGGGTGGTCCTGGAGTTGTCGTCTGGGAGGCATTATGCTGAACGAGCGGACTGAGCTCCATGTTTTCGACAGAGGTTCTGTAACCGGAGATCGCTGTTGTAAGGAGATTATCCTTCTCCATGTGCGTCTGTTCCGAGATGCTATTGGTCCAGACTTCGTTTTTATGGATGACAATGCACGGCCACACCTGACTGCTGATGTTCAGCAGCTACTGGAAGGTGAAGATATCACTAGAATGGACTGCCCAGCATTCTCTCCTGATTTAAATGCCAAAGAACATGTGTGGGATTCTTTGGGGGGAAGCCTTGCGGCACGATTACATCTTCCGGAGAACACCCAAGAACTGAAACAGATGCTTATTTAAGAATGGGCACTCTTACCTCAAGAATTGTTGGACAATCTGGTGCTGAGTAAGGGCGATGCGAAACAACCATTGTAGTTAGGGGAGGGCATATACCATACAAAGGAACATCTGCTTATTGTTCTTCCTCTTGAACAGAAAATCAAGTGTAGAGAGACTATGAGTTCAATAAAACCTTTTTTGTTTGATTCCATTATATATGCATTGTATTCATTTTTACGCTACTATACTTTCGTCATCGTTTAAGTACAAAATGCTGTCTCTCAATTCTGAATTTCATGTCTCTCAGATGATTTCTCGTGGAATTATGGCAAAAAAGCACCTGTTGCTTAAGTTTTGCACACCAGCGTAGAAATAAAACTATAATTTTATGAAATAGTAATTAAAGTCGTTCCATTTCCTTATTTATAGTAACTTGATTTGTTTTATGAATAGTCGAACATAAATTTAGTCGCTTTAGTAATTATTTCCAAGTAATAAACGAATTAATTTAACAATTAGAACTCTCATGATCTTATAGTTAGCATGAATTATAGTTAGCAACTTTCTCCAGGCAATCTAGCCGCCTACAAATCGTGTAGATTTTTCATTTCCTCTTCTTTTGGAAAATAGTATATAACAAAAACAAAATATGAAGTTTTGTGTTTTTGAATAAATTAACAAGTTGCGAAGCTGAGTTTCACCATTTGGCATTTTTTAAAGCAGTATGTAGTGGAAAATGGTCTAACTTCAAAAATTTTAACAGAAACTCTTTTCTGTTGTACAGGTCCGGTTTTAACACAAAACATTCTAAACTTATCGGTTATAACATTTGGTCATAAACCTGAATCACTTATATTCACTTGACCATATCTATTATTGCCATTTTCGTCGTTATTTTCTGATTCTATCATATTTGTATAAACATACAGTTCTTTAACGAATTTCCGCTCCCACATTTTTATTGTAAAATTGTGTAATTTGTTCAGTTGAATTTTGAAGTGTAATTTCTAAAACCGAAGAAACTTCATTGTCAGAATTACTTCAGAGACAAGAAGGCAGGCCTACTCATAATTTCCTAAAATTTAGTTTTTCTTCCTTTTTCTTTCTTGCTAATTTTCTTTCTTTTTTGCACTTATAGGGATATTTCCTTGGTATGGACATGATTAGATTTAACAACATTGCCATAATTAGGTCAAACAACATTAAACGCTTTATAGTATAAATTTTCAAATTACTATATGCGACCTAATTTAATCAGAGAGGTAAATGATCGTACATCTACTGACCCTATGTTGCAATCTCACAGTTTGGTGTTTTCAATCGCACTACTCTAACATTTTTATCCTTACCTGGATAAACCTTAAGAATTTTAGTCATTGGCCACATTAATCTTTTCTTTGATTCATCTTCAATTAAGACGATTTCTCCAGGTTTTACTTCATAATAATTGCTTTTTTTCCGTGGTTGTAATAATATGCCTAAATATTCACGGCGAAATCTGTTTCTTAAGTGGTGTATAAGATTTAGTCGATATTTCAGACGGGTTTTAACATCAATAGTATCGAGTTTATCTAAATCGGACACTCCCACCGTCGGAATATCTTGTATAAATATTGATGGAGTGGGCGGAATGAGGTCATTGGGATCTTCGGATAAGTACATAAGAGGTCTGGAATTAATGATCGCCTCATAATCACATAAGATAATAACTAACTCTTCATAGTACAAACAGACATTTCCTAAAACACGTCTAAGAAGTTTTTTAACCATTTGTACAATCCGTTCCTAAAACCCATCCCACCAGGGTGCAGAGGGTGGTATGAATTTCCATGTTATTCTTGGAATAGAAGTTTCTCTTTCGATCACATCAAATTTCTCTTTTTGCAGCAAATTTTCAACGCCTACAAAGTTAGTGCCGCTATCGCTGTAAATAACCTTTGGTCAGCCTCGTCTGGCTATGAACCGCCGAAGGCAAAGGAGGAAGGATCTAGTATCAAGTGACAGTGACAGTTCGAGGTGTATTGCTCAATACACTGCACACGTGAAAAGAACTATCCAACATTTTTCACCTCCCTTAAGCGTAAGTGGTCCAGCTAAATCTACGCCACTTCTTTCAAACGTAGCTGATTTTTCTACTTTGTCCTGAGGTAAACTGATAGGTTGGGTCTGTATATTCCTGGAATTGTATCTCTTGCATTTTAAGCATTTGTTAATTTCTAAACGAAGGGTTCTTCTTCCATTTATAATCCAGAAATTTTCTCGCAATTTTGATAACAGAATTTGCACTCCAGCATGAAAGTTTTCCATATGAGCCTCTCTGACAAGAAGCTCTATTAACCTATGTTTTTCAGAAAGAAGAAAGAGGTATCTAAAATTTCGCAAGTCGTCCTTCTGAGTTAATTTTGTTTTAATCCTTAAAATACTCTCCTCATCTATAAAGACATTGAGGGTCTTCAAACCTCTAACTGATTCTTCGGTGAAAGACTCTTTTTGAATCATCCTAATAATCCTTTTCCCTGCTTCATTTATTTCAGATGTAGTTAAACATCCTTCTTTAGTGCATTCCTTTTCAGTCTTAGAATTATGCTGAAATCTTGAAATCTAACACAAAATTTTAGTGATTTTGGCTTAGCTGGATAACCGAGAGAAAAGACTTGCAGTAACAGGAGAATTGTTTACAAGACTAATTGATTTGCCACATTTTTCTACCGAGCCAATCTCTTCATTAACATGGTGATTCGATTCTGGCAACAAATCCTCACTTAAGAGCAACCATTTGGGTCCTACCCACCATTTAGAACTGAGAAGCTTCAAAACGAAGCATCCACGAGAGGGCAAATCGGCGGGGTTTAATGGTCCCGGAACATGTCTCAAGTCTTCTATATTTAACAGCTTCGAATCCCAGCTTTTTTTCGATCGCCAACTCTCTTTCAATATTATTTTAGGTTGCAAAGAGACTGGACAAGTAAAACCAATCGGATCAAAAACTCTATTGGTGTAAGATAAAATCACACATCTAGTAATTGTATCGGGAGGAATTTCCAGTAAAGAATTATCACAAAAAAAGCATATCTTCTGATTTTTCCCACAAAAGTCCTACAACAAGAGTTGGTTTGGGATCTTTTAATGAAATTGCCTCTCCTGTGAATTCCCAACCTCTAAGGTCAAACTTGGCTTCTGCCATCAGCTTTGTTGAATCTTCAATAAAGTGTTTCAGTTCCTGCTCTGATGTACATATGTCACACAATTATCGACATAAAATGAGTTCTTTAATTTCACAGCAGTATCATGGTAAGGAGAAGATAAATACTTGTCCAAATGATGCAACGGATGACAGCACTCAACTGAAAGGGGCTGCAATTCAGGCCCAAAACTACTCTGGCATGCTGATAAACTTTAGTCGCATCTCTGCTCTCATTCTTCCACCACAGAAATTTCAAGTATTTTCTATCTTCTTTAGCAACATATTTTTGAAGAAACGCCTTTTTGATGTCTGATACAACACCAAAAGTTTTCTCCCGAAATTTCATAAGTACTGAAGGTATCGGCTCTATAAAATTTGGAATTTTCATCCCACAATCATTCAATGTGAGATTACCTCTTGATTTGCATGAAGCGAAAAAATTTGGCCGCACTTTGGTAGTGGAATCATTTTTAAATACTCCTCGATGAGGTAGGTAGTGACCAAGACCCTCATCAGAATCTTCTATAATACCTTCTTCCTTCCACTCTTCGAAGACAGCATCATAACACTCGAATTGATTGCCCTTTTACAACTTCATGCTGGAAATTTGAGAAAAATTGAAAAAGGCTTTACTTTCTAAGTCTTTTTAATTATCAGTCTCACATGGGTCCATTATACCTACAGCTTCTAGTCTCCATAAGTCTGAAATGTCATTACTTTGAATAAAAAGAGATATAGAGGATTTTCCTATTACACTCCAATCCAAATAGGTTTCGACAGCAATCAAAGCAGATGACAAGAGACATATACTTCCTGTGAAAAGATTTCCAGCATAATCAGCTCCTATAAACAACTCTATAGGCATCGAGCTTTTCCCAACATCAGTGAATTGGATACCTTTATTCTGTAGCTCCTTGACCCATGGATCCTTTTTTATGCTAGGAATAAAACCACAAATACTATCCTGATCCAAAACTTTTATCCTACAAGAATAATTTTTCTTCAAATTGCTCACTGACAGTTCATAACATATTATGTTTCTTCTTGGAACCAGCGCCGCCAAATACTACATGCGTTAAATTTTGGCCTTTCTGTGGTTATTTTCGTTTGATTAATGGTAAACTTCAAAATATATGATCTTTGCGATTCTGTATCGAATAATGCTCTTACTACTTTGCTTCTTTCACTCGTTTCAATTAATACTAAAAGTGTTTGCAAAAGAATTTCCAGTTCGCTTTGATTTGGTAACACTATATACTTCCCTCAGTACTGGTACATTCTGAGGCGTTAGATTTGGCGTTATTGAACTTTTCAGGACACATAATTGTCCAATGTCTTCGATGACAAAGCATATACTGAACACTAGATTTACATTTTCTAGAAACGTGTCCAACCTTTAAATAGGTAAAGCATGCCTTATTCTTCTTTAAAATATCTTGTTTTTCTTCCAAAGACATTTTTTGTGCTTTGAAACTGTCTTGAGAATTATGGACTTTTCCACAAAATAGACAAGATTTCAAAGATTTTACTTCATAAACCAAATCATTAGCGTGGGAACAGAAGATTCGTGTTCTCGATATTTTTTACCCTGCCTCCGAATTTCTGTGGAATTGAAGAATGCTTTTGCCTTCAAAATCCTCTCTTTCCCTTCAACTTCCGTTCGGAGAAATAATAGCAATTGCGACAATTTATTGCCATAAGAATTTGTATCATCTACTTTATTTATCACTGGATTTCGTAGCCAAACTCTCAATAAATTTTCAGGAATGCAAGATTCCACTAGTGGAAAAAGCATAGCAGCATATTTTTCCGTAGTTACGCCAATAAACTCCAGTGACCTTAAATATGATTCCAATTTATCATAGAATTGCATTATATTCAATTTTGAATTCATATTAACAGCATTTTTTACTACCAATGAACATCTCTTACATAGTATCAACAAGTTCTTCACGGTCAAATCTAGCCTTCAGGCTGTCAACAACTTAAGCCTAATTTTTTGCAGCTGCTAGATAACTATCAATTATTTCCCGCGCTCTACTGCCTATTATTGTACTCTGTATGATATATTGAAATTTTACTTCATCGCCGATGGTAACGTCCTCGTGAATTCTACCAAATTGGCTCCAAAAGCTGAGCCAATCTTTAACTGCACCGCCAAACTTAATTAATTCTATTTCGGGAAGTTTTAATTTAACTTTCTCTACATTAACAGATTCCGGCACTTCGGATATAGAAGAAAGCTTTTCTAAACATCTTTTTACAGGAATCCGTGCAACATCTAATTTGTCGCGATATTTTTCTATTTTTTCGTACTCTTCTTCATATTCTTCAGATTTAGCAGCTACTATTGCTTTACATACGCTGTCATCCAATTCTGCCAAATTAGTAACAACTCTTTCTAAAGAATAAAGCTTTATTTCAATATCATCACGATTTAAATTTTTTTCATTCACCGACGTTATTACTGCATTATAACGTTTCGTCAAATTCGCCCTGACTGGACTACGTCTTTTCATCAGAATTTTTTTTAAATATTTAGAAAGATTAAAAAACAATAATTAAATTATATACGGAATAGACATTATTCATTCAAAATAGTTCAGTTTTTTTTTTTTTCTTCATAATAGTTTCTTAACTTTTGGTCTGAACACATCGCTACAGTACCGGGAAAAAAGAATTGGATAATAGAACGCTAGCATTCACTAAAAAAAGAAAAAAAAAGATTAAGATTTGCTCTTGAAACTATCCTTATTTGTTTCCAACAGTTAAATTTCATAAAAAAATCCATTAAAATTTAGATTTGTAACTTGCAGCACTGGCAGTTATAATTACTACATGGGAAAACTTTTCTTTAAATACTTAAAAATTATCTTGAATAAAATTCAAGATGAGGATACCTTTATAATCAATAGTAACAAATAAGTTCTGGATTTTTTTAAAAAAATAACAATATTAATAAACTTAATACTTACGATTTTGAAAATTTGTGCACAAATCTATGTTATGAAAAATTAATAAACGTCTGTATTTTTATATATGACGAATATTTAAACAGAAATATTATAACAAAGAAAAAAAAACTGCCTTGAATTATGTAAATTTAATATTCACAAAAAATTATGTTTTTAATGGAATAAGTTTTTATAAACAAGTAAAGGGAATTCCAATGGGAACAGCTTTTTCAAGTTCTTTAGCCAATATTTTTCTGCATTAGTATGAGAAAAAAATAATTAAACTGAATTTAATAAACGGTTGGAGATATATTGAGGACTTAATTTTCTTAAACATGCTAATTTCTTAAACATTTTTCTTAATGCTCATGTTAATAATTGTTAGCCAAAAGATTTAAGTTTAACTGAAACGAACGAAAATCAACACAAAGCTACCTATCAGGGCGTAAAAACAGAAGTTTTTAGTGGAAAAACTTAGTAATTACCATTCTAGTTTAAACTCTAAAGTTTTCATAAATTTGATTTTCTTACAATTTAATAGGATTAAAAAACTGCAATAAAGAAATTTCTTATATTGAAGCAACAAACAATTTCGTTAAAAACTTAACTTCTAATGATTTTCTCAAAAACATTTGCTATATAGAAGTTTTTATAAGAGACGGGTTATCTATTTTTTGAACATATTCTATTTTATCATAACTAAAGATACTTTATTCATTTTGGTTTTTTTTTTTAACTAGATTGATGGCGCTGAGATCATTCAATTTATTTATTATGATGTCGAGGCACTTTGATCAAGCTTGTAGGTATATACAGCTTTAAACGCGGGAAAATTAAAATTTAGTTTAACATTGTGAGTTTGCACTGATATAATTATTTTCTTCACAAAGTTTTTGGAATTTTTACTTTCACCTGGTAAGTTCTTTGATTTTATATTTTATTGATGTTTAATGGTTTTATGATTAAATGGTCTTTTTGTAGTTTGGTTTGATTCATTTTTACTTTGGTCTGGCTTAGATTAAAATTTTTTGAAATACTATTTTGCTTATTATTGTGTAATTTATTGTCTTTGATTTTATGATACTATTTCTTAGTTGGGCGCGAAGGATTAATATTTTGAGACGAAATTCAGACGCTTCATAGAAAAAAAACCCTGGTTTGAATCCCTGCCTGAAGGTGACTCAGGCCAGATTCATCATTTCTTTCTTTTTTTTTTTGGTTCCATTTTCATTTTTAACTTATTATTTATTTCTAATTTGGTTTAAAGCATTATATTTATTTTATGCTATAAGTTAAGATACACTTCTAAAAAATTCGACAGACGATATAAGCTATGAATAAAAATTTATTTAATAAATGCATTTTGGACAATGGTAGCTACCAATTTTAATTTTGGTATAAAATTATTTAAATTCTTCTGATCTACGTATCGATATGACATATTTGATTAATTTATTACTGCATGAAGTCTTCGTATTTTTCAAACACAATATAAGTGAAATAATTGTATAAACACTAAATAATCGAGACGCTCGTATTTTTTATATGTATTTATTACATACCAACAGTACAATGAGTACGTTAAAAACGTACATTGAATTCTTTTATAGACATTTTAAAATTTAAATTTTTTTTGTACGTATATTTAACATTTTAATTTTTTTTAAAGATTTAAATATTTTTAATATAACTATATACACTTAAATATTTAACAACATAATAAAACAAAAAATTATATACATATCACAGAAAAAAAAGCTCATAAATAAATATCACAGATATGCTTATAGATATCACAGATACGCTTATATATATATCACAGTCTAAAAAATATCACAGATACGCTTATATATATCACAGTCTAAAAAATATCACAGATACGCTTATAATTATCACAGATAAGCTTATAATTATCACAGATACGCTTATAATTATCACAGATACGCTTATAATTATCACAGATACGCTTATAAATATCACAGTCAAAAAAATATCACAGATACGCTTATAAATATCACAGTCAAAAAAATATCACAGATACGCTTATAATTATCACAGATACGCTTATAATTATCACAGATACGCTTATAAATATCACAGTCAAAAAAAATATCACAGATACGCTTATAAATATCACAGTCAAAAAAATATCACAGATACGCTTATAAATATCACAGTCAAAAAAATATCACAGATACGCTTATAATTATCACAGTCTGAAAAATATCACAGTCAAAAAAAATATCACAGATAAGCTTATAAATATCACAGTAAAAATATATCACAGTCAAAATGTATCACAGACTAAAAATATCACAGATAAAAGAAAAAAAATTAAAAATTTAGAAAAATGAAAAATAATTCGTGGGGTTTTTTTTTTTTTTTTTTTTTTTTAATTTTTTGGGCTGAACACATCGCTCTGGTGACAAGTTAGGATGGCTTGAGATTTCTTCTGAACTGTTGCTAATAGTTGATTTCGGTCTTTTTGTCTTTTTTTTTTAAATTTTGCGTAGGTTTATGTGAGATGTGGAATCTGATCTTAATTCAATAATATTTTGAATTTAGATAGGCAAAGGTTGCATGAACTTCTTAAAAAAATTTTCTTTTTGCTTTGTGCTTTATTTTTTTTACTTTTACTGGGTTTTTTGCGTTTTCTTTTGCTTTTTCCATCATATTTATTTATTTTTTTGGAGGGTTCCTTGTTTTTAAAATTTGTAGTCTTCTTGAATGGTTCAACTCTGAAGAATTTTGAGTTTGAAGAGGCAGTTCTTTGAATTTTATTGTATTCCCAATTGATATAATTTCTCTTCTTTTTCTACAGCTTTCAAGGTTTTTTTTTTTTTTTGGTCAGTTTTTTAAAATTTCAGTTTCTGCGGAATGTTTCTGAGAATTTTGTTATTTCTCTGTCCATGAGGTTTTCGATAGGTACTGATTTATAATCTATTGGATGATATGCTTGAAACGTAGCCGAAAAATTTCCTTTTTTATCATCTGCTGAAATGAGTATTGATGGATCTTCTGAGATTTTAGCTTGAGATTTTGAAGAATTTTTTTCTTTTTTGAGGCTCTCTTCCAAAAGGGTATCCAAATATTTTATTGTTGGCCAAAAGTAAATAATATCCCAATATGAAAAAAATGCTATTCTAACTCCAAACCAGAGCCACGTGACCAGGATAAGTATTTCCAATGATTTTGTTTCCATTTTTGTCAGTTAGAGTTCCAAAATATTATGCCAAATGAGTTTTTATTTGTAAATTTCAGATTAAGTTGCGCTTTGATCAAATGTATTTTTGCATTCTGATTAGTTTTGTGTTTTCCACGACAAACAATACATTTTCAACAATGCACTATTTTGTTAAATCTTGCTGTTATCAACAATTATAACAAATATTATATTATAAGAGATGGCACTGTTTCCAACAATATAAGCGTCTCTGTTATTGAATATCACGTTGTTCTGTATTTCGTTTATGACTTTCCCTTGCACTAAGTATAAAGCCAGAAAGTGTTCTAATTGTCAAAAAATTCGACCCCGAGATTTCACCGAATTTCTAAGTTTGAGACCTCTCAGAGTCAGAAAAAAACATTTTTTTTTTTATTATATTTATGATTCAAATTGTTTTTGAGTACAATAAGCCATAAACGCATTGAGGATAATGATGAAATTTAGTATTTTAATATCACTTATATACATTTCTGTAAAATGTTGGGAAAAATTAATTGAAAAAAGGGCAGAGACACTTTTTTTTTGTCTTTATGTCTTTGAGCAAATAAACACAATATCACAAACATAAAGATACATAATTAATATTTAATCTATATTGATAATGAAGACGAATGTGTGTGTGTGTGTATGTGTGTGTGTGTGTGTTGACCTATAGCTACCAAATTTTGAACATATATATTTCGGAGTATGGAAATGTGAAAAATTAGAGGGATTTTTTAAAACATTAATTATTATTTTAATTCAAAATAATACGAAATTTTGGCGTTTTTTCGCTGTAACATTTTACAATCTCCCAATCCAAAAAGAGCTTGAAATCAACTTAAAATTAAAAAAAAAATTAATTACAAAATTATTTTTGAATGATATTAATTCTTTAGCATAACCATTTTCTATTTTTAATCAAATTTTTCATGAATGTTTTAAGCATATTTTCGAAAATCTTATTCCACATAAAATAGAATCGAGGTTTAACTGACACGGGCACGTTGTGTTTGCATGAGAAAGGTTAGCTTTTATGAACGTGTTGCTATGAAGTTAACAAACGCTGATTATGTTAATTTTTACTGCAAACTATATCTTGAAAGGTTTAATTCTTTAGTAAGTGTTATAGAAGTGCTGTGAAGATGCACTTTCACACGATCCGTGTGAAGGGATAAAAAATAGCAAGCCTAGCACATTCCTCTAAAAGATCACTCTAATTTGCTTACCTAAATTCGACACGTGTAGAAAATCTCTATCAAAATCTGACAGTATAAAAGCACTGGAAAAGTATTTTCTTTCTCTCTCTCTCTGTCTCTCTCTCTCTCTCAAATTTGGCACGTAGATCTCTTGGAAGTTGAAAATGTGCACTTCGGTGAGTGTTTTTAAAAAATATTAATTAGAATTTTAAGTAATTAAAAATAAAACAAAATCTTGCTGTTTTCTCGCAATCCCTTCTGAAAATATTATTGTACAAAACTAAATTTTACTTCATTTTAAAATTTAAAAAATCAATTTAATATCAATGTTATCAATTTGTAAATTTTTACTGAATTTCGGTAAATTAAAAAAAAAATATTCTTTTGTTTAATTTTCAGTTTCAACCAACTTGTATAAATAAATATACAGACAAAAAAATTGTTTTTGAAAAAATAATTTTTAATGAATTTTAAGATTAATTTCCAACTCTTATACAAGAGGTGTTCAAATGAAAAGGTACGAAACGACACTGTCGGTATAAGTGAAGACTTTATTCAAAGTATACACCATACACCTGAGCACAATGATCCCATTGATTAAAGAGCCGAAGGATTCCTTGTTCTCAGTATTCTTGTGGCCGTGACGAGACCCAATTCTTCACAGCGTCCGTGAGTTCGCCGGCCGAGTTAAGCGTTTCCTTTTCAGATGTTTTTTCAGGGGAACAAACACAAAAAAATCGCAGGGTGACATGTCCGGGCTGTAGGGCTTATGGTCGAGCTGCTCCTACTTGAACTTGGCCAATTCCGTGTGCGTGACCCTGGAGACGTGTGGACGCGCGTTATCGTGGAGCAGAACTACACCCTCTGTGAATAGCCCAGGTCTTTTGTTCTTGATGGGCTGCGTAGTCTTCGGAGTGCGTCACAGTTCACATCAGAATTAATGGTTCTTTTGTGCTCGAGGAATTCAACAAGTAGCGAACCTGCCGTGTCAATTGGACGGCGCTCTTTCTAAGAACCTGCAATCGCATCCCTAGATGTCTCGCTACGTTCTCCCATAGCAGCATAGGCAAATATGTTAACGTTAAGTTGTTACGACGTTTCCTACCTTTTCATTTGAACCCCCCTCCCTTGCAAATGATTTAATTGAAATTAAATATAACCAATACCCTCAACAAATTAGTATAAATAAATACACAGACAATAAAAAATGTTTTTGAAAAATAATTTCTAATGAATTTTAAAATTAATTTCTAACTTTTATAATTTGGTTCACTCTGCCTTTTACTCTGCTAAAAGTCATATACAAATTGAAAGTAGTGTAATCGTCAATCAACCTGCAGTTATTTAATCAGTTATTTCACAGCATATTCTTACTGTGGTATTTTTCATTTTGCAAAGACGGGATACTTCAGACACTTTGAATGAGCCAATCAATCAGCAAAGTAAGCACCATATAGTAGAATTTTATAAACAGAAGAAGGACATTTAAAAGCTAATTTTTTGTGACATTTTTATATTCTTTAAACTTTGATAATAGATGTACGTTCAGTTCAAAAGTTTGACAAATAGGACTGAAAAATTCTTAAAAATTATTGTCACTATTCCAATAAAAGCTATATATTTTTTTAAAGAATATTTTCAAAGGAAAGGAAGCATTTCAGTGTTGATGATGATTTAATCATAAATAGATTAAAATTATAACAATAGATTCATATAAGTTTTAAAATATATATAGCAGCTTTTGATGACCTGTTGTTCGCCGACAAAATTATAAGATTAATTAAATCGTGTCAACAAAATTTGATGAATCACCCCTTATTACAAAGACTCTAATATTTTATTTTAAACTGTGCTATACATATACAGTATATTATCGAATTCGACTGACAAATTTAAAAAAGTGATAGTAGGCATCGGGAGGACCAAAAATTGCAAGAAAATATGAGTTCTCAAATCTCGTTTAATGGGAGAAAATCGCAAAAATCGTTATGAAGAGTGTGACTTAGAGTGGTACAAAAAGGACCAACTAATAAGTAGAAAAACATTAATTTGATGTATTAATATCACGCATTCATTTGATCCTTCTACTTTAGTGATTTTCATCGACTAAATGTGATTTACGACCTTATGTTGCATGATAATTTTTCATCCTCTTGATGCTTTCTAACGCACTTTAAATTAGTCAGTCAAATTCGGCAACATCTTTTATATTAAATATAGAGTCCCAAGAGGGGGCACCTCATAATTGAGTATGTGAAGCTTCCGGCATGCTGGTTGGTTCTCGCTCCCTTGTGGGTACACTAAAAGGCCGGGGTCTGGCTCCTCTCATCGATGACGGACATATTTCTTTAGGGAAGGGTTTTACCTTGGCCCGTGATAGCTCTTAGGAACTCAACCACAGTTCCCGCCAGTGTTGATGTTGCGGCGGTCCGGTTATTCAAGTTTATCCGTGTGCCGTCCGACGGGTCGGAGTAGTTAGTGTGTGGTATTATATATAGAGCATTCTAACTGGCCATTAATGCCTTAATTAATTCGTGAAATCGTTGTAGTGGGTGAGGATTCGGGCTCATCCAAAGGTGTATCGTGCAAAATTGAAAGGTGATAAAGATCAGGTGATTTTTGATAACTTATCATGAGTCTTAAATTTTCATAAGAAGTAAAAATTAGTGAAATGAGATTAACAGTTGAAGTTTGGGAACTGCTTCTTTGTTTTTACATTTTAAATCTATAGATCAAAATGATATTATGTGCTGAATTTTCTTGATGATTCAGATTTAGAATCTAAACGGTGTTTTAAATTAAAACTCTGAAATACAGAAATAAAAAATATGACTCTGAAAAGCTTAAAAAAATAAATAATCACTACACTATTCACCATTATTAAACATACTCATCAAATATTGTTTTTCATTAGCCAAGATACAATTATAATGTTTAAATGGTAGGTTCATCAAAGAACTGTTTCTAATAATTGTCAATAGCATCACTTTCAAAATAAAATTCAAAAGAATATTCTCGTGGGAAATATCCACACATTTACAGTGTCTTCAGCTTAAATTTTTTCTATTGTCTGTGAAAGCAGCAGCTCATTAAAATTCATATCCCATGGGAAATGAAATATTCATCAAGAAGGAAGTCAGTATTGACACCGTTCATTGCACCTTTCCTTGTTTCTGTTCTTTTTTTCTTTCTTTCCGTTACTTTCTTTTCTTTTTCCCTCACCTCGAAAGGAGTTAATCAGCATAAAAGTAACAAGCATAGATGACTAAGAAATATGATTAAAGTGACAATTTTTATTTGAAGATTTCAAACTGAAAAGTGTTACATTTAATGCTTTAATTATCCTGAAGTTTTAATATATTTTGTTATCTGCCTAGCAGTTAGTTTGCCAGAATTAATGTTGCCAAACGATTTAATTAAATGTTTTGTTTGATTTGGTTTTAATATTTACTCAATAAAATATTTTATATTATCCACTGTTGAGAGCATTTGGTTTGCCAGAATTAATGTTGCCAAACGATTTAAATAAATGCTTTGCTTAGCTTGGTTTTAATAGTTTTCTCTGTAAAATATTTCTTAGTCTCAATTATTGATAAACATATAACTCACACACTATTTTAGAAAACTTATATCATTCTGTTCATTGTGCGATGCCTTGCCCTGACTTTCTGTGTACATCTTCATACATTCCAATGTATCAAATAGAATTAGAATTTGAAAATGGATATATTTTTATAAAAATTGCACTTAGTGGTTGATTCTGAAGTTAAACTTTAATTGTAAGTACAAAAAAAAAATTATAAAAATTTTACTAAGATCAAGTCGTATACTAAAATCTTCTTAATATGGGAAAATAAGATGAATCATCGTATCTAGATTACTAACAATGAAAAAAAAAGGACAGGTTGAAACGTTCATAAATATATGACAGCAATGAAAAACTTTTAGCTTTACTTCAATAATGAACTATATTGTTGTAAGACATGCATAAAATATTTTTAACTAATAAAAATAATAAGAAAAAAAAAAAAGAATAGGAGAAAAGTATAGTACCATTGAAAAAATAATTCTTTGAAATTTTAGTTGATGTAAAAATAATTTTTATGCTGTTATATTTTTGGGAATTATGGTGAAAAATGGAAATTTTTCGATTATTTTTTTAATTTATTCAAATTCCAAATAAAACAAAAAATTGCTCTCCAAAATGTCCTCCAAATATATACGCACCACGTTTGGTAGCTGTAGGTCATAAGGTTTGACTTATAGAGCGCCAACACAAACTCACACATATCATTTATTTATTTTTTATTAGTAACATAAATTTGCCGCCTTTGGCGACTAGCTTGTTCGCCAGGATTAATGCCCGCTAAAATTTTCAATTAAATATTTTATGTAACTTGGTCTGTTAACAGTTCCCTCGGCAAAATATTTTTAAGCTTCACATTTTCTACTAAATTTTTACTACCTCTACTAAATATTTCTACTAAATCAAATTTTCTACTAAATCTTTCTACAAATCTACTACTACTTTTTCTATTTCAAAATAATAATAACTTCTACTATTATAGAAACCTTAAACCGTCCTGTTCATTGTGCTATGTATCTTTTTAATCTTCTGTCAGCTATTGTAAATTTGAAATTTAAATACAAAAACTAGAATCATTCGGCTTTGAAATCTGAAATCTTACGTACACTACAGAATAATTTTTATAACTTCTGCAATATCTCGAAGAAGAATTATTCAATAATAATTTCTCAGATTCATGATACTATTCAGTTTTTAGTTTTACCATCAAAAGTCCCCACAAAAGCCCATTAGTTTAGAACTTGCTCGGCCGGATTGGGCCGGATTAGTAGTGAGAGGGTTAAAGAGCATTATTTTATTAACTCTATGCTTAATCTGCTTATTATGCGTATGGACAGAGCCTGACTAAGGCAAGGACACACAGGGAAGTTGCCCCGGGCTCCCACATCAGAGAGAAAGTTTATTTTACGTTTCCTTCTTAAACTTTACAGCTGTTTTAGGTTCTAGTCAATTTTCTTTTTATATATCTCTAATGCGGTGAAAGATTTAAATACCTGCATAAAGTTAGGTTCTTGATTACTGAAGTAATGAAGCAAAGGGGGCCCCCAAAGGAAGTTTTTGTCCCGAGCTCCAATTAGGCTAAGTCGGGCCCTGCGTATGGACATTCCATTGAGACAAAGGACATCATCAGGTTATTAAAAATATAAGTGTGGGAATTCTATCTTCAAACTGCGCATTGACTTCCGTGTTACTTTAATTTCTTTTGATTATTCATACGAACTACATGAATAATAAGAAGAATCCCAAGTCTTTAACTATGAACATTAACAAAGAGTCACGGGAATAAATATTTAATGAAACAATAAAAATGATATGAATTTCTTTGATACAATGAAATCTATTGTGTGAAAATCAGATAAGAAAATATTTTTTTTAAAAATTGCTAAATTTCAGGAAATTTTTGCACCACAATTCAATGAATATCATAAGATATATCTTTTTCTTAAGTTTTAAAATGGTATAAAATTTAATTTTGTAGTATAATATTTTCGAGTATAAATGCTAGAAAATGCCAAATTCTCACTTACTTTTTAATTAAAATTTCAAAAAAAAAAAAAAAAAATCGAGATGAACATCACCACCCCTTCATGATCTGCCCCATAGAGCCTCGACATACACACAGGCATGCCTACATTCTCTTATATAATTAGTAGATTTCACTTTCAACAGCTCCTTGATTTTAATATTCCTGTTTTTGAATCGTAAGATAGAAGATTGAAGATAAGTTTTAACAAAAGATCTGTCATATAGGAACGTCTGGTGCATCTGAGACCAGTCTCAGTCATATTGATATGCTGCGAAAGTTTATAGAAGCAGAGCCTGACTAAGGCAACGGTATACGGGGCAGTTGCCCCGGGCCCCACATCAGAGGAGGACCCCCAAATTGAATAGAAAGTTTATTTTACGTTTCCTTCTTTAATGAACTTCTTTTTAACATTGCTTTTCAAAGACAAAAATACAGAGGCGCCCCCCCCCAAAGAAGTTTTGCCCCGGGCCCCAATTAGGCAAAGTCGGGCCCTGTATAGAAGTAGTGCGAACTTAGATTCGCCTTCATCATCTGCCTACTTTTTAAAAGGACAAATCCTATTTCGTAATAGCTTACACAAAAAGAAGGGTATTTTTATTAATCTAAGTTGATCCGAAAGAATTCAAGTAGTAAAGTAGGGATTATTTACTTTCCATGACGTCGATCTACAACTTCTACACAAAACTCCCCAAATTTTGGGTTCTGGTCGATGAAGGTGACTTTTACCAGCCAATTTTATTTTAGCAAAATTTAAGAAACAAATTTTATGAAAAGAAACCCTAAATATAGTAAAATTGCTTTTCACTTAATTTCATGCATGTTTTATGGGGATTCCTTTTTTACTTTTAGAAGAATGAATAAAACATTTATTGTATGATAACCGTACAAATAACACATAAATATCACATCAGATTTATTAATGATATCAAACTAGCCGCCTTTGACGACCATCTGACTTGGTGGAAACAATGAATACGTTTAATTTCAATTATATTTCTCATGTACAATGTAATACTATTGATTCTCTCAAAAAATTATTTCAAAGCATCGAACTGTGATAGACATTAAAACCGTATTATTTTAATGGCCTTACAACTCTTCTGTCAGTTCTATACGTATGCGTCTCTGACTGAATAAAGTCCCATGGCATTATAGAGCCGTCAAAGATGTAACTGTTTGGGTAATTATATTTTTCTAATTGCAAGTTTTCTTTCGCTGCATTCTAATTTCATTTCCTTATTTTTCAAATAAACTGCGCGGATAAAAGGAATCTTTTTTTAATTCCTACTATTAGCTCACACTCTCTTTATATATATCTTGTTCAAATTTTCAATCGTTAATAAAATACTTTTTATTCATCCACTCAAGTTCAAATACATTTTTTAAACTTGTAGTGGATGACGTTGTTAATACAGATTTTTTCCAATATTAATTAATTAATTAAATTTGTCCAGTAATTTCTATTTGGTCGCCAAATGGTCGCCAAGCTCTATTTTGCCACTTAATATTTGTAATTCTATCATGAGTATAAGTGTATCTTTATTAATTGTAATTATTTAATAAAAAGTAACTAAAATAAAAAAAAAAAAGTGTTGACATAAGTAGGAATTGACTTAAATTTTTTTAGATATATATTACTTGTTTTGTTTAGCTGTCTTCAAACGGAAAAAAACCCATGATTACGTACCTAATTAAACAATGAAAATTGGCCGACTCGTTTTACAACAATGAAATATGTCGTTAATATCGCTTATACCCCTTGGATTGAACACCATTCAAACCGAGATCGGGGAAAGAGGAGTGAGGACTTTCCCCTCAGGAGTGGGAAAGAGGACTTTCCCAGGGTAAAGTCCCACGTTCGTTTGCACAACCCCTTTTTACAGGAAGGCTCAGTCACACACCTCACAGATGGAACAGAGGGAGAGTAACAACAATGCCCAAACCAGGACTCGAACCCAGGACGCCCAAATCACGTTGAAGACGCACTACCCCTAGGCCAGGACGCCGGCAAGTTGCTTAGCAAAATATTTTTATATCAATTAAAATTAGACAAAAAATTATACGGCAACTACATTAATATGATTAAAAAATATTTTGGGGGTATTTTAAAATATTAAAAATGGTTTTTCTACTATAATGTTTTTTGACAGGACGTCAAAATATCGCTTAAGTTTTAATTAATTAAAAATTTCAAAAAAAAAAAGTCCCCCTCGATGAGCATTTTCATTCTCTTAAAATGTATCTGAGCCAAATTTAAAAGTCCTAGGTATAAAGGTCTGTCTTGTTGAGTGCCTACATAAATAGACATATACTCTCATTCTTTTTCATTATTAGTAGGGATTATAAGGATAAATAATTAAGGAAAATATTAAGAAGAATTATAAGACTAGAAATATTTTTATCATCAATGATTATTACAAAAATTTTGAAAATTCAAGATTTCTTTAATTTTTAAAGATATCAGATTTTCTGAATTTAAATAACATTAATTGAATAAATAAATATTTCCTTTCTATAATAAATTCATTCATTTATTAAATATAAATTCTAATACCATAGTAAAAGTTTCGAACGTATCCATAGTTTCCTGTAATTTTATCAACTGTAACAAATCTGTGTCACTTAGTTAAAACAAAACAAATCAAAACAAAAAACGTATCCGCTGACGTCATTTCTGTGTGTACCTGATACATCATTAATGTATCAGAATAAAGTCAGCAAAATTTCTTCGAACTATCTGTCAGGAGTTCCGATTATTCGATGAATCTCCTACCGGAAAACGGAAGATATACAAAAAAAAAAAAAAAAAAAAAAAAACATAATAAAAGATACTAAGTTTTCACAAAATTGTGGTATTCTCCATTCATCTGTAAATATTGTCAGAATCAACTTCCAAACGATTCAGTTTGTCATTTCCTTTCTATAAACTCCGAAGATAAGCTCTAAAATTCTACAAAATTCATCATGGGGAACTACGACCCAAATGAAGTCACAACATTTTTTCTTATTCTTATCTATATTCGATTGTTCAGCTGTAATTTTTTCAGAAATTTTGTAATCATGATATGAAATATATTTTATCATTAAATACTCATCTGCGGCCAGATGTTGTCTATCTGGCACGTGCATTATCGTGAAGAAGATAACAAATTTTTATTGAGGCGGCTGTTGTACGAGCAGATTCTATACTTTTCAAAAGAGTAAGATATTAGTGTTGCTATTATTTGTTGCTAAATTTATTACTGTCACTAACAATCTTTGGCGACCATTAGGTTGGCTGGAATTAATGACTGCAAAAAATTTCATCTTACTATTTTGTATAATTTTGTCTTAATGACTTCCTCAACAAATTATTTTTAAATTTCAAATTTTGATAGTAATATAACTCATATTATTTTAAAAGCCTTTTACCATCGTGCAATATACCTCCCTAACTTTCTGTCCAAATCTTTGTACACCCAATTCTGTCACAAGAACGAGCAACAGTATTTAAAAATGGACGCAATTAAAAAATTTTCATCATCACTTGGTTCTGAAATTAACTTTAATTCTAAATAAACAAACTTAAAAAAAAGTATTATACACATTATACTGCAACCTCCTCAACATGGAAAAAAAATGCCAAATCTTCATGTCCTGATCCTCAACAATGGGGGGGGGGGGATATCGAAATTAAATACAACAATAATAATAAGAACGATTTTTCTGTTAAATAGAAAAAAAAAAATTTATGACAAAAGTATAGTTATCATTGAAAAAAAAGATAATTTTTTGAATTTTAAATTGATGCAAAAATGGTTTTTGTGTTGTAATATTTTTGCAAGTTTCTAGAAAGAAAACGTCAAAAACTTGCTAATTTTTTTTAATTAAATAAGATTTTAATTAAAATTTCAAAACTCTACTTTGCAACACAATCTCTGTAGACAGTCATTCGCATCCTTTAAAATATGTAAATGCCAAGTTTGGGGGCTCTAGGTCAAATGGTCAGTCCTACAGAGAGCCAAAACGTTCACAAGCACATACAGATGGAGAAACACACACACACACACTTTTATTATTAATAGATATTTTTAAAATGAAGTTTAGCAGCACATCAGCGATGAGATATGGGATAAAGAAAATGCTCATTAAGCTAAATTTCTCAGCTCATCTGCAATATTAACTGCATCCCATTAACGAATAATAGTTACGAAAGAGCCTATTAATTTTTGAGTGCAATCTTTGGAGATTTATCTTAACGATTAATCATTAGGATGCCGTTAATATTCTTATACCATAAAACCGCTTTTTTGTTTCTCGATCGTTGGAAACAAAACTTTCACACAAAGCTGTAATTGTAGTCACAGAATCACATGCCAATTTCATATATTTCAGTCACTGCGTTTTCGAGAGTCGCGTTTACAGTCTTGTAAAAATACAAACTAACAGATGGTCAGCCACTTGACGGATTTCGTTCCAAATTTGACAAGCATCTGCATTTTAGGTGTTAAATCTGTGCACCAAATTATAACAATC
The DNA here is from genome assembly GCF_947563725.1 of Argiope bruennichi. Lineage (NCBI taxonomy): Eukaryota > Metazoa > Arthropoda > Arachnida > Araneae > Araneidae > Argiope > Argiope bruennichi. Next base: position 21,050,177 of record NC_079154.1, on the reverse strand, counting down.
TGTTATCATTATTTTGTGGTTATTGTTTTAGCTAATATTCGGACAGACGAACATATAGAAATGATCTGAATTTATTTCCTCCAAAATTTGATAGAAATCCAAAAAGTTGATATAAGGACCACATGCCAAATTTCATTCGTCTAGCTTATAAAGTTTTTGAGTTATCATGCTCATAGACCAATGTTCCAAAAATGGGTTTTTCCAACTCGGAGAGGTCTGAAACAAAGAGATTTGTCACAATCTTGAGTTCGAATTTTTTGACGATTACAATATTTTTCTTTTCGTATATTTGATATATTAGAAAGAAAAGCAAGAGTAATAAAAATGTAGTTTTAACATTTGTAGCACATCTTAAATGAAATCCGTCGAGATGTTGTTTGTTTGTACTTTCGTATGCATATTAATGACTTACATAAATGAAATTTGGTGGTTTTGCCTAAATTCAAGATTAGTATCAAATCTATTAAAATTTGATACGGATCAATTAGAGGATTCCTCGTTTGCCGATCTGTATTCTCGCAATCATGCCACTCGAAAACGCAACTACTTAAAAAATAATTGAAATTTGGTATGTTAACTTGTTATAAAATTATAGTTCAGCACAAAATTATCTTTTCAATTAGTCTTAAAAAAGACGTTAAAATTCATATACGGTTTTCTTCTCTAAACTATTAAACTCAAAACTGAATTCTGTAAGTAAAATTTGGGAGTACACCTGATGTTTAATTTTAATTAAAATTAAACGTCAGGTTTAATTAAAACGTATATGAACTAACGTTTAATTAAAATTTTTTGGACATTGTAGCATTTATGGATAACATTTAAGTTCAGAAGTAAGCAATTATAATTTTTTTTAAAAAATGAGTATTTTTCAACATTTTTATAATATTACTATTCGACATTTGTTTTTTCACTGATGTAGATTAATTTTTTTTTTATTGAACACTCCTTTGATATATTAACTAAATCATGAAATGCGCTCTGAAATGCATTGTAAACTTCAATGTTGAATGAATTTTTTTTTCTGCCCTTATATTTTCATGAATGTGTAGATTCAAGAATGTGAATAGAAATTCAGTAAGCTTCTTATTGGATTATTTGATTCTTTCAAAACTTTTCCTTACATTTTAGGTGAAATAAACAGAAAATTAGAGCGGTGTATAGCAAAATGAACATAACCGCATTAGTATGAGTTACATGGCTGTCAAAATTTTTAAAAAATACTTATCTGAGAGAGCCATTAAAACTATCTTACCAAAAATAGATTCAACTGAAACTCTGTCGATCCAGTTGGTTGCCAAAAATGATTTGTACAATTTAAGGAAAATATTTATCTTTCAAAAAGAACAAAATAAATCTTTTCACATACAGATTTTTTTTTTTTGTATGTTGAGAGAATCTACATGTATATCAAAATGTTATTATCAACTAAATTTTTTAAAAACAGATAATTCAGGTTATTATTATTATTATTATATTTTTGCAAATTTAAAAGAATGTGGCAATTTACATACTATATATATATAATGATAATTGATATCATTAAACCCATTTTCACGCTCAATTAAACTTTTTTCTACTTCTATTTCTTTTCTTACTTTCCTCTGAGTAAATAAAGCTTTTAATGAGCACTATTCAGATCATTTCCAAAAATATTTTGCAGCTGTAAAAAGCATTCAATGAAGCAATTTGAAACGTTTCTATAATGATTTGTTTACATTTGGCTATTGCATTCGACAATATATATATTATAGTATCTTTTAATCTAATTTAAATCCTAATTTTCATCTTAATTTAGCTCATATTAACTTCATTTTAAAATTGTCTCTTATTTCCTGATCCAATGCCATCTTCTTTATTTAATTGATGCTACACGCGTTCTATAAAAATATTTACTTCTGCACCTCATGCTCCGAGGGAAAGAATAAAAATCCCCACTGTTTTCAATATTCGCTTAAAGATGTCTAAATTACCCTTTCCTAAGACTTTTCGTACCAAAAAGAAATTTCCTTTCCTTTTACATGCCAAAAAATCCCTATTAAAATTACATAGTAAAATCACTGGAGGGAAATTTTTTTGTCTATTTCACCCTTGTGTTGCGATGTGAACGAACATTTATTTCATCATCGCTTATTCTTGTACCTCCAAGTGGAATAAATCAAAGTTTAAAAATTTCCATAGGTTCTTTTTTTCAGGCACTTATCTGCAAATATATATATATATATATATATGACCCCATTTCAAAAATTAAAGAGATTGAAAATCATATTTAATTGAAATAATTATTTTGAATATTAATGCAACATAATCAAGCATGTATACATATTTTCAAATCATTTCATTGACAAAGTGAAAACTTTACAATGACTAAAACTTAATTTATATTTCATCCATGATATAATAAATTTCTTTACTTTTTTTTGTTAGTTTCTTGACATCAAAAAAATAATGTTCAACTTGTTTTATTTGGATGGGAGTATAAGTTCTGAGAATCATTATACTGATACTTTTCTTTCCTAATAACTGATAGTACAGAATGATAAGAAATACTTTTTAACATAGCAGCAGCATTTCACTTTAACCTTCAAATATTAGATAATAACTTGACCTACATATTAATATGTATTGAAGATGAGGATTGGATTGCAAAAACAGTTCATGGATGCATAGAAATTCATTAATCTATAAAAATTAATTAATATTAAAAAAAATCTTTATCAATATTTGTAAGAAAGCTTCTTCAGCCTAAAAATTTCACCTGTTTTCATTTAATCGAAATAAATGTTTCACTATCCACACAGCATATAGGGTGTTAGTGTTTAAGAATAACTTACATTCTTTTGTAATTTTAGAATGATATATTTGCTTTAAAACAAAAAAAATTTTTTTGGGAAAAAATAATAAACTTCTTTTTATATAAATATAGATATGGGGAAGTTAAAACTCCACAGTTTCAAATTTATCCAGAATTTTAAATATTTGTGTTGATGTTTTACAAGCAGACAATTTAATCTAGTATTGCCAGATTTTCCGAAATATAGTATTTCAGAAAGAGAGCACTCAAAGCAATTTTTTTTGAAATTTTAATTAATTAAAATTAAACTATGTTTTGATTCTGTTGCACAATAATTTCCAAAAAATATTTTAACATAAAAATGATTTTTACACTGTTTTAAAGTCTAAAAATTATATTTTCAATGATGCCAATTTAGTTGCTGTAAAATCTCGAATCCAGATTGAGTTAACATATTTTTATATATAATTTATTACATATCCTCAATCTTGTGAAAAAAACAAAATTATTTTCATTGTTTCATCAAATATTTGATTGCATGAATTTCCAGTGTTAAAAGCTTTAAAAAAAAAAGATTCTGTTTAATTTCTGTGTAGTTAATAAAATGCATAAAATAGTGAAGTTACAATACCTCTAAATTTAGAGAAGAACCAGTTTAATAGCATCATGATAACATGGAACTGGTCTCCATTGGAAAAGTTTAAATACAAAATAAACAGAACATATGCACGACTATTAATATTTTAATACTTTTACAGAACTTAAATGTCTGACATCTTGATGGATTCACGGAAATGGAGTTATATCTAAACAATTTAACTGAAATTAAACATAATCAATACCTCTACTGGCCCTGATGATCACCAAAAGAACTAACATTTTATAAAATTTAATATTTTAAAGTCACAGAAAGCTTTTTAACAATACAAAAGAGAAAATATTTCTTTTTATAACAAAATGAGAATAAAAATTTGCAACTGACTTATATTAATTCAGAAACTGAAAAAGGGTTTAGTTAAAAGTCTTTATTTTTTTCTAGTTTCTTTGGGATTTTATGATTAATTGATGGCCTATTATTAATAAAAAGAATAAAAACCATTTTTATGAAGATTCAGAACAACTCAAAGAACAACTCATTTTTATAATATACTCACAGAAATGTTTATTAAAAAATATCCGCCCCCCTGTTAATTATATTAAGTTTATATTTAATCAATTACATAAATATTTATTTCACAAAATATTATAGACAATATTTGAAGAATAATATAAATGAGTTTTACAGTTAATTTAAATCAAATTTCAGTTCATACATATAAAAAAACACTGTTATTTGAAAGGGGACAGGCACTAAAAAAAAATTAAGTATTAAATTTTAATTATAAAAACTGACATTAGATAATAACAGATGTTTATTTCAAATTCACTTATGTTTTTTACTAACTTTATATATGAAAATATTACCACAGATTTTTTTTTTTCATTAAAGAAATTTGATTAATTCAACTACAAATTTATAGAATTTCAATTTAATTTCTATATGGATTTAATAAGTTCATTTAAATTTGATTAAATAAATAACCAAATTCAATTTAAAAGTTTGATTCTGTTATGTGTTAAAATTATAGCATAAAAATGTTAACATATAATTAACTCCTTAGCAAAATATTCATATTTAACATTTTCATATTTTTTTAACTGTCTATCAAAATAATTATTTAAATATCTATGATCTTTATAAATGATCAAATTATTTATAGTTATAATTTTTTTTAGCAAACAATAAAATGGTGATAACATTTCTTTAAACTTGAATATCTGGACAGAACGTCTTATATTACTGGGTCTAACAATTATAAAACACTGAGAATAACATAAAATACTGGGAAAAGAAGTAAACACAGCTTACAAAATATTAAGCAATTCAGAATAATAAAAGAAAGTCGTTGAAAGTGTAACATTCTTTACTGTTCAATAGCATAAATTATTAAAAGCAATAAAAATACTTAAAAAAAATCTTAAGAGTTATATTTCTTAAGATCCATCTGATTATAGCACTAAAATTACTTAGAAATATAATTTGGTAATAATTTTTAAACTTTATTTTGACGTAACAATTGTTTCATAACTGAGGAGAATAACTGACACACATTTAAAATATAAGACTAATTTTAGAGAATTTTAACAAAATTTGAGAAAAGATTTTAAAATTATGATAAAGGACTTAATGCTATCTTTGAGCATTATTAATTTTTTACACCAATCAGTACTATTTAAAAATGAAAACACCTAAATAAAATAAATACTTTTACCAACAAACACAAAACATACACTATATTACAAAGTAAATTCTTTATTTAGCAGAATGTTTCAAGTCAGACCGACTGTACAAACAGCAATAATTTTAAAATTCCTCGATATCAATACCGACGGTGTTGACATTTTGTTTCGAACATAAATGAAACAAAGTGAGGATCAACTGCAAAACAAGTAAATAGTCACAATAACCAAAATACAAACTAGAAACCATTAAAAAAAATTCATGCTTAATGCTTTCAATAAAAGTGGAGATAATTATAATTGGAAAATCAAAAATTCAAATAACTTAATGATATTAATATATTGGTCAAACAAAAATAAATGGCTAAAATAAAAGATAAATGCAGCTTTACAGTACATAATGGTATGGTATTGCACAACTATTTAATGCACAGATTCCATGACCAATGCAACTTCATGAGTAGTCGACTTGATGAGGAATGACATATAGAAGTGAATGCATATAATTATTAAAGGTACTAAATACAATTTTTACATTTTGGAATCATATATTACACAATGGACATTGGCTCTATTTGGTTAAACCCACCATATCTTATGCAACATAACAATATGAATCTTTTTCAACTCTTTTTAAGTACTCCTTTTCAATCAATATGTCAATACATTTTTTGATGATGGGGATTTTAGGCTTGAAACGAGATGACAACTGATTTAATACTTCCGACAATAAAATATGATGTTTGACAACCTTCCGAATTTTTGCAATTCTCACTATAGCTGCTTGTATAAGAATTTTACGATCTTCTTCAACATGCCGATGAACAGTTTCCTGTTCTGATCTCATCTCGGACTTGATAGGGACATTTATATTAACTTTCAGCTTTTTATTTCGATACGCTACATTTAGTGTAATCGAAGAAGATTCGGTAATCGAATTATCATCTGCATCTTTCAATAGTTTGAGCTTAGTAAGGGCCTGCAACACCTGGAGCAAGATATCATGTCGTATTGATGTACTTTCTTCAAGCTGGTTAAATGACAGTGTGCTTTGGGTATTGAACTGTAAAAGAACAGCCATTTGAAAAGTAGATGCTTGAAAAGTGTATGGTTTGTCAAAACATTTTGAGACCAATTCGCCCCTAGACATACCATGTAGCCAGGTTAATTTTCTTCCATTAAACCGGGAACAGTAAAAAGTTGTGAACTGTTGAACACTTTGCTCAAGTTCTTGTGGCAAGGAAAACGTCAGGGTCTGATTAAATGGCCAAGAAGAGCTGCTGATAACATTGATGCCGAAGTCAACATCAAGAGGACCTCTTTCATTTTTAAATTGTTCTATCAAATCTCGACTAACACAGACATCTTGGAACATTCTCTGCAATTTAGCTGTGTATTCAAACCCACAAGCCTCTCTTAGTTTTGATATCATGATTGTTTCAGCATCATCATTACCAGACACATTCATTTGCTGAACAAGTCTCTTAGCAAGCATTTTACTATAAAAGCTTTGAAATATGTCCTTCTCTTCGATATATTTAAAAATAATCATTGCTTGATTCAAATTATCTACTATTTCCATTTCTTCTGAATCACTAGGTTTCTTTTTAAGTAAAAGATCACAGTATTTTGCAAGAAGTTCAGCAGATTTGCTGGATGACCCACTACTTTCAGTTACTGCATTTTTGTTTATGAATTTTCCACATGCTTTATCCAATGCAGTAGCAAAGCCTGCTTCACTTTCGAAAGCTGTTATAACAATGCAATTGAACCTCTGATGGATATCAAGGATGGCATTAATATATATTTTAGGATCATTCACATCCGATTCATTATATTTTTCAATTGCTAACAAGCCTTCTGTAGTAACATATTCTTCAAACTGAATTCTGAGTTGATCCAAACCTCCAGAAACACGAGACAAGAACTGGTACATCCTTTTTAAATCATCTGTTTTGTTATATGCTAATAATGTTTTGAATTCTGCATGAAAAGTTTCCATATATTTACTAATAACAACATTTTCTAGTATCCGTATTAATGCTTCTAGAGTAGTTTCATGAAGATATAGTTGAGCTCGTCGCCGTTCTTCAATAAACCAAACTTCAATCTTTTTCATAAACTCCGATACTGGATTTTTACGAATAATAGAAGCACTTTCTGTAGCATAAAACAACTCGGTTTCAGCAAGGAAAGCCGATTCAAAAGCTTCTTTATAAAGGTACAAACTAGGATGGTCTGAATATGGATCAGCACAATTAATTCCCATTTCAATATATGAATTAAGAGCTGTACTAATTAGTCTGGTGTTAACTGTTTCCCCATTTCTTTCTCTCTCTATCAGCTTCAGCACAGCACTAGACATTCTTCTTTTGAGGGGCTCCAATAAATAGTCTTTCCAGGACACCAATGCTAGGTGATAAACTTCAAGCACATCTACTCGGCTTTTTTCTCGTTCACGACGTACCCAATGCCTATTTAAATATGCACATACTCCACTTAATACTTTACTGGAAAAGCGATAATCTTGCCAAAGTTTCATATAAAGCATAAGAAGTGGTTCATCGATGAAGTCTTCGCATTTTTCATAAACAGCATGAAGATGTCCACGAAAAAATAAAGTCAGTTTTTTGTGCAATTGATTGTTTGATGGAGTACTTCCGTAAGTAGTGTTTGTGCAAAAGTCGTACACAAGTGTATAAAGTCGTAAATAATCTGATCTTGATATATTATTCGAATAAATTTTTTCTATACCTTCTTTCAAATCTCGCCACATGCATTCCAAATTGCTGTCGTTTTTAGGTGATGACATTTTTAAAACTTGCCTTTACTCACACAAAGTCGACTTCAGTCACAAATTTAAAAACTGAAATAAAGTTGAGAAACCATTATGATAAAATAGAAAAAGATAAAAACTATTTCACGAAGTACGGAACACCACAGAAAGAATGATTTAAAATTTCAAAATATTTATATTGCTTTGGAGAGCTTTAACTCCACTTCTATGATGAGAAACTGTAACAATCGAAAAGGAAACGCTACGGTTAAAGAGAGAAATCATTAAGGCGAAACATTATGATAATTTTTGAATTTTGATTTTTTTAAAATAAATTAAAGAAATTTAGAAAAATAAGACATTTAAAAAATAATGAAAATACATTTCCATATCTCTTTATTTAATTTCTTTTTAATTTTTATATGTTATTTCTGATTTATAATTCTAATTTCATATTGGACAAGTTCATAAAATAAATACAATTATTTCAGAAACTAATTCGGCAACATTATTTCTCTTTGAACAAAGCTAAACAAAGCACTGCAAACCACGATTACTGTAAACTAACATTGTTTGAGGAGTTGAGAAAATATTTACAATTGCATTATTATTAAGTGTTGAATGAATCTTAAAATTGATTCATCATAAATTAGCATGGCGTTTGTTGACGGTACGTCAACTAAAAACAATGAATTTTTAAATCGGCTGGAAGTTGATGTCGAAGAAGGTAAGTTTATAAAAAAAAAGAAGAAAATGAACTTGAAAATGTGTGTGGAAACGCATTTCTATATACAATGGCTCAAACAATTGAGAGTACACCTTACTTTTACATGATAAATCCGATTTTCAGTATAAATAACACATTACCGAGAAGTACTAGCATTTTATTTTGTTCTTACACATAACAATTGAAAGTAAAAATAAAGATCAACTAACAAATAACTTCTAAATTGGAAAAATTTCAGAAGAATTTTAAATAAACATATGCGGATTTTTGCCTCAAAAAATTGAGTGTACGCCAATCAAATTTTTGTAATATCTCGCATAGAAAGAAATTGCCACTATTTAGTTTCTTCTGCTTTTATAATGGCCTCTAAACCTCGTGACCCCATTCTTCTTTAAATGGGTTTTGTTTCTAATGTATTTTGGGACCGCTGTTTCGAGTGTGGCCCACAGATATGCAGTGACATTGATATCGGGGTACTATGGTAGTGTGTGTAAATTCTGTGTACAATGAAAAAGCCATCGCGTTTTGACTTAATGGTTAATGTGTTTGGGCTCGCTGTCCTGCTGGAAGTTGAAATTTCCATCTAAAAACAAATTCTTAGCACTTTTCTTTAGATTGTTGTGAAGTATATCCATGTAAACCATATGGACTCGCCTTTATGTTTAATTGTAGGATGTAAATTTTTTGGATCCAAAGCAGTAATGGGCTTTTTCCATACAATGCGATGGCGGTGAGTGCCAAAATTGTTGAATTTACTTTCATCACTAAATATAATTTTCTTGCAAAAGTTATTGGTCTTCAATTGATGAGTTTTTGTAAACTTCAAATGCTTTTTCAGAGTTTGCAAGCTAATGTATGGTTTCTCTCCATTAATTTGACTTTTATTTCCAGCTTGTCTAATTACATTTTGCACAGTTTCAGCTGTTATGCCAATGATTTGAGAAATTTCTGCAGCAAGTTGCATGGACCATATGGTTGCAGCAATCTAATAATCTTAAAAAATTTATGCACAAAGGAGGATGATAATAATAATAATATATTTATATATCTTGACTGGTTCTAAAAAAATTAGTAATTTTATCTACTAAAATTCTAAAGATAGGAAAAAAGCATTATAGAAATTTGTGCTTATGGATTCATTAGCGACTTCTTGTTTTAGGGCTGCATCTTTGGGTGTGACATTAAAATTGTTCTTTGAAAAAACAATGCATTACTGAAATGTTTGCAACAGTAGCGTATTCTTAAAAATATGATTTTTTGCATGACTGAAAATGTCTGACAATTCTAAGGAAACTATGAATTCTGAAATTATTCCATTTTCTATTGATTAAAAAGTTCTATATGGAATTATGCTATTTGAATTTTTCATTAAATGCATTTACAATGCCAGAAATGGGATAAATAAAACTGAGAAATATTTAAAATTACTTTAATTCAGTAGTTCCCAAAGTGTACATTTTGAGATATTATATAATTTTTATAAATATTAAAGTTGAAAGAATTTTAAATCAATTTTCTTTATAACTGTGCAAAGTTTGATTGTTGGCAATTGCTTTCATAAAATCAGCATCTGGCAAAAATTATATCATAAAAGAAATGAGTGTAGCCAGTGTCCAGTTTAATTCTATGATATAATATATAAAAATATTTTGTAAATAACAAGTTTATATGTCAATTCCATTGATTTAATATATTTATTGAAGTTCTCTAATAGATTGAATGTACCAAAATTTGTGTGAATTATTAAACTATATTAAAAATAAAATTAGTAGATTATGTATTTTATCAACCAAATTATTTTCTTTTTTGCATTCTTGATTTTTAACTCAAATTTGTAGCTGAAATCACCTATATATCTTTTATATCATGTTTTTGCAAGTTCATAAAAAAATTTCATTTAAAATAGGAAAAAAATTACATAATAAAATGCTATTTGTTAAAAAGTTTTATTTGTTGTCATTATTCATCCATCTATTCATTAAAAGTGTTTATCAAATAATATGATATTAGGATGTTCAAAAATAGTAATAAATTGAAATACATACATATGGATACTGATTTTCCTTTGTTGGCATTTGCCTAAATTTTGAAAATACTGGATACCCTTTTTTTCTTGTGGTAATTAAGACACTGACTATTATGATGTCATATTTTTCAGAATTAAATACCATAATTCCTAATCTTTATTATTTAGTAATTAAAACTGATCAGTACTGATTATAATTCAGAAATTATTTTGCACTGTCTTTTAAGATTATTTTTTCCCTCTATGCTGTATTATTTTAGAGAATTTTGTTTTAAGTACAGTAGACTGGGTAATTTGGCAGTGTACTAATCGGATTGTCGGATAATATGATGGATAATGGATGAATGGTATTTCCTAAAGGGTGAATAGGTGATCTTAGTGCAACATAAGCGATAGAATTTTGAATTAATTTTGCAATATTTATCATATAGCATAATATTCTATATAATTTGGTACATTTTGTAAGATTATGCAAATATATTTTTTGCTATTAAAATAGATTGTCCCTTTCTTCTTCTTTTTCTTAAAGGTAATTTTTATGATAATCTGGTTTTGTTCACTGGTCTGATATCTATTGGATTACTAAGTTTTTTGTCTTGATATCAGACAATGGCATTTCTTTATAACTGGCTTAAATGTATAAAACAAATTTTCTATCTCTTCAAGTACAATTTTTATCATAATATACTTCAAAGTAAGAATAGGAGCACATCCTAAAATTGATATATAATTACTCAATAGAAAAAAAAGTGATTTAATGTATTAATTGAATCAAAATCATAACAGAGATAATTTAGCCAGAAATTATCTTAGCAATCTTTTTTTCTTAATTTTTTTCTTATTTATTTTAACTACTAATTTTTTAGGAGACTTCATTGACCATTGGGACTCTGGAGAACTGCTTTTTTTAGCTTCATCAGTCTTGAGAAGTGATAGAAATTGGTAAGAGGATTATATAAATAGCTTTCTTTTTATTAATTGTCCTTTTTTTATCCTTATTTATTAATAATTATAAAACTTCTTAAAATAAAAATAAAAAAATTCAACATATGCTTATCAAGTGTCCCCCTCGAAAATATTCAGTGTGCAGTATAAAAAGAAATAAAATAAAAAAAAATTGCATAAAACACGAATAATGAGCAAAACAATAATTTCCCGTTATGTGTTAGATGAAAAGATATTCCCACATGCTTTGAGAAATTTCATTCCAAATTCTATGTTATTTTTAATTTTTTAATTTGTTATTTTTTACTTTATTAATTAATAAAATTTAACTGTAAATATTTATTTTTTAGCATTTTTAATAGATAATTTTTATTCTTAGTTAAATTAAATTATAATTATAATTTGTATTAAATTTTGATATTCTCATTTTTTAATTATTTTTACTTATAAGATTTTGGAATTTTGTTGCAAATATATTATATTTTGTATGTTTAATATTTTAAATGTTTCCAATTACCTAAAATATGAATAAAAATGCTTATAAACCTTAAATGTTCATAATTACTGCTATTATTACAAAGGATTTACGCAATTATTTTGAAAGATAATTCTTACACTTCTTATAATTTGAAAGATTATTTTCTTACACAGAGATTGCACTAGATGGGTGGTGTCCTTCTTTGAGGACTCCCCACCCCACCCCTGTGCAGAAAGAGTCATATTAAAAAAAATTTTAACTGTGAAACCCATGTGTATACAATCTATTAATCACATTGATTGTGTTTTTTTTATTAAATTTCACAAATTTTAATGTAGTCGATTTAAATTTAACAAATTTTCACTTATACAAATTTTTAGTTTTAATGGAAAAATTTTCATATCAATTTTCATTCATCCAGTTCATTGGCTTTTGAATTATTGTGTTCGTGCGAGATGGACTGACGAAAAGATAATCTTCCTGTTGATAATATGTTAATGATTACAAATTTGATGTTCAGACTATGTATCAAGTGTTATCAGTCTCATATTATGTAGTGATATAAAAAGTGTTTAAATCTGAAAACTATTTTTGAGCACCTTGAAAATGCTTAATTCTGAAAGAAGGTTCTTAAAAAGTGCATATTTTTCTCAAAAAGATACAAAGCAAACTTTGTTTCTCCAAATGTCAAATACTATAAGTTAAATACATGGTCTTAAAGATTTGCTTACCAGAAGTATCGTGAAGAAAACCAACAAAAGATAAAAGTTCGAAGATGGAACCCAGGGTGAAATATATTCATGGGTGCCATTACATATTAAGATAATATTTAAGGATTTTTTTTTTCTTTCTGCTTTCTCTTTCTTCAACAATGTACATTATCATTTATTGAGATACTGAAATGAATATCCTGAAGGGGCGGTACAAAATATTTAATGCATCATACTTGTGACTAAAAAAAATTTGAACTTCAATTTTTAGTAATTTAGATGATGAAGGATTTATCTTAGTTGTGCCTGATAAATGTAAGAATATGCAGATTGGTTTGGTCAATGAAAAATAAGAATAAAGCTAGATGAATTTGATGTACCAAAGATATATACAGGGGAGAAGCTGCTTGAAAAATGCTTATAATGAAGCCTTACCAATGCATTACATTTTCAGTCATCATTCTCATTAATATGTCATTTTGTAGGGTTCCTTGAATGACTTATTAAAGAAGTTTCTACTATACTGTATTAAATTGTGGTATTTAATTACATTAGTCGATTATATAAAATCCAGTGTAAGAAAATTGTAACTTGAAGACATAAATTTTAATTGATTCTGATGTCTTTTTAAGTTTTTTTTTGTGCATGTGTGTTTCTATCCATTTGAAAACTATTAACTGTTGGACCAGTGTTGCCAAAAAAGTGTGTTTATTTAAAAAAAACAAAAAAAAAACAGATCTAATACTCAAAATTTTAAAGGATTTTTAAAAAAAGTTTTAGAACTTTTATTCTTTGGGGTTTAGATTTTATTATTTCTTAATAATTTTTTTTCCCTTTTTGTAACTTACATTTTTTAAAAAAACATTTCCCTATGAAATCTCTCTGTACATACAAAAGCTTGTCTTTACTGACAAAGCAATGCACAGCATAAATTTTTGAAGTTTGAAACATTACATTTGGCTGGAAGTTTCTTGGGTATTAGAGGACTATTAAGAATGCACATAACAATATTTTATTTAGAAGTTTAATTGAAAAAATAAGGTAAATTTTAATATGTTTCCATTATAACATCAAAGCATATTATTACTCAAACATTTTTGTACCATCTTAAATGTTTTTAAAAAGTGACTTTTCAGTGATATTAATTTTATTTGAATGAATTTATTTTTCTGTAATTTTATTAATTTTTGAAAAATTGGATACAAATTGTAATAAAGATTTTTATTGCAATGAAATCCTAAATAAAAATAAAATATAATTTGTTCTTTGAGTCGTGTTTTTACTGCTATCAACATCATACACACACACACACACACATAAAAAAAAAAAGTGTTCTTTGTTATAATTTAATTTTAAAATTTTAAAGCAGTTCATTGAATAAGTGCTGTTAAATTTTGAGACAATGCAACATTTCAAGTTGTCTTCAAAAAATTGTTTTTGAAAATGTATCAACTGATATCTTTTAATTTTGCTTTTAACTACAGAGCTGGAATCTTGTAATTTTGAGAATTTATTTCTGTTATTTTTGCAAATTAAGAATTGTTAAATCATTTAATTTCTTTTTAAATTGTATAATTTCATTTTGTAGTAATTTTTAAAATAAAAAAAATATTTTATTTATATTTCCTGTAATTTTTAAAAAACAACAACTTTTTATTAAATTTTCAAAATGTGGAAAATTAAAAAAAGTCCTTTACAAATTTCCGAAATTAGAAGCAATAAGTTCTAAATATACTGACCTTTCACGTACTTGTATATAAATAAGTATTAGTGTTAGATATATGTATATTTACATATGAATACTTATAATTTACCTGGTCATATTAAATAAATATAAATAACAAAATTCTTTTCTGCTAATTTTTTTAAATCTGAAAATGCTGCATTAGAATATGACGTTGATTTGTCAACAATTCCGTGGCAATTTTGCCAAATTAATATGTTCTAAATGCCAAATAAAATGTTCTAAATTGCTAAATATGGTGAATTAGTATTGTTGAAAATTTATACTTTCTATCCCAAACATATTGAATATTATTTGTTACTGCTTATATAAAAATCAAATGCAAAATTTTTTGTCATGCTATTATTCTACATCAATCTTGACATTTTCAAAAATCATGTATCCATCCAAATTTCTTTTTTTATTTGATTATTGAAAAAGATCACAGATTTTTATTGATAATTTTTTTTAAGTTGATTTAATTTTTTGATAATGGTAATTCATTTTTATGTTTATGCCAATATCAAAAAGACATAATTTATTTTACAATAAAAGATACTGTGCAAATACAGACATTAATATTAAAATTTAAATAAAATGCACATTTAATATTTTTTAAAAAATCATATAAAAACCATACATTGTTATAAAATAAAATATCCTATGCTTACAAAGTACACAGGTTTACATATGCATATTTGTACAAAGGTGTTATTTATTTTTAGATAAGATACTTAAAAGGTGTTTAATTTTTGCAGCAATATCTCACTATGTACCCTGAATCTACTTCTGTCAGTTTTTGAATAATATTGCTTAGTACTTGTCAGTTGTAATAGGGACCAAAAAATGCATACAAAAAAACAAAAAAGTTCGATAATTTGGAATTTTAAATGAGGGAGCATGTGATTTACATGTGATTTGATCTATATTTATACACATATTTATTATGTCTATCTTTATACTTTTGACTATATTTTTATAATTTGGCGAAATTTTTTCTGGAGACTTTTTGGTTAAGTTAAATCAACAAGTACATATTGCTTATGCATGTGAACAGAAAAATGTAATTTCAAAAATGCTTTCTTTGGATTCGGAGAGTTTAAAAACATAGAGATGTAGTAACATATTTATATTTTTAAAAATCTAAAAATTGACTTTTTTTTTTTTAATTGCAATATTTTTAATCTTATATAGGCGAGCATACAAATGAAGTTATTAAAAAATATTAAATATCACAACAACTAAATAATTATTACTGTGATTGTTATATGAGTAAATAGTTTTTTTTTTTTTAATTATTTACATTTGGAAACGTTTGAATTAAAATTTGAGCAAAGGTGTGTAAAAGTTTAAGTTATTTAACATAAGTATGTTAAAAAACTCTTTTTAAAGGAAATTTTGTCTATACATTATACTTGAAAAATCATAATATTCTTTTATATATATATATATTATATCTCTTACATTATTTTAATTCTAAATATGTTGTTATAAGTTATGTAATAGTTCTAAATAAATATATTTTATTTTATGATGGAGTATTTTTTTTTTTTTTCCTCTTATAGGGCTTCAGTTGCAAGATCTATCAAGCCATATGGCGAACAGACTAGGCCATCTGATTGGTATACTCCAAAGGTAATCTGATTAATTATTTATTTGTAAAAAGTCACATAAAATTCCATTTGAGTAATTGGGAAGATTTGTATTTATAAATTTTTCACAGTTTTTGTTTTTTAAAATCACTGTCTTAGCGTTCTCATTAAATTAAATTCATAAAAAAAAAGTTATGTATTAGAAGTATGAAAAGGTAGCTTATTCACAGTTTTAATTCATTAATTTAGGAAGAACCCTGCTTTCTAGTTTTCAATGTAGCCTTTTTCCTTCTTTAATTTATTGTTAACCAACATTTAAAAAATATATTAATCAGAGTTCTCACAATGCTAAATAAATCCCTAGATTCTTTTTTTTTTTGTTGTTGCCATTTTTGGATTTTTGAAAAGTATTTTTCCTAATTGATTCTAGAAAAATAAGCAAAATGTACATCTATTGTTTTTTGGGAAAGAAAATAAAATCAATTTGTTACCTGGCTTAACCTTGAGAATTCCACTGTGAGAAAAAGGGCTTTGTTTTGGCACACTGCCAATCAGGAATCCAGTGACTAAAGATAATTTAATTTCTCACTCTTTGTATCTAGTTCTCATATGCAGAACTGAAAAGATCTTTGTAATGTGTCAAGAGTTATTATTTGTATAACTCTTGCTAGGACATTTTAACTTCTTCTGAGAAATGTTCTCAGATAGTAGGATTGTCAAAAAGTTCCCCAAAGGGTCTATAAAAGGCTCTTACTTAATTTTGTTAAACTTTCTCCATACATTAAGAGTTTTTTTTTTTTTTTTTAATGTCTGGCTGATTTATGTGTATAATTTTATGCTTAAGAATATACTGAACAAATCCTTCCAGATGCAAAATGAATGTCCTTATGCATTTGCTTTCTTGCATTGCAAATTGTTTTGGAATGGTGGTGGTTGGGGGGTTGAAACCAGGAATTTGATTTCAATTTTCATCGGTCATTTCACAGCTAGAGATATTTTACAAGAATTTCATAATTCTACAGAACAATTGAATTTGAAAAAAGATTTACCAATGTCAATGGATAGTCTTGTTATAACTTTTTTGACTTAATAAATGATGAAATACAAAGAGAATTTTCAATATTTTTAATTAATATGGATTTTATAGTTTGGATGTTGCCCACACTTTATTTAAATATGGTGAAATTATAGCATGTAAATTATTGACGTTTTTTATATAGTTTATGTTTATTGAAAGAGGGCTTCATTAAATTTTCAGAAAGTAATGAATTTCTCAAACATTTAACCAAAAGCTGGTGGCTAGAGAATATACGAGGGCAATTCAGAAACTAACCTCCGATTGGTCACAGTGCGGGTAGTGGGGGGAGTAGCGCGCAATCTGTGCATTCACACGCTCAGCAGGTCAGTCGGCATCAAGCCGTAGTCGAGTGAACATCGTACCTGCGCTAGTTTAGTTTTTGTGGCAGTTTAAAATGTGTGCTGCAATAGAAAATCCCGCCAAATGTGAAGTGCGTGCTGTTATAAGGTTTTTTATAGCCAAAGGATACTCTGCAGCAGCTATTCATCGTGAGCTTTGTGCCGTGTACGGACCAAAAGTTATGAGTGAAGGAGTTGTCCGTGAATGGGTACGTTTATTTAAAAATGGACGAGAAAACGTTCATGATGAAGAGAGAAGTGGTAGACCATCCTTGGTGACTGACGAACTCGTTCAGACAGTTGATGCAAAAGTTCGTGAAAATCGACGTTTCACAATGGCGGAGTTGTCTACTGATTTTCCACAGATTTCTAAGACTCTTTTGTACGAGATAGTAGCAGCAAGATTGGGTTACCGTAAGTTCTGTGCACGATGGGTGCCCAAAATTCTTACCGACCACCACAAAAGTCAAAGAATGGCCTCTGCATTAGACTTTCTGTCACGTTATGAGGACGAAGGAGAACCATTGTTAAACAGAATCGTGACCGGTGACGAAACCTGGATTAAGTACGTGAACCCTGAGACAAAAGAACAATCAAAGATGTGGGCACATTCAGATTCGCCTACCAAACCAAAAAAAGCCCGGCAAGATTTTTCTGCCAGAAAACTGATGGCAACGGTGTTTTGGGATGCCAAAGGGGTGTTGTTGGTTGAATTCATGGAACGTGGGACGACCATTAATCAAGACGTGTACTGTGAAACACTAAAAACATTACGACGGGCTATACAGAACAAACGCCGTGGTATGCTGACTTCCGGTATCGTTTTTTTGCACCATAACGCCCGTCCTCACTCTGCTCGCAGAACAACAGCCCTTCTTGAGTCCTTCAAGTGGGACGTTTTCAACCATCCACCTTACAGCCCAGATCTGGCGCCAAGCGATTATCACCTCTTCATGCGTATGAAGAAATGGCTCGGGTCCCAGCGGTTTGATGACGACGAAGAGCTCAAAGATGCGGTCACAGGCTGGCTCAAGGCACAAGCGGGTGATTTTTATGCAGAAGGAATTTCAAAGCTTGTGAAGAGATACGATAAGTGCCTCAATCGTTATGGAGACTATGTCGAAAAATAGTGCAAAGATGTAGTTGTAAGATGTATATATTAAAATATTTTTATTTAACTTGGTGTATTTTTTTCAATCAACCGGAGGTTAGTTTCTGAATTGCCCTCGTATCTGTGGCTAATTGAACAATCAAAACAACGATTTGCTGTCACATGTTGAGGGCATTGAAAAAGGCAATTTTTCTATAGTAAAAGTTGACATTTTTCTTAGCTTTGAAAAAATTATGCTACTGTTTTTAACATTCTGCTTGAAAGACTATCTGTTTTTTCCCATTTTTAGTACAAGATATTAAAAAAAAAAAAAAAAAAGCAAAGAATTGAAAATTTTTAATGTCATGAAAAATAATGTTCTTACAGGTTTTACAATTGTAAACAGTATCCCAAGTTTGATTTTATAAACAAAGTTATGTATGCCAATATCAGCAAAGTTAATATGGAATATAGAAACAGAAAATTCTGAATCAGAAAAACAGCTGAGGGATTTGAAACATAAATGTCAAAAGGGTTTCAATTATAGTTTCCTTTCCACTATATATTTTTAAGGAGTTTGAGTTGTTTAGATCTACAAAAGATGACCAAACACACTTTATCTGTTATTACATGACAAAAGCAGTTCTTTCAGTTCTTGTGAGTTACAAGAACAGGAAAAAAAATATTACAAGAAAAAAGAATCTAATTTAAAATCTTTGATTTTAATAAAATTTAACAATTTTTTGAATGATGTCACTCATAGTATTTAAGAATCATATTGCTGATTGTTTATTAAAATGTTTAGGAAGATAAAAGTCTTATCAGAAATTGTTGGAGGTAAATAAGATTCTGATGATATTGTCTCAATGCCAAGCCTTAATTGAAAGATTTTCCTTAATTAAAAATATTGAGACTGAACACTTTAAAGAAGAAACATATGTTACAAAATATTTGCTTTTAGATTAATTGAAAATTTGTAGTGAATTTGAGAATATTCTATTCATGAATGAACATACATTATATGCAAAAAGTGCTCTAAGTATGTTCATACATTTTGAAATTGAAGAAAAGAAAGAATGAAACATGTAAGGGATTGGAATAATAAAAAAAAAAAAAAAAAAAAAAAAAGTGAAAATTGAAAAGATGGCTCTTGCATCTATGAACAAACAGCTGAAAATGCAGTGAATAGAGCTTTCCAATATGTACTTAAATCAAATAGTTTTAAGTGAACAGGCAAAGAAAGAACTAATGAAATTAAAAATGACCACTTCTAAAATTGATGTTTTAACAGAGGAACTATTTGATTTGTTTGTCTGGCAAATTTAACTTGTTTTAAATATGGACTGTTTGAAATTTATTTATTTAAATGTAAATAAAGATATCTGTTTTGTATCTGTCTCTTGCTTTTACCTTCCCCTTCATTTTGCCAAGCATTGTTCAAAAATAAAGTTCAAGATTCTTGTGAGTGTAACAATAAATTTTATTTTAATCAAAGTATGAATGCATTTATGAATTGAGCATCTATTGATAGTGTATGTATAAACAGCATCTAACAATAGCTGTGTATTGGCTAAAGTCTATTTATGATCACAAAAGTCTACTTTGAACAATCTACTTTGGTTTATTAATTGTACGATGTGCATAACAAATATGCATAATTCTCTTCACTTATGCATCTAGAAATAAAAAGTTATAAAATAATGGTACAGTTGAATGTGAACAGTGAAAATATTTGATTTAAATTTATCTTTTGCATTTTTATATCTAAAGTATGTATTTTATAGTCCTTGAAAAGTTAATTAATTTTTTTTTCTTTAATAAGAATCGTAATTATGTTAAATGATAGACTTATTGTATTAGAATAGAATAAGTGTATTTCTATTCGGATGCAGGTTATCATTATTATAATTAAAATAAATAATGCAATTTGTTATGTAAGGTGCCTAATGGTTTAATTCTATTTTTTGTTTCAAAGATCCATCTACAAATGTGTATTGTGTTAATATTATGATGAAAAAATCAAAGGTGTTGAAAGAAAGTTTCTAATTTCTTAAGATCAGTATTTTTAAAATTTTTATGATAAAAGTGTTCAAGAGGTTGTTATAATTTTTTCTATTTTACATAAGTTAATTTTTTTTATAAAAAAATACTTTGGTATACTTAATATCTTAATTTTGGAAATTCCTGCTTTGATCAAGTAAATTTGTAGACATTTTTGAAGATTATGTAACAATATATATATATATATAAATGTTAGTCTAAAATTAAATTAACATTATTGCTCTCTTACTGTCTCCAGACTAAACTATGTTAAAATTTCCTTCTTTCTCATTTTTATTCCCTTTTATTAAAATGTCATGTTTTTTTAATCAATTTTTCACTTCTTCATGTACTATAGTTCTGTAATTTAATTTTAATTAATTTATTTAATGACACTTCCTATATTTAGATTTTGTGTATTCAAAATAATGTGATAAGGAAATTAAATCACAAAGAAAGTCATATGAGGGAAAATTCCTAACATTCATTAAAAATTTAAAAAAAAAAAATGAGCATGTTAAACTTTCATATTACTGGCAGCAATTTTAATTTTCTAATTTTTGATGAAAAAATTCAATTTTTTTTATTACTTACAATTTTTAAAAAAAATCTTGCTGTAATATTTGCTGTAAAATTTTGCTTTATTTGATATAATATTATTTCTAATTTTTAAAATCATTATCTATATAATTTTTATAGAACTGTGCCCTTCAATACCAAAAATTACTCAATGACATTGAAGAAGATGCAAAGTAAGTTGTGCAGTATAATATTTCCTTACAGTATCGCTTTTTTTCTGGAAGTCCTTTTAAAAGTATTTGATCATTTTGTCTATTTTTTTTAAGGCAAAAGACATTACCTAGAATTGAAAGAGAAACCTCAGAGGTAATGCTTGTAAAAAGTCTTACAGAGAAGAGATTGAATGAACTAGAATGGATGAACCAACAGACTAAGGCTGCTGCAAAGTAATTATAAACAATAATTTTCAGCATAAACTATTTAACACATATAACCTTCCTATGACCTTGCTTATTTTACCATCCTGTATCAAAATTATATTAAATGAACTAGAAGTAGACAGATTAGAAGAATACATGATACTTTGAATTTTTATAATGAGGAAAAATGGATATTATATCAATTAAGATAGAAAGGATATAAACATTCACATTCTAAATTATTTCGTCTCTGTAGAAACTGCATAGTAGGAAGTTTATTAAAATTCATGCATCAGTTGAATTTTAATATATTATTAATTTTAAGGGTAGTATGGTTGCAAAAAGCAATGAATCATAATATGAGTCAAAGATTTATATCTACCGTTATGAGAACAATAGTATCAAATTGGTGTACTATTGTATTTAAATTAGAAATTTTTTAAAACTGGAATCAACTCAATTTCAGCGCATTAAAATAAAAAAATAAAACTTAATCACATAAATATATACTTGACTAATTTGAATTATGTCTTGAATATCTTTCATAATTCAGTTCATATGAATTTGCTTCAATTTATGATTATCACGAACTCTCGTTTTTATTAATAATGAAATAAAGGAAATAATGACTTTATATGTAGGATATTAATTAATTTAAAATTATTTTTAATATGTATATGCATATAAAACGATAGAATAATTTCAAAATGTAAAAATTTCTCATCACATGAAAATAGTTTAAATTTACAAAATAGGAATTTAATGAAATTTCAAAATATTTAATCCAAGACACAATAAATACTTTAGGAAAATATTTTTTGTTCCATAGGTTTTGTAAATATTCATCTTAATCAATCACCTTTTGCAACCAGCTGATTCACCAGAGATATTGGCTATGTTTTAATCATTTAGATATGTTTTCATGTCTATGATTTCACTAAATTATCAGACACTAAATTTGTATTATTTTAATTTTTTTGCATGTGTTCTATTCATTGTGTGCATGAAACTTTTTAATGGAGACCAATTTTATGACCTATTAATTCTATTAAAAAATGTAAATGATTGCTTTATCTATCTTTTAAATTTCATTTCTTTTATTCACCTTGTAAATTACACAGATATTAAACAAAATCCTTCTTCTTTAGCTTTCAATTATTGGAAAAGAAAAAAAAAATGCCTATTTAAATATTTGATAAAACGGTAAAAATAATTTGAATTTCAAGAATAATGTAATTTGTTGTGGAAAATTAGAGTAGGAGGGAAACCAAAATTCAGGAAAATTTTGTATGATTATTAAATTGATATAATTAAAAGGGCAATTTCTTGAATTTTGCAACAATGCCAAATTTATTTTTTTACAATAATTAATAACTTTGGAAATTGTGAAAAAATGGTAAAATTCAGTTTAATTTTAATTAATTAAAATTCTGATTAAAATTTTCAAAAAATGATATCGAGATTCACATTTCCAACCTCCTAGGTGTATATATGTACCAAATTTAGTATTTTAGGTTAAATTATCTGGCCTGTAGAATGTCAGCCCATTCATTTATCTATATTATTTATAGTGATAATTGTGTTTAACAGCAGGATGAAAAATTTATTAGATACGGAATTTCTCCATTAATTAACTATATGTGTCAGATCTTTGAAAATTATTTTTTAATTAACAAATATGACAAAAATAGTTTTGATTATGATTCTTTGAGACGATGGATCTAACATTTAATGTTGTTGGATTGAGCATTATTAGCAAGTATTATGTTGAGATAATTTTATTTAAACATATGGTTCAATGAAAGCTTTTAAAAAATAACATTGATTTATCTGAATATCTTATATGATTTGTTACATGATATTTTAAAATTAATATGGCATAAGAATATTAGTGTGCATTTTGCTGGAAAAAACAAACAAACTAAACCTATGATTTTCTCATGTTTCAAAAATTAGTCATTCATGACCATAAAAAGTAGCAAATCTGAATTGCAATTGTTTATTTTTTCTTTATATAGATTAATGAATATTTTTCTTGACTGGGTTAAAGAAAAATTGGCTATAATTTAATGATTCAGAAAGAATGTAAATTCCTGTTTGAATCAAAGAATAAAATACCATATTGCTATTGTTCAAGAATAATGAAGAGAGAGAGAATTAACAGAATGTTCAAGCCTTAGTATTTTGTTTTCAATCTCATTTCAAAAGTGCTGCAAATTCTGTACATTCTTTAAATATAGTTATAGATGGATTTAAAAGCTATAATAAAACAATTTATATGAAGTGTACTATAATATTGATCAATCAAATAGAAAATGTGTTCCTAATAAGATCAAATTCTCAGTATAAGTACTTTATTATATTTCATAATTAGAACTATGATTTTTTTTCTTTAAAATCTTTGAAAAAGAATGATTTATTTTGTACTGGACTGAGAAGTTGTAAAATCTTTATTATTTGATTATTTAAAATTTAAAAAAATGTAATTGTGAAATTGTATTTGCATTATGAAGATTAAAATGTAAATTTGTACAAAAAAATGTTCAAAATTTTTGTTTTTGCAGCATAACAAAAACGTATTTAGAAATGGTAGAAAGTGGAGATTTTGATGAAAACTTGGATGATATTTTGAAACAAATAGAGGAGTAAGTATAATTTTTTATATATAAATAATTTTGAATCATAAATAAGTTGGAAAAATTGGATTTAAAAAAAATTGTCTGAAAAATAATTCTAAAAAAAAAAAAAAAATTTTTTTTTTAAATGAAATATACAGTGAATTAAAGATCTTTTCTTTTTCAATAAATAAATAAATTGTGATATAATTATTTCAATTGGATATTTTTGTTTTTTATTTTCTTTTGAATAGATGTTCACTTGGTTACACTGAAAAATCTAAATATAAAATGATTAATTTAAGAAAGAAATTAATAAAAAAAAAAACAAATAAAAAGTTGCTTAAATTTTTTTATATATTTAAGTTTAATAAATGATTTTATGCTTATAAAATATTATTTATTTTGATCAATATATTTTGTTCAAAATTTTTTTTTATTTACTATTGGCATTAAATGTATACTAAAAACTGCATTCTAAGTGATATAGTATGTATATATTAAGAGTTCATAATTAATCTGAATATATATAATTTGAATTATCTTTTGTCAACCTGAGTCCAACTCAACAAAATAAAAAACTCCCAAAATACAGCCTTCTTTTGCCTTGTGAAAGTCACAAAATATATTAAATAAAAGTTTTCAAATTATAAGAGTTGTTATATTCTTCTATTTAATACATTAAAATTATATATGTAAGATTTAAAAAATTTTACATTTGTATTAAAGAATAATTTTGTTGTCCATTCCAGGCACCAATGAAAAAATACTCACTAAACATATTTGCCTTGCAATTAAAACTATGACTAGATAATATTTAAAACTAACTTAATCTTAAAAAAATGTGTGTTGAATGTTAGTTACTAAATTTGTTAATATATTTCTCAGAAAAGTGTATTTATATAGTTTAATGGTTATTTACCATAGTTGTTCCGTAATGGTAAGACAATTTAAGGAAGAATGTAATATGGTAATTTTATGATGGTATTTTAATTCTATATATTATAAAAAACAGAAAAACATAAAGTAAGTCTTATGTCTTTGTTTAGTTCTAAAAAATCCAAGGAAATTAGTCTTAAATTATTTTTAAGACATTCATGTACTAAGTAAGATTATTTTGAAACTCCATTTTGCACAGATGTACGACATTGTCTGATGTTCAGTCATGCGTGTGGAAAAAAATGACTTCTAATGAGTGGGAGGTTATTTGCAGAAAATTTCATCTTGAGAATGAAATCTTTATTTTTAACATTTTTATTATTTGTAATCATTCAAATTCTTATTTTTTCATTTTATGTAACTATAAATGGAGCATTTAATTTTCAATAAAATTTTGGTAAGTGTAATACAAATAAAAATCTTATTCATCTTTTTTTCCTTCCCATTTCCAGTTTCTTTTTAATTACTACTGCATTTTAACTCAGAAAATTTTGCTTCACTTTCAATGTGATCAACAATTTTTTTGTCATTTTATTAAATAAATAAACGAAATAAATTCTAAAAGCCGTAATCAATGAACTTAATAGCAATTTCATAGGATTTGAGAATAGTATTTTTGCCTCTGTTGTAGTAGATGATATCAGTAATTTAATTATGAGAGAAAGGTGATGTAAAATATATTTAATGAACATTTTTGCACATTGATTTTCTACAAATAACAGAATACTATTTTTATCAACTTTAGAAGGCTACAGTTTCTTAGTTCTTTAGCTATAATTTATGATTGGATTCAGGAATAATTTTTGTTATACTGCATATTCGATTAAATTGTTGTTCTGATTAGATGCAATTTTGTGACATTAAAAAATGTTATGGACCATCACATCTCAAAAATACATTTTCTTATAAAGGGTTCCTGCCATTAATGTATGTTGTATTATTGAATATAGCTTTTTCAAAAAATTGAAGATATATATTTATATACATATTATCCCAGACAAACAAAGCATGGAAGGGAAAAAATTATATAGTGAATTTTATTCTGTACATAATTTAATATTTTAAAATTAAAGGTGTAATTTATGTATACTCTATATATACATAAGACTATATTTCTGTGAATCAAATATTATTTTTAAAATTTTAAGAAATCATGCAAAATTAAAAGATAGTACTATGACAGATACTAATTTAAATTGCCTTAGAATGTATGTTATAAGATTTGATTGGAAAATGCTCTTTATTTTTAATTACATAAGAGCATCAAAATCTCAGTAATGATATGACAACACTTGTTGTGGCAAAAGAATAAATTAGTTTTTGAGATAATTGATGGAGATTCTTTGTAATCTCAATGGATAAGCTGTCATGTGATTTAAATCAATTGAAATTTATTTTTCTTTTCAAGAGAGGAAAAGAATGAAGAAGAAAAGTATAATGAATATCTCATGAAAAGAGAAAGCTTAAATGCTGCCAAGAGACTGAATAAGAGTCGAGTAATTAAGAGCAAAGCAAAAGCCAAAATTGTAGAACCTAAGAAAAGGTCTGGTTTCTCAGAGACTACTGAAGAATCCTTGCAAATTAAGGAAGAGGATGAGATATTAAAGAATATTAAAAAAGAGGTGAGAGGCATTATCTTCATTAATTTTGTACATAATTGTGTGAAGTGCATAATTTTGTTTTTATGATTTTTTGTACATTTAAAATAATATTAAGCTAAGGTGCATTTTGTTGATCATCTTGGAAATGAATATTCTACAGTATTAGTAAAATATAATATAATCTCTTATTATAAATTTTTTATATTGTCAGTTTTTACTCTATGCAAATAGATGAAGATGTAATTTACCTTTGCCCAAACTGAAAAATTTATTTGGTTATATTTACAATAAAAAAAAATCTTAATTATCTAGTTTTATTGAAAATGCTTTTTTTTAATAATTTGATTTTTTTTTGTGCATTAATAAAAATAAATAAAACAATATTTTAAAAGTATTAATTTTCTTTCTTTCCTTTCAATGTATAATGAAGATTCCTTCAGATGATGATTCTGCTACTTCTATTAAGCCATGTATTGTGAAAACTGAAATGGATACTCCCATCACTTTAAATGCTCTTCTTGATTCTAAAGTGACGCTTCCATCTTCAGTTGCTCCGTCATCACCATTTTTAACTTCGCTTCTTCGTAACATTACTTCATCAGCTAATTCTCAGAGTGTTGCTTCACTTAGTTCATTAAAAGAGGTATGCATTTTTTATTAGAAATATTACTGTCAATTATTTTGACAGTTTTAATGTAATATTGCTAATATGAATTAATCTTTAAAAAAGTAACATATTTAGTTTGCTTCTTTACAATATTATGAAATTTCAAATTATATTTATTATGATTTTAAATTTTTAATTTGGGAAAATCTTAAGCATTAAGACAACAGGTTTCTGCTTATATAAAACCAATCCTCCTACCTAGTGTTTGTTCACTGAGTAGTACAGACTTAAGGTCAAAAAGTATGCAAAGCAAAAGTCAACATTTTAGTGGACTATTATCTTGTAATTAAATTCATAAATGCATTTTAGATGTAAAAGTGCTATAATAGATATACTAATGTTTTATTACCTTTTTTCATCCTTTATTTTTCCTAAATGCTTGCTTATTCCCTGCATATTTCACTTCCTTTGCACCTTCATATTTCATTTTCATTGGTCATATTTCAATTTCATTGAATTCTTAATTTTCTTTACATTAAATATTTTTAATCAATATATTTGATTTATTTCTTTTTACTTTATCAATATTAGTTGGAAGTTATTCAGAGTATCATTTGACAGATATAATGTCTAATATTTTTGACAGTTAGAGGCTTACAATTCTATAACCAAAATAAAGTTGTAAAACATAAAAAGAATATGAAAATCTGTAAAAGTAATGTTTCTTTTTAAGTCTTTTATTGTGTTTAGTTTTTTAGGAGACTAGAATTGCGCATGTAATAATTCTTATTACATGTGCAATGCCAATTCTATCTAAATTTAAACTACATAATAATATTTAGGGCATTGGAAATAAACATAAAAAAGTTGTTTTGTTTTTTCAGGAAAAAAAAATTATATTGCTTGCATGTAATCAGATTTTGTAAATTTAAATTTTTTTATTTTTTAAAGATTTTTTTTTTATTTTAGCAGTGCTTAATAATTAAATTTAACTTATAAATATTTTATAAATACACTGCTGCACAAAATTATAAATTCAGAAAATTTTTACTTAATTTTTCATTATTTAATTGAGTCATAATATAATTAGATGTACAATAATATTTATTAAAGAGAAATAGAGAAATATTTGTTTTTAATAGGATGCCTGACTTAAATGAGTATTAAATGTAGCTGGCTAATTAAAAAAACAACATTTCTTGAAATTTGATCATAATTATAAACTTATTAACTTAAAAATAAGTTTGGCCACCATTTTTTAAAAATTACTGTAAATATGCTATTAGATGTTACAAAAAAAAAAAAAAAAAAAAAAAAAAAAAAATGCTCATAAATGCTTTTCCAACTGTTTGGAAAAAAAAATGTGGAGAATATATACTAATGAGAAAAATTATTTGCTTTATTTTTCTTTTTGATTCTGTTTTATCATGTAAAACTTTTTATGAGGCGAAAAAAATAAGAAAGAAAGTTTATATCAAAAGAAAGATTTAGAGAAAAATTATATCAAAGTAAATTTTAATTAAAACAAAATGAGAGTTTCATGAGTTTAAAATTCTTTCCAGCAGTATAGCTGCAGGCATTGAATGCTCTTTGATTTTTATTATTATTGTTTGTTTTGCATTTTTCCTTCCCTGACTGAGGTATTCTTTGATCCCATCTTTTTTTTTCATTGTTTTTTTATTTTCCCTTTCTTGATTGATCCTTGAAGTTAAGATAGCTAAATTTAATATATCGAAACCAGTTTATGTTATATCAAGGGGGAAAAATACATTATGAAGTTTTTTAAAATACATTATGATGCATTATAAAATAGTTTTTTCCACATTTAACTTATTTCTTCCCTAATGTAATTATTGTAGTTTTGATGCCTATATTTTTTACTATAACAATTAATTTAAATAAGGAAATCATTAGTAAAGGTAGTTGTTGAATTTTCTAAAATTTGTCTGCTTAAAAACCCTCCCCCCTTTTTTTTTACTAATTTTGAATTTATTAAAACGAATCCTGTAATATGATTAAAAATTATTTCCAATTCATTAAGCAATTCTCTGCATATATCATAAATTTTTAAAAAGCTACATTCTTATGATTTACTTCATCGTTAATATGAACAAAAAAACGTTTTATTTCCTAAATTTTAAAGAATTTTTATCAATTGGCAAACATTAAATTATTATTAATGATAAATAAATTCTTTTGAAAAAATGTGCTCTTCATTATTACTGTAACATTTTAAGTTTTGATTTCTAATTGGCATAATATCAAAATTTAGATTCCAGAAATTCAGCTAAGCACGAGAGAAAAAAGCATTGAATAGAAAGTAAGGGTGATTAACATTTGGAAAGATGGTATTTTATGTCTAATCAATTTGAGATAGACAGGTTTAATTGATTGTTCATCAATATAATTGAAATATATACAGGAATTAATTTATTAGTATAATTTATATGGCTAATAAAACAATTACATATATTCAGTACTTAACTGAATATATGAAATTGAATAATATTGAAATATTTTAACATTGTTAAATCAGTTAAAAATCACTGCACATCAAATTTTAATCATTATTGTTTCACACATTCACTTTACTCAAAATAATTTCTTCAATAAATTCTGTATTTGGTCTTTCATCCTTTAAAGAAATGTCTAAATGCATCAACTAATGTGCAATTCATAATAATATAAGGACGTTATTTTAAAACTTTCAAAATATTTCATTTTGTTGCATGTAGGTCATACAACTGTTCCTGTCTTTTTAACTCACTTAACCCATATTTCTTTTCCTATGCACTTCCATTTAACAAATATATGCTAAGCTTTCCTCCTCTACTCATACCTTGTTTTGAAAGGTTAAATCTGAAGGGCCATCTCAGCAGCTTAGCCAATCCTCTTGTGCAGAGAATTCTAAAAAAATTGATGTCTTTCTCACACCGGCAAAAATCCCTTCTACAGGCATCTCGCCTCTGCTAGCATCTCTGCTCAAATCTGCCACTGTTCCTCTATCAACACATGGCAATTGCATGGCTGCTACACTTTCTAAAGAGGTACTCAATGAGCTTTCTTGCTTTCTAGGATCCTTGTTGAAACTTTTTCTCGTATTAACAAACATATGTAGCATTTTCAAGATGCCTTAAACTACAATACATCATTTTGACCTTCTGCTTGCACTTGAACAAATTTTTTTCGTTAAAGCTTTTGTACATAATAATAATTTCCCCCTCATCACTCTGTTTATGGGGATTTTGTTACTTTATACCTAAATATAAACCATACTTTATTTTTGAAAATAACTTACAAATAAATACAAAATCCTGTTATACAAGTAAATGAGAAATGTATAAACTTATTGTGGCATATTCCATATTACCACAGGTAACTATAAAATGTTATAAGCAGATGTATTAATCTTTTCATTTTTGACTTCCATGCAGCATGTGCAAATTTATGGAAGATTGCTACATTTTCCCCAATAATTTTGGGAAAATTGTATTTTTTAATCTATATTTTGCACATTATGCTTGCAGCTTGAAATAAAGTTTTTGGGAATTTTTAATTGTGCTAGATATCAACTAATATGCTTATTTCTTTTAAGTGATACTTATTGCCATTCATTCTGAAGAAAATACATTCACTACAATTTAAGTAAGAAACTAAAATGTTTAGTTTTCTTTCTGCTCTGTTTTCTTATTTGTACTTATCTTTTTTCTTCCCGCACTGAAATCTATGCTTCCACTATGAAAACTGTGCTTGTAATAAAAATGAAAACATATTACAGTTGTACAAATGTAATTTATCTATTTTTGGCTTTGAAATATATACTATGTTTATATTCTATATACTGTAGAAAAATGTATTGAAATTAATTGTAAGGTCTAAAAAATAGTTTTTTTTTTTTTTTAAATAAAATATAATACTGCTACATCATCCTGGTCGAATACTGATTTGTGAGCTTTGGTATCCTACATATTCATATATCCTGAGGTATAGACTCTCCTTTGACTAAAAGATGTGTTCATCTAGATGAGCTATTTTTCTATTAACAAATTCTCAGATCTGTTTAAATGTCATTTGACTTTGTCTTGCCCGTATTGTACACTTCTCTGTTTTTGTAACATTTGTTTCCTTACAGTGAGATCTCTATACTTAATAGTCAAAATTTTCAATCAATTACAATCATCAGTCTAATGGGTAAAATTGGCGGTCACAGTCATCAGTCTAGATGGGCTACTATTCTGTTAAGAATATCTCAGATCTGATTAAATGTCATTTGACTTTGTCTTGCCTGTATTGTACAGTTCTCTGTTTTTGTAACATTTGTTTCCTTACAGTGAGATCTCTATACTTAATATTCACTAATACTTAATCAATCACAATCATCAGTCTAGATGGGCTGCTATTCTGTTAACAGTATCTCAGATCTGATTAAATGTCATTTGACTTTGTCTTGCCCTCTAATGTACAATTCTCTGGTTTTGTAACATTTGTTTCCTTGCAATGATATCTCTATACCTAATATTCACTAATACTCAATCACCCACAACCATCAATCTAATTGGTAAAATGGAATTGAAAGAAATAATAAACTGCTAACAGAAAAATATACATTGCCAAATGAAAAATATTTGAAAAATGCTGAAAGAAAATATTAGCTATAACTTCTAATTGGCTTTGAAATGAGATTGTAATGAATCACCGCAATAACATTATACAAAATAATAAAGACTCATTGGCCTTTGCTAAAATCCAACATAAAAAATGAAAATAGGATGGAAAGTTTAACTAAAGTTTATCCCTAACTTATTTTTATTTATGCTTAGCTTTAGTCAGACACAGAGAAATTACTCATTGTATGCATGAAAAAATCTGATCATTTGTCATAATATCAAAACAGAAGTTGAGATTTGCACTTCCGATAATGGTGCAGACCAAATGGGCTGAAGTTATTTTTAACCCCCATTCAGTGTTACAGACAGTGATGGACAATTATATATACTGCTGTATATTTTGTAAGTATATAAGATAGTCAAGAGAAAAATATTCTCATTAGTTAAAATTGGTCGGGGATTGGTTTAAGATTGAAGGGGAAAAAAATGGAGGCTTTAATCTAATAAAACTAGAAATGAGGAAAAATTAATGTCTTAAAGGAATAACTTTTCAGGATGAATTACTCATTTTTGTCTGTGCCTTTGATGTTCTTGCTTTTAAATGATTAAATGCAGTTATTTAATAAAAAGCATGAAATTGAAAGGGGAAAAAAATGTGTAGAAATATATATTTGTGTAAATTATGTAATCTGTGGAGGATTATGTGTGTCTTGAGATATTAGTATTGCTTATTTAAAGGTTGACAGATGGCTGCTTTTAAGGGAAAGAAAGATATGCTATGCAGTCTTGAGTAGAATGAACAGCCTGTTTCATTTCATTTCATTTTATTTATTTATTTATTTTTAATGAAGTGTAGATATTTGAAGTTTTTTAATTGATTCAAATCTTGAACGGACAAATACTGAATAGTATTTTGAAAAAAGAAAAAGAAAAAATAATTAATTTGTTGGAATTTCTGTATTACTTGAATTAAAAGATATTGTCAGTTGAAAATTTCCTTTGGATAAACAATTCTTTAATATATGGAAAGAAATGGTTACATGGAAGGAAATGATCATATTAGTCTTATCTATTTTTCTTCTCTGTGTGGATATTAGCTACTTAAATCTGCTGTGATCTTCATTTGGGCAGAAAAGTTTCCTATAACATTCTTTCTGAATGTATTTTCATACTTTTTTTTTAACATTTTTTATTCTATGGAAATAAGTTTTTTCTGGATCAGTGAAAGTGTTCTCAAGATTCCATTAGCATTTGGATTATGCTTGTATTTCTTGCCTTTTGTGATTAGTCAACTCAAGAAGTTATTTATTTATCTGAAACTGAATAATCTATTTAATTATCAATAAAGAGCAAGAATGTCAAAATGTTTGTGCTTTAGTTTTAGGTACTCATATCCATAATCATTAAAAGCTAGTTTCCCATTATATAGATTAATTTGCATGTCGTAATATGCAGTTAGGAAAGAAAGGCAAATGATGAGATAGAAGAAAAAAAAAAATAACATATGTCTAGTTGAAATTTTTTTTCATAAAATCATAATTATCATTTTCATATCATATTATTTTTTATAAAATCATAATAAGTCATTAAATTCTTTATGAATCAATACATAGATTTAATGTTTTAGATTAGTTTCAAATATGTTTTGTATTGCTTATGTTTTAGCCTTTAGTTAGAAATGTCTTTCAAAATACTTTTACTTAATAATCTAATACATGTTTTTTTCAAATAAAACTTTATTTATAGTTGATTATAGTAAATAAATGTATGATTGCTATGGTCATAATCTATACTATATGAGGTATTAAAAGAAAAGCAAATAATAACTGTAATAATCTTATAATTCTCCAATTTTATGTTCTTGTAATTATTGTTAAAAAAAGAAGTGTAATGCTGGTTTAATATAGTTTAAGTTATAATTATTGTTTCCATTTTGTTTGTTACATTATGATTGTAATTGTGTCATATAATCCCTTTATGTATTATTGAGCTTCTAAATTGCAGTATGTGATGTTCTTTTTAAAAATCTTTCTATTTATCACTTTCTGTACTTCCTTGAAATCTAAAATGTTGTTTTGTCATCCCTTATTAAATATTCATTTGCTATTTGATTTAATCTGATGAAAAAGATTCATATATATATATTTATGAAAATATATGAAGAGTTCTTTTATTATTTTTTAAGTGTTATGTTTCCTGAAATTAAATATAATAAATTTATAAGCCGTTAAAATTTTATGTAACTATTTTTTCTAAATTTTTAAAACTTTGCATTTGGGGAAAAAAAGTCAGTTCCGATGGATGAATCTGATAATTCAAAAGGTGAGAGTGAACTATCAATTAAATCCAGAGAGGCTTCGCCCAGATCTTCTGTCCCACAGTCTCCTTATCCTACTCCTGCATCATCGCCATTATTAAATTCACTTCTAAAGAATTCTCCCTCATCATCAACCTCCTTCCAGTTACCAACTGGAAAAGAAGTAAGTCATTTCAATTAAAATGTTGTATTGCTTAATTCTGTTAACATTATTTTATAGTTAAAGTTATAGCAGTAGTAATTTTTGTTATAATTGGTCATTTTTATTTAATATAATGTAGATATAAAAGTTTCACTTATTAGCAGTGGTGTACTCACATAAAGGGGTGCCCAAATGCCAAAATTGTTCCTGTCCGTCTATTATTATTAATTTTTGAAACATGACTTTGAAAGTGCAATTAAACCTAAATAATATATAAGAATTTTTTGAATTGATATGACTTAAACTTTAGAAATAACTTCACAATGATTGTTATATATGGACAGCCTTTGAATATAAAATATATCATTAGTATTTCAAGAAATGTTTGGAAAACAAATTTTATAAAATCAGCTGGAAAATTTTATGCTAAACTTACCCAGAGAATTTTCTCCATTATAATTTTAATAATTCAAATAACGCTCAAATGAAAATTCAAATTGTTATTATTGAGGAAATTTTAATACATTTGTGAAATATAATTCAAAAAGGATTTTTATTCATTCAACTTTTAAAAATATATAAAAATATCTTGAACTATCAAAAAGGAATATAAATATGTATATTAATGAAAAAAATATATTACTTTTTTGTCCTTAGTCACTATATGGAAACTCTGAATATTGAGATAAATGTTAGTCAACAATATACAATTATTCAAAAGTCTTGATAATTAAATTAATATCTATAATAATAAGCAGAATTATTTCACATGCACCATTAAATTTATCTATCTAAATTTACATTTAATAATAAATCTAGAACTCTAACAAAATTAAAACACATTGCATGAAATAAAAAGGTATTCAATTACACAAAAACTCAAAGATGTGATTTAAAGATGAATTAACATTAACACATTACTAATTTGTCTATGGCATGTAAAATTGCAATGACATGTAAATTTGTTATAATTTTAATCAAAATAATTTATATACATTACTTCTGAAAAATGTTGAAGGCTTGAGGTATTGGAAATGTGATAAATTTGCCTTCCTTCTTTCCAGCGATGCAAAAGTATTTATGATTGTGTTGAAATCAGCTTATATTTGACAGAACTTTTTTTTTGTTGCTGTTATTGTTGCACTGATGCTCTAAGTTATGAAAATATAACCTTAGGTGAACTAAAAGAACTTTCGTAGCTTGCACTTGATGTTGCTATTCATTGTCAAATGTATCAGCAGAGCTGCCTCGCATAATTTAATTGTAAAGAAATAAATTTAAAAATGTGTTTGTGTGGTAAAAATATTGATTCATGGTTGGTTATTATATCTGCACATCTTAATCATTGTATAGATTTTTGTTGCTTAAAGTTTCCAACTTAGGTTCTTTTATTTCTAATGAAAATTATTGCCGGTTTTTTGCATTTAAAAGCATTAGTCCAAATTCCAAAAGATTATACTACAGAATACTGTTTATCTTTTCTGATTAATAGAGATTTCAATGGATAAAATAA
The DNA here is from genome assembly GCF_947563725.1 of Argiope bruennichi. NCBI lineage: Eukaryota > Metazoa > Arthropoda > Arachnida > Araneae > Araneidae > Argiope > Argiope bruennichi. The sequence goes on along the minus strand of NC_079154.1, from coordinate 21,014,301 downwards.
AGATGATCCTTCAGGCTTATTTACATCTTGCTTAGCATTCTGGTTTTTCCCTGTCTTCTGTTGACACTTCTAATTAGAAAATTTTAATTTTATTATGAATAATTTCTATTCATTATTTTATTATGAGATATATGTTTTGATTATATCAATCATAAATATATACCTTCCAATATTCATGATTCAGGAACATGGGCTTTCCAGTAATCTGTTTTACTGCCAGACATTTTGAAAAACAACTCTTTCCTGGAACACATATGATACTGTTATTATGATTATTCTTATACAATCTCCAACTATGCTGTTGTTGAGTGTTTATTGTTTCCATGAGAATCGAAAAGCAAAGCTATTTCTTTTTACATAAATCCAAAAGATTTAAAATCTCTATTTCTTGCTGTTCATGCAAAATAACAATAATAATAATTTAAAAAAATCCTTAGGTTATATAATATGAGTTTTTTTTTTTTTAATCATTTATTCTGTTTAGCTCATATAATAACCATGAGCTCTAAGTATAAGCTAATAACTGTAAGGTATAAGCTCTCATTCCTTATTAAAGAAGCATCCTTTGAAAGCTTTTTATTTTCTTCCATTTGAAAGAACTGAAAGCCGTTTTAATTTTAAAAAATGTTATAAATTATTGAGCTTATTACAAACTATACTTGCTTTCAAATACAACAAATTGATTCCTTAATTTTTCGTTCCTCAACAAATGGGCTCAGGGCACATTCTCTGCCGGCACCACCTTAATTGTGCCATTGCATATTATTTATTTTATTATGACTAGAGGAACATGTCTACTTTATTTAATTCTCTATGAATTCAGTTCTTTCTAGGGAGCTTCTAATATTTTATAGTACAACCATCTTCATATTGTGTGAAGTTAATTATTATATATATTTTTATTTCACAGATAACTATAGCAATAATTTTACATTTGGATGTATAACAAAATGATTGCATCTCTACTAGATCAGGAGCCAGATATTTTGTATTCATTTAAAAAAAATAAGTAAAATCTCTATTGTTTTTAAAACAAATATTGATGATAAATATCAAAAAATAGAGAAACCCGAGCTTTTCAGTACCTCATTCAAAGAAAGGATTTTGATTTATATTTTTAATATTTAGAATAATATATCAGTTTCAGAAGGAAACAAAATATAATGAATATCTAAATAGAAAATCTTTGAAATAATTAGGAAAGTAAATTGCAAAATTTACAAAATCTTTCAAGATTAAAAAAAGGAATACTGTGATTTTCATAATAATTATTCATTGTAATTAATGGATTATTTGGTTTTTTTATAATTTGTGATTTTTTTTAATACAGATTTCGCCTAAGGAGGTGTCGTCACCTCAACCATTTTTCAATCCTACTAGTGCATTGGCTACTGCTGCTGCCCAGCAACTTGCAGTAGCAACTTCTACAAACCCATTAAGTCATCAGTTTTTCCAACCACATGAAATGTCAGAAAGTTCTAAAAATAGTTTGCAGTCATCACCCGTAACTTCTGCCTCCCTCTCAGGTAAATTTTTGTGTATTTATTTATGCATTAATTTGAAGAAGGAAATTATTGAATCCTTCAAAGAAGGAAATTATTGAATATATGAAATGAACAAAGATGCATTAAAAAAGGAACCAGAACCCATGATAAAACTTTTTATACATAAAGAAGGATTTCAGAATGTTAAAAACATAATATCTATGTGTACCTAAGTAGCTAAAAGAAAGCTAATCAGAAATAAAATTAGATTATGATATAATTCAAAAAGAAATAACTGGAAATAAAATATGATTATCTGGGGATTAGACTGTCAAGTGCAATAAAATAAAGAAAATTGTGTCATGTGATGTTTTGTACTGTAAAAATTCATTAAAAATAATCTAACAGGGATGTAAATTTAGTAAAAAAAAGCATAAAAGTTATTTAAAAAAAATTTTTTAAGTCATTGAGCTTTAAATGATTATAGATCGTTGATATTGCCTTTCTTTAATACAGCTTCACTGCAGAAAATTCCCCAATCTGTTATGGATCTTATTAAATTTAAATCTGTAATGTAGGTATAGTGTAAATTTTGAATTTCATAAATCAAAATTATCATCAAAACTGGTAACGTCAAGAGTGGAATAAATGATTTATTACAAAATATTAATTTTTCTGACTTTTCATCAAGTCAAGTTTAAAATTTATTACAGATTCAGTGCAATGCATTTGACTAATGTGATGTATATTAAAATGTTCTAAAAATTGTCAAAAATAAAAACTTTGATTTATTGTTAATTGATTGCCCATATAAACATGCAAACACACACACACAAAATATGTAAGTGAAATCTTCATTTCTTTTTGATGATTTTTTAAAATAATGATGATAAATTTTGGAAACCATGTATTTAAGGATTGCATTTAGGTAAATAATGCAAGTCTTTTTTTTATATCCTCAGAATAATGAAGAATTGAATTGGTGAAAATGTACTAATAGAGTTGCATTATATAATATTATATTTAAAGGGGAGGAATGATGAAAAAAATAAAGAAAAAGAATGCTTTTAAGTAGATTATTTCAAAATGATGCACTGTTTCACTACATGGAATACCTAATTTCACCCGCTTCTCAGACCGTTAAATTCTAGCATAAATGAAAAAATAAAAATTTAGAATTCAATTTTAACTTTTTTTTTTTTTTTAATAACAGATGCAGCCTGAATAAAGCAGAAGCATAATTTTCAGCCATGGCATGCAATGTAAAAGTCAAATTTTTTCAAAGAATTTAATTTAATTTTTTTTTTCTGATACAAAAAGAAAAACTTCTACATTATTTTGTTGACTGTATTTTAAACTATTTTCTAAATTTTTTAAAAAAGAAAGTATACATATAGTCGTGAAATAAAATTAGCTGTTCCATCAGCTGAAATAATGTGCTGATGATATTACATGACAAAATGCAATAACAGAAAAAGAAAATCTGTCTTTGTTTTCTGTCTTTCTCTTTTTTATGAAAATAAATTCATGAAATATTGTGAAAGAAAGTTTTTTTTTTTTTAATCAGTAGCTCTGAACATCTTTACTTAATTTCACAAAAAAAAAAAAAAAAAAAAAAATGTCTATTTTGAGTTCCGCCACTGTTTATCTTATGATATAATTAATAAATAATATTATAAATTTTTAATAAAATGTGTAAATAATTTTTAATTATATATATATATATATATATATATATATATATATATATATATAAAATAGCTTATTTGGCATGGAATGGTCATACAAACATAAAAAGGCTATCTACACATTTTTTTGTGTTTAAATTTAAACTTTAATGGGTAGTGCATCACAATGTTTATTATCGATTTTAACCATGATTTTTAATTTAATGCACATTGTTTCTTCTTCATTTTATAGAATTATATACAGTTAAAAAAATTTCAGTATAAACAATAGAATTTGTCTATATTATTTATCACTCTAGAACAGAATTGAAGCATCATGGCAAAAATAATTAATATATTGGTTGTATTCAATGTATACAAAATAGGGTATTGTTAAATTAGCATTAATTGTCTAGGATCCTTAATATTTTTGAAATGAAATTCATCAGAAAATAAAAGGGACCTTGAAGATCATTACATTTCATTCTACGATGCAAATAATCATTTAGTTATTTACCTAAGAGGAATATACACACACAAGTAAACAATATTTTCAGATTTTGCTCGAAAATTCTAAAACATTACAAGCCTTGAAAAGGAAAATTCTATTTTATTCAATTTTCTCTTTAAAATAGTGAAAAAATAAAATAATAATAAAATGTTGTGAAATTCTAGATGGAAATATCTTATTCCTTGTCTTTTTATTGATATGGTATTTAGAGAAGGATCACGTGATTTTTGAAATTTATTTGGTCCTTATTAGTTATAAAAAATATTAACTTTAAGTATGATGGATCATAATATTATGAATTTTCAATATTTAAAACATTTTCTGAAATTGAAATATTGTTTATTTAGCTCCAACTTTGTCTAAACTTTTGGAAATGCCGCCGAGTACTCCTGGTAGATTACCCCCTCTTCCTGTCCTGGATCCACCTACTACACCTATAATATCTACTCCACCAGTTGTAATGGAGCACAATCCATTAGCATCAAAAACCGCCACTGTTCAAATGGTTCAAGTTGCAAAGAAATCTCTGCCCGAGTCTCCTGTTAAGGAGTCAACAGTAAATAAAGAAACTGTAGAGCCTAATTTTTCAACTGATACTTCAGTACTCCAGAAGAGTTTACATTCTTATTCCCTTGCTGATAAACGGGCTGTTACATCAATCAGCTCAAAAGAAAGTAGTATTTTCCCCTCTAATGAAAAAGCGTCTGAAAAATCTATAAGTAATCCAGAGGATACTTCTCAAGAAACTGATGCCCTGTTTGAAGCAATGTTTGAGAGTATTAATCAACCTTTTGAAGATAAAAGTGAAAATGAAAGTTCTAAAGAAGATCAAGTCAACACAACTCAAAGTAAAAAATGCATTATCTTACATATTTTAATTTCTCATCTTTTGTTATATAGTTGCTTACCTTATATATTCCAAAGTAACGTGAAAATTTATTGATAGTTTTAGCTTTCATGTACTTTTAAATTTTATTCTAAGATAACCAGATTTATTACTTTCTTGGGTTGGTAGGTTCACATTTTTTTTAAAAAAAGTTGTATACATTTAAATTTTTAAAAACTTGGAAATGTTGCTTTGGAAAGAATTTAAAAGACTAAAAGTTATTCTTCAAAAATTATTTTATTCTTAAATTATAAAATACACAAATTTAAATTCCTTTTCAGATTAAAAAAAAATGTATTTGTTTAAAAAACAAATTCAGTTTAGAAGCTGTTCTCAATTTTTTTTTTTTTTTTCCTGCTGAAAAAGAATGAAATTTTGTAGAAATGCATACTAGAAAGTAATAAGAATTTGCATGATTTATGTTGAATTAGGTGTTGAAGATCAACTTGATCTACCAGATGTTTCTCAGAAACAAACAAGTTCTGAGAATATTGAAAAAGACACGTCTAAGGAAGAACTTACCGAAGCAAAAAATCAGCCTTCTGTTCTCCAAGAAAGTACAAAAAATAAAACCAGTTCTACTGCTATTAATATTAGCCAAGAAGTACCTACTTCAAGCGAAACTCCTGTATCTGAATCTATCCCTATGAAAATTGGGGATGCAACTTCAGAAGAAGTGAGTACTGCTACAAAAAATTTTTCTATTAGTTATTGTTAATTTTTAAAAAAGAGGATTTTAAATAAACATTCATTTTATGAGTTTGTGATAGTTTTGATGTACAAAAATTATTAATATATGTAGGCCTATAGCACATAAGATTCACTGATGTCAAACCTGTGTTTATTAATTTGATCTGGAAATTTAGAAAAGAAATTACTGTCATTTAAAAAAAAAAAGTCTAATCATGATTTAGAATTTGGAGATCTGTCTTAAAGTAACAATCTATTACCCCAAAGCAGAATGACAATTGAACTAAACATAGGAATAATTTTGGAAAATATGCACTTTTGAATAAAATTCATTGTACCATGAATTTGGGTGATAAACCAGAATTTCTAAATGTTCATATATTGGAATAAAATATTTAGTTTTAATTATCTGTAATATCAAGACTGTAAGTTTTAAACTTATGAAATTTTAAATCATTAAATACCACTATTTTTGCTTAACTTTATTTCTGTTTGAAGAAGGATATTAAAATAATCATTTACTTAAAATTATTATTATATATATAATTTTCACCTGTGGTTTCAAAATTTCCTGAATTCTCACTGAAAAAAGATGTTCTATTCAATCTTAAATATGTTTAAATAGACAATCATACAAAATCTGGCAGTTTATATAAGCATGCAATAATCTATTGTAGGTTAGTGAAAGAAAATTTTATAAGAGCCGAGTTGTCAATAAAAAGGAAGATAATGCCGAAAAACGTATTGAGTCTACATCATTATCCAATTCTCCGAGGAAATCAAGTCTTATGAAAGTGGAACCAGAAAATCAGATAACTTCAGTTCGAGAAAATGTTTCTTTATTAAAAGAGGTTGTAGAATCTTTTGATTCTATTTCAGAAAAACAGCAGGTGAAACTTTCTGCAATTTATCTGTTATTGCTTTCAAATCTTTATTCTCTAGACTAAAATTTTATTTCCAGATTCTTTAATAACATCATTTATATAACTGAATTGTAGTAAGTGACAACGTTTTAATGCTTTATGAATATTTCTGCTCATTGTGATTTACCTTTTCCAAAACTGAAAAACTATTTTCTATAAAAGAAGAAAACTTTAAGAATAAATATTACTACAAATGTTGAAATGAATTCCTCTTTGCTTACCTTTTCTTTATTTTACTTTACCCTTTTGCTTTCTTTTTTTCATTTACTATAAAGTTTAAGCTTTCCTTACTGTCTTGAATTGCCACTGTTCAACGTATTTTTGTTAATGCTTCATATTTTAATTTATGTTGCCATTTTCTTAAATATCTCTTAATTTGAGTTATGATTAATGTAGTTCTAAAAAGAATCAATTGTGCTTTATTTTGGGACATTTTAAATTGTGAATAGTAACTAATCCAATTTGCTTGATATTTCATTATAATTAGGATTTACAAGAATTTTGTAACTCATGTAAAAGCTGTCTTTTAAATGTAAAAAATGTTTGTCGGAATCTTTAACCTTAATCTGGGATCATTGTGGCCTGGTGGTAAGGTCTCGGTTTCGGAACCAGAGGGTTTCAAGTTCGAGACCCAATTCCACCAAAGGACTGATGTGTAAGCAGACCTGGTGCATGCTAAATCCATTGGGGCCAAATGTCCTCTCACTGCTGTGGAAGTTTGGAGAGAGGAGGTGCCAACTCAGATGTTGTCCTCGTCGTCTGACTGTGGTTCAAAATTACAAGGTCCATCCCAAAATAGCTAGTGTTGCTTTAAAACAGGATGTTAATATAACTAAACTTAACCTTATTCTAAGATTAAATTGCAAAAATGGATAAAATAATCAACAGTTGAAAGCATTTCCTTAGAATTATGCATTTCACAAATGTCTAACCTAAAACTCTAATAAAAGTTAGAGAAAAAAAATTGACTTATTACTTGAAAGGAAACTACTATAAAGGAAAACGTATATCTATATGTTTTGATATCTACCAGATGGATTGTTTGGTCTAGAACTATCAAATTTGATTCATATATAGTTTGGAGATGGAAATGTGCATATCAAAGCGATTTTTTAAAAATTTTTAGTTAATTACAAATTAAACAAGATTTTTGTACTTTCAGTGGTTTTGTTATTGCACAAAACTGATTTTTACATTATTTAAAAATTTGTCTTTTGAATGGCAATAATTTAATTACAATGCAATTTTTTCTAGAATTTAAACAATTTAAAAAGAATATTTTTGCATAATTTTCAACAATTGGTATGGAAATCAAATAATTTTTCTGTTTCATCAAATATTGATTTTGAGTCATTTTCTTTCATTGTTGAAAACCAAGAAAGAAATATTCTGCTTAATATCTGCATTGATTACCTATGTAATGAGAAGGAAAAATTTCTTTACTGTTATATATGGCAATATGCATTTCAAAGTGGAATACAAAGAGATTGAATTTACACTGTGATATCTCAGTACTCAACTTCATTTACCAAATTCATGTACACTATAAATAGAAAAGGTGGAAGACTAGTTAAATAACATAACTTTAATATCTATTACAGTATGAAAATGCTTTGTTAAAGGAATATTAAACATTAAGCTTTGCATAAGAGATTTAATTTAAATTAAATGCAATCAGTAAGCCCGGTGAACCAACCAATTGTGTCTAATTATAAAATAAAAATTCTAAAAAAAGGATGTTGGATGACTTGCATCCATTTCTCTTGTAATTTAATCTGAGTGATCATTATAAATTAAAAGTTAAGAAAGACACAGTGCATTTAACAATTTAGTATTATTGCTGATTTGTCTCATCATCATAAATTTGAAATAATATATTTTATTTCTTAACTTACTATACTTGCCATTCAGCATAACAACATTTGTCATTACCTGTCACTTTTGGTTTTAGATATCATTTCATCTAGATTCCTATAGCTCAGGAGAAAATTAAAATTCTTGCTTTTCGAGATTTGTATTTTGTTAAGTTGTAAAATTTTGTGAGACACGGAAAGTCTTGACAATGTGAGATGATTATTTCTTACTATTTAATTTTATTCTATTTAGAATGTGCAAATGGAGAATGTAATAAAAGGACAATAATATAAAATAATAAAAAAATTTGCTATTTTAATTAATTGTCACTTTACAGTTTTTCAATGTTTTCTCTTTAGGATTCGAAGTCAAGTAAATCAAGTGACTCTAAATCGCCTATTTCTAAAAAGCCTAGATTTTTTGAAAAGAGTTCGCCAGATAAAGTTGACTTGAGCGAAAATGAAACACCAGCAATTGTTAGGCGATCTGGAAGGAGAGGTGATATAAATTTTTAATTTTTAATATTAAAAATTTTGTTCTACATCCTGTTTTCCTATAGTTAACTATGAAATTACTAGGGGTTTTGTTTCCTAGGAAAATGTGCCTTTTTTTAAAACATTTACAAAGTATTTATTTTTATTTAAATTTTTCTAATTTTATTTCGAATGATGATTAAATATCTTGATATCTGCTTATTTTGTACTTAATAAACAGGTTTCTTTGTTATATATTTTATTTTTAAAAATATTTTCTAGGCAAGAAAGGTTTAGGTAAGACTATTAAAAATGCTCCTCCTAAACAAATTGAGCCAAAAGACCAATATGAATTTACCGAAAGTACAGAGGAAAATTCAGTTGGCTATCAAGCATCAAATACATTATGTTACATGCCTCGAATAAAAGAGGATTCCCGGTCAGAAGATTCCAAAGATAAACTGACTTTTGCCCAGGTAATCTCAATGTTGTTTTTTAAAAAACTCTAATTTAATTGAATGAATACTTACTAGTTATATATTTTATGACACTATCTGCATGAATATATTGTTTTAAAAAAGTTATTATACCGTAATGATTGCAAGTTAAGCATTGAATTTGAAATATTAATAGTAATTGATATAATGTTTATGCAAATGTACTGTTCTTTAATGATTGCATGTTTGTATGAAACCAAGCGTATTGTTATGAAATATGGCATTTGATTTGTTAGTCGATGAAGAAACAGTCCTTTGGTAACGAACGACGACTTTTATTAAGCACGAAGACAGCACAAGATGATCACAAGCAACACACAGCAGCACACTACAACAAACAGTAGCCCACAAGTAGTAATCAGTAGTAATAACAACCACAGCACACAGAGCGGCCAGATAGAATTCAGCAGGAGGAGGGAATCTTTGTAGCTACTCTCTACGGTCTTCCCAAACGTCTACAATTTTTCACTGTCTTCTAGCTTTAGCTGTATCCAACTGCCGACTCACTACAACACGACTGGCTACTCCTCACATGACTTGATACTGTTTCTACAATAAATTCCAGGACTCGGCACACAGCTCATATCAGCAAATGCTTGAGCTTCACCAGACTGATCCAACTATTCTGCCATCTCTTTCCACAATTCTGTATGCAACTAAATTTGGCTAAACATGCTTGAGACTGCAGGCCTTTAATGGTCTCTGAAGGAGTACAGAAAAAGTTTTGGAACAATCAAGCACATCTCGGTTCCTATTGGCTCTATCACCAAAATTCTAGAAGATTCCAGTGTTATCTGTCACCAGCCACTAATTCGGCATCCGATCAACATCCAACAAAGCTGATCGTAAATGATCTTTCCAGTGCTTGAATTAACTGTACTGGGAAGCAACATTATAGATTTGTGACAATATATTGACCAAATGTCTTTTCATCTGTTTATTTCTTTTTTTATACCATCAGGTGTATTAAGTTAAGCATTTCTTGCTGATACCTTGAGCAGAATCTCCCTTCAGTTTTCAAGGAGTTATTGTTATACTTAATTACTAAGCAAATAAATTGACTGTGATCAAGTTCTTATATTCCTAAGTCTTCTTTTGAAGTTTGTTGTTAGTGTACATTGTAAATTCTAGTCTGTTCATTGTTAAATCTTTTTTGAGTTTGGTTACATGCAATACCTGTAATATGCCAAGAGCAAAAAAACGATTTACAAAGAAATCTGCATATATGTTTTTAATTATAAATTTACAATATGTAAGTTTTCTATATTGCTTCATTAAAATAAACTAATTGTAGATAACCAATTGTGACACATAGCAAAAATGTACAGCAATATACACACTTCAAAATATTCTGAATATTATCTCTTAACACAATTAACATCATTTGCACTTTTTTTTTTGCACTGATTACTTGAAGCACATGAAATATTGCTGAAATATATTCAATTAAATACTGTTTACCAATCTTGGGTTCCCCCCCCCCCCGTTTTTAAAGTATATTTTAAAAATAAAATGGCTTGATAGAAAAAATTGCTTAAAATAGAAATTCTAAATGAATGTCCTTTTATTTATTACATGTGCATGTATGTATGTGTATAGAAAATTAAAGCATGTGTTAGCTAAAATATTTTAACAAACAAATCGAGGTTAAAAGATGTTTATAATAGTGAAATCTATTAAGTAGTGAATAATGTGTTGAAGAATAATTAAAATAAGATATTTCTCTTGAAATTCTGCTCCATAGTGTAAATATTTAAGTGCATATCATGCTATCATTGTCATTTAACAAAACTTCTTTCTGCTGCTTATTAGAAGGGTAGTAACTAGTTCTAAGAAATAAGTCTAATTTTGTTCGTTATATTTAAAATCCTTTGATTAAGATAAAAATGATGACATGCTTTATTTACATTTTTGCCCTAATATTGTAAATCATAACAGAAACTCTTCTGTGATTTTTTAATGGATCTTTAACAGTTAAATTTTATTTTAAATTAATTTTGCTTTAATTTGCAATGTTTTTATTTTACAGGAATCAGAAGCATCGAATACCAGTACAGCATCAACTGAAAAGAAAGTTACCACACCTGTCCGCATTAAACCAGAAGTCACAAATGCTCAGACATCCCAAGGTTAATATTTTTATGTCTCTCTATTACATGTTTCTGTATTTGAAAGAGTAAAGATGACAAAATCATTAAGCTGTTTGCTGCAGCAAGTAATGAAATATTCTATGTCGCCATTTTCAGAGACTCAGAGTATTTGGACATGCTCTTCTTTCTTACTGCCTACCTCCTGGCTGCTTTCCTTGATAAATTGTACATTAGCAAAAAAATTTTTTTAATTATAAAAATTTTAATAATGTAAAGTAAAAATACATTTTAATAATGTAGTATTGCAAATTTCAAGTTCTTCATGTGACAAAATTTTTATTTTATATTATAAATTTTGTTGCTGAAAGTTGGATTTTTAACCATATTTGGTCATTTGAAATAAATTGATGAAATATACTAACCAAAATATTTTGAAAAAGTATATTGATATTCCTACCATAATCTTTCTTCTGAGGTATTTTCAGTAATGTAATTTGAACTAAAAGTAGATGGTTGTAATTCAGAATTAAATTCAATAATTTGGAATTTTACTTTTGCTGCAGTGGTTTGGTGGTAAGGTCTCGGCTTCAGAACTGGAATGTTTCAGGTTCGAGACCTAATTCCACCAAAAAACTGTTGTGTAAGCGGGTCTGGTGTTAAATCCGTCGGGGCCAAACTTCCTCATGCTGGTTACCTGACCACAGTTCAAAATTACGAGGTCCGTCTCAAAATAGCCCTAGTGTTGCTTTAAAACAGGACGTTAAAATAACTAAACTAATTGGAATTTCATTTTGTTCTGATATTTAACATTTCTTTTTTTTTACAACTCCAGTTCTCATAGTGAATAATTTTTGAAGATCCATATTCTTTATAGCTGGTTTTTTTTTTTTTTTTTTGACATTAAAACCTCATTTTAAAATAAGATCATGTTCTCACACAATAAAAAAAAAAATTAGTTCTGACAGTAGACAAATGAATTACCATAAATTGTTTCACATGGATTATTTCACTCCTTCTCAATAAAATCAGTTTGTAAATTTTTATTTATTATTATATATATATATATATATATAAGTATTATAACATTTTTAAGCTAGCATTTATTTTGTAAATTGTGTCATACATCAATTAAAAAAATAAATAAATTTTCTACAGGGCTGGCCGTTTTATCTAGAGTAACCAAATGTGACACGTAATTACTTCTTGGGTAGTATATAGTCATTATGAAAGGATTAAAAAAACATTTTATTAGATTTTTAATTGAAAATTAATTACAATTATAACACTTTTTCTCAATGACTTAAGCATATCATTTTGCTGGAACTCTTTTCTTAATTGTTTTTAATTTAAAAGATAAGTTTTTCAATGGTGTTAATTTTACTTCCGTACATTTTTTCTCTAATTTTGCTAAACTCTTAAGTAGATTGTTAAATATATTTTATCACAATACTTTTCGTTGCTTCATTAATGATAATGTCTCTTCTGACAATATTAAATATTATTTGTGTACATATTGTCCCTGTTATACAATTAAGAATAAATTTTAAAAATAAAAATTGATGAATCAAACTTAAAACAATATCATGCTAATGTATTTTGAATTAGAATTTTGAATTACATCCAATTTTTACATAAGCCATTTTTAATATTCATTTCTAAAAATATAATTATTGGATGATATATAATAATTTCATTCCAAAATTTATTTGTATTTGCTTTAAATTTGTTAGATTATTAATTAGTATGAACTTCTCTATAATATTCATTTCAGTTTTGCGACAAGCATGACTGAAGATACTTGAATATACTATTTTGCAATGGAATTTTTTTTAAGAGCTATTTCTTTTTGATTGAAACAAAATATAAGTTACCAAATTTATCTGCTATTTGTTTCCTAAAACTTTCAAGCTCATCTGTTAAGCTCTTAGCAAGGTGATCAAGAACATGGTAAAATTTATAATGACATATTTCAGTTTTGCATTCTGTAAAGAAGAAAATGTGTTTAAAATTTGTGCATTGTTCTGCTACTCTTATTATTATTCCCCAATATTTATGTTTTTTTTTTTTTTGTAATGCCTGGACAAATTTTTTACATAATTTTTTATACTTCAAATTTATTTCAGTTCGAAAAGCTCTGTTTTTGGCTGATGATGAAAAACTAAATGAAGAACCAATTTCAGATGAAGCATCTGATAATGTATTGAGTGAAGATAAGTTGAAGAAGTGGGAAGAAACATGTCACAAATCAAGGATTTCCATGGTAAATATTTAATAATTCAAACATATGTTGATAATTATTTATATGTATTGAAGTGTAGAGTTATATTAGCTGATTCTTTTAATATACCCCATAAAGAACTGAAAGTAGGTGCATTTTATTTTATCCAGATTTTTACCAGTGCCTGCTGTGCCAATGATTTTTATATTTTTCCCTATAAAACCATTTACAGGGGTGTTTGTGCTCCGGGGAAACCCCGGAATTCCGGGGATTTTGAACTTCGATACCCGGAAATTCCGGGGATCGTCGTTCAAAAGGAAGTAGGAATAATAATGAATTATTTATTTTGATCTGGGCGATTTTGTTTGCTTTGAAAGCAGAAAACGCAAGGTCAGCGTGTGTGGTGAAAACTTTTCCTTTCTTTCTCCAAAGGCAGTGATAATGCGTGAAAAGGGGGAAAAAACTTCTTTTTTGTTCTTTCCTTATTGCGAGTTATGACTCATTCCCCCGTTTCTCGGACATTCTCTTCTGGATTCTTTTCGACAAGTAGGCGCGAAAGAAAAAAAAGGGAGACTTCGCGACCAGATGTGCGATCACGTGACTCTGGGTTCAAAGGTCTTATCTCTCCTGGCGTGGCGCCAATAAGTAGAGAAGGGGGATTTTTCGCCGTATTAGCTATTTGTCATTGATCGCTTCGCAACTTTTTTTTCTCCGCTGTGTAAAATTTTCGTTTCATTTATTGATGCACATGTAAATTTTTCGTTTCTCTTATTGAAATATTTTTTTATTTATGTACGCAAGAGAATTTCATTTTGAAATTTCAGCATATGAAACAGAAATTACCCCTTAAAAATTCATATCTAATTAGTTTTACAGCATTAGATCCAGAGCTAAGAGGTAAAACGAGTATAATATTAGCTTTTGAAAAATTATCATCTTTTATGTCCCATATTTTTAGTGATAATGAAAAGTCAAAAGTAGAAGCTGAAATAAGGTTATACCAGAGTGATATTGATATCACCAAAGAAATGCTCTACACATCTGATGAAAGTGGAAATCAAGTCAAGTGTACAATTGATAAATATTGGTCTAAAGTTTTTAATTTAAAAGATGATTTCACAAATGATTATAAGTATCCTACATTGGCTAAATTGGTCAAAGCCTGCCTTAGCTGCTTCCATGGCCCATTAGTGGAAAGTGCATTCAACTTAATGGATACACTTGTCACTGACTATAGAACCTCTCTTAAGATTGATTCCCTAGATGCAGTGCAGACTATTAAATATGATTTAATGGCTTCTAAAGAAACCTCATGTGAAAAATATGGCTCAAAAAATCCAATGACTGATCCAATTCACAAAGATCTCTTACTGAATATGAACAGAAGTTGGAAAACATATCAAGAGGACTTAAAAACATGTATTTCAGATGAGTCACCTATAAAAGTCTCTGAAAAACCTTCTACATTAGCAGAAAAGCAAACTGCTTCTACCTCTGCATGTGCAGTTCTCGAGGAAATTTCTTCAACTGTAAATGAGGAAAATAAAAGTCAATCTTCCTGCAATTATGAAGTTCACCACAAAAGAAAGACAAGCCCACAAACATCAGAAAATAAAAAAAAGCAGCAGAAATTAGATAATTGTTTTAAAGAATTAATTCAGGTAATTTAAAATATTTGCATAAAATGTAGTAGTTTATATGTTTAAAAATTTATGGTTATTAATTTTGCAAAAAAAGTAATTCATTGAACTTTTATAATTAGGTCATTCAATATTTCACAATTGTAATTTTTCATTCCTCTCCCCCCCCCCCTTCTCGAAACTCCAAAATGCCGGTAGTAAGTCCATAAAAGTTTCAGGGGATTTTTTGGGGTCCCACAAACACCCCTGCATTTATAATATATTTATTAACTATATTCTTATTTAATGTCAAAGAAATAGATGTACTATCATGTAATTCTTTAAATCAATAGCAATATGAGTCAGACCAGTGATCAAAAGATAAAAGGATTAAGAATTTTATTGAAGATGCATATACATTTTATTAATAGTATTTTATTTATTTTTTTTTCTTTTTTTCTTTTCAGATTATGGTGGAGAATAATAGGCGCACACCAAAAATTACAGAATCATTAAAGAAGAAAGTATGGCCAGCAAAAAGAAATTTTGCTGGCAAAACTATACCAGGTGGCAAAGGTATTAAATTTTTTTTAGCTATATCAGTGATTTGTTTGATAAATTAACTCATTACACATCACATCAATCATCGGTATCCAATGTTAAATTTTCCATACAAACAAGATAGGACAGATAGTATAAAATATTTTTTATCAAATTATTTTAATGAATTTTATTAAAATATGATAAACATTTAGATAAATCTAAACACCAAGGAATTTGTGCTATTTTAGGAGTCTTGTGCTCATGAATCTTCATACAATTAATATATTGTTCCAAAAACTTTGAATTTC
Organism: Argiope bruennichi; assembly: GCF_947563725.1. Lineage (NCBI taxonomy): Eukaryota > Metazoa > Arthropoda > Arachnida > Araneae > Araneidae > Argiope > Argiope bruennichi. The sequence goes on along the minus strand of NC_079154.1, from coordinate 20,998,538 downwards.
ACTTGAATAGATAAAGATAAAATTCAATTGTGTTTTCACTGATTATTTGCCCTGACTATTAGTAAGAACAATTTTATTTTGTTTATTTGTAAATGCAATGAAAATCAATCAGTTTTAATGAGAACAAGATGTATGAAACTGATAAAACAGACAAAAGAAATATACTACGAATTATAATAATCTGGATAAGCAGATATCCAGCTGTCTTAAGAATATATTGAACATTTCAGACCTCAGCTCACTGATCTTTGTTACAAACCAGCTTAAAATGTACACAAATGAGCAAAACTGATTTTTAAAAATAATATGCAATAAATTATAATAATCTGGATAAGTAGATATTCAGCTGTTCTATGAAGTGAGAATATATTGAAAATTGCAGACTTCAGCTCCTTGTTCTTTTTTACAAACCATCTTAAAATGCACATAACATAATAAAATGTTCATTATTATTCATGCACAGTTTTATTTGCATGCATAAGAAAAATTTTCAGTCATTAAGATGCTGAAACAGAAGTTCGGATCTCACATTTTTAAACTTTGCTCATTACTCTAGATGACACTTGATAATTCTATATAATGATTGCTGAAACCCTTGAAATTATAATTGCTATAAGCCCCAGAACATCAGTATTAGACATCTTAATGAAAGAAACTTCCTTCACTGAATTAAAAACATCTCCTGCTCCATTATGCAGATAATTGATTAGAATATGATATACAAGAATCTTGTTTGATAATAACTGTTCCACTTTGTTGGTGAAGAAGTTATGGTTTTGAGGGAATATATTATCCCAAATATTTTGATCCTTTAATTTGTCTCAAAACAATTATCTGCAGCATGTTATGACTTACTATCTCTATTAACACTTTCGGGATGGGAGGCCTCTATCCTAGATATATCGATGAATACATGCATGAAAGGAATCATCATACGAAAATGCAAAAGCATTCATTTGTTGATTCTGTGAATCATCCGACAAAACTTGAGTTTTTTGTCACTAAACCTAACGCTGAAAAAAAAAATATCAAAAACATAAAGTCCTAATGTCATCATTTTTGCTACCTTTTTAGATTATCAGTTCATTCATAATACAAGCACATTCTTCCTCTGACAAATAGCATTTTCTTGCCATAATAAACAGAAATTAAGGCTTTCTGTAATAAAATGGAAAGTGCACAAAATGTTTCCAAAAGCTTCACAAAATACAACAGAACTGATGATAAAACCTAAAACCATCATTTCAAACCTAGTTATGGTTACTAGGAAAAGAATTTCGAGGGAGACCAGAAGCGCGAATGATTCTATCAAGTGGAAAATTACACAATTCAGTTCTGTCTATTTACATTACTCTTACACCCTCACTCGCAATAACTGATGAGTAAAATACTGAAGTCATGCTGAATATGAGCAAGCTGAAATTCAGGATAATAAAACTATATTTATTTCAAAAATAAAGGACACAGGGAGCCATCTAATGGCATTTAAAAATTGTTCCAGTTTAAAGTGCACTTATGCATCACTGTTCCATGAATTCGATTTCTAAAAGCACTTGGGTGGTACGCCGGTTGTGAGAGACATTCGTAGGTTATACATATATGATACACCCATCATGAAAGAGTTAATTTTATACACTTTTTAAAACCTAAAGTGTTTCCTGGTTTATGTAGTCAATTGCAACAAGAGAATGCAATTTATCCTCTTTTTTTTAATGTAAATAAATGAATATGTATTATGACATCATAGTTAACGTAGGGTGTGTGTGGATACATTTTAAACTATTGCTGTAAACAAATGGTGATATAACCTTATTGATGACCATTGTATCTTAGTATCTTAAATTGCAGATATTCTAAATTAAAACAAGCAAGGTTTAAAGAAAAACTTATTTTTAAGATTGTCAAAAAGGATGCTTTAAAAAATTGCTATTTTAATTTTGGATTGATGTATTTATTAAATTAGATGAGTATTTATTTTTATGTATGTTTTTTACTTTTATTTTAGAAAGAAAAGTTATGAGCTCTGATGCTGAAGATGTTTCTACAGGATCCAGAGATTCAGAAGAAGTGAATAACCAAGACAAAAATGCTCTTGAAGAAAAAGTACTTTATTTTAAAATAATATTTTGATATTGTAAAATAATTAAGAATTCTTTTTTTTTTATGAGTTTATCCTTCAAATATTTACTTTGGGCAGTTCTGGTTTTCCTTTTTTTTTTTTTTTTGAAATGGCTGCAGCTAAATAAACAAATGATAGAAAATAGCTGAAAAAAAGTGGGAAGGGTTATTCATCTTCCTCTATATAGTCTCAAAGAAGACACATTTTCCCAGTTCTCAAAAGCTTCATTCCTGTATACAGTTTTCACTCTTTCTAATTATCCTCGATTATCTCAGTGACTGTACTTTAGCAAAATAAAATTAAAACGTATTTTTCTGTATTTGACCTTGAGAATATAATCAGACCTTAGTATCTAAATATGCTTACTACTTTTAAATAAATGTATGCCATTTCTCTTTAAGAAAGTTAATTTTATTATTACAAAAATAATATTTATTTATTGTGTTCTACAATATCATTTCATAATTAGGAAAAAAATAGTATAATATATAGTACAATATACATTGAAGAGCCAAAAAAACTGATATAGCAGGTCATGTGCAAATAATAGAGGTGTTCAACCAATCAGCGTAATGCGATGTTGTCGACAGTGCATATATAATACAACAGGTGTCTGAGGAGGATATTATATTGAATCTTGCTGTTACAATGGCAGATTATCAAGATTTAAGTGATTTTCAATGGGAACTAATAGTCGGTGCACGAGAGATGGGCACAGCATTTCCAAAGTAGTGTTAAAATTTGGATTTTCGCACACAACCATTTCAAGGATGATTTCAAGGAATATCAAGTTTCTGGTAAAACTTCAATTCTCTGGCAATAGTTCCGCCAAAAAAAGACCTTGACAGAAACGGGATTATCGACGATTGAAAAGACTTGTATCGGGTGGATGGGTGTGGAGGAAACTCAACAGATCCCTCATGTCTGCAAGGAACTGTTCAAGCTGGTGGAGACTCTGTGATGATATGGGATATTGTGCAGTTGGCATGAAATATGACTGTTGATACCTCTAGATTCAACCATTACAGGTCAATGGTACATTAATATCCTTTCTGACCACCTGTATCCATTCATGTCCTGTGTGCATTCTGGCAGACGTGGACAGTTCCAACAGGATAATGTGCCACATCACAGGTCTTTGGTAGCTATCGAGTGGCTTGAAGAGCACCCTTCTAAATTTTGTTCCCTCTCTTGGTCACCCAATTCTCCTGATATTAATATTATCGAGCATATCTGGGATATTTTGCACAACATGCTGTCCTTAGGAGATCTCCACCACTTCGCACTCCCATGGCTTTGTGGACAGCCCTGCTGAAATCATGGCGTGAACTTTCTACAGAATAACTTCACAGATTAGTTGAATTCATGCCACGCCATGTTGCGTCACTTTTGCATACATGTGGTTTCTCTACACGATATTAGATTGGTGTACCAGATTTTCTGGCACTTCAGTGTATATAGAGAAAAAAAAGCAAAGGTTTTCTTTCTCTTGCCTTGCTTTAAGATGACATGAATGAATAAATTTTTTTTATGTGTTTGGTTCCTTTTTCAAAAATGCATATTTTATTTTTAATTGAAGTTGAAAAAAAAGGAATTGATTAGTAGTAAAAATAAAATAGGTTTGAAAAAGAATACAACAATAAGGTGGATTAAAAAAAAACATAATATTTTATCTATAATATTTAATTTCATATTCATATTATATAGTCTCATTCTATAGCAAAAAAATATGATTGGATTTTTTAGCTCATTTAAGGTGAGTTTTAGCAACTCAAATGTTGTAATAAATTAATCGTTATAAAAGGTATTATATCTTAATAAATGTCTTTTGCAGTTTGCTGTTGGCATGCACGCAGGTTGCTAGAAATAAAATTTTTATTAAATGCATATTACAACATAAAATGTTCATTCTTCTAATATGTATTCTTAATTTCTGACGATATATTTACTTCATTTGTGTTAATGTTATTTTTTTTATTTTTATTATTAAATTTTGAAACTTGCATTTATTAAATTCTTATAGTGAAAGGACTGTTTTGTAACAATTATATAAAGATTTAAATAGAATATGAATCCATGCATTCATGTATTTTGCTTATTGTTTTTCTGAAATCATTCAGCCTAAAAAACCCGTTGTATCAGAATAGGTATGATAATTAAAAGGCTGTCATTTCCCCCCCCCCCTCCTTTCTTTTTCTTCTTAGTTTCTTTCTTTTGAACAAGAACTATATATAATTTATTGATATTTTTTAGGTTATTTATTCTCATATAATGTTTATAAAATAATTTTATTTTTAATGCATTCCAAAGAAATTAATAAGTTATCCAATAAATTTTTGTCTTGTGCAAAAAGGATTTTTCAAAATTCTTAATAATATTATTCTGATTCATTGTTATTAATCTAACGAAATGAGCTGCAATCATTATTCGGTTTGGCTGCAGGTAACGTAGGAGAAAGAATGCTAGACCTTTAATATTAATTTTTTTTTCTCTGTGAATAAATTAGTTTCTTAATTTAATAATTCAACTTTAAACAATTAACTTTATTTATTTAGGTTCCTGTGCCTGCAGCATCTACAGATATGGAGATTGAAACCAGTGATAGCCATCCTTCCTCTTCAAATGCTGCTGAATCTGACAAACAGATTGATGATATTGATGGAAGTGAATCATTCCAAGACTCAATCACTACGGAGTTTTCACCTCCTTCAGCAAATGAAAATAAAGATAATAAAGAAACTCCACAATTTGGAAAACAAGATTGGTTTCATATTGTTAGCCCAAAAAGTTCTGAAGCTGTTTCTCAGAGGTAGGGTTTTTTTTTAATTTAATTTTTTTTATTTCAACCATACAACTTTTAAATGAAATTCTGTAATAAATTTTGAAGATATATCAGTTTCTATCATTGCTTTAAAGTTTTAGAACCATTTTTGCTGCAAATATCAGTAATGATAAATTTTTTACATAAGTCTTTTAAGAACATTCTTAAATTTCTTATTGAATATTTTTATTTAAAAGCAATTATGCTTTTTTTAACATTGTCTTTATTTTATTTGTTTTATATTCTAAGAAAATTGTTTGCTTAATGATGTGTTATTTAGTATAATCTGAAATATTTTTTCTTTCTCATCTGCATTTTAAAAATTGTATTATTATTATTGTAATTAATTAATTCTGTTTCTTTTTTTGAATAATTTAGTTATTTTCTGTTATTTATTTGTGTTTTGTGGATAAAGAAATTTATCTTTACTAATAGTAAATGAAAATGTGTCTACAGGCCAGATTGTCCGATATAGAGCTACCAAACTTGATACTTATATATTTTGGAGACTGAAAATATGTGCCTTAGAGCAATTTTTTAAAACTTTTAATTAATGAAAATTTAAATAAAATTTTGACTTCCCCCATAATGTTTTCCAAGAGCTTTATTACATAAAAAGGAATGTTAACTCATTTTAAAATTTAAAAAAACTGTCTTTTTAGTTATATTAATTCATTTGCCATAAAAATTTTTTTAGCCTTTGGTGTATTTAGAGATATATTTCTAAAAAGTTTATATTTCATTATTGTAAATGAAACCAAAATCATTTTCATTGTTGCCTCTAATATTTCATCCTGATTGTTTCTTTGTTGGCAACCAAGATATGGAGATTGATTCCCCACCCCCCACCCCTTCCATTTGCTGAATAGACTTTTTTTATAGTTTGATTTTGATATTTTTAAGTACTGTTGTAATTCCAACCATTTTATTTCAAAAACAACAATAACATTTTTTATTTTCATTATGCATTTTTTATGGTGTTTTTGTTTTGTTTTTTCCCCCTAGTCTAAAGTTTTATTTTGTTGAAAGAGCCTTTTTATTGAATGAAAATTTTATTTTATTGAATAATCTCTGACATTATTTAAATCATGAATTATATACTGTAATGCATACAAAGTTTCACTGTTGAATTTTTTTTTTTTTAACCTTATATTTTTTTATGTATATGCTTTGATTCATTAAGAATGCTATTGAATTAGTTAAAGTTTAATTGCTTCCTTTTCAAAACCAACCTTGTATTTAATTTTAAATGAAATAACTGAAAATTGTAGAAGTGTATAACATATTGAATATAATTGTGTAAAGCTTTTAAAATAGCATGACATACATGACTTTTCAAATCTCAAATTTAAAACTAATTTGCTAAGGTGATTACCTACAAAAAATTCAGTTGAAATATTATGTAACCAATAATTCTGGCAAATCAATAGATTTTCCATGATTGCTAATAAAACAATAAAAAATCAATTGAAATGTCCATATGTAATGTACTAATTTTTGTATAATTTTTTTTCTGCAGTAAATGTATTAAAATATTTTGTAGCATTAATTTTATCTTTATATACAAATTTTATTATAAAACCTCAGTATTTTATCCAATTATGTTTCAAAAGTAATTATTAAATATATTGTTGGAGTTATTTGTTTCCATTTGTTTAAAAACCAATCAAAGAGTTGAAATTGAGGTAATTTTAGATTGCACAATATTTAAATTTTTTTAATTAAAAATATTTTCTGAACACAATAGTTTTATTGAAAGATGTAAAAGTTGTTTAAAATGTTATAAGCTGTAAGTTAATCTTGATTTTTTTGCATGCATAGAATATGTAGAATTTCTTATTAAATATGTCAAATCTGACTTGACATTAAAATGTAAAGAATTTATTATATTATTCATGGATATTAGTGTATAAGTTTTGGATTTTCAATCATATTAATAAATTGCTGCTAATCAATATTGTTATTTATTTAATTATTATTGAACTTATTGTCAAAGATTGTGAAATGACATAAAATCTTTTATCCATGTTTTGTTTATTTAGCTCTGAAGAATCTGAGGAATATGAATCTGATAATTGGGATAATCAATCTGTGAGCACCAATAAAAGTATTTCACATTCTACTGGAACACAATCTCGGCCAAAAAGGTAGATTTTTGTATAAGTAGCCTACAAGGATACATACATTAAGCATTTCTTTTTGCAATTATTTTTTTGAGTTTTGTATTTTTTTTTAAAGTGATGTTACTGAAAATAAATGTTAAAGCTCAAAATATATGATTGGTATGTAAAAAAAATATATATATATGATTGGTATGTAATATGATTGGTATGTAATATGATTGGTATGTAAAAAAAAAAAAAAAAAAATCTTTTATACCTAGTTTAATTTTTAAGAATGAAATAAATGTTTAATAATTTATTTTCAAAATATTTTTACATTACTCTCCAATTTTAAATTGATTTGAATCAAAGTATATTTTTTTGAATTATTACTAATTTCCTGATTTTTTCCCCCATTTTATTTGCAGAAAAGAAAGAGAAACCCCTCAACAAAAGAAATGGAAAAGAGCAATTGGCATTGTTTTAAGACAGATCTCATGTCATAAGTATGTTTTTGTAAAATGTACTAAATTCATTATAATTGTATCATTAAACTAAATTTGTTATAACTATTTTCAGATTAAATTTTAATTTGAAGCCATTTTAAAGATAATATGAGAACTAAATCTTATGAATGTCAAGCCAAATTTGAAGAATTAGAGAGATAAAATTCTTGCATTTTGTAAGCTGTAAAGATAACTTTATTATAATTATTTTTTCAAGATGTCAAAGTTTCTTTCCATAAAAGGATGTAGCTTTTCAGAATATTCATTAAGGAAATAATGATATCAGTCTTTTAACATTGTCTCTTAGAATAATGTTTTCATTGTTAGACTTGTTTATTTTTGATTTCCAGAGAAAAAAAAAAATTATGAATAGAAAGTATATATTTATCAAAAAGTTGAATCAGTGGATATTTTTATAATTGTATTTTAATTATGAAAGTTATTTAAAAACTTATCAATTTTTTTAATTAAAAGTATTAAATTATTTCAATGCCATATTGTTTTCAGCCAGTTGACTGATTTATAAAAGTTATAGTTTGTTAAAACATATCATTAATAAGTAGTTATCAAAAAATCAATATAAATTGTGCTGCTGAAATTAAATTATTATTAATACAAAGTATTGCTCGTTCCCCCCCCCCCCCTTCATAATTTCATATTTTCCAAAAGCATTTAAAAATTATTTAGATTCAAAAAAAAAATGGAATATTTTTACTTTTTGAGTTAAAGAAAGATTAAACAGATAATGCTTCTTTTTTTCAAAAAGCAAAAATGTTAATCTCATCTGTATTATGCTATCTATTTATGTTATGTCATATGTGTAAATATTATCTATGTTGGAATAGCTTCATAGCATTTTATCTTAAATTCTTATAATGTAATGTTTCTTTAATACTTAAGTTTTCTAAAAAAAATTGTGATATAGCAGGAAACATTTCAATATTACTAAGCAGAACATTTTTTATTACTTTTTTTTTTTTTTTTTTGTAAAGTATGTGTGTTTTTATGAGATATATTTCATGGTGACTTTTCAATATATGTACTTTGATGTAAATAAAATTCTGAATAATACTTATTGCTGTTTAGATAATTTTACATCTTTACTTTTTGAAACTGTATAAATAATGTATTTTCATTTTATAGAAATGCCAGTGTGTTTCTGCAGAAAGTGACTAATGATGTTGCTCCTGGATACTTAAGCATTGTCCACAGGTAATGCTCATTCCTTGTAGCATGAAAATTTAAAATTGTTTGTGTAGCTACAAAAATTTGGTTGTATGACATAAATACTTGCTCTAGTTATTCTGATTAAATGAAAGTTCTATTCTGGGGAACCCAATTCGATAAATTTCAAAAAAATGTTTAATTTTATTATAGTTAACACTATAAAGTTTTGAAATTTACAAAGGATTTCAGTAGTAGAATGTTGCTATATGTGTATGTCGTTGTGGAATTTCAGAAAAACAGTATTTGAAATATAATTAATTGAAAATTGTGAATATGAATGATCAAGAAAATTTTTGTATGTGGGAAAAGAATAATTTTCTTTTATGATTTATTTTAACAAAAACTGTCTATCGTCTTTATATTATGTACTTTCATTTTCTGTTTTTTAGTTTATTGAAAATGAAATGTGCCCTTATTTATTATTTTTATTTCAATTGTTGTGAGATAAATTCTTCGAACCTGGGATAGTATTTTATTATATATTTATTATGAAATCAGTTGTTTAATATAGGGGCAGGGGGAAAGAAGAAAGAAATTTAATCTGCACACAATCATGCTATCCATTTTCAGTCAAAGCCAAAATGGAGAATATAAAGTGAAATTACAAGGGTATTTTTATAATGGTGTATTGAATGGATTTATGAGTACTCTTATAATTTATGATATATTTTTTAATTTCCTTTAATTAGTTTTTGATAAATTTTTCATTAGCAGAAAGAATTAGATATACTAGAGGCAGTTATAAGAATTTGGCTATTGCATTGCATAAAATTTATCTCTTCTATGTAAAAGTATATAGTAACATACAGTCTCTATTTGAAGTTTATGGAGAAAAAAATAATTTTAAACATCTCCCCAACTTTTTTTTTCTTCCCTCCCTTGGTTGATAATAAAATATCCTATATTTCATCTGAATACAAATTTTTAATTGACTTTTAGACCAATGGATTTGTCTCTGATAAAGAAAAACATAGATAATGGAGTTATCACAACAACTGAGGAATTCCATAGGGACATAATGTTGATGTTCCAGAATGCTATTATGTACAACAATTCGGATCATGACGTTCATCAAATGGCTGTTGAAATGCAGCGAGATGTTGTGGAATTGATAATGGTGAGAAGATTTTGAATGTTTTGCAATTTTTTTTTTATTAGTAAATAAATAAAAAATTATCTTGTGACTTTTAGTTTTGTTTTTAAAAAATTATTTCTTTCAAAATTTTATTTCTTGTAGATTTTCAGAATGATTTTAATCAAATTTTTATGTATATTATAAGTTAGTTACTCAGCACATGCATGTTTTGTCATCATGGATTTATGTGCAATATATAGATAGATAGAAAATTCTTTAGAAAATTTTTCAATACTAAAGCTGATCTTTATAAAAAAAATATGTGTAAAATATAAAAACTCTTGGAACAAAAATATCCATGAAAAGTATAGTGAGAAGAAGATTAGTATGAGGATTGGAGAATTAAGGCTCTAATTATTACACTTAAAAATGAGCAAAAAAAAAATGAATATAAAAATAATGTTGAGAGAAGCTTTAAGTTTATGAAATATACTAATTGTCCTCTTTTTGTCTCATGGGTACCATTTGGTGTAATAATCTATTTAATCTCAGATATTCTGAAACATGTGCACAAATGTTGTTACTTGCTGCCATTTAAATCTTTTGAAATTATTGGGGTCTTCATTTCACTGTGGACACTGTATTAGCTAATGACATCTCATTAGTTTTGAAAATAACAGGGTTACGAAAAATAACGAATAACAGGGCTACGACAGGGGACTGCACTTTTTTTAAAAATCATATTTCTATGTTGCTCATAAATAGAGCAAAATTTGTAAACCACACACGAAATTTGTTGCATTTGAAACATATTAATTAGCCAGTATATGATATAAATTCCTTGTTGTATTGTCAATAGAAAATATGAATTTTAAAATGATAATTCAGCAGATAAAAATTTCAGCATCTCCCCCCCCCCCCGTCTATGAAAAAAAAATGAACTTCGATTGTTAATTTTTTGAGCTGACTGGAAACATTAGTTCATCAAAAATAATATCAAATAGGCTTTACATAGTTCATTTCTTTCATATGATAATTAATAATAGTTGATAATTCCTTATAATCATTATCATCTGAATAACATTTTCAAAAAGTATAATTTACTTTTTTCTGTGGATTGAGTTCTAATTAAAGAAAATGAATATCTAATAAGTCAAATGTTTTTATATCCTGACAGCAATAGTCAAAACCAAAACTCATGAACGCCCTCTGAAAGAAGTACTCCGCGAATAAAGGTGAACTTTTGACTTGTCTGATTGCACTTCTCGTGTCTCTAAATTCCTTGGGTTACTTGTCGTTTTTAAAAATCAATAAGCTGGACTTCCATAAGCTACTTGCAGATCAACTCTTGCTTTTGATTCATTTTCCGCCTTATTTTCATATCTTTGTTTGCTTTTTTCCTCTTTTATTGATATTCATATTGTCAGAGTAGAAAACTAAGCAAAGAGTTTTGGACTCTTAGAAATTAAAAACAAGAACATAAAAAACGAATATACAAATTTTAAAAAATGTCAGAAAGTGTTGCAGTTCTTATTAGTGAGCTGCCGCTAAACTTAACGTTTCTGTGCAACAATGAAAGAATTGAAGGTACACATAGAGAATACTTTACTCAACATCAAAAGGCACATAATGTTGGAAATTAAGATACTTAACTTCATGTATTTTGTTTATATTCTTTGAATGGCATTATGATTTATACTCTAAACTTTTCAATGGTCATCACATCATGCACGAGTGTGTACTTAAAGCATGTGTTTTGTAATTCAATGAATTTTATTGGTTCTTAGTTAACTTTTCGTTTGTTCTTGAGCTGGTTTGCTTATGTCTTTAGTTGAAACTGAGGTAGTAGCTCTTAAGTTCATTTTAATAAATAACAAAGGTATATATATGTAGAACTCAGAAATCACTACTATTTTAGAACGCACATTTAATCACATTTAGGACAATTACATTAACATAAAGGAAATTAAATAGATTTCGTCCAATACATCGCAGGATTAACATATAATTCACATATTCCGTCGCACCTTTTGTTCCGAGACCCATCTGATCTCACACATCTTTACTGTCGTGCAGATCCGTCTGATCTGCACTCCGTCTAACCAGCATGAACACCTGCTGGCCAGCAGATGGCGCTCGTCACTACATTCGGCGATCCTGACGTTTCTTTCGTCCTCGAAAGTTAAAGTAGAAAAATCTGAAAGGAAAAAAAAAAAGAAAACAGTATCTGGATAAACCAATAAACATTATTTTTTTTTTAGTCTGAAGACCATGCTTTCATGAAATCAGCTGCTGTGGAAGTTGTATTTGGTCTGTCATGACATCCAACTTTTTCCACGTCATATCGATCCATAGGTTTAACCTTAATAGTCCGATACGGTCCATGAAACTTTGGTCTTAGTGCGAGTCCAGTTCCAAACTGCGTCCGTTGTATGGCAACTAATTCACCAAGTTTGTAGATGCGCGCCATGTTTCTTCGTTTGTTGAAACTTTTCCGATTCTCTTGCATCTTCAAAATGTTTTCCCTTTCTTCTTCTTCCAATATTTCCTTTAAATGTAAATCAGTTGTATCTTTTAATTTTACTCCAGTTAAAAGCTCAAACGGGGTAAACTTTGTACTCTTAGAAACAGTACTATTGATTATTTTCTGCACTGATGCAACATGTTTATACCATTTGGTAGGGTCTGTTATCGAGAGTTTTGATAAAATGGGTATTAAAATTTTATGCATTATTTCAATTTGCCCATTTCCGCGAGGAATTCCAGTGCTAATTTTGAAATGTTCAATATTTTCATCCTGACAGTATGTTTCAAATTCTTTTGAGGTAAAAGCTGAACCTTAGTCTGTTATTATTCTCGTCAGATTTCCAAAAGTAGATTGTTGAAGCTTAAGTTTAGTTATTGCATCCTGAGTAGATGTTGATTTAATCGGATACAACCAGACAAATTTTGTAAAAGCGTCGACTATTGAAAAAATATGCTGATAGTTCTTATTTGTAGAAGGCATAGGGCCAATGTAATCTATGTGATATGTACTTAAAGGCAAATTTTCTTTTGGCATGGGGTTGAGGAAACCTTCACCTTTCACACGTTTCTTATTACAAAGAATACACTCCACGCAGTTGGCAATCACACTTTCTATTTTCGACCTCAACTTTGGTATGTAAAATTCTTGCTTTAAAATTTCTTCCGTCTTAGCCACAGCGTAATGTCCTTTATTGTGAATTTCTCGAATAATTTCTCTTTGTAATGCTTCTGGGACTATGAGTAATTCTCTACCATTATCGTATTTGTATAAAACTCCATTTCTCACAATGTGTTCACCATCTTCTTGCTTATCTATCAAAGCTTTTAATTTCTTAAGGAATTCGTCCTGATTTCGAGCATTGGCTATTTTAGTGGTCACTTCACTATATGAACGAGTAACAACAAGTACTGCGTTTCGACTAAGAGAATCTACGTGTGCCATTTGTTTTCCTGATCTGTGAACAATTTGGTAATCAAACTCCTCTAACTGTAAAGCCCATCTTGCAACTTTTGGTGTAAGATCTCTTTTACTCATAGTTTGTTGAAAAGTGGAACAATCAGTCACAATTTTAAACTTAGAACCCAATAAATAATGTCTAAATTTTTTCAACGCTTCGATTACAGCCAAAACTTCTAATTCATAGCTACTATATTTTTCTTGTTGTGGAGATGTTTTTCGACTAAAATAATGAATAGGATAAAACTTATTGTCGGTTCCCTGTTGCAGCAGCACTGCTCCGAATCCCTGACTGCTAGCATCTGTATGGAGTTCTGAAACTGATCCCTGTTGATAGAGATGCAAAATTGGCTCCTGAGTTAAAATATCTTTAAGTTTTTGAAAAGCTTCCTTTTGTTCAGATTCAAACTTAAATGCAATGTCTTTTCTTAGTAAATCACTAAGCGGTTTTGCGATTTTTGAATAGTGGGGTATGAATTTCCGAAAATAACTAGTAAGGCCTAAAAAGCTTTGTACTTGTTTAACAGTTTGTGGTTGTAGAAATTTTTGTACAGCTACCGTTTTAAATACAGAGGGCTGTATAGTTCCGTTTTGGATTCTATAGCATAAAAATTCTATTTGCCGTTTTAAAAACTGACACTTCTTAAAATTAAACTCCAAACCGTACTCTGATGCAACCTGTAGAACACGTTGTAATTTTTCTAGCCCTTCTTCCTCGGTTTTGGATGGTATAATAATGTCGTCCATATAAATCAGTACAGTTCCGTCTACCATCAAATTCCTGAATATCACATTAATGTAACGCTGAAATACACTCGGACTATTGGAAAGTCCAAATGGTACTTTAAGAAATTCCCACTGGCAATGATGTGTTACAAAAGACGTAAATTTTGTACTATCTTTCTCTACGTCTACATGAAAAAATCCGTTTTTCAAGTCCAAAGTAGTAAATATTTTTGATTGCTCAAGTTTGTCGAGCAAATCTTCTATGAGGGGTAAAGGGTACCGATCTTTAATCATCTTTTTATTTAGCTTACTATAATCAATGCATAACCTATAACTATCATCCTTCTTCTTGCACAAAACCACAGGTGAAGAAAAATTTGAACAACTGGGTTTTATTATCCCTTCCTGTAACCATTTATCAATCTGAGTTTCAACCAATTTTTGTTCTTTAAAAGGCAGCCTTCGAGGGTTATGACTAATCGGAATATCATCGCTCAATATTATTTTCATTTGCAACTCCGTACTTTTTGTTTTGTTTGGCGAATACTTATTTAATAGACGATTTATTTCCTGTCTCAAGGTTTTTTTTACATGACTCATGTCGATTTCATCTTAGTTTATCGAATCCGCTAAATGAATGAAGTATTGGAGAGGATGTGTATTTATTTTATTGCCAGTCTCAGCAAAAATAGGTGCCTGTCTCTTTTCAGCTCCGAGGAACGTAGTGATACGACCTTGACCTCGTTTCTCACCAGTCGGGTGTAATTTATTTGGGCTCTTTTTTCATGAATGATAATTTGATTTTCTTGGAATGAAAAGCTTAGGTTATTTAATACGCCCATGCCGATGATTATTTCGTTCGGCATTATTTCTAACACATACACATTGGTTGATATTACATATTCATCAATTAATAGATCACAATAAAAAAAAAAACCTAGAGGAGTAATGCTATCTCCACTTATACCAGCTAATTGCACATTATCAGTCGTTAAATTAGGTTTACCAATTTTCAAATAAAAATCATAATTAATCATAGTAATATCACTTCCAGTATCAATTAATGCATCACAATTTACACCATTTATTTCAACATTTTTACTAAGCTTATTTACAGTTTTTGGAGAATTACGAATATACACTTTATCAAAGAGAGACACTTTAAAATCTCTTTGCGGGCAGTTACTGGCTTTGTGGCCGAAGTTACCACATTGGAAACATTTCAATCCTTTGTTTTTAAACTTGCAATTAATTGATTTATGGCCAGCCTCATTACAATTAAAACCTTTATTATTACTCTTGTTATAGTAATTATCATCAGCATAATTCTTTTGAGCACGAACGAACGGCAATGGTGAATTTTTAGCTTCTTTCGCGATTTCAAATTTACTTCTGTTTTCGAAAACACGCCAATTTCTGTTTGTTTCCTTTTTAAGGTGACTTCGTGCAGCTTCATTATCGTCCAATTTATTGACCAAATCTTCTACTTTCTTTATTTTGGGCAAATCGTCGAGAAAATGATCGCGTACATCATTTGGTATTTTACTCTTTAATTGGTCAACGACCATTAGCTGCTTTAAATCTTCAAAATCGGTTATTTCTAAACAATTTATCCATTCCTCGAAAAAGTTATTCAGTTCAAAACCGAAATCCCGCCATGAAGAAGAAGAATCTCGTTTGTGAGTAAAGAACTTTTGCCTGAGTTGTTCGGAAGTTAATTTAAATCTTTTAAGCAACAGTTTTTTTATGTAATCATAGTCATTAGCTGATGGATCAGGTTCGCGAGCAATTAAATTGACTATATCCAATGGTAATAACCCGATTAAATAAGAAATCCAGTTTTCTTTTGCAATGTTAGCCCTACTTATTTGTTTCTCAAATAACGAAAGGTAAACACTTATGTCTCCGCTATTATCATAATTCTTTAGCAATTTTAATATATCAGTCTTAGGCATATCTGATACAGTTAAAGTATTTTCTCTACTTTTTAACTCAAGTTCTAACTTTTTCAAAGTATATTCACGCTCATTCTTTTCGGCTTCGGCTTTTTCAGCATCTAACCTTTCGCGCTCCTGAGTGATAGTTAAAAGTAAGTATTTTACGAACTCTTCGTCATAGTCTTTCGATTCTGTTATCATTGTAACTAACTGTCGCACTTTGGCATCCTGTGGTGCCGCTAGTTCTAATTCGTCTACTAAAGTTAGTAAGTCGCTCTTTCGTGCTTGTGTAAGAAATGCCATACTTGAGAATAAATCAAAATTGTACTCACAATTTCTTCAACATCGATCCACACTGCGTCAGTCCACAAGGAGTTGGTATCCAACAAGTTTATTGTAGCACGTCAAATTTCACTCCTGTTTGGCTCTTCTTTCGTCCATGTACCGGTCTTCATTAAAATCTCGGCCGAACCCCCATATTTGTAGGACTCAGAAACCACTACTATTTTAGAACGCACATTTAATCACATTTAGGACAATTACATTAAAATAAAGGAAATTAAATAGATTTCGTCCAATACGTCGCAGGATTAACATGTAATTCACATATTCCGTCGCATCTTTCGTTCCGAGACCCGTCTGATCTCACACGTCTTCACTCTCGTCCAGATCCGTCTGATCTGCACTCCGTCTAACCAGCATGAACACCTGCTGGCCAGCAGATGGCGCTCGTCACTACATATATATATATATATATTGTTTCTTGACCCGTATACCTATTAAACTTTGTTAAAAAAAATTCCATCGCATTGTATGGACAATAATAACAATATATAACAAATGCCAAAGGCATTTATTATCTATGCAAACAATTAAAGACCTTTTATTTTATTTTTTTAATTGCAATAATAAATATTGCTCATCTTTTCATTTTCTACTTTTTATCTGAAAAATTTGAAAGCAAACAAATGTTTAATTGACAATTAAATTATTTTATAGACATTTTTAAGCACTCAGTCTGAGAAGGATGACGTTACTGAACCAGTTTCATCCCTTAGAGGAGCTCGGAAGTCCCAAAAGGGATTAGGGAAACACCCAGTTTCTAGGTAAGTTTTAAAATGTTTATTTCTTTTCTGATTTTTTACTATTTCTGAAGATATAAGCTGATAGAAATGAATATGTATGGTTTAAGGTTCTTTTACTTATAAAAATCTGATTGAATTGTGTAGAATATGTTTGGGATATTTAGATTGATAAATTTTATGATTGGTTAAAGTTTATCTATAACCACGTTTATTTATTTTTAGCACTTCAAAAAAACCCGAGGAAGCAGATTGAAAATCAGATTTTCAAGATATTTATCAGATGCGAGTAGTTCTGAAGTGTAATTTATATAATTCCTTGTGGTGGTGTAGATACTTCAATATCATTTTCTGTGTAAAATATTAATAAATCTTCTTTTGCTATATTGAAGAATTGCATTATGTTATGAAATTTATTGTTGTACTTCCAGGTGTTAATTTCATTTTCGTATTTTTTTACTTTCCCATATATGAAGTATAGAGAAAGTATTGTTATTGTCAAAATATTTGAGCTCGAGATTTTGAAGAATCTCCACGTTTCAGACCTCCCTGAATTCGAAAAACACATTATTGGAAAATGTGTCTGTCCGTATATGAGAAAAATTCAAAACGCTTTGAACTAGACGGATGAAATTTGGCATATGGTCTATGCACCAAATTTCTAGACTTTTATCAAATTTTGTGCAAAATAGTCATTCAAAGGACGTCTGTTTGTTCGGATGTTTGAATATGTTAACACAATACTTGCCAAACGAAGAGAGCTAGATTGATAAAATTCAGATACAGATTTAATATCTATTATGTCGACACTTGTCAAAGATTGTGACAAAACTAATAATGGGTTGACTACCTATCGGTGTGTACTTTCAGAAACATGTTAACTCAAAACGGAATAACAAATTTGGTGTGGAATTTTGTGACTACAAATGCAGTTTTGTGTTAAACACGTTTTTCTCAATCGATTGAAACAAAAGATTTAAGTACAAATTCAATTTTCGGATACTATTAACAGCATGCCAATGATTAATGACCGAAAAAATTCTCCATGGATCACACAATAAATTTAGTAAAAATTCTAGTCAAAAAATTATTTATTTTCAGCAAGTTAAAATCTGCCCTATTTTTAATGTTCTAAAATATGTCATATTAAGTTAAATATTTTCCCCTTCAAGCTCTTCTCAAGAGTTTGATGGTATAAAAAAATTATAGATAATTCAATCAGTCACAAGTTTTTAATAAACAGTATATAAGTATTTCTACATCCTATTAAGGAGATCAACACTAAAGCAATATGAATAAAATATAATCATAAAGAGAACAATTTCGATAAGTTTAATGAATTATATCTTAAAGAGAAGGAACCAATGTTCTATATGAACTGAAAGCAGTTTCTTTTAATTACTGGATTTTATTAATCACAGTTAAAGTTTCTGTCCTTAACAGTTATTTTAAAACATCCGCAAGAATGTTTATTTTGCTAAGTTTTGTTTCATTTGAGGATATAAAACCAGGTTAAAATTTTCTTAAATTAACTTTTAAAACATGAAAGCATCATTAAATCAGTGTTTCACAACATTACATCTTGGCTTGCAAATGATAAATGGAATTGGTAGTATGATCGATATCTTTGACAGTTTACAATCATATTAATAGAATTTCATTTTCAATTCATACTATCTGTCTCTGACTGTTAAAAATGAATTTAATTGAATAAATCAAAAACAAATTATGAAACATGCACATTAAAAAGTGTATATATTAAGCAATAAAAGTAGAAATGAATATCTTACTTCAGGATCAATGTTTAAAGAAAACTTTTTTAAAAAAAATCTTAATTTTGACATTGGCGAAAGCACGCAATTGAATATTTTGATGGATGTGTTTGTAAAATTTTTTAATGTTATGATGAAATTCAAAGTGTACATTCATTTAAAAAAATTATTTAAAAAAAAACATTACACAGATATGTAATTTTAATAATATAAAAAGGCAATTTTTTGTTTTAAGAAATAATAGATTTTGCATTTCAATTTCCGTATGTAAGTCAACAATTAACGATTGAATGGTTAAGGCCTATTTTTGGGTCAAATAAAATTTGTACAGTACCTGTTTTTTGTTGTTTTTTTTTTTTTTTTTTTTTTTTTTTTTACTATTTCTATCATCCAAGTAAATAGTTTTTGATCAGTCCTATCTGGAACGTTTCTAATAATATTTTAATTCTTCATCAATTAGTGAAGCCTTGAATTAAGTGCAGTTACAGAAATGTGAAACAAAGCAGCTTGAAGTATAATCATTTGTTTACATTTGACTACTGCCATTCAAAACAACATGTAATATATCTGTTCAGAATATTTTAAAATAGTCCATTACACTACTTTTAAAACTTGAAACACATAATATGTCAAAAGAAAAGAATAAAGAAACAGTAAAACATTCTAGCAAATTTTATTGCAAAATCAATAATATTTGTTAAAAGTCAACCAATGCACATTCTTCACTATGGCAAGATAACATTTTGATAATTATTATGTACATATTAGGAATGATCAACATTCTCTTGGGCAATCAAAACATTTTCATATACACTATTTTTTACAAGCCACATAAAAAAAAATGCAGTCATGCATTTGTTTATATATATATATATGTATATATTATGCACAAAATTACAGATTGCATATTGTACTTTCTTTGAGGGGAAAAAAACACATAATATAAATAATGTCAAATATGCCAAAGTTCCATACCTAACCAAAACAACAATTTAGTAATGGATCTAATAGTTTCAATGCAATGTTAATGAAGTTAAAAGATCAGGATATATGATAAATATCCTGAAGTGTTTTATACAAGAATCAGCTGCACTTAACACATTTTTAAATCTTTATTGCTTAATTAAAACCTGATTAGTTATAAGTCATGGCACACAAGTAAAAAAACTGTTGTACATCTGAAAACAGTAAACAGCAACAAATATATATATATATAAAATACAAACGTAACAGAAACTCTGTCTACTGATTTACAAACTTTGGCAATGTGTTTTAACTCACTCATACAAAAGGCACAAACTCAAAAGAAAAAATAATTCAACAAAAAAAAAGCAACAAAGTATTTTGTTTGTTGCTATAAATATATACAATAGTTTTTGTAAAACAAAAGGACTACAATAAAAGATCTGCATCTTTAAAGCCTTAATCTTATTCGCAAATGAATTATGTATTTATTACCTTTATATTGTAAACAAAAACTTTTACAGCTGTCTTGCACATTTTTGAGAATTAATTGTGTACATTCATTTTTAAAAGTATGTTGATAAGAAAAACAAAATATTTATCAAAGAGCTGCATGGTATATATTATTTCCCATATACAAACGCAGTAAATTCTTTTTCCAAAACTGTGATCTGGAATCAGGCCATAAGTAAAAAATACACCATCAGTAATAGGTTAGCTTTCAAATTAATATTATGAATCTAAATGGCAATTATATCAAAGAGAGCGAAATTGCCCATTTAGAAACGTTTTAATTCGTATACAAGCTTTTCTAATCTACACAGGATAGAACATTGAGCTCCATAGAATCACAGTGTGTTTGACGTACTATGTACAAAGGGTGTTCGAGGCTACAGCATTCCTGAGAAGTAGCACAATGATAAGGGCACTTACACTAGAAAACAACTGGAACAAATTCAGTTCTGATACGAGATAAGGCTTGCATCGATACCAATATTATACATGGAAAGTTTTTTTTAATGTTCTTTTGTATGATCTTGCTCTTTTAATTTAAACTATTTTTTACAAATTTCAAATAAAATGAATTATATCAAAATAATAAGAAAGAAATCTCAAAAATTTGGAGTAAAATTATAAAGTTTTGTTATTATAATATTTATTTCATAGTAATTATACTGAAATTTTTTTATCAAAATTAAAGAGTGACAGCTTTAATAATGATAAATAAATCATTTATACTAGAGAAAAAGTTATT
The DNA here is from genome assembly GCF_947563725.1 of Argiope bruennichi. NCBI lineage: Eukaryota > Metazoa > Arthropoda > Arachnida > Araneae > Araneidae > Argiope > Argiope bruennichi. The sequence continues at coordinate 20,977,469 of NC_079154.1, read as the reverse complement.
GAATGTATCACAGAATTTCTCAACATCATCACTGAAGTTTTATTACAAAGCAGCAATAGAACCAATAATACATAATTTTAATCAATTCTTAATGGAAAAAAAATGTACATACATATATTCATTAATACTTATCACATATAAAATGTGGTAATTATTAATGAATCACAATGTTGTTCACATATGTCTACATTTGCAAAAGTTTAATTCTTTTAATGATAATTATGAGTTATTCTTCAAAAAAAAATGAACTATACAAATTAAAATAAGTTCTTAAAAAAATAAAGAGGGAAATAAAAAAATTTATTAAAAATGGAATTGATGCATTCCTTATCAATAAAATAATATTGTTTGTCAGAGAACTGTCACAAGAGACTAGTTTTCCACATAATGCCTGGCTTTTTAGAGAAGAAATAAAAGATATAAGTTTATTGTTGCATACATTCAGATGTTTATTTGACTAGCAGCTCTTCATGCATCAACAAAAATAAAGGAAAAAAAAATACAAGTAATGAAAGCACTTTTTTATAACCCACTCAAGGAATATGGTCCATCATCGAATCTACACAGAAAATTTGACGAGATTTAAAAATAAAAATAAAAAAATAAATCAGACTGGATGATGTATAAAGCAAAGAGAAATTGCTTTATATCAAGATGACTTTTTAATGTTGCTATTGAACAACCATTGCAGTATATCCAGAATGACTGACACAAAGAGTAGTAGCAGCAGCAAATGTACACCACAAAGTTTCTCAAAAGGGAAATTACGTACACAGAAACAAACATCCAATTATATCTACTTGGCATTGTGTTAACACCTCCTTCCAGACTAGAGGACATCGTACTTTTAACAAAAATGATTTGTGATTCAACCCTCCTTTTGCATGGCATATTTGGTAGTTATTAAATCCTTGGAACATGTTGAGAGCTTGGTGTTTAATGTGAATATGTAATTATGTATATAAAGATTCCCCCCTCCCCTTCTAATCAGAAATAAAAGCTCCAATTACGAAAGACTACACATTTTTCGGAAATCTGTTTCGAACTCGGCATCTATGTCGCTAGTATCTGGTATTTTACCCTTGACATCTGGCATATACTGAATGTAATCCATTCCTTCTCGTTCATAAAACAGCATGTATGCAGAATCGGTATCAATTTGATCTCTTTGCACTTCCTGAAAGTAAAACAAAATTATTTAAATTAGTAATAAAAATCAAAGTTTTCTAGTTTAATTTCACAAAATATATTAGTATAAGAAAATTCTTTAACCGAATTTATCTAATATTATAAGTTCTCAGAACAACTCAAAACATATTGTCAGTTCAGAAACAGATAATGCACGACATATGTCAAGTAATATATAAAAAGTTAAAACCATTTGGTCCACCAAAGAAAAGAGGGAGGGGGGACTTCACAATTTAAAGTGGTATCATAATGATATCAATTATTAAATTTATTTAATAGTTTTAATAAAATTTATTATTTATTTTAAAGAATATAAAAAATTTATAGAAATTTATATTAATGTAATAAATAAATATTAAACTATTGACATGATTCAAAGTTAATTAAATTTGATAGTACTATTAAATAATACACAATTGGTGCAGTAACAAAGGAACAGAACATTCCGAGCTTTGTAGGTTGCATTTGTGCAGATATAGATTTATTTTAAAAAATCAATGCTGAACTAAATGTTTGGCATCAATGTAATTAAAGAAATGTATTTATTTATAAACCTATACATTATTTATTGTTTTTTTTAATCTAAAACTAACATAAATGTTCAAAAAATGAATATGCATGCATATTCAATGAAAAAATAGCAAAAACTATTCTAACACATTAAAAAACTTAACACATAGCATTAAAAGCTAAACATCCAAATTATTATTTTATTTTCTATCAGTAACTAATTTATTTTAATAAAATATCTCACCTTACAGCTGCTGTCATTATAACAATACCACTTTTGATTTGGATTGCATGCATAGGATACATAGTGACCGCCACCCAAGATACCAGAATGACACTGAAAAAAAAATAATAATAATAAAACTCAAAGGATAAGAATTTTTTTTTTTTTTAAATTCCTTATACAAAGTATCTGTATAGAACAGTTGAACACATTTAATACACTCTCTGTTAAAAAACAAGAATCATTTATTTAATAATGTCTGAAATTTTGATATTTAAGTCACCCCCCCCCCAATGCAACACTATAGTGCCTCACTTGGAAGTGAACTGTTCAGTCTCATTAATAAAGATATTATGCATTTTTAGGAAAATTCATAGGCTTAACTGGAAATTTTGATTCAAGCATATATATTTGAAGACAAAAGATAGTTTGATGCAATAGTTAAATCATGCAATGAATGGAGAAATTAGCAAATATAGTTCAATACAACCTCCAACTTGATATTATAATTTTCTGAATAAAAATTTAATATTTTTTACATATTAGCATATGTTAGAAAGTTTTATACGTATAATAAAAGAGAGTACACAACATCATTCAAAAATTATTCCCCATTTATTCACGTAAGTGAAACAAGTTAAGAGAAAGTCTATTGCATACTTCAAATAAACACAAATCTAAAACGCCTTATTGAAATTACATGCCTGAGAACACAATAAATCAGAAATGCAGTAAGCTATATATAATGAACTTTGGTATGCAGTTTACCAATCAAATTTTGAATCATATTTTGACTCAAATTCAGTATTTGAGTAATTATCTTGTGTATGAGAATGTAATAAATAAAAAATGCAAAAAATCAGGAAAATGAATTTTAATTTACAATCTTTATTCTCAAACTGTAAATGTGAGTTCATTTTGGATGAAATCTCAAAAGAGGTACTATTTCAAAATACACATTTAATTTTTTTTTTTTTTTTTTTTTTTTTTTTTCACTATTTAGCAAAACGAAACATAAAACATGTCATAATGTGAAGTATATACAAAAGTCGCAGGAAAAATACTCCCACTAGCTTAAAGTCATAATTGTTAAATATGTGAAATAATTTTTATTAAATAATAGTTTTGAATAAAATTAAAATAATAGTACTAAATAAAATAATAGAGAGCATTTTGTTTATTCTACACAACACACATTTTTTTATTATTCACAATTCAATATTCATCATTTTAAGAAAAACCTTTTTATAAAGTTGTTAAAACAATACTTACAGCCAAGGCATATAACTTGTATTTTAATGAAAATGGATCCATATTAGGTAATAACCAATGCTGATGGAAATCTTGTAAATCAGAAGAAAGTTCAGATTGCACAGGGTCGTGGTTACTCATGCCATTACACACAATCCCAGAAGAATCATGGGTGCTATTATTTGTTAGAGAATAATCACAATTGAGTTCATTTTGACTAGGAACACTTTGGTTATTTTGATTAGATGACTGTCCTGAACTAACACAACAGGAATTCTCATTATGATCTAGATGACCAAGTCCATCCTTTGTGCTTTGTTCTTCTTTAGGGCATTGCACACCTGATTTGAAGCATTTGTTACAAGATGTTACTTTTCTCTTCCTTGCTTCAAGTATAGTTTGCCTAGGTACACATGCAAGATAGTCCGTAGGATCGAAGTTTTCAAAAGGAAATTTCACAATTTTGTGCGATTTCACCCATCGTCCATGAAGGAGTTGGAATCTTTTGAGATGTACAATCTGAATAAAAAAAATTAATTAATAAAAAAAATGTTATTCCCCAAAAAAAAAGTCTTGAAAATGTAATAATGAATTTTATATACATATATTTTTTTACTAGCACTTGCTTTTGAATACAAAAAAAAACATTAAAATTTTTTCACATAAATAATCTCATACACATGAAATTTTAATTCAACCACAATGATATAAATACTTCTAAATAAATAAGTGGAATAAGTGCAGGATAACCTTAAATACTTATTCTTATATTGCTTTTATAATTCTATCAGTGTTCCTAAATAACATTATTAGAGGGTATTTCTTAAAATTATGGATAAAAATGGCAAAATAATTTAAGAACATTATAAATTTGCCTTCATAGATACTAAAATCATCTATGTGATTATTGCCCTTGTTTTATAATCAAGGACATCATGACATAAAATTTCATTTATTCATTTTAATCCTATACTTTTATTTGTATTTCAATCAGAATATGTATGCAGTAAATATGATGGTGCTTTTATCCAATAAATTAAGTCCCATTCCATATTAAGTAAACAATACACAATACTACAAATATTTTAGCAAAAAAAAATCTGAACTCAATATTATTTTACACTGAGTGGACAAAATATTATGAACCCAAATTTTAACTCATCACAGCGGCATATGTACTCATATCAAAAGCTGGATATGCTGTTAACTCTTTTTCCTAATACTCAAAAGCACTAGCAAATGCTGCAATTCATCCGTTCATGGAAAAAATTAGAGATTTGAAAACAAAAATGGTATACCAAAACATTTTTACAAATAGCAGTGAATTCACCAGGTAAATAAAAGCAACTGCAAACTGAAATTAAATCAGAAATCTGAAAAAAAGATTCTAACAATTACATATATAATATTTTGAACATTTCATATTCGATTATTATTTTCCCTTATTTTTTTTTCTTCTGAGCAGTATGTTTTCAATTAGAACTTTAAGTGCCTGTAAAAAGTATTGTTTAAAGTGTTATGCATAAAAAGCCCTTTTTAAACCAAATAACTTACCAGAATTGGAGGTAACCTCCAGATGTTTAATTTTTTTGATGCTAACTGATGTTCTTTACATTTAGAACAATAATATTTTTCAGCTTCTCCTAGCTGCTCTTCTTTAGTGAAAGCTTCTAGACAGTCATGGAGATTGATTGGCTCTGTCTGAAGACGTCTAGTAGCATCTACACTCTCATGATCAGCAAAATCCTAAAAAGCAATCAAATGCATATTTTAATAATCAGAAGTAAACAAGAAAATGAAATGCTCCTGTTTACACAGTTGTTATCTAAAAAATATCATAGCTTATGGAAGTGTTTCACATATTGGTATTGGAGAACAATTCAAATCCTTTTCTAAATTATCTCTTAAAACAAATCATAGCAAATGGTTGATCTTTCCAATTGGATTCACTTTCTTACCATAATCCCATAAAAAATGTACATGTATCACTTGTTCTATACTTAAACCTACGACTTACAATGCCTGTTTTGTAGCTACAAAGTTTGATTTCATAATCTTCAACAATTTTAAAATTGATTTATTCAAATAGCAAATTTTATTTTTGGCATGAAAACTACTTAAATAAGAAACAATATTTTCAGATTTCTAACTTAATTTTTTTAAAAAAAATCTCACTACAATATTTAAAAAAAAATGGTACAAGAATTTACATTTATGTATACAGAAACATCTTCAGTAAAAGTTGGAAATATCAATTATAAAAATTCTTATCTTAATTGCTCAAAAACTGTATCAGAATTCTAAAGAGATTAAGAGACAGAAGAATTTAAAATGAGAAGTCTAAAATTAACTAATCAGAGCTGATAACAAGGTATCTAAGTGCCTGCCCAGAAATAAAGAAAATTTTATGCACTTCTTTATTAATATGTATAGTTAAAAAAAATATATATATAAAATTATTGAATTTCTTTAATTGAAAAGATTATTCAAAAACTAAATCTGAAATATATATAACATGTTAATTGAGAATTTTAGCTTCCTACATAATTGAGGAGTACCAGTTCAATGACTACAGAGCAAGGTAGTCAAGTCAAGAAACTGACTTGACTAAGTGATTTTCTCAGCAGGGCTAAGCAACTTAATTTTAAAAATTCTACTGAAGTCTTTTGTATATTGTCAGCAAATTGTATGATAATAAAAGGGAAAAAAACTTTTTCAAAAAAACTTAGCCAAAACAGAAATGCAGTTTGATTAATCTGAGAATTTTAATAGCTGAAATGTAATAAGTATGCATGTTTCAAGAATTCTACATACTCAAATACAGATAAAATAAGGAAAAGAAACTTGAAAGTTTCTCATTTAAAAGTATAGCAATCAATTAAAACTAATTTCCTAGTCATAACTTGCATTAAAACAGTTGCTAGTAAAAAGAAGCTGAATAAAATTTTCAAAATCTACTTTATAGAAAAAAATTAAATGACCAGGTAAAATATCAAAATTCATATATAAAATGAAAATCTATAATCCTGTATTATCCCACCATTTATCTATACTTATATAAAGCTGTGTGTGTGTGGGGGGGGGTTGACGCTCTACAGGCCAGACCTTCAACCTACAGCTACCAAATTTGGCACATGCATACCTTGGAGGTCGGGAATGTGCAACTGGGGTCCCTTTTTTTGAATTTTAATAATTAATTAAAAACTAACTTTACCGCCAAAAAAATCTATTCATTTCCACACCACCAAATGAATAGGGCTTCAGTTTTTTTCCCCATGCTAAAGAGGTAAGGCTTAATAGTTTTTCGGCCAACTATTTCAAACAATTCTGTTTATTTTCTTAGTGTTTGATGCATTGAAAATCAATTGATCTTTCAGTTCATTCTGAAGTTCTTTTGAATTAAAATAAAACAGAATAAAAGAAATTAAAAATTTCAAATCTGCATAGCGTTACCCCAACTGGCGTAGAAAATTCACACATTTGTGTTATCATAATTGGCATTGAAACTTCATGCATGTGCATTGTGTTCTGATTGTTGACAACTCTATTTTCAATGGACTTGGTTTCGAAGGCTTAACATGTTTTCGACCAATTATTTTAAACGATTCTGTTTATTTTCTTAGTTTTTGATGCATTTAAAACTAAACACTGTTAATTAATCGATCTGTTCATGATGAATCTGAGAAAATTTTGGTGAAAACTTCTTGAGATATTACATAAATTAAGAAAGATATTCTTCAGTGTCCGTAAGGTTTAAGTACCCAGCGACTCTGCTTTCAGTACTCATATTTAAAAAAAAAAAAAAAAAAAATGCTTTGTTTCAATAAAAAAAATGTTCTTATATTAATTGCAGATTAAATATTTCCACTTTAATTTAAAGCATAAATTCTACGGAAGTCAACAGAAAATTAGAGAGATACATATTACATCATGTCTGAAGGTCCGTGTAATATTATGAGTGAATTATATGACTATCACAATTTGAAGCTTAAATATTTTGATGAAGAAGATATTAAAATAGGAGTAACATAAAATATTTAATTATTAAAATTTTAATGAGCATTAAGATTGGCAAACCGGCTGGTCGCCAAAGGTGGCTAGTTAATAATAAGATAATAGTGACCATACCCTTTCAAGAGATGTCTGGTATCGCAAATGCAGCGCAGTTGGATCCCAGTCAATAGCAATAACAGCACAACCAAAATTAAAATCTGCATCACAGCATTCAATTTTACAACCTCTACAAAACCTACCATAAAATGAAGAATTAGAAATTGAATAATCAAATAAAATTAAAACAGTATAATTATTAAAATGCAACTTACCTATACCAAGGACAATGAGCACATAAATAGCCATTTCTCTGCACAGCTTTTAAAGTAAAAGGATACTCGTAACCCAGGCTGTCATCACTAAAAAAATACAAACAAATCATCAAATACATCTTTTTCAAACTTAAATAATATACAAATAAATATATTTTACATTTAATAGTAAAACTTTTTTTAAAATTCTTAAAGTACATTTTTGTAAGGCTGAAAAATAGGTTTGTGATTAGAATTCAGCACTGGAATTTTTTTCAAACAAGAAAAGATTTATTTCAAAGTAAATTTACTATCAAATAAAGCGTATTTGCTTTTTATAACTCACCAGTCTTGAGCGTGATTTGAAACAGCTGCTTCTGAAGGTGGCAAAGGAGATACCAAGCGAGCAACTTGTATCCAAACAGCCTGATACAGATCTTGGTTTGTGGTCATTTCATGGCATGGAAGGATTAAAGGTAACCCAAAGAGAGTTGGTCTACATTTTTGACTGGATAGAAAGTATACATCTTGTCGTATCTGTGAATGAAGTTATTTTTTATAATGATGACATCCCCCAAAAATTTTTATTAAAAAAAATGCTATCCATTAACAAGGATAATAATATTTAACAAATATGGGTCATTGTTTAGGTGAATAGTATTGAAAAGTGCAAATAAGATCAAATGAAGGTCAATTGTTCAATTCACAAGCAACTTTAAAGGAATACCAAATACACTTATAAACTATTCTCTATTTTTTCTTGCTAAGGTGACTAATAAGAAATAATTATTTGCAAGTAGCTCCTAAGTTAAAATAATCAATTTTATAATAGTGCTATTCCTTGTTTGTTTTTTAATGTAAAGACAAATTTATATTCAAATACAGTTTCTTTTTTTCAATACAATTCAAACCACTCAAATGTTTTAAATTGTTGTACTTCTTTTGTAGTTAACGTAAATTTTCTTTCAAAATTTTAAATCTAGTAATTCAAATGATAAAATTAAATTAAAATTTATCCATCTATTAAAATCCTATAACAACTTTTTAAAAAATTCAAAACAGTTTGAAGGGATAAAAAAAAATTAAATATTCTCAATTACAAGAAAAACAAAATATCAAATATGAAATAAATTAATTAAAAGGAATTTAAAGCAAATATTCAAACAAACTCTTAATAAAAACTTAAAATAGGAATTTATATTCATCAACCCAACACAAAATAATATCTCAGAAATTTAAAAGTAGGCATTTAGAGTTTGGAAAACTAAGTGATAAAAATATAAATTTATTCTACACTTGCAATGAAACTACATTTAAAAAAAAAAATTTCAATAGCCAGAATCATAGAGAAAAATTTAATTTGAATAAAACACTTAATATACATGGTTAGGGAAATGCAGCAAAAAAACTTGAATTAAAAACTTTTTCTATCACCAATATGACAAATGAATTGAGACTCACCATTTTCCTGTGATATGCAATCACAAAGTTCTTTTGATAAAACTCAGAATTGAGCTCACTTGTGGAAGAATTACTAACTATACTTGAAGTCATACTTCCGGAATAACTGGGAGCACCTCCTAGAATCCATGGCCCTAATGGCTGCTGTGCAGGTGGACTGTTCATCTGAAAATAATAATAATAAACATAATAATAAAATTCATTCTAATACAGCAGCAAATTTTGTAATATAAGGCTACATGTGCAAAATTATTAAAATTGTTACTTCAACCAATATTTTAAATTTGCTTGGCTAAGTACAGAGATGCATGTCAAAGAGATCTTTCAGAACAGGTATTATCAACTAATAATAAAGATGAATGTATGTGTGTGTGTGTGTGTTGGTGCTCCACAGTACAGACCATTTGACCTACAGCTATCAAATTTGGCACATATATACCTTGGAGGGTGAGAATGTGCACCTCGGAGCGATTTTTTGAAATTTTTTTTTTTAAAAACTGAGTTGAATTTTGGTGTTTTTCAGCAATAACATGTGAAAATAATATTGCACAAAAATGAATTTCAATGATATCAATTTAACAAGCATGAATTTTTACTGAATTTTGACAATCTTTTTAAAATATTTTTTGGCTTCATTTCCAATAGATTACATTGTAGCCTGAAATTCAAACTACTTTCATTTTTTCATCAACTATCTAATGATGTGATTTTCTTACATTGTTGAAAACTAAAGAAGGTTTCTGTTTAATATTTGCATAATTTAAGAGCCGAATAAAAAAAGTGAGATTTCAATACCACAAAACTAACTAGAAAGATAAAATGCATATTTACAATTTTAAATAGCATCATGATTTTTATATAATTGGTCCTTATTAGAAAGCTTCAATAGCACATTGATGGTATATATGAAAAGCAATTAAAGTTACACATTTTAATGTCTAACACTTTTACAGTATCATGGATATGAAGCTATATATCTACATGATTTAATCAAAATTAAAGATAACTAATATCTCTGGCAAACCAGCTGATGCCAAAGGCATTAAGTATTAGAAAATTTTATTAATTCATCAATTTTAATGGTAGCAATATTGAAATTTTGAATTGAACTATAAATCAGTTACCTGTGAGCCAATGCTGTCCGTATCAGAATCTCCTAGTGAGAAAAGGGTTTTTCCAGGACCGTCCCCAGATTCTCGATCCTCCATTGGCTTTGGTACATCTCCATTAACAGCCACTGCAGGCACTTTTTTTGTACTAGGAGAAGTAAAGACTTTTGGCGGTGAGGATTCTAAATAACAAAATGCAAGAATTTAATAGGCATAAAAAACATATTACAATTTTTAAGTTTTATATTTTCAGTTAAAATGCTTATGACATACCATTTAGGGGCATTCTTTGAATTTGTGTTAGTGTATGAGTTTCTCTAGGTTGTCTATTGTCATCTTCTAAAGCAACATCTTGTGGAATGTACAGTTCATATGCAAAGAAGCTGTTGCCTGCAACAATTCTTATTCTCTGTTCATCTCCAGGAATGCTCTATTAAAAAGATATTCTTTAATTATCCTTTATTAAAATATTATCCTTTTATTCATTTTACAAAATTACAAAATTATTGTTTTCATCTTTAATTTAATTGAAAAAAAAATTATTCAAATCATTAGTTTTTCTCAAAGATCTATCAACTTAACAAATGCAGAAAAATTTTTATTAATAAAATTCTTTTTGAATTTTCTCTACATAATAATTAGTCTTATTTCAAATAAGTAAGTTTTCAACAAATAATTCCTATTTCATTAATCAATACCATTTAACATAAATGTAATATGTATATATATATAAAGCTATTTCATTTATGAAAGATAATTTTTCCTCATCTTTTTAAATTATGAGCATTTACTTAATTGCGACAAATATTTTGTGCAGTCTCTACTCTTAATTTCTTAATCAAAATAATCAGAACCTACCATTATACCAATTAGTTAGAACTTGTACATGTTAATAGTGTAATAATAATGACCGAAATGTTCTTCTGCAGAGTAATTTTAGAAATGAAAAAAAAAAAAAAATGAAAGCATAGATATCTCTAGTTTTAACATACATTATGCAATTGCTACGGAGACTTATTATCAACTTTATTTTTTTCCAATTTGTTTTCAATGACCAACAAAACAAATTTAGCACCAATAGAAATATCAAAAGTAACATAACCAATACCAAAGATTACAAAAAAGATTAATAGTTGTACTTTTCTCTTCAGGAATTTATTATGAAAAGTAATAGAATACAGTAATATAATATAGAAGAAATAGTTTCCTATATCACAAATATGCAGATAAATTATACGTAGGTGCAGAACTATATAAAACATTTTTAACTATGAAACCACATTTAGAATTTTCCAATTAATTTTCTAAAAATTTGAACAATGCATTAAAAAACTAAGAAAAAATTAGTACTTGTTTACCAATCATTAAAAAAATTTTTTTTTTTTTTTTTTTTTTTTTGGATCTTCAGACATAAAAATAACATACACTTTGCAAAACAGAAAACTATTTTGAATTTTATAAATACTGAAATCTTGCATTACTAAAATTCAAATAATATCTAATAATTTTACATTTAAGCAGTAACCAATATTTTATTTGTTATGTGTTATGAACTTTAAAATTAAATGAATCTAAAATAAAAGTGCTTACTGAGAATAGAAAATATTTAGACAGATAACAAAATTACATCTTTAAGAGACACATAATTTAATAACAAAGTTCTTGATAACAACACAACTTATAATATATTAACTCTTACATTTAAAAAATTTCATAGACGTTTTTTTAATTATGATATGATTTGATAAATACATATCTGATAAACAATACTTTAACATTAACAGAATCTGATTATGGTTTGGCATCTATAAAAATGTCAAAAAATTGCTACTCAAAATCAGTGCTAATAACAGTGATGCATACCTTGAATGTAGCATCAGATACTTCTGCAACAAGTAGCTGTTGGGCAGGTATGCCACAAAGCTTCCCAAGTTGGTGCTTCAAAGTAATATATTTATCATCATGATTTAATTGAAGGCCATATTTAACTGGTTTAGAGCCATCTAAGCGAATGACTGAAACAAAACAATTTTATTTTTTTTAAATATCAAAAATATTTAAAAATATAGTTTTTAAACTAAATTATTTATAGTCATATTCAGTATATAACAAAATCAAATATTAATTTTTAAATTTAAATTAAAAATAATAAATAAAAACAAAATATTGTAATAGTTTATGTCATCAAATTAAGCTACAAAAAATTTATCAACACTTCAATTATTTTTTTATTGAAATTATAAAACATAAAAGAATTTGATATATAAATTTTGCAAGAAACAATATAAAATCAAGTCAGGATTCAAGAACTTAAAAACTCTGATACGATTTTTTTAAAAATAAAAATACTTAGAAACTTCAATAGTAGCATCGTGATTTTCTATTATATAATTTTTTTTTCATGATTATTGAAAAATTTATTAAAAGTATTAAAATAATTCAAAATAATAATATATAATAATAAAAATAAAATAGGAATAGAATAGATTCTCAAGTTTATTTTATAGAAAATATAAAAAAAATTAAGGGAACTTAATACTTTCTCAAATACGAAGCATAGAGAAAATATTGCAATTGTCAAAGAATTCGAATTCAAGATTTTGATGAATAACCATATTTCAGATGCAATTAGAAAAACATATTTGGAATTATGTTTTTTGTCTGTTTGTGAGCACAATAACTCAAAAATGGAATCAAATTTGTAGATTTCTAAAAAATTTTGAATAAAATCCATTCAGGTGAAGTCTAGCTGTTCCAAGTACAAGTGAATGCCATAACTACAAAACATAGAGAGCTAAATCGATAAAATTTCACACAGATTTAGTGTCTAAAATGCAGATTCTAATCAAATTTTTGATTAAATATGTCAATGAGCCGACTGTCTGTTGGTCTGTACATGCCCATATATGTAAACATAACTAATAAGTATAACGACTTAAATTAATGAAATTCGGTGTGAGATCTTGAGACCCCAATCTAATTCCACATCAAATTTTGGGCTCATTTGGTTGGAAAAAAGGGTTCCAAATATATATTCACATCTGTAAAAATGCTAGATTCATGTGAAATATTTAAATTTCATGATTATTGTTCACCAATAATACACATGAGATTCAAAGTCTTACCCAAGATTTTATGTAGGGAGAATGGGGAATAAATTGGAGAATATATATAAAAAAAATTATAGATCACCCCACAGATTATATCAATAATATTATCATTACAAAAGAAAAAGAAAAAAATTCATTAGAAAAACCTAATAATTTTATAAAAAATCAAACCTAGCTTTCAGATAAATACAACCACAACAATAAAAAAAATGTTTAAGAAGTTATATACTTATATATTTATGAAATGAAATAAATTAAGCAAACAAATATTTTACATACCTACAATTTCTAGATGAATGCAGCTTTCCATAGGTAATGGCAAAGAGAGGTAATTGAAAGGATCAAACCGCACACTGGTATGACCACACACCTTGCATCTCACAGTTGATTGTAACTGACCATGGAAAAGATCCACAATTATTGATCGTTCTCGGCGAACATGATTTTCCCACGCTTCAGCAGCTACCTCCTCATCAGGTCTCCCATCGCTATCTTTCAAACCAGAGTATGGCTTCTCATGGACTCTGATTAAAAAGCAAAAAACATGTTACTCAAAGCAGTGCAAATAATTTAGTATAATTGTAAAAAGTTTTTTTAGCATTTCCAATAGTGCATACCTATTCAAATCTTCATGCAATCCATCAATTAGAAAAGCAAGTAATTCCTGAGAATCATGTTGTTGAAAACCATTAAAGCGTGGAGCATATTTACCAATAGTCAACTAATAAAAAAATTAATAAACATTTAAAAAAATAAGAAAACAAACAAATTAACTCAATCTAACAATTGTTACAAATATTAATATATCTATTCTATGTGAAAACATTGTTAATATTCAACATAAGGTAATCCATTTAGCACCCTTTTACAGAGACAGAATTTGTTTCCTTGACAAATTACAAATTTATTACAAAATGCATTTTTATCCCCCAATATGCTAATCTAAAAATTACTAAGTCAGTTGTCATTAAGTCACTAACTAAGTCAGTAAGTCATTAATTACTAAAAGTCATTTGCGAGTTCTACTAGTATAGAAGATTAATATGCTTCGAACTGGATTAGTTATATAACCATAAATCAACTAAAAAAAATGAACATTTTTGCCTTTACATAACATAATCTGCCTTTAAAAGACATTAAAAAATCTCATTTTGAAATCTCTCAAAACTATTCGCTGAAATATAACATATATCTGTTGTATAAGAGATTGAAACTGATTGAATTTTGAATAATGAACATTCTCAATTATTTCAAATCTAAACTTTTAAATTGGAATACACACATGCAAGTTTCATTCAAAATTGCAAATTAATTTTAATTAGATTGATATTTCTTACTTTGCATAAAGAAATCTGTAATTTCATTATCTAAGTTTTTATTCGATGAATTCCCTTTATCCCTGGCAACAAAAATCATTAAGCTTACAATATTTTTCTTTTTACAAGGTAAACTGTCAACATTTTTTTCAAAAAAAAAAAAAAAAAAGTCTTGATTTACATAAATAACAAGTTATGATATTGCTTTACCATTTTATACAGTATACCAGAAATTAATGATTCACAATAAAATTCATTCTAATAGAAGAAAAAAATATACAACAATTAAATAGCCATTGAGTGTATATTTTGCTAGCATTTTCTGCTTTTTAAAAATAACTCCAATCCCCTTACTCGTAATTTTAAAGGCGCTACAGTTCTCGACGTTCCACTCCAAAGGTCTTGTACGAGATCACCATATCGCTTTGCAATGTGACCTTTCATTCCATGTTGATTAGTTCTGGAAGTAAAAATTTTATATTAATATTGAAATACAAGATATATATATATATAATTTTAAAAAAATTTCATCTTTTTCAGTTTTTGATAATGAGCATACACGAATTAAAAAATTCAGTTCATTATAAGTTCATTCAGTTAAATAACTTTTGTCCAAATAAGCTGAATTCACAAAATTATTCTGTGGATTATAAATATTGTAGTATTTTTTTATTAAATACCATAATATGACAATATTGAAATTCAAGTAATCTTATTTGATTATAAAATACAATCGATAAATGTGCATATTATGACAAAAGAATCAAGCAATAATTGAAAAATTGAATTTTAAAAACTTATTTAAGTGCAAACACACTAAAAAAGCCATCATTTAGATGTCAAATTTTTTATTCTATAATAAGTTTTTAAAAGAAATTTAAATACAACAGACTAGAAATTAATAAAAGAATATAAAAATCAGATATATATACCTGTTAAGCTCATAGAGATGAAAATTAGAATTGAAGTAAGTTGTCAAAGGCCTGGTATTGCTAACACACTGCAAAGCAGCATTCATGAAACAAGTATTACCTAAGTTATTGAGTCCAGTAGCCCCTTTTTCAGTTGGACCTAAAGTAAAATAATATGCAACATAAATTACGAATTATAAGTTAACAAGCATGCTGAAATTGATTTATTTTCAAATTTATAAACTGACCTTGACTTTTTTGATCAAATTTTGCATTCATTACATTTGTCATTTCTTCAGGCCACGTCTGGTCTTTGTTACGAACTAGAGCAGAAGGAGAGATATTTGTAAACTTGTAAATGATATACATTTGTGAGTATATACTTGTACTTGATATACAAATAGATTATGCAATAATCAATGGAAAACGCTGGAATTAATTTTACCTTCAATTAAAATTTGTTCATTATCTTCAATTCCCAATTGTAGCAAAGTTAAATTTTCTTCTTCCAGAAGTGAAAGGTTACTCTATAAAGAGAAGTAGAATCTTAATACAAAATACTGATAGTACAGAGGCAATTAAATTAAAATCAGTTTTAACATAAATCAATTTAATTCTTTAATGAAAAAGGATAGTTAGTTTTAAAATCTCTATCCGTGGAAAAAGAATAAAAATATGAATAAATACTCAATTATAATCACATGAAGAGGCTTCAGGTACACAATTAAATTATTATCTTATTCAAATCAATTACACACAAATGATGAAATCTTCACTCTACCCTAAACACTACAAAGACTGATTTACCTAAACTACCAATTTAAATAGCACTTAATGAAAATAAAAATATTGTTTTTCTCATTCATTTTAAAGAGATACCATTTAAATTCTCTGCCATTTTAAAGAAATACAAAAAAAGCATATCATCAAACACTGTTCTTTACAATTATTTAAAAAAATTATTAAAAGCATATATAAAATTCTTATTGCTAATTTTAATATTTATAAAATATGTAGTTTTTTATTACAATTTTTTCATGAGTTTTTCAAAAAAGTTTTAAAAAAATATGCACACAACAGAAGTTGCTTCTTTTTATTTAAAAAATTTTCATACTAATTTTAATTAGAATACATTTAACTACACAAGATGATGAAAATGTGAGTACTTGCTAAAGATAAAGAATTCGGATTTAAAAAATGCAATATTCAAACACGTTAGAACAATAAAATATTAAACATTTTTCCAACATTTCATATCATAAAATCTATGCACAGCAAGTAAAAATAAATAAATAATTTACTTTGAATATCAGCAAAATATAATTCATTGTAATTTAACTTCTATTCAGATAAATAATAATCACAGAAAATATTTTAATTCCAAAAATTCTAAGACTTGTGTGTAAAATTGTAAGTCTTGTGTGTTTTAAATATGTATTAAATCTAATACATATTTAAAACATTAAATATAAAAAAAGCTTCCAATTGATAGTCTACAAATTCAAGGTGAGAAGTTAAATACCATACTTTCAGATTAAAGAATGGAATAATGAAAACTTAAATATAACTCACAACTATTAATTCAATAGATGCAAATATAATTCTTAAAAGATGCAAATTAACCAATATAGTACTCTAATATCAAACATTTTACTCTCATATGAAAAACAGCATGGTTAGATATACAGATATGTTATTTTGCAACAAAATTATATAGATAAGGGTTTAGCTAATCTCATCAAATTCTCACATCTTATCTTATCAAAGAAATATGCATTATGTCATTTAGTAGTATTTTCTTCAATGAATATAGCCCAACAAACATATCTCTTATTATTGAACTATTCTCTCATAGTCTCTTGATGCCTAATCTAGCTTTAATGATGGCAGGTATGCTAATGAGGGATGATGTTACATTCATTTTAATATTATTTGGATACACTACAGAAAAACAAAATATCTTTCAACAATTAATTTAAGAATTTCATTACAGAAACAAACTTCTTGGGGAAAATATTAAGTTAAGTTAGTGCCATTCATGGTTTTCAACTTCTGTTTCAAAGTCAACTAATTCAACTTGAACATTTGGATATAAAATTATATTTATCTTACAAATGAATTTTAAATTGAAAAAAAGCAATAAAAACAAAATAAGCTCATATAAAGAAATAAAAAAAACTTACATCATCTTTATATAGCCAAAGACGTGTTTCTTCCAGACGTAAGCGAAGACGCATACATATGAATTCAAATACTTGGCGTAAAGTAGCCAAATGGCTAAATGATGCCAAGTAAGCTAAATATCTTTTGTTTACTGGAGGAAGAGAACCAACATACATGGATGGACCACTGTCTGTAAACAATGAAAACAAAGAGAATATGTATAGAAAAATTTTTAAAAAATAAAAAAATACTTGTGCAAATGTTACTCAGAAAAAATATTACTATAAGAAATTCTTTCAACAGATAAATGGATTCTTTATTAAAAAACATAGCAATAACTCAAAACAAATTAAAAACTTTCAGAAACATTAGAATATAAAGGCTGTTAAAATTATTACAAAATCTGTAAAAAATGAAAATTTACTTCTAATTATATATACCAGAAAATAATAAAATTATCATTTTCTAACTGATAACATTGCCACAGTACTTTATGTTTAAATACTTTAAAGCATAAAAATAAGCTACCTACAAAGAAATACCAGTAGGAAAAAAAGTCTGGAGTTCTTTAAGGAAATGAGACTTTCAAATTTAGAAAATTACAGAAGTTTCATTTGTAAGTTTATTTGTATATTTAAAAGCAAATATTATATCTGATGCAATATTTAGTAACATAAAACGAATGAGTTATTCTCATAATAAAACAGCATAAAATATTTGTTTCTTCACAGCAAAATAAAAAAAAAAAAAACATGTCATGATGTAATAATCTTTAAACTTATAATCACAAAAGAATTCTGCATAAAATCATTCCGAAATTAGCATAGTATAAGGTCAAAAATTACAATAAATTTATTTTCATTTTATTATTCTGAAAATATTTTTTAAAAAATACTGACTACCATGTAAATTAAAAATCTTGAAAATACAGGATTTTTTTTTATTAAATAAGCTTTTAAAAGCATGCTACATTCTAAGAAATAATTAAAAATTGGTGATGATGCATGATGTTTGTAAATATGATAGTAAGATATTTAGATCCATTAAAAATAATTTTATTAATGCATACTGGAATTTGAAAGAATACAAAAGTTGAGAAAATGCAAAAACTACATATTTTTTTTATAAACCATGGATATTTTAAATTAAATTTTATTCTTCTATAATTTGCTAAAATCTTTCTAATTCTGCAAATCTTCATATTTCTTACTTTAATAAATTAAAATAGTATGAGTAAACATAGCATGGAAAACATAATAATTAAGATATTAGAAATTATAATATTTGTATAGCTATTTTAAAATAAGTTTTATTTCTTTTTTTAATTTTTAAGTATTTATGTACTGTTTCAGTTTACAAGAATTATACATTCAGAAAGATCAAACAGATAGCTAGCCAGGAAAATGACTTATATTGAATAACCGTGCTAATATAAAAAGTATCAATGAAAGAGTAATTAAACTAACAAAACTCTCTCCAAAAAGTTTGTTAATAATTTTCAGTAACTATATTTTAAATGATCATGAAGAATATAAAGAGATCAAATAATCTACAATTGCTATGCTTACTATAAGTTGATGAAACATTGCCAACAGCACCAGCCCATGGATTAGCCACTGGACGTCCTGCACTCGGCTGATGCCTGTAGAGTTTCAATGTGATAAGGTATAATTCAAGTTCTGGAACCCCACAACGAGGTAATATTACCTAAAATACAGACCTTGTATTAATGTTCTTAAGTAAATAAAATTTTCATATTTCAATATACACTCTGAAAATCAAATCTACCCAAACTGGAAAAAAGTTTTAAGAAACACTTTAAATTTTGTAATAATTTCAAAATAAATTTTAAAAATTTATCTAGCAATATTTGTTATTGGCTATTGATCTGCTAAATAACATATAATTCACTTTTGAATGGAAAGATATATCTTAAATTAATTATGTACAGTTTGCTACAACTCACCTGCCTGGGTAAAGGTGGAGATCCTCCATACCACTGGGAAAGAGCCCTCCACACCGCTTCTGGCACCAAGACATAATCTCTTCCCAATACAAGAGGTGGATTCTTTCGTAACCTTCCACCTTCACCAGTTAGAAATATTACCTTTAAAAAATTGCAATAATCTTACAATTTATATCTATTAAATATAATACAAAGGTTGAAATGTGAATATTATTCCATTATTATTTAATTTAAAAAATAAAATAAGATTAATATACATATAAAATATCAACATACTTTTAAGGTATTTGGAACAATAAGTGAAGAGTTATCGATTGATGTTGGACGTTGTGGCACATGAGAAAATGTCCTTCTATGGACATTTGGTGAATGATTGGGAGTTCTTACAAGCTCAGGAGGCTAGAAGAACAAGAAAAATTTTATATTGCATCCATATCTTCAATGTAACAGAAGCAGTCAACAAGTAAAAAAATATTCCATTAAAACAGTGCACTGTTTGCTACTTATCCTTTACTTTACTCTTATTTTAGAATTCATTAAATTCTAAACCAAAACTTTTGATTTGGAGCTTTGTTAAAAAAGCATTAAATAAAGAATGTATGATACAACTGTTCACGATTACAATATTACTATTTCTGAGAAAAAATCCAAACAGTCTTATCTATCCTAAACAGAAAATAGATAAAAAGGGAATTTCATGGAATTCTTATCTATTCTATCAGTTTTCTGTGTTCTATATATAGTCTGAGAAATTCTGCACTTTTTTCACAATAATATTTTGATAATTTTAGAAAATAAATTTCAGCGAAGTAGCATTAGGTAGCTAAATAATAAGACCATTAAAAAAATGTTATTTTTATAGTTTCATTTTGTTTGCCCATTTTAGTTCTGATAGCTGTTCTACTAATGAAGCTAATTAATGTTATGTTTCTTACAATTGATCTTTACCTTGTAACTTCCAAACCTAGTTTTTTTAAATAAAAATAAATGATAGCCAATTTGTAATTACAAAACACTACTAATATGCTAAGATAGTCATTAAATTAATATGCTAATTTTTCTATGGCAATTTAAGAAGCATTTCTGACAATTTTTTTTTTCCAAAAAAAATTAGTTTATGGAAAAAGAAGGGGAAAACTGCAGTACCTGTAAGCTGTTGCTTTTCTTTATAACAGATGACACATTCCCCTGTTGATCACTACTTCTAGATGATAAAGAAGAGCCTTCACTACTTAGAGAACTAAATATACTGTTTATACTTTCAGACAGGGATGGAGTAGTATCATCTCCCACACTTGTTATACTAGACAATATTACATTAGAACTGCCATCATCAGTCTGAGCAACACTACCATCAACTCGTCGCTGCATTTTACTATTTCTTTTTAAACTACCAGATGGATATGTAGGTGTACAGCATCCACTTGCTAAAGCGCCCTAAATGTATAATGCAGTGACAGCATTAGACTTTTACTGAATGAAATGACATAGAAAATTTATAAAGACTTAATAATTTGATTGAGTGAAGATTTCTAACCTGGAAATCAACGTATTCATTCCAAGAAATCCACCAATCACTTGCTATCAAGTACCAGAACTGTCCAACTTGCATTCCTCTACGTTCTTCTCTTTCTATCCATGATCTTAAAATATATTACGGACATTAAAAATCTTTTACATTTAAATTTTTTTTTAAAAAAACAATATAATATAATAAAATACAAATAAAACTGCATAAATAGTAAAAGAGAAATGCAGGGATTTATTATATTCACCGATATAAATATAAACCTGTGTGGGTACAAACACAAAAAAGAAATATACAGTCAAGTACAAAATATCCAGAGAAATATACAACAATAAAACTATGCAAAGAAGAAAAATGCACGGAGAAAAACATGAGTAAAAAGTACACATTATATAAATACATAAAATGTTGTAATTAAGGTAACTGTGAAAATAAATCATAATTATAACAGAGTAAAAAATCATTTCCATAAATTCAATAACAGAAGTAAAAACAAGCAGATTTATACGCTTTCCTACAATCAATATTATTTGCAGAAAATGTTGTAATTTTTTTATTGTAGTTCATTTTTTAATTTCATTACCTGATATGAAATTTATGAAAAAGCTTTTTTTTTTATGAAAAAAAAAAGTAAGTTTCATATCAATCTTTCCTCTTAAAATTAAGAAACTTAAATTGGCTTCCTTCAATGGATTAAGAGTTGAGTTCAAGGGGTTAACGAGTTTACAGCATTGAATTAACTTTATTATTGATTTACAATTAATAAAAATGTCTGTTTACAAGCAAATGAAAAAATAATATGAACACCTAAGAAAGAAAAATCCGAGTCATCAAGGTAGGAGAGTGAATTGCACTTTGCTTGAATTACAGAATGTTTATGGTGTAAAATGCATGCCAAGTGGTCATTTATAATGGAAAAAATAATTTGAAACAATCCTCTAGTATATTAATTAGTGTGACTAGTAAATGAAATTGAGCTAGGAGTGTGAACTCTAAAATATACTCACAAACTTTCAATATATTCAAGATAAAAAACAGAGAAGGCACATAAAATGTTTTTGTTGTTTATAATGGCACTTGTCATAGACAAGCCCGCTGACGGTGTCAGCGATTTTAAGCCAAGAGCATCTCTGGTTTCTCAGGGGCACCATCTAGGGCCAAGAGTACGTCTTAGCTACTCATGCATCACTACCCTTTCTACAGAGCGGACATCATTCATACATTTCATTCACTCAACCACAGATAGTAATTTAGACCTGAATCAGGGAACGGTCACCTCTGATCCAGTGCCCCCAGTGGTATTGTCTCGACTTAGAGGACTTTCCGGCCACGACAGATTTATACATGCGCCAGCCACCACACACAAGGAGAGTCATCGGTCGGCAGGGTTCGAACTCACAATCTGAGGGATGCGAATCCAACGCCCCACCAACCAGAATATGGCAAGAAAATTTATTTATTTTATCGCCATGCTCTTCCAAACTAGCAGAGGAGATAGGGTTGCTGCAATCTTGAAAGAGCATTTGTGCTCAAGAGATAACTCTGAATAAACTAATAAATTCATCAGCCAAAATGCTCTGATAGCAATTGCCTATTTTCCTTCTATTAAGAGAAATGCCAAAATATAACATCTCAAACCAAAAAGAAGTTGTTTCCAAACTTAACAATCAGCAGAAAAAAAAAAAAAAAAAAGCAGGATTTTACGCATCAAATATAAAAGTAACCAATAATCATCTCAATAAATTGCCTCGGCCTTTTTTCCATTATAGTGTTTACTGATGCCATTTTACAGAATTTCCTGAATAATGTCATAATGGCTGATACCACTATAATCATAATTCATCTCATGATGTCTGCTGTTTCCATCATCAGGCTTTCAGTTAAACATGCTCCAACAACCATTCCTCTTTAAAATTCTGTGACTGAAACCTTCTCTAAAAATGGACAATAGGTAAATGGAACTCCTACAACAGTTACTAATATGTTGATATCTTTAATGTACCAGCAATTAAGTGGCATCATATAATTGTCACAGATGGCAAGTTTCTATGTGATGTAGTACAGCTGTCTAGCAACAGAAAATGTAGTCAATGCTTTCACAGAAGTTCATAATATTTTGCAATTCACTGTATATGTATATAAAAATATATAGCTTAATTTAATAAATACAGAATGAAAACATTTCTGAAATTCACCTGATAATTTCACCTTCGTCTTCTTTTGTATAAGGTCGCAGTCCAAATATAACATGACAAACCTAAAAATAAAAAATAAAAATAGTCATTATAATAAATTGCAGTTTAAATATATTTTTTAAACTATATATCATAGATCATCTTTAAATTATACCTGAAAGAGGATATTCAAAAATTCTAAAGAGAGATTACTGCCCACTGTCCAAAAAAGATATTCATCCAGGGTTAAAGCACCAGGCTGAAAAACATATTTATATCACTTTCATGCATTGTCAGTTAGTTAAATAAGATTTAAATTCAAAAATAAAATCAACTTCTAAATTAATCTTACAGGTCCAGTTGTCAGTTTAGAAATTATCTTTAATGAGTAATGGTAAACTCATGTGAGAAGAATAATTCAAAATAATTTTTATATTAATATTATAACTTCAATAAACATAAAATTTGATTTAAAAAATTAATATATGAAATAAAAAGAGCCAATTAAGAATTTATGGATTTTTAGTTTATTATTCCCTTTTATAATAAGAATTTTGTTACGTAAATTTGCATAAATTTCTATTTGTTGAGCAACAACTAAGGATAATATAACTCATTTTGATAAAATATTTCAGTTCAGTATCTTGTGTAATGTTTAAGAAAAACAGTTAATAACAAAATATATATTCAGAAGTTAATTCCAAATTGAATAATTACATCAATTTATTTATTCGCATTCTGAAAATCTTTAAAGTAAACGCTGAAATTCTAAAAAAATTTTTAATATATTTAACTAAGAGAAGTATAATTTTTATTATTTGGCTTAGAACAATGTTAGGGTCTTTTCTCTTAAGCCCAATGCATAACAAAAGCACACAATAGGAGTCAAGACATGGAAATAACAAAAACATCCTAAGTAACTAATAAAATAAAACTCTTTCAGTCTGAAAATCTAGTATACTATAAAAAATATAAATTATCAGATAAAGACAAAAGCCTTGAAAATCTATATACATAATGATCATATATCAACAATGAATTTACAAGCAAGTTAATAATCTGTTTTCATCTAATGTAACAAATATTCTCCACTTACAAATATTTAAATTTTAATATGACAGAAATTTTAAGTAATAAAATTATTTCTTTTTGTAAAATAGCACCAACTACATAATGAAATGATTAGTTTTTAATGAAAGTAATATTGTATTACAAAGAAAGAGTAACAAATTGAAGAAATTAAAATTTCAATAAGATTCTTTATATGACTAAATCAAAACCATATTGGAAGAGATAACTACCAGAAAAGTTAGTATACCCTCAAAACGCCCAATTCAAATAAAAGTACTTTTAAATTATCATATACCATTAATGAGCTTACTCTATTTAATTAATAAGACAATACAAATATACAACAAAAAAATCACTCAAATATTATTCTAAAATGCATACTATCTTTTCTGAAGGAGTAATTACTTTTACTATATCCTCTCCTTCAGATCTTGAGTGTGAATTTTATAGCACAATAAATCAAAAATTAACAAACATGCTTTCAAATAATAAAATAAGTTGAATTGCCAACAGCTTAATGCAGTTTAAGGTAAAAGTTAACAATATATTATAAAATATTTAATGCAAAATAACAAAGTAATATTAATTTTATAAATGGTACAATAAATTTAATTCAAGCACAAGCTCAGAACATAACACTGGCTAGTTTGAATACATGCTAATACCTAAAAAAATTGAATATATATATATATATCCTCAACCCTTACTTGTTCTGGATCATGACCTGCCATAATCTCAGTTGCGATATCTGAAACATCTGATCCTGAATGAGAAGTCTACAAAAAGAGATAGAAAAACATACCTTTTTGTATTTCCTGCACTTTAATTCTAGCAAAAAGCATTTACATTATATGATATATATATATATATTTATATAATTTTTCTTACCACCATTTCAATTTTGATGAGATTTCTATTGTCATTCTTTACATACAGAAGGGCACTGACCATATTTCTCACTTCAGTTTCAGATAATATACCATCACGGTCTTGATCAAATATTTTAAAACAAACTGAAACATACAAAATTGAGACTAAATAAACAAAGAGTTGGGAATAAACAAAAAAAGATACATCTCATTTTCAGAATAAGTAATGCATTTAAATGCATCAAGAAAAATATACATGCATTTAAAAAAATATCAAATTCTGAATTAAAAATTCTCCCGAGTTAATAAACTTTTTTTTAGTAGCTTAGCTACAAAAACAGAAAAAAATATATCAATACTATAACTTTCAAGTGTAATAGGCAAAAACTTTCATCCAAGTTTAAGAAGAAAAATGTCGAGAATAATTATTCACCAAGATATTGGGAATTGTGCAACGAATAACAATTCAGAGAATCCATTTCAAAAATGCCATGGATTTATGGTTGTATAAAATAAAAAAAAATTTAAAAAAAACATTTTATTTAAAAATTATTTTAATCTCTTACATTTATATAAAGAATAATTGCTTTTAAATATAATCCAAAGCAAAGGATATCATCTTTTTGTAACACCTTTTAAACTGGTCATATCTCACGTTTTTAAACTATCATTTCAATGGTTTATTTGGCACTTTTTACGCATTTATCAATATTGTAATATTTAGCAGAAATATCTTAAATAATAATTTTGCTAAAATAACTGAAAGAATAAAGAATATCTTTTAAGTTTTTTATACATTTAATAAATGCTAAATTTGTAACAAATTTATAAAGTACATCAAAGCATGAGAATAACAAAAATGTATATGAAACTCAACATACATTTTTGTCTTTCAGTTACAGGACCACGGCAACAAGCAGAGATGCCACAAGCCATTTCTTTGAAATCAATATGACCATCTTGATTTTCATCAAATGCATTGAAAATACCTAAGCAATAAAGAAAAATAATTGTGATCTTTTTAATTATAAATAAATTAGTTACTTTCTATTTCCTCACCAATGATACCCTATCTTATGTACATCATTACTAAAAATGATTATTGGAAAAAAATTATAATTATAAATGTTTTTATTACAATTCTAATTTAAACAAATTTCAAAATGGTTAGCTATGTTAAAATGGTGATAAATTATAAATTGAAAGGAGTGTTAAAGAAATAAATTCTTTTTCCTGTAACTCAACAAAATCAAAAATTTCTGCAAGTTTTTTTTTTTATTTCTACAAATGATAAATTTTAGAAATTTAAAATTGATACTTTTTATTTAATCACATCATTATAGAAAAAACTAATAACTATAACTCCTATAAATTCCTTAAAATTGAAAGTTTACTTTTTTCAAGTTTATGTTTATAATAGCCTTTTTCTTGAATATCTCAGCATCAAGAAAAATATATTCATTAATTATTCAAAAAATGTAAATGATATTAAAAAAAAAAAAAGAAAAAGAAAAGAAAACAGGCTTTACTATTCATGAAATGGAAAATATTAATGCATTAGAAAATTCCTGTCCTCTCCCCTATACCTTATCATAAGAGTTTTTCTACCATTGCTTTTAGACTGCCTTGGTGGACAGAACAATAATTCTGGAGATTTATAATTAATACTCATAGACAAATTGTACCAGAACATGGTACACAACAAAGGCCTCTATTTCTATGTTAATTTACTAACAGTTAAACATTATTATTAATGTTATGTTACATATTTATAAACAATCATAAACTTTCTTGTATCTATCCCCAAAAAAAAACTTTCTACCATTTCTAAAGTATTTAATGAATAATATATTATAAAAAAACTCTGTATTATTTAATTATGACATATAAAAAGGGATTAAATATATCCTGATATTGGAGGATTAATGACAAATTAAATATACTTAATTTAATATCTAAAAAGACAACCCTTATACTTTGAAAAATATTTTTTTTAAAAAAATCAAGGAAATTTGATGAGCATCTAAAAAAAAAAATTGAATGATAATTTTTAAATGCAACATTCAAACAACATTTTTCCCAATTAAAAAGTCAGTTTTGAATTTAAGTTTTTCAAATACAAAGAGCATTTAAATTATCGTGATCAAGCAAGTACCTTTTGAAAGTCATAAAAGAAATCTTTTGTTTCGTAATAAATTTGATGAACAACTTTTAATCATAAGTTTTTGCTTTTAAAGCTGATTATTAAATGGTCATTAATTTCCCTATTGGGAAACAAAAAAAAAAATACCAATACCGATCAAAAATTCCTTTAAAAGACATATTCCTAAAAATATAAACTTACCTTCACAGAGAACAATAGGAATAGGAGGACAAATAAGAGGCCTTAAAGTGTCCAAATCTAATCGTCCAGTCCTGGATTGCGTTTTTAAAATCCAGTACCTCTTTTCAAGATCTATTATATCAGTTTCTTGCACTACAGAACAAAGAATTTAAATTTTAAAGTATATCCTATACCACTTTTATATAATATTGAAAATTGAGAAAAATTCCACATAATTTTCCTTAAATATTTTTTTTCTCTTGATGATTATTTTTTTTTCTATTTAAAAATTGGTAATTATATTCAATAGTTAACATATATCTAGGAAAATTTTTTTATTATAAGTTCAAAACGCAATTAACTCACAGTGTGTTACGCCAGCAAGAGTTTGGTAAAATGTTGGTGTCTCTAACTCATTTGACAATGTGACAGTAGTCCTTTCACATAATAACCAGCGTGTCAAAGAAGTGGCATCTTTTCTGTGCAGCAGCCAATCTTTGAATTCATCAAATGTAACACGTTCACTCTACAGAGATAATATATTTTTAATTTCAAATCAAAACTGTTATCATTATGGTTTTGTGAATAAAAGCAATAATTGATGTAATTAATTATAAGTTCTAATATGTAGCCACATTTGCATATTAATTCATAATTATCAAAAATAAAAGCTTATTTTAAACCAAAAGATGTTAATTTTATCATATTCGTGTTACTATAGTATAAATAACTCTAGAATATTTTTTTTTTAAATGTAGGAGACGAAATATTTTTTGTACAATAACTTCAAGTATACATAGGTTAAGAGTTCTTTTTAAGAAACATTTTAAGAGCAAATATCAAAAGTCCACAATAAATTTTTTTAAAATCTTTATATTTATATGGACAATTTATTATTTTGAAATTGATAGAAAGTCAACTCTTGTATTTATAAATATCACAGTTATATTTTCATCTCTAATTATAAATACTGTATGAAAATATAAAATGCATTCAAAATATATTTAAGAAGCTAATTGAAGAAATTATCAACAATTTCTAAATAGACTCTTTTGAAACTAATAATAATCTTTAAAATATGAACAGTGTTAAAAGTACTTTAAACCAAACTTCTGACAAGAATCTAAATGCTAAATAACAAAATTTATATTGCATAGGGATTGATAAATTATTCATCAAATTTGATAAGCAAGATAAGTGATGCTATGCTAACGAAGAAACATGATAATTAAAAACACTGAAGAAAG
Source organism: Argiope bruennichi (assembly GCF_947563725.1). Lineage (NCBI taxonomy): Eukaryota > Metazoa > Arthropoda > Arachnida > Araneae > Araneidae > Argiope > Argiope bruennichi. The sequence continues at coordinate 20,948,745 of NC_079154.1, read as the reverse complement.
AACTATAAAATTTAAATTGAAGATTTAAAAGTAAATAAAAATGAGCATATGAAAAAAAAAATCTATGATATATATATATATATATATTTTTTAATAGGTTATGCTACAAAATTTAAAATTATTAAAAGAGAAAATGTCGATGCTAACTATCATTACAATTCCAATATATTCAAACTAAATTTGGTTCTTCAATGAAAATTATTTTAAAATTTTTATTAGATATTAACATTTTTATTTAATAGTTAGAAACATTATTAAAAACCTGAGAAATTAAAAAAAGCAATATAACAATGTATTAATACAATAACATCACAATTAAAAAATATTCTTTCCTTCTCAATATTTTTCCAATTTATATATCTTCAAAATATGTAATTATATATAACTATATATTATATAATTACTACTAATATTATATTTAAGTATATAAATATTTGTTTATCCAAATTTACAAACAAAATATAAAATCAACTATTGAATCTGATTCTTTTAAAAGCAATTAAATTTCATATTAAAAGAATGAATCCTATTAATCAAGAATTCTAGTTCCACTTCTTCAAAAAATAAAAAAGTTATCTGAATTAACTTGATTTAAAAAAATGATGCAACTGCTCACATAATGCATATAATTAAATGAATTTAAATGATAACTGTTTATTACATGATGATATCTCACACAACTCAGATTAAAAGTATTTATTTCAATCATTTATACATTAAAAATCATAAGTAAAGGTTTTTTATAAGCTATCTTACATCAGAAAAGCAATCTGCAATAGCTTCTGGAACATATCCATTATCACATGCTTGAACTAGACGCACTAAATCATCTTTTTGAACATGGGTACCATTTTCATTGCAACATAAACAGAAGATAACTGTAATGTACAACAGAAAAGTGTTTAACATTTTTTTTAAATGTCAAAACTTGAAAATACAATCAAAGCTAAATTAAGAATTAAAATAAATAAATAAACATATTGAAAGAAAATTGTTAAACTGAATGAATGAAATAAGCTCCAGTTTCTAAATATCCTTTGAAATAGGAAGACTACTTCAAATATATTTATTTATTATAAAGAAAATTGATAAATTGTTACAAAAAAATATGAGAAATACAGGGATATTTAAAAACATTTATATGAAAACGTAGATTTATTAAGGCTAGCATGAAAACTGTAAGCGACAATTTGCATATTTAAGCTATAAAAAACAATTATTCAGATTTTATATTAAAAAAATTACTTATTTAACTTTTTTTTTTAATTTTACATTTAGGAATGAAAATATATTTAAGAATATTAAAATCTGAAGCATTATAGGTTTTTTTCAATGTTCTTAATTATTGTAAAAATTAATTACACACTTACATGCAAAAATTTTATAGATCAATTTTATAATACAAAATGTAAAACAAATTATAACTTTCTTTCATTTGATTATAAATTAATATAGCATTTCATATCTCTCTTACAATGTTAAACCCATTGCAACCTCTCTTACAATATTAGGTCCATTTTTTGGGGGGAGGAGGGTGGAGAAGTACATGAAAACCAGAAGATAAAAGTTTTAAAGCTAATTCACTCATTAGTTATATGGCTTTCAGCAACTCACCCTTGCAAAATGAGTAAAGAATTATTTACCATTTCAATATTTTTAACTGTTAACTTTTCAAACGAAATATGTTCCTCATTATTCACCAAAATTGCTCAACTTATTCTCAAAAAACACTACTTCAAAGTTAGAAGTAAATATTCTAAGGTATACATTAGAAAGAATTTAACTTTCCATATTTTTAATTTAGTAAATTGAAACAAAGCAATCAAACTTTGTGCTGCTGGGCCATTCGTTATGTGTATTTAAAAGGCTCAAGATAGAAGATTTGGATCTTTATAGATTTACTTCTTTAATATATTTACTCAGCTAATGAGGGACATATGTACTGTTACTGTTTACTGCTTTTGTTAAGTGTACCATTCAAGCATTTTCTGAATGCTGAAATAGCATTTTTCTGAATGCTGAAATAAACATGTACACACATTGAGATATTTATGCACATGAAGGAGATTCTTCAAGCATAACATTCTTTCCCCCTACATTTTCAAAAACAAACATTTTTCAATTCAAGCTTCTTTGGGAAGGGATGAATTTAAAATAACCATATTCCTCAAGATGAGAACTGGATTTATATATATATATATATATAGGCAATAACTATTAATTTTACATGCAATAAGTTTTTGCATATATTTCCAAAAAATTTACTTGAACAAATTTATAGATATTAAATGGATTCTTAAGTCTTTAAAACATATATATTTTTTTAAAAAAACACGATATATTTTTATAGAAAAGCAGCATAATTATAAATTTAAATATAGTAAACAAAATTACTATAAAAATACTGTAACTGATATACACACACATGTGGAAACTCACTATATTGTATATAAAAAACACATATTTAAAATAGAAAATTTTGTAAACTAAGTTTTGAGTAAGGAGTTTTAAGAGTATAAATATACATGTACGTAATGTAATATAAATATACCTTATTACTCAAAAAAAATTATTAAATTTTATAATGTATTTCTAGGTAGTTGGATTTGCTAGATTTCTACAAGCTCAAAGCATGTCATAAAAATATTACACTTTTACATAAACATATAGCATAACTTTTCATACAGTGAAAGAGGATTATTCTGTTCAATGATTTTGTAATAGTAAACATGAGTAACTATAAGGAATTTAATATAATCCTATAAGATCTCAAAAAGGCAGTAGAAGATTTGAAATGCATAAATAAAAAGTAATAGGAGAAAAATTAAAAGATCCTTGCTCTTAATTTTAATTCTACCTAATAAAATTTCTCTAATGTATTTCATGCATATACATAATACATAAAATTGTCAATTCTTACATTTTATTTTTTCATGTTCTTCTCCTCTTGTCAAGAGGACCAAGCCAGATAAAAGATCCTTGAATGTTATTCCTTTGCTGGTACCTCCACATGCTTGAAAGATGTACTAGAAAATCAAATAAAGAATCATTCACAAGAATATACTTTTTAAAAATTTCAGAAGTTATCATTAATACATTATGCAAATTTTGTAATGGAATATTATGCAATAACTTTAATGAATTCCTCATTAAAAGAATCCATGTTTTAAATCCTTAAAAACAATCATATTTTTAAAAATTTTATAAGTCTTTTTATATTGCAAAGCATTTAGCTTTGATATTAATACTAGGCTGAAATTATTTGTTTAAGAATAGGGTGAAAATTTGTATAAAAAATATCAATAAATGAGTAATTCAAAACTTTTTGAATATTAAAGTAGGTAATCAACTGAAGCTATATTAAATAAACTTACAAAAAAATTGAGCATAAGCATAGCATAGCATTTCATTTCATAAAAATCTAATAGTTTCTGAGGAAAGGATGGGAGAAAAAAAGTTTAATCAAAATTATATCAACAAACAAAATTTGCTTACATACCTCTGCAAGTTTTAAAGGAACAAACTCGCCTAAGACATCTTTGATAAACCCTGGCTTGGTAATAACACAGTTTAAGTTTGCTGAGCGTTTGAAAGCATCTTTTAATCTCCGAAGCTCTGCATCAGTGACTATAAAGAAAAGATTTTTTTTATTACCCATAATAATTCTGAATTTCAAGAAATCTAAATCTAGTAAAAATATAGTTTCATTTAAAATCAATCTTATGAGTCTTTTTCTTTTCTGAATTTCTTGAAATTCCAATATTTTTCTACTTCTTTCATTATCAAGGATAATAAAGTTATTTTAATCATTTACAGAAACTTTTACATTTCAAATTTATATTATAAGTTAAATTTTATAGTAAAGGCTAGAAAATCTGACAATTAGCAGTTGGTTTTAAGGATATCCACAGATTCCGCTTTTTGGTTCTCTTAATCTCAAATGCTTTATCTGTGTGTATTATACTTGAATATATTGTATTGTACAGATCAATAAATATTTGTAAACTCAATTCCAATCTTCGCATTAAGTGTTTGTTTCACAAGTGACAGCTTATATACAAGCATATACACAGCCTTTTCCCAGAATGTAAATTCCTACTTTATTTTCACTCTACATTTAAATTTATTAACAATTTAATGCAAGAAATAAGACCATTTTTGAAATTCTTTGGAAAGGAAAAAAAAAATCGAAAAGCAGAATCTTTAAAACAAAAGAAAAAATTTACAAGAGGAATTGATATTACACCAGTTTTATTTCTCTGCAAAAAAAAAAAGCATATAAACACAATTTTTCTAGGTAAGTATAATACAAAATATCAGCAGCTACACAATCCCAGGTTTTGTTTGTCAAACATATTTCGATTGCTCTACAAGAACTTTTTTCTTCTAAAAATCCTTTTCCAAACAGAAGAATTTTTCATACCAATTTTTTAAAATAAAAGAAAATAAGATATTAATTAATCAAATAAAAAATTTACCTCCAAAACACTAAGATGTTAAGCTTTGCGTTAAAAAAAATTGTGGATAAAAATTATTACTAATAGTTTTTATCTACAAAGGTTGAAAAAAAATTAGTATGAAATCTTCTAGAACCCCAATATTATTCCATCTAGTTCTATTTGGGGTTGTAATCCAGTGTTTCAGTCTTGACTTAACTATGGGGCATATATAAGCACCTTTAAAGAACATAATATTTTAAAGATCAATTATTGGGTTCCCATTTAAAGACTCCACAATTTACTTATAGATATAGAAATATGCAATTATCTCCTTTTTTTTAAAAAAAATATTTTGACAATTCTTAGAACAAAGTTTGAATTTTGCTTTCAAACAATGAAAAGAATAAATATTATCAGAAACAAACTACAATCGGCATGTATTTGTCATGATTAAAGCATTTCTCAATGTTTATACTTACATGAAGGAAAAAGTTAGACTTTTTGACTAGAAATAAACAAATAAATATATAATTTTTTTATAAATTTTAATGGCACTAATAAATAATCATGTTTATTTTTATTAAAAAATAAACTTGTAATGAAAATGAATAATTTCTCCAATATGTATTTAACTCTATTTATTATTCCAATTATCACCACATTTTACTGTCTTTTTTATTATCTAACAGAAGTTGTGAAAATCTTTATAAATGTGAACCAAAGAACAAATTTTAATTTTATACAAACTCGATTTTAAATATTAATCAGGAACAGAAAATTTTAATTAAAACCAATTAGTTAAAAGATCAACCTATTTCAAATTAAAAATAGAATAAATATTTGTTTTCATAAATTCAACATTAAACTACTTGAGATTAATTTTTTAAAATCAAATATGCAGTGGAAATGTTTCAAGTATTTACAACATATGAACTACCAATGCTTTTTCAATTAAATTTTTTTTTTTTTTTTTTTTTGAAATAAGGAGAATCAAACAAATATACCTCTTTATTTTTAATACAAACAGCTAATTAATGTATTAATAATCTGAACACATATATTAATAGAATTTATCAAATCAAAATTTATTAATTAGAAATTTTAAAACAAAAATACCTTTTATCATAAAATATTTTTAATAGTCTCAGCCAATTAAACACTGCATTAAAATTACTTTTGTCTTTCTCCTAGCCAAATGAAATTTTATACAGTTTAGCCCATAATGACAAAACTTTCTACATACTGTTGATAACAAATTATTAGTCTTGTTCTTAAAAGAAATGAATCACAAAATGTCATAGAAATACACACTATTAATATAAAAAGTATGAATCCTTGAGATCAAATCAAAATATCTTCAAGAGTAATATTTAATGCAGAAAAGAAGACTGGTGTACTAACTGAAATTTGTGAAAAATAATTTTTCATACAAATATTATACCTGTTTTTTTAAGCATAGTAATAATATAGACATGCACACAATCTTAATAATGGATTCATTTATAAAAAAATACTTTGAATAGAAAAAATGCAAAAAAAAGGGTGTGGAGGATTATGTTATCAACACTAACACTTAGAGCATTAAAAAGGACAAATCAAATCACTTCTTATCAAAATAATATAACATTTTGGTATTAAATGCTTTTTATACTCATAAAAGCAGCTAAATTATGAACAAATATGCCAAGAATAGCAGCTTTTGATCAGGTTTCATAGTGTAAAATTGCTGTTTTCATGCTAATGGAAATGCAACACCTTATAGGCATTAAATTTCATTTTTGTATGTGCATTATATAAATATATATACATATTAAAAAAATTATCATAACTTCAAAGACAGTTTTTTGCTAAATAATTATTGCTTTACTGAATTTCTGTTTAATTATCATTAATTAATCCTTAGCTTCTTTTTTATTATCCATAGTATTGCAGGATTTTGTCCCCTTCATTTAGGAGATAAGATTACAAAGATTTTTTTAACCCAAAATGAAATAATGAGAAAGGAAAATTTAATAGTCCTATTTAAAACAGTTTATCTTTTCATATAAATTATATATTTATATTCATGTTTATAGACTCTAGTAAAAAAAATTTCCATAAGCTACTGTTTTTAAGATTGTGAATTGATTTTATTTAAAATTATTCATTCTTACTTTCTTAATATCATTTTTTCATACAATATATATTTAATTATCCTCAATTACAAACTTCAAGTAGAAGCATTAAATCAATATTTACTTTTTGCACTACAAGAGAAATTAGTTAGTCAAAAGTTCTAGTACAGTTTAAATACAGAGTATTCAAACTGATTATTTCCTTCGATAAATTAAAACTTAAAACTCCATGAACATTTCTAAATTCATATACAGAAAAAAAACTTATATCATGTAAAAAATTATAAAACCTTTCCAAATATCCTCATACTTATTTTTCTAATTTTTTTATTTTTAAAACAAAATTGTGAATCAAATGGAAGATAGTATTACATACTTTAAAAATGTAAATAAAAAAATTCATAAAAATGAATATTCTGCAGTGATATATAGTATTTAAAATGATACATGATATGTTGACTTTAAAGAACAATGACAAAATAAACAAGGAAGAAGAGCTGAAATGAAGACTTTAAACTGAAGCTAATGAAATTATTTAATATTACAAATGTAAAAATTAAAGATATTGCCACAGTACATATATATTAATACGTATCCCCCATCTTACACTTTATCTTCTATCACTTGGTGTCAATTAATAAAGAGTATCTACAAATCATTGTGTCCATATCGGAAATGAATAAACAAATAATATAGTAAAACATTGAAATGTACTATTTCTTCTGCACATGGATATTCCAAGCAATTTTTAGTTTTGAACTTTTGAAAATTTTGATATGAATTTTAATTTAAAAAAAATTTCAAACTTAGATTCTTATCAAAACAAAATTAAGCATGTTTTAAGCATATAGAGACCTGGATATAATTACTATTTATATATGTATCTTTTTCTGCTTTAATGTTTTTTCGTTTTTGTTTTTTGCATTTAAGATTATTTTATTAAGTGAAAAATACATAGCTTTCAATAATATTGATTAAATTCACAAATTCTACATTTATTCTAGATTTTTCTCGACTATTTCTTATTCTCAAAATTTATTTTTCCAACTAAAAATCATAGAGCTTTAGAAGTTTTTCTCTTTTTTTACTATCCTTTTAATCTAGCAATTAGACAGATAATATTCATATTTAGTAGAATAAATAGAAGTAAAATCAATAATTAAACAAAATAATATTTGTAAAGGTGGTAAATTAAATTATCAAAACATTAAAATATCTACAGTTTTTATATCTCTGATACAGTATACCAATACATGAAAAGTCTGCTAATTTTGCAAGCAAGTAAACCTGTTATTTTAATAAATAAGTAAAACTCATACAAGATATGTAATAATACTCTGATGAAGAAGCATTAGCAACTACAATATTCATAAAATTACATATGGCTATGCAAGAATATGATTCACTAACTCCCAAGGACACCTTTCACAACTTGTAGATTCTAGAGCTATTAACCACATGAAAATAATATTTTCTTCTTTTACTTTAAGTAAGTTAAGCAAAAATCTAATAGTAAATTAATGCTCTCAATTTCCAAATATGATAGCTAAAAATATTTTTAAAACCTATTTTTTTTAAATTTTTATAAGTTAATAAAATTTAAGGCAATCAATGAATGATCTCAATATATTTATATTAGTTAAATAATTATAACAATACAATTTATCATAGTTATGTTCATTTAATTCATGATATAATTGCTACTACAGAAAGGTTATTACAAACAAACATTTCAACAACCATTCAAAAAAATTTTTTAGTGATTACTTTTTTATTAAATCTTAAATATTTATAGCAAGCAGCATTGAAATATTTAAGAGAACTATTTTAAAACATGTAATTGTAACATGTAATATGACAAATTTAATGCATTTATAACTTTGAATTTTTTTTTTCTTTCTTTTCAGAATTTAAATTTAAATATAAAGACAGTTAAATTTTTCAGTTGAATGGGTAGTTATGCTCCTCTTCCTTATATCTATCAAAATCTAATTACTATAGTTTTAATTCCTGTTATGTCAATACATCTAAATGTATTGATCTAGATGTATGAATAACATCAAAAGTCAAAAAAAAATTGCCGAATTAGCAATTTTTTGTAGCCTGCATTCTAAATAACAGAACCCACTTCCTTTATACATAAAATGTGAGGGCAGATTTCTTACACTTTCTTTTTATCTTTGGCATCCCAACAGAGAGCACATTTTGATTCATGATCATAAATAGACAAAAAAATTTTAAAAAATGAAATAATTATTCAGCGGCTGATATAGACTAAGGATGATATTTAATGTAAAATTCTCACTTAGCTTAAATATAAAAAAAAACGTTAAAAAAAAAGTTCTTTTAGTAAGCAAATAAACAGAAGAGGAGTATTTTTAAATTACAACTGTATCCGTTTAATTCATTTTACAAGGAAAAATTTTTACCCTAAAAAGATCCTTAGTAAACCATGGTTAAGAGCTCAAGTGATACATTTACCATAACAATACAGACAACAAGAAAAGAGCTTATCAGAAAGTTTTCAGAGTTTATATAGTTTTGAGAAAGGTTTTATGAAATATAATTCAGCAAATTATGATGTTAAGTAAACTAACACATTAATTTTTTTCAAGTATGTGATTTTAAAATTATATTGAAGTATTAACAATGGACAATTGAAGTCAAAGAAATTAAGACTCAGAGAAGCATGAGAAAATCAAGTAACTGAGAAATTAAAAGGCCTTAAGATGTTAGAAAATTTTAAAAGCATGGATAAATTGATTTTTTTACATACAAACACAAAAAAAGAATTTATTACATACAAAATGAGTTTATGATTAATTTTTTAGGTTTTCTTCCCTAAAATTCAATTGAATATTAAAATTATTCTCAAAGAATTCTGTCTCAACCCTTTCTAGGGCCATCAGAAATATTCTTACCACCAAATTCATCAATCTTTGAATGAAATTATGTAGGTTTACAAAAGTTCACACAAATTTTTCAATAAGATAAAATTCTAAATACCTCAGTTTCTTATCCCACACAAAATTTTATGTCTTGATTTATTACTTTGTTATTAATTAATTAATCAGATAAAATTTATCTGATAAGTTAAATAAATTATTTTTCTTCAGCCAATCCCAATCCACAAAAATAGTTTAATATATCATGACTAGAAAAAAAAATAGCCTTTTAAATGGTTAACTTAATTGCAGAAAAATTAGAAACCCCAGTAAGCTAATCTAAACTTACAAGAAATCATACAAAAAAAAAAATTAATTGCATATTTCCATCTTCTACTAAAATTGAGAAATTGAATCTTGGAAAATAAATTAAAATTAAATCCATGTGACATTTCTTGGCATATAAAAATCTATTTAACCTATACAGGTTCAACCAAATAATTTACAAAGTTAATTTACAAAAATTTTATTTTTCAAGGAAAAAAAATTATTTAAAAAATGATTTTTATGTTTCTAGATGTGTGACAATAATATATTTAACAATCATTTAGAAACTTGATTTATATAAATCATTAAAAAAAAGATTTTCATATAGAAATTGAATTATAATGTTGGCGCACCCTAATAATGCAAATAAAGATAATTATCCCAAAAATTTCACAATTATATTATATTTTATTCAAATAAAATACCTTCTATTTTAATCCAGCCCCATATAAATATAGTGAGCTCACTCAATATATGTAAGAGATGAGGACTTAAATAATTTTAATTTAAAAAGTTCAATAAAATTCACTGAAATTTTGAGTATTAGATTTTTATTATTAACACACGAATACATACAACCCATAAATGAAAAACTGATATTCATTTTTGCCTTTAAGATTATTAATAATGTTTTTTTTACATTCATAAATACATTTTTTTACATGCATCAGATCAATAAAATGCTCTTAAAATTGCAACTGTAAATAGTTTTTATGAAGTACATGAAGAAATAAGATATTTAAAGAACATATTAAAACTAAGCATTAGTTAGCTTAATTAATGTTTGAAATTACAAATTGAGTGCACTAATATATTCAACTAATAATTAAATTTAAGAAAAGCATTTTAAAACTCAAAATAAAAATTTATTGTTGAAAATGTAGATGAAATAATCAAAGGAATAGTTAAAAAAGAAATTTTTTAAATGATCTCTCATAACCCAAAGATGCATCAATTTCTCAGCCCTACCATTTTATTGCATAGCTAAAACAAATCACTCTGAGTCAAATTTCTAGCCCATTTTTCATCAAATAATTATATCAGAAATATAAAACAAAAAAAAATGACACTGATGATTATTTTGGTTACAGAAAAATCGGTTTTAGAAGGATTATAAATTTCAAAAGACAATATTTAAAAATAAAAATTTGAAAAATAATGAATGTTCAGAATACAATCAAAATTTTGACTTTAAACAATATGTAAATTACAAAATCGTAAAAAAGAAGAAAAAAAAGCAAACTACCTTTATTCTGGTAACTATTATATGGCTAACATTTATATATAAAATACATATAAATTTTTGAAAGATGATTATTTTGAATGCTAAATAGTTAATAATTTGATAATTAAATGCCTTTAACAATAGTTGTGTCTCTATTTTATAACCATAATTATTACACATTGAAAAAATTTTTAAAAATTCATTCACATATATTGGTAATCTATAATTTCAATTCCAGTAGATTAAAGAATAACAATTTTTCAAATAGCATTTTTACAAAATAAACTATTAGATATTAGAAAAAAAAATGTTAATAAATGTTAGATGTTACAAAATGAAATGTTAGATAGCATCCCTAAGAAAGACAGTATTAAAAATTATTTTAAATAATGAATGCCAATCAAATAATTACAAAAATTAAAAACGTAAACAGCAGTAAACTGACGATAAAACTTGAATCACAAACAGTTTTAGGTCATGTAAAAATATTTTTCATTTTATGTCTTCAGATAATTGCAAACTCATTTCGTGCAAATAAAAATCTAAAATGAATTATTTTCCTAATTGTCATATCGCTCAAAACACACCGTTATATTATTGAAAATGTAAATCATATTCTGAATCTAATCAATGTTTTTCAGCAAATAAGCATGCTTTATTTCTTATAAAAATTTCTGAAAATCGTAAAATAATATTAGAGCAAAAAGATGTAATATGAAATGCATAAATATTGTGGGTGCTCGTTTATATATAAACTTACGTGCGCTAGAAGTATGGTTTAAACAAAGATTTATTTACATTTCGTGATGTATTTATTGAAATGAAATTATAGAGTTTAAAAGTAATGTTGAGATGATAAATCTATACTATACTCCAGTTGTTAAAAAGTATTTCACAATTTGTTTACCAAAAATCTGTTAAATAGTTATAAATATTTTCACCGTACGAAAATTCGCCCTAATTACTGAACCATAAATAAAACATTGAACAATAAAAAAGTATTGCGTTATTTTCCCTTATAGTAGCATATCTATTTTAAAATACTTCCAATATTAACAATATTTTATTGATTTCAATTTGTTTCAAAAATATAGCTACACTTCCCGGAATGAAAATGATAATTTTAACTATCACATTTCCTCAATAAACGATCTTAGACGGTCGAAAAACGCAATATTGATCACATATGTTTCGAAAAGTGAAATTTTATTTCTGGAGTAATAAAAACTGCCTGGTATCTGTAAGAAGTCTAATTTCACGATCTTAAGCCTAGTAGGCTACTAGGTTATTGGGTGATAAGGTATTTAATTTTGACCACCTTAATATATTGGAATGTCACCCACCTCTCTTGACGGCGTCTTCATATGATAAACAACAAGGTTTAGAGTCTTTAGCTCCCATTTTAAACAACGAAACTTCGTCATTTAAACGAGATTAAAATTTTCACGCAGAACATTCTCAACAAAAATATTGTCTGCAGCACTCAACTTGCGTACCAAAACACCAATCACGAAATAAACAACATATTACAAACATGCCAGTTTATCACATGACAATATAACAGGAAACTGCGTGCGCCCTTCCTGTAGTTCATCAAGAGTAAAATGATGAGCAAAATCAATAAACTAAAACAAAATTTTTGTTCTCAGATCATTCTTCTGACGCATAAAAGTTTGATAAGATCAATTTAAAACTACTTTGAATAAGAAGTGTTGAACGTTTATGTTTCTTTCAGGAATTGTGATGCAATACCTGAAAAAAATGTGTGTCATTGCAATATTCCCTTTTTTTCACTTTCTTTAAATTAGTTTTAAACTAAATTGGATTAAATTTATTGCTAGTGATCCACCGTAAATAATACAATAAATAATACCAGATAACGACACAGAATAAACATTCATTTTCTAATCAGAATTCCAATTCTTGAAAAGCAACTCTTTAGCCACCAAGCTACCTTGATCGTTATTGCCTTCGTCAGTCAATGCAACTTCTAAGTTTATGAGAAGTGCAGAGTAAAAAAGACGTAGGCTATTAAATATTTCATCGTAGTATAAAATTTTTCGGTCAGTTAGGATGTGTCTCTTTTCTTTAGAGACGAAGTGATCATGCTTCCCCCTAAAATATCACTTGCAAATGAAACTGAAACTAAATATATGTCTGTTTAAACGTTTTGCACTCAGATTTCTCCTCTCAGACCCCACTCAGAATGGAATATCATTAATCATATATGCAATATCAGCTTAAACGAATCTATATATTTATTTTTAGGAATAATAAACAAGTCCCTGTATTTGGTGAATAATTAGGCATCGAATTACATATCCGAGTGCAAAGGATTAAATGCGCCCAAACATTAATCTATAGTTATCATAATAGTTGGATTTTTCGGTGGATAGTTTTGATATCTGATAGAGCAAGAAAAGTAAAATCGTATAGAATAATTTTGGACCGTGGGCGTTTTGATAATAAAATTTCTGCCACCTTTATTTAAAGTGTGTTTAAAAAAGGTGTCAAAAATTTCAAAGTTTTAAATTTTATAAAAAATTGAATATTTTAACTCTACTTTGTATATTTTGTATAGAAGAAAGCTAAAGAAAAAGCTTCCTTTCAGAGAAAATAAATATATCGTGAAAATAAATTTAAATAAAAAGAGATATCAGAAAATATTATTTTCGAAATGTCTATGCAATGTAACAAAATTATTATTTTCTCATATAAGAAATAAATTTCAACCAATTATTGCAAGTAAAGTTTTTTTTTCGAGATCTTGATGGATTTCACTGTTTTAAAATTCTCGTTAGGGTTCGAAAAATTTCTTAGAATTATTCAGCTGGTTATTTCGTATTATGAGAATAGTAGCTGTTATTATGAGAAATAATAGCTGTTATCATCAGAAGGTTGTTAGCCGTCCTTCATTTAATCGCTAAATATTCTTTAGAAATAAAGAAAAAAAACTCATTCAGATTTAATCCACAATTTTGTTCGCAGTGAAAGTTGAGCTAAATCCAACTACAGTTTAGAAGACTACTGATTTCCTCCAGTATTCTACGAAGCTTAAAATCTGCATATTATGGAGTAAAAAAATGAAAAAAAAAGAGGATGGGACTGATAACCATCCTACTAGCTGTTGGTTGAGAAAATTTGATGACATATAAGTTTATGAGAAATTCGAAACGGTCAGCTCTCTTGTTTCTTACCTTCTTGCATAACAAGTAAAATACCGTAATCGTCCAAAAATTCTACTTCAATATTTTGATAAATCTTCATGTTTCACAACTCTCCGAATCCAGATGACAAATTTTTAGAATTGTGTTTGCTTGTGAACGAGATAACATATATACGTATTGAGATGGACGGATGTGATGTATGTGGTCTTTTCACAAAATGTGTATATATCCATCAAATTTTGCACGAAATTCGTCCGTAGAAAATAATGTCTATCTCTATTCGATTACAGTTGAACATGGTAACTACAAAATGGAGTTATATCGATAAAATTAGATACACAATTTTGGCATCTGATGCACAAATCTTCATAGGATTTTAAATCCACCCAATCCATCAGTGGGTTGCTGGTCTATAGATATAAACGCGATAACTCAGAAACGCAAAGCTGTTCATATATGAAATTTGCTATTTGATTTTTAACTGGAATAATAGTTCTAATAATTAAGATTTCAATAGATCGTAAATAAGATATGGATAAGATACGGAAGATGTCAGCCAGAAATTCATACTCTATTTTCTTTCTTACACTACGGAACACAAAACGTTCATGTGCGGGACTCTCGTAATAAAAATGGGAGCACTCGCGATATTCACAACTTTGCCCAAGGTCACATATTTGTGCGAAGAGAAGGAGTATATCGCGTTTATTAATGAGCATTCAAGAAACTTTAGAAGAGACCACTCTCGTTTGTTTAATTCATAGATGTGTTCCAATTTTTACATTGCGGTCTTAAAGTTTATATTTCGAACAATTACTTGAGAATAAATGAGATACTGTTCATTATTGCATTTTTTGAAAACAAAAATAGAAACAATCAGTAATAAATAATAGCATGAATGTACAAAATTTTATTTGTATATTTGTCCAAAGTTTCGTGTTTTTTCTTTTCATTTTGCACAAAATTTCTTACTCATCTTAAACAGTGCACTTAATGCACATACTCAGTTTAAGAATAAGAATTAACATATTTATCACTGCTTATTGAACAAAGTACAATGATACTGGATAAAAAAAAATAACAGAAAAAATATCTCAAAACAAAACGGAGATAACTTTTTAAAAAATAATAATTTTTTTTCCAGAAATATGTGTTATTTTCTTCAGATCGTATGTTCTAAAACTTTTTTAGTGCATGAATGGGCAAATAAAATAATAAAAATATTAATAAAAAATAGTAAGCTTTTAAATGATTACAGTTAACGGATTAACGAATACAATAAAAATATAGAAAAGAACCTCTCTCTCTCCGCTTTTCTGTTAAATAAAGAAACAATCAGATATGAAATTATTCGGTTGCCGAGGTGTCGATACTTAAAAAGATAACGATTTTTACTTTTGTGATAGTATTTTTTTTTTTTTCATTTTCCACACGTGTTTTTTCTATATGAAGGGAAATTATTGTTCATCAAACAGCGTTTAATAGTTGTTAGAATCATATGTTCATCAACCAGAATCATATTTAAAAGTGCGATGCATCATCGACTATTATAAACAAATATTATAGTAGAGCAATTTTAAACCAGAGGGAGTGATCTGTCCCAACTTCCTCGAATACTTTTTAATAAACTTGTCGTGTCAGAGAACGCCTTGCATGTCAATGGCATACAATAGTTATAAAATATTTACTTTTGACTTGAATTCAGCAATTTTACTGCATCTATCATGTCATTCTTGGCGATTTATATGGCGATTAATCGCCGGCCGGCGTCAGTAGTATCCAAAAATAGAATTTCTGTTTTAGATGAATTGACTAAACGAGTGAGACAAAAGTTTGACACAAAACTGCACTTGTAGTCACAAAATCCTATGCCAAATTTGATATGTTTAAATCATTAAGTTTTTGTGTTATCGCGTTTATATGTTTCTGAAAGTACAGACCGATAGACAGTCAACCAGTAGTTGGGTTTGGCTCAAGATTTGATATGTGTCTACACTATAGATATTAAATCTGTGCACCGAATTTTACCTATTTAACTCTCTTCATTTTGAAATTATAGTGTTATAACAGCCGGACAGATGGACTTTCTCTGAACAGATTCACTCAAAATTTAATAGTAATCTACAAATTTAGTGTAAAAATCGTATGCCAAATTTCAACCGTCTAGCTCAAAGCGTTTTTGAGTTATCTTTGAGTTTTAAAAAATTTAATTAACTGAAAACAAAATTTGATTTTGTCGTTAATCCGTGATAATTATCAATAATAGTTAAGTTTAATTTTTTTAATGCTATCAATTTATTTGTCGAGTAATTTTTTATAATTTTTTTCAATTTTTATAAACAGTTTTTGCTTACTTTTTAGCAATAGATTTCATTGTTGTAATGATATGAAAATTATTTTTCATTGTTTCATCAAATAAGCCAATGCTTTAGTTTCTTCTGTTGGTAAAAGCTAAAGAAAAATCCTGTTTGTCATGTATATGATGTATAGAATGAGTGAAGTTACAGTACCGCAAAAGATGACATGCAATTATAAGCCACACTATCTGGACAGTTACATTTTTAATAGCTTAATGGTGTTATGGGTGTTCGGTTTAAGAATTTTAGAAAACTGATTTCTAATTCCTCGTATGTAAATAAAAAAGGAATTTTAATTGTCAAAAATGTGATCTCCATATTTTGATTATATTATTTGTCTTTGTCTGTACATAATTCCAAAAATCCATTTTTGGAATTATGTATACGTTCTAACACCAAATTTGTAAATTCCTATTTAATTTTGGACGAAATAAGTTGATGAGACTCTTGTATGTAATATAATAATATGTAATATAATGTCTTGTAAATATTATAACTCAAAAATGAATTAAGCTAAATGGATAAAATTTGATGCATAATTTTAACATCAATAAAGATGGCATATAAAACATTTTGGACCAAACCAATCTAAAGGGTAATCATTTGTCTTCCTGTTTCTTCATACGTAAGTGAACACGATAATTCAAAAGTTCGGGATAAATGAATTTTGAAGAACTCATGATAATGAATAATGAAAGAATTTTGATGAACTCAGATAAATGAATTTTGGTATACAAATTTGTAACTAAAAATATACATCTATGTTAAAATTTGGTTGCAGTTTGTTGACAGGGAGACAGTTTTCTTTATTATACTAAGAAACATAAAATGTTATATATTGAGACCCAATCTGTGGAAGTCGGATGCAGGGGAAAGATCACTTGTGGATTTGCCGTGACCTTAAAGGGTTTGCTGCCTTACTCCCCAATCTTAATGTCATATACATTCAAGGGAAATAAATTTTTATAAGAAGAATCGAAAAGAAGGAAGTCGAGGGGAAAGTTTAAATATATGAGGAAGTCGAGTAGAAAATGCTCCCGCTAGTTTCTTTCTCTTTGTGGAACGCCAAGAATAAATTGAGAAAATATTGTCACGAAGATGCAAAAAAAAAAAAAAAAAAAGTCACTAAGTAACATCAAGTTTAATCGTCTTAAGCTACTCCTGACAAGCAGGTTAAAAAAATTATCCCACTGCTTGTGGAACATCAAATTTATATAGAAGTTTATAGAAAGTTCTAGAAGCTTCTATTACATTAACCAATGAATAACAATAAATTTACATTAACCAATGAATAACAATAAAATTAAATTAACGTCTAACCTTCAATGCAATGTCGCGTGGTTGAGATTTGAATCGCGGACCTCGCGCTTCGAAAGCTCGTGCTTTACCTCTCAGCCATGCTAACTACGTACAGGTCTTCCTTTTTACGACAATATCATAATCATTAAAAACGTCAGTTTTGATATTTTAATGAGTCACAATCTTTTACATTACCTTAAATGGAAATACGTTTGTCTATGGAAGTGATTATTCAAAACAAGCTAGTCGGATAGAATTTGGTATAGCACAAAAATCTTAAATTTCAAGCAAATTTTGAATGAAATCCAAAAATTTATCCGTATGTTTGCCACACGTTATCGCAGAAGCGCAACAGATAAATGGAATTTCATGCGTCTTCTTGCCATCATAATTGTTAATCTGTACTAAATTTGGACCTAATTAGTTGAAACCAAGTTACCCAAAATGCGTATTCAGTACGCGCTGTGTACTTATTATGCTACAAAGAAAATCAAATGTGTCATAATGTGTACGTGCGAGTGTTTCTCCCTTCAAGAAAGTGGAGAGGAGAACACTCCCATTGATATTTCTCTAAATAAATCCTTTTCTTTTTTCTTTTCTTTTTTTTTTTTTTTAAATCAATCGGAGATGGTCGCCTCAAAATTTTATCGCATACTTTCGAAGAAATCTGTTATCTTCCGCCGACTGTATAAAATTATGGACCTTGGTCAAGATAGTGAATGCCACGAGTGCTCAGATTTTTATTTATAGAATTCAGCATATGAAAGATGTATGTTTTGTAATGTAAAGAAAGAGGCATTTGTCTATTAAATGCACAGCATTGGCGAGTAATAGCAATGAAATATCGATCTTTGATGTGAATCTAGAGTTTTTACTGAATCTAGCATGTAATTAAAGGCGATTAATCTCTGGTAAACGGTTAATACACAAGTACAAGAAAATAGAAACAGTATTTTAGCTATTAATATTGATGTTCCAGAATTTGAAATAGAACTATATTATCGAAAAACATACTAAATCCGATTTATTTAAATTATTGAATTAATGAGATTACATGCATGCGAAAGTACATACCGAAAGACTGAGAGATTTGGTTTGATAAAGAAAAATTGATAAAAGTGTGCATGTCTATACAGTGAAATCTAGTTGAGTTATATTAACGTCCCATTGTAAAGCAACACTAGGGCTATTTTGGGACGGACCTCGTAATTTTGAACCCCGGTCAGATGACGAGGACGACAACTAAGCTGAAACGTCCCCCCCCCTCTCTACACCAGCGGGAGGACGTTTGGCATGACGGATTTAACATGCAGCAGACCCACTTACACGACGGTTCTTCGGTGGAATCGGGTCTCGAACCTGAAATCCTACCGCTCACAAGCCGAGACCTTACCACCAGGCCACCGCGGCCTGTCCATTCAGTGAAATATTTCCGACAAAGCAGAATAGGCAGCTGCGAAAGGACCATAAGCAGATCGATTTAAAAAAAAAAAATCTTTTTAGCTTCCAAATAAATGAATTCGTAAAAAATAAAAATTATGCTAATTAAAAAACATTAGGATATTAGGATTATAATATAATGTGTTAAATTCTAAAATATCAGGATTTAAAGCGTTATCAAGTGAAAATAGTCAGGATCTGATAAGTTTCATTACGTTAATTGACTTATTACAGTATTTATAAGTACCGAGCTTCAAATTAAATGATATTTTGTACAAACGTAAACGCAGCGTACTCTTGGGTCATAATAAATAAATAAATAATAAATCCATTTTCATAAAATTAACGAAATAAAAAATTACCTTAAAATGAATTATTAACATGTTAAATCAAAAATATATTGAAATGCGAAATTAAATTGATTTGGTTATTAAAAGAGGCATTGTTTTAAAAAATCATTAATGGATTTCGACATTCTGCAGTTATAAGCTGTGCACTTAAAGAAGCTCTCGTTTTAGTAAAATGGTTTTAACTTTTAATTATATTTAACTAATTTAACTTTTCCTTATATTTAAAATTTAATTAATTAATGATTTGACTTTTTCATATTAATAATTTTGTAAAAATATATGTAGATTTGTTTTTTTTTAATATATCATGATTTCTTTATTTTTACATAAAATGAATAAAATAATTAAATTCTTGAAAAATTAAACATAATTATTAGTTTATGACTTCTTTACTTAGAAATAAACACATTTAATTGCTGTAAAAGATTATAAAGAAATAATATACCCAAACAAATGTATCATTTAAATATTTTCATTTCGTAGAACTTTTCAAGTAGAATATAGCATACCTAGTTAAAAGAAAACATTTCAATGTATAATAAATATGTAATTAGTGACAATTTAACTGATTTAATAATGATTTTATGAATTAAATGCAAACATATCTTATATTTCTAATAATTAATGGTTCATAAGATTTGTATGTTTGAAATATTTTTTATTCGACAATTAGGCTGAAAAACATTTTTAATTGACTTGCTTACGTCGCCATCAACCTGGTGGTCCTAGGCAAATGTCTATTAAAATATATGCCAGTACTGAAAATTGATTCAAAAAGTGAAAACAGCGAAAACTTTAACAAAAAAAAAAAAAAAAACATTGCTGACAAATACCATTATTTAAAAGAAATGCAATATTTATTGATAATACTTCATAATATTTTTAAAAAGTATAAAATACAGACAAGAAAAAGCAAAATTGGTTTTCTAAAATACAAAGTCTAAGTCTAAAAATTAATCTACAAACAAGCAAATTCTTTTCTTTGAAAGGAATACAAAGTCTACGTCTTCTACTAGGAAATTCTTTCAAAGTCAATTATATTTGCTTGAAGAATCTGAAAAAAAAAATGTAAAATAGCATTAAATATGATAAAAGAATTCAAACATCCTTAAAATTAAATTTTCACTTAAAAGATTTTTTTTTTTTTGTGAAGTAATTTTAACATCAAAAAGTAATAAACTCACATAATAATTAGCATAATCTAAGCGCCATGTGCAAAGACAATTTTCGAAGAAATTTAATAGTTTCTCAATAATAAATAATTATCAGCAAAGTTCTGCATTTTCCCTCTGGATTTGAAGAAATTTTATAAAGATTAAATATAAATATAAAAGGATAGGCAATTAGAAGATGAAATGAAAAATGAAAAAAAATTTCTTATGAGAAAATGTTTACAAAATTTTTAAAAATTTCGATGCAAAAAAATAGCAATATCGAGTCATAGAACATGTTTTAGTAAAGAAGTGAATTCAGGTAACGCCATAGTCATAAGAAAAGCACTTCTGTGCATCCTTACTGCATATTGTTATACGCTATTGTATGGCACCATACCTTCTTCCTGGAGGATGCGCAAAGAATTTCAAAATTAAATTGCGCATCACACAATTCGAGCATGAATTTACACCAATGTTGCATCATTTACCAATACTTTAACAAAAGTATATTATATCGAATCATTGAAAGCCATAAGATAAAAATGATGAAAGCTATATTGATGTTTCGCATTGTGCTAAAAAGTTTATCTAGCTCTTGAAAATATACTCTATATTAAGAAAATGAACTCAAAATATGCAAATAAATAATTCCTGGTGGTAAATCAACCTTGGCGGATTTATGTATTTTGTAGTCCTAGGCAGCATACATTATGATGCCTTTCTTTTAATGAACTGGTCGATTTAATTTCACGTTTCAACGCATTTTTAATATGTCTGATTTATTTCAGATAGTTTTTTAAAATTTTTATTAGTTTTATGAAAAAGTATTTGTTTTTACTTATCTATTATGACTCCAATCACGGCATCTACGTTTGTACAGCATATTATTAAACTAGATTTCCGATATTTGTAAATATTCTAATAAGAAAATAAATAAAATATAGAATTTGAATATTATATTTAATTGGCAACTAAGAAAATTAAGATTTTTAATTAGTCAGTTGTGGCAGCCTCTCAAGTTATTTGCCTTCTGTAGCTGCCTAGTCGAAAGTCTGCTATTGTAGTATCTGCTACTGTCATTTACATTATACCTAATGTGAAAGAGGAATTAATTGCGAAATATTTATCATTGCCAGTTGAGAGATATCTGGTATTTTTTGTTTGTATAACACAGCAATGGCTAAAAAAAATGTGGATTGGAGAATTCTAGATTCTCAGATTATCGTTAAAAGTGGCAAAGAAAAACAAAAAAATTTCTGTTTGCAGCCGATATCTAAAATCTGTTAGTGAAAAGAAAAAGAAAAAGATTAATGATAATGTAAAGAAATTCGATTCAATGCATCATTTGGTATGATTCTAGCTATATAACATGATCCAATAGAAAAAAAAATGTAGAATAATAAGAGAGATTTGTTAGATTATTTATTATTGTTATTCAGATATAGAAATAATGAACGCTATAGTAAAGGTAAAATAATTTATAAACATGATATAAGAACATAATATGAGAAAAGCATTGTGAAAGAAAAAAATGTTCTGCATTTATTGATTTTTTATTCTTTTTTTTCCTGGCAAATAATTCTAATCACATATTAAAAATTCAAAATAAAATTTGTACAAATTTTTTTCAAAACTAAGCATTTTATAGTACAATATTTATATATATTTTTTCGTTATTTAACATTAGTAAGCCATTATTTTAAAATTTTGGTCCCGGATATTGTTTTACGACAAGTAAAATCCTATATCTAACACCTCTAGAACGGCACTTTTCGACAACTCCATTTCCCCTTAAATTCTAACAACACTGAATTGCCTCAAACGCCCTTTCAATAAAAATACGGTGCGAAGCCCGAGACATCTATATACCATTGAGAAATTTCCTCTCCGTTTCGTTAGATGTGACTGAATATCCAAGGCGCTTCCTTTGTCCATTAGGGACTCTCTCCCAAATAGGTTTTAGAAACTTTCTAAGAACTCTTAAAAGATATCCGAGCAGACATTTACTTAACAATAATCAAGTAAGTGGGGTTCTCTTTTGTATATTAACCCATAAAGAGCACGGGCTACCATTACAGTTTTTGAAGATGATGGGAATGTTTGAAAGAGAAATTCCGATGTTCTAGTATTCTGAGATATCTGTACTCGAATATTGTTAAGAATGAGAGGTTAAACAATATAATAAGGAGCGAGAATGCTCAGAAGGAGGAATTTGGGAACAAAGGGGAAAATAGTCCTTCAGTAAAGTATTCTACTTACAAAGAGAATCCTAATTAAAGTGTACAGTGTTATTAAATTTATACACTGAAAAAGTTAAGAATGCTGTAATTCCACATTGGCAACCACTTAGTTATAATATTAATGAAAAAGTCCAAATTTTAAATCACACATTCCAAATATAAAGCGTTATTTGTTCTAAAAAGTTAGATAATCAATTTCAATTTTGTTTGGATACCCAAAGAGGGAAGGGGCAACAATTTCTGAGTCTATCTTCAGCTGTTATAAGACGATATGCTAGGTTTTGAACACTTATAGTTTTGTTAAATAATTTTTCTTTTCCTAAAACTATTTCTACATTCGATTTAGTTTCGAAAAGATATATTAAAATAAGATATCTGAATTCATAAGTTAGCGACCATGTGGAATATTTGTTGAAGTCTTATTGCAATTTCAAATTTAACGAAGTTAAAGTTAATGTATTTGAAGCGAATTATTTTTCTGAAACACTTAGAGACGAATAGAAAAATTTATCATCACTTTATAGTTATGTTTAGATGTCTATAGATAATCCCTATCGATACCATGCAAACCGTTTCAAACAATACACTGATTCGTTTGAATATTTTGAAAGAAAAATTTTTAGTATTTCCAGTACCTATTAATTTTTTCCTTTGCATCGTTTAATGCATTTTTCAAAAAAATTGCCTTGCTTGTTCGTGATTGAAAAAATGAATTGAATCAGTTTACAGAAAATTAAAAAGCGTATATGTGCGAAATAAAGGCAAAAGTGAAAATTTACTATGGAATTACATTCATTTACTACTTAATAAAGGCACGCTACTAAAATTATTGAAGAATGAGCTTGAATTCCATCATAACGTTTCAACTAAATTCTATGCAAAATGGAATTAAAAATACAAATAAAAAAAGAAGGATTTGTACTAAAATAAAATTGTAATAATTAAAATGATACTTTTGTAAGTCTTAAGATAATACAGAGACAATTTATACAAGATAATTGTTTTTAAAGATGTGAACATCAGTTTTCATAAGCAAGTCATAACGATTATTTATCGGTAAATTTTCAACGACAATTAAACATATTTTTGCGCTTGATTAAATTTTCTGTTTGAAAACTATATCTTCATTTTTTTTATATCTTCTTTCCTCTGACTGAATGTACTTTCTGTTGACATAGAGAACCATCCCTAGAGCATTTGTAATAACATTGTACAGCTCCATTAATTAACTAAACGAAGTATTAAATTCAATGTAGTTCTGAAATTCGAACGGTGGCTTGTTTACATTTGATTGTTGCCATTCGATCATAAGTAATAAGATTTTATTAAATTTCTCTTCTTTCTCTTATTAAAATTTTTTCCCAATTTTCTTTTACCCTAAAACAATGTTATGATCTTATTTAGAATCATGCCATTGTATTTTACGAATTTCTGTTTTAGCGCAAACTATTGCACGATCCTTTTTTCATTTTTGAGAAGTTTTAAACGTCATTTACCTATCGGACACATGGCCTTTTCCTCGTAGTCGCATGTTTTTTGGCGGAGGTTGAAATGGAGTCGGGCAGGACACACGAATTCGTACGCTAAACCATTGCTGCAAAGGTAGTAAATGGAGCAGTTGGATGGATGCCGATAGAATATAAGAATCTTTCCGTTAACTTCTGGGCAATAAGGACTGGGTTCACCAACTGACCGGAGAATCCCCACTAGAGAAAAAAAATTTTGAAGTCTGATAATGAGATGATATTAATTGTGAACGATATAATGACAGGCGCTTCGAAACGAATGGAAGCAAGTTTGAGTGACCAATATATTAATGACTAGATTTAGTAAGTTTAAAAATTTTATTTTAAATAACCGTTATTCTGTGGTTTTTAACACGATAACACGTATTGTCTGACATACTTGAAAATTTTGTCAAGATGTATGATTGATGAAAAGGAAACAGCTGGAGTGGTCTCCAAAAATTTGTCGCATACTCTCTAATAAAGGTGTTATCCCAGCGAATGCCTTCTATATCATTGGCGTATAATAGTTACAAAGAATTAACTTTTGGTATGAATTTGGTGTGTTTTGACGATAAATCCCTGACATGCAATTAATAGTAACTGAAAATCGAATTTGTGTTTTAGATGCGTTTTTCCCAACCGATCGAAACAAAAAATTTGGCACAGAGTTACTGTTATAGTCATAAAATCACATATCAAATTTTGTACTTTTAAGTCACGCCACTTTTGATTTAAGTCAAGCCGCTATCGATTTTACGTGTTTTTGAATGGCAGACTGACAGACGGTCAAGCTGTTGTGGGATTGGGCACAAAATTTGACAAGTGTCTATCGATCTTATTTATTTAGTTTTTTTCGTTTTATAGTTAACGCGTTAACTTAAATTCGAATAATCAAACAACCGAACAGATAAACTTCGTCTGAATAGATTTTACTCAAATTTGCAATCTACAAATTTGCTATAAAGACCATATGTCAAATTTTTTTAAAAGTTTGGTGAACAATTATGTTAATTAATAAGATTTATGCTAATAATGCTTCCTTATTCCGAGCAGGGTATGCCCTGACTCGCCATGCCATTCCTTATGCCCTGACTAAGGCAGGGGCATACGGGGCAGTTGCCCCCGGCTCCCACATAAGAGAGCCCCCAAATCGAAGAAAGATTATTTTACATCTTCTTTAATGAACGTTCTTCATTACTGAAGTAGTGAAGCTGAGGGCGGGGCCACCAAAGAAGTTTTTGTCCCGGGCCCCACTTAGGCTAAGTCGGGCCCTGATTCCGAGTTGCACATTCAGTTATAGAATCTAATTTCAATTATATTATTTAATTTCAATTTATAGTAAATAAAAAAAATGGAAAAGAGAATATTGAAGAATTTTTGATTATGACGACTCGCCATGCCATTCCTTATGCCCTGACTAAGGCAGGGGCATACGGGGCAGTTGCCCCCGGCTCCCACATAAGAGGGGCCCCCAAATCAAAGAAAGTTTATTTTACATCTTCTTCTTTAATGAACGTTCTTCATTACTGAAGTAGTGAAGCAGAGGGCGGGGCCACCAAAGAAGTTTTTGTCCCGGGTACCACTTAGGCTAAGTCGGGCCCTGATTCCGAGTTGCACATTCAGTTATAGAATCTAATTTCAATTATATTATTTAATTTCAATTTATAGTAAATAAAAAAAATGGAAAGGAGAATATTGAAGAATTTTTGATTATGACGACTCGCCATGCCATTCCTTATGCCCTGACTAAGGCAGGGGCATACGGGGCAGTTGCCCCGGCTCACACATAAGAGGGGCCCCCAAATCAAAGAAAGTTTATTTTACATCTTCTTCTTTAATGAACGTTCTTCATTACTGAAGTAGTGAAGCAGAGGGTGGGGCCCCCAAAGAAGTTTTTGTCCCGGGCCCCAATTAGGCTAAGTCGGGCCCTGATTCCGAGTTGCACATTCAGTTATAGAATCTAATTTCAATTATATTATTTAATTTCAATTTATAGTAAATAAAAAAATGGAAAAGAGAATATTGAAGAATTTTTGATTATGACGACTCGCCATGCCATTCCTTATGCCCTGACTAAGGCAGGGGCATACGGGGCAGTTGCCCCCGGCTCCCACATAAGAGGGGCCCCCAAATCAAAGAAAGTTTATTTTACATCTTCTTCTTTAATGAACGTTCTTCATTACTGAAGTAGTGAAGCTGAGGGCGGGGCCACCAAAGAAGTTTTTGTCCCGGGCCCCAATTAGGCTAAGTCGGGCCCTGATTCCGAGTTGCATATTCAGTTATAGTATCTAATTTCAATTATATTATTTAATTTCAATTTATAGTATCTGAAAAAATGGAAAAAAGAATATTGAGGAGTCTTTGATTATGACCAGTGCTTAGACATTTGCATTAGTTAATGGTCGATCTGCAATGCTACACATTTTCTACGCGAATTCTAAAATCTTTTACCTTACGAAGATGCAGTAAAAAAAAACCTGTTTATAGCTGACACATTTTATTTACTGTCTTCAAAATATTGTTTACAAAAAAATGGTGGAAAAATTCAAATTTGTAATATTTGGGCGAAAATATTTCAAAATTTGAAGAACGAAGAATTTGCAAGTTTTGTAAATATTTAATTAAATACATAATTTCATGTAAGAATAATTCCTAGTCCTCTATCTAAATATTGGAACAATATGTGGAGAATAATAATAAAATCCCATTAGTATACCGATATGTTGCTTATCAAAATTTTTAATAAAAAATTTTTAAGTAAAACTGCCAAAATAAAATTTGAGTGATGAAGTTTTAAGGAGAAAGATTTTGTTGCTTCTGCTCAATTTTTTTTAGAAAAGATAGTTGATCTTAAAAGTTTTTATTCAAAAAAATTACAATCTTAATCTTTTCAAAGTAAATTATTGTAAATTGTCACTATGATACATATTTTAAAAGTTAAACGTATATCATCTGTCTAAAACAAATACTAGTTGAAGAAAAACTTTCAATTAGTATTTATAGTCTAATTAGTATTATTAATATTAGCGCTTTACGAACGCTTAATTTTATCCCTATTAAAAGGAAAAAAAAGCAATATCTATAGAGATTAGTCTATTAAGGTTGCAGAATCTTCTGAAATTATTTTAAAAACGCTTGATTTCAATCCTGGTGAATTATTTTTTAAAATGAGAGTTAGATGAACATCAAAAACGAAATAATTTTAATAATAAAGAAAGAAAACAGAAAATGAGTCTATAATTAAAAAATGCACATATTGGAGCTGCTCGAAAACTAGTCTCAGAAAAGCATTAAAATTAGCTCATGAAGAAATAAATACGCACTAGCGATGGCTCAGCTATTCTATTTGCAGACTAGGGTTTGTGCACGGCCACCAATTCGAGGATACATTCTTCCCCCCCCCCCCGCCTCTTTAAAATCCATTCTACTTTTACTAAAAGTCGCACATTGATGAAAGATACATTGATATTTAATTAAATTACAAATTAGATAATTATAAGAAATTTGTGGCTAGGTAAAGTATAGCTATATATATATATATATATATATATATATATATATATATAATTGCATGGTCTGAAGGAATCCAACTGTATAAAGTAACTGCAGACATTTTTCTGAGCATGCTACTTAATATATTTACTTATTTTGCAACTCTCAGCTCATATTTATACCTGGACTTGAGCAATAAATATTATGTTTCAAGATATACCATCGAAGAAACTAACTGAGAGAGAGATCTGGGAAGTGTAGGAGGAACTCAATGCTATTAATTAGCTTTAACCAATCACATTTTCAAGAAAAATTTTAAAACTTACCATTTACAATCAATTCAAACTGGGTAATGTATAATAATCAGTATATTAATTCATTTTAAGAATGAAACTTCAATGAATTTTAAAAATTTTTTTTATATAATAGCTGTTCAGACTGTACACATATTTTTGAGACACTCCATATTCAGATTACATAAATTATAAGCAACTAGCAGCGGTTATACACAATCAGTATAAAGTAATTATCATTGATATATAATCATCCTTACTTTTGTCGCATTGCGCTTTGTTTGGGTAATCACAGGCCTGACGGGCAACGCTGAAATGCAGACCGGCAGGACATGATTTCGGATGGGCAACTCCGGAATCGCAAATGAAGAATTTTGAACAGTCGTTGGGATTTGGCATCAAAACTGTTTTCCCTTTCAGTACACCAGAGCATACATTGGAAATATCGTCATGAACTGTTTTTCCCTTTGGTTCTTCATTCGGGACATCTTGAAAGAATAATATGATAGCAATTATGTCAATGAATTACACAGACTAAAATTTCACGGACTGTGGGTTACAAAACACTGATTGGTAGCGAATCACTTTTTTTATGGTGGATCACGACGAGATATAAAACGTATTATCTTTCTACAATTTGCAAAAAAGTGATGTGGGCTGGAAATCTGCATCAAACCACACATTAAAAATATTTTTTTAATAACAATTGTTTTTTTTTTCTTGACAAATTTCCTTTTGACCCTTAAAGTTTCTTTCAGAAAGAACGTGCTGTTCATCTCTGGAAATGCTCAATGCTCTATAGATAAGGAGTTTTGATTAGGCAGCTCCCTAGGCGGCTGGATTTAAAGATGGAAAGCTGAGAGACCAATTGGAAATACTTAACATAAAAATACTATCACATAAATAAATTTGTAAAAAATACAAATTATATGAACTATAAAATATTAGGACTACAATATTGAATGTTGGTGAATTGTTATTTTGAATTTTTTAAATAATTATTCAACGATTAAATAAATTAAAGTATAATTATTTTTTAGAAATATATTAGAATATTAATTCGTCATTAATTGACTATATTATTTTTCATTTGATAGGTCTTTTAAAATATAAATTTTTAATGTTATATTTGAAATGCATTATTTGTTTATATATAATATACTTTTATATATAATTATATATATTGTCTTTCATACCAATTAAATTCTTATGTTTGAGAGTAAAATAATTATTAACTAATAATTATAGTTAATTTTTAAGGAATTGCATTGCTTTATTTTTAAATAAATAATTTCAAAATAAATAAATTTAAAAGTTACTAAAATTTGTTACTACAATAAGCTTATACGTAATTAAATTTATTTAAAAAAGTGAAAGTAAATTGATCATTTACTAAAATCGGACCCTTTATTTGTTTTGCCTAGGACCGCAAAATGTTCAATCCGCCACTGGGCATGGATGAAGTGAATCTCTACAGATTCGGTTGCTATAAAACTGGGCCATTGCACAAAAGTTTGTGCGCCTCTGGTCCTCACCTTCATATAAAAAAAAGTGCAAACAAAGTGACAATTCATTTTTTTTTTTTTGCTTATCTTATTTTATACTATAAGCAAGGGAGATGATTTAAAACTGTGTTTGTACTTTTTATTATAAGCTTATAATGTTCTAAATCATCAAGGACGAATCTTAGGGTAGTTAACTCATTTATATAAAAGAAAGATGTTATATGTTGTTAAAGAAACCTTTACAAACATAGTGTTTCCATATGCGTTTATATAAGAGAAAAAGGATTAAAAGCTCCCATATTAAATTCACCTTATCTAGGAAGAAATGAAAATGAATTCGATACAATAGCAATAAAGCCTAAAGCTAATTTAATTACTCACTTAAATAAACAATTAAAAATAGTATGAAATGCTGTTAAATGCAAGAGTGTAGTTTGTAAAATAATGGTTACTGAAGTTATTAGTATTTATTAAAATTTTATTTTACAAAACATTTGTTTATACTTTTTAGAATATTCCATCCTTTTTACAAAGCTTCAAGTAAAACTTAGTAAAAGCTATTTAATTTGTATTCACTTTCATTTGCAAAAAAAGTAGTTATTAATATTTAAACGAGTGTGCTTCGAAAGATTGTCAATATATATTAGATTGAAAGCTTAAAGCCTAAAAAATATTTTATCGAAAATGCAATAAAACTCCAATTCTAAAGGCCAATGGTATGGAAACGTTGAGTAAATAAGATTACAAAAAAAAGCCGTAGTATTGTTTTGTTTTTTTACTAAACAGTGCTGTGTTTGAAACGTACACAGCAAAATCTCGACTGAGTATATCGTTATTCGATAATAATTTATCAGCATCACGAACCTGATAACAAATTATCAGTAACTTTATAAATAACCTCCAGAAAGATTTTGTTTCATTTACGGAATTCACACATATTTTCAAATATCCTTTGAATTTAGAAAAAATAAAAATATGTATCATAATTTTCAACTCCAAACGATTTTTAAGCTATTCAAATATTTTATTTTGAAAGATTACAGCAATTTATGTTTATATTTTAAATACCTTTGAATAACAGTAATAGTTTAAGAATCGAACAAAAAGTTAACTAATTTTGAAAGCTAAGGCAGTTAAATTGTTTCTCAAATAGAATTTATTCAGTCGTAATTTTTTTTTAACGTATACATCATTCCTTAAATGCGTGAAAATCATTTCCTTTGGTTCTGAAATAGAGATAACATTTCACAAGACTAATCTTCTATCTTCATCAATTTCGAAAATCGGAAAACAAGAAGAGGACTAACCTGTTTCGCAGCCAACATTTTCCGGATAGTCGCACGCTTGCAATTTTGGATTGAAATGAAGTCCAGACTGGCAAGTAAGAAGATGGGGGTAACCCTGATTGCAACTGTAGAATTTTCTGCAGTCCGTTTCATGAGGTATCAACACAGGTTTTCCATCTTGCCCTAACGGACATTGATTTTTTGGAATTTCATTACCTTCTTTTCCTTTTGGCAATTTGGTAACACCTAAAAAAAGAGGCCAATTTCGAATAATACTGTAAAAACCAATGAAGTGGTATATCTGAAATTTTACAGTACACTCTCCAATACATGAACATGTGTATTATTAATTTCAAGGTATTGGCGAGCAATAGTTAAGAAAGATAGAGATAAATCGCTCGATGCGATTAATACATAAGTTCCAAGAAACCGAATATGTATTTTGGGTAGCTTATTTTTCCAGACAGAAACCAAAGCTTGACATAAAAATGATGTTGCAGTAAAAAAATCACATATCAAATTTGATATATTTAAGTCACTGCATTTTTTGAATGATCGCATTTACATTGAACTAGAAGTGCAAAGTGATAGACGGTCAATTTCTTCGCGGATTTTGCTCCATTTGAAACATATATCTAATTTAAATGTTAAGTTTGTAATTGAACTTGTTCCATCAAGCTCTTTATTTTGTAGCTATCATGTTAACTTATATTCAGAGAACCGACACACAGACTTCCGCTAAATGGATTCAAAATGAATAGAAATCTACAAATTTGGTGTAAAGAGCATATCTGAAATTTCATCTTTGAGTTCAAAGCGTTTTTGAAAAATCGTGTTCATAGACAGACAGACAGACAGGCATGATCCCAAAAATGTATTTTTCGGACCCACAGACCTCTGAAACGGGCAGATTAATCAAAATCTCGAGTTCAAATTTTTGGCAATTAAATACTTTCTTTTTGCATATTTCGTACACGAGAGAGCAAAACAAAGATCGCATATTTCAGAAAAGAAATAGATATCGTATCGCATTTGTAATGCTATAGATGTAATGTTTTATTTACAGATGAAAATAACAGAATGGAGAAAAAATATGTTATGAAACAAAAATTAACAAAACAATCATATGTAAAAAACAAATTTATATAAGCATCGTAATTCTTTTTACGTTTTCTACCTTATTGTAAATTTAATTTGCAATTACAGTTAATGGCATATACTTCGATTTCATTTGTTTTTCAAGCAGGGATACACATGTGCTACTAAATCTGGCATAAATAAACCTTAGAGAGTAGAAATGCGCATCTCAGAGCAATTTTTTTTAAAAAATTTATTCGACTTTCAATTAATTAAAAAGTAAGTAAGAGTTTCGCTTTTTTTGTCTGGGATAATTTAAGAAGTAACTATTGCAAAAAAATAATTTCTACATCATTTAAAAAAAATTTTAATTAATTTTTATTGGTATCAATTTAGATGTCATGATTATTTTTAATTTTAACATTTAAAAATAATTTTATTTGGATAGTTTCAAAAAGACATTTCATTACAAAAATAGAAATCAAAACTTTTCCCTTATTTCATAAAATATTTGATTTGATTTGACTCGTGATTTTCTTTCGTTGCTGAAAGTTGAGAAAAAGAAATTTTGTTTACATTACCTGCACAGTTTTCATACGGAATAAGAAAGTGAAGTCCCATTCACACGAAAGACAACACGTAATTAGAAGAGGGATTATTCAGACAATAACGTTTTAACGTCGCAATATTGTCATAGGATTTGATTATCTTGGAAACTCCGAACATACAATAAACAGAAAAGTATAAAGTTACAGAAATAACTTGTATATATTGATTATCACATGTTAATGCATAAAAATATTTTGTTGCAGGAATTATGATCAACAAGAAATGCATAAATGGTTTAGTTAAAATTAAATCCCTGCTATTATCCTTGATGGACCAGCTAGTTACCAAAGATTTTCATAATATTTGATAGTCATATATTCGTTTGCTTGCAAAAATAACTTTGGATGAAAGTAAGTCAAAAATTTGAGAGATTTCAGTATAAATAAATTAAGTAAACTTTTTTGGCTAACCTTTTTCACAACCAGCATTCTCCGGATAATCGCATGCTTGGAGTTCTGCATTAAAATGAAGGCCATGCTGACAGACGTGTACAAGTGTGATTCCATTATTACAAGTATAAAATTTTCTGCAGTCTGTTTCGTGTGGTCTTAAAATGGGATTGCCGTCTTCGTTCACCGGGCATAGAATATCAAAACCATCTCTTCCTTTTTTGCTAAAACCTGGGGGAAAAAAAAAGAGCATAATTACTTGAAATTGAAATAAAAAATTATATTCACCCAAGAGTGGCAAGTTAAGATACGTTGATTAATCAAAAGCCCCGTTCGCGTTTCGTTCGGCCCATTTCCCCCTCTTTCCCCTCATTTGTGGTTATTCTGGACTTTTTGATGTTTTTGATGTTTTTCATTTTACTGATAGTTTGCGAGAAGCCCTTGATTGATGTCCACAGGCGAGAGTGGTCCTGCAATAGATCAGATGGCAACATAATCCTAACAATCATATCCGTAAAGGTAACGGGTCATGGGAACGGGGATAAATATTATTTGTATTTTAACCAGAAAATTTTGTTTGGTGAGAGTATATGTTTAGAATGTCTAATCTTCTGGAAACTCGTTAAGTAGGAAAGCAAGCATGGCCTTACAGCTAGCAGTATCATAACGAAAGTTATTTCCGATCTGATGGCGTGCAAAGAGTAAACTTAATGCCTTCCATTGCGATTGTACAAAAATAGGAATTGAAACCGAGTTCTGATGGCCATCAGCGATTACGGAATAACTCCTCCTGTAGGAGGTTAATCCCATTGTGGAAGTGGAAGTAACTGGACCCGACCTTACAACTCAAATGTAGCCACCTGAAAAACAAAAACTAATCACAATGCCCGAGGTTCTGATCTCAGTATCTGCATTGATGCTGATTGCTAGGAGGGGAAAAAGGAGTGACAAGCATTCGAGTTTTAGCTATTGTTGCAACATCCTGCAATAAACGAAATTAATGAAACACTCTTTAAATTTACGGACAATGCTTTGCCATAATGGATACTCTAAAAGATGTAGTGAGTGTGCGTCACTTCTTTACGTAGCACGTAGCGGTGCATTA
Organism: Argiope bruennichi; assembly: GCF_947563725.1. Classification (NCBI taxonomy): domain Eukaryota; kingdom Metazoa; phylum Arthropoda; class Arachnida; order Araneae; family Araneidae; genus Argiope; species Argiope bruennichi. Next base: position 20,914,484 of record NC_079154.1, on the reverse strand, counting down.
GAAGAGGACCGTCCAATCAAAAGTCTTATTCTCCGAAGGAAAAGAAGAACCATGCGGTCTGCTGAATTAACGCCCCAAAAAGCCAATGGTCTTTGTCAACATATAACATTTTTATTTAAACTCTTTCGTTTACTAATGCTTACTATAAAATATGATTTCAAAAACATAATGCAGTTGGAAGTGTCTCAAGTTTGGGTCTTCCAACAGCAGTTTTATTTCAAATGAATCTCAGAATCAGTGTGTATCATTTTATTCATTATGCTTTTAAAACGCATTATTCTCTCAACTTTTAACTGAATGAATTTAAATTAACTACATGTTTGTTTCTTGTAATCATGCATAATGTAAGCAATGGCATTAAATAGTCTTCTGTTTGAGAAATAATACGCAGCAAACAAACCTGAATCACATCCAGCGTTTTCCGGGTAATCACATGTATGAAGAGCTGGGTTGAAATGCAAACCAGGTTGGCAAGACTTGAGGTGAGGAACACCTGCATCGCATATATAAAATTTTCCACAATCTTTTTTGTGAGGTAAAAGCACTGGTTGGTCTCGATTTTCGCTTGGACATTCTTCGGTGGTTTCTCTTCCAAGTTTCTCTTGTGATTCTTTATGAAAAATAACAGATTTAGATCAATTGATAAGGAATAGTTACGTTACATTTTAACGATGTTATTAATTTAATTAAATGATAAATAGAAACAGATAATAGTGGCTACTAACTTTAAAAAAATGATAAATATTGCAAAAAATACTTCACGAAAGAACACTATTAAATTACAATTCTTGAAAAACAATTTTACTTTCTTAACTATCGTAATTGTATTATAGTATCACACAGTTGGATATGTGCCAAATCTGCACTGCAACCAGAGCAGCTCAGTCATCGCCAAACTCAAAGAGAGGAATTTTGGCTTATGCCCTTCAATTTTATGGCACTACTGCGTAATGAATGAATTTTGATCCCTTCTGTGGCAATTCTCGGAATAACCCCAACTTACGGATTTCCTACTTATTGTTTCATTTTCTGTATTTTTTGTTTATTGCTTTCATTATTATCATTTCATTTTCTTTGTTCATAGAACTCTTAATGTGCAAAAAAAAAAAAAAAAAAAAAAAAAAAAAAACCATATGTCCTTAGAAACGAAAAAATAAGCTTTTAAAATATTCAGAAGGTATTAAATATTTCAGAAGGTATTGCAGCTCTGCAGACTTAAAGGGCGAGCCAGAACTGCCCCACAAATACTTCCTTCCATTCGAATGATAGAAAATGTTGTGTTCTTATGATTATCAAGTTTTGACATTAAATATAAATTACAGTAAGAAATTATTATTACAATCAGGCTTTTAGAAACTAATGAAAATTGTTGACATTCAGCAGAAAATAACTAACTAAATGACTAATTTGGGCAGCAGAGTTAAAACGGAAGGCAGATATGTCGATTAAAAAGTTGTTCATGATTAGAATATTAAACAAATAATTTCTAAATAACACAGATTCTACGAATTATAAAATATTTGGATAGTATTAAAAAGTATAAATAGTATTAACAAGTAATTGAGTATAAATAATAATTTTCCATCTATTTCATTATATTCACTTATATATTACAATATTAACTTGTTGTTGCTTAAACATAAGCAAATGTAGATACTGTACAGTCACGAAGCAAAATAAATGAACGAGTACAAATATAGATATCATGTAGTCATGAATCAAAATAAATAAATATGTACAAGTGTGGACATCGTGTAGTCATGAGTCAAAATAGATAAACTTGTACAAATATGGAAATTATGCAGTCATGAATCAGAATAAATAAACATGCATAAATGTGGATATGTGTAGTCATGGATTAAAATAAGTAAACGTGTACAAATATAGATGTTATGTAGTCATGAGCTAAAACAAATTTTAAATTTGAGAACAATAGATATTATTCAAAAAAATTTCATATTAGCTTGAAAAATTTGAAAAGGTAGAAATGCTGTAGTGCAATAATAAAAATTTAAACAAAATTGCATTATTTTAAGAACGTAAATTAAAAAAAAGGAAGGAAGGAAGAAAAGAAAAGATGAAAGATGATGAACACGCCGCATGCTCTTATTTTATATTCAAGCTGTTTCGTATCTTTCAACCATAATGTACATTTCAAGTACTAGTATTTACGAAGCCACATATCATGCAATAATTATGTTCTGGGCAGATTAAGAATTTTGCGGCTCTTGGTATAACTCATTACAAGACTCCTTTTTCACTAGCTAATCAATTCGACATCAAATTTGAGCAAATTTTCAACATAATTAGTTTGAATTTTTTGATAACTTTGCAAAATATGTATATTTTAATTTAATTTTTAACATGCATAACGACTAAAGCAATAAAACTTTCGAAAAATTAACAATAATTATTTCTTAATGTTTCCTTAATTTAACCCTTTAAAGGGCCAAGCATAAAAATATTATGTTAAAATATTTTTATGCTTGAAATTAGAATAAGGAAAGGGATTCATTTAACTTATTAGATAAATTTAATTTGATTAATTAATTAATTTGGTTAATTAATAATTAGTAACAAATAAAGGCACATCATTTTGTGTAAGATAAAGAATTGAAGCATCTAAGTTTCTGTCTTTCTAAAGAAAATTGTCAGAACTTATGCCAACCTACATAATTTCATACAAAGATTGATAAATTTGGTGGGAAGCTTACTTCCCACGGCCCTAGAAAGGGTTAATGAAAAGCATTTAATTGTTATGAATATATTTAATGGAAGTAATAAACTTCATCTAATTACAAAATTGAAAAATATTATTTTACAGGGTCTTTTAAGAACAATGTGAAATAATCGTTTAATAAAATTACTCGTATTTCAATATAGTGTATAAATAGGCAGTTAATTATATAATTTATTTAATAATGATTTTAATAATTCAAGGTAAACACATATTACAATCCAAATATTTTATAACTAATTTGTAATTTTACGAAATTATTTATTTTGCTACTAAGCTAATGATATTTTTATAACTTGCATCTCTATTCAGCTCAGCGGCCCTAAGCTGCTGCTAGACGAAAATCCGCCATTGGCCCGACAATTAAGAACCTTTGAATTCTATTACGCTTAGTTCCTATCTCATCAATTACCATTCTTCAGGCTGCTTGCTGTATATGGTCGAAAAAAATAGATTTAAGCATTCATCAAACGGAGAAAAATATGGAAGATTCAAAAATAGAAATAATATGCTTCGAAGCTTTTCACCTTGAATTATCTCAAGAATCTCCGAATTCTACCTCGTAAAGTAATAATAATAATTGTAAGTTCTTTTGCTAATAAACCAGAAAATAAACTACTAAACTTTTTGGTTTCTTTTAAATAGCTTTAATTAGTGGCATAATAATAATATAAAGATGATTTGGGCTTGATCTACTCATTCGGTTATTCTTTATTTCATAAAACGCAGCAGAATGAGAGAAAAAAAATTGTGAGAACATATCTAGAACGAGAGTAACGCCCTCTAACTTTTCTTTTGTAGGCAAAGACAAGACTATCCACTTTTCAAGAGATCTCGTACCGCGATGAATAGAAGTGTTTGGGATATGTAAACTCTTATTTCTGAAGTTGTGACTTTCATTTAACTATGTATTTTCAACCGAACAATACTTTTTATATACCAGTAAGTCAGCAGCAGGTTGTTGAATTGGGGCAATATTTCAAAAATATCCTAAACACCAGCTGCAGTTGTAAATATTCATCTAGATTCATAATCGTTGAAAAATTATTAGCTATAAGAACCTTTAAATAATTTAAATTCATTGATTGTCGATTAATAACCAAACAAAAATGCTCTCTTTATTAACTTAAGAAATGTATCTATACATAGCATAAAATGAAGTCTCCTGAAAGCGTCTGTATGTTGAAACCCGAAAAACTCGAGAAATATTTAACTCATTTTGGAGATATTTGTACCATTTTGTAGGGCATTTATTGCGGAAGGTTTTAGTACATTGAAATCATATCAAAATAAAAAAAGTTTTATAATTGCGGTTTTAATTATTCTGCGCATGCGCGAAAATCTCAAACTGCGCATGAGCAAATAGCAAGAGGTGTGGTATGCATAGGCGATACACTTCTTTACTTACCTCTGTTTGTTAGTCAATCACGTCAGAACGTCTGAACGGAATTGGATGAAATTTAGCACAGAGATAGATTATAGTCTGGAATAGGACATAGGCTACTATTTATTCCAGTTAATTTTTTATTAATTAAAAACTAACTTTCCCGTCAAAAAAAATCTTTTCATTTCACTACCGCCAAATGAGTAAGGCTTCAGTCTTTTTTTTTTTCCACGCTAATGAGGTTGGGTTTAACATTTTTTCAATCGATTATTTCAAACGATTCTGTTTACTTTCTTAGTGTTTGATGCATTTAAAATTAAACATTGTTAATTAATCGATCTTTCGAATTCATTCTGAAGAACTTTTAAATTAAAATTAAACAGAATAATGGGAATTAAAAATTTCTAATCTGCATTGCGTTACCCCAACTGGTGTAGAAAATTCAGGCATTTGCGTTACTCCAATTGGTGTTGAAAATTCACGCATGCGCAGTTTATTCTTATTGTTGTCAACTGTATTTTCATTTTAATTGAAAGTTTAAAAATTATGTGTATTATACTGTTGTAGCTATCTCAATCGATAAATAAAATAGACGATTTTAAAAAAATACGGATTTGATTTGAATCTTCTGCTAACTCCGCAAGGACCGCAATATAGCTCTGGCTGTATGTTCCTCGGGCATTGCTGCAACATTGTTAAACGGTGGCCGGAGGGCACATTCCGTTTTCAAACTGCCGCTTAATCTTGTAAGAAAAGATACCCCAATATGCAATATTACCAAAAACAGCGGCCAGGGAGTCCTTTTGCAGCAGTGCAAGTTAATATGATGGGACGAGTGTACAATTATACACAAGCATGCATTAGAGACGTTAAACTGCAGCCTGCAGGACATTCGCGGCAACCAGGCGGTGATGGGCGGCGTTGACGTTTTGCTCTCAATGACCTGTTAGCAATTTTAGTGAGCACTTGCGAACTATCAAACTCCCTCAAGCTGTGGGATAAATACAAGGACGCTTTATCAGAAGATATCGCGCATAGGCTGGATGACACTGACAATGACTTAATCATTAACAGAGCTTAGGCACTGATTAAGGCGCAAGATGTCTAGGTCAGTTCTTATACACATACATCAAAATTTCCACGCGAACGAAGTCGCGGGTAATAGTTAGTAGTTATATACATCTTGTATTAGTGCCTATTTAGTACATGTTTTGTTCCCGAATACAAGACATGCATTACATATTGCTACAAGAAAGGAATTTTTTTTTCGTGTATGATTTCACTTTAAAAATACAGTCTATTTCGCCATATTTTTCCTATAATATTATTTACTTATTTCTCCACTTTCCCCTAAACGTTCACTATCGATCACACTAAATATTATGGACCTTTATTAGTTAGACATGCATTTTTGCAAACAAGTCACCGATCTTCTATAATGTTAATAAAAACAGTTCTTACTTTCGATGTACACTTTTATTTATTCAAAACTTTAACTGCATTGTTCAAAATGTAAATCAAACTGTTCTCCGATCAGCAAATGTTTCGTGAAATACATGCGGAGCCGAGAATGATTCACAGGAAATCCAGATCGCTAGTTAAGAAAAGTGTATTGATCTGAATGAACGGCCGCCAATTACAATAAAATTGGCACCGAGCCAACCATACAACGGTTATATCAACAAGACCATAAGTCATGATCATTTAATAGATGATGAAATACGGTCGTTCATTATAATGACTTGAACAGCGCCCAAACATTTTGGGATTTCCACTTCCTCTTTCATGACACGAAAGCTGTCACTGCAACTCATTTGAGTAGCATGAATGTCGTCACTCAGCGTCATAGTTAGGATTTTGAACTGATGATCATTCATAAGGGAAATTGGATTCATAGTAAATAAAGATTCATAGATTCATAGTAAATTCATAAAAAAAAGAAGTATGCAGCATTTTTTTAAATATAAGTATCTATATCTATATAAATAAAAATCATTGAGGTCATATATATGCATCGTTTAAACAACTAGGCCACATTCGACTAAATTTTCACACTTCTTATATAAGACATGAGAAAGAATGCTCTCAAATTTTTGAAGAACAAAAACTACTAGAACATTCAATTAATTAGAAATTAATAAAAAATTTATATTTTTTACACTTTGAATTCCTCTATCACGATTTTTTTAATTGCTCTTTTATTCAAATATGTCTTTTGACAATACTTTTATTGGTTACGAAATAATGATTTAACCATGTTTATAAATAGACTTAAGTTGGTCGTGGAAACGAAGATAATCTTTCTTATACTTCAGTATTTGTGTACAACGTTTGTAGTATTAATATAACAAAATATGGAAAAAAAATTAGCTATCAGTGGTTTTAAATATCGTCTGGTTCAGTTTATATTCTAATTTTAATTAAAAGCATATGATCGAAAATGATAAAGATTTCAGACGATAAAAGAATTTTGTATATTTTAATATTTTATATAATCTCGTTTAATCATTTAATCTCGAACAATGCCGGATATTATCAATTAACATTAATATAAATGGAAAACAAAATTAATACGATCTTATTTTATTTTATTTCATTTAAATTTAAGTTATATGCATAATTTAATTTCTATGAAAAGCAATGACAGGATGAATTGTCTTTCTGATGCCATTGTAGATGTCAAATAAATAATTATTTTAATCCTTAAATGCTTGATTTTTTAAAAAAAATTGATTTAGAAATTTTATTTTCGTTTTTTTGAATGAATCATGGGAAAATTCTTTAAAAAATCATATTTATTTTAAGTATAGTTTATGCCGAAGAAACAGCTTGTTGTCAATCCGCAGCATTAAGATTTAGTAAATTAAAAAAAATTGTGAATAATGATAAATAAAAACTTAAATACCTTACTTTTCAAGCACTAATTTCTAATTAAACATTCCAGAATAAAATATGGTATCTCAATTCGCGAAAAAAAAAACCCAACAAAATAAGCATGCAGTCCAAAATTATAACCATCAATTTATTACTATTATTTTTTTTTTTCATAAGCGCTGGTGTTGCCACGAACATACTATAAATTGATTTAATAACATTTTCAGTATGTACCTCGTAGGAACAATAGAAATTAGAACTTTAATCTTATTCTCCTAATATTTTAGAAAACAAAATTGGGTATGTTCTTAAAGAGAAGCGTTCATTTAAGAATTAAGTTTCAAATAGCTATTTCTGGATTCAGCAGAGTTTATTGGGATTGTTAATATGTTTGCTGATGTGAATGCTTTCATTTTCATCACGACGTAACAAGGCCATGAATGCTATGGCATTCAAATTTATTCAGTCATAGTATCACGAATTCAATGCAATACAGTCTTAATCGTTTGAAATTGTAATGCATTTTAAAGTAATTGCTAATTAATTAATTGTCCTAAAGAATCCTTTAAGGAATCTAATGTAAATGAATTACATATGCCTTCACAGAAAATGCTGCAGAATACATTTACTTCTTAGAACATTAAGATAATTTCTGTTAATGTCTTATTATTGTCATATTTTTGTACAATTCTTCCTCATTTTTCTCTTTACTTTTTTTCTTTCTTTTTTTTCCCCAAGATACAGGAATGTAGGAAATGAATTTAGCTACCTTATAATAAATTCTAATCTTCGCATCAGACCGTTAGATCTGGTGTTCCATTAGTCTTAAGGTCCCGATAAAACGATCTTAAGAACGCTAGCATTTCACCATTATCATTTATTACCTGATAACTAAACTGATCAGAAGCCCCGGATTAGAACATATAGCTGCGAATTTTGATTATTTGTTCCTAACTAAAAAAAAGGTTTTAAATTTAACCCGAATTTGTATTAAATATTTAAATATCTCAAATTTATGAGAAAATGGAGTGTATTGTTTATATTTTTTTAAATTAAAAGAATAGTGAAAATGAATTCTACTCTTCAACTTATGTTACACATTTAAAAAGACCGAATGTTTCAATTTAACCGATTAAATTCCAGAACTTTTAACTTTTTGTTCGAGATTGAAAGTCGATTAAATATTATTTGAATTAAATATTCACTCAAATATTAAATTAAACTATTCCGTTTATTTCTTATTAGTAAATTATCCATTCTAAAAATAGATAATAAATTTAATTTAAGCTTTAAAGAAGTTAATGTCTATCTATCTATATTTTACTATAGATAGAATATTGTCATCCTAATATATCGGTATATATGAATCAGCACGAAGAAAAAAAATTATAATAATTGTAATAAAATTTATTGCTTCTTCTTCTTCATCTCTGTCAACATTTATTTAAAAATATTTTTCTATTTATATTTACTGCTTCTGGACGTATTTTTATTCTCCAATCGTTTATTTATTCTAATATGTTTAGATTTTGCTTTATATCTTCTACCTCTCCTTTTAAATAATATCCTGGATTGAAATTCAGAAAATTCGGTCTTTTAGCATAATTCAATGTTCTATACTGGATGAATTTTTAATTTTTGATTCAAATCATGTGTATTAAAAGTTATTATAAATAAAAATTTAAATTTATTTGATATATAATAAAGGAATTAAACTTTATTCTATTAGTATTAAATTAGTATGAATAACTACGCAGTGTAGAGTTAATGCATCATTTAAAAAAAGTTGAAAATTTTGCTTAAATATAAATTATTTTTTTATCTATTACAGAGACTTAAACTGAATGAAGGAAACAAAATTAACTAAACGTTGTCATCATAATATTTAAAGCGAGTCAAGCTTCAATAGCTAATTTCTAAACCACTTATCGACAGACATGTCGTTCTAATTCGAAAAAGATTTTAAACAACGGGAGGAATTATATTTTATGTTGTTTGAGACAATAAATGTATATTTCTAAAAGATACAAAATATAAATTTTTATATTGGCCCACCGATTCTATCAATCATATTTAGTAAAATATTATAATTAATTAAATATTTAGTAACATTTTAAGCAAAAAAAGATTTATTCTTCTACAACTAAAAGCGATCGAGTTATCAAATAATAAAAATTTATTTTTGATTAATTTTTCAGTTTATCCAAACTTCAAGAGGTATCATAAAGGACAGTTGTCAAACTGAAATTATGCATCGTTTTGTCATTGAGCTCAGATTTTTTTTGGATTCTATATATGAAGAAGTACTATTACAGTCTGAAAATACTTTAAATATATAATTATTTTAAATCATTCTTTTCTTTAATTTTAATATCTTAGTCCTAATTTTTAGTCATTGTTTTATTTAAAGAACAACTTCTAATTTGCATTTCATTGGACTATAAATACTTTTTTGTGCTAAATTTAGAACAAATTTACACTTTCTGATTGTAAAGCATTTAATTTGTAAGAAAGTTAGGGAAATTCAACTACTCTTAAAAGAAAAATGAAAGAAACAAAAAAAATATCTATTTCTAAATAGAAACAATAATAATGTCTAACAGAGGGCAAACCATCTGCCAACCGGCAAAATGAAATTTAGATCCTTCTTCTATGGTGCACCACTTTAGCTGCTTGTAACAATACGTTATTTTTAATTCTTTTTTAGCTTATACTTAACGGAAAACTTGTTTTTATTTAAGTGATCACCTTTGAATTAAAATAGCAACAGTAATTTAGCACTTTTGTTACTGTCATTTACATTTTATCTGTGTGACTGTACACCTGTGCAAGAATTAATTAGAGTGCTTAAATCGTCTTGAAAGTAAATAACTTTCGCAGGTTAACGGTAAATTACTTTTATATCAAGTCTTTAGAATCTTAGATTATAATTGAATTTTAAATATTATTTTATTTTGTAATAAAAAATATTTATCTCTTCCATATTATTTATAAAACAAGATTATTATATTTCAATTATTATTTATAAACAAGCTAAATATTTATTTTGCGTTTTTCTATAAAATATATAAGATAATAAAAAAAAATAACAATGGCATTTTTAATTTCATCTAAACATTTTGTTTTTTTCAAACTGATCCTTAAAATAAATTTGCGTACGGCTTCTTTTTAGGTTTAATCGATCACTTTTCATCATAAAACAGTGGGATATTTTATAACAACAATGAGTACAACAATTTTTTTTACTATGATTATTAGGATTGGAGTACCGCAAATAAATAGGTTGTAATTAGTAATACATCAACAAGCTTTCTAAAAATATTTTTTTCAAAAGCTTTATTTGCTATTTTTCTATTTTTATAATTTTGCATAGACTTACAGCTTTCTTTTATGATATAATTAAATAGTATTCAACTGTCTGTATTGAGAATTTTAAATTATTTATAAGGAATCAATAAAATGAATCAAGATATTATGATATTCGAAACGTTTCAAAAGGATTTAAACAAAGTATTTATTCTAAACTTTTTTTATTGCATTGTTTATCATTTCGCACATTTGACGATCATTATTATGCAACTTTACGCAAGATAGTAATTTTAGTTTCAAAAGTATAATTACTTGAAATTAATATAAAAATTAAAAAAAATCATTTGCAATAATCAAGCGCGATGATCTCTCTATATAAAGAAATGCCAGGCGTCCTTTCTAATCGAGGTGACAGCTAATTTCTAAACCATTAGAAATACTCTGATACGTTCGATTGGAAAAATGCTCGAAATGATATATAGAAATATATTTTATGTAGTTTGAGTCAGTAAATCTGCTAAAAAAATTGATCGAATTATAAAGCTTTGAATTTCTATACTTTAAACCAATCAAAAACCACTTCGATGAAGCGCGCACGTTGATTGGCAAATTTTTTTCGAAGCAGCCATTTAAATGATCTAAAATTGTCTAAAGCAGAGATTTTCAAAACTTTTTAATTTGGCCAGTTTTAGTCGTATAAGAGAAGATTCTTTTAAATGTTAATGTGTCAAGAATGTTTTACTAAATATGTTTAATGGGACCGGGGAAAATTTAGAATTTGTAATTTTTTTAGCAATACGTACATTTTTATTTTTATTTTTACTGTCAACGATTTTACATGGCGATTTTCAAATTACGCCAAGATCGCCAAGTTTCATTATACATAAAATGCCAAAACTTCGGCAAGATGGTTGTTTTCTTTATTTATTTGGCGAATTTCAGATTATGCCAAGATTGTCAAGCTCCGTTATGCTTAAGATACCAAGATGATTGCTTTCACGAATTTACTTAGCAATTTTCAGATTATAACTAAGATCGTTAAGCTCATTATGGTAATACGCCAAGATTTCTCCAAGATGGTCGGTGGTTTATCTCAGGGACCGTAAAAATAAACAAGTACCCATCAAACATTAAAAATATAATCCTTTAGGTCAATTAAATTGGAAATATATGCTCATATTTAACGGTTTAGAAATAGTCGTTAAACTACAACTAAAATGGACGCCCTTTATACAACGCACAGCCATTTATTCTATTCATAAGTAATTTATAAAAAAAGTCTACCAAACAATGAATATGGGAGATAAATATAAAAATTTGTTCCTAATGTTGAATTAAAAAGTGTTTATCTATAGATCACTAAAAAATATAGCCGAACATTCATTTCATTCTATACAGAAATAAAATATTTTAAAAAATCGTATACTTTCTAGTTGCGATAAAAGTAAGCATAACTGAAAGGAGACATAAATAAGAATAAATAGTGTACAATATACATAAAAAAACAAATTAAAACTTAATAAAAATAAAATAAGATAAAAAAAAATTAAGAAGAAATCTCTAAGTTTGTGGATTTTTTTTATAATTCCAATCTCTTGCAATCGTAAAGAAGGAAATACCTGTGTCGCAGTCCACCTTCTCTGGATAGTCACATACCGAAGAGTGTCTGTTGAAATGGAGGTTGGAAGGGCACTTTTTCAAGATAGTTTTTCCATTCAGACAAACATAAAAGAGGGAACAGTCGGTTTCGTGAGGGAGGTACTTTGGCGAAGATCCCGCAGTGCATTTGGCGCTGCTGTTTACAATTTTAACAGCATCTACAAAATCAAATATGGAAGAATTATAATGTTATATTAAATATTACGATAAATGAGAACGTTATCCCTTTGATTCCTTCAAATACTTGCTTGGTATGAAATATTTTGCATTTAACTTCGTCGTAAAGTCAGAGAATTAAGTTGTATTTCGATTTATCTTGGACCGATTATGTCCAAAATCTATTATAAAACTATTAGACCACTTACCTAATCTTATTTATCTTGCTTTTTGTGTTTTAGAGTTTTTACATTTCATGAGTAAACAAAAACAGGCAGTTTACCTATTCATACTTATATTTCAAATTTACACCCAAAGCTACAGTGGTGGCCAAAAGTGTGGACATTTTTTGAAAGTTTCATGTTTTTCAACTTTGCATGCTTGTAGAATATATTAATTTTCACTTAAATACAAATGTTTATATATCGAATTGAAGGTAATTTAATGTAGAATTTAATAACAAAAACAGTATTACAATATCTGTATTACAAAAAAAGGTACGCTCATTTTAGTAGAACAAACAAACACAAATCGTTTTGAATAATGACATGTTTTGTAATAAAAGCGTACTAGCCAGTCACAAACACTGTTCTAAGGACCAATTAAATGTCTGTAACTATAGTTTAGATTATTTGGATGGTAAAAGAGTTATTGTTGTGGAAATATTTTGCGGAATGATGCATACTAGTACAATTAAATAGAGTATTGCTGTTTTTGAATATTTTAAGTCCATTTTTAAAATTAAACTAATTTTAAACAATGTCACCAACAAGAAGAACTGATTGGACATCTACAAAAAGAAGCCGAATTGACATATTGAGAGAAAATGGTCTCTCTTATGTTGAAATTGCAAGACAAGTTGGTGGTTCAGTGACTTGTTCTGGTGTAAGAAAGTTCTGTTTACGTTATGAAAAAACGAAATCAGTGGAAAATAAGGCCAAATCAGGCCGAATAAAATGCACAAGTGCTACTGCCGATAGAAAAATTAAACGGCTATGCCTTCAAGATAGAAAAATTTCATCAGATGCCATTAGGTGTGAAATGAATGCAGTGGGTATTGCAGTAAGTTCAAGGACAATAGGAAGAAGGTTATCAGGATTTGGACTACAAGCTAGAATTCCAAGGAAAAAAACCATATTTAAATCGAAAGCAACGCAAAAAACGAGTTAAGTGGACAAAAGAACACATTAAATGGACAGAAAATCAATGGGCTAAAATATCGCTCGTTGGTAGTGATGGGAGAAAATACATGAGACGTAGAGTAGGTGAAGCGCTTCATCCTGACTGCATTGAAGCAACTATAAAAACAACAACAAATGCCATGATTTGGGCATGTATGTCTGCAGATGGTGTGGGCTGAATTCAAGTGGATTGATGGCATCCTGAATGCCAAAAAATACATCGAAACTGTCCTGGAACCAAAATTGATACCTTCCATCAGGGATTTCTTCCCCAACAAAGCACTATTTATTTTTCAGCAGGATTCTGCTCCATGCCACATAGCAAAAGTATGCAAAGCATGGTTTCAAAATAAAGGCATAGATGTATTACCATGGCCAGGAAACAGCCCTGATCTCAATCCAATTGAAAATTTGTGGCGACGTTTAAAAATTCTTGTACGAAAAAAACGTCCACCCAATAAAAGAAACTTACTGAATCTATAATTGATTCTTGGCACCATGTGATTGCGAAAGATGAACTCCAAACACTCATTTACTCGATGAAAAGACGCTGTAAAGCTGTCTTAATAAATAAGGGTTATCCTACTAAGTATTGATTGTGTAAATATCATTTTAAAAAAATGCAAATCTAAGATAGATCTTACTAAAATGAGCGTAACTTTTTTTGTAATACAGATATTGTAATACTGTTTTTGTTATTAAATTCTACATTAAATTACCTTCAATTTGATATATAAACATTTGTATTTAAGTGAAAATTAATATATTCTACAAGCACGCAAAGCCAAAGCTGAAAAACATGACACTTTCAAAAAATGTCCACACTTTTGGCCACCACTGTATATTCTTGGTACAAGAATCGTATGCTATAATTCACAGATCTGGCTTTTTACCTTTTTGCAACGCGGAAAAAAATTCCTCTTGGGAAGCTGGAAGGTAAAGATGGATTTCTTTACATATGAGTAACAATTTGGCAACATTAATTGTTGATGTTAGAAAGAGTCAAAATAAGGACATGAAAATCACTTTTCAGCCCCTAATCTCTAAGATATTGCAGTTATCCAAAAATTTTAAATACAAAAGTTGTTCATCTTAATAAGGCGCTAATTTGGCTAATTGGATTTATTTTTCTATTCCGAAGTCTTGTCATGAAAACCATTGCAATAAGTAGTCTTCCTATAGAAATCTATCTAACATATTCAAAAATAAATCTTGGTGTATAAGCTATCGACCTTTCTGAAATCTTAGATATTGTAAAAGTCCTTTTACAGAAACAATGGTTTATTTTTTTTCCTGCTGTCAAAAAAAAAATCAATAATTGGAACTATTAGAAATATTAACTAAAGAAGTTCCTTAGTTAGCAATCTTTAAAAAAAAATAATTTATGCACTTGGCAACAATCCAAGATATATCAATGGTTTGTGTTTCCAAGCCTCGACAGACTCACATTCGACTTTACTTCGTTTAAGATTCTTTAAAACTGAAATGCGCTGCATTGTATGAAACGTTATAAAGTTAAGGACCAATATATGCAGAAATGTTGGCCATTATACGGCAAATTCGATAGTAAAAAAATTATCTTAGTCGCAACATTCTTGTGTCAAGAAAGATGCTTTTTTAAAAAAATATATATAACTGATTAATTATTTAAAATTTATTTTTAGCGGGAAAAAAGAAACAACTAACTTTTATAAATTTGATTAAAAGAAAAACATTCTTATAATACCGTATTGTAAAAATTAAAAGGGTCAGTATTTGATCAAATACCATTCGACTATGATTCGGCATAATGATGATGTTCATCATATATCTTCAAAATCATTAGTTAGCATTATAAAAGGTACACAGTTTTTTTTTATCTACTAATCAATTTTTTGAAATTGATGTATTAGTGTGATTAGTACTGTCTTTGCAATCATTAATTTATTTTGTAAACTCACAAGATTTTTTTTCTGGTAATCTTTTATAATTACTTTGTCAAGAAATTTTGGTTATATTCTCTTTCATATTAGGTTCACAAAAGGAAGTATTACAAGTTTCCGTATTTTATTGCTTCCTTCGTAATTTTAAATGTTTTTAAAAATAGAAAAATTTGTTTATTTGTTCATGGTTGGTTGATTTATGAGGTTTTTTTGGCGTAACAGCTAACCTCGGCTAAACTGCGTCATTATTTGTTCATGGAGATTAATACAGAGGTTGATGGAGAATTTTTCTTTTTAAATAATTTTATTTCGCTGTATGAAAAAAAAAATTCGTCTGCGTGGAAATTTCCTTGCCACAACAGTTACGTTTTTGAAATTATTAAGTTTTCGTCTGCAACTTAAAAGTCTTGCTTACATGCAAATTGGCTACGCAAGATAGTTACGCTTTTCTCTTTCAGAAAAGAGTTATTCTTATTCATTTATTCAAATAAGCTTTGGAAGCTATGGTCTTTCGAATTTTAAGTCACGATCTATAGTATTGTTAGTAAAAAAGTGAAAAATCATTAAAATTTGGCTTCAAATAGAAAAATTGTTCCGTTATTTTTCTAGGGAGAAAAAAACACTGCTTTTCTAGTATTTCAAAGGTGGGCTATTGAAAGTTTAAAAAAATCCCCCAGGTCAAAGACTAATTGCAGAACTATTAAAATGCTTAGCATCAAATGTAAAAAAAAATTATTAACACTATTTGGATCTTAAAAATGCCAAGACAATATAATGTTCAACGTCTTCCTATACATTATATCACTAAACAGAGAGCACAATAAAGAATTCTCAATAAAAAGAATTAATCTAGAAAATTTTTTTTTAAAAAAATGTGACTGATAAAGATGGAAATTCATTCTATTTAAATGTCTGTAAGAAAAAAATACGATAAATTTATTAACGTCAAAGAGGAAAAAAAAAAAAAAAAAATTTTAATGACTCATAGAATTAAAAATGAAGGTTAAAAAAGAAACAAGCAGAAAGATTATTGCTGATTTTTTTATAAAATTGCACAATAAATGTTTTAAAAAATGACAACATTTGTTAATATCAATTACATATAATATTAGGGACAAATTTTATCCATTATCTTTAAATGCAAAAAATTATCTTTCAAAAATGTGTATAAACCTCTGTGCATATGTGTTTTAAGACTATGATGGTGCTTTTCTGCGTTTAAGAATTAGAGTGTTTTGGAAAATAAAAGGAGGAAAACACTATAATGAAGGAAAGAAGATGTACTTACCCGCATTGCACTTTATTGTGCAAAAAATAACTGTGACCGTAATTAGAAAAAGAATCTTCAAAGTCGTAGTTACCATTCTGAAATTAAAAAATACATATATTGCTTTATGTAAAAGTAAGTATGAATTTCCCAATTTTGAGTTATTATTTTTCTTATGCATACACACATATATCAAGGATTGATTCTAAGCAAAATTTATTTTATATAAGTGGAGCAATTTCAGCGACACATGCATAAGAAATCATAATAGAATTACAAAACCCATCATCAGAATATCTACCTTCGTAACAGCAATCTATTTTCAGATACTGACAAAAAAAATCTTTCCCCGTAAACAAAGCTTAGCACTGTATGAGATTCTAATCTTCATACAATCTAAATTTTTACTACTTCTTTCTTTTCAGAAACTCTGTCTTGATTTTTCAATTTACAATCGAGATATTTGAGAACTGTGAACAATACTGAATTAAAAATTTACAATCATCATCATTAGAAGAAATTAATTATTGGGTTGAAAATACAGTAAAAAATAAAATAGACAAACGTCTCAGATTAGCCTGCTTAATTCCGAATTTTGAATGTATATCCTGATTTTATTTTGAATTTGAATTAAACAATCAGAATTTTATTTATTATTAATTAAATGTAAAAATATCGATAATTCAGTTTTTAAAAAATTAATTAAGATAATTCATTTTAATTAAAAATGCAGAGAAAGGTGAATTCCCCTTTCCAATATTTTCTTTCAAAGCGACAACAATCCCGAATTCAAACAATACGATTTTCCAACAAAAAATAGACATGGATTTAAAATGTGTGTTTTATTGATAATAAATGATTCAGATTGTTCCGTTTTGTATTTATTAGGAAACTAACTAGTTCGTCTGTAATACAGATTACGTTTACTTTCAATTAAGTCTCTTATGCATAGCTTGATATATATGATTTTCTCAAGAAAATAATTTTAGGTTTCAAATTGTCATAATTTTTTACATCAGTAGCTTATATCTGATCAGTTCATTATGTATCCCAATAGAACCATGGCATAATTAAAAACGTAACTTTCAGGATAGCCTACTTCATAACGCTCACAATATTGTGAATTCACTTTCTTATTTCTCAAGTGAACTAAATAGATAATAAACGGGCTTTTTTCTTTCGACAATGAAAGAAGATTATGCGATTAAATATTTGAAAAAACAATGAAATCAATTGTTGAAAATTATCTGAAAAATATTTTTAAAAAAAATCTCTAACGTTTGGAAAAAAAGTGCATGATAATTAAATTGATATTATCGAGAAGACAATTTTTAGAACTTTAAGTGCCAAACTTATTTTTGTGCTACAATATTTTCGAAAGTTATCCCTATTGGCACAAAATAGCCAACATTATTGTTACTATGTCTTCATGATATTGGCCGGCATTCAAAACACTGAACAATACCGTGGATATACCGTGAAATATATTCACGGTATTACTAATAGAAATAGCGTGACTGTACCAAAACTCCACTTAATTTTTAATTAATTGAAATTTTAATAATGTAGCTTCCTGCATATTTTCCGCGGATCCGTAAAATCCACAAGTGCTACTTTGAACTCTGACAAAAAAATTTCAGCATATAATCCGCGCTGCCATATAATACGCTGATTATAAGGCAGATTATCAGCTGCGGCAGATTATTATTGACGATTACAGTAACGATTTTATGTTTTTTAACAGATAATTTGCGAGTTATACGCATTAAATTAAGGTAAACTTTTTAACATTTATTCTAAGATGCCATAAGATCTTTTATACCCATTTCCACCTTTTAATATATATCTATGCTAAATTTGGCAGTTTTTTGTCAAATGGTTTGTCCTGCAGGACACCAACATACACATTTATTTTTATTAGTAATATATACATAGTTTATATTTTTAAGAAACGACAATCTAATATGATGTTTAAAAATTTCACCAGAATACTTCTTTTCAACTTTTGGTATAGGGTCATTTTAATATGACATGTGTAAGCAATCACCCGAATTGAAAATTAGTAAAAATAATAGCAAAATATTTTATTTATGCTTTTTTTACTTTTCTATTTTTAATTTTTTAAAGTTTTATAAAAGGCTCTTTCTTTGTTTCCGATTTTTAAATTTCATAAATTAAAATTTGTCAAAGACTACTTTCTCCTATGTGTTCGGGTTCTCGAGTATTCCAGGCAAAGATTTTCTAAAAAAATCTGCCCATTTTAGTAAAGAACGGTAGCTGAAAGACTCCCAATGAAATTTCTGAAATATTTATTAATCGATAATTTCTAAACTTTTGCTTGAAAAGGTGCGAGCAGAAAACCGAAGATTATATCACGAAACGGGAATACATGAGTTAGCTAGTAAATTTTGCAGATCATGACGACAAATAAAATATCATAGGAATAACATCGATAAAAGAAATCTTTTGGAGTATACTGTCGAATTTTTTCATTCATAAGCCATCTTAATTTTAACTAGGTTCTTTCAACTCAATACTTAATCAAGTCGTCACAAAACATGTGACCTTTCAGAGTCAGATTTTGCCACTTTGTTTTCCTTGGCGGGACATATTATGTAGCCTTTTCTTTTAATAATTTTTTCAATTCAATTTCAAATTTCAGTGAATATTAAGTACTTTGCTACTAACGCGCCAAGTTGGCGAGCCCATTCTAGGGTTGCTCCCTTTGTAATTGCGCGGGTCATAATCCGCCAGAACTAGATTTGAACACCGAACGCGATGCTATATTATTGGTAGGGGGTGACTCCATGCCTCTTCTCATAGTTCAATAAACCGCATTTTATAGAAGCATCGTATTCATCATTTTTAGCTAACCGCAATCATTAGTTCATTTCTCATTATCAGTTGTAGAGCCATCATCGGCCTCTATTTATGCCTATGTTTATTTTGCAAAGTTATTTATTTAGCATCTGGGCTAATAATATTTTTAATCCATCTCCCTGAGGGGCCCTCCTCTGCTGCCCTAGTCGGTAATTCTATTTTGTGATCTATCTGTATAAATTCGACTTCTGTTCACTTGACCGTTGCATATGGAGACGATGGTCATTAGTACTGTCTGTTGTATGAAAAGAAAATCGTTTTTTTTTTTTTTTTTTTTTCACCAATCCGATGTAGGAAACGTATCGATCTGATCCTAAAATATAACTTAAAATAATAAAACTATTTCATGGACAATGAAGATAATGAAACTTCTACACGACCGGAGACATGATATCGTCATTGACTAAGGGTTGTTTTTATTCATTATCCTTTAAGACATTCAGTCTGGACATTTTCAGTATATGTAGTGTATTAAACTCATTTTTTTTCTTAATTTTTTTCCCAAATTATATCCCAGATTTTTCCCGCTGAGAGGATATTATTTAATAGGGAATCATATAACATACTGCTTAGCTACCAGTGGTTTACTACTGATAATGAGATTGAAATCAATAGTAAATTAATACTAAATTTCTATAACTACAAATCAAGGTCGGATTATTAAGTAGGCGAAGTAGACAATTGCCGAGTCGACTCACAATTTTTCAAGGCAGCGGGCAATCGAGATTTTCTTGAGGTGTTAGGAAAGTTTTCTAATTTTATGTTTTCATTTAACAATAAATGCTGCACAATCAGATTTATTTAAATTAAAATCGTGTATTTCTTAAATTAATTTTGCAGATTTATTCTAGCAATACATTTTACTAATTGCAAGTTTTATGATTCTAATATAATATGCTGCTTTATAATTAAAAAATATTCAATCTTATTATAAAATATTTTTTAGATTGTGCCAAGAAAAGCTGTCCTTTTTTATTATTTTGTATAATATTATTTTTAGATTTCAAATGTGTATTTTTTTTAAACGCGATATACTGAAGTCAGCTTTTTAGAAAAGGATCTGCAACTAGGCGTTTTGCAATTTCAGCATGTCAAACCTTATAAAATTCTAAAATAATTCTAAAAAATGTGGTGCTTTATTATTAAAAAATTTATTTGATTCTAATATTAAATATTCCCTAGATTATGTTAACAACTTTTTTGTTTTTACTTTTTTTTGTTTAAAATTACTTAAATTTCAAATATGCCTTTTTTTTTTATATATATACACGATATATTGAAGCCAACATTTTAGAAAGTGATCTACAATTAGGCGTTTTGCAATTTCAATACTTTAAATTGCTTATATACAGATTAAATTAAAATAGATTTTAAAAAAATATTCCGTACTCATATTTGAAAATTTTGAAAAGAAAATGGGGCCTATGGATTTGCATTACCTAACCCCCATTCCCCACAAGAAGTTTTCGTCTGACCTTGCTATAAACTTAAAAATATTGAACCTTTACATTTTTTTCCAAAGAAAAACAGAATCCCCCCTTTTATATTCCAGTTTTTAATATTTTCTTTTTATTAGAACACTTTTGATTGGCCCTTTATACTTACTATGTTTACAATCTATTTAAATTTCCAAGTTTGCATAGATAAAATTTTATTTTTTCCGCGGTCTACAACGCACCAGACAGTTCAAACAAATAAAAATCGAAATAGAATAACATCGTAAAGAACCAGAAATACTTAGTAAGCATGACGTCATCGTAAAATAAGAGGTTGAAAATAATTTCGATAATATTTATGAATTTGAAAAACAAATATAGGAATCTGTTTTGGGTTATACAAACTTCGCTTAACGAACAAATTAAAATGGGAAAAAAATAACTATCTTAAAGGCCAATTTTCTCAGATCGAGTGTCAAGGAGACACCGTGACGTT
The DNA here is from genome assembly GCF_947563725.1 of Argiope bruennichi. Taxonomy (NCBI): domain Eukaryota; kingdom Metazoa; phylum Arthropoda; class Arachnida; order Araneae; family Araneidae; genus Argiope; species Argiope bruennichi. The sequence goes on along the minus strand of NC_079154.1, from coordinate 20,893,183 downwards.
ACATGTTGGATTGTCTGTGTCAGTACAGTGGCCTGTACCAGTCTTGTTTGAAGAGAATCCTTATATCTACATGGAAAAAATGTTGGTCGGAAAGCATTGTCGAACGCCACTCTCAAGAGTTTGAGCCAGTGCCTGTGGATATTTGATCGAACAGATTTTGTTTCTGGTCAATGTTTTAGGGCTAGAGATTGACAGGCTAGAGTTGATGGAAGAGCAAAGCTAGAAATATTGAAGTACTTGCAGAATTGCATTCTATGTCACTACAAAAAACCGCGGAAGAAATTTGGTCCAGAGAGGAAGAAATAATAGATGCAATAGAGCAACACCCTACCATTGAAATAAGAGAGATGTTGACAGCATAGATAATTATTGCATCGTATGTTGAGAAGTAATACCTTGATGATGTAGTAACTATGCATACTGCAAACTCATTTAACAATAATATTGTCTCATTTTCGCCCAAATTTTAAAATACAACCTTAGACAAACGTGTTTAGATAGTTTATTCGTAAAAGAATCATACATTATAAATAATAAATTGCATTATTGTAAATTTGTTTGAGTATTCCTTTTTGAATCGAATGCATTGTCCCATCTAACATGGATTCTTACGAAAAAACTGTTTCGCTTATCGAGTATTTTCAATTACGAATAAGATTTGGGAATGAATTATGCTTGCTAAGCCTGGTTCCATTGTATGTTTTGATAAGCGCAGTAATTATATTTTTTATTTGGAATAAATGTTTGTGAATTACGTAAATACAATACCAGTAATTAAAATTTTTATTTTTCATGCAGAATTTTAATTGCATTTAAAAAAATTATTGTATTATAAGTCATTCTATTCCTATACTATGAGGATAACCGAATTAAAAGAGTATATTACACAATAATTTTAACTACCCTTCTCCTAGCCAGTATTTAAGCAGAATTACAAAGACAGGAGTTTATTCGCAATTAATTTACGTGGCATATTTATTTCGTGAAAGTATCTAACATTAATAATGTACCTGTGAAATATTTAAGTTTTTTTTTCCAGACTATATTTATTAACTTAAATAATTCCCCGCATTTTACTATTTCCTGTCCTTTACACCACTATTGCTCTGTCTCCTTGTATAAAAGCTGAATAACGCTGCATCGTCAAATAGTGACCTTGACTCAGAAGAGAAACAAAAGCAGACAACAAAGAGCAATTAATTTTAAATGATACTTAATATTTTAAAACGCGTGCATTTTTATTAACTTACACTACGATTTAAAATCTTAAAAATTATTATTAAAATATTAAAAGCCGAAAAGAAATTGCAGTGGGAAAAGGTATTTTTATTTTGTATTCTGAAATCTAAATTATAGCAAGGGCAATATCTAAAAAGTGATAGTGATATTAACTTTCACAAAAATGAATCAATCAACGAGTAAATGCATTACTACAAATGCATGGAAAATAATGCTTTATCAAAGATAATAGATAAAAAAAATATCAACATTAGTTCAATTGCTAAATACAAAAAGAACGAATAATAACAGAACGATAATACAAACGGAACGAATAATAACAGAGCAAACGATAATACAGACAGAACGAATTAAAAATCAAGTAATTCAATTATTTTTATCAAAATAATTTTTTTTTGTCTTAAAGCTTTTTCAGGACTTGGTATGGCTAATTTAGAATTGTAATTCATTACCTGATACAGTTAAATATATATGCTAAAAAAGATATTCATGAAATGTAAATGCATACCTGCAATATTTCAAAGTAAAAGCAGCTAAGAGACAGTAAAACTCAAATGAGCTGTTCGCATCAGAATGATGAATTTAGCTGTTCGCTCCTTGTATATAAGCTTAATGCAAATAAAAGTTGATAAACTGAGATAAAATTGACAGTTTAAATGTGAAAACTGTCAATCTCTCATAAAGCTCCTAGCAAATAAGCATAAATGGGCATCCCGGAAATGAAACTGATACAAGGAACAATGGACCTCCCCCCTCTTTTACAGACAAAAAGAACAAAAATATTATTTAAAATTGTTGTTACATATTTGGATAAGTTATATTATCGGGAAACAGTTATTATACGAAGATTCCAGGTTCACTCTTGGATAATGCACCTAAGAACAAAAAAACTGTCTATAGAAAATTGAAACTGCCTCAGTTCAATTTAGATTAAATTCTAATTTAACCTAAAGATTTATTTATAAGGAAATAAATTCTATCCATCCTCGGTGACCAGCTGTGCACCCATAATATTATAAGCGTTAATTTAATAATGCCATACGGCTTTGATAAAGAACACATCACATCAAATGAAAAATATACTTGCACAATAAATATAGAGAATTCTGAGCTAAGAGCTCACAAAGAGTTAAAATAAAGTGGCAAAAAAAAATTGACGAAATTGGTTTTTATTATCGAGGTTGTGGATTGCATCAAGGTTTAATTTTGTAATGCCTCTAGAAAAGGGAAGCTTCAGCAAGGCAGGCGACCATTGATGACGGATATAAGCATTTCAAACTTTCAAATGAAAGAAAAATTGGCGAAATCGGCTTTAGTTATTAGAGCTGGAGCACTCTATCGTGGTTTTTCTCCATAGAGTATACACAGTGAAATAGTGTTTTCGAGATTAGAGGGTAACAAGGGATAGATATCCTTGATGACATGCCTAAGATTCATAAACTTTCATCTGAAATAAAAATTGTCGAAATAGGCACTATAAAATTGGGGCCGGGGGGCTTTTTTATATTTTTCTTTCATACAGAATGCACAGTGAAGTGGTGTTCCTGCGACATCTCTTGAAAACTGGATGGAAACAAGGGATAGGAAATCATTGATGATGCCATGTGCATTCATATGAAATAAAAAAATAGTCATTCGAACCCATGATTCTTTGTTTTTTCTAATTATTTTAAATATACAGATAGATGTTTTTAACAGAAACTATTCGCCCATTTTTACCGATTTAGATAGAATATGAATAGATTCTTTCCAAAAGAATTCTTGTTTTTTAAGTTATCTATTTGATCTGGTTGTTCATGATTATCACCCCATGCCTTTATTTCTATAAAAAATAATTCTATTTCTAAAATTAGAAAATATAACTTTCCGTACTCGTCGTCTACAGTTTATCATGATTCATTAATTCATAACTGTACATGTTCTGACATGAATTAAGTCTAAACGTGCAAAAGTCTAAGCGAGATACATTTGGTGATATAACAAGACTATGAATAAACGATATTTCACAATTTCCGCTTTCATGAGTGATTTTTTCCAAAAATTTAATTGTGGATTTAAATGTATTACCATATATTGAGAAATGTGTAAGTATAAATATAATGCTTCTTTATTAAATATTAGGAATAGAATACTATTTTGGTAATATTAGGAAGTAGTTTCTGCATTTCCTGATACCTCTTCTTATTTTTTAACTATCATTAACTACTATTTTTTAACCTTTGCCAATTACTAATGAATATTAAGTGGACCTTATTTCGATAAAATCTGTAACAAGTAATTTGATGTATATGATTTCTTCAAAAAAGTATTTTTAAGGGTTAAATTGTAATAAATATTAAAATCTTGTTATTTTAATAATCTTCCACATGTTATATTTGTTGTACACATGGACTTTTGTAATGGAATCGAGTCCTATGAAATCATTGTTTCAAGGAAATTTCAAATGTATGGGTAATTTATTTTAAATTGCACGTTGTATTTTGTGGTAATGTTATTTCATTTTTCGTGCTTTAAACTGCGCATATAAGAAAAAACATGTTTCTTCTTCAACTTTCAAAATAACAATCGTTTAAATACTATTACAAACGTGCAATTTTTCTTTCCAGCCCGAATAGTATCATCATAAGAAAGACCGTTTTACAGTCATCTGTATTGAATGCTGTCGGATGCCGAGCCAGGAATCCCAGAGCTTGGCGATCATTTGGCGACGAATTTGGCGACTTTGGTTACAAAATGGATAATACTCGAAACTTCGAAAATTTTGTCGATCCGTCCATTAGGAACCGATATACGCCTGCTTGGTCTAGAAAATTCTAGACCCGCCTCCCAGGAACTATAAAAGGCCGACACTCTTAAACTGTGTGTGTCTTCGTGAATTGTAGTCGGAGTCGTCGACAAGTAACGAGTCTTCGAGAGAATAGCGAAGCAACAGCGGAGTGCCAGTGTTGCGTGGAACGAATGCTGAACTGCTGTGTGCCGAATCCTGTTGTTTACTGTGGAACCTTTTGTGTAGTAGCCAGTTGTGAAAAGTAGTGAGTCGGTAGCTAAAGCCAGAAGAGACAGCGAGAAGTTCAGCCTTTGGAGAGACCGTAGAGCGAAGCTCCGAGGATCCTCGATTCTGCTGGATTGTGGGCTACTGTTTACTTTATTGTGTGCTGTTCTATGTTCGTCTCTGCTGTAAATATTTGTCGTCTGTGCACTCGTCGTCTTTGTGTTCGTCTCTTTGTCTAAATAAACATCGTTGTTTTCTACTGAGGCATGCTGATTGAGTTCTCACACCATATCACTACCATTATCAAAGCGAACCCAGCAGTGAGGGAAATCCGTTACAATACTTTATAAAGATTTTGATGAATTTTCATAACTAAAACTTCTTTGAGTTTGATTTTTGGAATTATGTTTGTTATCTGTCTGTGATCTTGATAACTCACAGATGTAAAACATTTACGCATGAAATTAGGTATACAGTTTTAATTTTAACACCAAAATTGTAGATCTCTGTTAATTTTTGTATGAAATCCATCTGCCAAAAGTCTTTTCGTTTATTTGCATGTAGCATGATAGCAACAATAGTAATATTCTGGACAAATACAATTTGCACATGTACTGGAAGTAATAAAATATTAAATCTATATTTAAGAATAAGTGAATAAGATCACTGAAAAACGCAACCAATGAAATAAATAAAATTTGATGTCCCATCTTGATGCAGAACATTGAAATGTCGAGTCTAATCAGAAATATTTCAAAATGTACTTAATTCTCTTCACTTCACTGCGAAGTTAAAACTCAATGAACAAGAAAGCTGGAGAATTTTCAACTTTATTAAAAAATCTGAAGAAAATTGAATTCTAGTCATAAAACTGTATTTTAATTAAGTTGTAGCAATTTTCAATGTCCATTTGATGTTTCCACACGAATGGACAGAGAGACTGGGAGACGTAACGTCAATAGATTTTGATTGAAATTTGATAAAATTTATAAATTTGATATAAAATAGTATAAAAATTCCATCTTTTTACTTTGTTTCATTTTAGAGTTATTTTGTTCACAAACATAACATCTCTTCATGCCTCTGCCATTATAACCTTTATTTATTTAAACAGTAAACGTCCATAAAATGAGAGAGACATTGGAAGACGCTCTTCTACTATCATAGTATCACAACAACCAAAACAACATCATGTTCTCACATGACAATAATGCATGACATATTATTTACTTACATGCTTTTCCCTCAAGAAACTTATCTAAAGAGTTCATCATCGCTATATTTCAAATCTGGTATAAATGGGACAAATCATTATCGTTAAGGTGAATTTGTAGTACTCAAAACTACCGTTTTTCTTTTTTCCAGTGATGCTTTTCAATCTACAATTCGATAATTTACTATGCTTTCAGCGTTTCCCTCTATTTCACAAGGGGGGGGGGCGATTGTTTTTGTTCGGTTGAATCCCTTATTTTCTCATCTCTTTATCAAATCTTCTGCTCAACTTTTTGTGTTGACATAGACTTGAAGCGGTATGCGACGCGTGAGGATAGAACCTGGAACCTTTAGGTTAGCAGTCCAGTAACTTAACAATTATACCAAAACGATCGTTCGGATAGAAGAATTGTTACTGGCTTATATGCGATTCACCACAGACTGAATATCCGTAAGTTCTTCGACATTTAGGTTATCGCTATGCACTTTTAGCCCCATAATCTCAGCTAGAGACACAGCTCCGTCGATTAAGATCCAACATGTACCTATTAAAATCTCTTGGAGTTCATTCGAGAACGCTATCCGCCAAAGCTACTTCCATAAGGGTTCTCATCAACTGAACGCTCAACACAGACTGATGTAGGTCAATTTAACAAGTGACGTTACGATGTCTCATCGTCACTCATTCTATGAAACATCGCTCATTAAGCCTCTCTCCCATGGCCCATTGCCATATGAATATGATCATAAATCTGCCATCCGACTCACCGTCTGTCCACTCCTGCCCGTCGCCTGTTACTAAGCCCTTGGACGTCGAAAGTTTCCAGCAAATACACGAACAGACATGAAAGAGCCACAGAATCTAGGGGTCAGTCTGGCCTGAGCATCCTTCCCATCAGATTGAAGCGGTTTTTTCCAAACCACAAATGAGGGAAAAGAGGATAAAATGCACCTGACGCAAGGCGCACATGGGTCATGGGTACAGGGCTTTAAGCGAGTCGCCTTTTCCCATTTTGTTTTGTTGTTATGCAAAACACTCGTTATGCGAAGTGCTCGATAAACGGGGTTTGACTCTATTGGAATCATCAAATAAATTTTATCTCAGGATTCTGCCGTATCTTTATTTCTCCTAATACGAAAACCAAATTATTGCAATTATGTCTGCTTACAAATAAGATAACTTAATAACGCATTGAGCTAAAATGGTGAAAGATGGCAACTATTCTTTGCTCAAAATCTGTAGATTTCTTAGAACACTTGGAGAAATTCTTTGAACAGAAATCTGTCTATCTGTATATAAACACGACAACTCAGAAATGCAGGAAACTAATAGCCGATTTAGCATATATAGTTTTCTAGTGTGTGTTGTAACTCTGTTTTGGCGGCAAGCGATTCGGAGAGAGTTTTTTTTTTAATGTATGCAAGTAATGAATTCATTATTAATTCGTTCATTAATAATTATTAGTTTTTATTAAGTAAACTTGCATATTATTCCGAATGGAAGTGATTACGAATGCTCATATGGATATCGCCGAATCATTTCTTTATCCTCTACACAGCAATTTTTATTTCAATTTTGTTTGTCGCAATGCAATTTTTTTTCTGTCAGTAGATTATCATTTGTTTCAAAACGATTTTCATGATAAGTTTTAATTAGCATGTTTGTGAATGTTAGGTTGTTATGGGATCGGAAATTTTACAATTTCTTTACCTCTTTGCATTCTGGATTATAGCAAATGTTAGGAAGCTGAGATCTGCGGATTCATAGATTCTCACTTCAGTTGAAATTATTGCTAATATTTCCTTTAGCATTATTTATATTTTTTATTTGGCATTGGATTTCCATGGAAACGCGGATTTCAGCGTTTTTTGGACTAGAATTTTACCATTCTTGGGATCGATTAATTTTTTATGCAATGCTTCTATATTATTTTTCATATATATCATTCAGCTTTTGCATAAATTTATTCATTTTATTATTCATTTACTTGTTTCATTTTCTTGGTGCTTATGTTTGGCGGAATTGATTATTTTATGAAATTAATTTTTTAAGCCTTTAAATTCAGCTTTTCGAAGCCTTTGTCATGCCTATTCTTTCTCTGTTAGTGATCGCTATTCGTTTTAGTCTGATTTTAGAAATTAATTTTGAGTTTGTATGCTTGTAAACAATATGGATGGAGGAAATCCCACAGCAAGGAAACAAATATTTTAAACTGTTTCTATATATTTACATCGACAGTATTCTGCAAAGAATAATTTTTCTTTCTTTCACTAAGCATTCTGCTAATGTACAAGAGATTTTCTTCTACAGCTCTCGATAGTTAATTTGAGATTATTTTTACAAGGTAGCAGCCAATCTAGACGGGCCATCTTCCAGATTTAGTAAAAAAACCAAAATTGAAAATTTGGGTTTAATATTAGAATAAATCCATCTACAGGTCAGACAACTTGTAATGAAATATGATTATACAAAAATTCACCAAACTATAGGAATGAAGTAAGTACACAGTGCAATCTGACACGAAAATTGCAGATCAAATTTAAACTCAATAAGTCAATGTAAAGAGGTGAACAAAACATACTCTCGAATTTTTTTCCGCCGTATTACGAAGTCAAACACATAACGTGGTGTATTAAGATAGTACAAAGGAAATTATTCGATGCCTATATATGTTCAATTAATGGATTATCTGAACTCATGTTCCTCGCATTCGGATTTTACTATTATTGGGTAAAAATGACATTTCAGATACGATATAAACTACTAGAACCCCTATAAAAGAATTATTAAAATTGTAAAAATTCGCCTAGTGATGAGAAATACATAATTTAAAATGTTAAAGAAAGAAATGAAGATAAGATGAAGCGAATGTAAATGAAGAATTAATATTTTACTTTGCGTTCATATATCAGCTACATTCAGAAGTCAAGTTGGTGTGGTGACATATTAGGACAAGAGAAGACTAGTTGTGTGGCAGTCCTTTAATGTTTTCCAGGTCATTTGAATCAAATATTACAATATCACCTTCGTATAATTTTTCAAAGAATTTCTAGTGAAAATTATCAACTGTTGTAAATTAAGTGTTTCTGCGTGTCAATATTCCTTACAAACCACTCTATACTATCAGACAGGTTTGCTTTGCAGTGCTACACGTTTTTTGATCTGAATGTTTGCTATTTTGGCCCATAGATGATGAGCGGTCTTAATACAGTTTAGAAAACAACAAGTTAATTTCTTCGTGAGAGTTTCTAGTTCGATCTGATGATAGAAATGATTTTATTTTCGCTCTTTTAAAATTCATTTTAAGTTTCCCAATATATTTCTGAAAGTGAGATGTCTATCAAATGTTATTCAAGGTTTACCATCTCATTTTTCCAAGATATTTTAATCAATAGTTTGGCTGGTGCTGGTAATTACCTTTTCTGAGAAAAATATTGTTACAAACCTGTAATTTAGCTTCCCAGCACAGATAGTGTTATTATAAGAAAGACCGTTTTACAGTCATCTGTATTGGATGCTGTCGGGTGTCGAGCCAGTAATCCCAGAACTTAGCGATCATTTGGCGACTTGGTGACGAATTGGAGATTTTGGCGACAAAATGGATAATGCTCTAAACTTTGAGAATTTTGTCGATCCGTCCATTAGGAACCGATATACGCCTGAGAAGATTCTAGGCCCCCCTCCCGGGAATTACAAAAGGCCGGCACTCTCAAGCTTGTGGTGTGTCATCCAGAGTCGTTCGTCCTGAATTGTAGTCGGAGTCGCCGACAAGTAACGAATCTTCGGGAAGATAGCGAAGCAACAGCGGAGTGCCAACGCTGTGTGGAGTGAGTGCTGAACTGCTGTGTGCCGCATCCTGTTGTCTACTGTGGAGGTAGCGTCGTATCTTGTGTGTAGAAACCAGTTGTGAGAAGTAGCGAGGAGACAGTGAGAAGTTCAGCCGTTGAAGAGACCGTAGAGCGAAGTTCCGAGGATCCCCTCGCCAGCTGGATTCTGTCAAGCCGCTTCGTGTGCTGTGAACGATTACTACTTGTAGGCTAATGTCTGCTGTAGTGCACTGCTGTGTGCTGCCCTGTGTTCGTCTCGGCTGTAAATATTTGTCGTCCATGTACTCGTCGTCTCTGTACTGTTCTGTCTTTGTGTAAATAAACGTCGTCATTGTTTTCTTCTGAGGCCTGCTGATTGTGTTCTCACACCAGGCAACAACTATTAAGAGAACCCGGCTGTGGAAATCCGTAACAATATGCAACTTGCAGATATTGATCTTTCACAGGATTGGCTGTTTTTCATTCCTTTTGTAGGTAGTTACTCGATGAACTTTTCCGTAATAATATGAAATTGTCTCTTAATAGGGAGAATAGCTGTGTAAGAGAACACTCCAGGGGACATATTCTTACTTTCTCGTATATGTAGAATAGAGAATATACTGTAATCGGCAAAAAATTCGAACTTTTGATTCTGACAAATTCTCCACGTTTCAGCCCTCCCTGAGTTCGAAAAACACATATTTAGAAGAAATCCATCTGTTTGCCTCTAACAAAGATAATTCAAAAATGATTTTAGTTAGATGGGTGGAATTTGGTATATGGTCTTTATACCAAATTTGTAGATTTCTATCAAATTTTGAGCAAAATCCGTTCAGATGAAGTCTGTCTGTCCAGCTGTTCGAATATAAGTTAACACGATAACAAAAAACGAAGGGAGCTAGATGGATAAAATTCGGTCACAGATTTAAGACCTATAGTGTGCACACCTGCCAAAGTTTGAAAAGTGGTTAAACGTCTGTTTGTCTGTAATTTTAGAATTATGTAAACGCGATATCTCAAAAACGCACTGACTTAAATATATCAGATTAGATTTGGGATTTGTGACTATAAGTGCAGTTTTGCGTCAAATCATTGTTTCAATTGCTTGGGAGAAAACACATCTTCGTCGCCACATTTTCCGGATACTATTAACCGTATCCGAGGAATTAATAGTCAGTAGATAGATTTTCTACTATTGGATAGATAGAAATTAATATCCAATAAATTTTCATAAATTATTACTTGCATGCCAGGAATTAATCGCCAAATAACTAGCCAAGGATCACACGATAGATTCAGTAAAAATGCTAACTTCACGCCACAGATGGATATTCCGTATCTATTGTACGCTAATGTCATGCAAGGCGTTTTCTGAGATAACCTTCTACAGAGAATATGCAAAGTTTTGGGGAGATACTATGTTTATGTCGAATTTCATTGCACAGATATACAAAATTTGAAATACTAATTTCTTTCTAAATCTTATTAAATAAAAGCGAATGATACAGATAAATAAATCAAAATAAATAAATCAATCAACCAGCTTATGTAATCGTTAGAACTAATATTCGATATCATAATCAACCCCTTCTAGGGCCGTGGGAAGTATGCTTCCCACCAAATTCATCAATCTTTGTATGAAATTATGTAGGTTGGCATAAGTTCTGACAAATTTTATTAGTAAGTCAGAAACTTAGAAGCTTCAGTTCTTTATCTCAGACGAAATGATGCGTCTTGATTTGTTACTTAATTATTAATTAATCAAATTAAATTTATCTAATATGCTAAATGAATCCCTTTTCTTATTCTAATTTCAAGCCTAAAAATACTTTAATATGACTAGAAAAAAAATGGCCGTTTAAAGGGTTAATAAAACCGGATGCATCGGAAAATCACAGACGATATCAAATTTCATGCGAGAAATATAATACACACTTTTAAATTTTCTACCATGGATTCTGATAAACTGTAGTAGGAATTGAAATACTACTTTTATTTACTTTAAGGGCAAATACATTTAAAGTTACAAAAATAAAACAGATTCTTGCAATCTATCCTGCCGTTAATTTTATTGACTTATTTTATTCAAAAGAGAAGAGCGACTTCATTGCCACATCCTAAATGTGATGGGTGGAAGGGTTTTGAAGTCAAGACCTTGTAGGAATCGTGTCAACACAGAAGCCAGATTTGACACATGATTGACATCGGATGTTCGGAAATGGAACAATAAAAAGCAGATATCGTAGATTCTGAATTTCGCACGTCCCCGCCTTTTTCTTTCAGCTACAAAGAGTTTCGCAAGATAAATGCTATCGGTTTAACAGATAGGCTAAATAACAACTTAACATTCAATATCCGCGATGCGAAAATTTAAAAATTAAGAATCAAAGAAGAAGAACAGAATCAAAAGAAAGAAAGAAAAAAAGAAAAGAAAAGAAATCGAATTCCAAAGCTTTCAAAATAAAATTTTCAAATTCTTTACGTAATAAGCGATGAAAATGCATACAAAAAAATTCCATACACTAAGAAAAATGTAACCGAACAGTGAAAGAGAAGTTTTTTTTTTTATTCTCAATTTAACCACATAAAAACTGCAAATATACCACATTCGAATATTTCAAAAGGAAATCCAGTTTTTATAATTTCATTCTGAAAATTATTGCATTATATTTTTTTCAAGTGAAAAAATCGTTAAGATTTAAATCAGTGCGCATGTCTATTTTGACATAGAATATTGAATTAAATAAAACATCAATAATTTTTTCCAGATATATATGCAGTTAGAAATTTTTAAATATTTATTAAATTGGTGTTAATTTTTATTATTATAAATATATTTAATGCATATACAGGCCGGAGAAAAAGTGGAGCAACTATACCTAACAGCGTATTTTAATAAAATATAGTCGAAAAATATAATTTAATGCTAAAATTTTGCTTTTTATTTGCAGTAGCTAATTTGTATGATACAATTTTTACATAATTTTTATTTTAACCTCGCTAAGAACAAAGATGGATAGTAAAAAGAGTCTGTATTATATAGTTATAAGCGATATCTTTAATAAAAAATAATAATTAGAGTGGAAACTCTCTAATCTGCAAACCATGAGTCCTCGCCAAGAAAGTATATAATGGCATTACAAGAATAAGCTCAGTTCAATATGAATTTATCATTAACAGAGGCTTAGAAAGAATAATTAGTGCCTTAGACATATCGTTTTTTTCCCCATCACATTTAATGTTGAAAAATGACATGAACACACTAATAATTTGCCACAAATACACCTGAAAAAATTACAATTCCAACTGGTCACGGCATCATTGGTCAGATAAGAGATGAAATGGTGGACATCAATATGTATTTACATTCATTTATACATCACTTTCAGACATTACCTGAAAACATTTGAATTACATTTTTCATATGAAATTATATTGATTGATCCAAAGTGTACAGCAGCAGTTATAAAGATATCTATTTTACTCCGGTTATGATTCAATTTAGAACTAAAAGCTCTAACTAGTAAATGTAATCAGGATGTAATCATTATCAAACTGTTTTTTATTAATAATTAATAAATTATTATATTAAATGTTGCTTTTGTTATATTTTATTTACATAAATCAAGGCAAAAGTTACAAAAAAAAGCCATGATGATCAAAAATTAGTCAATTTGACGGGTGTAGTAAAACTAGGTATATATTCAGCATTGGTAGTTCTAGTATTATATATTTTAAAATTACCATTTACTATATAAATAGCGCGTTCCTTAGTGGATGACATACAATTTCGAATGTCTGCTTGTTTCCGATTGACGATGGAGTATTTAAAAATTCAGTGGCATCAGTGCTCGGAAAATTTTATGCAAGTTCGCAATTCTTCGTCAGCTTTTCTGAATAATTTTTCTGGTTTGTGTGTGGTTTCTATCTTTATTTTCACCCTCCTCTTCATATTTTGCTTTTTTTCCCAATAAATACTTAGTTTGTCGTCATGAAGAGAAATTGCGAAGAGTAACGGAATTGTGATTACTCTATACCTCCTTTTCAATAAACAATTAACTATTTAAATTAACTAGAGATTTTATTCAACATAAAATTCAAATTTCATTTTTTAAATATTATATAAATGCCGCAATCTGCGTTTCTATCTATATACCACAATGTAGAATGAAATATAACCATATTTTTTCTAAAATTAGATCACAGTGCAATTAAAAATCAAGAGTCCCATAAAAAAATAGACCCAAATATTAGTAATCTTTTGACGGTCAGTAAAAAAAAAAAAAAAAAAAAAAAAAAAAAAACATTTGAGAACATTTTTTTATAAATATCTTTGCAAATTTTTAATAATGTAAAAAAGGGTCTGTATCTGAATAAAAAAAAAGCTAAATAATACTTGATTTTATTGAATTAAATGTAAAATTAATTATTATGAGTTATTTTGAAGCCAAATTAGAGATATTGTGCTTGCCCCCCCCCGTCGAATTTGTCTTGCCTCCCCGTCGCAAATATCTGCCGCCGCCTCTGCCATTCTAGTTCCATTTCTTTTTAAGGTGACAGATTTTGGATTAGTCATCGAAAATAACTGTTTTCAAAAACCCAATTCAGTGGTGCGTGTTTTGTTAGGTCTATAAATCTTGTGTACATTATTTTATCTTGCAAATAATAGTTCTTTATAGGTTCTTTCCTTCTTTTCCCCCCTTTTATTCCGCCAAAATGAAACTGACTGCAGGTATTGGTATGACACATTTGAAAAATACTGCTCTGATATGGACATATATTAAAGTGTTACTAAACTTTCTATTAAATGCTAAGTTATTCTAAAACCTCACAGATGGGATTCATTCCACTAAAAGCCAAAAGAAGTGCACAGTTTTGTCAAATTCATTCAGTTTACTTCAGATACATTCCACCAACTATTAATGTTGTCATTATGTGTTGCTAGGTGTAGAAGCACAATGGATAAAAAACTTATACTTTTGGTCAAAAATATAGATGAAACAAAAATCATAATATTTGATACTTATTGGTTGTTTAAAAAAAGCAGTTGTTAAGTCTGTCCCATACTATGTCCATACGAAAGAAATACAATACTCCCCAGAAAGTGAAATACAATAGTGCAGATACATGGAAAAAACACAGTATTTTAATTATTTTCAGATGTTTTCTTCAATTTCCTGCAAGGATAGTGATTCTGAATTCCCGGGGTTTGCATCCTGAATAGAAGATGACATTACAAAACAGATGAAAATAAAAGTGAAATAGGATGAAAAACTACTCTAAGCAATCATTAAGATAATTGTTCTCATTCAAGAGGAAAAAGTGCAAGAAATTTAAAAATTTTAAGTTCTACATTTTTTTTAAAGATTTCTTAAAGAATGGAATTACCAGTAAATTAATAGATCAATCCAATTCCTTTTATAGATATTATACATCTAAAATGTAAATAATTTTAACAGCTTTCTTCTTGCAAATTTGTTTGCTTTGAAATAATCATTTGATTTCATAAAATGATCCTCAAAAAAGTATATTCATTAGATTTTAAAAAGGATTTGATGAAATTTTTTTTTTGTTATTATTTTCTTCTTTTATTATAAATATAGATAAAACATGAAGCATGAATATTGAAAAGAATATAAAAGTTAATAATTCCTTTTATTGGGCTTTGATTGCTTTAACCACTTTTTAATGTTTATTTACATTAAATACGAAATACAAATATACAGATAGAAGTTAATACTAAAAATTTCTGGTAACAAAAAAATTCAACACATTCCTTTGTAACAAATAACATATAAAGACATCAAATACATAGATGAGCTTTTCAAATATCATGCAAGAGATTAAACATGTTTTCAAAACTAGCAATTACATAATACATAAACAAAATATTTCCTAACAAAGCAAATAACTATATGGTACAGATAAATAATTTATTATTGCCATTTAAATGTTCTTACTTCTTGTTTATATAAAATAATTTTTACAATAAATTGCATAGATAAAATTCAATAAAACTCTTGCTTTGGTGATAAAATTCTTGCTTAGCTATTTCAACAGAATAATGTAGAGTACAGTTAAACATGATTTAATGAGTTCAAAATGCATGGAATCCTCATAACAATAAACATCTCATTTATGGAATCAAATGTAATTAACATTAAATAGAAAAACTTACTACTAAAAATACTATATTTCAGGATGTATTTTTAAGAAAACATTAATTAATTCCTAAATTGATAATGTTAAAAAATGGCGAGTGTGTTATTAAATTTTAAATTTTTTGCATTTCATGAGTTTTTGCCATTTTCTTTTGTACTGAGAATATAATTACAGGTACATTTACACTACATATAAATTGTAAACTATAAGCATGTAGAGTAAATTTATTCTTACTGATAAATATTGATTTTCTAAACTACACAAGAGTTACAAAGTATTTTTAGAATTTCAGCAGGTAAATTAAGAATCATTACTTTATAAGTAAAAGAAAGTTTCGAAGTATAATTATTAGTATAAAGAAGAACTAATTTGAGATAATTTCGTATCTTTATTCAAAAAAGGCTTTTAAAATCATACAAAAATTCAAAATTCTTGACTATTAAAAAAGTCAATAAAAACTTGCAGCTGATATTGTTTAACTACCTAATATTGCCTTTCAATTGTAAAAATTTAAATTATTGAACCAAATTTTACAAATATACACAATTTTCATATTAAAGCAATACTACGAATGAAATTTACATACTTCTAACCCCTTGATTCTTATCGTTGAGCAAGTATCAAAATGGAATAATATCAAGAAACACATGCCTTGAATATGCATTTCTGAAATTTTCTAGAAAATATGGCTCAACACATAAAAAGTGAATCTGAGAAATCCAAACAAGACTAGGTTGCATCTCTGATTTGAACAATGCTGCTGGTTTCAAAAAGCTCCAACAGTTAGTACATCAAAACACAGCTCACATACTCTAACAGGTTTGTTAAGAGCAAACTTTAAAATAGGAACGTCTTTATCGGAGCATTTTCCACATAGAACCCTTCCACAGTGGCGACTGAAATAAAGAGAAAAAAATTAGTATTGTGAAATAAAAAATATAATAAATGTCATAATTTAAGACCTGTATTATAATAAGAAAGAAAGTTCACCAGTGATGCTTCCTAGTTTTTAAACCAAATTTTGCCGAACATTCCATGCAGTTTTCTCCTTCACACCATGGTGGCTCCTTGGGCAGATAGTCTGAAAAGGAAAATGTGAAAAAAAAAAGTTACTAAAAATATATATGACAGGCAGCAAATAGAAAATATTATATTTCATACATAATGTATAGGAGTGGAGTAACACAGGGTACCTTCATAATTCTGTTCTCTAGTGGAAAGATTCTGAATAACCCATCACTATTCAAGAAAAAGTTGAGGCAATATTAGCTGTGCTGTTGCTGTTGTCTAGGTTTGAATTGATTTTACATCGTAAACTTGCTAATATTCTTTAAATTTTAATTTAACTTAATTTAAGAGTCACTACAATTATAAAAACTCTATTCGGTCATGTTCATTATATGCCTATTAGATCTATCCCCAGAAAACAAAGATTTATTCCAATAATAATATGGTAAACTCTGCACCTGGAATAAGATAAGACTTATACTATCCAGTCTTGTTTTATTATTTAAAATTAAATTACAACTTTTTCATTTTGAAGGATAACAGTACACTAAAAATTAACAAAATAAGACAAATCGACAATCAAGGAGCCAGGAAAAAATGGAAAAGGCCAAAGAAAAAGGGAATAAGATAGGGTACCAAAAACTTGCAAAATCCTGCAATGATGGGCCAAGTTTCTAAGATAGGAAAGATTATAACAAATTAACATATTTCTAAATAGCTGATTAAACTGCCAAAAATAAGATGAATCAGGATCACATATCCATATATTTTCTGAATGCCAAGAAAAAGAATTAGCATATCATATATTGCTGATAGAGAGTAGGCTTGATGATTTAACTTTGATAGATGTCTGAAGATGAGCAAATAATTTTGCAACGACAGATAAGTAGAAGCAGAAACTCAATGATAAAATCAAACTAGCTGGAACTGACAAATTATGTGGTTTCTGAATAAGCAAACATAACATTTTCCAGTGATTTTCAAAAAATACTTCAATGTCTAAAGGCATTATAACGTCCATGCTTTCCTTACAGCAGCAGAAATGAAGACTACAGTTGAGTAGAATTCACCAAGAATTCATTCACTTAATAGAAACATTTTTCTAACCACTTATTTGCCCCTTCAGTTACCATGTATAGGCCGACAAACAAACCTACCAATTTATAACAGAACTTATTTCCAAAAGCAAACCCTCTTTTAGAAGCTTCTCTCCAGAAGCAAGTTTAATTTTAAAAAAGGAGCTAGCAATACTTTTCTCTAGAAATACAAAATCTGGAGCCCTAGCATAAAAAGCTAAATTTCTTTTACAAGTCAAGAATGCAGAACCATCCAAATGAATTCCTGCTATTCTAAAAACTTACAATCATAAGTTTTTGAAGCAATAACTTGGCCATGTCTTCATATTTGCTATATCAACCAAAGATATACTTCTATCACCTTAAGCTACAAGCCAGAAAACTAAAGTAAAAGATAAATAAAAGGGGAGGAAAAAAAGTGTCATTTCCTTTAAATTCCACCCCATACAAAATTGAAATAGAATATCATTTCAAGAAAAGAAAATAGTATATATTCTTAAATTGTCATATAAAATAAGCATGTCTGCTATTTTTTTATTGCAAATGTAGTTTTCCTCATAATATCTCATAAATTTAACATGCCATTTGATCTTATTCCATTAGAGGGATAAGACAAGTAATTTAACTTTTTCTATTAAAAAATACATTAATAATAAAAGGAATAGTAACACTATGAATTTTCAAAAATGATGTATTGTATTCAGTTAAACAATGGATTAGCAGATCACATTATACTTTCTCTTATATATTTGTTTTTATTCCTTTATGAATCACAAAAACATAACACTAATTCGACATCTAAAAAGTGATACTTACCACAGACTCATCAAATAATATAAAAGATTTTTCAAAAATATACAGGGTGTCCCAAAAAAATGTATACACATTTTAGCAGCTGATAACTAAGTTATTTCTTCTTTACTGACTGACTGAACCCATTGAACCGAGTGATGGCAGACAGACTTGAATTTGAAGAAAGGAAATTTATTCTAAAATGCTACTGGAAGTATAAAAATGCAGTAGAAGTGCAAAGACAATTTAAGAGGGAGTTTAACAAAGAACCACCTACACGAGTTACCATCACTCGAATTAGAGATAAGTTTGAAGCTGATGGAACTGTTCAGGACGTATATAAACCTGCAACAGTTGTTCAATTGAGGGCAACCATTGAACATGAATGTACGAATATCCCAAGGGAATTGTTCCATCATGTGTGCTATTCCATCGCTTCGTGTTGTCAGCAGTGTCTGGAGCAGAATGGACATCAGTTTGAGAACATGCGATAACAAGACAATAGAATGATATTTGTAGAATCTTTTACATGTTGAAAATTATTTGAATTATAATAAACCTCAAATTTACAATTATTTAAAGTGTGTATACATTTTTTGGGACACCCTGTAGTTTTAATCAAGTCTTGGGGTTCAAAATGTAATAAACATTCTCATTTAATTAAAATAAGTTGTGAAGAATATGAGACTTTACAATACTTTCTTGGTTCTCAATCTTGAATACTGAATATTCCCTTTTGTACATTAGTCTCTATTTTTAAGTCTTTTCATACCATTTTTTTTCCCTCTGCAGCTAGGAAATAAATTTATATGGTAATTTTGAATGGTACGGTATTTGCAGTAATTTTGTACTGAAAATATTGCAATAAATTCAATAAATGAAATATTTGATTTAATATACAAATATTTATTAAGAAAGATTATCACTCCAGAAAAAGTAATTAAATATGTTTTAAGGAAGAAGTTTCATACACAAAGAATAACATTTAATAAAAATGAAAGCAATAACTATTTACCTAGCAATCGGTATAGCAACTGTTTTGTAGCTACTTGGTTGTTAAATATGTTGACACCTTGATTATTACAACTGCCTAAGCAGGCACCAGATCGAACTAGAGCGCGACACAAGTTTCCATTTCCATTTATGTAAGCTAACAGTAGAGCTGTAGAAACAATTATTCAGTTAAATAACATTAATACATAATGAGAGCATCATTTATAATACTAAGAATACTTTTGTCAAAGCTAAATCTACAATGCATGTATTTATAGAGAGAAAAAACAGTGTGAAAAGTTAGGGCCAAAAAAATTTGGGGGCATATTATAATAAATATTTACTAAAAATTTCCCAAAAATCTGTAAAAAATAGAAGAAGGTAGTTTGTTAAGTTTTCCACCCTTTCTTTTATGGAAAGGAGGAGGGCTAATCTATTAATTATAACCTATTATAATTAATCTATTAGTCCAGCTAAACTTCAGTTAAACTTTTGACATATATTAACATTACTTTAAATACATGAATTTATCTTGTACAGCTTAGATTGAAAAATATCATTAAAGGAATATACATATATTTAAAAATATATATGAAAGAAAATTGCTTTTTCATGTGGATTTGTACACTGCTTTTATGATATAAAGCATAAAAAATTCAGAATTCTTTTTATGCATAACAAAAAAATTCAAACAGAAGTTTCAAAAATATTCTAAACTATTCTTACGTGTATTTCCTTCAGCATCAGGTTTATCGATAGGATAGTTAGGCATACATTCAACAAACAAATCAAATATCGCTGCAGCATTTTCCTTTCCATACTGAGCTAAAACATGGAGTGGAGTCTGCCCTCTGTAAACATCAATATAAAAAGTATTAATAATGATATCAATAAAAAATATTTTAGTTCTTTGCCACTTTAAGAAAATACAAATTCAAATATTTATACAACACAGCTCAACTGAATAAAATTCATATCACACAATTATATATATTTACAAAATAAATGCACTACTTTTGGGAAGGAAAAAAACCCAAGAAAACACAAGATACAAATAAAGAGTGATAAAATACAAGGAACTTTGTCATTTAGCAAAATCCTAAATGAACATAAAAATAGCAGTATTTTCTTCTAAAAATGTTCTCTGAACTTTATTGCCATCTTTTTTATCCCTGCTATTTATTTTTGCTTCTAAAAATTATTTATTTGTAAACAATTATCATTGCATGTTTAAACTGCTACATTGGTATATCTATTATGTTAGTATGATTCATTACTTTTTAATTAAGTTTTATTTCAATTGTGTTTCTTTAAATTTAGATTTTTATCGATTTTTAAACGATAAAAGTGAAGATTATTTTCTTTTATTGACAAAATATTTGTTTTATCTTCATACTGATTCTGAATAAGTCTAAATTAAATCTAAAAATAATTAAATTTTTTTTTCTTACCTTAAATTCACAGCTTCCGCATTAATATGAGATTCAGTGAGCAGTACACGGCAAGTGGCCAAGTTACCTTTATGACAAGCAACATGAAGAGCTAAAAAAATGAAAAATGTAATCACATTTCTGTAAATACACAATTTTACATATACATAAAATATATTTCTTTTGACTCATATTAATTGAAAAATATTTTTCAATTGGTTAAGCATTGACTTTTCATTACAATTATTTAATGGTTATATTAATAAAAAAAAAATAGTTTTCTTTTTTTGCATCTTTTTCTGCATCTGAGATAATTTATCATACAATAAAATCTTCAGGATCTAAAAGATTAATATTGTATCATTACTACTAATTACTATTTATAACTCAGTGAAAATGAAACCGAAGTTGTTTATTTTCATTAGATTACATTTAAATGCAGTAATCATATGATGCTAGCATAATATTCTACCAATTTCAGCAGAGATGAAATATTTTGCTAACATACTTTTCTTTATACTTCAAAGTTTGTGTGCATTAGAACAGACTTAAAAACCTATAATATTTCTCAACTGTTTCACAATTAGAAAAATGAAAACAATATTATTAGATATTTTTTACTTTTGTTTTATTCTGTACATACACCATTTCATAATTCTGTCTAATATTGGCAAACAATGCAATCTGTTTTATTACATTTGCCATTGTTTATTTATAGTTATTATTATAACTATTACTATAGTGAAATAGTAACCGAGTATATTAAATGCAGTTACTATTTCACTTTCATAACTGAAGCAAATGGAGGTGGCTCCTTGCAAATTAGATACTATTATTTAATTTTTTAAAAATATCTATGAATTCACATATTTCTGATTGATTAAATTATCATGCAATTATGTTGAAAAAAGTGGGAAATATTTTATTTGAATAATTTTATATAGCAAATAATGCAATAATAAACATGTATATAACTCTAAAAGAAAAAAATTAGCTGTAATAGACTTGAGAGATATAATAAATACATTGATATTTCTTGATTTTTCTTTTTAAACTGTGTTGTATTAACTGTCCCACCAAATATTACAGTTACACTGCAGAGCTGTATAGAAAATTATATAATGAAAAACTATTATTTCTATTGATATAAACATGCTTTAAAACAACTACAGTAGATTTCTGTTCGAGATGCAAAGGAAAAATTCTATCACCAATTAACAAATGTATTTCGAATTATATAAAATAAGTTATTAATAAATATACACAAGAAAGTACCATTCTCGAAACAAATACATATTTCAGATATATATATCACAAGTACTTATTTTTATACTGAGACAATGAGCTTCAGAAAGTGAACTAACCTACCATTGTTCCGATTATTATCTACAGCATCATAATCCACACCATTCTCAATAAGAACTTTACAAAGAGTACTATGGTCATGCAAAGCAGCTATGTGAAGGGCAGTTTGTTTCTGAGGAGTCAGATCATTCACTAGAGCACCAGCCAAAAGCTATAAAAATAGACAAAAAAAAATTCATACTAAAGCTAAGAATATTGATGAATAATTAATATTTAAGAATCAAAATATGAAAAAGAATTAATTCACATTTTAGAACAAGATTGAAAAATAAATTAATTAATTAAATAAAAAGTGTTTCTTTCAATCATCTTCACTAATAATAAAGATGAATGTGTGTTTACATATATTGACTTTCTACAGATCAAATTATTTGCCATACAGCTACCAAATTTAGTAAAAATATACCATGGAGGTAGAAATATGCAACTTGGCAAAATTTTTTAAAATTTTAATTAAATAAAAATAAAGCTGAATCTTTGCATTTGGCTATGATAACTCCCAAATATATTATCACACAAAAATAAATTTTATATCATTTCAAAATTAAAAAAAATGTCTTTTAAATAATAGAAATTTAAAAGTCCTGTAAATTTTTGCTTAATTTTAGCAATTTTTTAAAAGCATTTTTTACATATTTTCCAACAATAAATTACATTGTTGCCATGAAGCTCAAATTGTTGTCACTATTTCATCAACTATAAGATCAGATGATTTTTTTTCATTCTTGAAAGAAGAAAAGAATCAAAGAAAAGAACAAATTTCTAATTACCCTTTATTTTAAAATAGTGTAAACTAGCACTATAAAAAAAATTAAGATACAAAAGAGAAAAAAAAAAAAAAAAAGACATTTTTAGGTATACTTTCCATAACTTTCAAATACTTACAAGATTTCTAACAATGATTTCAGAACCCGTTTCTACAGCAAGATGAAGGGGAGTGGCTTGTGAAGAATCTTGAACTCTTGAATGGATATTTACATGGATGCTTAATAGAAATAGAATGCTTTCAATGTCTTTCTTCTGAATTGCAAGATGAAGGAAATTTCGCCCTTTGTTGTCAAACTAAAAAACAGAATATAGTAATCACCTTATAAAATTCAGAAAATGATTTTTTTTTAAAATTGCATTGCTAATATTTAATGCTATATGCTCCATGAATAATAAAAACTCTTTATCTTTGGGAATCAGTTCTAGCATCAATCCTAGAAAAATGCTTTAAACAAGCAAAGAGATATTTGTTCATCATATGTAACTATAGTCCTTTCAAATTATTTAATACACTACAATTTTCATGATATATATGGAACAAATTAAATAATGAACCACAAGAAACAATTCCGAAATGGGTAAGAAATTAATGTCCTGCCATTAATATGCTAGTATAAATTAGAAAACTGTTATTGTTTTTGTTACTTAGAACAAATTCGAAACATGGTCAGTATTTATATAAAGTTTAAAAAAAATTTTAATTGATATCAATTGCAATAATATTAATTATAAAATTTCAACATATCTTAAAGTAGATGCATTTATTCAACCATTTGCAATGACAAAAACTAAGAAAGTGTTATTACTTTTCTATAATAAAAAATTTAAATATTCTATGCGATTACTGCAAATATATTATTAAATATATTAATGCATAACTGTTGCTTATAAAGCATGTATATCATTATTAAAATATGCTCATTACCTTTTGTGCTATTTAAATATCTTTTAAAAATTTACAATTTTTTACATCATATATACTTATACTAAGTGCATTATATATTTATAGCTACGGCTGTATTTATAGGAAATATTTAATATTTAAAAATTAACACAGATTACAACAGTTATTGCTGCTAGAAATCGCAGAAAAAAATGGTTTCAATAGCAGAATTTAAAAGATTTCCAATTCAAAGATTAGAAGAAAAAAAATAATAATTCATCCTTTTCCTTTCTACTTATACTCATTTTTAAATTGCATTACTAAAATGAAAAGTAAAGCATTTAATAATTATAAATTCTAATTAAAGTATATAGACATAAAGTATAAAGTATATAGTAAAGTATAAAGTATATAGACAATTTAAATAATAAATACAGTAAATTACAAGAAAATCAATTTTAAACCTGTTCTGCTGCTCTAGGCTCTCTTGACAGAATGGATTCTGCAGCTTTATTATTGCGAAATATCATTGCAGCAGCAAAAGGAGTATATCCTTGTCGATCTCTTAAAGTTAAATCTAGTGCAGGACATGATAAGAGCAAACTAATGATCACAGAGTTTTGATTAGCAATGGCAGTGTGCAGAGGTGTTTTCAGCTCAGAATCCTGAAAAATAAAATAAATCTCCCATTTTTTAAAAAAATGTTTCCTTACATTTTAATATACTATATATGGTCCAAAAGTTTTTATGATACACAAAAATGAATGAGCTTCATAAATTTTGAAACTATTCAAATGGCATATCATTTATATTTCTACACTCTGCAAATTTAATTATTTCACAACATAAAACAAAATTAATAAGTATTTTCTTATAACTGTCCTGCTATATTAAGAATGCAGATAAACATGACTTACGTAAAACATGATCCATTTTGTGTGACAATAAATACAAGAAGATTATGATAAAATAAATAAATTATCTTGAAATTGTTCAGATTGAAACAATGAATATTATGGCAAAAATAAAAGCAACTCTTCCAAGATTTAAGACCATATTTTAATCACAACAACATGATGAAAAGTTTCAAAGATGAGTTAAATTTTGATTCAAAGCATTTATTCAAGGAGGTTATGTATATAAAAAATTACTATTATATTATATATTTATTTACAATTTAAAATGCAAATAATTGTTGATATAAGTTAAATAATAACCTATGTAATTATTTACATATTTAATTTAAACATATGTGCAAAGCATTTTTTTTTAATTCTCTATAACATTTAAAAAGATGTAAGAATTGTAAAAGGTAAAGTATACAGTAAAACCCTTACCTGAAGATTAACATCTGCACCATGTTCTATGAGTGTCTGCACAACTAGTTCAAGACCCCAAGCAGAAGCAAGATGTAAAGCACTCTGTCCATCAAAGGCTTCCTCTTCACCACGACCTTCAGGGCTAGGTCTCCGAGGACTATCCATATCACAGCCACTAAAAAATGTAAATGAATAAAATTTGAATTCCTACGCTGATAAAAAACAGATTGCATTTCCTTAAAGCCATCTAAAACAGAGTTTAAAAAATTTCAGCATCTGATGATTTCTTAATGAATATGTGTGAAATTATCATCTTTTTATCAATCACATCACAAGATGAAATTTTCATCAAAAAATTATGAATCTACATATTATCAAAATATGAATCTCAGAGCATTTGTTTCTCTTTTAATTTCTTTTTGTGCGCATATGTGGCCTTCATTTAATTTTCCCTTTCATGCATTTTCTTTTGAATGAATTAACTATAAGATAATGCAATTTTAAAGTAATATATATAAATGCACTAAATCTAAATTCAAGATATTTTACAAACTATTAAACATTTTCATCACCATAATAAATAGAAAGGTAGTATCTGAAATCAATACTTTGACCAAATATTCTTTAAAAAGTGTTATTAAACCCTTTATTTGTTAAATACCCATCCATCCCATCCCCAATCTTAATTTTTAAAAACCTTTTACTTAAATGAAAATCGAAAGCGTGACAGATCCTTTGTACTCTGCTTTAAAAGATCAAGATCATTTAATAATCGTTGAAAACTATATTGAGTCACTCAACTCTGCTGTTAAAGAAAATTAAGAAAATAAAACCATAAAAAGAAAAAGTACAATATTTTAAAAGGCACATCCCTACAACAGCCTCTATGATATTTCCTGATAATTTAACAAACCTTGCCATTTAGAAAATTGTTACTCATTCAATTGTTCTCAATTCATATAACATCACAATCATATCAGAAATATCAAATAGTTCAAAAGCATGTAATCTAATGCAAAATTATCTTTTACTGTCACAAATTCAAGAAGTGCCACAGGCTCCAAGATTGGTGGGGACAGCATCAACTGCTTACTTGATAAATATTTATTAAACAAACATTTTCATTATGTTGGTTTGAAAAACTGTTTATAACATTATAAAAAGTGTACAGAAGTTATAACTTAAACATCAATAGAATTTTTCTATATTTTCATTCATGATACAAGATAGCAGCAAATTACTCTAAATATCTCACAAAATGTGTTTCGATTTAAACTGTGTTTTCTGTACACTTTTTTTTATTTTCCTTCATAAAAGAAATATTTTATAGAGATAACAACTGAAATCCTTCTCAGTTTTTAAATATCAGAGATTATACTAAACACACACGTTTTAAATTGAGACAGACAATCATGGAAGAAATAAAGCCTTTCAAGATCATCATCATAAATCACTATTCTACTGCAATTATAAAAAGAAAATGATTTTACCTCCTGATTAAGAAACATGCAACTGATTCATTATTTTCATCCAAGGCACGATGTAGAAGTGTTTGATAACAGCCACCAGGACCTTCACCCCAACAATTTGTGTCACATCCATGTTTCACCTAAAATGATTTTATAAAAACTATACAATAAACTGCATTATATCCAAATGTAATTTTCATAAAATTCAATATTTAAAATTGTTACTTGGTAATTTTCAATCTATATAACATTTTTTTTGCTCTGATAAAAGCATAAAAATTGTCAAAAAAACTAATGACTACTTGTTGAAATTTATATTTCTTTAAAAAAGTATATATTGTTATGGTCATATGATTTTAATCTTGATAAGAAAAGTACATTAAATATTATAGATTAATGCAAAAAATGGCAATTCTGACAGGTATAAATACCTTGATATGGCATAACGATAATTTATCTAATGTAATTGTGGTTATCATAACAGAACATGCCATAAAATTATTTTTAAAATCACTTTTTATAATATAAATGATATATGAAATTATAGAATATTTAAAATATTATTTCAAAGTGATACTGAAAACTTTCCATTATGAAAGAACAGTGAAAGCTTATTTAAATTTGTATTCAAAACAAATATAGAACATGCTCATTTTGACCATAACATTTCCTAAAAATTACAGTTAAACGGTTCACGTTGTTGAATAACAAGATTTTTTCAAAATCAAAGTAAAATAACTAAATTAATTCACTGCATTATGAGTACTTCTTTACTTACAATACTTTAGCCAGGTCATTGATAAAAGAAAATATATCATTTCTTAATGTTTTAGTACTTTAATGTTTAACTAAAAATAGTTAATAATTATAAAATACATAATTAAAAAGATATAGAGAACATTGTTTTATCTTTTAAATAGCAGCAACATTATATGATTTAATAATAAAAAAAATTCTTCATATTATTTAATAAAAGCTTTTTCCATTTTCTAAATAATAAAAAAAGCATCAAATTAAGCATATCAATGAAAAAAAAATGAATAATTTTATATTATATGGTAAACATATCTCTTGATAAAAATAAGTATTTATTTTGATATATCAGAAATTCAAGATTTGTTATATTAATAGTACATGTATGTTATATTAATAGTATATAGTACGTAATTAGTATAATGACCTCTGAAATAAATATAATTATACTAAAAACTATATCAAATATGTAAATATATATTGTATTTTTAAATGTGTCTAAAAACAGTCAAACCTATACTTACTAAAATAGAAGCTATATCTTCTTGTCCACTCTCTAAAGCAAGCCAAAGAGCACAATCACCATTTTCATCCTTAGCATTCACATCTGCACCTGCACAGCATAGAGCATCTACAACAGATGGAAGATGTCGCTTGACAGCCAGCTGTAAAGGACTTTCATTTTCCCTTGTTCTGAAAAAAATGATTTTGCAAGTTTTTTTCAGTTAAAAAATCATATTGTAAAAGTGCTTCTTCCAGACATTCATTGCCTTACTTACTAATTAAATATATAAAGAAATTACACATTGCAATACACCTAGATATTTTCAATCATAATAATGAAAAAAAAACTATTTTAGACTAGAACAATTACTTTTTTAAGGATACATATTTAAGCAAATGGAATGTGAATCTAAAACAATGTGAATACAAAAATCACATACACACACCATGAAAGTACAGTACACACCAGAGTATCCGATTCCCGACTATCTAGTCTAGTTATCTTTATTGTAATTAATTGACAAAGGCAAAGTGTTGCATTGGCAATGTTGCCAGGACATTCTTCTACAATCCAAAATGCAAGTTATGATAGGAAAAGAACAGCATTTTGCTTGTGGTTCATCATTTCCTCAATGTGTAATGGACTTCAATTGTTGTTCCCGATTATAACTGGACAGGATTTGTAAATTGTTCCTGGGGTACACATAATGCTTTTTTAAGTATATAACAGTGAAGTATACAGAATTTATGTTAAAATGTGAACAGTTTGTATCCCTTAACTTACTTCTCTAATAAATTCTTGTAGTGTGGTATATAAACATATATAAACTACCAGTAGAGAGCCTTCTATTTTAACTCAACACATTGCCGGCAACTGCTTCTATGTTTCACCTGGCCAGGGCTGCATTCATATTCTACGTGGCTCGAGATGAATGGAAGGCTTAGTACTCAATAAGAAAAGAGAAAATATGTATTGTAACTGTGAGTTTTGGTAAAAAATTTTGTCTTCCAGTATTGGTGGCAAAGAAATGAATTCTTAGAACTCCAACTTTTTTTGTTATCCAACCTGCCTTTCCGCCCCATTAGGCTGGATACTCAGGAGTGCACTGTACATAAAAAAAAAAAAAAAGCGAAATCCATTTTTATATATAATACTATTCTCACTTGGCAGCAAAATCTGCTCCATTTTCAAGCAAAAATAAGGCAGCTTCTTTATTTTGATTCATGATCGCCTGATGTAAAAGGGTTAAACCTTCATCATTAGTGACATCAACATTAGCCCCTCCAGCAATCAGCTTTGGTGCCATTTTAAACAGTCCCATCTCTAAAGCCAAACTCAAAGGAGTTTGGCCTTTTGAATTCTTTATATTAAAATTTGGAACAACAATGCCTGTTTCAGAGCTCACTTGGGAAAATGCTGTAAAGAAATTCAATATTATTTAGTCAAGAATAAAAATTTAATTCAATATCATGATTTCATTCCATTACTGAATAAATATTTTTTTTTAAATTTGCGTTTGATTGAAGTATTTCTACAATAACTAGATTTTAATTATCAGAGCCAGCTGTTATAAATTTTGCTGACATAATAAAATTTAAAGAATCGAAGTTTGAAAAAAACAAAACAAATGTATTTCTAAAGGGAAATCTTTAAAAAAATTACTTGTTCATTTTTAAAAATACTTTTATTTATTAGATACTTTTAAATACAGTAAAAAACATCCTATTGGGCAATAAGAGAATTTAAGACTGTCTTATCAAAATAAAATGCATTATTTAAATTAAGTATAGAACCATTTAATAAGCAAGCATATTTGCTGAAACTGATTTGAAATATTCTAATTAATCAAAAATAAATGAAATGCAAAACAATAAACTGAAAAAAGCATGAAATCAAAAAAAAAAAAAAAAATTAAGGATATTTACATTTGTGATCAATAATGGCTTGTATTGTACTTTCATGCTGTCCTAAAATAGCTAAGTGAAGAGGAGTTTGTTGGTAAATGACATCTTCTTCTGCATTCACATCCATAGTAGTATCAAGAGAAGTAGTTTGAAGATTTGGATTGCCACCTTTTTGTAACAGTACAGTGGTCAGAGCAGACAATCCTTTTGTACAACTAATATGAAGAGGTGCCTCACCCTTAAAAAAGAACAAAATTAACAAATTTCAGAAAATTTTGGAAAACTGTATTAATATAATATTGTCATCTGATAATAATTATTATTTACTTTATTATTTGTAAGATTAGGCTTTGCTCCATGAACTGCAAGGAATATTCCAGCTTCCTCATTACCAGCCCTGCAGGCTAAATGCAACAATGTATCACCTATAGAAATAAAAGCAGGAAATTAAAATTTAATAAGATTTCTAATTTTGAAAATAAGTATTTTCCTAAAGTAAATAAATGCAACATATATATTTTCTGAAAACCATATGGTTGAAATTTTAGATCATGAAAAGTGTGCAAAAATCCAAGAAGTGTATACAGGCAAATAATGCAGAAATAAGGGTTCTCTTGGTGATGCTTTTTGTGTCAATAATTTTGAGGCATACAATAATGTGAAAGTCCAACTGGCTGGTCCAAAACTGTTGAAAACTTGTCTAAAAGTTTCCAAAACCTTGAATGCGAGATTAATTCCTTCAATTATCTCAAAGAGTACCTCAGAGTAAAGTTTTCTAAAATTTAAGATGACCTAGGCATCAGTAAAAAGTGGTATAAAATACCAGGAACTGAATTTAAATTCTTCAAGGAGGTCATCTTCTAGACCTGGAGGATATACAAGAACATCATTAATAACAACCAAGGCACAAAGTGGCAAATTCTTAAAATAATATTGCTTCAGCATCTTTTTTCATGGTTAAAAACTTGTTACAGTAGATAATTCTCAGAATGCACAGATTTCTTGAATACATTGAAGATGTTCTCAGCCACTTTTTTTTTTTAATCTCAGTCTGCTATTTCTGCATGCCTCATAATACTGTAGATGCTGGCTCTTTCTTTAAACTTTTCAAACCATCCATAGCAAGCTTTAAATTCTTCTCCGTCCATTGATGATGATCCTAGTATCTTCGTAATGAGGTCAACAAAAACTAGTTTTGTCTTCTCACAAATAATGTTTTCACTAATAGGTCATCTTGCATTTGCTTCTTGTTTGCTCCATATGAGAAGCAATTTTAAAACATCAAGAGTATGTGGCCATTGTGAAGAAATCCTGGTGATGATCTATGAAATACAATCTTTTTAATCTTATCCTTATTATTTAGGATAAAGCAGATAGCTGATGTAGGCCGTTGATATTTGCATACCAAGTCAGCAATGTTCATACCTCATTCTCGTTGATTTGGCATTGAATTTCTACAGTGATTTTACTTTTCTTTTACCTCCATCATCTTGTGGCCATTTCTTTCAAAACAAATGTGTAACCATGCTTAAATTTAACACAAAAAATTATGTAACAATGTATCTGAATAAACTTTTCCCAAACAATAGTAATATACAAGCTGAACAAGCACTGTTGGTGACAACAAATTAATATCTTACTGGCAAACCAGCTAGATTGTTCCTTTGAATATAATATTTTTCGTTGTCTGTTTAAATCCCAGTGTTATAATTTCTATGATAAATTTCCTGGTATTTGTGCTCAAATATAATCTTTTTCAAGTATTACTTATTTTTTTCTTTCAACTAATTAAGATATTTTCCAGCTCTGGTTCTAATTTCAAGGAGAAAAATAAGCATTTGACACAGACCAAGAGAAACAGGCAAAATCCTGCATGTGACATGTCTCTTCATCATTCATCATGCAAAACATTGCTCGATAAAGAGACTTTTTTAAATATATTTTGGTTTGCTTGTTTAGCTAGGTTTGACTCCATTAATGAATCATTTTGAGCAAAGTGAGGCCTATCTAAGGGCAGACTTAGTAATTTTGAGAAACTGTCAGAGAATGAAAATGATATCTGGTCATTGATATGATGATGATATGTTCATTCATCTTGAACAGACATGATGATTAAAATGACATAAAATTCTCCTCTGCCTCCGAACTTCTGTAATATATACAAGTGAGAGAACATTAAATCTAGAATGCCAGATTAAATGTGCACCAGGCTCGTTACATGACTCAACTTTAATTGAATTAAATTTCAAACTTGAAATTTGTAGGTTCCACATTCAAAAATCTACCACTAAACTGTTTGGGCCACATATTTCTAAAGAACAATTCCATAGTAAGCTTACAAACTCAAAACAACAATTGCAGCTAAAAACACATGTTTAATTAATAAGTGACATTAGCAATTTGATATCATATCAGATAAAAATAACAGTTTGTCCCACTCCTCCAGAAATGAATGATTTCAAATCAAAATTAGATAAATATATATGTAGAAGCTCCAAATAAACATTAAGTAACTTTCTGTATCTAATTCCAAATAAAAGGGTAAAGGATAAATAAATATTTAACCATTTTAAGAATCAAATGTTTAGCACTTAAAAAAAATTCTATCATTCAAAAGAACAAATATTTACCATTCAAAAAATTTTATTATTCAAAAGATTTCAAAAAATTTTATTATTCAAAAGATTAAATGTTTACCATTAAGAGGACAGACAGCATCTAAGCAACATCCTCTCTTCACAAGCTTAGCAGCAAAGCTGCTTTCATCATATCCACCAATGCCAGCATCCAATGCAAACCACAGTACAGTCTGGCCATCAGCATTCTTTATTTCTAGATCTAAATGTTCATGACGAAGTAGTAATTCAAATATAGGTGCATTCTGTGCCAATATGGTGCGATGGAGACAAGTGCTTTGAGTGGAAATGAAAAACAATTAGCACAAAATAATTCACCAAACATAAAAATATTTTTGGTCTATAAATTAAACAAAAACTTAATACAAAATGCTCTAACTATTAATAAAAAAATACAGTATAACACAAAGAAAAAATTTTAATAAAATTATTTACACCTAATAAGTTTTTTTTTAATTCTTAATTTTATCAAAATTAAGGTATATATTCATTAAAAAAGAAAATGCAACAAAAATTATTTAATTCATCTGAATGCAATAAAAACAATCTGCAAGAAAGGAATAATTTTCATAACTTTAAATATGATAAAAATATGCAAACAAAAATAGCAATAAAACTTTTACAGAATGAATTTTGAGACATACATTTTACATCTCTTTTTATGAAAAAAGGGGGGATTGTATTTTGTAAGTTTAATTCTATCTCAGATTAATGAGATTATGTTGGAGATAGAACATAAACTCCCATTAATTTATGATAGAATTATAAGGTGAAATTTCAAAATAAAGTACTTGCTGGAGCTTAAAAAAAATCAATGTAATTAATCATGGAAACTGTAGTCACAAATTTGTAATAATTCAAGCTTTAAATTCACTTGTATATACACATTTATATTCATATACTTTAAGGAATTGTCATTTAAGCAGATGCAGTACAATTTTCATAATCTCAACTCTTAATATAAAAGAAAAATTAGTAGTAGGGCCAACACTTCCATAGAAAAAAAATTATTTTCAATAAAAAAGGATCAAATATGAGATGCAACAATAAAAATAAACTACTTACTTTCCATTTATGTCTTGAAGGTTAGGATCTGCACCATATTCCAAAAGTTTTGCAGCTACTCTAGCCATACCTTCAGCAACACTAGAAGATGAATTTTTTGGATTGAAGCTAGCTACTAGATGTAGAGGTGTTGCTCTCTCTGATGGTGTGGTCACATTGACAGCAGCTTTATTTTCAATTAAAAACAGGGCGGAAAATTCATCTTCTACAGAAGCAATAAAATTAATTTGAGATTAAAAAAATTAAATGTAAATAAACTTATAAAATTTCACATTTATAATGACACTAAAAATGTGGAAGAGAGGGTTTTGTTTGGTTTTTTTTAGCAAAATCAAAAAAACTAACATAACTAAAGAACGTAATTGCTATTAAATTAGTGTTAACTTTTTTACATAAAAAAAGACAATTTCAAAAAGTTCTTATAAGTTGCACCTGCTTCTTCTTGCACAATAACACCAAAAAAATTTTGATCCCATCTTTAAAGGTTCTTAATTTTAAAAAATTCTAATAAAAAGTAACATAATGGGGAAGTAAATTTAAACTATTTTAAGAATATATCAGTCCTCATTTAAAAAGTTTATCTTATTCAATGCACCAGATGCATATTTGTTAAATAAGCTCTTGGTCTAAGTATTTACTTAACTATTTAATTATATGACATTCTATTTTAGGCATTTATTGTTATTTTAATTCCTTAAACAATAATTATATCTATATTTAATTCCTATAACGTCCTCTAAAAAGCCTTTGAGATATTGAAATGTCTTTACATGATTTTTGTATTTTAAATTACCTACCTTCTTTTAATATCACATTTAAAACTAAAAATTCAGTTATCTGATTCACATATCAAACACAATTTGTATTTGAAAGGGTTAAAGTTATATTATATTAATAAATGATGATCTTTATTTTTACATATATATAAATTTGTGATTTATTTGGAACACAAATACAACCATTTATAAATCTAAATGAAATTAAATATGATACCTCTATTAATAGCTTTATGTATCAATGTCCATCCTCTGTTATCTGTCTGATTTACATTTGCTTTATGGTTAACAAGAGTTTTAGCAATACTTTCTTGACCAGTACTCAGTGCAAGGTCTAATGGAATATCCCCTTGATCATCAAGTTCATTCACCTTAACAGCAAGCTAATGAGGGAAAAGTTTATAATTAACACAAAAGTATGTATTAAAATGAAAATCATTTTAGCATGCAAGAAAAAAGATATGACACTTACTTGAGAATCATGCTCTAACAAAAAGAGAAAAACTACATCTTCTCTTTGTATTTTAATAGCAGTATGAAGGATGAATTCCGTTTTTGCTTTGAACATTTTATATAGCAATGAATCACTCATGTGAGCAAAATCCTCACTTGTAAAGTCATGCTGGTGAAAAATAAAATAGTTTAGATATATAAGACAGATATGCACAATAATTTATTAGTAAAATAAAACTTTACATTTTTAAAGTTAGAAATAATATAATAACATTAAAAAATTAAAATCTTTATCCCTTCCTAGTACAGTGATCAAAAAAGGGAATGCCAGTTTTAGTTTTCTTATTAAAAAAAACTTTCTTCCTTTGAAAACTGACCCCTATTATCCATCTGAACTTCTATAACTAAAAGAAACTACTAAGAAAGTAGCAATTTGTTTCCATTTAATGAAATAAAAGGAAATGGAATATGGCTTCTTTTATGGGATTAATTTCATACCCTAATAATCTAAAATACTCCAAATCTTCGACTTAAATGAAAAAAATTTCAGAGTTCTTAAAAATTATTATCTTAATAAAATCAATCATTTTCTTCCAATATCTTTGATTTATTTGTTCATAATTATGAATAAGATTCAAAATCTTCAATGTATTAAAATAA
This sequence comes from Argiope bruennichi, assembly GCF_947563725.1. Lineage (NCBI taxonomy): Eukaryota > Metazoa > Arthropoda > Arachnida > Araneae > Araneidae > Argiope > Argiope bruennichi. The sequence goes on along the minus strand of NC_079154.1, from coordinate 20,857,916 downwards.
TCATACCACAGGTGTTACCATATGTAGACTCATACTCTTATTAGGAATATCTCTCACTTATATATGTGAGAAGTGTAACTTAGAGCAAAAAAACATATACAATGAGCAAACCAAGCAGCATGCCTTTAAATGAGAAGCAAAAAGACACTGCCACCTGCTACATTTAAATTCTTTCAAAATATAGAAATATTTTTTTAAAAAATTTAATTCATTCAATATTTTTAATTTTAATGGTTTAAATATATATATATATCCATTTCATTCATTTAACTAGAATTTTTAATTAATGTTTTTAATAAAATGGAATCATTTCATTTATAATATACACTACTTGGATGATCTGACCAATTATATAATAAATATGAGATATAAATACAAGTTCTAGATTTAATTTATTACATATTCAAGTATCTTAATAATATTCAAAAAATAACGTTTTTCTGTACAATATCAAAAAAAAAAAAAAAAATTGAAGTTAAATAAAAGTCATTATTTCCTCACTCAAAAATAAATTCTAATATATATATTTTTTTATTTCTGCAATTTATGTTGATACCACTGTTATTTTTTTTCAATATATTTTTAAACAAAATAAAGCATTCAATTATAAAATTCAGATATCTTTAAAGTTGTTAGCAGTTATTTCAATCTACAGATTAGCTCTTTAGAAAATTAGGCATGCTACCGAAATTTTAAAAAAATAATTAACTGCTAGACGGCATTTTAATTGTCCCATTTAAATCCAATTTTTATACAATGCGGTATTATAAATGCTGTTTTTCTCTAATAAAGAATTTAAAGAAAAACAGAATTGGAATCTTAATTTCGGTTGTTACTTGCTTTGGAAAAAGAAACTAAAGAATCTCTAATCAAATTTAAATAAAATTCTCGATAATGAATGGAAGAAAATAATTTTAGATAGTTATAGCTATTAAACTCTAACAGATGCAGATATAAAATAATTTATTGTAAATATGTGAATAAATTGAATTTATAATATATAATTATATAAAACTTTTATGCTATAGGCACTCCATTCGTGAAACAAACTATCTACTGTTGATCAGAACACATAACTCCAATACAGGTAATAAAACCATAACCTAAATGTTACACAGAACATTAAGAAAAATTCTATATAAAAAAACCGAAAAACAGTTATACCCAGTGATTAGATATCAACTGAGAGCAATGACTTTTAAGTGTTTTGGCATCTATCTCATCTGCAGCTTGGTAGAATTTCACACAATTATGAACATTTACAGATGATAATAAGGCATTCTCACACCTGAAAAAGATTATTACAATAAATATAACAATGCACAATAATAGAAATATATCTAAAATAAATGTGGTGGCCAAAATTATGAAAAATTTTTGGAGAAAGGGTATTTTAGAGGTTTAATGACAACTACTTTTTTCACATATTAACACAAATTTATAAATAAAAGACAAAAAGAATTTTATTAGTAATATAACGTAAATAATATTCGTTGCCTATAATCAGTTAAGAAAGAAACAGGAAAATGACTCACATTGTGACATATAATAATATTAAATATTGAAGTAAAAAAAGGATAATATTTGTCATTGAATCATTATAATCAAGTTTCTAATAATTTTACATGCTTTACATCTTGACAATGTAAAATGCAAGTAATTATAATCATCTGGTACAAAAAAAAAGTAACTGATTATCCAATATCAAATGTTAAATAATGTTACTAAATGAAAAAGGCTATAATTATTTTTTTATTTAGAAAAATTAAAACAGAAATTAAAACAGAGAATTAAAAATTAAAGAAAAATTAAAACAGAGGTAATATTTCTAACTTTTTGAAGAGGTATGAAGAAATATTACAAAAACAATCTGATAAAAGTAAAGGGAAAAAAATAAGAAAAAGGGAGAAATAATAGTCTCGTAAAAAAAAAGGAAGAAAGAAAGAAAATTAAGGAAGAAACATATCTATTATGTACCAAGAAAAGTATACAATAGTCAGTAATAATAGAATAAAATAGATTACTATATTTAGAGGACCGAGAAAAAAATTATCCAGAAGTATACAATAAATGAAACAATGGGATAAGTGTAATGGAAGAATTTTATTTAAATCCTGTAATTCCATGAATTAGCTACTTTTATTCTACATGGCAGGAAATAAATTAGATTGAAATGCATGTTAAAGGCACAATGAAGGAATTGCATAATATTCTGAATGATTCTATAACAATCTTCTCTGCAGGAAAGGAAATAAAATGTGCAAAAGAAAGAATAAGTTAAATTAATATCTGACTGATAATGCACATATTAGTATTATGAAACAGGCTTCTATAAAATCAAGCTTCATACAAATTTTTGCTGATTAATAAGAATATAAATAATTGAACACACATGAATGGTATTCACTATATGTGAAGCCTTTCATATATAGTTAATTCCAAAGCAATGAAACATTTATACTGAAAAAGATTGAGCTCTATATCATGTAGCACAAAAATTTATTTCCTGTTAATGATATTTAATTATCAGGATATTATAAGAAAAGCTCAAATATTCAACATTAGAAAATCTTCTGTACTAATTAAATAAACTCTAATCGGTAAAAAATAAAATGTCTTAATAAATGTATATATATAAATTATTATATCTGAAGAATAATAAAAAAACTGTTTAAATCCCTGGGAAGGCACTGTAATATCATAAGCAATGTTAAAGCTTGTTTAATTCAATACAAATTAAAATAGTGAGAAGTTCAAAAACCTTTTTTTTTTTTTTTTTTTTTGCAATGTGTCTCACTTTTCTTTATAATTTCTTTCTAATAAAACCAATTTCAATAAAATTTATTTCTTGTACTGCTGATAAATTTCCTTCTTTAATAACATATAATTTTAGGTTATTATTTCAATAAACAGCTATTACTAAACATAAAGCTTCAGATATATCCTTATTCAAAAGTTTTTCACACTGCTAGCAATTAATGTAGTTAGTCATTCAAATCAAAAGATCAACTGACTACTTAAACTATATTTTTAAAAAAATGTGGTATTGTTGTCCACAAAAATTCAAATTTCTCAATTTAAAAAAAAGATAAAAATTTCCATTTTATCTGCTTTTATATATTAATGCTGAATAAAAATCTCATTCACTAAGTTCCAATAATTCAAAAATGCTCTTAAGAAATACTGACTGAATATATATGTACTTCAGATAAAAAATACTTTTATAACACGCTTACACATCATCATACTCAAAATGAATTATATACATACCTATCAACTAAGCTCTTTAATTCAAATCTTTTAGCAACTCGCATTAGATCAAGAAAAAAATTATCAGGTTTGTTTAATTCCAATTCATCTGTATAAACCCATTTTAATAATGTTAGACCAATGTTTTGGGGAATATCTACAAGAAAAATAATACTAATGTTATGTATGCTTTCAATACATTCAAAAGATAAGAAAAAATATTTTGCTTTGATAATTAAAAGTTATAAAATAAAATTTTTAAAAATGAGGGGAAGCAAAAATAAAATTTTAGAGTTAAGGTAAAATTAAAATACAGTTGGAGATAAATTTGTTTTTATTAATGTATAGAAATCATGAAATTAAAAATTTTCAGCTACATTGAAAGAAAAATGATTTAAAATAAAAACTTCATAAAATATAAAGATCATCATATTTATATGCATATTTTTTTCAAATCAATAAAAAAAATTTTTTTTATGTAATGATTGTATTTTAAATTCAAGAAATAAGCTTCAATGAAGTAATATATATACTAATTTGGTCCACGTTTTTAATATTATGCTATGTCCTACTGCAGATTCAGAGGGAAAAAATTAAAATCTGAAGCAAACAACTAACTTTTTCCAGATATACCACTTAGAAGAATAAATAAATATTTGGCATTCTTTTCTCAATAATCACTGGTTGAATTAAATGCATATATATAAGGTTTAATTTTATGTTCCAATTAAAAATAATCACATGAGGAACAAAATTCTGAACTTTGTTGGGAAAGTAAAATCCATCAGAAAAATTAATATCATAATTTTTCCAAAATAAAATATATTCAGATTCAATAATGATATTCATGCAGAAAATGACATACAGTAGACTCCCGATTATCCGCGGAGCGGGTTATCCGCGTCTGCCGCACTAAGTTTATTTTTTTGCTTCCAAGCAAAGAGAAAATGCTTCCAAAGCAAGAAGCAAACACAAATGACTGATTTCTTCAAAAAGGTGCAGTTTTACAGTTATGCTTTTGTAATTACATAATACATTACAGTATTAAAACAGTACATATGTATTCATTTTTCTGTGTATCCTTCACGCCTTTCGTAAATACAAAGCACTTTTCTGTTTTCATTAACAAAATGCATTTTAGGTTAGTTTTGAGTGATATACTAAAATATTAAGCGTTAGTTAAACATTTCCTGCTGTTTATTTTACGTTTTATTGTACATAAAACGATTTTTCAAAGTTGGAAGGACCGTTTTCTCTTTTTCTATACCCGTTTTTAGCTTTTTTCGGATTATCCGCGATTTTTGTTATCCGCGGCGGCTGTGCCACCCAATTCCGCGGATAATCGGGAGTGTACTGTAACTATTTAAATGCAAAGATTAATATTAACTTCAGTACATTAAGATTTATAAACTAATCATAGTCTTGTTTCGCGATATCATTCACAGAGCGAGTCAAAAAATGTTAATATATTGAATAATCTTATACAAAAACATACATACAAGCTTCAAAAATCAATTTACATAAATGTAGAATATTGTCAGTTATTGGAAGCATTCAGACTATTATTATGAAAAGTATCTTAATAATGTAAAAAACAATTATTAATTATATAAGCAATACATATTCAACCTGCATAGCATTTTAAGATACTCTATATTATCTTGAGATGCTAAATCAACTTTATATAATTACACAAATTTAGTTTGAACAACAGTTAGTAATGCATAAATATATCAAAGTTCCAGAAATAACTATTTTAACAAAAAAAAATATGAAATTACCTAACACTGAACAACTTTTAATTCATTATCTTGCATAAAAAACAATAACATTGATCCAAATTTTGATGCAACTGCAGCAATATAATTTTAAGGGCTATTTTTCTCCCATTAATTATTTTTTCCCATCCATTAATGATCTCAACAATTTACATAAGCACATTCGGAAATTAGTTTCAAATCATTGCTGATCAAATGCTTGGAAAATCTACCTTTCTATTCATGGTATAATTATCAATTATAGCACATGCATGTAATCATAAAATAAGTCACTATGATATGTTCTGTCTATTTAGGAATGTTATTTGGCATACTGCCAAACCAATAAAGCAGGTCACCACCTAGAAAGTACACCCTATGTTATAAACAAATTGTATTATACACAGCTATTTATAATATTGCAGAGGTGTGACTATTCTAATTATAAGGCTAAATATACTAAGTCAAATTAAAAATGTTAAGAAATCAAATAAATGCAAATTTATTTTATAACACTCACAATATTTAACATCGCATAACTAAAAATTGGATGAATGAGACATTGAATTTCAGAATTAAGATAATTAATCAACACAAAAAAAATAAAACAAAACCTGTTAAATCCAGGTGATCAACACAAGCCAAATCTGGAACACCCCAATTACTACTTCTTGCTGATAATACAAATTTATGAGCTCTTATAGTACGGCCATTTAACTCCACACATAAATCACTGAAAAACCATAAATTACAATATAATTATCGATAATAAAACATAAAATATGGTTAAATTTCATTCAATGTTTATATAAGAATTTTAAAAACGTACTGCTACTCTAATGGCATCCCCACAAAAAAAAATTGAAGAGAAAACTTATTAGTTGATATTCTGGTACTTTTTCAAATTTTTCATTCCAAAGAAAAAAAATCCAAAATCATTTTGCAATATTATTGCTTAGTTACAATTCCTTCTCAGAAGACTTTAAAGGAATGCGATCCAGAATAGAAATAATATCAGAATAAAATTGCAAATTGATAATGATGAAATTATTATATTGAAAAGAAAATATGAACACTCGCATTTTATTGCATTGCCATACACTGAGCACACATATTTAAGAAATCTAGCAAATTTATACTTTATGCCATTGCACTAATATGATAATGCATTTAAAAAAAAAAAATCAACTGAAGATGTAATCAACAACATCACATGCTCCTATAAATAAGAGTTATCTACCTCAACAAATATGATGTTCATTACTTTTTAACGTGATATAAAACAACAAAAAAAATCATTTATTGTAATGAATCATAAATACTTTTGTCTATGTGCATACAATAATTCATATATAATAATCTGTTATTTGTTCAAGGTTGATAAGCTTCATTTAATTTGCATATCAGTACTGAAAAACATCAATATAATTTTAAAATATCAAAATTATTTATAAATTTAAATTCTTTTGGATCATTGGTAGAGATACACACTATGTCGACAATCATTCGGTTAATTATAAAAATCTTCAAACTCTTTTAAAACTGAAGTAAATTTTTAACTTGTGATAACTAATTACATAGATTATATCTTTCGGTATATTTATTATATAAATTTGGAAAGAAAATATCTTCTACACTGAATATCCTCCAAGTTCAAGAAAGAAATAATACCTGTATAGTTCTTTATCAAACAAATCAGCAACAGTTTTCAATAATCGAACAATGAAGGAATCACCACTAACATTTCCAATTTGAGCAGCAGCAATACTGTACTTTTTCTCAGATTCAGCTAATCTGGCCTGAAGTTTGACATATTCTTCTCGTAAAAGAGTTAAGTGACGTTCCAATTTTGCTTTTTCTAAATAAAAAAAAAAAATTAATCTCAATAATTTACAGAAAGAAAAATGAAAATGTAAAATTTATCATTTAAATTATACTAAATTAATAAACTAAATCAATTTCATGAATTAAAAAGCATGATTGGTTATATTTTCAGTAATTCCATTCGGAATTTTGAAATGCCTAATTTATCGACAAATTTATATCTACATTATTTATACTTCACACTATATACACATAGAAGATCGTGAATAAATAGGATAAATACAAACTTGCATTACTATAAAAAATCAAAACAGCATGTTACATATAAATTTAACCAGAATAAAACATAATCAATATTTCTGATGAACATAAATTTAATAGAAATGAAAATCAATATTTCTGATGAACAAGCTAGTCACCAAATAAATATATAATGTTAATAAGTATATAAGTAATAAGTTAATAATATAATGAACCTATTATATCTTTCAGGATAAGAGATATAGCCTTTTTTTTATATATATAAAACATTCATAGCTTCCTTAAAAGATTCCGGAAACGAGCTAATTTACTTTTAAAATATTTTATATTTAAAAAGAGAAACTTTCAAGCCATCAAGATCTAATACTTATAGCATATAACTATATGCAAGCTTCAGTATTCAATAGTTATATAGAAAACAATAGTTATGGTAAAAAATATTAACATGTTATTTTATTGTTTAACTGCTAACAAGTAGTTAATACACAATTTATATACTACCATGCAAAATTTAATCCAATTTATTATACAGTCTTCTACATATTTTACATTTAAATCAAATAAATGCATTAAAATCTAAGAACATGAGAATTCATAAGTATTAGCAAAATGAGGATTTTTATTTTCTGTGATAATTCCTATAAACTTTTGTTTATTTTTACTTGATAAAGATCATATTGAAAAGCAACCTGGATATGAAATATATAAATAATTTTTCCATAATTAATTTGAAAATGTTAATTTGTTTACATAAGATTTTGAAAATTATATAAGTTTTACTATTCTAGTTATTATATCATATGTAATGAATGTTATGTATTCATAATCTGAAAATCATATCTGGTTTAAATATTAAAAAAATAATATACCTTAATTTATTCCTGTATTTCAAAAAGAATTATGAAATCTATAATTTATATGTCAAAATGTATTTATTCTGTTAAGCTGCAAATTGTTTATCCACAAATATTACATTTATCTGAAACTATCATTACATTACCAGTTCCTCAAAAAGTATTATTTCATTGACTGATTTTCATCACCTAAAACATTATTAATTAAAGTGCAACTAAAAGAAATTTATTGCCAAAATTATATACATTTTTAATGATATATAAACTTACAATACTTAGTGCATAATATATATTCCAATATTAAAATTATTTAAATACAAAACTTTTTTTTTTTTTTTTTTTGCTATCTAGTCTAAAGGATATTTAATAACAGTGACACTCTCTATGAAGTGCCGGATTAAAGAAAACATTTCAATACACATTAAATTTGCAAATTTTTAATCAATTGTTCTTAGCATTAAAATTTGCAATGATAAGCAATTTCATTTTCTATTGGAATGATTAACTCATACCAATATTATTTGGTTAAAACTTAAACAGAACTTAGTAGCATGTTTTACATACAAAAATCCCAATTTCAAAAGCATTTCATTAAAAGATATTTATTTTTTCACCAAATTTAATAATATTGAATTAAATTATATTACAATCTAATGTCAGAAAAAGAAAAAAAAACATTAGTTGCAATATTCTGAGTTTACTTACAATGCAAAATTTAAAAATGACAAAGTAACAAAATTACTTTAAGTAAAAATTGTAAATTAAACTATCTCAAAATGAAGTATTAATAAACACTTTCTAATTTAAAGCAGAATAGACTAGTAAAATGCTTTTAACTTAGTACTATTTTAAGTAGAAATTCTGAAACAATTCTTGGGCATTATAAAATAATAATCTGAGATAAGTTTGATAATTCGTATTATGAGTTAGGTAATTCGTATGAGTTATATAAAAAAAAAGAACATTTCTCGTAACTTAACGTATGAACTGTAATTTTATATATTTGTATATTTAATTTAACAGCAAAATTTGTTTGTGGAATTAAAAGCAATTTGTTTTATTTTCACAAACTTTTCAAAAAGATCAAAAGTTCGGCAAACCAAAACTAAAAACACATTTTATCGCATAATATTTTTAAAAGTCTTGGTAAAAATATTTTTAAAAAGACAGTGACAGAACGCGATAAATAGACTACAATGAACTGCAAACTGCATTCTTGAGGAAGCGGGCGTTAATTCTATTAATTAATTTGCGAAATGCATTGTCACATCTTTTTAACTCATAATTATGCAGAAATGCAATTATTCCCTTAACATTATGCACTGCCAATTTTCGTCAGATTCCAAAAAATCAAAGATCAAAACAAATATAAAAAAAGAATTCATTTTGTTTACCATCAGACATGGTCAAGAGGTGGAAACGGTGTTGTTAATAACAATCAATACATTTTGACACACATGAAGAATTGTTCGCAGTGAGGCACTTGAAAAGAAAACCAATCATTGTCAATGGTGTCACGTGACTTCGAAAACAACCAACCAATCAAATATTTGCACAATTTACAGAGACACGTCTCAAAGGCTTGTCGGTTTTTAATTAAAACAAAACATTAAATAATAAAATGATTCCTGCAGCAAAAAGTTTTAAAACTTTTTAGTGATAACACAATTCTAAGAGAAAGAAAAAATAAAATTCACAAATTTTATATTTTATTGATGACATTTAGCAACAATACCAAAGGAACAGCTTCGTTTTCAATATAAAACTATTTTAGCTACAAAAATAATAGTTTGAATAGCGTGTTTTTAATTCTATTTAATCTTTGTGATATTAATGAAGTTTCTTTCCTCCTCAAAGAATCTGGCGTATCTTTATAAGTGAAACCATGCTAATTATAAGACAACTAAAGTGAAATTTTAGAGATATATTACTCTTTGCCCTTCGAAGCAACAAAACTTGAGTAAATTTTTCGTTGTTGTGGGGCTTTTAGAGACTAATGTATTTCATTTATTAATTATTATTGCTTTGACTGAAAAAAGTATATTTTTCAACTATGGTATATTTGAAAAATTGGTATATTACAAGTAAATTTTTCAAATATATTTGAAAAAAGTATATTTTTCAAATTTATCCAAAATGTAAAATATCTTCAATAATTACTATGAATGTGATATGAGAGAACACTTTATTTGCGATTATTTACATAGCAAATAAAGTGTCCTCTCATATCTCATCCATAGTAATTATTGAAGATATTTTACAAATTGGCGTCCGCGACAGGACTATGGATTATCTAAAACGGGAGAGAACACAACTCAGGCGATTATTTACCAAATCGTTGAAAGAAGTTGAAAATGCTGTGAAAACGGAACCGGTAAGTAAAATTGAATTGATGCCGGTATTTAATATTTTAAGTGATAAAGCTGAAAGCTTATTTGTATTAGATGAAAAAATAAGAGTAAAATGGTCCGAAATGGAAAATATCGACGAAGAAGAATTTTCTAATGACCTTGACATAGCGGAAAATTATCGCGATCAGTGGATTGCTTTGAAAACGAAAGTCGATTTTGTTTTGGCTACGAAAGAAGAAAATAGTGATACTTCCTGTGTATTAAATGAAACAAAACGAACTTTTCGCCTTCCCAAGTTGGAATTAAAACGTTTTGACGGCGATATAAAGAACTGGCTCGGATTCTGGGGACAATTCAAAAAAATTCACGATGATGATACTATTGATTCGGATGATAAATTTCAATATCTTTTGCAAGCGACGGAAATTGGTTCATCGGCAAGAGATTTAGTAGAAAGTTTTCCGCCGTCGGGCGCGAATTATACAAAAGCTATTGAACAATTGAAATCGCGTTTTGCTAAAGATGAGTTGTTGATCCAAATTTATGTTCGTGAACTTTTGAATCTTGTTTTAACGCAAGCAAAGAATGGAGAAAATTTCACTTTACGTGCTCTTTATGATAAATTAGAAACCCAGTTAAGAGCATTAGAGACATTAGGAGTGACATCTGAAAAGTACGAAGCAATGCTGTATCCATTAGTAGAGTCAGCTCTTCCAGAAGATCTTATAAAAGAGTGGGAACGAACACGTAGCAGAGTTGAAAATAAAGTCAAGCCGAATATTTTGGGAAACTTGTTAGAATTTCTTCGATCGGAAGTCGAGAGTGATGAGAGATTACAACTTGCTCGATCCGGTTTTGCGAAGGATCAAGAGTTTCAAAGAATTAAACCGAAAGATAAAATTCCTCCGGCAGCTTGTATTGTATCTAGTGAAAAGAAAAGAGCTGAAAAAAATGACAAGCAATGCATATTTTGTAATAAGTCATTTCATAATACAACAGAATGCTTTAAAGCTCCTGATATGTCACTGGAAGAGAAAAAAGAAATATTAAAGAAGAAAGGTGCGTGCTTTATTTGTTTGAAACCAGGTCATAATTCGAAGATTTGTAGGGCCTATTTGAAGTGCATTATATGCAAGAAAAAACATCATAGTATTATGTGTCCAAATATAAATCAAACAAAACAGAATCCATCACCTGAATTAGATGCCAAGATTCTCTTGTCACCAAGAAATTCAACTACATTATGTTAACGGTATTGGTGAAAATCATCAATAAAGACAGATCTTTAATTATCCGAGGATTATTCGATACCGGTGCTCAGAGATCTTTCATAAAAAAGGATATTGTGGATAAACTAGGATTGGAACCAGTAGATCAAGAAATGTTAAGTCATGGACTTTTTGGGGGCAGTGAAACTAAACAAAAGTCCCATAATGTGTATAACATTACATTGCAAAGCTTGTGTTCAAATTTCAGGCAAAACATTTCCGTTTTAGATGAAAAGAAAATATGTGGTGCTATTCCTCGTGTAAGTAATCCTGACATTTTTCCCATTTTGAAGAGAAAAAATATAGAATTAAGTGATACAGGGAAAGACCCTCCTGAAATAGATTTATTAATAGGAGCAGATTACCTTGGTGTATTGCTGACGGGATCCATTGAACACATTGATAAAAATTTAGTAGCCATAAAAACAAAACTTGGATGGACACTTCAAGGTAAACAAACGAAACAGTCGAAATCTTTGGAGAATATTATTTATGTTGCCAATTCATATTTCGTCTTTCTCGATGTAAATATGCTTTCGAAACTTTGCTATGTAAATAATCGCAAATAAAGTGTTCTCTCATATCACACCCATAGTAATTATTGAAGATATTTTACACAAAAGTATTGCTATAAATGATAAACAATTAATTTATCAAGAATATGGTTGCATTTAATCTCTATTAAATCTTTATATATACAACTTGATGTCCGTGATTCTCCCAACTATGTATTTTAAACAGATATCAAAGTCATGTTATTTTGATAGCCTTATAAGTTTCAATATATATATATATATATATATATATATATATATATATATATATATATATATATATATATATATATATATATATATATATATATATATATATATATATATATGAATCTTCATAATGGAAAACCATAACATAATTGCTTTCTTAAAAACGTTATTATTCTCGTAATCTACTTTATAAACGAAAGCCACTTTTTGCAGCGCAGAAATTTCATTTCTTTATTCTTCATGTCAGCTATTCTGATAATACTTTTGAAAGCTCTTAGTTTTCAACAAGGCAGAAAATCGTGCAATTAAATTTTGAATTTCATTGCAAAAATAAAAAAAAATTATTAAAATTATGGAAAAAAATATTTTTAAAAAATGTCAAAAATTAAAGAAAAATATTATCATAACAAAATTAATATAGTTAAAAAAATCACTTGAATGTTAAATGCACTTAAATGTTTTAAAAGACATCTTTGGATATTAATATTTCCATGTTATTGCTGAAATACGGGAAAATCTAATTTCACTTAATTTTTAAGTAGTTAAAAAACTCATTAATTTTTTAAAAAAAATCGCTCGAATTCGTAACATAGTCCCATACTCCAAATTATACGCCTTTAGCGGATTGGTATGAGCGAAGGATAGAACCTGGGACCTTGTGGTTTGCAGTCCAGTAACATAACCATTATGCAAAAGCAATTGCCCATGCAGCGTAGCTGTTAACTGGATTATATGCTATTCACCACACTCCATATTTTCCAGATGGTCTAATTTATAGAACTCTGACAGGTAGATATATATGTGGACATTTTCCATTGTGGTGACTAGCATATAAACCAGTTAACAACTACGCTTTACGAGCATATGCTTTTGTATCCTGGTTATGTTACTGGACGGCGAATCACAAGGTCCCTGGTTCTATCCTCGCGCATCGCCAACCACCAAAATGGTGACATCGGACGATGAACCTTCAACCTTCGTACAAATGTTGTGGCGTCATCTACCCACAGCAAACCAAAGTTGTCAGATTCACTTGACGCAGTAACTCAAAGTCGTCACATTCACGTGACGCAGCACCAGCAACCCCTCACCCACACACACGCTCGCCAGAATGCTTGGCGCTACTCAACTGGGTACAGGCCCATTAGACAACAGCTAAAATACATCACCACTCAACAGTCATATCGTTCATCTCACCTCCGACTCACTGGAGGGAGAGTCTGTGGTGAATAGCATATAAGCCAGTTAACAACTGCGCTACCCGAACATATACTTTTGTATCCTGGTTATGTTACTGGACTGCGAACCAGGAGGTCCCAGGTTCTATCCTTCGCGCATCTCAATTCGCCAAACCATTATTATTTACAGTGATTTGCGTTCTTATTCAATTTAGAAGTGAAAATAGTGTCTTTCACACACGCTAAGCATTTAATTCAATGCTTGTGTTTCTTTGTACTTGATATTCAATTCTTTTTTTTTTTTTTTTTTTTTTCCTTTGTGAGTTAAATATTTTGTTCAGAGTTTGTGAGCGATTTTTTTTATTCGATGGTCCCTATAGTATGTTGATTGCTACGTTCTGATGAACAGCGAATGTTCAATTCTTGGTCATATTTCAGCCTATTAGTCCCAAAAGCGGATTCTCCGCATGATTTGCCCTCGATTTTTCTACATACCTTTTGGCAAAGAAGATGAACCATTCTGGATACCAGTATCTTTTATTTACATTAAACATTTTTTTTATTGTATATAAAATAAAAAATATAAATATAAAGTATACAAAAAGAAAGTAATCATCGTACAACAAATTCGAAATTTTGACAAATCTCCATGTTTCAGACCTCCCAAAATCCGAAAAACTACTTCTTCAAATTATATTTGATTGTTTGTCTGTGAACACGAGAATTTAAACTCTCTTTGAACTAGACGGCTGAAATTTGGTAAGAGTTCTTTACTAAATTTGTAGTTTTCTGACAAAATTTGACTGAAATCCATTCACAGGAATCTGTCTGTCTGTCAATCTGAGAGCAAGCGAACACGATAACTACAAAACGAAAAGAACTAGATAAAATTTAATTCATAAATTTCTTTGTAATTTTTATGTTAACTTATATTCGGAGAGCCGGATAGACAGACTTCCTCTGAAGAATTTTCCTTCAAAATCTGATAGAAATCTACGAACTTGAAGTGGTCATGAACCAAATTTCACTCATCTAGTTCAAAGCTTTTTTGGGGTTTTGAGTTCCCAGACAGTCAGACGTGTTACAAAAATGTGTTTTCCCTACTCAGAAAAATCTGAAACGAGGACTCATAAAATTTTGAGTTCGAATTTTTTAACTTTGTATACTTGTATGTATTTTTTAACTTTGCCGTAAATAAGAAAGTAAAAACGTAATACTCAGTTTTAGCATTTTGAGTGTAAATTTATAATGAATTTTTAACCATTTTCGTCAATGGATTAACCATATTTTTCAGCCTGCTCATTTAAATGCATGTAGACACGATAATTCGAGCCTCAACGACTAAGATAAGTGAAATCTTGTATGTGATCTTGCTGCTAAAGTTGTAGTTTTGTATGAAATTGTGGTTTAAATCGGGAAAAAAAATCCTTTCAAATGCGTATTCGATTTTCTTTACTATACCGCGAAGCACAAAACTATCATATACAAGAATCTGTCAATAAAATTCTAAGTATTCCTGAAGTTCAAGGGCTTTCTGAAGGTTCGAAGCTTTTATGCGTGAAAGGAAGAGAGAGATCACACTTTTATTAGAAAGCATTCACAGAGAATACCCCATTCTATCTAAACATTCAGCTTCACTAAATGACCAATTCAAGCTCCAATTCATGACTAATCGCCATGACACTTACATCGAGCACTGCAGCAGACGCGTAATAACCCCATTACGAGGAAGCAGCACATGTGTCCCTAAGATAGAGTATGGGCACAGAGAACAGTATTTTGCATCCACCAGGGTGACAAGAACCAACTATCATACCGGATGACTACACATATCTGAGATGACCTCCCCTCGATGATATTATTTTGGAGACATATCAGGAACTGGCCATTCTGATACTGACAATCATATCATACTAAAAATCACTTATATATTTTCTTTTCTTCGTGGTCACGAAGGTAGCATTAATTCTGTTACTTTTGACTAGAAGAAAGAATTATACAGTGTATCCGATTTATAATGTCATCTCTTGCGCTAAGACCAACTGAAACTTGAATGTGAAGTCCCTAATATTTTACCCACTGATTTGATAGTTGCAATTTGATCAATAAAAGATTAAAGCAATGAATACAATAGGTAAAATCTTTCTAAAAATAGTACAAGTTACATGTATATCAAAATCTGGAATTTAAAACAATTCTTGCTGGAGAACTAATAACATTAAACTGCGCATAAAAGATTTTATTGAAATATTTTACACTCAATAATCTTAGTGGTACAGCAGGCCGTCAAAGGTAGCTAGTTTTAAAGAAATTCCTTTTTTATCCCTTTTTCCCCTTTTATTGTTTGATTTTTAGACTCCAAACGCATCATAATATTTCTTGGACCTTTCAGTTTTGTATTTTAATTTCTGATAGTCGCCAATTACCATTTTTGCTGTGTTTTTAAATAGTATTCCCCCGACTTGCCACAAAATATAAAAGACATTTGCCTCAGGCATAGTTTAAAAGTTAATTAATTTTTTTTTTCTGATTATTTTAAGACATTTACAACATGTTATTATACAAGTTAATTTGAAACTTTCCAATTTCACATCAAATCTTATTTCCCAGAAATGAGAACAATGAAAAAAGTGGAAACAGGTCTAAATCAGTACTTATCATAATTTAATGAATTTATTGAAATATCAGAATACAATGAAGAAAATCGACAATATGTTTAGAAAAAGTATCTGCTATCATCGATGCATTTAAATTTAATTTTAATTAGATCTAAATATAAGGTATATAAATCTTTACAGGCCATATTTCAGCCATTTATATCGTTTCATTTTTAAACAGCGGTACTCTCATACACATGCATATATTCTAGAGAAATTTTTTTCAATTGAAAAGAGCTATAGAGAATGAAAGTCATCAAAAAGTGACGACGAATACTTTGACTTGACATTATTTTACGTAAGAGAAAGTAATAAACATGCATGAAGTTTCGAGTATAAAAATCTAACAAGGAGAAGTTACGGGCCGAAAAATTGAATAATAATTAATGGTTTGAGATTTCGTTAAAAATATTGCTACAAACTTCAGTATAATTTTGCACTTTAATGTGCTCGTTTTTTAAAAACATTAAAACTTAATAGCCAGCCAATTTCTAAAAACTAACGTTCAAGCTTTCGACATAGCTTATACTAGAAAATAGCCATCGTCGTTCAATGGCCAAACAGTGCGGTCGATGTGCTGCTCGCTTAGTAATGAAGAGGCAAATTTTCAATTCTAAACTTGATTTTTTTTTTTTCAAAATCATTTTAAATAAAAATAATTACTATATTTTGTAATGATTGTAGCTTCCACGTTGGATGTACTTTTCTAATATTAACAACTTTGGTTTTATAATCCAAAAGAATATATTCCACTTTTTTCCCCTGTGTTTCATACTCGTTTGACTCTCATCTTTCATATTCATAAATAAGTTCTATGTCACTCACATGACTTTTTCAGACATTTCAACCAGTCAAGAGTATTTTAGTAAATCTTCTCATTCATTAACATTGCTTTTGAGAAATGGTAGCTGAGAATTCCGGTGCCATCAAATAATTTTGAGCTTTAAAGTCTTTATTATAAATAATTGCATCTTTTAATCTCAACTTTGATATTTCAATATGTACTATTTATAGCGTGATTTCAACTTAAGCCTCTAAACTGTAATAGTATTGGTAGTCATAGAAATTTTCATTTCAGAATATTTTAATTATTTTTTGTTACTAATCTGTAATGCTACTTCCCAGCACAGTGAGTTCCGGTAAGTCCCCAGTAAGTAACATCGTAGGAAAGGCCACTTTCAAAGGTCAAAGGATCAATGACCCCCCCTCCCCCGGTTTTGACGAACATTCATCAACTTCGTACCGAATTTGGGGATGAAATGGATGATACTAGAATCTTTAAGAATTTTGGTGGTAGGACCAATGGGAGCCGAGTTATGCTTGATTGTTTGAAAACATTTCTCTGCCCTGCACCGGAAACTAAAAGATAGGTAGTCCAAGCCGAAGAGAGTCATATAGTTGTATAGTGAGTCAACGACGAATTAGTTGGCTCAGTCCAGGGAAGCACAAGCGTTGAGTGGCACTCAAGCGATTAGTATATTGTGAATTGAGTCTTCGAATTTCGAATTGAGGCAGTATTGAGTCATGCGTGGAGCATCCAGGTGTATAGTAGAGAGTCGGCAGTTGGGTACAGCTAAAACGAGGAGACAGTGGAGAATAGTAACGAGGATTCCCTGCTCCTGCTGTGTTTTGTCTGGTCGTTTGTGTGCTGTGGTTGTTTACTACCGATTACTACTTGTGGACTGCTGTTTGTTGCTGTGCATTGCTTGTATACGTTTCGGCTGTGTTTTATCGTCTGAGCATTTGTGTTAATTTGTGTCGTTAATTGTTATTGTGGCCTGTTGACTGTATTACACCACACAACTACTACAAACGAACCCTTGAACTTTACGGATTTTGTGTAGGATTTCTGTAACAATATATACTATGCTAAACTAATTAAAAGACAATAAAGTCATTCCAATTGTGACCTCCGAGAGATAAGGCCTGCGCTGGCTGTTGTAATGAGTCATCACGGCTAGGCGGACGCTCCGAGAAGGACGGAGATTAACATAACGCGTAACTTGCTATGTATAGCGTTATGCTTCCTCGACAATTTTCGTCAATTCTCTAAATTATCAAATAATTGCATAGATACTAATTAAAAAATATTACTTTGTATTTAAAAAATTGACATTTAAATAATTACAATTTCGGTTTGAGAATTTCCGATGTTGAATATCACAATTTCTTGACAACTTTAGTTATTAAAAACACATTCACCGAATTATTAAATAGGCGCATAGTAATTGCTAATTTACGAATTATTTATTATCTGTTTGTGTAAAATAGATGTTTACATTAAATTTTCTTTCAAATGGAAACTTTTTAGTTCTCATGAATTTTATTTTTTAAAAAAGGGAGCTAATACATAGTAAAAGATTTACATGTAGAAAATAAAAATTACTGTAAACAAAAAATTTGATTAGTAACATAATGAGATCATTCATTCATTTTTTTAATGCTTTATATAAATGTTGGATTTAAAATTTTTTACTAGAAATATTTGTTTAAAAAAATATAGCAAATCTATGAACTGTACTTGTAAGTTTATATATATGAATGAATTAAGAAATTATAATATATGAACAAGAAGAAGACACATATTAGTAAAATTTATTTATTTCAACATAATAGCAAGAAAAAACAATACAATTATTCAGAACTCTTACATATACAATTATTCAGAACTCTTACATATACAATTATTCAGAACTCTTACATATACAAAATAGAAAATAATACCGTTGCAAATGCTAATATACTTCCCTTGCATCTGTACTCTCAGATCCCTTGCATCTGATAAGTTAAGTAGGATAAACACAATAATTCCCACATTTAGTATTAAAAAACTTCAAGGACTTATGATAATGATTTCAATTTTAGGGTTTAAAATGTAATCATTGAGGTCTATCAAAAATATTTTCAATGGTTCTTATAATATCATACGGATGTTTCTGAATGGAATAATAAAAAAGAAAGAATTGCGAAGAAATCGCATCCTAAGTTTACCCTTTTCCATAAAATTGAATAGTTAAAACAAAAAATTTAAAATTTTTTTTAATAAATTAAATAAATATTTTCTTAAAATTGTGAAATATTTCTTAATTATTTATTTTTTTTTCATCTGACATCGCTGGGCGCCCCATTGCTATTTAAGAAATAATGCAGAGTTAACGCATGTATTGATTAGATATTCAAACGATTGCAGACGAGAGAAGAAAAAAAAATTCCGTTACTGGAAGAAAATAAACAAACCAGAAAGTCATTCATTAGTGCTGCCACAAACGGTGTATTTAAAAGTAGAATTAACAAATAATATTGTTTCAAATTCATTTTCTATTAATTAAAGTTTTACTTTTTCTTTTTTGCCACCGTATCACAATCAAGTGCTATATAAATATTTACTACTGGTGGTGATTAATGACCTTATACAGAAAGCGCTGCATAAAGAATTTCACAAATTATCGATTTTACAGGTTCTTGTTGTTTTTTTAATCCCGATTGCTTTCTTGTTATTTTAAAAAACCTTTTGAAGAACTGCAGTTTAGCTTGAGGATTCTGATAAATTATTTTAAGTATGACAATTCATAATTTTTTTAATTTTTTCATTCTCTCTCAGCGGAATATTTTTCTGGTGACAATTAGAATAATTTCTAGTTTTTTAGTTTTAACATAGATTTCCCTAAAGCCTTTGGAAATCAACCGAATTAGCATCTTTTAATATAGATTGAAATGATATCTATACATTTACAGCAACCTATTAAACAACATGTCCTGGAATCACTCATTTTTTATTTTATTAATAAATTTTAATAGGGCAATTTAAATTTTTTTACTTAATTTCATTATTTTTTTGCAGAAATATATAAAAATAAAGTATTGAAAATAAATCAACTTTTAATTAAAAAGTACCACCTATGTATGCATATTATGTCTTCGACTATCATAGATAAGTCATTTTACTGACTCTTCGACCCGCCCGGAGACACACGGATAAAAATTACTGAATGACCGGACCGTAGTAGCAACAACACTGGCTGGAACTGTAGTTGGGTAATCTAAGGACCATCACCAGCCACGGTCCAACCCTACCCTAAGGAAGTACGTCCCGTCATCGATGGGAGGAGCCAGATCCCCACCTTTTCGTGTATCCTTCAGGGTGGTGAGAACCAAACACCATGATCTATCATAGGTATCTCAATTAGAATTGTCCAACTTTTGTAAATCTCTCGTCGAAAAGAAGTAAAAATATTGTTACAAATTTGTAACACAATTTTCCTGAAATGATAGTCTAATAATAGAAAGGTGAGATATAGAAAGTCTCAGTGAGTACCAAGCCAAGATCTCCGAATTTCGTTCCAAGAATTATGGCTTTATCTATCTTAGGAATCGAAATATGAAGATCCTCCTGAAGAATTCGATATGACTTTTTGCCTTGTTGGAAAACTACATAAATTCGAGATGCTCAAATGAGTTAATCCTTTTCTAAAATTTTGTTCGTAATGCTATCTGATAGCTATAGAAGACGAGCACCGATGATAGTATCGTTATTATTATTTAATTAGCGATTTTCTGTCTGTTTATATGTTTAATACCTACAAGTGCTGTTCTTTGCATACATCTCGGCTGTGTGTGTTTTGTCACATGATTTATTTTTTGGAATATTTGTGGATTAAAACGTCGTTTTCCATTAAGCAATTTTTGGACTGCATTCACCGTACATCAACTGAATGACTTTCATAACAATACAATAATATGCCCGATTATTTTTCCTGTGTTCGAAACTAGCTTCCCTACTGTTTACAATTGGAGTAAGTTTTTGTTGTGTTTGTTAATTTTATTGTTTGTAAAAAAAACTATTTATTTGAAATGCTAATTGATACCTTGTGAGAGTAAGGATTTTCAATCTTTGCTTCCTTCAAGTATATGAAAGTATACATGTAAGTTGAAATCGCAAAAAATTTGATATTTTACAGATATCTGTAGGAATATTATCTTTATTTGAAAGATTTAATTAAATTTTTCTAAATAAAAATACTTATTTAAATTACTTTCTTTTAAATATTAATTGATTTTTTTTTCACAAGGAAAATTAAATTTTCCACCTATATGAATAAGGTATGCAAGTATTTTTGAGTAGAAAGGGTTACAAAAGTAATTTTGTAATTACTATAAATTTACTAGAACATATCTTTTACGCACTTAAAGTACTGTATTATTATGAACAGCTATTTAAATTTATCTCAAATATTATTTTCAATTCACTTATGTTCACGATTTATTGTTTTAAATAACTGAGACTAATTAAAATTCAGTTTAAGTTTCATATCATTATTTTATCATTTAGTTAATAAAATCCTAAAATTATTCATTTAAGAATAATCCTTCCATATCTTTATAACGACAGATTAATTCAGAAAGGATTAGTTATCAATAGTTTCTAAGCTTAGAAGTATAAGACGATAAAAATATTTTGTATATTTAGGTTAGGAGTCTTCGATTCTATAAAAAAAAAAGACCGAGGAAGCTCAGAAAATCTTTGAAATGAAATATTCTAATTAATTAATCTAAGTTGGCAATTAAATTTAATAAAGATTTTAGCTTAATGCGTTTTTTTTGTTTGTTTGTTTACTAAGCAGAATGTGAAATAATTACCATCAACAAACACACATAAGTAGAAAGTGATACAGAATAAGAGTTTGAAGTCTTAAAAGTAAGTTCCAATATTTTTTTTAAGGTGAGTACTTATGTGTGGTTACTTTTTAACTGAAAAAGTATAACAGACCTAGACTGAAAAAATATTTACCAAATTAATTTCTTTTCCGCTAAATAACTTTAATTCCAATTTTGAGGCAATATGGCTCTGTAATCGTGTAACACATTGACATTTTAGTATTCTGGAACACTTCTTTTATGATGTAATTGTCGCCGTTTTGAAGTTTGGGACGGGCCTCAGGACCACCTTATACAATGATATGGTTATGTATGAAATGATAACGACGATTTATTTCAGTACAATTTTTTATTTTAATTTTACATAGCTTCGAAGGAAACCATTTTTCCCATTATGGCAATATTTTCTTACACCTAAGTGTGTATTCATCGCATATCAGACCAGCAGCACATACAATTTTCGGAGGGTACATCTGATCAATAACAGCTGAGCACATTTCACCCTTAACTAAAAGGGGGGAAAAGGACACAGTTAAGAATATTTATACAACAATAAATGTTATAAATACACTCATGTCCATAAATTAAGGATAATTCAGAGTCACGCAGAAATTGAACTCTAAAATATATATATCACCCGTAAAATAACTACAGACATCTTCAAAAATCATATGGAAATTGCAGGGAGCCACCAGATGACACCGACAGTACGTCACAATGACGGGAGTGTAAGAGAGTGATGTATAAGGAATACAGGCAAAGAAGTAAAATTGTTCGCAAGTGCTTTATAAGCCTTTCAGTGCAATAAATGCATAGTTATGACACAAAGGACGCATTTGGATGATTTTTTATGTGGTAGAATTATCGGTCGTTTGGAATATGGGCGTACCAGCTGGAAGTATCCGAGGAACTTGGAATCGCCCAGAGTGTCATCTCCAGGCTTTGGCAACGATTTCAAGATGATGGTAATGTGAGTAGAGGTAACAGCACAGGTCTCTCCCGAGTTACAACGCCGAATGAGGACCGATATTTGGCAGTTACTGCCAACAGAAACTGACGGAGCACACAGACTTGTCTTGTCAGTGCTCTTCAGCCACTGGTACGACAGTTTCGAGGCAGACCGTGTTTAGACGCTTAGGGCAGATTGATCTATATGCTCGTAGGCCTGTCAGATGTGCTCCACTAACTGCAACTCACTGTCGCCTGCGGTTAGCCTGGAGTAGAGAGCATGCATTGTGGACATCGCAACAGTGGGCTTGTGTGATGTTTTCCGACGAGTCCAGGTTTAGCTTGCAGTTTGGTTCTCGCCAGACTTTCGTATGGAGAGCGCCAGGTACCCGTTACCACCAAGAGAACATCACTGAACGGCAACGTTACGGTGGTGTAAGATTGCTCGTTTGGGGAGGAATTCTTCTGGGTTCCAGAACTGACTTACATGTTCAAATTGAAACCATGAAAGGGCAAGTCTATCGGGACATCATTCTAGAACAACATGTACGTTTGTTTCGGGGCGCCATGGGTGCAGAATTCGTGTTTATGGATGACAACGCCCGTCCTCACAGTGTAAACATCGTAAACGAATGCCTTCGATCGGAGGATATCACCCATATGAACTGGCCAGCATTCTCACCGGACTTAAATCCAGTATAGCATGTGTGGGACATGCTTGATCGACGAGTTGCAGCGCGTCAACCACCTCCTACATGTTTACCGGAACTTCGGTGAGCATTGCTTGATGATTGATGTAATATTCCCCAGGATCAGATCGATAATTTGATACTCAGCATGCCAAGGCATTTTACGGACTGTATTGCATAATCTGGGAGACATACTATGTATTAACCATCATACCAACCATGTAATATTGGGTTTTTTGTGTTTTTTTTAAATAGGGTTTTTTTTTTTAATTTGCTCCAGAGAGCAAAAAAATCGCAATTTTTATTATGATATCAAACATATAGCATCTTTTTTGCTCTTTACCTTTTGTTTAATAAATAGGCTTTACAAATAAGTCACATTTGTTTTGCTTCTGACTCTTTCTTTTCCTGAACTTGCATTATCCTTAATTTATAGACGAGTGTATTTCGCAAAATTATTTAAAGAAAAATTAATAAGATAAGGTAGTATTTATTATTTATTTGTTTTAAATAAATCCTATTTATCAAAAAGTTACATATATTATGTAACTGTAGGAATATTTGTTTACATTTTCATTATAGAAAAATATTCTTATAGACTATCTTCAAGAATTGATTTTGAATAAAAATAAAGATTATGAGATAGTTAGAGACATTTTAGGTGAAATAGTAGTAACTTAATGAACTGCAACCCTTAAAAGTCATATTTTACACTCATTTTTAATTTATAGAAAAAAATTAATGATAATAATTAATGAAAGAAAGAATATTCAATTAAAGTCCATGGAAACACTCAAAAGCCGCTGTTATAAATAAAGAGAATAAAATTGAAATACTGAACAGTAATTATGTAAACTGGAAATTCAAAATAAAAATTGATTCTCATTAAAGATCTATATTATCTTGTTACAGAAGAGACACCGGAATCGAAATCCAGTAGTTGGCAGGAACGCCATCAAAAAGCCAGAGCTTTCATAAATTTATTCACTGAAAATAATCAAATTTTCATGTAAAACACAAAACATAGCACAAGCAAATCAAATTATTTTTGCTCAAAAAATTTCTAGTGTGGAACTAGAAGAAGTGGTAATGTGAAAAATTATATCACGTATTTAATGGAGTAAATCGGAGTTATCGCTGAAAACATAAACGATTCATTCATCTCAATATTATTCTTAGGCTTTTCACTTCAAAGTTACGCCAATTTAATTACTGCTCTTGAAGAAAGACCTGAAAATGAATCGAATGTTGATTTCATCAAGAGTAAACTAATTAACGAATATGTAAGACGGCGACATAAACGAAACTATTATTAGCGCTTTCAAAACAAAATATAAAATGCATATATCTATTACGAAAGTAAACTTTGTACGTATTGCCATAATAAAAATTATGTAAAGTCTGAATGTTGTTATCTTAAAAATAAAAATGGAAATCATTGAAAATATTCAAATAAATATAAAACTTCCACCAAGAAAAAAGACCATAAATCTCCATTCTGCTTTCAAATACAATTCGATGAAACTGGAAATGAGTCATTGAAAATTGATTACACCGAATATTCCATACTCGCATATGAAAACACAACTGACAACTTAGTAGCTCTTATATCTTCAAAATACAAACATTTCTGCACGGAAAAAATTATGGGAACACGTGCTCAATATTAATCTCAAATGGTTATGGATTGCCAATTCAAGGTCAGGGCAGTTCTACTCCGAACGACAGCGAACAAAAAAAAGTATCTGCACATAAATTACTCTAGAAAGCAAATGAGAGAGAATTGTTTCAATATTACTTCAATTAAATAATAATCCTAAATAACCCCCCTTTTACTTTAAAATAATAATAATACACATTTAATAAATAAAACAGCATTTTTTTTCAACCCAAAAAGTAATTGCATCTGAAACACTGACTGATTAAATATCAACATTATGTCGATATCAACTTAACAGTCCAGAGCTCCATAATCATGCATTTTGAGGTCACATTTTATATTAAAAAAAAATGTCAGTTTCTGTTGCCATGGCAGCCCAGAAAACGTAATTCTATAGCTATTTGTGAAAAGGTAATAATTCTTTTTGATTCAGAATTAAATTGTGGAGAAATACGTAAAACATTAATTAAAATTTTCTGGTATTCATACGTTATAAAGAAGCAAAAAAGATTGGATCGATAACAAATAAGCTACGATTTGGATGTCCAAGAAAGTTAAATGCAAAGCAAAGAATTATCACATACTACTAAAATGTATGTGCTCTTTTGGCTCTATAATTGGCTACTTTATGTGCTCTATTTGTGCTACTGATATGTAGCACAAATAGAGCACATAAAGTATGTGCTCTATAATTTGGCTACTGATATTGTATGTGCTCTATAATTGTATTGCTTCAAATTCAAATAATGTATGTGCTCTATAATTGGCTACTGATATTGCTTCAAATTCAAATAACTGTTAGAAATTTTTTTTCATGATGCAGATATTCGAGGAAGAAATCCTCGGAAAAAAACATTTATCTGTGAAACAAATAGGCTGAAAAGACTTGATCTTGCCAAAACTTAATCAGTAAATTACCATATTTTTTAAAAAATGCTATTTTTTCCTATGAACGTAAATATGAATCGACAGGAAATAAAAGTGTATGGTGAAAGAAATCGCAGTCTTGTCAGTTAAAATATTTGAGACTAACTATAAAATATGAAGTTATGGAATGAAAAAGCGGACTTGATAGCAAAATCAATAACAGAAATCAGCCCATGCATTGAATGGATCGCATCGGAAGACATCATCTCACGCATCAAACAAATCTCGAAAAGAAAAACAACAGACAGCTATAGACAGAGCAAATATTATGAAATTTTTGAAGAAATTCCAGGCATAAAAAGTATTGCTAAATGGACAAGAAATAGAAGAGAAGTTATCTTTTGCGCTAGAATTTCTACCAAAACACTCATTACACCTGGCCTTCTATATTTCATAATTGGAACATCAAGTTGGTGGCCAAATTTGTAAGTTTTTATAATAAACGTTTTTCATTGGTATTTGGTGTGTTGCTATTTCCTGTTTCCATTGGCAGTTATGTAGTCTGTTTCCACATATTATGCGCTTGCAGCGCCAGGATTTCCCCTATCGGCATTTTTGGTACTTTTTTTTTTTTTTTTGATAAATCGAAACCGCATACTTTAATCTATATGGTGGCCAAATTTTGTTATATTTCTTTGGGATGACAGCCTTTGTAGCTAAAAATCCCTAAATCCCCCTCATTCAAACAAAACAAAATATATTTCTTCCAGTACATAACACTCTACAGGGCTCCGAACATCTTCTGTTATTTCTTGATCACCCTATATATCAACTGTGTCAAGATCTGACATCGTAGAAACTGTCATCAACCTCGGTAGAAGTGAAAGACCTAAATATAAAGATTGGAACGCGATGAAGCGGATTATAAGATATTTGAAAATTTCAGTTGAATTACAACTTGTTAACATCAAGAAAAAAGAACCGATCTTGGTTATCTTATGCGATGCAAATTGAACAAATGACAAAATAGATAGAAAATCAATCAGTGGGAATCTGTTCAAGATAGACAATAGTCATATATGATAGTTTTGTGGCTATCGTATTTAGAAATGTGTGGCACCATCCACAAAAGTTGAATATGCTCCAATGCTGCTCTAGAAGTTATATGGCTGATCAAGCTAAGGAAAGTCTTGGGCACACCACAATCTACAGTCTATCTATGTATCTACAATCTATAAGTCTATACCACAATCTATGTCTATGAGGACAATCAATTGAGCATTAAACTTTTGCAATCTGATAAATATCATTCAAAAACAAAACATGAAATTTTATCGCCTGAAAGAGGATTTTGTGGATTTTATTGGCACAAGAGCCATGATGTTGGCTATGCTGCGCCAAACTATATGCCTGAAAGAGACTGGAGTGAATAAACTAGTATAGTCAAAACAAGCACTTAACGGTAGATATCCACAAAAAATCATTACCACAACCAGTGTTTGAATATCAACGAGCTAACTCGGAACTAAGATCTGCTTCTTTTTTCCGGAAAGAAGTAGAGGTAATGGAGTTGCATGTTTTTCTTAAAAAGAGACCTGATGAATTCTTTATTACGCTCAATAGATGGCGTTCTATGATGTAGAACTCTTATGATGCAAAAATGTCCAGTCATCTTTAACTTTTTGTTCAATTTACTTAAGCTTTGTATTTAAGACATAATGTGTGTGCTCCTTTGTATGTGTCCAGCATAGTAAATAATGTTTCTTTCACCTGAAAATTCCAGTCTGTCTTCATGGATTTAAGAAAAATTTGGATTACTAATTATTATTATTTTAGATGCCTGTCGCCGCTAGAGAAAATATAAGGCAAGTGGATCATTTTTTCATATACCCTATCTATAAAACTTCATAAGGTTTATTATCAGAAGCAACTTTTGGTCTCGTTTATTTTTATTAATTAAAAATGAATCAATTGTCTCAAATCTTTTATTAAAGTTTTTTTATGCTTCATTCTATGTCAACAAAATTGGAAGTACATATACCAAATTAATAACTCATGGCGAAAATTTACTACCAGAACTTTTTTTAAAAATTAATTCTATTGATATTATCTACTTAATTAAAAATGTTTCATGTGAAAAAAGGATTTAGCGCATTATATTTTATAGAAAAGTTTTTTCATTTAACAATATTAGACATGGAAATAATTTAATTTCGATGAATGACGGGTATATCAGCTAACTATAAATAAAAACCCTCTCCAATTCCCAAAGCGATCTCTTCCTTAGGTTCTTAGAATTATAGTTATTTAATTGTTATTCATTCATATTTGTAAATATCACTGATTCTCTACAAAAGTCATCATGCTGGTGTATGATAAAAGATTTAGTTCGGAATAAATACGTACATCTCACCACAATGCATTCATCGCAACATCCACAAAGACCACCCTTCCTTTTCATGTACGAATTCGGGTATTCACAAACCCTTTTTACTTCACAGTGCATGAACCTGCAGATGTCCGGTGTGCAGTGAAACTTCTTCGTCGAACATATATAAGGGAAGCAAAGAATGAACAGTAGAAAAACCTGTGGATGAAATACAGAGTTGATAATATCATGCTAGCATAGAAAAGAAAAGAGTTTCGAAAAACATCGTTTGATTTGTTTTCGTGGTATTTGTTACAGAACAAAATTTAATAGAAGCTCTGTTAAGTTAGAGCCACCAGAAACACAATACATCAATTTTCTATTTATTATACTTGTGGTGGTAATATTATAAGCCAGATAACAACTTGCGGAGAGGAAAGTACTCTTTTGTCTAGTGGTTATGTTACTCGGCTATGAACCCTAAGGTTGCGAGTTCGAACCTCAACCCGCACATTGGTGACCCTGGTTCTGAACAACCGCATCCTTCATTCTGCTGTCGTGGCTCCATCTACCGGCAGCAACCACTCACACACACTCGCTGTCGCCCGCCATAACACTTGGCGCGATATCAACGTTCGTCGCTCGTCATAACGCCTGGCGCAATAAACTCTACCGACTCACTGGTGGGGGACTGTTGTGGTGGTAATATTAAAAACCAGATAACAACTTCCGGAGAGGAGAGTACTCTTTTGTCTAGTGGTTATGTTACTCGGCTATGAACCCTAACGTTGCGAGTTCGAACCTCAACCCGCACATACTCTTTCACTTAACTCGGCTTTCTCCAGGTTTGTAAAGAAGAAATTTTGTAAACTATTTTCCATTCATTTCTTTGTGTACTAGAGGTTTGTAAATTGTATAACATATTGATAAGTACAAATGGTAATAAAATGATTTAATATTTTTGAATTTAATTATCAATTAGTCTTTTAATTTTATTTCATTTTAATTCAATATGAGAGGTGCTATCTGATATTAAATTTAAAAAGGATTTATAATAAGATTCTATATTAATTATAAAAATGAATTATGAAATATATTAATGCCTTACATACAAAAAATGATAAGAAGAACAGTAGAAAATTGAATACATTTCTTAAAACATACTTTTATTACTACACTAAAGTGTAGGAGATATTTTTTCTTATCAAAAATTTGGAAGTTAAAGCAAAAATCGTGAAACATTGAGGCCTTAGAAACAGTACGATAAAGAAATTAAATCACAGAGTTTATAAAAATAAAGAAATTTCATAAGTATTCATTAAAAATTAAACGATATTCTGAGTTTGATTAAAATTAAAGTGATTCCGTGTGATCCGCGAAGCGAAGTGCGACTTTTCCCAGTATGATGGAGAGTTGAAAATTAGGATGAGTTTAATCAGGCTGGATTAATGTGCTTATTGAAGGTTTTTTATTTTTTTTTTATTTTTTTTTTCTGTTGAAAGAGGTTATTGAAGACTATGGTTCAATGAAGAGACAAAATATTGTTAGTAGAGGCCATGACCAATGGTGTTGCTTCGTCCTAAGTATGAGGTTGGAATTACTCGAGTTGTTTCTGGTTCAGATGGCATTCGAAACAAAACTCTAAAAGCTCTCTCTAAATGTTATCACACTTACTATTAAAATCATAAACAAATGCCTTCAATATCATCATGACAGATTGTTAATGTTTTAATATTCTCAAAAACGAGATAAAATATCGAACTACCAGGCAATTACAGATCAATCAACCTTTTGAACAATCTTGGAAAAGTACAGAAAAAAGTATATACCAACTTCTTTGTGTCACATATTTCACCATGCATGGTTTCAACAACAAACTTTGCACTGATGATACTTTCATAGATGTCAGAAAGGCATGACAGAATGTGACACAATGATATCATCTATAAACTCATTGCTTTTAATTTGCCACCTTACCTATTGATCCATTTCTTCATCAATAGAACTTACCAAGTTAAAACTAAATACTATTCTTTCTGCAAACGGAGAAATTAAATGCCTCAAAGAAGAATCCTTAGTTCTCTTCCTTATACTATTTATACGTATGTATAATATATGTATGGAGGTGCAAACAAAAAAGATTTTCCTCGTTTCACCTGTACAGATCTTATTGTTTATCCTCTGCAACTAGCTAACGCAAAGTGAGCAGAAGTATCTAGACACCGAGACTGAAATTATCTAATTCATGCAAGCAAATAACCAAAAGTTATTTTTGTCATCTCAGGAGCATCGATGTGAGGTGAGTTAGAGTGATAGGAACATAAAAGCATGTCAGTCAATCAATGAGGGATTTAAGTGAGTTGAAACATTGCGTCTTTGTTCCATAGAAACGAGGAGCATATGGATTTTTTTTTCATTTATTAAAATACTGTTCACTTCCGAGTATCCGGTTCGCAACTCTCTGGCTTCCGTACTATCAGGCCTAGTTCTCTTTTATCGTAGCTAAACAAGGAAGGCAAAGCGTCTATTAAGCCATTTGTTAAAAACTTTTTCAAAACCTAAAAACTGTAAATTTTGACTCTTATCTTACGGTTACCTTTTCATATATGTATAATCATTTATCAATGAAAAATAAAATCAGTTTGAGTCAATTTTATTAACAACTAGGCCAAAGATGTACGTTAATGTTTTATTTATATTTCCTGCATTTAAGTTGGGCATTACATAATTTATGTTGAAGTGTGAACGGTTTATATCCTTCGATTTACTTTTCCTCTAATAATTTTTTGAAACTTTGTTGTTGTTTCTAACGGGACTTGTCAAAGACAAGCCCATTGACTTTAAAAATCAGGGGTGTGTCTCTTGTTTGTTTAGTAGCGCCATCTAGGGTCAAGCGTAAAGCTTAGCTACACACACGTCACAACCTTTGTTATGGAGGGAGCTTCAGTCATTCATCCACAGATCGTAATTTAGACCTAAATCAGACAACGTTCACCGCTGATCCAGTACCCCGAGTGGTATGACTCTCGACATGAAGAACTTTGTGACCACGATAGTATTATACATGCGCCAGCCACCCACACTCAAGGAGTGTTCGATCGGCGGGTTCGAACTCGTAGCAAAAGAGAATCGAATCCAACGTCCTACCAACCAAGCTATATCGGCCTTTCTTGAGACGTGCAGTGCAGTATATAAACATATATAAACTACTAGTACAGAGCTTTCTGTTTTCACTCGACATGTTACCGGCAACTGCTTCTATAAATCACCGGGCCGCGGCTGCGTTCACATTGAGATACATAGAGGATTTAGTACAGAAGTGAGAAAATATGTATTATTACAGTGAGGTTTGGTATAAAAACTTTGTCTTCTGATATTGATGGGCAAAGAAATCAATTCATAGAACTCTAGTCTATTCGGCTTTTTTGTTATACGGCTAGCTTTTCCGTCACATAAATGCCGGGCACTAGGGAATGTACTGTATGTTTAAAATGGTGTTGGGTTATTTGATGAATAAAAATGGAATATTCAGATTATATTATTTTGATAATTGTAATAATTTTGAAGGGTGAATAGTTTGGACTAAATTGTTGAATGATTATTGATGATGGTGAGTTTTGATGTTGATATTTGAGGTATAATTAGGCTATTTAAGAATTTTTCTGCTAGGTTATTTTTGTGGGTATTCTTTTACAGCTGGTGTGTTTAGAGCTTTTTTTGTTGTTTTCGTTTCTCATGAATCATGTAGCTTTTATAATTTGTCTGATAATTTTTCCGAATTATTAAAAGAGGGGGGGGGGAGAATTTCTAGAATTTTCACGGAATTTCCGCTTAATATAATGAATATGAGGTTCTCGTGTTATTTTTGTGTCTAAGATGACTCCTAGGTATTTGGTTTCGAAAGGCAATGAGACTGTTATTTCTTGAAAAATAATTTTCAATTGTAGAGATTTCCTGCGTTTTGTGAAGGAGTTCTGTTTTTGTGACATTAACAATTACTATATATATTTTTAACCATTCTTCTATATGGTGGAGATGATCATTGTGGGCTTTTATGACGAAATTCAAGTTTTTATTTTGTGCTAGTATTGTCGTGTTGATAAAACGTGTGAATAAAAGCAATAATTCTGAGATTCGTCTACTTGGATGTCATAAAGTTTGTAGATTGTGATATTGACTCTCGTAGCAAAATATCTGTTATTTAAGAATGTTGCAATTAATTTGATCAGAGAAACGGAAATTTGTATTGCAATTTGTGGATAAGTCTGTTTATCTAAATTTTTTATTAAGTTTTTTTTTTTTTTTAGTATTCCTGCCAGTTTTTACCAGATGTGATGTGAATATATATATATATATATATATATATATATATATATATATATATATATATATATATATATATATTTGTAGATTGAGATTTGTAAAAAAAATTTTCCCCCTTCTTTTTATTAATAAATTATCATTCAGTTGTACCAATAACCGAAAGAAGAGGTATCTGCTGTTTTGAAATACCTTCGAATAATGCATAAACTGCTCATTACTTCCGGATTTCCATTACTTTCTTCCTCAAGAGAATCTTACAAGAAAGATGATAATTATTCCTTCATAAGGGATGACTTCAATAGCTATCTCCAATTGCCTTTATGGTGCTTTCTGTCTTTTCTGCCTTCTTCCTACTTCCCATCATATCTTCATGGTGGGAAACTTGAATTCATGATTCAAGTTTAGATTAATCAGAATTACGTCTCAATATTCCCACAATATAAATGAAGGGTAATTTTGGACGGATCAGGTAATTCGAATGCTGAGAAGGACATGTGAGCAAATCGTACCTTCTGATATAGTATAAACATAACAATTTCGAAATATTTTAATTCATGAGATTCTCATCGATCGTGTTGACGATTCGTTGCGTTTTTATAAATAAGAAATTCTAAAAAGCGTGCGTCACAAACTTCTTTTTTCTTTGGACTAGGAAATCATGAGTGACAAGCTATTCGTTCAAACAGCTCATTGTTGTCAAAGGTGTTTTAGTAAAGAATTTTAAAATTTAACACATTTTACCAAAAGAGACGAATGTTAAGATCATTATTTTATCCTCCTCTCATCCTTAGAACGTATGATGAAGTTCAGGCAGTGTAGGGTGGAGGCGACAAATCTTTGAAAATCATAGTGATCTGCAAGCGTGAGTCCCCATATGCATATAGGCCACTTTTCTTGCCATCAATTGGAATCCAAAATTTGGCACAAATCTATAAATGTGGCCACAAAATTGCTATTTGCTATCCAAAAACTTAATAATCTAAGTCGATGCTTATTTATGTTATCGGTTTCACATAGTACAAGGTGCGCGCGTTTACATACATGCGAATTTGTTATGTGATCTTAATGTCAATTAAAAAATATTAAGTCAGTATTTGCATTCTCACCCAATTTAATATGAAATTAAATTCTTATAGCAAGATATATTTGATAATTTCTATTAATTTATAATTGTGATTTAATAAGCAAGATGATTTTTTAAATCCAGATTATTCAATTTTAAATAATTCTTTAAGTTCAAGTTATCTGATCACTTAAAATAATTTAACATTAAATTAATCCTAAATCAAATAGATTATATAAAAGCCCACTTCGAATAATTTAGTCAAAATATGCCTTTTGTAGAAAATTAATCTTTTAAAAAAGAGAAAGGTTTTTAACAAATAATTCAAACAAATCTGATTATTAAAAATAAAAAAAAAAATTTAATAATGCCTTTCAGATATAGTTTACCGAAAATTTGCTTACCTCCTTTCGAAATCGGAAGAACATTTCATAACCTTTAACAAATAAAAGAAATTCTAGGCAGAAATATCTTTTGATAATAAATTTGCTTTCAGGTTGTTTTTTTAATGCTCATTTTTTTCAACGAACATTTTGTATTAAATAAAGGAAATAAATAAAAAATAAATTGCAATAGAATTTTCTTTTTCTGAATGAAGACGGATGTCTATCAAATTGAAACAAAAATAAATTATTCGAAACGTAAGCAATAATTCGTCTCAGTTATTGTTCGAAAGAGAATCATCAAAATGTAAAGTGCAATGATCCCTTCGTTGTATATTAAATTAAACTGACGGAACCCGTAAGGTATTACCCACCGTATGATGAATATTAGCGAAGTCAATAATAAAGCTACGAAAACAGTAAAAATATGATAACGATTTTGTACGTTTATTTTTCTTAGTAATAATATTATCGGTTGGTGAATTACAGACGATAAAAAAACCGAATTCAATAACTAGAATTGAAGACGCTTTGAAAAGTAAGAGAAATATAATGAAATAATAAATTTTTTTGCAAACGATGTTATTAGAATCTTAGTTATAAAAAAAGTATTTTCAATATTCTTGATTTCTCAGTTTCGTTTTTTTTTATTATATTAGGTTTTTTTTATTGCATTAAGAAGTCAAACTGCTCTAAATAGATTTGAACTTTCTACTGAAGATTTAAAAAATATTTCACTGTTTTCGGAAAACAATTAAAATTCGATGAAAAATGTATTTAGATTATCCTGATTTTAATTTAGGAAAAACTTTTATGACATCAAAAAATTTGAAAAAGATGACAGAATTCGAATATTAAGTGCAGGAATTTTAATTTTGATTTTTTAATGTTTTTTGGGGAAAGTGACTACCTCTTTGAAAATTTCTCCTGATTCGGTAACTTACATTAGAGGTGCAAATCAAATTACTTTAGATTCGCTAAAAAGTGAGAGAGGAACTAGTAACTAGTTCATTAGAACTATATAATCAAAATTTAAACTATAAAATTATCTTAAATTTCTTGTCAAATTAGTGAAGAAGTAAAATTTCTTATATGTTGATCAGCACAGAATATCTCTGAATTCATCAGAAAAAGAACTAATTAAAAATTAATGAAGAAAAGCATTTGATCGTTTTCTTTAAATGACAGAAATGTTTAAATAATGACCTCAAAAAATTTGAAAAAGATAAAGCGATTAGAATAAAGAATGCCGAAAAATTTTTTTAACATTTTTCGAGAAAAATATTATTGTTTAAAATTTCTAAAAATTCAGTAAATAAATTTGGAGATGCAAAACTAATTTCTTTGGAATGAGGATGCGTTGATTCCTTGAATGATAATGCAATGGCAATCTTTTATGATACATTGTTTATTTTTCTATAAAGATTAAAAACGATACACTAAGCAAATATGTGAGCATAATCATTCAAAACAAAGTATAAATTTAAAAAATATATCCTCATCAAATTTTAAAATTCGGGTTTTGAAGTGCATTGAGTCATTAATGCGACTATCCGTATGAGGATTTTCAGGGTTTAAATGCAATAGATTGTACACAGGGACTGTACACACATATCCAAACACTTCCTTTTTATAAGAATAGATTTATAAAAGATGCAAAATTTCACCAACAGATGGCACTGTAATAACGTATGATATATGCAAATCTAATATATAAAAATCTCGTGTCACGGTGTTTGTGTTCGTACTTCTCCGAAACGGTTCCACCGATTTTTATGAAATTTTTTATGTGTATTTGGTAGGTATGAGAATAAGTCGTAAAGTATATTTCATAACGCTGGGTAATTAGTGTCCCTATCCCGTCATTCGACGTTCAACGTACGCCGATGAGATCAACGCTTGCTTGAAAATCATCGCCACTGTGGCGTAATTTTGAAAAAGTCCAGCTAAAAATAATCATGCGCGTCCAAATGCTACAAGATCCATCTGCTGACATATTCTCGGACCAATTGTTAGATATCGGAAATGGAAAAGTTACCGGATGCATAAAATTGCCCACTAATTTCTACACTATCGTTGATTCGCAAAATGCTCTCATTGATCGCATATTTCCCGATGCACACACACAATACATAAATCATGCGTGGCTGGCAGAAAGAGCCATTTAGGCAGCAAAAAATGTAGACGTCGACGATTTTAAACTTCAAGATACAGCAATCTTTGCCAGACGACTTGGTATCATACAAATCGATCGATACAGTTTGCGATGCTAACGAAGCTGCAAATTATCCAACAGTATTTTTGAACTCACTGGATTTGCCAGGCATGTCACCACACTTTCTACGACTGAAAGTTGGATCGCCGGTTATTTTACTTCGGAATTTGAACCCACTACGGCTGTGCAATGACACGCGATTGGTCATTAAAAAACTTATGTAAAACGTTATCAAAGCTGCCATTTTGAATGGTAAATTCCGAGCCGAAAATGTTTTGCTGCCACGAATTCGAATGATTCTCACTGACGTGCCAATCAAACGCGTTCAATTTCCTATTAGACTGGCATTCGTAATGACAATCAATAAGTCGCAATGCCAAACGCTGTCTGATTGCGGCTTAGATTTGGACACACCATGTTTTTCACACGCACAGTTATACGTGGCATGTTCTCGCGTGGGCAAACCATCGAGCTTATTTCTATTGGCTAAAGACGAACTGACAAAAAAATATCGTACACTCAATTGTTCTTCGAAATGAATATCGATTTTCTTTGTTTCCTTTTTATACTTTAGGATAAAAAACATATTACTTTTTTCCCTTTACCTTTAACTTTTAAGAGATCAAACAATTTATATGTTCTTTACGTTAATGAAATACATTATATTGAGAAAATGAATGGTTGGTGTTTTATTGTTTTTATCGGCGATCATCGTCTACAGCGCTCCATTCCTCTTTCTGTCATAGATCCCATCCCCACAAAATTACAATACATTCGTTATTTTTTAATTAACAACCAAAATATTCATTTGAAATAATTTATATGGCAGAACAACGTTTGCCGGGTCAGCTAGTATTTTAATAAAATATCTTTAATCCTACAAGAACAAGGATTATCTTGGGTGTAAAGGACTCGCCTGACTCCAGAGACAAAACGCAACTGGAAGCTTTGTAAAAACATTTATTTCCAATGACTTGTAATTCAATGCTATTTTTGAAACAGAAAGCCCAGTTGATGAAGCAGTTTTATCACAACAGTGGGAATGTTATTACGACTTAAACTATTCTGAAAGATTAAAATCTTGGGCTAGTTTTTGTATGCTTTGCACAACATGGCACCAAACTTCCAAAGAACCAGACACCTTCGCAAACTTTTAGGTCTGGACAATAAGAGGGTTTATTTCTTCTGCTTACGTGGACTTTGCGGCACTTGCTGAGGATGCAACAGGTCAGTCGATAAACAAATGTATCAGCAGTTTCTCGTTCTATTCCACACTTCCGCCCTTCCAAAAATATAAGTTGATGTTGATTGACCAGGGAACATTCTGTGGACTGACGAAGCCTGCTTTTATCTAAACTGTCAAGTAAATTATTACAATAGCCGTATTTGGACAAAAATAACACACGAATAATAATAATTCTCTTATACTGAAAAAGTGAAATGTTGGCGCGATTTTCCTGTAACGTTTATCATATAATATTTTTTTTATTTTCTCGTACACGAAGTATAGCGAAAGTATTGTAATTCTCAAAATATTCGGCTACGAAATTACCACGAATTTTCACGTTTTAGACTTCCGCGATTTCAATAAGCATATTTTTGGCATTACGGCTGGCTGTCTGTGACAAAGATAATTCAAAAATGCTTTGAGTTAAACTGATGAAATTTGGTTTATGGTCATTACACCAAATTTGTAGATTTATATCGAAATTTGAACCATATTCATTCAAAATATAATTAAATTCATAACACGATACGTATAAAATGAAGGAAACTGAAATGGATAAAATTTGGGACTCAGATTTAACATCTAAAGTGTAGAACCTATCAAATTTGGAAACAAACCCATTAACAGGTTGACTTTCAGTCGGTCTGTACCTTCAAAAACACGAACATGCGGTAACTCAAAAACGCAATGCCTAAAAATAAATCAAATTGCTTTATTTTGTGACTACAATTGCAATTTAATCCAATCTGTTGGAAACAAGGCATCTAAAACACATATTTGACTTTCGGATGCTATTAACCTCATGCCAAAGATTTGTGGAGAACTGAATTGAGCGAGGATAGAACCTGGGATCTTGTGGTTCGCAGCCCAGTAACATAACCAGGATACAAAAGCAATTGCTCGTGCAGCGTAGTTGTTAACTGGCTTATATGCTATTCACTACAGACTTTCCCTCCAGTGAGTCGGAGGTGAGATGAAAGATATGATTGTTGAGGTATTAGCTGTTGATTCTAATGCGCATGTACCCATTTGAGAAGCGTCAAGCGTTATGGCGAGCGTGTGTGTGGGTGAGTGGTTGCTGATGCTGCGTCAAGAGAGTCTGACGACTTTGGTTGCGGGTAGATGTCGCCACAACATCTCTACGAAGGTTGAAGGTTCATCGTCCGAGGTCACCAATGTGGAAGATTGTGATGCGCGAGGATAGAACCTGGGTCCTTGTGGTTAGCAGTCCAGTAACATGACCAGGATACAAAAGCAATTGCTCGTGCTAACTGGCTTATATGCTATTCACTACAGATTAAATGTCAAAGACGTAGTCACGGATCACATGATAGATTCAATAATAATGCTATATTCACTCCAAAGGTTAATATTTCTTAACTAATGCACACAAATGCCATGTAAGTCATTCTTCCTTATCCAGCGTCCACAATTTCTTATGAATTGTGTAGGATAACACCTTCATTAGAGAGTATACGAGAAAGGTTTGGGATCCCCCTCGTTGATTATTTCTGGCCTAGCATTGCTGTGTTCAGGGCCGCCGCGTGGGGGTGGCAAAATTGTTCACCGCACAAGGGCGTCTGGGCCAGGGGGGCGCCAAAATTTATAGTTTTTAAATTTAATGTTACTTAAAATAAAGTTGTTAATTATACGCTTGCAATTTTGCATGTTTTATATTTTCTAAGCAATAATATGAGATTTTATTTTATATTTTAATATTATTTTACTTTTGTTTTCCTTTCTGCGGGTTGTTTTATTTTGTGTAAAACAAAATTTGATTGCCGATACAAACAATAAAAACACGTTCCATGTGGAGTTCGCGCTACCACACGGAACGTGTTAAAAATCTAAGAATTTGTAACATGTAACAACAGAAATTGGGAATGTTTTGTATCGGCATATATTTATTCTTTACGTGCTGTGAAGCTGTTGCGGCTCAACGTCATTGTTTAGTTTGCTTTTTTTTTTTTATGATGGTGGCGGCGTCACCGTGCGTTGTGTGCTCTTGAATTAACCTTTATTTTTAATCATATGCGTAGTCGCTGCTCATAAAGTGCGTACATTCTGCGAATTGCTTCGGATGCAAAGTACTGTTATTAATTGTTTTCAAGTAGTTTTTTGTTTATAATTGCTCCAAAAAATAGGATTATTATTTAGAGGTAAATGAACAATCTAAATACATTATTAGTATTATTTTCATAGCAGTAAAAATTCATAAAAAGAAACAATTCATTAAGAAAAACTTTTTTCTCTGAAATTAACAAAATAATTCAAGAAGCAACTTTTTATTTATCTCTATAAAACCCAGATAAATCTTACCCTTCATTGGGCAGAATTTGATTTATCTATTTCTGATATACAATTACAATTTCCAAATAATCGAAAAAAAAATTCTAAAAAAATTACTAATAATTATAGCTTTTTCAATTAAATGTTTATAATATATCTGAGAGGTTTTCAATATTTCAATTGCTTATAATAACTGCTTTTTAGTAATTTGTATTAAAATTGGTTTAATTTACTTAAATATTTTGAATCAGCAGAAAGAAGAAAAAATTTCACATTAAATTCTCGGAAATAATTTTTGCGGAAAAAGTTTCTAAAATTTTAATTAAATTAGTTTCGTTATCTGAATCTTTATTTAGTAGCAAAGTACATAAATGGGCTTTCGACTTTCAAATAATATATTGAGAGAAAATCATATGATGCAGCACATATAATTTGCACCAGTGCAACAGAACCTCATAAAGGGGCGCCAAATTTCCATTTGAACAAGGGCGCCTAATACCCACGCGGTGGCCCTGGCTGTGTTATCTGCATGCATGTTATGCACAATATAATAAGAAAAGAATTGGTTTTATTTTTAATCCCTGAGTAACCTGGACAAATGGCGTGATAATGCTCAAATTATATATGTGATTTATTATTATTTAATTTGAAATGCTGATCCAGTAATAAATGAATGTTCTTTATCTTTCCTGACAACATAAATTCATTCCTTTTCCAGAATAAATGGGAGTAATTTTAATATTATCAATTAATCTTAACCTGCCATAAATTAATATTTTGATACTAATAAATACTTGACCTTCGTTGTAATTTGTCTATTTTGAAAAGTATGTATATGTATTATGTATTTTCTAAAAGTTATAAATCTGTCACTTTCACTCTTTTCTCTTTTTAATCTTACTTTGATCTGATATATGTGCGTAATAAAGATTTGCTTAACAATGCAATTTTACAATCATCTTCTGGTTTTGCAGTATTTTTTATGCATACATGATAGAAGATAGAAGACTGGTCACACATACAGTGCTTTGTTCTGCTGTGGTTAATTTACCTTCACCGCTCACAGAAATCGAACGTCGGTAAAATTTCCTTCGCCGTGGTAAGAGTCGGCTTAATTTCATTTACAAATAAATTTACTTTAGCCGTGTTATTTAAACTATTTATTGCTTAAGTGTAGTTTGAAATGATTAGAGAGCAAATTTTATCTTTATTGTTATTCCGTCGTCGAATAAAGAAAAAAAAAAAAAAAAAGAAAAGAAAAGAAAACCCGACTTTTTTGGATTCATTCAATTAATGAAAAAAAGGAGGTTGGAGCTTTCTACATGTTATTTGAAAATTTGAGGCAAAATAACACAAAAATATCAAAATGTCATCGACGTCCTTTGATGGATTATGTGGGCGATTAAAAGATAACCATTCAGGACAAAAATACCAAAATGAGGAATTGTATTCAGTCTAGAAATGCTGGCAATAATAATAAGATAAGAAAATAACTTTTGAAATCTATAAGTTGGAGTATTAAATTGTATTAAGTAGAGTAAATATTTTACTTACAATTACTTTCGTGCATTGTTATTATTAAGTTTTGAAGATAACTGTGTTTATTGATGCAATTACATGCAAAAAAAGCAAATATTAATAGAATCATCTTGGTAAGTTGATGCGCTTACAACTATATATAAACAGAAATCAATGTTTATTGTGCTCAATGAATCGTAAGAAATTTCTGAACTTCTTTTGCCATTTTCTTTGCCACCATATTCTCTATAACGGCCGTAGTATTCAGTTTGTGTTATTATATCTCCCATCGAGATCGATGATAACAGCTCTTGATGTGGAAGGAATGAATCCAGAGTTGTGTTTGTTGAACGATTCAGTTTTCGTTTGAATCACAGTGCCTTTTGAATTGCAACTAAGGGAATGGAGGAGGGGGTGCAAGAAGGAAATGTGGAGGTTGGAAGTTGCAAAGCCGTAGAATGAGTGAAAGGTTGTTGAAGTGGCTGTGAAAAGGAGTGTGGTTGAGATGGTATGTTGCTGATTGATTCAATGGCTGGAATTCAATGGCTTGCGCAATGTAATCTTGTTAGCGAGAAATATGCTGTTTTTTTTATTTTTATTTTTAATATTAGAAATGACCTGAAGAACTTCAATTTGGAATTAAAGCCATTCATTACTATTAAAATTTTCCGTATGGGGCAGCAGATTGTGATAACAGGATATTTGAACGTTTGGTTTATCATGTGCTGCTCAATGCCTTTAAAATTTTCTAATTTAATTCATCTATTTTCTTATGTTTTTTTCGCAGATGAGTGTTGCAAACAACTTTTCCTTTTGTTCCAATCTTTAATCATGCTTCGTGTTGTGAATTCTCTATAGGCTGTTGCCAAGAACTAGTAGTTTCATCTTTATTCTCATAATCTATTAAGAAACTCTCAATAATCTCTGCTTTTTCGTATATTTTTTAAGAACTGGAGTTCATCCATAAATATGTATTTTCTTTTGCCTTGTGGTGATTAGCATATAAGCCAGTTAACAACTTTTCTACTGGAAAGATCGCTTTGGTATAGTTGTTAAGTTATTGGACTGCTAACCACAAGGTCCCAGGTTCTATCCTCGAGCATTCCCATACCGCTAAAACCTTTTCTTCAGCCATGGCAAAGACATCACGCATGTGTTACCACCGTTACATCGTATTTTACCTAAAAAAGAGTGTACCATCGGCATTAACTAAATAAATAAATATATTTTTTATTTCTTTTTCAGATATTTAGCAAGTAGATATACTTTCAACCACCTTCGTTATCCCGTCAAAGAAAGAATCCCAACAGCTAAAGTGATAATCAGAGATGCTTGTCAATCACTGTGGAAGGTTGTGCAAAATGAATACACATATATATATTTAATAAAGAAATGTGGTAGTCAGAAGTAAGTGGATTCGAAAATGCAACAAATTTTCATCATTGCATCATTAGATGGGAAACATGTCCGCTTTGTGAGTCCAGTAGATAGTGGATCTATGTATTTTAATTATAAAAATTAAAATTCAGTTGTTCTAATGGGCATTGACGACAGCAAATACCGTTGTGTTTGTGTGCATATTGGCAGCTCTGAAAAGACTATAACTCGTCAATTTATAAGGAGTGAAAATCAAAAGAAAATTATTCAAAAAATTAAGCTAATAAAACAGGCACAAAAAGTCCAAAAGTTTCATTCTTTTATGTTGGTGATGCAGCATTTGGGCTGCTTAAACATTTGCTAATGTCATTTGCTGGAACACATTTGAAAGTCGAAAAGAGAATCTTCAACAATCAATTGCGTCGAGCAAGAAGGTACATAAAATGCGCTTTTGGTGTTCTCGGTAATAAATGGGTAATATTCCATCAACCTTTTAATGTTCAACCACAATTTGCCAGTGAAAGTCTGTATTATTCTTCATAATTATGTTAGGGATAAAGATGGATGCATGATAGAGCATACAATGTCAATTACAGGATTGAAAGATATTCTAGGAGAGAATATTACTAGGGGAATCCTCAAAGCAAACATTGTGAGAAATATTCTAAGCAGATATTTTATTTCAAATGCTGTAAAGGTTTCCCGGCAGATTGTCCAAGATATAAAAACATTCTGATCTCCATGATACTGATGGCAGATAACCATAAAATATACCGCTCTCTTATTTAAAAGCATTTCAGAAAAAATGTTTTTCTTCGCATAATTTTTATTTACTTGTAAAATACTTTTTGTTTTATTAGAAAAAAAAGTTAAAAGCATAGTAAAACTTTTTTGAAAAAAACGTAATATTGTTACTAATTTTCCAATAATGTTTATATTTTTACAAATAAAACGTTTGTTAATATTAGCTAGCTATGACTGCCTCAGAAATAAAAAATAATTAATAATGAAATCCAAAAATAACAGTGCACGGTAAATAAAAAATTCTGGCTGTATAGTGTTTTCTCTGTCATTTATAGACTCACAAAATTAGAATTTTTAAGACTGCCTCTTTTTTTCTAGTAAGTTTATATGAGAAAATAAGGACTTGCCAAAATAAAATCGTTTCTTTCTTTTTCCTTCCAATTCATCAAAGTCACTATAAATTTCTAGATAAACTCATCCAAAGCGTTTCTGGTAGTGTTTATGTCTATAAATATGTCGAGAGTTTTATTCCACGAAATAGGCCTTTCTTGGACTAAAGGAATTAAAATTTCTTTATCCATGTTTAGCTCACTCATATTCACAATAGATGAAAACCTATTGATGTAAAAAAAAAAATTATGTTTCACGCAGGAAGTGAAAACTGACATTGAAAAAACTACACAAGCCGTTTCTTTAAAAAAAGAAAAGAAAAAAAAAACGCTTTGTGCGTAAGCTTGCATTTGGTTACTTCAATGCACTACTATAGGTAAGCCGGAGGCGGTAAATTTTCAATTGCGGTAAAATCAGCTGTGTGGGCAACTAGCCTAAAAAATGAAAACATTTTTATTTTGTAAAAACAATGGTGCGTGACTTAGCACGGCCACACCCTTTCCTCGCCCCGCCTTGTGAGCCAGCCTGGCACTTTATTCTGACATGAATGTAATCAACATGGGATATATTACAACAAAAA
This sequence comes from Argiope bruennichi, assembly GCF_947563725.1. Taxonomy (NCBI): domain Eukaryota; kingdom Metazoa; phylum Arthropoda; class Arachnida; order Araneae; family Araneidae; genus Argiope; species Argiope bruennichi. The sequence continues at coordinate 20,813,456 of NC_079154.1, read as the reverse complement.
GGATAATCTTTCAGCACATTATTTTTAATTCTTAAGTTAAATAGCATTAAAAATTTAAAATTATATGAGATCAATAATTCCTTCTATGTTTATGTACTAATAAAAATTTACTTTAATATCGTGCTGCCATCTACCGTTGCATATCTTGGAGAAAGTAAACATGATAATGATGATGATTGTTGATGGAAAGTTGATAAACGTTCCAATTAGGAATATTCGGAACTATACTTTTTCTCTCTCATTCTTGAAGATTCCATTCCAGTTGTAATACGGACACCACGAAAATGATTTAATCATTTTTATGAATAAAGGATAAAATAAAATGGATATTCCTTTTTCCTCAAATCTTATTTGTTATTCAAAAATTTATTTATATTTTTATAAAAATTATATAAATATCCTCACTTTCCATAAAGTATCAGAATGTTCAACATTACTCATTTATACTCGAGAATTTTTTAAAAAAATTGTGAAAATGTCCGTATTATTCAGATTGATTTTCAGGAGAATTTAATTCTAAAGGTTAATGTGGACTGCCAAATACCGAAAATAGTGAACCGACCCAGATGCCATCCACTACACATAAACAAAGTTCATAATTATAATTTCCGCTAAAAATAAACTCCTGCTTAAACATCTCGTGATTAAAAACTTGGCAGTAACCTAACTAAATAAAACCTTACTGTACAAACTTCTAACTAAAAATTAAAAGGAATTTAAATTTTTAAGCGTAAAACTTAATAGCACAAGTATATTTTAGTACTGATTAGTCTATATTATTTTTAAAAATTTACATATAATTATAACAATGATATTGTACGCTTTGAAAATGTATTTAATATCACTGAAATGTGGTTCATTAATAATGTGTAATATTAATTAATTAATATTATACATTATTAATAATTAATAATGTGGTTTGTAATAATAAAAAATGAAATATGTTATTCCAAAATATATTTTTAAAAATATCTTGAAAAATTTATTAGACATGGATTAAAATTTAAGAAAATACAGTTAACTTTACCAAAAAGTTTTTTTTTTTTTTTTTTTTAATTTTAATCAGTATAAAATGGTGTTAGTGCAAAAATTATTCCAAAATTTTAGATTAAATTTTTATTAAGTTAAATTTTGAAAAATTCTTTCTTAATGAGCATCTACGACCAAAGTTGTAACTACCTCTGAATTTGATAATTCTAGTTTTAAAGATCTGCTCTATAGAGCATTTTGCATGATTTTTAATCATGCCTGTCGTATCATGTATGATGCATTATACAATTTACAGATAGCACAAATAAAATCCACACATCATTGCTAGTGACATGATGAACGCCAACGAAATCAATACCTCTCTTGTTGGATATTTGGCTATCTTAGCAGCAGTGCACTTCTACTCAGATTGAACGTAAAATAAAATAAAAATAAATAAATAAATTATAATCAAGGACAAGAACGTTTTCTGTCAGTAACAGTGTTATATAACTAGTTACAATAATGGTTTCAGTTATACATGTAAAAGGAAGCGCAAGTACTGAGGAACTTTTTATGGCAGTTAAATTGGAAGGTACCATTTTAGTAGTAGCAATAAGAATATCTCCCGGAGTTGCAAGAAAACTAGATTTATTCTTTGAAAAATTTATTTTGTTGGTTGGAAAATTCCCTAGAAAGTTCTTTAATACGATCTTCTATTTTTGGTGCTTTTCAATGCTTGTAGAGAACTCGGTTTCGTATAAACCATGGTTTTTTCTGATGATTCTATTTTGCATAATTTGAACTTTCTTAAGATGCGGTTTAGCAGCAAGGCTCCAGTTAGAAGAAGCATAGGTATTGATGGGCCGTATTATTGGTTTGAAGAGAAGAACTTTGTTGTTTAGTTAAAGTGGTGAATTACATTCTTTTAATGGAATTTTTAAATGCACTTTTGCAATATTTATCGGTGTTATTTGATATGATTATTGATAGTAAGCTTGATCTTCTTTATCCCAAGAAAAATGTTCTTCAAAGAAAGCAAGAGTTTGTCATTCTTTTTTTTTGAAATGTCTCTTACGGAACATAAGTGCACGAACCTTGTCAGTACCGCTCGTTTCAGTGCACGAAGTCTACCACTTTTCGACGATTCTACTTTACTAAGGGCGAGACGCGGAAGGATGAACACATTTCTGGAATTTTTCGTCATTCTTTGACCTTGATTTCTGTCTCATTAGATACTTTTTCGTTGAGTGTTGTGTTGTTTCTGACCATTCTATTTTATTTTAACTCAAAATTCAATATTGAGTGCTTATATGGATAGTACAACTGGCAAGTAAAAAAAAAAAAAAAACTTTGTTTGTGTACGTCTTGGCTGTGTTTTGTCGTCTATGTATTCTAGTATTCGTGTTAATAAACGTCATTATTTGTTATTGAGGTCTGCTGTTTGTGTCACCATACATCCGCTACACCGAACCCATCGATTTTGCCGGAATTTTTTCCCAACAATATCACATGAAGCTATACAACTGGCATTCGTGATTCATGATTGATGAATATCAGGAAACAATAAATTAAAATGAAATTATAAAACGAAGAGAAAAAAAAGATAATACTGAATTTTGCATATTTGTTTTTCTTCATTTCATCTTGGTGAACAACAGAACAATAAAAATAAAAACAAGAAATTGAAAATGGAGAAGTGCTAAAAAAAGTGCTATAAAAATAATCTAAAAGATTCTTAATTCCGTAATTTGGCAACCTTAAAAAACCAGCGAAGAATAATTTCCCTAAACGGAGCAACGAAAAAAAAACCCCACTATGAACTTATCTGTAAAACAAATAATTAAAAATCAATCAATAAAGATACTTTAATCATAATTTTTTAATTATAGAGAAATGTTCGAATAATTATTTTAATCGAAAAAAAATTACGGAATTAGAATGCTAAATATTGGAATGTTATCAATTCTTAAAAGTTTCCAAAAAGAGTGATTAATTTATAAAAGTTTCTCAAAATTCTGTAAATTATGTCAGAGGTACAAAACAAATTCTTTAAAAACAACAAATGTTTGTTCTATTTTATTGTGTAAAGTTTTTTTAGACAATTATTGGAAATGATACTACGGAGAAATATGCTCCAAAAACATCGAAAATAAAACAAAATATTAAATAATAAATATTCCATGGAATATACTTTTTATTTCTGGTATTCATTTCGAAATCGAAAAGGAAAAAAAAAGAAAGTGTTTATTTATCCCCTTTTCCCTCTCTTTCCTTTCGATTTATCACTTTCTATCCGGATTTCCCTAGAAACTGTGCAATCGTCCAAATTTCTCTAAAAGCCTGAAGGCGCGCTGGCAGCTGGTATCTTCAACCGGTTTGCTTTCAACATCTAATGATTTTCGAGTTCACTGAAGTAGGTCGAAAACGTAACAAGCAACTAAAAACTGTTGGGCAACTGTTCTATGATTTCTCGTTATCAGAAAGAGAAAAAAGAATAGACAAGATTAATTCTGCTAGGATTTGTTATTGTTTCCATCGTCTTCATTCTTTGAACTTGATATTTCATTGAGAATTTCCTTTAATTTATTTTAATTCATGTAATAAACAGAGACAGTGCCTGGTGCTATTTTGATTTGTGGAGCTTTTTTAAAATTTTTTTATAATAAATCAATGCATTTCATTATTTTATCGCATTGCACAAACTGATGTAATAAAGACTTAAGAATTAAATGAAAATAATAAATAACTAAATTATTTTTATGAAGTTATCTTTACAATTACAAGTATAATTGTTCATAAATCAAAAAGCAAAAATTATTTATTCCTAAAAAAAACACGATATCCTAATTACAATAAAAATGTGATTTTTGTTTCATTTTTATATATGTTTCACAGGAAATTTTTTGATAGTCTATATACATAAAATTGCTTCTGTCTGTTAATTTGAACAAACGAATCCAATAATTAATCCGTTTGTTTATTTGAACCCTATACAATTCCACGCCCCCGGATAAATTTGAACGAAATTTAGCATACATATTCTTTTGCTCCTGCAAAAATTAACTGTGCTTTTTAAAAGTTTCAATAATTTTCTTTAGCGGATGGAATGGGGATGAAAGATTATGCATTTCTCCAACTTAAATTTTGAACAAATCACCGCAGAAATTTTTTTTTTTACACCATCTTAAAATTAAATAATATTTTTATATTGACATCAGTTTTATTGTCATATTGTTTTTCTCTGATATTCATCATTTTTAACTTAAACATAATTTTTTTTATTTTTTTCCATTTTTTTGTCGAATTATTTAAATCTATACCTTTGTTTAATTATATATATCATTCACGCACAACTTCCAATAGACACTTTGATTTTTACTTTTAATGCATATTAATTAATGGAGTAAAAGCAAAAATTTTGTGCAATATGCACAAAATAGCTCCTTGGTGTAGCTGCTATCCACCTCCAGCCCCGTAATTCTGAAAAGTGGCACTAGCTCATTGATTAAATCTCCACAGGCATTTACTCAAACTCCTTGGAATCACATTCGACAAGTTATGCGAGCAAAACTTCTCAAAAGATTCTCTTCAAACAATTACTTAACACAGATTGATCCAGATCCAATCTGGCATGTCGACTTTCGGTGTCTCTTTTTTACTCGTTTTGCAAAACATTGCTCATTAGGCGAGCCACTTAATAAAATTTTGTTTTACTCGTAATATAAATCACTCGTTTTGAAAGATACAGTAGACTCCCGATTATCCGCGGAATTGGGTGGCGCGGCCGCCGCGGATAACAAAAATCGCGGATAATCCTAAAAAAGCTAAAAACGGGTATAGCAAAAGAGAAAACGGTCATTCCAACTTTGAAAAATCGTTATATGTACAATAAAACGTAAAATAAACAGCAGGAAATGTTTAACTAACGCTTACTATTTTAGTATATCACTCAAAACTAACCTAAAATGCATTTTGTTAATGAAAACAGAAAAGTGCTTTGTACTTACGAGAGGCGTCAAGGATACACAGAAAAATGAATACCTATGTACTGTTTTAATACTGTAATGTATTATGTAATTACAAAAGCATAACTGTAAAACTACACCTTTTTGAAGAAATCAGTCATCAGTCATGTTTGTTTCTTGCTTTGGAAGCATTTTCCCTTTGCTTGGAAGCAAAAAAGAAAACTTAGTGCGTCAGGCGCGGATAATCGGGAGTCTACTGTACTCCTTAATATCGTGGTTTGACTATAAATAAAGTAAATAAACGCAGGAGAAGCTGCTGTGACATGTTTCATCAGCATTTAATCTTTTTATTTTCCCGCATACGAAATATACAAAAAGAAAATACTATAAAGGTTAAAAAAAAATTTCAAATTCGGGATTATGACGCATCTGCCAGGTTTCCTACTTCCTTGAGTTGGCAAAGCACATTTTTTGGCATTGCGTCTGTCTGCCTGTGAACAAAAATGCTCTATCCAAGACGGATGAAATTTGATGGATAGACATCGCATCAACTTTGTAATTTTCTATCCAATTTTTAATTGAAATTCATTTCGAGGAAGTCTGTCGAATGTAAGCTAATACGATAACTACAAAACGAAGTGAGATCATGGATGAAGTTTGACACATAGATTTAATATCTAAAGTGTAGATAGTATCAAATTTGAAACCAAGTTCACCGAGGGTTGATCTTCTACATGTCGGTGCTTTCACAAGCATGCAAATGTGATAAATCAAAAATACAATAATTTAAATAAATAAAATTCCGGATATGGTTTTTTTTTTTTTTTTTTTTTTTTTGTGACCACAGCCGTAATTCTATGCTAAATTTTGATTTCAATCGATTGGAAGAAAGACATCCAAAATACACATTCGGTACTCTGCTACTTGAATATTAACCACATCACATTTATTTATCACTAAGAATCTCATTCTAAGAGTCTCTTTCGTAACTACTGTTTGCTTATGCTATGCAGTTAATAATACGTAGGTGCATATATTATGGTAAATAGCAGCACACGAGCAATAAATAACTATTAAACTATCACGACGGCACAAAGCGTCCAGAGAGAACTCAATGATCTTTTAAGACTCTCTCAACTACTACTGCTGACTATTCGCTTGAATTCAGTTCTTCATATCTGCGCGACTCTGCTTTTATAACTCAAGTAACAGGACATCGTATATTCCAGAATGAACACTAGAAATTAGAGATGCATAATCCACGATTTTTTGAATAACAAATAATATTGCTATTGTTATTTTTAATATGCGTTCCAAATATCTGTTATTTCAATCATATTATTAATTAAAAATTATTACTTAATATTAAATATAAAATTTATTAATTGTAATTAATACTTCATTTACTAATTTAATTAACGTGTGATTGAATTAATTTATCTGTTTCAGGTTACTTCTTAAATTTTTTTTTCTCAAAACTATTTATTTAATTTATTTATTAGAGTGAACCATTTTCTGGAAAAGATGAGTTAAAAATATATGTCATTTCTTTAAAATGTTTACTTTAGTCCTATATTCTACCAATAGATGGCGCCAGCAGTAAACAGAGTACATGTAATCAAAGTCAATCGTGTCACGAGCAATAAAAAATGATCTGTATGGAATAGTGCATCATCAAATACGAATATCGGTCACTCCCGTAAGGTGGAGCGGTGACTTCGCACTTTCCAGTGAAGCCTCGCACTTTCCGGTGAAATCACCGCTGCGATAAATTTCAGTGATATGCAATTCAATGATACGATACGATAATTCCAATAACCGGTCCGTTCACTTTTCAATCCAATCACAGATTTCTTTCGAGAGCTTCCATTGGACAGATCGTATCGTCACCGCTCCGGCAAATTTCAGTGATATCGTATCGATTGTTAGTTTCTATCGTGATCCAAAACGTGTAATCGAAATATCATCAGTAAGATCGTATGAAGGATTTGAATCACACCCCTCTTTGAAAAGTATTGATCACTTGTATTTGTGACTTTTTGATATTGGTTACGTAATAACCGTTCTGAAAATATTCGTCATCCCTACTAGAAATTGTATCCAAAGAAACTATCGCCAAGTTTCTCGAATATTCTTGGTCCTTCATTTTTATCACTAACTGGTCACCAAGGCCGAGGTCACTGATTTAGCATCCATCTAGTATCCACCATTAGAGATATCTGTAAAACTGTCTTTTTTTTTTTAAGTGAGACTAACTATGCAAAAGGAGCAGTACTATTCTCGCATTACCTCTAATAAAAGTATTATCTCTCTACATAAAGCTGTGAGCCTAAACAAAGATGTAAATAAAATGATGTTTCACTGTTTCAGATTATTATTTGCAGAGCCGCGTACATGAACATTTTAGGATTCATAATAGTGTAAAGAAAACCGATTCTGGATTCTGGACACTTTATTTGAAGCGTTTGACAAAGAACACAGTTTTAATAAAAAGATCACATACAAAATTTTATTCCTAAGTCGTTGCGCTTTTTAGTGTTTACATGCATAAGAATGTACAGACTAGCAAACAGTCAACCACTGACTGATTCCAAAATTTGATTCGAATCCACAATTTAAATTCTAAATCTGTATACCAAATTTTATTTACCCAAGTTGTTGTATTTTTGAATTTATATACATTGCAACTATAATTAAAGTTCCACTTTCAAAATGCTGTAAAAAAAGAAAGAAAGAAAAACTGGTTGGAGTGACTTGAAATTTGATCTGAATATACTTGAAGAAGGAAAAGATGATATGGCATTAGAAAAAGTTCCAAAGTGTATCAATAGATGGGGCTGTAAGTGGCATAACGAAACTGGATTCGGCTATAAGTGACATTTTGAATTGAAATATGACGGCTTTTTCATGAGTTGCACATTAAACCAAAAGTGCTGTTCAATGTGCATGATTGTTTCGGTTTTTTAATGGGAAAATAACTTCCAAGTCACTCAAATTTATGGCACTTTTAGTTGAAAACCCAACTAAGGACAAAATCGTATGAAACCGATACACAGCATGTTCCACAACAGACCGCTTTGTCTCTAAGGTCAGGTTGTGAATGTGTTGCAAAATCCGTGACTTCATTTAAATTAAAATTGCAGTCGGGTCATTGAAAACAACATTTTTAAGATAACCTTACAGCCAGAAGTCCCAAGGATTGCAGTCCGGTGATTTTGAAGGCCAGGCTGTTGGAAAATAAAGGCTGATGATTTTATCATTTCAGAAATCCCTCTTGAGCAATTGTATTACTGGCTTTGCAATGTGCGGAACAACGCCATCTGGCATGGAAAGGATGCTATTCAGACATGCACGCTGTTGAAATGTTGGAATGACAAAATACTCTAATAGCGCTTACCATTGCAAGATACAGATAACGAGACCTGCAAAACCCATTTATTCGAAAAAAAAGGGCCCTAAAAATGTCGTCTACGGATCACATTGTTACTGTCGAATAAAGGGGACATTTTTCTAACGAAGCATTTCTGCACTGTTCGTGAGCACAAACCCTGTGGTGATTCACCTGAACGCCGACAGATGGCGCAATGAAAAAACCAAAGCGTTGAACTTTTGTTTTTGTTTAAAGACTGGCATTCTTAGGGGGTGCTTGGATGAAACGGGTACTTTCTGTACACTGTGTAGTCTGAAAGCTGTATGCAAAAAATCTATTCGCTGTATTTAAATCTGTAATTCATTCTTATTCTGGATGCCCATGAATCGCTGCCAAATAAATATCGAGACTTGGATGAGGTGAGTCATTAATTTATTTGTCATCATATTCCTTTATTCGAATCTGACCAGAATTTATACATTCTTTTGATTCTAAGTCGTTTAAATCCTTAATTAAATCAACGTTTTTGGTCCGTCGTTAGCCACAGAGCCCTGTGGACAATGCCTTCCAAATCGAAAATCTTAAAAGCAATTCAAAATTTCAGTAATGTCTGTAAAGAAATTGAGAGAATTGAGGAGAGAATTAAAAATACAATTGAAAACGCAGATAGTTCAGATGCATTATTCAATGTGCTAAAAATGAAAGTGAATACTTAGGAGCAAAAACTAGAAAATTCGTTTTCGAATTTAGATGTTAATAATAGTGAAGAGAAACTTGAAAAATATTTGGAAATTCAGGATGTGTTATTTGAGTGTGTCGTGCTTCTGGAAAACACTAAACCTAAAAATAAAATGGAAAGTCAAGCGGATAGCTCAAATACCAAAATTGAGGCTTCTAAAAAATTGCCTAAACTTGAATTGCCGCATTTTTATGGAGATATGGAAAATTGGATATCATTCAAAGAATTATTTCAAGCAACGGTAATTAATAATTCAGAATTATCCAAAATAGACGAATTGCAATATTTATTCGCATCTACCAAAGGTAATGCCGCAAAATTAATTCGTGGATTCGCAATTCGGAAAGAAAATCTAAAAATTTGTTAGGAATTATTATGCGAAAGATTAGAAAACAAAAGTCAGTTATCTAATTGCCAGATTAATAAGTTGTTTAATCTAAAAATACAAAACGCAAATTCATCTAAACTGCTATTCGAGATTTTAGATAATTGTAATGAATGTATTAGAAATTTAAGTGTTTTAGGTTTAGAAGTAAATGAATTAATTCAGCTGATTATAATCAATCATTGCGTTTCGAAACTGGACGACGAGATAATTCACCGCTGGGATTTGACCTTGAACCCTGATGCATTTCAGACGCTGAATTCCTTTAAAGCCTTTATCGAGAGGGTGGCGAGATCTCTAGACAGTCTAGCTAAGCTAAACATAAACAAATGCGGGGGAACCTAATCCCTGAAAAGAAATTCTTTCCAGATGCTCGAAAATGTTGTCAGACTGAAAGGGGGGGACCGGTTTAGTCGAAGGGTGGCATACCAAACAAGAAAAGTGATAGTTCATAGCGTAACTGTGGGGAAAAGCGATTCTTTTTCTTGTTTTTTGTGCCAGGGAGATTTAAATCATCCGTTTTATAAATGTCCTGTTTTTAATCAAATGAAAATCGAAGAACGATAGAAAGCAATAGAAATAATTTGTTGTAAGAATTGTCTTTGCAAAAACCATAAGACGGATAATTGCAAAATAAATATCGGATGTAAGGTTTGCAAAGATCGACATCACACATTACTTCATAGATATAAAGTAAATCTTTCAACTGAGACGGACAGTAATTCGAATGTCGTAGCTGTTTTTAATGGACTTCAGCTTTAAACGAATCAGCAAAATAGTTCTGTTCTTCTCTCAACGGCCGTAATTAAAGTGAAAGATCACACGAGAAAATTTATTGAATGCAGAGCTTTAATTGACAATGCATCACAGCTATCATTAATTTCAAAAAGTTATCAGATCAATTAAATTTATCGTTAAAAAATACAAATCATAAATTAACCGGTATTAATGGGATTAGTGCAGAAACTTCATTACATAGTTGTCAGACAGAATTCACTCCTCATTTCTCATCTAAATCATTTAATCTTAAAGCTCTTGTTGTAAGTAAAGTGACTTCACCTCTCCCGAATTTCGATATTCAAATTCAACACTGGCCGCATTTGGATAATCTTATACTCGCAGATCCAAATTTTTATATTTCGCAACAAATTGACATTTTGCTCGGTGCAGACATTTATGCACTAATCCTGGATGGACTTCCCATTTTCGGACCTTCAGGAACTTCAACTGCAATTTCGACTGAATTGGGATACATTTTAACTGGAAAAATCTATACTTCACAAATGCCTGACTCGATGGTGCATTCATTTTTGTGTGACAAGTTAAATAAATTCTAGTCAATTGAAAAGATCCCTCCGAATGTCCCAGTTGAAAAAAGATATGATCCTTGAGAGCAATTATATCAACAATCGGTTTGTCGAAATGATGAAGGCAGATTTACAGTCAGCCTTCCATTCAAAGAAGACAAAACTCTTGGAGAAAGCAAGGAAAGAGCTATACATCTTTTTTAATCCTTAGAAAATAGACTGAATCGAAAACCACCATTAAAAGAAAAATTTAATAAATTCATGAATGAATACTTGTCGCTTGGGCACATGAAGGCAATTTTGATTGACAGTGAGAAAGAATTCCTAATTGTTATATCCCATATCATATGATTCAAAATGACAACTCCAGTACTACTAAGTGCCGGATCGTCTTTAATGCGTCAGCTAAAACTAGTAATGGTAAATCATTAAATGATATCCTGTTGATAGAACCTAAACTACAAACTGATATTTTCTCTAGTTTAGTCAAATTTAGATCCTACCGTGTAGCTTTCTCAGCCGACATCGAAAAGATGTATCGTCAAATTCTAATTGCCGATAATAACCGTAAATATCAAAGAATCGTTTGGCGATCAACTCCATCAGATCCCTTAATCTCTTACAAACTTCAAACTGTAACTTACGGAACCTTCTGTGCGCCTTTTCTGGCATTGCGAACATTGCAACAGTTGTACGTAGAGGAGGAACAAACTTTTCCAATCGCCACACGTTTTGCTAAGAATCATTTTTATGTAAACGATTTGTTGGCAGGAGCCGACACTGAAGAAGAAGCTAAAGCCATTATTGCCGAAATTCGAAACCTAATGAAATCAGTGGGATTTAGTTTTCGAAAATGGTCTAGTAGCCATAAAATTATTTTGAAAGATTTGGATAAATCCTTGTTAGCTACAGAATCGATACATTCATTGTGCGATGAAGAAATGAAACAGCGGGTATTAGGTATTTTTTAAAATCTTTAAACAGATTCGATTCAAGCTAGAATTGTTGATGGAGAAATCATAAATACAAAGAGGCAACTTCTATCAGTTATTGCTAAAACCCTCGACCCGCTGAGATTGTTTTCTGCCTTCTGTAATTATATTAAAAATTATGTTGCAAGAATTATGGAAATCGAAAGTTGCTTCGGATGATCCTGTTCCTCTTACTATTCTAGAAACCTGGACTAAATTTAAACAACAAAACTATAATCTAAACTTAATTTCAGTTAGTCGATTCTTGGGAGTCGACAATATTTCTGTTATCCAATTACATGGTTTTTTCAATGCATCTACCAAATCATTCGCTGCTGTTGTCTATTTGAAATCTAGACAAAATCAAGTATTTTTCGTAAGTGCTAAAACTCGTGTTGTTCCTATAAAACAGCTTACTATTCCAAGGTTGGAACTTTGCGGAGCACTTCTACTTGCTGAGCTAATAAATGCCATCGAAAAGGCACTATCTATTCACATAAAGGAGCGATATTTATGGACAGATTCAACAATCGTATTAAGTTGGATAAATAAACCCCCAAGTAAAGAGAATATTGTCATTCAAAAGCGAGTTAATAATATCTTAAATTTAACTTCAGCGTCTGATTGGTATCACATTCCTGGTAAACTCAATCCAGCCGATTGTGCTACTAGAGGACTTTTTCCAGAGAAACTCAAAAATGCATCTTATTGGTGGAATGGTCCTGATTGGATCAAACAAGATTTTCATCCTCTTGTACCGTCCTTAGAAGTGCTAACTACCAACTTAGACGAGCCAGAACGTACTTCCGTAAATGCGAACAGAAATCCTTTGAATGACGATTTTCAAATTTCTACTCAAATTTTCATCTTACACCAAACTTATAAGAGTATTGGCATGGGTTAAATGTTTTATTCAAAATTGTAAAGGTACCTGTTCAACCTCTAAATCAGTAGGGCTCCTTCAAGCAGAAGAAGTAGAGTCTTCTCTTAAAAATCTAGTTAAACTCATTCAGCAAACTGAATTCTACCAGGAAATTAAATGTTTCAAGTTGAACAAACTCATACCCAAATCTAGTAAATTACTCCCTTTAAATATATTTTTGAATAAAGGTGGGATTCTCAGAGTGGGAGGTCGGCTTTCTAAACATCCGACTCTTCCCTATGATCAAAAATTTCCAATAGTCATCCCCAAAAGGCATCATCTAACTCCCCTTATAATTCAACATTTTCACCAACTGAGTCTCCATGCTGCATCAGAACTGGTTTTATCTCTCATTCGACAAAAATCCTGGATTCCTGACGGTTCGTCGAGAAATCAAACGTTGTATTGTTTGCTGTCGATTAAATTCTAAACCTTTGAACCCTAAGATGGAAGATTTGCCAGGTAGTCGAATAACAAAATCTCGTCCTTTTGAAAGAGTTGGGGTAGATTTCGCAGGACCTTTAGTCACAAAATGTCAGCATCTCAGAAAAGCTACCCAATTCAAGTCTTACCTTTGTTTATTCATATGCACAGCGAGCAGTTCATCTCGAACTCGTGTCCAGTATGACTACGGAAGCATTTTTAGCCGCACTTCGTCGATTTATAGCACGATGAGGTCATCCCATTGATATTCTGTCAGATAATAGATCGAACTTCATAGGTTCAGATAATTATCTAAAGCAATTATTCAAGTTAGTCGAGGACCAGTCTGTACAAAATTTCCTGATTGTGAGAAACATCAGTTGGAACTTCATCCCATCATATGCTCCTAATTTCGGTGGTGTTTGGGAGTCAACCATCAAACTCGCCAAAAGACATCTCTTTAAGACTTGTCATGGACATTTGCTTAATTTTGAAGAACTGTCTACCCTCTTATGTCAGATAGAGGCCTGTATTAATTCAAGACCTCTAGTACCACTTTCCAATGATCCAGCTGATCTCAGGGCTCTCACCCCTGAGGGGTGAGAGCCCTGAGAAGAGGTTCCCCGATTTCCTAATCGGGGAACCTCTTCTTGAGCTTCCTGAAGGAACTGATCTCACTAATCAAAATCTTAGTCTTTCTTGCAGATGAAAAAGTCTCTTACAGTTAAAACATCAATTTTGAAGTAGATGGACTAGAGACGTCCTTTACCATTTGCAAGCCCGACGGAAGTGGCATCAACATCGTCCTCCTTTGAGTGTCGGAGATCTCGTCCTTATTCAAATTGACAACTTGCCTCCATTATACTGGCTACTGGCGCGTATCCTGGAGATCATCCTTGGAACTGATGGTATCCCTAGAGTTGCCCTACTCCGTACTCCATCAGGACCTGCCAAAAGAGCCATTAACAGACTCATTGCTCTACCGGTGCCGACATGCCGCGCCCCGGAGGATGGTGATTCACCTGAGCGCCAACAGATGGCACAATGAAAAAACCAGAACGCTGAACTTTTGTTTTTGTTTAGAGACTGGCATTCTTAGGGGGTGCTTGGATGAAACGGGTGCTTTCTGTACACTGTGTAGCCTGAAAACTGTAGGCAAAAAATCTATTCGCTGTATTTAAATCTGTAATTCATTCTTATTCTGGATGCCCATGAATCGCTGCCAAATAAATATCGAGACTTGGATGAGGTGAGTCATTAATTTATTTGTCAACTTATTCCTTTATTCGAATCTGACCAGAATTTATACATTCTTTTGATTCTAAGTCGTTTAAATCCTTAATTAAATCAACACCCTGCACTCCTTTTTGGAAAAAATAGAAGATTCTACGCGAGTAAAATAAAAAAACAGGCTTCTTGACTTTTCATCCATTTATTCACATTGAATCATACCTTATTTTTATACAATTTTCGATAAGCAATTCCATATTATGGTTACAAATATTTTTTTAAAGACAAAAAAAAAATTTCTTCATAAACTACTAAATTCACAAGAAACTCGCTGGGATTCCGCGTGATAACTCTCGATTCCAGCCGGGTGGTTTGAGAATTTACCCTATAATATCCAACTGGGTCGGTTTGGGGCGGCTGCAAGCCGTTTTAGGGGAGATGGGTATTAATAGCAGCTACTCTACTAAACACTCCAGGTGGTCCTCGTTATCTTCGACAACCGCGGCTTTTTCACGGCAGTTTCCCCTGTACCTTAGGGCGGTAGGGGTGGAGGAGGGATTCAGTAAATAGGTTGTTGGCGTATATTTTGTATTTTGAAAGGGCTTTAGTTTCTATTTTCATGTGTTGTTAGCTCAAAATTGGAAAGATTTTTATGGCCATTTATTAAAAATTTTCCACTGAAGTGCTCTGTTAACGATGAATGATATATAAGGATACAGACAAGTTGTTTATTTTTCGGGTAAGCATCAGAAGCTCCTTTCAGTAGTAAGACTATTGTAATGATATAAAGACAAACTATTGCATTGTCACTGCAGCCTATTCATACCGCAGTTTTCTCACAAAATGGGTAGCGACTCTTGTTACTGTAGATGGAAGTCGTTTTACACTCCAAGCGTCTTATTCTTTCATCAAAGGACTATGGAATTTCTGAGGCCAAGTACAAACTTCCACTTTCAAAATAGCAATAAAATAGTGATGGATGTTTTAGTAAAATGCTCAGGCTGAAAACTGAAGGAATGTATTTTCAAAACATATTTTGCTGAGTAATTTTTTCCCCGAATTTTATTTCATAAATTTTTGTATTTCATTATTAAATAAAGTTTAAAAAATATGTTATCTCATCTATCGAAGTGTTTCGATAGATGAGATATATAAAGTTTAACGTAATATATTCCCTTGGTTAGACAAAAAATTTTAAAAGTTATATTTTAAAAGATTAGTAAAAAAGAGTGACAAAATAAAGATATTTTTGAAATGTATCTTTACTCCACATTCTTTTTCGATTATTTGATGTAAAAGCAAGAATGCGTAAGTTTTTGGAAACAAAATGTAAAAACTTCTTTAAAAATTTAATTAAAGTTCTAAAACTTTTCTCTTAGTATCACTATCGAAAATGCAAAATAATATTTTACATTTAAAATTTCAATGAAGATGACCGTTTACCCTAAAAAAAAAAGCATGCTAAAGGCAATAAAAATAATCTTAGCTAAATGATGAAAGAGTGTATTATTTTTGAAACGTCTTTCAAAAAGTGCAGCAACATTTTTTTTTTATTCAACGAATCTTTTTATTTTCGTATTAAATGAAGATTTAAAACACTTTTTCGTCTATCAATGAATTGCATTGATATCTATACTATGTAAAAAAAAATTACATGCTAATATATGACATATTATTTAATTTTGGCAAAAAAAAAATGTAAAAGCCTAATGAAAATTAGATAAAAAGATGTTTTGAAATTGCTAGTAAAGCCAGTTTTTATTTAAATGGTTTGGAAGCCTAACATAAAACTTTCAAAAAACCCTTATTTTCTCAATTTTAGAATAAATTTCATATTTTTTGTAAAAAAAATACCCCACAAATACGAGAGCGAAATGCTTCACACAAAAAAAATATAAATACATTAGAATAAAACTCTTAAGCTGATGGAAAATGATTCCCGTCGTCGAAAACAGCAATTACTCAAGGCAGAGCGTCGACAGATTTATTACCTCGGAGTGCGGGGGGGGGGTAACTGCCCCTCAGGAAGAGTCCATGTCTTCCAGAGACACGCTGAGAAAGTCTGGATGTTAAAGGAAGTGCCGCTTGAAAAATGCTTGGATGTTAAAGAGTTAAAATAAATTTGCTCTGCTTTTCCTCGCGGGCTTGCTGAACGCTCTCATACCACGCGGACGTCTACTTTTTCTGACTACCAAGCAAACAAGAAATCCTTTCTGCATAACTTTCAAGACAATAGGAATACGCTGCCAGAGGTTGGGAACAGGAATCCCGATAGCTACCTCTGCAGAATGAAGCTATATTGATGCATCTGCGAATGGATTTTCCGTTGCCCATATCATGCAGTTTTATGTATCGACAAAACCTTGGATAAAAAAAAAAGGGTTTCGACAAAGCTAAAAGATAAAAATGACCTTCAAAAAATGTTCCATGTTTATTCATTCACTACTTTCATGCGAACAAGAAATTCTACTGTAAAAGTGTGTCTTACTGATAGGTCAGCAAGTCGATTTAATCGATTTTCAAAAAATATCGATTTATCGATATTATGATCATGAATAATTCTTCAGGATGAATCGCGATACAATAAATCGATAACTATATATATCTTACAATAGCTGTAAATGAATAATGATATCACGATATATCGAAAAATATGGATATGTGCTGGACGATATATTGCGATGATGAATTTCGGTCATCGCCTAGCTTTATCAGCAGGAAGCAGCGCCTGAACATGAGTGATTTTGTATGTTTAGCAATGAAGAATATTGCATAAAATTTTAAAGACTTTGTTTACAGGTATGTCTAAAGATCGAGCAATGACCCATGCACTGGACGTTTGTACACCACAATTCGTCCTTTCCTCTAATGCTGTGGGCACATCTTCTACTGACCTAGAAACAATGGATTTTCTCCCTCAGCTTAATTTCGTTATAAAAGAACCTGTCTCTTCGGATTTCTTGATCATTTTCTTCAGATTCTTGGCAGACATTGGACCACAGCCTTTTTTCTTACCCTTTAATGACCGGAATCTATATATATAGAGAGAACACTAACGTAAGTGGCACAGAAATTCAGCTTATTACTAATTGTCGAATGGCAGCAGACAAATATAAATAAACCATTATACGAATTTCAGACTGTTTCATTCATTGAACATTTTTACAGCTGTGCTGAATCAAACACTTCACTTAGCTAGTCAATGGAGCTACAAAATATTATTAGAAGTGTTCTGGAGATAGTCCGTCATGTTACCAAAGAAGGCATTCAGTCAGAAGAAAGAAGATACGTAAGAAATCAAGAAATAAGCTTCAAACAAAAAGTTCAATCAAGTGCAAAAATAGGCTTAACCTTTACCAGATAAGTAACCATGGTAAGAATTAAGATTAATGTATCGTTTCTCGCCAAGCATGTCAGAATAGCGTCAATCATCTAAAAACTCTCTAAAAATCCTCAATATTAGATATACAGGGTGTTTATAAAGTCCCGGACCCATTTTGATGTTTAATAACTCATAAAATAATAAAGATATAAACACACTTATGACATTTATTGATGAAATAACTCATATATTTTCCTTTTCAGGTTTGAATATTTTTACTTTTGTAAATATCGTCTGCGCGTGTGGTAAATTTCAGATAATTTCATTTTCCAGTCTAAATATCTGTACTTTTCTAAATATTGTCTGCTTATTAATTGCATTTTTCTCTCTTTTGTTTTTGTCAACTATTGCAATGTTATGTTTACTTTTGATGTGTTTGTTCTATGTAGTACTTTTGTATGTGATGTTTTATTCGAGCGGATATTAAGGAGAATGCATACACCACAAGAGAAAGCACAGATTTTATGGTGGTTCATAGAAATGAAATCGATAGTGCAAGCACAGAGAAATTTCAGAAGAATTTACCAAAAAGATCCTCCATCCAAAAACAGCACCTTGCGGTGGAAAAAGAATTTTCTAGAAATTGGAAGTATCGAAGATAAGAAACGTTCCAGACGTCCTTGCACAAGTGATTTTGATGTTGAGCGTGTCTGAGAGACATTTTTACACAATCCTAGAATATCTGTGAGATCAGCGGCAACAGAATTGGATATGCCAATTTCGACGGTGTACAAGGTTATTAAGAAAAAATTAAGAGTGCATGCATACAAAGTTCAAATTGTTCAAGTTTTGGAACCGAACGATAGACCTAGGAGGATGGCCTTTGCAACAGATATGCTAAGGAGGATAGAAGATGCTGCTGATTTTCTGAAGAGCATAATGTTCTCCGATGAAGCATCCTTTCATGTTTCTGGCATTGTTAATCGCCATAATGTGCGCAAATGGCTCTGTGGATGCCGACATGCTTGTCGCTACCTGACGTGAAATTGACTATCGACTTGATATTCTCCGTGCGACGAAGGGGGCACACGTGGAAGTTCATTGACAAGGGTCATGAAACTTTTTGAGTCTATTTAACCATTTATGTTATTAATTTTAATCTATCTTTATTATTTTATGAGTTATTAAACATCAAAATGGGTCCGGGACTTTATAAACACCCTGTATATTTTAAAGTTGCAATAAAAAAAATTGTCACGATTATATTTGGCGTGAAATCTCTCCAAAATGTTTCAATTTTGGCGATCGTATATTAATCTCAAGTCTGACCGTTATGGGCCTACGGAAATTGATACTCATATCTTTTAAAACAATTATCTTATAAAAAGACTTTATGTATTATCTTGAGACTAAAAAAATTACCTTTTTAATTATATCAATTTCACTTTCGTACAATTCTTCAGTTAACTTTAATAATATTTTAATTCAATTTTATGCACTATTTGAAACAATGTTTTTGTGGGATTCAAACTTAACGTCAAAACCTTCAAGCACGTACTTTTTTTAATTTAACAGCCTAAAGAGTCAATAATCTAGACGAACAAACTGGTCGCCAAAGGCGTCTAGTTTCTTTAACGCTCTTAGCGCACACTCGCCGTTCTTGTAAAAGAGCTTCACAAGCAAAGCCCGATCTTTTATTAAGAGAATGGCTATTTTTTACAGCATTTTTTAAAGTGGGAGCTTAATGATAATCCCCTTGTACATGCAAAAGTAAAGACCGACGGAGGGTCAAATTCTTGACGAATTTCGTTTGATATTTGATACGGATCTATATTTTATATGTTAAAGCTATGATAAATAACTTTAAATGTTAAAAACTTTTAAGAAAATAACTTTATCGATCTAGTTATTTTCTTTTTGTTGATATCTTGTTCACTTGTACTCTCGGACAGTCAGCAAACTTCTTTTGAATAGATTTCGTTCAAAATAAGATAGAAATCTATAATTTTGATTTCGTTCAAAATAAGACAGAATTCTATAATTTAAAAGTTAAACCACGTATCAAATTTCATTCGTGTTGTTCAAGGCAATTTTGAACGATCACGTTCAGGTACATTCAAACATAATTCCCCAAAAAGATTTTTTTTTATTTTATTTTTTTTAACATGTGAGAACATGATGTCGTTTTGGTTTGAGGTTTTTGAAGACACGATATGCATAGGCAGAAAATTGGCGATTTATCGCTTTTAAGACATTAATTTTTCGCTTTTAGGGTTATTAGAAAACGATATTGAAGGTTGTCACGTATGGCGACTTATCGTCAAGTTATAACTTGGCACGAATGTCCGCCATGTAACCGATTCTCCTGTCTAGTCAATGAAGGGCAGGGTCGTGATAAGTATCGCCCGACGAAGTACAGAGAAGAAAATGGAAATGAACGCGAAACAGCAAGAGGATGTATCGAAATCTATCTATCTATATATATATGCGTGTGTGCATGTAATTTTTTTTTTAATTTTCAATTTTTCTAGCTGGCGAAAAAAGTTTTAAAACTTCAAAGATTTTGAGATGAGAAAAAAAAATCATCCGTTTCTAAATATCGGCGCAAACGTTATCTAATAGTTCTGTGATTGTTTAAAATCGGTTTAAATTGGGTTTTCACGAAAAACATTCTGGTTTTGAGACAAAAATTTTAGAACTCGATTTGGCGATAGTCAAAAACCATTGCTTTTCTAAATGTTGGTAATTGTGAAATATGAGTCATGTGAGAACGTGATGTTTTTCCATCGGATTGATACCACGTGACTTAAAAAATAATGTTCTCACATTATAACTTGAAATTTTCGATAGCAGATTTCAATTTTTATTTTCTCTTCCTTATTTATTTTTTTTATGAGAAATTGGAACGCAGATTCGTCCAAATCCTAAAAATGAAAGATGAATATGCTCTTTTGCACTGAATTGCATTTGGCGATACAGCAGCTGCTGGAGGTTTACTTTCAATTGATACATAAATGTGAACCAGATTCTCCTAAAAATTCTCTTGGATATCACCTTACTCCCATACCGGAGCACTGAGATTTCTATTTCAGATACAGTCTAGTTGCTCTTTTATGGCCTTGACTATAGTCTGTGTATTTTCTGTAGGCGGTTTAAGGTCACATTTTCTACCTCGTTATTGGTTGTCTAGTACCAGTAACGCGGTAGAAAATGTGACCTTGAACCGCCTACAGAAAATACACAGACTATAACAGAAGATGCTTTACCTTTATCTTCATTTGATTCATAAGCTTGACTAGATTGACAATACTAAGAGCAACGCCAACGTAATTAATTCGTAAATTCGTCCATCAATCTACATATCTGAAAGTTACGTGGCACAGAAATTTCTGTTATTACTTTTTTTGCCGATTGGCAACAACCAAACATAAATAAACCATCATACGAATTACAGATGGTTTCATTGAATATTTTTATAACTGCATTGAATTCATCATTTCGCTTAGCTAACTGATGAAACTGAAAATTATTTTTGAAATGTTCTGGAGACAATTCGCTTTGTCACCAGAATCAATTCTATTAGAAGAAAGAACATATAAAAGAAAGAAGAAAGAAATCAAGGCATAGACAAAGAAAATCAAGAATAGAAAGTTTAGTCGAGAGAAAAAATAGGCTTAACCGTCGGGAGATCCTTTGACTTGAGTATGGGAAATGATGTTCACATTTTTCAAAACAATTGTCTTTGTATTATCCTAAGACAAAAAGAAATTACCTTTTTAATGATTAAAATTTCATTTCAGTTTAATCCCCTCTTTTATTCTTAATAATATTTTTTTAATTCAGTTTGATGCACAATCAGTTTTGAAAGGTTTTGAGGAAATTCAAAGTCATCCATCAGAAAATTCAATCGCTGCTTTTCCCAATCATAAACTCCGTAGTAGGATTTTCATTTCTACTTTTATCTCGCATATATATATCCTTTTTAATTTACAATAAACCGGTTAAATTGAATTCACTTTTTCAGTCATGTCAACAAGGTAAAATTTAAAAATATGCTTTACATATTAATTATTTAACAATGAAAATGTCAATAATCTAGGCGAACAAGCTAATCACCAAAGGTGACTAATTATCTGAAAGGCATTGGATTAAGTCATTAGGATAATCCATAATTAACTTTTTCAAAGAAACAGAGAGGATACAGATGTTTAGAAATTCATTTTTTCATGTCGACAGAAGATATAGCCCTAGACTTAAAACGAATAGATTAGCTAGTTTAAAAAAAGAATTTTTTCCATATAGACAGAAGATATAATCCTAGGCCTTGTTGGCGCATGCGCGCTCCCAACCGGTCATGTGATCACGAGTGTGAACTAGGGGAAACTCGGGTAGACGCCGTGTGGATTTCGGCAATAACAGACGTGAGTAATCACGGTGCAAAGTATGAATCGAAACCCACAATAACAAAATTTATTATCATCTATATTAATGTTTTTGTGTTGTCTTGTGTGATGTCAATAAATAGTTTAGAAAAAGACAACACTGGTCCGTCGTTATTTTATGAAATGGAATCTGGATTTTAAGCCAGACCATTTTCTGGTCCAGTCGATCGTGAGACGAACCATGGATACTATAATCAAATTAAACAAAATAAAAACTTCCCTAAAAGGAAGTATTTCAAGAATTGAAAACTTTGTGGATAAAGTGTCAGAAAATACAATGGACTTAGAAGTGAAACTGAAAAAAATCGACCAGCTGTAGCAAAATGTCGTCAATATAAGAAGAAATTCATTTGAACTGGATGATGCAGATGCAGCTGAATTAAAAGTTCTTAAAGAAGAATTGGAGAAATGTAATGTCTGCCTCGAGGATTTAGAGGTAAGAATTAAAATCTTAATTAATTCTTATAAACCCCCTTCTGTGACTTCAAATTCCAAAAACGGAACTGAAACTTTTAATATACGAACAAAAATTCCATCGATAACACTTTTCATAATTTCGGGAAATTATGAACAGTTCAGTAACTTTAGAAGTCAATTCGATGATTTAATTACATCGAATGAACAACTAAAGCAGTCGCAGAAACTGTACTACAGTACACTCCCGATTATCCGCGGAATTGGGTGGCGCGGCCGCCGCGGATAACAAAAATCGCGGATAATCCGAAAAAAGCTAAAAACGGGTATAGCAAAAGAGAAAACAGTCATTCCAACTTTGAAAAATCGTTTTATGTACAATAAAACGTAAAATAAACAGCAGGAAATGTTTCACTAACGCTTACTATTTTAGTATATCACTCAAAACTAACCTAAAATGCATTTCGTTAATGAAAACAGAAAGGTGCTTTGTACCTACGAGAGGCGTCAAGGATACACAGAAAAATGAATACATATGTACTGTTTTAATACTGTAATGTATTATGTAATTACAAAAGCATAACTGTAAAACTACACCTTTTTGAAGAAATCAGTCATTCGTGTTTGCTTCTTGCTTTGGAAGCATTTTCTCTTTGCTTGGAAGAAAAAAAAAAAAAAAAAAAAAACTTAAGTGCGGCAGGCGCGGATAACCCGCCAGCGGATAATTGGGAGTCTACTGTATTTGAATTCTTGTTTTTCTAATGAAGTTAAAGAATTTTCATCTTCATTTGACACTTTTACCTCTTTGTATAAAACCTTAGAATCTCGCTATGACAATAAATGATTAATAATAGGAATTCATTTACAGTCAATATTAGATTTTAAGAAGATAGAGCATGAGAATCCAAAAGAAATACGCGAAATGATCGATTGTATTCAAAAAAATCTGCGAGCGTTAAAATTGCTAAAATATGAACAAAATGATTTATTTGATATTTCCTTAATTAATATAATGCTGAAAAAATTAGATAGAGAAACTCGAAAGAAATTTGAACTAAACCAAGATCATAAAGATGTTCCTACATTTGAACAAATTGCATTTTTAGAAAAAAAAGAAGCCGTACTTTTATCAGTAATTAGAAATTGCACTGAGGAATTCATCAAAAAGCTTCTCAATGTTTCGACTAAATCTAAAATTGTTCTTGTTAAACAAAATATTGAAAGTAAAAGCTGTCCAATTTGTTGAGAAAAAAATCCACATCCGGTATATCGATGCACTAAATTCCTAGAATTAACCCTAGATAAAAGATTCGGTTTAGTAAGAATGCATAAATTGTGTGAGCTATGTCTCCGTAAAAACCATAAGAAAAATGAATGCAGTTCGAAGTAGGTATGCAGTTGCGGTCTGAAACAATCTAAAACAGACAAACGGGAAACGAAAGCCGTATGTTCCGGATAATGTAAACAATCCAACCCCTTCTTGGGGTGAATCAGAAAAAAAGAAAAAAAAAAAAAAAAAAAAAAAAGAAATAGAACTCCTGGGGGAAAACAAAATTCCTTCTGCGCTTTGTAGTACCGTGCTCTCGAAGGTCACGGTAGTACGGCGTTAAATAGCTTAGTATTGTCAAAAAAAAAGAAAAAAAAAGTGTTTTATTGGCAGCTGGAAATATTTTCGTGCAGAATAAAGAAGGTACATTAATAAAATGTACTTGCATTTTTGATTCGGCGTCAAATATAAATATTTGGAGTAAGAAAATGAGCGAAATTCTTGGAATTAAACTAGAAAAAATACAAACTTCAGTTTCCGGGATTAATTGAACAAAACAGAATTTAAAACGAAAGCTGAACATTCTAATTTCAAATAAAAATAGAAGGTTTATGGAAAATGCTGAGTTTTTTGTAACAGAAAAAATAACAGGTCTTACTCCTAACGTTACTTTAGATATTTCGAAAATGAAAATTCCTAAATTTATGGAATATCTGATCCTCAGTTTTTTGAGGCAAAAGAGATTCATGCTTTATTGAATGCGATGTTTTCTTTAGAATAATAAAAGATAATGTTTGCAGGGTGAATGAGGAATTGTTATTTAGAGAAACAGAATTTGGTTGGATTGCTAGTGGACGACTAAAAGAGGCGAAAACTAACGATGTTTTAGGATCGTGTTTTCTTCTCAACGATAATTCTATAGAAGATACATTAAAACAATTTTTTGATCTTGAATCATTAGGTATAAGAGATGATCCATGCATCCATAAAGATCAGGATTTAAAAATATTTAAGATACTGTGCAGTACAACAACGGCAGATAGATTATAGAGTTACCTTTCCGTAAACATATCAAAGAGTTATCTGCTAATCTTATTGTAGCTAAACAACGATTTCAAAATTTGTGGAGGAGATTACAGAGAGATACGGATCTGCATTTAAAATATGAAGTAATTATTCAGGATTATCTGAACCAGGGCATAATAGAAAAAGTAGATACTTCTGAATTGTGTAAAGATAAACCATTATTATCTGCCTCATCAAGTAACGAAAAAAGAAGGTAGGGCCACAACTTCTACACGCATAGTATTTGATGCTACATCTCATCAAGCTAACGAGCTCTCTTTGTATGATTGTTTGTGGCCAGGTCATAATTTATATCGAAACCTTCTAGACGTGTTAATAAATTTTAGGCTCAACAAAATAGCAATATCATTCGACATTCACCAGGCTTTTCTTCAAATTTCCTTGGCGGATGAATATAAGGATGCAGTGCGTTTCTTATGGACACTCAGTGATCCTCATACCGAGAAAAGGTCAGTTCTTGAAGTTTTTCGTTTTAACCGAGTGATTTTCGGCGTAAATGCCTGTCCATTTCTACTTGCAGCTACAGTGAAACATCACATTAAGAAATATGGAGAAGAGAATCCTTTCACTGTGAAGCGTCTAGATTCTTACATGTATGTAGATGACTGGATTACGGGTCAAGAAACTCAAGAAGAAGCACTTCTTATTTCTCGCCATGCTAAGAATATCATGAAGGAAGCGGGAATGAAATGAGAAAATGGATCAGCAACGATTCTGCCTTGACGAGTCAGTGGGTAGCAGAAGGTTTCAACATTTATCCCGTTGACTCTTCCGTCTGGTTAGGAAGTAACAAGACAAAAGTGCTTGGTATGGCTTGGCAAACTCAAGACGATTGCTTCACTCTGGATATAACAGGTTTACTGGATTTTATTTCTGCCAGTGAAATTAATAAACGATATTTCTTACTAGCCATCGGAAAAATATTTGACCCACTTGAGTTATTTAGGCCTTTTACAATTAGAGTCAAGTGCCTCATCCAAGAACTATGGGAAAAGAAAATCGCGTGGGATGAAATTTTACCCCCCAAAATTGTAGACAGGTTGTTGGAGTGATGTAAAGAGTTACCACTGCTGGATGAACTAAAAATGCCAAGATTATTTCTAGATCCTACAACTGAAGAAAAAAACGACACTAGAAATTCGCGTATTTTGCGACGCTTCAAAACCTGCTTATGGTGTTTCAGTTTATGTGAAAGTAAAGAAACAAGACCAAGTGTTTGTTAACCTCATCACTTCAAAAACTAGAGTGGCTCCACTGAAAAGTGTTACATTGCCTCAGCTTGAGCTCCTGCTAGCATTGGTAACAGCCTGTCTGAGCTCCACAGTTCAAGGAATCATCAACCAGAAAAAAGACTTTACTGTGTTCCACTGGACAGATTCCAAAATAGTTCTATATTTGATTAAAGGCTCGCATAGAAAGTAGAAACAATTTCTAAAGAATACAGTTCAGGAAATGACGGAGTTGACAAATTCTAATACTTGGTTTCACTGTCCAGGAAAGGACAACTCTTCAGACTTCTTGTCTAGAGGACTTGGTACTAAATCTCTTATATGTGAAAAGAAGTGGTGGAATGGTCCATCATTTCTACTATCTGATGAATTTCCTGAAACTATTTGTGAGTGTCTAGAGCCAGATGAAAAAGATCAACTTATCTGAACTTTAATATTGTTTTGACTTTAAACTCTAACAAAACCTTTTTTAATTATTTTGTTAACCGTAGTAATAGATTTCTAACTATAGTTCGAATATTAAGTTATCTTTTCAGGTTTATTTCAAATTGCAGAAACCAAGAGAAGAAAAAGGGTTCACCGGCATCAGAGGAACTGTTCGAAGCAGAAAATTACTTATTGAAACAGTATCAATTGGAAGAATTCTCTGTAGAAGAGATATCATTAATGTCTCATAATGAAATTTCCAATAAGAGTAAGATTTCAAATTTATCTTCCTTCCTAGATAATAAAGGTATATTGAGGGTAGCAGGAAGATAGGAAAATTCCCAGTTGCCATATTCAGGGTAACATCCCATAATATTACCCTCAAAGGGCAATTTAACTGAAATTATTGTACGGTATTATCATAAAAAGTATTTTCATCTAGGACCCTAACATTTGCTTTTTCAGATAAGACAAAATTATTGGCTTACTCATGGGAGAAATTTATGTAGAAAAATTGTGCATAATTGTGTTATTTGCTTTAAAAATATCCTAAAGAGTATTCTCAAAAAATGGGCAATTTGCCAAAGGAAAAAATAACTCCAGATAAGGTCTTTAATTCAACGGGAATAGATTTGTGTGGTACGTTTTTTATCAAAAATAAATATCAAAGGAAGGGTCCTGAAATTAAAGTGTATATTTGTATATTTATTTGTTTAGTAACAAAGGCTATACACATTAATTAGTGATTTAACATCTGAAGCTCTAATAGCTAATAATAAATAGCTAATTAATAAAAGATTTATTTCCAGAAGGGGTAAATGTCGTAAGATTTTTTTTCTGATAATGGGTCTAACATGGTTGGGGCTAACAGAGCATCAATATCTTTATATAAATTGGTTAAAGACAAAGACGAGTCCTTATATGCCTTTTTTGCAGAAGAAGATATTGAGTGGTCCTTTATTCCTCCTAGAAGTCCAAATTGGGGAGGACTGTGGGAGGCAAATATCAAAGCCTTTAAATACCATTTCAAACGCGTAGCAGGAAACTCAAAATTTACTTACGAAGAACTGCTAAAGATGACTACCCAAATAGAGGCGATTCTAAATTCTCGTCCTATTACGCCACTTTCAACTGGTGTTGATGATTTAGAAGTGCTAACTCCAGCAAATTTCTTATTGGGAGGTCAATTACAGCGATAGTTGAGCCATCTCTAACAGATCTTGAGTCAAATCGCCTTAATGTTTGGCAAAGAATAACTAAGTCAGTCCAAATAATTTGAAAGAGATAAAGTCTTTAATACTTAAATAATTTACAACAAAGAAAAAAAATTGTCAGTTAATAAAGAAAATCTAAAAATAGGAGACATGGTATTAATCAAGGAAGAAAATCTCCCTGCCTGTAAATGGTTAATGGGAGGTGTAATATCACTTTTTCCTGGAAAGGATAATAAAGTGAGAGTGGTTGATATTAAAACTAGTAAGGGTATTTACAAAAGATCCATAAACAAATTGAGTGTATTGCCTATTGAAAATGAAATATTTTCTAAAATTATTGCATTGTTCAGTATATTTAGCTTGTATTACTTATTACATTCAAATTGCATTTATTTACCAATGTGATTGATTTGCTTTATTATTATGTTATTTGCTCCTATATTTAACTAGTTTTGAATATTCATTGAAAAATATTTTAGAAATGTATAATTTCTATGCAAAATAATTATATAACATTATATATTTATGTAGTGTTTTATTTAGTTGAGTTAAATAAGTGTAAAAAATTGTAAGTTCTTGCATGTGAACATAGCAAGACAGGGCGGGATGTTGGCGCATGCGCGCTCCCAACCGGTCATGTGATCACGAGTGTGAACAAGGGGAAACCCTGGCAGACGCCGTGTGGATTTCGGCGATAACAGATGTGGGTAATTATGGTGCAAAGTATGAATTGAAACCCACAATAACAAAAATTATTATCATCTATATTAATGTTTGTGTGATGTCAATAAATAGTTTAGAAAAAGACAACACTGGTCCGTCGTTATTTTATCAAATGGAATCTGGATTTTAAGCCAGACCAGGCCTAACACGAATAGATTAGCTAGTTTTAATTTTTTTTCATATAGATAGAAGATATAGCCCTAGACCTAACACGAATAGATTAACTAGTTTACAAAATTTTATTTTCTTCTTTAAGAAATGTTATTAGCATAATTAAAAATGGATAGTCAGCATTCTTTTGAGCGCGTACTATCTTTGTGTACATTAAGTCAATTAAATAGTCGTTCGATATTAATATGCACCAATTAGATAATATCAGTTTTAACTATCATTCATTTCTGAGGATATGTGCACTTTTAGAGCGATCTCGCACTTGTATCTGCAGACTTTTGAACTCTACTTGCATATTACCCAGTTATTCTTTTATTTATAGTGAAGCTTACAAAGATTTTAATGTAAATTCAACTGTTGTTACTGTTCAAGCTCACTTGCGTTGCCAGTCACCCTGGGTGGGGAACGAGAAAATCCCCTCAGTTCATACTGAATTTTCGTGCGGCTTGGACCATAAGATAGATAGATGCTCCTCTGCCAAGCAGGAGACGAAACGTTACTCTTTAGGTTTACGGTTTATATTTATCTTCTGTTAAGTCAGCATATGATTTAATCGTGCAATGTTATAGTATTTTTAATAATTTTATTTGCATTAATCAAATTATAGTTTGATATATCTTTATTGAGTTAATGCAATAAACTTTTTGGAAAGCGTATACAGTCAACTCTTCCTAAAGTACTTTAGGAGCTGTTGATACAGTTCACTTAATTTATTGAACTATAAACAGTTACTTTAAGACTAATTCCATCTGGTCTAACGTAATTGACCATGTTTATGAATAAACTGAGAGGTTTATTTCTATTGGTTAAAGTGTCCAGGAGCAACACCTCCTAAAGAAATTCTTTATTAATTTGAAATTTTTTTGTTTAGGAGGTTTTACCCGGCCCATCTGGGTAGCTCCAATTAATGGGGTTTGTTGCCTACCTGACAGTCATTCAAGGGAAAAATTGCCAGGTTGGGCTGTTCCTTTTTCCAAGGGACATATGTGCTTCGTTTGGAATATAATCTACAAAAACCAATCCAACAGTGCGCGAGTAATTCGTTGTTAATGCACATTTAGCATTACCATACCGATTTGACTCTGGACAGAATTTACCGAAAAACATTCATGTAAAATCTGTCTTCTTTCCTCCCCCCCCGCAAATACTACTAATCAGTTATCTTCTTTAGTAATATCTGTATTTATCTAAGTACAACCACTTACTGAGTAATCTCATAGCCATGCAATTACTCTAATCACTTGTTATGTCCGGGAATTAAGGACCTTGAGTCCAAGAACTTCGTGACAAACCCTCAAGTCGTCTAATGCATACATGAAACTGCCAACTTTTGGATAATTCTGATTACCAAAGAACAGAATTCACAACTTTCTTCCTCCGATTAATGTTCTTCATCTGAGATTAACTTACTATGCAACTGATGGAATAAATGGATTCAATTTACTTACGAAATTAAATTACTGATGGAATTCAATTTGCCGGATTCAATTAATATTCATAAAATAAATAGCAAATGTTGCAAGGTGTTATAAATTTGCGAAAAAAAGCGTATCTCAGATGGAAAAAAAGTTGCATGGCATGCCAGCGAAAAAAACTTGCAATTCGATGACAGATGCCATCAGTTAGTTCCCGCTCATATTCTACAAAGGGTGTTCAAATGGAAAGATGCGAAACGATATTGTAGGTATAAATGAAAACTTTATTCAAAGTATACATCAGAGGCTGAGCACAACGATCCCAATAATTAACGAGCCGAAGGGTTCCTTGTTCCCAGAATTCCTGTGGCCGTGACGACCAGACACGACGGTAGCAGGGTTCAAGGGCGGTAATTGCCCCCCTGTCGACAGCCGCTTGCCCCCCGTCGGCGAGAGATTGAAAGTTACGTCGGCAAAAGTGTTCACCATTTTAGGACGGTTGTAGAGAGTAGCGCTTTATCGAATATGATTATTTAAAACCCACCTTAGTTAATATATTGTAAACAGTCGAAGTATCTTAAGTAACGGTTAAAGTAATTTGACTATATTCGGCAAAATAATCAATAGGGCGGCAGGCCAATAATATACAGTATTTTGCGGATAATATTTGATACACCGAACTAAGAATTGAATGCAATGGATGTCGAAGATGTTAAGTTCGCAGATTTTCAGACATCTAATTCAAATGTCGTGCATTAAGCTTATAATTTGTACTACTTTTGGTAATATAACCGACAAGTGAATAAGATATCGACAAGGTTATATTCTCATTTTGCTGGCAATTTTTGGTCGGCTAACTATGAACTCAGTGCGGTGAATGCCGAAGGCATTAAATCTGCAGATGTTCAGACATTTGATTGAAATGTCGTGCATTTAGCTTATAATTTACACTAGATTTGGCAATATATCAGACAAGTGAATAAGATATCGCATTCTGCCGACAACTTTTAGGCTACCGACTATGAACTGAATGTGATGAATGTCGAAGACTCTATCCATAGATTTTCATTTGATTCAAATATCGTTCATCAAGCTTATAATTTGCACTACTTTTGGCAATATGACCGACAAGACGACATGTGAATAAGACATAAGATATGTCCCATTTTGCCAAAAAATTTTGATCGGTCGACTAAGAATTCAATGCGACTGGTTGTCGACAAGTCCAAATTCTCAGTCATTTTATTTAAATGTCGTAATGTTCATTCAGCATTTAATTTATACTAAATTTAGTACAATAATCAATAAGCTGCCCAATGAATAATACGTCACATTTTTACTGACTAATCTTTGTCTTTCGGATAAGATTTTATCATAGATTATGGGAAAAAAAAAAATTGTTTTCATCACTTCGATTACTTCCAGTGGAATTATTAGAGAAATTGATGTTTTTATATTATTCATGAATAAGACGATAGAGTTGTTTTCAATAATTCATCATTCAAATTCAAGTTCAAAAACTTATCGTCATCATATTTATATAATTATTACTTCCTCAGTAACGAATTGATAAATTTATTTTATTCATTTCACTATGAGAATAGTCTGACTAAAATCTAGTTAATGGTTAAACTAAATTTAATAAAGCACTCTTTTTTTGTTTTGACACTCTTATGAATATGCATGCTAAAAAGAGTTATTCTGCTGTAGCCAAATTTTGTGAATTCATTATAAATCACTGAAGTAAGTAAATTGTATAATTGTGAATTAAATTTATTTAGCAGTAAAATATCTGTTTTCTTTTACAATCTAATTTATCAGGTTACAATTATTACACTAAATAAATATTGCTGACTTTGTTCATTTAGAACGACACGCCATTCTGGCGCAATTTATGTTCCTATCTATATACTACAACTTAGAATAAAATATAATCATATTTTTTTCTAAAATTAGATCTCAATGCAATTAAATCTCAAGAGTCTCATGAAAAATAGCCTCAAATATTAGCGATATTTTGACAATCAGTAAAAGAAACTGAGAATAACATTTATTATACAAATTAATTATTATGAGTTATTTTGAAGTCAAATTAGAGATATTATGCTTGCGCCCCAGTCGGATTTGTATTGCCTCCCCGTAGGCAAATCTCTGCCGCCGCCTCTGCTGACGAGACACAGTCCTTCACAACATCCTTGAATTCGCCGTCCGAGTTGAAACGCCTTCCCTTTCAGATGTTTTTACAGGAGACCAAACACATGAAAATCGCAGGGTGACATGTTAGGGATGTAGGGCAAATGGTCGAGCTGCTCCCACTTGAGCTTGGCCAGTTCCGAGTGTGTGATTCTGGAGACTTGTGGACGCGCGTTATCATGGAGCAGAATCTCACCCTCCGTGAGTAGCCCCGGTCTCACGGTACACATCAGAGTTAATGGTTCTTCTGTGCTCGAGGAATTTAACAAGTAGCGGACCTGCCACGTCTATTGGATGGCGCTCTTTATAAGAACCTCTGGTCTCTCCTGCGCATGTGGGCGCCCGCGCATGCTCCGATCTACACCGGAGACTCCAATCGCATCCCTAGATGTCTCGTTACGTTCTCCCATAGCGGCATAGGCAACTATGTTAACGGTTACGTTGTTACCTTTTCATTTGAACACCCCTTGTATATTTTCTGCACTCGCGTCTAATATCTCAGTTAAGAAAGATCCGATATTATGTTTATCATGCAATTGTGACATCACAAGAGGTTCTCTCCCCCCCCTCCTCTCTCCATAATACTTTTAATTTCAAACTAAATTTTAAAATTTGAGAAAAATTATAATAATAATAAACCAGCGTGAGTGACCTCCCCGAAAATTTCCCACACATTCTGTAATAAAACTGTTCTCCATTTCCCCATTAGACCTTTAGCAAAGTCGTGAACGCCATGAATGTTCTAATTTCCAGAGTTCCACATTTGAGCTATGTGCTTCTTAATGTAGTAAAAAATAATGGTATTATAGCGATATGATATGCGTTAGGACAGAACCTGGGACCTTGTGGTTAGCAGCCCAGCAACATAACCATGATACCAAAACAATTTCTCCGGTAGCAGAGCTGTTAACTGGCTTATATGCTATTCACCACAGACTCTCCCTCCAGTGAGTCGGAGGTGAGACGAACGATATGGCTGTTGAGTGGTGATGTATTAAGCTGTTGTCTAATGGGCCTGTACCCAGTTGAGTAGCGAGTGTGTGTGGGTGAGTGGTTGCTGCGTCATGTGAGTCTGACGACTTTGGGTTGCTAAGGCCGTTTTTGTGTTGCTGCGTTAAGTGAGTCTGACGACTTTGGTTTGCTATGAGTAGATGGCGCCAAAACAGCTGTACGAAGGTTCATCGTCCGAGGTCACCAATGGAGTGGTATGATATGCGTTAGGATAGAACCTGGGATTTTGTGGTTAGCAGTCCAGTAACATAACCATGATACCAAAACAATTTTTAGGGAAGAAGAGCTGTTAACTGGCTTATATGCTATTCACCACAGTACATTGACTGCAGGTCATTAGCGAACGGTGAGGTGTATTAGCTTGCGACCTTTAACCATTCTTTTTTGGCGATTAATCGTTGGGATGTGGATTACTACTCAAGTACCAGAAAATCGAATATGAATTTTGGGCGCCTTTTCTTTCCGTACGAATGAAACTAAAATTTTGACACAGAATTATCACATCTAAATTTCATTTATTTAAATTATTGGGCTTTTGAGCTATAACGTTTCTATGCGTATTAAAGTACAAACCGACAAACGGTTACCCTTTAGAGAGATTTGATCCAAAATTCAATAAGGACACACGCTTTAAATACTAAAACTGTCTTTCAAATTTCATTTATCCTAGGTTCTTCGTTTTTGAGATATCGTATTCAATTGCATGTGAAAGTATCAACCGACAGATGATTACCTTTTAGAGAGACTTGGATCAAAATTTGATAAGAAATTATATGTTAGATGCTAAACTTCTGCAATAAATTTTATTTTTCTCGTTCTTTATGCTTTGTAGTTATCGAGTTCAAATGTACTGGAATAACAAGACAAACAAATTTCATCTGAGTGGATTTCATTCGAAATTTGATAGAAATCAACGAATTTCGGAGAAAAAGCCATATACCAAATTTTATCCGTCTAGCTTAAACCATTTTTGAGTTATTATGTTCATAGACAGAGTGATGATAGATAGACAAGCATAATTCCAAAATTTTGTTTTTCGTATGCGTTGAGGGCTGAAACGTAAAGATTGGTCAAAATGCCAATCATCTTTGTATAATACTTTGGGGGGAAAAAATTGGAGTGATCTTCCTGAAACTCCTCACACAACACATCGACGGACCATATTGTTTACTGCTCGCATCACATCCATTTTGTTAATTATCTCTACTATATTACTCCTCAAAATAACCACGCCATTTTTGACACACACATTTATTACAACATAGAACAGAGAAAAATATAAATCAACACATTGCGTCACGTGATTACATTGAGTCACGTGATCACAGATGGAACACGGATGGAGAAAAGCGAGCAAACGCTCTCTAATAAAGTTATACTTCATTTCTCCTTCATAGAAAGAAATATGGACCTTCGATAGTACCTGGAGTGCACAAAAATTTCATTTTCAGATTCCTGAAAAGAGTTCTTTGCTTTCCAAAATAGTAAAGAAAATTGAATATGCATTTTGGACACTTACTTTTTTACGATCAACTGAAACCGAAATTTGACATAAAACAGCAATTATAGTGACAAGATAACGTGCCAAATTCCATCTATCCAAATTGGTACATTTTTGAGTTCTTGCGTCTACATGCATGCGAAAGCGCAGACGATGAATAATTTGACGATTTTATTCAGTTAATATAAATCTACATTATAAATGATAAACCTACGTACCAAATTTTATTCATCTATCTCTAAACATTTTGTAGTTATCGTTCTCTCTTTTACTCGAATAGCCGGATAGATAGATTTCCTCTGAATGGGATTTCGCTCAAAATTTAAAATTTAGTTACAAATTTTTTTACTTTCTCGTATGCGTAGTATAGAGATAGTATTGTTACGAATCTGTAATGCTGCTTCCCAGCATAGTTGGTTCCATCATCAGAAAGACTGTTTTACAGTCTGTATTAGACGGAGTCCGGGTGTCGCATCGGAGGTCCCAGAGCTTGGTGACGAATTTTGCGACTTTGACGCCAAAATAGATTATACACGAAACAACGAGAATTTTTCCGATATGTCCAGTAGGAACCGAGATACGCCTCGAAAGTTCCTGCTTGGTTGAGAGGCTTCTAGCCCCGCCTCCTGAGACCTATAAAAGGAGGCAGTTTGCAGCTGCCGGAGAGTAGTCGGAATCGACGGTGAAGAACGAGTCTTCCAGAGATTAGCAGAGCAGCGACGGAGTCAAGCTAGTGCTGAACTAAGCTGTGCGCTACTGCCTGCAGTAGAGTCTTGTTGTGTGCACGTCTCGGCTGAAGATAATTATCTTCTCTGTGCTGTATATAGTTGTCGTCTTTGTGCTGTCTTGTGTGTCTTCGTGTAAATAAACGTCGTTTTTTTTTTTTTTTTTTTTTTTTTTTTCCTACTGCCGCCTGTTGATAGAGCGTTCTCCACACCATATAACTTCCACTATCCAAACGAACCCGGAAATTTCGTAACAGTATAATAATTGCCAAACAATTCGAACTTGAGATTTTGACGAATCTGCGCGTTTTAGAAACACATGTTTGGGAAATGTCCATCTGTCGGTCTGTGCTCTGAAAAATGCTCTGATCTTGACTTATAAAATTTGGTAGACGGTATTTATGCCAATTTTGTAAATCTTTATCAAATATTGAGCAAAATATATTCACAGGAAGTCTGTCTGTTCGGCTGTTCGAATAAAAGTTAACATGATATAACTACAAAACAAAGAGAGCTAGATAGATAAAATGCGATATACAGAATTAATATCTATAGTCTGAACATTCTAATGTTTTGTACCAAATCTAACAACGGATTGACCATCTGTCGGTCTGTACTTTTAGAAACATGTAAACGCGATAACTTAGAGATGCAATGACTTAAATATATCATATTTGTTATGTGATTTTGTGATTATAAGTGCAGTTTTGTGTCAAATTTTTGTTTCAGTCGGTTGGGAGAAACGTCTCTAAAACACAGATTTAATTTTCGGATACTGTTAACCGCACGCCACTGATTAATCACCAAAAATGACACAATAGATTCCGTATGAATGCTAAATTCATGGCAAAGGTTAATATTTCGTATATGTTGTACACCAGGGTACAAGGCATTCTCTGGTGTAGTATCTTAATTAGAGTGCACGCGAGTAAGATTTGGGGAGACCATTCCTGCTTGTTCAGTTATCGAGTTTAGAAACGAATATAATTCCGAAATGTGTTTTTCGAATTCATCGATATCTGAAACATGAAGATTCGTTAAAATGCCGAGTTCGAATTTTTTGACAGTTATATTGCTTGCTCTCTCTTTGTATATTTCGTAAACGAGAAAATGATAATAGCAACCTCCAATGTCATTGAAATTATATATATAAACATTTAATATCTGGGGGAAAACTTTACGAAATGAATCAGTAAATTATTACTTTCAACATCTATTTTTAAAGGTTCTTATATTCGACATAACGTCAAAAATACATGAAATTCTGGAGAAAATATAAATTTTTATAAGATTTTTTTTCCAGGTTTTTATTTTCTTATTTTCGAAGTATACAAAGAGAAAGTATTGTGATCATTAAAAAATTCGATAACGAGAGTTTGATCGCCTGCAAATTCGGACCTTCCTGATACTAACATATTTTTAGGATTATCCTGATTTATTTTTATTTAGGATCCTGTTTTATTTTTATGATTCTAACATATTTTTTTAGAATTATGAGTTTTAGTCTCTCTATCTGTTAACACGAAAACTCAAAAATGCTTTGAGCTAGATAGATGAAATTTGTTTTATGCCTTTTTACATCCAATTCATTGATTTTTACAAATTTTTTACGAAATCCATTTGGAAGAAGTCGGTCGAAGTGCAGGTGAAACACGAGGACTATTTCACATGACAGATCTAAATCGATAAAATTTGGTGTACGGATTTGTAATCGAAGTTATAGATCTAGATTAAATTTTGAACTTAATTGTTCAAGGGGTTGACTGTCTGTCGGTCTTTATTTTCGTATGCATGTAATTGCAATAACTCAAATATGCAAAGGCTTAAGAAAATGAAATTTAGCATATTTTCTTATTACTAAAATTGCAATTTTTTGTCAAATTTTAATCGGATTGAATCAATCAACTTTGTGTTTTAATCGTATTATTTAAGACAAAGCATCCAAAATGTATTTTCGTTTATATATATATATATATATATATATATATATATATAT
Organism: Argiope bruennichi; assembly: GCF_947563725.1. Classification (NCBI taxonomy): domain Eukaryota; kingdom Metazoa; phylum Arthropoda; class Arachnida; order Araneae; family Araneidae; genus Argiope; species Argiope bruennichi. The sequence goes on along the minus strand of NC_079154.1, from coordinate 20,776,037 downwards.
ATATATATATATATATATATATATATATATATATATATATATATATATATATATATATATATATATATATATATTACTATATTACAAAACTCAAAATTCTCAGGTGCGGGACTGAAAATAAAAATCTGAGCAAGCGAGGTTTTCACGATCTTACTGAAGATCCGTTGTTTGTTATGTGTGTGGGGGGAGGAGGGGAGAAAGGTAGGAGAATAACATCTTTATTATTGAGTATGTAAGTATGTTTAGGAATGGCTACTCCCCCTGGTTTGCATTAAAAAAATGAAATGAAACATAAAATGCAGTTTAAAAATCTATGTTATAATATATTTGTACATTTTGTTCTTCTATAAATAAATGAATGTCAATGAAATAAATAAATATAATAATAAGACAAAAAAAATTCCTTCCATTGTTAAATTTAAGACTCCTCACCAAATTATTTGAGTATGACCAGTTTCTAAAAGACTCATTAGAAACATTACTGATTTGTTTGTGATTCGATAAACATCTTGCTCTTCTTCGAGCAAAAGTGGCGTAGGTAATTTACCTCATTTAATTTTCATAGGATGTTTCTCAATTTTTTTCTGGCTACCTTTGTAATTTTTAATTTTCATATTCAGGTTCTTAAAAAAATGTTTATACATCTATAACACTTTTATTTTCTATAGTCCTCTCATTTCTATTAGATTATTTTGATTTACCAAATTCATTCCCTGTTTTGAATAAAAATGAGTTTTAAACAATTAAAATAACGCTTGATCACCAGATTTTCACACCTCTCCTACATCAGAATAATTCACCTTAGAAGACAATATTAATATTCTTAATTACAGTATTAATATTCTTAAGAATCATATATCAGCAGGATCTTCAATTCAGCTGGGACTTGAACCTATATTCCTCGCACATGAAGGACGGTCTCTGCCATCATACCCCCCACTCCCCACCCCCGCGATTTGCAAAAACTTACATAAAAACTATGAATTATTTTAAAAAAATAAATAACCTATATTATTATTAATGGTTAGATATTTCCAAAAGGTTTTCTCACTTTATTCATACAAATGTTGAAATGAATTTTTGCTTATAGTATTAATATCTTTATACAAGAGGTAATGAGCGAAAAAATAAAATTTCAAGTTATGGATGTAAGAAATTTTAAAAGATATGCATAGTTTATTAAAAAGGTTTTTATATTCATTTTTATTATTTTGGCTTGATATTTTTATTTTATACAAACTAAAAACTATTAGGTATATTCCGTTTTCCTGATTTATATATTCTTATTCTGAATGAAAATTTATTGCCGATTACCATAATAATAATTAATGGTTAGAGTTAATTAATTAGAGTTAAAGAATCAAATAAAATCATAAAACAAGAATACTTATCTTTATAACTTAAAGTTTTAAAGAGCTCTATTCCTAAGGTTTTAAGTTCGATTCCGGGTGAAAGTCGACCTTTGTTATATATATATATATATATACGATAAGTTAAAAGCTGTATTTTCTAAAAGAATTTTTTTTTTTATTTCTTTTATATTTATATTCATAGATCACACACATAAAAAGTTCTCTTCAAGAAAAATCTGAAAAAAAAAAAATTAAAAAAACTTATTTTTGTATATGAATTTTCCCTTATTAAATATTTCTGTATAATCTACTCCTAAAGGCGAAAAGTTTCCTCAGAGTATTCCCGAAATAAAATATTAAAACTTAAGAAAAATTTTTGTTACGAAATCTTATGTGATCTTCCTAAAAGCAGCTTGTTTCCAAATGTTTGTTGTTATGAAAATCTAATTTAATTCATTCTTGAATGTTATTGTTGTCATCCCCCCTTTTCCCTCCCCTTTTTTTTGTTCTATCCTAATTTATCTATACGAATGCACTTCTTTAAATACTAAAGTTTTAGATCTGTTCAACGACTTTTTTTAAACGAATTTTATTTCTAAGTGAAACATTAGTATTGTATTGATTGTTTCACCTATATTTAAAAAAAATTAAGATATTTCCAGATTGCTCAGCATAATATCACTCATCAGCTCACTGCTAACCAATTGCAGTTCGGTTTGTTGGGGATGCTAAATTATGGCTCTATTCGTGTTCTAACCTGATTATGAATCATTTCCAAAACTGTTCTGAAAAATATTACTGAAGTTATTATTGCTGTTGAGAAATTTTATTTTTGAAAATAAGTCACTATTCAGTAATATCGATTATCAACGTGTCGCGTCCTTCATCGAAGAAAATGAATAGGGTTAGCGTAATGTTTTGATAAGCTGTGTTATGGTGACCGATTGGAAATACAGGAAGCGATTGTTGATGACTGTCGAATGATTTGAAATGTTGTTTAAAATATTTCTGAAAACATTTGTTAGTAATCATCAATTTCATACTTGAAATTCTGAAGGTTTTAACATGTAAATGTAATTTCATATCTGAAAGGTTTGTGTACAGAAAGCTTGAGCCCTAAAATGGCGCACGGTCTGGTATTGAGAATGCAGGATATGATGCAGGATTATCGAAGAAATGATAAAACTTCCAGTGAACAGGTAAATATTGAAAGTGTTTTTTATAGTTTTGAAAGTTTCATTTTATTTTTGCATGCATTAGATTGGCTACTAAAAATTATAATTCTTGTTTTCTTCCGAGAACATTGAACTTTATCATTAACGTAATATACAGCTTTTATCAAATCGTAAAAGTTATATATTTATAGGTATTTTAGAAAACTGATCTTAATGAAACTAGTTAAAATAAAAGGGGAAAAAATCTTTTTATTTCTTTGAACATGCTTTTTCGTCAAATAAATAATATTAATAGATAAGTAGCTATTGGATCCAAGTATGATCTATGTACATTTTATTGCAATTATTGAAGTACTAATATTTCTTATGAAAGCACTGGTTTTTATGCAAAAAAATAAGGACATTCCTAAAAGATCATATTTTTTAATTGAACTCTGTTAAAAATAATTGACTATGTAAATATTGCGGGGAATAATTGGCGCTCATGTATCTCACCAGTCGCGTGCATAACTTATTCTCGTATCTATTATTTAGTTTCTAATTTTAACTAATGAACGCATTTGGTAAACTAGTCTTCTTTTCTAGGAATAATTATTGCTATTATGCAAAAATCGTTAAATTTTGATTTGTAATTTCCAAGTTGTATATGCTAAAGACAAATATTAAGCATTATCTGCAGATAGCTAAAAATTATATATTTAATTGGAAATCTTAGGTTTACTGATTATTTCATCTCCTTTTTGAATAATCAGATCTATTGATATAAAGTAATATGAATTCTGGAATGTGTCTTATTGAATCATTGCATGGAAGCAGTTATATATTCAAAGCAGGGTTTTTATTGCTACAATTTGAGGCCTCATTCTTTCTTTCATTTCCCTTCCCATATTTTCAGGATGAGCAAATATGTATACAAAATGTAGTGCTTCAATGGATTTATAAGGGGGCCCCATGTCTCAAAGAGTCTCTTGACATCTAAATCTGACATTGTGCATGTTGAAACATTTAGATAATGTATTTTAATTGTAAATCTAGAAGGTAATTCTGAATGAACTGCTGTCAGTGCTGAATTAATATATGAATAAATTTTGTACAGTTAATAGTTTATTGCATTCTAAAATTAATATTAAAAGATATAAAATTAGAGTACCAAAGAGATGCTTTGCCAGTCTGTGTCAGATTCTTCTAAACAGTAGAAAAGTTGCAAAATACCAACTAAAGAATGCAGTTAATATGTTTGTGAAAGTATTGCTGTGTAAAAATTGCGCTTTGACACTTGCACTGTATTTTGTAATTTAGCCGATAATTGTTAATAAATCAAAAAAAAAAATCGTAAATGTATAAAATGCCGGTTGATATGTGAATTACTGGATTACATGATAATAATTTTATTATCTTAATAATTTATATCAAATTCATTGGAAATGTCATTTTTGTAGTTAGAATTTGATAGATAAAACTTTTAAGGAAGTAAATCATTGTTAATGAATATTAGATGTTAAATGATTCTCCATTTTTAAATTTGATGCCAGATTTAAACCGCCCAATTAGCCCTGGATTGATGTACATGAAATGATCAGTCCATTAATCCGATTAAAGCAAAACAAATGTATTTTCCTTTTTCAATGTCATTCAGTGATACGGACTGTCAAAAATGTGAAAGTCTTGTGCACTTGCATTATTTGAAACCTCCCTTGAACTGTCCCGTACAACCATAAAATATTCAAATATTTTATATTCCTATACCTGATTGAAAAAGCAGATTATTTTTTTTTAAATTGATGTGTATATATTTATTGGCTTACATTGTAATTCGTGCTATATAGTTTATGCTGTATTTTTAATTTTCCAAAAGAATTAAAAATTGGAGCAATTTTGGATATATAGCCATTTCTCATCATTATATTATGTTTAACTTTTGAGAATATATTTTACAACTAACATGTTGTTCTTTGTCAGATGTTCTTAAGTTGTAGTGCAGTCAAGAAAATATAATATTGTCTGTTCAACTCTGTTATAAATTTGAGGAAGTTTATTTTACCTTCATATACATATATTACGTTAGTGAAAACTAACAAATACATTCTCTGATTTATAAATTTGAAATAATTCAAAACCAGTGTTAATTGAAATAATACTGGATAAGGTCATGTAATGAGAGTGTTGTAACTAGCTTTTTAGAATTCTACACCAAAAAATAAATCATATTTCAGGTAAAGACTTTTTTTTTTCATTTCAAGCATTTAAGTTTTTTAATGATTTTAAGCAAATTAACTTATACGGATTGCTGTTGCTATAAAAATTAAAATATTTATTGAAAGGCATAATTTGGGGGTGGTTAAAATACTGGGATCTATCTATCTCGTACACTACTATAAATTTATGAAGTTTGTTGTACAAAATTAAAGCAGCAGTAATTTTTTTTACAACAAATTATGTATAATGCATTAATTATAACAAAAAAAAATAATTGGCATTAAAATATTTTTATAACATATTGTACATTTGAAGATATTTCACAAGAATTTTGTTCTCCTACAAAAAAAAAAAAAAAAAAAAAAAATGTATTTGAAATTTTTTTTATGTATCTTGATGTATGGCCCCTATTGATAAATTAGAATTTTTTTTAATTCATTGAATCATGCAAAACTTTTTTTATAGCCTGCATGTGGTTTCAACAAGTCATTTAGATATTTCGAAACAGTATCTATATGGAATATTCATTTATTTTTATCTAGTACATTTTTTATTCAAAGATTTTGTAGTGAGAAGAAAAGATCTAAAATTTTCAGAATTTTACAAAAGCAGGTAACTAGAGAATGCAGCTGTTGCTAAACAAATAATCTAAATATGGGTTGATTTAGTATTATTATATATTAAGAATCGTCAAAAGGGCAAGTTTCTTATATTAAAATTTAAATGATATAAATTTGTTAGGAATTGTAGCTAAGTCCGTATTAAAGATTTTTCTGTCATGACCAAAATTATCATATTAGAGAAAATTGTTCAAATTTGCAATTTTTGGCACAGGAAATAAAAAAGATAGTCATAAATTAATTGATATATTTTGGAGGTTTAAAAATTGTTAATAGCATTTCTTGGTTTGTATTTTTGAAACAAAGGTTTGAAACAAAACTCCAATTTAATGTTGCATGGATCCCTTAGATACAGAATGTTAAAAGGCTTTCTAATTTGAAGAGAGTGAAAAAAATTGGAAATGCAGTTAATTTACTTTATATATGCCTTCATTTGTAGAGTTTTAAATAAGTTCTTTAAAATATGTATTTGTGACGAATATAATTAAATCTAAATACAATGGCCAAAAGCTCATTTCTGTTATAAAAAGAAGAAAGCTGTTCTTTTTGCTTTTGTGAATTGTAAATTACTACAAGAAAAAGCTTAGACTTTAGAAGGAGTTTCAGAAATTAATTTTTTATCAAAATATTCAGAAGGTCAGATCTTATTAAAAATTAGAGATTATAATTAAAATTCTGATTGTTCTATTCCTAGACAAATCATTGTTGAAGGGAATTTTTCTAGAATAAAAATATTGTGGTTGAAAACTCTTTAAAGAAGAAACTTTTGTTGTAAAGCATTTGGTTTTAGATGAATTGAAAAAATAGGATGAGGTGGGAAAATTTCCAAATTATAAAATAACTTATGCAATAATAATAATAATAATCTTAATCTAAATATTGTCAAAAGCATCAGCAAGATTATAATCTCAAAATGAGGAAAATATAAGAAAAAGAATTCTTTATAGATGAACTCAAGATTTAAAATGAAAAGGGTAAGAATGAAGAAATTGATTTCTGTATTGCAAAAAACCATTAACAAACTAATTACAAAGGCAGAGAAGAAATAAGATGTTTGGTGGATAGAACATCCAAACAGTATTTTAAAAACTGGTAGACCATCGAAGCAACTCAAAAATGTAAATTAAAAGCATTTTAAGTGCATTCTGTTATCATTTACTTTGTGTAACTGTAAATAAAGGTTTGTTGATGTGTATCTGTCTCTTGTATTTCCACCCCCATTCTGCCAGGTGCTAGTTAGAAGTACAATTGGAGATTCTCATGAAATTAACATTTTTTTAGGGGATTTTGTTTCAGCTAATGTGTAAATACGTATGTATGTGAAGTGAATATCCAGTAATAGTGTGAAATCAGCAATTAGTAGTAGCCATATTGTAGCTAAATTTAACAGGCATTGTAATATTGAAAACCATTTTGAATTATATATATTGGATTATTAACTGTAAAATGAGCATAATGAGTGTCTTTAATGTTCATTTAATCATCAAGATTTAAGTAAGCAAGAAAGTAATGGCACATTTGAATATTAATGGTAAAAGTATTTGACTTAAATTTTTACCATTTGCATTTTTATGCTTAAAATGTGTCATTTTATGCATTTTGTAGATTTTTTAAAGATCCTTGAAAAGTCTTTGGTTTTTTTTTCTTGTTAGTAAGAGAGACTTGATAATTGTAGCCAATTGTACTGATGCAGAAATATTGTGCAACAGTTTGTAAAAATATAAATATTAGCAAAGATATTATGTAACTATGTATGTATAAAATTTTTTTTACTATACTTTGATGTTAAATTTTATGCTGGCTGATTTAACATTTTTCCATCCTTTTTATTTCAGGGCACTGCTTTTGCGGAATGTAATGCTAATCCATCTAATGCAGATATGAATATACCTAAATTATGGGCAAATGCTGTTGAATTTCCAAAAAATTCAAAGAAGGAGTATTTTACTTTATTGAGGTAAATGCAAATATTCTTTTAAAAATACATACATTTTGTTTTATGAATAGTAATAGTAATACTTTTTAGATAATATATCTTATATTATGCCAGTGTCAGTATTTTTTCTAAATTATGCTCCTTGATTAAATATTTCTTTGGGCGCCAATGCACATTTTCTCAACTTGAGTGTCTTTCAGAATTCTGAGAAAAGCTATGAGAAAGATAATTTTTAAAGCAATTTTAGTTTGGCTATGAAAACCCACATAGATGTTCTGTTAAGGTAGTTTTTAATAGGTGAATTTGGTAGAATTTTTTTCTACTATTTAAACTTAAGAAGTTGATGTTTTGAGTAAAAGTTTTTAGGTAGGATATTAAGGTTTTTGAACTAGAGTAACTATTTACTATTTGTATAGGGTTAAGTATATTTTCTACTTTTGTGTACAAAAAAGACAATTCAAGCATTTGGGATATCTTTTACTTCAATGAAAATTTCTAAAAAAATTTTGTGTGAAATTTAAAGATTTCTGTCTGGTAACATCATTTCATTTGCACCATGAAATATTTGGTACTTATGTATTAATTGGATACTTTTGGCTTAATTGCATGTCATTGGCAAATATAATCAAATTTGAGCTGTAACCACCATTTCATCTTTGACATTTAATTGCTAGTATGTAGCTAGTTCATAAACATTGCTACATACACAAAGAATTTTTTTCTTGATATTGTAAGTAAGCATGATTTCTTTAATATTATATCACGAATCTAAACATCATTTTTCAAATACTTCTATAGTTTATGATTATAAATTGACAATACAGACAATAGATTACAATTTCTTCCCTGAATTAAGAAATGATGCATTTTTTTAACTTGTGATTAAAGATTGCAAAGAACCAGATTTCAACATTTTATATATTCTTTACATCCATCTTGATATTGGTTTATTCGGATGATATAGTTGTAATTGAAATAACAAAGGATGTATGCAAATTAATGACTTGAGATATCATGTTGGTGTATTGACTGTGTTTGTCTGTGGTATTAGATTAATATGTAATTATATTAAAATGAAATAAATTATTAAAGTATATTATAATTAATCATAATACTTAAAAACAAAACTATAATGTGTGATAAGAAACAAGTGTGTGTGTATTGAATTTTTGGACTCTTAAAATTACTATGCTTAAAAAGTTAATAATAATTTTTTTTTAAAAAAAAAAGCTTTTTTTGTGTGTGGACAAAATGCATATTTTATTCGGTATTTCTTATGTTTGCATTTTTATATTTTCTATAATTTAAAGTCTTTTACAAGTCTAAAAAATAAAATTAAAAAAAAATAGATATTGAAGGATTTACTTAGCTTGAAAGATAATAGGTCTGATGGTGGAATGACAGGTTGTCTGATGGCAGGTGTGCCTACTCTGAAGATAGTATGGGATAGTAGAAATATATATGTTAGGCTGAAAAATTCTCTAGAACAAACTATTAGAAAATTTATATGGCATTAAGAGTAAATTGTGATTGTATTATAAAATTAATATTACAAATTAATTTTTAATATTGCAAAAAATTATCCTGATTGAATGAGGACAAAATAAAAGTCTTAGATAATTCGTGTTTTGTTCAAATACTGGAAAGTTCTCCAATCAGTTCCAAATTTGTATTGGATGTTGAATATAAAATTTTGAATCAGCTTATAAGTCTACATTGTATCAAAATGTGTAAGGTGACAGTTGGTTTGGATAAGATTGCTTCTTAATGATAAATATTTAAAATCCTTATTCTTATATTTAAAATTTTTAGATGTTGTACTTGCCAGAAATTTAATGAATTTTGGATGCATTTTTCCTTATATGTTTAAGGAATTATATGTTCAGTGATTATGGTTACGTCAATAATTAATAAACATATAATTATATTGATAAGTTATTAAGGATTTCTTCATATTTATTTAGATTTGAGTTATTGATAATCCTAATATCATTTAAGATGCTTTCTCTATTTTGCCAACAACTATGCTTTGCTTTTATTGTTTTCCACTCAAAATTTTCAATTTCTGTAGACCTTAATATGATCTAGATTTATTAAGAATATCAAAATTAAGAAATAAAAACTTTATCATTAAAACAAATTTGAAAGCTCTTTTAAAATATAACTATGAATACATTTTTTTAAAAAAAAATTGTTTTATTATCAATGGTTGAATTTTTTTTCTTTCTGTTCAAACTCGGTTACTTTGTATTTGTTGCATAATTTAATATTTGTTCGTTGATGATAGGTATGTTAAGGTACAATATTATTCGAGTTGATATTTTGTTTGAATTACTTTATGTAGTAAACCCCATGCAATATACTTCCCTATTTTTCAATTTTAATATTTGGCTGCATAAAATAGTTTTTAGATCAACCAGTCATTTTGATTATCTGTTAGTTTTAGTATTAAAAAAAATTCGTAGAGAACTTCATTATAAATTTTAAAATAACAGTATTGTTATGCAATTGCTAAAAACTTACTGTAGCTTCAGTAAAAAAATGTGCTTATGTTATTTTTTATATTTCTTATAAAAATATAGTATATGTATGTTATAAAAAATCTTCAGATAAGGAATAGATTAGATTAAACAATTAATTAATGCTTATTTTTTAAATTTGTTTCCTAGCTGATATATCTGACGCTAATCAAAATGAAAATTGTAATGAAATTTTTCTTATTATTCGATATTAATAAAGAAAGTTATAAAAAAAACTTATAGCACTACAAATGTTATAGTTATTTCTTAAGATCAGCTGCTGTTGGGTATGCAATATGAACATTACTTGAAAGAAAGTGAAAATAAATGAAATAATTGTACTTGATAGAATACAAAAACACCAATAAATGAATGTATTTCTTTAAAGCATATAATATATATTAAAAAAATATTGATATATTAAAAAATTTAATTTTGCAGCTATCATATTTTTATGTTTTTGTTTCAATTCATGTATTTTTGAAAATTTCCTTAATTTGCTATAAAAATTGAACGACAGCATTATAGATATGAGTGGGAATCCCTATTGTCTCTTGGCAACCATATTTAATGACCCAGTCTACCATTGAATCTAATATCATTTCCCTGCTTGTATTTTTAGGCCTATAAAAATATTTTTTTTAAAGCATAATCTGTACATCTAGACTAATTTTATAAAAATTTATTTTTTGGTCAAGCTGATCTTACTATGAGGTTTTTGAATTTTGTATTTCAGTGCTGAATTATTTGTTATAATTTTTAAAATCCACCTTATCAGTTATTTACTTAACCTCAGATGCTATATGTTTCCTACAAGAAAATTTCTTATTGAATTGACATGAAATATGCTTTCTAAATAGATCTGTAGGAAAAGTAGTTACTATATTTGTAATAGATTTTGGTTCATCCAATAAATTACGTTAATTGATTATTTAAGAGTTTTTTTTTAAATTTATTATTTGTGGTTATTAAATTTTAGGTAGGTATCTCAAATTTTCTTGTCTTTCAGGCGAACACTTCTTTTCATGTTTTCATCAAAGTGGTCAATGTATACAGATAAGGGTGACTTGCTGTGTGCTTTTAAGTACCATTACCGTGCATTCTCGACCATTACTGAAAACGTCGCTGAAGTTTTTAAAGCTGTACTTGAAATCTTTAAAAGAGATCCTTGGAAAAATTCTTTTTTCTCATGGAATGACCTGTTTGATGGAACAGTTACAGTTTATGATAGAAGAGGTAAGTATTTTTTTGTTTATATACAAATATAATGCATTTAAAATATTGATTTTATTTTTAAATCACTTTTTTGACAGGAAAGTGGTTAAATAACTAAAAGTTAAGAAATTGCTTGCTGATTATACTTCGATAAAGGAATATTAATGTGATATTCTGAGAAAAAAATTATAGTAAATTGGAAAAAGGAACTAACTTTCCAAATTTCTAGAAAAATATTTTAAATATCTCTTTGACAGAAACTTGGCATGGTCTCATCTCAAACATTGGAACAACTTTTAATTGTGTTGAATTCCATATCATATTTAGTAGGTTGCCTCCAAAGAAATTCATTTATATTTTGCAGCAGTATCATGTTTTTAAATTTAACAAAAATATCTATATAAAAAAAATTGAAAATCCTGAAGTACATTCAAATTTTATAAAATTGCACCCTCTTAATAGATTTAAACAAAAGTAAGAATGCATTTTCCTTAACACTGGAAGGATTTATTGTGCTATTAAAAAGTTATTGCAACCCTCTAAAAGAGGTGAAATAGGAATTGAAAAAATTAACTTTTAACTTTTGCCATAACTTCTAACAAGTCATCACACAAAAATTATTTTTCACCTTTATAAAATTTTAAAAAATCAGTTTTTTAGTAACGTAATTTTTGAAAGAATACTTTTAGTGGAAGGATATCTGTTTGAATTATTAAAGCTACACTTTTTTATATCTTAAAATGTAAAAATTTTTGTAAAATAATATTTTGTGGGGAAATTGTGTAAAATGCCAAAAATTGCATAAATGTTAATTCATTTTTAGATTGTAAAAATTAATAGCATTTTTTTTTTTTAAAAAAAAGAGAAATTTATTGCAATTATTTTTGTTGTTACGTTAAAGAGCATCTGCTGAATTCCATTGTAATTGAAAAAAAAAAATCCAAATTTATGTAAAAATAAACAAACATCTATCTTTATACAGAAATATATTTATTTTTATAATTGCAAATATTATACAATATATATTTTAATCAAAAGTTTATAGTTCTTTCATGTTTAATTTTAATTATTTACAATTTGTTATTATATACAGCAAAATAAAAACCTTGATGTTTATTTAGCCGTATTTTGTTTTGAAATTTTTCAATGTGCAGTACATTTTTCTATCTTCTGAGCTATTAGTATTTTGTAATTCCCATTGTTTCTTATTTATCACCATTCAATGAAAACTCGTAATAGTGGTTACAGTCACCTGAAAATTAATTATGATCACTACATTAAAAAAATATCTCATGAAACTTAAAATTATTTCTTTAAAAAAATACTTAATACATTATATACCATATTCCGAAAACTTCAAATTAACTAAATATAAATCTTAGAAATACTTTTTGTAATATTAAAACTATTGCAAATAGATTTTTTTATTATAATTTTAATTGATTTTCAAATTTTGAGATTTGTTCTTTTCTTTTTTTCAGTTCAAGATTATTTCGAATCTGAGCCTGAGGAGGTCGTTTTAGCTCGTGTTCATGCACTTGTTTTTCGGAAAAGAGCTAATGATGCCATGTGTCTTGCTAAAACATCCTTTTTATATCATAGCCGAATTGCTAAAAACTTCCGACCATCTAGAAGGAGAAATTCCACATCAGATGTCAGTACAAGTGGTCATGCATCAATAGATTGGTTTCTTTTTATTTTGCTAAAAACAAAGTCCCTCGATTTTATTGTAAATGAGGTAATTTATTTTGGTGTCAATTTTTATGAATTCTTTTTTTAAATTAATTTTTATTAATTAATTATCTTTGAAGTATATTTCTTGACATTTATTTAAAATAGTTTTTTTGGATCTTGCATGTTTTTATTCCAGATGCATTTTCATAGAATTTTTTTTAATGATTTTAAAATACTAAATCAAGAGTTTTCTTCTTCTCCTTTCCCATAACCCTTTGCTGTACAGTGTTCCACTTCTTAGGATATTAAATTCAATTGGGGGAAAAAATAGGCTTAAAATTTAATTAAATTTTTTTTAAGTAATGGCGGATTGTTTAAATTAAGCAGATCCATAATTTTCAGCTACAGCATGCTATCTAAAACCATATTTTTTCACGGAATTTTTTTAAAAAAAATTTGTAGTAAAAAAATAAAGTATTGTTTTTTTATTGAAATGTAAGAGATTTGACTCATTTTGCACTTCACTGCAATGCCCACTTAGTTGCTCTTTTCAGAGCTCTAATGGTGCAGATGTTCCAGCTGATGGAACACAGGAACTGGAGAATCAAAACAATAAATACTGTCTTCACAAAATTTAACTTGCGTACTCCTTTAGGCATAAATAAGTTTCCTAAAACTTTATAAATTTGAGTTTAAAATTTAAAAGGAAGTTGTGCCACAAAGGGTTAATGCAGAACGAAACAAGTGAAATATTTCTGGACATTTTACTCATTTGTATTTAATAATCATTTAAAATTGTATAAAACTATTTCCTTATGGAGGAAAAAAAAAAAAACATGCAAGTCTGAATTATGTATTGTTGTCAAATTATGAATAAAATTATGTTTGACTTGAAATTGTAGAAACTTAATTTTTTAATGAGGATTTATATTATTTATCTTTCAAGTTGAAAATGAAGTTCTAGTCCCAGCCTTAGAGTTTTATCATTTAAAAAGTTATTTTTAGTTTACTTAGTTATTACTTATTGTATTATATTGCTTACATATTTTATTTACATTACTTATTGAGAAACTCTAGATGTCTTCTATTTTATATAAAAGAACCATTTCATTATTTGTGATTAAAAATTGCAATTTTTAAATTGTTTTTCTTTAATTCCTTATTGTCAACCTTTTGCATACCTGATGTATTTTAAATTTTTTTTTAACCACACAGATGAAGTTAACTATATATGACATTACTAGCTGTTTTATTTAACCTGTTTTCTTGTAATTGATTAATTGAGTTTTGATGTAAGTATGCGGCAAATCTTAGTTTGCTTGTTAAGGAGGCCAGTGTAATTCAAATTCAAATTTTTTTTAATAATTTGAAATATGTGCAATTTTGTTAAATTTATATAGAACTGTCTAATTGTATTGGTGACTTCTTATTTTTTCCATTTAAGGCTTTTGTTATTTCATTAAATTAAAAGCATTTAAAGTTTAAAAAGAGATTTTAAATTTATGTATAATGAAACATTACAGAAAGTAGTATATCAGCATTGCTATATTTTAAAATTTTCTGTACTGAATTTCATATTCCACCCCTTTCTTTTCCTAGGCCAGACAGCTTGAATGTCATGAAGGAGTTGAAATTGTTTGTCGGTTGTGGAGAGATCCAAAAAATAAAAAAATTTCCTATATGTTGCTGCAAATTTTCCTTCTTCAAGATCTTTTAAAGACATCAAAATACTGCTGCACAAGAGTAAGATTTAAAATTTCCATTTTTAATATTTCTGATTTGTTAGATCCTGTCTCTTATAATATCATTATAATAATTTATGATCTTTTGCAAATTTTGCTCATAATTGTGTATGTCCTGAAAAGATGTCACAGCATTCCATAATTTTGTGTTTTAATTTCTTCAAGGTTTAAAATTTTTTTTTTTCAATTTTATGCATGTTTCAATAAAATTTATACTCTTATGAGAGTAATCCAATAAACACATTAGCGACTGACAACTTTTTTGAGGCTTAGAAAGGCCAAAGGAATATTCAGTCCTGGTCTATTTATTTACACAAGATTACCGTGGTTCTTGAAAATCCTAAAAACTCTTTAAATTTTATTGTGCAGTATTTGGGGCCTCAAAGGAATACTTAATTTTTCATTAAACCCATAAAACCTTAAAAAATAAGCAAAATTTATCAAAATTATTTGAAACTTGTGTAATGAAGAAAAAGGGCCATGTCTAAAAATGTTGCTCTGAGATTTTAAATGGCAATATATTACAACAGTTTTCTGGAAAAAGATATGGTCCATTAAGTCCAAATGCACTGTCTAATTACTGCTGTGATTAGGAACACTACTGTGTAGCCTTTTTTGAAAACCAGTTGCTATTAGGCATAGATTATTTTCTTCACCTCCTCGTAATTTTATTTTTACTTTTTTTCTAATAATCAACTATTTTTATATAATTTAAAATATCACAGAACATTATCTTTTGAATTTTTTAATATTTTATTTATAGAATATATTCGGTCTGAGATTTTGGACAGATAGAAATCAACTTACAGTCGCTCCAAGCCAAACTTGGACATCAAAGTACTAATACAGTCAAAATTTGTAAGCTAAAAATGATAAGAAATTTATTTAAATGAATTTTCAATAGCGTATTTATTGCAATTATAAAAGCAAATAACAAAAATTATAAATTAATTCGTTTTAACGAAAAATTATGGCAAAAAGCAAAAATAAAAGGAAAAATAATGTAGAAGCCAAACTTTGGACGATAAGAAAATTTTAAATACTAGTAAATATTTCAAATGAATAATTGTTTTATATGCAAGCCCTTGTTTTTATAACCATTTTAAAACACATAGGCATAAATTTTTTCACAAAAATTAATTTCAATATTTCCTCATTCCTGCAAAAATACTCTTTTCAATTCATCTTTACAGGAAATGGGGTGTTCTCAGATTTTTTTCTTCAGGTAATTTCCTCAATTTTCCTCAAATTTTTGATGGAATTTGTAACGGGGCTTTAGGGTGGAGTGTCCATGACGTGAGGACAATTATATTGAAGCCAGGAACGCACTCGATAAGCTTTATGTTTCGGGTCATTATCGTGATAAAATCGTCAGTTGTTGGCAAGAGAAAGTTTCAGCACACATTTTCGCAAATTTTTCTTTAAAATGTCGAGGTATATACATTCTGATCCATTCTCCCTTCAATAAAATACAGGGTTCCTCGGCCTGTAGTTGAGGACGAGTCCCTGACCAATACTGATCCACCACCATGCTTCACAGTTGCTTACAAATTTTTTTGTGCGAAATTTCTCTTTCGATTTTCTCCAGACGCAAGGCTTGCCATCGGGTCCAAAAATGTCTCAGCAGTAAACAAGATATTTTTCCAATAAGAAAAATCCTTGTTTTCATGTTCCTTGCGAATTTAAGTTCTTATTTTGCGAATTTAAATCTTAGTCTTATTTCGCTTACTTATGAAAAGCTTTTATCTGATTTTTTTCCCTCATTGAGATCTGCCTTAGTGCACAATTTTATATTGTTCATGGGCTAAATTTTTTACCTAATTCCTTTTTAGCAATAATAGATGGGTTTGGTGCACTAAGAAATGGATTTGCTTTTACTTTTCTGATTAAATATCGAACATCTGCTTCTTTGAAAATCTTATTGTGGGCTGTCTTAGCCATATTTTCCACCTGATTATTGGTTTTAAAGCATTTTATGATGTCATTAGCAGTTGAATGACTTCTGTGGATAATATCTGATATTTCTGGCACATACTTTCCATTTTCAGCATGCTTAATAGCCAATTTTCTTACCTCGATGCTCGTTTGGCCTCTTTGCCCTGATATTTTAATTAAATTATTATTTAATTCTACAATAAATAAAAATAACACAATTGGAAAGTTCCCCTGAAGAATTATAACATTAATCATAAAAGTGGCAGTAATTTTTACCCAAGGGTGCAATTATTTGATGCTTAATTGTGAGATGTCCGAGTTTGGCTTACGGACTCTTTTTCACAAATTGCAATTTTCACTTTTTCTAAATTTTTAATTATAATTTATGAATTGGCGCTATTTGACTGTGTTTTCAGTTGTACAATAAATTCACTGTTAAAAAAACCTTTTAGCGTTTTTTCTAATTCATTTTAGCTAAAATATTTTGGCAGAACAAGTTTTTTTCCTGTGCTGTCCGAGTTTGGCTTGTAACAACTGTATATTGTCATTTTTAGAAAATTCTATTTTTTTCCTTCAAGGAAATTGTTTAAAAAATCGTGCGGATATGATATGAAAACATTATATCATAGCACAAACTTTAATAATAAATAATTGTAACAATAAACCTTTTAATTATAACACATCTTTAAATTTCAAAAATTTCATTCAAAATAAAAAAATATATATTTCCATATTTAACTTTTAATATTTTATTCCTGATATAATTAAGCTATTTCAACATCAAACAGCTCGCTGGAAAGGCATTTTTAATTCCTATAGCTGTTCAGTTTGAAGTTTTTTCCATTGAATAGCTTTTTATTTAACTGTGAAAAGTTGTAATCAAGTTGGGTGTTCCGACTTTTGTAACGACTCCCTCTACCCCTAACCCCCTCCCTCCAGTAACAAATTTCAGTGCAAAATTGGAGGTCTATTTTGGAGAGCCAGTTAAAAAATTAAACCAATAAAATGGCTAAGATTTTGACACTTTTCATAATAATTTATTTAGTTTTGGCTTGGGAATTTTATCAATATGAATGGGATGTTGTCATGGGGGAGTTGTCAGTCTCCAATCTTTTTTCTCTGTGTACTTTGAAGAAAGGAAATGTAATAAGCAGATTGCAACACAAGAAAGAAATCTTCAACAGGCCCAGTAGTGTGAAGATAATTTTGTTAAATCATAAAGTATGTCTTCACGATATTTAGATGCAGAATTGTAATAGTTAAGTGTGAGAAGAGTTATTATTCATTTAGTTCTTGTATTTGGCATTGTTCCAATACATGCAGAGTGCTCTATTTAAGAATCTGGCTGATTTTAATTTATATAATCTAATATTTGGTAAACATGCAACCAATTCATAAAACAAAGCAAATGAATTTACACTTTTTGTTTTGTAATAAAAACAAAGGAGCTGAAACTAGATATGTAGTTTCAACTTTAAAGGGCCATTCCACTCCAAAAGATATTTTGCAAGACTTTGGTGTTTCTATGAGAAAAATTGAATTTCAGAAAGATTGTATTTGTCTTGATGGATAGTTCATTGTTAATTTGGAAATCCATTGACTTACTAAATAATAGAATGCAAAATTGTCTTTTTTATCTAATGTATATTATTTATTCAGAGGTTTGCTAATGAGAAGAGAAGATTGATTATACTTTAGATTTTTTGAGAAAGGGAAAGTTTCTAAGGATTTTTTTTTTTTTTTTTTTTTTAAAGGAACAAAATGGAAAAAAAACTTTTGTCTGTTGGAATTTTCGAAAATCAGCTAATTCATACAAAACATAAATGTCAAGGCTTAGTTTGTACTTTTATTTGTAAAGGGTTCTCCCCTCCCCCTTCAAATCTTTATACTTTTCTGAAATATTTATGTTTAGAGCTGAGGAGAATATCCAAACATGCCCTGTTATAACAAAATGAAAGCCATTCTTTCTCTTCTTGTGAATTATGAACAACTACAAATGTGATACTATTTTAATAGAACTAAGCAACCTTTTGAAAATAATATGCAGAAAATTGTCCACTCTAAATATGCTTAAAAAAAGGGGGGGATGGGAAAGGACAAATGAAGTTTACAATCTTAAAATTGTGAAAAACATAAGAAAAGAAAACACATTGCAGGTAAACTAAATTATTTAAAATCATGAAGGGCAAAATAGAAGAGTCTAAATATTAAATCTAAAATTGAAATTTGGTCTATACACTATATATACACACGCACACACACTACTCTGTATCTCAAAATATTTCATTTGAAGCTGATGTTTGTGTGTGTGTCATATTATCATTCATTTTGAATTATTTAAAATTATGTGACCTTGATCAGTTTAAAGATTTTGGAAATGGAGTTACAATTCTCCTTCCAATTAGTTTAGTGCTCTTCAAATAACTATTATTTGAGATGCATTTTGTAGATTTTAAAGAATTTTTATTTCTTAAATGAAATTAGTAAGACTTATGAATTTGTAACTATAATCTATTTAAACTTGTAATAGGAAGGAATAAAAGTATATATCCAAATTTAGTATTAAATCAAAGTGAAAGGCTTAAGTTTGGGGGGGGGGACTAGTGCCTAATAACTTTTTTAAAATGGAACTTTTAAAACTATTGCCTTTAAACTTGTTTATTAACTAAAATTTAATTTACATATGTGATCTTACTGATTTTTCAAATGGAAAATTGAAATTTTTTGATCAACCATTCATTCTATGATTGTAGTTAAATTTAAATATTTTATTTTTGTTTATAATGCATTTATGTTTTAAAAATTTGATATTCAAGCCTTTCATTATTTTTTTTTTCAGAAATTATATAAATTATTTTGCTTAATGCATGAAGAACTTCACTCAAGTCCAAAAGAAATTGCAGAAAGTTGCTACAAATTGTTCTCAAAATATGCTCCTTCAAGTGCTCATTTCTACTTACTTGTTGATATTCTTTGGGGACAGGCAAGTTATGATTTTCCTAAGTTGCTTTCTTTGTAATGAAGTTTACTTCATGTAAAAAAATTGTTACTAATTTTTATGAATGTATTTTAATTAAATCTTAAAAAAATTTGTAATGCTACTTGATGTCTTTGGTGACTAGTTTCTTTGCCCGAATTATTGATCTTCCTTGAATAGGGATCTTTATAGGAAATGCAATTGAAAAACATGAATTTTATGAAGACAGTTTATTGCAAATTAAAAAGTATGTATCACCAGGTAAAAGCTGATTTGAAAGTCCTTCTATGAAGTTTAATATTGACAAAAGGCATACGATTGCTGAGGTCCCAACCGAATGGATTTTTGGGAACACGGCAAAACCTCTGCAGAATATTTCTAAATATATTTTACAATTCCATTAATTAGCTAAATAAAACAATAAATTTAATGCAGCTATAAAAAAAGTTCAATGAAGCATTTTGAAATTCATTTGATGGTTTGTTTACATTTCACTGTTTCCTTTTGATGACAAATAATAGGAGTGATTTCTTTGCCATGTTTATTAGCATTTTATTTATTTTTTTATATATAATACAGTGGCTTTCAAAGAGGCAATTTTCTCTGTAAAGAATGAATATTTCTAATTCACTTCTAATGTTCTGTTAGAGGCTTAATAATCAGAATAACGCCTTGAGTATGGACAATATAAAGTAGTAGACTGACAATAGTAGTAGACAAAGTATGGACAATATAAAGTAGTAGACTGACAAGTGGAGGAAAAATTGAGTTTGCTTGAACAGTGTTATATATTCCTTAAACAGCAAAGCATTTTGTAGTAGTGGTCATTAATTTTAGAACTCTTTATTTGCTCATTTTAAATCTCCTTTCTCTTCAGTATGTCAAAGCCAGTGATTATTCATAACATTTTAATGATTCATAATATGTCTCATCTGTGTTTTTTACATCTGCTTCCCTCCCCTTAAATTTTCTCAATCCTAATTTTAAAATCAAATTTATAGCTATTGAATTGTTGGGGGGGGTGAAATATCAGATAATATTCGCTAAGGACGAGTTCCAATAAATTGGTGTTTTAACTGTAATTTAAACTCATGTTAAATGCCTTTTAGAAACTGAATTAAAAAAATTTTTAAACATTGCATTTAAATTTGTGAAATAATTTTATAAGAACTTTTATATTGAATTATGTTTATTTATTTTCAACATTTGTGCGTTTTGCTTTATATAATATTTTGCTAAATATTCATCATAATTATGTGTAAATTTTGCTCTGCATCGACTTACGTACAATTTATTATTATTTTAGTAGCTTTGTAAATAATTTTTTTAAAAAATCATTTTTTTGACCTTGTATAGTGATTACCCATTTCATAAAAATGAAGTCAAAACAATAATAGAAGAATAAATACTGTAAAATTCATTCTATGTCCCTCCGTTTCCTGTTAATATTTTTATATGCTTTATCTATATAATAATGTTAAATTTAAAATGTTGGCAAGTTGTACATTTCCAAATATCTTTCTTTTTCTAATTTATTTTCACTTTACTTTTTAAAATTCATCTTGCCTTTTCTTTCTATACTGAAAATTATTTGGATTTGATCAATATTGTAATTGTTTTATTTATTTTTTAGTTTGGAATGAAGTGTCTAGATCTCTATGTTGACTTGTTTGTGCGAGGATTGACTGCTGATATTAATCATCTTGAAAACAAAAGACATTTGGAAGCATTTTTGGATGCTGCATCCCTTGAAGATCATATTTCTGTGATTTTTGAAAAGCTTTCAACATTATTTAAGAATGTTAATTTAACAGTTGCAAGAGAATGTATGTTCAGTGCCTTTTCATTAAGACCTACAAAAGAAAGGTTGTTTATCTTACAGAGATTGTCTCAAAGTCTATCCAACAGTAATAAGGATATCCATAAATCTTTATTAGATTTTGATTTTTCAGCTGACTGCAATTGTGGTTTAAGATGCATTGGACATTGTAGGGATTTTCTAAACAAAAGCAGTTTCATTCATCCTTTATTGTCCAATAGTATTGGAAATATTTCTCTTGTTCTTAAAAGAGATTTTATTTCTGTTCTCGAAAGTGTACGTTGTATAACTTTTCAGTACAATATTTTTGATTGGCGATATAATATTGGAGATTTGACTAATTATTTTAGCACATTTGCTCCAGAAAAGACTACTTTGAAAAAATCGGGATCAGACACTGAAAGTGGTGATGAAATTTATGGAAGTAGTATAGCGAATACTGAGGCAGTATTTAACACCGCTAATGATATGAGGTGCCAGTTTGATCACTCTTCTATTAAAAGAAAAAGTGGCTCAAATGAATTCAATCCGCTAAATATTGGAGGAAATACTGTAGTTCAAAATGACGATTTTGCTAGTAAAAGAATGAAAACAGAGAAGCCGAATATGGAGATGTCTGTTTCTATTTCATCCAATAACCAACAAGTTATTCAAGGTATTTTTAATAATTCTCTTGAAAATGTTATTAGAATGTCATTAAACACTAGTACTGCTAAAAGGTGGCCTGACAGTATGAATTTATTACAAATTAATGAAGATCCTGTAATTAATGATTTAAATCCTTCAAAAATCAGTAGAAAACCAGAAAGTTCACTTCAAAGTTGCTTCAGTGATAGAAATGCCTTTAATAGTCAAAGATGTAATGATAGCAAAGACAATGTTTCATTGCATTATTCAGATAAACCTCATCTTCAAATATCTGCCAGTTTATCATATGATCGTACTCAGCAGCATGTTACACTTACTTCAGAAGATAATACTCCATATAGAGAAATGGATTCATCTGATCATCAGCTCATACTAAAGTCACATCTTGTTCAAAACTCCTCAGCAAAGGTTTCTAGTGTCTCAGTTACAGAACCTACTAGTGAGACATTTTACAGCAGCATAAGTAGTCCGAAACCTGAAAGACGTTCCCATAAAGAAACCAACACCTTGCATTTTGCTGCCAAATCTGAAAGAGAAAGACCTATGCATAACCATCATTTACATTCTTCTCCATTTGTTTCATCACAGCCACCTCCTAAATCATTTTCAAAGCATCATTCGAAAATTCACTCTTTTATTGAGGAAAAGGCTCAATCTGTGGCTACCTTGGCATCTCAGGAATCGAGAGAATCTGTTCCATTTGACAATACCAGAAAGTCAGTAATTGTTAAAGGAAAATCTCTTCAGATACCAAACCAATTGTCAGTTCCAATGAAACCAAATGCAGTACATCAAAATCGAAACAATGTGCAAACAGATAGTTCAGCATTACCATTACTTCATGTTAATGTTCCGCATAAGTATTTGGCTAAGCCTGAAGTTCCTGCTAATGCTAATTTGATACCTTACAAACATGATAATCCGGCTCCTTCAATTTCCCAAATATCTGCTAATGATAGTAATGTTGAATTAGTAGCACTTTCTGGCATTGCACCACCATCTATGATTAAAAGTAGTTCATGGAAAACAGCTACACAAAATAATGTTAAAACATCCATTGCTGCCAAAATGTCTGATAGTACTTCTACTTCCAGTTTGTCAAAAGTCTCTTCTAAGTATTGCAAGCAATTACTTCAGTCAAAATCTGGCAGTGATTTGATATTGAACAGAAATACCAGTAATGAGAGTGAATATGGAGTTATAAAACCAAAGAAAGGTTTTGAAGAAATTACCAAGAATAATTTGCAACATGCTGTTGCAAATAAAAGAATAGCTTATTCCAACTCTCAAGGACTTAATAACTCCCTGGATTCTAAAGTAAAGTGGACATTAGGACAAGCTCGCGAGTCTCCTCAAAGACAAACAACTTTTCATCCCATTAGTGATAATCGCAGTGCACTTAAAACAACTAATAGTCAGCCTTTGTATGCTAGTCCTCATCCTAAAACAAGTTCCAACAGTCCTATTTCATTTCCGGTTCATTTAATGAATGCTTCTAAAACAAGTTCCAACAGTCCTGTTTCTTTTTCTGTTAATAAAATGGATACTTCTAAGATAAGTTCCAATAGTCCTGTGTCTTTTTCTGTTCAGAAAATGAATAGTGTGAAAACAAGCTCCAACAGTCCTGTATCTTTTTCTGCTCATAAAATGGATACTTCTAAGACAAGTTCGAACAGCCCTGTGTCTTTTTCTGTTCAGAAAATGAATAGTGCAAAAGCAAACTCGAACAATTCTGTGTCTTTTTCTGCTCAGAATTTGACAATTCCTAAAACAAATTCGAGCAGTCCTGTATCTCTTTCTGTTCAGAATATGGCATCTCCTAAAACAAATTCGAACAGTCCTGTGTCTATTTCTGTTCAGAATAAGAAAATCTTGAAATCATTTGGTGACAAAGTTTCTACTTACACAGATGCAAATAACCATAATCATTCTAGTATCAATAATGTACAAAATAAACCAAGTATATCTTTTTTAAAATCTAGACTAACATCAGTGCATACTACTCAATCTTATTCACATATGAATGCTTATTCCAATTTTTCTACTCAAAATAAAGGTTACAGCGAACATCACGAACCTTCTCGAAAGGAGTTTGATGTCAAAAATGTTTTTGAAAGATCAGCCCCTTCATTCATCACACCTCCAAATATTGCAACAAATTCCATTCCTTCTTCACAAGTTCAATCTAATCCCGTTTCTGTATATAATTCAGTCTATCCTGCAAATGACAGACGAGCAATTGTTCATGAAGCAAGAAATATTGCAACATCTTCACCATCATCTAATGTGCAGAATACAAACAGCAGTGCTTTTTCACAGCCATGTTGTTCAGCATTTGAAGTGAATCCATGTGACACTTGTTCAACTAAAACCAATAATCAAGAATTTTTGACCAAAACTGAAGTAGTTGGTTTTCGTTCATCACCAGTTGAGAATCTGAATCTGCTTAATCAGGTTAGTTGAACAGCTATTTAATTCCATTTTTGATGAAATCTCTGCCAATAAAAACAGATACTGTTTTGAAATAAAATACTCTCATGCTAATAACTCATCTACAGTTTTGCTTTTAAAAAAGCCTTGAAAAGTATATCTTGTTTCTATAATTGAAGATTGTTTTCTTGGTAGTTAGGTGTTAAAATTATTAATACTGTTAAAATATTTTCATCAACCAGGGGTGTTTGTGCTCCGGGGAAACCCCGGAATTCCGGGGATTTTGAACTTTGATACCCGGAAATTCCGGGGATCGTCGTTCAAAAGGAAGTAGGAATAATAATGAATTATTTATTTTGATCTGGGTAATTTTGTTTGCTTTGAAAGCAGAAAACGCAAGGTCAGTGTGTGTGGTGAAAACTTTTCCTTTCTTTCTCCAAAGGCAGTGATAATGCGTGAAAAGGGGGGAAAAAACTTCTTTTTTGTTCTTTCCTTATTGCGAGTTATGACTCATTTCCCCGGTTCTCGGACATTCTCTTCTGGATTCTTTTCGGCAAGTAGGCGCGGCAGAAAAAAAAGGGAGAGACTTCGTTCGACCAGATGTGCGATCACGTGACCTGGGTTCAAAGGTCTTAATTTTGCAAAAAAAGTAATTCATTGAACTTTTATAATTAGGTCATTCAATACTTCATAATTGTAATTTTTCATTTCTCCCCCCCCCCCCTTCTCGAAACTCCAAAATGTCGGTAGTAAGTCCGTAAAAGTTTCAGGGGATTTTTTGGGGTCCCACAAACACCCCTGATCAACTTTTTACTTTTCATTTAAAAAACTTTTTGCATGATTGTAAGTTGCAGATACTGCAAAAAAGTACCATCTAGAACATTTTTAAATTGACTAACTAAATTTTAATGGAAACATTTCCTTTTTTTTTTTTTTTTTTTTTTTTTTTTTTCCCTCTTGTTTTCCTTTTTTTTATTTAGAAGTAGTGAGGTTTAAAATCTAAATCCTTGGAATTTTTAACAGTTAAAAAATAAAAAAGTAACTTTTTTTAAGTAATGCCATTATGGAATGAAATTCAGATATTTGCATACTAATTTTAATAATTACTATGAGATTCTTTTATGCCATTTAGGAAAAATTGAACTATGAATTAATTGAAATTAGCTTTATTGTATTAATTACTGATACTCCAGTTTTTATTTTACAGATCTGTTTTTATTGACAGTTCACTTTTTTTGTGAATATGTTATATGATCATTACTAAATTAATTGATTGTTGTACAGCATTTGTCTATTATGCACACACCGAAACTATTCTGTGCAAACTGAAATTTTGATTCATATAACATTTATTATATTGATTATTTTTTCTATATTCTTCATTAAAAGTAATTTTCTTTTGTTCCTCATTTAATATTAGTATATTATGGTCTATTGTTCCTTTTTTTTTCTCCTCCCTTAAATAGTGTTACAAAATTGTTCTATTTTTAATTAATCAATGTATTGAAAATGGTGCAGTAGATATTTTGATGTTCTTGGGTATATTCTTGCTGTAAAGTGATCATCTCTAATATTTTCTCCTTTTTTTTTGTTTGTTTTGTTTTGTGGTGGTTGTACTTCCCTTTCTTTCATTCCTGTAATTTATTCACTTTATTTTAAATGTTTCTGCTGAAAATGCAGTCTTATATAAATAGAATATCTTATGTGATTTTGCTTACATGTTATTGCAGTCTAACAATAAAGATTGTAATCTTTTACTTCTTTGATGCCTTCCTTTGCTTACATTTCACTATTCTTTATAAAATTGATAAATAGCTTTTAAATTTAAAAATAAAAAAATTATCTCCAATGAATTTTGAAAATTCATCAGTTTAATATACACTAAATTGAAAAAAAAAAAATGTTGAGATTAACAGTATATATGAATATATATATTTTAAAAAGTTATTAAAAACAGCGATCAGGGGTGTTTGTGCTCCGGGGATTTTGAACTTCAATACCCGGAAATTCCGGGGATCGTCGTTCAAAAGGAAGTAGGAATAATAATGAATTATTTATTTTGATCTGGGTAATTTTGTTTGCTTTGAAATGCAAGGTCAGTGTGTGTGGTGAAAACTTTTCCTTTCTTTCTCCAAAGGCAGTGATAATGCGGGAAAAGGGGGAAAAACTTTTTTGTTCTTTCCTTATTGCGAGTTATGACTCATTCCCCCGGTTCTCGGACATTCTCTTCTGGATTCTTTTCGGCAAGTAGGCGCGGCAGAAAAAAAAGGGAGAGACTTCATTCGACCAGAAGTGCGATCACGTGACCTGGGTTCAAAGGTATTAATTTTGCAAAATTAATGGTTATTAATTTTGCAAAAAAAGTAATTCATTGAACTTTTATAATTAGGGCATTCAATACTTCATAATCGTAATTTTTCATTTCTCCCCCCCCCCTTCTCGAAACTCCAAAATGTCGGTAGTAAGTCCGTAAAAGTTTCAGGGGATTTTTTGGGGTCCCACAAACACCCCTGAGCGATAAACAATGCAACTCATTCCAAGATAATAAAATATAAGTATTTGCCTTTGTATTGAAAAAAAAAATCATAACAAATAAGAAATGAAAATATATAAGAATTCCAGTTTAGAAATTTGAAAATGCTTACATAGTAATTTACATAATTTTTCTTTACCACGTTGTTCTAAATATTTGTCATTACTGTTATTATGATTTAAAGATATAAGCAGTTATGCTTTTCAAATAGTTTGGATTTCATAAGCAGGTATTCCTTGCTTTTTACTTTTATCAAAAAGTTTAAATGGCATGTTCTCTGTAGTTTATTATTAACATTAGGATAAATATTTTAAAAATTAATTAATCTGAAATTGCTTATTCACGAGTTGCTTTAGATTGTTATTGAATAAAATCTCTACTGATTAAAGAAAAACAAGTATTATTAACATATTATGAAGTAATTTAATAAAACATCATAGATTTTAATGAAAATCAGGTTCTTAATTTGCCATGCTTATTTTATTTTTTAAATATGACTAATTATTAATTTTAGTTCTTTTTAAATGCATGTTGTGCTATATTAAACATTAAAAAAAAATCTTTATATGAAATTTTAGTGTAGTTTCAGAATTTATTGCACGAGTATTTTAAGCTCCTAAGCAAATAAAAATTTATGCACATCTTATCAATACTTAAACATATATTCATTTACATAGTCAAACATTAAAAAAAAAAAATTAATACAAAAATGAGATTTTGGATCAGATTTCCTGTACGGTCACCCTTGGCGAGATTATTTTACATTAAAAAAATCAATATTTTAAATTGTTTAGAAAAAAATTATTATTTTTCCAATAATATTCAGTAGCTTTTGACTTAAATACTAATTCACTTCTCTAAAATAAATTCTCGTAAATTCTTATTAATGAATAACATATATCAGATTCCCTCTTTCCCTTATTACTAGCTCTTGTAATCAGTGCCAGAGATAGATAATATTAATAGCTCTTTTAATCAATGGTGAAGGTAGTTGCAGTTTCATGTTTATTTATTATTATTAACAGGCCTCCCAGGTTTTTTAAAAATCATGATTAATAGAATGTATTTTGTTGCATCAGTTGTAGTTTTTGAGAAACTTTTATTTTTTAGGCAGTTTTAATATTGACCTGTTACTAATGCGTGCCACAGACTTAGTAAATTTGAAATACTTTTTTTTTTGTTATAATTTATGGTTTAATGAAAGAATGCTTGATCATTTATATGCTTTTGAAGAAACTTAATGGAAAATTTCAAGCATCTTTTGGGTCCATAATATGTACCTTCAGTTTTCATTTCAATCACATTTTAAAAAATAGTGATTATATTTTCCATAAAAATTTTCTATTTTGAAATGGTAAAATGTCATAGATGTTATATAATTTCCTTTCTTTCTGATGTCTAATTTGAATTATGGTGTAGTGAGATTAATTTACATTGAATAATATCAGTTGCCAGAGTTATTAAATTAATGTAACTTTTCAATGACTATGATGAAGTTTTTGCATTATCCTACTTCATTGCTGTTTTGTAATTTTGTGGCATTACTGATACTGTATTGTTTTTCAGTTCATTTTCATTTGCTTTTAATATTTTCTTATTTAATTGCTGTAATGGGATAATAAGACTACACTTTTGTTTTAATTTTTTGCCCTGTATTTTCTGTATATTTATAATATAAAGGAATATTTTTATATTTTATTTTATTGACAATATTTTTATAGTTTATTTTACTGACATTTTATGAAATTATTTGGCCATATGGTATAGAAAGTATAAATTATTTCTGGTTTTGTAGTACTTTGTAGATCAAATACATTTACCAAAGATGAATGTGTGAGGGGAGGTGGTCTGTGTGTATGTGCTAGTACTCCACAGACTTAATCATTTGACTTGTAGCTACCAAATTTTAACTTGCATTGGTAGCTACTGGTGAAATAGTGAGATTTGTAGATCAAATACATTTACCAAAGATGAATGTGTGAGGGGAGGTGGTCTGTGTGTATGTGCTAGTACTCCACATACTTAATCATTTGACTTGTAGCTACCAAATTTTAACACTTGCATTGGTAGCTACTGGTGAAATAGTGAGATTTGTAGATCAAATACATTTACCAAAGATGAATGTGTGGGGGGAGGTGGTCTGTGTGTATGTGCTAGTACTCCACAGACTTAATCATTTGATTTGTAACTACCAAATTTTAACACTTGCATTGGTAGCTACTGGTGAAATAGTGAGATTTGTAGATCAAATACATTTACCAAAGATGAATGTGTGAGGGGAGGTGGTCTGTGTGTATGTGCTAGTACTCCACAGACTTAATCATTTGACTTGTAGCTACCAAATTTTAACACTTGCATTGGTAGCTATTGGTGAAATAGTGAGATTTGTAGATCAAATACATTTACCAAAGATGAATGTGTGAGGGGAGGTGGTCTGTGTGTATGTGCTAGTACTCCACAGACTTAATCATTTGACTTGTAGCTACCAAATTTTAACACTTGCATTGGTAGCTATTGGTGAAATAGTGAGATTTGTAGATCAAATACATTTACCAAAGATGAATGTGTGAGGGGAGGTGGTCTGTGTGTATGTGCTAGTACTCCACAGACTTAATCATTTGACTTGTAGCTACCAAATTTTAACACTTGCATTGGTAGGTACTGGTGAAATAGTGAGATTGAATTGTGCAACTTGTTTTTAAAGTTTGCTTAGAGTTTTAATCAATTAAAAATTGAGCAGAATTTTAGCAATTCATTGCAAAAACTTCCAAAAATATTATTGTGCAATTATAAATTTTACGTTGTCTCAAAATTGTAAAAAAATTGTCTTTTTAGCGATACCAATTTTTAATAATCCCGAATTAAAAATTTCCAACAATATATTACATTTATGCCCTGCCATTGTTTCATCAAATATTTGAGGGATTTACTTCCGTTGATGAAAACTAATGAAGAATAATTATGTTTAATGTCTATGTAGTTTATGAGACAAAAAATAAAATAAATTTGCAATACAGTATAATTTGGGAAATAGATGAATCACATATTTACATTTCTAATAGGGCTTTGATATCATGGGACTGGTCTTCATTAGAAAGTTCATACATACATTGAACAAAACTTAAGTAAGACAATATGACTGGATTGTCTGACAGTTTGGTGAAACCCAGGACATGAAGTTATATCTATATGATTTATCTGAAATTGAATGCAATATATATTTTTGTCTCACTGACTGGTCACTTGAGGTGATTAGTTTATTCGATATCCAGGACTTTGAAATGAGAAACATTTTAAGCATCTCTAAAATCTATTCTAGCTTGAAAGCTTTCTATCTGTATGGTCCTTTCTGTAACATAAGTAACTGATTGTTTTAAAGTCTTCATTTCTATTAAATAAGATCCATTGTAAAGATGCAATGGTTTTTAACTTTCCTTCCCTTAAAAGTCTGTTTAAGAAAGATTGCTCCCTTTTTTATAGCAGAAAAGTATCATTGCTTTCATTTTCTTTTCAGAAAATAAATTATTTATTTAGAGTCGTTACTTATATATTCTCGTAATTATGAATTTTTCTATGAAATCTTGAAATAAAAAGATTTCCAACATTCTATACATGTACTGTAAATTAAATTTGAAGTAAACTTTTTATTGAAATTTTCTCGTATGATTATTCTACATTATTTTAAAATCTGAATTTCAATTCTGATTTTATAACGTAACACATATGCAAACAATGATTTCAGGAACACTGTTTCAAAAATTGATGTGGTTACAACTTTTATTATTATATTTTTTAAATACAAATTTAAAAAGTTTGTAAATACATAGAGAACCGAAAACAGCAAAAGGAAAACTAATATATATATAAACAAAACTCATTGAGCAATTTGGTATGAAAGAAATTTTACTATTGATGAAATTATAAATTAAATTAGTTTTATATGACAAAAAAATTTGAAATTTTACTGAATGCATCCTAGAGGTAATGCATTTTGAATTTATTTAGAAGTATATAAAACATTGAAAAAATTGTTACAAAAATTTTATCGCATGTTTCAAGTGTATATCAGTATGTTTGCAGAATTTTTATAGTAGTAGTTTAATATAACATAGCTGTAATAAATTAATGGTTTAATTAACAATAAATTTTTTAATTAATAATTAATGTTATAAATCGATATTGATAAGTTTGGATACAGATGTAAATCAAAGTTAACCATATCTGGCTGTAGTTTACTTCCTTATGCAAAGATTGAAGATATTATGGCTTGTTAATTTTACTGTTCTGAACAGTATAAATTTTAAAATCTTTCAGATGCAAATTTGTAATGAGCATTAAAATGTTTTATTTAACTATGGAATTAGGTTTTTAATTAATCAAACAAGGTTTTTTAGTTTAATAAGCGAAATTGTAAAGCGCACATTAATTGAGAGTTTGCATGAAGCAAACTGAATGTGTGTGTAATATGTGTGACTGCAAACAATTCAATTTCTTTAGTAGATTAGTGAAGCGAGAGAGAGAGAGAGAGAGAGATACTGTGTTAATATTTAAGTATTCATGTTTGTGAATGCACCTGACTCGTAAAGTCAACTAAAGTTGATTTTTAATATGAAGTAGTAGCATATTATTAGGACCATTAAACATCTTTAATATTTATATAATAAGCTTGACTGGTATAATATTCCCTATTCAAAGCTCTTTTTAAATACATGTGGATATTTTTAACAGACATTAATGTATTGATAATTTGTTAAAGAAATAATGAATAAACTGCATTAGTAATGCAATTTAGAATTTTCTTAACAAACTTGAATATGTGTCCATCCAGATAGATTCTTATTTTGTCAATATCTCAGATCCTATTGTTATAGATTAATTAAGTTGTCTATAGTTGTAGAAAATCTCATTCACATAAGCAGAGCACTTGAAGAAAAAAAAAATTGTAATATATTTTAGATTTAAATATATAGAGGCTTTATAATTAAACAATAAAGGTTGGATTCATATGTATTAAAAAATTTATTATAAATAACATTCTTCTCTATTTGTAATGTTTGTTTGCTAAATTGGATTCAGTTTTGGAACCAGCTTCTAATAAATAAAAACTTATCACTAAAATTGGATTGAAACAAATAGTGTGATCCACTAAAAAAAGAAGAAGGGGGTGCAATGCACAAACTTAAATTTTTTTTAAAATGCCAAAAAATATATTAGCAATGATCTTTAATTGGCTCTAAAGTTGAGAGTATCAACATAATTATATAATAATAAAAATTGCTAACTTCAGCTGATTGACTTTTGAAACAATCCATTATGAAAGAGTGTAAATAAAAATGTGAAGTTTATAAACCCGTAACCGATTCTTATTCATACTTAGTACATCAGTTAAACAATCGGATTCCTTTTCTCACATTGATTAATCAGTCTGTTTAAACTTTTAAAAAAATTTAAAATGTTTAAATTGTTTGGTTCCAAAAACAGAAGGTGGGATTTCTACTTCTGATAATAAAGCGGGGGGGGGGGGCTATTTTTTTAAATCTCTTTAAGCATTACGACGTAATATCATTAAAAATAAAGGCTGTCACTAAATTCTGAATTTTTATATCAAAAATAAGTTGTAGATTCAATTGCAATTCTCTTTGCCTTTCTTTAGCTTACAAACTTTATTATAATTCTATTTGCTATTTTCAGTTTTAATATATGACCAATCCTTAGGTCCCTTAGTAGTTCGATTTCCTGCTTGGCAATGCTTGTTTGGCTTAACAATGAAAGAAATATTTATAATTCTTATGATTTATAATTCTGTTTATTGGATGTTTAATGCTTATTAAAATAAGAAAAATCTTTCTATTAAATTTACTGTTATCCTTTGCCTTCTATCATTATGAAGATTCTCTTGCATTCTTGGTCCAAATTCTTATGCATTTTAAGACTTCAAAACATTAATTAATTCACTTTTGAAGTTGAGCATTTTCATTTTTCACCTGGCCCTTATGAGCAGATCTGAAAACAACTTCATGAACTTTCCTTTTGTTGTAACCACTATCTGTAGAATATGGTGTCTGCTCTTTATAGGTATGAACATTATTTTATTATTTTGAACGCCTGATATGGATTTTTGAGAAACTAATTGAAGCTATTCAATTTTTAAGTTTTTACACTTGCTTATCCAAAAAACTTGCTTGCTTTTTGTTAGAGGTTATTCCCTTGTTATTCAGTTATATTGAAATTAGGAGGTTTTGTTAAAAAAAATAAGTTAAGTATTCAATCTAAATTTATATAAATATATATTCTGTGACAAGGTTGAAAATTCCAGTTTGGGTTAAAAAATTTTTAAACTGAAATGTTCACAAATATCACTGATATAGGTAGCAGCAAAGTAGTCTTTTTATATTTCATTAACTGCCGACATCTATGTATTAGTTTAATATTAAATGGTCCAAATAAATAATATATATAATATTGCAAATCACCTTTTAAAATTGGTTAATATTAAAGACAAATATTTCAAAAATTAGTGAGAAAATTAGTAACCAACCCCCTAAAAAAAAGAATATCCAATAGTAAAAATTCATTTTTTTAACGAATAATTTTTCTGTTTTTAAACAGTTATGCATGTATTTTCTTTTTAAATTAGGAAAGACAGTTTGATGAAAATAAAAGTAAAAATTCATTTTTACTGAGTGAATAATGTTGTTAAGATAGCTTTTACATTCTTTTTTTATTATTATTAAATTTTAAATGTTATAAATGAACACAATTTGGATAGATGAAAGATAACTGTTCCTCAGAAATAATTCAAATCAAATCATTATTTATTCTCTTCCTTCCTTCTAGAATTTTATTTGATAATGCTTTCTAATAAATTTTGAGGATTTGAGCTTTCAAGTTGTTGGAATAAAATGTTTAAAAACTAATGGACCAATCTGAAATCTACCATTTTTTACGAAATTAAATCATTTTGTTTGCTTTTTTTTAGTTTGATATTTTAAAATCAATTAAGAAATCATGAGAGTTATTTTTTAATTGTATCATTAATTTCATAAGTTATTTTTTGAAAGCAGAAAATAATGAATAAATTTGAGAGTTTCTTGTAGTTAGATTTTATTTAATCTAACAATTTCCTTTATAGTGTATATAATATTTTTTTGTACAATAAACTTTATTTAATGAACTAACTTGGAATATAAGAAAGGTATTGGTAAAGTTAAAATTACACTTAATCAAGAATTTACTTACGATAGTATTCAAATGGGATATATACTTGAAATTATGCTACAATATACAATATGTGTTGTATGCTGTAGTTTGTAATCTCAAGCTTTTCACTCACCTAGTTACAAAATTAATTTAGCATAATTTGCTTGTCATGTGTTAGAATATGATTTGAATCTATTCTTTAAATAATCAATGAATTGGTTGTCTAAACTTGTAGGCCAGTTTGTAATTATTAGTTTATTGTAATTTTTACAACATCCGTTTTGTCGTAATTTCCATCAAATTAAGATAAAAGATTTTGTTTTTGTAAATTTCAGAGTGTGGTCTTGCATGTTTGCTTCTAACAATTTTTCTTATGTTTTATAGATACTGTTATCTATTAAATTTTTATCTTTCTCCTATTTTTGAATTTGATTTCCAAATATTTTTTTAGATTCTAATTATTATTACCCTCAATATAAGAAATCACTTTTCTATAAAATAAAATTATTTGTATTTGTATTGATAAATATATGATTTTTCTTACTTAGTATTAGTGTGTTATAATTAATTTAAAAATATGTTCAAAGTTGCATCATATATTTGGTCTACAAATTGCTATATAAAATCGTAGTAAGAATGAAATACAGTGTTTTTGTTCAAGTAGCTGAATATTGGATGATAAATTTCTTTGTTCAATCCCCTCCCCTCCTTCTTTTTTCAATGCTTTCTGTGTTTTTATTTCTTTTTAAATTAAAAATAATTTGAAATAAATATTGGTTTGTCCTATGCAGATAGTAAGCCAATATCTATTGCTGAAATACATTCTTAATATTCATTCTGATAAGGGTACAATTGTATCGGAGAATTAATTTATAACTTGTTATTCTTTGCAGACCATGAAAAGTACGATTCTGGAAAATTTTAGGCACTGAATTATTTCTCAGTATTATTAATGAATTAATCTTCTCCCATTGAAATGAAAATAATAACTCTAACCAATTTTAACATATAAATATGTTTAATAAAACTTTTATTATTTTACTAAAAATTCTAGTAATAAAAAATTTTAGACTATAAGAATAGATGATTTGTAAATAAATGGTTTTATTTAAAATTATGGTTATATTGTTTTTGTAACGGAGACAGGAAGTTGAAATTTATGATTTTGCTTCAGACTATTCAATTCTTTCCTAAATTGATCTTGAGGTCTTATTGATCTTGATCCTAAGATAGATTCTAAATATATGTCCTAATAAAGGAATGTATTTCAGCACTAGTGATCAATTTGTGTACCCATCTGTATAGGTCACTGCATTTAATTTTTATCTAAAGAAAAAAAAATTGAAACTATATGTTAATCAAAATTAAGCCTGTAAATTTTATTTTTGTAAAAGCTAAAAAATTAAGGCAATAATAATTTTAGGCTAACAACTTGTTCAAATCAAGTGAAAACAGATGGATACACAGATCATAAGGCATTTGTAAGATCCTTTTTCATCTCCATTTTTTCAGGTGAGTTGATTATTTTATTTAAATTTATTTTCTATAATGATAAGCACCATCTATTCACAACAACCTTTTGTGTAATTTTCTTTATATTCTCTGTTTTCTGAACTGTTATACCAATGTTGTTGATAGCTAATATTTTTTGATTACTTGTAATCCCTTTGTTTAAAAAAGTTAAGCTCATCTGAAAGAGAACAGAAATTTCATTAAAATTATAAATTAAAATCTATGTAATATTCTTTTGTTATGTGTTTCCTTCCTCTTTTTTTCCCCCATAAATGTTTTAGAAATCTTGTAAGAATTCTGTTTTCCCATTTCTCTAAAAGAAATGTAAATCATTTGCATAATGTTTATGTAGTTCATTCATATATCTTTCAAGCATCTGGAAGTTTCACATTTGCTATACATTACCTTTTTTTTTTTTTTTTGTACATAATTGGTTAGAGAATTTTAATTTGTATCAGATGTATTAACTTCAAAATTTAATCTAATTAATATTCTCTAAAAATAGTTGGTTTTATTCCTCTTTTTTATTCTGTATTACAATAATTTGTGCCACATTATTTTGTTAGGTGACTGATTTATTAAATCAGCTATAGTCTTTGAAAAATAAATTTTGAGGTCAGATATATTTTATTAAAAAATTTAAGTTGGGATGCTATTGGATGTTTACTACAATTCAATAACATTTTGTCTAAAGTATAATGCTATTGTTTTCAGGTTACTGATGGGATCTCACCTGATGATAATTGTTTTGAAGTGTCCAAGAAAATGCAGCAGCAAACTGAAACTGAGGAGCCTCAAAAAATGTGTAATTTCTGTTCATTTTCTTTTCCTGCTTCACTGATTAAAACACATGTGGAGAGTATTCATCGAGACGAATTATTTAATGATACAAACTACAACATTCAAAACCAGATTCTAAATAAAGAAACTTCATTTTCTGTGTCTGAGACAATAAATATAAATTATGATTCACAAAATGAAAATCGTATGTCACTGGACAACAATATTCACAATGATTGTAATAATGTTTTGGATATTGAAAACTCTCAAAATACAGATCAATTTATAAGTAGTTTATTAGATTTTATAGACCCTAATTTTGATAAATCTATAGAAGGATCATTTGAAAATACTGGTATTTCCCATCCCATAAATACCAGTGAATCACCTTGTAACAATTCTAAATCACAGAGTTTGTCAGATATGCTAAAGGATGTTGATTTTTCTAGAAATATTTCTTCAGATTTGAGTGCAATTTGTGAAGGAAATGAATTAAGTTATGATATGACCGATGACAAACAACTTTATATGGAAAATTTGAGTAATGAAAATAGAGACATAAAATCTTGGTATAGTAACCTCAGTTTAGATCTACTGAGTAATGATAAGCCAGAAAAAGATATGACAAATTTTAAAGAATATAAACCTGAAAAATCTGAAACATCCAGTTTCCAGCCAAGTAATATTACAAATAATGAATCAGTTACTGTAGACAAACAGATTTCTGAAAAATTAAAAGGTTCATATGAGATATTTAAAACAGTTAAACCTTTGGAACAATCAAATCATATGTCTAATTTACAAGATTTAGATGAAATTGGAACATTTCAAAATATTTCTAGTCAACAACAGAAGAGTGCTCTAATCTGTCCGATATGCAAAAGAAAAGTAGACATTGATTTGCAACAGCATATTAATATTTATCATCCTCATATTAGTGGAGATAAAATGGTTTATAATGATTTGGAATCACCAAATGATTCTGAAACTGATAAAAGAAATGAGGCAGGGCTAATTTTTACACCATACAACTCTGATGCACTAGTAAATTCAACTGAAATCTTTGATTTTGATTCTTATTCACCTGATAATGTTTCTAAAGAAGTGTATAGGCCTCTTCAAAAAGGAAAAACAAAACTACATTCAAATTCTAGCTGTAATAGGGAAAATAATATGAATATTCCCCCAAAATTGGATACTCAAGTAACCGAATATGAAACTCCTACAAGTAAAAAGAAAGGCCCTAGAGAGATATGTATTTTCTGTGCGAAAGTTTATTCAAAAAATTATATAAGAACACATTATAGAAAAGAACATTTGAAAGATCAATCTGGTGATCATGTCAAAATGTCTGAGAATTTGTCAAACCAATCTCTCCCTGGACAAGTAACCATCTCTTCACCAACTCCCGAGAAGAATCAAGATTTTACTGCTGCCATATTGCAAGAAGACATTGACACTAATACTTGCTTGTCAACTTCTGATGCTTTAAATTCTAGTAATAAATGTGAAGGTTCGAATATTAAAAAATCTTCTTGCAATAGCAGTAATAGGATTGTACAGCAAGAGCAGAAATATCCGTTCCTTTCCGTTTCCGATGGTGTGAAAGAATCGTCTGCTGGCAGCTTGAACTTTGAAGTACTAGAAAATCCTACTGTTACAGCTTTGAAAGAAAAGGGATTTAATTCAAGACTACGAAATGCATTTAATCAAAAACCTAAAACAACTACAAAATATCAGTGCAGCTGGTTTGAGAATGAGAATAGTTGTAAACAAAATTTTCCATCCAAATTATTATTAGTAAAGCACTTGAGAACTGAACATCTTTTGAAATTTAAATGCAGGTGGTCTGAAAACAATAATTATTGTTATCAGTGTTTTACATCAGAGGCAGCATTATTAAAACATATGCAAATTGAACATGGGGTTAAAAATGTTTCAGAATATAAAGCAGAGAACATTCCTGCATTTGAAAGAAATCGGCAAATGGAAGAAAACAATTCATTCTGTAATTCTTCTAATAATAAAAAAAGTGCTTTTGTTCAAGAAGAAATGCAAGTGTCAGTATCAAAATCTGATCTAACATCTTTGAATTTAAATCATAATTTCGAAAAAATAGAGAATGATATGAATTCTCTCAAGCAGTTCAATTCTGATAAAGACATTTCATTATCCCAGATTAAGTGTGCTTTGCCTACTAATCAAACTTGTCCTGAAGACTTGGACCAACAAGACAAAAATGATAAATGCCATCTTTCTACAAAATCAGTGCTTCGTCTTTCTAGATATAAATGTAGGTGGTTTCATAATGATGGTTACTGTAACCAAAATTTTCCAACAAAGTCATCATTAATAAAACACCTGAACAATGAGCATCTGATTAATAAATCATCTGAATATGAAAATCAGCCTAGTGAGACTCAAAAGAATGCTCTTACGCTTGAGAGTAGTGAGCTAATAGAAGAAAACAATTTATTCTGCAATTCTTCTAATAATAAAGAAAGTGTTTTTGAACAAGAAGTGCAAGGACCTCAAGTGTCAAAATCAAAATCTGGTCTGCCACCTTTGAATTTAAATCAATTCAATTCTGATAAAGACATTTCATTTTCCCAGACTAATCATGTTTTGCCTTCTGATCAGATATGCTCTGGAAACTTCAATAATCCACTTTGTTTTGAAGTTCCTGAAAAAAATAAGTGCAATCTTTCGCCAAAATCAGTATGTCATCTTTTTAATAATACTTCAGTTGATGAGTACGATATTGTGTCTACTGAGAAAATGCTATCAAAAAAGAGCCATGCATCTAGTTCAGTTAGTGAAAGTTTCAAAAAATCTTTTAAAAAAAGTGAATTACCCGATTTGTTGAATAGTTTTAAAACAGATTCTCATGAGGTAAATGCTAACAATCTACCTCAAAAAATTTATGAAAGATATGATACCTTTTCATTTGTTTCTAATGCAAAGAAAAGTCCTCAAAATGATAGAGATTTGGTCCAAAATTCAATTTCGAATGAAGATCCTTCTTCTGTGTCTTATGATTTTGTTACAAAAATCATTGACCCTGGTGCAAGTTTACTATCATTGTCAGGCAATAGTAATAATTCTTCAAAAACTGATTGTTTAATTTCTGATCTGTTGCAAGATTTCGATGAAATGAATAAACTTTCTGCCAGAAATAAGACTTCAAAAAATAAAGGAAATAATAAATATGAAAAATCAAGACCTGATAGTGTTTGTGAAAGCAATGGAGATGAAAAGCATAATAAGGAAGTATTTAAAGATGATGAATCTTTGAAACCTAACAAATCTTTATGTTCTATTTCTTCTGAAAAATTATTCAATCAAAGCTCTGTGAAAAAGCATATAAAAATTTGCCATTCAACTTTATTAAAAAATGAGCAATTAAATTTTGAAAGAGAATTGTCTTTACCAATCAGTGACACTTTGAAATGTCATGCTTCCTCAAATGAATTATATTCATCCATTTCTGTTGCAAGTAAAGAAGTTGTCATAACCAGTGACTGTCCTTCTCCTAATCAGCAAGATCTACAAGATAATTATAAAAGTCTAGTTTCTGTACCATATTTTAATTCAAATCAGAAACAAATAAATTCTATTCCGTTTAATGGTGTGTCTAGTGCTAAAAGTAATAGTCACTGTAATAAAAAATCGAAAAGAAAAGCAAGTAGTGAACTCTCGTTTGTGAAACCTGTTGATAATTGTACAAGATTAATAGATATGGAAATGCAACTATCAAGCTCACCTTCAGAAAATTCAAATAATCAGAATGCACAATATCCAATCTCAGTTCAGGATTATCAAAATATTAAAAATGGTCATAATTCAATGGTAAATTATTGTGAAGAAATAATCCAGAGCAATAGCGAGTTAAATTTAACTCGGATTGCTCGGGTAGCTGATGAATCATCATTAACAGTTTTGCCTAAAAGCATCCAGTTTGATGCAACTTCTCCTAATTCAAGAGTTAATAATTCTCAAACTTGCACTAATAATTTCATTAAATTGAAACCGAATTTAGATTCCCAAACACAGTTATCAGAAGCTTATGATGTTCATAAATCAGTAGTTAGTACAAAAAGTGTTGTCGATGAAAAGCAATCCATTGAAAACAATGAATCTACTTTATCAGTGACCAAGAGACCAGATATAGATAAAAAGCAATGTTTTAAAAATGATGAGTCTGTTTCATTGTTGACTAAGAGGATAGATTCAGGATCAAATTCTTCCCCAAATGTTTCTGAATCTGATGAGAAAGACATGCCGAACTTGGTGCCTGAATATGATTTTCAATCGCTACTAGTCACTGAAAAATTTAAAACAGATGAAGATGTCCAGAGCTCAGAAATAGATCTTGAAAGATCAGATTTTTATTGTTTTCCATATCATAACCTTACAACTAGTGATGTTTCTTGTCCCACTGATAATGTTGTTACAGTTTCCTCAGCAGGAGCTCACATTGTTGATAATCAAGAACCATTTTCTTTCTCCTCAAATACTTCATGCACATATCCAGATGTTTTAACTGATAAAGATTCAAAAATCAATGAAAATTTAAGTTTCCTGAATGAAGACTCTTCTGCTTTATCTTCGGTTGATACTTTCAAAGATCTTTCCTTGAGTGAGGAATGCCTAATAGAATCTGTTATGAAATCCAAATCTAATAATCTGTCTATAGAACATTTTAATGATTCTTCATTCAACCAAAAAGAAATCTATGTTAGTAAATCAGAAGTAGTAAACTCTTCTCCTGCCAAAGATTTTGGACAAAATTTCATTTCTAGTGGTAAAGATGGTACTGAATCCTATGGTGAACTTGTAAAGGCTGCTATTTGTAGTCAACTATCAAAGAAGAAACAATTAAAGAAATCTCTTCTGTTAAGTAATGATGAAGATTCTTTAAAAGGAAACACTGAAGACAAATTAGGCATTTCAATTTCCCAAAAACAGCCATCTTTCCAGCTAGAAATAGAGCAAACTGTCAATGATATGTTGACTTTTATAAACAGTTGTGAAAATTCATCTCTTAACTTTGAAAATGGCAGGAGCAAATGTGATAAAAGCACGATATCTTCCATATCAGAAGTAAAAGCATCTCCATATTCTGTTAATTCAGACGGCAGTAAAAAGAATTTAACCATGCCAGAGTTGTGTGAAAGAAAAGAAATCGCAATTCTTGATGAAATTTCTGATCAGTTTGGTACTTCAAATATAAAGAATTCAGAGAACTTTCCCAAATCATGTATATTGTGCAAAGAAGTTTGCCACTCTGAGGAAACCTTATCAAGTCACTTAAAATTAATCCATAATGTTCCTCATTTGAAGGAACAAATTTCTAAATTCAGAGAAGATTCAAATGTTGATAAATTATCTCCACCACCACTGTACCTTCATTCTGCTTTTGACTGTGATTCAGCATCTGCCTCTGCAGAATCCTCGCCAAATAAATATAGTGAAGAAGACAATAGTATAAGCTATAAGGATGCAGCACTTGATGTACCTTCTAGTACTGAACCCAAATCTTCATTGTCTGAATTGAGCTCTAACATTGAGCAAAAACAATTAAAGACATCTCAAAGTACCGAGTCTTCTTGCATGACAAGCCAAATTTCTTCAGATTTTAAATTTAAGAAAAGAGCTAATATTATTAAAAGAAAACGTAATAAAATAGTCCCTTCTCTATGCTCTTACGAGAAAAAAAGTAAAAGAAATTTTCCAAATAAAAAACTTAGGTCTTTTAATGCAATTTCTAATATTCTTGATAAAGACTTAATTTGTAAAAATGCTGCCCTCCCTAAATGTATCATAAAAGTTTTGAAAGATGAACAGAATTCTGTTTTCTATAAG
This sequence comes from Argiope bruennichi, assembly GCF_947563725.1. NCBI lineage: Eukaryota > Metazoa > Arthropoda > Arachnida > Araneae > Araneidae > Argiope > Argiope bruennichi. Next base: position 20,733,909 of record NC_079154.1, on the reverse strand, counting down.
ATTGATAACTCTCCAGATGTAATATATGAAGGATCTGTACAGGCTGGACGCAATTCATTTAACAGCATGAAATATGCTGATTTAAATACAAATGTGATTGACCATCAGTCGGGCAAAAGTTCTGTGAAGTGTAAACAAGTCAAGAAGGTAACAAAATGCACTAAGAGGAGTTTCCATCCTCCCTCTCTTGATTCGAGTTTTAATCTTTTGGAAAAGGACAAAGAATTGCTTAAGGAAACAAATAATAATATGCTCTTATTGTTGAACGATAAAAAAAGAAATGAGCAAAATAACTATGCATTCTTAACTTTGAAACCTAAAGACATTAAGCAATTTCTAATTGATAATAAGCAGCCATATGTTCTTTTAACCCGTCTTAATTCCCCATTAAATTCTTTTAATGTATCTACATTAAAACCAGATTTTTCTTATGTTAATTTTATTTGCAAAAAACCTGTAGTAAGGTTAAAAAGGCTGAAGACTAGTGATATTGAGAAAGGCCATTTTCGAATGCCAGAGATTTCTGTGCTGTTAAAAAGAATACCAAATAATGTTGAGGAGAAGACATTTGAATCCTCATCTGAATTAACTAATTGCAAAAAATGCTGTGTTGTAAAAAATGAAGTGTCGTGATTTTCATTCTAGATTTCTAAATGTGCACTGTGAGATTAATCTTATAGTTAAGTATAAATTTTACCAAGAAGGGAGCTTTTTGTTAAATGTCATCAAAAGTGTATAAAAAAATTATACTAATATTTTGATTTTTGTATGTAAAAAGAAAAACAGAGTGTAAGATATTTTATTAATATTTTTCTACGCACAAATACAGTTCTTTCAGATAAGCTTGTAGAGTCTTAATTGTTCATTGTGTAAATGTATTTTCTTCAATGCATTTAAATGATACCTCAAGTGCTTTAAACTGTGGAAAATGTTAAAAGCCTGTTTTTTCTATTATAGATCTCCTTGACAGTTTTTGTTAGTTTAATTTAACTATTTATCAGTATTATATGTTTTACATTGTTTTAAAATTTTGTAAAAGTTTTTTTCGTTTTCTTTCCTTCCCATTAGAAGAATTTAAAAAAAAAAAAAATCTTATTATGCTGTTTTAGACATCATATAAATTCTTTCTTTAAAATTTGGGCAGTTTTTACTCTCTGAAAGATGTTCTACATTTTTTTTTAATCTACTATGTTTGTGCATGTTTTTCTTCACCTGTTTACAGTGTTGTAAATAGAATTAAATATGTGTTTCAATATGTAAATAATAAAGTTTGTTTTGAAAATAGTCTTGATTTTTTTTTTTTTTTTTTTTTTTTTTTGCAATAGCAATGATTCTTTCTTCTCTTATAAATAATACATTTTTAAATTTTTCAATGTAACTAGAATTACAGCCTCTAAGTCTAGTATCAAAACATTTATGTTATAATGTTTATTTAAACCTATGCTTAAATAGAAATATCAGTTTCAACTAATTTATTGAAACCATAGGGATAGGTCCAGCATATTTTTTATAACTTAAATGTTGCCTTATTTTAAAATTAATAATGTACTTTAAATAAAAGCTCATAAATCTCTACTAATAATAAAGATGACTGTGTATGCATATGTTGGTGTAGTACAAGCCAGACCATTTGGCCCATAACTGTCAAATTTGACATATATATATCACGCCAGGTAAAAAATATGCTATTCGAAGAGATTTTTAAAAAAATTTAATTACTTAAAAATTAAGATGAATATTGATGTTTTTCTACTATTATTTCCATAAGTATTATTGCATAATAATGAATTTTACATCATTTAAGAATGAAAAAAAAAAATTTCTTTACTGATGACAATTTTAAAGGCATGTTCATTTTCTTGAATTTCAATAATTTTTATTATTAATTTACTTATTTGAATTTCTTTCTATGGAGTACATTATTACCTTAAAATTTTTTGAAAACTGAAAACGAAGGAATCTGTTTAATAGTTGTGTGGTTTATAAAATGAATTTGTAAAACGAAATTACAATACCACTAATTACATTTTTAATAGCGCCATAATATCATAGAATTAGAAAGATTAATTTACACAATGACTGGAGCGTGGGCCAGACAATTGAAATAATATTGCTTTAATGCCTTAGGGACGGATGCGCGTAGAAGGAAATGCTCCATAGAACGGAGCCAAGCAAAAACGCCAACTGTCCGTACGGGCAGGAGTACTTATTTCTGCTAAACCAAATGTCATTATACTTTGTAAAAATATACAAAGTAATTTTTAAACGTATTCCTAGCATAGAAATGAAAAACATTATTAGGTGACAATATGTATATTATTCAATCATGATTCAAAGCTGAATTAAAAATGCTTAATATTTAGTACTATAAAAATATAGTACATTTTATTATTATCGACATTACGATGATAGTTTGATTTTTTGGCCATGCTGCGCCAAACATAAGATTTATTCCAACGTTCATTTTATTACAAAAAAAAAAAAAACTGCACAAAAACGATGTCAAAATTTAAAACTCAAATTTGCTTTTCGATTTCCATATCTTGCAAGAATAAAAAAATATTTTGGTTGGGTTTCTCACCCAACAAGTCTTTTAAAGTTACATTGTTGCTACCAAAATGGATCCGTCTAAATTGGGACATTCCACGAGTATATGCTTTATGGGTAAAGAGTAATGACAATGTGAACATGTAGGTTGGGGTTCTGAGTTGAGTAAATATTCATGAGTCAATCTGGTGTGTCCAGTTCTAAGTCGATTTAATATAACGGATCTTTTTCGGTTTAAGTTATAATATTTAAAGGACTTTACTGAAGAATGAATTTCAAACAACTTATTACGAGTTTGTTCATTCCATATACTCTGCCATTTTTTTTCCCCAATATATTTTTTATCGTTTGAAGAGCATCACTTAGAGGAACAAAATTTTCGTGCGTCAGTCTTGGAGTTTTTGCCGCTTTATCAGCCCTCTCATTACCCACAATTCCTAAATGTCTAGGAATCCAACAAAATAAAATATCTATTCCTTTTCCTATTAAAAAAACAGTAACATTCCACGCATTTGACAACTAAGGGATGGCGAAATAATCTAGTGCCTCAATGACGCTTTTTGAGTCTGTGTATAAAATAATTTTCTTATATTTACTAACTTGTTATTTCGTTAAGGCCAGATATTGCATATATTTCAGATGTAAAAACGGAACAAAACTCATGAAACCTCTCAGAAATTATTTTATTTCTGTTAACTACCATTGCTCCCACTCATTTACCAGCTTTTGATCTTTCAGTAAAATCAGGTTCATAACTAGAGTACTGTTGTCGGTGGTCATAAAACATATATAGAAGCACTAAGTTTAGAGTTGTCGCTTTCTGCCATTTTTCGAAGTCATCTATAAATTTTGAATTAGTATTTTTCCATGGAGGGAATTCGTCGGTTTTATTAAGAACTGGAAAACCATCAATATTTAAATCACTAAGAACTTGCCCGATTCTAAATCCAAAAGTAGGAATAAATGAGGGTCTCAATGAGAATAATGGGCCATAAGTTGGATTTATGATTTTGTAATGTAGTGGATGGGCATCATCACTTTTTATTTTAAAAAACAGATTGAGTGCAAGCCTTTGTCATCTAAGTTCCAAAGGGGGCTCGTGACACAAAGTATAGAGGCTTAAAACTGGAGTAGTTCAAAAAGCACCCACTGATAATCGTAAAGCTTGATTGTGTTTTGTATCAAGGGGCCGCAGTGTAGATTTCACTGCAGATCCGTATATCATGCTTCCATAATCAAGTTTGGATCGAATTAAAGCTCTATAAATTTTGAGAAGGCAATCTTCTTCTGCACCAAACCATGTGCAAGAGAGTATTTTTAATAAATTCAACGAAAGTGTACATTTTCTTTTTAGATAGTTTATATGAGATTTAAAGGTAAGTTTAGAGTCGAAAATTAAACCTAAAAATGTAATCTCAGTGACAAAAGGGATTGTCTGGTGGTTCAATTTAAGTTTAGGATCTGGGTGAATTCCACGTCTTTTACAAAAGTGAATTGCAGCTGATTTCTGTGGAGTTATTGTGAAACCATTCATTTCCCCCCAACTGTGTATTTTATTTATAGCATCTTGAAGCTTCTTTTCTATAAAACCCATGTCCTCTCCAGAGCAATGTATCTGGAAGTCATCCAATACGATCAGGTGTTACGTCACGATGATAGACGTAACACCTGATAACATTAAAAAAAAAAAAATACTTACTATTAATATTTTAACATTTTTCATAAAAATTGCAGTATTTAATGCTTCAAACCGTATGAAAATTTTCAAAATGTAAAGTCTGTGAGGAGACCAACATTACGTAATTTATATTTATAGATAGTCTCGTTTTTTATCTCACTTCGACGGAGAAAAAAAAGTTTCTAATCATCTACTTTTTATAAATAAGGAATATTTTCTTACTGTCATCAGAAAAATCCTTAGATTGATCATTTATAAATTTACATACCTTCCTCCTTCCGTAAAGATAGGCGGTCTTGTAGCCATGACTTCGCAAATAACACTGAAAGAAATAAAATCCTTGCTAGAAATAACATCCTATCTCAGATGAGAATATAAATTAAAACAACCACTTCAATTGAGCACGTTTCTCTTTACATTAACAAAGTGTTTCTATTTATATTTGCGAAAATCTAATGATTAACAGGCATTTGCCCAACCCCAATCTGACCTCAGAAAGATACTAATGTATGGGATCAATTATAAAAACATAGCAACGCCATTTAATAAAAATCATTTTGATTTAGAAGACCAAAGCAAGTATATGTGACCTTCGGCCCTAAAGAGAATCCAACGCAAATGTGTCGTTTTTATGGATGACAATGCACGGTCACACCTGACTGCTGATGTTCAGCAGCTACTGGAAAGTGAATATATCACCCGAAGGGTTATTAATGTCTATCAATTTGGTAGAATCATGGACGTGAAGTTACAGGGTTTGTCCAAAATAATGAAAAACCAATACAAAAAGAAGTGTTCGGCACTTAATATGGTGTGGGAGGACTTTGGCAGTTAAAACCGCTTGAATCCTCCTTGAAATGGACATCTACAAGTTCTGTGCAATAGTAAGTGGGATATTGTACCATTCCTCATGCTGAAACTGATCTAACTCCCGTAGAGACGTAAAAGGAGGATAACGGTATCTCACTCTTCCAAAATAGACCACTGGGGCTTTATGATGTCCATGCCCGGTGATTGGGCAGGCCAGGAAAGGTTCATAACTGAGTCTTCATGTTTCCGAAACTATGATGGAACAATTCGGCTACGGGGAATTATGTTGATAGGTGCTATCTCCAGACGGAAACAATGCTTGCACCATAGAATGCAGTTGGTCGGCCAAAAGAGTGACATAGCCATTGCTAGTGACCTGTCCATGTAAGGTGACAACGGGACCTACTCCAAACCACGAGATGAGGTTCCCAACCATTACGGAACAACCCACATGCTTCATTGTAGGAAGGAAGCAGTCTGGGTTTCTGTTGGAATTCGCCACACGTAAACCCGTCCCATGGTGGGGATTAGGGAGAAACTGGATTCAACGAAAAACAAGACATGTTGCCCTTGATATGCAAAATCCAGGTTTTACGGCCCTCGCACCACTTTACTCGCCTTTTCTGATTTACATCTGTCACAAGGAGCTTTGCAATCGCAGCTCTGCCTCAAATATTTTTTTATGCAATTCCCTTCGAACTGTATGGATCGACAATGAGTTCTGTTGATGTTCCTTCAACTCAGTAGTCATTTTTGCTGCCGTGGTTTTCCTTCTGGTGGTTACAATCCTCCTTAATACCCGCTTGTCTCTGCCAATGAGTTTGGCTTTTCTTCCACAGTTCTTTCTACACTGGTGTGCAAAATTTAACAACAATGTAAATTTTAAGCAGGTAGCCATGAAATTGCAGAAAAGGGGTTATTGCAATCAGAACAATGAACACACAATTCAATAAAAAGATGAGCGTATGCAAATGTCAGGAACAAAACAACATAGGCGGCGTGAGTGTACGCAAAACGCGTACAGTCGGAGCACGCAACTCAAGACTACAAGAAAAGGAAGAACGGAGGCGCAATTAAAGACATTCGCTGCAAGTGCACGTGAGTTTTTTGTGAAATATGGCTTGAAGAAATCACCTAGACGACTTCACATGTGGAAGAATGATCGGAAAGTTGAAGGAGGGGCGCAGTTTGACCAGTCTGAAGAGTTCGGAATCAACATATGTGTCATTTCGCACGCTTGGAAAGCCTTCCAAACCATAGGTATAGTTGTTACAAAGGTTAGTGGTGGCCGCCCTAGGAAAACAACTGCAGTTGAAAAGAGACCGATCTAGTCAGCAAGTGCCATTGCTCAGCAACTGTGTACAGCAATAGGTTTACTGTGGCCAGCACGAAAACTGGACTTCTCATCAACGGAGTCGTGTCCTCTTTACGGACGGGAGTCATTTCAGTGTTAGTTGATTTAGAAAAAGGTTGGGACATGGTTTCATCCCAGTAACATCGTGGAAAGAGATGTCTAGGGTGTTTCTGGAGTTGTGGTCGGGGAGGCATTATGCTGAAGGGCGGACTGAGCTCCACGTTTTCGACAGGGCTTCTTTAATTGGCGATCGCTATTGTAAGGAGGTAATCCTTCCCCATATGCGTCTGTTCCAAAGTGCTATAGGACCAGACTTCGTTTTTATGGATGAAAATGCACGGTCACACCTGACTGCTGATGTTCAGCAGCTACTGGAAAGTGAATATATCACTCGAAGGAATTGGCCAGCATTCTCTCCTGATTTAAATCTCAGAACATGTGCGGGATGCTTAGCGAGACGCCTTGCTGCACGATTACATCCTCCGAGGAACACACAACAACTGAAACAGATGCTGATTGAGGAATGGGCACTCTTTACATCAAGAACTGTTGGACAATCTAGTGCTGAGTGTGAAGAGATGGTGCGAAGCAACCATTGCAATAAGGGGAGGGCATATTCCATACTAAGGAACATCTACTTGTTCTTCCTATTGGACAGACAACCATGTATAGTGGTACTATGAGTTCAATAAAGCCTTTTTTTGTTTGATTCCATACTATATACACTGTATTCATTTTTACTTAACTTTGCTTTCGCCATCGTTTAAATCTCTCAAATGATTTCTCGTGGAGTTATGGAAAAAAACGCACCTGTTGCTTCAATTTTGTACACCAGTGTAGTAGATGTTGTTTTTCTAAATTCGTTTTATGCTGTCATGACCTTCGACACGGTGCTTATTGATACCCCCAACAGCTGTACCACTTACGTTACCGATTCACCAACCAGACGGGCTCCCACTACCTGTCCTTTTTGGATTTTAGCTTCAACCGAAACGAAATTAAGCAGACAATGATTTGCAGTACACGCACACACTTTTGTAACTATAAGCAACAATATAATATTAAAAGTATGCTGGTTACGTATTTAATTTAGTCCTATGCTATCACATATGGATGTCACTGTTTCCAGCGAGGTTCTCCTGTTAGGTTTCTGGCTTCATGTATGTAAGCATTTAATAAAAAAAATTATAAGACATCAAATTATGTTTACATTTTAATTTAAAAAGCAATTTTGAGATTATTTTTCCTGCATTTACAGTTGGATATAGATAAAATTGCTATTGAATGAGAAAAAAAAAAAGTAATTAAGCTTTAAATAAGTAGATACACTGAGAAATTTATTTGTGAATGATAAAATTTTTTAGTGAAGCGATCTTTTAGTTAAATTTTCCCCCCATGAATTAAACTTCATTTTCTTCTTTATTTTCAAACTTTGGATGGGTGTGTGAAAAATATTTCATCTGAAAAACAGCTACAATATTAAAATTTTAAAAAAAAAATGATTTGACTATTAGCACATTAAGATTCAAGAAAAAATGAAACGAAAGAAAAAATAGAAACTTAAAAATGATTGACTATTCGCACACTAAGGTGCAACGAAATATATAATTATATATATTTAAAAAAATGGAAACCTTTATTACTGCCCATTTTGTGCGATTTAGTACCGCTTTGAAACAAGCCAAATCTAATTTGGAAATGTGCGTGCTATTAAGCTTTTAAATTTATCAGCTTTGTTCTTTTAGATTTCGTCTTAATATGCTTAATCGATTTTATTATTTATTCCTATTAAACGAAAATTAAATCAGTGGATTCCTTTCAAAACCGTATTTGGGTTTAATTTATAATTAATATTTAAGAGATAATTTACTTTGAAATATGAAATCGATATTCCAATTTATTAATTAAGGAAATTACATTTTGTTTTCGTAATTAAATGTACAATTGTCAACAAAGGAAGAAAAAAAGAAAGGATATTTCTGATTCTTTGCTATTCAGTAGATTCCTTATTACAAAGGTTCTCGTGACGAGAATTTTGAAAAATTTCTACAAATCTTCTTTGATTATGAAGAATGCCAAACCATCTTCCATTGAAAAGTTAATATGGGCAAAGCGTTATATACATATCTACATATTATCTTGTTAGCACGATAATTAGAGTAATTTTGAATGGATTTTAACTTACCTGGGATATGTTATTAGAAGAATAAAAATTCGGATGATTTCGTAGATTGGACATTTATCTTCAACGAGGTGTAGAAATGAAGTTTGAATTCCTCATAACTTCCTTACCTTTGAAGAGATAGAAAAATAAATCAAATTAAAGGAATAAGCATCTCATTAAGACGAATAACTTTTGTACTAAAAGTTTTTCAGTCGTTGCAGTTGTTTAGAAGTTTGGGACTGAAAAGTGATTTTCTACCTTCAGCCGATTGTTTTTAACATGATCTAGATTACCAGTTTTGAAAGAAGAAAAAAATTAAAATTTCTTCTTCCTTTCCTTATTTTAGAATTGTTAAAACACACAAGGACTGCAGTTTAAAAGCGTAAAAAAAAAAAAAAAACTAATTAAATAAAGGTGTAGAAATATTTATTTACAGCTGTTATGGCGGTGGCCTAATTCTGGCGGTATGCCAGCAAGTAATAAATTCGTCGATAGTGAACAATTTGAAATTAATAGACTTGATCCATATTAATTATAAAAATAAATTCATTACTATTAACACTCATAACAAAGGATCAACAATTACAAGTAAAGTAAAAGTACATCTACTCTGTATAAGTACGACTGGTAAAGTGACATATTTTCTAACAGGATATAGGAGGCGACACCATACATAGAAACAGGAAATATCAGGTGGTACGAACATCCCGGCCCCGTTGAAATACTATTTCAACAGATAAATGAATGCAAATTTGAGAACATAAATACAATAATACATGTTAGATCAAATGAAATAGAAGCAAAAAAAATTAACAAATAAATGCAAATGCACTAATATATATGTAATACAAGAATGATAATTAATAATTAGCACATTTTTTTATACAGTAGGTAAAATACAAACATCTCTGATATTTCTTTTAATTATTTTACTGTCAGGAAGTTTAATATTCACAACTCTAATTTTATTATCTTTCCCACTAAAAACGTCTGTAATTCTACCTGTGATCCATTTGGTGCCTGGAAGGGATTCATTTTTAACTAAAACAAAAATGCCTATTTCAACATTATTTTTGTTAAATTTCCATTTGCTCCTTGTAAATTATTTAGGTAATCTCTCTTCCAAATCTGTTGAGATAAGCGAGCGACTCTTCGCCATTTTGACAGTGTATTCTCCTTAAAATCAATAAATTGCGGTTCAACTGTAACGGTAACCGGTCTTCCAATTAGAAAGTGGCCAGGAAAAAAGAGTCTCAAAATTGTCAAATTCAGAAGAAAGTGGGTTTGAGGGCGTGAATTTAACACAGCTTCTATTTCAGCAAGTAAGGGGATGAATTCTCCAAGGGTTAAATTTGAATTTCCAGCTACATGTTATAGATGGAATTTAAAAGATTTCACTCCCGATTCCTACAACCCACCAAAATTAGGAAATCGAGGAGGAATGAAATGCCAATCAATATGTTCATCACTAAAATAACTACTTAATGCTTCATCAGGAGATTTAACTAACTCTCATAATTTTTTTAACTCTACATTTGCACCTACAAATGTTTTACCATTATCTGAGAAGATTTTATTACTCTTACCCCTCCCTTCGCCCAAAGAACCTTTTTAAGCAGGCAATGAATGCTTAAGTAAGATCAGACACAAATTCCAAATGGATCGCTTTCGTAACCATGCATACAAATATGCAGACATAAATTTTATTTAGTACTCCTTTACGCTGTTTTTTGTATTTTACCAAGAATGGACCACAGAATTCTACTTCACAGTTGTTAATAAAAAAAGTGGGAGTTACCCTTTCTTTGGGTAAATTACCCATTAAATGATTTGACATCACAGGTTTATTTTTAAAACAAATTATACAATCGTGAACAATTTGGCGTGTTAAGATTTCTATCATTAAGTGACCAATATTTACGATGAAAATAGTATAGCAAATTGTTAGCACCGACATGAAAATATTTATTATGATAATATCTTATGATCATTAAAGTTATAGCATTCTTACTTGGTAACAATATAGGACATTTTTCATTGACAGACAAAGAGGAGTTTTGTAATCTACCTCTAATACGAATAATATTATTTTCATCAATGAAACAATTTAAAGAAGCAAGTTTGCTATTACAAGGTACAGGTTCACCTTTGAATAAGTTTTTAAATTCACTAGAGAATTCTATTTTTTGAGCACTATTTAATAACCATATCTCTGCTCCAGTAAGTTTCTTAAAAGCCCAGTGATGCGTATGTCACTTGGTAACCTGGCATCTAAGGGGAATCTGAAAATATAACTAAGAATACGAATTAATTAACAAAAGGTATTAGTTACAGAAACAACTTTATGAAATAAATCAAGCTGAGAGTAGCAGAGTTTTTGTTACAGAAGTCTTAAATTTCTTCTTAATAACATCTGTACAGTCTGAGAATATTCAACATGTACAATTTTGAAGGATCTATGAAGGTAACATGCGGGTGTTGTTCCATAAGTGACCGTTTTCACTTTATAAATTTGAACTGGTTCATTTGGAGACTTTTTTCCAAAGATTTTTTTGAAAATGTCTCTGTTGGAAATTTATTTAAATTTGTCTAAACATGTGAGTTATGTCACAGCTAAAGAAATAATGATGTTTACGCGCACGAAGCATTATAGAAAATAAGTCTTGAATTGCACCTCTTTTACACAGAACATCATTATGAGAGATATTTAGATTAGTTTTTTGTGAGCCATTAAAAACTACTCTTAAGGGACGAGCGCGATTGCCAGATTTAAGTACACCGTGGTGTGGAAGAAAGAATCCATCATCAGATTTTATTTCATCTAATTCCAAAACTCCTTCCATATGATCTAAAGAAAAATATTCTTCCATAAATTCTGTGTAAAGAACTTTTAATTTGTTATCACGGTCTAGACGTCTCCAGAGTTGATCAAGGCGTTTAGACGCAATGGTTCTAGAATCCCCTAAATTTACATTTTCTTCGATATTTTGTTTGAATGGTAGCGAAACAGAATATCTACCACAAGGTTTCCTTATGTGCGTTCTTTCAAAATGATCTTCACAATATGAAAGTTTATCGTTAAATTTAGTTTGCACTTCGGAAATATTTTCTCTTTCCCAAAAAGAGCGTACGGTGTCATCTAAGTTACTTAAACCCTTTGAAAGGAAACAATGATTTGGATAGCAAGATTCATCATTATACGATCCTGCGACCTGCGATTTATAAATGCAAATTTAGATTCTACTAATTTGAAGTTACAGTTAAACAATTTTATTTGGTTTAAACCAAAAATATCAAAAAAAAAAAAAAAAGAAAGAAAGAAAGAAAGAAAAAAAAAAAAAAAGCTAACTTTCTACCAAGCAAGAAATCTCTGAAGGTTGATTAAAATCTTGATCCTCAAAAATAAAACCTGGAGGAATTATAATTTACAAAAAATTTGTCTTTTTTGAAGGATGCATTTTTATCATTTCTGGAGTGAGGAAAAACTCATCATCATTCAAGTGAAATGAAAGTTCGAAACAGCTGCCTTTGCAAAATGGTTAACTCGTGAAAGAGAATTATTTAGACCTTGTACAGTGGAGTTGGTTATTATTTTATTTAATCCTAACATATCTGCTGCCTTCATAGTTAAATAATTATTTTCTGAAGCTTAATGAAAAACGCAACGAAGCTTTATTTTCCCCTTTGGACTATGAATAAAAATCATAGCAATATTGAGCAATCCTTTGCTAATAGAATCGCTTTTAGAAGCCAAGGTTACTGATGACTCACCCGCTTCACCCGCTGCAGAAGAATTAATTTTTTTATTAGTAATACATTTATCTTCGAGTAGTAAGATATGCATTGCGTTAATATTTTTGTTTTTGCAGTTTATTATATAGAAAAAAGAACTGGGACAATTATTAGAATGATTTGTTGACAGACAGCAATCACAACGGATGATAAAAATTACATTCATTCATGACACATTTTTTTTATTTTGCTTGTTTTTGGATAAAAGAGATTTAGTTCTAGACGAATTATTATTTCCAATGAAAACGGAAGTTATTTTACATTTAGTGGCTTAATTTTTGCCGCGAAATCTGGTTTAATAACAGATTCTAGCTGCATGCATCTTAATTCCAAAAATGAAAGGAGTTTTTCTAAACTAGGAATTTCAGTCGTTGTAAGATTTAATCGGAATAATCTTTGAGATTCTTTATCCATTTTATTATTTAGCACATGTAATATTATAGCATCAGATAAAAGATTAGATTCAAATTTTAGATTTTTTAAAGATCGTACATAATTTCTAACAGTATCGACAAATGATCTCATTTGAGTAGGATTTTCATTATGAAATTTATTAATCGAAAGTATTTCAGTTATGTGTATGTCAATCAACGCTTGTTTCTTTTGATATCTATTTTCTAAGGCATTCAACAGAAAATCAAAAGAATCTTGATCGCTTTGAATTAACGCTACTTCGTTTTTTAAAGAACTTTTCAGATATGTTGTAAAAGATAATTCCGTTGTGGCGTTAAACAGTTATTGCTTATACACGAGATACTCACATTACAATTTGTAACAACTCAACTCTCTGTGCATAGCTAGATCAACTCAACTTTTCATTTTATTTTTTTTAAGTTGAGTAAAAACAAGAATTCGTATTACGTTTGTGTTTGCATTTAGAAGTCATTTATTACAATTCACTAGTGGGATTTACAGGCCATTTTAATTTTCCAATTCTGTTTAAAATACAAAATGTCGTAAGGAACAGTTACGTTTCGTAGCCGAAGAATTATTCGAAGATGTTACATCTAATGACTTGAAAATTCCAGATTTGAGAAAGTTAATATTAAATAGTAAAAACTATGTTGAAGAAATGGTAAGAGGAATGGTTGATATTTTAATTGAAGAAGCTGAACAGGATCGACAGGCCAAGCGAGAAGAAGCCGAGAGACAAGCCAAGCGAGAAGAAGCCGAGAGACAAACCAAACAGGAAGAAGCCGAGAGACAAGCCAAACGGGAAGAGCGATAAGCCAAACGGGAAGAGCTACAAGCCAAACGGGAAGAAGCAGAAAGAAAACATGCTTTAGAACTTAAAAAGTTAGATTGCAGCTGAAACTACAGATTTCGTTGGCTCATAATTATTACCATCGGCGCCAAAAGTTGATTGGCAGTCACAATTAAGAAACTTTTGCACTAGTAGTGAAGACATCGGTCTTTATTTAGTTCATTTTGAGAGGGTCATGAAACGAGTACAAATGCCAAATACGCTGTGGATGGCATGCTTGATTAATCATCTATCAACTGAAATTGTTCAAATGATTATGGGAGAACAGGAAGAACAATCCGAAAATTATGAGTATGTGAAGTCACTTAAACGTTATAAATTAAGTGCTGAAAAATTAGGCAATTATTTTAATCACATGAGATTACTTGTGGTAAGATATGGAAAGAATATTATCATGAGCTGGAAACATTTTTTAACGGGTGGACCGCAGGGCTTAAAATAAACGAGCGAGTTTGAAGGATTTAATCATCGCAGATCAAATGAAATCCCGAACACCTCCAGAAATTCGTGAGCATTATTTAGATCAATGGATACAAATAGTTTCCCAGTACATTCTTGCTGAAAAGGTTGATGAATTTATTGAATTAAAGGATAATTTCAAGAAAAGTGGTCATTTTAGTAGTAAACTCAATCTGTATTAAGTTTCCAAAAGAAGAAAATTGCGCCATTAGTAAACAAATTGATACAAGTCGATTTAAAAACAATTCAACCATCTGCTATAATTACTTTGAAAGTGGACAGTTTGCTCGTGATTGTGCACAACCCAAGCGACCAAAATTTTGCACTGCATGTAATGTAAGAAGGAGGATCACGGGACAAAAGAATGTCCAAATAAAATACCTTCACCATCAGTCAACGCAATTTCGGCTGCCAGTCGCGTTAATAACACAACAAAGAATATCAGTATTGAAGGAGAAAATACAAGTGCTCTTATGGATACCTCAGCTGATATATTTATGATGAAATATAGTTTTGCTCAAGGGTTAAATAAAAACATAAACAGAAAAGTTAATGTTCCAATTAGAGGTATTGGAGGTGTGAAAGAATCACTCAGAATCATTATTGTTAACGTGGTTATAGATAAAGTAAAGCTACATGAAGTGCTATTTTATGTTGTGAATGATAATACTTTTGAGAGTCCTGGCGTCCTCATAGGCAATGACATTATTGATTCTCCCAATGTGGTTATGGTTCGAACTCAAGGGAGATCCAAATTAGTTAATATTGATGAGTTGAGCTTTTTGCGTGATTTTCAAGTGGATGAAATGTCTGATAGAGCAGTATTAAGGACTCTTAAAGAATTTGTGATTGAACCACGCACAGTTCAATGGGTCACCGTTTTTAGTAAGGGTAAAAAACGTGCTGAATATGTATCCTGCAGTACTCAAAACAATATGTCTAATGGTGTTACTTTGACTATATATGATGGCAAAACACAAGTACCTGTAGTGAATCCAAGCAATTTACATTCACAACTAAAGAAAAATCGCGCAATTTTTAGAGAAAATTGGGTGCCTGAAAACAAATGTAACTTTAATATCGAAGAAAAAAGGACTTCAACGCCTTCTGTACTTTTAACAAAAGAAATTTTGCGAAATCCTATCGATTTAAAGTCTATTAAATTTGGTCCATCCATAAATGAAGAACAGCAACAAATTTTATGCAAGTTATTAAATGAACTTAGACTACGGTTTATACAAAAATCGACTTTTTGAAAAACCGGTTTTCAAATTCGATATTTCCAAAAAAACCGGTTTTAGCCGGTTTTCGAATTTTTGTCAAAAAAAAAAATTGAATAGGGAAAAATAAAATATTTTTCCCTATTCTTTTTTTTTAATTTTATTTTAATTTATATAAAATAACAAAAAACGAAATCAATATCAAAGTCAAAATATAAAAAACAAAATTAAAGATTACATATACATATTACTTACACAAAATAACGAAAATTCAAACAAAAATTTAAAATAATATTTATATTATTTTCACTAATTTTAATTTCTACTAAGAAAATAGGATTTTAAAAAACATAACATATCCACTGAACGGTGGCTAAGTCTCGTTCTTATTTTGGACACAATATTCCCTGAAATTGAAAATACTCGTTTACTAGTTACTGAGTTTGGCATGAAATTACAAATCTTTTTTTTTTTTAATTCGTTTGTTCAAATAATGAAAATTCAGCTTTCAGTGCTTTGGATTTGTAAGTTTTTCTTCAGGGTCTTCAAGAAACTAAACAATTATATTATTTCCGACAATTATTTTATGAACTGTCTACAAATGATTATGTAGATTGCTCGTAGATGATCCTTTGCAGCTCAACATTTTATTACAATGATTTCAGATTGCCTTGTCTATACCGAACTTTTCGAAACTATCCCAAACTTCCGAGTTATTCATTTTTATCTAAAAATAAAATTAAAGTTATTGAATAAGAATAAATATTTTTGACGTTTATTTTACAATTTTATTATTTTAACTATTAATATTAATGCAATTTAAAATAATCTAATCTACACATTTTCAAGGAATTTTGAAAAAAAACAAACACACTTTTTCATCTAATTCCGATGCTTGCTAAAGACATAATTTATGTTAAAACGTTGCGAAAGAAAATATGGAATATTTTAACACCCTGTGTTTTATTTAAAATTCCATTAAACAGAAGCAAGAACTTCTTATTTTACCCTAATTGTTGATAGAAGAAATTTATATAATAAAATTTAAATTTTAAAATGTAAAATAGAAAATATAAACATAAAAATTAAACATACTTAATACTTACGTTATTTTTACCAAATATAACAACTTTATATTTTTGTTTCCAGTTTTCACCTTCACAAAATTAAGCAAACCTGTCGTGACTCGAGACGGATCGGATTCTGAGAGCACATTTCGACAATTCCATTTCATTAAGGGGTGAGACGCAAAACGATAACCTTGGATTTCTCGCATTAGATACTTTTTAGTTCTATTTTTTTTTCACGTGTATGTGAGTGTGATGTCATTTCTGACAGCATTTTATTTTAACTGAATATTTCGTATTGATATGGCTAGTTCAAGTGGTGTAAAAAAGCTTTCAGGAGTGGTACGAAGAAAATTTTATATGATATCATTAAATACTTTGATCAATAAGCAGAGAAAGGGGAATTATTAATTCCTTTCACACGTTCTTCGAAACGAGCCAGTGAAATTGCTGACGTTTCTATTAGCACCGACTTCATACCGATAGATAAAACATCCGATGAGGAGCAAGAAATGAACTTTATCAAACTTTTATTTCACCTAGAAAAAAAACTGAAAAGGGATGTCCATGAAAAACATAAATTGACGAATTCGAGGCGCAACTGTGCAGTGCACAAGCACTGGCCAGCGTAACTTGCAAATGTTGAAAAAATGTGTTTGCTTCCCGTTGCATACATAAAATGAATAGCAACTCAAATAAGTTCAAAATTAATTTTTACATAATAATATGAATTTTTAAAACCGGTTTTCTTAATTTAAAAACCGGTTTTCGAATGTGACAAATTTACTTTAAAAAACCGGCTTTTTAAAACCGGGTTTGAAAACCGTCAAACCCTAATTTAGACTGTGTTTTGCTCTAAATTCATATGAACTAGGATGTATTAACAACACAACAATGCATATAACTGAGACCTCAGGCAGCAAACCTGTATCTCGTCCTCCATAAAGCAATTAACTACGAAAGGCAAGTTTTAAGAGAAATAGTTCAAGAACTGAAAGGACAGGGTGTCATTCGGGATAGTTGTTCAGAATATAGTAGTCCAGTTTTGCTGGTATCAAAGAAAACAGGAGATAAAAGAATGGTAATTGATTATAGACATTTGAACTCGCAGACTATTAAAGAGAAATTTCCGCTTCCATGCATTGATGATTTGCTTGAGAGACTTTCAGGTTTTAGTTTGTTCTGCATTCTTGATGCATGCCAGGGATTCAATCAGATACCTATGGATGAAGAATCCTCACGAAAAGCGGAGTTTACCACACCTGATGGGCATTATGAGCTGACACGTTTATTTTTTGGATTGTCGAATGGACCTCCAGTATTTCAACGAGCCATGTCTTTGACTCTAGGAGATTTGCTATGGAGCGGTGTCTCATGTTTTGTGGATGACATATTCTTTGGTTCGACCGATTTTGATGATATGATAGAGAAGCTGAGACAAGTGCTTGAAAAATTGCTAAATGCTGGAGTGACATTGAAATTATCTAAATGTGAATTTGGGATGTCAGAAATTGAATATCTGGGTTTTGTCATCGATAAAGATGGAATACGACCAGGTCCAAAAAAACTTGCTGCAATTGCCGAGTATCCGGCTCCAAAGACCAAGGATGAATTACTTCGTTTTCTTGGTTTAACTAGTTTCTTTCGCCGTTTTATAACACGATACGCTTCAGTTGCTGAACCCCTCACAAGGTTACTAAAGAAAAATTCCTTATTTATATGGACTGTAGAACAAAATGAAGCATTTGAAGAATTGCGCTCTAAATTAATATCTAGACCAGCATTAAAAATTATTTGATCCAAACGATGAAACTGAATTGCACACCGATGCTAGTTCAGTAGGATTAGTAGGTATGCTGTTACAACGAAATAAATAATAATGCATTTCAATTAGTTTATTGTGTAAGCCATCGAACCACTCAAGAAGAAGAGAAGTATCATTCAAGCCGTTTGGAACTAATAGCTGCTGTCTGGTCGATGACTAGGCTTAGGCCTCTCTTATTAGGTTTACATTTCACGTTGGACACTGATTGTTCAGCCATAACATATTTGCATACACAAAAAAAACATAAAACCTCAGACTGCAAGATGGACTGAACTATTAAGCGAATTTGATTATGAAGTTAAACATGGAGATGGTGCAAAAATGGCTCATGTAGATGCTCTTAGTCGATCACCAATTGAAGAAAAAACATGTACACCATCAGAAGTTACGAGTCCTAACGTATTTACATCTCTACTGAAGAAGACCGGGTAGCTCTTAAACAAGCTCAAGATGAAGATCTACAAAAAGTTATATCTTCTTTAAAAAAGCCACAGAAAGTAAGAACCCGAGAAGAAAAGCAGTTGGCTGAAAGCTTTGATCTCATTGATGGAATACTTTATCGCATCCATCATGAATTTGGCGATTTGCAAAATATGCGAATACTGTTTGTAATGCCTAAATCAATGCGAAAGTACCTTGCAGTTCGCTTCCACGACTTCGCTGGTCATTTTGGAATGAAAAAAAGTAATTCAAATGATACGGAAACAATTTTGGTTTCGTCGTATGACAAGCTACATAAAGCAATATATTAGACAGTGTGTTGTATATGCATATTCAAAAGTACCACGAGGAAAAAGCCAAGGCAAATTGAATTCTATATCACCTGGAAGTCGGTCATTTGAAATTATTCACATGGATTTTCTTGGTCCTTTTGTGACAAGTACGTCTAGGAATAAGGAATTGTTAGTTTTTATCGACAATATGACTAAGTTTGTACGCCTTCGTCCATGTCCTAGCTGTTCAACTAAAAACGTTTTAAAGAACCTAGATGAATTTACAAATGACTTTGGTTGTGTCCAAGGCGCATCGATACAGACAGAGGAAGTTGTTTCTCATCATCTTTATTTGAAGACTATTGCAAACAGTTTGGAATTAAGCATACATTAAATTCTAGTCAAAGACCGCAAACTAATGGACAAGTTGAATGCATTAATCGAATACTCATTCCAATGATATCATCTAGTTTTCAAACAGAATCTCACAAATATTGGGATAAGATACTGTCAGAAGCACAACGATGCATTAACTAGTCCCCTAGTAAGTCGACTGGGAAACCTCCTTTTGAACTTTTGTACGGATACACACCAGTAAAATTAGGATATTTTCCTAAAGATCTGCTACCAATGTTCAATGAGTACGTAAAGCCGACCGAATTACAAAGAGATGCTCAGGAAAATATTAGGGTTGCGCAAGAAAAGATGAAAAAGAATTATGACAAACATCGATGTAGAGCACAAAATTACAATTTAGGTGATGTTATGGTTGTAAGACGACTGCCTGAACAAACCTTATTACCGAATTCTAAAACTCAAGCTAAGTACAGAGGTCCTTTAACAATCATCAAGGTATTACCATCGGATACTTATCAAGTTACTGACCTACGCACAGCTGGAGAAGGGAGAAAAAGACAGCCTAATTATACAACTACCGTTCACGCTTCTCAGTTGAAACTGTTTCATCTTATCACAGAAGATGAAGATCTATCTGATGGTGACTGTGAGGACCTAATTACCAGTTATTGCAATGACGATTCGGATGAAAATTCATGTATAGAGAACACTCGACCAACAAGGGTTAGACGCACACCACACCACTTGAAAGACTATAAGCTGTACTAGAGGGACGAGGTCGTCTCATAGTCAGGATGGTCGAATGTAAAAGATAATTCAGTTGTGGCGTTAAACAGTTATTGCTTATACACGAGATACTCACATTACAATTTTTAACAACTCAACACTCTGTGTATAGTTGGATCAACTCAACTTTTCATTTTTTTTTAAGTTTGAAACTGTTGTTACGTTTTTAAGTTTGAGTAAAAACAAGAATTAGAATTGCGTTTGTGTTTGCGTTTGCCTTTAGAAGTCATTTATTACAATATGAGTTTTTGAGTCTCATCCAATGATGAGTTGTTTCCAATAACATTCATAAATTGAGATTTCAAGAGCTGAAATTCTTGAAATTTTCCACTAAATGTAGGCAAAGGTAAGTCAGGTATTTTAATATTTGCTTTTGGAACAGTGCAAACAGTTTCGCTTTCGTTTTCAAATTTGGAAAGAAATACAAAAAGACTCACCTTCATTACTTCAGCAAAATTTTCCAATTCAAGAGTAACTTCTAAAGCATTTTTTAAATTGACATCAGGCAGAGCACATGATTCACACTTTATTTGATTGAGTCTTCTGAAAATATCGTTAACTGATGTTAGTTTAGTGCTAAGCTGTATAGTATCCTTTTTGGAGTCATTGGAAGGTTCGAATTCCTTGATGAAGGTTCCAATCTTATTAATTTTAGTTTTAAATGCGCTTCTTTGACGATTTAAAGCCGCGTGAGACATTTTATAACGCTATCTCTCCGGCACGTGGCGGACCAATTTTATGTTATGGCAGTAGGCCTAATTCTAGTGGTATGCCAGCAAGTAATAAATTTGTCGAAAGTGAACAATTTAATGGATTTAATCCATATTAATTATAAAAATAAATTTATTACTATTAACTCTCATAATAAAGTATCAACAATTACAAGTAAAGTAAAAGTACGTCTACTCTCTATGAGTAGGACAGTTAAAGTGACGAATTTTCTAACAGGATATAAGGGGCGACACCATACATTGAAACAGGAAGTAGCAGGTGGTACGAACAACAGCATTTTTAAAAAAAAGATCAGCTTGAGAAAATCGGAACTGTGTGTGCTTTATTTCTTTTAGTTATATTTAATTATAATCTTTATCTTGGAGGTGTCAGCATGATCAATTTGTCTATTTCACCTTTAAAAATAAATATTTTCTGAAGTTAAATTTTCTTTGGGATAAATATGCATAAAAGCGAAAAACTTCTTAATCATTTAGACTAAATAATTAAAATTTGGCAAATGTAATTATTTAGTCTAATTCTTAGGTTGATTTCTTTTTCCAAAGCAACACTGTACCCCTTTTCAAAACTTTTTTTGTGAACAGTAAAATTAAAAATAATGAATGACTTATTTGTAAATTGTATTATTAAATTGATTTTCACTGAAAAAAATCCGGTTAGCAAGCACCTTATTTTTAATATTTAAAAATTAAAATTTTGAGTTTAAAAAAATTATAAACTATTTAATTTTCAATTATTTTACCTGATTTTTATTTCTTGGATTGTTGGCAAATAATAGTAAGGGACTGAAGATCTGACTCTTAGTAAAATTATAATTATTTTTCATGCTAAACCTGAAAGAAACGTGAAAAAATTTTAAAATATCAATTTTGATGTTTCTAAAAGAAATAAATCGAAATCTTTAAGAGTATATTTTGATGGGGAAAGAAAAAAAAGAAGAAGAAGGGGGGAAAAAAAAAACACCTTAAGGAATAGAAAACACTTGTATTCGCAAAAAAAAAAATCTGAGAAAAAATGTATTTAAAATTTGTAAATATATTAAACAAACTAATAATGCTTGGGGAGCTCTTAATTTTTAATATGATGCTTCTCTCCCAAATAGAAAGTTTTAAATATAAATATGGCTATCTTTAATAATACAATTTTACTCGCAAAAAACACTATTTAAATTTTTATATTATTGAGTTTATTTTTTCTGATTCAAATTATTACGTTACATAATATAAATAGCATTTGTTACGGCAATAACAAATTATGCAACCTTAATATTTTCATGTCTCAAACACAATACACTTCAATAAAATGATTTAAATTATTAAAGATAACCATCTATATTTAAAACTTTCTATTTCTTTTCAATTTTTAAATTGGGACAATTTAGTTTCATTTTTTTTGACGAACATTATTTTATTTTGATTAACCACAATAATATAGTTTCAGGCAACAAGGTTATCTACAATTTTATTCGCAATACTTACATTCTAAACATTTGTATTCTCAAGTTTCATACTAAAGGTTTTGGAAGATTATTTTGAGAATTATTTTCATTAATCTACCTTAATAACAGACAAATATTTTGTTTCTATTATTTTTCTATATAATATTACATAAGAAACAACAAAACATTAAACTTCAAAGTTTTTAATTTTAAAAATGAAACTTTGTATAAATATAATATTGATCGTGAAAAAGTTTTGGTCTTAAAAAAAAAATAAGGGAAATTAATTATTCAATACTGAAAACCCAAAAAGAACGCAGATCTTAAGCAGAAATGATTTGATTTTGGAAAAATAACCATTTTATCTAAAAAATCGTTTATTTAAAAATTATTTCTAATTAAATTAATTAATTTATAATGAAAAATGTTTTTAAATTAAATTAATAGCATACCCTCAATTTGAGACTGATAACACTCGGAAAACTTCAAATATCTTTAAAACTATTTAGACATAAAATTAAAAATTTGGAGTTAAGCATCTCAATCGTATGGATTTTCAAAACATGAAGAAGAAAAAATCGATATTGTTTTATTTTTCTTTTAGAGTACTGAGTAACTCTAGATTTAAATAAATATTATCGAAAATATTTAATATTTTACTGTCCAAAGAAAATGCAAGCTGATATAGTAATCCAACAGTTTTATAAACGAATGTTACTTACCTCAATGGGCTTCATCGATTTTGCAGCATTCATTACATGTCGATTAATTTATGCAGCCATTTAAATGCATTTATCTCGCTCCAGAATTTTTGTTAATCGGATATCCTTTGTCCGATATCTGCCTTATTACTGAGAATATACTGTATTAAAAAGGACAACCGTTACTTTCCTTAACCTTATTAGTAAGTTAAAAAAACGAATGATATTTTTCCTTTCATTCTAATTAATATAAAATATGCTAAAGTAAAATATTACAATCCCAATATTAATGAAGAAAAGCAGACGATATTTTTTCCAATATAATTGAAAAATCAAATGTGTATCAATTATAATACGACAATATTCAATTTGCATCGTACGATATTATTTCTTACGCATAACTGAAAAAAGATTTACAAACGATTATTAATTTCTTAAAATATGTTTCAATAAATTTTTAGTTATTGCTGACTGATAAAATCTTTTGGTATTTTCTTAATAAGTTCGGAGCTTTTCAAAAATATATTTTAAACTTTATTTCATTTTTTATAACATTTGTTATCTTAATATTGTTTATTTTGGAATAAATACTGAACTATGCGATAGCAGTTAAATTATCATCTATGGTTGCTTCAATGTGCAATATTTGATTGTTTTTATCAAATGATTGAAAGGAATTTGAAAACATTAACTTAGATCATAAGGAATCCACCTTTGCTTTCCGAGGAAATGATATACAGTGGCTCAAACAATGGAGAATACACTTTATTTTTACTTGATAAATTCGACTAGGAAATTTATTAAGTTGTGTAGTTTTTATTTTTTAATATTAACCTCAGGAGATCAAATAGTTCGTCGGGAATATTGATTATATCTGATTTCAAATAAATCCCTTATATTTTATAACTTCATGCCCATGATCCCACCAAATTGTTTGATATTGTTACGAACCTGCGATGCGGCTTCCCAGCATAGCTGGTTCCATAGGAGAACCCAGATCTTGGCGACAAATTTGGCGACTTGGCGACGAATTTGGCAACTTTCGCGCCAAAATAGATTATACCCGAAACATCGAGAATTTTCCCGATTCCTCCAGTAGGAACGGAGATACGCCTCGAACGTTCCTGATTGGTTGAGAGGCTTCTAGCCCCGCCTCCTGAGACCTATAAAAGGAGCAGCCTGTAGCTGCCGGAGTAGAGTCGAGCATTATACTGCAAGAAATCTGCCGACAATTCCCAAGAACCGTCAACACCTTCAGAAATAACTATATCCAAATCTCGCCATATGCCAAAGATGAAAGAGATAAGATTCTCACCCTCCTAGATGAAAAGAATCAAGAATATGTTCTCTCTGAATCTTTTGAAGACCGCCCACTTAAAATCATCATCAAGGGTCTCCCAGTCAACATGGAAAGTAGTGTAATCAATGAAGAACTTAGAGAAAGGAACTTACACCCATTAAGAATCTCCCAGCTGAGAAATTATCGTGAGAAAACCCTCTACCCAATTTTCATGGTTGAACTAAAAAGGACTGAATCTGTTCAAGATATCTACAACCTGAAATCAATAGCTTTTCTAAAGATCAGAGTTGAAACCTACAGAAAAAGAAACAAAGCCACGATGTGCTACAACTGTGCTAGTTTTTATCATAGTGCAAGAAACTGTAAATGCACCCCCAGATGCATCAAATGCAACGGCAAGCACCCTACAAATAGATGTGACATAAAAGAAAAGATAGAAGAACCTGTCTGTATCAACTGACACCAAGCTGGACACCTCGCCTCTTGGCGTGGATGCAAATCCTACCCAGTGATCAAAATTAATCCGGTGATAAGAAAATCCTACGCAGATGCTGCAAAAAACAAGTTCAGTAATCATCAATCGATCGCTCCTGACCCACCCAAACAAGGAAACCCAACCACCCCTGAAAACATGCCTATTCAAGATCTCTTGGATTCACTAAGAGAAATCAAGTCTATGCTGGCGGAATTTCCTGGCCTTCTCAATGCAGCGAAAAAGATCAAAGTGGCTAAGACAAAAGAAGAAAAGAAACTCATCTTAATTAATGCCCTGTTAGAATAATCACCCAGCTCTTCTCTCTTGCAGCGCTGTTACGCCTCCCTTAACCTCGCCGTCTCCTGATTGGTCCTGACAAGTTTCTCCCAGTATCCTGCACCTGATTGGCTCCTGGCTACTAATCTGAACCCCGAAAACCAGTGCTCCCTTCTCCTGGCCTCACTCCTGTGGTGTCATCTTAATAATCTCTCATCATCTACTAGTACCTTGAACTAATAAGAACATTTTTATTCACCCCAAAGTTTCATTTCTTGTTAGATTTACGGATGGTGGGGCCTGCGGCCCCAATGAGCCGTAATTCCTCTCAACAAGGAGTAGAGTCGAGAACCGGGAGCGGTGAATTGAGAAGAAGTCGGAAGCGGCAGAGCAGAGGAGTGGCGAGTCGAGTGGTGAATTGGAGTCGTGACCCAGTAGTGGTGAACGGACGGTGAATTGAGTCGTGGACCAGTGGAGTCGAAGAGTAGTCGGAAGCGACGCTGAAGAACTATTCTTCCAGGGACTAGCGGAGCAGCGACGGTGTAGAGCTGCTGTGTATACTGTTGAATACTGCTGTGTATACTGTTGTATGCTGCTGTGCATGCTGTTGTATGCTGCACGTCTCGGCTGAAGATAATCGTCTTCTGTGCTGTATATAGTTGTCATCTTTGTGCTGTCCTGTGTATCTTCGTGTAAATAAACGTTGTTGTTTTATTTTCTACTGCTGATTGAGTGTTCTCCACACCATATAACTCCCACTATCCAAACGAACCCCGGAAATTTCGTAACAATATTAATTCCATACTAGATTTATTTATTATGTATATGAACTTTTTTAACTGAGACCTTTCGCATGATATTGAAGCTCTAAAGAAAGCATGACATTGAAGAAAAGTAAAAACTTACATTTCTATTTCATCTATCTTCTAAATTTTACGATTCTGTAACATTTTTTTTTTATTCGTCTTGTAAATTACACAGATACTAAACTGAAACCGTTTTTCCTTAACAATGGAAGGAAATATTTGATGAAATAATAAAAATGGTTTGAATTTCACGGGAACAATGCAATCCATTAATGAAAATTAGAGAAATAGATTTTATAAATTAGTCAAAATTCAGGAAAAATTTCCGCGACTGTTAAATTGGTATCATTGAAAAGACAATTTTCATGGAAACAGTGTAATCCATTATTGAAAATTAGTAGAAAAAAAATTGAAATTAATCAAAATCAGGAAAAATCCATGTACTTATTAAATTACTATCATTAAAGAGACAATATTTTTAAAATTATGAAATGATGCAAAATTCATTTTTGCACAATAATATTTTCAGAAATTATCACAAAAAAAAGCCGAAATTCCACTTAGTTTTTAATTACTTAAAATTTAAAAAAATATCCTGGAGATGCACATTTTCTACAAAATATATATGTGCCAAGTTTAATAGCTCTAAGTCAAATAGTCCGGCCGGTAGAACGCCAATACATTTTCATCTTTATTACTAGCAATTAAGTATTAAACGCAGTTGAGTCACATTATTATGACCACCATGCTGGTTGTCATAATCATAGTTGCGGCCAATTATATGTAAGACCGAGAAACCTGATTGTTGGAAGGGATATAATAGTGGTTTCAAGTACGTGTTCGCATAGCAGTAGTTGCTGTAATGGGTAAGTCGCACGATTATGAAATAAACATCGGGTACAGAGTACGCGGCAACAACATTTCTGAATCCACAGCTTTCGTGAAGTATTCACAAAGTTAAACACATAAGTATTGTACAATAAATAGAAGAAACAGAGGGTGTGCAGTCCAGGCGTGCAAACTGTGGGGTCCTAAGGGCCATTAATAAAAAAGTTGATCATTACTTGCCGAGCCTGGTTAGGAGTGATCGACGTACTATAACGTCAATACATGGACAGTCCAAATGAATCAAAAATGCACCAGAAAGTTATCATGAACAACAGTTCAACGCCTTTTATTGCATATTGGCCTTTGCTGCAGTCGTTTGATTTCAGCACCCATGTTGTCGCAAGAAATGTCATGCAACGGCGTTACAATATAACATTGGACAATAAAAAAAGGGCTCCCCCCCCCCCTTCCGTATGAGTCTCGTTTTTTTCTGCATCAGATCGATGGACACTAGCGTATTCGCCGAGAGACATCAGAAAATAAATTTCCAGAATCCTTGCTAGGGAACAAATCAGTTGGAGAAGTCAGTGTAATGGTGTGGGGGCATGCTTTAGATCCATTAATTTCTGTGCAAGGTACTCTAAATAGCTTCGTGTGCTTATTCATCCTTGCCAATCGGGCACACTGGCAATTGTATATTCTGAGAATGATAATGTGTTTCTATAGGATAATGCTACATCCCACGTATCCGCGCATGGTTCGAAAAGCAGGAGGAAGAGTTTTAATTACTATCCTGACGTCCAAATTCCTCAGATCTAAAACCCTGTTAAAATTTATAGGATCTCGATCGGCAATCACATCAGACAGAAGGCCTTACATCATGAAATCTTCATGATTTAAACGGTTTTTGGAGTTCTATCTCGGGTTCGAGGCTATCTCCTTCCTGTTTAGATTTAAGTTTGGTAGATATGCCCTGGACTGGAGCGAGTCAAGAAATTAGCTGTTTCACAACCTCCGATAGACAAGGCCAGAACACTTACGTCACAGAAAGTCATGACGTCGTCCCGAGAGGTTACACGAGTAGGGATCGAGGGAAGAATTTCACCCTTATCAAGTTTACTGATAAGAAATGAACTCTATGAACTCTTCCCTTCCCACGCCATTTTTCAGCCAGTTTCCCATTTGTATTTGAGTAAACAGAAAGCGCCTTTTCTTATTTGCAAGAAAAATCATTTGGTTTACTAAAAATAAGTAATAGATATGCCTTTGATCTGTTGTGTTCCAAACTGTAATGGAAATTACAGGAATGGCACAAGAGTAAGTGTTTTTGCCTTTCCTAAAAATAGAAAGAAATGGTTAAGTGCCATACATCGTGAAGGATTTTATCCGACGCAGCATAGTAGGGTAAGCTCATTTAATTATTTTAAAGTAATGCCAAATGTTTCTAAATGAAAAATCATTTATTCTCACTTTAGAAATTTAACAGCTTAATAATATCCATTATTCGTGATTTTAATCAAGTGCATTATAAAAAGAATTATTTCATAAAATGCTGTAATGTAGGCAGTATTATTGTCAATAATAATTATAATATTTGCCATAATTATGTTTATATGCTTTGTTTACTATTATATCTATAATTACGTTTACATAGTTAAATTTTATTACATAACATAAGCAGCACATTTCTTAAGTAAATTTGAAAAAAATTTTGGAATATCATTCATAAAGAAAACAAAATTTTATTCGTGAATATTGAATTAAGTTCTGGTCCTGAAATTGCATTGTCTGTTGTAATAAATGATTTATTAGAGGTGTCAGCTTTTATTGAAAAAACAAGCCTGTCAAATATTTCTTCTTTACCAATAAAAGTCAATAACATAAACAATTTAAATGAAATATTAGAGCATCTGCTAGAAATGAAGACAAATAATTCATTGCTGAATTCAGATATCATTTCCCAGATTCATAGTTTCATGGATAATTTAAATATAACTCAAGAAAATTAAATCAATATTATAGCATTTATTAAAGAGCAATCTGCCTTGATTATTCAAAATGAACATAGTAAAAGGTACTCCTCTGAAATGATGATATTCTGTTCATTATTTTATTCAATGGCTCTGCATGCATATAAATTTGTCAGAAAGGCTGGCTATATTTTGTTACCTCATCCTGTCACTTTGAGAAATATATGCATACCTATCAACACTTGCCCTCAATCAGAGCAGAACGAATTGTATTTCTTAAGGTACATTAAGCAGAAATTACAATTTGTAGTATCTGCAGATAAAAATATATGAGTCTTCAAATAGATGAGATGCACATCAAACCCTACTTTGATTACAAAGGGGGAAATATATCAATTCAGAAAATGCCGCCACAAGTGTTATGACTTTCATGGTAAATAGTATTTCATCGTCATATAAAGATGTTGTTCACATTCTTCCTGAAAATAAAACAGCAGCAGACGCTTTACATACATTCAATAAGAAAATTATTATTGGATTAGAAAACATTGGTTTTAAAGTGATATGTGTAGTAACAGACAACAATTCAATCAATCAAAACTGACTTTTGTCTCAGTTTGATTCTCCTTCACGGTCATATTCAATTGTTTATCCTCATCCGGTAAATAACGAACGACCTCTTTTTTTCATGATCGATACTGTCCCTTTATTGAAGAATATTCGCAATAACTGGATCAATCATAAGAATGTTGTGCAAGTAAGTGTAAATAAGTGTATGTTTTACCCCAGAAAAACCATCAAAGAAACTATCTCAGAAAAAAATTCACAAGATTGTATTAAAAATGCTCTAGAAACTAATGATAATGTCATTCACTCTAATGAAATAATTCAGAGTTCTAGCAGTAAATCTGACAAAAAAGTTGATTTGAATACAGCATCCTTCAAAACATTAAAATTATTGCATGAAACTGAAAAGAATAACATCGTTAAATATGCATACAATTTATCATTAAAAGCATTGGAGCCCAATAATTAGAAAAACAAAAAGTCAAGTATTACTTAAAATTTTCAGTAAATTTATACCTGAAAGTCTAATGAATTTGGGAGAGAAATATGAGTTTCCACACTACAATGAAACATCAGAATATATAAGAATAATAAATAGATGGTGGGATATTGTTAGTGTAAAAACTCCATTCACAGGAATCCGTGAAAATAATGTATACAAAAAACCACTGATATCATCTGAAACCGACAAAAGATACACGTTTTTAGATGGATTATTGAACTGGTTGGAAGATTGGAAAAATAGAAATGTGATATCGGCATGCTAACAAAAGATATTATTTTTAATGATGTAGTGAATGAAGAACAAGTACATGATTATGGCGAATGCATTTCAGGATATAAACTAGAAGATGTTAATAGATTGGTAATTTGGTCAGCAATCAATCCGTTATTAGGTCTGTAATCAATGGATTATTGAATAATTAAATGACAGTTTGAAAAGATCTTCTAAAACCGAAAAGGAAAGAAAACTACAAATTTAGAAAAGATATTTCTAACAAAGTAATGATAAAATATATAGTTAAAAAAGAAAGCTCTTCTAATGTTTCAAAAATGTATTTGATTTTTTTTTTCTTGCTATTTTCTTGGAGTTGACGCCACGACAAATATTCAGAAAACCATTTTTGTATGGAATTGTTTTGAAATTAATCAACAAAAACATTGCAAGTGTATTTTTATATTATAATTTTAAAATTTATGTACCATATGTGAAAAAGAATTTTTGAAATTTTCTAATCAAAAATATTTCGCAACAGATATAATTTTTAATGATTTAGTGAATGAAGAACAAGTACATGATTATGGTGAATGCATTTCAGGACATAAACTAGAAGATGTTTATAGACTGGTAATTTGGTCTGCAGTCAATGCATTATTGAATAATTAAATGATAGTTTGAAAAACTCTTCTAAAACTGGAAAGGAAAGAAAACTTGATAAATTTAGTAAAGATATTTCTAACAAAGTAATGATAAAATATATTGTTAAAAAAGAAAGCTCTTCTAATATTTCAAAGATTTATTTGATATTTTATGAAGTGTCAATAGAATAGAATACTGTTTCGTGTCTATCGGGGATTGCGGCTGTTTACTCGTCTGGTTTTGTGTCGAAGGCATGGGTGGGTGTCGTCATGAGTTACGTGATGCTCTATTATTCTTATGGTCACAGATGCCTGTCGCTACCTTCGAAGCGCTCATTGAGTCAATGCCCCACTATTTAACTGCTGTTTTAGCTGCAGGACCATTCATTTCCATTAGAGGAGGCTATTTCATCTATTAAATAGATAGTCATAGTAATATGACTCGATTGTGTAGAAGCTCTAAGTTATTCTTTTCAAAGTATCTGTAATTTTCTGTCTGCTCCCTTATAGTTTAAACTTGAAATTAAAGTAGAAATGATAAAACATCAATAAATACTTAAGCTTTCTTACTAAAATTAAACACATTTTTTTAAAAATATGACAACATAATATCGAATCTTCCAACATTAACGTCTTATGCATACCACAGAATATTTTTTTATTATTCATAGAATATCTCAAAGAATTATTCAATAAAAAATTCTCTGATTCATCATGAAATTGAGTTTTTAGTTTTACGTTCAAAAGGATTTAAATCAGGTAAGTAACATTTTATTTTATTTCAGTCCATAAATATATTTCTGAAAACAATTATGGAGACTGAATTTTATACAGTCCTTAATCATGTTAATACGACATGTTAATCATATCCAATAAATAATCGTGAGAATCTAACGTTTCAATTTTCTGTGATCAAATCTGACTGAATTACAGCGCGGTTATAATTAAAGTGACCCTATTCAGAAATCTCCAGAACCCGTTCTATCTTTTGAATTTTGATTAAACTTGGTATATAGATTATATAAACCATGAGGAAAAGATTCAATGATATAAAATATAGTTCAAATTTTGACCGTTAGGGGAATCGTGGCCCTTAAAGAAGGAAAAAAATCTGTCAGAATCATTAAAATTTATTAAGTTACAGAATGGAATGTGCTCAATGTGAGTTCCATTGATATCAATTACGTGCTGAAAGCACATTATAGCGTGTTCAACGCTAGCATGGAGAAACTCTCGAGAAATTTCAGAAACATGGTGTATAGTGCTTGTTTTTAACTCAAGTAAAATTGTAATTCCTCTTCCATAAAACGGTCTTTTAGGAATCCCCGCAATCAGAAATCACGAGGATAAATGAGGAGGGGAGGCTCTGCATATTACACAATTTTCGTCAAAATTACCATGAAGCTGTTTTTTGACTTGGCTTCCAATGTGGGTTGTTGCTTCATCTTGCTTGAAGACAGTGGTCTACAGACTTTGCCGTTCGTGTAAAGCAGGAATGACTTACTGTCGAAGAAATTCACTATACCGTGCACTCGTGACAGAGCTCGTTTTAAAATCTTGAGGAGTGAGAATTTCAAAGAGAAACGGACGGAGAATAAAATCAGGAGTAAATCCGCATCATAGAGTCACGTAATCAGAATGCAATGGTTGTTGGTGCAGGACATTAGGAGGTGAAGCATCCCATATGCAGCAATTTTGATTATTCACAGCTCCATCTAAAGAAAAGTGCTCTTCATCTGACTATAGAATTCGCCAAGGTCACGCGTCATCAACTTCCTTTCTTGCCAAAAATCGGCAAGCAAATTCATAGCATGTTTAGAGATCTTAAGGTGCAGAATTTGCACCACGTGGATCTTTTAAGAATTTCCCGGCAGCACACTCAAGTTTCCAGTCTCTTCAAATTTCATAATCATCTTCTTCGAACCATTCTTCGACACGGCCCCTTTTCGCAATTCCTTTAAATGACTATATTCACGCAATGCAGCTAACCTATTGCTGCCGTTTCGATGAAATAGTTTTTCCACTAAAGCTGGATCTTTCTTCTGTAAGGACATCATTAACAATGACAAAGGTACGCAGAATATTTTCAGTCTCTGACTGCAAGTCTCTTAATAGGTTTGACTAATCTGCATAAAAAAATTTTTTTTAAAGCCATCTGGTGATTAAAATTTGAACTATTTTGTCATTGCAGAAATTTTACCCCCTCCACGGTCCATATAACGTATATACCAACTTTCGACAAAAACCGAGAAGCAGAACGGGTTCTAGAGGGTTCTGAATAGGGTCAATTATAAACACCCAGTATAAAGTTTTGAATATCATTTTAACACAATCAACAATTTCATTATTTTAGCGTATTTTCTTCAAGACGATCGATAGAGATGTCTAAAATCACACATTTTCATAGAACAGAGTAGTTCAAATTTTCATCAATCAATCAATTTTAGTCTGAAAAGAATATTTTTTATTAAAAATTTTAGCGTCTGAAGAATATTTGATTAAAAACTAACCATCTTTGGCGACTAGTTGGTTCGCCGAGATTAATGCTCGCTAAAATTTTCAATTAAATATTTTATGTAACTTGGGCCGGCGTTCTGGCATAGGGGTAGAGCATCTACCCCGTGATCGGGGCGTCCCGGGCTCGAGTCCCAGTTTGGGCATGGTTGTTCTTCCTGTTCTATCTGTGAGATGTGTGAATGTGCCCTCCTGTAAAAAGGGGTTGTGCAAGCGAATGAGTGATGCGTGAGTAGTCAAGTCGTACTCTTGGCCCAAGTTGATTCTACGATAAAAAATAAGAGGCACTCCCCCCTTAGGCTTAAATCGGCTGTCTTTGAACAGCGGACTTGTCCGTGGCAAGTGCCATAAGAAACAACAACAACATGTAACTTGGTATCTTAATAGCTTTTTCAAAAATATTTTTAGGTTTCAATTTTGATAATCATGTAATTCATATTATTATGGAAGCTTTATACATTCTCTGCATTCTATTATGTATCTCTCAAATTTTGTCAGTTCCCATAAAATTCGAGCTGTAAATTAAACTGGAAATAATTAAACTTCCATTAATACATTAAAATTTTTGCCGAAATCAAGAATGTTTTAAAAAAATGAGTACCGAAAGCAAAATTGTTTAGCATTGAAGTTTTATTCGCACTAGAGAAAAATTTTCATAGCTTATACAATATCTGAAAGAATTATTCAGAAAACATTTCTCTGATTCCATCATAGAATTCAATTTTTAGTTTTTTTCTTTCAAAAGGATTTAAATCACATAAATAATATTTTATTTTGTTTCGTTCCGTTCAACAACTTTACTTCAGGACCTGGATAGCCTGGTCGGTAGAGCGTCGGATTCGCGTCCCTTAGGTTGCGAGTCCGAACCCCGCTGCTTGGTGGCTGACGCGCGTATAAATCTGTCGTGGTCACAAAGTCCTCCATGTCGAGAGTAATACCACTGGGGGTCCTGGATCAGGGGTGATCGTTCTCTGATTCAGGTCTAAATTACGATTTGTGGATGAGTGAATGAAAATGTGTAAAAAGTGTGGTGGCGTCTGTGCAGCTAAGTCGTTCTCTTGGCCCTAGATGGGGCTACTATTGAAACAAGAGACGCGCTCCCCCTCAGGCTTAAATCGGCTGTCTTCGAACAGCGGGCTTGTACATGGCAAGTGCCATAAGAAACAACAATAACACTATACTTCAAAAAAATTAGTAAATTTAAATTTTATACAGTTCTTTGACCCTAAGGAAACACAATATGCTTGACTCTACAACTTTTAAATAAATAAATGATAATAAAAGTTTCTATCTTCTGTGATCGAATCTGGACGAATTATGAAGTTTTGAGTATTATACAACTGTAAAACAATCAATATTTTTATAATCTTAGGGAAACTGCGGGCATTGATTGGCATTTCTTTGAGACGATCGATGGAGTGGTTTAAAATAGCGAGGTTTTATGAGATATTAACATTCACATTTTCTTAAGTTACTCAGTTTTAATCGCCATAAAGTGGACCTTTCTTTTCATATAAAATGTTTCCTTTTGGCAATGAGCTGGTTAACTGAGAATATTGGTTATGCTTAATTTTCTTTAAATGGTATAGATATACATGCCCGTGATTCTACCAAATTATCAGTTTCTAAAGCCGTGTTATTTTTAATTTCTATTACATACGCTCTGTTTGTTTATGTTATGTTTGAGATTCACACTGACTACCTGAAATGATAATGCAGACCTCGAAATGGTCGTAATGGTTTAATGTAATTTGTGCTCTATTTAAAGTCTTTAATGCCTGAGTAAGTTGGTATTTGTTACATGACCCACAAAAAAACTTTTTACAATCAACTTTCAGGCCTTCCCAGAAAAATGAACTGTTTATTCGTTCAAGGATTTTTTTGGGTCCCATATGACGTATTACTCTTGACCATGTTGAGTCATGTGATCATGACTGTTAAAAACAGAGGCAAGAGTCAATTATAGAACCACATTCCACCTACACCTAGGCATTACCAACTATCCAATAATATCCCCGAGTATTTTAACGTTATGGAAAATAAACCCATCAACTTCTTAATAATTACCCTTTCCTCTTTAGCAAGCTTCCAAGTAATGACTAAATCGGCACAATCGGTAATCACTAAATCACACAATTCTTGGAGCGAAACTTTCCAACCATTATACTTCCTTTCATTGCATAAATTGTTTTTCCCGTTCTCTCTCAGCAGTTGAACCTATTTTATTCAAATTAGAAATAATTTCTTTTTGGTATTCAATATTATCAAAGTTAACCAGTATTTCCAAGTGAATCCACATTACTGTGTGTCCACGACAATAACACTGCCAGACAATCGTCTATGTTTACGGCGGGCGTTATAGAAACAGGTTACTGTAGGAAGAGTTCATTTCGCAGAGGTAGAAATTAATTCAAGTTTCTTACATTGGCACGTTTAGCGCCAAATTGGCGATATTTGGTATTATTGCATTTAATTTTTGAAAACAAATTTAAAAAGTAATTCACTAAGCTGAAAATCATTTGCATAATCGGAATATTGAAAATATCTGGCATTCCCGTCATATGTATACAAAGAACAAAACAAATAAAATAGAAAAACTGAATAGTTATTTGTAAGTCTAACGATTGCACAAGAAGAAGAAAAATAATTAAGAAGTAAAATCTTCCATGACAAAGCATTAATCGTCTTCATTTCATTTGTTTTAATTTTATGCAAGTTATTAATGTCAAATTTTTAAAAATCAAACTTTGATTTGTAACTTATTTTCATTATGCACAAACGTTTTACAGCATAATTAATTTCGCAACTTAAAGGAATGGACTTAAAGGAACCCAAATAAATAAGCCCAACATAGCTTTACATTATTCTACGAAAAACGCGGTTAAAGTTTATTTTTGTATTCCAGATTACCATTTATTCATTTCCCCCGGCTTGAAAAAAATACAATTATTTCAAAGAAAAATTTTTCTTACAAATTGTTAATTCAAATAACAGAGTGATAAATGAGCTTTTCCTTTCAATGTATATGAGTAGACATGAGCTCGAAGCAATAAAGGATTCAAATTCCTGCATGCATTTTATCATTTCGGGGTTGAAAATTCCTTACTACCAATGTTCTTCACATTTCTATTCAAAGCCCATCAACGCCGTTTGAGAAAACTTATCTGCTACCGTTTTATTATCACAATCAGTGGCACCTGAGTAGAAAGGAATCTCGTTAAATACTTTAATCCTTCTAACTCACATTAACGTGCATAAATTTTTAGATTCTTGGAATCATAGTTAAGAAGGAAAGCTATTGAAACAACAGGGAGGCGAGAAAACAAGCCTGAATAAATGACTATTTTTCTTTATTTTATTGAAAAAAAAGTAATGCGCTCGCTACCCATAATATAATATTTTCTTCATACCATTATATAGTTGAATAATATTTCACAATAAAAATTTAATAGAATTACTTCTTAACAATTGCATATACTCATTCAATTCCAGAAAAGAAATTAAATCGTCTTAATCTTTAAATATTTTCATATAGCATAATAGAATCGCTATTTTTTATTTCAAAGTAATTCTTTTTTCTTTTAAAACTATAAATACAATTTCTCATAATTATTATTTAACACTAAGAGCAAAAGGTTAAAACAACGGGTTTTTTTTTCTCTTCTTTTTATCTTGACAATGATTGTGATAAGAGATAACTGAATTATACCTGTAGATTTAAGGAAATTATTCAATAATTTCAATGAAGATAAAATACTGAATTGTAAAATATACTTCTTTAAAAAATAATGAAATTCAAAGCTCACTGCAAGAACTTTTTTTAACAAATTTTCAATACACTTTTCAAATAAAGAATTCAAAATCAATAAACAATTAATTTTGCTAATACAAACACAGCTGAGTATAATTTGCTTTAAAAGTTTCAATTGTTTATTTTTTATAAATATGATCTGAAATGGATTTCTATATTTTCCAGTTCCATATATCGATTAATTCAAAAGTCCTCCAAAACACAATATCAGGTCTTTCGATGAGAAATTTTCTTTTATTCACGCATTTCTTCCAGTGAAAATTCATTGAATGTAAAACTTTCCTCAACGATTCCTTATTCCAATGAAAATTCAACTTCTTTCTCAATACGGGAAGTAATTTTCTTAAAGAAGGCACTTTCTTTTGCTGGACATAAAAATCTTGAATTGTTTGCCGAATTTACGCATTTGTCGAAGTCGTCAATTTCACAATTTCGGTGAATAGGCCTTTTACGGTGCTTTCCAGAAGTACTCAAAACCTCCGTTTTGTCCAGTGTTGAAACTTCATTTTTAATTTTCCTAATAGTGAGTTCCGACACTCCAGTCGCCTGAGCAGCTCTTTTCATGGCTTGTGGAAGAGGAACTTTCAAAGATTTTGCTGCAGCTTCTTACGAGCAAAACTCTGCAACATTATGCACAATTTTACGTGTTTGTTATTTTAAAGTCTGTCTTTTCTTGAATCGAAAAGGCATTTTAAAGGATGTCAAAATTTAAGAGACAAAAAAAATTATTAAATAATGAAATGCAGTTAATATTAACCAAAGAAAATATTAATAAAATGTATAAGAAGTAAGCTAAGCGAATATAAAGATACGTGCAACTGCGACTAAAGCGAGAAGACGAATGAGCAACAGGTTTTCTTTTATCGCTTCCCATTGACGCCAAGAAAAAGAATACCCCCCCCCCCTTGAAACTTCTGTCCTATTACACCCATTCAAAATGGATCTTCCCTATCGAAACCTGTTTCTATAACGCCCACCGTAAACATAGACGATTGTCTGGCAGTGTTCTTGTCGTGGACAGACAGTATTAATTTCCGATTTACATACTACTTCTGAAACTACACTCAGACTACGGGAGTTCTGAACAAGAAAATGTTTGCTATTCTGAGCCTCTCATAGCATATTTGAAACATCCGGTGGAAGCAACATATATTTCTTCAACCTTGGTAAAGAGCACAACGCCTTGCTAGTGCTCCACATTCACTCGATTACCAGTCACAAAACCTATAGGAACAAGTATAAAAGAGCATTTAACAGCTGAAACAAAAAAATTCCTTTCTTTCAAGTAAATATTAGAAGTCCTGATCAATTGAAATATCTGGGACAAATTCCTTTTTGACAACTGTAATTTCGGTTCCCGAATCCATTAATGCATGGATTAGCTGACAGCCTACACTTGTAAATGCCATCTCTAATTCATTAAACTTATCAGCGATAAATTTCCTAAGGACAACTTTCCCCGATAAATATACTCTTGAAGATACTGTTTCAATTTTTTTTTCAGGTTCTTGGCTAAAATATTTTTCACATTCAATCTTTTATTTTCCGCTCTCTTTTCACTATTATCTAGTCGTGAATACTTACCGGATTCCCAGGGGAAACTGGTCAACCTCTTAAATTCTGTACCTTTTTGTTTGCCCTAGACAACGAATTTGCTATTTTTCCCTTTTTTATCGTTGGATGATTATTTTCCGAAATTATTGTAAAAGCTTTCGGGTTCCTATTTTTCCCTGTTGTCTCTCATATGTCTTCCCTTTAGAGGCATAACCGGATGAATTAGGTAAACGTCACCGTTTACCTAATTCATTCCGGTCCTCTTGCAACATACCAATACGAGTTGTCATTTCTGTATCCAGTATTTGAAACTTACCGCTTCGTTGGCGCTCTTTCTTACAATGTTGCAACCATGCGCTGACTTGGCTTCAGCGATTAAATTTATTGAGAAGCGGATAGCGAGAGAACGATCATGTAATGTTAACGGACTCAGAAAATTTTTTCGGGAGAAATATCCACGAGGCAGCTCTAATCGATAACATTTCGCTAAGATGCTTAAAAGTGCTTAATTTTTGCATCCATTTCACACTACGCACTTTGTCGTTTGATTTTAAATAAGATTATAGTCCACTTGTTAAAAAACTGAAACAAACAAGCCCAAACTTATGATAATTTCGTACCAACAATA
Organism: Argiope bruennichi; assembly: GCF_947563725.1. Lineage (NCBI taxonomy): Eukaryota > Metazoa > Arthropoda > Arachnida > Araneae > Araneidae > Argiope > Argiope bruennichi. The sequence goes on along the minus strand of NC_079154.1, from coordinate 20,694,914 downwards.
TTTTAACAGTTGCAATATTCAACAGTTACATTATTTTAACTCATCGTCGCAAATTTCATTTGTTTCGATTTCTTCAATTTCCGAAAAGCGTTTGAGAGTTTTATTAAGAGTATCAAAGTTTTAGTTAAACAACAGTGTTTAGGAGCATTATAAAAATTATTGCCCGAAATAACCTCTGAAACAAGATAACCGAAACAACTAGATTGCAAGAATAAATTGTCAGCCAATTTTATTTTATCTTCATTCAATAATGAGAAAAATAATTCTGCGCCTAATAGAATATCTATTTTTTCAGGAATAAAAAAAATGATAGATCAGCTAGTTTAACTTCCCTAACTTAAGTTCGAAATATTTAATTTTTTAGAAGGTGTAAAGCTAGTTATATTGGGAACAATTAATAAATCTCTTTCCCAATGCAAATCATTATTTTCATTCGATAAAAGAGCAGATACTTTTTTTCTTGATATTTAATGACGTATCATTTAAACTGCAAATCGGAATATTTATTTTTTCTTTTTTCAATCCCAATAAATCTGCCGCGGAAGACGAAAGGAAAGAAGACTCACTGGCGGTGTCAAGAACGCCTCTTAAGGGTTTAAATTTTCCCCCATGCATCTCTTGACATATATTATAGCTATATTTATAAAAATGCTCTTATATCCGTTACAGAAAAACGAGGGTTTTCTGGCACCTGCTTATCAACTGATTGTGATTTATTAATTTGAGGATTCCTTTTCAGAAAGTGCGTAGGCGATGCGAGTCTGGTTTCACTCGCACGATTATTATGAGTATTTGGCATGATTGACGGCGTAGAATATTTATGAAGGGAAGTATGATGATCTAATTTCTTTTTACAAACGAAATCAGAACTTTTTAGAGTTACATTTAGAAAATGGGTGAAATTCACAAACAATTTTTACAAAGCCGATTTTTTAAAAAACTAAATCTAACATATTGGATAATTTCATTTCTTTAAATACATTGCAGCGATACAGCGCATGTGTTTGTATTGTACAAGCGATACACGACTTAGGAGATTTATCTGCTTTGACAAAGGATTTCGATCTATCAGCTTTATATTTAGAAGGAATATTAGTTTGAATATTATTTAAAATTTGGCATCTTCTTTTTAAGAATTCTAGAAAAGTATCGAATTCAGGCACTTTGTTATGTTTTAATGTTTATTCAAATTGTTTGTGAGTGTCTATATCTTATTTTCCGAGAATAATATTTAATAACAAAGCGTCGGATAATTTATCCCTTGCGAAATCTAAGATTTTTAATGATATAAGATTTTTTAAAATGGTATCCAATATATTGCGCAGATCCTTGCTTATTCATCCTTTAAAGGGATGAGGATTTAAAATGTTATTTATGACAGTTAACAATTATTCTTTTGTTTTCACAGCGTTGCTCTAAAGCTTTAATATAGAAGATAAGTTATCGTCAGCTGTTTTTATGATTTTGGCTTCTCCTTTCAGTGATCCATGTAAATAATGCAATTTTTCATTTTCAGAAAGTTTACATTTTTCACTAATTGGGCTATTAAATTGAGTTTTGAATAAATTCCATTCTTCAAATTTTCCGCTGAAAAACGGAAGTGGAATTTTTGGAAGTTTGATGAACACCTTTTTAGGCTGATCACTAATAATAGAGTTATTAACATTTTGATTATGCACATAATCAATTTTTATAGTTTTTAATTTATTAAAAGAGGTTTTAAGGCTTACCTCTAATTTTTGAATGTCCTCATCAACTTCGAATAGAGAGGTTTCGATTTTCTGGAAATCTTTGGCGATTTTGTAGCAGTCATATTTTAATTCTTCGAATTTGTGTTCGATATATAACACAATGTCCAGTTGAGGAGATTAAAGCTCAGGAATGTCCATCTTGTTTTGTCCTTCAGTAAGGGTATTATTTAATATCGTAAGCTAGCTTTTGATGCTGCCACTCTTGCGATTAAGCGATATGATATCTGTCATATTTAGCATAATGAATTTATTAAATTCAATGATAATAATTATTCCATAGGATCTGGATGACCTCCGGTTCACTTAGGACCAAAATGTGCAGGAGGCGTAAATGAATGAAAACAGCAAACGCATTGTAAAAATGCGTTTTACTTTGTTGCGTGTTTTGCGAGACAGCTTCGGAAACTGTTCTGAGAAACTACATGGTTGCCAGGTTGGCGTAGTTACAGAACGCGCCAAGGGAACCGCCAAAGGTGTGATTTTACAAGTACGGAACAGTACGTACACATTTCGTATCAGAAATATTTAGTAATGTAAAAGTATTTTATTGAGGAAATCATTAAGACATAGTAGCTTCACGGTATATTTAATTTTTTGCAGCCATTAAACCCGGTGAACCAGCTGACTGTACCAAAGTACAGTTCATTTACTGAACTCGCGCTTTTGCGCATCTATCAGATTCCGTTTATTTAGTCAAAATAGGGATGGATGAAAGAAAAGATAAAAGGATGAGATGTTTACATTTAACTATAGGGTAAACTCAGACTATTCGCGTACTCGAGAATCGTAAAAATTGTTGATAACTTGTAATATTGCCAGAAAAAGGGCTAATTCATAACAAAATGCTTTAGAAAAATTTTTGTTTACTGTAAGAGGCTTAAACATCAAATTATTATGAATAAGTGGAAGATTTCTTTTCTTAAAATTTAGTGATTCGCTTTTTACATAATAATAATAATAATTTTGTTAAGTTAAACACTTTTTGTTATTGAATTTTTTGATAACATTTTGATTTTAACAACAGTAAATAATCTCGATCACATTTAATGATATTACATAGAACTCTTTTCGTGCAACTTCCGAAAGCTTTTTCGATTCTTAAACTTGTCATACAAGCAATGAATAAGCAATTTTAAGTTAAAATAAAATAGTACGGTTAGAAACCACCCGACAAAACAAAAACGGTTAGAAAAAACAAAACCGTGGAAACAAATTGAACGAAAAAGTATCTAATGGAGTGGAAACCAAGGTGGAAGAATTCCGAAAATGCGCTCATCCTTTCTTATATCACCCTTTAGCGAGGTAGAAAAGTCTAAAAGTAGTAGTCTTGGGATATTGAAACGAAAAGTACTTGCGATGTGGATATTGTCAAAAAATAACAAAAATATATCTGGCTCATATAAACACTACGAACATTTTAACAGGACAACTAGCATAGAAAAATTGAAAAAAGACGTTAAATATTATTAACATCATGATTCGCAATAATTAATTTAATAGTGAAGTCTGGTGTACGATTTTTAAATAACTGTTTAACAGTTTTGTTTGGCATAGGTTTGTCTTTTTGTGGTTTATTGGTAACAGAAATGTAACATCAACAAATTTAGACTGAAAATTTCTTGATAAACAAAAGGCACATGATTACGCCTTTGAAAGCAATTCAATATTAATACGTATATCGTATCCAAGAAAATATTACAAGGTATAGCAGGCCTAGAGAGCTAGCTACACATACCATAATATAATCGACAGAGAGCCAAGATCATACCGAAAGCAAATCATGATATTGTGGTAAAAGCTTATAAGTCAGTTAACAGCTACGCTACCCGAGCAATTGCTTTTGTATTGTGGTCATGTTACTGGGCTGCGAATCATAAGGTCCCAGGTTCTATCCTCGCTCCTACCAATACTCCTCAATATTCAAATTCCCCTCTGGTAAATAAAGAAAAAATCTAGCATTAACATTGAGACCACGTGATATTTACGTAATTGACAATCGGCTCCGCCCAAGAAGACCACGTGGTTAACTGAATTCTTAACAAAAAGTATCAGCAGTTTTCAAATGCTAAATAATCGAATACTTAAGTATAATCACAAATATAGAAGAATTTTAGCCATTCACTTTTTTTTACATAATCATATCTTGTTATTACACATCAAACTTATAAGAAAAATGCAACATGGGAACACTTTAACTATGTGAAGAGAAAGAAAAAAGAATACCCTCATATTATGCTAATCCACTTTCGTTTCTTTCACGAAACAAGATTGTTTTTTTAATGCATTCTCATCATTATTGAAAATGCATCGTAAAAGCTACGCATGAATTATCAAGACATTCAATTATTTTCTTTAACTCCTAAACAAACATTTTCTTGCCGATTTGAGAGGAACGTCACGGAGTTCTTAAACTCAAGGTTCTTAACCTCCGGCCATAACAAATGAATAGAGAAATGGCATGGCATTAAGATTACTTAGTAAGTGGTTGTGCTAAGATAATTAAAGGATTTACTCAGTTGGTAAAATATTATTAATAAATCAGGGAAAAAATTTGGTTTTCTTTCTCACCAGTGTTTAAGATAGCGCTTATGTATTTTATTATTATTTGAAATAAGACCGTGAATTTGCTGCTTCGTCTTTTCAATAGCCTTTCCTTGAACTAACGCTTTGCGACCAGCTTGTTCGACTAGATTATTAAATTTTTAAGCTGTTAATTAATTAAATTTTTAAACTGTTATTTAATTAAATAAATCGAAACAAATTATATCACGTGTAAATTAAAAAGAACATACAATACGAAATAAATGAGGAAGTGAAAATCGTACTTCGGGATCAATATTTAAAGATTTCTTTAAGCTTAATTTTAACATTAACAAAAGTACGCGATTGAATATTTTGATGGAAGAGTTTGAATTTCACCATAGCTATAGAAATTAATTGTTAAAAATCATATATTATATTTAAAAAATTTAAAAATAAAGAAAACATTGTACATAGATGAAACTGATACCATAAAAAAAGGTAATGTTTTGATTTTTAAGATAATGCAAACAACATTTTTGCCAGGCAATACTTATACTTTTGGAAAAAACGGTCATTAGTAAATAATAATAAATCGTTACAATTACCCATCAGACAATAGCTAAGCTCTTTTCGCGCTTAATTAAAGTTAGTTTTATACGCATTTTTTTATTATTATTATTTCTTTTACATTTTCTTTCCTGTGGCTGAATATAGTTTTTAGTGAACCCTATCCAGAGCATTTTTAATAACGTTTTGCTGCTCCATCAGTTAGCGAAGCGCTGAATTGAGTAGTAAAAACTTTTAATGAAGCAATCTTTTAAAGCATTCAATTTTTGTTTACATTTCACTATTGCCATTCGACATTTTGGAATAAAAACGATTTCTGTGCCGTGTGCGTTTAGCGTTTTATATGTAAAGAGATATTCTGGATATAAGAATTTTCAGTTTGTTTATGAAGTTCTTTCTCAGTTCATATTATTTAATGGTATATTTATATCTTTGTGTGTATGTGAAAAATGTTTACAGTGATTAATTGCTTTAGGATGATTCTATTGTATTTTAAGGTGGGTTTACACTCGGCCAGTAATAAGACGGCAAGTAAAACAACACATGTGCATAAAAGGATTGATTTATGTTTGTCAGAATTTCATAAGATAGAAATCCGTGCATGGCTATAAATGCCGTTTTGGTGTCCCTGAATTTTTCTATTTCACTGCGTATCGTAATAAAATGATAGATATTTATACAAAGAAACATAGTAAAATAAAAAAAAATATAGCAAACATGCTTAAATTTGAAAAACTATAGAAAAAATGACAAATAAATTGAAAAAAAAATCCTCGCATTAGAAAGAACAAAGAGAAAAAATGTCGGAATTAATCTATGATAAGTAATCAATTTTTTCACGCAAAAAAAAAAAAAAAAAAAAAAAAAAAAAAACCGCCAAATTTAACGAACGCATGCGCAAGAAGAAAAAAAAAATAAAAATACAAAAGAGCGGCATGTTGTTATCCCGCCGGGACCAGTACTTTGCCACGGACTGAACAGCATTTTTCTGCATTTCTACGCATGCGCTCCCTACTGGCCGTCTTATAACTGGCCAAATGTAATCCCACCTTTAATGAAAAGAATAGCTTTTAATGAAAATGAAAATAATTTTTGGACATTCTGTTCATTTCTGTACATTTGAAAGGAAAGTTATTTAATTTACGTGGAGAGCTTTATAGTCCCAGATGCGAAGAAGTATTGCGTCATTCGTTATTCAGTTACCTCAGGCTTCCTATGCATTGCCAGTATAAATTATTGCTAACTTTAGGAGTTTATTTTGAAAAGCATTACACTTTACTACTTTATAGCAATTATAAAAATTGTGCGATGTTCAGTTAAAATATATGTCCAGTTACCTCGAAATAAGACTCAATTTTCATTTTATAAAAATAATATCCTCCCATTAATGTATGCAAACAAATATGCTCATTTTTACAGCTTAATTTTTAAGAATTAATCATAATAATTAATTATTTTTATTTATATTTTTAAATATCTGATCTATCGGCATAATTTTTTTTGTGTAACAAGAAAAAAAAAACAAATTTTTAGTTACTACATCGATTTTTAAAAACATAAAAATTGACTACAAATTGTTTATACGGAAAAATCGCAAGTCCTTATTTGTGTACATAAACAATTGGATTATTCTTTAAAATGATGTCTTGTAGTAAATCTGTCGCTGACGTGTGATCCAGGATGCAGTCATTCCATTTCCTTAGTAACCGAATGGCTGTCATTTGGCTGTGTTCGTTTTCAGGAGGGACTAATTTCCTAAAGTGGGGATTGTTCTTCTGAATATAATCCAAAATATTTTCATTCATATATTTCAGCCATATGACGTTAGTGACGGGCATATAATTGTCCCACTTACCCCTGAAAAAAAAAATGAATTAGTGTCTGCCTGTTCAGGTTGTCTTAACAGCAGGATTACAAATTACTAGCATCTAGATAACTCAGAATCACATAGCAATAAAAAGGCGGAAATGCCTCCCAGACATAGTAGATGGCATTTTATGCACCTGGGATTCCCGAGAGTTTCGTAGTAGAATCTTCATTCAATCAACATTCCATAGCAAGATTTCGTAAACAAAATCAGTGATTTCATGGCTGTCCACATTGAACAGAGCTTGGTCATTAGTCAATAACATAGCAGTGATGTTAGAGTTGACTTCAAAAAATTCAAACTGCGCTTTTCATGCCAAAATTGGGAAAAATATCTTGAAAGTTGATTCAAAACACAGGATGCGTTTTGATTCGGACGACAATAAAAATCTTGCATGGAGAGATTAATTCCATACATATTTTTCTCCAATCATAAAAGAGAGAGAGAGAGAGAATGAGCAAGTGAATATCAGAATATTTTCTTTTAGCTCAGAAATAATAATCTTAATGACGTCATCGATACCGATATGCTTATGGGGGGGGGGCGGAAGGAAAAGGTTTTTCATACACCTGTAATATTGGATTTAAATTTTGGGCGCGCTGATTATTTCGATTATGGTCATGCTCTGTTCAAGTGGGCAGCTATTTAAACATGGTTTATGATCCTTGAATTTTTCTATAGAATTCTGATATAAAATATTCCCTTAGGTAATTTAGAATCCCGCCCTCCCGATGGATAGAACGTTATCTACCATGTCTGGAAAGCATTTCCAATCCAACATTGTTATGTGATCCCATGTCGTCTAAGTGTATTCTACCTTTCTTAGAAATTTGTAACCATAGTGCTGAGATATCTTATAGATGTAATATGTTCTTAAGATCAATACAATGCGGAAATTTTTCAAAATCCAGAAGAAACAAATAAAAAAAAACTATCTATTTAACAAAAGCGCCATATCAGTGGTGGCGGATTTAAAAATTTCGCATCGCTAGGCAGTGCACATTATGACTATAAATAACTAATCAATTCAGTGTCACATTTCAATGAATTTTTAACTTAATCAACATAATTTTTTATTTTAGTAATTTTGTAAAAAATATATATGTTCTTATTTATTTATTTTTTTACTACATATTATGACAGAAAAAATTACTAAAATAATAACATTTTTATCCATAATTATTAATTAATTATATTCTTGCTTTTCTCCTTTCGATATTTTTTGAAAAATTCAATTTATTTTAGGGTTAAAGGGAGGTGGCGATAGTACTTGTCGAAATATTACAAGAAACAAAATTTTTTTTAAATTTCATTTCGTGGAGCGGAAAAGGGAATTAGATTTGATTTCAGAATTTCAAATGTATGGTCATTATTCACAAGAAAATAATGAAAATGAATTTCCCGATGTCCGAAGCCACGAACTCAACTCCAATTCAATTTAAAGCTGAATACACTTGCGAAGGTGAGTTATAATAAGAATTTTTTTCTAAATCTAATACATAGTAATCATTTGGAATTACTTAACACTTTTGGGATATTATTTTTTTGTACCGATAAAATATTTTATAAGGTAAGATTATAGATATTTTTGATAAGTTTTTTTTTCAAAAAAAAATAATAAAACATGAAATTTTTTGCTATATATTAACTTTTGCACAATACATACTTAAACAGAATAAAGTATATAAATTTTAAAATTTATTCTCAGTACAAAGCAGGAAAAATAAACGTTATAAATGTGTTATATAAACAATACCGAAATTGTTCTCAAATTAAATAACAAATAGCAGAAAATAGACGTAAAAGTCAAGTTAAAAGCAGAAATAAGTTTAGTTCACATTATTTCCTTGTCGTTACTTAGTAAGGTTCCCAAAAATATGTAATGCCTATAGTCTCATATTATGAAAATCTGGTATTGTGCACAATTTTTTTTCTTTGCTGCCTTAATCTGTTTCGTGTGTTTTAAGCCTAACAGCTTAATAGACGAATTATATTATAAGCTGCTTATAGAAGCCAAAACCATTCTTGTGACAAAAAGGTAACCGGAATAGCTAAAAATATTGTTAATTTTATCTATTTGTTTTAATGTTTCTTCTTACTTGCTGTATTCAGCCATAATCTTGTACACATTCTTGTGATTCAGCCAGATACTTTCAGTAGAATCGTTCCTATCACTGCTGCTTTTCGCAATATCATCTAATCCAACGCAATATACGCTTTGGTCTGAAACAAATACACCGTTGCTGAAACAGACAAAAATTACACAAGTGGAAAATGACTTAAATAGCGCCACTGAAACTTTAATGACAATTGGTACTTCTGTGGAATACTTTAATACTAATTAGAAACTTGTGAAAACGTTTCATTACTATTTACCATGTGATTGTAATTTACTTTATTTTTTATTACCTTTTCGTATAGATATATAGAAAAAAAACATTGCAATCGTCAAAAAATTCGAACTCGCAATTTTGATGGATCTCTACATTTTAGATCTTCCTGAGTTCGAAAAACGCATTTTTGGAAAATGTCTGTCTGTATGTCTATGACAAAGATAACTCAAAATCGCTTTAAGCTAGACGGTTGAAATTTCGTATACAATTTTTACACCGAATTTGTGGATTTGTGTTAAATTTTGAGCAAAGTCCGCTCAGTGGAAGTCTGTCAGTCCAACTGTTCCAATATAATTTAACACCAATAACAACAGAACGAAGAGAGTTAGATAGATAAAATCGATACACAGAATTAACAACTTTAGTGTAGATACCTATCACATTCTGAGCCCAATCCCACGAGGGATTGACCGTCTGTCGGTCTGCACGTTTAGAAACGTGTAAACGCGAAAACTCAAAAACGTAGTGACTTAAATATATTGTTACACACCTGTAATTTTGCTTCCCAGTACGATTAGTGTCATCATAAGAAAGACCGTTGTATGATCTGTCCTGCGCTTGCTGAGCGGGTGCCGCGTCAATGAACTCAGAGCTTGGCAACCATATGACAACTTGACGACGAATTTGGCGACTTTGGCGATAAAATGGATAATATTGGAAAGTTCGAGAATTTTCCCGATCCCTCCACAAGGAACTGAGATGCACCCAGATAATCCCTGAATAGGCTAGAATATTCTAGCCCCGCCTCCTGGAACTATTGACAGGCACTCGGAAGTCGTGCGGTGGAGTAGTCGAAGTCGCCGACAAGTAACAAGTCTTTCAGAGGATAGCGAAGCGACGGTGGATTTCCAGCGTTGTGTGGCGCGAGTACTGAACTGGTGTGTGCCAAATCCTGTCGTCTACTGTGTTCGTCTCTTCTGTAAATATTTGTTGTCTGTGTGCTGTCCTGTCTTCGTGTAAATAAACGTCGTCATTGTTTTCTACTGTCGCCTGCTGATTGTGTTCTCCACACCATATTACTACCACTATCCAAACGAATCCTTCAAAAAGGAGAAAATCCGTAACAATATCAAATTTTCTACGTGATTTTGTGTCACATTTTTATTTCAATCAGTTACGAAAAACGGGTCTAAAACACAAATATTATTTTCAGATACTTTTAATCACATGCCAGAAATTAATCGCCAAGGATGATGCGATAGATTCAGTAAAAATGCCTAATTCATTCCAAAGGTTAATGTTTCCTAACTATTGTAAGCCAATGCTATCTAAGGTGTTTTCTGGAATTACATCTTTGTTTGAGTATATGCGAGAAAGTTTCGGGAAGATTATTTCCTCTGGTATTTATCATATTTTAATGCTTCCTCTATTTATTTAATTAACAAAATATAATTGTAGTAATATTGAGAATAAGTTTTTCTAAAAGAAATTTGAAGTCATTTTAAGAATATTATGAAATCATATTTAAGAATATTATGAAATCATATTTAAGAATATTATGAATTAAATAAGATTATATTTGAACTTTCTTTAGGGTTTAATGCATACCACTGTAAATCCGTGACAGCGTGAAATCAATGATGAAAATGTGGCATCCAACAGTTGCGATAGAAAAATGCTGGTTGTGAATGGTGTATTTCAAAGATGAAGCGGAAGTACTTTGCACCAGGATATTTGCCAAATGCAGGTCTCGATGTTCAAAATTGTATGCCCCTTCTGCCACTGCCAGTGCTGATATGATTTGCGACATGATGGTTACTCCTACCCATGCATTTTGGAGTAGCTAAAAATTTAAATTCTCAGTCAGTCAAAAAATTATTTTACGATTCAAAATGATCCTGATACAGTTTAATTAGTAATGAAATATTTTGTAATGCTTGCTTATGCCACAAAAAGAAATCATTCACAAAAACAAAAGTTTTATCAAGGGAAACTAACTTATTCGATAACAGATAGCACATAATAATATTTCAAAAAATCTTATAACACTAGTTTGAAAATAAAGCATTAGAGTAGTAAATTTATAAAACATTTATACTAGAAATTATTTGGAAACTTTTATCAAATATTTTCCTTATATAAATATTTAGCAGAACTTAGTATTTGAATTTATATTGTAAATTCATTTTTAATAAGATAAAATTTTAACATAGTGGGTTTTTCCAAAATGGTGAAATGACTGATGAAATAAGCATTAAATTTCGTTTTTGCAATGCACTTTAATTTACCAGGACATTTAAAATGCTAAAAAAAAACATCTCTAAAATTATCATTTATCAAAAACAAGAGTATTTGACTACCATTTAATGAGTATTTGAGTGTTGAATAGTAAAACGTCATTTGGAGATGTATCACTCTCTGTAGAATACCCACTTCGACTAAAATATTGATCAGATCGCAGAATGGTAGTCATCTTACAATTAGAGACATTATTAAACAAAGGCCTATATTGTTAAGTTCCTGTCAATAATTGAGAGTGGTCATTTAGTTTTGTGGTGCGTTTCTTCTCCAATGGATCCAAACCGATGAAGAGAAAAAAAAACTGAAACCTTTGTTCAAAAAACCGAAATGGGTTCAAATGTTCAAATAGATGAGTCACAAGTCGATTTTATTTTAAAACGTTTTGTTACAAATAATGAAACTTGTATCTATATTTTTGACACAGAAAAATGTCAGCAATCAAATAAAAAGTGTGTAAAAGCTGAATGAAGGAATCAAATGACGGAAGACTGAGAAACAAATGTCATAATCACTCAAAAATGAAGGTAGTATTGACTGGTTAATATTATTATTTTATGATAGGCATTATGATTTCGGCAGATTATTTTAACGTTTTGTTGCATTTTCTTGAAGGCGAGAACGAACAATTCGATTGAATCAAAAGTCGCTCGAATCATTCTTCGAAAGCGAAATGTGCCAAAATAACTCATGGATTTTAAGCCACAATAATGCGCTATCGTTATTATATATGTAAAGCATGGTTAGAAGAAGCAGGTATGGTGTTCTTTACCAATTTTTTATTCTTTATAATTTTAAATAATCAGTCAAATTCTTTATATATTATATATATATATATATATATATATATATATATATATATATATATATATATATATATGTATATATATATGTATATATTGTTGTTGTTGTTGTTGTTGAAGCCATGACAAAAGCACGTGTAGCATACCGAATAGGAAGGCAGAAAGCAGGAGAGAGAGAGAGAGTATTTTTAGCTTATACAATTATAGAAAACGATTTGTCGTCTCATTATTTGGATTTTAAGCAAAAAAAATATAAATCTACGGAACTTAGAATTTAAATTTTCTATGAAGCCGGAATTTGAATAATTAGGAAATTATTTTTAGAAAGTATATTAATTAGAAATTATTACACATATGATTTCTTGATAAAAAAAATAACAGATACGATTCCATCGTCCATCATTAATGTGGCATGGCACCATATGGTATTTTCTTATTTCCGATTTGCCTAAATGTTTTCACCATTTTTAAACTATTTATGTAATAAAACACTGCGAACTGGTGTACAGTACTCCACCACCACTGAATGAAGCAGTATCGGCAGGAGCGCTGCTAATACTGAAGGGGTTTCATAAAAACGACTTTGAGTATTGGAAAAAAATATTTGAAGGAGATGTAACATGCATTGAGACTTTTGTGTTATGACAATATTCCTTATACTTTTTGTTCAAAAGCTTAGCATACAAGAAAGGGCTGTTGTTGAAAAATTGACACCTCAAAAATCTTTTTCATTTCAAAAAATCTTGTGATAAGCGTGTATTTCTGAATAATTTCTATAAACTTCTCTTAGTTGTGCTTAGTTTTTTTTTATAAGATAATTTTTGCAATCTTTATTTGTAACTTTTTCCCCATTGGATTTCACAATCACGCGAACTGAACCAATTTCACCTCCTCCCTCTAGGTATTAGTTCCCTTTCCTTCCGAGGTAGCGCATTCCCGTTGTCATGAAAGTTACGCAGGAAAGATTTCTTATTTTGCTTTGCAGTCAAAAAAGTAGACGTTTACGAGGTGTGTGAGCGATGAGCAGCTCGCGAGGAAAAGCAGAGCAAATTTATTTTAACGATCACGTGGAACCCAGAGTTTCTTGTGAAATTAGTAGTTCATGAAGGAAATAATTTTTATTGTCTTTAAGAAATATTCGTAACCTTGATATGAATTGTTTATCGGAAATTGTATAAAAATAAAGTGTGGCTCGATGAGGATAAATGGATGACTAGTCAAGAAAACTGTTTCCTGATTTTACCTGAGTAGAATCTTCTGTTTTTTGCAAATAGGGACACAGAGTATGTGTTCACGAACAGTGCAAAAATATTTCGTTAAGGAAATGTCCCCTATATTCGACCCTCCACCCCATGATATATTAGATGTGGGATATCAGTTTAATTTTGGATTTATTACGCATACAGAAGTACGAAGAGCACGTGAAAGCTCAGGAATTGATTTCATTTTTAAGCAAGGAAAAAATATTAATTTGCGAAATCGATTTTCCTCTTCTAAATGATAACTATCCGATTCATTTTTGAGATATAATTGTGTACAGAAAAAAAAGAGGATATATATGATTTCAATCCAGTTTTTGATACACTCACCATATTTAATAAAATGAACTTACTTTCATTGTCAGTGGTTCGCCGCAGAAAGAACTTTCAATTGTGAGATATAACTGTGATTCTGAGTATTGATCTGAAAATGGAGAAAATGAATTACTTGATAATTGAGTTAAATGTTTTCCTTTTCACTTTATTTTCTAATTTAGCGTATTTCTTTATTTACGAGCAATACAATTAGCATGAAATAAACATTTGGATTTTTAAAAATTAACTGATAAAACATTATTCTGAAAAGCTTAAAAAATATGCGAAGTCATTAGAAACTGTGACATGACTGTTTTTTTTTTTTTTAAACTGTTTCGTATTAGCAACGTGCGCTTTCTCTGTTCTTTCTTTTCCATTTAATCAGAGTGAGCCATAGCAACGCGAAGCTGGGTACAGTTAGTATTTTATATAATTTGGTCTTAATAGTTTATTCACCAAATTAATACTAAGCTTGAATTTTTGATCGATATATAATTCATACCAACATGGAAATAGTACGCTGCTCTGTTCATTTTACAGTATCTTTCCTTCATTTTTCTGTCATTTTCCCTACAATTTATAAATAAATAGATAGATAGATACATTTTGCTGTTCCTATTATTTTTAACTGCATAACTTAATTTCTTACCCAACAAAATGTAAAATTTGGAAATTTTCTCCATGTTAATGACTTAAATATGAATTTAAATCTTTTATAGATTTTTCACAAAACTGAGCAAATATATAGCTTGCTTTTCTGAAATCTGCTTTGTCAATGATGTTTTCTATTAAGAACAGAATTTTAATTTCATTATTTTGCAAGTTTCTTTATTTTTTATATTAATATCGGTAATAATTCGGATTATAAAATGAAAACAAAAAACAGCTGCAACTTCAATAGTGATTTTTGTCAAAAACTTTGGTGTTATTCTAGAATTCTTAAGATTTCATGATACATTAGTACTCGTTCAGAATTTTTACATATCTTTGCATTCTTGCTTGAAAATAGGCTTAATTTTTTTAATTGATTAAACATAGAAAAAAATGACGGCAAGAATATTGGTATCATTGTAAAGATGATATTTTTGAATTTTATGTAATGTAAAAAATTATTCTTGTACTGCAATATTTTCGGAAGTTATTGAGGAAGAACGCAAACAATTTGTTTGATTTTTAATAAAAATTTCCAAACAAAAAAATTGTTTCGAGGTGCTCATTCTCATCCTTCAAAATATATATGTGCAAATTTGGTGACTCTAGGTCGAAGGGTCTTGTCCGCTGAACGCCAACATGCAGACCCACACACACTCACAAACACACATTCATCTTTATTATAAACTAGCCGCCTTTGGCGACCAGCCGGTACGCCAATCTTAATGCTCGTTAAAATTTTAATAATTAAATATTTTATTATTAAAATATTTAATTATTAAAATTTTAATAATAAAATATTTTAATAATACTAATCTACTTTAATAGCTTCTTCATTAAAATATTTTAAAACTTCAAATTTCAATTCACTTATAATATTATAAAGACCTTCAGTCATAACGTAATATGTATCTCTCTAATTTTCTGTTAGCTCCCGTACAATTTATGCTACAATTGTGCAATTTAAATTACAGCGGAAATGATTAATATGCAATTAATATAATAATATTTTTTACTGAAACAAGGCATTTTTTTGTAATATGATTACTGAAAACAGAGTCACTGAACATTTAAACCTTATGGGCACTAAAGAACATCTTTCTTAATTTATGTAATATCTCAAGAATTTGTCAACAAAATTTTTTCAGATTCATCATGAGCAGGTCTATTAATTAACAATGTTTAATTTTAAATGCATCAAACACTAAGAAAATAAAACGAATCATTTAAAATAATCGGTCGAAAACAGGTAAAAAAATTACTTAAAAAACGATGAACTTAAACTAACATAAATACAATTTAATTACAAAAGCATACAGATAACCTAAAAATAATTTAAATCAAGTCCGCTTCCGTTTAAAATAGATGTAAACAATCAGAACACAATGAATTTTCAATGCCAGTTACGGTAACGCAAATGTGTGAATTTTCTACGCCAGTTGGGGTAACGCTATGCGGATTAGAAATTTTTAATTTCCTTTATTCTGTTTTATTTTAATTCAAAAGTACTTCAGAATGAGTCTGAAAGATCGATTAATTAATAACGTTTAATTTTAAATGCATCAAACATTAAGAAAATAAACAGAATCGTTTGAAATAATCGGCCGAAAAATGTTAAGCCTAAGCCTTATTAGCGTGGGGAAAAAATGCTGATGCCTTACTCATTTGGTGGTGGGGAAATGAAGATTTTTTTTTGACTGGAAAGTTGGTTTTTAATTAATAATTAAAATTTCAAAAAAAGGGACCCCAGGTGCACATTTCCGACCTCCAATGTATACACGTACCAAATTTGGTAACTGTAGGTCAAATGATCTTTTCTGTAGAGCGCCAACACACACACACATTGAGCTTTATATAAGTATAGATAACGGTAAAGATTTTGATAGACTTGATATGGGAGTGATAAATTAAAATTCGGCTTCGTGTACCACCAGACCTTGATACGCCACTGGAGATAACATTTACAATGCTTTTTAATTACATTTTACACTATACATAATCCTTGATAAGATTTACTTGAATAATTTGCAACAAATCTTTTAACTTGATTACCTGGGCGGGGATGTTCTGCCGGATCTTTCAGTCTTTCGGGGCTGTTTTTGTAATCCCACCATGCTCTCATCAGGAAATCTGGAAAACGATCACGGACCAGAGAAATACTACAAAAGAAAATTTTAAATAGATATATGGTGCAATTTGTTTTGTTTTAAAAGAAGAAATTAGCTGCACACACACATATTTATATATGTTATATTTATAAAGAAGAATTTTGTTGGAATACTTGATTTAAATTACTCAGAAATTATTTTATAGTTTCAGAAATGATGTATTAAAATATTTTCAACTTTTTTTTAATAGGAGAAGAATTTTTATCCCGGACTTTGATTCTTACATGAAAAATCTAAGCAATGCAACACTATCGAATTTTTATTCGAACAAATAATTGGAGTTAGAACTTTTTTTTCTAGTTTAGGACCCAAGGAAAAAAAATTTCTATATATAGTATCTGTCTTCTACAGAAAAAAATATACATTCTACCAAAAAAAAAATTATAAGAACATTTTTAAGATAAATATTTTCGAATATGGAGCAACTTACTTGTAAATTAGCGGAAAGTTCGGTGCGGCATAAATGGATCCTTCGTTTAAATCACTGAGACATCTGAAAAATAGAACGAAAGTAGGCTTAAACATCCGATTGAAGCGATAAAATTGCAGTTGCAAAAAATCTAAATCCGCATATAATAGAATATTTTAAATTGAAAATTCTTTATAGATTGAGAAATTAATTGAAAATGTGACGTAAAAAATGATGTGCAGAGTTGTATTATATGAAAACTATCAAAACTCGCATAGTATTGCTATGAAATGATGAATGTAAGCGAAATCAAAGCTTCTGTAAAATAAAATAAAACTGCAAAAATGAAAAAAAAATTTATTTGCACAGTAATTTTTTTCATGAGAATGAAATCGCCTAATGAACCGTCAAACGATAAAAATCGAAAACACAACTGAAAATAAAGCCTTGCTAAAAAAATGAGAGGGAGGCAATGAAATTAGAAAGTTTGTTGCAAATGATGCTATTAGAACTTAAATTGCATAAAAGTAATTTTCACCATCCTTAATTTTTCAACTTGGTTTCTTGCCAAATCAGAGAAGAAGTAAAATCTTTTTCTGAAGATCTGCAAAGGAACTCTTTGAAATTCATAAAAACAATTATAAATGGTTTCATCGCTCATAATTTAAATTAGAAAAAAATTGCTTGAATAACGACCTCGAAAAATAGGTAAAAGGTAACATTATTAGAAAATCGGATGTAGAAATTTTAGCACCAGTTTTTAAAATTTTTCTGAAAAAGTTATTATTTATTAGAAATTTCTCAAAATTCAGTAAATTACATCAAAGATACAAAACGAATTCCTTCAGAAAGATAATTCGTTGTTTTCTTCCACATTTCTTTCATTATACGAACACTGAAAAGCGATATCAAAGGCAATTTGTGCAAGCAATCATCCGAAACAATGCAAATTTGTTTTCTTCATTAACTTTTAAAATTCGAATTCCGAGATGCGAATCACCGTTATTGAGTTACCGTTAATTAGTCAAATTCGAATTCCGAGATTGAGTCACCGTTAAGATTGCCATTTGGCCAAATTTCATTGCTACTCAATAGACTTGCTTGGATACTTGCGAAGATGCAAATACATTACTTTTTTCAAGCACAGATAACAAATTATCTGTTACCTAAACGCAATAATTAATTGTTTTATATCCGAATTTATCAGATCTGCTTCCTTGAAGCATCTGTATTGTATAATAAATTCATCATACATTTTTATCTCCGTAAATCACAAAACAGTTCACATTTTGAAATTCATACTGTTTGTTTCAGAAACCCTTGATTATTACTTTTGGACGATTTAATTTCGCATAGGGGGAATAGGCAGTGAGTGAGAGGAGCACTATTTTGGAATTTTTTAAGCGCATTTTTCTTTT
Organism: Argiope bruennichi; assembly: GCF_947563725.1. Taxonomy (NCBI): domain Eukaryota; kingdom Metazoa; phylum Arthropoda; class Arachnida; order Araneae; family Araneidae; genus Argiope; species Argiope bruennichi. The sequence goes on along the minus strand of NC_079154.1, from coordinate 20,676,552 downwards.
CTTTCCCTATGTTTATTTTCATTTTGTTTTAAGGTTGTACTATTTTTTTTTTTGATTGGGGTTTTTTTGATTGGGCAGAATCGATTGGGGCATGTACAAAAGTACGGATGATTTCGATATCTAGAAACTGACAATATGGTAATAATAACTACACTTTCTGTACTTATGGGTTGCGTCTGTGTATTATTATAAACTTGAGATATATGTAGAATTTTGTTAAGTTCATTCTAAAAAAATCTGAGTAAAAAAAGAGACTAAAAATAAAAATTCAAAAGATTTTTTTGTCATGTTTATATATATTATATAACGTGGCATTAGAAAGGGCTCCAACAAATTTTAAGATAGATTAGCGATATAAAAATAATTAAATTTTGCATTGAAATATAAGACAAAAAAAACCATGTATGTGTGCTAACAATATAAAATGAAGAATATCAGAATATGTGCTTTTCATAAGGTTCCTCATAAGATCCGAAAGATTATAATTATTTAATATTTTATTGTTGTTGTTTTTTTCATGTTTTTACTTGCTTTACCACCAGATTACGACAAAGCAAAATTGAATTCAATCTGAATTCAATTTCTTGACCACCTTTTGATCACCACTGGTATTATCATACCAATGGTGATCAAGTGGTGGTACCAAAGTGATGAAATCAAATATTTTTTGTTGTATGACTTTTCTGTTCTTTACTGAGCGAGGCAGTGAAATAGCAGGGAATTTTCAAAACAAATTAACTTCACTTACTTGGATGAAACGATGTCCGGCACAGCCAATGAAAGAGGGATGTTTTCGTAGGAGTTCATCGAATGCTGCCCATTAATCGGTATGCATTTGAAGATCCTCTTAGTTCCGTCTATATGTCTGAACTGGTAGATTTCACCATACGATCCTTCTGCGATTTTTCTGGCGTACCTTTGTTTCCTGATGGAAGAAAAGTAAAAGTTTAATTTATTTGCAATCTTAAAATTTTCACTCTCACAATTCGTTTCTTCTTTAAAAAATATTTCGGAAAATATTTAGCCTCATCACTAATGGCTCCGCACTTGAATTTTCCAGCATTATGCTCAAACGTTATTTTCTCCGTATAACTGTTAGTAAGATCATAATCACCATAATAATCAAGAGGGCATTTATTTGAACCTTTAAAGGGCCATTTTTTTTAGTCATATTATGTTAAAATATTTTTAGGCTTGAAATTAGAATAAGAAAAGGGATTCATTTAGCTTATTAGATAAATTTAATTTGATTAATTAATTAATTTGGTTAATTAATAATTAAGTAACAAATCAAGACACATCATTTTGTCTGAGATAAAGAACTGAAGCATCTAAGTTTCTGACTCACTAAAAAAATGTGTCAGAACTTATGTCAACCTACATAATTTCATACAAAGATTGATAAATTTGGTGGGAAGCATACTTCCCACGGCCTTAGAAAGGGTTAAAAGATGAGGCTATGGAAATGAGAGCTGGATTATTCCTTTTAAGAACCCTTGAAGCAACTTGGATTTAGGGGGTTCCTTTCTTTTCCCTCAACTTTCAAAATTATGGGATGGTTTTAATCTTATATTTCTACAAGCAGTTTTTAGATAGCATATATTGTGACAAACTGAAATAACAAAACATTTAATTGAGATTCAAGAGATTAGGTGTCAATATCTCGCTTATAAAAGAAAATAAATATAAAAGTCACTTTAAACAAAATGGCAAAGATTTGTTTCATTTTATTAAAACTTAATTTTATTTCAGAGAATTAATTCAGATGAGATTGAAAATTTCAACTGTGAATATTATAAACTATGTATATATTTAAAATAATATGGAGAACCAATGAACCAGTCATCCAGTCCCAATCACAGGTCCAATTTCGCCAATTTGTGTTCCATAAAAAAGTAATGAGTGTTAGATACGTCATCTATGATCATTAATTCTCCTCTACTTTTTAATTTTGAGTGAAATAAAAAAATACTGTCCCATAATACATTCTCTAAGGGGAATCTTGTGACAGAGTCTGCAGTCAAAATCACAGAATCGATTTCAATACTATTACTTCCATATAAAATCTTAAAACCTCTAGAAATGTTATTAATGCTTCTTTGGCCTTCTGCGTTTTTAATTTTAGAGAGAAACCGAAAAAATATTGTCTCAATGTATTTTTTTATGCGAAAATTTCGCGTTTTATACATGAATATTTGAATTCTGCTTATTTCTTTATATATTTGAGTTTTTGAATATATGTACAATTGCATGCTCTCGATAACAAAATACGACATCCTATTATTATCAGAATCCTAATATATCAGATAATTAATTTACTTTAAATTTTGATTCCATATGGATGGCGCTATTTTATGTGAATTTGGAAAAAACAACAACAATTTTTTGAGATTCAAAAACATTTGAAAATATGAATTACAAAATGCATCAATACTAAAAAAATTATACACATTATGCAAAAAAGTTTTAAATGGACGCTTTATTGTTGCACTAAAAAGTAGAAAATAATTTTTTTCAGTAAAAAATATGAAAATCAAATCAAATTCTTTAAGGATATTATAAACAATACCACATAATAAAGAAAATTCCTACGCATCGAATTAAAAGTAAAATGCACTTACCAAAACGATATGGCGTTTGAAAATTTCACATCGTTTTTCACATTACAGAACTTAAAAACTTTTTCCATCTCTGGGGTTATGGAATCGCTTGAGTGCTGGAAATCCTTAAATGTGAAAAATGTGATTAATGTGAAAATTCATAAAATGTGGCTGAATGAGATTTCTGTGCATATTCTTCTTTCAGGTCATTTGTTTTTGTTTTAATTACTTCGTGATCGTATTTTCCAAATTCAAATAATAATTTAATAAATCGCTTTTGAAACTGAAAAGGCTATTGAAGAAGAAAATATTTCGAAATTATTGATTCAAACCACATATAATTAATTCACAAGCCAAATACGTCGGACCAATTTAATTTTGCAATCCATTAGGTCTTGCTAAGTCATAATATCTCAGCATAGCTTAACCCTCTCGATTCCAGCGGGGCGGTTTGGGGCGGTTTGAGAATTTACCCTATAACATTCACGTGGGGCGGTTTGGGGCGGCTGCTAGCCGTTTTAGGGGAGATGGGTATTAAAAGTGGCTATTCTACTGAACACTCCAGGAGGTCCTCGTTATCTTCGACAATCGCGGCTTTTTCACAGTAGTTTCCCCTGTGACTTCGGGCTGTAGGGTTTGAGGAGGAATTCACTAAATAGGTTATTGGCGTTTATTTTGTATTTTAAAAGGGTTTTAGTTTCTATTTTCACGTGTTGTTAGCTCAAAATTGGAAAGATTTTATGGCCATTTATAAAAGAAATTTTCCACTGAAGTTCTCTGGTAACGATGAATGATATATAAGGATACCGACACGTTGTTTATTTTTCGGACAAGCTTCAGAAGACCTTTCCAGTAGTAAGACTATTGTAATGATATAAAGACAAACCATTGCATTGTCAATGCGGCCTATTCACATCGCAGTTTTCTCACAAAATGGGTAGCGATACTTGTTACTATGGTAGGAAGTCGTTTTACACTGCATCTTATTCTTTCATCAAAGGACTGTCGGAAATTCTGAGACCGTGTACAAACTACCGCTTTTAAAATAGAATTAAAAAAAAAAAAAAAAAAAAAAAAGATTTGGAGTATTTTTTTTATCGCCCTCTTCAAAGAGTGAGATAATTTATATAAATACTGAGTTCCTTTTTAGGATGCCATTCTGAAAATTTCTATTCAGTTGTGAATTTCTACTCTTTATTTTATGTACTGTGAATCGGGTGATTGGATTATCAGAGTAATTTTTCTATTGAAACGCTTATTATTTCTTCATTATGAGTAAAAGAAATCGTGAACACACTGAAGAAGAAATTAAAGCAATTTTACTTGATTCTGATGAAAGTGACAGTGATCTATCAGCGAAGATGATGGTTGGCCAAAAAATGATACTTTAGCTGATCTCTCGTTTATTCTAAGCAAATAAGCAGGAGATGAAACTAACGAGGGTCAGGTGAACGAGAGAGATAGAGATGAGGAGTCAAAAAATGTTATATAATATACATATTATCAAAAATTTGCAAATGATTCCCTCGTGTGTAAATTTGTGGAAATTTAATATGAAGCTTTTATTCAAAAATTTATCTTGTCTTAACAATATTATAGAAAACTTCACATAACATTTTAAAATCAGAAATTCAGCTTGAAAAATTCAATATGACAGTTCATACTAAAAAAGTAATATTTATGATTAATGTAATTTTAAATGTGTTAAATCTTCATATTTAGTTTATGAAGAATGTAATGTTTTAATAAAATGTTCAGGCTGAAAACTGAAGGAATGTATTTTTGAAATATATTTCGTTGAGTAATTTTCCCCCCGAATTTTATTTCATAAATTTTTGTGTTTCAGTATTAAATGAAGTTTTAAATATATGTTATCTCATCTATCGAAACAATTCGATAGATGAGATATATAACGTTTGACGTAATATATTCCCTTGGTTAGAAAAAAATTTTAATAGTTATATTTTAAAAGATTAGTAAAAATGAGTGGCAAAATATAGATATTTTTGGAATTTATCTTTACTCTACATTCTTTTTCGATTATTTAATGTAAAAGCAAGAATGCGTACGGTTTTGGAGAAAAAAATGTGAAAACTTCTTTAAAAATTTAATTAAAGTTCTAAAATTTTTCTCTTAGTATCACTATCGAAAATGCAAAATAATATTTTATATTTAAAAATTCAATAAAGATAATCGTTTATACTAAAAAAAAATGCTAAAGACAATAAAAACAAAAAAAAAAAATCTTCGCTGAGTGTTGAAAGAACATATTATTTTCGAAACATCTTTCAAAAAGAGTAATAACATTTTTTTTTATCCAACGATTGTTTTTATTTCGGTATTAAATGAAGATTTAAAACATTATCTTCTTTATCACTGAAAAGCATTGACATCTATACTATGTAAAAAAAATGTAGTAATTGCATTGATATATGTATAATGTATGTTTTACATTACTATGTAAATTTTTTTTTACATGGTAATATATGACATATTTTTTAATTTTGGCAAAAAAAAAATATAAAAGCCTATTGAGAATTAAATGAATTATAAAGATGTTTTTGAAATTGCTAGTAAAGCCAGTTTTTATTTAAATAGTTTGGAAGCATAACATGAAACTTACGAAAAAAAACAACAACTATTTTTTAAATTATAGAATAAATTTCAAATTTTTTGTAAAAAGAAAAATGCCCCGCAAAGATGGTGAGCGAAACACTTCACACTAAAAAATATAAATACATTAGAATAAAACTCTTAAGCGGATGGAAAATGAATCTTGTTGTCGAAAACCGCAAGGCAATTATTCAAGGTAGAGCGTCGACAGTTTTATTACTTCAGAGTGCGGGGGGTAACTGCCCCTCAGCTAGGACGAGTCCATGTCTTTCAGAGACACGCTGAGAAAGTCTGGATGTTAAAGGGAGTGCCACTTGAAAAGTGCTTGGATGTTAAAGAGTTAAGAAAACTGGAAGTTAGAATTTTTATGACCCTCAAAGAATGCGTCATGTGAATGTGCAGACGAAATGTAAGTACCTGAAGCCTTTTGCGCAGAAAAGTGCAACCTTTTTCTTTTCTTTTTTTTTTTTGGTGGGAGGGATTCTCCAACTGTTTTTAATAGAACAATTTAAGCTATTTATCAATTTACTTCTTTTTCAAATTTATAGCTTGCAAATTCATGTTGATAAGGGTCTCCATCTTTGCATTGCTATATGATTTAGATTCATTTTTAAGTAATGCAAAATCTCAAAAGTTTAAAGTATCATATACGTGTTAATGAACCCTGCATAGTGTAAAGTATAAGAGTTAAGCAGTTATTTAATTTATGAAGGTGTAAGACTTCGGATAAAAGTGAATGTTGATCAATGAAGATGAGTATGCGGTATCTACTGATAACATCTATAGCACCCCTAATGGCAAGATGCAGAACAGTGGTTCCATCTCAAAAACTATCGGAAATGGGTGTGATAAAGCAATTAAAGGATTGCCCACGTTCTTCTATTTAATAAGAAATCGCGTATCATGTTCTAACCGTAAGTGAAATGACTTATGATTAATCTTACGATAAGCTAAACGGCAAACAAAAGGCATGAAATTAAATTTGTGCAATTCCAATTGATGCTGTAACGTTTATTTTGTACAGAGCAGAATATACGAAAAATATATGAGGACTGCAATTAAATAACATTATTACAACAAAAGGAATACTTTACTCGGGACACTCGAACTCTTCACTGTCAGCTAATACACGTATTTGAACAGAATTTTACACTGGACATTCCACTGAAAATTTGAATATATATATTTTTTTAAAGTGCTATCACAATTCTTCAAACAATTCATTAAACTTTTTCAAGCCATAATAGGGAACATCAGTGTGAAGGAGATCTAATTTCTGAAGATGTCATTAGAAAAAATATCACTATGTCCGTCAATTTGATTATTGATTACCGTTCCTATTACCAGCGTTTCTTTTGGGCAGGGTGAGGAAAGGCGTTGTCATCAGGAAGATGGAAATTTTACTAAAACAAATCACAAAAGACATTAGAAGTTATTAGATTAAAGGATAATCTAACATAAAGGTATTTGATTCTCGTTATTGATGGTTTGTCTATTAAATACTGCAGTTCAATGAATATGAACTAGCAGCCTAAAAGATATTTGAAAGAAGTATCATTTATGTGTTCGTGTTGATTCTGATATTTCAAAAATCAAGATTTTGCTCAACATCACCTTATAGAAGAGCCGCTGTGCAACAGAAATGAAAATAAAATCGGTTTAAAACATTCCATACAAGAATGTCTACGAACCCACCATGCGACACTTGCCTTCCTAATATTAAAATAATATGTAGATGAGGCAGTACATACAACAGTGAATGTTGAAATTGCAAACGCAAATCAATTCATGGTAATATGTGAGTGCGTTATTGGTGGATGATGCAATCGTTCAATAGCATGCGAAAATGTTTTGTCTGCAGAAATAGACAAATGCATTTTTCTCTTCTCTTGAATTTTGACTATAGATTCGGGGTTAATCAAGAAAATCTCGCAATAATCCGGTGCAATGTAGTATGCTTCCATCACTAAGCTTCAGTTTAAAGAATTAAAGTTTGTCATACAACTTTTCTTTCTCTATATCTTACTTTTTTTTTTTTTTTTACTTTTTTTTTTCCGGCTTAGCTGCTGACTTACGCTTCTTATTTTCATGCAACTACCAGCTATCTAGAATTGCCAGACTTTGCAACCACAAGATTGCAGTAAATAAATCTTCTATTCCTGTCAGTAAAATGGTACAAATCAGTTTCGGTACACATTAATTACATTCCCTACAACCGCTTTATTTATTTTTTTTCCATACATCAGTTGCTTTCGAGATCAGTTGCTTTCGCTTATCACCGCATATCGCTGGTTATACTACGAATGATCTCATTACGAAGAGTAAACCCACTTTTTTACGTATAAACATCATTTTAATAATTATAGATTTATCCAAACAAAAATAAAATGACTGCTTAAATTACACTCTTTTAACTTCACTGAATTTGATATGAAATGTAACAAATTTCAATTATATGGATCATCAATGAATAGGGACAGTCGCTTATTTATGACAAATTTCAACTTAAAAGATCCCAAACTAATGAACCAATTACAATTATTTTCCCTTACGATATATTATTTTTTGTAAATTATATTTATGTTCAATAGTTTATTAAGATAGTGAAGAAAAATTATTTATTGCTTAATTTCAGATGGAATTTGTCTAGGCTAGGACTTCAATTGAGCTAAAATGGCCTAGTGCCAATCCTTCGAAGTTTACTTATTGTAATAATTAACTAAAATCAGTTGCAGAATAAGATAGGGATTTAAAATACTTTATTAGCACAAAATACCCAACAACAATGTTACGATATCTACATGATGTTGGCCACCATTCAGAATGTCGAACTATATTGTGGAAATATCATACAATATCTTGTGCATATAGGTTAAAGATACTGTTTGGTTTATTTTAATTCGAAAAGATAATGCTATCTTAATTGTTACAAACTTCCGAAATATAATGAAGATATTATTTGAAGCTTCCAAATATGCATATTTACTCTTTACTCTTAATTCTCTACTCTTTACTTATTATTCTTTAATTACTCTTTAATTATTAATATCAAACTTCAAAAACCTTATTAATTCAAGAAGAGTAAGTTCTTAGAATTATATTATTCATTTTTATTATTTTAATCATATTTGCTTATACCAGCACAGTTTTTATTATATTTTAATATCTATATAACATTTTGGCTGCTGCAAATATTATATTTTCATTTGAAGACCAGATTTAATTTTTTCCATGATTTTCTTTGGATATCATCGATTATGAAAACTTAGGCAAGTAGAAAATTATGTAGGGAATAGAATTTTATGGTTATATCTTATAGCATTTTATATTTTCCTTTAAACCGTATTAATTTGAAGTGACATAGAATGTACTAATCAGCGCATTTTTAACATTAAACCAAAATTTATTATCTTATAACTTTACACGAGCAATTCTTGTCTTAATATATATAAATTACGTGTCACGTTGTTTGTCCGCGATGGACTCCTAAACTACTTAACCGATTTTAATCAAATTTGCACACCGTGTGCAGTTTGATCTAACTTAAAAGATAGGATAGCCCTTTTTTGAATTTTTATTTAGAATTTTAATTATTAATTAAAAACTAACTTTCCCGCCAAAAAAAAATCTTTTCATTTTCCCCACCGCCAAATGAGTACGGCTTCAGTTTTTTTTTTCCCAACAATCATGAGGCTAGGCTTAAGATTTTTCGGCTAATTATTTGAAACGATTCTGTTTTCTTAATGTTTGATGCATTTAAAATTAAACATTGTTAATGAATCGATCTTTCAGATTCATTCTGAAGTACTTTTGAATTAAAATAAAACAGATTAAAGGAAATTAAAAATTTCTAATCTACATAGCGTTACCCCAACTGGTGTAGAAAAATTCACGCATGTGCATTGTATTCTGATTGCTTACATTTCAACGGAAGCGGACTCGATTTAAATTATTTTTAGGTTAGTTGCATGCTTTTGTAATTAAATTGTATTTATGTTAGTTTAAGTTCATCGTTTTTTAAGTAATTTTTTAACCTGTGTTCGACCGATTATTTTAAACGATTCTGTTTATTTTCTTAGTGTTTTCTTTCTTTCTTATACATTTAAAATTAAACATTGTTAATTAATATACCTGCTCAAGATGAATCTGAAAAAATTTTGTTGACAAATTCTTGAGATATTACATAAATTAAGAAAGATATTCTTTAGTGCTCATAAGGTTTAAATGCTCAGTGACTCTGTTTTCAGTAATCATATTAAAAAAAATGCTTTCCACTTTAATTTATAGTATAAATTCTACGGGAACTAACAGAAAATTAGAGAGATACATATTACGTTATGACTGAAGGCGTTTATAATATTATGAGTGAATTATATTACTATCAAAATGTGAAGTTTTAAAATATTTTGATGAAGAAGCTATTAAAGTAGGAATTGCATAAAATATTTAATTATTAAAATTTTAACGAACATTAAGATTGGCGAACCGGCTGGTCGCCAAAGGCGGCTAGTATGTATATAAATTTATTTGTTTCGTGTATCTCGGAAACGACTCTAACAATTTGGATCAAAATTTATATTTTATATATTATTTATAAAATTTATATTTAGCTTTTTAAGTTTATCTATATAGGTGTTTTTCCTGAAAAAACGTGATTTTATAAAAAAAAAAAAAAGACATTTTTTTTATAAATAACTATTAGAGCCTTTTTTTTTATCTGTTCTCATGCTGACAATGTCATACAGCGCCATCTCGGACCCGATTTCACCATGGTAAGACTAAACGTATGTTCAAAATATTAAGTAGTGATAGATAAACTGTAAAAGGAATACTGTACAGATTGTAGCAGATTGTTTCGAATAACATGTTAAACTAAGTGCATTCAGGTTTTTTTTTTTTTTTTTTTAAATGAACAAGTTCATATGTAGGTTAAAATGAAAAATATTCATACGTAATCTGTATGAGATTCGTATCTTAATATTTTCTCAAAAAAAATATTTTATATAAAATAACAACTTTTTTCCAGCATTAAACATTCTTTCGAACATGGTTTTACAGATATTGGATCATAATACTCAAATTTGTTTTTACAATTTTTGGAATGTGCATCTTATATCGTTTATATCTTATATGGATACTTATATCGTTTTTCAAAATATTCATGGTTTAAAAAATTCATCCTATTAATTAAGAGAAAGGGTCATCTTACTTTTGAAGTGAAAGGTCTCTGAGGCACGCTGATATGTTGATTGTGACTTGCTGGTGTGGAACTTTTCTTGGCGATGAAAGTATTTCGGAAAGCTTTGACAAAGGCAAAAATACTCCTTTTCTTCAATTTGCTTCGGATTCCTGTCTCCACTTTTTGTCTCTTGATTGTGTTCCATTTTCTAATGAGTCTACGAATGTCTGGAAAAAAAAAAGATTGAATTCTTTCTAATGGATACCAATCCCATTACATCACAGCGCTATTAGAATTACGTCATAGCGCTATGTTGGCTCTTCTATTTTCTAAATTTTGCCATATTGTAACCCCTTTTTTGTTTAACTTTTAAGCTACACAGATATTAAACAGAATACTTCTTTCTTTTGATTTTCAGAAATGATAGAAAATCGCGCAATCAAATACTTATTGAAACAATAAAAATAGTTTGAATTTCAGAGCAACAATGTAACCTATTATTAGAAATTAGACAAAAAATTTTTTTTAATATTTCCAAAACTCAGGAAAAATTTACACGATTGTAAAACTAGAATCATTGGAAAGACGATTTTTAAAAAATTTTAAGTGGTGCTATTTTTATTATTGTGTAAATATAATTGTCGAAAATTATCACAAGAAATTCAGTTTCATTTTTAATTACTTAAAATTTTAAAAAAGTTATTCGGGATTTGAAAATTTTTGAAAAATGTACATTCTTATTGTTCAAGGTGTATTATAATGCCTAGGCCCGCAAAATATCTAAAATTTCCACTAAGAAACAGTTGAAAAAACTTTACATGTTTTTCGAAAATAGAGTAGTAGCAAATTGTTCCTTCCTTTGAAAGATTCGAATATAACTTCTACCTAATCTCTTTTTCTTAATTAATAGATTTCTTGATTGTTTGGTGGCATAGTAGGATGACATTTCTTGCTGCATTTTAAACTATTTAAATAATTAATAAAGCTAATAAATTTTTATTTTGATCATAACATAAGAAAATTCTTAATATCTAATTCTTCGTCAACCATGTTACTGTTCGAAACAATACTTACTACGAGGAATTTCAAGATGTCTGACTGACCCAGCCAATACCCCAGCAATGACGGGAAGAGGAATATTCAATATTGGCGCAGGAACAATCATAATATTTTTCGTTTTTAGATTTGTATTTTAACTAAAAAAAAGAAAAACTATTTCAATGTTATCGATCCTTTTTAAATAAAACAAATCAATTGTTATTTATATTCAAATGTACGAAAAATAATTTGTTTGCATATTGATATATATTAACTAATAGTAATATTAAAATACTAGTTAATATTCCACCAAATATTACCGATAAATCATTTGTTATCATATTTCTTATAGTTATTTCTTATTGGAGGAATGGTCTCCCCGAAACTTTCTAGCATATTTTCTCATAAAGGTGTCACTGAGAACGCCTTACGTGGCATTGGCATACAGTAGTTACTAAATATTAACTTTTGGCGGGTATTCAGCATTTTGTTTGAATTTATTGTGTCATCCTTGGTTAATCCCTGCATGTGGTTACTAGTATTTAAAAATGAATCTGTGTTTTTAAGCACATTTTTCTCCAACCAATTCAAACCTAAATTGGACGCAAAACTCTACTTGTAGTCACAAAATCCCGTACCAAATTTGATATATTTAAGTCTTTGTGTTTTTCAGTTATCGCGTTAACGAATTTCTGAAAGTACAGACCGATATACATTCAATTTCTTGTTAGATTTGACACAAAATTTGATAGGTGTCTATGCTAATTCTGTATATCTGGGGGAACGGCAGTACCCCCGCCAAGTCGAGCAAAAACAAGCGGCACGGCCGTACTATCCTTTTCTCGAAGCAGTTCAGGCCATTTTCGAACCTTTATAACTTTGTTGTGGATAAAACTAGAAGCCTGAATTTTCAGTAACCAAGCAGGCATTATATAAAAACGGTATATTTCAAATTTCATTAAATTTGAACCAGTAGTTTAAGAATTATAAATAGTCAAAGTTTGTGAATTTTGTCACTGACTGACTGACTGACCGATCATCAAAACTCTAAGGCACTTTTAGCAGACATAGAAACTTCAAATTTAGAATACAATTAGAGTTTAGTGTATAAATCAAGGAAAAACTAAAATATGCGTGTAATAATGGACGGATCGATAAATTTCTCGAAGTTTCGAGCATTATCCATTTTGTCGGCAAATTCGTCGCCAAGTTGCCAAATGGTCGCCAAGTTTGTCACCAAGCTCTGGTATCACTGGCTCGGCATCCGGCAGCATCCAATACAGATTACTATAAAACGGTCTTTAGTATGATGACACTATTCTCGCTGGGAAAAATTAATGAAATCTCAAAATTACAGGTTTGTAACAATATCTAATTTGAAATAAGTCAATTTGAAGCTGTGGAAGCTGCAAATGCAATGGATGACTTTCAGAGAATCAATCTGGTAGAAGAAGAGCAAACTGATTTTCAAAGTATGATCGCAAAACTTAATGTCGATCAAAAAAGGGTCTTCGATATGATCACAAATAAAATGGACACAACCGATAATAACGCTAACGTTTTACGCTGTTTTGTGAGTGGAACTGGTGACACTGGAAAGAGCTTTTTAATAAAAACTCTGAAAATTTGGGTTAAGACGTATTTAAACAAAAAAAAGTGGCAGTTAGTGCTCCAACAGGAATAGCTGACTATACATAGACTATTGCAGCTGCCTGTAGAACACAAGCAACACCGAAGTACAAACCACTTTCTGATGAAGTGCTCCAAGTTCTGAGATCAGATTTGAAAGAAGTAGTGTTGTTTATCATAGACGAAGTGTCGATGATATCCAATGTTACTTTAACATATATCATATATTCATTTACGCTTATCTGAAATATTCGTCACAAGAGACGATCAGAATGGGTGGTTTGGAAAAAAACATCTTGTAGTTTTCGGAGATCTCTTACAGCGTCCGCCGGTAAGAGAAAAGTCACCTTTTGAAAAACTATCAACTGCTGAAACTAACAAGTTGTTAGGTTCCCTCAGTGTACCGAATCTGTGGACTGAACTGTTCATATACGATGAACTTACAATTAACATGCGACAGCTCAATGATTCTGACTTTGTTGAAATGCTAAATAGAATAAGATTAGGTGTGACTACACAAAAAGACCGCGACTTACTCTCGACTAGATTAATAACTCTCAAATCCAATTCAAATGAAAACAGATTAATTGAAATAATTGAACACCTCGCGAAACTTCCTGATGATACCGTTTGCTTATTATCTACAAAAAACATGTGTCAACAATTAAATACTGCAATGCTTAAATCTCTTCTACATCCCAAAATAAAACTTACAGCTGTAGATAGCATAAATTTCCCCAGATACCTAACAAAAAGAGCTCGTGAATGCATAAAAAAATATGAAGACGATGCTTCTATGACTGCAGGCCTGGAAGAGAACATAATTATAAAAATAGGGGCAAAAGTCATGTTAAGGCGAAATATTGACGCGAGTCTTGGTTTAGTTAATGGTTCTATCGGTATAGTGCAAACAGTAAAGGTTGATCCGGAAAATACAAAAAATAATTAAGAAAATATATATTACATTTAATAAAGAACATGTTTACGAGCTTAGTCCGGTCAAAACTAAATTTGAAATTATTAATAGAGCTTATGTTCATTGCGAACAGTTTCTCATATGTATAGCCTATGCTATAACTATACACAAAAGTTAGGGCCTAAGTCTAAATAATGCACTGATGGATATCGGTTATGCAGCATTCAAATCCGGTCAAGCTTACGTGGCACTTCCGAGAGTTACAAGTCTGGACGGCTTACATCTAATAAATGTCGACTTTGGAAGTATTAAAGCACAGGAATCCTCAATTTGTGAATACAACAGACTAAGAAGCATTTACCGTCCAGACTTGTCAAAAATTGTAACATCAAAGCTTACAAGAAAAACCCATAGAGACAGGGGCTGGGCTTTGAGAAAAACTGTAGCTGAATCTCAAGAAGTAGTACCGGAAAAGAAAAAGAGGAAGACTACATACAAAAATAAGAAAAGGACTATCTACAAAAAGAAATGAGATGAAATCAAAAACATAACTTGTAAAAAAAACCAAGTCTCGCAACTCAGTTCTTCTATCGTAAAAAGTTGTGAGATCCATGTAATACCAAGTCGGTCAATTTATTCAGTCCCTACTTAAGTGTCCTTCTGTCTTAAGTTATTACGTAATTAGCTAACCTAACAACATCTTATAGTGACCATATCCATATTAAAAATCTTTTATGGTTTAAATCAATAGATTGACTTGGCAATCGCACTAAACAATCTAATTTAATATAATATGTTAATGTAATCTAATTTAATGTAAAGATATGTTGCTATTGACGGTAGGCGAGGATCGAACTCGCAATCTTTGGGTTCGTAGCCGAGTAACATAACCACAAGACAAAAGAAATTTCCCATGTCTTGTAGATGTTATCTGGCTTTTAAAGCATTGTGTTTTCATGCGATGGTCAAGTCAATCTATTGATTTAAACCATAAAAGATTTTTAATATTGATATGATCACCATAAGATGTTGTTAGGTTAGCTAATTACGTAATAACTTAAGACAGAAGGACCCTTAAGTAGGGACTGAATAAATTGACCGACTTGGTATTACATGGATCTCACAACTTTTTACGATAGAAGAACTGAGTTGCGAGACTTGGTTTTTTTTTACAAGTTATGTTTTTGATGGCATCGTATTTTACCTATCTAGATCTCTTCATTTTGTAATTATCGTGTTAACTTATATTCTAATAGACAGACAGACGCACTTTATCTGATCAGACTTTACTAAAAAATATATTGTAAGATTGTGCTAGTTTCAACCGTCTATTTCAAAGTGTTTTTGAGTTATCTTTGTCACAGACGGGCGGTCATTTTCTAAAAATGTGTTTTTCGAAGTCAGGGATGTCTAAAAAGTGGAAAATCTCGTCAAAATTCGTGTTCGAAATTTTTGACGATTACAATACTTTCTATATACTTCGAATAATAAAAAAAAATTAAAAAAAAAAAAAAGATTTTGTGACTGAAAAAGAAGTATGAAATATCAAAAAATGTCAATGTAATAGAATGATTGAGAAATCACTTCGATTTAATGACATCTTTTGCTTCATTAGAGAACATCAGATGTTAATCTGAAAAAGAAAAGCAGATTCAAATGTCGTGCAAAAAATTCGAAATCGACTCATTTATTGTGATTCACGGATTCTGTCACAGGTTTTCCCATATATAATGTTTCTGAAGCCATGTTTTCTCTATTTCTCTCACGACTGGAATACAGAAGATGGTAAGCGACATTTGATGACATATCTGAGCTCAAAAGCGTTTGTATGAAATAAAAATTGGCAAAATCGTACTTGTGAATGGATGTGGACGATTGGTACATTTATTTTCCATATTCTTTTAAATACAAGGTGGCCATAAAGAAAACTTCCTTGATATATTAACCTCCAGTCACTCTATTTAACCAATCGAAAAGCAATTTTAGATATTGTTATTTGAAACTATACATTCGAGATTGTCAATTTAAAACAATAGGGATCTCACTGTTATGTTACGTTGAAAAGATTTCCAAATTTTCGGACGGCAACTCCCACCATTTTTCTGAGAAAATTGATCAGCGCACTGAAAACCCTTAAATGACGTTAAAGCAATGCACGAATGATGAAAATTGGTTCCATTAAATATTTGCAACGACAAAGAACCACTAGCAACACAAGAAAGGAGAAGGAAAAAAAATTATTGGAATTACAAGTTTTAAATTACCGTTCTTCATGGACTTTAACGTACTGCATGCGGTAAATTGTTGATAACAATGACGAACGTAACATTGGTGGAGAAATCTTTATGACAACACGTTTTACGATACATTTCAATTCTGGCAAATCTCTAAGATTGTTTGTGTATTCCTCAGATTTCAAATAACAATAGAACCAGAAATCCATCAGAGTCAGGTCGGAGGATCGCAGTGGCCATGAAATTGGTAAGTTTCGCAAGATGACACTATTGCCAAATTCATTCATTTGTCGTACACATATGGCAACATGTGGAGCAACATTATCTTGTATCCATACAATACTATTAATGACATTTCGCTGCAACATTGTTGCATATTAAGCGTTTATGATGGAGCACGTTTTCGTATGTATAGAAGTTATATTTTCGAAAAAGTACGGATTGAAAACGAAAAAAATTGCGTTACCGCACAACAAAATTACTTTAGCTGCATGTAAAGACGATAATCCCACATCATGAGACCTAATGAAAGCAGTTCTTAAAGTATACGTTCCCAGTTATGTACCTCATTCAACCATAATATCCGCAGTGACCACCTGCTATCATCATCACATCTGATGAAGAAAAAATTTTGCTAAGTCGATATGCTGTTACTCGTTTCTTGGTTACAACATCATGAAACGCTGGAATCGATAAGACAACATCCATAAAATAGAATGCAGAATCTTGAGGTCTGTGGTTTTTGATATATATCCAAATCACTGGCGCACTTCTTGCAGTTTGTAGAAACATTCGGCAGAAATTGTACTATTCACTTCTGGAACAGCTTCAACACGAACAGGTGATTGTATGGACGGCTATCTATTACAAATGCCTCAAATCTCTTCTAATTTTTTTAACAAATCAACTACAGTTTTATGGAATATGGGCTGGTCTTAACTTATAATTTCGCTGACAAACTAGTATCACTTCAGCAGAATTTTCTCCTTTCAGATGAAACAGACTTATCAATTCACCTCATTGTTTCTCTGTAAGTGCCATCTTATTGGCAAGTTCGTACACCTGATTGAAGAAGCAGTTGACCCCTGTGAATTACACAAAATGTGTCAATGCAACTCCTCTTTGTGTTGTTATTGGTCCTTTACAATAATCTTCTTTGCAAATGTTTTACATTGCCAAATTTTGACATATATGTATTGTTGCAACGCCACTTATGGTTTTTTTAATGTGCTGATAAATTTATATAGGAAAAAAGTGAGTGTTGCCATAAGAAAATTTCATAATATTTTCAATATAACCTTAATCGTGAGAATTCTATTGTCTTAAATCATTTCAATCTCTCATGTATATCTTCAAATAACAATATCTGAATATTTTTTTTCTATTGATATATATCCAAGGTGGTTACGTACAGGGTAAAAAGAAAATCAACTTTGGCGACGGTGATTTGTTTTTAAATCGAGCCATTCATTTTTTTTCTAGTATACATTATCGATATGTTTAAATATTTTTGCACTGTCACACAAAAGGCAAAAGGTTATATATAGAAAATCCCCTTTGATTAAAGTTTATTTGTCTGTACCTTTCATATACCCAATGTGGAATCGCAATGGTCATTAAGCAAGGTAGCTGCTAAAAAAAACAATGCAATAGTTGATGCAATGCAATGGTAACTAAAATTAATACACATTAATGCCATAATAGTTTTCAGTGCTATGAAAAATAGCAAGACATTGACTTCTCACTAATGAAATTATTTATTTACGTGCTTTCGTATTTAGAGTCATGGTACAACATTTGTGTTTATTTCAGCAATCAAAATTATTTAAAGGTAATAATAGTGTCCGATTCTACGTTTCGAAAGCCCACTAAATACCTGTCACGAAAAACATGCCGAATATCCGCCAACTTGGACTAACACAGCAATAACAGAATTAGCGCAGTTGGCGAGAAATCATCAAAAAGGGAAAAAAAATTAAATTTTGGTGACTGTACAATATTCTTAGGTCAGCCCATTTAAAATTACGGTTAAAATCTGTTTTAAGGCACCTCTTATATTACTTGGATTACTTGTATGGTAACCCAAACTATAAAGCCAAGTAGTTCCACTAGAAACTCTTTGGTGACTACTTCATCTCATTTGGTTGCTTTAGAAATTGGGTTGCATTTTTTGCATTAGCAGCTTTACATCTTTAAGAATATAAAAGGGTATGCAAAGTATAACTCAACCAAAATTTCACCAAAAATTGTAATTTTTATAATATATATACTTTAAAAAATAACAATATTTTCTAACAATATTAGCAATATAAAGTTGCCATCACATACTCCATGTATCAGTAGGACTGCATTCAAACTACTTGGAAATAAAAATACATTTACTATTTCTTAATTTCTATAAAATAAAACTTGACTTTGCATGTATTTGTTTTCTAATTTATTTATTTATTCAGAAATATAACTGTAATATCCGAAAATGATTTTTCTAGAGCTGAATTCTATTTGATTTTTTTTCAAATGTTATAAATGCTTATTTATATAAAAAATATATCACAAAATTTTTTTAAATTATAAATAGTATATTACCTCACATTTACCTTTTTGTAATTTTCCTTTTATAGTAGAATAAATTGTGAGATATTGCGCTTAATTGATGCTATTGTGGAGATATATATTGGTTACTGTTTTAATTTTATAGTGAAAATCTTGACAACAAATCACATGTCACGATCTGTAATATGATGATTGATAGTTTATGCTTGCTTTCATCAGCTTTGTATCTAATTGAAGGAAAAGGAAACAAAATTTGAAAGTTTTAAGAAGATAGTAGAATACTTTATTCGGCACGCTAATTGTTCACGCGAATGTCGCTTAACGCCAAACTTGGCAATGTTAAAATTACGGCAACCCCTTTACCCGCCCTTCCGGTCGAGTCTTTCAAGGGTTCATTAGAACGTTGACCCGCATCGGCTCCCCAGCCCCCGCAGAAGCTGTAAACAACTTCAGTTTGTAAGGCTTAACAAAGCCAACCGCAATGCAATACCGCAATCAGCCATGTATTATATGATCTACTCACCGCAAAAGGAGTGTATATAGTGTAAATAAAGAAGTTTAAGCAAAAGTACAGTCCACTGCTCACTTCGAATCACCATATTTAAAGATATTTTTAATAACTAAAGAATGCAGTTAATTTTCTTGACAATTTGGATAAATCAAAGATTCATTGAGAAATATTAAACAGAATAATTTCCAATTTTACTCAAAATTTATCCCACATTGTTTCATATTTTGAATAATAGATAATATATATTTTGCGATTTCAATTTCTCTGCAGAATCTACATGTGCGAGACTGTAAAGCCTTTCATTTGAATAATTTTTCGGTGAAAATGTGAAATTATCCACTGCTTGATATGATTTTCAAAATTGCTAACATGACGCACTCTTGCGACTTGCCTTCTGAAATTGCAACCTTTGTGTCGAATTGGCAGTCGAAAAACGTGCCAAAGAAAGGGGGGGGGGGGGAAACGTGCCAAATAATTGGCGATTCTGCGCTTTTAGCCAATTTTTTATTGGTAAGGGATGCTTGGACATGTAAATGGATTAAGAAAGCATCCATACTTCATTTAAAGCAAACAGGCGGAATTTATCTGGAAGCAAATTTATATGTTAGAAGTGATGTTCGTAATGGCTCTTTTTCTATTCTACAGTCTCAGAACCATTTCTTAGCCTATATACTGTTCGAAATTTGCCACTTTTTATTTCATATTAAATTAATTCTACCAATGGTCACAGAAATTTCATATCAAATCAATGAGGCCCTTCTTTCAACCATCATCCATTTCTAAGAAAAATTTGAAAAGTATTATTTCATTGCTCATTCTCTCTCTGAAAAATCTTTTACCAAGCTTGGCAATCACAATCACAAAATAAAATAGCCATTGTAAAGATTTTGCCATTTTTAGTTTCATATGAAAGCTCATGACTTCTAAATATATCAACAAACGTATTCTGTCCCGTCCAAATCCATTTTTCTTCCTCAACCAGAGATACAGCAAAATAAATGACAAAACAAACAGATTCAACAGCAGGGTTGATATCGCTAATTTTCTTAGTAAAACGATTCGACCTCTTAGCAAGCGTAACTAATAAAGCGGAATGCTCTACCACATTATGTGTTGGTTTTCTCATTTATTATTTGCGCATTGCTCAAGGAGAATGTGTGAGCATTTTCCATAAACGCTTCACGGAATTCAGGCAAACTGCTTTTTAAAAGTCGAAGAGGCACAAAAACTCCATTTCCTCTCATTAAATTTATAATGCTGGTAAAAAAAATTGATTAAATTTTTTTAAAAATATGATTATAGATTTTAAAGGTAAAAAAGCATTTATGCGATCATTTTTGCTGGTGAGTTCCCCCCCCCCCCTCTCTCTCTCTTCCCTTTTCTCCTGTGCCATTATGTTGACTTATTGATTGATTCAACGCTTACTTTTCCCCTACATTCTCAGTTTTTTTTTTTTTTTTTTAATTTTTATTTTCTATTTCGAGGCTTTATGACTGAAATAAAGAAAGCCTGAAAGCTTCTTTTGCTTATTTTGTGATCTGAATTATGAATCGCAATATTATTTATATCGTTTGCAGTTTATTAAAGATGGATTTAATTTACCTTCTGATGCAACAAAATATTGAAGTTTTGATATTTTCAGTCTCTCTTGTTTTCATTCTTTGCATTCCATAATATTGTTCAAATGTAAACATACCTTTTTTTTTTTTTAAATTTACAACGACAACCCACTTTTACAGTCGTAGGAAACAAATTTCTATATGAAACATAAATATATCATATTTATACATAAATATACTGAATACATGTGCTTTAAATACAATTTTTATAATACATTTGAAAGAAAATGCCATTGAATACATAAATTCAATTTTCGATTTGTCGTCAGTCTGAACGAAATTATTGTAAAGCGTAATTTTTTGGAATGGTTCAGATTTATAATAGATTTTAGCAACAGCTTCCTAAGTCGGCGAATCATAAGAAATTATTTGCTTTATATTTCCCCGGTAAATTAGCAGTTTATTGATAAATAGGATATACTGCTGGTTAGAGAGCATAGTGTTATCTTCAGAATCATGAATTTGTTTGATGTTAAATGCATCTATGAGGCTTGAATCAAAGGTAGTATCCCCCCCACCAATAATTCTATTATCCTATGGTTTAGAAAATCGAGCTTTCCTTTACCTCTGAAGCAATCACTTTATTTCCCTTAATCTTTATTTCAATTAAGGAATGTGGCAGACTGTGTTTTGTCTATACAAATATTGTTATATAATATTATGACAATGTTCTTGAATATATGCTTTTTAAATTAAATAAAATTTTAGAAACCTTTTTCTAAAAGTACAACACAATTTAAAACTTGTTATTTAATTTCAAATTTGAAATCGTAATTAAGCATTAGTGAGCTAAAGTATAAGTACGGTTTTCTTTGTTTTGTATCAAAAGAAACCGAAAGTGGGTAAAAAATGTTAAAAGTGTTTAAATTAAAAATTAATCAAAATTTGTTTAATTTTAGAGATTTTTTTTTTTTGAAAAGAGATAAATTTATATGTTAAAGCTTTACCATTCTTCTTTCACTTCAGCCTCTTTTCTGTCAAAAATTCAGTCTTTTCCAGGATAAAAAATTAAAACCAATAAAAAATATAATAAATTGTTTAGGACATCACACTCATATGGCAACACATGCTGTAAAGTCGCACGTATGCGTAGAAAGAGCCAACGAAGTACTTATTGCCTGAACTGGAAAAATACTTGTCACTGCCCTGTTTCTTTTAGAGATGCATAATCCACGATTTTTTTGAATAACAAATAATATTGCTATTGTTATTTTTAAATATTCGTTCCAAATATCTGTTATTTCAATCATATTATTTATTAAAAATTATTACTTAATATTAAATATAAAATTTATTAATTGTAATTAATACTTACTTTAAGTAACGTGTGATTGAATTAATTTATCTGTTTCAACTTACTTCTTAAATTTTATTTTTTTCTCAAAACTATTTATTTAATTTATTTATTAGAGTGAACCCTTTTCTGGAAAAGATGAGTTAAAAATATATGTCATTTCTTTAAAATGTTTACTTTAGTCCTATATTCTGCCAATAGATAACGCCAGCAGTAAACAGAGTACATGTAATCAAAGTCAATCATGTCACGAGCAATTAAAAATGATCTGTATGGAATAGTGCATCATCAAATACGAATATCGGCCACTCCCGTAAAGTAGAGCGGTGACTTTGCACTTTCCAGTGAAGCCTCGCATTTTCCGGTGAAATCACCGCTCCGATAAATTTCAGTGATATGCAATTCAATGATACGATACGATAATTCCAATAACCGGTCCGTTCACTTTTCAATCCAATCACAGATTTCTTTCGAGAGCTTCCATTGGACAGATCGTATCGATTGTTACTTTGCAGTAAAGTCACCGCTCCGGCATATTCCAGTGATATCGTATCGATTGTTACTTTCTATCGTGATCCAAAACCTGTAATCGAAATATCATCAGTAAGATCGTATCAAGGATTTGAATCACACCCCTCTTTGAAAAGTATTGATCACTTGTATTTGTGACTTTTTGATATTGGTTACGTAATAACCGCTCTGAAAATATTCGTCATCCCTAGTTTCTTTCTCATTTTGCACATGTATTCGGAACTGGAGGGTTTCAGGTTCGAGACCCGATTCCACCAAAGAACCATCGTGTAAGGGGGTCTGTTGCACGTTAAATCCGTCCTGACCAAACGTCCTCCCGCTGGTGTGGTGTGGTGTGGAGAGGGGAGTGCCAGCCCAGGTGTCGTCCTCGTTATCTGACCGCGGTTCAAAATGACGAGGTCCGTCCCAAAATAGCCCAAGTGTTGCTTCAAACGGGACGTTAATATAACTAAACCAAACTAATTTGAACATGTATTATTTTACTGGCTAAATGTAAACACTCCTTTATATTATTCTATGAATGCATGCATAATCCGCAATTTTTTTAATAATAAATATTTTTACTGTTGATATTTTTAAATATTAGCTTCATATAACTAATATTTTGATCACTTTTAATTAAAAAAATAATTAAAAGTGTGTAAAGTATTTTAAATAACTGTAATTTCTTTCTAGCTATTTTCTCCAACGTTTATGTTTTTAGTTCTATATACTGTTAATAAATAGAGTTTACCGTTAAATCTGCTTTCGGATGTGTTGCGTTCGTGCGTCAACAAAAATAAAATGCAGACAAACTTACTATAAAACTAAATCTTATTACATTATAGATAATATTATCAAATTTACATCAACTTATTTTCATTCAACATTCTAGCATCGTTTTTCAACAACAAGTTCCAAAGTATCAATGTTGCCAAACTGAATTTTACAACTATTTACAAAATAAAATTTATAATTATTAAAATAATCGTTAGCTACTTTTAAATAAAATATTTGCGATTTATGTCGCAACAGATGCTCCAGCAAGAGCAGCTTAAAAATAGAGAGCCAGTTATCAGCCCTAATCTCTAGTTGTATCTTTCTCAGATTCGAAGTGATTCCTATGAATAATTACTGCAATATACTGTTTCGATTTGAAACAGTACTTCTAATATTCGAAGAGGAAAAACAATAACCATTCCTTTCATTTTTCAACTCATTCATTTTCCTTTAAAAAAATAAAAAAAAGTGTATCTCTTGGTCTGAGTGTTGAGCATATTTTCTTTCAAAGATTTATTGTCTTGAAGTAGGAATAACTTTGTCTTTCTGTTCATGTTCGGAACAGCATTTTTTAGGAGAGAGTTTATGTTTTAGGTTTAGATAATTATTAGATAATGGGATAGCTATGTGAAACAGCAAAGGCTCTGTGTTGAGGAATTGTTTCTACTTGATTGAATCAAATTGGAAGAATTAAATCATACCTTTTGACTAATTGAACTCAAATAATTCTGTAGTTGTTATCCGAAAAATAATGTTTGTATCGATAATTAAATCACCACCATGCGGTTACAGGGCATCACTTGAGATATCCAGGATTAAAGTATCATTAGAAGTAAAACCAGCTTGTTACATCTGTTACCGCAAAATGCGAATTCCGGTGTGATGAGATATGACATTAAACTAGGAAACATACAACAGTGTTTTTTTAATAATACTGTTGTATAATATTATTAATTATTTAGTTTATGTTACATTATCTGTAATAATATAATATATATATACTATATAAATGGCGCTAGTTTCGTCATCTTATAAGAAGTTTTTTATTTGTGATGTGCTCAAAGAAGTTAATAGTAAGCAAGCTGATTTTATTTATTTAACATCGAATTAATTTTTAAAGGGGAAAAGAATAGAACACCATGCAGCAAAATTATAATTTTTTGAAATATTTTAAATTCAAATTTCTGAGTACAGTCGAAATACTTAAATGTTAAGTACAATCATAACGTCATTTGTTGATTTTGAATAGTTTCCGCTTTTTAAAAGATTATTAAATGAGCAACCTTACGTATGAGTTTCTTTATACAACAATTGAAACCTCACACTCATCCTTACAGTACTTAAAATGCCTCTAGTACGGAATCATATATAACGAAGTATATAAAAAAATTATTTTATGGCACTAGTTATTGTAATTGACAAATTTCCACACTATGGCAGCAGCTGGCCGAACAAGAAAATTGATGTTTCTTTCCAACATGTGTTATGCATGTGTTGAATAATATTTAAACTAGTTGGAAAATACCAAACAAAATTGTAGAAATTTTAAAGCTTTTCTATGGTATCGATTTAATACACACAAATGAGAGTATGGGTCACTATTTTATAATGTGAACTAAGACAGAGTGCATTTCCAAAAAGTATTTGATACAAAAAATAGGAAACAGTTAAATTATTTCTAAATTAATAAATCTGGTATCAATGCTTAATACTGTCTCCCACATTTTTCAAAGGGTTCACATGAATATTTTTTTTCAATAAGGAATGCTAATCTGTATCACAAGCTTAAATAAGTGCAATTTCTCTGGTTAGGCTACCCATATGGCTACCCTACCATGAACATAATCTATATACATCCTTTATTCTTGTCTTATAATGGAAAATGCATAACAGTTGGACTTCTTTGTTTAATTACTAATGAAGTAGTTTTTAATTCTCACATTATTCATATGAAAGTGCAATAAAACCTGTATCTTATATATCCATCTCAAACAGTATTTATAAATTTTTTGCCTCATGTTCTTTGTACATCTTCTAATAATTTAATGCAATGGTGAAGTGGTCATTTGCCATTTAGGATTAAATATAACTTCAGCTTTATTGGACCTCTTCCACTTATAACATGGTGAAATAACATTTATGTTATAAGAGGAAGAACTCGTTTTTTAATCTTTAGGCTTTGAAGTTTCTTTTTTAGAACCATCTACAGGCCCTCTTATATGAAATTTCACTTGAATCTGATATGGAGCTTTGAATTGATTTATGGATTTGTTTTTTAAAGAATTCATTTACAATAATGAAAGGCTAGGTTTTTAAAAAATGACATTATGATTATCTTTTTAAAAGAATATATAGTCTCTCTGGTTTAATTGCTAATTAGAAATTTTGAATGATCCTGACTATTACTTTTCATTGATATATTACTGTATTCTAAAGTTAGACTTTTTTAAACACTTAGAACTTTACTTTTTCACTTTTTTTAACACTTAGAAATTATCATATGCAATTCATATATTTTGTTACTTTGTAAAAATTTAATTTTCATTATATGTTTTTGTAATATAAATTTTTAAAAAATATATTCAAAAAAGTAGTTTTATAATGAAATGCTTTGTAATTTTCTTAAGATATGTAGAATTTTTTGTCCGATTGATATTTAAAAAGTTTTAAATTGATACATGATTCTTTCAAATTTTTACATAATTATTTCAGAGGAAGTTGTTTCTTCTGAAGTATCTAGAACTATATTGAAAGCTCAAATTATGGGTATTATCACAGGCATACAGCGCTTTCACCAAAGAACATCATATACAGGTTAGTTTTATATTTTGATAAAACTCTGAATTATTCTTTAGTTCAATCTAATTAAATTAGCATTTTTTTTTTTTTTTATACTCCAAAAATAAAAGAAGTAATAAATCTACATTTCCAATTTTATAACTGAAGCTGATTTTAAAATACATTGTTTCCATTGATGTCTAATATTATATAATCTTATATTATATAATATTAATTAAATAAATAATAATTTAATATTATATAATTTAATTTTTATATTTCTTTTTATTTATATTTAGACTTTATCAAATGTCATTATTTTTTTATGAATTATAAATAATAATAACTTGTCTAATAGAATTGCAGACATACAACTTCTGCTAATTTCTTTAAAATGTCCTTTTCTTTTTTATAACATTTTTGTACTGAAAGTGTATTGAACACATCGTATAGCTAACTGTTAAATATAAAATTCAGTGATCTTTTTTTGAAACCATGACGCAGCTTGAAATTAGAAAGAATGAAAAATATATGTAATGCTGCAGGCTACTATTCAAATTTATGTTTAAAACTACTTAAAGAATTTGTAAGATAATAAGTACTAATCATAAAAATGAGATTTTTGACTTGGAAGTGTTGCAAAGTAAGCAAATTATTTTAGTCCTTTATCTGACAATTTTTCTTTTTTCCCCAAATCCAAACTTATTTTTATTTTTTAATTTTGTTTGAAATTATTTTGATTTTATATTAACATGAAAGAAATTTATGTGGTATATATTTGTTTATTGTGAAAGAAACTAGTGCATAATCAAATATGTCTTTTAAATCCCATGATCTTTTGGAATTCATAATGTTAGTTGAACTCCATCATGAAAAAGACTTATTATAAGAAAAGTGCCTCAATTTCAGCTTAAATGATCAATTGTTTCTTAGAATATTCAGTATAATGAGATATAAGATATTTTCTGTCTTGTTTTTTTTTTTTTTTAAGTTACATTTTAATATCTTGAAAGAGTATCTTTTATTTCATGTACAGTGAGAGCATTCTTCTATGCATTTGTCACACATCCCTAATTTCTGCTATACTTATTTTTTTAAAGAACTTTTTATTATTAATTTTATTAATCTTAATTTGATAGCAGAAACTACTTTTATTTTTTCTGTAATGTATGAAAGCTGATATAGTAGTAATTTTTAGCAAGTTGAAATGATAAAATATTTAATTTCAAATCACTTTGTAAAAACTTGGTTTCATTTTATTGTATATAAAAAAAATTTAAATTTAAAAATAGTTTTTAACATAATTGTAAAAAAAAATCTTAATTCAATCTAAATCATATTTAATAATGAGATCAAATAAACTCAATCAGATAAACTAAACTTTTCCAACTATAATGCACCACGTTGTTTTAAAACTATAAAATAAATAACATAAAATTTTCTAATAGCAATTAAGAAAGTTACTAAAATTAATATTAACAATATTTGATTTTATTCCGAATAAGTTTGAATGGACGATCTTTATAAATAAATAAAGGCAAAAATTTAAATTGCTTCTGAAATAATGCAAAAAATATCTTGAAAGTTTGGGTCCTCTTTATAGGGCCCATTGGAAATTAATTGCCTATTTGATAACCTAATCCTTATTGTTCCCTACTGTAATATGCAAGAGAGTATAGTATAGTAAACAATATCAACTTTTTACTAGATTTCATGGGATAATGTTTTATTTAAATGCATGATTTAGTCTGGACATTGATTTTCTGCATTCTTTCATCTGAAGAAATCTAAAATCTTTTTTTCCAACAAATGATCAAAATATTGCTTTGACCTCTGAATTTGAAAATATCAGCAATTATGCTAAATAGTTCCACACATTTTCATGTATTTACAGAGTTTCTGTCAAAATAACAGAAAGTTATCTTGCAGTTTTATGTTCAATTATTTTGTTGCTCAGATGACTGTTATTTAATTTTTGTAGATAGCTGTGCTTACCCAAATAGAGTTCATATGATTGATAATTAGCTTTAAATTGTAGATATTAATTGCATGGATTGTTTGGCAATTTCATCAAATCTATTACCTAATTAATAATTCAGGAACACCCTGGTAAAGGCAAATGCACATTGTTCTTGCATATATTAGAGCAGCAGCTTTTTAGAGCCTGCAATCATGGAAACTGCACCTACATGTACGAGAGCAATTATTATTGGGAATTATCATTTATTTTGTTTTCAGTATGGTATTATGTAAGATTGGAATTTACTAAATTTTTACCATTTTGTGCTTGATCTTGCAATTTTGTATTTTTCTAATGATACTGATCTCAGTATGATGAATTTAACCATCAATAATGAGTGCATACTATTATTGTCTTACATAACTCTGCATCAGTACAATTTCATAAAAAATGTTCATTAGTTCAATTCATCGAATTTGTTTTGAGTATCAGTATAATTAAATATTATGCTATGTTTTCTAATCAAAATTATAATAATAATTAAATATAAATTTAGTAATTATTTTTTATAATTAGTGGATGATGGAACTGGAGTACTGGATTGCATTTTATGGCAAAATGAACCTGCTGTACAAGATAAAATCATGGCATTAAAAAAAGACCTTACTTCAGGTATGTGCTTTTTTTTCTTTCTTTTTTCTTTTTCTAAAAGTAATGCAAAATGCAATGTCTATTTAGAAAATGTTAAATGTCATGATATAACTAGTTCTAATGATTAAGCAATGGCTAAATAATGAACAAATTTTCTATATGAAAGCTTAAATTTGTAATGAATTGATAGGGGAAAAAAGTCCTGATTTAATTTAGTTGTAGCTATCCAAAAAGGTTTATATTGAATTTGTGAAACTAAAAACTCTGATTATTATTGTAGTTATGGTTTGTCGCAAAAATGCTTTGTTTGTTATTATTCAAAAATTACTTTGGTAGTATATATGAGAATATTATATCATTGTTAGAATGCAATATAACAATGATTCCAATTATTGTAAATAATGAGTTGTATATAAATATCAAATATATTTTAATATTATATATATCAAATATATTATAAATATCAAATATATTATAAATATCAAATATATTTCAAATATATTCTAGAATATTGTTTATAAGAATGTATAATTCATATATTTTCATTTTATACACATTTATGTCTTTTTGTTATCTATAGCAAATTATTGTAGAATGGACAAATCTTTCTAGATTTCATAATCAATAGCATATTAATTTTTTCATTTATATATATTATTGCACATTGCTAACTTTTATTAACTGATACTATTAAGTATCCAGAGCTGTTGCTTCGTTTCTTCATAATAAAGGTTTTGGCTAGTAAAAGATTTTTTTTTCCTATATAGGTTGTTCTGAATTATCTGTAGATTTTAAAGTTTGTGCCCAATCTTTGTTGAAAAAGGCTGAAGCACCCACTATTATCAATGAGGAACTTTATACTCATGGAGATGTGATGCACTGTTTTGGAAATGTAAAGATATTTAGAGGAAATCCCAAACTTGATATACATCACCACTGTATCCTTTGTAGATCATAAAATTATATTAGGCTGAGCTAGCCTGATTGGTAGGGTGTTGGATTCGCATCCCTTGGGTTCGAAACTCGCCAGCCGAAGACTCTCAGTGTGTGGTGGTGGCTGGCGCACATATAAATCTGTCGTGGTCACAGAGTCTCCATGTCGAGAGTAATACCACTGGGGGTACTGGATCAGAGGTGATCGTTCTCTGGTTCAAGTCTAAATTTCAATCTGTGGTTGAATGAAAGAACTGCATGAATGAAGTCCACCCCATAAAAAGGGTTGTGACGTAAATCATACTCTTGGCCCTAGATGACGCTCCTAAAAAACAGGAGGTGTAAAAATTTCAGCTTAAATTCGCTGACTTAGTCAGCGGGCTTGTCTATGACAAGTGCCATTAGAAGCAACAACAACATAAAATTATATTCAATAATCTGATCATTTTATGTTGTTCATAGTTTTATTTAAAATTGAAAAAAAAAAAAATCAAACTTTTTACGAAAAACATTTATTTCCTTCTTTTTTTTATGAACTTTTAAATTTCTTTTTTTAAATCTTTCATTATATTTAGTGATTACTATCTATGCTTTGAATTTTTTTTCAAAATTTTAAATTGCATTTTTGATTGATGATTCCTTCTAATGATTGTTAATTGAAATCATATTTTTATGTCATCATTTTATTTTGTTGTGTATATACTGTTCTTATCATCTTTAAACTATGCCATTAAAGACAGACATATAGTTTAGAGAAATGTTTTAAATGACATAAAAAAATATATTTCATAACTATTTCAGTCAATTAATGCATAGTAAAAAATGCATAAATTCTAAATTGTTATTCAGTTTCCTGGTCTGATTTAAGAATATATTATTAGTACACTTACATTTTAAGCAAAAACTGTACCACTCTTCTGTGATCAAAACTGACTGAATGATATACCTTTGTATACTATTATTTTAGATGATTTTACTAGTTTGAACCTAGAAGAATAGAATCAGTTTTACTTAAAATGTTAGTGTGCCAAAAAATCTTACATGAAATGACTGAAGGACTGCATGCACATTTAAATTTTGTAATTTTTTAAATAATACACTTATAAATCAAAAGAACAAAAAAAATATTTTTTTTATTTACTTTAATATATATAATTAAAAATATATGTCTGTCCATAACAGTTTAGAAACTAGTACAATTAGAATTGTTATAAGCTCTTATCATAGTAGAAAGATAAGCATAAAAATATGGTATAGTTAAAAGACAATGAAGATGAGGAATTATAGAAGAGATGATTTATAAAGATTGGGAGAAGGGATGGTAAGATGTATATATAATAGTTATATAAAAGATTTCCGATGAGATCTAATGTGCAATTTCCTTTTTCTTACTTTATGCATGTGTTAATAATTATTTATTTAAAAACATTTTTATCAATTATCTTTAACATTCTATAGATAAAGAATCAGATGTGAATGCTGAGACTTTATGGATACTGGATGTCCTTATGACAAAACAAAATAACACTTGAAATGTAAATATATTCATAATCAAAATAAAATGGGTAGATCATACATATATTCTTATTTATTTTAAAATTTGCAGCTTTCTTTGTTTTGAAACTCATTCCATAAACTGTGATCTTTTTATAAATTTTCAATCTATAAATCATTGTTGCATTTTTATTTTCATATGTATTATATAACGGTTAATAAAGCTTAATTTCAACTTAAGAGTATTATTCAACTCTTCAATATTTTTTTACTGAATTTCTTATACAGAAATAATTTATTTAAAAAATAATGAAAATAAATAATTTGTACATCATTTTTATGAGTTTTGTTTGCATAAAAAGATACCTTGGGGAAAAAAAAAATTTGAATTGTATTAGATGAAAATAAGAATCATAAAAAAGTTGAGGAAAGCTTTGAAAGGAAAATATTTAAAATATAATGATATTGTGCAAATAATGAATATCTGCTTGAAGTAAAATTTATGCATGAAATGTTTCATATTTAACTTCAAATGTCATTTAGCCGAGGACATTCATGATAAAAATAACTATTGTAATAATATCATCTGTGGAAAATGCAAAAACTTTGAACATTCTGTGTTATTGTTTTGCCCTTATAAATTTGCTACCACAAACTGTTTTTAATTTTTCACATTGTTCACTTGTAGGTAGGATCATTTTAAATTCATTAATTAGTCCAATTAGTACAACATTTATTAGAATTATGTTACCATAAAACATTTATTTTAAATATATACAAAACATAAAAGGGATAGATGCTTAGCAACAGCATATTTAATTGTTCACTTGGCCTTTATTAAAGCTTTTCAGTTGTAGAAGGCACTGCCTCAGCTTCTGAAGCAGTCAGTTACAGTTAATGTCACTTTAATACTTATTTCTCTTCCTTTTAGCTGAAATAATGGCATTTTTTGATTAGTGCTCAATTATAAATTGCTAGCCTTATACTCTCTATTATGATAAATAATTTTTTAAAAAAGTCTTTTGTACATGTAGGATGTTAAAATATCAACTGATCACATAAATTTAACAATATCAAATGATTGCCATATTGTCTCAATGTAAACAAAGCTTAAATGTTAGAGGTTTTTTTTTTTTAGTATGATCCTTGATACTATTTCAATAATTGATAATTGGATTTTTAATCTTAAGTCCTTTTGAAAAGTAACTGTTTATTATAAGATGACATGACATTGCTAGAATTGCATTTTATAAAAATACTGATACTCGCTAATTGTTTTTGTAAAGATAAGTCATACTCACACTGTTGAATTAGCAGTTATGTCATCATATATTTTCTGTAATTGTAAAAATTGATTAGAGCTGTACAAAGTTTATTAGTTTTGATAATAAAATTTCAATATGCTACATTTTTATGTATTTTTCTCATAAAATTTAAAAATTGTTTCATATATATTAATTTTTTTAAACCCTCCAATATAAAGCTTAATAATAACTTTACTTCATATTAGGAATTGGATACTGTTTGCTGAATTTTAATTATTTTTTAATCAAATTTCTTAAACCTAACAGATTCCACTGATTAATTTGTTTGGCCTTATTAATATTTTGATATTTTACTTAAATTATTTTTTCATTTAATCAATATCTGTAAATGAATGATGCAATAAACAATGATTTTAATGTGTGTGCATGGCCTTGTAAAGTAAATGAAAATATAAGATTAGTATACTCAGGAAGTATCACAACATTTTATTACATTTCTTTGTCTATTTGATAATTTAACCTAACTAATAAAGCTTTAAATTGCAATCCAAGACTGACATAACTGTTTTGTGGTTATAAAATTCTATAACAAGAAATAATGTACATGCATGGGAGTGACGTGATGACGCTCGCTTTTCTCCACTAGAGGGAGAGATTTGGAAGTACTTCATGCTGTACGAAGAAAGCGATGTTGTGATGCTGATTTTTTTAATTTGTGTAAAAGGCAGCCAGCCTTCCTTTCTCCTTTCATTATTTTAAGTGTTGTGTTCGTTCTAAATGTTGTGCCAGTTCACACTGAGATTCACACTCAAACCACATGTATTTGTTGGAATATAAATATATCTGAAAAAAGTTTTATTGTTCTAATATATAATAATTATCTTCTAGGGTACTAGATAATTAAACTTCAGTACTTGTGTAACTGAAAAATGATTCTCTTTTCTGATATTATTTTGAAGTTTTAAATCTCAAAACATTTGATTTTAAAGAGGATAGATTATTTTTTTTAACTGATCAACTGATATTAATTTAATTTTAATTATCATTGAATTTCTTTTATAATAGTTTTAAAAATTGTCAATAAGATGTTATTTAAAAGGTGGCTCCAAACAAAATTTGAATAAAAATAGAGGAGTTAATTTAGAATTTAAAGGAGTATGAATCTGAAGCAAATATTATCTTAATAGACAAGGGTTTGAAATCAAATTACATTCAAAGCAGTTTTTAAGTAATAAAATAAAGAGTAAAAAGTTGCACATTTTTATTTAGCTTATGTTTATAAATTCTACAGGTAGTTATAAAAATGACGGAAACACCATAGATTTATAAAGAATCCTTTATTAGTATGGTGTAGGACCGCCTTTGGCATGTAATACAGCTTGGAATCGTCTAGGAATCGATTCATACAAGTGTTGAACAGTATTTAGAAGAACACTGTACCATTCTTCCTAGAGATATTGTGAAAGTTCTAGAAGAAATGCCAGTGGAGGATATCGATTCCGTATTGAACGCTCTAAAATAGACCATAGCGGTTCAATTATATTGAAGTAGGGTAACTGTGCGGATCAAGGCAGATGTTTAACTTCATCCTCGTGTTCATGAAACCATGATTGGACAAGTCTCGCTGCATGGATAAATGCATTATCATCCTGGAAAATTCTATCACTTGCAGGAAACAAAGTTTGTGTTATAGGATGGACCTGGTCAGCTAAAATTTCTCTATACTTCTCCCCAGTGATCCTTCCTTTCAGGGTTACGATTGGTCCAGCAGAAAACCACGACATTGGTGCCCATATCATGACAGATCCACCTCTATGCTTAACAGTTGGAAGTTAAGACAATCACGATCGTACGTTTGTACAGGTGTCCTCCAAACGTGCACCCATTCTGTTGTAGATAAACGTGTGAAACACGATTCGTCAGACCATTTTACTTTCTTCCTTTATCAATCTACCAGGTTTTGTGAATGTAACACCACTGTAGACGACGCTTACCATTAACATCTGTGACAAGTGGCTTAGGAATCGATGCTCTGCCATAAATGTTCTGTTTATGAAAGTGCCTTCTATCTGTAATCACTGACATTGGAGAATCCTGATGCGTATTGAGCTCTGAGGTCACTTTTGCTGCAGTTGTTCGCTTTTTAGACATTACAATCCACTTCAATACCGTCGGTCTCTTTCACTGAGCTTCTCTTTCCGCCCACTATTTTTCTTTACCGAGCTTGTCTTGCCATGCTGTGTGTATGCTGTCATGGCTTTAGACACCATACCTCTAGAAACGCCTAAAAGTTGGGATGTTTCGGTCACACTTACTCCAACTAGATGGGCTCCTACAATTTTGCCTTTTTGAAAATCTGAGAGATCCAACATTTTATGCTTTCAAAAAATATCCAAGAATCGCAGAACTTCAATAAAGCCAACACATACTACCAGAATATTGTTACGGATTACTTTTCTGTAAGGATTTTTTTTTTAACTTTTTTTTTACGATAACAAATATATACAGTCGACACTGGCTACTCCTCACAGGACTCTATGCTGTTTCCACAATAAACACCAGAACTTACCACACAGCTCAGTTCAGCAATCGATTGGGCCGATTGAGAAACCGAGAATGGGCAGGGAATTCCAAGACATGCCCTAGCGATTTATTTAAAAATAATTCTTGGCTGACTTCACGATTCATTATCCTTTGTTTTTTTTTTTTTTTCTTCTTAAGTTATATAAAACAACTTTGGCAACCAAAGAAAATCAGTCATTTACTGACAATCGGAAATGGAGACCATGCCTTTTTTTTATGCGCTCGTCTAACAATGAAATGTTTTCATAAATTCCGTCAGCGCCGTATGTGACAAATTCCTTCGATTTTGAAGAAAAGCTGTCATGCATCTTATGATGGATGCTTGTTTCAAATTGTGCTGGCTGTTTTGAACCAACTAACTAGTTCATTATTTGTATTCTATTTATATTACCTATCTTATATTTATCCATTAAGATAATTACTCCTTCCTTGCGATTTCTTGCATAATTTATGATATTACAATGATAATCCGATGATATTATAATTTGTTAATTCATTGTTTTTAGATCGAGTCGTGATTGAGGTTCTGTTTAGTATCCAGGCTCTTATTTAAAATAATTGTGAAGTCGGTTATAATAATATTCGAAATTGCAGAATAATTGTAAATCAGAATAAATGAAATTTGGAATGTAATTTTATGACTACAATTGGAGTTCTATATCAAATTTTGGTTTCAATTGGTCGTAAAAAAGACATCCAAAGTACATATTTAATTTTCTGGTACTTGGTATTAATTACATGTCAACGATTAATTGACATTAATAGGGTCTTTCGTAATGTTGTTCGCCAGTAACATGCAAGTTAATCAGTTTTTTTCTAGTATATTACAAATCATGCACCAGTTATGAGCCGGACTTTGAAAAAAATCTAAACTATGACCTTGTCCGGTTTTAAGCATGGGAAAGGGGGCATAGCACCTTAAGTAAAGAGTATACAAGAAAGTTTCGGATAGACCATTCCTGGTCGTTTAAAATTTATATTTCTAAAATATTTTTTTCCTGCAACAAAGAAAGTCATTTGGTGATAAGGACCGATTATCTGCTTTTCTGTGTATGAAAAAAAAAAAATGGGTTAAGTATTCTGCTAATGTCTTAGTGATTTTTTTTAATACTGGTAGGCTGGCTAAAAATTAATACAATTTTGCATTCACTGAATAATTTCTTTTATTTTGGTATTATACTCCATTTAGTCAGGGATGGCGTCAGTAGTGTGGCAGTTATTCCCTCGTCGGTGAAAAAACGACTTTCGTTGTCAAAAGTTTTCACTGTTTCGGAACAATTGAGATTTGGGTATTAAAGAATACGATAATTTAAAAACCATTTTAAAATTAGTATATTGTAAACAGTCTAAATATCCAAGTAACTGTTTAAGTCAGCAGAATTATTACATTTGGTAAAATAGCCGATAGGGTGAGAAGCCAAAAAATTTTTAGTCGGCAGACTAAGAACTTAATTTGAGGATGTCCACAAAGTCCGTTAATTCCGCAGAGTTTGATATATTTGATTTAAATATAATTCATTCAGCTTATAATTTGAATTACTTTTCGTAGAATAAACGGCAAGGTTACAAATGAATAAGATGTCGCATTTTCATTGACCGTTTTTTGTAAGATATCATACTGAAAAATTAAATTTTTATTTTCCTCCACTATTTCGATCACGTTTCGTTGGATTTATTAGAGAATCTGAAGCATTATATTATACATGAATCGGAAAATATGGTTCTTTTCCTTTATTCAAAATGCACTGAATATTTCGGAAAAGAATCATCATTTTATTCATCCAGTTTTTATGAATTTTCAAGTTTTTCTAATATGTTATGCTTATTTCATTATGATAATTCCCTGGTTAAAATCTGGTTAACAATTAAAGTAAATTTAATGCCATCAAAAACATAACTTGTAAAAAAAACCAAGTCTCGCAACTCAATTCTTCTATCGTAAAAAGTTGTAAGATCCATGTAATACCAAGTCGGTCAATTTATTCAGTCCCTACTTAAGTGTCCTTCTGTCTTAAGTTATTACGTAATTAGCTAACCTAACAACATCTTATGGTGACCATATCAATATTAAAAATCTTTTATGGTTTAAATAAATAGATTGACTTGGCAATCACATGAAAACACAATGTATCTTTACATTAAATTAGATTACATTAACATATTATATCAAATTAGATTGTTTAGTGCGATTGCCAAGTCAATCTATTTATTTAAACCATAAAAGATTTTTAATATTGATATGGTCACCATAAGATGTTGTTAGGTTAGCTAATTACGTAATAACTTAAGACAGAAGGACCCTTAAGTAGGGACTGAATAAATGGACCAACTTGGTTTTGCATGGATCTCACAACTTTTTACGATAGAAGAATTGAGTTGCGAGACTTGGTTTTTTTTACAAGTTATGTTTTTGATGGCATCTCATTTCTTTTTGTAGATAGTCCTTTTCTTATTTTTGTATGTAGTCTTCCCCTTTTTCTTTTCCGGTACTACTTCTTGAGATTCAGCCACAGTTTTTCTCAAAGCCCAGTCTCTGTCTCTATGGGTTTTTCTCCTAAGCTTTGATGTGACAATTTTTGACAAGTCTGGACGGTAAATGCTTCTTAGTCTGTTGTATTCACAAATTGAGGATTCCTGCGCTTTAATACTTGCAAAGTCGACATTTATTAGATGTAAGCCGTCCAGACTTGTAACTCTCGGAAGTGCCACGTAAGCTTGACCGGATGTGAACGCTGCAGAACCAATATCCATCAGTGCATTATTTAGATTTAGACCATGACTTTTGTGTATAGTTATAGCATAGGCTATACATATGGGAAACGGTTCGCGATGAACATAAGCTCTATTAATAATTTCAAATTTAGTTTTGATCGGACTAAGCTCGTAAACATGTTCTTTATTAAATGCAATGTATATTTTCTTAATTATTTTTTGTATTTTCCAGATCAACCTTTACTCTTTGCACTATACCGATAGAATCATTAACTAAACCAAGACTCACGTCAATATTTCGCCTTAACATGACTTTTGCTCCTATTTTTATAATTATGTTCTCTTCCAGGCCTGCAGTCATAGAAGCATCGTCTTCATATTTTTTTATGCATTCACGAGCTCTTTTTGTTAGGTATCTGGGGAAATTTATGCTATCTACAGCTGTAAGTTTTATTTTGGGATGTAGAAGAGATTTAAGCATTGCAGTATTTAATTGTTGACACATGTTTTTTGTAGATAATAAGCAAACGATATCATCAGGAAGTTTCGCGAGGTGTTCAATTATTTCAATTAATCTGTTTTCATTTGAATTGGATTTGAGAGTTATTAATCTAGTCGAGAGTAAGTCGCGGTCTTTTTGTGTAGTCACACCTAATCTTATTCTATTTAGCATTTCAACAGAGTCAAAATCATTGAGCTGTCGCAGATTAATTGTAAGTTCATCGTATATGAACAGTTCGGTCCACAGATTCGGTACACTGAGGGAACCTAACAACTTGTTAGTTTCAGCAGTTGATAGTTTTTCAAAAGGTGACTTTTCTTTTACCGGCGAACGCTGTAAGAGATCTCCGAAAACTACAAGATGTTTTTTTCCAACCTACCTATTCTGATCGTCTCTTGTGTCGAATATTTCAGATAAGCGTAAGTAAATATATGTTAAACATTGGATATCATCGACACTTCGTCTATTATAATCAACACTACTTCTTTCAAATCTGATCTCAGAAGGAGCACTTCATCAGAAAGTTGTTTGTACTTCGGTATTTGCTTGTGTTCTACAGGCAGTTGCAATAGTCTATGTATAGTCAATCTATTCTATGTATAGTCAGCTATTCCTGTTGGAGCACTAACTGCCACTTTTTTTTGTTTAAATACGTCTTAACCCAAATTTTCAGAGTTTCTATTAAAAAGCTCTTTCCAGTGCCACCAGTTCCACACACAAAACAGCGTAAAACGTCAGCGTTATTATCGGTTGTGTCCATTTTATTTGTGATCATATCGAAGACTCTTTTTTGATCGACATTAAGTTTTGCGATCATACTTTGAAGATCAGTTTGCTTTCTTCTACCAGATTGATTTTCTGAAAGTCACCCATTGCGTTTGCAGCTTCCACAGCTTCAAATTGAATTATTTCAAATTAGATATTGTTAGAAACCTGTAATTTTGAGTTTTAATTAATTTTTCCCAGAGAGAATAGTGTCATCATATGAAAGACAGTTTTACAGTAATCTGTATTGGATGCTGCCGGATGCCGAGCCAGTGATACGAGAGCTTGGTGGCAAACTTGGCGAAGAATTTGCCGACAAAATGGATAATGCTCGAAACTTCGAAAAATTTATCGATCCGTCCATTATTACATGGATATTTTAGTTTTTCTTTGATTTATACACTAAACACTATTTGTATTCTAAATTTGAAGCTTCTATGTCTGCTAGAAGTGCCTTAGAGTTTTGATGATCTGTCAGTCAGTCAGTGACAAAATTCACAAACTTTGACTAGTTATAATTCTTAAACTACTGGTTCAAATTTAATGAAATTTGAAATATACCGTGTTTATATAATGCCTTCTTGGTTACTGAAAATTCAGGCTTCTAGTTTTATCCATAACGAAGTTATAGGGGGTTGAAAATGGCCTGAACTGCTTCGAGAAAAGGATAGTACGGCCGTGCCGCTTGTTTTTGCTCGACTTGGCGGGGGCACTGCCGTGCTCCCAGATAAAACATAGACAACTACAGGGTGTACCACAAGGTATGCAGCATCCAATTTTTACGGATCCAGATAGAACACGTTAAGACGATTATTTTGATATGTAACATATGGGGTCCTCGAATATAGCATCATAGTCTAATGGGGTCAATTCACGGTCACGTGTCAGGTACCAAACAAACCGTTTCTGTTCAATTTTCAACCGTTCTGCGCATATCGTGATGTCTGCCGATAACGTTGACGAAACCATTGTTTAGTAAATATTACGCTAGCCGATCAATTATTAAAAACTTCTGATTTTTTTTTAAAGATTGAATTATTTTCTCCAAATTTTCTTAGCTATATAATTTTATTTCTTATATTAAAATTTTAATTAGTATTTTCACTGGAATTATTGTTTTTGCATCATTGCATCGCTTTTTAATTCGTTTGGTGACGCTTTATTCTTTCCTTTCCCTCCCTTTTTTTATCCGAAGGATACATTTTGACAAATGACTATGGCAGTGTTTTTGAAAAATTACATATGTTCTTTTTTAGATATTATTTAAATAGTATTGAATGTTGAATCTTATGAATATAGTTCCCCCAGTTAGTTCTTTTTAAAAATAATTATTACTCTTAGATAATTTAATATTTTAAAGCTTACTAATAAAATTATTTTTTTTTCTTATCTAATTACTTTTATAAATATTGAGACTTTGATGTTTTCAGTTTGCTCAGAGGAAAGAACATGAAACTCAAATTAGTATTTATTCAATAAATTATATTTACAATTTCAAATTATGAAATATAAAAGGCATGGATACCTTTTTTTAAATCTATGCAACTTATGAATAAATAATTTCATTTTAATTTGTAGAATTCATTAAAGGAAAACAAACAAAATCACACTTTCATAATTTTTATTTACACATTACAAATATATATATATATAGAGAGAGAGAGAGATCAAATATATGTGATAATTGTTTGAAGAAATTTGATCAAATGTATGTTTTAATGTACTCACTAATTCAAAAAACTAAAAAGAAACTATTTACTTTTTATCAACATTTATTTTTCTAGTCAGAAATAATATAAACACAGTATGACAAGAATGTCAGTGTAAATGATGAAATCAATTTTATTCAACAGAAACATCCTAGATACTAAAGAACAGTTTTTTTATCACTAATAAAAACATAATGTTGAACAATATTCTTTTAAAGCAGAACATTTATGAAATTTTTTTAAATGCTAAAGTTACATTGATAAAAATTACATTGAATGAATATCATAAAATAAAACAAAAACATACAATACATTAAATTTAATAAACAAGAATAAGGTCATATATATATATATATATATATATATATATATATATATATACAGACAGAGAGAGAGAGAAGTTAAATAGGATATAAAGAGGAATTGAAAGAAACACTTTTATGCTTTCACAGAATTTTATAATTCAAAATTGATATGTTAAAGAAATAGAAAAAAAAAAGTGAAACATGCATGTAGCAATGAAGTTGGAAATAAAAGTTATATAATAAATGTTGATATGGAAATTGATTTTCAATGAAAAAAACCTTTATTTATTAAAACAGAAATCACTGAGGTGCACAGTGTTATAACAGGATATTATTATTATAACACTTATTTATGATAACACTCAATTTCCGTTTAAATACAATAAACTATTGACATTTCATTTTTAACAATAGAAGAGTTGTTTGATATAAATTCACTTTAAATCCATCACAAATCTGCAAATGTAATTAGAAAACTAGTAATATTCACTTCCACCTAAGTTTAGCATTATAGCAGTTGTTATTTTTGCAACAGGAGTTTGTTTACTTACATTAATTAAATTTAGATAAGATTTTGTAAAAAAATGCAATGTAATAATCATGTAAACATTTTAAAACCTTCTAAGCATATTCAAAATTATCAGAAATTTCATCAAATGTGAATAAAGTAAATTAGAAATGCACTCACGATTTTGTTTGATCGTTTTTGGTGGCAAATCGCTTACCGATTTCTTTCCCTTCGAAGAGTTTTTCTAACAAATTACTGGAACAGCTATATTTAATAAATGGACACACACTGAATGAATTCTTCAAAATGATCGGAACATATCACCGATTTCGAAGGCTTGAAAAAATCTATACCAAAGCTATCAACCCAAGTCAGGATTGTTGAAAGGAAAATACGAAAACATTTTATCATGACAGTCACTCTTGTGTTCCGCATTAAAGCATGCATCCATCAGCACACCAGTATTTCCTCTGTTAACACATAATAAGAGGAAAGAAAATGACTAAAAAATTATAACTTCAAATGTAAACAAAATATCCGCTTCATACTTGGCGGAGAACGTTAATGACAGACTGATCGACGAAAGCGGTGCGGATGAAACTTAAATGCCAAGCGCAAGAAGTACGTGACTTTTACGTCACATGAATTGACCCCATTACACGAAAAGCGTTAATTATGAATCCGACAGTGTGTATTCCAAATTATAATGCATGTGACAATTGCCCAACATGGAAACTTCCCTCGGTAATTATGCAAATTTGTGGCAACCAATGAGAGGAAAAACGTGTCTGCAAGTGAACATGCAAATTCTTGCAGCTACATATAAAGCTAGAAAACAGGTTTGTGAGAATGAGGGGCGCGTTATTCGCTCAAAAATTTCTGTGTAATGTACGTATTCGTTGTGATTCTGAAATGAGCAAATATTCGATTAAACGTGTTTTCATGGTGCTGACTTATCATGAATTGCAATCATATCACAGTGCGGTGAAAAAATCAAAAATTTCTGTGTAATGTACGTATTCGTTGTGATTCTGAAATGAGCAAATATTCGATTAAACGTGTTTTCATGGTGCTGACTTATCATGAATTGCAATCATATCACAGTGCGGTGAAAAAAAAAAACAGACATCACCACAACATAAATGGCACGACAATCAAAAGAACGTACAAAAGATCTAAGGAAACCGGCACTGTGTTGGACAATGTGCTAGCGAAGAGATGCATGCAAGACAAGAACCTATTGTTCAGAAAGTGAAAGTTTTTGAATGACGGTGACATCCGATTCTTGCATGGCATAGACAAGATAAGCGATTATTGGTTTACGCAAGATAGTCATAGACCTCACCGCACTTCAATCTCTTAGCTGAACATTTTCACGATAGATTGATCGAGTTAGATTCCATTACGAAGCAAATAATGCTAGAGAATGGCCGAATAGCTCCCTGGATCTTAACAAGTGCGACTTTTTTTATGGGGACATTTGAAAGACACAGTGTATCTCATGCAGCCCTCAACATTGGATTGCTTGAGAGCAGCAACTGAAACCGAGGTCAAGGAAATTGAAACATGTGTTTTGCAGAAAACAATTTAGAACTTCGATTCCAAACTTCGCCATTTTATTTATTTGAACTGCCGACATGTCGAAAATCTATTATATAGAAAGTTCTCAATGAACATTTATTTTAACATGGTTTTGTTCTCATTTCTTGAAGTTTTCATGACACAAGCTTTACACCTTAATTAGACTATGATACTATATACCCAATATGTTATACATCAAAATACTCGACATGTTCTATCCGAATCTTTAAAAATTAGACGCTGCATACCTTGTGGGTCCATCCTGTATTATCGGCATTTTTTTTTGCAATACGGTATTAAGAAGAGTTGCTTTGTCGTGGCCAAATAAAGGAGATTCACAGTAAATTATTGAGATATGTAAATTGTGTAATTGTAAATTAAGTTATTTAGTAATACTTTTTTTTGCAACTTATTAGGGTGTAATTATTTAACTAATGAAATATTACCGACTGCAAATATATATATATACAAAATATTTTCTCCAGTCTTCTTAAAAAAACATTGTCGTAGTGTTCTAGCCTTCTATATTGTTTGTGTTCGAATAGTAAATTTTTGTTCATGCGCGCGAATTTACCCTTAGACTCAAAACACAACTGAATTCCTGCTCATTGTTGCAATCCGAATTTAAAAGTCATATTAGATAGAAGATTAAGCTAAAAAGATCGATTTGGAGCGAAAATATCAAATATTTTTGTATAAATTATTTTGGATTGCTAAAAAATTCCTTTTATAAAACCTGTGGTGAATCGCATATAAGCCAGTAACAACTCTTCTACCCGAACGATCGTTTTGGTATAATTGTTAAGTTACTGGACTGCTAACCTAAAGGTCCCAGGTTCTATCCTCACACGTCCCATACCGCTTCAAACCCTTTGAATTTAATTTCTACATTCATTTGATACAGACTCTATTATAAGAGAGATAAGCATTCGTTCATTTCGCATGATATGCCATCTAGTCGCAACCATTACAAAACTGAAAGAAGCGGGTAGTAAGAGAACGATCATATAATGTTAACGGAATTAGAAAACTTTCAGAGCTATCCACCAGAAAATTTTCAAGTTCCTAAACATAGCATGATCGTTCTCTTGCTATCCACTTCTGTTCAGTGTCAAGAATGGAAGTGGATAGCGAGAGAACGATCATATAATGTTAACGAACTTAGAAATTTTTTTGGGGGAAAAATATCCACCAGGCAGCTCTAATCGATAACATT
Organism: Argiope bruennichi; assembly: GCF_947563725.1. NCBI lineage: Eukaryota > Metazoa > Arthropoda > Arachnida > Araneae > Araneidae > Argiope > Argiope bruennichi. The sequence goes on along the minus strand of NC_079154.1, from coordinate 20,632,114 downwards.
TCACTAAGGTGCTTAAAAAGTGTTTAAAAGTGCTTAATTTTTGCATCCATTTCACACTACGCACCCTGGATCAGATATAATATTATTTTAAGTTTATTATTGTATGCAAATACTTTTAGATTATTTATTTTATTTATTCTGTAATTGTTTTGCTTTGATTTAGATTTTTGTATAACATTTAAAATGTGTCATTATCCAGAATTATGCATATATATGTGTAGATAGGCATATAAATAATTTTAATTAAATTATTCAATGAAATGATTTAAATTTGAATTTTAACCATTTGAGTGACTTATTAAAAATAAAAATTTACACTATTATAAATATCAGCTTTGTAAAAAAATGCTTTGCTTTATTATCCTTTTCTCCTATTTAATCATATATATATGATTAAATAGGAGAAAAGGATAATAAAGCAAAACATTTTTTTACAAAGCTGATATTTATAATATATATAATGATATTTTAAACTCTTAATTTAATGCTTCCATTTTCTCCAGTTAAATCTGAGCATGCGCAGAGACACTCATTCCTGTTCAGAAAATAGTCCTCTTACATTGTATAATCGTTCTTTCGCTAACCGATGTCCGCATGTCTAAGAATGTTTTGAATGTGAACAGCGCATGCGCAAGCTTCTTTCTACGCATGCGTGATCTCCCATCTCTGGCCTGTCTTGCGCAATTTTAACCCGCATGGTTTAAACCTCAAGAAAAACTAATTATCTATCTATGGGCAAATTATCCGTAAGCTGAATAATGAAGCCACCTAATGGAAAAGTGGATGGCCGGGTTAGGATTTTCAATAATGGTGAGCATTAGAACAACGATTTAATATTATTAAAAAGAACCGTGGCTTAAGTTAATGCATTTCGTAAGTAAGATTGTGAGCAAAATTTTAATTCATATTGTCAGAATTGCATAATAAGTAATATTATTTCTTTTTATCGATCTAGAGTTTGTATTTTTGTTCTGATTTCTAAATTGTATTTTGCTATTTCAGATTAATGATATTATTAAATGAGCTATAAATTTCTTATTGTTTACATTTTGAATAATCCATTCTAAATTAATATTTAGTCCAACACAATTCGGGATTATTTTGATTGCGAAATAATCCCTATAGTGTTTAATAATATGTGTGTATTATGTTGATAATTTTTCATATAAATGCTTAGAGTGGTCAAATATCTATAATTTTTTAAATCAACAATCATTAATTAAAAATTCTCAAGTTTATGTTTATAGTATAAGATGTAAGTAGTAGCTGGATCATTTAAAGTTATAACATATCTATCCTGGCTTAAGTTATCTATATAATTTGAATTTATGGGTAAGTCTGTGCCAGTTTCTAATTTATTTCCTGTATGAGATTAAAATTGTTCAAAATCAATTTTTAAGATTAGATTTATCAATATTGTGACAACATATCATATTTTACACTGAATGATTATCCACAATAATGATAATTCTGATTTGTTTCTTAAATAGTATTTATAATTCTATGTTTATGAATTTTGGTGATTCATCATTATTCTCACTTACTTGGTGTTGGTCATTATTGCTTTTTCATTTCATCTCTTTTTATAATTGGAAGTAGATATGATTTATGGTAATGTTGAAATGATATATGATTTTTAACTATTTATTATTGTTCTTACTGATGCAATTTCAAAATTATTTGGCATCTTGAAAAGTCCACCTTTGTAAGAAAGTGAGGGAAAACATAATTATTCAGATTTAAATATTTCTGCAAATAGAATTTGGCTAACTTGTTTTTTCTATATGAGAGAAAAAAAAATTCCATCATATCTCAGTTTGTTACATTTTCTTACTGCAATAATATGCCTGTTTCAAACTTGCTATTTTAGAATAAACTGTTCTCTGGTTCCTTAATTGAAAACCTTCAGCTGATTATTATTTAAATATAGCAGTAAATAATATGAAATATTATTAAAGTATCTTTTTCTCTTATTGTTTATCTATTATTGACTTTAGTTTCTTTTATATATTTTTAGCTCTGAAGTCTATAAAATCTCTTGAAGCACCATCTAAAAAAAGTAAGATAATTATATTTTGAGTAAATCTGTGATTATTTACAACCAGATTAATAATCAATTTGACTTTCAAATTATGTTTCAATTCTGTGTATTAATTTTTAATTCTCCATATATCTGAACCAATCTTTTTTGGACACTTTGGGGAAGCCTTTTATCATAAAATGTGATTGTAATCATCGATGTTGAGAGTTCATAGTTATCATGTCAAAATAGTGGGCTGCGTGAAATATTAAACTTTTTTGTGATATCTTTTAAAAATAGAACTTTCAATATTGCAAGTTCTTTAATCTGTGAATTTCATGAAACTTGGTAAGGTGCCATTTCTTTAAGTAATAAAAAAGAAGAGATTTATAGTTAAAATTATTTAGCCGAAAACTGCTATCTAAATTTTGTGGCTGTAAATATATCTTACCACTAAAAATTAATTCATTTTATTAGGCACTAAGTACTTATTTTCTGATTTTTGCATGCTTTTTAAATATTTTGAAATGTGCTAATTTACTATGAATAATTTTTCTATTTACATAATGGCTCTATCCTGTGTTATGTAGTCAGCCATCCATAAAAAGTCAACTTTCCAAACATTTCATACAAATTGTATGTTTTATTTATTTTCTAATGCATTATAAATATTTCAGGTATCATTTTTAAAAATTTAACTCTCACATCAAAAATTACTAAATAAAAATTGGTTTATTAATTATTTTTTCTTTTTTTTATACAATTGATAATGAGGCACTTGGTTGTTAATCACATGCCAGCAATGAGTCAGTAAAAAAAAAAGTGCTTAACTTGTTCAAAAGTGGCATACCATTAAATTTTACCAATAGCATATAGTTAATACAGAGAATTAATATTGATTTCAGAGTAAAAATACTAGTTTCTATTTTATGGATTCTTTTAAAATATTAATGAATTCAGAGATTTTATACTCTAGCTGAAACTTGAATATGATTGTAAAATTAATATTAAAAAAAAAATTCAACAGAAATAGAGAATATAATCAAATATAGTTTTAAGGAATGAGATTTTTTTAAAGAATTTATTTATTGTTTAAAAAAAATTGAATTTTTGAAAATCTTTTTTATTAAGACCTTTTATTAAGCAAAGTAAAATTAATTCTAAATTTTTTTCTTAAAAAAATTAAGTATTTATTGTAATTAGATATGTGCCAATTGAATTTTAAAAATAATTCTTAATGAGAAATGAATATTACATATCACATTAAATCTCTTAAAATATGGTCTGACTGCTTTTAGAGGGTGATTCACCTAAGCTGAGAATTAAAATGAATCAAAAACTTTTTATCGTGCTGAAATTAAAATTTCTTTATTATATATGCATTTGGGACATTCTTTTTATTCAATGACAGTACTTTCTTACAATTCAAAAGCAATAATAATAAAATTATAATTTTTATCTAATTTAAAAGAAATTATCTCCATCTAACTTTAGTTATGTAATAAAGCATTTAAATATTATATAAATATTTAGTTATATAATAAAGCATATAAATATATATATAAAATTTCTATTATAGCTTCTATTACAAGTGAGAATAATATTATTCAGGCAAAGGTTATGCCTGCCAATCATCTTCCTGTTACCCAAGAAAATATGCATAATATATGCTCATCTGAAGATTTTAATGAAATGGAAATAAGTGAAAATGAATATGGATTTCTTCCCAATGAAGTTGATGAATGTGCTGCATCTTTGCCAGATAATCAGTTGAATATGTGTTCCTGGTTAAACAACAATAATTTAGACGCAGCAGCAACTGTGCATTCAAATGCTAAAAATGTATGGGATTTATGGATGGAAGAAAGCCAATTGTGCATTTTGAAGGAATTAGGGAATGATTCTTTTGAACAGGTTGTGGATGAATGCAGCCCACCTTTGCTAAATGATCAGTTAAATGTTTTTCCTTGTGTAAGCAACAGTCCTTTGAAATTGAATCAACAAAACTTATATACAAATGTGAAAAATGTATCAGATTTATGGATAAAAGAAAAACGGTTCTCATCATTTCAACAACTAAGGAACGATTCTTTTGACCAGGTGGTTGAGGAAAGTAGTCTAGTCTTTCAAAATAATCAGATGGATATGGTTTATTTTGTAGAGAATAATCATTTGACTGCGATTCAGGAAACCTTATTTATGGATGTTAATAATAAACCAGAGTTACGGGGAAAGGAAAATCAACTCGAAGCATTGCAACAGCTAGGGAATGGTTCTTCTTTCCAAGTTGTTGATGAATGCAGTCCATCTTTTCAAAATAATTCATCTGATTTATGTTCTTGGGTAGAGAACAGTCGTTTGGCTTCAATTCAAGAAACATTGCATATGGACATTAATAATGAAACTGATTTATGGCTGAAGCAAAACAGACTCCGAGCTTTACAGCAACTAGAGAATGTACCTTTAGAAGAATACACTTCTGATGCTACTCTTATTTCACCTTATTGTATGAATTCAGTTGGTAAGCTTTTATTTTTAATTTGATACTTTTTAATTGCTTATGTCATAGTTATAATCATTTTGTAGAAACATTTTGGGATTTTAAAGGTATTTTAATTTGATGTTAGGTGCAAAGTTCATAATAGTTTATTGCACAAAATAAGTTCTGTCTTGCACTTGAGTTTTTTATTTATTTATCCATAAGAGGTTATCTGTCTTATCAGCTTGAATGATAAGTGATAGAAACAGAGAATTCAAACTCTCAGCTTTATGAATAAAATGCTTTTCATCAGTTAAAATTTATCATTATACCAAATGTTTCAATTTTCTAACATTTTTCTTTTAACATCTATTAAATATTTGTTTTTTAATGGTTTTTATTTAAAATTGTTCAATTAGTGATTTATGATGCATAAGTTAATATTTTTTTCCCTGTAATCATTTATGTGTAGATAACTAAAGCATTGTTTGGATTTTGAAATATTCTGTTGTTGCATCTTTTAAAAAAATTTGTTAAAATACACCAGTGAATAAATAGCTAAATTATTTCAGTTGTAATTATGAATAATATATTTATTTATCAGTTTAAAAAAAATAAGTGTGCTAATAATGAAATTTTGAGTCGTATTTTAAGTAAAATTGAAATTTTATTATTAAAAATATTAATTCCAAAATTGGGTAATAAATGCATGGAAATTATTCATCATAGATTTATAAAAGCAATCTTCATAATCCCCAAATCATTTTTTCTAAGTTTTTAAGTTTCAAAAAATATTTTATTTTCAAATTTCTTATGTTATTTTTAAACTAAGAAGTTCTTTAGAAGTTTCATTTTTTTAAAACTTGAATTTAATAATTTGAAAAGATGCTTTTTATGTTATTTCCTAATTGAAGCATAAAAATGTTTTTAAATGTTTTAGGGGAAATATCTCCAGATTTGACTCGTAATCCATCAGATTATCAATCAGTTAATGTTTTGCCACCTTCTGCCGAAAATTCAATTTCTTCATCTGAAGAAAATTCTTCCAACATCCTAAATGCTTCATACAGAAATGATAATTTTATAATGAAGGAAAAGTAAATATTTTTTTCATTTACAATATTTAGTATACTAAAATTTATTTTAAATTTGTAATTAAGAAATGTCAGACATTAATATTTTTAATAGCTAATGTAGTTAAAAATATCTTTGGATTTAAATAATTATACTTTTTGCGAAGGAATTTTGAATTTGAATAATTGATACTATCTGTATTGTTGTTTTTCATTATATCTTAAGTAAGTCAAAAATTATTCACTGCAACATTAATTCAAATTTAATGCTTTCATAATTTTTAATAGGTTGTATATAAAATGAAATATCAATATTAGATCACTATTAAAATATTTTAAATTATATGCACTTATTGGCATTTTTCCAATTTTCATAATACTATTAATTGATAGAAGATGGGTAAAAGTTTAACAAAGCTGAAATAAGTGATCTTTAAAAAGTATTGCTTAGCTATGACAAAAAGGGAGTGAATTTTTCATTATACCATTTTTAAATGCTATTACCTTAGGCATTTACCATTGGACATGCTATTATGGCATTTTTTTAAAATCTGAGAATTAAAATAACCTTTAGCTCTTCTAAAAGATTGATTCTGCATTAAAAAGTAATATTACTTACTGATGCAATTCTTTTTTAACTGTATGTTAAAAATGAATTTTATTTATTTAGTTATGTATTTTAACATTTTTATTATAGGCATCTTATGCATGAGGAACTGAAAGTACAGTCAACTGAGAGAAAGAATTTTTCATATGATTGTAAATTTTCTTCAAGGTATTCACAATTTCTTGACCAGGAGAAAGCCACAGCATATAAAGATGTTGAATCTGTTTGTGAAAATATAATTGAATTTGCAAATCTCTCAGAACATGAAAGTTGTCTTGTAAAAGAAGAAACCCAGTCATCAGGTCAGCATTTTGCAGTTTCAGAACCCGAAAACTGTGGTTGCAACAAGATAGAGAACATTAGTTGCAATTTGTTACAAGAAAAATGGAAAAAAAGAATGGTTAGAAATAAAAATAATGTAGCTAAATTACCTAGCTATGATGCTGATATTTTAATGACTCTGAAATCTACAACAGGTTTCTTTGATGCACATTGTCATCTCGATTTTTTGCTTAATCGACAAGGATTTCATGGTACATATGCTGATTATATGGCTCAGCATAAAAACAGTTATCCTGAAAGTTACAAAGGATGTATTGCAGTTTTCTGCAAACCATTTACATTTTCTAAGGTAAAAAATTTGATATTACACTAAAGTAATTTAAAATTTTTAGTTAAAGGAAAAGTTTAATATAATGTGCTTAATCTAAAATAGACCCATTTTTAAAAAAAACTAACTACCTATAGCGACCTGCTGATTCACCAGGAATATTGGTTATATTTAATTTTAGTTTAATCACTTTGACATAATTTCATGTCCTTGATACTGTCAAATATTGAAATCACGTTGCTTTAATAGACTTGTGTATTTTATATTGATTGAATACATGAACTTTCCTGGTGGGGACTATTTTCATAACATTATAGTGGTATTCAAAACACAATTATCCAATTCATCTCTCTCTCCCATCTAACTTCCATGGCATTGCAAATTCACCTTTCATCATCTTGTACACTACACAGATATGAAATGGAATCCTATTTCCGTAGTTTTCAATAATGGAAGAAAATCCTGCAACAAAATATTTAATGATACTATGAAAACAGGTTGAATTTCTGGACAAGAATATAATCTATTATTAGAAATTGGCCAAATAAATCCTTTTAAATAATTACCAAAATTCAGGAAAAATTTGCACATTTATTAAATTAGTATATCATTAAAAAGACAATTAAAAAATTTAAACAACTTAAAATTCATTTTTGCATGCTAATATTTAGGGAAGTGATTGCATAAATGCCCCAAAATGCAGCTTAATTCATAATTAAAATTTTAATTAAAAATTTTTAAAAATAACTTAGGTGCCCATTTTTATTGATACTCAAAATTATCCAGGTTCATCAATACTTCAAAGAATTGCTTATTAATTCATTGAAAATACAATGAAAAAAAATTAAAGATTTTTCAACAATATTTTAAACTTATAGGTTAGAATAAAATGACAAAGAAAATTAGAATAATAAATAAGTAAAGAATAATGAAGTAATATTTTGTTAAATTTAATGCAGCCAAGAGATAATTTTCAATTTAAAAAGTTGTCCTATCAAGTTTCATTTTTATTTTATTAAATGGAAATTAAAAAACTGTTATCTTATATCAAATCCAGAAACTTATGAGTAAAACTGCAGGTGCTGGGAAAATTTTCTAAATTAATTTTAAGTTTCTGATATGACTTCATAATATAATTTTGTGGTCTTCCAATCAATGTGATCAAATGGTCAATGTAATCTTGTAATTTTTAGTAAGACATTTTTCTTTTCTTTTTCAATGAAAGTAATGAATAATTATTTTTTTATAACTTTTAAGTGCAGCTTTCATCATTCTCAAATTTTAATCCCCCCCCCCTTAGTATATAAATATTTTTTAAGAATGTTGCAGTAGATAAATAAATTTTTAAATTATATGTTATTTAAATATTTTGTCTTGAAAAAAAAAATTCATTTTATATGAGGAAAACAAAAATCTAACTTTATCCTTTCATCAGAAAAATTGTATCTTTTTTTAAAAGCAATTTTTTTCTTCTGAATCTTGAATTTTTATATTTTTTAAGACGAATTTGTGTCTCATTTAATTAAAGAATCAACTTTTTACTGAGACTGATAGTTAAATTGCTAAGATATTCTAGTAATTTAAATACTTTTATTCTAATTTAATTTTTTTAGACTAATAAAATAGAAATTATCAAATCTTTTTTTAAAATGATCTTTAAGAATATTTTTGTGGATAATTATGTAAGAGTATTTTGTGAAAGAAATTATGTGAGCTGTGTAATGGATGATGATTCGTTTTTTTCCACAAGAAAACTTGAAACAGAGCTGAAGTATTCATAAAGATGGTATCTGCATATATCAGCAATTCATTTGCAGGCAGTAAATCATTAATTAAATAGCAGCACAACAGAACTCATGATAAAACAACTGGAGATTTCACTCTATGATCAATATTCCAAAAAGAGAAATCACTAATGTGACATGTTACCTCTCTTGGTTTATATAGTTTCCTTGATAAGGGGGAATTTGGGGCCATTAACTAGGCATCCATTAAAAATAAATAATCCTCTTTCTTTCCTTTGTTTATCTCTCTTCATTTCTATGAGACTAACTATGTAAGAAAACAATATTACAGATTTATAAGATAAATCTTTTTTTTAAATAAGATTCAATTTTCCAATATATATATATATATATATATATATATATATATATATATATATATATATATATATATATATATATATATATATATATATATATATATATATATATATATATATATATATATAAATTTGTTTAAATTTTTGTTAGTTTTTAATCTTTCCTGGATTATTTTTGAGATTAGTTGATTGTATTAAAGTAATCTTAAACTCATTTTAATTGTAATATTATAACCTGACTGCTATAATGCATTATTTTTAGAAATCTTTTTATTAAAGGTACTTTAAATCATTTATTTTCAGAAATATATATGGCAGAAACATCTTGAACAAGATAATGTTTGGGGAGCTTTTGGCTGTCATCCTAAAGAGGCTCAGAATTATAATGAACAAATAGAAGAAGATTTGAAAGCTGCTCTTGACCATCATAAGGTGAAAGCATTAGGTGAAATTGGTTTAGACTATTCAGAGGGGTAATATTTCAATTTATCATTTTTTATTAGCTAAAATAATTTTCAGTTATCTCTTACAATAAGAGTCAGCCATATTATATAGACTTGATAATTAATATACTAGAGTTGATAACTCTAATATTAATTTCTATGCAAAAAATGTTTGAAAAACTATGTTTCATATTTGTATTGCTTTGCATTTTTTAAATATAAATTTCTCATTAATAAATTGAGAATTTAATTGATATTTTCCCATCATTGAAAGTATTGCATGAAAATAAATTTTATTTTTGAGAAAGCATGAAATTATTTATCACGGCATTAGGTGGTGTAACTTTTTATTTATCATGTATTGCATCACTATGAATTATATATATAAACAATGAAGAAAATACTAATTATTATATTATGGTTCAGGTAGGTTTGTGAATATTGAGTGGACTTTAATTAAGACAGTGAAGACAAGCTGAAATTTGTTTATAGTAGTTATTTACATATATTTACAGTAAATAAAGCTAAAGCAATTTAATCTTCCAGTGAATAAAATAGCTATGCCCCAACCCACTTGCTAAATTTGTCATCAAAAACTTTGATGAGTAGCAATACTTTCAATTACAATATGTTTATTTTATTGTAGTGCATTGCTGTAGCAATTCTTTTTTTTTTTTTTTGGTATACAAGTTTTTTTTTTTTTACTTATCATTACTTATTTGAATTATTTGCAAATAAATTGCCCAAAAAGTATATAAAAATTGGGTGAAAGGTCTACTGAGTTTCATGTAAAAAGATCTTTATTGTCATGCACATTAAAAATTCATTTTATAAATACTTGATATAGCAGGTTAGAATATGTAGTAGAAATGTAAACTATTTATTACATAATTTTTTTTCCCTATCAGAAATAGATGTCCAAGAGATGTGCAACAAAATGTTTTTAAAAGGCAGTTAAAAATTGCAAGTGAAAGAAAATTGAGACTGGTTATCCATTGCCGTGATGCTGATGATGACACTATTAAAATTATGCTTGAAGTAAGTGAAGGTAATGACTCTTGTTTCCACATATAAAAATATTTTATTTAATACTTTATATATTGTTATTAATATATTAATTTATTTCAATAGTTATCTCATTTTTATTGGTATTATTTGGGTAAGATCATAGTTTTAAATTTCATTTCACGTTTGAATTAATCATCATTTATTCCATTGATGTGAGTTTACAAAGACCATCACCTACTTTAAATCCTTTACAAAACACTTCAAAAATATTTCTAAATAGGCTATTCTGATAAAAAATGCCTTGATAAAGCTTTCAGAATTGTAGATTTTATAACTGCTTGAGGTCATCTTATGTAACTTGCTGAATTTTTAGGTTATCTTTATTATAGTGCCCAATAATTAATTTATTATGATATTATTCTTCAAAATGTCCAGGAATTACAAAATTAGTGGGGGAAATTTAATTTTCCTCCAATCCCTAAGAAATCTTAAATATCAGTATTTTTAGTAAAATATTATTCTGCTTTCAGAACAAAATAACTATTCTTAAAAGCTTTTAGTTTAAGAGTACTAAAATTTTTGAACTTAAAATTTGAACTTTTTTCTTTTTCTTTTGTAATGATTATTTTAACACTTTAATTGGCATCATTGATTTATTGTCTATATAATGAAAATATACTTTTGTTATAAATTAAATTTCTTTCTTCAAAGTATTGAAAAATACATTAGAGCATTTAATTTTAAAGCTGCTTCTTTTTTTTAAAGCAATTAATAAATAAACATATTTTTAAAGTATTGTACATTTGTTATTTCAAGTTTTCCTTATAACGATGATCATATTGGTATTTATTGCTGGAAATATATTACATTTGCTGTTTTTTTTTTTTTTGTTTTTTTTTAACCCTTCGTCTTTCATTTTCTCACTTTGAAAATTTTGTTTTGTTTTAATTCATATGACATTAAATCATTTTTTTGTACAATGTTATTCTTCAGTAAAAGGTTAATTTACTTTTTTTTTTTTCTTTTCAATTAGGTTTTTCCTAAAGATACTATTTTTCACCTGCATTGTTTCACTGGCGACTGGGTTACCGCTCAGAAATGGATAAATGAATTTCCTAATGTGTTTATAGGAATTACAAATCTTGTCACTTTTCCTTCAGCTACTCCAACTCATGAAGTAGTAAGAAAGCTGCCTTTAGAACATCTATTGCTTGAAACTGATGCTCCTTATTTTGTGCCTAGAATGGTAAGTTTTTGTTCCACATCAGTAATAGTGCATACATTTTTTTTTTTTTTTTTTTTTTTTGTAGAAATTGCATTTTGGTTATCTTTTAGAATATTTTTTATTAAAAATTCCGAAACATTGGATTCTGTTTTGTGGTATAGTAATTGATGCAGTCAAATTCTCGCTTGATGAACATTGCTCGTAAAGAGTTATTTGTATTTGTTTTGTTTGTATAAAAAATAGAACAAAAAGTTTACTTATTAAGACAGTAATTTTTTAATGTTTCTCAAAGTGAATGATGAAGCTATATTGTGATGTCACATTATAAACTATATATTTAACTTTAAAAAAAATGTGAGACACTTTAAGTACCATTGTTTCACATTGTGATATGAAGATGTATTTCTTTAATATGTAGGCTTAAATGTAAACTCAACCAAGAGCCGACTTCTGAAGTTGTATAATAGAACTGTATTCTGTGCTGCAACAATAAATTGTGGAAGATATTTTATCAAGAAATATAAATATATCAATCTTTCAATAAAGGAATTACTGAAAGTATGAAAAACTGTTGCATTGCACTTTGAGAAAGCCTCACTTTGTTAAAGCAATAGTATGCACTATAAATTTATTTAACAATAATGCTGTATCTCATTTTTGTCAAATTTTGAAAAGTAGGCAAAAATAAATGTATTTAAAAAACGTTTTATGTAAAGAAATTGTATATTATAAATAATAAATTAAATTATTATAAATTGATTTTTTTTTTTAATGGAACATATTATCCTATTTTACATGGAACTTGTCGAAAAAGTTGATTCAATAACAAATTATATTCATTAAGCGAGGTTCTACTTTACTATTATTTTGAATTGTCGTATAAATTTGTTGACAAAAAAAAAAAAAAAAAAAAAAAAACAGATTAAAACTTTAATCCATTTTCTTTTGTCCCAAAATTGAAAAAATTCTGAATATGTTGTTTATATTTGTATTCATCGTAATTATAAATATGTGATAATTTCTATTAAAGGCAACATCTTATTTGAATTGCATCATTCGATTTCAAGCAGAATTTATTTAATAAGAGAATGAGGTAGAAAGTATTAAAGTTAATAATTTATACAATGCATTGGTCAGCTAAAATAATAGTTTTTTTTTTTTTTTTTTTTTTTTTTTTTTTTTTTGTTACAAATTCTTGCCTTTCTTTTGTAGGCTCCAAAAGGTACTCGTTATTCTCATCCTGGTATGGCCATTCATGTTGCAGCTCAAGTTGCTGCACTTCAAAATATTCCAATAGAAAAAGTTCTTCAGTGGACCTCCAGTAACACAAAAGTTGTATATGATATACAATAGAAATTTAGCTTTGTTCAGTTATCGGGAGAATCCTTTATGTATTTAGATCAGCAATCCAGCAGTAATACTATTTTTTAGAATTTCATCAGATGTACTATTAAGAAAGAATATTTTATTTGTGTATGTGCTACACATGATTCTATTTTATTCTCAAATCTGCCTACAAAATATTTATTTGAGTGCCTACCTTATATATTTATTAAATCCTCTATAATAATCTACGATTCTTCTAATTTTATAAAATCATGTAATTGACTTCTGCATTTCTGAATCTTCTATGATAAACATTTTTGAAGTGACATAAAACATTGCAAAAATGACAAACTCTTACACAATTGATCATCATATTATTGCCTTCTACTTCATTAAAAAAAAAATTGTTAGAATTCGGATTTGTTTTCTATTCTTCAAAAATGATGTAACACCTTTCAAAATGCTGAATTTGTGTACATTTAAAAATCTGTTTTGATTTCATTTCAAACATTTCCTTATTTTTAAGATTTTAGTTCTGAGTAATAATTTGTCTGAGACCCTGTAATTAGGACCTATACATTTGCTTACCACATTTGCCAATGAATAATTCAAAATTGATAATTCTTTAATCAATGCATTTGAATAAAAAGTTGAACATGTAATAAAAAAATCATTTAATATATTAATTGAATATTTAAATATGAAATTTTGATAGTATAAAATTGCCAAAAAAAAAATATATTTTATATTCAATCATTAGTCTCATTACCAATATATTCAATTTTAATCATAATTTTATTGTTACATTCAATTTATTTTTAAACATTGTTTTATATGGTTTATTTTTCTTAAGAGAACAAATCTAAGAATTAAGTATAAATAAATATTTTCCATTGAAAAGAAAATAGAAATTGCAAATGAAGGAATAACAACTCTTGTGTGTTTTTAATATATACTTCTGAACTGTTAGAACTAGAAACAAATATTAGTTTCCATTTTGTAATTTTTGGCTAATGTTCCAGTTAGAAATTCTGTTGATATAATAACTTCGATTCATATTAAGAATTTTCCTAAAAGCTTGTGTTTGGACTGGCTATTTTCAAGGAATTATTCAATTTAATATAATAATATTAAAATTAAAAAGTGATACATAAATAATCAATTGTGTAAAATTGGATAATAGTCACTTTTATTATTAGTATATTATAATGGTAATAACATCATTTTAAATATAATTTTTAAAAAGATAGTGCATTAAATTTTTAGATGGCTTTGTAAAAATTAATTTTTTAACTTATTAATTAAAGCTAACAAAATTCTTGTGTGGCTTAAGAATAAGCTAAATTTTGATGCTTGAATGTTAAAAACCAGTAATACAAGCTGCTAAGTTTTGCAATTGTGTTTAAGAGAAGGTATTTGAAGAAAAAAGAAATCTGTGTGTGAGCCTTTCATATTTGAGGTACATCATTTTGTAGAAATTCTGAAAGGAAGTGAAATATCATAATTCATGTACAATTTCATTTATGATTATCTTTCATGTAAGTTGTGAAAAATGTATCCAATTTTTGTAGCGAAAATTTTCTAGAATTACAGAATATTATTATTTGAAACTTTTTTAGTTTTATAGTTTTTGAGTTATACTAAAAAAATTTAAATATATTTTGATGAAGTTTTAAAACAATGAAGAACAGACTTTACTTATCTTAAGCCTTATTGATAATTAAAATTAATGACAAAAATTAATCAGAATTAAGAGTACATTCTTCAGGTGTTTTTTATTTTTCATTCAATTCTTTGTTCAAGGATTCTCCTGTTTTAGTTTCTTTCTGTAGTATTTTTATGATTTAAGTGTTTCTATCTAGAATTGTATCTATCCATGAATCTACCTGTTTTGTATATTATTTTGAATATAGAATTAACATTCTATGGTGCCAAAAATTTGTATAAATGGTTATAAAGATTGTGATTAAATGTCATGTTTTATATAATTTGATCAGACTGGCTCTTATCTTAATATTGATGATTTTGAAATGATTGTACTTGTCTCATCTATAATTCATAAATATTAAAGAGAGATATCAAATTTTTATTTCATCATTTTGCTTATTCTGAAGACTTATATTATTTTTAATAATTCAACTTTATAGAATTTTTAAAAAATTAAATGGAACTTTCTTATGGTTTCTTTTAATAAAAATATTTTTTTTGTTTAAATTTGTTTCTCTAATAGTTTTTCTCAAATTTATTATTAGTTTTAAATAGCTTTATATAATTTAATTACATTAATTGAAATGGAATGTAGGCATGTCATTTGTTGTCTATTAATAACCACTCGTAAGCAAGTGTTTTGTGATTTTGAAAGGGTTTCATTTTTAAAATTCAAGATTGTTTTTAGTGAAATCTAATCTATAGCTGCTGTGAAGAATTTCTCTCCTTACTGCATGTCTTAAATTTTAGGGGGAAAGTCAACGCATTGTTAATCCATTTTACATTTCCTAATAAGTTATGTTATAAACATTATAACATACATATTTTTTTCTCAATGTGTGTTAATGATTTTGAATAATTTGTCCTTAACATACTCAAGACAGACACATTATCATTGATCTCATCGGAAATTTTTATTAATCTGTTTATTAAAAGATCTATGTTGCTCGCTAACTTCTTTTTTGGTTGTATCTCTTTATATTAGTTTTGTTTTAATAATGGCACATATATTATCCTTCCTTATTTTATAATATAATTAAAATAAAAAATGTACAAATATGATTTCTTTTTTGCTACAATTAAGACATTAGAATGTATTGATTTGTGAAATTTGATAAACTTCAACATGTATTTCATGCTAATATCAGTTATTATTCTAAAGAAGCTAAAGATAACCTATCTATAATAGATAACTTGGGTAGATTATCTAAAGACATTAATCTTTCAAAATACTCTATTTGCACAAATTCTACATCAATTTATGCAAATAGAATGTTTAGACAGTTTTATTTAGAACTAATAGCTTAAAGTAAGATATCAGAATGCCAATAAATTTAAATTTTATGTGTATTATTTTAAAGGATGCGTGCATTGGAGCTTTAATGAGTGCAAGTTTAATAATTCATTTTTCTTTAAGATTCTCAACATAATCTAAAAATAAAATAAAAATATGCATTTTAATTGATGAATGGTATCAGATAATTCTTTTTTCAAATTTCATAATAAAATATTTATGTTGATAATGTGTGCCAATTTAGTATTTTAATTTTTATGCCATACAATGACTTTTTTAAGGAATTTTGGAATCATTTAAGAAAATAATTATTTCAAGCATCTGAATAATAATTTTGGACATGTTTAACTTATTTAAATCTAGTTTCCTACTTTCTCTATCAAAAATAAACGTTTTCAGTTGTAATATTTGTTCATCTTATTGCGTCTTGAAATGTCTTGCCTTTAGAGCTCGACTGTTCTCGGTTTGAAACCCAATATCACCGCGTAAGCGAATGTGATGTATAGTAAATCTGTTGGGGCTTAAATCTAATCTGCCTGTAGTTGCGCGGAAAGATGGGGGGAGTGAAGAGTGTTAGTTGAGACGTTATTTTCATCGTCTGATCGAAATTATGTAATCTGTCCGAAAATAACCCTAAAGTTGCTTTGTAATTGGATGTTGATATAATATGATTTATCATCAGAGTTGCAATATGCATCTCTTCAGAATCTGCATGTTGGTTCAAAATCCTTTTAACACTTTTTTTCCCCCTTTGTTTGAATTTTTTTTTTTTTTTTTTCCTGGAACTTTTCCCTTTCTTCTTGTTATAATTGCTTATTAATCAGTTCGTAATTTACTTTTTCTATTGCTTCTTTATCAGATGAATGAGTTGGGATTATTATTATTAGTAGTAGTAATATTAATAAGTGAACCTCTTTCGGCGGAAGTGGGTTGATATTTGACTGCATATTAATAATTAAAGAAAATATTCTAATTATCTAAATCAAGTCTACATGAAGATAATTACATGTTACAAATTGTAATATGCTGCAACTTGACCCTAGGTTTTCGTATAATTGCCTCATCACATAATTTTGGACAACATTTTTAATTTATAAAAAAATATTGGGGTCAGTTTAAAAAATTTAAGCAATTTTTTAAAACTTAATATACCGACAAAGTGTATAGGTAAAAACATTAAAAAAAAAACCGATCAATTATCTTAAATTGAAAAATATAAAATCTTTTTTTCGCCAATTACTAACTAAAACGG
This sequence comes from Argiope bruennichi, assembly GCF_947563725.1. Classification (NCBI taxonomy): domain Eukaryota; kingdom Metazoa; phylum Arthropoda; class Arachnida; order Araneae; family Araneidae; genus Argiope; species Argiope bruennichi. The sequence goes on along the minus strand of NC_079154.1, from coordinate 20,614,966 downwards.
TACATCTCACAACCCGTTTCAAGTGGGCAAAGCTGTGTTACCGTAATATGGCCGGACATAAGAATCATGTTTAGCGAAAATTCTGTTAAAAACTTAAAAATGTAACATGCATGGTTCTCTTATAAATGGCTTTAAATAAGTGAGCCCATTTGATGTATTGTTACCAAATTTGGCACATGAATATCTTGGAGGATAAGAATGTGCATTCTCGAGCAATATTTAAAAAAATTCTTAGAATTATTAAATCGAAAATTAGGTGAATTTTGTTCTGTTTTATAACTCTCGAGAATATTATTACACAAAAAAAATTTTACGCCGTTCCAGAATTTTTTTAAAAAATATCTTTTTACTGATAGTAATTTGAAAATATGTGGAAATTTTCCCTAAATCCTAGCACTGTTTTTTACTTTTATTTATTTACTTTATTTTTAACGATAGACTACATTATTTCCCTGCAATTCAAACCGTTTTCATTGTTTTCTCAAATATTTCCTCCCATGACATTGTTCCATTATCGGAAGCAAAAGAAAGGATTTTGTAACCAGTGGGATAACCAGCCAGTGGGAAAGGTCTCCCCAAAACTTTCTCACATACTCTCTATTAAAGGGGTTGTTCCTGAGAACGCTTTGCATAGTATTGGTGTACAATGAATTAAATCTTGGCATGATTTAAACATTTTTACAGAAACTATCGAGTGATCCTTTGAGAGTTTTTTTTTTGCCGATGATTACTTGTCATGCTGTTATAATAGTATTTGAAAATCGTGCTTCAGTTTAAAGCGCGTTTTTCTCATCCAATTGAAACCAAAATTTGACACAAAACTATAATTGTGATCACGAAATTTCGTACCAAATTTGATATATTTAACTCATTGGGTTTCTGAGTTCTCATTTATACATGTTTCTGAAAGACCTACAGACGGTCAACCCCTTGTTAGATCTAGCACAAAATCGGGTAGATGTATGGATTGTAGATGTTAATTCTTCGTACCATATTTTATCAATCTGGCTCGCTTCGTTTTATAGTTATCGCGTTAATTTATATTCGAACAACTGGACAGAAAGATTTCTTATGAATGGATTTTGTTCAAAATCTAATAGAAATCTACAAATGTGGTAAAAAGACCTTATAAAAAAATTTCATGTAGCTCAAAGCGTTTTTGGAATTATCTTTGTTACAGACAGACGGACATTTCCCAAAAATCTGTTTTTCGTACTCAAAGAGGTCTAAAACGTAGAGATGTGTCAAAATCTTGAGTTAGAATTTTTGACGATTACAATACTTTCTCTATATTTCAAATGCGAGAAAATAAAAATTTGGCCTTGTAAGTTCAGAGTGCAAGGAGATCCAAAATTTACATAGCTAAGAGCCACCAGAAGACTTAATCTGACCCTGTTTATACCACGGAAAGCTTTGGTATCTGCCATTTTCGATTCGTTGTTGAAGAAAGCTAGAATCTCCTGAAAGCATAAGTATGTTTCAAGAGGCATGTCGATTTATAGCATGAAAATGATATCATTTCTTCAGAAGTATTCAGTGCATACGAATTAATAGAAGGCAACTTATCTTGGCTGATTTAAACGATGACGAAGTTATTCCACCTTCCTTTAATGCTCAGCATACTATTTATAGATATTTTGCTTCTGTATTTAAACCAAGCGCATTCCATAATTACTTTTTTTTTACTTTGTTTAAAAACCATGAGAAAGTACAAGTTCATAATCTTTCGAAATTGAGCTTTTTTTTTTTTTTTTTTTTCCCAAATTGATCCAACAATTTTTTTCTGTATGGACACCCATTCTCATTCATTATTGATAGAGATAAAAATGTATACAAATCAGCAAAAGAACACTGAATTTTAATACTTTGACATTATAGACTGTTTTTTTTTATTGCTTGTAAAAATACAACCTCAATCATGAACAATCTTCCCGATATTCTGGTATGTATTCTTGTCTATGTATCTCTGGTCTTGCGGTCGGTAGTAGGGATGACGAATATTTTACGAGCGGTTATTACGTAACCAATATCAAAAAGTCACAAATACAAGTGATCAATACTTTTCAAAGTGGGGTGTGATTCAAATCCTTGATACGATCTTACTGGTGATATTTCGATTACAGGTTTTGGATCACGATACGATATCACTGAAATTTACCGGAGTGGTGACTTCGCTGGAAAGTAACAATCGATACGATCTGTCCAATGGAAGCTCTCGAACATAACAGAAAAGGAGAAATCTGTGAACGGATTGAAAAGTGAACGGACCGGTTATTGGAATCATCGTATTACTGAATTGCATATCACTGAAATTTATCGGAGCGGTGACTTCACTGGAAAGTGTGAAGTCGACGCTCCACTTCATGATAGTAATCGGTCTTACTGGTATTCGTATGTGTTGATGCACTGTTCCATACAAACCGTTCTTAATTGCTTGTGATTTGACTTTGCATATATTCCATTTTCTGCTGGCGCCATCTATTGGTAGAATATAGAACTAAAGTAAACAATTTAACGAAATAACATTTATATTTAATTCAAATTTTTCAGAAAATGGTTTACTCCAATACAAAAATTAAATAAATAGTTTTGAAAAAATCAAATCTAAGAAGTAAGCTGAAATAGATAAATTAATTCAATCACACGTTACTTAAATTAGTAAATTAAGTATTAACTATAATTAATAAATTTTATATTTAATATTAACTAATAATTTTAAATTATGATTGAAATAACAGATATTTGGAACAATTATTTAAAAATAACAATAGCAAAATTATTTGTTATTCAAAAAATCGTGGATTATGCATCTCTAGTCGGTAGAACGATATGTAGCTCTAGTATGACACTACTTAAAAATTACGACATGTATTGCCAACACTGGTTAAAGCATGCAAAAATGTCTTTCAAATTTGTAAATAAAAACAATTTTGGACGTGGTTTTGAAGATTTATTTTGGTGAGTTGAAGGTGGTTGTATTTAACGATTAAAAATGCATATAAAATCTTTATAATTTTGCAATTTTCAAACTAATAGCATCAAAATTAAAGGAATTTGAATAAATTGAATGAATTTGATATTAAATTCTCAATTTAAATCCAGTGCAATTCAGCACGTGTTACTGACATAATTACATTTTCTTTTAAATTTGTTTAAAATAAATAAATGTTAATAAAATAATTTTTTATTAACATTAATCTAAACAAAATTTTAAATTAATTAATTCAATGTATTTAAAGAGTTTCAAGTTAATTACAAATTTTCTAAGAATAAGCATGTTTAATTTAATGATTTTTTTTATTAAATATATTATAAGTAGCTACTTAAATTATATCGTAACTGCATCGATAATTTTTATTTTAAATGTATAATGAGTTTAAACAAATGCAAAGTATCATATATTGTAAAAATATTTGAATTTCTGTTAATAATGGAAATTCTTTTATTTTAATCATTATATATATAATTACCTGTAATGAAAAAAAAAATATTCGCAAGAAATCATTTGTCTACAAAATGAATTCGAAATCTGCAAATTGTGCCTTTCTCCTAAAAATACCATCATCATTTTCATTTCTGATTTTTAATATTTATTCATATATTTTATCGATTTATTATATAAGCATATTCTGAAAATCTGTTTCAGATGCAGATATATGATCTGTTTAAAAGATTTTTCATAAATACTTCACTAGATCATTTAATATTACTCCTACATCTTATAAATATTATGTACTTTTTGTCTGATGAAGTGATCAAACTATTTTAAAAAATAATGAATCATTTGAATGTTTATAATGTATATATATATAACAAATGAGTGACATTTTAAAAATTAGCAAGTTTATGTTGATTCTGTGCTTTTTATACAGATATTATAAATAAGTGAATTCTTTTAACTCAATTTTTATTATAATTTTATCCAAGTGAATTGTGTAGTTCATAAACAATGGCCATGGATGCTCAGGAAAAAAAGAGACTAGCTAATGAAAAACGTTTAAAAGCTATACAAGAATGGAAGAAAAATAGAAATCTACATTCAGTCAAAGTAGAAGCAAAACCAGTTCGAGTAAATTTTGTAAGTTATTATTATTATTATTATTATTTTGTTAATTGAATGTATTTTAATTTTAATTACAGTTGTAAATTATGAAAATATTTTTTAAAGAAATGTATTTTGATTGTTTGTAGTCATATAATACCACTTAAAAATGATTTAAAACTCTGCATCTTTAAAAAGATAAATTCACGAAGTTTGTAAAGGAATAAATTTAGTAACAGGAATTGGTGCTTGTGTATTAAATGCATGCCACTAGAAAATCTTTGGCTTAACTGTGTGCCATTGGGGAATTATGCCTATAGATCAAATAATATTTTTGGTATCATATTGGTCTGACACAATTATCAAGAACTTTTATTTGATCAGTAATAATAAAGAAGAAAAATGAAATGTACAGATAAACTGAAATTTGTTATACAGTAGACTCCCGATTATCCGTGAGCGGCTTATCCGCGCCTGCTGCACAAAGTTTTTTTTTTTCAAAAAGGTGGTTTTACAGTTATGCTTTTGTAATTATATAATACATTACAGTATTAAATCAGTACATATGTATTCATTTTTCTGTGTATTCTTGACGCCTCTCGTAAATACAAAGCACTTTTCTGTTTTCATTAACAAAATGCATTTTAGGTTAGTTTTGAGTGATATACTAAAATATTAAGCGTTAGTTAAACATTTCCTGCTGTTTATTTTACGTTTTATTGTACATAAAACGATTTTTCAAAGTTGGAATGATTGTTTTCTTTTTTGCTATACCCGTTTTTAGCTTTTTTCGGATTATCCGCGATTTTTGTTATCCGCGGCGACCGCGCCACCCAATTCCGCGGATAATCGGGAGTGTACTGTAGTTATTATTATATCAATTTATTTTAATCTGGATAAACTAATGTTTATGAGGTGTTACAGTGCATTCTTATGGATTTATACAATTTTTTCCCTTCATTCTGTTTTTGTAGCTCTGTTAAAATTGAATTATATTCCTTTTGAAAGCATTTTTTGCCAAGATATTAAGAATTTTTTTTAACTTATTTTACACAACAGATTTGTAATGATTTCATTTTTGCTTGTTTTCACAATATTGAAGTATGATTATTTTGGACATTTATTTTGTGGTAGTTTAAAGACTTTTTTAAACTATGGAAATTTCATCAATTTGATACAAATAAACACAATTTAATCAATTTAATACTTTCTATGGAATAATTGGAAATAATGGAACAGCTAACATTTATTTTTTATATCGAATTTAAAATACAAATAAAAAATGTATTTCTAAAAGGAGGTAGAATGAGCCAAGCTGTCTTCTTATCCTCTTCAAACCTGACTTTTTAAAAACTGGTTTAAAAATTTGATTTCAAGATCTTTCACCTTTGTTACATCTCAACAGTTTGTGGAAAGAAATATTTGCTGATCAAGCAATTTTAAGTCCCATAATTTTAAGGTACACATATGTGTACCTCAGGTCTTAAGCAAGTTAAAGTATCCTCGATAAATATATATATATATATAATTTAACCCTAGAATGCTACTCATTCGTCTCTTGGACGAAGTCACTTACAAATGTCTTTCTCTGGGCGCCCCTAAAACAGGAAATGGGACGTACCCCTCAGTACCTTTATGTGACCTTGACTGCTACACGTGCACACATTCCTTGTTATCAAAACTTTTCAGGAAGTGCCACATTTGCAGCAATGTTAGTCTCGCAGACGAATGGTTAGCAGGCAAGTTAGCTTTTTAGATAAGGACTTAGTTTTATTTCTTTGCTACTGTTAAGATGTCAAAGCGTTTTCGCGGAGAAAATTTTTGGGGTAGACCTGATGCAATTCGGGAGGTATTAATGATGAAGAAATTTCTACTTTTTCTGATGAATCGTAAACTGAAGATTACATTGAAGTGGAAAACAGTGATTTCACAAATAGTGACAGAGATGAAATAAAAAATAATTTGCTTGAAAATAAAGTTGAAGAAGAGACAATGCTCGAGAAAAATACAGAAGTTGATAACATGAAGTTGAAATCGAAGTCTAAAAAACGAAAGCACAATGTTCCAGAAATAAGTGATATGGTTGGAAATATTCCAGAGTTTTTTAAGTCCTGCGACAAATCTATAGTATACCCTGGAAAAATTCAGCTCACTGCTAAAGATAAGTCAAAATGGTCGTCTATTCCCAAATCAAGTAATAGAAGGACAGCCTCACGCAACATTATTCATTTCATTCAAGGACCAACAGACTCAGCAAAAGAACTTTTCACACCTTCGGATTCTTTTACTCATTTTTTTACTTCAGAAATATTGGAAATAATTGTTTTTCATACAAATTCTGAAATCAAAAGACGAAAAGAATCCTATGTTGAAAAACATTCTTCTTTTATGGAAACCTGCATTGATGGAATTAAAGCTTTATTGGGATTATTGGTTTTATCAGCGGCTATGAAAAATAATCATTTAGCAACAAATGAGTTATTTGATACAACATTATGTGGTCAGCGGTACAGAGGTGGAATGAGTGAAGTGAGATTCCGTTTTCTGTTGAACTGCCTTCGTTTTGACTCAAAGGAAACCAGACAAGAAAGAAAAAAAAAAAAAAAAAGATAAATTTACACCATTCAGAGAGATTTGGGAAAAATTTATCAGGCGTTGTACAGATTTTTATAAACCAGAATCATATGTTACGGTTGATGAGCAGTTAATAGCATTTCGTAGAAGATGTCCCTTTAAAATGTACATACCAAATAAGCCTGCAAAATATGGCATAAAAATAGTAATGCTCTGCGATGTAGGGACGAACTATATGATTAATGCCATACCTTATTTAGGAAAGAGCGTTGAAACCAAAGGCACTCCATTGGCAAAGTATTTCGTTGAAGAATTAACAAGACCCATTCAAAGGACCAACAGAAATGTTACGATGGACAATTGGTTTACATCGATACCTTTAGCAGATAATCTTTTAAAGAGCCCAATTAATTTATCAATTGTGAGAACTGTAAGAAAAAATGAAAATGAAATTCCTCCAGAACTTTTACAGTTGCTTTCTAGAAGTGTCGGAACAGGAATGTATTGTTTTGACCAAGCCAAAACTCTACTGTCGTACAAAACAAAGCCAAATAAGTGTGTTATCCTGCTTTCAACATTCCATGAAAAACCATATGTAAATAAAGAAAGTAAAAAACCTGAAATAATAGAATTCTATAATTCCACAAAAGGAGCTGTTGACACATTGGACCAGATGTGTAGCAACATGTCATGCAGCAGGAAGACACGTCGATGGCCTCTTTGTGTATTTTATGATATTATTAATATCAGTTTAGTAAATTCACATGTTTTATATAGCCACAACATGACTAGAAAATCGGAAAAAGGGATGTCCAGAAAAAAGTTTGCAGTAAAGTTAAGTGAAGATCTTCTTGCTCCATGGATGAAGAAGCGTTTGGATGCGCCTACTTTACCTCGTTCTACAAGAACAATTATTAGCGAACTTTTAAAAATAGACATGGTCTGTGAAACTCCGAAAACAAATGAAAGTAACAAAAGAAAAATTTGTGCATTTTGCCCTTACAATCTGCGAAGAATGGCCCGCTTTTTTTTGTCAAAGTTGTGCAAGAGCAATGTGCGAAGATCACCATGCTAATGTTTGTAAAGATTGTTCTGAAAATGAATAAATGATATTTTTTGCTTAAATGAAGTTTAAAAAGCCTAAAAACAGCTACAGGTAGTATATTTTTGTTTTATTTTGATTTTAACTTAGGTTTTAAAAGCGCCTATGCATACTTCGTCTCCCAGACGAATCGTTACCCTTCCCGTGAGTATACTAAAGGGTAGCATTCTAGGGTTAATAGCTATACTTTTTCTATTTTAAGGCCTTATAAATAAAAATAAAAATTATTATATTAATAATCTATTAAACCTCATTTTGAATGAAATTTCATTTTTTAAAAATATTACATAAATAGATACTGCATTTTGAGCACTTGACTCTTCTAGATTTACATCCTGGATACTTGCATTTTGATTCATACTTATTGACTATGTAATATTGTAGATGGCTTGACATATCTAGTCTTATTTCTTTTTAATTGGGAAGGGTCAATTTTTCTTGCTCTTTTAGAGGAGATATTTTCATCAGATGGTGATAATGAAATCTCCAGTGGTCTTTTAGTTGTATTTCCATCATTTGATGACCCTTCTTTTATTAATTTCATCAAAAGATAATTTTTTACTTGTTCTTGGTTTCCTTTCTTGCTGATGATGAGAATGCTCTCATATTTCAACAGAGACCAAATTATATGCATTCAAAATTGCATTAAGGTTATAACATTTTCGGCTTCATTCCTAATAGCTCTGCTTGTCGCTTTGCCACCATTTTATAGTATATGAAGCAATTGGCAACTACTAAATGTACAAAATGCATGAATGTTTGCGTCGGTCTTTTTTTGTAATTACTGCATACCAGTAATATGCAAAATAATGGTCGATGCCTCCCATATTATATGCCTTTACAATAGCAGATTATTTTATATCAACTTTTTGTTTCAATTATTTTGACTGTCTTCTGCCTATTCCAATTGGCTCATTACCTATACATGTGGATAATAGAGTCACAGATTTATTATTTTTTTACTTGACAAGGCACATTTGACTATCGTCTGTGACCCATTCATCTCATTTGCCAGGTTTCATAATTTTCGATACATGAGAAATTCTATTGCTTCCCCTAAAATCACTTTTTTCTAAAAGTTCAATAACCTCCTTTTGAGTTAAAGCCACTTGACATGAAAAAAATTATTATTAGCTTATAAAATTCTGTATATTCTATACATGATGTCGGATTGAAATTATTGACTACAAGACAGCTATAAAATTAAATTTTTTACTAAAGTTAAATATTTTTAAATTTATATCTTATTAGATAACAGAACATAAGAATTATTTATTATAAAAAAGATATATAATATATTCAAGGACAAGAAATGACAATTTGGAAACAAGCGCTCAAAAGATAAACAGTGCAATAGATTACAAACAGTCAGGAAATGGGCATGAAAACACCTGAGGTACACATATGTGTACCTTAGTTAAATTTGTATTTTCACCGATTCTATTATAGATAACAAGATATAATTTGGTAATGACTTTAACCAGACACTTAGTTTTTAAAAATATATATATACAAGTGTTTATTTTAATAATAAATATTAAAAATGTATTTATATTTGCTGTGTTTTCTGTTCAGTGCCATTTTCATTATGTCTCTAATTAATAGCAATGGATATGAAAAAAATATCAAACTATAGTGCTATTGATTGATGCAAAATGGAAGCTACATTCATAAATGTTGAAATGTATTTCGTCAAAAATTTTCTTTACCGAATAAGAGAAATGAGAAAAATTGCAGGTACACATATGTGTACCTCAGGACTGAAGAGGTTATAAGTAAATTTGGCATATCAAACTCAAAACATCTTCTGATTCAAAAATCTGTTACATAGAAATATTTTTAAAAACCAGAAATTAAAAAAAAAATTATCACAGATTCAGAAATTAAACTTTAGTGCACACATAAAAACAAAAGAAACTCAATACAATTTTATATAACCTTATTAGGATTTTTTTGGAATTTACAATATATTTATGTATAGGTGATAGAATATTTAAACTTTTCTGAGCTTATTCAGCTGAATAAACCTGAAGAGCAGAATTCTATTTATTTTAGTTTAAATGCCTAAACAGTTGTGATTTTTGGATGCATCTTTGCATCAAGGTGAGGTAACATAGAGAGATTGCAGAATCATCATGGTAATATAAATGTCTGAAGATTTCTTGGCGTTAAAAGCAGGCCTTGTTAGTGACTATATCCAAATTTGAATCTTCATTTTCCCTTAGCATTCCTCCAATGGAGAAATTGATCGTTCACTCTGACATATAGCTATTTATCACAATGTGATCATGTTGCACTCCTGGGAGAGTCTTTTCAGATTGGTCTGTTCTACCAGGAATTTTTATACATTCATATTTCTTCTGGACTTTTGGTGATGTCCTTGCAATCATTCGCTTTGAAAAATCAAAGGTCAAATCTCCATCTCTTCACGAATGCAAGTTGTTAAAAAGGATTCCTTCTCTTGCCCCATAGTGAGTTTCGTGTTTTAAACTGCTAAATTATTTCCCTATTCTTTTTTTTTTTTTTCTTTTTGCAAACTTATCTAATTCTTAATGCATTAATTTTAATCTTTAATGAGTTAGGTGAAGGGTTTTGTAATTTCACAAAGGAATTCATTGCCAACCATTTCCCACGAAGAAATATTGAAATTCTTGAATGGGTAAGATTAAAAGTCCTCTTATAGCTGCATGCAAAGGATGATCTTAGAGAATTAAAAAAAAAAAAATCCCACATTGAAAGAATTTTTTTAGGGGGAGGGGACAAGGTTCTTTACATCATAGAAAATCACAGAAGATAGACACTTAAAAATGAATTCACTTTTTTGGGCAAAGAGTACATAACTTCTAAGAAATATTCTTGTGGAATTCCGAAAATATTTAATAAATTTTGGATGCCAGCTGAGTGTTGATTTTATTTAATATATTTTTAAGCTGAATTTTAAATTGAAATTAGTTAGAAATATTTCCTTATAAAAAGAATGTACATAATAAATTTCTAAACAAATATTTTTAATGCAATTACAAAATGATTTGTGGAGAAAAAGATTTTATACTATTAGGCAATTTAATTTTTATCCATTTAGCAATTTTTAAATTAATAAAAATAATAATAAATAATAATAATAATAAAATAATAATCAGAACAATACAACAATAAAAACCTAATGAACAGTTACATAATAATTCAACAAAATTAAAATAAACACTTCATTATAATGATTAATACAACATTGTTTTAGATAAAATTTTATTCAAAACTCTTTATTTTATGAAATTTATAGGAATTGATTTTTATTGGATTGACTTTTTATTCAGTAAATTCATTCTCTCTGTATTAGCTTTTTAAATGCTTGTTCATATTGGTTAGTAGTCGCCTTAGGTGACCAGCTGTTCATCAGGAATATTAGTTATATTTGATTCCTGAGAAATTGTTTTTATTACTTCATTTTCTTGACTTCATTAATTATCTGACTAAAGCCATGTTATTTTACTTGTTTAGTTCTTTTAAATTCTGTTTATTTTATACATAAATATTTCTAATTGAGATTGTCTCATAACATCATAATCCTATTAGAAACATAATATTTTTTAAATCTATCTTCTAAATTTTACGATATTCACCTTTTTATTTGTCTTGTAATCTACACAAGTACTAAACAGATTCTTTACTCTTTAGCTTTCAATAATGGAAAAAAAATTATGTGAATAATATTTGGTGGAATACTGAAAAAGGTTTGATGTTCAGAGCAGTAATGTAATCTTTTGCTGGAAATCAGGCAAAAAATTATTTTTAAAAAATTACCAAATCTTATAAAAAATTTGCATGACTACAAAATAAGTATCATTAAAAAGAAAATTTTTTAAGCCTTGAAGTGGTGCAAAATTAATTTTTGTGCAATAATATTTTCAGAACTTATTGTGGATAAGTAGCAAAATTCATCTTAATTTTTAATTAATATAAATTCTAAAAAAAAAAAAAAAAAAAAAAAAAAATCTCTGTTGTGCACATTCCCACCCTCTAAGGTAAGCCAAATTTATCACTTCTAAGTCACATGGTGAGGCTGTAAAACACCAACACCTATGCTCACCTCACCTATGCTCAAATACACAAATTCATCCTTATTATTGGCATAGATATGAAAATGAAGGCAAGCTACTTCACATCAGCTTAAACAATGTTTTTTTATTACTTAATTGTAATATTTAATAGAATACTGATAAATAAAAGTTTTTTTTTATCATTGTATTCATTGTTAAATTCTTTCCATTAATTTATAATATTATATATATAAAAGAAAAAACCCTCAAAAACATGGATGCCATCAAATTGCAATAATGCTCTTCCTGTACGGTTTTCTCAATTTTGACAGCTGCTATGTGAAAAAGCTTCTATAGGATTGCCATAGCATCAGAAAAACTGAAAAAAGGCAGAGAATTTAAAAATTATTTTAACCAGGGAATTTTGAAATGTTTCTTAAAATCAGTGAAAGTGCAGAAAGTTTAATATTTCTTAGTTTTTTTTTTTTTTAAATCAGAAAACTTCTTTAAACATTGCTAAAATAAAAGATGGTCACCATAGCTCTAAAACTAAACACCACCATCTACAGAATCTCATCCTTTTTCTGTTCAATTTCCTTTTGTCTTGCATAGATAAAGTCAATTTCCAAGTTTGAGAAAAGCTAGCAATAATGGAATTGTGACTTGAATATTAGTGGAGTTAGTGAAAAGATGATTTTAGCAAAGTATTTTATATTAGTAAAGACTACAAAAGAGTACTTTAATTCTTAGCCAAAAATTTTGCTATTTTAAAAGCTCTACCTTGTTTAAATCCATGTTTTTTGAAAAACAATAAGTATTATGCAAAAAATGAATAATTGATTTGCTTCTTTATTCCAAAGCACAAATTTTCTCTGCATGTTCAGAACATGCAAATATTCAATTTGAAATTTTTCTGAAAAGAAACTAAAAAGTGAATACAGAGAATAGCTTAGTTCATTTAATAGAGAAATTCATTTAGATGATTTCTATTCTAATATGTTGAAATCCGAAGAATTTTCTGATTCTTGAGAAGTCATGGAAGTAATGCTTTGGTGTCACATGGCATTGCCACGATAAAAAGTGGATTTCACAATTCCTACAAGCATACCCTTGTTGGAACTGTGAAAGAAAATTCTTTAATTGATCTAAGAGCTTTATATGATGCCATAAACTGTTTTGGAGGTATCTTAAATATTCCAATTTTAAGAAATTTGCTACAGTATGCAAAATTAGCAAATAGCAGAAAAAAAATCAAGGAAAAAAAGGGAAGCATTAAAAAAATATAAAACAACTTTGTAAATTAAATTGCTTGAAAAAAAAAAAAGAAACCAAATGGCTGAAAAATGTGTAGAAATTGCAGAAATTAATGCTTGAATGTATGAATTAAAAAAAAACACAAAAAAAACATATGTAATTTTTTTTTAAAAAGTAATTATTAAATGGTTTGTGTCATCATAACAAGAATGTTATTTTGTGTTTCTTTCCTCCCTTAATATATGAATTTTTCTTACAAAATTATAATCAATAGTAAGGGATTTTTTTTTTTTCTGTTTGTAAATATAAACAATAATTTAATATACTATTATTTCAAGTAATGTTGAATTATTGCTTACTTCCCTTTGCTTTTTAGACTGATAAAAAGTAGGAAGGAATTATTATACTTTTGTAACTATCATGTTAGTGCTATTCACATTTTCCCTCTTATATTGTGTAAACATACAGGGAAAACAGGATTTTTTTTTTTCCTTCCAGATTTGAGCAGTAATCTTAAAATAAGAGTATTCTGTCATTAAGAAATTTAAATAATTGAAAGATGTAAAGATATATCTGATTAATGAAAGAAATTTATTGAAAAATGTCATAATAAAGATGGAAATATTGAGCCCACTGTTTTATTATCTAGCATGTATACATGCATTACGATTTGAACTGGAAATCTTCAAAGTATCATAATTTTTGAGATGTATGTTATTATTCATATGCCATAAGATTATTTGTAATTTTAATTCATAAAAATTAAGTTATTGCTAAATAAAATGAGTGGTTCTTAGAAAAGTAAATTTATGGATCTTGGAAACATATAAAGATTAAAAATAGGTATTCATTCTCCTTAGAATTTAAATTTTTCATTCATGCACTGAGCAAGTAAAATTTAAAAATTTTAGCTATATTAAAAATTCCAGTAAAGTTTTTATGTGTTTAAAATACTGAATTTGTTTTTAATATTATAATAATTTTCAGGAAGAATTAGGAAAGAAGAATATACCTGAAAACAAACTTACATTATTTAATTCAGATGGAGAGGAGGATAATTTTGAAGATGATTTTCATGTACGTCCTCAATTTGAAGGTGCAAAGGGCCAAGAAGTATGTAGTATTTTTTATTTGTTGGAATTCATGCTTTTGATATGTAAATATTTTTGCTTTAAATTAGTAAAATGTTTACTATTTTAATTTTAGTTGTTGGAATTAAATGCTGAGCTGTCAAGCCGCTTTAAACTAGATGAACGGTTTAAAGAAGATGATGATTTATCTGAAACTAATGGTATTATTATTTACTTGATTTTGACTTAGTTTTTTTAATCAAAAAAATATTTTTTAGGTGACATGAATTAAGTATATTTTAAAATAAGCAAAAATAGTTCTCAAATAACTGATCTCAAACTGATAAAAATAATATTTATGACTGCATTTATTAAAAAAATCATTAATATGCATATTTTCATTTTCTCTCATACCGATTTTTATTTATTTACTGAATACCTCAATTATCCATGTCATATTTAAGATGTTTTTGCATTCTATTATTGTTTTAATAGACATTTTAAGCTAAAACATTAAATGAAAAAAAGGTAAGATAAATATTTGCATCATTTACTTAAGTGTATCTTTACAAAGCATTTCTTTAAATTATATTTCCGAAAACTTAATGAATGAAAACTTCTTTTTGTAAATTCACATTGCAAAGACAGTGGATCATTATTTTTTTAAAGAACTGGAAATTACTAATTGTAAAATGTTATAATATTTTTTTTTTTTTTTTTTAGTGATGTATTATATATTAGTTTTTTAAATATCAAAATTTATATGCAGAGTATAGAAAGTTTCTGGAAAAAAAAATGTCTTGATATATTTTTGTCAGCCCAATATATCTTCTAGATTTAAATTTATTTAAAAGTATTTTGAAATTTTTTAGAAAAAATCAAATGAAATATTATAATGAGCTATAAACATTGATGCATTAAAAAAAATTCTAGAATAAATTTTTATTTAATACCTCTTAAAAAGAATATTTTGGAGACTACATTTGATGTTGAAATAATCCATTTTAGTTAAATTTCAAGTTCAATGAAATAGTTATTTAATTATGTTAATTAATAGTTATTTAATTAAGTTTCAAATGGTAACAAAATCTTAGTTTGTTACTAAATGACAAATTGAATGGCTTGTTCAAAAGTGAAATAAATAAATAAAACCATTTTGTGTAACTAATAATTTTTTATTGTTACTAATATTAAGTAAAACAATTGTTCTTTAGAAAATAATATATTGCTCTTTTCGAAATATTAATGGTAACTCCTATAAAGTACATAAAAGCAAAAATTATAGAAATTGTAAAAGCAACCAAAGATAAGCAAAATGAAAGTAAAACAATCCTGCTGCTAATGATTTTGTCTAAACATATGGTAGTTTGAGTTGTATTAGAAGCAAGAAAAAAATTAAAAAGATGAATATTAAGACAAGTAAATTTGAAGCTTAATAATATCATTACTTTTATTTGAAAAATACCTAATCAGTTTTACAAATTCTAGTTACAATTACTTTTATATATATATTGTTGCACCATATGCTGCTTTTCACTTATGAAAGGAGTCACAAATGATAATGCTATCTACTTGGATGAAAAGCAAATTAATTTATATACCAGAATGTAATGACAGGGTGAAGGAAATATAGTTTATTGGAGATCTGCTTGTGATCTGATTCCACAATCCCCCCCTTTTTTTAAAAAATAGTAAATATGTTGTACATCAGTGTTTGAAATTGTGAAAAAGTAGATACTGCTTTTGCAGTAATATTTACCTGCTACATCAGCATTGTTGGTTAAATGAAGTATTTAACATCTATGGATCTTAATTTCAAACCATTATTTGAAAGAAACCATTTAACAAAATGCAATAATCAAATTTAGAATATGCTATTTATTTTTAAAGTTCTAATAAGTTCAGGGTTGTTAATTAGAAGCAAGTAAACAATCTATGTAAAAGCATAAATTCTAATTCTATTTTTTTTAATGAAAATAGTATAAAATTCTGTGTCAAACATGTATTAAATATTAAGCTTTGTCATATTTCATTATCAAAAACATTATTCCATGATTTATGATAAAACATATTACGCTTTACAAAGATTTCAGTTGTTTCTTAATCCTTTTTATTATGTGATTATTATAAAGGCTCATGGTCTGTAGCATTTTGTAGTTTTTACTTGCAAAAAATTAAGCAAAAATTAATATTTAATTACATTTTTGTTCATGAAATCTAAACATTTCAATGATCATTCTTTGTGCAAAAAGTTTTATTTTATAAGAATTTCATATTTCTCAACAAAAACACATTCTATTTAATAAGTTAATTTATCGTCATATTTATAATTTATCATCTTATTTTTTCTGTGTATTTATTTTTAAATTTACCTTTAGCTGCAGAAATAAATGAAGAAAAAGTGAAAAACATCAAAATTCTTGAATCTGTTTTGGGCTATGAAGTTGCTGAAAAATTCCCAGAAGGAAAGAGTGTGATAAAGTAAATATAACTTTTTTTAAATAAAGATTTCAACTATTCTCTTTAATTCAAATAGTAGATTGTTCTATATACTATTATAAGATTTATATGGTGAATATCGTTATATTTAAATGCAAATGTATATTTTCTGAAAAATTGAATTTTAAACTTTTGTTTTATATATTTAGCTGTTCAATGTGAACAATCTTAAATAATTATTCTCAGTATTATTATTAATCTTATTTATAACTAAAGGCTCTTTATTGAGACTAAAAAAAGCTCCTTATGCTGGAATAAATAATTAATTTAAAGTTTTTATGTTATTTATTAAATTAGTAAAGTAATTTATTAAATTAATAAAGTAAGTTTTTGTGTTATTTTGATTGAATTGTAATTTTAATATATTGTTTTGACTTATATTATGACTTCAAGTCATCTTCATATTAAAATTTTTTATAATTAGATAGTACAAATTTCTTATTTTATACCTCTTCAAAAAATGGAACCCTGCCAAAAAAGTACTTTTCTCATTTGAAATACAGGAATCATGTACTTTTCATCAAAGTTGAAATCAACATTTTTTATCATTTTAGTATTGTAAAATGAAATTGAGGCAAATATCAATTTATATTGTTATTTAAGGCCAATTTTTAAAGCTAATAATTATTTTTTCAGAAAAAAACGTCTTATGAGATTTGATCCTGAAGATGAAAATGCATCAAAATATTTAAAAGCAAATGACATCTCAGAAGAACATCCACAAACAAAAGTTCGGTAAGTTATTATTATTATTTATTTTTTTTTTCATTTTTTAGTATGCATTTTGTTTTATCACTATAAAGAGCTTTTAATTATTTATTGTGAAAAAAAATTTCCAACTTATTATGGTAAAGAAGTGGCACGAAAAGCATGCATTTCTTTCTTTTAATGCATATGTTATCTACATTTACTTATATTTGAAATCTGCAGTATTCTTTTCTGGAATGACTCTTTGTGATAAATAGAATATAGATTGCATTGATTTAAATTACGTCATATGATGTAAATAACCAAATTCACAAAGAACAAATTACTTCTGGTTGACACAAATGTGTTTTGATTTTTTCTAATTTTTTTTTTTAATTATTCAGCACTTTGAACTTGATTGTTTTGACATGTTTTGCAGTATGATTCAGTGAATTATAATAATAAATAAGTATTAAGAAAAACTATGATTTGTAGAAACTGTTCACAGGCGATTTTTTATCTTGAATGATATTTAGTGTTTTATTATTATTTTTTGATAACTCATAATAACTTTTTTGATAATTCATAATAGTATAAAATTAGTTATTTGAACTGAAGTAAATGAAGTTTTTTAACAGTAATTGCTGTTTTGCTGGAAATATGCTGTTAAAATCTTGCAGTTTTATTCAAGTATGTTTTTATAAATATATAGTGTAAATCATTGAATTCATAAATTTTGAATCTTCTTACTACAGATTTATTGAATTCAGGTTAGATAATGTAGCGAATATCATTAAGAGATCGTTACTGTTGAAGTAAAAAGTATTCTTTGATTTTTAAAAGACACAGTAATAGATATCATCGTAAAATGGCAATATTTCATGTAATGCACCCCTTGCTATTTTGAGGTGGAATTTCAGCTACATTTATGATAAATTTCTCAGACACAGCTTCAAGTATCATTCCAATCAACTTGTCTTTTAACATTAAGAAGCTATATTTAACAGCTAAATAACTGATGGTCAAGTTCCTTCCTTTCTTTTCTAATATTTAATTATAATTTTTTTTTGTTATTAACTGGTGATATACATTTAATATTCAACTTTTACATTGCATAAAATTATTTCAAATACAAAATCTGATTTTAATTATTGTTCACAATACATCTAACAGTTTATTAGATTTCTGTACTTATTGTTTGATTTTTTACTTGTTGCTAAATTTTTTTTTTGTCTTAATTAGCAAATTTGGGGGTTTACAGTATTTATTACATTGCATTACAAACTAACAAAATGAAAGACAAAATTTTTGTTGAGTAAATTGGATTTTGGATTTAGTTTGATAGGCTTGTTACTCAGCTAGTGATTTTTTTATTGTTTTTTTTTAATAAATTTTTTGTCTTTTAGTATTATAAACTTGCTGTTCTAAATAAACTAAACAAAAATTTCTTTGTAAATCATTTATAAGTTTATTTTCTATATATATTTATAGAAAGAAAAAGGAGAAAGAAGAGTTAAATAAAGAAGAAAAGCAAGAAATACCTATTTCTTCTGAAAGATATATTGAAGTCAGTTCAAATTTGAAAGACTTATTAAGTTCATCATCAACTCCATTTAGTTTATCTCAGAAATTTAGTAATGAAACTGATAATGATTCTAATACTGGTATGTATGGAATTTGCTTGTTAATACTTTTTTCAATATGATTTTTTTAAGAACCCTTTTTTAGATGGATATTATTATTATTTTTAAAATTCTTTAGGCTTTTCCTTTTCATTTGGAACAAAAGAAGATTCACAAGTGAAACAAATAGTTCCAAAAAATAAAAAAGAGGAACCTAAAACATCAAAACAACCACAGCAAACAAGGTAAGAAAATTTTATCTGAACTTTCAGTTTTATATTGTTTAAATTATTTTCATTTAACTAAAAATGAATAAATGTCAAAAAATTAATTAATTAATTTTTTTTTGTTTTGTTTATTTACTATTATTGTAGTAGTTTACAAGTATACAAAATTGTGCTAGATTTTTGTTTGTTTTATTTTATACTGTTGATTTCCAAGTTTTCAAGGTTCAATGAAAATATAAGTAAATTGATCTTTATAATCTATGATACTCTTACTTGTCTTTTTTTTCAGTGTTTGTTTTTTGTGTAAAACCTGAAAAAGATGTTAAATCTGAGCAATATTGAAATATTTTTTATTGCTAAGGAAATATTTTCTTCAAATATAGGTTTAAACAGTAAAACCAAACTCCATCTTTAAAAGATCTAACTTTTAATAAATCTACATTCAGATATGTGCTTGTATATGTAAATTATATTTCATTTTTAAAGTATTACAAATTCCAAAGTGAGGGAATTTAAAGAGTGCTCATGTATTATAAATAATTACATTAGTGAATTTCTATATTCAAAAGGAATCGTAACAGCTTTTTAAAAAAAAAATTATTTAAAGAAAAGAAAATGATCTATAATGAATTGAAAATGTTCATTTTTCTAAACATTAAAACATCTTTTGTGCGTGTGTGCGTGCGTGCATGTGTTTCACTTCTGAGTTACTCAGGTTTTTAGTTACCATTCACTTCAATCTTTATTTCTCATAAAATAAATGCTGATTCTTCGAGAATTTAGGAGAAATTCACTTCAAAATTGTATGAGCTCACAATTTGTAGTATTCTGAGGAATGAAAAATTGTTAAAGAAACGCATGCTTCTCATTAAATCAAAAATTGTTTATATATACAGTCGCTACAAGTCAAACTAGGACATCATAAGACAAAAACTTGCTCGACCTAAATATTTTAACTAAAATGAATTAGAAAAAATGTGAAAAGATTTTTTTTTAACAGTGAATTTATTGTACAACTAAAAACAAATCCAAATAGTGCCGATTCATAAATTATAATTATAAATTTAGACATAAAATTAAAATTTGTGAAGAGGAGTATGTAAGTCAAACTCGGACATGTCACAATTAAGCACCCTAATAATTGCAACCCTGGGTTAAAAATTTTTGCCACCTTTATAGTTAATTTTATAATTGTTCGGGGGAATTTTTCAATTGTGTTATTTTCATATACTGGGGAATTAAATATTAATTTAATTAAAATATCAAGGCAAAGGAGCCAAATGAGCATTGAGTTTAGAAATTTTTTTATTAAGCAAGCTGAAGTTGTAATGTATGTGCCATAAGACTGTCAGAGACTGTCTACAGAAGTCATTCAATAGTTAATTACATCATAAAATGCTTCAAAACCAATAATCAAGGGGAAAATAAGCTTAAGTCCAATAAGATTTTCAAAGAAGCAAACGATCAATATTTAATCAGAAAAATAAAAGCCAATCCATTCCTTAGTGCACTAAACCTATCTATTATTGTTGAAAAGGAATTTAAAAAAAAAAGTGCTCCGTAAAGCAGATCTCAATGGGAGAAAAGTCAGACAAAAGCCTTTCATAATTAATAAAAATAATATTAAGACTTAAATTCACAAAATAAGGACTTAGATTCACAAGAAACATGAAAACAAGGATTTTTCTTTTTTGGAAAAATGTCTTATTTACCGGTGATTTGACATTTTTGGATCTGATTGCAAGTCTTACATCTGGAGAAAATCAAAAGAGGAATTTCACACAAAAAAATTTGAAAGCAACTGTGAAGCATGGTGGTGGATCAGTAATGGCCAAGGTCTCATTTTCAGCCACTGGTCCAGGAATTCTGCATTTTATTCAAAGGAGAATGGATAAGAATGTATGCCACGACATTTTAAAGAAAGATTTAAAACAATTTGTGCTGAAACTTTCTCTTGGCAACAAGTGGTGATTTTATCAGGATAATGATCCAGAAACATAAAGCTTATCATGTGCGTTCCTGGCTTCTATATAATTGTCCTCACCTCATGGACACTCCACCCTAAAGCCCTGATATAAATTCCATCGAAATTTTATTTGAATATCTTAAGAAAAAAGTCCGGAAACATGCCTTTTCTTCTAAAGTTGAGTTGAAAAGAGTATTTTTGCAAAAATGAGAAAATATGGAACTTAATTTTTGTGAAACATTTGGGCAATCTATGCCTAAATGTCTTAAAGTGGTTATAAAAAACAAGGATTTGCTTACAAAGTAATAATTCATTTAAAATATTAACTAGTTTTCAAAATCTTCTTATCCGTCTGAGTTTTGCTTGTGCACAATTTTTTGTTTTGTTTTTTGCCATAATTTCTTTGTGAAATGAATTGATTTATAATTTTTGTTATTTGTTTTTATAATTGCAATATATATATTATAGAAAATTCATTTAACTATGATTCTTATCATTTTTAGTTTACAAATTTTGACTGTATTAATATTTTTTTCTTTGATGTCCAAGTTTGACTTGGAGTGACTGTATATATATATATATAATATTGCACAATAGCAAATAAAGTAAAAAGAAATATTAATCATTGAATAAAACATAAAGGAAAATTTGCATATTGATATCTATGACAAAAGAATCTTACTTTGCTTTGAATAAATCCTTTTTTTGTCATCTTATATTTGAAAGAAGCTCTTTTGAAAAGCCATATTTTATCACTTACCTGCATTAATATTTGCTCTAATTAAAATATTCAGTTAAAAAGAATTAATATTTTAAAAGAGCAATTTGTAAAAAAAAAGAATTACTCTTGCTTTTATTGTTTTCAAATTGGCATAACAATTTACACCTGTCAAAACAATATGCCACAAATCAGTTTAATTTCATATTTGCTATTCTCCCATTCTAATGTTGGATATTGTAATATGACTTTTTTTTATATGTCTTGTAACTTATGCAAATATTAAAAAAAAAAAATCCTTCTTTAACTTTCAACAGTGGAAGAAGATAGTTGATGAAATAATGAAAACAGTCTGAACTTAGGGACAATAATACAATATATTGTTGTAAATTAGGCACACATTTAAAAAAAAAAAAGAAATTGGAAAAAAAAAAAAAAAAAAACCAAAGCACAAAAATTGGCATGATTATTAAATTAATATCATAAAAAGGAAAAATTTTTTTACATTTTGAAATAGTGTAAAATTTATTTTTTGTGGATAATATTTTTGTAATTTATTCCAGAATAATCCCAAAATTCAACTTAATTTTCAACTATTTAAAAATTTTTTTTAATCATTTCTAGAAGCACATTCCTACATTCCGAAGCATATTTATTTATTTATTTTTTGTTTTTATGTAATTTAATATTCATTACTTTTTTTCCAGGAATATATTTGAAAATAGACAAAAGTTTCAGTTTTTTATTGCTGAGGATGATGATAAGTTAAAAGGTATGTTTTGTTAATTAGTATACATTTGGATTATATAGTTTAATCTTTTTTAAAAATTTACATTTAAAACTGATTAACAACATTATATGAAAAAGAACATTTGTTTATTCCTAAACAAATACATCGATAAGCTTTGTGTTACATGGAGTAAAATATTTAAACATGTTATGTGAAATTAATTCACCTTCTCTACCTATAAATTATTTTTGTATTACAATTATATTAGTCTCATTTGTACAATACAGACAAGGATTTCTGATGTTGGACAGATGAAAATGTTGAATAAAATGGGGGCGGGGAAAGCAGACTCTCCTTCTATGTAAATGGCTCTATATTATGTATTAGCATAAATATCTTTATAATATGTTATGCAGATAAAAACATAAGTTCTATACTGTAAAAACTATCATCTAAGCTTATTAATAAAAATATCATCAAAATTAATTTATCAAGATAAAGTAGTTACAGAAAGCATATAATATGATATATATATTTAGTAATTGTATTGCATGTTTAAAAAAACAGCATTACATCCACTTTTTCAAACTGTTTATTACATTTCAAAGTTACTCCAATATTGGTTTTATTACATTAAAACTTTTTTTTAAATATAACCAGACTCTTTTTCAAGTGTATACCTATCATTGTTTACAAGCTAGATTATTTCAATATCCATCATTTCTTCACACTATTCATTTGCACTAATTTATTTGTGAACATTTTCCTATGAAATATTCTCAGATCCAGAAATTCAGTCATGTAAAAAAGTGCAAGCTCTGATTGATTAGAGCATGGAAAAAAATTTAGCAGTGGCATCCTCTGAAACAATTAATTAACAAGAGGCAGATCAGTCTTTCTAATTTCTCTTTACATGTTCTACTGAATGTAACTTCAAAAAATATATAAGGTTCTGATGGATTCTTTTACCCTCTGACGGATTATTTTACCCTCTATTGCAAAATAATGGGCAGCATATTATCATCTATTAGTTGGAAATAATTGCCATTTACACCATTAAATAACTTGACATGAAAAACCAAAACTTCATCTTTGCATATTTTTAGTATTCTGTATTGTTCCATAAAAATACATTGATCAGTGTACTCATTCAAAATAATGCCAGTCCATATTATTATTCTTCCACATTGTTTCTATTTCACTGGAAACTGGCTCCTGCCACTTCAGTCGCTGTATCACTTCAACGGAGTGCATTTTATAATCTGTATTAATTAGAAACAAATTATTTGCTTCCATTTCTAATTATCTCCATTAATGCAACCTGCTTTACAGAATACATCTGAATAGTAGAATTCCTGCAGTTGCAGCAGACTCATTTGTAGTTTGGCCTGCCATTAGTTTCTGTTTCTTTTGGCAATATCAGTTGCATCTCATTTCTCATAATGCACCAGGCATCTTCTCAGCAATATGCTTCATTTATTGCAAGTGAAATTTTTACTCAACTACTTGTATATTTCTTAGAAATTTTAAAAATAAACATACATATGCAATCTTTTTTACATTGCAAAGAGAATGGGTACAAATTGTATTTTCTATTTAATGAAGGGGAATCCTATTAGGCTACTTGGTTACCAATCAACAACATTTCATTGAACTTCACATAATCAAATTAACATTAAAAAAAAAATTCTTTTTTGGGTTGTTCCTATAATTTTTTTTCAACAGTTTATCATAGGGTGTATTTTGGTATTCTCATTGAAAACAGTTTTATCTAATTCATATTAACAAAACTATTTTTATTAAGAAAACATATGATTATTTAAGTGTTACTCATTAACTATGCTCTTTTCAGAAAAAATGGGGTGAAAAGGACAGAGAAACTATCCTAAAATGTTTTGAAAATATTTTAATGCAATTGCTGATAGTCAGAAGATAAACGATTTTAGCATTTATCAAAATCACATTGCTGTTAATTTTGGCATATAAACAATGAAATAAAGAATTCAAAGAATTTTTTTTTTTTCAAATAGTAAAATAATTGGCTACTAATTAATTGAGAATGATTTTAATTTATTTAATCTATCTTTGGTATATATAATTTTAAAAATCAATTGATGTATAATTTAAGAAAATTATATTAAAATGTTCATTTTGTTGCTTATTAATCATAAACGACAAAATCATTTCTTTTTTTCATATTGAAACATTTTTTTATTGAATTATATTACTAAATGTTTATTTTTCTAAATATTAATAGAAGGTGTAGAATTTTTTCAAAGGAAAAGGACTCTTGGAGAAATACATGATGACTGGAATAAAAGAAAAGCTGATGTGATGGTAAATAATTTTAAATATTTTTTAAAATTTTTATTTTTATAAATTTAGGAAGAATGCTCTTATTATATCAAAAGCCCCAACCTGCCCTTATAACTTCTTACAGTTTTAGGCCATTATAATAAAACAGATTTTTCTTTAAAAAAGGAATTTTAATCTCCTAGCATTGATTTGTATATAAAAAGTATGATTTTGAATTACTGAAAATATGCTTTTGGCATATTTTCAAAATCATAATATTTTGATTTCTTATTTATTCTAAAAATTTTCAGAAGAGAAATCAATTATAAAATATTTGTTTCTTCATCTTCAGTTATTTAAGAGCTTTATGTATTCAAAACTGCTTGTATAAAAATAGCCAATAGAAGTCTTTACAATAATTTTGACTCTTTATTAATTCTCCATAACCAATCTGTCTTCTAAATTCATGATATTTAAAAAAAAAAAAAAATCCTGACAAATAATTAGTGGCAAGGCTTTAATTGGGCAATTGATTAAGGCAAATGTGCTGGAGAAAATATTGGGAATTGGGTCCTTGCAGCAAGGACATTCAGCAAAGATCCTCCGTCCGTGTGGGAAGGTGAGGGATTTGGTGTGTCCACTCGTAAAACGAGAGAGAGCCATTTGCTGTTTTCTAGTGATATTCAGATGGTGACACCAACCGGGACTCTTACCAAAGTACCAAGAGTGAGCAGGTGTGACTCTCCAAAGGGCATCTTTTTGGTGTAGGAGATTTCAGAATAAGTTAGAGTTGCATCACCATGAAATATGTCAGCTGAGGCAGTCTTAGCTAAGTTATCCGCTATCTCATTACTATTTAAACCAACATGTGAGGGGAACCACTGAAAGTGTATAGAGTGCTCAGCGGAGAGCCTGGCAATAAGATCTAAGATATTTATACTAATCTTGTCCCCCACTTTCGTTCAATGAGAAAGGTGCTGTACAGAGGCACGACTGTTTGTTAAAATCCAAATGTCTCTGAAGACAATTTCAGAGGACATGTCGATATATTGAAGTCCCTTATAGATTGCAATAAGTTCGGACCTGAATACTGAAGAGTTGACAGGATTTCTAATCAAAATATCAGTAGCTCCTTCAGGAGTCTAGTAGTATCAGTGTACATTTTCAGAGCCGAAGATAGAATGCTATGAATTGTTTCCAGAGACGTTTGTCTAGTAAATTCAGCTAACTCTGACTTTTTGCTAATCTTGGCCAAGAGATCAGTATGGAAATGAATTAGATCAGGGTCAAACTTAAAATTCTAATAAGGCTTTAAGGAACGTGGTTCCACATATCCAGAAGGTAGTCGAAGGTAGACTTTTGTGAAAGAAAAAGGACTGTGTTTCTTTAAACGCTTATTATTATACCATGATGAAGTTCTGTGCTGATCATTGTAGCTAAAGAGCTTGTTGTAATATTTTGAAAGACAGTGACTTCTTCTCAGAGAAAGAGGTGGTAGATCACTCTCGTACTGTACAATATCATTAGGCAGTTGTTACGAAGGCCAGCAATTATTCTTGAAGCATTTAATTGCACTCTTTAAAGCTTGTCTAAGTTAGCTTATGAGGCACAAAAATAAACTGGGAAACCATACTCTAGAATTGGTCTGATCAGAGAGATGTAGGTGGTTCCTGGTGTATTAACATCTGCACCCCAATCTCGTCCAGAAATATATTTAAGTATGTTGAGTCTTTTCCTACATTTATTTACAAGAGCCTGAATATGTCTGTTGCTCAATATCTCTTGATCGAGAATGTAGCCCAAGTATTTGGCATTTTTTGCATAATTTAAATGACAGCCATTCATAAAGACACTTGATTGGTAATTATAAAGTCGTCTGTTGGTAGTAAAAAAAGTAATTTGTAAAGTTAAAAATGTAAATTATTTAAATAAAAAAAATTATTCACATAATATGAACTCATCTAATGTAATATATAAATGACAAGGTTTCTACATTTTTTATTATATTTATTTCAGTTATTAATGTATTTATAAATACCATGCATGTGCTTAAATAATTTTGTACATTCATGAGAAATAATAAGTAGAAGATTCTACATTTTTTTTCAGAGTTACTAAAATCGTATTCAAAATGTGTTGAAATAGGAATGCAAATTGAGTTAAATAAAAGAGGCCTTTTGTAATGCACACTGATTTGAGTTGCAAATAATTCAATCTGCAGCTGTACTATGAAGTGAAAGTGCTGAAAATTCATTTCCATACTTAAAGGTTTTTACTAGTTCCTGTTCAAATGGGCTAGCAGCTAATCAAGTTGCCTAAATATTCAGATATAATTTATTTAATAACTTATATTCAATTTTGATGGATTTTGAAAATCAATAATAAAAAAAGACGGAATACAATAGAAATGTATCATTTGTGCCCAGCATAAGGTATCAAATATATCTTATGCTGCACTTTGATGATTGATGATATGCTGGGGGAAATAAGGAAATTTTTCCTACGAATTGCAAATTTAATTAACATTTCCACTGACAGATGGCACTGCAAAATATGAAAAATAAAAACTGGCAAGAAAATGTTGCAAAAAATTAAACAACATTTTTGATATAACCCCCATTTACAACAACAATGTAGCACAGTGTGGTGCAAAAATTTTCAGATCTAAAGTGCTTCATTTTAACTGCACCTGTTACAATCTGTTGGTGGCAGTGTTAGTTAAATTTGCAATTTGATGGATAAAATTGACTAATTTCTCAAGCGTAAGGCTATAAACGATATATTTCTATTGCATTCTGTCTTTTTAAAACAAAAATTTTCCAAATCCATTGGTCATTTTGGGGACACCTAGTAGAAGTAAAACAAAAAGACTTTATATTTCTTATTTATATCAGTGTGTCTGTGCATTTATTTATTATTTGAATGAGAGTAGAACATTAATAGTGTGCAAATAACATTACAAGCGTTACTGACTTGTATGGATTGCATCTCTAATTCCTTATATAGGAATTTGATATTTTTTTTTGTTTCAATAAAATCTGAGCTCCCCATTTAAAACTAGACATTCTTATTTTAAGAGTAATTTAACTTCATTGTTTGTTTCAATATAAATTTTGATTTTGAAGTCTAAATTAATGTAAACATTATACAAAAGTATGTGATTGACTTAGTATTGATTCATTACTAGAGTTCTACTGTTTATAAAAGAATTTAACCTAGTTGAAAGCAAGCCTGATTCTCCTAATCATACAATTATGCATGGATAAAGATCCCCAACATAGAAGACCACTCAATAAAATTCAGACTCAATATGGGACTTGTCTTTAATTGCAGATTGTAGTAACTTTCTTGGGAAAAAATATAGATCTTGAAATTTGAATTATGGCAGCTTTGGCTTGCAAAATACAAATCAAAGGCTTTTATGGCATGTAGTGCTTGTTTCTTTAATCGTTGTTTTCAAGAAAATTTGGTCCATGATTGGTTTTAACATTATAATCAAATTTTTTTATAAATAGAATTTCGTTAAATGTACAAGTCAAATTTATTTATTAATAAAGAAATTTTCTGTAAATTTTTGATATTGAGGAAATTTTGCAAATTTTTGATTTTAAATATACTGACTTCAAAAATGAATGAAGATATTTGAATTGAAATTAAAGGCATAATAATAGACCTTTTCTAAAATCGGGTTTGCTTAGTTGTTTTTTTATTTATGAAGCTCTGAGTTTTCTGTAATTACTTACTTCTTTTCTCCCCAAAAAATACAACTTGGTTATTTTATTTAAACATTTTTGAATACCTATTTGATAGTGCTAGAACCTGTTTTGTCCTTGTATTAGCAGAATGTTGATTGTCTCAAAATTTAGAATACAGAAGTCTTTATTTTTTCTTTTTAAATTTGAATTTTTATGCACTATTTTTTGTATAAAGAGATTCATGTAGTTGTACTTAACTTTACACTTATTCTACTACTTTTATATTTTTATTGTTTTTTTACAATTTATATTTTATTTTTAGGAATTATTCAGAAGAAAGAGAAAATCCAACCAAAGAGGATTTGTAACTAGAATAAAAGCCAGTCAAAAAAACAAAGCTTATGCAAAAAAATAAATTTTTTATATGAAAAGTATGTTTACTTATTAAATATTCGTTTTCAAAGATGCATCACTATCTTCTACAAGATATGGTAAAAATCTTGGAATGGTAGCAAAATATTTTCTTGCTTCTGCATGCTTCTGAGACACACACATCTTGAATTTCTTATCATATTTCTGTTTTTATATATAAAAAAAATCATGATAAAAGTTTATATCAGTTTTATTAAAGAAAGTTATAATTCTCAAGAAACATAAAAATTACATATTTTATTGCTTCTGCACTTTAAATATTGCTACTTAAAATACATACAAATGCAATATTTAAAAGTAAAATTTATTTCACAAAACATTCTTTTATAAACTAGTTCAGGTCATAATTGTGTAATTGTAATTGAAGTGTCTCACTCATTATTTAATATAATAATTTATTATTAAATTAAAGTAAACTAATAATCTCAGTTAGTACAAGAAAATAAGACACTTTTCCTTTAGACAGCTGCCACAGTTGTTGACCTGATTTGCTTTTCTTTCAATTATCAATCATAAAAGAAGTTCTGTCTGAAAACATTTTGATTCTCGCTTAGTAAAATTTTTGTTGCATCTACCCAAATGGTCAAAATGTTTTCATTCATAGTAGCAGATATTAGCAAATTTATGCCAGTCATATATTACAATTTATTATTTTTTAGCCTACATTTTTTTTTCCAATTAAGAATGAAAAAAAAAAAAAGGCTTATAATGTGCTGCTGTTTATTTATTTTAAAAAAAAAAAAGATGGAAATTTGCCAAAACTTACTAAGTGGCATCCATATAACAGAAAAGTATCGAACATAATGCATTGCCCTTTATCAAATTCTGAAGGAGGTACATGCATAAAGTTTACATGCGATAGATATGGTGATGCACATCAAGTATGTTTATTTTAAAGATAAAAGCATTTAAATATAACTAATTGCTGTACTAAAAATAGCTTACGGTACTTGCTAAAATACGGTTCCGGTATTTGCTAAAATAGCCTACCATTTAATATGCATTAAGAAACGACCTATATTGTACTACCCTCGATTAACTCTTATACAATTTTGGGCAGTTTACATAATTATAGAACAGTAGAAAATATCGAATAGGCTTTGAACTTATTTTTATTAGCTATTAGAGTGTGAAGTTTGATTTAAACTTGTGATGTTCAGATAACCTTTTTTTGGCCTTTTTAGATGTTGCATTTATAAACCCATGAATATCAAAGATTAAAGGATAACCAGCCTTTTAGTGGATTTAGTCCAACTCTGATAGACAGAGATAGATATAATTTTTGTGATAAAACTATATGCCAAATTTTGTCTATCTAGCTCTATATTTTTAAGCTGTCATGTTCACTTTGTCAGATTTTGACCAAAATATAAAAGAAACACATAATTTTGATATTTACAATTTGTATTAAATTTCATCCTCTGCACTTGTTGCAATTATGTTCAATAGTAACAGATATATTTTTAAAAAATTGGTTTTTAGGAATTGGATGCATTTGAAATATTCGAAATTTCATCAAAAATATGGAGGAGGAATTTTTTTCCTATCATAATACTTTCTGTTTCTTTATATGAGAAATTAAATATACTAATATATTAGAAATTAAAATCTAAGAATTGATCTCCACATTTGATTATAATTTTTAAGGGGGGGGATGAATTGTTAAAAACATATATATCTTAAACTACTAAATGATTGTTTGTAGGTATTTTGAAGAGCTTAGAAGTTTTATACATTTGCAAAGTGTTATTTTCTCTATTTTTATGCAATTTTCTTAATGAAATCTCTTTTCTAAAATGACTAGATCACCTTGTATTATATCAATATTTTGCTTAAAAGCTGTTGTGTAATTATGGATTTTTTTTTAAATATTTAATACTATAAATCAAATTATATATA
The DNA here is from genome assembly GCF_947563725.1 of Argiope bruennichi. NCBI lineage: Eukaryota > Metazoa > Arthropoda > Arachnida > Araneae > Araneidae > Argiope > Argiope bruennichi. The sequence continues at coordinate 20,584,117 of NC_079154.1, read as the reverse complement.
GCAATGAAAAGATTTTATCAAGACAAAACTACTTCTAAATATGAAGTATTATTTTTAGCTTTCTTGTGTTAAATGCCAGACTTTTGAAAATGGTTGCAAAATACTAAAGTAACCTGATAAAAATTTGATATTGCACTTTTGCATTTCATAAATCTAAGACGCAATATGTAAAAAATCGGGACACAAATTTTTTTTTAATCGTTTTTATAAATTATTAGTTTTATTCATAACTTAATTCTCAATATTATATAATTTACTTACTGGTTCTGATTCGGGAATCTTCGATAGAACATTTGCCTCTTGCCTTGTAACAAGTAGACAATTCCAAGGTGTCCAATTCTTATCCATGTTAAAGCGTGTTAACTCTAATTCCAAGTCATTTTTTGAACAGCTTAAACAGCTTTGATGTTTCCATATTTTTTCTACGAGGTATCCTATATCACTCGGCTGAAAAAAGGGGTATTTTAAATATGGTATCTTATTTCTTAAATATAGAATATATTTCTTCTTAATTAGTGCAGAAAATTATTTTTCGATTATTGGCTTTTGTTGTATTTTTATTTTAAGGAATAAAATAATAGTGCATTTAAAATTAGTATAAAATAATCAATTTTGTTTGTATAATAGACAAATTTTAAACTCGATTCAATTATTATTAAAAATATAGATATATTTTGCATACAATGTCTTTTTTTTTTAAGAGAATGAATGGGGACACCACTTAAAAAATAATAAATACATTTGGAAGATAAAAAAATTGATGAGGATTTATTTATATTGTATAAAGTTTCAAACAATTAAATAGATTTTACATTATAATCACCCTTAGTATTCCATTTAATGCTCTAATTTAAATTAGCTCTATGACTGGAGTTAATATGTTTGAATGTATAAATAGTGCATGTAGAAAATGAAATTAGCTGCTGAAGTAAAGATTTTGAGAGGCTTTGTAACCATGTTGAATTTACATAAAGAGTATGGCATAAGTTATGGTCAAATGAAGATAATGGCTGGCTAAGATCATTTATATACTATTATGGCAGAAAGAAGGTAGGATGAAATAAGTAATTTTTCTTCTAGGTTTTTTTTTTTTATTTTTTTATTAAAGTGAAACGTTTTTTATTGTAATTTGAAATAAGTATGTAGAAGATTCAGAATTACAAAGAATCTTCAAAATTCTTCAATTGTTGATTAAAAAAAAAAATTCTATTTGATTGGATTTTTAGATTTTTTTTCTGTAAAGATATAGGGAACTCATATACTAAAACAAATTGATTACAGCAATGTTAGCCTATGAGTGATATTTAATTCAAAAACTTTTAATATATTCTGAAAATTAAAATCTTACAAGTATCTGAACCAGATTAACATTAATCATACTGTCATGTTTGATCAGATAATCAAATTTAATTCCTTAATTGTTTTACTTTTGTAGAGGACAACTTGCATTTTGAATATGTCTGACTCATTGACTTAATTAAGAATCCACAGAATACTCAAGGAGTTTGTGTATTAAGTGGTAATTTTTTATCAGATGAAAGTGTTTGAATTATTTAATTTTAGTTCATAAGTTTGAGAAGCAGTGATTTGAAGCCCATATGATGCACCCGCATGAAAGTTAAACTACTAAAAATGAGTTTTATGCTAGGATTCTATCTATATGGAGTGCAGATGGATTTTATAAAATTTCAAAATGATCTTTATTTCAAATCAAAATTTAATGATTTACAAATTGAAAAACTATGCTATTATATATAAGAAATGTTATAAAAATACAGATTTAATTTCAAAACAATGAAATGGTCTGCCTAAAACTTTCTTACATACTCTTTAGTAAAGGTGTCATCCTCCACTTGCTACAAAAAAATCATGTACTTTGTGTCGGACAGAGAACGCCTTGCATGGCATTATTGTACAATATGAAATATTAACCTTTTGCATGAATTTAACAATTTTACTGAATCTATCAAGTGATCTTTGGCGATTAATTTGTGGTTTGCGGTTAATAGTGTCCGAAAAACCAATTTGTGTTTCAGGCCTTTTTTTCCCATCCAATGGAAACGAAAATTTTACACAAAACTACAATTGTAGTCATAAAATCACTTACTAAGTTTGATATATTTAAGTCACTTCATTTTTCAGTTATATTGTTTAGATGCTTTTGAAAGTACAGATTCTAGTTCCAAAGTACTCCAAATATTAAATCTGTGTTTTATCCATCCAGTTCTCTTCATTTTGTAATTATCATGTCAGCTTATATTCGAACAGCTGGACATATAGAATTCCTCTGAATCCATATCTTTTGCTCAAAATTTGATAGAAATCTACAAATTTTGATTAAAGGTAATATATCAAATTTAACCAACCTAGCTTGAAGCATTTTTTAATTGTCTTAGTCACAGACGGATAGACATTTTCCAAAAATGTGTTTTTCGAACCAAGAGAGGTCTGAAATAGAAATTCTCCAAAATCTTGAGTTTGTATTTTTTTAACAGTTACAATATTTTCTCTATACGAAAAAATAATAAGAGATTTTCTGTGTGAATAGCATTTTCTCACATGTAATTGTTTTCATAAGTCTTTTGTTTAGATATTATATATGCAATTAATCCCAAAATCGAGTATCCAAGAAATTGACTTTTGAAATATTATGTTCTAATATTTCAAAAGTCAATTAACTTATTTAAATGTAAATCCAATGCTCCAAGAGCTATTACAAAATTACTGAATAAATTTTCATCTATTATATGAAATTAATAAATAATTATTTCTACAATTCACAAAGTATGGTTGTATTTAAATAAATGCAATAACAAAATAGCAGTTTATAAAAGAAAAAGGCTTAAAGATTATACAGAAAATTCATGTAGAAAATAAAGGCTGCCATATTTGATGATATAAAATTTTAAAGTACTGCTAAAAGGTAACAATTAATAATGACTATTACCAAAAAGCATTTAAACTTAATTTTAAAGAAATGACAAAGTTTCATTCTAGTAGCTTTCATAAAAGCTTTCTATCATGCTGAAGTAACATGACATGGTGTTTACTTAATCTATAATCTTACTTTTTCAAAAACAGTTCAATAAGAAATTATAATCAGGTCCATTTTAACATATTGTTAATAAACTGTTATATGCAGGTCTGATGTTGTTATATGATTTTCTTGTAAGAAAAAGATATTTTAATATGCTAACTCAATTTCTTAGACTGATTAGAAAGGCAAAAACTAAAAATGCTTTCATTTTTTGAAAGGCCTTGTTATTGATTAGATGGCAAGATTAATTGACTGTAAAAGAAAAAGACTATAAAAAGAATTTTTTTTATGTTGTTAAATGTGAATATTGTGGGCAGATTGTCAAAGCTATTCTAGTGTTCATTGCTATACTTCAAATATTTATTACTTCATCTTTTTTTAATTAGTGATTTAAAAAACAAAATTATTTCCTTTCATAGACTAAATGGTATATAAATGTTTATTTATAATGTGATCATAATCTAACTGCTTATATACATTAAATATTAGTGATGAAAAAAATAATTATTAATTAGTTTTATAAGAATACACTTACCCGCAGAATATATATTATACTTGATTTTGAAGATTTTTTCTCTTCCTCAGATATCAGTATTCTTAATATTCTTTTGTAAAGTTCTAGATCTTTTCTAATCCAAGCTTCATTTTCAATATTCAAACATTTCTTGCATTTTGTGAAATAATTTTCTATAACACTTTTCCCAAGAATCTCATCAGTCGAATTGATTGGTAAAATATAAAAGCTTTTGCAAGCAGAACAGCACATAATATAAGGAGAAGATGTATCATCTTTCTTCATCTATATTATGTAATGAAACTAATAAATGCAAGAACACATTTAACAAATTAGAAATCATTGAGTACTTAATAATCTATTTTGAATAAAATTTCTAGCAATTATTAAATTCATAAAGAACTTTTGTGAATAAGAATTTTAATATATAATTAAATTAAGAATAGAAATTATAATATATAATTAAAAATATATTAATTTTTTTGATACTATATGGAAAAATACAAACATTGTCTTCTCTATTTCATATATAAAATACATTTTTATGGACATTTCATACTATTTGAAACTGTATCTCAACTCCTTGGTGAACTGTCGCTTTCAACTACCAAATTAAATGAAATTCTCCAGATATAAAAAGAGAAAATGGAAGAATTGTATTGAAATCTAATCTCATATTTTTTAAGATGTCAAGAATAATGACTAATTCTTTGAAATTAAAGATAGATATAATGATAAAAACAAAAGGATAATTTTCAAGGTGTCACAGTTGTGAAAGTATTCAAATGTAAAAAAAGAAGGGGGAAAAAAAAAGGATTTTTTTACCTGTTTCTTTTAGTCCTTGAATCGAACATTAAAAGAGGAGATTTAAAAAAATGTTATAAAATGTCCTCTTTTTTTTAATATATTCTGCAATGAATTGATTGTGATAATTTCTAAAGAAGTGTAAAAGAAATACTTGTTTAAAAGAATTAACAGTTGAATAAAATCTGTTAAAAATATTCATTAAAATAAGTGGATTCAATTTATTATTTTTTCTGTTGCTTTTTAAAATCATATTCTCATTGATTTTCATTTTTATGTTAATTCTTTTATTGTTATGTTTTCAAAGGTTTTTTTACTTCAAAATTTGAAATATACATTTGCCAATAATTAAAATAAGTCTGTTTAATCATTTCATTTAAGATGAAGAGAAAAGAGATGGTTGAAGATATGTAATGTTCAATTTTGTTTCCATGCATTACAATTTCTAGAACTTATTCATTTTATTCATAAGCTTTGTTTATTTTATCACCTTTGCATTTTTCACATGGGAAATAATTCTTTGGGAAGATTATTTAGGATTTTTTTCAATATATTTAAATGACTAGGAATGAGTTGATAAATAGATAAAATTTATAATTTTCCTTTGTGTCTACAGATCCATATTCAAAATGAAATACATAAAATTTATTAATAATTTCTAACAATTAGAAAATGTTATGATTAATTTTTAATAATTCATAAATTTTATTTTAGGGTTGAAACAAAATTGCTTGTTATGAATCATAAATTAATAAAAAATGAAAAATTCTTCTTACTTTAGTAAGTAACTGCATTTCTGGATTATATACTGGTTTCTTAGCAAACTGCCAGAATAGGTTGCGAATCCTGTTTTGTAAACCTTCTAGATGAACATTTTTTATTCCTCTGATATGCAAGTCAATTTCTCGATTTGCCAGTTGTATCAAATTATCAGTTAGTTTAGAATGATATGGCTGTGAAAAGTCAAAGTGCATTAATAAAATTAGAAAATGTATTTTTGGTTTCCTTATTTTTAGGGTTAAATATGAATATAGTTCCTAAAATTATTTTAACCTTTATAACAAAATATATACATGTTTTGAAAGAATATCCTATAAACAATTATTATAGATTTTTTTTATTAAACTGTCAGTTAGATTAGTATTTCATGATATGATTAACTGTTATCTAGTCAAATATGGGGAAGGAGTAGAATATATGGCATGTGGATGCGATGGATAACAAAAATCTCATCTGACAGGAATTTTGTGAATATTTATTTCACACCTTATTCATACCATTAAAAACATCCTTTTTATATTAAATCCCACTTTCATTCATAATTACTGATTTCTTAGCAAGTGTCGGTACTTTAAAATGTATAAAGTACCATATTTTACCTTTTAAAGACCAATTACAGAAAAAGGAAGTGTAAGAATGAAATTATAGTACATATTTGATGTCTTAAATAAAAATAATAATAAATGCAATAAAAAATATTTAATAAAAGTCTTTGCACTATGATGTAAATACATAAAACTTTTAAAATTATCAAAATATTATTATATATCATCAGCTTAACCCTTACAAAAAATATTTAAACTTATTTTACTGATTATTGATGGAAGATTACAATACTAGCATAAGGCCAGTAAAGTTGGCGTAAGATGAAAGACTCAAAGCTGATAATTTTTAACTACTGAAAGTATCCAATGCCTGAATAAAGTAAATTATTACTTATTTTACTATAGAGAATTAATATTTTTTTTTAATTAGTCTATTGTACATAAAAAAAAATGAACATTTTACATTAAAAAATATATACTATTTTTATTTTTATAATAATATTTCTTTTTATTCTGAACCTGGAAAATGAGATTGAAAATTACTTTATCAGGTGTAAACTGTCATTGAAATCATATTGTTACATTTACTGAATCTTAAGAAATAATAATTTATAGGTATATATCATTTTAATTTTTAATAAAAATGTTATTATTTATTAATAAAAAATATAACTTTTATAAATAAACTACATCATGTTAAGTTATATTTGGAAAAAAAAAATACAATGCAGATATCTTTAACAACAATTTTCAATTTTTCGGAAAATTATTAATTGGTTTTTGAAACTGTTTGATTATAACTACAAATACTCAAATATACAATTATAAACAAAAACAAATAACTCTGTTTAAAATGTGAATTCAACCATCGAAAAAAAAGTAATTATGGCTTACATAATTAACAAAAGAAATTATATATTAAGAATTTTACCTTTAGAATTGCTTTTAAATTTTTTAAAGCATCCACACGATCTTGAACTGATATATATTTCGTAGATAAAGTCTGGTAAAGGTCATGAAGATATGTTGCTCTTAATGTTGTACCAGTATGTACTTGTGCAGTGTCATTTGAAGCTTTCCACATTTTTGATTTAGCAGCCTTTATTTATAATAATAAAATGAAGTAAGTTTAAGTGATAAAATAGTTTTTTTATAAGAAAACAGGAACTTATTAAATCCATATGCATCAAAGATTATTTCAGTAATTAAAATATACCTTCTCAAGAAACTTTTCTCTCCTCTGAATATATTGTTCATGTTCAAACTTATCTTTCTTCTTATTGACATCTTCAATTCTTGCCACTTCTGAATTTACAAGTAACCACATAGCAGCTTTACAATCTGCACCAGACCGGACTTCAGAAATAGATTTAGTTTCTGAATTCAGCCACTCTAAAGAAATATGTAAATTTTTGATTGATATGTATTCAATTTTACAAAATCACCTATCTACAATACTTAGTATTATTTCTTTATGGAACTTGTTATTCCTCATATTGAGCTATATATTAGGAATTTTTCTTTTATGTTTAGGTAACAGAAAAATGTATGAAAGTGACATCTTACAGATAAGAGTTGATTATATATAATATTCATATATCTAAAAAGTGAATGATTAATTATTAATATATTAGCCCCCTTCAGAAACCAGCTATTTCTCCATCTAAAAATAGCACTTAGAAATGTCAATAAAATATAAAACACATCTTATTACGCCAAATGAAAATACTATTTAAAATTATATTTACAAAATAAGCAAAGCACATTTTGATGAGTTTTTTATGTACAAAAATATTGTGATATTGATTGGTGAATAAAATTGGTTTGTCGATTGATGCTTCAAGCTGTATCAAGCAAGGTTTTATTTTGCATTATCTCTAGAAAATAAAAGGTAAAGAGGGGAGGGGCAAGTAACTATAAATCATGAGTTTAAATCTCATGAGTTTTTCAAAAAATAAAGAAATCAATGAAATCAGCAAAGCAATTTAGACCAGAGGATTATGTTGAATCTCCCCCCCCCCTCTCTTTAGAAAATGTACAGCATTTTAGCATTTTTTTTTCTTTAATTTTTTCTCAAAAATGAGAGTGAAGATGAACATTTGAATTTGGACTGGGGGATTATATTGTGTTTTTTTTTTTTCTCCCTTCATTGATGACTTTTCCAGGAGTCTTTAATTTTCATTTGAAACAAAAATGGGTGAAATTGAACCAATAGCAGAGCTAGGGAATTGGTCCTTTGGTTTTTCCTTATTATTTTAAATGTCTAGATTATGTTGTTTTACACTTTATAAGGTTTAACTATTATAATGTCTTTTATAAAGACAATTATTTTACTAGACAGATATATTTATCAAGCATAATGTACAGAGATAGAGATTTAACAAAGATTGTCTTTTTCTAGGTGGGTTAAGAATATAAAAGCTTAATTCTGTGATTAGTACAATTTTTAAAAGCTTTTAATAATAATAAAAGGATTATATGTGGAGTTTATATTTGATATTTTGGTTTTGACTTTAAAGGAAATCATTATTTACATATTTATTAATAGATATAAATATAAAGGAAAACATCATTAAAAATATTTAAAATAAATGAAAAAACATAATAAGTTTAAAAAAATTTCTTACTTTGTAAATCACTGAAAATTAATCTAAAATCATCTGCAGTTTTTGGATTTAGTTTTCTTTTCTCTAAATTCTGTAGCCAGTCAGCATCTTCTTTACGTTTAATTTTAATTTGTTCTTTATCCCATAAAATTTGTAGTAAAGCTTTCTTTTTTCTTCTTAACAATTCACGAAAGGCTAACCAACTTCTAATGTATTTTTGCAATGTTATTATCTGCACAATAGAAAATGAATATCAGTAATGAAAGGTTTATTAGTATAAATTAAATATAGTATGAAAATCTGCCAATGTCTGTAAATAAATTGAACAATTTATAATTTTTCTACATTTTATATACAATTATTTAAAATCCTTACATTTATATGATTTAAATTAAATTTATATATATATATATATATATATATATATATATATATATATATATATATATATATATATATATAATTACTTTCAAAACTATTTTATTAAAAAGAATTCAATTTCTTAACTGATACTTACAAAATCAACAGAAAAAACATGGTATATTGGTCATTGCAAATCATACTAGCCAATAAATATGAAAAAAGGAATTAAATCTAATGAACATATGTATAGGAAAGATAAGAACATTGTTACCTTATTTAAATATTCCTTTTTAATTTCATCAGCATAAATATAATTATTTGTTGTTTCTAAAATTTTATCATTTTCAATGCTTAAATATATATTCCGAGCTTGTACTTGAGTACTTGCATCTTTTGGTGTTTGTTGAGATTTGTCTTTCATTTCTACTGTCTGTGCATCACTAAAATGAAATTTGTATGCAATTTTTAAAATTTTTGTTCAATTTAATTCAATTTTTAAATAAATTAGGTTAAATTTTAAAAATATAAACTCTTCATAACAGTTAATTGAGTTTTTGATAATAATTATTAAGGAGATTTATTTAATATATTATAAAAAATTTATCAATAATAATATTTAATATTGGGTGTTTGATTATTTAAAAAAATGTTTGTGTCAAAAATTGAGAAAAATGGACAAATTCAAATGAATAAATTAATAATTCAAATAAATAAATTAAAATAAATATTTCAAAATCATTTATTCCTTTCAGCTTCTTTATTGATATTTTAATTCATGTTTATTTTGTAAAGAAATTTTATTTCTTTCCTTTGAAAGTGTTAAATGTTGTATTTTCTGAAAATAAAGAAACAAATTAGAATTAAAGTTCCAAGGAATTAAAAATTCTTAAACATTTAATTTTACTTGTTTTTATGAAATGATAATCAATATCTTAAAATTCAGTAATCTAGATGGATCATTTACAGCTTATTAAATAGACTACTATTACTAAATCATCAGGTATAGGTAAGTACAGGTGATTTTGGCCAAATTTCAGTTGAAAAAAAAAAAAAACTGCTACAAAGTAAATATATTGAAAATAAGTATGTTTTAAAAACTTTTATTTTCATGATGTATTTTTAAAATTCATTTTGTTTTATATACTCTCAAAAGACTTCTGTTTCTTTAAAATTTTGCCAATATTCTTATTATATGAATAAGAAAGAATAAAATTCCAAAAATAAATATTTCAAGAAAATATCGTTGGTATTCAAGCAAGAGCCTCTAATCTTCCCCCTATCCTAAAAAAGATCTCTTTTTTGAGAGACTATTGCAGTTAGAGGTCCCAATCCATTATTTTATAATATAATAGAGTTTTCTAAAAATTAGTAAGTCAATTATGGAAGTGATAAATCTGTTAAATAATTTTTATTTTGTAATGACTCAAAATTAATTCAGTTTAAATAGACAATATATTTTAAATTATGATTTTGAATGTTGTAACTTTTGATGATATATAAATAGAACATAGCAATTTATACAAGCACTTTTTTATCATTTTTCATAAATTTTTATCTGTAAATGCTGTTTAGCTTAGCTTTTACTATATATTCTTAAGTAGAAAAATATCATAAGGAAAACAGAAATTTAACTTGCCGATTAAATCGTAGAACAAACTCATATTTCCATGGAGATGGACGAGTCTGGGTAAAGGCATGATGAAAAATTTGACCAGTTAATTTATTTCTATATCCTCCTAAGAAGGGTTTCTTTGAAGTTTTTAGAGGTTTGGTATCTTCTCTACCAACTTCATTTATGTTGTATGATGAAGATTTAGTATTTTTAATTGTCAGGTCAGTAGAATCTGAACTATTTTCTGCACTTAATAAGTGATTCGAGTTTTCTGAAATGTAATAGTAGTATTAATGTATTTTTATATCATTATTTATTGCAGATTTCTTATCATGATTCAAATGAAAAACTTTTCACATTATGAGCTTTATTGAATGATGAGATTGAATTCTAGAATTTGTAGACTTATAGCATGTTAAAATAAGCTTATTTGAATAATTTTCAAAATAGAAAAATAATTTAATATTCAAAAATCTCTTCATGTGTTATTCTATTATTTGGATAATTAAATTTTGTACACAGATTTTTATTTATATATATATGCCTAAGTATTAGCTTATTTTTTATTTTTATTTAGGAATTTTTAATATAATATCATTCACAAATTGAATAGTTTTCAGAATATATGCGAGTGATTTAATGACATCATAAAGTAAAACAAATTAGCAGTTAATTATAAAATTTGGGATTATTTTATTTAAGTCTTAAAAAAAGACTAATATTGCAAGGGCTTTTAAGATAAAAATTATAAAATTAATATGTAGTATTTCAAGTCAGCAAGACTGAGTGTTAAAAAAAATAATTATTCAGAATTTCTGCAAATTTACGTTTTTAATAAAATATTTGCTGCTTTACAATTAAATTATCATTAGTATATTATCTAAATAATTGTAATACATTAGATGGTATAGATGCATTTCAACTCTCTTTATGTTGTTACTTCATTTAAATGGCTAAAGTAAATTATTTAGATTTACTTTAACTTGAAGAATTAAATTATCATTAGGATATTATCTAAATGATTTTAATAAATTAGATGGTATAGATGCATTTAAATTCTCTTTATGTTGTTGCTTCATTTAAATGGCTAAAGTAAATTATTTAGATTCATTTTAACTTGAATATATACAGTGAGGAATTATTCAGACTCAATTATCCCTTTCATTTCATCCTTATTTTCAAAATAAAAAACTGAAAATTTTACCTTTAAACATGTTATTACTGTACAAAGTTAAAATTATAGAGTTGATTACCGTATTGGGCAAGGTTTTAAAGTATGGTTCTACATCCAAGTTTTTTCGAGTTTAAATTTGCCATGCTAGCGGTTTCCATAGTAACAAAACGATTGCAATATATCAAAATCACAATATCGTTAATGTAAAATCTCAAAATAATTTTCTTTTTATTCATTGTTATTTTTGTATCGATGATTAAAAAGCTAAAAGATGCTATTTTGTCTTTTATTTTGTACAATTGAATTCTAAACTTTATTTAATTGCCCTTATTTATGCAGTTCAATGTGAGTGGAATACATAAAGTAAGAATTTGTGAAACGAAGTGAAGTCATTCGGATTTTCTTCTGCTGTATCGCTTTTTCTCTCTTCGGTGCGATTTTTTAGCAACTGGCGTTTAAATTTGTGATTTTAAACCATATGCTTTATTTGCATCAATCTTTTTAATTTTATTTAAAAGAATTTTTCTGCAGGTGTGATTACAAACAGCATAGCACATGATTAATTCGTTCTGGAATATCTGTAGTACTTGTCCGATGCCCAAAGAGGAGAAGGTTAGTTTTGTTTTTCATTAATTCGTGCAATAAATCTTATTTTATTTATATAATTGTGATTCAAAATTTTTGCAGTTATTATTCTTAAGTGTAAGTACATTTTTTCGTTCAAATTATATTAATTTTATTTATGCTGCCTGAAAATTTGCAATAGATTTTCTATATTAATGGAATATTTCACAGCAGTGTTTTCATAGTCAAGTAAATTGTTGATTTTTTTTATGATAGAAAAGATTTGTTTTTTTTATCTATGAGTTTATAATGGAATTAATTATTGTGAATTAAAATGTGTCATTTTATGCTTTCTCAATTAATGACTTTCACGAATTTTTAATATTTATGATCAAGTTCACTATTAAATATCTCATATTATTATTTCTAATTTTTTTGTAAATTATATTTATGTATGCATTTGTTTCAAAAAGCGTTTTAATTTTGCTTTCCTTTTGTTCACATTTTTTCCAAAACTTATAATTTCAATTGCATGATGTGAATTTTGCATGGAATCATTTTCTTTTTATATGTTTTTCAGTGCTTTTAATTTTTCTGTTCTGTAGAAATCAAGAGGATTTTCGCTTATTCCGTGTAAGAATATTTTTTTTTCTTTAGAAAAATTAGATCTTGTAAGAAATAAAACTTTAAAAATAATGAATTTATTTTTATTTGTTGCTTCTTTTAGTTATTAAAATTTTGTTTTGTTCCTTAAAAGTTAAAATCATATTAATGTGTTTTGCATAAATAACTGTGTCTTATATTGTAAATTAATAAGTATTACTGTGATTTATTTTGTAAGTTGTTTGTTATTTAGTTGTGGTCTGTAATAAAGATTGCTTTTAGAAGTCTATTTGATTAGAACAATAGTCATTGGCAAAAATCAGATAATTGTGATAAATCATTGTGATTGTGATATATACTTTACTCTAACATTTTTCTAATGCAGTTACAATATTTCTTCATTTTGCAAAATATTTCACTATTTATTAATTAATAAATTTTATTTTCATTTCAAAATGTTAAAAAAATTTGATTAAAAATGCGTTTAAAAGAATTACTGAATGAAAAGAAAAATAATCTAAGATCATAATTTCTAAAAAAAGCTGCTTGTATTTAAATATTGTTGTGACAAATTGAAAAGAAAAAACAAAAATGTTCAATTTGTGTCACCTTCAAGATAGTTGATTTCAGTATTCAGTATATATAAAAAGGTAAATATGAAAGTAATTTTAAATAAATTAGGAAAAAAGTTAATTTTAACTAACCTTAACACTTATTTCTTGATTTGTGAGTGAAATACTCAGCCAACTGAAAAAAATAAAGATCACACTGATCAGAAGTGAATTTTAAAACATGAAAAAAAATCTTAAGTCTGATCAAAATTTCAGTGATGCTCAATTTTAATTCTGAGGGGATTGAGTGCATGGCCTTTGTAATTTAAATGAATGTTCATATTAAATTACTCGGAAGATACCAGAAAAAATTGAAGCGTCCCAAAATTGTAGGACCAATAGATTATTGAATAATCCAACCTTGTATAAACAAACTAATTTTTATTTTTTAAAAAAACTGACTTACAAATTGCAATTTTTACAAATCATTGAGTATCTAGTATTTCTTTAAAACTGAGACTTGTGTTCTGAGTATCAAATATTATACTTTTATTTTTCTGATTCATTTTTCATAATTCATATATAATCAAGTAGATATTAATAGATATTTACATCATGAAGAATATTTAATTAAATATTTCATTATATGTTATCAGAGCATATGCTTAGTTTATGAAAAGTAACCTTATGATAATAATTAGGGGAAAATGACAAAAGAGCAATTAATGATAAGTTTGAAAAGTGCTACTGCATATATAAAACAGAAATATAATGAAAAATGTATATATTTGTTAAAAAATCTATAGAAATAAAAATGCTAAAGAAATTTATTTATTAATAAAAAATATACCTAATGTTACTGAATTTTGCCCAGTAATTAAAATGAAATTTTTATATAAATTACACGCAAAAATTTTTTTGCTTTTTTTTAAATATTGAGTTAATACATAACTTTAAAATTCTATTTAATTTTTTTCTTTTATTTTCATTATCCTGCATGAAAAATAAGATACAGAAATAATATAACAGAAATGAAAAAATACTTGATATTATATACTAAATGACATATTAAGTGTTATAAATTATGTTTCAAGATATTATATATCTTGATAAGTGTATCATATCCATAAGCCTTAATTTTACTTACTATAAAAGATTTTTTCATTTAAAGGCAATCCAGAATTTCATAATAATAAAAATATTTAACAAATAAACAGTCGTGAATATCTCTGGCTTTGTAATGTTTTATCTATTTTTGCTATGCAGGGATGTTGGATATATAATATAAAATTCAACTTAAGTGATATATTTACAGCAGAACTCTGAGTATAAGAGAAATTATGTGTGGCATCAACAATACAAACCTCTGGCACAAGAAGTTGTTAGTGTTGCTCCGCAGGCAGGTAGGTTTTAAGTATCATTTTTTTATGTTTAAAATTATACTATTATGTCTCTAAATTTGTATGGAGTTTTAGTCTTGGACATTTTTTCTCTAATATTTGCATATTAAAGTAGCAAATTTTGAAATATTTTATTTTGAAGTTATCTGTGAAATCATTTCATTCTTATGACAATTCCTGATTAGTTATAAATAATGAAAAGCCACTATTTAGCTCTTATTTACATTCAAATAAATTTTTTGAATGTAAATAAAAACTCATAAATAATAATAAACAATTCTGCTAGTAAAAAGGTTGTTGTAAAAAGGTAATGCATGTTGATGCTGTATAACTAGTAGAATATCTTGAAAACATATTAAATTTGAGCCAGCTATTAAATTTAGTTTAAATATATTTTGACAAATGGTTAAGTGTATTCATAATTATTTAAAATTTTTAATTAAAAAATAAATAAACTTTTGAAGTGTTTCCTTCCCAATTGCTGAAAATATTATAGTGCAAAAATAAATTTGAAATCATCTTAGAGGTCAAAAAAATATTTCTTCAATAATAATACTTTATTTTCTGTGAAATTTTTATTTTTAATTGATTTTCAGAAATAATTTTACTTTGCATTATAAAACTCAATCATTTTTATGTTAACACAAGTATTTTGATCTGTATTTTCTTTTCATTGTTAATATTAAAAATATCTAAGATAAAGAAAAGGATAATAATGTACATTTTTCCATTTTGCACATTTTAAACGGAAGTATGACATATATACATAAGGAGGAATAAACCATATCTTGACACCTTCATTATGTAGGTCTTCATATTGAGTATCTGTTTAAAGTATACCTTTAATAAAGCAGGGGTGTTTGTGCTCCGGGGAAACCCCGGAATTCCGGGGATTTTGAACTTCGATACCCGGAAATTCCGGGGATCGTCGTTCAAAAGGAAGTAGGAATAATAATGAATTATTTATTTTGATCTGGGTAATTTTGTTTGCTTTGAAAGCAGAAAACGCAAGGTCAGTGTGTGTGGTGAAAACTTTTCCTTTCTTTCTCCAAAGGCAGTGATAATGCGTGAAAAGGGGGAAAAAACTTCTTTTTTGTTCTTTCCTTATTGCGAGTTATGACTCATTCCCCCGGTTCTCGGACATTCTCTTCTGGATTCTTTTCGGCAAGTAGGCGCGGTAGAAAAAAAAAGGAGAGACTTCGTTCGACCAGATGTGGATCACGTGACCTGGGTTCAAAGGTCTTAATTTTGCAAAATTAATGGTTATTAATTTTGCAAAAAAAGTAATTAATTGAACTTTTATAATTAGGTCATTCAATACTTCATAATCGTAATTTTTCATTTCTCTCCCCCCCCCTTCTCGAAACTCCAAAATGTCGGTAGTAAGTCCGTAAAAGTTTCAGGGGATTTTTTGGGGTCCCACAAACACCCCTGATAAAGTAAAAAAATATTTTTAATGTAATCTAAATTTAAGTTTAATTTTATAGCATGTAATCATGAAATTTTTTTGAAATGCATTAATTTTTAAATATTACTGTTTCTCCAAAAACAGATTTGATTGTAAAAACATATATTTTCTTCTTAAAACTTGAATATTGCTTTTCTGTTGTAGTATACTAAACTTTTCATTAAATCAAAGAAATTTTTTATTGAATAATCATTTGAAATTTTGTATAAATTACAGAACATATTTTATCTTACTTACAATTTTTCAATACAGAACAGTGTTACTTTCTGTCCTTTTATTAATATTGTTTTCATTAACAAAAAAGTTATTGTAAGTCTAAAGTTTAATCATTTCCATTTTACTCAGTGGTCAAATTCTGGATGACATGACAGAAAATTTGGGAGATGCATTGCGTAATGAGCAAAATAATATGAGATTTTTGAACAAAAGTAATGTTTATATTATTTTAAAATTTAAACAAATATGTCTATTAGATGGTCCACTTTAATTGACATAAAAAAATGTTCTCAATTTTTGCAATTAAAAAAAAATCTGTATAATTCCCAGCAATAAATTTCAATTTTGGACCAAAATTAAAATAAATTTTATTGTTTCATCAAATGTTTAATTGCATGATTTTCTTCTACTGTTGAAAGCTAAGAGAGAATGGTTATGTCTAATAGGTATGTTGTTATATGGGGGGGGGAATGGAATGGAGGTTACAGTTAGTTGGTACTTACTCCCATCAGGATAGTTCATGTACATAATAAACAGAACAGTTGTAAAGCTTATAAAATAGTATGGTTATAATGTCTGTTACAGTTTGATTAAAAATGTTTTTTGAAGTTTATAAAGTCTATAAAAAATTTTAATGAAATTAAACACAATCATTATAATTATCACAATCATTAAACACAATTATTATAACTTGGTTGCAAAAGGTGAATAATTTTCTCATAAGAATGAATGAATATGTAATGAATTAGCCTAATTTCATCTACTAATTGACACTTGTTGAAATATGTGAACCTCATTTATTGACTGTAACAAATATTGTATAATATGTTCGTTTTGTAAAATTTTAAATGTTATAGCTTAACGAAACATTCATTAAAAGCTATTATATATGTCCATCATCAGCATGTTAAAAAGTTAACATAATCAAAAATATACAGATGATCTTAAGTCCCTCTCTAGTCTCAGAATTTTAATTATACTGTATGGGAAAAAAATTTATGTGTGTGAAGCTGAATTCTGAATGATAGAAAATGAAAAGATTCTGTATAAATGCTTTATAAATTATGATATTGAACCAAATCTGTTTTAAAGAGGGTACAAGAGAGCATACAAACTCTTAAGCTTTTCTATTTTTCTTACATTTATTCTTAAAAAAGTTTCTTGGTGTTTCCGTAAAAGGAATAACAAAACTATTTTGTTATATTTCATTTGTCTTCCAAATAAAATGTTATGTTTTCGGAAAGTTTTCATATAACTTAATGGGTGCAATGAAAACTTGAAAATTTTTAGGTGCTATATTTTCTAAAGTAATAAATAACTAGAAAGAAATCTCATAATTATGTTTATTGGTATATATACTTTCATACCAACCATTTTAAGTAATTTAATATTGAATATATGTAATAATGACTACATTAAAATAATTATTTATTTTTATCATTTTAACTCCAATCAATTCCTGGTTGTTAATTTTTTTTTTATTTTATTGTGTTAAATATATATTATCGCTTCAAAATCTTTTATTCAAATTCAAAACAATGCATTCATTTAATAAATCAGTCAGTATATGAAAATTCTTCACATGTTTTCTAACACATATATATGTAATGATATTTTAAACTTTTAATTTCGATTTAATTAATTTCCAAAATTTTATCTTAATTTAGCCCATAGTAACTTCATTCTAAAATATTCTCTTATTTCGTGATCCAATTCCACTTTCTCTACTTAATTAATTCAAGAGAAGCTTTATAAAATTGCTTAATCAGCTAAACGCCGATACTTTACACGCTCGGCGTGAAGGGGTAAAAATGTCCAGTAAGCACATTCTTTCTTAAAAGATCCCTGTGTTTCCCTTACATGTGATTGACAAGTGTCAGAAATCCCTATCAGAATCTTATTAATATATTAGCGCAATGAAGAAATATTTTCCCTATCAAAACCTAAGGTTATATAAGGTGAGGGATAATTTGTTCCTTCTTTCACACTTCTGCTTTTGGCCGTGCAATGTCCGCATCTTTGCTTGTAAATAATTATGCTTTCCCGATGAATATTAAAAAGAATTTAAAAAGTCTCTTCACTGTCTTCAAACTGCATCATGCTTCACAACAAATAATGTTATACATATTAAAAAGCCGACAGGATTCCGAAAAGTGTTACATATATATAGTTAGAATATGAAGGAAGAAGTTCATTCTTAAAAATAACTGCATGCTTTTAAACACTATTATTAAATGTGGTTATGGCAATGTAAGTCAATAATGGCAATTTTTCTTCCAATTATTCTTTATATACTCTTTTTTAACATTTGAATAATTATTTAAGAAATATAATATATTTGAGCCTTTTTATTACTTTGTGATGTTACATGTTTTTTTCCCCCTGTTTCAGCTATCAAAGAGATTGGATTACAAAGAAGAAAGCAGTACCCTGATCTTGCTCATCGGAGTCATGAAGTATTTCGTCATGATGTTGGACAACATTTAAAAGATGTTGATACCAGAGCTAGAGTAACTTTCATTTTAAAATGAATTATGTATACTTAATATCTGTTTTTTATAAGTTTAATTTTTAAAATATCAAAATCTTGGTGGTTAATTGAATTTCTGGTCTGTAATTTCACCACGTCTTAAATATATGTGATGAAATACATAAACTCAATTTTTTTAAAAAAATCCTTTTGAACAGAAATAGTACTTTCATGTATTGGCTTGTGCAAATTGATATAATGTGTCCATTAATACCATTGATTATTGGTTTAAAATCTACTTGTTTATTACAAGTTATATGTCTAATTTTTTGTAAAGTAGATTTTCTTTACTTGGCTAGTATTTCTTAATTTAGAACATCAGTGTTTCTTGCAATGCTGTTATCATAGTTACCTCCTTTTTATTGATTTTAAAATAATTGTATTGTTTATTGAGCAGTTCAAATTTTATGTTAAGGATTGCAATGTTGTGTTTCTTATACTTAAATTTTATTCATTGAAATCCAGTTAATATATTTTGAAATAAACTATGTTTTACAATGTAATTAAAATCCTAAAATGATGGCAAATATTGTGAGAAAATGAACTATTTGGGAAGGTATTGGTGTTAATAGCAATGAGCAAATTGTTAGTGGGTCATGGCCCTTAAAATTGACATCATTTCAGCATCCATTGCTAAAGAAAGTGTATAAATATAGGGAGTGTTAAAATGTTATCATATTAAATCTTTTAATAAAAACGATATTTAATAAAATCCTTTGTTTACTTTTTTGCATGCTTGTTATTATGTTGTTTACTTTTTTACATGCTTGTGTGTTGTATTCTTTCTTAATATTAGAGTGAAGAGCGGGATGCTGGTTTACTTTCAAAATCAGGTCCACGTAGTCGTTCTGCTGAACCTGGCATGAACCATCAGCAGCAGAAATCAGTAAGATTTCATTATTGTAGTGAAATTCATATGTATTTTTTAATTTATAAAAAAGGTTATTTATGGTTAGTGTCTTTAATTGTAGATCATGGTGCAGAGTTTTCCTCCTATTACATCTGGACGTGTGTCTAAGCTTCCCAAAACAGAAGAATTTCCAAATGTTTCTGAAGAGCCATGTGAGACTAGTGAATATAAAGCAAAATTTGCTTGGCCTCGAAAAAATGATGATCAGGTGCCATGTATGGCTAGAAAATCTGTTTCTATGAATGTAATTAAAAGTTCTGAAGATGCAGGTTAGTTTATAGAATTATTAATATATTTTATATGAATTCCTTTTATCTCATAGTTGACCAATACTATTGAAATGTGTTAATTATATTTAATTTATCCTTTATGTTTTTAATTCTCTTAATAGTGATTTGCATGTTTATTTATTTTTACTGCCCTTGTAATAAATTGTCAAAAAAATACAAACCATTGCTAACCACCTTGGTGAAATCTTTGGCATCTTGTATATAATGGAGCTTGGCAATCCTGATGTAATCTAAAAATCTGCAAGTAAATTCAGTTCCATAAAAATAACAAGTACTGTTTGTACTTGTTCATTAGTATGGATTTGCTTCAAATATAGAAGTGCTTAATTTAATATGCACTACAAGTCCATAGACTTAAATGGATATTTTATTTATTCAAATTATTATGCTTGCAGATTATCTGTCTAATTTCTGACTGTTAACACTTCATTCATAGTAGAAACTGACTTAGTAAAATTAAATTATGATTATATAATTTTAACTTAAAAAACAGGAACCTTTTTTTCTTCTTTTTTTTATGCTTTCAAATTTGATACAAAATGTCTTTCATCATTAAAAACCAAGATAATTAAATATTGTGGCAGATTGTTATGAGCGAGGATCGAATCTGCGACGCTAGCGTTCATAGCCATGTAACATAACCACTAGACAAAAGTTATCACTTCTGTCTAGAGGTTGTTAACTGGCTTATGGAGCTAGAGTCACAAACTTTGTACTGTGGTGAAGCTTATAAGCCAGTTAACAGCTACGGGGTACATGTAATTACTTTCGTTTTGTGGTCTTGTTACTCGGCTGTGAATCACAAGGTCCCAGGTTCTATTCTACCCAATTCACAAACTTCCACATTGTTGACCTCGGACGATGAGCAAAAACACAACCTTAACCTTTGTACAGCTGTTATGGTGCCATCTACCCACAACCAAAGTTGTCAAATTCACTTGACGCAGCAACCCAAAGTCTCACTTGGCATAGAAACCCAAAGTCATCAGAATAACTTGGCGCAGCAACCCAAAGTCGTGAGACTCACTTGATGCAACAGCTACCACACACCCACACACGCTCGCCATAACGCTTGGTGCTACTCAAATGGGTACAGGTGCATTAAACTCAACAGCTTCGAAACATCACTTCTCAACTGTAATATCGTTCATCTCACCTCCGACTCACTGAAGGGAGAGTACTATGGTGAAGCTTGTAAACCAGATAACAGCTACGGGACATGAGTAATTACTTTCATCTTGTGGTCTTGTTACTTGTCTACGAACGACAAGGTCTCAGGTTCTATTCTACCCAATCCACAACAATTTTCTAAATGCAAGAAAAAATTTTAACTAAGATATTAAATATGTATTTGTAGAATAAAAATTAATTATTGTATCTAACTAAAAAAATTAACAGTAATTAATACCTAATTGCTATATTGTGCATTATGTTCACCAATACATTTTTGTGTTTGTTTGCATTTTGATAATAAAATATTAGATTATTTTTTAGCACAGTTTATATTTTGATACATTAGATTTATCTAACAAATTTTATTAATTGCATTTAGTAAGCTTATATTGATCATATAGTAAGAGTTTCATTTTCAGCATTTTAGTGATTCTCAGTCTTGTTTAATTCTCAAGTAAATTTTAAAAAAATAGCTGATGTATTTCATGCACATTTTGAATACTTAATAAGTATAATAAAACAATAAAAATTATATTTGCTTGTAAGACGTTAAATTTTTAATAAAATATTTAAGTTTATATGAAGTTGTTAATAGTATATTATTGCATATAAAGTTAATAAAAACTATAAATAATAACTAGAACTATTTGTAACAATTTGACAATTTTTATTTTTATGTTTTTGAATTTACCCACTTCCAAGAAAAACTATTTTTTTTTATTTCTTTAGTTATAATTTCTAAATTGACAGTTATTCACAATTTAAATTTTTGCTTTATGGGCTTTCTTTAATTTATATTTTTCATTTATTGTATAATTTTTCAAGTGGATTCTTTGCACAAATCAAAATTAGCTCCTGTTCATAGACCATGTGTGGTGCATAGAGAATTAACTAGTTCAGAAAAGCCTCCTGATGGTAAAAAGTAAGTATTATTAATTAATATGTTTAGTCAGTAATGTTTGTTTCTGATTGATGAAAAGTGAAAGCATGTGGTTGCAATATATGTGCGATAACCAGAATTCTGTTCACTTTTTTTGTAAGTGTTTTGGCTTAGATCAGATTACTTTGTTGAAATTAATCTTCAGTTGTTTTAAATTGCTGAGTTAATAAATTAATATTTATATTGAATTCCATTCAATAGTAGGAATACCTTGCTTTTCTTCAATTTGTCTTTGTTATGGACAAACTTTTGTTCTGTGAGTATTTTTTTCTACATGGGAGAGGAATTTTTAAAAAAATGCACCTAACATAAATGAATAAAATGGTTTTTCAAATTTTGATTTCTGAAGGTGTGTCCATGTTTCACATATAAATAATCTATACATGGTTTATGTATGAAAGAAAAATTCGCTCCTTCCTTACTTTATTATAATGATAACATAATGACATTTTATCTTTATAAAGATAACCTAAATACTTCTAAAGTCATAGGGTTTTTTTCTTTCCACAGCAATTGCAATATTTTACACAGTTTAGATTAGGCATTAGTGTTGATTATTATCCTTACATGCTAGATGAAACCAATGAGACTCTGTGAAATTCTTCAGGTTGTTAGACTGAAAGGTCTGATCTTACTTTTTTAGTATTCCTGAATGTGTGTGTTTATATCAATAGATATAAACACACTTATGAGTTTCTAGGGTATAGGAATGTAAATTCTTTGAATCATTCTTGTATTCTAAGATAATTCACTGAATATCTTGTTAAGTAGCTACTGAATTAAAAATTAATTGAAATAAAGGGAAGGAAATTGAAATTAGTGTGATCTTTCAGTGTTATTTGCAGTATATCATGCCATTTCTTGAAGAAAATTGGAAATCATTAAATAATCTGCAAACTTTAATTTATAATTTTTAAACCAATAAAGTTTTGAAGTTTCCCAAAACATTAATATCTGAAAAAGTCTTAGTCTTAAAATGTTATCAGACAGATGCATGCAGAATTTAAAATGAAGCCTTTGTATGCTTTTTTTATAGAAAAGAAAATTTTGTGTATCATTTTGTACATACCACATATTTCCATATGCCTACTGAAAATTTCTGCAACTTTTTCTAAAGCTAAATTTTGGTATTTGGCTTTTATATAGATCCATCAATCTTGCAAAAGCCGTTAATACTTTTTCGTTATGCAAACAGTAAATGGTTAAATATTGCCAAATATTTTTATTTCAATTGTTTATATTTATTAAGTTAATTTTTTTTAATGAAAGTAGATTTTATTTGTGAACCAAATTATTTTATTGTTGAAATTGTTTAATTATTGCTAGTTTGTTGCATCATCACCAAAATGAAACATGTGATGTTTTTGAATTTGCTCCTAGTTGGCAGAAAAGTATCAAAGCTATTTTTAGAATTTTCTACAAGCAAGATATCCTATAGTTTGAAATTTGCCCATATGAAAATTTCTCTTTCTGCTTATCTTTAAAACAATGAATAAATGTAAATAAAAATAAAAGTAACACAATTACATCAGACTATGTATACAAGACAACAGATGAATATGGGGGGGGGGTATTGGCTTCTGATATTACAAGAGTTAAAACTGTCACCATTGTCAAAATCTTTTACTTAACTGTGACTTGATGTGAAAATATTCCTCCAATTCTATCTACTTGTCAATATTTTTTGCCCCTTTTGAATTTTTTTTTTTTTTTATTACTTATTTACAAGGTTTGAATTTTGGATAAAATTTTGAAAGAAAATGCACTTTTGGCTTATAGATAAATTTACTTATATATGATATACACAAATTGATTTTTATATGATGTATAAAATACAAATATAAGAAAATTATTATTTTTTTCTTTATTTGCAACTGTAGATTATTTTTAATGATATATTTTCAATTTGGATAGTTACTTTTTTAAAAATTTTAAATCATTCCTATTGGTAGGCTTGACTTGAAATTTAGCATTGCTCACTATGCATTATTTATTTGTCCAATATAGCCTTTATTTTGTAGGAAGATCAAAACAGAATATAAAGCAAAATATAAACCTTTTACTTCTTATGTATATGTGGATGGAGAATGGAAGAAGACATCTAGACTTATGAAGGTATATTCATTTATCAATTAAAGATATTAATTTTTATGCACAAGTTATGATAAGCAATTTCCCTTGAATTCTAGTGTTGTTATGGTGGTATATGATTCTCATATGAACAGAAATTGTTTTCTTTGCTTCTTAATTTTGAAACAAATAGGCAGTTTAAGATTGATTAAAGATAAATAATTTAAAATAGTATTTATTTCAGTTAAATTTTGTCTTTTTGTTAATATTTATTTATAAATGTTAAAGAATACAAATTAAAGTTCTGTGGAAAGTTATGTCTCAATTATTATAATGTTTGCTACTATTGAAAATAATTGTGATCATTGTTTAAAAAGCCTTTTTAACACTTTCAAAAGGGGAGGCCTCTATCCAAATGTGCGCATGGGATGGAATCATTCCACAGGACAGGGGGTTTGCATCGCTAAGCCTAACTTTGAAAAAAAAAAGTCACGAAAAATGAAGTTTAAATCCTAATATCATTTTTGCTACCTAGATTATTATTTCATTCATAATATGAGCACATTCTTCCTCTGACAAATCGTATTTTCTTGCCATATTAAATTGAAACCAAGGCTTTCTGTAATAAAAAGAGAAGTGTTCAAAATGTGTCCTAAAGCTACACGAAATACAACAGAACTGATGGTAAAATCCGAAAAAATTACAGTTGCATAATAATAACAAAAAAAAAAAAAAAAAATACCCGTAAGGAGACCAAAAACGCAAATGATTCTATCAAGATAAAAGTTACATAACCCAGCTCTGTTTATTTACATTACTCTTACCCTTCTCCCCTGCAACAGCTGATGAATAAAATATCAAAATCAGGTTGAATATGAAGCAAACTGAAGGTCAGGATACTAAAACTATATTCATTTCAAATAATAATGGACACAGTATAATAATTCATTTCAAACAATAATGGACACAGGATGCCATCTAGTGGCATTTAAAAATTGTATCAGTTCAAAATGCATATATGCATCACCATCCCATGAGTTTAATTTCCAGAAACGTGTGGATGGTACGCCCGGCTGCGAGAGATATTTGTAGGTGATGCATATGTGACACGCTCTTCACAAAAGGGTCAAAATAAAACAGCTTGAAAGAACAAAATTATAAAATTATCACTGCATTCATATGTAAAAGCAAAATATACATATTTCAACTACAGCAAATGCCACTTGTATCCATTTAGGGTCTAAGTCAAAGTGATGATTTCATCTGAAGGATCAATAGTACCAAAATGCTACAAATCAAAAAGTATTGTAATTTTGCAGGGATGCCAGAAAAACAAATCACTATTTGTATTATTCATTTTAGTTAGAAAAATTGACACAATATGCAAAATTGAAAGCAAAATCATGAATGTTTAACTCTTTAAGCTTCTTTTAAAAAAATGATTGCGATTGATGTATTCTTTGATTTATCAAGCATTTAGTGGATTACAATTCATATGAATAAGGTTCATTGAGAATGCTTTTTCATTAAAAAAAATTCATAAAAATAAAATGAAAAAAAACTGCAAGTATTAAAATGCTTATCATTAATAGAATTATTAATGTTTCTCATCATCATTAGCAAAATTTTACGAATGAAAAAAGAATCGAATCAACAGAGAACTGAATCCAAAACAACAGATGAGGCGAACTTTGAAACTGTATTGTCATGAGCTGTATTGAACAAGAGCTGTGCTACCACATTATCAAATAAAGAGGAATCAAAACGCAAAACATCCAATTATGCTAATTATTAGTGAGAAAATTGAAATTGCTATCATTTTCATCATCATCATGCTTTCGATATATTTGCTTAGGTGGTGTTTTCCATTTATATGCTGCTTTCTATCTTATTCCGCCATTTTTTCCCCAGGTAGCAGCAAACCTGAGGAAGCCACGTTTCATTTCTACATTTTGGAAATTGTTGTGTTAAACTTCCTAAAACACTGTCGTGTAGAATAATGGAAGCTGCTACACGTTAATTTAACTGAGCTTCCAAGTCCTCACGTCGCAAATACTTACTATTTACTAACATCTAACTTACAGTTTCAGTTGTCCTCTCAGCAGCTAAAACAGTTCAAAATTTAATTTTTAGATTTTCATTAGGAATGGGTGAGGTGCTGCTTCAGTTGATTTCACATCAGCTGAGCGCAGTTCAAAATTTTAAACTTTTAATATCTATATTATTCGGCAAATGTGAGAACAGAGAATAGAACTTAAGCAATCTATGATTGTTTGGGTGATACCTCGTGAAAAAAAGCAAGTGGGGATATCTGGCTGCGGCCTCCCGAGTTCCCACATGAAAAGCCAGATCCCAAATAACGCATCACTGTTAACGCTTTAACCCCGCTTTACAGATCGATGATATTTTTTTTTTCTCCTTGGGAGTCAATGCGAACAACATTCGATTGAAATGTAACTTTTCCTGTCATCAACTATCGATTGCGGCTGTCGCTTCGCTTTGCATTCCCCCCACTATGTATACACCGGTCTTGCAATTCATAAGAGCTCTCTCGTCAAAAATTATGTATAAGTCTGTATCACTTTGCAAAGTGATGCAGAGTTATACATTTATATACTACTGATGTATTCTTTGATTTATCAAGCATTTAGTGGACTACAATTCATATGAATAAGGTTCATTGAGAAATTCAAAATGCTACCGCAATGATGTTAAAGACTTCTTACACTTTCATCTCATACTCTTACTTTGATAAATTGTTCCTTCCATGTATATTCCACTTCCCCATCCTTCTCGTATCTTTTTTGTTTTTAAATCAAATTATCATTTTTCTAAACTATAAATTCAGTATTGTAATGCATTTTAATAATGAATCAAGCAATATATGTGAAATTATCAAAATAATCGTAATTTCATGCTGACTTAGTCTGTAAAATTGATCGTACTCTTTCAGAAAATCACATTTTTCTTTCATGCTCAACCTTTAATAATTGCTCACTGTGGAACTGGAACAAAGTCGCAACTATTAGCTGAAGAAAAAGAAAATGGAACACTACAGAGAGTAGAGAGGAAGGCTTGTTTTGTTAGCAGAAATAGTGATCTAGAGAGGTTTTACTTTGCCGTCAATGTTAAATTTTTTTGTTCAACCATTGAAATAGATCATTACAAACAAATTATTGATCTCTAGAATCACCAGCAAATTCGATATGTCTAGTTTATTTCGGGCTATTTTGAACAATATAACTGACTGATCATGACTTCATCAAAATATGATCACTATAAGTGGTGACTGCTGTGGGAATCAATCATTTTTTTTCTTTTCTGCAGTTTGTACTTCAGGAATCAGGATAGGTTACATCATGCACTTGAAATTATTTCAATAAAGTGCTTTTTCATAATCATTCAGTAAGAGTTAACTTTTTACTAGAAATTAAACTAGAAGAATAAATTTTATTTTTATGTGTTTTTTAAAAATACTTATAAAAAATACTCAACTATAGTTTATTTAATTACACTCTAAGATCCTATTAAAAATACGGAATTATTCCCCTTTATTATTTGATCATTTTTTTGTTGATGTATTTGAGCCAATCTTAATAAATCAGCCTTAAAGTATATAAAAAGGATGAAATATTAAATTCATATTTAAATTTTTAAGTGAAATGAATCATTTAAAATTTCACCTACTTCAAGTCAAAATTGTACTAAATCATATTCATTGTTTTAAGGACAAAATTGTCATTATTCATTGTTTTATGGACAAAATTGTAAATGATCTAACATTCATAATTGGGCAAACTAGGATTAAAAATTAATAACAATCCCATTATTACAGAAAATATGAATAATTGCAAAAATTTAAGCAAAGCAATACTTGTTAAGAAAAAATAAAAGTGTAGCTATTTTAAATATCATGTAAAAAATTTTATATATGCTAAAAGGGATGAAATGTGAGATTAATTTTCAAAGCAAAGACATGAAAGCATAGAAGAAGAAAAAATCCAGATTTTTTTTTTCTCTAACTTAGTTGTTTTGTTATGTTGAACGTGTAATATCATTATCCAATGCCTTAGAACATTTTTATATTCAAATTGGGGAAACAGTTGATCAAATCAATGCTTTATTATATTTTATAGTATTGTTTTATAAATTTCCTTTTAGGTACCTGAAAAAGTAGCTATAGATCATGCTGAACCTTGGATTGTTGAAGTTGCTGAAAGATTACAGAAGGCTAATGAGTATCGCTGTAGAGGCCATGGTCATACTATATATGGTGACGAATTAGCTGATAATTACAAGCAGCTCTGTGATCCTTCAGTTCGACCAAAGAGAGAACCTGTTGAAATTCAGCTTATTAAACCAAAGTATGTATTTTTCGTATATTTTATTACTTTTAATGTTTTTAATAAAATTTAGCTTATTCAACATTACAAATAGTTATAATCCATATCAAGTCAATGTTATCTACTGTCATCTAAGTGTTTTTAAAGTACGTGTTTACGTTGTCTTTTGCTTTAAAAATATAGAACTTATCAAGTATGTAATTATTTCCAAATTATCTAAAAACTTTTTATTTAATTGAAAGGTGTCACCAAACCACTTCAAAAAAGGGCGAGACTAAGAAAAAAGAAGTTCATACTGATATTTCAGGAGAAAAGAAACATGAAAAGGAACCAAAAAAACAAACACTAAGTAAGCTTTTGGGTCATCATTATATATTTTCATAACTTTTTTTTTAGATAATACAAAGAATTTTATATCTGTATTAATATTGCATTTGTCTTTAATAGTACACTTTAATAGATAATAGTATAGTATAACAATCATTGCATTCATTTCTATTTTATGATTTTATAATTTTAATCAATGAAGATTCTTTAAAATTTTTGAAAGCATCTTTGTCCTTGTTTTTTAATTAATAAAATGCAAATTTATTATTTTTTAAATGCAAATCATATATGCACTACAATAATCCAAGATTTTTTTAAGGAGTTGTAATAAGCTATAGATATTTCTAAATTATTGAGTCATCTTTTACAATCTGATTTCCAACTTCCGTTCTTTAACTTCAAAGTGCAAAATCTTATTATTTCAAAAATTTGATTGTCTTGCATATTACATAAGATATTTCTAGTAAATGAGTAATATTTATTTTAATAGTAGCTTTAGGTAGTTAATTTAATTAGTTAAATATACTTAATCACCAGTAGCAGCTCATTCATTAGGGATGGACATGGTTTTTTTTAATTATTATTATTATTATTATTATTTGCTATAGCATGCCATCTCATGAAAAGCATAGTATGTGTACTCGAGTTTTTTTCTGTGCTGGGTTACTTCAATACCATTTTTCTCTTTCTTTCTGACTCTTTTTTTCTTTCACATTGCTGATTTCATTTGATTGTCTATCTGCATTTCTCACAAGTTTGACTATTTCACCACAGATCATTTTATACTATTTATCAACATTCATCCATTTATGGATGAAAATCAAGAGAAACATATAAAAGTATTCACTGCCGTTGTGCTCTAATTGACATAGAAGTTACCAGCTACATTTATTGGTGGCCTGGATACCTTATAAATAAAGAAAGAAATATGTTTGTGGTTTTTAAATTATTCAGAATCATTCTTATTTAATGTGGAATATCAAACAACTGAAATTTTATTGTATTACATTCTTTAAAAATACTGAAAGTTTGAATTTTATTAGAGAACTTCTGTATTCTAAAGAAACATGGAAAGTTAATATTTTTGTACGAGAGTGTTTGAGCAGCTTTGTTGTTCTTAAATATCCAAATGTTTTATTGCATTTTTCTCTTATTTTAAAATTCATTCAGTTTTATGTTAAAAGGAAAAAATTGCATTCAGGGCACTGTAGAAATATAACACTTTTAAACAATTTTATTTTTTGCAGAAGAGAAAAAAAAAAGATTGAAAATAATTTTATTTCATTAGGGAGACCAAAATCTGCAGAACCAGCTAAGGCTAAAGAAACTGTGAAATACAAGCGTCCTGCAACAACGCCTCCAGCAAAGTCTAGTTCTCACTCACTGCCATTTAAAAAAAGAATGCCTAAACTTGATGAAGTTGAAAAAATTCCAAAAGGTATTTATTATGTAATAACAGTTGACAACAAAATTTCAATAAATAAATCATTTTATATCAAAAATTTGGTAAATTATTAGAATTTTGTTTTTATTTTTATCTATTTAAGTCTTGTATTTTGAACTCTTTTTTTTTTTATTACTAAAGTCATTATGTTTTTAGGATTTGATCTGATTGCATTCAATTTATTAGATGCAGTTTTTATAATCTTTTTCTTTTAATGAATTGTTTGTCCTTAGCTCTAAGCTTAGAATTACAAAATAAATCTAAGAATCTTGCAAGTTTCACTAGAAAAAGTTTGTTAAAATGTATTGATATATTTAATAATGTATTACTTAATTTGAAATTATTTCCTATTTAATTGAAAAGTCAATCATTACACACTATTATTCCTAACAGATATTTGTATCAGTTGTGAATTTCAAACTATGTAAAAAATCTTTTGATAGTTTTCTAAAATAATCTGTAGTTAAATTGTTTGATAATTATCTAAAATAATCTGTAGTTAAATTGTTTAATAGTTATCTAAAATAATATGTAGTTAAATCTTTTGATAATTTTCTAAAATAATCTGTAGTTAAATCTTTTGATAGTTTTCTAAAATAATCTGTAGTTAAATCTTTGATATTTTTTATTTCGGGATGTCATGTCATCTCTTTTAGCTAATAATAGACCTTTTGATATCATATATTAGATATTTTGAATGACTGATTATATGTTTTTAGAACATATTTATTTATATTTTTTGATGTCATTTATGGAAATTACTTCATGTATTTCTACACTCAATATAATTGTTAATCATGTTTTTCTTATTTTTGTTAATCATATTTTTAATGCAACAGTTAAAAATTGGTGGAAAAAAAACTTTATGGAAAATTATATAGATTCTTTAAAATTAAAATAACATAGATGTAATTTTATTTTTTAGAAAAACAAAATGAAACATTTTGAAAAACTGCATGAAGTTTTACATTATATTTTATTACTTAAAAATTACCGCTTTCTTAATTTGATGATGTCAGGTTCCTTATACAAGTGTTTCTAGAGTTTTGAAACTTCACTATGTATATACCATAAATCCAACAGCTTCATTTGCTGACATAGATCAGTGGCCAGCAGATTTTATAAAAAAATTTTCTTTCATATAATTTCTTTTTTGTATATTGTATCTTTCTTGCTTCTATACCTATTCTTTCTCAATGTATGTATTATGACAATATGAATATTTTGTCTCCATCAAGGGAGATTGAAAAGGATACAAAATTGTACATATCCACTCAAGTCTACACTTCTTTTTTCATAATTTTTCTCTCATAGACATAATTTTCCATATAACTTTATACTGTAAAAATTACCCATATTTTGATATTGTCTGCTAATTAAGTGTATATTCAGTAACTTTGCTTATAGGAATAGGCATTGTAGGAAATAAAGACTATTTTCTGTACATAAAAAAAAAGTTGTAAATGTCATATGTCTTGTTAATGGATTAACAGTATTTTCAATGGTTCTTTTCACAGCAAATCCTTATAGTTTAATAATCATACTCATACATTTTTTGAAAATATGACTTATTTTCCATTAAAATTTTTATTACATGGAAAAGAAACTTATATTTTGATGGTTTTTTTTTTTTTTTTTTTTTTGTAGCTAAAATTGGGAAGAAACAAAAGGATGATGCTACAAAACCAACATCTGCTTCCAAGAAAACTCAACAATCCCCTTCCCTTAGCAGTGGGGGGAAGGTCTGGCTGCAGGCCGGTCAACCAACTTCAACAACTACAGAGAAAGATGATTTCCCTGTAAAAGAGCACTCGGATGCTGTGAGGCCTTCCTCTTTGTCACCAATTCCATCAGCTTCTTTATCCAAGCAAGAACCTCAAAATGTTTCCGATAATGCTGAAACCACTAAAGGTAAATAAAATTCCAAGAAGTTTTTATTGCTTATTTATGCTTATTATTGCTTATTTATGACAATCATTTAGTTTAAACATTAGCTTCCATAAATGTATTCTAATTGAGAAATGCTCTTGAGTTGCATAAAAAAATTCTTAATGTTAAATAAATACTTGTTGACTTGCTAGCTGTTTGTAGTATTTTCAAAAAGAAAACTGTGTGTAGGATTTTCTTCTAAAAGAAGCAAATATCGTTATGTCAAATATACAGACATATCAATGAAAAAATCATTTTGTCATAAGAATTTTTATTCTGAAAAGAAGTGAATTAATTTTAAAACTAAAAACTAGCGAATAGATTTAACAAATAAAACACATTCTTCATATATAAAGTATTGACATATGAAACTAGCTATGAATATGTTGTATTAAAGAATCGCAAGGAGGAATATGTAGCAAGTTGCATCAGTCCCTCTCCACTCACCTTTTGAATTTTACAGACCTAGTGGTTTAATCTTTTTAATGTCTTTTATCGTGTTAGTAGAGTTTAATTTCCATCTGAAAAGAATTGACATTAATTATATCAAGTCATCTACCTTTATTTTTGTTAATTGAAGATCTGACAAATTGAAGGAACAATAACAGAAGTGGAAGGACTTATTTGCAAATTGGAGAAAAAATCAGTCAAATGAGACTGATAAGTACAGTATAAATTTAGAAGAGAGCTACTGCTAAATAATACTTTTCTTTTGTGAAAACTAAATAACACGAAATTTTCTTTTGCTTTAATTGTTTGGAGAAAATAAGCTTATAGATTTAACAAACAAAGCGTTAATGTTTATTGTATTTCTTCTTTTTTTTTTTCTTTTTGCAGAATTTGAGGTAAATAGTATATTAATGCATTTTTTGAAACAGCAGATTTTTTTTTTTAATTTTGGTTAAATTCTAATTTGGTAATTAAATTTCTGTAATTTAAATTCTAATTGGAGTTTTCTGTTATTCTAGGAATATTTTTTATAATATATATAAAAGTTTGAATTGTCTGTATCAATATAAACATGGTGAATTTTTTTTATTTTTATAATTAATATAAATGTTTAAACTTTATATAGTAAATGAACAAGAACCATTAGATGAAGTTAAACCTGTTGTGCCACAATCCTCTGTTGTTCCTTTGACCCATGTCCGAACTCCTGAAGAGGTGACCGGTGTTAAGAGCCCTGATCCTGAAAACTGGACAGTTCCAATTGAAAGCAGTGAACGCCTAGAATGGAGTGGAGTTAATACATCTGGTATATTGTGTTTTTTATAGGAATTTTTGTTTCATTTTCTTGGTGAAGTGTTTCAAAATTTTTTTACTGGACATTATAAATTCAAACTTTTATTGAAATGTTTGACATTTTTTGTAAAATTGGCATAATCTTAAAATAGAAGAAAAAATTATTTATATACAGAGTGTTATATGTTTATCCAGTGTATTTGCTCTGATCACAGCTTATTTGTTCATTTCTGAACTGTAAAAAATTGGCGTGTACTTCAAATGCACAAATGCTTTAAATAATGCGTAGAATTATGTTTTTGTCCAAATATATTACCAAAAGTATAATTTTGATATTCGCATTCAGGAATATGAAAGAATTGTTAGGTTTTATCATTTTGCCTGTGTATATGTCAGAGATTAAAATTGACCTCTGTAAGGAATACAGAAAAGTATGAGTTGAGGAAAAAATCTTGCTTCAGACAGTGGACTTTCTTCATCAGAAGATTACTTAAATTGGAACTTGTATTATATAATGTAATGAAATATATCAGTAAAACATCAGGTAAATTCTTGTCTCAATATGATGGTCCAGAAGCCATTCTTTAATGAAAATGTGATTTTTTTTTTTTTTTTTTTCAGATTTCATATAATACCAGTTAGGCATAAAATGAACTTAATGAATGTTTATGCTTTAAACGATTCTGTAAATTTAAGTACTTCAAAATTCAGTTATTACTTTAACTTCTAATTTATTACTTTACTTCTACTTTAATTTCTAATCTTTTTCAAAAAAATCTACTTGCTTAATATGAAGATTCTTATTTACATAAATAACATTCATTAAAGTGTAATGATGCAGTTATATACAACTTATATTTATTAATATCAGAATTTAAATTAAAACTTTTTAATATTTTTGCCCCAATAGTAAATGTGTGTGTTATGAGCTTTGCAAAGTATCTGAAATGAAAAATCATGCAAAAAGTATCTGAAATTAAAATGGAAATCATTAAAAAATAATAAATTTCAAATTCTCTGTTTACAACAGTTTTTAAAGCAAAGAAACTATGACTTTAAATGTTAAAAAATTATTAATCAAAGTAGCTGTAGTAAAATTAACTAAATTTTAAAGCAATTTAACTTTATTTCTTGTATGACTTAGAAAATAATTTTTTATTAGTATTAAAACCATACTTAAAATATCATGAGGCCAGTATAATCAGTTTATTACCTATACAAGTCTATTTTTCTTCGATTATACAACTTTTCCACTTATGTTCGCTTATTATTGACAACGTGCTTATGCCTACTAATTGAAAGTTTGCTAATTTCTCATTAAAAAAATCAAAAGCTCTTTAATTAAAAATTTATCCTTTATCTTTAAAATCATAAGAACTTGAGCTTTTTTTTTTTTTCAGAAGCACCTTTAAAAATAAAAACTCCAGAAGAAGTAAGTGAGAAGTTGTCAAAAATGAATATTTCTGATGAACCAGGTAAGCTTTCTTTTTCCTATTGTTTTTAGTAGTTTTATTCATCTTCCAAAATCATCCTGTTTATAGGTAGTAATATAATGAAGATTCGTTAAAAATGTATTGGTTTCTAATGTAAATTTTATTAATTGAGTAGATTTATTTGTTCAATTAATAAAGCACATTCAATAAAAAACTTTCAAATGCTTTTTAATTATTTTTTAGGTGTAGCAAAAATAAATCTTCGTAGATTGGGGCATGAATTATATTAATTAACGTGCATTTCTGTATATACTGTATCTGTACATATATCTTAAGCCTATGAACTGAATCAGCTATTCTGTTTATTTCATTTAACATCGTTCTCTGTAGCTCCTCCTATGTTGACAGAAATAGCAATTAATTTAATATCATATTTTTCTAAAAATTAATAATAATTTTTCATATAATACTTACTCTTCAATAACAAAAAAATTTTTAGTTGCCAATGAAGTTTTAACAATTTTAGGGTGACTTGAGGCTGCTGATTTCAAAACTTGTTACTTTTATGAATTTTGAGTCTAGTTTTTGAAATAATGCATATTCTCAACATTTCAATGAGATCTGCAGCCTCAAGTAATATTAGTAAAAATTAATATTCCTACTAATATTAATTTTTATATATTTATTTGTCTATTTTATGCATTATCATATTTAATACCATAATGGGAAAATTATTTTAATCAATTATATTATTTATTATTAAATATTTCTTATAAACATCATTCTCTGATATTTTTTTGTCAGAATTATATATAAAAACTCAGAATTTCAAATATGATGTAAATGTACAACAGCTTTGTGAAAGAAAATTAAATGATTTGATGGTCTGTCAAAACGGAGTGTAAACTTTTTATGCATATATTAGGGGGGGGGACTGCTTGCTATTTAAATATCTGCCAACAGTGCTAGGAGAGATAAGAATTTTCATACATTAATCTAAAGAACTTATATTTTGCAATAATAATCTTAAGGTTCTTTTTTCTTTCTTCTTATAACAGTATATAATAGGAAAACAAGATTTTTTTTGTAGACATTTCAACTATAAGTGCGAGATGTGTGTTATTATTAACTGAAGTGATTATCCATCTGTGCCAATTGTTCATTAATGAAATTTAAGGAGTAATATCAAAATATGAAATAATTTTTTAGAGAACTGACTGTAAGTTCTGTAAATATTATGAAGGAACCATTTGTTGATAGAGACAATTCTGCCAATGCTTTATATAAAATCTGTCCAAATGAATCAATCCATTAGGGCATTTAATAAATATGGGGATTGCTTCCAATACATTTACAAAACATTTTCAAGATTAAATAATTAAAAGAAGATTTTGATTCAAAATTTTCATCTGAGTCTTTTTTGCTTGATCATGTATTATCTTAGTTGTTCAGAATTTGTTGAGTAACTAACCGCAGAGCAAAATTGCTGTAAAATATGCTTAGAATGTTCGGAAAACTGGGTGCTGATATGAATACAAAACTGCATTTTCTGCTTAGTCATAAATTTTTGTGCATTCTGGATCATGTTAGTGAGGAATATAAATAAAAATTCCAATAGGATATCATAGAAATAAAATAAATCTTAAGGGAGTGAAGTGTACAAAGGATGACAGATTCCTTCTAGAATTCCAACACTTCTTTCTACTTTATATAAAAGGAAATGATATGAGATATGTTTTTATATGTTTATTGAATAAACTTATTTAAGGCCGGGATAGCCTGGTTGGTAAGGCGTTGGATTCTCATCCTTTGGGTTGCGAGTTCGAACTCTGCCGGCCGAAGACTCTCCGTGTGTGTGTGTGGTTGGCACACGTATAAATCTGTCATGGTCACAAAGTCCTCTATGTTCAGAGTAATACCACTGGGGGGTACTGGTTCAAAGGTGATTGTACTCTGATTCAGGTCTAAATTACGATCTGTGGATGAGTGAATGAAATGCATGAATGAAGTCCGCCCCGTAAAATGGATTGTGATGTATGAGTAGCTAAGTTGTACTCTTAGCCCGAGTTGGCGCTACTGAAAAAACAAGAGACACTCATGAGGCTTAAATCACTGACAGATAACTACCAGCGTGCTTGTAAAGTGCCATAAGTAACAACAACATAAACTTATTTTATTTTCATTTTATTGTGCTTAAAACAGCATTATTATATATTTTTTTTAGTTTTCTCTTACTATTTCAGTATATTAATCATGTGGATCTATTTCTATTTATTGAAATGTATTTCTTTACTTCACTAATATTGTTTTAAATTTTATAATACAATTGACATACATTTCATGTGATTTCTGTATTGATTTATCTTTTTATTTATATATTGATTATTTTTAGGATTAAATTTATTACTTTTATTTTTATTATTGGTTTACATTTGAGAAAGTTTCAGTGTGATTTGAGTGTTAAATAATATTACTGCTGAAATTCAATTTTCACTTTATCTAGAAGACTAGAATTGTTCAAAAACAATACTAGATTCCTAATCAGCCCTACAAAATTACTCTAAAATCAACAGAATATTATTAACAATTATATATATTTAGCAGAGTAATTCATTGCTTAAGCTTTTGAATAAGAAATTTCATCAAAAAAATTTAGCAACATGATTTATTAAAGCATTAACTCAATATTTATATTTCAGTGTTATTAATGAAATATGAACTTGAGATAAATTTAACCATTTTCAGGTATAGCTTTTAAGCATTTTTTTTTTTTCATTTAAATGTGATTTAGTTTTTATAAAAATTGTTGCTGTGGAAAGCTGAAGATAAGATTCTTTTTAATTATACAGTGGATATTATTTGATGCATTCATTAGTGTATGTTTTGAAAAAAATTCATCTGAATAGTATTTAATAGTTAAATTGTTAGAATCATAAAAATTGTAAACTGTCCAGTTTACAAATTTTGGAACAGTATACATTACTTGTTTCTTCAACTAATAGAAAGTTGCATTTTGTATTAGTATAAAAATGTATGTACTAAATTTTATTCTCTTTATTTGATTTGATTTAATTTAATAACTTTTGACTTAATTAGTGTGTGCTGAATTTATTGTGTATGATAAAGTGTACATTTTTAAATGTATTTAAAATAACTGTAAATTCAATATATTTGACTTCACTATTTAATGTGTGTATATACTTATTTAAATTTTAAGACTGATTTCCGTCTCGAAATTCATATTGAAAAAAAAAATTGTGCTTCATCAATAAAATATCAAAAGGTCAATTTTGTTCATTTCTTTATTTTGCTTTTATTATATGCACTTTTCTTAGTTTTCATTTTATTCTGCATTCACTGGTGGTTATGAACTCTCATAATGTTGTAAGTTTAAGTTAAAATTATCTTATTTTAGTGCTTAATGAATTGCATCCATTGTTTTTACAGTTATTATTTGATTTTAAACGTCTTAATACTTTGTTTTAATCTATTCTTTTAGTGCCTAATGTAGCAGAACCACAAGAAGGTAGTAGCACTTCAAGCTCTGGTAAATTAACATCTGCTAATGTTTTAGACAGAGCCCGAAGCAGACTTGATCAATTTTGGGGAAAAAATAAGTGATTGATAGTTTTGAATATATAAAATAAATTAATTTATTAAAAATGTATGTTGAGGAATGTTGTTGACACCGTTGTATATTTTTGTGTGCTGTTATCAGTATTATCTTTCTTGTGCATTTTTGTTATTGTGAATTTATTTGATTAAATCTATTTGTATCCATAAAACTGACTGCTAAACTATTTTCTCAGAAGATAGATGTTTTTGCATACATGAATATTCAGTTAATCAAGAATCAGATGTGCATGTAAAAAATTACACATCATGAAAATTTGTTTGGCAGTGATAACTCTTTAAATAAATCTATTTAATTGTATACGCTCTTCATTGAATCTTATTTTGTAAAAAGATAAATGCATTTTGGGGCACTATGTACAAAAAAAAAGAACCGTATTTATTTGAAATAAATAATTGACCTTATAAAATTAATTATTTTCTTTTAAAATTGGACTGTTAATAGGCCAAAATCTCTTTTATTATATTTTTTCATCATGGGTCCTTCTTCCTCCTTTTTGCTTAGGTATGTAGTCTATTAAAATATATTTTCCTTTCATTTATTTAATGATATAGGGAAAACATGTATAAAATAAGTTTTAAGTATTAATTTGTTATCAATAAAATTTATTATAATTAGATAAATTTTATTTTGATGGATAGTGATGAAGAGAATTCTTTCATCATGTTTAATCGACTGACATATGATGTGGCTTACACTCCTGTTAAGTTGTCAGATTTAAGATCTAGAAGAATAAAGAATAATAAATATTTAATTCAAGCAACAAACTTCGTGAGATATTTTTGTTTTTCTGGTGGATTTGAATTTCTGTGTAAATTGAAAAATAATATGTTTACAAAGAAAACTTAATTGAGATGTAATAATTTATTTGTTAAGAGGTTAATATTTCATCTGTCTGATGATGCATTTGCCACCTACTATTTTTTTTGTTGTAATTAAAAGCATTAATTTATTACAATCTGTTAAATAAAGAATACACATTGATGTGAGATGACTTATACCAAAAAAAAAATATTTTAATGGCCAATTAGTTCTACCTCATTATTTTTTAATGGTACTTCATGACCTGTTTGTTATTCCATTACTGAGTCAGAAAGCATACTGCCATTTCATTATATATTTCATCCCATTTAAAGCTTAACTTGAAATTTGAATGATAAAATATTAGCCTTTAAAATATCAGGAATGAAGACTTTCTGCATTTTTGTTTTTATGAGCTTTTAAGAAAGAGCTGAAAAATTAATCTATTTAATTCTTTGTCTCATTTCTTTAAAAATGAGTGATTGAATTCTGAATTTTAGAAATATATATGTATGCTATAAACTATTTATAGTTTCCATTAATAATTATATTATTCAGTTTTCTGTTGCAATAAAACTGTAAAAATGCTTTCGTGATTGTATATGTACCGATTTTGTTATTTCAGTGTATTTTTTTAAAGTAACTGTAAGGTTTTAATAACCTTGAATAAATAAGATATGTATTATTCAATTATCTATGTAATATAATATACAAAAAATTTATTTAAATATAAAATGCATGATAATCATCACTGGAAATTATTCTGCTTTTAATTTTGGATTCTACCCAAGTTTACTTTAATCAGTCAATTATAAAGTAAAATTTGGCACTAATTTTTATTACTTTAGAAGTGTATATTTATATATATATTCTTATGTATATAAACAAAGGACACATACATAACTGCACACTTCAAATTATCTTCAATTTTAAAATTCAGTTGAAGATCGATAATCTGAACTGATTAAGGTTTGATATCTACTTAATTAATTTTCGTAACTTTTAAATGTGATATTAAATTCTTTGTCACCTTTTTCATTTAGTATGAAATTGTGAAACTTATATAATCTTGCACATACTTGATTAGTACTTTTACTGAAACACTTTTTTGGCAAAGTTTGAAACATAACAATAAAAATGAGCTACCAAATTTTTCAAAATTTTCTTAAAAGTAAGGAAATTAGATTAATTGTATAATCAAATTTCTGATATTCTAGCTTCTTTAAATTTCCATTTTCCAATCATAGTAAAATTATGTGCACTGTTTTGTCTTAAATTTTAAATGTGCAATTTATATGCATAAATTATAATTATTTATAAAATTGAAGTCAAGGGAAAACACTTGTATTAGTTCTTAGCTTCTTTTTGGTTCTTTACATTTCATTTTTTTTCAATCTGAGAGAGATATCAAATAAAGATGGTAATAATGTTAATAATAACAGATTTAAATAATGTTATATTCGAAAAATTGATTGTTATTATGAAAAAAAATTTCAACCGCAGAACGGTTTTTATTTCAATGTAAAATAATGCTATTATTTTTACTGTAGTGACTTCATTCTTTATGCTATAATACTGATGATGCATTCAGTCATTTTTCACATGTATATTTTAACCCCTAGCACTCCATTGGTGCTGTTACAACATTGAGTTTCATGCATTCTTTATCCTTAAAACATATATAATTCAATTTCAAACAATATAGGTTGACCTTTAGTTACTAATTTTTATTGCTAATCAAAGTAATTAATTAATCATGATTAAAAAAATTAATTATATGTGCTATGCCTAAAGTATGATGGCAATCCAATATTGCCATAGCATCACCAGTAAAATACTAAAGATTTTTTTTTTTTTTGTATTCTTTTCTCTTCTGGTATTCTTTTCTTTGTATTAGTGTAGCTCTAATAACAGTTTATAACTTCTTTAAAAAAGTAAAATATGTCAAAGAATTTTCAGATTTTTGGAAGCTGAATATTGTTGAATATAAACTTTTTTGCCATTCTTTACTTCCTGTAAACTTCTTTGGATATACTCCTGAGAATTTGTATTATTTTGTGTATTTTTAATAATAATATTTTTTTTAACCTTTTTTTTTTTTTTTTTTTTTTTCTCCCATGAAAATCTCATACCAGTTTTAATCATGGGATTTTCTCACTTCACAATTAAATAACTTTCTTTTCTGCATGTGTGTTAGTGTTTAAAATATTATAATTATAGCATCCCTGTATTGAAACTTTTTTTATAAAGCTAGTAATAAAGCTCAATATTTTTTTTTTTCTGCACCAAATTTTTAACAAGCTGTTGCTATATAAAATAAATGTATCTTATGAAACAAGTGTAGCTTAAAAATTTGAATGAAAAAAATGTGAATTATATTTATTTTCTAACCAAAAACACTAATTAGTAACAAATTTATTTTGTTCCTCTGATTCCTTTTTCGTCATTGTTTTTAATATGTGTACAAAAATAAAAATTGAAATGTATTTTCTTAGAATCTTTGGCTGTATGGCATGTTGCTAAAATATTTCCCAAGAGCATTATATAAAATACTTTAATAAATTGATAATTGTACTGGGGTTCATTGTTTATTGGTAAATCATGTGCTTGGCAATAGATTCCAGTGCAGTTATCAATAAGTAATTGTGACATGTTTCTTTTATATGCATGGCAAATGTGTATATAAAAGTTTGTATTGATGTGCAAGGCAAAATTATTTTTTATGCTATGTAAATACTTCATTGACTTGTTACAATTTTATACAAATTTGTGTGCCTGTTATAGACTTTTTTCTCAAATGCAGAGCTATATTATTTAAAATAATTTTTTTCATTAAAAAAATAAAATTACATTGTGTTTAAAGTTTTGAAAAGTAACTAGTAGGCCTTGGTGGGCTTGATATTCTGATAATATTTAGACATGTATAATTTTTAAAGTCATTTCCTAAAGGACAGTTTTGAGAAATGATGTTATGCTATTTTACAATAAATGAAAGGGGAAAGAATAAAAATGAATTATGATGCATATTTTAACAAAAATGTTAGTACAAATTTGTTTTTTATAGACTTAATGCTTTGTTTTAAATATCTTCTCTGCATTAAATGTAATTGTCAAAAGATTTATATGTATTTAAAGGTCTGTAGAATCTATGTCATAGTTGCAATAAAATTCTATTGCAGATGAATATTCACTTAATTCATTTAAAATTTATGATGAATTACTATATTTCTTGTTTAATAGGCTCTACTATTTTTCATTTGGCTTTTTAAATTTAAATTTTTAAAATTTACCTTTTGTTTAAAATAAATAAAAAAATTCTAATTCTAATTAAAATATTAATTAATTAAAATTCTAATTAAGAAAATAAATATTGATGAATATAATATCAATTATATATTCATTAATTTCGTCTGTTTAGGTCTATTAGTTTTGAAATTATGAACTAACAAAATTTAGATCTTCTAATGCTAAAATAAAATTTTTGACTTTTATTCGTATCATGAGAAATAATATTGTTATTGACCTGAATTTTTTATAATGGAAATATAAGGTATTCCATGCATTTTCCCATGTATATTTATCATTTAAAAGTAATTTTTTAAATGTTTTTTTTTTTTTCAAAATTAAGATTAAAAATTTTTTAATGGCAACATATCTAAATTTAGGCATAAATCAATGAGTAAGGCCATATTATAAGGGCATCCAAAATTTCAGCTTATTCTATGAGTAATTTATCTTTTACATATGTTTTTTGTATTGCTTTTGGGATAATGTATTTAGGAGCTCATTCATAAATTTCAAAATGTTATCAGCTTTTTATTTGGCATTCAGATACTACTGATCTTGCATTTCTTGAATCAAATATCATTTTTTATGGTGCCGTAATTGAAGAACATCTGTATATATAAAAAGGAAACGCTTAACTTACGTGGCACAGAAATCGCGCTTATTATTTACAGTAGAATGGCAACATTCAAATATCAACAAACCATGATATGAATTTCAGACTGCCTCATTCATTGAATATTTTTAAAGGCGTATTAAATCCTACGCTTCGCTCAGCTAATTAATGGAGCTGCAAAATATTATTAGAAATATTCTGGGGATGTTTCACCATCTCTTACCAAAACGTACATTTAGTCAGAGTAGAGATGCATAATCCACGATTTTTTGAATAACAAATAATTTTGCTATTGTTATTTTTAAATATTTGTTCCAAATATCTATTATTTCATTCATATTATTAATTAAAAATTATTACTTAATATTAAATATAAAATTTATTAATTGTAATTAATACTTAATTTCTAATTTATGTAACGTGTGGTTGAACTAATTTATCTATTTCAAGTTACTTCTTAAATTTGATTTTTTTTTCAAAACTATTTATTTAATTTCTTTATTGGAATAAACCATTTTCTGGAAAATTTGAATTAAATATATATATATTATTTTTTTAAATTGTTTACTTTAGTTCTATAATTTACCAATAGATGGCGCCAGCAATAAACGGAATATATGCTAAGTCAAGTCACAAGCAATTAAATAGGATTTATATGGAATAGTGCATCATCAAATGCGAATATGGGAAAGTCAAGGTTACTCTCATAAGTGAAGCGGAAACTTCACACTTTCCAGTGAAGTCACTGCTCCAATAAATTTCAGTGATATGCAATTCAATGATACGATAATTCCAATAACCGGTCCGTTCACTTTTCAATCCATTCACAGATTTCTCCTTTTCTATTTTGTTCGAGAGCTTCCACTAACAGATCGTATCGATTGTTACTTTCCAGTGAAATCACCACTCCGGTAAATTTTAGTGATATCATATCGATTGTTACTTTCTATCGTGATCCAAAACTTGTAATCGAAATATCACCAGTAAGATCGTATAAAGGATTTGAATCACACCCCTCTTTGAAAAGCATTGATCACTGGTATTCGTGACTTTTTTTGATATTGGTTACGTAATAACCGCTCGTAAAATATTCGTCATCCCTAAGTCAGAGAAAAGAAGATATAAATGAATGAAAGAAAGAAATAGATTTCAAACAAAAAGTTTAATCGAACGCAAAAATAGGCTTAACCATCTCGAGATAAGTAATTGTGGTTAGGTTTGAGATTAATTAACGGTTTCTTGACAAGCACATTAAAATCGTGCCAACCATCCAAAAACTGCTGTTTTGGATGGGTACCAGAAATGGTAGCAAATAGTTTTAGAAAATGCAAAAAACTGGCTACAAATCGCTTCAAAGTATTTCAATTTTGGCGACCGTACATTAAGTCCAGCCGTATCATTGACTTCCCTATGGAAATTGATACTGATATTTTTATTTTTGTACTATCTTAAACTCATAAAATTATCTTTTTAATGATATCAATTTCATTTCTGTACATTTTCCTCTTTAAAAGAAATGATATTTTTAATTCAGTTTAATAAATTGTCTGAAAAAAAAACGTTTTTAAATGCTACGAAGGATTTCAAACTATACATCAAAACATTCAATCGCGTATTTTTACCAGTCATTAACTCAGTAGTAGGACTTTTACTTCCGCTTTTATT
Organism: Argiope bruennichi; assembly: GCF_947563725.1. NCBI lineage: Eukaryota > Metazoa > Arthropoda > Arachnida > Araneae > Araneidae > Argiope > Argiope bruennichi. The sequence continues at coordinate 20,539,248 of NC_079154.1, read as the reverse complement.
TCGCAATATATATACTTTTTAATTTGCAGTACTCTGAATTGAATTCATGTTTTTATTATGCCATGGTCGTATCAAATAACGAGTTCATGTTTTTAGGCCATGAGTCATATTAAATAAACGAATAATCATTTAATAATCTAAAAAGTCAGTAAACTGGACGAACCAATTGATCGCCAACGGCGGCTAGCATTTAAGATTTTTATTTAAGGGCAAAAAAAAAAAAAAAATCAAATTTAAAATAATGTTTTTCAGTGCCATAATAATTTATTAATTATCGTTGCTTTTAAATCTTGCGAAGAGTCTCTATCCTTTTGACAAGTTGAAATTTCTTCTGGTCAGCTTATCTAATGACTACAGAAAACAAGATGTGAATGAAAAATGTTATTTCATTTCCTAATAAATATTTTCTAGGATTGTAATATTTAATTTTACAAGCATATTGAATTATTCCTTTTTATGGAGTACGTCATGCATTAATTAAATTTTGTAACAAGAAAAGGACCATTTCTTTCTATTTAAACTTGTTAATGTTTGTTTTATATACTCAATATTTATTAATATAGTAACAAATTTCGCAAAATTAATCTATTAGAATTGTAACTATTTCAACGTTGTATATAATCATAAACTAAATTCAATTTAGGTATCAAAACATTATGCATTTAGTATTAATTTTTGGAGTATAAAATATATTTTTACAGAAAATTTAAAACCGATACGCAAGGGTCCAGTGTATGGTGTAACATTCCAAGAGACTCAATAGCAAATGATGGCGCTCTATTCAACACAGACAAAAAGAAAAGCAACCTAAGCGTAAACAAGAACTTTCAGCAATAGAAACAAGAATCAGCAATACATAAGTGGTTAATCGGTAATAATCAATCAACAGTACGGACAAAAACAGAGTGAATCGACAAATAATTTCCATGCCACTTGACTGGTGTGTTATTTGTGGGAAAAAAAGACTTTGCACAACTATGCACGCTTCTTGATCGTCTCTTAATCTTCAATGACTTATTCGCTTGAGCTGAACTCGCTACTCGATTCGGTACTGATTGACTCTAAGTTTAGTCTCTAGACTGTTTATATTTTACGTGACAGGGCACGGATTACTTATACTTCTAGAAGTATCATAACCCGAAAACTAATGGATCTGTCGCCAAGCTTTGTTTAGTTTTTTTTCTGTAATATTCGATTTTGTGGCCAAGGTCGGGGATCATTGACCCAGCATCCATTCCGTAATAGTGTCTTCCTCAGAAGAAAACTTACTGCACTGGGAAGCAATATTACATATTCGTAACATTGCTTTCCTAATCAAAGACTAATGTCCCGCCAATTTTCTTAGATCAAAGCATAATCAATAACTCGATATAGGGCTAAATAATAAATGTGAATATCACCTGTTTGACTCTCGCGATTTCTGAAGTCTGGGACAATATGTTTTAATTTCTTGACAGTAGCAAAAGCTTCTTTTTTAAATTTAATGGAGGTCCGGACTCGGCCCTCTTCTTCGGGTTATACATTCAAACTTGATCGTGCGCCTTAAAAAGTAAAATATCATTTCGTGACAGGATCTTCCGGGACGATTAATTCCTGCCAAGGTAGATGCTTTAGCTTCCTCCACATAACATCAGGATGCCCTGACTATGGACTTCTCTTGAAAACCAGGGATTCTCGGTTGTCGTCACCAAAGCTTTCACGGGAATATCTTCGTTCATTTTGGGTTCTTCTTGGCTCCTGAGGATTATCTGCAGCTTTTAATACAAAATCTTTTAGAGAAAGTCTCTATATTTCTGTGAGAGATTGTTTAGGACGATGCACGTTGTCCGGGAACAAAGAGTTTTTTTTTTAAATTTCCTATTTATATAAAGCTCCTCTTCTGATCCCAAGAAAAGGTGAGTTTTTAAAGAACATCTAAACCTAGAAAGCAGGGTGTCCTAGACTGCGCAAGAAAATGTCAAGAGTCTTGTAAATATACTCTATCTTTAATTTGTGATTCTACTCCAGTAGAATCACATTAGCACTGGTGTCTATTAACATCGAACACAGGGTATCACAAATAGATCAGGCCAAATAAGTTCCATTTTCCCAATATTAAGCGAAGGAACTTAAAATCTTTTTTTAGAGCCATCATTCAGAGAGGACAGCCTTCGCTTCATAGGATGGTTATGAGATGACTTTCCTGTGATCACTCAGCACTCTTCCAGTACATGTCCCTCTTTATTACACTTACTTTGGTTTGTTCTCCAAATCAAAGTAAATCCCTTTTCCTCGATCCTTCCCTTTAATTAAGTCTCTTTTCGAACTTCGCCATTTACTTTTCTCTCACCTTTTACTTCTTCGATCTCTCCTTTCGCAACTTGAATCTCTTCTTCTATTCCTTGGAATCTTCCTTCATTCTTCCTATGCATCTATTATCATGATTCTTAATTCCAGCGAATTAACTTTAAACGAATGCTTACAACTCTTTTTCCGCTGCTTGAATTTGATTCTTCGGCTCTTCTTCTCCTTGCTCCGTTTTTTCTTGTCCAGCTTAAACTATATTCGTCATTTCTTTGCATCCAGCGGCCAGTTTTTTTAAGTCCAACTTCCAATTTTTCATTTGAAGATCGAAGTCAAGTATTTCTTTTGTTCAGTTCGAATCTCTTTATTGTCTTCTATAATTCGATTAACATAGATATTAAACAGACGTTTTCAGCCATCTTCGCTTGGATGTCTTCAACAACATATACAGCAACCCCATACGAGAACCCCATTCCTGACACCAATGTTATTGAAAATTTAAATACGAAAATCAAGAGTTTGATGCTGTGGGTTTATAATAAAACAATCCAATATCTCCACAACAATAACCACGCTTTCTTACAACACGAAAACATAGACAACAAAACGCAGCCGAGGCATATACAAGAACAATACTTGCAATAAGCAACTAATCGGTAATAAATAATCGTAATAACGCAAAGAGCTCAGAAAGAATCCGTAAAAGAGAGACTTTGCACAACTATCTGAATCTTCTAGTCTCCGTGACTACTCGCTTAAGCTGAACTCAACTGTCTATTCGCTACTTCATTCCATACTGACTCAATACTAATTAACTCCAAGACTTGTCTTTTGGCTTTTTTATTTTTCAGTGACAGAGAACAGAAATTGCAAGAATCCTAATGGAATCCTACCTTGAATCCTAATGGATCCATCGACAAGATTCTTTATGTTTCTGGAATTTTCGATTTTGTCACTAAAGCCGAGGGTCGATGCACCATCATTAAGATAGTCTTCCTTACCAGAATGCCGAAGAATGTTTTCAAAAGTAACAAAATAATAGAATATTGTATTATAATGGTTTTGATCTAACACAACTAATTCAACTAAATTAGCATTGTAAAAATATAGTTTTTATCAAGTATATCAGTGATAAAATTAATAAAAAAGAGTTAAAACTCTTAATAATTTATCTAAATGTAATTAATTCAAAAACAATTTTTATATATGTGTATGGGTGTGTGTGTGTGATAAGTTTTAATGCATCGATCCACTTGTAAAGCTTAATTTTTTTTTCTTTATTAACAAAGATGACTATGACGATTTGTGCAAGTGAAAATTCACTGATGAAGAAGGAATTTAAACTATAATACATAAAGAAGGACATGTGATGTTGTCTAAAATGATATTTTCCACCCACGTGTGGTATATTGGAAATTTCAGATGAATTCTTCAACGGAAGAATGCCAATTGCGGCTTTTTCAGAGAATCATCTCTTTTCGAACTCCGGTTCAACCTTTCTCTGCTGACGACTCTGAATTAACTCTGACTGCTAGTTATCATCGAAAGAATACAGAGACCCACCCGTTATTGCTGTTGTTGTCGTGTGACAAGTGCTTTTATAAGAAAAAATTTGAGAGAGGGGGACAATTAGATTGGGCCGAAAGCATGCAGAACCGCCCTGGTCACATCTTCAGCTTTATCGGAATAAAGAATATCCCTGGTTCAGTCAATGTCTATTTCGAAGAGGGTTGAAATAATATAATGGCAGCTAAAATTATGTTCCGGGCCCAGCTACACGTCTGGACAGTGTCTGCAATCTTCATAGAGTTCGGAACCATCAGGCATGATCCTCATGCCCCTCGGGTGCCCTGTTCTGAGTCTTGCTATTGTGGTTGTGATGTCTCTTTTATAATTTAGATTTGTCAGGAGAATCTCTTTCTCCCATGGAATTAAATTACCACATAACTTAGCCATCGGCACGTGAGGTTCTCCAAAATCTGAAACATACAAATGAAGATGGAAAATAAAGAGAACAAAATGGAAATGGAGGGGAAAAAGGAGATGATGGAGACGAAAAAAAGAAAAAGCGTGAAATGCGTTGATTTAAAGTTGCATCAGTCTAAGTCTTCATGCAATGAGCTGAAGTGGAAGTTGTTTCAGGCCCTTCATACTTTTGCTACATCGAAATGATCATGTGGCTTTATCTTGACAATTTTATAAGGTCCTAAGAATTTAGGTCTTAGTTTCAGACCTCCTCCTAATTGGGTTCTTTTAATTGCTACTAAATCGTTTATTTTGTAAAGTGGAGCAATTCTGCGACGTTTATTATATTAGCGTTGATTCTCCTTTCGCACTTTGAAGTTGTTCGCTTTGACCTCCTTTCGAACAATTTCTTTCTCTTGAATAGGGCATACAGGAATTCTTCGTCAAGGATTTCTTTGATTTTTAGGTCTACTTTGTTTCTCTTCACATCTTTCATCAACTCAAAAGGAGTAAATTTGATGGATCTGCTAATAATGTATTAATGATTCATCATTAATACTGGTACGAACTTGAACCGCTTGGCAGAATCATCTAGTGACAGCTTTGAAAGCTCTGGAATAACAGTACCATGTAGCCTTACAATCTGTCCATTTGCTCTTAGCTTTCCTGTTGTAATTTGCATACGTTGAATTCCCTCGTCCTTGCAGATTGGTATTTTGGTTTGATTATATTAACGTCCTGTTTGAAGCAACACTGACGAGGACGACACCTGAGCTGGCACCCCCCTCTCCACACCACACCAGCGGGAGGACGTTTAGTCTTGACCCGTCCTTTCAGAAGTTCGCAAAGTTTTTGGAAGTGAAGGCAGAACTTTTGTCAGAAATAATTTTCGAAGTATTTCCGAAAACAGCTTGTTATATCTTGAGTTTTTGCAGTGCTTCTGTTGCTGATGCTGTTTTTACTGGGTAAAACCAAATGAATTTAGTGAAGGCATTTGCTACAGTAAATATATATTGATATATCTTGCTTGTAGACCAATGGGACCAATGAAATCAATATGATATGGGGTCAAAGCAATATTATCCTTAGAAATTAGATTCAAAAGACCTTCTCCTTTGCCTCGTTTCTTATTGCATTGGATGAATTCAAAACAGTTCTTTATGAGTTTTTTCTATTTTCTTCTTTGCGTTCGAGATATGAAAGTCTCTTTTCACAAATCTTCTGAATAGCAAAGCGTCTTTTGTTGTGGATACCGCGAATAATTTCTGTCTTCATCGCTGCTGGTCAACGGTGAGTTCACGGCCATCATCCTGTAAGGACAAGACATCTTCTTTCATAACGTAATTTCCAAGTCCTTTCTCGATCAGAATTTTCAGAAATTGAAGACGTTCGTCAGCTTTTTGCACAATTGCGATCTTAGCCTTAATTTTGGTTTGGGAGCATACTGTACTCCTGCTCAATGCATCTACGTGCCTCATTTGTTGACCTGTTCTGAGGTGACCTTCTGACCTTCTTCTCCTGTAAGGACAAGACATCTTCTTTTATAACATAATTTCCAAGTCCTTTCTCGATCAGAATTTTCAGCAATTGAAGACGTTCGTCAGTTTTTTGCACAGTTGCGATCTTAGCCTTAATTTTGGTTTGGGAGCATACTGTACTCCTGCTCAATGCATCTACGTGCCTCATTTGTTGACCTGTTCTTAGGACTACTTCATACTCGAACCCTTCAAGCAATAATGCTCATCTGGCTATCTTAGACGCCATGTCTTTCTTTTCCATCGTCTTTCGGAAGACAACATAGTCAGTGACTATTTTGAATTTCGTCCCCGAGATATAGTTTCTAAATTTCTTCAACGCTTCTATAATCGCTAGCACTTTGAGAACATAACTTGATATTTTTCTTGCTGTGGTGATGTCTTTCTACTTATGTAGTGTATTGGATGTAGTTGTCCATCATCTGGGCGTTGCAACAAAACAGAACCATAGCTAGAGATGCATAATCCACGATTTTTTGAATAACAAATAATATTGCTATTGTTATTTTTAAATATCCGTTCCAAATATCTGTTATTTCAATCATATTATTAATTAAAAATTATTACTTAATATTAAATATAAAATTTATTAATTGTAATTAATACTTAATTTACTAATTTAATTAACGTGTGATTGAATTAATTTATCTGTTTCAGCTTACTTCTTAAATTTTTTTTTTTTTTCTCAAAACTATTTATTTAATTTATTTATTAGAGTGAACCATTTTCTGGAAAAGATGAGTTCAAAATATATGTCATTTCTTTAAAATGTTTACTTTTGTCCTATATTCTACCAATAGATGGCGCCAGCAGTAAACAGAGTACATGTAATCAAAGTCAATCATGTCAGGAGCAATTTAAATGATCTGTATGGAATAGTGCATCATCAAATACGAATATCGGTCACTCCCGTAAAGTGGAGCGGTGACTTCGCACTTTCCAGTGAAGCCTCGCACTTTCCGGTGAAATCACCGCTCCGATAAATTTCAGTGATATGCAATTCAATGATACGATACGATAATTCCAATAACCGGTCCGTTCACTTTTCAATCCAATCACAGATTTCTTTCGAGAGCTTCTATTGGACAGATCGTATCGATTCTTACTTTCCAGTAAAGTTACCGCTCCGGCAGTGATATCGTATCAATTGTTACTTTCTATCGTGATCCAAAACCTGTAATCGAAATATCATCAGTAAGGTCGTATCAAGGATTTGAATCACACCCCTCTTTGAAAAGTATTGATGACTTGTATTTGGGATTTTTTGATATTGGTTACGTAATAACCGCTCTGAAAATATTCGTCATCCCTAACCATAGCTACTAGCATTTGTATGCAGTTCAAAAAGTTTCTCTTGCTAGAAAATGTGGCGTACAGGATTTTTTCACAAATGTTCTTTTAATCTTTGAAATGCCTGCTTCTGTAATGGCCCGAATTCAAATTCTACACCATTACTAAGCAAATCACCAAATGGTTTTGCAATTTTAGAATATTCTGGCACAAGGATATTTTTTTTCTAAAATATCCTGGCAGACCTAGAAAGCTTTATATTGGTTTAATATTCTTAGGTTCAGGAAAATTTTGAACAGTAATATTTTTATTTCATAAAGGGCGAATAGTACTGGGTATGCGTATTCCGAACAAAAATGTTTGATTATACTCATTTGTAAACATTCATCTAGTTTTTTTTTTTTTTTTTTTTGTAAATAATCCTTTTCTCTGCAAACGTCAATCTTCAAGACCGCTGTTGTACTGGATATCGTCTTTTAGTACAATATTTAAGCTGAAGTCAGTCTCTTGAGGTTGTTTATTTGATTCATAACTTTTTGTCAACTGCAGAATTTGAAATCGTATACAAACATCAGACTGTATAACCAACTTCAAGAAATATTCGTTCTCAATTTTTTAGAAGTTTCTTCTCAATCCCTGTAGAATTAAAATTTATCTGTTTATTTTGGACATATGCCAATTCCTTGCTGAATAAGATTCAGTCATTTTGGCGGAAAACTTCCCTCCATTACCCAATTATCACTTGTAACTGCCTTAATCACAAAAGGATTACAGTCTTCATTAAAAGCAAATAAGAGAATTGGATGTTTCAACAGAAATTAAATTTCCAAAACAAGTTTTAACTTATATATTTCCCAACGTTCTTTTGGTAGAAAAAATTATTTGTTTACTATTATAAACTCACTTCCAGAATCTTTGAGAATTTTTTTTTCCATCCACGAGAATATAAATATATTCTAATTTATTGCATAGCATATTTTTTAATTCCAATTCCCGATATAACGAACTGATTTCCTGCCTCACTTTCATTTTTAGATTTTTCTAATCGTTTTAGACAGTTACGAGTAAAATAAAAGCTTCCCCCAGCATAAATAACAAATCTTTTTCGGTTTAATACTTTGATTTTGGTTTCCACGGAATGACTCACTTTTCATCACTTACTTTTGAAACTCGGATACATTAGTTTAATTAATGTATATTTTAGAATTACATTATTATTTCTGATAGTGTTCGCGACCTAACTGTAATGGAGGAAACCACGTTTTTCTTTCGCGGATAACTAAATATTCTTTCGTTCTGAAATCCAATGTTTCATACAATTTATCTGCAACAATTAAATGAAATAATTTTTTTAAATTCTTCTTTCTTTATCTTATCTGACAATAATATTCAAATGTCGCAATTAATCTCCATGCAAATTGTACGCGCATAATTCATTCGGTAAGAGTTGAGCATTTTTGAAATTACTAAAACATTCTCGAGGTGTCGGCTGAAATTTAGCTAAAAATAACTATTTAATTCTTTCTTAATCTGACAATTCTTTCTCAGTCGCATACGTTAGAACGTTGTTAACTTCAACCCCTAGCAAATTAATTAGTATCTCGGCTTGTAAGCCCTTAGGAACTTCTAAAGTAATAAATGCTTTTTATGAGGAAGTAAAAAACAAATTCAATGCCTCAGGTTTCTTATCAACAGAAATTTTTAATGTTTCTATACATTTTATTAAATTTTCAACGCTAAGAAATGTGGTTGTCCGCTCACTAGAAGAATGATCGTTTTTTTAAAGATTTTTTTTTTTTCCCAAATTGGGTCATTTTCGTTTTTTCAATCAGATCCGCAACGATCGCTTTGATGACGCCCCGGACAAACTTTTGATCCGTTTTGAACACACCAGAATTTTCAATTAATTTCTTAAGTTCCAAAATTTTAGCATTTTCTTGCACAGTTTCTCTGAGTTCTTTGGCAATTATTTTTAAATCACACTTGTTTAAATTATTTAAAATATTCATTTTCAGAAATAAGGCAGAAAGAATAAAACAGAAGTATCACAGTAAATTTAGAATTTGTTGTTCACCGGCTCCGATTCCCAACGGTTGTAGGTAGCTTAATCGTTTAATTTCTTGATTAACAAAGATCAGGGATGACAAATATTTTCAGAGCGGTTATTACTTAACCAATATCCAAAAGTCACAAATACAAGTGATCAATACTTTTCAAAGAGAGGTGTGATTCAAATCCTTGATACGATCTTACTGATGATATTTCGATTACAGGTTTTGGATCACGATAGAAAGTAACAATCGATAGGATATCACTGAAATTTGCCGGAGCGGTGACTTCACTGGAGAGTAACAATCGATACGATCTGTCCAATGGAAGCTCTCGAAAGAAATCTGTGATTGGATTGAAAAGTGAACGAACCGGTTATTGGAATTATCGTATCGTATCATTGAATTGCATATCACTGAAATTTATCGGAGCGGTGATTTCACCGGAAAGTGCGAAGTCACCGCTGCACTTTACGGGAGTGACGGATATTCGTATTTGATGATGCACTATTCCATACAGATCATTTTTAATTGCTCCTGACATGATTGACTTTGATTACATGTACTCTGTTTACTGCTGGCGTCATCTATTGGTAGAATATAGGACTAAAGTAAACATTTTAAAGAAATGACTTATATTTTCAACTCATCTTTTCCAGAAAATGGTTCACTATAATAAATAAATTAAATAAATAGTTTTGAGAAAAAAATAAAATTTAAGAAGTAAGCTGAAACAGATAAATTAATTCAATCACACGTTAATTAAATTAGTAAATTAAGTATTAATTACAATTAATAAATTTTATATTTAATATTAAGTAATAATTTTTAATTAATAATATGATTGAAATAACAGATATTTGGAACGCATATTTAAAAATAACAATATCAATATTATTTGTTATTCAAAAAATCGTGGATTAGTCATCTTTGTCAAAGATGACTATAAGGATTTTAACAATTGAGAATTCAGTGATGAAGAAAGAATTTATATGATATGAAGAAGAACAGTTGATGTTGTTCAAAATTATCTATTCCACCTACGTGTGGTACACTCGACATTTGCAAAGGAATTCTTCAACACAAGATTCTTTTTCAGAAGATCGTCTCTTTTCGAGCTCCGGCCCAATCCTTCTCTGCTGACGTCTCTGAATTAACTCAGGCTGCTACCTATCACCGAAAGATGTATATCAGAAGTAGCAAAATTTGTAATTAAAATTGTTTTAAAAAGTGCTATAACAACGAAAATTAAAAATATGGAGAATAAATGAATGAACACATTTAGATTGACGATATGCGATTTGCGTTCTACATTTGTAATACGCTTATATCCTGTATCCGAGTCTTCATATAATGAAATATTTTTGCAATCAAAAAGCATTACTATAAAACACAGAGTTATCTGTAGAGCATGGGGAAAAAAGCTAATCGGTTTACATTTATTAGTGAATGAAATATACCGCTTCTTTTTATATCCTTATAAAATAAAATGGTATATCATTTTATATATATTTATGAGTAGTAATCATTGATATTTTGAATAATACATACTGAAAAAGAATAAGAATAAAGTACAAAAGAATAAAAATCAGTTAATTTTTTCCTCTCCCTAATGGTAAGATATTAATTAAACACTAAAACTATTACTTCTTTCAAGAAACATAATGTATCGTCAAATTTATTTATTTCACACATACAACAAAAAAACTTCCCGTTTTGGTAGTTTGAGCATAATTGCGATTCAGGAAATGTGCAAAGTGTAACATTATGGAGGATAAAACGATTCAAAAGATCTGGAATTATAATCATTTTTCTATTAGTCTGGCCAAAACAACGTCTTATCTCTAATTTTTGAAACAGGCAGAGAGCTTCAATACTTGGAACGCCTTTTAAGGAAATGGTGTATTTGTTGTTCTGATAATTATTAACTTGATCTGAATCATCATTTCTTGAGGATCGGGGTGATATCTTCAGGAGAGATTCATTCATTGCAAGGTATATTTTCTGTAACTTCTCTGACTAAACGAGCTGCCAGCTCATTCCAGATAATGCTGGATGGCCAGGTACCCACAGGAAGGATATTCTTTGGTTTAGTTTGATCAGTGCGCAAACTTGGGAAGCAATACGTTGTATAATTTTTGGTGATTTGTTGGAAATATTTTTCAAGGAAATAAGAGAAAAGTAGCTATCTGTCAGACTCAAACAATCTTTTGCAGCAACGACGAAAACATCCAATTCTTCAGCAATGGCTAAACTTTCAGCAGTAAAAACGAAGTTGATTATTGGATTCTAAATCTGAATTTTTGAATAGAATAGAAATCAGTAATTGAAGTGTATAAAATGTTTTTGATGCATTAATAGCAATAATAAATAAGTATTCAGGAAAGAAATCCCATATGCATTCATTAAAATAGTTATTTATCTTAATCAAAAGGAGATATTTATCCTGGAATTTAAAATCTGTAAGATATTGTTACAAACCTGTAATTTTGCTTCCCAGTACGACTAGTATGATCATAAGAAAGACAGGATGTACGATCTGTCCTGTGCGTGCTAAGCGTCTATGACCTCAGAGCGTGGCGACAAACTTGGCGATGGATTTTGCGACTTTGGCGACAAAATGGGTCATACTGGAAAGTTTGTGAAGTTTCACGATCCATCCAGTAGGAACCGAGATACACGCAGAGACGTCCTGATTGGTCTGAAGATTCTAGCCCCGCCTCCCTGTCTACTGTGCTGCTGCCTACTGAAGTGTGCTACTGTCGTCTACTGTGTTCGTCTCTGCTGTACATAGTTGTCGTCTGTGTACTCGTCGTCTTTGTGCTGTCCTGTCTTCGTGTAAATAAACGTCGTTGTTTTTTTTTCTACTGCCGCCTGCTGATTGAGCGTTCTCCACATCATATCACTTCTACTATCCAAACGAACCCGGAAATTTCGTAACAATATATTTCGAAGTGATTGGAGTTGGCTGAAAGAATTTTAGATAAGGTGATAATTTGATTGTAAGATGTGAATATGTGTTTTTGAAAATACAGAAAATGGATTTTTTATCTTTGGTATTTAACTGAGTTTTTCGATTATTATGACACAACGAGCTTTCATACTGTTTATGAGGATGTCAATAAATGCTTGGGACAACAAAATCCATTCTTCCAAAAGCACAGCTTTTAACTCTTGGAGGGTAATAGAAGAGGGATTATGCTGTGCAATGGCTCTTCCGAGATAATCCCAAACATGTTCAATAGAATTGAGATCCGGAGACCTCCAGAGCTAGTCCATACGTAAAATATCCTCTTCCTCAAGAAAATCATCAACGATCTGGGCTCTGTGTGGACGCGCGTTATCGCCCATAAGCATGAAGTCTGGGCCAAAGCACCCCGGAACAACCTCACATAGGCTTCAAAGATCTCATCCCTATAGCGATATGTATTGACAGTACCCGCATCGAAGACGTGCGGTGGTGTACGACTGCACAACATTATGCCACCCCAGACAAGGATTTCTCTGCCACCAAATCTGTCGATTTCTTTTACGTAAGAAGGATGATAGCGAGCTCCTCACTGTCTCCAGATGAAGATTCGACGAGTATCACTCTGTGTGGTAAATCTTGACACATGCTATGCACAAGACTGATGTGTTCGGCACCACAACAACCGGGCTTTTCTGTTGGATGCAGTCAAAGGGAGGCACTCAACTGTCGCCGAGCATAAAGGTTCATCTCTGCTAGACGTCTGTATACTGTTTGTCTGGAAATTCTTATTCCAGACGCAGAAGCAAGGTCACGGGCAACTTGAGGAGCCGTTGTCAGCCTATGCAATCGTGCGCTTAATGCCAAATAGCGATCCTGTGCAGGCGTCGTTGCTCTGTGATGGTCTTGGCCGACCTTCCTGGTTACAGTATTACTTGTTTGAAATTGATTCCACAACCTGGATACCACTTTCGGTTCCACTTGTAACCATCGAGATACCTCCGCTTGAGACTGCCCAGCTTCAAGCCTGCCAACGGCTTTCCATCTCAAGGAATCGTTTAAACGATTATGAGAACTCATTCTCACTGGAAATAGGTTAAATTTTTTGTTTTAATGCAATATTCACAAAATTGCAGGCAAAAATCCCAGATGCCTATACGGTCTAATTTCAGTAGTTCCTCAAGAACTAATGCTAAACAACATTTGTTCTCACAACAAAGGTTAATATCGTGTTACTGGTCCTTCACAATATATAAAAATATAATTTGTTTAAATTTTACTAGTAGCCATTTAGAATTACTTTGAAAAACATTTTTGTAACCTTAATTTTGGACATGAGTATATTTTCTAATGTATTTTAAATTTTTTGGAAACAAATTCTCAAGAATGATAACTTCAGAAAACAAAGATAGCACTGGTAACAAAAAAAATCTATATTTTTCTTCCCGTTTTCGTAGAAGTCGCACTTAAAAAGGATGAAAGAAGGTACACTACCCTAGGATAAGCTTCTGTTCAGGTTTTTGAAACAAAAGAGGGTATGTCTCCAACGAATCTGAAAAGTTCTGGATTAAAGGAGGTTGGATATCCACTTTATTATATTGCTTGTTGAAGGAATCATATGCACACTTGATATTAAGATTAATGATAACGAATTATTATTATTATTTTTGTTGTTCTTGAGTTTCTGTGAGTTTTTTCTGAATATTGTAAAGTGCTAAATATTTTAATACAGTAAAATTTTTTCTAGATGGTATAAAGTCATGCAAACTATTGTGATGATTTTTTTAAATATATAACATTAAATAATAAGTAAAGCTTTGAGTGAGGATAGATGAGTTCAAAACTTTACAAAACGCTGGAGTTGGAGTGATTGAATGATAGAAAGAAATCTTAGTTTTGTCTTTGTTTGGGAATCGGAATGATAAGAGATTGTTTCCATTGTTTAGGAATGTCAGAAAAAAATCAAACTGATGTTGAAATAATTTGAAGTTGATCATCATTAAGAAATTTGAACCAGACGGTTGAGGTATTATCCTGCACCAGGAGTAGAGTTTTTAATTCTATGGATTACTTTCTTAAGTTCACAAATTTCATATTTGTTGTTAAGAAAATAGGTTCACTTTTTTCAGTTTGATTATAAAAGTTGTAAGCAAATAATTTACTTTAGTGAGCTTGATCATAAATATAGCGATTGTTATGGAAACTAATGTTGCTGTGTTTAATTCGGACTTGTATGCAATTATTTGTATAATTCGAAAGTTTATTTAAAATTTTAAAAACATTTTTGGATTACTATATATAATAAAAAATGTTCTAACAATATTCTCTTTTCGTTTTTTTTTTATATAAGAGCGAAACCGATTTGCAAATTTCATATATTTAATCCAATCTGTCAAAAAATTGTTCCTCGTTGCTTTTTTCGAAAATACTTAGTTTTTCATAATTATGGTAAGAAATATTAGACCAAGGAGGGTAAGTTCTATATGACAAGAGTTTAAAAGAAGTATTTTGAGAAATTAACATGATTGTATTCACTGTGATTTCGTCTATGGAACATTGGGCATTATCATTAAATATTTTATGCGTTTGCTGTGTATTTTTCGACCAGTTAATGTTTTCAAATTTCTACTGGCACTTTCTATTGCCTATCAATTATAAGATTATGATTGCTGATTCAATCCATCACGTATCATATGATTAGATTACAAATATCAATCGAAAAAAAAAGAGTTAAATCTAAGAGTGGTTGTATTATTAAAACGAGAACCTCCCCAAAAAGTGTGGTGAAGATTATAATCGCCAAAAATGGAAGTAGGCAGAGACAAATATTCAAAGAAATGTTTTGCTTGTTCAATATCAAAATCTTGTTGGACATACAAATTGATAATATTAAATTTAGTAACCTAAGACTGGACTCGACTACTGAAATTTTCAAATTCGAATCGCCTGTGAGATTGTTAAGATTTTTCTACCAGACGTTCTAATAGGAATTACTATAAGAAGACTACTACCTAATTTCTATTTTTATTTCGTTTATGGGCACGGAAAAATATTCTGTTAGAAAAGGTAAAAGTTTCTGTCTTGGTTATAAGCATCTCTTAAAAAATGTAATGGGAGAAGTAGAAAATAGAGGGATTGTAAGCCAGAACTTTTTTCCCCTTAGCTCTGAAATCACACTGCAAAAAGAAAGCAAAAAAAAAAAAAAAAAAAAAAAGAATAAGTCTTTTAAAAATAAATAAAGAAAAGAAACCCAGTTTGCTTTTAAACAAAAGCAAAAACGAACAAGGAAGTTCATGGATTCGAACTCGAAATTTGGAAAAGGGAGGAAAAAAAAAAAAAAAAAAAAAAACCCTGACTGAAAATAAAGATTATACAGCTTCAAAAGTAAAAAAAAGAAGAAGGGAAAAAAAAAGACTGAGAAAAAGCAAACTGATTCAGAGAAAATGTTTTTTGTTTACAACTTCAGCTCAATATCGTAAAAGCAACACAAAACAGCTGTTCTACCGCGCGTTATTCCGGAAAAGAGTACATAGGCAGTTAGTTCCATATGTGATAATTTTCTATTTGAATGTTGTAGGCTGACATTATTATCGTCGAAACATAAAATGCGTATATAGTCAGTCCCTTTGATGAAGAATTACTAAAATTTGTCGGGACATCTTTTAAACATCAAATGTGAATGCAAATTTATATATCTTGGATATGAGTATTAACTCAGAAACATCTTCAACTACATCACTTTTCAATAAAAAACTATTTAGAGAAACTCCATATGAACTACGGAATTCGCACTAACGATTATGCTCTCAGGGTAATAATTGTGGACTCTGATTTATAAATCCCATGATGAGGTAAATAATTACCACTGAGTAATTCATCCTGAAAAACTCTTTTCATTTTAGCTATAGTTTCACACTCCTAAATGAATGCAGAATAAAGCCTTTACATGGGAGAATTTTTTCCAGCCCTTTAATTAAAATGACAGTTTTTGTGCTATTTCTTTTGATTCGGCAAAGGTGGAAATTCTTTCATTGCCATTTCTACAATATATCTGCATTTATCATTTATTTTATGAATGTTCTTGAAATGCTTTTCACGAAAAATAGCTTCTTCACTTAAAAGAACAATTATCTTCATTTCCCAAAAGCGCTGGATAACATCATCAAACGGTTCATGTTTGCATAACAAGACCACGAAAATTATGATTAAAACATCCATCAGAATTAGAACTGGCAATAAATCCGAACTTCTGAGATTTGAATTTATCCATAATATATTTGCCTGCTTCTAAGATATCGAAAAATAAAATAAAAGAAAGTTGAAAGCAACACATCTGTTGTATGTGACAGATCTACACTTCAGCGATAGAGGAAAGAAGGTTAATATAGTGATAAGGAATAAAATCTGTTATTTTAGGGATAATTAATAATTTTACATTCCTGTGATAAGCTTCATTTCTGTTAGAAATCTACTCAAAAACTTTAGAATGAATACTGCCATTAATTCTATCCACGGATACATTAAATTTATTCTTTACCAAATCTAAACAGTTTGCTAACTCAGACGATACAAAGCTGTTTTCATTCCTGGAATGAAAAAAAAAAAGTTTTGGAATTCTTGCATTGGAAGCGTTTTTAATGTAAGCCATAGTAGTTGGAAAAAGAGCAGATAGTTTAATATTTTTTCTAGAGTTCATTTCCTCTTTTGGACGGAGAGAAAAGAAAGGTCACGCTGAGTTTCAGAATTAATTACTTGGGGATTTTCATTTTGTTGATTCAAATCCGACAACTCAGCTGCGTTTTGATTAAATTTTTTTAATTCAAAAGTTTTGATTAATATGTAAAAGGTTGTAATGCAATAGCATACAATTTTTTGCACTTTCTGTCAATAAAAATTGGTGAATTTTATACTTCGTACAATGAATGTTTTTAACTACATTTAGTCTGAACAAAGGGTCCAATTTCAAAAACGTTCCACATTTAAATATAGGATACGGTTGAAGATTCTTACATGCAATACAGATGACTTTTTAGTCACCTTTAATGAAAAATGTAAGTGATCTCTTATTCGTAACCGGCTGATGTGTTCGGTTTTAATGTTATATTATTTTGAAGTTTTTCCGCATTGAAGAACTTTTTCCCCAAAACCGTCTAAGAAATAACTTTATTTAAGCTAATCATCTAAAGCACATGAGAGTCCAAACTGTCTTCTTGACCTTCTGTTTAGTTTTTAAAAAATGATGTTAATCAGCGAACTCATTCTCTCCAATCCAATAGATTTAAGATCTCTGTTGTACTTTTACAACTATCAACAAACTGTCTTAAACTTTTGCGGCTTTCTTAATTTGGTATATCTTATGACAAAATTTTGTGAAAATAACTGTTATAAATCAACCGTTTGTTATCAAAATAATCATATAACGTTTTAAATAATGTTATATGAATCATTTAATATAATGAGAATATTTCTGCGGTTGCACCGCTAAGAATAGATTTCAAATAAAATAATTGTTGACTTTCAGTCAGTTGATCATTTGAATGAATTATTATTTCAAATTGAACTTTAAAATTCTGGCAGTCTTGGTACTGACCAAAAAATTTAGGCAGTGGAATATCATATAATCTTATATGGAACTTTCGGTTTGGGAAGATCTTTACTTGTAGACACAGATATTTTATAATTAGAGCTAAAAATTGCTTTCAGAATTACCATTTTTCGTATTCTTCCTCTAATTCAATCACTGAGTTTTCCAATGCTTCCAAATCAGCATCTTCAAAGATTTTAAAATATTCGTTCTTTATTTTATTGAGCTTGAATTTAATCTTCTATAAGTTCATCGATTTTGTTTCGCACAGAATTTGATTATTCTTTTTCCTGACGCCATAAAAGCTGCGAATTTTGTTCTAAAAGTTTTCAAAGATCCGCCTTTGCCGTTAATGATTACTATTTTATCCTTTATAGCCATGATGAAATGAAAAGTTCGATTAAATACAAATTCTGGCTCGGCGGACCAAATTATGTTTTCCTTTAATTAGTCGATTGAGATTGATTGACAGACAATGGACTGTATAAACTATAATAAAGAATTTATTTTCCTACATACAAGTTTGATACATTTTTCGGCTGTCCTAAGGCAGATTGCGGGGTTCATGCTAAAGCTAGAAGCTGTGATGATTATACATATTAAGGAAAAGTATTGTTACGAAATTTCCGGGGTTCGTTTGGATAGTGGGAGTTATAGGGTGCGGAGAACACTCAATCAGCAGACGACAGTAGAAAATGAAACAACGACGTTTATCTACACGAAGACACACAGGACAGCACAAAGACGACAACTATATACAGCACACAATTATCTTCAGCCGAGACGTGCAGACAATAGCACACAACAGACTCTAATGCAGACCGTAGCGCACAACTTAATTGAGCACTCACTTGACACCGTCGCTGCTCCGCTAATCTCTGGAAGGCCAGTTCTTTCTGTCGATTCCGACTACTCTGCGACTCCACTGGTCCATGACTCAATTCACCGTCGGTTCACAACTCGAGATTTGGGACTATGGAGCACCCGCCCGGCGAAGCCGGGCTATCTCCTTCCTGACATCCATTCAGACTTGGCAGCGGATGTGCCTTGAACTGTGGTGGTATGGCAAATGATCTTCCAAATCGGCAGAGGAGTCAGTCGGCATGGGCGTAGGGGAAGGTGAGAGTTGTGGGAGCCAATAGGGAAGCAGCAAGACTGTAGAGTAGGGGTGGGTGAGGTTTTCTGGATTTTCAGGGTTCCGAGGGTCAGGAGATGGATAAACTATTGTTCGTCAGTGTCCAATCAGGATCGTTGATAGCTGTGGTGGGCGGACGGGAACTTTAGGCAATTAGTGCGTTTATCAGGATAAGTTTTCTCTCTTCCTTGTCGGCTGTTTTCTTCAGGTTTTTGGCTGCTTGCTGGATTCCAGGGAATTCTTTTAGTAGGGTTTTTATTTCTCTGAGTGCTTCAATCATTTCTTTGAAGTCGGCAATTTCTATTGGGGTGGTTTCTTTGGTTTTGAAAGCTGATTTCTGGGGAGGCTGTTCAGGTCCGTGGGTCAGGTTGTTCTCCGGGAGCTTGTTTTCTGCTGTGTTTGCGAGATTTCTTTTTGTAATTTCAGCGAAGGATCTTCTGACAGGGGGGGGGGGGAGGTTCTTATTGTTGTGTATTTTTTGCATCCTCTCCAAGAGGCTAGGTGTCCAGTTTCTTGACAATTGATGCAGATCGGGTCTGGTATTTTCTCCTTGATTTGACACTGCTGGGTGGGGTGGTTTCCATTACACTTGATGCAGCGAGGATTGCATTTGCAATTTCTCGCGCTATGGTAGAACCCTGCACAATTGAAACACATAGTGGCCTTAGAAGGTTTTCTGTACGTTTCAACCTTTACTCTGATATAAAAGAGGGATCTGATATTATATATATTATTGAAGTTTCCTGTTTTATTGACGTCAACTAGGTAAATTGGGTGGAGGGTCTTATTTCTATAGTTCTTTAACTGCGTTACTCTGGAGATATTAAAGTTCAGCTCTTCCAATTCTTTCTTTATTTCATCCTTGTCTTGATTTCCGGGGAGGCCTTTTATGACAACTTTAATGGGTCTTTCGGCGGGATTTTCTGAGAGGATGAACTCTTTCTTCTTATTTTGCAATATTTCGATGATTCCTTGTCTTTCTTCTTCACTGATAGGGGTGATTTTTAGGAAGCCATTTACATATTGATTTTCAGTTTCAGGATACTTGCGGCAGATCTCATGTAGTGTCAGGTTGTAATCTTCGTCCATCTTTAGATTTATGGGTGGTATTTCATTGCTGGTTGGGTTTTCGGCGTTTTCTAGTACTTGGAATTTGTTGTGGACAATTATTTCTTGGTTGTCAGCTGAAATTTTTCTTTTGGCCACGTGTCTCTTCTCCACTACCTGGAAGGGTTGCTCTATTTCCATATGGGTATTTTCGGCTGTATTTGCGCTCAAGTTGCAATTTTTTGGTGGGTCAGGAGTACCTAGATTTAGCTCTTCAGTATCTAAAATATGCTTGTCACAATTCGGGAAAGGGCAGGGGCCTAATTCATCTAGATCGCCTTCTAAATTTTTGATCTCAGATTGGATTTCTTGGAGTTTAGAGTTGTCATCAAAGTATTGTGTTGTAGTTTCCAGGTGGTTTTCTTTCATCTGTTTAAGGGTCTCTATAAAGGTTAGAGCAATGGAATTAAGTCGTTGGATTCTGGTCTGATGATTTTTAATATGTGCGCAAAGGTTCTTGTTCCCATCATGGGCATAGCAATCTCTCCTGATGCAGGGTTTTGCTTTTCCTAACCTTTCTTCATACATACGAATTCGTCTATTGAATTCATCTATCCAGTGCTGATTATCATCTGTATTCGGCATAGCAGCATATTTCTGTAAGGATGTTCTGGAATTTTTCAGATTTCTATACGTACTACTTAGATTAGTACAGTGCTGCTTGATTTTTTGCATAAACTCGGTAGGTGTATATGAACCTGGATATTTAATCCTAATGCTCTTGATACTACTCCTGCAACTGCTAGAGTCATTAGAGCGTCCGTCTCCTTCCATGGCTAGAGACGGAATGAATGGTTCACAACTCGATTCACCACTGCTCCTTTTATAGGTCTTAGGAGGCGGGGCTAGAAGCCTCTCAACCAATCAGGAACGTTCGAGGCGTATCTCCGCTTCTACCGGACGGTTCGGGAAAATTCTGAATGTTTCGGGTATAATCCATTTTGGCGCCAAATCCGTCGCCAAGTTTGTCGCCATGCTCTGGAACATTCGAAGCGACCCCGGACTCCGTCCAGTACAGAAGACTGTAAAACATTCTTTCCGATGGTGGAACCAACTATGCTGGGAAGCAGCATTACAGATTCGTAACAGTATTTTAACGAAATGATACTCAGAGGTGGGAGAAAGATAGCGGAATCGCTAAAATGTTGCTCGAACTTAAAAAGAGAGCAAAACTAAGCATCTAGCGCGAACATAAAGTAATTGTAAAATACAATTATAGTTGAATTCAATTCATTTACTTAGAATGCCTTAATTCAAAGCAGAACTGAATGAAATATTTTGGCTTTGAAAAAGGTCTCTTCCTGTATTTTTATAAGCATTTGGAAGAAGGACAAAACTAACAAAGAAAATTGTTAACATTCAAAATAAAAGAGATAAGAGTTTTCGAATTATTTAAATAAGACTCTAAAACAAATTATTTATATTCAACAATAAGTACTTATTGTGTGACATTATACCACAATTATAACCAGCGGGAGTGGTCTCCCGAAAACTTTCTAGCATATACTCTAATAAAGATGTGATCCCAGAGAATGCCAGACTACGCACGTCGCTGCATATCCATGGAATCAAACATCTGACGTGATTTTGCTCTAGGAAAGGGAAACGTGGTGTCAGGTATATTTGACCATGAATTTCGAAGCAATAAGGTCCAATTCCATTTGGAATACTTATTTCTGCTTCCGTAGATAAGAAAGCTAATGAGAATTGTATTCTAGAATATGGGATTCAGGTAAACTGAAGCATAAAAAAATATTTCATCAGTTCCAAACAGCTGAAAACACACTTTATCACCATGACGTAATTTTGTATTATTATTGTAAGTATTTTTTCAATTTTTCAAAATTAAGCCCTCACAAAACTCACAAATTTTTGTCATTGCTTCTTTAAAATCATTATACCCTATCCACATATATGCAAGCGTGCTGAATGTTGTCGAAACAATCTAATTCTCCTCCCTCAATGCCTTTCAAAACTTTTATGCTTATTCATTTGCTAAATGAATTCGTCTTCTTTCATTCTTTGGATAACACTTTAGTTACGACCGAGATTCACTTTTAATTTCTCTTGTACGTAGTATAGAGAAAGTATAGTAACTGTCAAAAAATTCGAACTTGGGATTTTGATGAATCTCCACGTTTTAGACCTTCCCGATTTCAAAAACACATTTTCGGGAAATGTCCGTCCGTCTGTAACAAAGATAACTCAAATATGATTTGAGCTAGATGGTTGAAATTTGGTATACGGTCTTTACACCAAATTTCCAGATTTCTATCAAATTTTATGTAAAATCCGATCAGAGGAAGTTTATTTGTTCGGCTGTTCGAATACAATTCAACACGAAAACAACAAAACGAAGATATATAAAATTAGATACACAGAATTACTATCTATAGTCTAGATAACTATGCCCAGTCTAATTTTCAGCCAAATCCAACTACGGGTTGACTGTCAGTCGGTCTATACTTTCTGAAATAAGTAAGTACGATAATTCAAAAATGCAACTTAATATATCAAATTTGGTATGGAAATTTATGACTTCAAGTGCAGTTTTGTGTCAAATTTTTGTTCGAATCGTTTGAGGAAAACACGTCTAAAACACAAATTCGATTTTCGGATACTAATAACGGTATGCCAGAGAATAATCGCCAAATAACTCGCCAAGGATGACACTATAGATTCAGTAAAAATACTAAATTCACATCAAAGGTTAATGTTTCGCAACTATTGTACGCCACTGCGAGGAAATTTTGGGGGGACCAATCCCGCTGGTTAAATAATGAAATAAAAAGTCGAAGTAAAGATTAAATCAAAATGTAACTAACAAAAGTAAAGAACAAATTCATGGATGCCTTTAAAACTTATGTTCATTCAAATGATCAAAAAAAATATCGAAATTAAATGAAAAATGAAAAAAAAAATTATTAAAAACAATTCTTGACGACAAGCTGGAAGGCAAAAGTAGGTTCCTTGTAATCTAAATTACTGTTTCCCAATTCCTTTCAATCCTTGGACAAAAACAATTAGATATTAAGCAATCATAAATGATGATTTTATTGCTATCTTAAAATTCACTTTTATTGCAAAATCAATATCATTGATACCATGTATTATAAAAATAATACGCAAATATTCTTGTTTGTATTATTGAAAAACTTTGATGCTTTTAAACAAATACGAAAAGATTGTATCAGTCGGCAACAATTTAAAATTTATCATTTGCAATTCAAACATATTTGAAAAATTATGATAGCCTACAATTATTCTTATTTTAATTAAATGCATAGTCATATCATTAACTCTCCGAGCCACCCAAAGGCACACAGATAAAGAAAACTGAATGACCGGACCATCGCAACAGCAACACTGGCGGGAACTATGGTTGAGTCTTAAGGGCCTTCAGCGGCCACGGTACAACTCTTCCCGAAGGAAGTACGTCCCTTCATCGATGGGAGGAGCCAGACTCCTATCTTTATAGGAGTCTGGCTATAAAGTGAGCTATATATTTGGCTATAAAGGAGTCTCCAGAGTGACGAGATCAAACCACCATACCGGAAGCATTTCATCCACTTTTCGAGGTGCCCCCGGGGGTTTAATTAAATGCATAGAATAATGCCGGGTTTACACGTGCGCAGTTATAAGACGGCAAGTAGGCAACCATTCGTAGAAAGGGACTGATGTATGTTTGCCACAATTTCTTAAGATAGATTCAAGCATTCTATGCTTGGCTATAAATTGCCGTTTTGGCTTCCCTGGATTTTTCTTTTTCTCTACGTATCTACGTAAAGTTTCAGTTGTTTTCTTAGCAAATTAATTTTAAACTTGAAATTTTGATATATACATATAATTAGAATTATTTCGACAGCCTTATGTTCATGGTGTTTTCCATTTTTCTATTTTCATCTTCATATATCCAATTATACTGCAATAAAAAGCAGCAATAATTTAAAACAGTGTAACTTCAACGTTTTTTCCACCAATACTTGATTCTGAACTTAAATCATAATTTTAAATATAACAAAATATCAAAAAACTATATTGAAATTATTACAAATCATAGATCATACTAAAACTTATTCAACATAAAAAAAAAAGCTGAATCTTCATGTCTTAGTCACAAAAAAGGAAAAAAAGCGAAGATGAAATATTAATAGCAGCAATCCGAACGGTTTAAGTTCCACTTCAAAAATGAAATATTTTTGAAAAATTAATCAAAAACAGGAAGAAAAAATACACGGATTAGTTTAGTTTAATTATAGGAACGTCCCGTTTTAAAGCAATACTAGGGCTATTCTGGGACGGACCTCGTTATTTTGAACCGCGGTCAGATGACGTAGATGACACTTGAACTGGCACCCACTCTCCAAATTTCCATACCACACCAGAGGGAAAATTACCTGGAAAAAATGGGTACCATTGAAAAGATAAATTTTTTTAAATATAAAAATGTTATGCAAACTATTTTTTTATTGTAATATTTTCGGAAGTTATAGCAAAAAAACGTAAAAATTTCGTTTAATTTTCAATTAATTATTCTAATTAAAAAAATCGTTCCGAAGTGCATAATTTTATCTTCCAAAATTCAGATGTGTCACGATTTGTAGCTGTAACAAAAGTGAAATGGACATACTTCATAATAAAAGTGTTACCTCCCCCCCCCGGGCAGATGAATCTTGTACAAGGCCGTGGAAGCCATGAGTGCGCGCAGGCTTTTATTTTCAAGATCACACGCATCAGCAATTTTGTGTGTGCTCCGAAAAGGTGTGAGGTGTACTCCGAGTTGTGAAGAAAAATGAATTACATTTTGAAAGCTTTTTACTTTTTCTTATATGTAGTGTAGAGAAAGTATAGAAATCGTCAACAAATTTAAACTCGAGATTTTGACTCATTTTCATGGTTTAGAGCTCTCCGAGTTTCAAAAACACAATTTTGGAAAATGTCCCTCTGTCTCTCTGTGACAAAGATAAATGAGGCAGATGGATGAAATTTAGTATACGATCTTTACGCCAAATTTATAGATTTATATCAAATTTTCAGCAAAATCCCTTAAGAAGATACATGTCTGTCCGACAATTTGAATATAAGATAACATGATACCTACCAAACAAAAAGAGCCACATCTATAAAATTCGATCACGTATTTAACATCTATAGTGTAGACACATACCAAATTTTCAGTTAAATCCAACAAGGAGTTGACCATCTGTCGATCTGTAATTCCAGAAATATGTAAATGCGATCACTCAAAAACGCAATGACTTCAATATATCAAAATTGGTATGGGATTCTGTGACTACAAGTGTAGTTTTGAATCAAATTGTCGTTTCAATCGGTTGGGAAACACGTGTCTAAAACACAAATTTGATTTTCGGATACTAATAAGCGCAAATCAGAGATTAATCGATAAAAATCTCGCCACAGATGAGACGATAGATTCAGCGAATGCGAAATTCATGACACATAACTACTGAGCGACAATGCTATGCAAGGCATTATCTAAGATAACACCTGTGGCGCCATCTACCCGCAACAAAAGTCATCAGACTCACTTGACGCAGCAACAGCATCAGCAACCACTCACCCACACACGCTCGCCATAACGCTTGGCGCTTCTCAAATACTCAAATGGGTACAGGCGCATTAGAATCAACAGCTAATACATCACCACTCAACAGCCATATCGCTCGTCTCACCTCTGACTCACTGGAGGGAGAGTTTGTGGTGAAAGCTTATAAGCCAGTTAACAGCTATGCTGCACGAGCAATTGCTTTTGTATTGTGGTCGTGTTACTGGGCTGCGAACCACAATGTCCCAGGTTCTATCCTCGCTCATCCCAATCCGCCACACACCTTTATTAGAGAGTTACACGAGAAAGTTTTGGGGAGACTACTTCCGCTAGTTTTTGAACCGATTAAAATCACAATTTGACATAGACCAAACAATTTTAGTAACAAGATCACATACCAAATATTATTCATCTAAGTCGTTGCATTTTTGAATTACCGCGTTTACATGATTGCAAACGATCAGACCAATAGACCCGTTGATCAATTCATCAAAGGGTTGATAATCTTGGATACACTGTGTATCAAATTTCATCTACTTAGTCGTTTGCATTTTATAACTGTCGTGCCCACTTGCATAAAGAAATTTTCTGTGCTTGGCTTTTCTAATTTTCACAGAATTCTATAAAGGCAGTGGCGTAATGATCGGGGGAAAAGGGAGGGAGGAGTTAGACAGGCCTGGGAACTAGTCTAAGGAGGAGGCATGGAGACATAAAGCGTGATTATGACAGATTTTAAGGTTAAATAAGATAAAGGGTAAGAAAGAAATATCTTGCCTGGACGCCATTTAACCGTGGTAGACAAAGGCGAAAAAATAATATTATGTCCTGGGCGTCATTTACTTTTGATACTTCTCTGAAATTTGGGGAAGAATCACATATCGAATTTACTCTGTAGCTTAAAGCATTTTTTTGTAAACTGATTCTTGGACAGACATACAGTATACTCCCGAGTATCCAGCTTAATGTGACGGAAGGGCAGGCTGGATAAGCCAGAGTTCTATGAACTCATTTCTTTGCGCACATGTCAGAAGACAAAATTTTTATATCGAAACTCACAGTTATAATAAAACGTATTTTCTTGATAAGTACTAAGCCCTCCATTTATCTCAAATATAGTAGAATGTGAATACGGACACGGCCCGATGAATCATGGAAGCAGTTGCCGGTAATGTGTCGAGTTAAAATAGAAGGCTCCGTCCTGGTAGTTTATATATATTTATATACTTCAATGCACGTTTCAAGTATTTATTAGAGAAAAAGTAAGTTAAAGGATACAAACTGTTCACATTTTAACATAATTTCTGTGACGATTAACTTAACTGCAGGAAACATAAACGAAATTCGGTGGCCTAATTCTAAAGAAAATTGACCCCAACTTATTTTTTAATGATAAATGATTAAACAGATATGAAGTTTTGCTTAGTTTAGTTATATTAACTTCCCGTTGTTAAGCAACACTAGGGCTATTTTGGAACGGACCCCGTAATTTTGAACTGCGGTCAGCTGACGAGGACGACACCTGAGCTGGCACCCTCTTCTCCACACCACACCAACGGGAGGACGTTTAGCATGACGGATTTAACTTGCAACAGACCCCTTCACACGACGGTACTTCGGTGGAATCGGGTCTCGAACCTGAAACCCTACGGCTCACAAGCCGAGACCTTACCACCAGGCCACTGCGGCCTAAACAGATATGAAAAGGTAACCCTAAGATAAGATTCAAAATTTACAGTTTTTAGTTTTTGAAAAAGTACTTAGTAGATGTGCACTTCCATTGCCTTGACAATGTTGCCAATGCAAAGCCTTGCCTTCCCCATTTAATAACAATAAAAGAAAACTAGGCCGGATAGTCGCGAACCGGATATTCGGGATGCATTGTAATTCAAAAAAATGTTTTTTTTTAAATTTATTTTTATTTAGTTTTGATGATTACAATACTTTCTCTTTGAATATTTAGTATTCGAGAATTGTAGGAGGGTGCCAAGTAGAAAATATTTTCGTGCACAAATTTTTACAAATGTTGAATGCGGCGAATGGCGCATAGAGGAGCGAAAGATAAACACTGTGAATGAGTAAACACTGTTGATCTTTTCTAGTAGCTTTGTAATTTGCCGACAATTCTTTTTTGTCTTGTATGTTGTATGCCCCAGTACCTGAATACGTCTCTACAGCAAAGCAGATAAAGAAATAATTTTTAAAAATATTAAATTCTTCCACTAATTTTTATTTTTCTTAAAAAGTAGCCAAAGAATCACTGTTTCACGGCTTATGCTTTCTTTAATGTTTTCCCGCTTCAGAAAATGATTTATTAATAAAAATAATAATAGGTAACTGCAAACGACTTCTGAAAGGATGATTTCGGAATATAAATTTCTTTCTATTATAGTAGTGGTGAAATTCAAACTAAATCGTTCTTTCTGTTAAAAGAATCATGGTTCTTTTAAATGTTAAAAAAAAAGAGACGGAGGGAAAAATAATCCAAAACAATTCATTTGATATTTTTGCAAAATTTACTATTCGCTTTTTTTTATATATATATATCCTATGTGAGATTTTAACATTTCAATCATATTTTTTTTTTATCTCGCTGCACACAGCTGTCGATTAGTGAAAGATATTACAGGCATATTAAAATTTTTTTCAACCGTCTGTCATATCTGGATTTAAAAAAGCGAAATAAGCTACAGACATACTGTTTTTGCGTCAATTTGCGTTCCATAAATACCTGCATTTATGAGAATTTCTAAAAATAAATTTTTCTGAATTATTTAAATTGCTTGATTTCTGAATAAAAAACACAGACTAATATCTATTTTCACTGCCCATATAAAGTTCAAATATATTTACAACTACAGTAGACTCCCGATTATCCGCGGTGCGGATTATCCGCGCCTGCCGCACAAAGTTTTTTTTTTTTGGCTGATTTTTTCAAAAAGGTGCAGTTTTACAGTTATGCTTTTGTAATTACATAATACATTACAGTATTAAAACAGTACATATGTATTACTTTTTCTGTGTATCCTTGACGCCTCTCGTAAATACTAAGCACTTTTCTGTTTTCATTAACAAAATGCATTTTAGGTTAGTTTTGAGTGATATTCTAAAATATTAAGCGTTAGTTAAACATTTCCTGCTGTTTATTTTACGTTTTATTGTATATAAAACGATTTTTCAAAGTTGGAATGACTGTTTTCTTTTTTGTTATACCCGTTTTTAGCTCTTTTCGGATTATCCGCGGCGGTGGCGCCGCCGCGGATAATCGGGAGTGTACTGTACTTGTTTACAACTACGTTAGCAAAACAACCGAAGAAAAGGAGTTACTTTCATTAAACTTTGCGAGACACGTTATGTTTTGTTTTTGTTTTCGTTACACAATACTGTTGCATTACCATTTTTAAATCCGTTCTCTTTCAGATTCTACTTTAAATTGAAATTTTTTTACGAATTTTATTCAATTTCATAAATTTGTGCAATTCATTTTCCGCCATAAATTTAAAAAAATTAATCAATTACTAATGATAATGTCATGTCCGCTTTACCACGGAAAGGGGATGCAGTAGCTTCTGAGGGTAAAGACCCCTGAGAACCCGAGGCGAAGTCTGACTTCTAACTCATATGAAGATGCAACTCACACATTCGCTTGCACAACCCCTTTTTACAGAGGGGGGGGGGCACATTCACACACCTCACAGATAGAACACAGATGAAGAATAGCCATGCCCGAACCGGGATTTGAACCCAGGACGCCCAGATCAGGGGGAAGATGCGCTACCCCTATGCCAGGACGCCGGCTTCAATTTACTAATATTTGGTTTAATTCGGTTAATATTTTCTTTATAATGTAGACTTAAATTCAACTAGTTTTAAAATGCGCGCCTGTATATATATAATTAATAATAATCATAACGAAAATATACTTTTATGCTAAGTGACAAAAACTCTCAATTTTTCCTTCAAAAATTCTGGCGCTTAATAACATTATAATATCTCAATTTTCTAAATTTAATTTTTTTTTTCGCAATCAAATACGATTAAGTGACTATTTTTCTATATCTAGTGTGGACAGATTTGACTCTAATTATGATTATGCCCAATGTGGAAAAAGCAAGAAACATTCACTATTGTCTATAAAGAATTTCCTCATTTATTCTTCCTCTTATGGAATTTTGGAAATTGAGATAGGTTCTTTAAACAAATACTTATATTGAATGCGAATTAACATTATGAATAAATTTTTCAATACTTTTAAAGAAAAAGAAATTCTTTTAAGAATTCTCTTTTAGTATAAAATGAATAATAAAATTTTTAATATTAATGTTCACAATTTATCAATGTTTTTAAAAACATTTTATAAATATAAAAAGCTTTATTTTCTCATTCCCTTGAATAATAATTAATATGCTATTTCATAAAACGGAAAACTCTTTAACAAAAGATATCAGCAGAAAATTTTACACTTTTTTTCAAATTAAAAAAATAAATTGGACACATTCTTGATTAATACATTATCATGCTTACCAATATAAAATTGAATAACAAATAAATTTGCAAATTTTTCAGAAATGATTCGACCATCTTGTTAGCATTCTTCGCGAGAAGAAGTGAGCCTAAAGTATATATATATATATATATATATAAATCAACATTTGAAAATGACCCAAAATAAGGTAATGAACCAGCTAGTCCAAAATATTTTGTTCGTTTATCTTTTACACCAACTCTAGTACAAAAATAAAAGACAAAACACTTTGAAAATTAATGGAATAATACTGGTCTACCATGATCTATGAATTATTCTAATATGCATTTCCTGAATTGGAAATTTTCTGTTTTCAGTAATAGTTACAAAAGACAGTCTTCAAAAACCAATTATTTTCAAATGTTAATATTTTTACATTTTTTTTTTAAATATGGAAATAACTGTTTGCAAGTAAAAACAACTTTACTTTGATAAAAGGAATTTTGGACACTAATAATTTAAATTTTGCTGTATGCACACATTTCTGAAATCTGTACACATTTTTGAAATCTTAAAAGTAGTATATGATATGGATTCAAAGAGTTAATCCTTATTTTAAAGTTCATGAAACTTTTTTACATATATGTAACAAATTAAACTTTAAAGAAACAGGCATTCAATTTTTTCCCCTGACTTTTATTCTTCATACTTATTTTTTATCTACTATCAAGATTTCTTTATTAAAACCATGGCAAGTACAGTGCCAAGAACTGGACAGGAAGAGAGAAAGTATGAAAAAAAAAAAAAAAAAAAAAAAAAAAAAAGAGAGAGAGAGAGAGAGAGAGAGAGAGAGAGAGCAAGCAAGTATTCTGAATTTATATAGTTTAATAAAAGGAATTTGCAAACAATGTTTTAGTTTTGTGAGAAAATGAAAGTCTATGCAACTCTGAATATGAAGTCAGAGTTTGAGTGATAGAAATGATAACATGTAATTGCTAAATATGGTTATAATTCTTTTGATGCACTGTACTACATGATTAAACAAAAAATTCTTTAATCTTTGGAAAGTTTCACTAAAATACTTAGACCAAAATTAAAATATCTAATAACTTCTCATGCATTTTTTCTTCTTGCTACTATCTTCAGAAATATTTCTTGTCAAATGTAACAAAAACTGTTATTTAAAAAACACAAACAAAAATTTTTAGATTTGTAAATAACATGCATTGAATACATCTTACAAATCATCTAAAAGATTAATTCTACATATACATTAATCAATGTCTGTCCCTGGTAACACTATGCTATATTATAGTAATATTATTTTAACTGTCTAAGATTGGCATTCAGTTGGTTTGGTGGAACTAATAATTGTTAAAAGTCTTCATTTAAATATTTTACATAACTTGATCTTACTACCTAACTCAGCAAAGTATTTTTAAACTACTAGATAAGTAACTTATATAATTTTTTAAGCTATACACTTTTCTGCTCATTCTGTTATACATCTTTCTAATCCTCCACCTAAAATTTATAAAAAATTAGAAAATGATAGTAAAATCATTCTGGAGTGAATTTAATGTGTATCAATGAAAATGCTTCATAATTTACATTCATTCACAATTGATTATTCAAAAAAATTTGTCAGATGCAGCGACAAAATTGCAAGTATAATGAGAAAGCATTTTTTTAATATAAAAGAATGAGAGTATATCCCTATTCCTCCAAGTATACTCCTATTACACGAAAAAGCATCAATTAGAGGCATGTTGACTGGAAGACATAGATACATCAAACTCTGCCCTAAAGGGGAAAAAAAACAGTGAATTTTTGCCATTTTTTAAAAGTCATCAAGATGAAGGAGGTAAAATTAATAACATTTCTGGCCATTACTTATTTTTGTTAAGCCATAGATAATGACAGGGAGAGCAAAATAATATTTTGTCCCAGACACCATTTATCTTTGCTACTCCACTGGTGACTGATTAAATTATATGAACTCTAAAAAAATTGTTATCATTGCTTCTTTTTAAAGTTAAAACTTAATTGTAGATATAACACATTTTTTAAAAATATCATTAACAGCATGCTTTATACCGGAACCTACTCATCATGGAAAAATAAATGACATCTTCATAAACTACACTGGAAGAAAAATACAAGAAAAAATATTTGTAGTAACAATGAAAATGATTCACATTTCATTACAACAACATATAAAAATATTTAAAATTAGTCAAAACACTACACAACAAACAAATTGGTAATAATAATTTTTTTTTTTAATTTTAAGATGTGAAAATCCCTTTAGAGCTGTAATATTATTGAAAGTTACGAAAAAAAGCATCACCATCATCAAAAGCATTGTTTTTAATTAATTAAATTTTTTTTTAAAAATTGTTCCGAGAAGCACAATCTCATTTTTTAATGTTTCAAATTCAGTAATTTTAGATCCAACAATGAATTCTCTAGAATGCATTTTCTTACATCATTGCCTGACTTCTAATGAATAACATGAAACTGATATATATATATATATATATAGGCTCAATTTATTGAAAAACAGGAAAAATAGTATGAAATTATATCTTCACAGTTAAGGATTGATCAACTAAAAGTTGAAACTTTTAAGTTCAATAAAGTTAAACAGGATTATATTAGGCAGCAAGATAAAATAAAATAAATTTTCTGATATATTTATTGAATTCCAGAAAATAAAATAGAAAAACTGAGTATGTACAGAAATAAATATTTCAAATTATGTGTCTTGGATAAAAAAAAATCTGCACCTAATAAAAATAAATATATTAAATTGTGAACGAAAGTAAAAAACATACGAAAAATAAATTTGTTTTAATATATAACGAATGCCTAGAATAATTATCGTCTCATTACTACATAAGTATTTATCCATTCATCATTTTATGAATATGTTAATTAAGTAAAAGATAAAACTGGACATAAAAAAATTCTGAAAACCGACTACAGAAGTGTGAAAATGTCGCTGAAAAAAAAAAAAAGAGTTATCTGTATACAAGAGAAACAATATTTCTCAGAAAGCCCAAAAACAGACAAGTCTCCGCAAGGTTTTTGCTTACTGGCTGCCAAAGTCGATTTTTAAAACATAACGTCATGTGGAAAACATTAATGCCGCAGAAACTTGTTCCTCTAGATTGAATGAACTGCTTTGTTTACAATATGCTTAGCAACTTCATTAAAATTTGATCAATATAAAGAAAAATTTGAAAATTAATAGTTTGTATTAATGTAACTTTTTAATTATAAATTAATTAAAAATAATTTTGAACATTTTTTTTTATTTTAAATTTGTGCTGAGGTTAGGCTCGGTCTTCTTCGCGTCAATTCTCAATAGAAGAATTGTGCATTCTGGGAAAAAGTCAAGATGGCGGCACCCATCTTGAAATGGAAGCGGGTAAATAATACAACAGGACAAGCTCCTAGACCTCGACATGGACATCGTGCTGTCGCAATCAAAGATCTAATGATTGTATTTGGTGGCGGTAATGAAGGAATCGTGGATGAACTTCATGTTTTTAACACAAGTAAGTAAATAGTTTGTCTCGGCCGCTGGATGTCAGTATGGTTCTCCGACGAATGTCATGTGAATATTCGAAGTTCTCTCATTTTCCTAATGGTCAAGCCACATAATATTATTACTACTGTCAAGACCTCTCATGAACCTGAATTTAGATTTTCTATGAAGTCGATAATATAATGAAATTAAATCTTAAATCCCAAAAACCGCCATCTATTGTTTCAAGATGGCGGCGCCCTGAGTACGTCGTGACAAATGATAAACAAAGCTAAATTTTCCTTTTTTTTAATGTTATTGGCTCTGTTGGACCTTACTTACTAAAATATTGGAAGCGATCTTTTAGTAAAAGTTTATTATTTGAGTTTGTATACCTTATCTCAATGAATAAGAAAGCTTCGACTGGCGTCCGTTGTTTAAGTGTCATATATATTGCCGCATTTGGCCGCCATACTCTCAAAGCAGAGATTATTAAATTATGTAAAAATTATTAAATATTTTACACTGGTGTTTTTTTTTTTTCATGTCATACTTATTTTTTATTATAATCATTAAATTATAAAATGTGCTTAAATCAAATTCTATTTTATTGTAAAAGACTCTTAATTCTCGTTATGAATAAAGTTTTGATATTTTTATTTCTTTTTCATCCAATAATTTTGTTATTGCGGTAAATTTATGAAAGTTATGATTTGCGAACGATAAAAAATTACTAAGGTTTTATAAAAAGTGGGAAAAATGAATTTTGTTTGTATGATTCTAATGGTTTTGTAAGATACATCATGGGAATTTATTAGATATGTTTAAATCATTAACAAATTATGTTTCACATTATGTTCAAACAAATTTACATGTTTTTTTCTAACTGATAATATGTGTATGAATAATAGAAATTTTTTTCCAACTTGATCAAATATCAACTTTTTATAAAAAATTATAAATAAAAAATATTCTTCCTTAAAATTTTGAGTGATTTATTAATGTGTTTTTTTGATAAAGTTAGATATATGAAATTTCTTTTTTCAATTTTTTCATCATACAACATTTTATTGTTATAGTACATTATAAGTACATTTCATTATAAATACAGAATTGACAATAATTAGAAAAGTAATTAATCTAAAAATTGAGAATTTCAGTCTTCAAGGTATTAACGTGCTATCTTGTCTGCCATGTAGATGTTTAAGAAGTAATGTCTATTGACTTTTGAAGATAAATGGAATTCCTCCTTCTATCATTTTTGTAATTTATTTGATAAATCTTGTATTGAAACATTTCTCTCCTTCGATTTTTTTTGGTCTTGTACTAGTCAATAGATATGTAATATATTGAAACTTATTTCATTTTTATATGGTAATTATACAACTTAGTTAATAATCACAAATGCAATGTGTAAAATTCTTTCTTTGTATTATGTCTCATTAGTAAAGAATTTAAAATTCTCTGCTTTTTTGAATAAATATACTTCACTTGCAAAATACAGTAAAAATAAGAAATTGACCTTTTTTTTACTGCAGCTTCATCATTTTTCTTTATGAGACTTTGTAGAAAATTATTCCTGGCACTGCTTTTTGTTTAATCTGTTGTAATTTCAGATTATCACTGCACTTCTTGTTAATATTGTTGTCTTTTTTTTTTTTTTTTTTTTTTTCCCCTTCTGTCTGACAAACTTCAGTGAGAAAGAGGGGGGAAAAAACATTTCGACTTAACTTTTATATATAGTTTGGAGCCAAAAGTTTTTTGGGGAGGCAATATAACATGACACACAAGCAAAATTTAAAGAGAGTGAATTAGTAGAATGCTTTACACTATTAGCCTTTTAAAATATGGTTACAATTTTGTTTTAATCAAAAGTATTTGGTACTTATTAACTAATGGTGAAGGAATGTAGATTCGTTGGAGATAATCTTGACTTTTTATTTTTTTTCTTCTTTAACATCAATAGTTTTGACATCTTTTAGTATAAACTGCATAAACACATGCTTATTTTATTAGGATTATTAGTTAGGATCATACCCGTAGGGTCGTAGTGCCAATTTAGTTTTGGCATTTTCACCTTTAATTAATAAGTATCAAATATATAATACTAATCATTATTAACGACCTGCTGGCTAGTCAGGGATATTGCTTATATTTAATTTCAGTTTAATCGGTTGAAACATACCTTCATGATTCCTTCAACTTGTCAGACTTTAATGTTGTATTATTTTTATTGTCATACATTGTTCTGCTTATTATATACATGAACTTATTGAATAAATATGAATATTGCAGCATTAAAATTGCTATTAAAAATGCAAAATATGAGGTTCCATCTATCTTCTTAATTTCACTTTTTTTTTCTTTTCATCTTTTAAACTACATAGATATAAACAGAAACTTCCTTCATTAGCTTTCAACAGTGGAAAGAAAATTATGGAATTAAATATTTGAAATAATGAAAGCAGTTTGAGCTTTAGGGGAATTAGGGAAATGTAAGCTATTGTCAAAGGGTAAATATTTAAAAATATATATTTTTAAAAATTTCCAAAAATTAGGAAATATTTGTGTGATTATTAAATTGGACATCAATTTCTGAAATATTAAAATGTCATTATTTTTTTTCTTACAATAATACTTTGTGAAGTGATTGCAGAAAAATCACAAAATTCACTTTAAAAGTATCTATGGATTATGATTGTTTTGAGGTCTCAAAGATTAATATAAAATCCTACAATTATTTAATAATTTTCTCTTTCCATAGAAATTTTGAAACTTATTGCTGTAAAAAAAATAATAAAGGTGTGATTTTTTTTTTTTCTTCTTTTCCTAATTTTTTTTTTTTTTTTTTTTTTTAAAGATTTGAACTCTTTCTTTAGATTTGAACTTATAACACTTTCATCGTGAGAGATGAGATAACTCATCCTCTACTGAAAGTTTTTCTATATTATTGCAATGCATCTTATATCATTATTTTATGTGAAGCAGAATGCAGTTTGAAGACAGTGAAGATACTTTTAATTTTGTGATGTCGTTTTATTTC
The DNA here is from genome assembly GCF_947563725.1 of Argiope bruennichi. Classification (NCBI taxonomy): domain Eukaryota; kingdom Metazoa; phylum Arthropoda; class Arachnida; order Araneae; family Araneidae; genus Argiope; species Argiope bruennichi. Next base: position 20,502,730 of record NC_079154.1, on the reverse strand, counting down.
ATTTTGAAGAAGCAGGCATATGTACAAGCGATGAGCGCACAGAAAAGGAATGAGGAAAAAGCTCTTGGTCATTTTATCCCTGCTCTTATATAACCTATGATTTTGATAGGGAAAATATTTCTTTACAGTGCTAATGTATTATGAGATTTCGATAGGGATTTTCGTTACATGCGTGGAGAAGGCAGGAGAAACACAGGAAGATTTTAAAAGAATTTGCCTCTTCACGCGGAGTGTGGGAAAGTTAGTTTTAGCTGATTCAGCAGTTTAACAAAGCTTCTCTTGAATTAATTAAGTAGAGACAGTGGAATTGGATTACGAAATAAGAGAATGAACTTACTATGGGCTAAATTAAGATAAAAGCTTGGAAATTAATTAAATTGAAATTAAGAATTTAAAATATCGTTACATATATATATCTTAGCACAGAGAGTGGGACAAAGGTGTGCCATTGCCACGATGAAAGTGCTAAAATATGAATACTAAGATTATTTTTTTTTTTTCCTAAACAGTTTCCCCTTTGGAATGAAATTGCATGCTTATTCCAAATGTTGTATAATAAATATGTTGCTTATGGAAATAGAATCAAAATTATTTTTATCTTTATCTGAAATTCAAATTATTTTTTAAAAGCTATGTGTTACTGTAAATCGAAATCTTTTTTCCAGCTAGCAACCAATGGTTTTCACCACCTGTTAAAGGAGATGTACCTCCTGGCTGTGCCGCATATGGATTTGTGTGTGATGGCACAAGACTGCTTGTGTTTGGTGGCATGGTTGAATATGGAAAATATTCAAATGAACTTTATGAACTTGCTGCAAGTAAATGGGAATGGAAAAGACTGAAACCTCGATCACCTAAAAACCAGCCTCCTCCATGCCCGAGACTTGGGCACAGTTTTACTCTCATTGGGAATAAGGTTTATCTTTTTGGTGGTCTGGCTAATGACAGCGATGATCCCAAAAATAACATCCCAAGGTAAAATACCAGAATATGTACTGTTCTTTACTCATTTATGTGTACTTATCTTATAACTGTAGATTAGGACCTTCAACTTTTTCATATGCTTTCATTGTATGCTCATTTTATGTTTATCATATAGTGAAGACAGACCTGCCAAGTACTCCGATTTTTATCAGTTTACTCCGGTAATCCGAATATTATCAGAAAACTCCGATTTTTTAAAGTTTGACGGTTTTATTTTTGTATTTCCCACTCTCCCTATGTAATTTGAATAATCTGCTTGCCAAATGCAGTTTAAAAAAAAATACTACTTTCGGTTTTGAAAAATTATCGTTTCTGATACTGAATGCAGTTTGCTTTTCGTCAGTCGCTAGACTTGCGCTTAGAACACGGCCGCACTCTCAATGCGGAGACATATCACTTCTCTGCCACGACGCGGATGTGAAGATCCTCCACGCTTTCCCTGCGAACGAAATCCTAACCAAACTGGATTCGACCAGATTATAGCCTGCCACCTGGCTTGTACAAGCTTGAAGCTGAATTTTTATTATACCAAGCTACTGATGTACCTGAAAAAGTGTTAAATCTAGAAAGAATTGATGAGCAGTAGGCAGCATTAGCCAAAGAAACAGAACCACTAAATCATTTATTATACAGCAGATTAGGACAATGTATGCTAGGGATATTAACATTCCCACATAGCAATGCTTCCTGCGAACGTATATTCAGTCTTGTTTGTAGAAACAAAGCAGATTTTAGAAGTTCGATGAACATTTCGACTTTACAGTGTCAATTTTAATTGCTAAATCTCGGATTTCAAATATTTGCTATTCTCAAAAATATGATAAAGATTTTTTTAAAAAAGCAAAATTTGCTACTACTGTTGCATTAAATAAATAAGTATTGGAATATTCATAGTTTTCTTTATTTTGTGTTTATACTTATTTTTAATGAAGCTGGTCTTTTTTATGAATCTAAATATTTCTTAGAAAAAATTTTCACCTTTTCCTTCAGAAAAAAATAAAATAAAATATTTTGTAAATATTTCTATAAAAATATTTTTAGCATGATTTGGAAATCTCAATAAAAAGGTAAGTCTTTGTAATATCAATCAAAATTGAAATGTTTAGAAATTTATTAACTACATTAAACTTCTTAAATAATACATGGTAAGAAAATTTACAGCTAAAGAACCAGTTTTTATATTTAAGAAGTAAAGTTATCTATGTGTGTACTTCATATATAAAATAATTTTAATTTGTTTATTGCTGTTGTTTATTTAAACATTCTTTGAGTTTCATTGCTTTAAAGAAATCTATCTCAAAACTGTGAAAATAAGAGAGTACATGGGAATAACTAACAAAAATTTGGTATTGTAGATTTGCTCCTATTTTTTCTTGTTTGCTCCTATTTTTCTAGTCTTGTGCTCCTAAATTTTTTTATGTGGGGTTAGCAGCTCTGTGAAGAGAATGAAACCTGTATTTTGGAACAGATCTTCCTGTTGAGTAATTGCATTTAAAAATTTATTCAGATTTGCAGTTTAAATTTCAAAAAAAACACAAGGAATTTCATTTTTATAGCATATTGCACTTATAAGTTGTGTTACATTAATATTCTAAATTATTCAAAATCATGAAATTTTTTTTATTTCAAATGATTTTTTTGGATTTTTGATATAAATTCACTGTCACTTCTGTAGTAAGTAAAACAGGAAACAGATGAAGTTTTTGTTGGTTTCTGCCCCTTTACTGAGTAGAAACTGAAGATTTTTTCCTGTAATAAAGAAAATATATTCTTTTTATTAATAAATGATATAAACTATATTTTAAGAATATTTAATTTATTGTAATTGTTTTGATTAGGTGATCACTTGATACTGCAATCGATACATTTTATTGCATTAATTATTAAATGCTTTATGTTATTGACATATAATTTAGAAAATGAAGAATTTGAGAGTAGAGTTTTATATGTATTTATTTTTATTTAGATATTTAAATGATTTGTATACATTGGAATTGCGTGGCAATGCAATGATGTGGGATATCCCTCATTATAATGGGCAACCACCACCTCCACGAGAATCTCACACTGCAGTTGCATATGGGAAAAATGAAAAGCATTCTCGCCTGATTGTGTATGGAGGAATGAGTGGATGCCGGCTTGGGGATTTGTGGCAGTTAGATATTGGTAAGATTATTTTATTTTCCTTTATCATATTAAATGAATTCATATATATCTAAACGTATATAAAGTTACATTTTAAAATTTTATAAAAAAGCCTTGTTTAAATATGTGACTCAGAGGTAATTGCTTACCAAAGTGCTTTCTGTTATTAATGATAGAATTATTTGGTAAGTGTAATTGCTTCACTTCCTAAATAAGCACAAGTTTTGTATTTTTAAATGAAATTCCTACTTTATTTCATTATATTTTCGTTTTATTTTAGAAACTATGACTTGGTCTAAACCAGTTGTCCAAGGACTCTCACCATTACCTAGAAGTTTACACTCTGCCACATTGATTGGATATCGAATGTTAGTTTTTGGTGGATGGGTTCCACTAGTTATGGATGACAATAAAGCTGCAACACATGAAAAAGAGTGGAAATGCACTAATACATTAGCCTCTCTTAATTTAGGTAGTACAATTTATGTAGAATTAACTTGTTAATATAATCTAATGTATATTTTAAAAAAAATTTCAACACAATGAATATAAATTTAATGGTAATTTTAAATTAAATTACAAAATTTATTTTGCAATAGGACTAAAAATCTTATATAAAATACTACAATGGCCATATGGAATTGGTTTTAGTACCAATGGAAAGATTATTTTTTGCCTTTTAAATTGCATTTGATTGCTTGATTTTTTTAAAAAAAATCATTTTTTATTTGGTTTGAGGGGGATGAATCTTGGAATTTTCCATCTTTGACTTCCACTTTCCTCAAAACTATTTATTGTCTCCCTTTTGTCTTATGTGGAGGATAAAACTGTGCTCAGATGACCTTCACTGCAAATTACGATTATAAACATTAAAGAAAGTTTCATATGATATTTAAATTAATATTATTGAAAAGATGCATTATATAATCACACACACGTACATAAATCATTTTTAGGGTGATTCTTTTGAACAATATTGTCAAAATGCAAAGATTTATTTTAATTTTTACATAATTGGAATTTGAATGAAGAATTAAAAACAAGGAGGGGGACCTTAATGATGTACATTCTCATTTACATCTTAGTGCATTTACCATTATAGAAGTCATAAACTTTTTTCTCAGAAATATAAATGAAAAAAAGGTTAAAAAGGGGACATGAAAAGGTTAAAATGCGACTTGGAAAAGTTTCAGTCATTCTCTTCTTTAGTATAAGGAATCTTCATAGAATTCAAAATGTGGAAAGTTAATTTCTGAAATCTGAGGCAAAACTGTTCTTAAAACAAAGACTTTGCAAAGGATAGCATACCGTTATTTTCATACAATTTGTAATACTCATTGAAAGCCTAACTGAAGAACTGGTAACTAGACTAAATGCTTGTATTTTATTTTAATTTACAAACTGATTGAAATTAATGAATTAACAAACAAAGCAATTTATTATGTATAAGTTTCAAATAGTATTTATTTAATTATACAAAACTAAATCTATTCTTTGTTGATCTCTAAATGATAGTTCATTTCAGAACTATAAAATTTGATAGATTTTTTTTAAATTTAAAAATATGTGCATTACATTCTTTTAAAGAAAAGAATTTTTTAGTTAACTAGAAAATTGGCAAAAATTCAGATAATCATTCCAGCTGCCAGAATTCTTTTTATAAGTCAGTTGGCAATTTTTGCAATCTTGAATTGATAGACCAAAAATAAGAATTATATATTCTGACTAATTTTGATTTTATATATCTTTCTTTTAAATGTGTTTTTGCATTTTAACTCATATAAAATTTCAGTTTCCATTTTTTTAAATTTTATTTCAAATCATAGTAATCATGGGGTTGAATCTTGAATTTTATTTTTGAATAAATTAATTTTGATTTATTTGATGTAATAGTTTCAGTTTTCATTTATTTCATTGAATAGCTTGATACTGAAATTATTATTATTAAATATAATTAATTTAAGTAATTTGTTCATTCAAAATTTTATCAACACACAAAATATTAAGAATGAATATTAAAGACTTTTTAGGAGTTTTGTGAATATTTAACAGAAGTTTCCTAAACAAATGTATTTTTGATAATTTTGACATTTTTAAACTGTGTATTTCAACATTTTGTCATAAATTTTAAATTATCAAATGTTTTGAAGAATTTTTTTAAATGTTAAAAATTTTATTTATTGCTTTAATATTTTTAAACATAATTTAGTTTCAAAGTCACAAACAGCCAATATTCAAGCAAATATGGGATTTATTAGAAATCGTGATTTATTAGGTATTAAATTGAAATTGCTTAGTTAATATATGCTCTAGCAGACCACTAAAATGTTGGAATCGTTCAGTTTCAAAATGCCAATTTTAAATTGTTGGAATTGTTTAAAATGAAATAATTTGTTACAAACTAGTTTATCAGGGTTATATTAATACATCTGCTGTTAAGGCTAATATACAACTTTATTATTGATGCAATGTGTTTGTGTCAAGTTTATTTGCTGAATTGAAATAAAATTTTAATATATTTCATTGATACAATACACTCCTGAGTATCCACTTCGCAACTATCCTGTTTCCGTATTATAGAGAGGGTCTAATTTTCTTTTATCACAGTTAAATGAGGTAAGCAAGGTGTTGCATTGGCAGTATAAATAAAGTATTGGAAGCGGGCATCTGCTATGATCCTTCTAAGTGTTATGTGTAAAATAAAAGTTGACTGAGAAAGAGCAGCATTCTATTTGTTGTTCATTGTTTTGTCACTTTGTAATGAACCTCAGTTCTTGGCGCTATTCCTGATTATTACTGCTCAATACGTTCATACAATTTCTGTAAATTGTTCTTGGGGTATGCTTAATGTTTCTTTAAGTAAAAATTACCAAATTAATGTTAAAATGTGAACAGTTTATATCCTTTAATTTAATTTTCTCTAACAAATTCTTGAAACGTGCAGTACAGTATATAAACTGCAAGTACAGAGCCTTCTATTTTGAATCAACCCTTTACTGACAACTGCTTCTATAATTCAACATTCAAAGCCACATTCACAATCTACATGGCTTGAGATAAATGGTGGGCGTAGTACTCAATAAGAAGCGAAAAAATATGTATTATAACAGTGTTTTGGTATAAAAACTTTCTATTCTGGTATTGGTGGGCAAAAAAAATTAGTTCATAAAACTCTGGGCGATCTGGTTATTTTGCTATCTGGCCTGCCCTTCCTTCACATTAGGCCGAATACTTGGAAATGTACTGTAGTTTTGTTAAAATGCAATATATTATATTTGTGAATAATAAATATAGTAACTACTGAAACAATGTGTACACATTTAGACATTCCTTGTATATTGGTTTGTTTAGTCCCTTGTCATTGTTTTTTATATATATATATTATTTGAATTGTAATTAAACATGATTTCTTTGAAACCAGAAACAATGACTTGGGAACCTCTTGCCATGGATGGTTTTGAGGATGCTGTTCCTCGAGCTCGTGCCGGTCATTGTTCAGTTGCCATTAATAATAGATTATATATCTGGAGTGGAAGAGATGGTTACCGGAAAGCATGGAATAACCAGGTGGTGTATATCTCACCTAAATTTCTAAATATGAATATAAATTTATAATTGTACTAAAGTATTATGAAATGTTTTTTAAAGAATAAACTCTTTCTTTTAAATTATTATGCTAAATGCATTTGCAGCAGTTAATCTGTAATCAACCCCTTTCTGGACCAGCATCAAATGTTTGGCGCAGAATGATCAAGTCTGGTCCTTGCGCCATAAAAACCAACTAACTATCTGGACCAGCATGGGGAGAATGAAGCACTCTCACAGTGCCAAACACTTCGAAGTGGAGCATTACAACAACCTCACACGGTTAAGCCTAATTTTCCAAAAAAATTCATATCGCATCATTAATGACTTCAATTTTGCTAGCAACATTTGTAATATACTACTACTTAATATGTATTAATATAAAAACTATGACATTAATAGAAATGAACGAAATAAGTAAAACATTCAACTTTTAACTGTACCCATGAAAACAAATATTACACATATGAAAAGAAAGTTATAAATATAAAAATTCTATAATAATTCACTCTCGCCCCCCAGCAACAGTCATCTGAATAGACTTTCTCATATTCTCTTAACAAAAAAAATCAAAACTGTCAACAAGAATGCCAGAGTCACTTCAAATCGAATGTGCACTTTTTGGTTTTGCCAATAAATTGTTTGTTTATACCAATAATTCTAAGAAATCTAGAAATGCAGAACAGAAATCAATGCCTTCCTGCATATGAAGGTCAAATGCAGACACAGTTAAGTGTTTCACTATTTTCAGTTAAAGGTTTCACTGTTTTCGTAATGAGAAGACAAAATCAAACTGATGAAAAGCTTACAAAATACTATGTAGCAGTCCTGAAACTGCAAATCTATTCCTCCCACATAAACTAATAAGCATTCCAAGCTTTCTTCGCTCAGTCAAAATATAAGCAAAAACGCAGAGAAGAATAAATCACAGCCTTTTAAATGTTTTTTCCTCTCCATAGAGCTGAACATGTGCAATTGCTTACATGTTTAAATAAACCAGATCAAGTAATAAAAAAAATAAAATAAAAAAGAAAAACTCGGAACCGAAAGCGTATATTGAAAGACAACACTCAGTGACATATACTTCAAATTATAATCCTTCAACCACCATCTAGTGCTATTTAAAAATCTAAATAAAACTATCCAAATAGAAATCAATTATATGTGATTGTGGGCTCCTGGAGAGGGAAAGGCTTAAATCATATAAGATACTGTGGATGGAGAATCGTGTGATCACATATACATGATAATGGTCCTGAATGGGTTAAAGCATAAAAACTAATGAATTTATTTTTCTTCTTTTTAATAAATGAATAATGTAAAATAATTATTGGCTTTGATATTGAAATTTAATATATGGCTTTTCTTATCTTGTTGAAGGTTTGTTGTAAAGACTTATGGTTCTTAGAGACTGATAAACCCCCAGCACCATGTAGAGTTCAGTTAATTCGAGCATCTACAAATTCATTAGAAGTTCATTGGACTCCTCTGCCAACAGGTTGCTATATTTTATTTTTTTTTACTTGTCTTTTTTTTTTTTTTTTTTTTTTTTTTTTTTTACCCTTTGAAGTGTACAAACATAAGTTTTCTGAATTTTTCAAATTATGTAATTAATTTACATGTTTAGGGTCCAAGGAAAGTGAAAATACCTTTAAAAAATTTATAGTGGACTGCACCACATGGGAGGGGGTTTCACTGGAGTACCACCATGCACCTCGTGGTGCAGTCCACTAAATTTTTTTTAATGTATTTTCTCTACGACTTATTCTTCTTATGACTAATAAATACTTTTTAATTCCTTTTGTAACATAATTATTCATTATTTATTTATGGAAAAACTAAAGCATACAAATATTATCAATTAAAACTACTTATACAATCTTGCATCATGCAAAAAAAAAAAAAAATTATAAATGAAAGATAAACAATTCTAATAAGTAATCCTCAAATAAAGCTAACAATGGCATGTTCTTTGCATGGTATTTAGACTTCAAATACAATCAATACTCTATTCAAGTTATAAAGAAACATAATATTTAAATTAACCATTTAAAAAATTAAGAAAACTATACTGTATTAGGAAATATATTTAAAATCCCCACAATATGGTTGCTTGCAAATACAAGAACACAACTTAAAAGTGAAAATTTCAACCATCCTATTCGTATAAACCTTACTCAAATGCAAATAAATTTCTCACCCACAAAACTCGTGGCAAATCCTCCATAAATTATCAACTACTTGACTAAGAGAGTGTGGAAGGAAAACAGATCAGTTTCGTCAACACATTTCAAGTGGTAGAGAATCTTATGTCGTAGGTGCACGGTGGTATGTCCCTGAAAACATCTAAAAAGTTGTCAAGTATGAAGAACTTTTCTTTCGCTACTCGATTTGAAAAAGAAAAGAAAAAATGTGTATGTTGTAGACAGCTTTTATACAACAAATTTTTGACGGCATTTTGAATTTATTTATTTTTTGCTTGATGAAAAAAATTAAATTTAAAGTACTGAGAAAAAGCTTTAAAAATGACACATTTTTTTGTATGCAAGAGGGATATTAATTAGTGTTCTGACATCTACAGGCAATTATTAAAGTTAGAACATTATTTTAGATCCTTTGGTTTCGATCAAAAACTACTGCGCATTTAGAAATAATTTTTAGAAAGTGGTGGTTTTACTGTGAAACCATTGGGCATCAAAGGGTTAAAAATAGCTTGTTGTACACATAAAATAGTTGGAATAAAAATTAAATCAGCAATTAGTATAATTCTGAGTCAAGTAAGTTAGTTTTATATATTTAAGTTAAGTTCTTCCTTATTTCTCTACCTCTTTATTTTTTAGGCATAACTTTCTTATTATATTCTTCATGATTCCTGAGCTATTATTTTAATTGCCATTTAACCAAAATTTCATTGAGATAAATTTAATTAGTGACACAACATAGATTTAATTTAAAATTGTTGTAGTGCTTTCAAAATTTCCCTCCCTCCTCAGAGCGATGTATTTTAAAGAATTAAAACTAATCAGAATTATATTGTATATAATTAATTCTATTTGGTATGTTATAAAATCTAAGGTTGTTTTTTTTTCAAATTGAAATTTGTTTTAAATTTAATAAAAAAAGAGAAAATACCAAAGATTTGCTAATTAATGCACAACTATGATTTAGCATTCCAAAAAAAGTCTTTATCATATATTTATTTTGTAGACATTTCTATACTTTTGATATGAATATCTTTTTCAATGTTTTTTAAGGACTTGGCTAAAATATTGTTATAGAAAAATTATTATTTTATACAATATGAACATACAAAATTACCTCTGCTGAGAGATTTATTCCATCAATGTTCTAATTAAGGTGATGGATTGAATTTTGAGTGCCAATAAATCAACAATGGGAGGAGGGGAAAATACAAAGAGTTGGAATTTTTTGAATGGGAACCTCTGTTTTTGTATGTTTTACATTCCATGGATAACAAAAATGTGTATACACTTTAACAATTTCCCTTCTGTCCTGATGATAACAAGAAATGAGAGTCAACACTAAGGTACACGGACAAACTCATTTCTTGTGTTGTATCATATTCTGGATAGTGAGGTGTCCGAGGAAAAAAATTGCACTATATGTACTGTCCGTGTTCTGAAGACGAAAAATTGTTGTGGACAGGTATGACTAAAAAATGATTATTGTTGCATGCATGCTTAAAATATATTGATTAAATAGGAATTTATGTGTGATCAAAGAGAATTAACTATTGACAAGTTTATCATTACACTAAAACACCATTATGTTGTTATTATTTAATAGTTGCTTAAATGTGTTAGAAGAACCACTATTGTTTCAAAACATAGAATATATTTAAATCGTTTTATATAACTACAGATTTGTGTTTAAAATAAAATGCTTTTATTTTTAAAAAAAGATTTGATTTTAGAAGAACTGATAAAATATTATTATTTTAGCTGATTCATATGTTCTTCAAATTCAAAAATATGATATGCCTCCAAGTTCACCACAAATGACAGGCGCTAGTGCTCAGCCACAGGTGCCTGCCTCACCAGTAGTTTCTTCAGCTCCAGCTCCAGTTCAACCACAAAGTGTTCCTTCCACATTCTCATCTCAGAGTTTAATAAATCCATCAGTTGCAAAAGTTGAACCTACAACAGCTGTTCAACCTCCAGGTAAATACTTTTGCTCATTGATGTGAAAATTATTCGAAGATTTATTCAATAAATATGAGAAATTGTATTTGACAGTTTTTATTTACCTCAAGAAATAAATTTGTGAGTAAAAATTTTTTTCACCAAAAGTTAATATATTTACATGATTTTTTGTGAGATTATTCTTCATTGAGACACCTTAACGAAAACCAAAAAAAAAAAAAAAAATAATAATAATAATAATAATCTTTTGATATTAAAACATCTATTTTATATATAGAGTTTTAATGTGCAAACTATTTCAAGAGCACATCAGGGGTAAGCGAGTGTATTTATAAAACTCAAGTAGGATTTTAAAAAATAATAAATTTTAAAACTCTTTATTACAAATACAATACACCAGACCTGGGACTGCCTATCTATAAGCTATATTTTTCTATAAATATATTCAGTAGCTATAAAATTTCTATACTGTTATCTTTAATTCTGTGGCAACTCATTTCAGAGCTCCAATTTTATGTGCAAAAAACTAGTATTTATAGTGAGTGTGTTACGATTTTCTACTGAACTGCCTGGTTTTAAATATAATACTTTTTAATCTACACAAACACAGCTACAATACAAAATTTACAAAAAAACAAAACAAAACATATAGGCAAGTAAGTTAAAGTAAACAGTATGGTGGAGGGATTCCACTATTTCCAACCGAAAGCATTCAGCATTAGCGCAAGGGTTACACATAGGAAAAAATCCCCGACCTCAGGATGCAGGTCTTCCGTTCAACTGCTTGTCTGTAAACGCACAAAGGGGTGCTCTCTGCTCAAGGGGAAGAAGAGGTGATACAATATTTACTTCAGCTAATTTCTAGACAAACCTGTAGTGGGCCACTTATAGCCCATTTTTGATCCGATCTCTGCTTTGTAGTTTCACCATATAATTGAATTTTTAATTTATCATTGATCTCAAGGATATATTTCATGGGTTTTTATTTATTGAAATTGGTTGAACTTTAAAATCATGCATTATTTCAGCTTTCTACTTACTCCAGTGTTTCTTTATTATATGTATTTTAAAAAATAATTTTTATGCATAAATTCAAGTTTTGATACTTATTCATTTTGTATTCATTAATTTTGTGTAATTCAGACAATTTCATGGTGATGTGTTGTAGAAAATGGTCTGGCTTAAAATCCAGATTCCATTTGATAAAATAACGACAAACCAATGTTGCCTTTTTCTAAATTATTTATTGACATACAAAACATTAATTTAGATGACAGTAATTTTGTTATTGTAGGTTTCGATTCATACTTTAGCACCGTAACTACCCACCCCAGTTATTGCCGAAATCCTGATGGCGTCTGCCCGGGTTTCCCCTTGTTTACACTCGTGATCACATGAACGGTTGGAAGGCCTTGCTATGTTCACATGCAAAAACTTACAATTTCTTACACTTTATTTAACACATGTAAATAAAACACTACATAAATATACAATACATGTTATACAATTATTTTGCATGGAAATTATACATTTCTATAATATTTTTCACTTAATATTCAAAGCTAGTTAAATATAAGAGCAAGTAATATAATAATAAAGCACATCAATCACAATGGTAAATAAATGCGATTTGAAAGTAATAAGTAATACAAGCTAAATATACTGAACAATGCAATAATTTCAGAAAATATTTCATTTTCAATAGGCAATACACTCAAATTGTTTATGGATCTTTTGAAATACCTTTACTAGTTTTAATATCCACTACTCTCACTTTATTATCCTTTGCAGGAAAAAGTGATATTACATGTCCCATTAACCATTTATAGGGAGGGAGATTTTCTTCCCTGATTAATACCATGTCTCGTATTCTTAGATTTTCTTTATTAACTGACCTTTTTTTCTTTGTTGTAAACTATTTAAGTATGAAAGACTCCATCCCTTCCAAATTGTTTGGACTGACTTAAGTTATTCTTTGCCAAACGTTAAGGCGATTTGACTCACGATCTGTTAGAGATGGCTCAACTATTGCTGTAATTGGCCTCCCGATTAAGAAATTTGCTGGAGTTAGCACTTCTAAATCATCAATATCAATTGCATGATAGGACAGGAATTTAGATCATCGTTAACAGTTCTTTGTAAATAAATTTGAGTTTCCTGCCACGTGTTTGAAATGGTACTTAAAGGCTTTGATATTTGCCTCCCACAGTCTTCCCCAATTTGAACTTCTTGGAGGAATAAAGGACCACTCAATATCGTTAACAGTTCTTTGTAAATAAATTTGAGTTTCCTGCTACGTGTTTGAAATGGTACTTAAAGGCTTTGATATTTGTCTCCCACAGTCTTCCCCAATTTGAACTTCCAGGAGGAATAAAGGACCACTCAATATCTTCTTATGTGGAAAAGGCATATAAGGACTCATTTTTGTCTTTAACCAATTTATATAAAGATCTTAATGTTCTGTTAGCCCCAACCATGTTAAACCCATTATCAGAAAAAAGTCTTACGACATTTACCCCTTCTGGAAATAAACCTTTTTAACGTAACTATTAGAGCTTCAGATGTTAAATCACTGATCATCTCAAGGTGTATAGCCTTTGGTTACTAAACAAATAAATATACTAACATACACTTTAATTTCGGGACCCTTCCTTTGATAATTATTTTTGATAAAAAATGGACCACACAAATCTATTTCCATTAAATTTATCTGGAGTTATTCTTTCCTTTGGAAAATTGCCAATTTTTTGAGAATACTCTTTAGGATTATTTTTAAAACAAATAACACAATTATGCACAATTTTTCTACATACATTTCTCCCATAAATAGGCCAATATTTTTATCTTACCTGAAAAAACAAATGCTGAGGTCCTAGATGAAAATACTTTTCATGATAATACCTTAGAATAATTTCGGTTAACTTACCCTTTGAGGTTAATATTATGGGATGTTTCCCTGAATATGGCAACAGGGATTTTCCAATCTTCCTCCTACCCCAGGGGTGTTTGTGCTCCGGGGAAACCCCGGAATTCCGGGGATTTTGAACTTCGATACCCGGAAATTCCGGGGATCGTCGTTCAAAAGGAAGTAGGAATAATAATGAATTATTTATTTTGATCTGGGTAATTTTGTTTGCTTTGAAAGCAGAAAACGCAAGGTCAGTGTGTGTGGTGAAAACTTTTCCTCTCTTTCTCCAAAGGCAGTGATAATGCGTGAAAAGGTCGAAAAAACTTCTTTTTTGTTCTTTCCTTATTGCGAAGGACTCATTCCCCCGGTTCTCGGACATTCTCTTCTGGATTCTTTTCGGCAAGTAGGCGCGGCAGAAAAAAAAGGGAGAGACTTCGTTCGACCAGATGTGCGATAACGTGACTCTGTGTTCAAAGGTCTTATCTCTCCTGGCGTGGCGCCAATAAGTAGAGAAGGGGGATTTTTCGCCGTATTAGCTATTTGTCATTGATCGCTTCGCAATTTTTTTTTCTCCGCTGTGTAAAATTTTCGTTTCATTTATTGATACACGTGTATATTTTTCGTTTCGCTTATTGAAATATTTTTTTATTTATGTACTCAAGAGAATTTCACTTTGAAATTTCAGCATATGAAACAGAAATTACCCCTTAAAAATTCATATCTAATTAGTTTTACAGCATTAGATCCAGAGCTAAGAGGTAAAACCAGTACAATATTAGCTTTTGAAAAATTATCATTTTTTATGTCCCATATTTGTAGTGATAATGAAAAGTCAAAAGTAGAAGCTGAAATAAGGTTATACCAGAGTGATATTGATATTGCCAAAGAAATGCTCTACACATCTGATGAAAGGGGAAATCAAGTCAAGTGTACAATTGATAAATATTGGTCTAAAGTTTTTAATTTAAAAGATGATTTCACAAATGATTATAAGTATCCTACATTGGCTAAATTGGTCAAAGCCTGCCTTAGCTGCTTCCATGGTCCATTAGTGGAAAGTGCATTCAACTTAATGGATACACTTGTCACTGACTATAGAACCTCTCTTAAGATTGATTCCCTAGATGCAGTGCAGACTATTAAATATGATTTAATGGCTTCTAAAGAAACCTCATGTGAAAAATATGGCTAAAAAAATCCAATGACTGATCCAATTCACAAAGATCTCTTACTGAATATGAACAGAACACTTTATATTTTAAACATATCAAGAGGACTTAAAAACATGTATTTCAGATGAGTCACCTATAAAAGTCTCTGAAAAACCTTCTACATTAGCAGAAAAGCAAACTGCTTCTACCTCTGCATATGCTTCTTCTATGCAAATTTCTTCAACTGTAAATGAGGAAAATAAAAGTCAACCTTCCTGCAATTATAAAGTTCAGCACAAAAGAAAGACAAGCCCACAAACATCAGAAAATAAAAAAAAAAGCAGCAGAAATTAGATAATTTTTTTTAAAAGAATTAATTCAGGTAATTTAAAATATTTGCATAAAATGTAGTAGTTTATATGTTTGAAAATTTATGGTTATTAATTTTGCAAAAAAAGTAATTCATTGAACTTTTATAATTAGGTCATTCAATACTTCATAATTGTAATTTTTCATTTCTCCCCCCCCCCCTTCTCGAAACTCCAAAATGCCGGTAGTAAGTTCGTAAAAGTTTCAGGGGATTTTTTGGGGTCCCACAAACCTGCTACCCTCAATATACCTTTATCATCTAGAAACGGATATAAATTTAAAATCTTACTCTTATTGGAAATTTCATTAAGAGACATGAATGATATCACTTCTGCAAAGTAATCTTCCAACTGACACTGTTTCAATAAGTAATTTTCTGCTTCTGATGTCAGTGGACCCTTTTTCTTCTCTTGGTTTCTGCAATTTGAAATAAACCTGAAAAGATAACTTAATATTCGAACTATAGTTAGAAATCTTTTACTATGGTTAACAAAATAATCAAAAAAGGTTTTGTTCGAGTTTAAAGTCAAAGCAATAGAGTTCTCAGATTTGGGTTCAGGCAAGTAATCTTCATCTGGTTCTGGATACTCACAAATAATTTCAGGAAGTTCACCAGATAGTAGAAATGATGGATCATTCCCCCACTTATTTTCACATACAAGAGATTTAGCACTGAGTTCTCTAGACAAGAAGTTTGAAATGTTGTTCTTTCCTTGACAGTGAAACCGAGTATTAGGATTTGTCAATTCTGTAATTTCCTGAACTCTATTCTTTACAAATTGTTTCTGATGGCTTGCAAGAGGGATTGTTTAGTAATTTCATTGGTAGAAATAAATTCCAGTAAACCTGTTGTATCCAGAATGAAGCAATCGTCTTGAGTTTGCCAAGCCATAGCTAGCATTTTTGTGTTTTTACTTCTCATTTCCATTCCCACTTCCTTCATGATATTTTTAGCATGGCAAGAAATAAGAAGAGCTTCTTCGCGAGTTTCTTGATCGTAATCCAGTCATCTACATACATGTAAGAATCTAGATGCTTTACAGTGAAAGGATACTCTTCTCCATATTTCTTAATGTCATGTTTCACTGTAGCTGCAAGTGGAAACGGACTAACATTTATGCCGAAAATCACTTGGTTAAAACAGTAAATTTCAAGAACTGACCTTTTCTCAGTACAAGGATTACTGAGTGTCCATAAGAAAAGTACTGCATCCTTATGTTTAACTGCCAAATAAATTGGAAGAAAAGGCTGGTGAATGTCGAATGATATTGCTATTTTGTTGAGCCTAAAATTTATTAACATGTCTAGAAGGTTTGGATATAAATTGGGACCTAGCTACAAACAATCATTCAAAGAGAGCTCATTAGCTTGATGAGATGTAGCGCCAGATACTATGTGTGTGGAAGTTGTGACCCTACCTTCTTTTTTCACTACTTGATGAGGCAGATAATAAATTTGTTAATCTTTACACAGTTCAGAAATACCTATTTTTTCTTTTATGCCCTGGTTTAGATAATCCTGAATAATTTCTTCATGTTTTGAATGAAGATCCGTATCTCTCACTAATCTCCTCCACAAATTTTGAAATCGTTGTTTAGCTACAATAAGATTAGCAGATAACTCTTTAATATGTTAATGGAGAGGAAACTCTACAATGTATCTTTCGTTATTGTACTGCATGGATCATCGCTTAGATCTGACGATTCAAGATGAAAAAATTGTTTGAATGCGTCTTCTATAGAATTATCACGACCCTAAAGCATCGTTAGTTTTCGCCTCTTTTAATCTTCCACTCGCAATCCAACCAAATTCTGTTTCTCTAAATAATAATTCCTCATTCACCCTGTAAACATTATCTTTCATAATTCTAAAGAAAACATCCGCATTCAATAAAGCACGAATCTATTTTGCCTAAAAAAAAACTGAGGGTCAGATAATTCCATAAATTTAGAAATTTTCATTTCCGAAACATCTAAAGTAACGTTAGGAGTAAGACCTGTTATTTTTTCTGTTACAAAAAAAACTCAGTATTTTCCATAAAACTTCCATTTTTATTTGAAATTAGTGTTCAGCTTTCTTTTTAAATTCTGTGTTATTGAATTAAGCCCGGAAACTGAAGTTGTATTTTTTTTAGTTTAATTCCAAGAATTTCGCTCATTTCCTTACTCAAAATATTTATATTTGAAGCCGAATCAAAAATGCAAGTACATTTTATCAATGTACATTCTTTATTCTGCAAGAAAATATTTCCGGTTTACCATAAAACACTTTTTTTTTTTTTTTTTTTTTTGACGAGACAAGTTATTGAACGCCGTACTATAGAGCGCAGAAGGAATTGTTCTCCCCCGGGAGTTCTGTTTCTTTATTTTTTATTTCTGACTCACCACAAGAAGGGGTCGGATTGTTTACATTATCCCAAACATATGGCTTTCGTCTCTCGTTTGTCTGTTTCAAACAGATCACTTTAGAATGCTTCAGACCACAGGTGCATAGGTATTTCGAATTGCACTAATTTTTTTTATGGAGACGTAACTCACACAATTTATGCATTTTTACTAAATCAAATCTTTAATGTGGAGTCAATTCCAGAAAATTAGCGCATCGATATACCGGATGTGGATTTTTTTTCACAACAAATTATGCAGCTTTTATTTGCAGTATTTTATTTAACAAGTAGAGTTTTTTAGTTTTAGTCGAAAAATTGAGAGTTTTTTTTTTTTATGCATAGTTTTGTTTCAACAGCACAATTTCTTATTACCGATAAAAGTATGGCTTCTCTTTTTTCTAAAAATGCAATGAATTGTTCAAATGTAGGAACATCTTTATGATTTTGGCTTAATTCAAAATTCTTTCGAGTTTCACTATCTAATTTTTTCAGCATTATATTAATTAAGAAAATATCAAATTAATCATTTTTTTCATATTTTAGCAATTTTAACGCTCGCAGATTTTTTTGAATACAATCGATCATTTCGCGTATTTCTTTTGGATTCTCATGCTCTATTTTCTTAAAATTTAATATTGATTGTATATGAATGTCAATTATTAATCTTTTATTGTCATATCGAGATTCTAGGTCTTTGTACAAATAGGTAAAAGTGTCAAATGAAAATGCAAATTCTTTAATTTCATTAGAAAGACAAGAATTCAAATAGTATAGTTTCTCCAACTGCTTTAGTTGTTCATTCGATTTAATTAAATCATCGAATTGACTTCTAAAGTTACTGAACTGTTCATAATTTCTCGAAAATATGGGAAGTATTACCGGTGGGATTTTTGTTGGTATATTAAAAGTTTCAGTTTCGTTTTTGGAATTTGAAGTCACAGAAGGAGGTTTACAAGAATTAATTAATGTTTTAATTCCTACCTTTAAATCCTCAAACCAGACATCACATTTCTCCAATTCTTCTTAAAGAGCTGTTAATTCAGCTGCGTTCGCATCATCCAGTACAAATGAATTTCTTCTTATACTGACGACATTTTGCTGCAGCTAGTCGATTTTCTTCAGTTTCACTTTTAATTCCATTAAGCTTATGTCTTCTGACACGTTATCCGCAAAGTTTTCAATTCTTGAAATACTTCCTTTTAGGGAAGTTTTTGCTTTGTTTAATTTGATTATAGTATCCATAAGTCGCTGGTTCGGCTCCGGCTCGACGGACCAGTGTTGCCTTTTTCTAAATCATTTATTGACATCACACAAGACAATAATATAGATGAGAGTAATTTTGTTATTGTGGGTTTCGATTCGTACTTTAGCACCGTAATTACCCACACCAGTTATTGCCGAAATCCGGACGGCGTCTGCCTGGGTTTCTCCTCGTTTTACAGTCGTGATCACATGACCGGTTGGGAACGCGCATGCGCCAACGGAAGTTTTGACTTGATCATCTGATCATTTCACATTTATTAAAACTGCTTTAATCCTCTCCCCATAATAAATTTCTCTTTTCGATTAGATGTGTTAAAATTGAAATATATTTCATGTTAGAAATTATTATAACATGATACATATTTTGTTTAAGAAAACACCTCCAAAAACACACACAAAAAAAATTATAGGTTTATTATATGTTTTATAGTGTTTAGCAACTTATAAAGATTTTTTTTTTCCCCTTTACAGCTCAAACTCAAACCCTTGTTCGACTGTCAATGAATCCCGTGAACACAGTGACATCAGCAGGAAAACGTAAAATTCTGTCTTCATATTACATCTTCTGTCTTCATATTACATCTTCTGTCTTCATAATACAAATTCTATCTTATTTGTTTAAAATTATGTGTCAAGATATTTTAAATGTAATTTTTTCTCCCTGTAGCTGGAACTGTCACCGTTGTTCATTCTAGAAATCAAACTACTGTACCTGCCCAACAGATTAGAGTTGTCTCTCAAACTCCTACAGGAACTCATGTAGTTCGTCCTTTGTCCACTAATGTGGTAAGTTGAAGCATTTCTGTCTAGTAATTTTTCAATCGTAGATTTCAAAAAATGTGAGCATATTACAAAAATGATTTTAGTCATTTTTAAAAATATTTACTGCTGAATTCTAAAGGATGTAAAATATTATTTCATTTACTTATTTTTTTCCCCATTTAAATTCCAAATTCGTAGAATTATAGATAATATTGATAAAACATATTCTCCCTTAAAATCTTAAGTAAGTCAATTACATCTGGAAATTTTAAAACATGCAAATGTCTATTTGAATAATATGTTGGAATTCATCAGTTTTGGAATGTAGGATAGCTAAATTATTACTCCTATTTGTTTTTTACTGTAGCTAACAGAGTTGATGATACTTCCTTTCTGCTGTTTATTTTTTTAAGTAGTCTTTCTTATTATATGCAACCATGTGTATTGTATTTACTATTTTGATCAATAAAAAGTTTTAATCTTAAAAATACAACGAATTGTTTTTAGATTATTTGTATTTTCCTTGACTTTTCCTTTCAAATAGTAATTTTTAATACATTTTAAATCATAATTTGTCTTTAACATGCATTCTTTTAAAAACTGTTAGTGAAAATAATAAGAGCTTGTGACAAATTGATGCACATGCATCTTTATATAACATTTTCTCATGTTAAATAAATTATGACAAAAATTTGATTATATTTATCAGTGAATGTTCTCTAAAAAAAGTGTTTGCTGTAGCAATATGTTTTAGTTAAAAAAATAAACCTTAAAATTCTTTGATATAATTTATCACGAAGTCCTCCTGTAATTTTTTATTTAAATAATGGTATTATTACCTTCTGAATTTTTACTAGATAAATATTCATTTACAAAATTAACTTCATTTGTTGCTTTCTGTATAATTTTAGAAACAGTGTTAAATATTTATTGGTGTTTACATTTAAATGTAACCTTTTTTTTTAAAAAAAAAAAAAAAGAATTCATTTGTGTTTACATTTTTTTATTAAATATTATCCAATATTTTTGACTTCACATATATTCATGTTATTTAGGCATCTGCACCTTCCACTACACCTGCTACTACCATGAGTGGTATGGCAGCATTAGCTGCTGCTGCAGCAGCAACTCAGAAAATCACTACCAGTGTGACTTCTAGTGTTAGTAGTATTCGAGTTGTTACTCCTTCTTCTCTGATTGGTTCCCAAGGAATTAAACTTGGCTCCGTTACAGGTAAAATTTGTGCTTTGTTTTTAAATTTTAATCTTTAAATTGGATAAAAGATAGAATGTTTAGATTACTAATATCCCATCAAAAATTTTAAAGATATAAAATACACTTTGCAAGTCATGTGTTAATAAACTAATGAAGCCTGTTTTTCGGGCACTTACATTTTCCTTTCATTAATTACGCCAAATACATTTCATTGTCTCTTTTTTTGCTTTGTCTACTAAGGCAATATTACATTCCAAATTTCTAAGCAGGTTTCAAATGGCATATATCACTGATCTGTCAGATTTGTAAATTGAAGTGTTATAATTTTTTTCTTTTATTTATTTTCAAAACTGGCAAGGAATTGAAAAGGACTGTTTATTTTAGGATATAATTCTAGATTTTAATAAAATGTAATGCATATCTGTAATAAATCTTTTTGTATTCTTTAATTTAAAAAAAAAGTTTTATGTAATTCACTTTATTTCTGAGTTATCTTAACCCTTTAACCGGATTGAACGTAGAAAGTTGCCCCAAAGAATGACTTCTATAAAGACTCGAACATAGAAAGTCGTACTTCTATTACTATTCGAAAATCGGCAGAAACGTAATAAATTGTTTTCTGAAAATTGTCCTAAGATCGTCTGCGATGTAAAAATTATTAGTACTTTCACCTTCTATGATAATGGCCATTTTATGAAGATTCAGATGCTGGGTATTTGACGGTTAATGGGTTAATCCTGATATTGTTAAAATAATTGAAAAAATATATTAATATCTCTGTTGTGTAATTAATTTGTTTTTAATAATTGACCATTCTTTCTTTTTTTAAGTGATATATATTTAGGTTGTTTTAGTCAAAAGCAGTTAGCAATGCAACTAGATGCACTACAAATTTCTGGAACATTTATGAACTCATATGTTTGGACCATTTATGAATTATAACTGAATTTATACTAAAATATAATCATTTTAGAGAATGGTATTGTGTGAAGAATTTCTTCTAATTTTTCTGTAAAACAAGAATTCTGGAAGGAATTTTTTTTAAAAAAATGTTCCATGTAATGCTTTATGTAAGTTCAAGTAAAGTTCAATCCTAGTGTGCCAAGTGGTTCATTTTTCATTCAACATCAAAAATTAAATCTTCATATTTGACCCTACTTTTAAGAAATTTTCCCAATTTTATTTCTTCTTATTTCTACTGCGATTCAAACTCTTATTTTAAAAGAAATCGCAAAGTAACAAGTCAAGTAGAAATGATTAACAAAATAATTAAGAAATATAAGAGGAGAATTGAGAGTGAGTATATGTTAAAGATATTCATATGGTATACAGCTGTGTCAAAAGAGCAGTGGTGCTACTAAATGTCCTTAACTAAAACCATAACCTCCAACAGATATGCTTGGGTGAAACCATTTCAACAGTTATGAAATTGAGTGAAAATTACAGAGTCAAAATTATATATGAAAAATTGCAAAGAAATGCCAAAAATATCCTCTTTCCAAATCCTTGTTCACAAAAATGCTGATAGTGAAACACTTTTTAGCATAATTAGAAAAGAAGGCAAATGGATACTTGTCCCAGCATGAATGTACAAGCTCTAGGGGTCCTTATAAAAAATTTATTTATAATGGTATTAAACTTAAAACAATTAAAATTCTTTGGAAATGTTTATTTTTCAATTATTTGCTGATACTACATTATATGCAATGTAACTAGAAAAAAATGCTACTGATGACTGAAAACAGTGTTGGAAAAGATGTGGTAGATTACTTTAGGTGTAATGTGCTAGCATATTTTAGGATGGCTAAAGTCAGATGTGCAATTGCCTACTCAGAAACAGTAATTAATGACATCACTTGCAGTTGTTTTATTGGTCCCTTTGGATCCATTGCCTTGCAATTCACTTAATGTAATCAGTTGTACAGCCAGTTGTGCATTTTAACAATAGTTTTAAGCTGCTTGATAATTTTGAGGGTTCATATTGGCTAAATTTCAAATAATAGTATTTGTGGCATATCATTAATTTCATTTCATTTTGCCAAAATAAAAGTATTTACAATAACTATGAAACATAGGACATCAAATACTAGCTTTTAAAATATATTTATTGACTAGAGCCAAAAATTACAAATGGATATAGTGACAATTAGGGATTGCAATACCGGGATACCGAATACTGGTATTTTGAGCCATTTGTACAGTTTTGTAATACTGGTATTCACAAGTTTAAATACTGATTTTTCGGTATTTATTAGAAATTTTTAAAATTGTAATTGTTTAAATTGTTCAGGCATTGCCAATATAGCAAATTAGTATACGTTTTTGTTTTTATGTCTCTCTAACAGACGAAATTAATTAGACTGTGAATACAAAGTTGCATCATACAATCAAGAGAAGCGATAAAATACTGTATGACAATAAATTGTAGAACCCTCCACCTTTTGCGCATGCATTAGTATGGGTTTACTTTGACAAAATAGGAGTGAAAGGAGATGTTTAGAAAGAGATTCTAAAACATGTTGGAACAGTTTACTCCTAATGATGAAGCGATTTTTGGAACTGAGAAATCCAATCTAAAAAACAATAATCGACGTAAAACAGCAAATTAATTTTTCAGATAGTGAATTCAACTTAATATCCAGAACAGGTTGTTATAACTTAATATAAACTTAATGCTTCAACAGCCAGTTTTAATATTATGTCAGAGAGATTCTAATTTATTAACAGCTAATGCAACAATAAATTTCATGTTGCAGTCACTGCAAGAACAGCACACATCACAATCTGAAGAATTATGTATTACATTGAAAAATTGCACAGAAGAAAGGCATACCAAAATAGAAAATGTCTTACGGCATTTACATAATTTTTAAAATGAAAAAGAAGAAAAGAGACTAAAACCAATTCAAATCTGATCAAGTTTATAGTAAATTTTTTAAAAAAATTTTTACCTGCAAACCTATCCACATTTAGAAGAATTCGATACAGTTATTGGAGATTATTATGGCACTAATGTGAAAGGAATTCTTTTGAACAAAAATTAAAATAAGCAATAAAAAATTCAACAAATCAAAATACAATACAGAAATCAGCTATATCCAAAACCATCCAACGAGTAATCGATTTATTCGAAGATGAGTGATTTAGAGGTAAATATTTGGAAAAAGTATATCGCAAATTGCTAACAGTACCACCAACTATCGTAAATACCAAAAGAGCGGTTTCGACAGCTGATAATTTTTGCTCAAAATTACATTACAGGCTTAATAACAGTACAATTGATGCATTATGTTTTTAAGATCACATTTCAAAAATTTGTAATAGTACCACAGACTGAATAGTGATGTTAACAAATTTTTGTTTATCTAAACATTATTATTGCCAGGCTCTCTGCTGAACACTCTGTACACTTTTAGTGGGTCCCCTCACATGTTGGTTTAAATGGTAATGAGATAGCGGATAATTTAGCTAAGACTGCCTCAGTTGACATATTTCATAGTGATGCAACACTAACTTATTCTGAAATCTCCTCTATCAAAAGATGGAGTCAAGTGCACTTAGGAGAGTCCCACCTCCACCTGCTTACCCTCGGTACTTTTGTAAGAGTCCCAGTTGATGTCACCATCTGAATATCTCTAAAAAACAGCAAACGACTCTCTCACGTTTTTACTGAATGTCTTTGGTGCAAGGCAGATCAAGCCACCCCCAATCATATTCTTAAATGTTTAAACTTTACGATTTTTGAGATTTTAAGGGATTTCCTATTGTTTTTGGACTTTTTAGAGATCTTTGGTTGGATCAGAAACAACAACACTTTTTTGTGATTTAAATAAAGAAGATGTGCTTTTACTTTTTTGTGATTTAAATAAAGAAGATGTGCTTTTACTTTTTTGTGATTCTTTATATACTGTTATAATTTATAAGTTACAAATTATTTTTGTGATATTTACATTCTCTAATAAAACTGGTAAATAAAACAAAGAAACACCCGTGTTTTCTTTCTATTCCTAAAACTTCTAATACTGGTATTAAAACCAGTATCCCGGTATTAAGATCTAAAAAATACCGAATACCGGTATTGAACTTTTGGTCTGATATTGCAATTCCTAGTGACAATGACAGCTTTCTGTGAATGGTATTAATGTCACCGAAAGCAGCTTACCTTTGGGATGAATAATGTGCCTTATCTTTGGGATGATGCACAATTTTTCTGAAGAAATATGTTTGACTAATAATCCACTTTTCATTTCTTTGTTATATGTTTCAAAAGAAAGAAAAAATGAGATTTTCCCCCTCCCTCGATTCAGTATTTATGGTTTAACACTCTTCTTATACGACTGTTAAATTCCAATGTTATGTATTGCTCCTACTTAAATTAACTTTATTTAACTTAGGTGTAAGTGGCCAAACTGTGAGAATGAGTGCTCCTACTACCTTATTGAAAACACCTGGACAAATAACCACCCAAGGTGGGAAACAAATTATTGTTCATAAGGCCCCAGGAGGAGCTAATCAGCCACAAATCGTGACACTTGTGAAAACAAGTCAAGGTGTCACAGTTGCAACAGTAAGTTGAATCGTTAATGTTACCAATCTTCTATTCAGAACAATTGTTTTTGTGTAGAACTCAGAATCATAAATAATTTGATATATCACTATAACTTAAGCTGTATTGATTTTGACATGCTTTGAGTTGATCCTGTAAAATGATCTTTCTATTATATTTCATACATAAATGGAGTTACAAAAAATATATGTTAATTAAAAAAAAAAAAGATAAGGAAAAAAGGACAGCTGAAAGAGATAAAAGGCTATATTAGCAAACTTGTTTTTTTCTCTATGCCGAAGAAAATTTTATTATGAAAATTAGCTAGGCTTCTTTTAGTTTAACAATTTCATTTATTTGTAAATTACAAAACTTAAAATTTTTTGAATAATTGTTTAATCTGAATATAATAAATAATTTATTTGAAAATTTAATTAAATTTAGTGGATTGAAAATACGGGTAACAATAACGATAGCTGAAGGTTCGCATTTTGAAAAAAGAAATTCTTTTGATTTTATTTTTTAAGAAGTTTTATTTTTATACAAATTATGCTTAATGTTGCATATAATATTAATAGGTATCCTTTAGTTTGTTATTTTAATGAGAAAATAAGTTTTGTTATTATCAAATATTGAATTTTTTTTTTTTTCTTCTTTTTTCGTCAAGGTCCCAAAAATGAGTATTGTTCAGAGTAAGAATGCTGCTCTTCAAGCCCAACAGGTACCCCCCCCCCATATTTCAACACTATATGGATTTATTTTTATAGTAATTCTTATAAGAAATGTTTTTTATTACTTATTCTGTATTTTTTACTGCTTGTATTAAATATTAAATGTATATTTATATAACTGCTTTGTTTTTAGAATATGTTTAAAATAAGCTTTTTTTTTTAAGATAGAAAAATTAATTTAATAAAATCATTCTGTATGGTTTTGAATTCATTAAAATTCGATTAAATAGAAAAATCATTTAGTATTCAATGACTTATCAAATTTTTAGGGCAAAGGTGGCATTCCTCAAGGAGCAACTATTGTGAAATTAGTCACAACTCAAGCCAACTCTGCAGGAGGAAAACCAGCCGGCAGTGTTATCACACCTTTATCAAATGCAAATCAACCAACTGTTCTTGGACTACAGTCTGTTTCACCTCAAGTAAGAATTTTTTTAATGCTCCTTTAATTCTGCTTAATTTTCATTGAGAGTTTATTAATTAATATAATAGTTTTTATTATTCTTTGTTATATTATAATTTTTAAGCTAAGCTGTACAAGATCTGATAAATTATTAGTTTAAATTATATTAAAGTACTCTGCATATTCAAGTTTAAATTATCCTTTGTTTTTTTTATAAAAGTTCATGCAATTTTTAATCAATTTTCATTAAATTTCAGAATGTGTTACAGCCCAAAGTTATGACTACAATTTTGAGGACTTTACCAACTAATATAATAAATGTTGCTAAGCCATCAGCAGCTGGTTCATCTGGTACCAGTACCGTTTCAACATCTTCTTCTTCACCCAAGCAAGCATTTGTTATTGCCGCACCTGGGGGTAAACAAGGAACTCAGGCGAAGATTATATCCTCAGTACCTAAATTAACAGTTGCTCCGAGTTCTTTAATAGTTTCTTCAGCTGCTGGCGGAGTAAAATCCATATTATCAACAGTATCTGCTGATGGAAAAGGTATTAGAGTATTTGAGCAGATAATATTTTTATAGTTTGCTTTGTTAACACATTGTGTACGGGTCACGAGATATCTCGTTTTCGTGTTTTTTCGGCTGAATTGATGCATAATCAGTCGGAGGCAAATATTTTTGTTACATTATCATGGCATGGAAGCCTTACGCATTCTTATGACAAATGATTAGCAAAATAACTGAATATTGACATTACAAGCATATGGAAACAGTATAGCCAGTTTGTCCGTAGATTTGTGCCGATCGTTTACCATACCTTATAAAGTGTTTTACTATTGTACATTTTGTTATTTCAAAGTTCATGTTTTAATTTGTAAGGAAACAGCTTTTTAAAATGTAAAAATTCTTTTATAGTATATAGATGTTTAAAATTTTTAGTAACGTTTAAGAAATATAATAGCAAATGCAAATTTAAAATGTACATATATGCATCTAATTGCTTGCCAGGCATGCTTTTAGAGCGTTGAAAAATGTGAGGGTCCTGGAAGCTTGTTGAGAGCACAGAGCGTCGTATGCAATGTGTTAATTTTGTTTTAAATGAAATTGTGGGCATTATTATGAAACTTCTCTTAGCATTAGCTGGTGAAATGTTTTTTTAGCCAAAAGTCGTTATTTGCAGGTGGAAGTAATCATAGAGTTAGAGAAAATGTACCATTTTTTAAAATTTGTTATTGAAAACTGTACTAAAGTAGATGCAATTTAGCTAAATGACATTTATTGTGTATACATATTACTTAATATTATAACTGGAATAATTTTGAAAAAATGCAATATCATGGGTGTTTTGCCTTATTGTTTTTAGGTAATAGCTGTATTCTTTTTCAAAAATATAAAGTTTATCAGTTGACATTGTTTAGCTTTCTTGATTCCATTGAGATTATTATGATTAACTAATTTGAAGACATTTTTATTCTGTTGTACTGTGATGGAAGTGTTTATTGTGTGTAATGATATTGTTTTTTTTTTTTAAAGTAAGATTCATATAAAAGAAAATTGTAAGTTTTTAATTAGTTTATTAGTAGATATTAAAAAGTTTTTTATATATAATTTTTTTCTCAAATAATTATACATAAGATTTTTTAACATACTTCGGTTTGTTGACACAATGTTGGTATCCCATATGAAAACTATATGAACTCTATGATAAAACTATATGATAAATAAAACTATCACAATTAATCTTGTCAGTGCCAAGCAAAAGAACTTTCAATTAGATGTTTGGATGGCATAGTGTCAATAAGAGTATTTTAAAATGATTATTCCACTGAAGAAAAGATTAAAAATGAATGTGAAATTATTAAATTATATGAAATGAATATTTTCAAGAAACTAAGAATTAACTGTAAAATTTAATTGAAAACTGGTTTCCACAAATTTGTTATCTTATGGGACTGCCTCACTGTAGAAAAGTTTTATTTCTTATTATTAATATTAGTTTTTGTTTACTCTAGCAAAAACATCTGGTTCTTCGGTTAGTGTTTTACCACTTGGTAGTGGTGGCTTAAATACAATAACAACACCATCTGGGGTAAAAATGATTGTTGTTTCATCTGCTAGCTTAACATCAGGTCAACAAGGTATTACTATCATCACAACTGCCTCTACTTCAGGTAAAGATATTTATACTGTGCACAAATCACTTTTATATTTTTACCAAATCAAATACATTTCAATAGTATATTTTTAAAATACCAAAAGTTAAAGAGGCACGTTTAATACAATAAACTGAGTAGGTTTTAAAATATGTGCTTCATTTGTGAAACTGTAATGAATTATCCTATGATCAACTTATAGGTTTAATATGTGCTTCATTTTTTATTCTTTGTTTAAAGTGCCACATAATACTTCATTTTTTTTAACTCTTTGTATTGGGATATTGGAAATGAAATCCTAATATTTTGAATGAAGAAGGGGGGGGGAGCATTGAAGCTTATTTTAAGAAATTGGAAAAAAAGATTTTGAACCTTTTTGGTCCCTCCCTTATCAATCATATTTTTTTTCTTTCAGTACAGATTTCATAGCATGTAATTCATATTTAGTAAAATATTGTATATATTATTTTAATATATAATGCATATGTCCTAGGTTCTCAAACTCTTCATTCTGCTGTTTCTTCTCCCATCACTCTCACTATGCCAACATCGGCTCTTGGCAATAAAGTAAGCAGTATTACCATCCCAGCAAAATCATTAACTTCACAAAATATTAACCAGGTAAGCATTTTTGTTTTGCTAAAATTATGATGAAATTCTTTTATTCTAAATTTTATCGGAGTTTAATGTCATATATTAAATATATAATTTAACGAAATTTTCTCATTCTAATATAATTTATTCAATATTATTTATTAAATATTCCTATTTTAATTATATTAAAGAAAAATGCACTATGTATGTAATACATATGTATATTCAGTATTCTTATTAATTTAATCAGTAATTCATATATATAAAAAAACAGAAATTAAGTGCAATTTCTTAGATCTTGGTATTCATTCTTTATACAATTATATATTTTAGATTTAGATTTCTGTTTCTTTCAGTCCAAATTTTAAATGAAAAATAAAATTATGAGAAAATAATGAATCATGAATATGGAAATAATGTAGTATTCCATTATATTCTTTAGTTCCTTCCCACTATTTCTTCTATTATTCTTTTTTTTAACAATTAAATTCATAACTTAAATTATATTAATAGAATGATTGCTTATTATTATTTACAATTTCTTTTGCTTTCATTATTTTATTACGAAATCAAATGTAGAAATGTTTGAGATATATGTTATGAAGCTTTTAGAAATGTAAAGAATAGTATGCATATGTGGATGATTAATTAGAATATTTTTTGCTCATTGTTATCCTGACACAAAACAAAAATTAATGTTCTAATCCTTTCTATTGACCAATAACCATCTTCTCTGAATCATTGGTATAAATTATATCTTTTCCTTAGTAGACTGTATATTTGAGGTAATTTTTAACAAATGTTCAAAGTTATGTTTGCTTGATATCTTTAAAAATAGATGGGCTGGGTTGGTTTTAAGGAATATAAAATTGATTTTGTATTACCATAAATAATTTTCAAATTTAGCACTTTCAGGCTTCAAGCTTAAAACTGTTTTCAAAAGTTGACGCACTTATCAATTGATATGTATATGTTCACCTTTCATTTTGCTTGTGGTTTTAATTGTTAACATTAGTATTAAAATGAAATTAATTATATATGTCTTTTATTGCTGTTGTACTGTAAAGCAGATATTGTAATGTTATTTTTGGTATGAAAGTTAAACATTGCTGCTGAATATTTTTTTATTATTTTCAGAAATTAGCTTTTAGTTTTTAAAATTTTTGCAAAAGTATTTTTCGTCATGTATTAGAAAACTTCCTGGTGGAATCTTGATATATTTCTACTCTTTAGTAAATTTTATATTTCAGTTTAAATGCATTGATTTTCTTATTTATCAGTGCTTATGGTTATGAAATATCCACTACCTAAATTATGGATTAAAGTTTTATTTTTCTGCATTATTTTTGCACCCTTTTAAATTTAACTTATGACTTTACAAAATTTTTATCTACAGTAAATACGTTTCATGTTCTTTTATAATATTAATTTTTTCGGAAGCTTTCAGAGTTGATCAAAAAAGTAATTTGGTTAATTTGACTCATGATTTTTTTAAAAAAAATTCTTTTCCTGTAGATTTCTAGTAATCAGGCACCGGGTACACAGATTTTAACTCTACCTGCACAAGGAATTCTTCAAGCGAAACAGACTGTAATTGGAGGACAAAAAGTCCTCACCCTACTACCATCATCATCAGTCCCTGCAACCTTGGCCTCTGATGTATGTTTTCAAAACCTGGTTTGGTTAAAATTTTATATGTTAAAAATTATTAAGGAGCTCCATTCCTTCTTTTTTGTTTAATTCTCGCCAAATGAAAATTAAGACATTTACTGTGATCAAAAAGTATCTAGAATGCTTCATCTGTTGTAAACATCTGCAAACTTTTATAAAACATTTTTATGGCTTCAATAAACAGCTGACAGCAGTCAATAATTTATTTCATTTCATTATCTGAAAATATGTTTGGTTTTAATGATATATTGATTTTTTTAGAATAAAGAGTGTTATGGAGTAAAGAACATACATTACATTTAGTTTTCATAATTGTTCTTGAAACTAAAGCATTTAACATATTGAGGAAAGTTTTTAAAAAATAATTGTTTATCTAAAATAACAGTATTTGGCTGATGTAAAAAGTTTTAAAGAGGGTCTATCTTGGATGATGTATGAGCTGGCCGACTATCCATATTGATTAATGATCAATGTATTCATAATGTCTGAGAATTGGTGCTTGATGATTGTCATTTTACGATGAAAACATTATTGAAGAAGTTCCTATATCAATTTATAATATTTGAGAAATTTTTAAAAAATCATATAAGGTTGTGACACATCATTTCTTGAGTTATTCCAAGAAATTTAAATTTGTTTCAAAATCAGCAGTGTGCACAAGTGGCCTGAGAGAAGTTTTCTAAAGACGATTCCTTCCTAAAACATATTATCAGTTATAATTATCAGTTGATACGGAAGGAGCTCACAAGATAAGTGAATGGCACTTGAAAGGTGAAGCAAAACCACAATTAAGTTGCTGAAAAATCAAGGAAATACTGACTGCATTCTTTGATCATTGCAGTGTTATGCATTGTAAATTCTTATGAACTGGTCTGATTGTAAGTAAAGGTTATTATGTTTTGTGCTATTTGTGTGAAACGATTTGTCTCTTCTGGCCTGAAGTATGGTGATAAAACTCAAGAATTTTGCAGTATGAAAATGCAACTTCTCATTGTGCAATTATTATTCATGAATTTTTAATCAAACATCGAACTAATATGACTCCAAAAGTTCTGTATCCATCTGATTTGGCACCATGTTTTCCATGAGATTGAAATTGTTTCTTTGTGGTCAGTTTGAGTCTATTAATTTGATTTAAAAAACAAACAAACTATATACTCTGAAAAGATTTCACAAAGATAACTTTATGGGATGTATTGATCATGGGGGGGGATGTAGGCAGAAGTGCATAGCAGTTAGTGAAGAGTATTTCGAAGAAGTTGCAATAAAGTTATACCTTTAATTTTATGTCACTAATTTGGGCACCTTTTGATCACAGTAGTATTTCAAAGCTATTCCAAATATTGTTTGTATTACAATATTTTCACATTTATCAAATTTTTTCATAGTAAAATAGGATTGTCTATGGATTTTATTATTTTTCTTTTCAATGATCCCTAGATTGTTTATTATTAATGTCTGCTGAAAATTTCAGTGTAACATTCTTTTCTTAGAAGTTAGCTCTTATATCATTATTATTTACTAATGTTCTGTTGATCACATTACCTTTCAGTATTTAAAATGTTATTTCTTACAAGAACCAGTGGTGCAATAAAACAACAAAGACAGCTCTATATATTTGTAACATTGAGACAGTTGTCGTTAAAACTATTTAAATTTCAAAACTACTTTCAAGCACCTTAAAAACTGCCTAATTTGGAAATAAAATCCTTAAAAAAGTATTCAGTTTATTTGAGAAGTGCGAAGAAAGCATCTTGCTTTATTTCCTCACACATTGAATATGATGATTCAAAAACATGGTCAGAACGGCTTGTTTATCAGATGTAAAAATAAAGAAATCCAACAAAAGAGAATAATTCAAGGGCAGAATCCAGGATGAATTAGATCTAATGGCTGTAACGCTTAATGATCCATTTTTCCAACTTCCTGTTTCTTCAGTAACATGCAATGTCGTTTAATGAAATAGTTATCTGGAAGGGGCAGTATGGAATATATACCATACTTATTGTGACTTGATAAATGTTCAGACTTAATCTTTAATGTTTTTGATGTTGAAGTATTTATTTTAGTTATACCTGGTAAGCATATGTTTAACTTTTTATGTGTTCTAAAGAAGACTATGCAAGTTGGTCCAATCAATGGAAAGCAAAAATGCAGCAAGATGAATTTGTTACTCCAAAGAGATATATCAAACATGAGATAAGCTGCTCTAAAAACATTTACCTCGAGGCCTCTTTTTAGTATGTTATATATTTGATAAGTATTCTCATTAATACATTATCTGGTCAAAAGTATATGGACACTCCTTTAAAAAGTGATTCTGGCGGGTGATGCAATTTGATGCATAAACGAAAGCTATAAAAGCATTAGTACTGGTTTGTCAGATTGTATTTATGTGTTTGTGAGGCAATGAGTAAGTCAAAGGATCTTAGCGAGTTTGATCGTGGCAGTGTAATAGGATGCCGCCTTTGTGGGAAATCAGTTCGTGAGATTGCGGATATTCTACAGAAGTCTAAATCCACTGTGAATAATGTAATTGTGAAATGGAAACATCGAAGCACTGAAACTTCAGAAAAACTAACTGATAGGCTGAAAAAACTTGGCGAATGCAGCCACAGAACTCTGAAAAGGATAATGAAACAAAATCGCCAGTTCTCATTAGTGGAAATTTCTCAGGAGTTCCAAAGCTCATCAGGCGTTAGTGTTAGTAACAGGGCTGTTGAGAGTTAAAAAACTTGGGATTCCATGGTCATGCAGCCGAACATCATTCCACAGAATGCGAGGCATCGATTGCAATGGTGCAAAGCTCACTGTCATTGGATTCATGTGGAAAATTGGAGTGTTGAATCTTGCTTTACAGTCTGGCAGCCAGATGGACACGTCTAGGTCTGACGGATGCCCGACGAACATTTCTTTAGTGACTGCATTGTGCCAATTGTTAAGTTTGGTGGGGGAAGCATAATGGTGTGGGGGTGTTTCTCGTTCTTTGGCCTGGGTCCGTCAGTTCCTGTGGCTGGAAAAATGAACTCTGAGATGTATGTGGACATTCTGGACAAGGCTGCACTACGAACTCTATGGCAATATTTTGTGGAAAGCCCGTTTCTTTTCAAGCATGATAACTGCCCCATTCACACATTGAGGCTTGCGCAGACGTGGTTTGACGAAATGGATATTCAAAAACTGGACTGGCCTTCTCAGAGTCCCGATTTAAATCCCATAGAACACCTTTGGGACGGATTAGAGCGCAGATTATGTAGGCAGCCTAATCTACCATCCTCACTGCAAGCACTCACTTCAGCTCTGATAGACGCCTGGAAGTCAATTCCTATAGCCACTCATCAAAAACTGGTGGAAAGTCTTTCAAGACGTGTGCAAGCTTTCATCCATACAAAAGGGGACATCATATTAATATGTGCCTCTAAGTCCGTACCCCTGGGTGTCCAAATATTTTTGCCTAAATTGTATATTTCATTTTGGAGCAATCCTTTGAACAACTTATTAAAGGGATTTTACTGCACTGTATTCAATTTAATTATTAACAGTATATAATTTTAGTCAATCATGTAAAATTTAGTATGATGAGATTTTAACTTGAAGCTGTAAATGTTCAGTTATCATTATTTCTTTCATGGGGTTTTTTGAAAGTCCCCATCCATTTGAAAATTATTATTTGCTGCACTAATCTCGCAAAATATTAGTTTTTACTAAGAAATAAAGCTGATGGATCTAGTACTTAAAATTTTTTAAAGAAATAAAAAGAGTTTTTTTAAAAGATTTTTTTAGAGCTTGGATTTTATAATTTTATATTGATTTTCTTTTTCTTTCTGTAACTTTTATAGAAATATTCTTTCTTAATGAAATCTGTCTTTACATATCAAGGTATATCTTGATTTTTATTCTAATTAAATTCAAAACATTATCATTGCTTTTGTTAAAGTCATGTTAAAGGGTCTTTATTTTAATTGAAAAAATTTTTAAGCAGTTCATTGAATAAGATTCTGCATTTGAGTTCGTGTTAAATATTGAAACAGTGTGATATATTGTCTTGTGCTGGCTTCAAAAAAGTACTTTTTCAAATTGCTTCTACTGACATTTTTTTAAATTGTTTATTTTACTTCTAAAGACAGCGATTACATTTTTTTTTTTTAATTTCACGAATTTGTTTCTGTTAACTATGATTTTTTTAAAGCATTTTCATTTCTTCATAAAATAATCATATTTCTCTTATTTTTTAAAGGTAAAGTAAGACCCCCCCCCCCCCCCCCCGCCTCTTTCATGTAGGCTAAAATGCAGGTTTTTATTAAATTATTTGAATGTTAAGCTTTCAATAAAGATCTTTACTAAACTCTGGAAGTAAAAAAAAAAAAAAAAAATGACAATCTTTTTATTATCTGGCTATTTCTTAACACTGCTATTCTTTTTTTTATTGAAAAATATGATCTAAAAAAACTCGTATAGAACATGGCATTGTTCTGTCATCAATTTTAGTAATCTTATGATGGTAGCTATTCCAGAATGCTTTAGTTTTATAAGACTGTATATAAAATTACTGAGTATTATGAGTTAGTACAGAAGGAAATTTACACTTTTCATCTCAGTGATGTCAAATTTTATTTGTTTTTACTTTTATAAAAATGATATACAAAATTTTTTGTTATACTATGCCTTTATATCACTGTCAACATTTTCAGAAATGATGTATGCATCTAAGTAAACTGGTAATTTGTTAATTTTAAGAAATATTGAAAAAGATTACAAACCTTTATTGTTAAACTTATAAAAGCTTTTTTTTTTGGTGTTGATAGCATTATTATTTTTATTATTTTGTCTAATCCAAAAAGATTTTTTTCTTTTTACAATAGAAGATTCTATGCAAATACATAAATATTAAACTTTAAAAAAAATTTTCAATAAAACTACACATTACTCTAAAATGGAAAATACCTTTCTTAGAAGATATGTGGCTTCATATTTGTGTACATGTAAATAGGTGCTTATTTGTTTATTTATTTTTGGGTAAGATTCTTAAAAAATGCTTAAAAGTATTTCATTTTTTGAGTAATTTCTCTCTACACACCCTGTAAAACTGTCATTCTCTTGATCCCCTCCCTCCCCCCCCTTTTTTTTGTCCAGCCTCCTTCTCAAAATTATTTTTCATACTAGATATAATCAACTGTTTTTGAGCGTACATTTCAAAGCACAATTTAGTTTTTATTTCCACCTATTGCTGTGCATATGAGTCTTGAATGTAGTCTGAAAAGCTGAAACTATTAATAGCATTTAATTATCTTCCATATTAGCTGGAAGTCGTAATATATAGTTTGGCCTAAGAGTATAATCAATCAATAAAATAATGAATAAATCAACAGATTGAGTCTGGAAATAAAGTGTGTAATCTATAATAATTTAAGAGAACACAGTAAAATGCTCTTTCAGATTAATAGAATAATGATCTTTGACTTTAATAATGCAAGCTTGTATTGTAATGAAGCTGGATAATGATGTTATATATATTTTAATTATAGTGCTATGATGTTATTTATATTGAAATGGTGTTGGATATGATGTTATGTAATAATATT
The DNA here is from genome assembly GCF_947563725.1 of Argiope bruennichi. Classification (NCBI taxonomy): domain Eukaryota; kingdom Metazoa; phylum Arthropoda; class Arachnida; order Araneae; family Araneidae; genus Argiope; species Argiope bruennichi. Next base: position 20,466,117 of record NC_079154.1, on the reverse strand, counting down.
TACTTAAAATGTTTTTCTTTTTAAGGTTAATCCCGAAAGTGCTTCTTCTGATAAAATAGTTACAGAAGCTCAGCCTTCTTTAACTACTGAAAATAATTCTAGTCCTACTGAGTTGAAGGCTGAAGAACAAGGAAGTGAAAATAAAAGGACTTCTGAAAATACATCTGACAATAAAGATGAACATTGTGGTGTTGACAATGGCAATCTTTCCATAACTCAAAATACAGATGTGATGTCCACTCAAAATGAAAATGATGAACAAACTCTTGTCCATAATGAAAATATTGAACTTAGGACTAAATCTGTTAACAATATTAATTGCGATAAAAATGATGAATCTGCCAAAAAATCAGTTTGTGATGATGGGGTGCATTGTGGAACTGATGATGAAAGTGACACTATTTTATCAAAAACCATTAAAGTATGTGATGATGGTATTCATTGTGGGACAGATGATGAAAATGAGAATCCATTGAAATCAAATAAAGTTTGTAGTGATGGTATTCATTGTGGGACTGATGATGAAGATGAAAGTGTGCAAAAGGTTAAAAAAGTATGTGATGATGGAATGCATTGTGGGACAGATGATGAAGATGAAAATCCAAGGAAGACTAAAAAGGTGTGTGATGATGGAATTCATTGTGGAACAGATGATGAGGATGAAAATCCAAGGAAGGCTAAAAAGGTGTGTGATGATGGAATTCATTGTGGGACAGATGATGAGGATGAAAATCCACAGAAGACTAAAAAGGTGTGTGATGATGGAATTCATTGTGGGACAGATGATGAAGATGAAAATCCAAGGAAGGCTAAAAAAGTGTGTGCTGATGGAATTCATTGTGGAACAGATGATGAGGATGAAAATAATGGTGAAAAAATGGATGTGTCCAGTTCAAATGAGAAAATCTGTGATGATAGTGAAGAAAGCAGAAGTCTATCTGTTACTAAAGATGACATTTCAAAAGGTACATATTTAAATCGTTTATGTATAACTTTCCATTTGCATTATGAATGCTAAACATATCCAATAAAAGTGATAATTTAGAAGTTTTAATTATATATGAAATTTTTATTAAACAAAACATATTGAATAGAAATGTTAAATAGTTCCTTAGAAATTTTAAGAATTCAATATCATATTTTCTTACTAATTGACAATATAAACTTTTATATCTAATTTATGAGATATAAAAAAGAAAGAAAGAATGGGAATCAGTTTACAGATTTTGTTTCAACTTCATCCCTCTTCCTTTGTCTTCTTTTTCACAATACATTATCTAACATTTTAAAATTGCAGGAAAACCAAATTAGAATTCAATATTGACCTTCATAACCTTTTGTTTTTAATAATCAAAATAGGCTAATAAATTCTAAATCACTTGTTTGCTATTTATAATTTTCATTTTAAAACTAATATTTATACAGTTTTCAAGTGCTTAATTTATCTAATTTATTTGAAATTTTCTGTAATAAAAAATAACTTTATTTTAATATTTCATTTAATTTGATGCTTATTTTAAGTGATTGGTCATTGTTAAAAAAAACTATGGTCCATTTTCAGTTAATTGGCAACAAAATGTTAAACAGCAAATGAATAACTAAAGATTCACCTTGATTTCTAAAATCTTGTGTCTGTCAAAATTGAAACTGAATATAAATTATAAAATAAAGAAGTTTTGCTGAGGTGTAAAAATAAAATCTATATTAAGTATTCTATCAATGTTGTCAGTTATTCTGATTTTTGATGTAATTCTCACTGTAAGATGCTAGCTGAAAATTCATATTGCATTTTAATTTATTACCTGAATGTGAAGGAATAATGCCTAGATGCTAAATTTTTTTTATGTATGAGAATATGTGGGGGAGGAAAAAAAATTATTAATAAATTGATATTCTTGAAAAGGAAAAATGACGTTAAACATAATGCATTAAAGAAATAATTTATAGTACAGTTTTTAAGTTCTTATTTAGGAAATGATTTTATCTATGTTATTTAAAATAAATATGTTTCAGTTACCTAGATGTTTTTTTTATTAAAAGGGAGGACAAATAATGAAATTTCATATTACAAAATAATTACTGTTTAGGAGTCAAAATTTGGATCGGCTTCTAAAATAAATAAATAAATAAATAAAGATGCAAACATGGAGGTGAGAGTAGAGAATGTGTCAAAAATTTAGAATTTCAAATATGTTTGGAAAATTTTATAATTATATTGATTTTTACTGCTTGTAAATTATTATTTCATTGCATTTCAAAGGAATGATGTAAATTTTTAAATTTTTAGTATTGCGTATTTGCATTATTGCATATAATTTTGCATTTCCCTTCCTTTCATAATTTTTCAAATGTGAAAATTTTCAAAAAAGAGTGGTTTTCCTTTAAAATTCATTAAAAAAAATTCTTTATTTCATTCATTCCCAATTCATTAAAAAAATGAATTGGGGGGGGGGGGAAATTCAAGAGTGAAAAAAAAATGTTTAAAAAATCAATTTATAAACTTTAAAAATCTTTTTCTATCTATTCACTTACCTTTTTAGGTAGCCATTTTTAAAATTTTAGTTTCAAAATCTATTGAAAAATTTATAATTGGATTTTCAAAACATTTTTTTACTCTGGATTTTTCCCAATTCATAGTTTTTTTTATTTAATTAAATTTGATAATCAACAACAACAAAAAAAATACTGTAGCTGTGTACAATAAATATTTTCAAAATATTCCATTTTATTTACAGAGGGAAAATAATTTACAGTTTGTAATTATCATTTATTGTAAATGGCATTAAGAATATTACATTTTTTCTTCACACGTTTATATGAGCTCTTAATTGGTTTTTCTTCTAAAGAATTTACATCTTTATTTTAATGAACATAAATTCCTCATAAAGGATTGATAAAGACTGTTACAAATTTTTTTGTATGGGTGTTGATGAATACATGAAGCTCATATTATTTGTTTTTATTTCAAAAAGTTGATTCATCTACTGCCTTATCAAACTCTCAGACCTCACATATGGTACCATGCCAATCAGCTCTTACTTTAGAACAACCTGGTGCTGAGCCACCTGCTCAAATGTGTGCTGATGATCCACCTGTTCAATCAGAAGATAGTTCATCGGAAGTTATTGCTGCAAGTTCCTTGGCTAAAATAGCTACTGGAAGGCGTATGTTGATGCATATATTATTATGTTATTCAGATTAGGAGTTAAGACAATATTTTATGCATATTAATATTTTAGTTAAATAATATTTTGAAAACAGGGGAGCATTTTAATCTTAAAGATAGCAGTAAATATGTAATTTTTCTCAAAAACAGTTATTTTTTTACCTGTTTTATTGATGAGTTTAATATGTCATTAAAATGACACGAAGATCATAATAACTAAATTACTAAAGTTATGACAAGTAAAAGTAGATTTCCAAAATAAAAATTTTCATTGCTGTTGCTAGCATCGATCCCACCTCCCCACCACTCCCACCTTTTCGCACCACTCACCTTCTTTTTTCTATCATTAATTAAACTTTTGTTCTTGAAAAATTACTTACAAAGCTTTCTGTGATATTTCTAGTGCATTAAAAGATTTAATAAATTTTCTCCTACTGTTAAAATGTAAAGACATTTAAATTATAAAAGCAAAATTTAGAAATTAATAAAAATAAATTTTAATAATTTCTAACAAATTCTTTCTAAATTTTATGTTAAATTAACCAAAATATATATGAATTACATATTGTTTTATTTTAATAGGAAATCCAAAGGGTCAGAAAAATTTTGACCTGACAATTAATTTGTGTTAAAAGTGATCCAGTTAATCAAATGTCACTATAAATAGAATCTTGTGTATAATTTCTAGAAATTTAAAAATACCTAGGAACTTTTTGAAAATCTGAAAAAAATAATATTAATTTATTTTTTTTTTTTTTGACATTAAAACAATTCAATAATCATCTCCTGCCACAATACCTTCTAAAATTGGAATCCACGACATCAATAACTTAGTTATGTATTGTGCAACTTCATTCTGTTAATTTCAAGATAAATAATTTTTATTGTGTCCATAATTTATATTGAATCTGTGCAATATAATTCATTATTTTGAAACTGAAGTTTAAAAATTGAAAGCTTGTCCAGTTCCTTCTAATTTTGAAGCATACAATAGTTCAAATACAATTTGAAATAGTTCACATACAATTTGAAATGTTTTCTAAAGTTAATTAAAAAATTTATTTTCTGGAAATTACATATGAAATATTAGAATAATTTTTTTGTCTGAATTTTTCAATTAGTTTTGTTTTCTGAGTAAGAGTATGAATTTCCATGCAATTGCTTTTCATTTAATAGTTTGCCTTTAAATCTTCATCATTTGTGGATTAATTGCATAGATTATATTATCTGATATATGCCAACTCAAGATAAGCTAAATAGTTAAAACAGTTATATGAATTATCTGTTTATCTATACAAAAGTACTAAATTTCTATACCTCTAAATTAGAAGTCGAAGCTAGAAAATACAAACATTACATTTTTATTAAGCACAGTCAGCATTTTCAGTGCTTAGCAAACATAGTTTTGTTGATTTTGCAGATCCAAAAAGTTTTTTCAAATATCAGTGAATATTTTCCAAAAATAATGACCTGAAAAAGATCATGTATTTATTACTAACAAGCATTCCAAAATTCTTATCTCTTTTATTCTTGTTCATATTCTTTTCTCTTATATGAAAAATTTAATTTTACTTGTTATGGAAATTGTTGCTATATTATGGTTTGTAAAAAAATAATTGTTTCTAATGTATATGTAGCTTATGCAGTATGTATATATGCTAAATGAATGCTCTTGCTAATTGTACTCTGCTTTATTACAGATTCTTTAGCTACTCTTGCTACTGCCGCTATTTCATCAGGAGGTCCTTTCTCATCAGTAGAAAAAAAGGAGCCTATTGATTCAAAAAACCTGAAATTAGATTTAACAGCCATTAAACAGGTTAGAATGGTTTTGTTGTTCTTAAAAATGTAAAATGCAGTTCTGAAGTGAGTTAGTTACATTTATATTTCAGAAATGAAATGTTGAATCAGACACATTGGTTGATTCTTAGAATGTCTTCACATTCTAAACATCTGTGTTTCAGCAAGACACATATTTGGAATTATGTCTGTCTGTGAAAATGTTAGCTCAAAATTACTTTGAGTTTGACAGATAAAATTTGGCATATGGTCTTTACACCAAATTTGTAGATTTCAAATTTTGAACAAAATCCATTCCCAGGAAATCTGTCTGGCTGTCTGTGAATAAGTGCGCACAATAACAAAAAGTAAGTTAAATAAAAAAATCTGTTATGATGATTTAGCATTGAAAGCATAGATTAATATCAAATTTTTACTAAATCCTTTAAGGGGTTAACAGTTTATCAGTCTGCACTTTCACTTGCAGCTAAAGTGATAACTGAAAAATGCAATGACTAGAATAAATGAAATTGTTATATGATACTGTTGCTGTTTCCTTGCCTTGCCTTGTTGCTGAAACCTTATTCCAATGAACGAAATGGAGATTGTTTCATTCATTGAAACAAGGCTTCTAAAATGCATAATCAGTTTTCTTCATTTCATTTTAAAGCACAGAATGCTTATATACATGTCTCTAAAACTAAAAATCTAAACAATTGTGATATTAATCAGGAGGATAGGGTATTATATCTTTTCTTAGTGGTATGCAAGAAAGTTTCAAAAGATATATCCCAGAGATTTCACCTTCAATCTTACCATATGTTACGAAAATAAAAACATTGATTTTATGTTATTTGTATTCAAAATTAAATGTAAAATTTTGCCCAGTATTATAATCTAGGACTCATTTGTTGTAAATAAATGTTTATTTCTTGGCTTAATTTATATTTTCACTTCTGTGATAATATTTTGTTGAATTGGAAACTATCAGATGTTTTGCTTATATTTTCTTTTAGCAACTTTTTGTTTATGTATATATTTTATCCCCCCCCCTTTGGTGTATTGGAAAACAGTATATATGTTTTACTAAATTATGGAATCTTGAAAGCATCATACAAACTTGCTGACAATGTTTTCTTCCATTTTTAAAAATTTATTTTTTATCCTATATATTTTTAAAAATCTTCAAGCAAGTGAAAATCTCTTGAAATATTTCTGAAATTAAAATAATGCTAAACACATTAATTGAAATTTATTATTTGATACATACGACACAAGTACATATTTTTATGTGTTTTTCACTTTCTCAAAAAAATCTATATAAGTGAAGTGGATATTTTTCTTATGTGATTTTATGTACAGATTGTTTCAGAAACCCAGTATTATTGTTTTTGACGATTTTACTTTGTAGAGGTGATATGCTGTAAATAATATAAACACTTTAACATAATTCTTTGTTTGGGTTAGTCTTCTGTCTCATCAAATGCATTTTGTACACCCCCCCCCTTCTTCTTTAGATCCATGCTATTTCAATTCAAATTTCAATATTTATTGTTTGTGTGGCTAATTCAATTTTGTGATTTATCCTTGATTATTATATTTACCAATTCCATTGATAATCAGATTTACTATATAGTTAAATAAAATGTAAATATGTTTTCTTCCATTTTTGTGTCTCATCCCTATTTTGGTAAAAACAATGCCTCTTGTTAGATATGCAGTAGCCTGGAGGGCCTTGGTAGTAACCTACTGCATATCTGAAAATAGAAAGCATATGCAATGGTAAAAATTTACAAAATTCATTCATTCAATCTTTTGAAAACTTTTCTGTAATAAAAATGAAAATTTTATAAATAGAATTGTGATACAATGGTTTAAACATTCTGCCAATGGACAGGTGTTTTTTTACTATTGTTTGCTTATTAAAAGTTAATGCGACTTTACTGATGCAAAATAATTTCTTTTTTGTACAGCACCATGTCATTTAATTTAAAAGTACATACTATTGCTAAAATCTACCTGTAGCTGTTTTTCATTTTTTTTCTGTAGTGGTTTTATTTTTCATTGATGATTTGGGTGTTAATAAGCAGTTAAATAAGGAAGATCTCATTAGATGGAAATAGATTAATTCATTCTTAAGCCCTTTGACAGGTTGCATCTGTTGCACAGTATTACACATTTCATAAGTAATATTGTGATAATCAATTCAGAAAAATGCCCATTTAGAAGGGCACACATCTTCTAGTATATTGTATAAAGTGATTATTATGTTTGCAAAAATTGGGAAATTGTTTACAAAAATGTTGCTTATATTAAACTTAATAATTGAAAATTATATTATTTACTCATTTATTGAGAATTATTATTTTATTCTATATTGATTTTGGTTGGGAAGAGTAGGGTACTATTTTTCACATACAATTATAAATGTACTGTGTAATGCATAAGAGGAAGATGATATAAAATCATTCTGCAGATTTTAGATATTTTTACAAAAAGTCAGGAAAAGTGTACTTTTTTAGGAAATATGCAAATAAAGGGGAACAACTTTCAAAATAACAAGGAAAATCAGGAAATAAGAGGGAACAGAATAGCTGACCTCCCTGAAATGGTTGTTGGTTAGATTGCCTAGGGTTGTTTGAGCTCTTTTTGTGTAATTATGAAATTTTTTGATAATCCGTTTGCTCGAACTCTGAATCGTTGTTGCCTGGTGGCACTAAATATATAGTTTTTAAACTGTCATGTGATGCATATTGTATATATTCATGATGTATAATAAATATTTAAATAAATAATTTCTAATTTGCTTTTGTCTTCTAAAAAAATAACAACACATTTTCAGATTTTTTTATTTTTATTATTTAAGTGGAATTATGTGAATTGATTATGTATGTGAATGTTATTTAAGTGAAATTAGGATGGTTGTATACATAATGGATTATAAATCATTCAGTAATTAAATACTTTTGTGTCAATAGTAGACTTTTGATAGTGTCTCTTCATTCCCTGTCCTGGAATAAGAATACTTTAAAAGTGCAATTAAAGCATCTGTTGTAAGAACAAAAGTTGCATACCAGGATTAGCATAAACAGAATGGGATGAGAGGACAATTAATTACTCTTTTTCCTTGTTGAAGCTCAATCAATTATCAGTGTGGAAACAGGAATAATGGTGTGCTAATTATTATTTATCTTTCTACTAAAAAATCTTCGGCTCTATATTGTGAAACAAGCCTTCACAATAAAAGTTTCAAGTGAAAAAAAAAAGTTAAAGTATTGAAGCAAACTAAACTGTAAACTTAATTATGGTGTTAATAGCAACTAGCAGATCAGTTTACTGTTTAATGAATGTATTTGTAGTATTCAACATCAGACATTTGTACTTGCATGCTACAAACACAAATAATTAAATGAAAGCATGAAATAACTCCAATAACTATTATGTAAATCTTGTTTTGAGGGAAATTAATTGAATTTAATTCAACTGACTGGACATGCTTTGCAGTATACATTAAATGTTCTCCTACCTTCTAATCTACATGTGTTCATTACTTTGGAGAAATTTTCCTATTTTGCATTTTTTTTTTAAATTATTGTATTCAGTAATAATACAATTATTATGTAAAGGTAATGAACTTCTCTTATTGCTATTTGAATACCTGTTTTAATAAATCCTTCTATAATTTCAAAAGTCTTATGATTCAATCTTGACTATAGACATTTTTTAAAAATCATTTTAAACATAAAATACCTTTTGTTATTTACTAGTTTCTTTAATTTAATTATGTTGTACGAGAATGCATTTTGATAACTTCTATTTTAGCATTTGTTAATATATGTTGTGCTTGCAGCTTTTTAGAAATTTTGTTGAAAAATTAGTGCAATGCACATTATATGCACTAGTTTCTTTTTATTAATTAATTTGTCAGTATATGAAAATACGTTAATTAAGATAACTTTTCTCCTAGTATTGAAAACATCTATCAATATATAATGTGTTTTAATATATATATATATATAATGTCATGTTTCAGCTTTTAAAATTTGAAATTGGCGAAATATGATGGTTGGCATCTAAAAATAATAAATTATTGCCCATTTCAAATTATAAATCAGAGAATATAATATGTTTGAATAAAATAGGTGATATTTATTTTTGAACTTCATTTATTCTTTATTGTATCAAAGTTATTTAATTTTATTACATGAAAGATATGTAAAAAAATAAATTACTCTTTCATTAAAGCTTCTGAATAAAAATTTGTTTTCAAATTGTAGGATCCTTCGACACCCATAAAATCTGAGGATCAGGTTAAAAAAGAAAACCAGTGGTATGATGTTGGCATGTTTAAAGAAAATTCTGTAATAGTGGCTCATTATTTTTTGAATTCAGATTCTATTGACAAGAAAAATGGAGTAAGTAAGATACTTTTTTTAAATATTATATTAAGCTTGAAATATTTTGAAATAAAAGTAAACTTGTTATCTAGTAGCATTCATTAAAATTTATTGTTACATTGTGTTAAATAAAGAATGTTCATCAGTATTTATTGCTAAGGAAATAATTAGAATACTTATTAATTTAAATATGCAGATGAAAAATAGGTAAGTTTTTATTAAACTGTATCTCTTATTTTACTAAAAAATGATAAATTACTTGTACTCAGATGGTCAATGATAACTTTTCTATATGAGGGCTGGATGCATTAGTTGCTTGTAATACAGGTTATAAACGGCTCACAGTAGATCCTGTTTTAAATTTTGTGGGAATTCTGTCATATATGTACTTTGGCAAGGTTTAAGTGGCTTCTTATGGTCCTAGTTTACCAAAACAATTGCTTTTTTTTTTTTAATCTTTAGGTCGTTAACTGAATTGCTGCTGTATATATCGAATATAAACTATTGAAATGTATATTATAGCTTGTATTCGTATTCTGGATTTCTTAATTTATTTAATCAGTTCCTTTTATCTGATGTTTTCATTAACTCTTTTTATCCAGCATGCTGATGGAGTTCTAGACAAAACTAACTCAATGAAGGTAGATTTACAGCCTGGAACTGCCTACAAATTTCGGGTAGCTGCTGTCAACTCTTGTGGTCGAGGACCTTGGAGCGAAGTTTCTGCATTCAAAACTTGTCTTCCAGGTTATCCTGGAGCACCTTCAGCCATCAAAATCAGCAAAGTAAGAAATTTTTGAATCACTGTTAGATTGCACACATCACTCTTAAAATAATAATTGAATGATAATAGAATATTTATAACTGCATGAATCACTATTGGAACTGAAAGCTGCTGGATTTGCTTATTAAAAATTCATGTAATGATCTTTTATATTAGTATGTGGGATTCGAATTTGTGTCTGTGTTATTAAGTTGTCTTCCCATCACTGGATTTTCTGTTGTAAATTTATGTGTAATAATGTAATAAATCTTTATACAGATTATCCCTTGTTTATCAAATTTTCAAACTAAGTCCATTTTCTAAACAGAGATGTAAATTTATATATTTAATAAGCAGGGCAAATCTGTGTATATATATGCCTTAAACTTTTTTTTTTTTTTTTTTTTTTTTTTTTTGTGCTGTATTTGTAAAATTTGGCCCACATACTCTTGAAGATAAAAGGAGGGTCTTTGTCAACTTTTCAAATTGTTTTTTCAGCTCCGAATTTTATTTTGCATTGATTTCAGTTTAAAGATTAAAACAATTTTTCACATAACAGTTAAAAATATTGTGCAATAAATAAAGAAAAAGAAAATAAAGCAAAATTATTTCTAAAATATTAGATATAACCGAAAGAAGTCGGTAATTTCTTAAAAACCCTGGAAATATCAGGGAAATTAAAACCATAGTAATAATGGCTACTCTGAAAAGTTAAATAGGCTAGGATTCAATTGATCCGGATAAGGCAAAATTTCAATTCAAAATATTTGTAGCCATCCATGCTTTTTTTTTTTTAACTGCTTCATAACTTATTGATGATGCTTTAATGTTTCAAATTTATAATACTTAATTGGCTTTCATGACTTCTTAGATTCAATAATCACCTTATCACTCTCATCAGCATTGCACAAGGTTAGAAGATAAGACAACTATTATAACTTTGTCTACCATAGCAGTTGTTCCCTGGAAACCAAGAGTTCTTGCAGGTTTTCTTTCATCAAATTTGTAAATGCCCTGTATCTGGATTCCACCAGTTTTGCTTGGCTAAGAGTTGAATGATTTGTCAACTTTTTCAGCTGCATGTCTTAGATTCCCTATTTACCATATCAGTTGAAATTCATATTGCATTTTGAACTGTAGTCATCCAGATGAAAAAAATGTATAATTTATGTTCAATTTCAGTGCAACATCTTTTGCTTTTTCTATAAACATTGATTCCATTCCCTGAAATATTTGATGCCTGATATTGAGATTAAAAAAAAATTTTTTTCAAGAAACTTCCTTTCTTGTAAATGCAGCTTTTTCCAAACTGATGCACTGCTCTGAAATGCTCTCCATCCCTCCATTATAAATAACGGTTTTCAGTGTTAAAACTTAATTTTGTTGCTGCTGTCGTTTTACTTTTGTTATTTTTGTATTCTTTTCAATTTCTTTTTTGAAAAATGTATTTCAGTAAAAGCATTTTACACTTTCGAAAAACATTTTCAGTTTTTAAGAGTCTAACAGAACATCTGCAATTTATAAAACAGAACAGAATAAGATATTGCTATTCAAAGACGTGAGAATGCCTTCCAATTGTTCTCCATCTGCATCCTTTTATTTCAAAATAGCTAGATGGAAAAAAGTATTATTTCTTCCTTTCTCTCCCAGAAAGTAAGAGGGGAAATAATAAGAATGGCGAAGAATTGCTACCCTTTAATAGGAATAGGGGGAGGAAGAAAAGTGCAGTTATATAAAAGAGTAATGATGTACAAACAAAATTCTGTAAAATATAAATATTTCCTCATTACAGTGATTTGAAATGAAATGTAAAGCACTGTAATGAGTAAGTTTAAACATTCAATAAACAGCAATTTACATAAGCTTTTCTATTCAAGGTCATAGAATAAAACAATTTTTATTTCATCTGATAAATATTGGTTAAAGTAATATTTGACTGCAGCAGTTATACTTTTTACTATGCAATGGTAAAAATTTGCTTTGTTTTATAATTGTAGAATGTTAATTTTAATTTATTATCTCATTCATTATAATTCAAATTGTTTGCCTCTTCTATTAAATTTGACCCTGAAAAATGATAAGAAATTTCAAGTATTTTAGAGGAAATCCTTTTTTTATAAATTTTAAATAGGTATTTTGATATATAGATATTCAGAATGTTAAGTATTCTATTTATTCTTTTTTTTTTTTTTTTCTAAAGTTGTTGTTTTCATGCATATATTTTTAAACTTCTTATGTACTTCTTATTTAATATTGAATAATTTTTACTTTAGAATGTGGATGGAGCTCACTTATCATGGGAGGCACCTCAAACAACATCAGGTGAAATAACAGAATATTCGGTATACTTAGCTATGCGATCTGCGACCACTGGAGGAGATAGCAAACAAACTGTTACTTCAAATACTTCTCAACTTGCATTTGTCCGAGTTTATTGTGGGCCAGAACCATCCTGTATTGTCAGTAGTACAAATCTATCATCTGCTCATATTGACATGACTACTAAACCTGCTATCATCTTTCGCATTGCTGCTCGAAATGAGAAAGGCTATGGGCCAGCCACACAAGTGAGGTGGCTTCAAGGTTAGTAGAATATAAGATCTTAAATGATGTTTTATTTTTGATTAAGCATTTGCAGGTGATGTGGAATCCTTTCCCTTTCTTTTTCATAAGCATTTTTAAATCTCTCATAAAATATTAACACATTGAATACGGGGTTTGTCGTTTTCATCAGACCAAACGTTATGGACGAATCACGAGATATCACGTTTTCATGTGTTTTTCCCCCCGACGGAATCGATGCATAACCAACCAAAGGCAGATACTTTTGTTACACATTCTTATGATAAACGATTAGCAGAACAATTGAATGTCAATATTTCAAACATGTGGAAACAATTGGTCAGCATGTTGGTGGGCCTATGCTAATTGTTTTCTGTATCTTATAAAGGGTTTTATTATTGTACATTTTGTTATTTCAAAGTTTGTGTTGTAATTTGTAAGGAAACTGCTTTTCAAAATGTAAAAAATCTCATATAATAAATAGATGTATGAAATATATTGTAATATTTAAGAATACTTTATGTAAATATAATACCAAATCCAAATTAAAATTGTGCATGTACGCATTCTATTGCTTGCCAAACATGCTTCTGGAGCGTTAAAAAATGTGTGGCTTCTGGGAGCATGCAGAGGGCCGTTAGCAATGTGTTAAAATTTTTCCAAGTAGCAGTTTATCAAAATTAAGTGTGTGATATAGCTTTGGCATACTTCAACTTTGTAGACTGGTTCTTAAAATTTTTTTATTGTTATCACATTTTTTTATTAAATTGATTCTTTCTTAATTCATGGTTAATCATTTAATTAACAAAAAGTATCATGTGCACATTATACAAAATATTTTAAATTGTCTATTGTTTTCTTACTTTCTCATTATCTTATCCTCTAGATGGAATGAGTAATAACAACAATAAGCCTCCAAACAAAAGATCACAGCCTTCAGAGTAAGTTTAAACTTTATTTTTATTGATCATTTTTGTTTTAATTTTTTTTTCTTTGGTCTTTTATCAAATTTGTATTTTAGTGTTAAAAATAATCAAACTCGGACATTTAAAAATATAGATAGATAATGTATTATTGTTTGAATTATGCTATTTGAAGCTAAGCATGTATGCAAATAATATATTCTTGGCAATTATGACCACTCTGATAAATGTAATTCAGTATAGACTGGTGAAAAGACAAATTATATATAAATAAAAGGCCATTGGTTTAAGGCTGAATATAAATTATCTTCCTGAATTATTATGAATATCAAATTCATTAATTAACATTAAAGATATATATATATATATATATATATATATATATATAATATCTGTTAAAAAGAAATATAATAGCGCATAAATCTGAATTTGAGGCTGCTGAACATAAAAATACCAAGCACAATGTGGACACTTTATCATTCAAAGAATTTACTCTAAACTAAAATATATATCAGCATTTTTTCTTTTCTTGATGTCTGAATCTGTTCTTCATAATATAAATTTATTATATGCTTAACATATCTTTGTTCTTACTTGTAATTTATGTATATATTTATATGTTAAACCCTTGATACCTTTATCTATCTCTTGATCCAACTCAGAAGAGAAAGCTGTATTTTTTTTATTAATGTGTATTTTTAATTTTTAAAGAAAATTTTTAGAAAATCTTTAATCTATTAACTGGGGAATAAACTTGTTCAACTCATTTCACAATGGGACATTCAAAATATTAAGGCAAATTTCCATGACGAAAAATGTTGTCATGTCCATTGCAGCAGTAGTTTATCCAGTTAACAGATTAAAAGATGAATATTTTAAAAAATAAAATCAAATTTTGTTTTATATTGTGTTATTGATATGCAGGTGATGAATTGTATTTAAGCTGATTCTGATAGCACTGTCCTCCATATCTGTGGTTACTTTAATCCACTCATATCTGGTGTGTTTGGCAATTAGTGCTTTAATTTTAGAAATCAGTAAAGATATTGTATTGCTTCATTTAAAAAATGATTTGGCTGAAGATCTTATCATGTGCCTGATTTATATAAATAATAAATTTTACTTTCATGAGTATTTTTTATTCATTATAATTAATGATTCTACCTTTTAAGAGCCTTATTTCATAAAATTGTAATTATTGAATATATATTGATTACATTTGTTTGTGTTTCTCTTTTCAGTAAAAGCAATACCATTTCAAAAAAAGTGAAACTGGAAGATTCTTGAATTTTTCCTGAGAGATACATTTTATATACAGTGCAAGAAAATGAAAGTTGTACATTCTGTTTTCATCATGGGACCGATCATACATATTGTAAATTTCTATTCCTGTTACATTTGCATTTCATTATCATCATGCATCTTGTAATAAAAAATTTCATAATTTTCCCCTCTATTCAAGATCAAAGATTTTTAGAGATGATAAGGAAAGCAAAAAAAAAGAAATATTTTATTTTAATATTGAATTTATAACCTAAACTGTTTAATTTATGTTCATATATTTGTTTTTGAATGAATATTATAATTTCTTTAAATTGAGCATGCCATTTTAATTTTTATTCTGTTTTTTGTTGTACCACTTTTCATATTTAACTAAGCCTTTAGTTTTAAGAGCCGTCAAATTGCCTTTTTGAAATGTGTTATGTAATGTGTATGAAAGCTTCCATTTTCAAATGGTGCCTTTCTTTCTTTCTTTCTCTGTTCCCTAAGCTGTTCTTCTTTACCATATTTTCTTGCATTTCATACCCGAGTGTCTTATTAATTTTATAAGTCACCAAAATTATTTAAAATGAATATGTGTATATAGTTTGTTTATTTCTTATTTTAGCTCTTTTCTTGCTGAAATAAAATTTTCATAATAATTTAGTTCTGTTATCTGCATGACAGTACAGATTATTTTGTTTTGAAATATGTATGTATATATTTTTTTAAATTTCATTTATGTTTTGCTTTGTTTTTATTTGGTTCAGATATAGCTTTTGTGAATATTGTAAACTCATTTCTTAAAATATAAGCATAACTTATATTTTTTGAATTTGGCAATCATTTCATGCAGCTTTTATAACTAAACCTACAAACCTTGGAAAGATAGCAAATAAAGGAAAGTTACTAAGATAGGAAATAAAGCTATCGATTCCTTATTTTTTTGTGTGTTTTTATATGAAATCTCGTCACCAAACGATAATTTCTCTTTTGAGCTGATAGAAGAGTGGGAAAATTCTGTATATACATAATACTCATTAGAGCTTTCTGTTTTTTTCTTTTGCTATTATCTTATGATGTATGATTTTAATAATCAATTTTCATGTTTCATAAACTGTTTAGAACTCATCAGTTTTTAGATTAATTGGTGGTGTTTAAATCACTTTGTACATTTGAAAAAAGTTGAGCCATATTTGAAATGATGCTTCTGTCCGTTTGCTGTTCATCGATTGTGACTTTTTTGTGTATTATAAATAAAATGAATTTTAGATCTGTTTCTATGGTTAATGAATTTTGTACTCCATTTTATTGTTTTGTTTAAATTTGCAAATCATTTAATTGTATTTTTATTCACTGATACAAAAAAAAAAAAAAAAAATCTATTTCTATTTACCGATCCAGACTATCCATTCAAGCAGGTTTAGTTCAGTAAGGCCGAATGCGATTTTTGCATTGGGGAAATTTAGCCAGCCAATTACAGTTTACATATTTAAATTATGTAAAAGTTGTTATTCTTATCTTTCAGGAAATACTCTCAAGATCATGATTTAATTTATTAAATTTGCGTTATGTACTCGTCACTTGAATTATGACTGTACAATTTGAACATGCCTTACATCTGCTCTGTTACTCCTTAATTTCTGTATGAAGAATTTAAAAAACCTTGTGTGAGAATGTGTACATAATTAAAAGCCTCTAGGTCCTATAACAAATGACATAAGTTGCTAATCAAAAGGTTATGTTTCAATCTAAAGTTACATATATTTAATTTATCTTTTAAAAAAACAACTTCTAAATAACATTTGTATAAATATTTGTATTTAAATTATTTCCTACTTGCATTTTCTTGCAAATTATGTCTATGTACTATATTAAATTTCGAAAATTTGCACAGTACAACTTTTTATTTCTAAAAAATAGTTACGAAGTAGGAAAAAGTGTAATATTTTTTGTAAATTGAAAATTTTAGTTTTGTTTCATAAACTGAAATATTTGATATATACTTTTTACTAACCAGAGTAAGTAGCATCATAAATAGTGCTTAAATTTGAAAACCATTTTAAAGCACTAAAAGTGCTAAATTTTAAAAATGAAATTTTAAAAAAAATGATAGAGAAATACAAAAAAAAACACACTACCCACTTTTTTTTGTGTATTATTTTCTTATTTTATTTCTCCAGCTGTTTTAATATTATAAATTGAAAGCATATTGATATATTTTTTAATTGAGATCTCCGGTGAAATAAAAAAAAAAAATGTTTGCTAAGAGAGAAAATTGTAAATTGCTTCTCAAAGAAAACTTCCCCTGTAAGGTCTTTTTTTTTTTTTTTTTTAATTTTTTTTTTTTTTTTTTTTGTCCCAAAGTTGAGGGAAAGGGGTACATCATCCACAATAGAGAAGGCAGTGCATACATTAAAGATATAAACTAACTCTTATTTATTTATTTTTATAAGAGTAAAATTTAATCTTTAAAATTATTTAGTTATGTTTATTGTTCAAATCTTAAAATCTAATAGAAGTCTTTCAGCATTATCTGATATTGATAAATAGGCTTTATGAACTAATACGAAATTAATAATTTCTTAATTGTGGTTCTTTTGTATAATTTACATGGATGTTTGTGTCAGTGATTGATATAAGCCTCCAAGACTCCTTCCCACTATTTTGAGTAATTAATTTTTTCAACATATTATTTTATCTGAAATCTCCCAATTTAGCATTCATATAAATTTTCAATGTTTGTAACATTATATCTATTCTTTAAGTAGAAGGATTCTAATCAACACCTCATAAATCAGATTTCCAGAATTTTCAATTCCTTTATAAATTATTACTAAAAGGTAATGTTGACATACTCGAAGATTGATGAGGTTCAATTTATTCCCTGAACAAATTTGTATACATTTTTAGAATTACCCATATCACATTAGAATATTTTTTTTAAAATATGAATTGTTTATTTATTATTTATTTATTTTTTGTAACAGTTGATCCCCCCCCCCCCTAGATTCTACAATTGATTTAAATTAAGACATTAATCTCATGTTTTCTGAGATTTAAAAAAAAATCCAACTTGAATAAAATAAAAAATGAGAATTATATTCAGTTTCTTGAAATATATTTAATACAGAATAAATTATTAATTGATTTTTAAATTTTTGATTTAAACATAATTTAAAAATTTTTATTTGCTACTTTTTTTCTTTTTTTTTGCATGCTATATTTAAATCGGTGTTGACATTTTCAGAAATGATGCATCCATCTAGATTAACAAATAATTTCTTAATTTAAGAAATGTTGAAAAGCTGACAAATTTTTTTGTTGTTAATCTTATAAAAGTTGGCAATTTTTTAAAATAATGATTCGTGTCTTTTTTTTTTTTTTTTTTTTTTTTGTCAAACTAAAAAAAAAAAATTTATTTTACATTTCAAGACATTAAGAAAATATAGAAATGAATATTAAAATTCTAAATTTTCAAGCATTTTTCAATAAAAACAATGTATTATTATAAGGCAGAAGACATGCTTAGAAAATGCATGGATTTGCATATATGTGTATATACAAAAGTGTTTAATTTTTAGGCTAAAGTGCTTAAAAAGTATTTAATTTTTGCTAGAATTTCACCCTCTGTTTTTTGTTGTGCATCCAGTTGATGTTTTTTTTTTTTTTTTTTTTGTTTTTTTTAACTTTGTTTATCATGGAAACTATTCTGTTTTCAACTTCGTTATCAGAATTTTGCTCATTACAAATTTATTAGATATTTGAATAATAATAATGGTTATCTTTCCGCAGTCCCAATACCTGGATGTCTAGAAGTCTTCTAATTGACTTTTCTATTCTAATTTCTATCGATAACCTCAACATTTTACAGATAGAAACACTGAATTCTAACAATAGTTTTAATAATAACTATTGTTGGAATACATCTTTTACTGAGGTAGGCAGTATTTATATCATAAATAATTTTCTTCATTAGAGCATAGTTTTGTAAACAGATTAATTAAATTGGATAGATATATCATTCGAAATCTAAATTTTATGAATTTTTAAGATACTGCAAAAATTAGGTACTTATTAATGAACGGTGAAAGAGCCTAAACTTGCCAAATCGGACACCAAAACCAAATTGACATTGCAATCCTATGAGGTGAAAGAGCCAAAGCCTTAATTTAAAAAATAATAAACAGTTGTTTGTTTTCGCCAACGAGCGGTCAATCCTTCACCATTAATTAAAAGTGCCATAAATTGCATCTGTGCGATTTTTTCGGAAATTATTACGCAAGAATGCTAAAATATTGTTTTATTTTTTATTAATCAAAATGTTTGAAAAATAATTTTATTAAATTGAGCTTTGTCACCCTCTAAAAATATATATGTAAATATGATGGTTTTACATTCAAAGATCATCTTATAAAGGGCCAAATAATAAACGCGTGCGCATTTTTCTTTGTTATTAGCCTATAACTTCTTTTGATAATTGTTTACTTTTAATGCGGTTCTGCAGTGGAAATATTTTGTTATAGTACCTATATATAAAGAAAAATACTTGTAATAGTACCATAGACAAGCAGGTCCATCTTACCAGATGAGTTAATTGGCCCCTAGTTCAGAAAGGTTATTGATCTAAGGGTATTTATAATGCTCATTGTATATTCTTTCAGAACCAAAAAATATTATTATCATTAATATGTCTAAGTTAAACGACTTGAATTTTTTATTTATGGAAAACGATGCATTAGAATTACAAATCAAACCGAAGTTATTAATGGATTTGCTACAAGTAAATGCCATAGAAATAAAGTTGCGATCTCAAAAATTGACATTTCTTTTGCCTTTCGAGACATTTCATTACACTGGATATTGAAATTATGGCGTCAAAAAGAAAATGATTTTCTTTGCTAAACAAAACAGAGGTCGTCAAAAATGCCGACCTTACAATGGCAATTTTGCTAAATTAATTGGAATTCTATTTTAAACTTCACAAACGGTTTTGTTGTTGTTGTTGTTAATCTCCATGGTCTGACTTAATCAGACCAAATCCAAAAATCCGTTGACAAGAAGAAAGTTAAAAACGAGAAAGGGAGAAGAATAAATTTCTCCCCCAATGAAGTCATAAACAGTCTAGAATATGTTCAGCAGAGGCCTAATATTGGCAGCATTTCGGGCAAAGAGGGTAAATTTTTTCACCCTGAGAAAAGAAAATACATTTAAGGTGGCCACTGGCAAGGCGCTACAGGCAAGTGTTGGTTTTTCTATCACAAGGAAGAATTTAGGACTGGCCCGGCTTATTGGATCTATACCTATCATGAGTAGGGGGAACTGCAGGCGAAGAAGTTAAGACAGTCTTCTGCCTCCTGGTGCTCCAGTCTTTTGACTCACAGAAGCTGCACTTCCCGCCCCATGAATCGGTTGACAAACGGTTTTAAAGCAAGCATATATTGTGTGACAAAATTCGAAAAAGATAGGAAAAGTGCTTCCCCCCCCCCAAAAAAAAAAGAAACAATTTGAAATTATCATCCTTTGAAGAGCTGGAAAATTTCTTGTTTAAATGGTTCGACGACATTCATATAAATTGCCCCATTTTGGAAGAGAGAGCAATAGAAATTGCTTCTAAAGTAGATTTCAAGGTTTCTCACCTTCAAGCAGTTGAATAGAGCGATTTGAGAAGTTTCTTTTGGCAAGTCTGCAGCAACTGATTCCAGACTGTCCAAGAGTGGATGAAAAAAAAATTATCGTTTTTGATACCATAATATTTTAGTGAAAAGATTTTCAAAGCTGATAAAACAAGATTGTTTTACAATCTTAAAAATTCACTTCAAGATTCACCATGAACGAGGGGATGTGGATTAATATATCATTCTTGTCATATATCTCAATAAAAGCAGTGAAGTCCATATCTGAATAGCCGTTTTTGATTTTTTGTTTGAATGAGGGGGATTAAGGGATTTTTAGCAACAAAGGCTGTCATCCCAGCGTTCAACAATAAATGTCAAAAAATTTCAAGTGTTGAAGGAAAATATGGAGAGATAGTTTATCTGCAAATGCTTTGCTCGTGAGTTGTTTGAAATTACAGCTTGAAAGAGAGTTGAGGCCCAACTTCGACCACAGGCAACGTCTGATGCTTGAGTATTTTCGGCAGTGCAGTAAGATATGATCCAAATTATTCAAAGATTGGCATGTTTCGCAATTTGGTTGATTCGACAGGTTAAAACGATGTAGAAGCCCAGGTGTGATGAGTGTTTTGGTAGATATTCTAGCACAAATGATGTCTTCTCTTCTATTTCTTGTCCATTTAGCAATATTTTTTATGTCTGGAATTTCACCAAGAATTTCATAATATTTGCTCTGTCTATAGCTGTCTGTTGTTTTTCATTTTGAGATTTGTTTGATGCGTGAGATGATGTCTTCCGATGCGATCCATTCAATGCATGGGCTGATTTCTGTAACTGATTTTGCGATCAAGTCCGCTTTTTCATTCCATAAAATTGTCGAATGCTCTGGGATCCATAAAAAAGTAATATGTTGGTTAATCTGAGATTTTTCCACAATTTTGCCCACAATTTTCTGAATAATGGATGGGGATGTATATGAAAATTTTTGAAGTGCTGTAAGAACTGAAAGACTGTCTGTAAGAAGGAGTAAATGTTTCTCAGGAACGGAAAGATAGTCCAGAGCCTGGCAAATTGCAAGAGCTTCAGCTGTAAAAATTGAATTGATGTTGTGGGTTCGAAAAGCAAATTGAGACAGATCCGAAATGCCGGCGATTGAAGTTAAGTTTTGCGATTTCGATGCATCAGTTGCGATAATGAAACATTGTTTGAAGTCCTTTTGAAGCGTTTCTTGAAAACTGCCATTAATAGCTGAGTGTGGGAGAGATTTGTTTTGAAAAGGGTATTTTGAAATAATAATACTGCAATTTTCTCTTGGAAGTTGCAAAAAATGTTGATCAGAAATAATGCGATTCCAATTAATGTTTAGATCAGAAAAATTTTTATCCAGAAAAATTTTGTCGTCTTCAATAAGAGCAAGATTGAAATATTCTAAATCTAATTTGTAGATGGCGGAGAAGGAACTGATAGAAATCTGCTTAATGAGAAATTGTAAGGATAAACGTTTGATTTTTTCACTGAGAATTTCCTGATTGGATATGCAAAGGAGAGCTTTATTTGGTGTCCACTGTGGAACACCAAGTGCAATGCGAAGTGCTTTGGTCTGAATAATATTACATGCTTTCATGTGAGTTTCTGGAAATTTGTTGATAATGGGACTGGCGTAAAAGAATAAGCTGCAAATGTTATTGTCTGTGATTGGGATTAAATCTTTTGTTCTTGGGCCATAATGTTTATATGCAAAACCCTTTAATGCGTTGATTTTTTTAAAGCTTTATTTTTAATTTTATTTAAGATTGATCCGTTTTGATTTCTTTTTGAAAAAGGAATTCCGAGGAATGTAATTGAGTTTTTCCATTGGATGTTCGTTCCTGCTAGTGAGATATTTGGGTGGGTAAAATTAATTTTGTTTGAAAGATCGGCTTTGTAACTTTTCTCTGCATTAACTGAAAGCTTCCAATACGTACACCATTGATGTACGTTTTCCATTGTTTTTTGTAATTTCTTAGCAATAAGTTCAATAGACTGGTGCGAGCAAAAAATAAATATGTCGTCCGCAAAGATCAAACAATCAACTTCATTTTCAAGAGTTTCAAAAAAATCCGATATAAAAATTGCCCACAAGATTGGCGAGAGGACACTACCTTGTGCTAATCATTTGTTTGTAATTCTTATGTCGGAGAGTGTTTGTCTCCATCGCACTTGGAACGGTGACTAAGGAATTAATGCAACCAAGCGCATATCTTCCCGCAGATGCCCAATTCCAAGCATTTATATATCAATCCGTCAATATAAACCGAATCATAAGCTTTTGCGATGTCGAGACTAATACCAATGAAATTTTTTTTTTTCCCTCTTTGCTTTTGAAATGCTGTAATATAATGAATAAGTGGCTGCCCTATTGTCCTTGTATGGTAAAAAACCAAATTGTTTTGGATGAAGTTTTTTGTTCTTTGTAAGAATATCAGTAATTCTTTTACATAAGATACGTTCCAAGATTTTGGAAAAAACAGATGTTAGAGCTATTGGCCTATATGATGTTATCTGAAACTTGTCTTTATTTGGTTTTGGAATGGGAATAATAAGTGCATGTTTCCATGTTTTGGGAACATATGCTGTGTTAAAAATCTATTGAAATAATTGAAGGATGTAATAATTTGCATTTTTGTTAAGTTTTTTAAAAAAGGATGCGGGAATATTGTCTGGACCTGGGGTTGTTGTTTTTGATTTTTTAATTGCGAATTGCAATTCTTCCATTTGAATTGCTCCGTTTAATTCGCTTTCCTGATTGTCCGTAAACTGGATTGGTAATGGTTCGTGAGTACTGGAATTGTTGGCATAAAATTCTGCGAACAGATTACTTTGCACGAATGGGTTTGTGATAAAAGAATTGTTAACAAAAATGGTGTTGAAGGAGTTATTATCTTCATATTGCTGATTCAGTTTTCTTAAGATAGAATAAAATAAACGAGGATTTCTTGCACTATTACATAAGTTATTCCAAAATTTTTGTTTTGCTTGTTTACTATAAAATTTGAATCTGCTTGCGAATTTTTTGTGAAGAATCCAAAATTTAGTTGATATGCATTTTAATGCTTTCTTCCATATATCATTTTAAGGTTGTGAAGTTTGTGACAGGTTTTATCCCACCAGGGTGGGTATTGTTTCTTATTCAAAGGTATTTTTCTAGTATTATTGGATATGATTTCTGAAACGTTTGATGAAACTGAGTCTAGGTTAAGATTTGTATCTTCAAAAATTTTTTCCGATTGAAAAAGAATAGTTTGCCCTTTAATTTCTGTGAGGAACCTTTGTTTGTTGTGGAAAACTTTTCAGGTGGAAATTATGGGGAAATGGTCGCTGTCAAAAAATGATTCAGCAACAAAACAATCTGAGTTACAGATGAGTGATTTGGAACAAAGGGTAAGATCCAGAAGTGATTGGTTACCTGCAGGAGTAATGTGCGTCGGGTTCGAAGTATTTAAAATGACAAAATTTGAATCCGTTAACCAATCGACAAAATTGTTGCCGAGTCTGGAAGAAGTGGCTGAGCCCCAAAAAGGGTGATGTAAATTAAAGTCACCAAAGATGAACGTTGGTTCAGAAAGTGAGTTAAAAAAGTTTCCGAAAACTTCAATGTCAAAACCTGTAGGAGCGTAAATGTTTACTATACAAAAGTTTAGAGACGCTGTAATGATTTTAACGGTAAGTATTTCCACGTCCGAATTTTGAGGTACACCGTAAGGGATTATGTATGTGGACAAATGATCGGGGATTCCAATTAAAAGGCCCCGTCCCAGTCTGCCTTCCCTTTGAGATCTAAAAAACCTTTTTTTATAGAAACTAAAATCTTCTTCAGCATAAAGAAAAGTATCTTGAAAAATCCAGAAATCTGAAATTGAGAAGGGGGGAATGCCAAGCCAGATTTTTTTATTCCTAATACTACGGCAATTCCACTGAACAAAACGCATCCTAATAAATTAAACCAACAGAAAAGGAAAAAGCAATCTGCAAACTCTGCAAGAGGTCAACCAAACACCGGGGTGACGTACACACACACACACACACACACACACACACACACACACACACACACACACACACACACACACACACACACACACACACACACACACACAAACAAACAAAAAAAACCCAAGCATTTGGGAAAGATAAAATTGAAGCAGCGCTTTGCAAAGAAGAGAAACAATAACAAGCAGTAAAGTGGGAGAGAAAACATAAAACAGCAAAAAGGAAACAAAGCGCAAAAAAAGATTATTAATCCGAAGTCCCAGCAGGGCCACCAGTGTCCCATTGCATGGGTTGACTAGTAGAACTAGCGAAGTTTTTCGAAGCATTAAGTAAAGCTTTTTTCTTCCTGGATGGAGATTTAATTTTTTCACCTTTGTCAATCACATGAATTAACTGTTGCACCATAGACTCGACCGTCTTTTGAAATATTTCCAATAGAGCATTGTAATGTTGCTCCATCTTTTTGTTGATGTTTTTGATGATGGATTCCATTTTGTCGTTGAAATGTTGTTCCATCTTTTTGTTGCTGTTTTGGATGATGGATTCCATTTTGTCGTTTAAAGATTTTTCAAAGTCAATGGGTTCCGTGTTCGATCTAGTAACAGTCGCATAAGTTGTATTAGATGATGCATTAAATATGCGTCGTGCTTCCCCCGTAGTGAGGTGGTTACGACATTTTAGATCCAAAATTTGTTGTTCTTTGACGTACAAGGGAAATGCTTTAGATGTTGCTGCATGAGAACCTTGACAATTAATGCATTTAACTGGGTTTTGACAATTTCCAACGTGTTCTGTTCCACATAATTGGCAAACTTGGTCTTTCGAACATATCCTAGATGGGTGTAGGAAACTGTAACATTTGAACACTGTCTAGGCCGATCGATACAAGGTCGAATTTTCTGGATTGTAAGCCAAAGTTTAACTGAATCTGGAAGAGAAGTACCCAGAATTGTTACGAGAATTGGAGAAGTTTGTTGTGTCGAATTTTGTTTGACAAAACGTCTCATCTCTCTGATTTCAATATCATTAAACTGTCGCAGTTCATCTGCAACTTCTTTGAGTGGAACACATGTGGGCATATCAATAAGCAGAAATCTAGAAGTAACTCCTTTCCAAATAACGTTTGAAGTAACCATAGTATCGTTAATCTGCTCTAAGCTAAGAAGTTGTTTTGCGCATCCCGGATCCTTTGCAGTAAAAATTAGTTTCCCTTGCCGGATAAATCTCATGTTCATGATATTTGAGTGTCTGTCAATATTTTGCTTTATGAAAGTTTGCATCAGAATGGGGTTTGTGCGCGGTATTTGAGAAGAAGCATTCGCATTAGAAAAAATAACGTTTATTTCCTCGTGATGTTTCTGACCTAAATTTAGCACAAGGTCCTTGGCAGGTTTTTCATTCAAAAAATAAATGTCAGTAATTTGAGGCATCGTGTTGAAGGCGAGAGTTTCAGAATTCAATTGAAAGGACTCATCACTAAAGTCTTGCACTCATACAAATGTGCGACTCAGCTTGCAATGAAGAAAAAATCCAAAAAATATAAAGGAACAATCTTACCTCGGACAAAATGAATTTAGCAGAGTAGAAATATGAGGAGAAACAAATAAAAACTTGTCTAAACTTGAGAGTAAAATGCAAAAACAAAATCCACCGTAAAGTATTTTTAAACGCAACTTCACTTTTTTATAAACAAAAGACCGTTATATCTTTCAAATCAAAAAACGAAAAATGAATAGCCGTTCTGTGTCTTCAATGTGGGATGTAAATCTAAACTAATTGGAGTCGAAGCCATAGAGAATTAGCATTTCAATATCTTTTGTTTAACATAGGATTGTGATTATCTTTCAAATTCATGCTCCGATATAAATGCAATATTCTTATGGTAATATTTACAAATATATTCAAAATTGAACTAATATCAATAATTTTGCATTAATAATTAGTTAAATCTTTACGATTTTGGTAAATGAAAAAAAAAAAAAAAAAGAATAGTTATTTGTCATTTGGCAACAGGCAATATTTATCATTTTGTTTTGTTTTGATTTGCTTGTGTATGTTATGCTTTCAACTGACCGAAAATGAAATGTCATTTGAAGATTTTTTGCCTTTGGAATGGATAACTTTCAAAGAATCTCAATAAAACTGTAGTTTACATTGATATTTATTCGATGGTTTGAGGTATAATGCTATTTCATCGATTATAATTTAATTTCCAGTTGAATAAACTTTTTTCTGATCTTTCTTATTTCTTGAAAAATTTGTGTTCGTAAAGCTTTTATCTTATAATACATAGGGTGTGAGATTTAAAAAAAAAAATTCTCAGTTCTTAACTGTAATAATAATTTTTTCACTATTTATGCATGCATGATTTATCAGTAGAAGTAAGTTCTAGCTAGTTCAGTGACAAAATTGTCAGTCCCCATATATTTTATTTGTTGTATACTCAAATTGATATTGAAGATTCTTAATTTGTGCATAATTAATAAGAAAGTAACATCGGAAATTTTAATAATAAAACTTTGTTTTATGTCAATAATCTAATTTAAAATTAAGATTGAATTTTCTCAAGTTCATAATTTGCATTCAAAATATTATGCTTAAAAATTTAAATGTTAAACAAACTTTACTATCAAAAGTAACATAAAAGCTTTTGATTGATCTTCTCTCCTGAGTACAGTTAAAGGCGGAAAAAAAAAATCTGATAAAAGAAATTAGTGGAAATCTATTTGCTGTTATTGGAAGATAATTTCTAATTAAATGAAGTGACAATGAAATAAATTTAACTATATTGCCATGAAAAAAAATTATACTAATGCATTATATAGATAATCTATTAATGCTTATTACCGTAATTAATCAATAAATCTTATTTTCAAAGATTTTTGTGAAGTCGAAATTTGAGCCATTGAAAATGTCTGAAACCAATTCTTATTGTAATTGCTAATGTAATCGTTATTAAACTATTTAATGCATTGGTGATTCATGAATCTATACTTTTAGGATAAATCCATATAGATTCTATTCTTTTGAGCTAATTATATAATTAAATGTGTTTTTTATTAGCTTTAACTGGTTATTGATCAAACTCCTATTTTTGTTATTTTCATAAGTTCTCTCAATTTTGTAAATTTCATTTTATAAATATTTTATATCCTTCTTTTTAAGTAATTTCTTAACTGACTCAATCCTATATTCACATTCTTTAAGCACTAAAAAAGTTTGGTTGTTTTATAAAATCCATTAATTTTTTTCTGCGTAATAAATCTATCTGTATACAAGCATTTTTTTCTTCAAAATTAATATAGATGAAATTAAAATTATCACTTGTAAAATTTTTGATAATTTTATTAATTGTGAAAAGTGAATTTATTCAATTCAAAGTGTATTTATTAATTTTTGTTAAAGTGAATTTATTCAGTTATGAAAGTTTCTTATATATAATTCTTGAAATATTTGACTTTACCAGATTTGGGCCTTTATCATTACTTAAATAAACTATTATATCTTTATTTATCTATTCATAAATTTGTGTTTATATACTTAAGATTATATATGTATATGTAATAATAACTAATTTATCTAAATTCTAAAAGTAATTTCTTAATCACTCAAACTCCAGCATCTCATTTTCCTCCTTTCTCTTTGTATAATATTTGCCATTGAGTAAGCAATTATGGAAAACAGGCTTTGTATCATTTGGCAGCTTCATATAACTATTGATTTTTTTTTCAAATGCTGCATTATTTACTATTTATAAAAAATTAGATGAATTCAGTGACTTCAAATTATTGATACCTACTCAAAGAAAAGCTTTTCATTACAACTCCTTTCCTCATGAATATTTTTTTTGGTTGAAAATTTCCATTTCATTGATTGGGGGGGGGGAGGCTTCTTTGAATTTGTGCTTCAAAATTCCTTATGCTCTTCATCAAATCCCATTATCTTTATCTCAATGTATTGTCTCTGGCTTTACTGCCAGTTTTATAATGTACTATTTTTCTTTGAAAAGCTTTGTGAGAGGAGCCATTACATTATTTCCCACGAATTTATTTCAAGAACACTTAAACTTCGATATTTATTTTAAGTAGCGCATTGAGCTTCTGTTTCATGTTGGTATTTGAAACAGTCTCAATGTCTGTAAAATTGCCAATGTAATATTTACAGGCAACAGTATTATTAGCTAACACTTTTCTAAATTTCATAGCTGCTTGTGGAGTGACTGGCAGTTGATAAATTGAATGAACATAGATTTCGAAACTCAATGAGCTATGTATGTTACTTATCTAATCAGGAAGAGGATCAAGAATTGAATCATTCTCTTTTTCTCTGTTTGATTCTCGTTTTGATGATCAAAAAGAATTCTGAGAGATATAATGAAAACAAGCGTTCAAATATTTCATAGATATTTTTAATAACAATTATTAAAATATCTTAAATATTATGTTATTTGATGATAGCGGAGCCTCATACAATGTTTTAAGGCATTAATATTATGACTAAAAAACTACAGTAGCAAATAACTACCAATACTTAGTGCAGTTTTATTAAAGAATGCCTTCAAATCACTTGATCATTTAGATAATCAACTTCAGACTCTTTCAGTAATAAAGGAATGAGCAAAAGTGTTTGAATATTGAAAGAATGAACTTTATATTTTATAATGTTAGACTACTAAACTTTTGAATTCATTACAATATTTGCATAGCCTTAGCAAAAGTGGATTGCTGCATTTCTCATGGTAAAATCCCCTCCCTCCAATAAGAGTTATATTTCCTCAGTTATATTTGTCTATTCAAAAGTCAAAACTCTGCCACTATTTAAGATCTCATCATTAAAGATTTCCTATATACATTGATATAATCTATATTATATTTGCTGGATTTGAAAAACTAGGGTAAACCATTGCTATCATACCTTTACTAAGGAAAATGCTAGAGATAAGAGGGGAATATCATCATTTGAATATGGTTCAAAATTATGGAGGTTTGTTTTTAAACAGCTCTCTCTCATGTTTCAAATTGGTTGTTAGCAGGTGTAGTTGTCTGACTTGTATACTTTAATATGAAATATTTCTCAATTTTTAAATGTCTTTCATTTTCTTTTAATTATTTGTAAAATCTAGTAACTCTTTTCCAAGACATGTAAAAATATTATTGATGTCTTTGGAATCAATAAATGCTTTAGACATTATTAATAATTGTAGATTGAGTGACATTTTTCAATTAAACTAATTTATATAGTATTTAGTTATTATTAGTACCTACAAATAAAACTTGTATATGTACTTATTATATTAGCTTTTTTGTACATGCTTTTGGTTTTTTTTTCTTCTGTTTAACTCATCTGTACTTCATAAGAAACTAAATTTATTGCTTTTACAGTTATTACTTTAATGGAAGGATAAAATTATAGTTTTTAATCACTTCATTATCCTGTTTAAAGTATTAATTTTAAAAAATAGATTTATGATATCTTAATATTCTCTGAAGGTTTTGTAAAAAGAAAATGCAAACAGTTCTGTAATGCTAAAAGTTTCCTTCTAAGAAATAGTTCAGACAGTCATACACAAATTAATATGTTTGTTGTATTTCAAGCAAAAAGAAATTTCACTAGCCTTAATTTTTTTAGTTATTTTCCAGTATTCTTTTATAATATTCCTTGTTGTTAATACTATTAATTTGATTCATTCATTTGAGAACAGATGATAAAGAATTACATGATCTTATTTGGTCTTTTCCCTTTTGAGGAATTAAATGCTGCATACTTGCCAGTTATTCAAATATTAATTAAAAGTAACAGTAATAGATTTATATCATAAATAAATCTTCATATTGTTACTAAATGAAATCTATATCAATTTAACACATATAATATAGAAATGCAGCGAAGAAACTTGTTTTATATTTGAATTGTTTAAACAACAAAACTTAAATTGTTTGAACACCAGAAATATCTAAGAAAATAGACTAATTACAATAATAGATTTATAAAAATATATAGAAAATAAGAATAATATAGTATTTGAAAAAAAAAAAAAAAAAGAATAATTATATAACAAATATGTAAGCTAATAGATTGAAAGCTTAATAAATAATAATATGATAAAGATTAATTGGAGGAGTTAAATAATAAGAAAAATGTAAAAATGAGATTCTAAAGAAGCATTAGAAAATAATTGTGATCAGGCAAAATATAGAAATATTGAGAGCTTACAAATTATGGAGATTATTAGAAGATGTTGCCTCTTCTGATTATGTTTATATGTGTATATTGATTTTTATGTTGGAGTATTGTATACTGTACATCATCTCATGTAAAGATTGGAAGTTGAATAGAAGAGATTTATAGATACAATGGTATTTATAGTGGTCACATGACAGATGTATGTCTTCTCTTGAAAAGACAAAAATGTCATTCACAATTTTAATTTTAAGATTAGTATAAAAATTTTTTAGCAGAATTTCTTTTATGGTGCAACGACTCATATTATCACATCAGTTTTATTAATTGCTGTGGTATTGGGAATACAAATATTTCTGTTGCATTAGTAGATAAAATTAGTTAACTTAATTTGTAATTCATGACATACTTGTAGTCGAATAAGATAGTCATCACGCAATAAATAGTATTATATTCTTGCTGAGTTGAAGATTTCCTCATTTATTTCAATGTCTTTTTTGCTTTTGCCAGACTTATAAACTTTTGGGGTATTTACACTTCAGTGAATGATTGCTGTAATTACTGCGTTACTTCATAAAATAATTTTTATAAATTTCCAAAATTTGCATACACATTCTTATTTTATATTCATGTAATTATTTCACTATAAACTTTATTAAGTTAAAGTTTTTAAATTCATTTTTAATTAAATAATTGAAATAAACACACCATTTAAAAATATTTCATTATCAAAAATTTTGAAATTTGGTTGCAGTTTGAAAATGATTTTTTAGTATTATATATATAAAAAAAATGTATAAAAAATATTTTTACTGTAGTACAGGATTATATACATTGTTATGCTTTTTTGAATATTTATCAAGAATTTTTTTTGTGCATAAATTATTTTTAAATTATTTTTTTTTCTTTCTCTTTTTTGTTTTAGGTAGTAGTGTAACAGTTGAGTAGCAGGAATGTCTCTGAGGCAGGCTATTAAATCTAAATTTCGATCAGAAAAGCCTGAAATTGAAATAATGGCAGCGCCTACTATTCTTCAAACCTATCCATCAGAGGAGCGTCTACTTGAGGAAATCCCTGATGAAGTAAAAGCATATTTTTTTAAAAAATACTAATAGTTATAATTTTTATTTTCTGTAGCAAAAAACTTATGATACTATAATTGTTCTTGCAGTCAAATCACCTATTTTTGTCTGATAGAATTTTTTTAAAACTTTTCCACGCTACAACCCTTTTCCAGCCATGAGAATTCTTTGTTATCCTAATTTCATAAAAAAAAAAGTCCTTAGTTTAAACCCCAAGTATCAAATTGTTTTAAAATTGAATATTGAATAATGATTGATAAATAACAAAAAAATTAAACTTTTAAAGTTATTCAAAAAATTTTAATTAAATGTTTTAATCAAATTTGTTTTTATTAATTATTTTTGCTGAAGAGTTTGATTAAAGTTTTTAAGGCCCTAATACTGTTTGTCATCACTCCCACTTGTGGTTGCTTCTTACAGTTTTAGAAGCCCTTCTCTGTATTGTTACTAATATTATCTTTGCTTTTTCACTCATGGTATTCAATTCAGTGAAGATGAATAAGCCACATATTTTTGTTTATTATATTTGCAAACTATCTCTGCATTTGGTTACTGGTTTATGGAGAGTATTGTTTGTATTTAATTTCAATGAACATTCCTATGCATAATTGGATGTTTATTATTCTTTCAGCAAAGTATTTTTAAGCATCAAAATGTGACTGACATTAAAATTATTTTATTTTGATAGTTTTATATCTCTTCTGTTTATTGTATATTGAACCATCTTAATGGAGCTAGATCCTACAAATTATAGTACTATTAAAAATCCATCTAGGTTATTCGGTTCAAAATACACATTGTCTTTTGTGATAATGTAATTTCATTCTTTGATTCCTCATACAAATTTTGGAGATAATTAGCAGAGTGTTTCTCTCTTAACTTTCCACAAAAGAAGAAAGTTATTGCTATTAAATACTTGCTGAAGCAATGGAGCCAATTTAAATTTATTTCAACAATGAAATTATTGTTAGAAATTATGCAGAAAAGTATTTTTTTAAAATTGCTGAAATTCAGAAAAACAGACATGACAATTAAAATGCTAACATTAAAAAGACAGTATGTTAAAAGTTAAAATATGAAGTGGATTTCTATAGAAGAAAACTGCAGAAATCAGTTTTAAGCTATAATATTTTTGCAAAGAAACTTTAAAATATTACTTAGTTTTTAATTAATTACAGTTTCAAAAAAAAAAAAAAAATGCTCTATGTTTTTTTTTTTTTTTTTTTTTTTTTTTTGCTTTTTGCTTTTAAGTGTATCTGTGACTGTCAAATTTGGTAACTCTGAGTCAAACAGTTTGTCATGCACCAAACATTTATCTTTTTGTGGTTGTTACAAATTTTAGTTACATAGTGTGAAAATATTATTTAATGATTAAAATCTAAATCCTTGTTGTAATCACTTTAGCATCATAATGATGTATGCATTAGGATAAATTTGTGTAGAATAATTGCAATGCGATTTATGATATTGATATTATATAAGATATTATATAATATCAATATATTCTGTTATAGTTTCAAAATTTCTGTATAGGTATTAGGAATAAAAGAAAGTAAAATGACTTCAAAATTTTTCAGTGTCCTCATCCAGACAAGGGAAGTAGTGATTCATGCAGTGCTTGTTATGAGTCTCAACTAGCTCAACTTCAAGAACAGTTTGTTTCAATAATGCTTGAAAATCAACAACTTGGTAAGAAAAGTAATCCTCTCTCTCCCCAAGCATTTAACTAAAACTTGTAAAATTATTTTTAACTATAAAATCACTAGAGTAGATTATAAATCTTTTATCACAACATTATTTATGCAGTTTTGAACAAGATTAGATTTATGTTGCATTTTAAAGAAGCATTATTAGAGCCATGTAAATTCTTAGTGTTTGAATAGTGTTTGTTGAAGTGTTCTATAGTAACCACTTGAATCTCCGTAGAAAAATAATTCTTTCTTGAAAATTAAAAGATTTTGTAAATCAGTTTTGAAATTAAAAGATAAATTTTGTAAGATCCGAGATTAATTAAAAAAATTTATAATTATGTCTTAAAAAAAGAATAAATTATTGGAAATATAAAATGAATGAAATAAGCAACAGCTTACTGAAAGGCATATATAATCAAATCTTTAATCCTTTAAAATACCATTTTTTTTCTAATCCTGATGTATTAAAATATTTTTAGGGTTGAGATTGACTTAAGAATACTGCTTATTAAATAAATTTAATTCCGTGAATTAATTAATTTGGTTAATTAATAACTAAGTAACAAGTCATTTTGTGTCATAAAGAACTGAAACATCTAGGTTTCTGTTTTATTGAAAAATTGATCTATTTAAAAAAAAATTATTAAAATACCTACATAACTTCATACAAAGATTGCTGAATTTGATGGGAAGCATACTACCCATGACCCTAGAAAGGCTAATTAGCTACAACAGAATCTCGTTGATGCCAAATAAGAGATAATAGATAAGAGATAATTCTTGTATAATGGAGTATATGTTTCTGAAATTTGCATCTTTATGTTTTGTGATGTCATCTGGGGAAATTGTGGTAGATGAGATCTGTTGGAAGTGTTTTTGATTCGGTGACCACATTTAACTGAATATTATAAAAAAATTGTAAGGATCAGTGAAAATTAAATGCCATCAAAAACATAACTTGTAAAAAAAACAAAGTCTCGCAAATCAGTTCTTCTATCGTAAAAAGTTGTGAGATCTATGTAATACCAAGTCAGTCAATTTATTCAGTCCCTACTTAAGGGTCCTTCTGTCTTAACTTGTTACGTAATTAGCTAACCTAACAAAAATTCATATTGACCATATCAATATTAAAAATCTTTTATGGTTTAAATAAATAGATTGACTTGGCCATCGCATGAAAACACATGTATCTTTACATTAAATTAGATTACGTTAACATATTATATTAAATTAGATTGTTTAGTGCGATTACCAAGTCAATCTATTTATTTAAACCATAAAAGATTTTTAATATTGATATGGTCACTATAAGTTGTTGTTAGGTTAGCTAATTACGTAACAACTTAAGACAGAAGGACCCTTAAGTAGGGACTGAATAAATTGACTGATTTGGTATTACATGGATCTCACAACTTTTTATGATAGAAGAACTGATTTGCGAGACTTGGTTTTTTTTACAAGTTATGTTTTTGATGGCATCTCATTTCTTTTTATAGATAGTCCTTTTCTTATTTTTGTATGTAGTCTTCCTCTTTTTTTTTCTGGTACTACTTCTTGAGCTTCAGCTACAGTTTTTCTCAAAGCCCACTCCCTGTCTTTATGGGTTTTTCTTGTAAGCTTTGATGTTACAATTTTTAATGTCTGGACGGTAAATACTTCTTAGTCTGTTGTATTCACAAATTGAAGATTCCTGAGCTTTAATACTTCCAAAGTCGACCTTTATTAGATGTAAGCCGTCCAGACTTGTAACTCTCGAAAGTGCCACATAAGCTTGACCGGATGTGAATACTGCAGAACCAATATCCATCAGTGCATTATTTAAACTTAGGCCCTGGCTTTTGTGTATAATTATAGCAAAGGCTATACATATGGGAAACTGTTTGCGATGAACAGAAGCTCTAATAATAATTTCAAATTTAGTTTTGACCGGACTAAGCTCGTAAACATGCTCTTTATTAAATGTAATGTATATTTTCTTAATTATTTTTGTATTTTCCGGATCAACCTTTACTCTTTGCACTATACGGATAGAACCATTAACTAAACCAAGACTCACGTCAATATTTCGCCTTAACATGACTTCTGCTCCTATTTTTATAATTATGTTCTCTTCCAGGCCTGCAGTCATAGAAGCATGGTCTTCATGTTTTTTTATGTATTCACGAGCTCTTTTTGTTAGGTATCTGGGGCAATCTATGCTACCTACAGCTGTAAGTTTTATTTCGGGATGTGGAAGAGATTTAAGCATTGCAGTATTTAATTGTTGATACATGTTTTTTGTAGGTAATAAGCAAATGGTATGATCAGGAAGTTTCGAGAGGTGTTCAATTATTTCAATTAATCTGTTTTCATTTGAATTGGATTTGAGAGTTATTAATCTAGTCGAGAGTAAGTCACGGTCTTTTTGTGTAGTCACACCTAATCTTATTCTATTTAGCATTTCAACAAAGTCAGAATCATTGAGCTGTCCCATGTTAATTCTAAGTTCATCGTATATGAACAGTTCAATCCACAGATTCGGTATACTGAGGGAACCTAACAACTTGTTAGTTTCAGCAGTTGATAGTTTTTCAAAAGGTGACTTTTCTCTTACCGGCGGAAGCTGTAAGAGATCTCCGAAAACTACAAGATGTTTTTTCCAAACCACCCATTCTGATCGTCGCTTGTGTCGAATATTTCAGATAAGCATAAATGAATATATGTTAAAGTAACATTGGATACCATCGACCCTTCTTCGTCTATGATAAACAATACCACTTCTTTCAAATCTGATCTCAGAACTTGGAGCACTTAATCAGAAAGAGGCTTGTACTTCTGTGTTTGCTTGTGTTCTACAGGCAGCTGCAATAGTCTATGTATAGTCAATCCATTCACATTGAATGCAGCTATTCCTGTTGGAGCACTAACTGCCACTTTTTTTGTTTAAATAAGTCTTGACCCAAACTTTCAGAGTTTTTATTAAAAAGCTCTTTCCAGTGCCACCAGTTCCACTGACAAAACAGCGTAAAACGTCAGCGTTATTATCAGTTGTGTCCATTTTATTTGTGATCATATCGAAGACTCTTTTTTGATCGACATTAAGTTTTGCGATCATACTTTGAAGATCAGTTTGCTCTTCTTCTACCAGATTGATTCTCTGAAAGTCATCCATTGCGTTTGCAGTGGCCACAGCTTCAAATGGAATTATTTTAAATTAGATATTGTTACAAACCTGTAATTTTTCTTCCCGTCGCGAATAGTGTCATCATAAGAAAGACCGTTTTACAGTCATCTGTATTGGATGCTGTCGGATGCTAAGCCAGTGATCTCAGAGCTTGGTGACAAACTTGGCGACCATTTGGCGATTTGGCGACGAATTTGCCGACAAAATGGATAATGCTCGAAACTTCGAGAAATTTATCGATCCATCCATTATTACACGCATATTTTAGTTTTTCCTTGATTTATACACTAAACACTAATTGTATTCTAAATTTGAAGCTTCTATGTCTGCTAGAAGTGCCTTAGAGTTTTGATGATCGGTCGGTCAGTCAGTCAGTCAGTGACAAAATTAACAAACTTTGACTAGTTATAATTCTTAAACTACTGGTTCAAATTTAATGAAATTTGAAATATACTGTGTTTATATAATGCCTGCTTGGTTACTGAAAATTCAGGCTTCTAGTTTTATCCACAACGAAGTTATAGGAAGTCGAAAATGGCCTGAACTGCTTCGAGAAAAAGATGGTACGGCCGTGTCGCTTGTATTTGCTCGACTTGGCGGGGGCACTGCCGTGCCCCCAGATCACATATATCCAGTTTTTCTTTCAGATGAAATTAAAATTAAAAATATATAATAACTACCGCTTATATTATCACTCGAAAATCGTGCCTGCCTTAATGTGAAATATCTGCCTACTTACAAAATTGTCACTTACAAGGTTGTTATTGAAATTAAAAAAAAATTCTTTATTTATGCATTGAAACTTCTTTGTATTATGCAGTAACATTGATGAATTCTTGACCTGAAATATGAAGCCTGAAATCCTTAATCTGTTTCTTTCCATTTAGTTTTCTCTCTCTATTTATTATCTTCATCTTTATCCATCCTGTCCTTTCTTCTCATCATATTTTTCCGTTCCCGGTACATGTTCGATTTTTTGCGCATTATTAAGAGAAATTGCGAAGGAAACAGACATTTATATTTACACCTCCTGTTTATTTTACAGGTCTAAATTTTAGATTTCAATTTAAATCTTCAAAAGTGCTGTTAAATTGATATTGTGTATCGTGATATTTTACTGTATTTACCACATATTTTTTATAATTTTATTCTTGTATATAATGTATTCAGTTTAGTATAAATAGTAATGTAAGCTTGTAAATCATAATTTTACTTTTTATTTACTTTGCCATTTTAAGGCGGAAAGAGAAATCACACGCTTTAAACAAAATTAACAAATTCTTTTAACTTAGGTTTTCTCTTTTAGGAGATTAAAACTTCATTTATTAATTAAAAGAGCATATTAAAATATAATATATGTAAAATAAATTAATTATAAATGTTTACATGTTAACAGTTAGATGCATTAATTTGTTCCACGTTTGTTTATTTAGTTAACGAGATCAAAGAGCTGAAATCTCAAAGTTTAGTTGAGCAACTTACAAAGCAACTTGAAAAAGAGAGGGAACGTTATCGAGTACTGTCTGAAAGACTTCATGAGAAAGAAAGTACTTCACTTAGTAGTAAATCTCCAAGGTTATTTGTGATTTTTTTTCTTTATGCATATTTCATTTTCTCATCTTTATCCGTATTCTAAAAGCATCATTCATTTAATGTAAAAAAAAGGCTGTGCTTAATTTTTTAAAATAATTTTATTTCTTTACAAATATAACTTGTTGGTTAAAAAAATTATTTGTCTGATTTATTTACATAATTTCAAAAAATAATCAAAATAATAATGGTGCTAATAATTTTTTTCTATAAACTTATGTGAATATCTCTAATGTTTTAAAACAGTTTTTTTTTTTTTTTTTGCTCACTTCATCATCATTTATTTAAAATTTAAAAGAGTCAATATCTTTAAACCAATTGAAATAAAAGTTTGAAGAAATTTTTTAAAAATTTATTTAATTTCATAAAAATATAGATTACGGAGATTTGCTCGAAAAGAAAAACACAGTGCAGATAAATCTAAACCATCTGAAGCTGCTGGAGAATCTTCAGGAATGGCTGTTATCCCTGAAAAAGAAGATCCTGGGGATATATTAAAAGAAACGGAAGAAGAAGGTGATATTTCTTTTATTTTCAAATATTGAATTACCATGATTGATTTCGGTATTTTGCAGGCTAGGTTGTGCATAATATGGAGCTCCATTTTTAATGAATTGATCTGTTTCATTTCATATTAGCTTAACATTATGTTAATGTTATGTGCTCTTATTTATTTTTTAATAATTTTGTGTTTTTATTTATTTTTAATAACTTTGTGTTTTTATTTATTATGTTTTGTGAGTACATGATACTCACATTGCTATGTACTATTATTTAAGCAGACATCAAAGTAGGCATGATAAAACAGATAATAACTTCAGTAATGCTTGATAAAATGCTAGTATTTTGGAATGTATAAAACTCTCCTTTTAAGAAACTCTCTCCTTTTAAGAAAATTCTTTATTTGGCAACAAGCTTAATATTTTTAAAATCTCAACCTGCCTGTAGTCCATCAGTCCTAGGCAATCACCTTATCTGGCTTTTTGGAAATCCACCACTGTTAAATAGAAAATTGTGTTAAAATGTATTAATTTTTTTATACTTAATGATGTTTCATTATTTCTCAAAATTATAATTCCTTTAACAATTTTTTGAATGAAAAATTATAAATATATGCTAATAATTTAATGATAGTTGTAATTTTCCATCATTATACATCATTAATATTTATTTTTGTTCTGAATAGCTCCACTTAATAGTGGTGTAGCTAAAGATGAGTGGCAAAGATTCATATGATTTTTTTTTCATTCTCTCTATCATATTTAGAGTTATGTCTTCTCAATTCTCTTTTAGATTGATGCCTGTGGTACTTATTGCCACTCCTAATAAGTTTTATATTTCCTATTTATTTTTAATTTAGAATTTGCTATGCATCTTATTCCATTTTGAATTCTGAGAACCTTGTTTTGAATTAAAGCGAATTATGTCATGTTTATTTTAAGAAAAAGAATTTTATATTAGATATTCATCACTTTAATGTATGGATCATATGATCAGTTTCAATTTACTTCATCTGTAAATATTCTGATAAATTTCAGTCTACTTAATCTGTAAATACTCTAATCAATTCAGTTTAATTCATCTGTAAATATTCTGATCAATTCCTGTCTACTTCATCTGTAAATATTCGGACGAATTTCAATCTACTTCATCTTTAAATAAATACCCTGATCAATTTCAGTTTATTTCATCTGTAAATATTCTGATCAACATCTGTAAATACTGTGATCAATTTCTGTCAACTTCATATGTAAATTGCCCCATCAAACTCTTCGTCTTATGTTGAGGAATAATAAACTGGTGCTAAAATGAAAGTAGAGTTTCATTATAAAAATAACATTCTTTTTGCCCTCATTAGTATATTACAGCCATTGTAGCAAAAGATATTAATTTTTATTTCATCAAAATTATTTTTGTGATAGTAAAAGTTTCATTACCAAAGTTGTAACATTTGTAGCAGTTGAACTTTTGGAGGGATCAGTAAAGTAGGAATAAAATTGAGGGAAAAAAAAAAAAAAAGGATTTTACTGAAATGTATTCATTTTTTTTATGCATTTTGTCTAAAAATACTTATTTAATATTTTGTTTAGTTCATACTGAAATTACACCAATACAACCAGAGCCTCAACCATTTCCGCCTGCAGAGCAACTTGGTTGGTACAGCTACATACGCAACTGGATTATTTCATACTATTATAGGCTGGCCGAAGACTTTTCAGAAACTGCCATAGATGATGATGACAGTGGAGATTTTGATCCAGAAGGAGATGCTCTAACAGTTAAAAAGTTAGTGCTTTTTCTTGGTGAAATCAAAATTTTTATATTGATATTTAGATTTGTATTAGATATTGGTATTCAAAATATTTTTGCGAAATATAAAGAATGCATATCTTTATATTGTGTTTTGAAAATGAAAAAGATGATATTTTTCACATATTTTTTAATTTAAAGGTTTCATAATTGAAATTTATTTAAACGTTATTTAAATTAATGATAATCATGATATTACATTTTAAAAAGTTGTTTTTTGATGTTTATCTGTTTTTATTATGTGACATTTTTTGTGATTCTTTTAGTATCAATCTTATAATGCAATTCAAAACTTATTGAACTGAAACATTTAATTAGTTTTCAAATGAATATGAAATTTTTTAACATGCTTTTGGTCTATTACAAATTAAAGTCCAATCGTTGATATATTTGTAATATAGTTATATTTGTTAATTCTACTTCGTTTAAAATGTGTTGTTCCTGTGTAATATCTTTTTGGATTCTTCTTATGAAATAATGCATTTAAAGTAAAAATGTATGAATGAATGAATAGCTATTAAAGCATTTTAATAAGACAAAAAAAAGAATGCGATTAATATTAGAAATGGAAATCAGTTTTTAAACTAAATTTTACTTCATAATTTTCTGTGAAAATTGATATTATATATATATATATATATATATATATATTTAATTGTATGTTATATGTATATTATTCTTAGTTTTATATTATAGCAATATTCATATAAATCTCAGATAATTTTTGCAAATTACAAATCTAAAATTATTTAAACAAATAAATTTTTTTTTGTTTCCCTCCTTTCAGGCTCAAAGATAATTTAGTAAGATTCAGTAAGTGATAATTTTACTTTCTATTCAAAGAAGTATTAACTCATTAACATAGTGTTCACATGAGCTAACCTCATTATTTTTTTTTCAGGCAATGCTACAAAACCTGTTTCGAATCTCTTCGAGAGTTTTGTAGCCTTGCTGAGATGGAATTCACCGGGCACCACTATGTTAGCATTTTGTGTAAGTTTCATTGAATAATAATTTACTTCAATTTTACTTATATTTGGTTTATTTGAAAAAATGAATTTATCAATTTATTATTGAGATATGGTATAAAAATGTTCCCTTGTTATAAATACTTCTATTAGTTGATCGTGCAACTAACGTTTCAACTTGAAAGGTTAATGAGAGCAAAATAAACAAGATTAAAGTTCATGTGGCTATCTGATATTTATATCTGATTTTTTTTTTTTTTTTGCCAAGTTCTTTAATTTATTTGGCATCAGTTTTCAGTATTGTTTTAACTTTGTAAGAGTACTAATTTGGTCTGGACTTTATCATGACTATATAAATATATTGATTCAGTAAGCTCCATTTTCTTTCTTATTTTACCCATTATATTACTTATGTTTAAAATTGAAATATGAAAAAGAAAAATTTTAATGATAGTTTTAATATTTTCATTCTTTCACCATGTTTCAAATTTTGAAGAAAAAACACTACTTTTAAAAGGGACTTTGGATGATTTTCAATAATCCTGGATCTTGCAAGAAATTTATTTCTTTTTATGAGATTTTTTTATTAAAGTTATAGATTTTTAAAATAATAATTAAAAAATCAAACTGTTTTGTTTTATAAATTTGGTATTTTGGGACAAATATGCAATAATACATTTATCAATTGTACCTTGTAATCGTAATTAAAGGTATGATTAAATTACTGTTACAAGATATGATTAAATTTGATGTTTGACAAATGGTAATTAAAAGTATCTTGTAATAGTAATGTTGAAACTTGATTAT
This sequence comes from Argiope bruennichi, assembly GCF_947563725.1. NCBI lineage: Eukaryota > Metazoa > Arthropoda > Arachnida > Araneae > Araneidae > Argiope > Argiope bruennichi. The sequence continues at coordinate 20,423,832 of NC_079154.1, read as the reverse complement.
CTTTTCTGGGAACATTTACATGAGAGTAGAAAAGCAAGTACTAACCTTTGTGCTGCAAAATTTTTAGCTTGATTATGTGTCAAATTTCTGCATTACCTTGTATATTTTATATAATAAAACTGGATTATGAAAATGAGATTTTTTCTATATTTTTGCTCTCTTTCTCTCTCTTTTTGCTCTCTTTCTCTCTCTTTTTGTACTAGAATCAGAATCTTGAGATCCATATTTTACTTTTTTAAGGCTCACAATATAAGAAAAGTTTGAATAGATTATTTTATGTTTTCTTTGTTTATTTTTATGATGACATGAGTTTTAGCTTAAATTTCTAAAAAACTTTTAATCATCATGTATAAGTGTAGTAGACGTCAAATTTCTTCAGTAAAACAGGTCAGTCTTTTATAACTTTAATATTTTGAATACTAAATTTTTTTTTTCAACTCATTTTTCTTTTGACTGTTCTGTAGAACTTTGTAAAAAAAAAAAAGTTTTGTAATTAGAAGTTGCCACATTTATTTATTCCAAACTGCAAAATGAATTTTCCCATTTTGTTATTCTAGGTATATATGTATACAGTATATCATGGATGGCTTTTCCCTCTGATTCTTTTCTCCTTTCTATGCCAATTGACACTCAATTATGTAAGGTGATGTATCAATTAAAAAAAAATGAATTTTTAATGTTTCACTTGAGAAAACAAAAGGCTTTATTCATTTCTGAAACAAAATACAATTTTTTTTGTATATTCCCTGTTTAGTAGAAAGAAAAATTAATTATCTCAACATTTTTAAATTTTACTATGATTTTAAAATTGTCTTATGGATTTTTCAAAATATTATGATTTGATTAATTGTTTTATCTTTCTGAATGCAACATAATTTTCGGTGTTTTTTAAACTATGAAAATATTATGATTTATCTTTGAAAGCTTTATCTATCTGTGTTATGAAAAGTATATATTCATTTATATTTATGCTATATATTTTTCTTACTGCTAATTCATCATATTGTAAAGTGAATCTGAATTTATTTTATCAAAATATTTGAATTATTTATTTATCCTTATTTATAGTATTGTGATTTGTTTTTGTTTTTTTCACATTTTAATGTGATTAGATTATATAAATTTTTATGGTGCTTTGATGTAATTTGATTTCAAAATATGTGTAAATGTTATAGCTAAATTTACTTCTAATTAATTGAATTGCAGATTAAAAAATTAGTTAGAGCTGTTATACAATCGGAAAAATTATGATTGTCACTTTATTAAAATTTCAGTTTTATCATTAATCACTTTATTTTGCATACACCAATGAATCTGTATAATCAATTTTTATGACATGCATTGTAATGCAGAATTTCCTAAAATAATGGAATAACATATATAAGTTTTGATTTAACAACAGCATTTACAACTAATGATTCTATCAGCTTCAATGGAAGTAGCAAAAATTATCAAAATGCTGCCTAATGAAATCTAATTAAAACTTTTTTAAATAAGCATGTTTAATTGAATTTATTTTATTTTATTATTTTCATACTCAGTTTTCTATTTTGTTTTCTAGTATCTATTTTAGAGTGATGAAGCAAGGTTTTCTTGATAGCTAAGGTGTAGAATATTACTTTTTTCTAAAAAGTGGAATCCCCCTGCCCCCCTCCAAAAAATATAAAGCCATGTGCAGTTTAAATTAGCCCATTAAAATGGCAGCAGTAATCTTTCCCATTTTTCATATTCTGTTCAGAAACATCTATTCTTATTTGTTTGTATTCTTACATAAAATTACATGGGTAACATTTATGAGAATTCAAAGTTTCAATTATTTTACAAAAACAATGCCTTAGATGCATCACAAGCTCATTTCTCTAAGCTTAAAGGTATTGGATAAAAATAAATTGCTAATTTTAATAAATTTTCTTGCATTCTAATTTATAAATGCATTTTTAATATAAAATCAATTATTTATTTGGTAGTGATTTTATTATTTTGGTGTTCTGAAATAATACTTGTTTCTCGTATATGTTTAGATAATTGATTTGGATATTTTAGGCTGTAAACTTAATATTTATTTCTAATTTTAATTTGGTTAGTGTATTTTACTAATTCTTCTGACTTATTTGCGAAAATTTATTAATGAAATTTATAATTCAGCCTGCAATTTCTTTGCTGTAAATTCTGAAAACTGATTTCATAAAATCTAAGAAGCTGACAGAAGTAATTGATATAAAATACTTACTACTATTCTGTAGTCTATTCTATCCATTTAGATTTCTTGTAGAATATTTTCTGAAATTGAAAAGAAATAATATCCCTGGCCCAATTCTATTGAATATATAAAAAGATATTTGATGCATAATTATTCTTTGCTTAGGTTCCACATATTTTCTGTTTATTTTTTTTTACAATGTTATTACAAATTGTTTGAAAAATTGCCATCATTTGTTATTGCCAGCTTAACTAAAAATGTACCTGCTTTATGTGTTGTTATTTTAGAGTTGTGATGTTTAAATTCTGCTGATAATCTGATCATTCATAATCATAATATAATTTAGTATATAAAAAATCCCATAATATCGTGGCATAATTCCATCTAATTTTAATGAGTGTTTGAAAAAAATTTGCTATATAAGATTTACTTAGCTATATGGTATCTTATAGAATATGTGTATATTATTTATATACATACAGTCACAAAATAATATGCAAATGAAAGAGAAGGTTCCAGTTAAAATATTACAACAATTTAAAAAAAGTGAAAACTAAAAATAAACCAGAGTAGAGAAGAAAAGTTCAGAATATGCATTTTTGAAATTTTCTTCATAGATACATAGACTTATGGATAGATTGTTTGTTATGAACAGATTTAGACCAAAATTTAATATAGATTAATAATTCTTTTGTAAAAATTTTGTACTAAAATTCTGCCTTCTATTTTTTTGCTTTTGATGTATATCATCCACACAACAATCAGAATGTTAACCCGTTGACAGATTTATTCTGAAATTTGATACAGATATGCAATATCAATGATAAAAACCTATGCCAGATTTCATTCATCTAGCTCAATCCATTTTTGTTTGTCACATGCACAGATATATAAGTGTAAGGGTGATTTAATGTTCTTTTGACCATTAAATTACTTATCTTAAACGTTCTTTTGATTTGGATAGGTCTAAAGCATGAAGATTAATCAAAATCTTGATGTCAAATTTTTTGCCAGTAACAATGATTTTTATATAGAAAGAAATAAAAAGTGGTTTTTTATTTTATTTTTACTAAATTTTTAATATTAAAAAAGTAAAACTTTTTCACTTATTATATTTTAGAGGCTGGTTCTCTGTTCCACATGTAACAAGAAAGCAAGAGCATGAAGTAAGCTGTTTATATTTTTCTTGCTTTTTACATTTACTAATATTAATCATTTAAATGTGTTACTCTATGATGCCTTTCATTTTAATTTAAATATTATTATTTTCAGGATGGTGATATGGGGGTATCTGACAAATTTCAACTAGTCCTTCATGTTGCAAGAAAAGTTCAGGTATAAAAATCTTTTGAAACAATATATATAATATGTGTGTGTGTGATGAGTATCCCAATAATGTTTGTTAACTTATATAAATATATATTTTATATTTATTTAGAATCAATTAGGATACATGGCTGATTGTTTGGAGAAGATAAAGAAGTAAGATTTGAAATTAATTTTTAACATAAAATTTTCATGATTTTATTATTGATTGACAAGATTAACCGTAAAGATATTTGCAGAAGTACATGCTATTTTTAGAATACTGAAATTAATATAGATTGATTCAACTGATTTGTTTACTATTGAAACTGCCAGTTTGGAATAGTTGATTTTTTTTATGTAAATATCATTTTAAATTTATCAATATTATTGAAATATATTTTATATTGGCAATTATTTTTTTCATTTCCAATACTTTTTCTTTCATAGTTTAATGATGTGGCAGCAAGTAGAAGTAACTGCACATCTGTATTTTGTATTGGCTGTTGGATTCATTTCATCTTGCATTTTCCCAGCTCATCAATTATTCACTGTATTTGGTTAGTTTTTTTAATGTATAATGCATTAATTGTGGTTTTCATTTATTCATTAAGCATGAGATAAAAAAGGTAAAAGTTAACTTTTAAAGTAATTTAATTTTCTGATATGAATATTTATAAAATTAATATTTTAGTAAATTATGATATACATTTAAGAAGTAGATGTGACATAAAATTAAGGTTTATAGGATTTAAAAAATTCTTTAATTCTTGCTCTGTCATATATTATAATGCATTGTCTTAATTTTTTTTTCAGGGTTTTATGTTGGAATAAAATTATTTATTATTGATTACATATTCTTCCGATTTCCAAAAGTTCAACAGAAACATGATACTACTGCTCGATTATGGAAAGCTCTGCCTACCGATGCACAACTTGAGAGAAGACATAATCGAGCAGAGCTCGACAAGGTAATTTATAAAAATATAATTCATTGATATCTAGTTTTAATGTAGATATGTTAAAAAAATGTTATTCAGCAAAGCTATGCATCATTCATAAATGTACAAATTTACATTGTTGCTGTCTTTATTTGAAGTCACATAAACTTTTCCTAAGATGGTGAGAAATGCTCATCAGCAAATCCATCAATTTTTGAATATCTCTGGTAAGCTATTTTGCAACTTTTGATTTGAGCTGCTGTTTCTTAATAACTCTAAAAATCACAAGATATGTTAATATATTAATAATATAATATGGTTTTAACAATCAAATCTATTATTATTATTATTTTGGTGTGTGTGTGCACCTACACTTAAGGTTGAAAACAGGGTTGATGTATGTTCTCACCAAATTTTTTGATGAAATGAAAAAATATGTGCATCAGTTTGCCATCTCTCACCATAATGTTCTCACCAAATTTTTTGATGAAATGAAAAATAGGTGCATCAATTTGCCATCTCTGACCATAATAAAAGACCTAGATTAAATCAGATTAATCGTCTCTGATAAATTAAAAATTAATCTTGCCCCATATTCTTTACTAGAAAAACTGGCTTAAGGAGTTAATATTATATATATATCACATAATTTGTACTAACTAATAGATCCTTTGCAAATTTGCATGCTGCATATCAGAAATCATTATAGCATGCATAATGAATGAATGCATTGAATTTTGTAGTTATTATTATATCTAATTATAAAATTATGTAAATGCAAGCTGTACTGAATAATTATTGTAAAATAGAATTCGTAGCTTAAAAAAAGTAGTTAAAAAAAGTAATTAAAAAAAGTATGTATATTTATTGTGTATTTAGGAAATTGTTTGAGAAAAATAGTTAAGAAATACATAATGAAATTTAAATGACTGACATTTAAAAAAAATGTGTTTCAGCTTGTGGTCAATCAAAGCAATATTATTAACACTTCATTGTCATCCGAAAACCAGAACTTTTGTGAGCTGTTCAACTTACCACCAACAGAAACACCTATTCCTGGTAAAACTTTTTCATACTTTCAAAACTGGCATATAAACATTAAGAAGTTCTGCTAATCTGATTTAAAATATATCGCTTCTTATAATTCATTAAATCATTTAGAACCATTTGGCTAACAGATTTTTTTTTGATGATTTTTCTTTTTCTAATTCATAGAGTAAAAATTTATTATTATTTTTATTTAATAAATAGTTGTCAAATATTTATTTTTGAAAACAGCAAATTAGAGGTGACATTAAAAATTTAAAAAAAATCAAATGCTGCCATTTATTAAAAGTTTTTAAAAAGTTCTCTTTTTTTTTGTTCAGTTTTCATAATTATTCATTTATATTATTTTAATGTTCATTTGAAACTAATTTGTATTCTAATTCCTTTCCAATAATTTCCATAAGTATTGGGAATATAATATTTTGAGTAAGCTAAGCTAATAGTATATATCTTTTGATGTTAAATATGAACTTCTGATATTTAATAATACTCTGTATCTTGAACACATATTAGAATGTGTATTTACTCATTAGATTAAATGATATTGTAATCAATAACTAGGATATTTTGAAAAATTTCTCCATCATAATATAACAGATTAGAAACAGTTGTTTTCACAAGATTAATACTCATTGAATAATCTAAATAATTTTTCGGATGATCTTTTAACTATTGAAGCCAATTATTTATTCAAAGAGAAAGGAAATCTTGTTCTATTTTTTTAATGTACTTTAATTTAGCATTATTACTTTGTATTTATAGATCTGCATATAAGAAAATCTCTAACTAAGAACTTTTCATTTGTACCAAGAAATGATGCAAAAATAAATGCATTTATCTACTTGTGTGTGTAAAGTAGTGGAAAGAAAGAGAAGTGTCTTGGGTTTATATCATTAAATTTTCTTTATTAAACATCACATCCAAATTAATGCAGTTGAAAGAACCAAAATTTATACATTCTAATAGTATTTATTTATTTATTCTGAATGCTTGTAATAGATTTATGAATCTCTAAAACAATAAGATATTATTCAAAATTCTGATTTCCAGAACCAGTTGAATTTATCATGACAAAAAGAATGAAAGAACAAATTTAGGATTATCTCAGGAATAGACTTTACCATGGAAAGGATATTGTAACATTTTTGATTCCGAGTGTGGAATGAATTTACTTAACATCTATTTGTGATTAAATCCAGAAACACAATTTCTATTGTTAAGGAATATTACTTATGATTTTAATTTTGAAGGTTGAAGGAATTTTCTTTGATATAAAGAATGAAAACCTCAATTTATAGAAATAGAAATATTACATTTGCCTACAATATAATTTATCATATGGGATCATCATCAAGGATATTTTATGAAAATGTCAAGTATGGATCGAACAGCTATGTTTTTTGATATGTCGAATGGATTAGGTTGTAATGTATTGTAATTAAATTATATAGGAGATTTAAGCTTAAAGTTATGTAATGTTATTAGTTCTTGCATTGCTGTGAGTAAGTATTCAACTGAAATTGACCCATTGCTTGTGGCTGTTCAAAAAAAGGGTGATGGAAAAAATATATTTTTGCAGTTTTTGCACTTAAATCAATAGATGCATTTAACACATTGCTGTGCTTTGCTGTTGCATCCTCAATGTCACTCTCAACGTCAGATTCTTTGAATACCCACCCACCCAACCTCCCTTTCCTGTTTCTGGTTGCTGGAAAAAATTCACTAAATTATAGCTTTATATCACTTGATAATCTGGAATGAATTAGTACATTTCATGAATATTAATTTTAAAATTTTCATTCCCTTGTCATAAGAAAATGAATGCAACTTGGATTAATATTAATAATTTTTTTTCAATTCTACATATTACATTCAATTCTACCATTTCTGCTTTTAAATTCATTTTGTTTTAATATTTTATGTTAATTGTGGTAATTTTTTGGATTTTTTAAAAATAATGTTTGTTAACATATTCATTTGAATTAGTGAATTTTCTTTCTATAGCTTGGCATGGTGGGAGAAGATGCACTCTTATCAATAAAGACAAATCTTTGACTGCTGCATTTAAAAATGGGCGTCTTTATCTGACGAACAGGTATAAAAAGTATATTGTGCAAATGATTAATGTTTATTGAAGAATAATTTTGAGGGTCAGTTATTTGCATTTTCTAAAACTTTTAATAAAATGACAATCAAAGAAACTTCTTGTTTCTTCCTTACTTTTTTCTTCTTAAAAAGAGTTCTCTTCTCATTTTTTAAAAAAATTGTATACAAATAAATACCATAAGGGCAAAGATATAATGTAGCACATTTTTTTCTTTTATGTTATTTTCATTGAAAATTAATTTATTCATATAAAATGTTTTAGGGATTATAACTGGAAAAATTTATAATTTCTGTTTGCAGTAAAGGATTTTCTTTTTAGCATCGTTAAATTCCGACAAAATTCTAACCTGAGGGAGGAATGCCTTTTTCTAGAATCAATTTTTTTTGGTAATGATTGGATTCTCAATTTCAGTGTATGAGAAGAAATAATAAAATAATTAAAATTATTTGTTCCCTTAATATTACTTTTATTATTCTAACATATAGAGGAGTATATGCATGAAATGGACTTTCAAACTTCTTTTTCAGAAAGTTTTGATTGATAAAATGTGTTTATTTTTTATTCTGAATAATTTTTCTTTATATGCTTTCTAGTTTCCTTTGTTTTGAGCGGTCTAAATCAGCAACACCAAAGAATTTGGTTTTGGCCTTGAAAAATATAAGTAGAGTTGAAAAGGTTTAAATATTTTATATGTATTTACATCTAATGTTATTATTTTTTTTAAGTAGAAAGAATATTTTACTGTGTTTTGTACATTTATAATATCTAAATGACAAGATTTAATGTTTTTATTTTGTGACATTAAGGCTAAACCATATCCATGGATCCCTGGTGGTGGAATGGCAATTGAAGTGACAATGATATCGCCTGAAAAGGTAAATTCAAAAGATATGAATGACTTTGAAGCTATTTGCAACTCGCTGCACTTATGATTTCTATACCATAATGTTATAAATTATAATGAAATTTTAACATTATGTATAATAAAGATGAATGTGTGTGTTTGTCTGCATGTTGGTACTCTATAGGCTTGACTACTTCACTTAGAATTATCAAATGTGTCATATATATTTACTTTGGAGGATAAAAATGTGTGCTTCAGAACAATTTTGAAAAAAAAAAAAAATTAGAGCTATTTATTTGCGCTTTTTTTGTTTCAATAATATCCTATGTCCTTTCCTATTTCCTTCCTATTTCTTTGGCACATGTCGACTTCAGGAAGGGTGATAATGCTATGAGATATTGATGTATGTGTGTGTATAATGATATCTCTTAATCTAATTTAAATTCTAATTAATTTCTTAATTTTTATTTAGCCTATGTTAACATTATTCTAAAATGTTTTCTTATATCTTGATCCAATTTCCATTTTTTTATATAATTATTTCTAACATAGTCTTAACAAAATTGCTGACTCCGTGGTTTCTACACAAGGAATGAAGGGATAAAAATCTTTAACACTTATATATAACTTTCAAAGATACCAGAGATCCCCTTGCTAAGTTGATACATGGCAAAGAAACCCCTATCAAATAATAATAAAATCACTGAAGGGAAAATTTTCAGTCATTTTGTTCTTATCGCGATTTAAACAGACATCATATATAGTATTAATTCTTTCTAATTTTTTGCTTATAATATTTATACCACATAATTGTCAACAACTAATATATATGATATTTGTAATTTTTAAATACCTAATTTTGCTAATGGCTTCTGTAACATTAGAATGGTTTTAGTGGAGGTTTTAATGCCTGGTATATCAACTTATATGCAACTGCTCTTATGTGAGTGGATTAACGACATTGAAATTTTAGTTTTATTTTATAAAAATAATAGACATTTTTGTATTTTAGACTTACATTTTTGGCGCCATATTGAATCGAGATGAAACTTTGGAAAGTATCATGGATGCAGGGCAAAAAGCTGGATTATCCTGGGCTTCAACACCTTTGCAACCTGATCATGAAGAACCCCAGCAATGTTCAAGCACAAAAAAGCCAGTTACGTGATTGGCTTCATGTCTATAATCTTGATGTGTCCTCTGTCAATAGCTTCTGTGTGTAACATATTCCTTAAAATCTATGAGCTTCAGATGCACACATAATTTAAGTATGCATGGTTTTTTTTGTAAAGAAAAAAAAATTATGATGGTTCAGAAAATAATTTGCTAATTATGTACTGTTTCTGAGAAAAAAGGGTTCTATTCTGTAGTTTGGTTAAAACTACTGTTTTTAGTTCAATATTAGTTTTCCATAAGAATTTTCAATATAAATTTGAGAAAAATTTGCAGATTTGTATAATTAACAATCAGTATATATTATTTAATTTGTCATAAGATTACTGTGTAATGGGTTATTGCAGTAAATTATAAATTTTCCTAACAATTCAATAGGGATGTTAAGCTATGTAAATTAATAAACCTATATGTAGTTTTAAGCTGTTCTAAAGTTTTAGATGTTATATTGCTCAGTTTGAAGCATACTGTGACTGAGCTGCTTTGCATAATTATATGGGACAATCTATGATATCCATTTTGTGACGAACAAAATTTTAAGATATGAAGGGAAAATTGAGGAAAGGTTTAATAAATGAACGACATTTTAATTGTCAGTTTTGTCTTAGCAATATTGAATAAATTTGTAATGAGAACAGTTTCAAAATAGATTAAATAAAAACATGTTTTTTGACACGATGTAATTTTTTTTCCCCCGGTTAATTCATTTTATTTTTAGAAGAAAAAAATTACCGTCCAGATTTTACTAACCCATTTATACTGACCATTTCTACTTTGTAAAATCTTTATTTTTTTCTAATATAATCCTAAAATATCAACAATTTTATGTAATTATTTTTTAAAGAGAAACTAGTTTTAAATTTCAAATTCGGATTGGTAAATTGTATATAATGTGCATGATTTTGGTAAGAATGATTGATATTTTCTAAATTTAATTAGGAGCTGTATAGGCTGCAAATATTGTCATTCTTTTGTTTTCAATCGCAATTCAGTTTTAAAATAAAATACAGAGGAAATTAATTTTGTTTGAAATACTATTATCTTTCTTAGCTTAGGGTGATATTTCAAAGCATTGAAGACTCAAAGCATATCCATGCATCATTCATTCATATTCATAGCTTAAACACATCTGAAAATTTGGTGTTTTATTTCTTAGTTGTCTATTGCTTTTTTTTGCAATATGAATAGTTTTTTATTTTATTTTTTTTAACGATTTTGTAAATCTTACTTCGGGTGGCCAAATGAACATGCTCATTTCTAAAAAAAAATAAAAAAATACGCCAAATCAAAATCATTAAAATGTTATGTATATATATATTATCATCTAATGAAATTTTAAAAATGTTTTATGATAATTCATAGTTTTCAGAAGATTTTTTACAAAGATTCAAATTGATTTTTTTTTCCATACCATTCTTTAAAATGACACAATAAGGTTTTTATTTTAAGTAATTTAGACATAGAGCATTGTAAAATTATTTTAACTAGAATAGAATCAATACTGTCTTGTTAATTAACATATGTATTGTTTGAGAATTAAAACTAAACATTCGCAATCCATGTAGTTATAAATATTTATCGTATTATTTGAAATTATCTGGTGTGTTCGTATCCATGTGCGTGTATATGTGAAATCTGTTCTGTATTTTTGCATGTTTCTCTAGTCTTTGGATAATATTGAAACAAAGTAGAATTTTGTAGCATTATTATCTGTCATGTTTTTTATATTTGCTTCAGATGCTGGACATGACCAAAAGATACATATGTATGTGATTTTAAGCTTTTATAGATTATATGTATGTGTAGAGTTATGATGGATCTTCATCGATGTTATTTGTAGTTAATTATGTTACCTGGTTGTCGCTTTATATAAAAATTATATAAAACAATGTTTTATTTTCAAAGGTGCAATTTATGTTTATTTTTATATTTTAGTCATTTCCTATATTTTATATCTAATATTATATAACCAGTTTTATTTGTTGAAATCTTAAAAGTGTTATTTAAATACTTAACTTTTAATTTAAAATAAATTTTAATTTTTGTACAAATAATGAAAAAAAAAAAATGTTCCATTTAAGAACAAATGATAATGTTGTTATGGAATACAATCTATTTTACTAATGTTAATAATTAATTGCTTAAAATTTGAATTATTATTGGGATAAAAATTGTCATATTTCGAGAGAATAATAAATTGATTGGGAATATTTATTGAACTCTGTGATAATAAATATTTTCATTAATGGAGTCACTTGTTATGACAAACAAAAATACATTTAAAATGTAAAACTTAACTGCTTTCTTATTTAATACAATGATGTAATTCTACAAGCAGCAAATAAAATAGTTACAGCCAATTTAAAAAATAAATTGTGGATGTATTTATAACGCATGAATTGACTCTATTCTTTGTTATAAAATTATTTTCCATATTTTTTCCTCTTGGAGCAATATTATATAGACTGTCTCTTGGGTTTTCTTGATTGTATTTTACATTAAATTGTGAAACAATCTGAATGGTCCGATTTTTATGCATTAAAATTTGCAGATTTCATACAATTTTAATTTTTTTAAAATCAATCACGGAATTAAATGATTTAGAGGGTCTGGAAAATCGTTTATGGGAGATTCTAACTATCATCATTTTAATTTTCATTCCACTTTTTCGATTATCTTTGTCTAAAATATATACAAAACTTATAGAGTCATTTAAACAAAAATTAAACAATCAAATTTTATGAAATTGCTATTTACAAATGATAACTGTATGAGAAAGCAAAATTTTGTGTTTTCTGAAGTATCTGCTTACGTTGCTTTTTTTCTGTGATATATATTTATACTTTTTATCAGATTTATTTATTTTTTGGAATAATATTTTGGTTATAAAGGATGTAGATCTAAGTCAATTTATCTATATCTGAACAAATTGTGTTTACAAATTTGAAAAAAAGATATTTGATACAATGAAGGCATTCTGGCATGCAATTAAAATTCAGTTACAGTAATATTTAAAAATTTGCAGAACAGTTGCAATGAATTTCATTATTCTTTTATAAAGAAAAATTGATGAACAAATTATGTTAAACAGTGTGTTGGAAAAAAAAAAATGTAAGTTATAAATTTTTATTAATTTAGACCTTCCTTTATAACCACAATTTTTATCACTTGAAAATTATTTTCTTTTAATAGGTTCCTTTTGGAAACCAAATTTCGTGATAAAAATTAATATTATAATGTATGAATATCTTATTTTTTTTATTTTTAAAAAATATTTTGAATCTTAATGTTTTTCAATATTTGCATATATTTAGATCTAGAAATACCAAATATTTTTTTTATGTTCGTTATGTATGTGTTATGATAGCGTTACAAGTTTGGATGAATCTTAGTAGGGACCATATTATATCAAACATTGTATTCATCAAACTGTAAGATATTCGATGCTGGAAATGAATAATTGTTGTTCATTTGTGCATTGGCATAATATCTTATATTACTAGCTTTATTGGAATTTAAATTTGAAATTTAGAAAAATCATTTTTTATATTTATCAAAAATCTTTTTCACAAAGTTTCAAATTTAAAAAAGTGTAAACTAGCAAAGTTAATTATATAACTACAAATATTTTTTATTATTATTATTATTATTTTTGTTCAAAATATTGTCTTCCTTTTCGAATTCATTTTTACTATTATTTTAGATATCACAGTGTATAATGTTGCTAGTACTATATATATATATATATATATATAAATATCTGCATCCTATTATTATTATTATTATTTTGTTTCCTTTCTTTTTTTTTTGAAGAGCGGTTGCTTCTAAAATGTTAATGTTTCTATGCCAGATTTGTATGTTGTGATATATATACATATATATGTAATAAAAAGTATTTTAACATTGTGCTTCATGTGGAGTTCTATGTTTTACCAGTGTTTATCATTATGTATTATATGAACTTATCAAGAAAATATTTTCTAACTTTTGTTTTTACAAAGATGTGACTGGAATAAATAATGTATTCTTATGAAATGTGATTCTGAATTAGGAATTGCATGCTTTGGGCATGTATTGTGGCAAAAAAATTCTGCACTTGATCAAATACTTTGAGATGAATAGTGGTATGATGTCCACCATTGTTTTGTATTACAATAATGTTGTAATAAATCTATTTTCGTTACTCTGTCTTTTCTGAAGTTCATTTCTAAAACAGAACGATTTTTATTCGAATATACAATGTTTATTTCTTGTTGATGAAAGCCATAAAATAAAATTTTGTTATTTTAATTATTGTTATTTTTTATAAAAATTATTAAACATATTTTTTGAACCTTTATTGTCTGTTTTTTAGATTTATTTGATTTTTAAAGAAGTTATGAATATGTTAAGCAATTTAATTCTGCATTTGGGGAATTTAATGGTCGAAAATAATTGCTGCTCCTATGTTCCAGGAAAAGAAACGAAGATGAAAGAATCTGTAAATATGTGTCATATTCTCACCTTAAAAAAATTAAGAGTTTTTTTTTTTTTTTTTTTTTGTGTGTGTGTGTGTGTGTGTGTGTGTGCATGTATTTACATAGATGAGAGGTTATCCAGATAAAACAATTTTGAGTATTGATATTTCTATATAGCATAGAATGAGTTTTATCCATCTACAAAATACGAAGCATTTAGTTTTGCTCTGCAATAATGACTCACAGATGCATAAAAAGAATTTTAAATAAATTATTTACAAGAACAAAAATTCTGTTAGAATAGAAATTTGCTCACTAGTCTTTAAAATGAATTTTAACTCATTTATTTACTAGAACTAGAATTTTATTACATTAATTTTTTCTGAAACACAAGATTTTCGTTTTCGAGATTTGAATAACCCCAGTAATGATAATGAGAGAAGAATGGAATTCAATTAAGTGTAGTTTTCGATAATCTACCCGATTTTCTAGAATAGCAGTTTCTCCAAGTCTCTTAAAATTTAATAACTCTGTAAGTGCGGCAAGACAGTTTCTGGATTTGATACGTAAAGCAATCGGCGCTGATTCAGGATTAGCATACACATATAGAAAAAAGTCCCTAACAAAGCTTTATTTGATGTACCAATAGTTTTTCAGACTTGTCACAGGCCTTTCCTAATGAAAGAGCATTGCATCTTTTTTCTGTTAAAATATGCAAGAATGCATGTTATAACAAACACAGAATTGTTCTGTGCATATTTTAAACAAGACTGCAATAAAATTTGCACAAAACTAGTTCAATTAAGCTAGAATGATGAATCAACCAAATCCAAACCATTATCAAGCTTCGATGGTGCTGGCAAGAGATTCGAATTTTTTTCTAGTGTTCTCATGGCTTTAAAATGATAATAATAATTGGCACACAAAGTGCTCTACAATGCAAATTGTTGAGCTTACTGCTATAAAATTGATCAGGTAGATATTTCCTGTGCAGTAAGTTTTCAATAAGAAAGAACTTTACAAAAGTTTAGTTAGATTTTACTTAAATATTTATCAAAACTTAACGTTTATTCTCAATAATTTCAGATCATACTTCCACACACATTTTTTTTATGCAATTTCAAATTTAAAATATCGACTTCTCAATGTTACCAATAAACATATTTTTTAAACAGTTTCGGAGGAGATTTTTTTGGGGGCAGTTTCGAGGAGAGAAGACACTTTGAAATTTTAAAACTTCCTATTTATTCCATTTCGGAAGGGAGGGGCCGCGGTGGCCTGGTGATAAGGTCTCGACTTCGGAACCGGAGGGTTTCAGGTTCGTGACCCGATTTCACCGAAGAACCGTCGTGTAAGGGGGTCTGTTGCACGTTAAATCCGTCATGACCAAACGTCCTCCCGCTGGTGTAGAGAGGGGGGTGCCAGCTCAGGTGTCGTCCTCGTCATCTGACCGCGGTTCAAAATGACGAGGTCTGTCTCAAAATAGCCCTAGTGTTGCTTCAAACGGGACGTTAATATCATACGGACGTCGGAAGGCATATTTTATCTACAAGCAAGAAGCGATGTTGAAACTAACGTCCGTTCACATCGCGATACAAATGGAAAAGAGACCGAAATATTTTTCCCAAGTGATACTATGAGATTCTGATATGGATTTCTTTTCACGTGTCGGTTTAGGAAAGGGAAATATAGGTGTCTTTTAAAAGAATTTGCTTAGCTTGACAGATTTCTATCCCTTCACCTGGTGAGTGTCAAAGTGTTGATTAAAGCAGTTTTACAGACTCGTGTTGCATTAATTAAATAAAAAAAAGGTGAAATTGGATTAAGAAATATAAGACACCATTTTAGAATGAAGTTAATATGGGTTAAATTAAGATAAAACTTTGGAAATTAATTAGGATTTAAATTAGATCTTAAAATATCATTACATATATATATATATATATATATATATATATTTGTGTTGACGTTATTGTATAAAGATAGGAATCAGTCCTAAAACTGATTCCTACCGAAATTCATGCTATGGAATTTCGAAGTTAAGATTTAGAACCAGCCATGTTACTTTTGAAAGGCCTACGGCGTTTTTGCCTTTTTTATACTAAATCATTTATTAACTCTAACTTTTTTGGAGTTAGGAGATAAAAGCGCTACTATGACGGCCTTTGCTGCTTTTTTTTTTTTTCATATTTCTGTCTTATCATTCTTTAAAATCTTATGAACGAGTTATTTCAAACAATAAATCACGAAAAAATAAATATTAAAAAATATTGTATTTTAGAAAAGCATTTTTTCTCGAACTTATCTTTACAAACGATTGCACAAAATAATTAACTATTTTCATTACTTATCTATTAAAAAAATTCTCCTATTTTCAAACGAAATAATTTATTTTTTTATCAAAAAATCATAGCAATTTGTTGCCGTTTTATTAAAATAAAATAGCTTTCATCAAAAATATCGTCTGTCATTTATTTCTCTATTTTAAAAAAATCGTTTGTTTGATTTCTTCTGTTTGCCATTTATTCTGAAATGATGAAAGCAAACGAAAAAGTAATTACACGAGGAAATTACATTTATGAAAATTTTATTATTTATAATGTATTTACCAGATAGGTAGAGGATTTGCAAGGAATAAATTTTAGTTTCGCAAACTTGTGAAAAGCTGTTATGGAAGAAAGTTTTTATTTCCATGAAGAAAAGCATGCATTCGATGCGAAAATATCAAAGCTTCTCAAAACATTTAAATTTAATATAAATTCAATATTAACAGCTAAGAAAAGTTGTTTGGAAGCATTTGTAAACGTAAGAATCAATTATGATTTTGTTTTTAAATTTTATGCGGATTAACTTTTAAAATCTTATGCGAAAAGGTAATTAAAATTTTCTAATGCTATTATCATTTTTATTTGTATCACAGGCGAGTTCTGCTTACTTTTCTTTATTTTTAAAATATTAATGCTGTAGATACTTTTATTTCTTTAAGAAGGTTTTATGTAAAGAAATTTTATAGTGTCATTGACAGTTGTTCAATATTGTATTATTTTCACTTTTTCTTTTTCACTGGTTAATTTGTTTGTTTTCCCTGAACAGTTATGCTATGCAATTAGAATTAATATCCTCATCTACCTGAAGGATATTTTGCTTTATTTTCATTATAAAAATATATTTTAATAGTTGAAGAATTAATTAAAATTAAATTTTTCTTATAATTTTATTTATTTTTTAATTGATTTTTGCCTGCATATCAATTTTAGATAATTTAAGAAAATAACAGTATTTGGAAAATTATAATAGCTGTAATTTTCGATATGATTGCATTAAATAATTAAGCTAGAATTTGTACTTTTCGTATTTTCTGTGGCAATAAATTTTTTTTTCTAAACCTTTTTCACAGCAATTATAAATGATTAGTCATAAGAACACGATACTGACTCTTCGCCAAGTTCATGATATTTTTGTTAACAATTATGTTTTAACCTGTTAAATCTAATCTCAAATTTGGAGAATTATTGTTTGAAAAATTCAGATTTGGTGACAGAATTGTGTTTTTAAATCTAACCTAAAAATATTGCTAATAAGGTTGTTACTTTATGATAAATGTCATGAAAAGTTATCTCTTTTTGAATTTCGCATTGAACTACAATATAATTTATCAAATAAAAAAGAGAAGTTTATTTTTAATATTACATCAAAAGATGAATTTACTCCAAATTTCATTGACTTACTATATACCTTCAGAATAAATAAAAGTTTACCAATTTTAGATGGTATACAACAAAAATTTTAAATTGTCTTAACATTTAGACAATCACTAAACACAAACGGGAACCACATTAATATATCGAAACCACTTAATTATGTATAACCTAGTAAAAGGAGTCTCCTCACACTGTATATAGTAACTTCAAATATGGTTGCAAAACGTACTTTGAGAGATGTGGATATCCTGAGCAATTTAGAAAAAAGGATTTTAATAATTTATTAAAATTATAATTAAACTTCGCTTAAATTTTATATCATTATTTCAAAGGCAGTTGAAATCAAATCACGTAATCAAATGAGAAAAAATAATTGTTCTAGCTTTAAAATCTTACTCGTTAATATGTAAATGGTGGACAGTTAATGGATTTTTTTTTTATTTTTAACTGCTACTGAATCATTTTTATATTCAAAATAAACTCTTTTTATTTAAAGAATTAATTTTTTTTTTATCTATATTGATCTATTTACAGTAGGTGCACATTTTTTATACCTTTATCTATTTTTCCATTTAAGGAAGAAATGTATGGATTTTTCACTACTTAATTGAAGATTTAATTCTGTAATGCATAAAAATCTATTGTTTCTATCATTTTGTCCCCAATTTCTCAAAATCCGACGGAAAATTCGTGGAAAAACTTATAATAAAAGACACATTATTTTCCTTTTCTTTTCCATAAAAATATATGTTTTAATGTAAATATATTTACTTAATTCTTTGGATTGTATGAAATATGAGTTAATAATGATATTTAGTCTCTAAATACTATTGTTAAGTTTTTGATGTTTTACCTTTCACCATATGTTTCACTTAGCATGACCAAGTTTGACTTTTACGCCATAAACTAAAAAATTAATCAATCAGTCAAGTGAGGAACATTTCTAAATTTTAGAAACATATTTAATTTTAATATATAACATATATTTTAGGAACATTTCTAAAAAAAATTACTTTGGTATTCCAGATATTTTATTCAACATCTAAGTTATTGCGTAATTAATTATTCTCGAAGTACAATATGTTCTATGATTCATTTTTTTTTCTGCATCCCAAAACTTGCTGTTGTTCGATCTATTGATATTATTGGTGATAATTTTCTGATACCAGATCCCTATTGCTTCTGTCACTTATGTTAATTGCTAATTAATGACGATTCCGATTCTGTTTCTAATCGATGATTTTTGAAAAGGTTTTCTAAATAATCTTTAGGAATTCAGACACATTTTTAAAAATAAGATTTTGAAGATCTTAAGAGTAATTTTTTCACCTTTATTTGCATTTTTCGCTGATTTTTAATAGAAAAAAAATATATATGTTACAGTGAAAACTCGAAATCAGTCAAAACGCAAATTCACTAGGGAAAACTTGTTTTAACTGACAGCGTTAAGGAGAACCCGAATTAAATAGGGAAAACACGTTCTAACTGACAGCACTAGGGGAACCCGAATTAAATAGGGAAAACGCGTTCTAACTGATAGCGCTAGGGAGATACCGTTTTATTCGTTCTTTGACTGATTTATTAGACAATAAATTTAATCCAAAATTATTGTATTAAACTATACTTACTAGTACAGTGTTTAAGGAAAGAACCCATCATTGAAGAAAAAATACTTTACATGAAAATCGTTTAATACAATACCTTAATTCCAAATTATTTATTTCGACATGGCAAATTGCCGTGACACTTAGAATTGCAAAGAGAACCATATTTAATGCAGAAACATCTCTTTGAAGAACAATATTTTTTACAAGAACAGCTGGCGAACCTTGTCCAATTCCTACAGTTCCTTTTCTTGCTGCTGTTCTCAACGAAATTTCACGATTCGGTACTCGTTCTTGAGTCAAGAAAATTTGCGCGATACATCGAAATGAGATCTGAAAATCAGTGGATATATTACATTTTTGCATCTAACTTGTACCCTGATTAGCTGTATACTGTATAAATACTTAAAAAGTTAATATAAGTAATAATCATATATTTATTAAATAAATAGTGAACTAATGAAGTTTAAATATTATTTCTTACCTCGAATCAGTTTGTTCAGAACTCCATCTTTCATTCCAATTTTGTACAGGCCATCTTATTTTTTCAACCACTACACCGATGAGATTTCGCAAATCAGATTTACTATATCAACATCTGGAATGGGAACAACATCAGATTCACGATGTGTTGCATCGGAGATCTTTTTCAGTCGTTTGGCTTGCTTTATTATAGTTTCTTTGGCTTCCTCTTTAATTAGAAAAATACTGGTCAATTTACTAGCAAACATATGTTCCCCTTATTGTGCTTATTCAGTTACTTGCTCTTCTGTATTCTTCTGCTCGAAAAATTTCTGTAGTTCATCTTCGTCTTCGATATTTTTTTATAATATCTGATGGCAAGGTTGAGGTTGTTATTCCAACTCTTGGTTCAATCCCAAACATAGATTTGTATGGTGGTTATTTAATTCTTGAATGAAGACCTCTGTTTTTCATGAATTGGACAAAACGGAGACCATTGGACTACTTTGTACTTTAATTATCCTTCATCCATGAACCTAACACATTTTCTACGTCTTGCTTGGCCCTCTCAACTGAACTCTGCGACTGGCTGTGCCGAGGTTTCCCAGGAACAATCTCCAATTCTGGCCAATACTTACATAACTGCTTTATAACGGCATTTACAAACTCTCTTCCATTATCAGATTGCAGTAGAAGGATCCGCTAATATCAAAAAGATATCAAGTACCTGCAATGCAACCTCTTCCGTTCCTTTGCTCTAAAGTGGTCGTAGTAACACAAACTTTGTTAAATGTTCCTGGTAAACCATAATAAACCTAAATTCATTATCTGCCTGGGATTGCATGTCAATCAAATCCACTTGGCAGCGTCTATTCATTTTTGAGTGAATAATAGGTTTAGAATCTAAACCTTTTCTTTTTATTTTATTTATTTATGTATTTTTCTGTTGACATGTTTCATACATTGATAAAAAAAAATGTAAAAAAACTAACTTTTTTACTCCACTGATTTCAAGAATGTCAAACCTTTTTAATCTGCGGTGCTGAATTAAAATCTTGCTAACGGCAGCTTTTACTTCTTCAGTTTCAGATAAGAGAGTGTTGTATTCATCATGTGTAATAGCTTTTAAAGTTATTTTGTCTTTTTTATTTGAAAACTGTAATTATTCTAAAAATTTATTTTTCCCATTTTTGGCGCAAAAAGTATTAACATTTTCTTCACTCATCGTAAATTAATCAATAGCACAAACACTTTCCAGCATGAATAAAACTAGATAACTGCACTTGCTTTAAAAATTTTATAAGCGAGAAATCTAGATTCATATGGCTTTAACTGGACAACCCCTGAAATAACTAGAGAAAACAGGTTTTCCCTAGCGTTGTCAGTTAGAACGCGGTTTCCCTAGTTAATTCGGGTTCTTCCTAGTGCTGTCAGTAAAAACGCGTTTTCCCTGGTTAATTTGCGTTCTCCCTAACGCTGTCAGTTAAAACGCCTTTTTCCCTAGTTAATTCTCGTTTTGACTAATTTCGGGTTTTCACTGTAACATATATAATCTCCAAAAATTTTTTGAGGTAAAAACTAATTATGGTTTAATGAAACATTTTTGTTTCAGAAAGACTTTATTTATAATTTCTTAATATTTAATAATTCAATACTAAAATAAATAAGGCTTCTATATTAATATTTTTATTATTCTGCAAAAGATTTTAACTTTTAAGGTTATATAGGGTCAAATTAATTTTTTTTTCTTTCTTTTTGATTTTTGAATGTCTCGAACATTAAAGAACAATCCATAATTTCTATTTTGCTAGGACTCCATTCAGAAAACTTCAGAGAAAATTACTGAAAATTTCCAAGCTCAGATGGCGGAAAAAGAAAAAGCTGTTGAAGGTTTTGAATCAGAATTCTATAATATGGTTCAACAAGCTATGGATGAATTAGAG
Source organism: Argiope bruennichi (assembly GCF_947563725.1). Classification (NCBI taxonomy): domain Eukaryota; kingdom Metazoa; phylum Arthropoda; class Arachnida; order Araneae; family Araneidae; genus Argiope; species Argiope bruennichi. The sequence continues at coordinate 20,402,048 of NC_079154.1, read as the reverse complement.
AAAATGAAACAAACTGAAGAAAAAATTGAAGTAAAAAACATTGAATTGCATTGATTTTTCAATCCATGCAGTATTAATTATTTTCATTCAATGAAATTTTTAACCCAAAGACGATAATTCAATTAAAAGTTTTTTAATTAAGTTTACTCACAAATTATTGGATGTCACTGCTACTAAGTATTTGCATTCAATAGATATACGTTTTTAAGAAAAAAAATAATATTACCTCGGATGATTTATTTGAGAATATTATTCAAATATGAACGAGATTCTCTTAATGCGAATTAAATGAATTTCTTTTCTTAATCCTTTAATTGGCCATTTTTTTTCTATTCATATTATGTTAAAATATTTTTAGCCTTGAAATTAGAATAAGAAAAGAGATTCATTTAGCTTATTAGATAAATTTAACTTGATTAATTAATTAATTTGGTTAATTAATAATTAAGTAACAAATCAAGACACATCATTTTGTCTGAGATAAAGAACTGAAGCATCTAAGTTTCTGACTTACTAAAAAAATGTGTCAGAACTTATGCCAACCTACATAATTTCATACAAAGATGGATAAATTTGGTGGGAAGCATACTTCCCACGGCCCTAAAAGAGATTAAATAACTTGACTTTTTCTGCAAATTTGCTATCGTCTTTTAACTTTATTACCTAGGAAAACTATATTCATTTATTACTTTTAATGTAGAGCACAAATTAAACCTACAGGATTTACTAATTCAACATGATGCTGATTCTGGCGGGCTATTTAAAAATCATATGTTCTTATTACATAGGAACGACATGACTTTGAAAATATAGGAACTCAGCTAAGATTTCAATTTTTGAAATGCCGCCATTGTCTTATAGTACCTTTGTTAGTTAAAAAATATATGGATTCAGATAACACACACAAATATATATATTTATATAGTACTTGAGAAAAGCTATTTAAACAAACAGATTAATTTTCATGACATTAGGGCTTTTTATTCTAAGAAAATATTCTTATATTTTAAGAGAATATTTTTATAATGTAAATATATTCTACAAAATATCCTTTATTTCTGTAACATGATTATGTAACCCGAATTTTTAATGGTGTTCCACTTTACTATCTCCGGCGTGAATTTATTTTTTAAGTTTGGAAATTTAAATATTAAAAATATTAAATATCAATAATAAAAGTGCATTGCAGATTTTAATATATATACTGATTTTAAATTTTAGGTGATGGTCTTTTATTTACCCCGATTATATTGCAAGCAATATGTAACTGAACATCTATGAAAAAAATTTAGTAATCGAAAAAACAACTGAGTTCAGAAGTCATATTTATAAATCAAACTATAAAATCAAACGAGGTCACAATAATACAAAAAATGAAAATTATATTTATCAAAATTATCCATATTTAAAATAAATTTATTATTTTGTAAAATTCTAGATTTACCTCGATTTTCCTCGGGAAAAATCTATATGAGGTTAATAACCATTTTTATGAGGTTTATCCTTAGCCCATTATCCATTTTATAGGGTTTAGTTCCATAAAAAAAGACTATCAAAAATAAAATATATACATTTTTTTTTATCACAATTTACTTTTATTTCTTCAGATGTTGTTATTCATGAATTAGAGTTTACGTATATGACATAATTATATAACTTCGTATACATCTTTTTATTTTGATCCAAATAAAATGAAAGTAGTTCATATTTATCTTTCCTATCTGAGTTCATGGCTAAAAGAGCATATATATATTTCTTAAATACTAAATTTGTTTTTTCCAATAAAAAATATATTTACGACTTAGCTTAATATTACAATTTCTATCTGTAAACATCAAACAGCTTATTATTCTTGCCCCCAGATCGAGAAATGTCATATGGCAGGAGAATAAGTAGAGAGTTATTTTATAAATTTTACCAAAAATGCCTTTTGAGAAAGATTTAATTGATTCCTAAATAAAATTCATAAAATTATTTAGTGAATATCTAAAAGATCTTGTTAATTAAAAAAATGAACATGATTTAAATAAATGAAAGCAATGAAGAGGAGTATTTTCCAGTAAGTATCTAAACATTTTAAAAAATTATTTTAAAATTTTCTTATAAAAGGAATTTTTTAAAAGCACATTTACACATACAAATTAAAATCTCCATAGAGACAATAAAGGACGTATAATATTTTGCCTATGAAAATTCCTCTGAACTATTCCTTATTTATTTTGAACTGATAAGTCTCTTGATTCACGAAATTGATTAATGTTCAAATAATTTTGAGAATTATTACATATGACATGAATTTATGTGAAAAAAAAGGAGATTTTAGCCTCTAGTTCGAAACTTTGTTGTTTATGCTTTAAACACGATTCGTGTCATATTTTTCAAAGTTTATTTTAATTTAATCTTATTATATACATAAAAATGTATTTAATATCGTTAGAATGTAGAAGAGTATAAGAACATTAACTAAAACAATAAAAAGAGTAGTCTTAAAATATACTTTAAATAACTTTAAAAAATTTATTAAAATTAAAGAAATAAAACGAGTATTATCTAAAAGCTATTTTTTTTCAATCTAAAAGTTAAATTAAAAAGTGGTTTTTGTACAATAGAAACTCCGAAATGATCGAGGAAAAACAAGAAATTTGGCTAATTTCATATACAGATCTTATAAAAAAATTTGAGAAACACTTTTTTTTTTTTTAATAAGCATCCACTATGTGCTTAGCAGTTAAAATTTGGTAACAATGGGTTCAACGGCCTTTCTGTTGAGTATTTAAAATTATTTTTACATCATGCATGCCTCAGTATGTAGAGATAGTATTCAGTAAATATAAACATTATAATGTTAAAAAAATTTCTTGAAAGAGAAACGGGTCCTCATATGCAACACATGAATGATAATTAAATATCTAATATTATGTAAAATTTATTTTTATATTCAGTTATGCAATCTTTTAAAAAATTAAAGTGTATTTTTATATGGATATCAATCGCTTTATTTCTCATGAGAGCTACTTACTTATATATTTGTAGCATTTGTTGAAATTGAAAGAAAAGGAAGAAGAAAAAGAAAGAAATGCTTATTTGCATCAACTGCAAAAATTCAAAAAGCTGAACGAAGAATTTTCTAAGGTTGGTAATCAGTGCTTTTTGATTAAAAGCTATAGTTTTGCTGTAAGAAGTAACAGTACCACTTTTTTCTTATTTCCGTTTTGTATAATTAACCTTTTCCATACTGCTTTTTACAAAAGAGATACGCATTTTTTTTTTTTTTTTTTTTTCAATTTCGTAACAATAAACTTTCCCCAAAGTTAGAATTATATCTCTTTTATATTTTATCAGTTGGCACTTAATATAAAAAAAAATTGTTTTATTAAAAAAGAAAATCAATTGAAAATTCAAAATTGTTCCGACAAATTAGATGGATTTAAATATATTAAAAATAATAGCATTGTTTAACATTCTGTTTGTGTCAATTATGTCTGTATATATAAGACTATGTTTGTTTGTTTGTTTGTGTCCTTTATAGACTAAAAGCTATTCTAAATTTTGCTTACAGATGTATTGAGGCACAAGATCACTGGAAAATTCTGTAATAATTAACCGAACGGTTAATTATTTTATTAATTAAAAGCATGTTTCACCCCTCGAATCTTTATAAATTTTTTTTCTGATGCCGATGGGGAAAGATTGCTGATTCTTTTCTTATGCCAATGAGGCAAGGCTTCTGATGGCGTGGAAAATTATTCGAGCATGCGCATTGTGTAAAACTCTTTTCCCGCCTGTAGAATTTTAGACTCCTCAGGAGTGCGAATGTCCCTTTAGGCGAGTGCGGGTGACCCACTCCCAGGTACTCACAGAACTTCTTCTCATGGATGGTTTTTGGGCAGGAGCCATCCATCCGAAAGAATTTTAAAACCTCATATTGATGGGGATAGACAATTTGGAACTATGTATTATGTAAAATATTGTGGGTCCACGGAATGGAATAACAGCAGAAGTTGTGGAGGGGTGGTGTCTATCAGTGTGGAATTAAATTCTGCATAGGCAGAAAGAGATATTATTGGGGATAGTCCGTGGCATGAGATTCTAGATCAGCAGAACGCTTACCAGTTTAGTAAGTTAAAGAGAAATAGGTGGGCAAGTACTTTACCTGAAAAACACAAGTTTGTAAGTGCTGTGGTATTTGATATACAGATAATTTGAGAAGTTAGTTATTGATAAAGCAAAGAGTGAGATTTTAGACTGCAATTGCAGAGAAGGAATTTGGTTGAGGTGTGTTGCCTTGATCTTGATTGTCTGTTGCAGGAAGCTCCAAGGAGTACAAATAAGAGATAGAACGTTTTTTCTGAATGCACAGACAAGTAGGTGATCCGAACGACTATAAGTTAGTACAAAAAGATACTTGATGCACAGATAGAGGGAATAGATTGTATAAATGAATAGAATTGATAGAATTTGTTGGAATGATACTAGTGGCGAGGGTTTAATGGACAACGAATTGGAAAATTATTAATAAAGTGAAAATTACTTCTGAGAGGTTAAATTTAGAAAAAATGTGCCAAAAGCATCCAAATTTATTGTGCATACATTTTAATAATTTCCTTTTTAAAAATAAATTTGAAATTTGTTATGTATTCATTTATATTTCAAATTTAAATTAAAAGTAAATGATAAACTACTAATTGCTATAAAAACCGAAACTTTTGATTTGATAAGCATATATATATATATATATATATATATATTGTCTATATATATATATATATATTGTCTATATATCCCTCTTTTATTTATTTATTTATTATTATTATTATTATTTACTTTCTCGTACAGAATGTAGGTTTTCAAAAAAAAGTTTGAACTCGAAATGTTGACGAATTTCCTCTTTTCAGGCCTCCTTAAACTCGAAAAACACATTTTAGGCGTAGTATCTGTTTGTCTGGCTGCCATGATTTAGACTAATGAAATTTGGTATATGGACTTACTATCAAATTTTGTACGAAATCTATTTATAGGAAGTCGGTCTGTACAGTTGTTCGATTACAAGGGCACGCGATGACTTCAAAACGTAAAGAACTAGATAGATAAAATTTAGTACAGTAGTTTAACATTTAAAATGTAGATTTTTATTACATTATGAACAATATCTGTCAAAGTGTCGACTGTCTGTCCGTCTGTATTTTGACTAAATGACTAAAATTAATGAGATTCGTTATGCGATCTTGTGATTACAATTGTAGTTCCCTGGAAAATATTGATGTTAGTTGGTCCATACATACGCACTGACAGGAAAGATTTAGTAAAAATGTTAAAGATCAAATTCTGTAACTATTGTTTGCAAATGTCATACAAGACATTTGTGGCCTCACCGAAACTCCACAACTTTATGTGGAACTAGGAAGATAAACCTTTTATGGAAAAGTGTGTAAGAAAGTTCTAGGAAGACTACCCAGTTGGTTCTTTCTTTCTTTTTTCTTTCCTCGCTATTTATTTTCAACTGAATTGTTCCTCGGAACGTTGGCTTTTCTCGGTATCAGCCATTGATACGTGGTATTGATGACAACTATTTAAATTTTCGCTTTATTTCTTTTTTACACTAGTCGCCTTTGGCGCTTAACTGGTTCACCAGGAGTAATGCTCTTTAAAATTTTCGATTTAATATTTATGGACTTTGGTCTTTAATAGCTACTTCAGCAAAATATTTTTAAGCTTCATATTTCGATAGTTACGTAACTCATATTATAGAAACCTTATGGTATTTTGTTCATCGCACTATATATATATATATATATAATTTTTTTATCAGCTCCTTTAAGATTTAAATTTCAATTTGAAATAGAAAAGTAAAATTTCAATAAATGCAAAAACTTTTTTACTGAAACCAAACCTATTTTTTTAAAAGATATTACAACAAAAAATCGAATCCTTTAGCAATGTAATCTTATGCGGACCATAGAATACTTTTTTAAAGAATTTATGCAATATTTCCAAGAATAATTCACTAAAATATTTTCTAATTCCGCAGAAAATTCAGTTTTACATTTAAAATGACATAAATGAGGTAAATAATATTTTATTTTATTTCAATTAATAAATGTAGTTCTGAGAAAAATTATGAAATTATACATTGTATATAGATAGTCCTTTGATCTTATAAATTCTATTCAGCAAAAATTATATTGATGGTGTAATATTTCAGTCTTCTGAGATCAGGTTTGATCTAGTTATAAAGCTTTGACTATCATTATTTTAGGACAACCAGCAATTACATTATTTTAGACAATCAGTCTTGGGGAAAATACAAGTCCAGAATGGCATATTTTCTTCATGACAATCGATGGAGAGGTTTAAAATCGCGCGTTTTTATAGAATAGAGATATTCAAATTTTCATAACTCAATTAAGTTATAATTTCAAAAGGATGGATTTTTTTTCTTTAAAATATTAGTGTCTGAAGAATATTTTATTTAATATGATTCACAGAAGAAAGGATCTGAATAAATATTTAAAATTCTTAATTCATAAACACACTTATAGATTCAAACAGCGTAAAATATAATTATTTATTTCATTTAGACCATTTTTATTAGATATATATCCCAATTAATAAAATTTTAGAAATTATCTTTTGGGTCCTGGTGAGAATGGATATTCTGTATGTATTAGATTATGTGTGCTTTAAATAAAACTGAATTAATAATATAACTATTTAAAATTGTACCAAAAAAATATTCCTTGTATTCCTTTATGAAAAGAAAAATTTGCCATTAAAAAGCAAAATAAAAACCAAATACACAGAATAATACTATAAAAAAGTAGATTTAAAACTGATGCCGGAAAATATTTCATTATGCAAAATTTGTCCAATAAAATAAAAATCTTTTAAATGAATTTGAATAAATATATTTTCAAACATGTATAATATCCAGCTGCAGGTGAAGGGAAAATCTACCAATGCATACAAAATAACGAAGGAAAATGTTATTAGCAATAGCTTTAATATTGGAAAAAATAATATGTTAAAACAATTGGGTGTAACAATGAAGATGGTTAGAAATTCATTACGATGACATGCATTGTTACAAAACATATCAAAAATATTTTTTATAGTTAGATTAAAATTAAGAAATTAATTAATTGACTATGAATTCAATTTCACTGAAGATACATATTTTTTTAAAATTTTAATACAATGCAAAAATTATTTTTGTGTCCTAATACTGTCAGAAAATTTCTCAGAAAACTTTCAAAATGTCGATTATTTTTTTAATTAACCGAAATCCAGAGAAAATTTTTAAAAATTAGCCCGGAGCTGTAAATTTTCGTTCTCAAAAATATATTTGTACCAAATCAGATAAGTCTAGAAAACGGTTTGCATGGTAGAGCGACAACAAAAACACAAACATATAAACACACATTCGATTTTATTATTAGTATAGATAGAAATTTACTGAATTCAGCCTCTTAATTTGGTTTAATTTTGCTTAAATAATATTTTTTTAAAGGTCTTGAAAGCTCTTATGAAAGGACTATTTAATCCATACTGAACTTTGATGGAAGATCGTAATATTAAAATTCTGACCAATTTTAAATTACGCTTTTAATATCTGTAAAATTAACACTATGTAAATACTACTAGAACATATAATATTTTTGTAAGTTATTTTATATATTTTGGTATACATGTATATAAATTTCAACTTATAATGTTTCCCTTTTTGTAGGATATGCATAAAGTAGAACTCAACCATTCGAAGCAACGTTCTGAAGTCCTCGATCAATTGCAGAGAGACGTATCTCAGATACAAAAGAAGATACTTAAGGAAACCCAACAAAAAGAGATGGGGAACATTCGAAAACATCTCAAAAATACGCTATTTTAAAACTATTCATTGTTTAAACTCTAACCTTTGTTAATTATGATGTATTACAACATTATGAAAAGACTCTCTCGTTCTTATATAAATACACGTATGGGAAAAATAAAAGATTTTGAAAGATCTGAAGCAATGACCCGCTTGATGTCTATTTCAGCTTCATTTAATCAGACACTCTTCAAATGTCCTGCTCAAAGTTTTGTAATAAGTAATATGACTTTTGAGTAATTTTCTGTATGTTTAACACTAGGATTATCATGAGTTGGCACATATCTATTTCTACCAAAGGGGTCAAAATGATTCCTTTCGGTATTTAATTAGCAAGAATATAAATTGACCTATCTATTATGAAGTTAAAGTAGGAATTTTTTTTATATTTTCAATATATTTGTTGAGGTGGTGTGATGAAAAGGCAGTTCCATTGTGTTTATTTACTAAAAAAAAAGTGTTTATTTTCTAATCTAGGTCTTCAAGACCATCTATTCTTTTACCATCACCTTCTACCAAAACATTGATCCACACTTCTTCTTACTAACAACTTATAATGGCTTCTATTTGACTGACTGACTTCTTAGATATATACATTTTACTAACACATACTTATTTCTATATTTATACCTATATTTATGTGCGTCCCTATCAAACTGTTACATATTTGAATATAAATGTATGTATCCTCAACAAAATTTATTTGAATGGTCAAAATGAGCTCTTCGGGAAAAGTAGGTATATTATATATTTTCCTCCGAAATTAAAAAAAAAAAGATAATACTTGTGATTATATATCTTATAAATGTAAGTAAAAATTATTTAAAATATTATTATAAAATGCGGCAATAATTTTCTTGAAGAAAATTAACAAAATTTTTTCTCAGAGGTATCAAAATGACCCCTTTGTAAACCTAGTGTTAAAAACAAAACAAACCGTATTCAAAACGCCCTAAATTTTTATACATATGTATATGTAAAGTAAATGGAAATCCATCAAAAAGTATGGAAAGATATTTTAATCCAACTCATAATATAATGCTACATATTTATTGGCAAATATTACATTTTTTTTTATCAACAAATAATCTGTAAACAAATAACAACAATTATAAAAACAATATAATATTTGTAGTATGCTTACATATTTCATCGTTTTATCAATTCGAAATAACGCACAATAATTTATAACATTAAACGATTCTGGAGGCCATTCTTTATGGCTTTTATAAATATTTGCTTTTTGGAGTTTAAAGTTTCCTAGACTACGATAAACGTTCTTTCAAAATCTTTGCTAAGCAAAGATAAAGATTACTTAATCAATCTGATACTGAAACAGTCACATGCTTTGTTGATTATGAACCGGCAGTAATATACCCAGCAGTGTAAACAGCTGTAAAGAAGTGACATCAATCGCTCAGAATTGTAGTGAATTTTATAAAATGGCATTCCTGAAGACGTTAAAGGACGGTTTACCGATAGATCCTCTTCCGCCCAAGAAGCAGCGTGATAACAGCGTGCCACACGCGCCTGTCAGGAATACGCATTTGACACCAGAGGAAGAGCAGGTAGGAATTATAAAATTCAAAATATTTTGTGATAATTGAATAAGTTCAAAAAAAAAGAAAGAAAGAAAAAGAACATTTTTGTGATTTATTTTTCTTATGACGGATTTATATTAACATCTATTTTAAAGGAAATATAGAAAATTAGCTAAAATGAAAGTAAGTTATGAATACATTTTAACAAAAATGTTTCCTTAACGTTTTCATTTTAAAATAAATATTTAGATATTAGTACACAGTCGCAATTAGCAAAGTTTTCCAATTAAATTCAATATGTTTAAATGCAAACGTCCCTTTCACTCCTATAATGATTTAAATATCAAAAAAGTTTTCTTTCCTTCGTAAATTAATATTTACTATAAACTATTGAATATTCCGTATAATAATATAATAGAATTAATTCCCTTGACATCATACATAGCAAAAGTAAATGGATATATTATCCCACATCTAAAGTATTATCCTTTTGTAACAGCCAGATAAACAGTGGATTCGAAAATGAAATCAGCGGGCTCGTTTAAATTACATCACAGGGACATGAAGTGACTTTGGAGGAATCTTAATAATATACAAAATGGAAATAGAACAAAACAGAACTTTAAATATATTTAGAAATGAATTCTTTTATAACTTTTTGTCTTACCTTTCTCTTAATATGTAGATATTTAACTTTATATATCAAATGTTTATTAAGTTAAAGAATGGTTTTCATCTGAGGCTGGTTGGCAGGGCGTTGGATTCGCGTCCCTTGGAACCCCGAAGTTCGAACCCCGCCGGTCGAAGACTCTCCTTGTGTGTGGTGGCTGGTGCACGCATAAATCTGTCGTGGTCACAAAGTGCTCCATGTCGAGAGTAATACCACTGGGGGTACTGGGTCAGGGGTGATCGTTCTCTGATTCAGGTCTAAATTGCGATCTGTGGAGGAGTGAATGAAATGCACGAATGAAGTCCGCACCGTAAAAAGAGTTGTGACGTGTGGGTAGCTAAGTCGTACTCTTGACCCTAGATGGCGCTATTGAAAAAACAAGAGATGAACCCTTAGTTTAAAATCACTGACTTCTAAAGTCAGCGGTCTTGTCTATAACAAGTGCCATTAGAAACAACACTATGGTTTTCATCTGATAGTTAATAATACTAAGAATATATTGTTAAAAATACTTTATTTTATTAGTCAAATGATTATTATATATTAGAGAAATATATCTTTTACATATATATCTTTTATGTCGATGAAGGCCAGTTTATATCTTTAAAACAATTTTTTTTTTTTTAAAAAAAAAACCTTTCTAATAGCTTAATTGGCTGAAAAAAATTTGACGTAGGAATGCAAATTTTTAAATATGCATGAAGTTCTTCATATAAATCTATATTTTAAGTATGAAATTTTTTAGTTGTTTGTAAATTTTCACAGTATACTTTTAAACACTTAATTAGAAGTAAACAATATGTTCCTTCTACATTAAAATTTTCATTCAATAATTTAATTTTCCCCATCTTTCTGAAAGTACATTTTTTTAGACATTTCTTAAGTAAAATCTTTATCCTTCCGTTCACTACCCTTTTTGCTGAAAGTGCTTATTTTTGAAAGCAATTGATTATCTTTTGGATTTTTGTAAATATTTCAGAAGAAACAAAAACTAATAGAATATCCCCGACAAAGAGTGCACATCGCTTTGTAATTAAATAATACTTTGAATGTTTATAAAACAGCGTAATTCCAATGCCAATTACTTTAAAAACAATTTCTGAAAACATTTTTTTTAACCCAATTTTTTTTTTTTTTTTTTTTTTTTTCCCTTTCTTTCTTTCTTTCTTTTTTTTTTTTTTTTTTTTTTTTTTTTTTGAAAACAGAGTTACTGAGCGTTTAAACTTTATGGGCACTAAAGAATATTTTTCTTAATTTATATAATATCTCAAGAAGTTTTCAACAAAATTTTCTCAGATTCATCATGAATAGATCGATTCATTAACAATGTTTAGTTTTAAATGCATCAAACACTAAAAAAAAAATACAAGAATTGTTTGAAATAATCTGTCGAAAACATATTAAGCCTTCAAAACCAAGTCCGTATTTGTTTTCAACAATCAGAACACAATGTGCATGCGTGAATTTTCAACGCCAATTATGGTAACGCAAATGTGTGAATTTTCTAAGCCAGTTGGGGTAACGCTATGCAGATTAGAAATTTTTAATTTCCTTTATTCTGTTTTATTTTAATTCAAAGGTACTTCAGAATGAATCTGAAAGATCGATTCATTAGCAATGTTTAACTTTAAATGCATCAAACCTTAAGAAAATAAACAGAATCCTTTAGATAATCTGCCGAAAATTTCTTAAGCCTATCCTTTTTAGCGCGGGAAAAAAAACTGAAGCCTTATTCATTTGGCGGTGGGGAAATGAAAATATTTTTTTGGCGGGAAAGTTAGTTTTTAATTAATAATTAAAATTCTAATTAAAAATTCAAAAAAAGGGACCCCAGGTGCACATTCCCGACCTCCAAATATGCATGTGCCAAATTTGGTAGCTGTAGGTCGAACGGTCTAGCCTGTAGAGCACCAACACACGCACACACACACACACACACACATTGAGTTTTATATAAATATAGATTTAAGTACTTACTCTAAGCAAACTAGCTTATCTATTGTTACTTGGACAGATATATTTTTTTTATCTATATCAATAATTAACTTATATTTATTTATCTAACACGGAAGATCAAGATTTTTTTTTCAATATTTGGAACGATCTTTAGCATACTTTGTTACACTTTTTAAATTAATTGTCCATGCAGTTCTTTAGCACATCTTGTGATTTCTGTTGATGGCTTCGAAAATATATTCATACACACAAAAAAACCCTATCTCATCGTATTCCGCTAATAGTTGATTTTATACTGAATCAATATTCTCAAAGCCAGAAGCACATAAACTCACTGCAATCGAAAACTCTCATCAAGCTTTCTTGCGGATGGAGTGTTTTTCTACAGGACAAAAATAATCTACGATCGTCTTCGAGTTTACTGGTTTTTTTTAATTTTGTTTTAGTAAACAGCTTGAAGTTTGATATTTTATTATGTTTCGTCGGTAATTCATTATTTCCTTGTGTACAAAGTAATGTGGATCGCCCTGAGATTAAATTTTCACAGCTTGATTATCTATCATCTTTAGATCTCTCTACGTGTTAGACAACACGGAAACGGAGTAAACCAAATAAATGAAATTTGATATGCATTTTATTGTTTGAAAACTTGCCTACAACGGACATCATTTTATTTTGGCGAGCATTTATTGACCTAAAATGATGAAATTTAAAACTTCATAGCCCGGTCAGTTTTGATTGCAGAAACATGGACTTTCCTTTGTTTAAAATATTATTACCTCAAAAGTATTTTATTAAATAACATTAACAACGTATAGCAATCGTGAAGAAAATTTGATCTTGAGATTTTTGACAAATCTTCAGGTTTCAGATCCACCTGATTTTAGAAAATACATTTTTGGAATTATGTTTGTCTGTGGCTCTGTTTGAGCATTAATATAATACCTCAAAAATGCTTTGAGCTCTATAGGTAAAATCTGGTATATGGATTTAAGATTAAATTTGTATATTTCTGTTAAATTTTGAATGAAATTCACTTAGAACGACTGTACTCATACAAGTGAAGTTGATAATTATAAAACGCTAAGAGCTAGATAGAGAAAATCTCATACATAGCATCAAAAATGCAGATTATTGTCGAATTTTACAACCAAATCTGTCAAGGGGTCAACTGTCTGTTGTTCTGTACCTTCTGCATGCATGTTAATAATAACTGCATATTGTGATCAAATAACGCGATAATTCAAGAACAACTTAGAAGATAGGAACTAACAATTTAGGTAAAATAAAATTTGATTCACAATTTTAGCAATTAAAATATAACTTCTTATTGAATTTTCAACCAAATCTGTCTGTCTTTCGGTCTGTGCTTCCACGTGCGTGTAAACGTAGTAATGCAAAAATTTGAAAAAATAAAACTAAATTCTCATTAAATACAATTGCAGTTCTATATCAAATTTTGGTTGCAGTCAGTCAGAGAAAAGGCGTCCAAAATAAATACATTTTCGGTTTTATGGTACTTGAGTATTTATCACATACAGAGAACCCCCCCGGGGGGCATCTCGAAATGGGGATGAGATGCTTCCGGTATGGTGGTTGGATCTCGCCACCCTGGATGATACACTAATAGGTGGGGGGATTTGACTCCTCCCATCGATGATGGGACGTACTTCCTTCGGGGAGGGTTGTACCGTGGCCGGTGACGGCTCTTAGGACTCAACCACAGTTCCCGCCAATGTTGCTGTTGCGACGGTCCGGTCATTCAATTTTTATGGTTTAAATCTGTGTGCCTTCTTGGCGGGTCGGAGAGTTACATGGCTGACTTATCACATTCAGAGATTAATTGCCGAAAAAAATCAGCAAAGATCGCATACTAGATTCACGCCAAAGATCAATATTTCCTGGTACCAATATAACCAAGGTCCACAATCTTATGTGGGAGAACAATACCTTTATTATAGAGTATGCAAAACAATTTTGAGGAAACTACTCATGCTAGTTTATTTTCATTCCTGTCTCATATATTAAAATAATAGTATGATCATTTCACAAAATATAAATACGAATCTTTTATTTTTTCTAGCTGGCCCTCAAGAACAGTCTTCGATATATACCTTCACATCTTCATGATGAATTGGCACCAGAATTTGCAGAAGAGCTGCGAAACTTTGGTCACATATACATGTATCGATTCCTACCCGAATTTGAAATGCGGTAAGTATTAAAAAAATAATTTTATTAATATTTCAAAAAAAAGGATAAAACATAAAAGTATTATTTTTTATAATGATTAAACTCAAGGTTCTCAGAGTTTTAAATAAATAATATTACATTTTTGTGGCATGAATTCTAAATTAACTGCTCGACACGATTAAATCGTTGGATCTTTCCTCTTGAATAATACCCTAGATCTTAAATTGTAATATGAAAGAAAAGTTGCGATAAAATTATAGTATCTCTTAATAATTTATTTTTTAAAATTATTTTAGAATACGAATAACAAACAGAAAAAATATTATAATAATCGATAAATTCGATCCCGAAATTTTGACAGTTTTCCACATTTCGAAGTCCCCTGATACCCTTAAAACATATTTCCAGAGTTATGTTTGTCTCTCTTTGAACGCAGTAATTCAAAAATACACTGAGCTAAATGAAAGAAATTCGGTACTCAGTTTTACTTTAAATTTGCAGAGTTTTATCAAAACTTGAACGAAATCCATACATAGTAATATCATTTGTCCAAGTACAAGTAAATACAATAGCTACAAAAAGTAAATTGATAAATAAAGTTTGATATACATCTTTAGTATCCAAAGAGTAGATACGTATCAAATTTTTAATTTATTCTATCAAGGGACGACTGCCTATATCCGTACATTCTGTAGATATATAGGTAATCTGACCGCTGTATAAATTCGCTTGCATGTAAACGTGATCACTCAAAAATTCAATCACTTGAATGGGATTGCTATGTGATTTTATTGCTAAAATTATGGTTGAATGTCAAATTTTGGTTTAATCTATCGAAAAAAGATGCATCTAAAATGCCTACACGGTTTTCTTTATAATAGTTTGAAGCACAAAACGCTCATATGCTGGACTGAGCGTTTTGCATAAACCATCCACGGCCTTCCCTAATGTCCGAAATTTTTGTTTAGAGAAAAAGAAGATCTTGTTACGGTGCATTCTAGAAAGTTCGGGAAGACAACTCCCGCTGGTTTATAAAATGATTATATCAAAGAAGTTCTTTGGAATTCTTTATAGCAAAAAAAAAAAAAAAAAAAAAAAAAAGTTTATCCAAGCCTTAACATTTTTAACAGTATATAATATGATACAATAAAAGAACTTCATAATGCCGAAGAAATTTATAGTACAATCTCTGAAATGAGATGCAAGAGGAATATCATTCTTTTTTGTATGTTAACGCAAAATAGGTTGGAGCATTTATCAGACTGAAGTACCCATTTGTTCATCCCGATTTCTTAGAAATAATGTCTCTGCTCATTTAGCCATTTCTTAGCAGTTGTCAATCTTATCATCTGATGGGTTCCGTGCCTTGAGAAGTGCTTTGTTAGAAGTAGAAATAATTAATAAGAGCCAAATCAGGGAAATATATGGTGAATCTTTATCTTTCGTCCTCCATTTGTTCATAAATGCTCCTTCATTTGTTGAAAGTAGAAATAGTTAATGAGAGTCAAAGATAATATATGGAAAGACATTATGTCTCCTCCTTCTTTTATTCGTAAGTTCTCCTTCATTTGTTGGAAGTAGAAATAATTAATGAGAACCATATCAGGAGAATATATGAAAAGACATTATATCTCCTTCGTCATTTTTTCGTAAATACTCCTCAATTTGTTGGAAGTATAAATAATTATTAAGAGTCAAATCATAACAATATATTGAATGACGTTATGTCCCCCCTTTCACTTGTTGGAAATAGAAATAATTATTAAGAGCAGAATCGGGACAATACATGCAAATTTTATTGGAAGCTTTGTGTTAATTCGTGTTTTTCGTGTTCTATGAACTTCGACTTTTATTTTGTGAACCTTATTGGTTTTCTACATTCTCGCTGCCCGATTCAACAGAACTACTTTATTTTAGGACATGTATCCGTATTACTCTTTCATCACAAATTTCATTGTGAATTTCCCTTGCATTCCCTAAATTAATCTATAATGCGTTACTTTTCGAAACGTGAGACCAATTTTCACCGATTCTCGACATTCCAATTGCTACAACTCGTCTGAAGTGCAATGAACTTTATCAATTACTTTATTGGAACAACAAGCGCCATCTATTATTCTTTGTAGGGGGAAATTCTTTCCAGAAGTATTTGTTTTGGGATTAATGCTTTTTTTTTTTTCTTCAGTTGAGAGACATTCGAATATTTTTTTTCTGATGAAGAATTTAGCCTTATACATATAGGTATAAGAAGAATTATCGCGACTTCGACAGTTTTTGGCAGTTGTATCACTTTTTAGAGTATCGAAAAATATAATTTAGATAAAGAAAGGCCAATAAACAAACACTTCCAGTTGAATTACAATCAATCTATTGAGTCTCATACAACATTACGGAATGGTATTTCTCTTTTTATTTCCAGTATATTTTATCTGAGACTAAGAGATAGTTTTATATTAAACGTTATGTTCCTTAATCAATGGAATTAAGTCATGCTTTCTTTTCTTTTTCAGTTCCATGTGTTTTTCTATCATTTTAAGTCTAAAATTTCATATTGATATACAGCATTTGGAGTCGATCACATATTAAATTACGTTTGTTTTGTTTGTTGAATGTTTGAATTATCTTATAACATCAGGAATGAATGAATTATCCATGTTATGAATTTGAATTATCCATGACATCCGAAGCTTTCTGGGACTTTGTTCTTACTATCGCCGATTTATAAAGGACTTTTGCCATAAAGCTGAACCTCTACAGTTGTTACTGAAGGGGGGGGGGCACAAAATTCTGTTGGGGACCTGAACAAATGGAAGCTTTTAATAACTTAAAGAAAGATCTTACCTCCGATCCTGTCTTAAGCCTTTATGACGAAAGTCAAAAAATAGATAATTTAAAAATCTCATTCAACATTAGTTATAATTTTCAGTTTTTATATAAATATTTGAATGGACTTTTCTTGTTTGTTACGCTTTTAAGTTATTGTATTCATATATGCACTCATGGAAAGAGAGACAGAGAGTCTACTTAGTAAAGAATTTTCTCTAAAATATTTTTTTTTATAATTTTAATAAGAAAATCATATGCTAAATTTCGTCTTTGTAGCTGCACTTTTGAGTTATGTTATGTTTACAAACTTCTTAAGGGAGGAGTTTGTCGAAAATTTGGCGGAAATATGCAATTTTAGTATCAATGCTTCTGATTCAATTTCCTCTAGATTGTTATATTTTTTATTTATACATTCATAGTCCCACAGACATTCTTCAAAAATATTTTTTAATACTCTGGAACGACTCATTAAACTATCGAGATTAATTTTTTGATAATAAAAATACTTGTTCCATATATATTTAATACATGAGATAAGATTTCCTTCCATAAGATACCCAAATCCGCTTCTGTTTATAATTAAGCTTTAAATCTTTATTTACTGTTATAACCACTGAAATATAAGTGTTTCTCATAATTTTTTTTCTTTGAAAGAAATTTGAGAAAGCGAAATTCCTCGTGAATAATAAGTTGAGTATCTTTCAAAGTGATCCATCCACATGCTGATGTCTTACATCATTTGATGAAGGTTGTGATAATAATTTATTTATCACGCATTTTGCTGATAAAGCATTTGGTGTTGATATATTAAACTTGACTCTTTCTTTCTAGAAATTTCGATTCAATTATGTTACTGGTGCGCATTAGTCATTCAGTAACTTGTTTAAAGGTTAACTAATTTAGCAACAGGGAAAAGCAGACGAAACGTGTTTTAGATGAAGAGCATGATTAATTGATAAACGAAACTGCTCATCCTCCTTGATACGAAAGTGTCAAAAGCATTTTTCATATCGTAAATAGATAAAAGTGTCGATTGTTTATATCTCTCAAGCAATTTTCTGTGAGGACTTACGAACTTTCTTTCAATTATTTCCCTTCTTTTAAAAGTAGACTAGCTGGTACCCGGCCCGTTACTGCCGCAGAAGAAATAATTTTAGAAGCATCGTTTGAAATTGGAAATAGCCTTTCTCGTTTAATTAAGAATGCTAGAAAGAATTATATTTATTTTCTTGTTAACAATGAATACATTCAAGGAAATTGAATGATATATAACGGAGAAGTATAAATAATATTTATTCTGTTTTTTTTACTTTATTAGTGAAGTATACTTTAGGGTAGACAATATATATTTTTTGTTTTTCCATCTTCATCAAAAACAAATTTCGTGGCTGTCCGACTCGTGAGCATCCAACATGCAACTGGCCCTGTGAAAAACATGCATTTTCTAGGTTCAAAGCAATAAGGTGGCAACATTTTATCGCCACCGGATGAACAGTACGGCAGCGCATAAAATACTACACTCATGTCCAAAATTAAGGTCACAAATATAAAATCTGCGAAAAATGAAAATCTATTTACTGTGTTGCCACGAAATTTGGCACAGAGGTACACTACAATGGAAGAAAGAACATAGACACATAACAACATGGAAAAGATTTTAATTGGGAATTAAGAAACAGGATATATCAAAAAGTGTTATATTATGAATCAGAGATAAAGCATTTATCTCGGGAAAATTCCTGTCTAATATGGAATGTGACCACCGTGCACTGCTATACTGGCTTCACAACGAGCTTTCATACTGTTTATGAGGGTGTCAATAAATGCTTGGAGCAACAAAGCCCGTTCTTCCAAAAGCACGGC
This sequence comes from Argiope bruennichi, assembly GCF_947563725.1. NCBI lineage: Eukaryota > Metazoa > Arthropoda > Arachnida > Araneae > Araneidae > Argiope > Argiope bruennichi. The sequence goes on along the minus strand of NC_079154.1, from coordinate 20,383,132 downwards.
TTTTAACTCTTGGAGGGTATTAGGAGGGGGGTTACGCTGTGCAATGACTCTTCTGAGACCATCCCAAACATGTTCAATAGGATTGTGATCCGGAGTCCTCTAGGGCCAGTCCATACGTTGAATATCCTCTTCCTCAAGAAAATCATCAACGATCTAGGCTCTGTGTGGAAGCGCGCTTTCATCCATAAACAAAAACACTCCGGAACAACCTCACATAGGCTTCAAGGATCTCATCCCTATAGCGATGTGCATTGACAGTACCCGCATCGAAGACGTGCAGTAGTGTACGACTGCCCAACATTATGCCACCCCAGTTAAGGATTCCTCTGCCACCAAATCTGTCGATTTATTTTACGTAGGAGAGATGATAATGAACTCCTCGCTCTCTCCAGATGAAGTTTCGACGAGTGTCACTCTATGTGGTAAATCTCGGCTCATCATTGAAAAGAACACGCCCCCATTCTTGCTATGCCCAAGACTGATATGTTAGGCACCACAACAGCCGGGCTTTTCTGTTGGATACAGTCAAAGGAATGCACTCAACTGGTAAAGAGCCCTCTCTGCTAGACGCCTGTATACTTTTTGTCTGGAAATTCTTATTCCAGACGCAGCAGCAAGGTCACGAGCAAGATGAGGAGCCGTTGTCAGCCTATACCGTCGTGCGCTTAGTGCCAAATAGCGATCCTGTGCAGGCGTCGTTGCTTTGTGACGGCCTTGGCCTACCTTCCTGGTTACAGTACCACTTGTTTGGGATTGATTACACAACCTGGATACCACTTTCAGTGCCACTTGTAACCATCGAGCCACCTTCGCTTGAGACTGCCCAGCTTCAAGCCTACCAATGGTTCTCCATCTCAAGGCATCGTCTAAACGATTATGAGAACTCATTCTCACTGGAAACAACTTACATTTTTTGTTTTAATACAATATTCACAAAATTGCAAGCAAAAATCCCAGATGCCTAAACGGTCTAATTTCAATAGTTCCCCAAAACACTAATGCCAAAACAACATTTTTCCCACAACAAAGGTTAATATCGTGTTAGCGGTCCTTCACAATATATAAAATATAATTTTTTTTAAAATTTTACTGGTAACCATTTAGAATTACTTTGAAAAACAATTTTGTGACCTTAATTTTGGACATGAGTGTATATCTAATATATAAAAATCTGTTTTTATATATTAGATATAATAATTCTATTATGCCTATAACCTTTGCGCAAGTGCCAGCAATAAGTTGGCAAAGTTTTATCGCAATCGGATGAACGGTACGGCAGCGTATAAAATACGAACAAACAAAAATTATTTTTTATATATCAGATATAATGCATAAAATATAAAATACAATACAGGAAGGTTTCTTGTACAAGATATATATTAAATTATAAGTATTTAAAGCAAAATTACAAAGAGAGTATTGGGCCAAGTCGGCGATTGGCCTAATACCCTCGTATTCTGTATTTAGACCATGAGAATTTATTTTTCAAATTGAGGAGGGAGTTTAAATTCTCTCATCAAAAGGCAAAACGGTCGTGCGGGATGAATTTGAGCAGTAAAACAAGTATCAAGACTCAAAGAATAGTGATGTTTATTGGACATTACAACACATACGCGCACGCGCGCACAATTGTAACAATTGCATTTGTTTCTTCTTGAAATTTGGTAAATGTGAGATACGTAAATTTTTATTCGTTTGATTTTAATCGCTATGCATTTTGGTTGCGTGATTGTTTAAATTGTCTTGTAAATGTGGATAACTTAGACTAGCGAGAAGATATCAGGGTGATTTTAGTACCATTTTCAAAATAACAACTTTTTAAACATGTTTAAAAGAAACATATTTAACAAAATTTTTAGACTATGAAATATGATTAAAATATTAAATATTTATTATTTTGAAATAAGAAGTGTAAAATGTGAAAAGTAATTTCTGAATTATTATGTCAACAATTAAACTGAAAATATGTAAAAATTCCGTAAAAAAAAAAAAAAAAAAAAAAAAGGAATGTAATTGCTCAAAATTTATTTTTGTTTTAAAATTTTAAAAATTAAGTAAATTACTTTTAAAACATTCTTTAATGTAGTTTTTATATCGCTATTTTACTGTTCAAATTAAACCTACAGGACCACTTTTGCGCCGGCTAGCTTAAGAGAAATGTCCATTTGGTACAACAGAGTGTGTACCCACAGGATAATCAATTTAATCACGAGTGAAGTTTTTCCACCTCTATCTTATTTTCTCGTATATGAAGAACAAAAAGAAAAAAAATATAAAAATCGCGAAAAAAATTAGGATTTTTTTTATTCCAATTTTTTTTTTATTCCGAAAGACTAATTTTGGATTTATGTCTGTCTGTTTATAAACACACTCAAAAACGAAACGATTTAGACAAATGAAATTTGATTATGTGGTCTATCCGCAAATATTTTAGATTTTCATGAAATTTTAAGCGTAATGTTTTAATGGATGACTGTTTCGTCCCGTATGCTTGGGAAAAAATAACTGAAAAGACTATGAGATAATTCTGTATTCCTGTTATTTTTACTATTAAATGCACTAATAAAATAAAATTTTAATTTTGGAAATTTTTTTAAAAGGACTATATTATCTATAAAGTGTAAAAAAGATGCTTAGAATTTTTATATGAAATTCATCAACTTTCAAAACGTCGGTAGTATGATAAACAATAAATTTATCTTTATTATCAAAGAGCGTACATTTTTCTGCAAGTATAAGAGATTTTATTCAAACATTTTAATAGTATAGGGAACTAAGCAGAAAAAAATATACTTAAAAAATCTATTTTGCATTTGTATGATTTTTCGATTAATCAAAGAAAGCCTTTTATATAGTTTTAGTATTTTTTTTTTGTTATATTTCCTAAAATAATTTTACAAATTAAAATATTTGAAGTTCAAAGAAATTTCTCCGGCTAATTTCTTTAAAAATTTTTATCCCATGAAAAGCGCAAATAAACAGAATATCTTAACTCTAAATTATAAATTTAATTAGGTAATGAAAATATTATAGTTAAAGGGGAAAAAACAGAAGGTATAGTATAAAACAGGTAACTTCAAGTACTGTAATTCTTGCTAAATTTGTCTGTAACTCATTTTAGAAGACAAAAATTTCCGATGAAGTTGAACACTCTTTTTCTTTATATCTCTTTTTTAAAATAGGATTGCGTGATTTTTACAGACTTCAAAAAACAAAGCATTATTTTCATTTTGTAGGGCCTATCCAATCACGGAATATCCTGCGCAATGCCAGGAGGCAGCCGCCATTATGCTGATGATAATGAACAACCTGGATCCAAAAGTTGCGCAGTTTCCTCATGAGTTAGTTACTTACGGCGGAAATGGACAAGTCTTTTCCAATTGGGCTCAGGTTTGATTTAATCTATAAAAATAATAATTACTTTTAACGATACTAAAGAAACTTGTAGTATTGGAGTAGAACATTTTCAAATGATACTCAATTCGAGCAATATTTATTTGAGAATAGTAATATTATATATGAAAAATCAATTTTTCTTATCAAAATCATACACTCTTTGTACATTCGCCGCCAATGCAACCAGTTTTGTGATATATAGACAGAAATCTTGAATTCTGTTGAGCTATGAGTTTTTTTATTATAACATACAGGGTGATCAAGAGGTGTTTGAAGCCCTGTAGCGTGTTATGTACTGGACGAAATATAACAAAATTTGGCCACCATACACATTAAAGTATACGGTTTCGATTTATCAAAAAAAAAAAAAAATTAGTAGCAAAAAACGCCGATAGGGGAAATTTTGGCGCTGCGATGGAAAACTTTATTATATAATTTGCTTATACGGGTACTTAGTGACATGACATAGAATATAAAAAGAAGGGTTGCGGGATTTAAGTCATTCTGCGTTGTCACTATGTGGACGTGCCTTATTAGTCAAGCTGTTTTATCAGCGGGATGAAAATGCCAGTGCTGCTCTTCGTGAATACCGGCAGTTAAAACAGTTACGTAGAGGACTTATGACCATAACTAACTTACGAAGAATAGTTGAAAGATTTGAAACAACAGGAATTCTTGGTGTGCGAGAATTCAAGGCCGAGGACGTAAAGGTATCAAGCAGGAGCAAGTTGAAGAAGTTGCAACCGCAGTTATGGATCAGGCAATAAGCAGGGCACGTTCAATATCACTACAAACATATATCCCGTTCTCGATGTGCAGAAGATATTGCGTAAGATCCTGAAATTTTATCCATGTAAGACAACACCCATTAACTGATCTGAATCTTGGCAGTTTCTGGTTGTGGGGCGTTTTTGTTCACTTGAAAGGCGATGTGCATCAAGGACCTGTTCCAGACATTCCTACTTTAAAAGATCAAATAACGTTATATGCCAGACGAATAAATGCCGGTATGATGCGGGCCACCGTCGAAAACCTCGTGTACAGCATACATTATTGGAACATCAAATTGGTGGTCACCTTGAATGAAATTTGTAAATTGCTATAATAAACGTTTTTCCTTGGTATTTGGTATTTTGCTATTTACTGTTTCCATAAGTATTTATGTATTCTTTTCCACACATTATGCACTTGCAGCGCCAGGATTTCCCCTATCAATGCTTTTTGCTACTAATTATTTTTTCTTGATAAATCGAAACCGCATATTTTAATGAGTATGGTGGCAAGATTTTGTTATATTTCGTCTGGTACATAACACACTACAAGTTTCCGAACACCTCCTGTTATTTTTTGATCACCCTGTATATAAAAAAAGAATTTCTTATTTTGTATTCAAGAATAGGGGAAGACAGATATTGTCTCCCCTAACAGTCAATTAATATGTATATACAATGGAACCAATTCACTATTATTTGAAACATGTCTAATGAGCTATATAAGTGTTCATTAGGCATCTTACTAGATTAAAAAGATCTTAATATCACAATGTAGCTAATTATGTCATGTTTCATTTATCATGTGAAACAGTGGAGTAACTAGACAGCATAGGGTAATCAAAAAATGTTTAGACCCCTTTTTTTCGATAATGTGTGGTAGGGAAAAAAAAGTGTCGACGGATAAATGTAATAGGGTCGAAGATCCTCAATACCGATATATCCTCTAGGACATTTTACAATCCTGCCACCCTATACTTACAACAGTGACACCACTATAAGACATGGCCTGCTGTTTGCAAGAAATATGTAATAGAAATACACATTTTTGATTTAAAATATAGGGTGAGACTGATAATTTTTACTTCAGATAAATTTTTTCAATGCTTTATTTATGTTAAGGTAATTAACCGTCAAAATTCTAAGTGCCAACAAAATCACAAAATACAAGGAGCTACATGTGTTCAAGAACATTTTGATACACTTGTAGTTATTGCAGTGCTTTTTCTTTTTTTTTAGAAATAAAATGCTATTTTTGTATTTATTTATTTTTAGTTGTTAAAACATTTCCAATATGCTTTTTTTATTTTTTAAAAAATTAAAGTATTTCGTTCCATTGATAAATTTACATATGTGTCTAAAATGTGATACTCATCCGTATTTTCCTTTAATGGCAAAACTTTCTTTTTTATTACTTTCAGTTCTGGCTTGCGATGAAGTACCTTAGTAAGATGACAAGATCACAAACACTTGTGATGATGTCCGGCCATCCCCTGGGGTTATTCCCTTCGAATTCATCAGGTCCACGTATGGTCATCACAAACGGTATGATGGTGCCCAATTATTCCACTAGAATCAATTACGATCGTTTATTTGCTCTAGGAGTAACCATGTAAGTACTCGATTTATAAAGATATAATTTCGGTTAAACTTCAGTTAAAATGTTCCCGAAAGAAAAGAATATATATATTACATCGAAAATTCGATATCGAGAATAACCACGTCATCTGATAAGAAAGCTGTTTCTTTACATTATATATTTCTTTGCATAAACGAAAGATTTCGTCAATGAAATATAAATGTACAAAATAGAAAAATATATAAGTTATTGTGAAAACCTTATTATTATTATGCAAAGGGTATAGAGAAATAGATAAGTAGCAGGATTTTAAAAATATCTGAATACTTTTTTTTCTTCGTTTTAAAATGTATTTAAATCTTTTTTGGTTAATCTCTACATTTTAGACTTCATCGAATCCTGAAGAACAATTTTTTTATCCTGTCTCTCACGATAGCTGTCTTAGCTATAAAAAATGAAACGAATTAAATGGATGATATTTAATACGTAACCTTAACACTGTCATTATAGATATGTACCTTATTTTCGAGAATATCTGTTCAACGGAAATAAGTCTATTTGTCTTTTATTATGCGAGCTTAACAATACAGAGGGGTGAAATTTGGAATAACGTGTTATCGCTAAGATTGAAAATATGTATGAAATTTTGTAAAAAACTGATTTTTTTTAGTCAGTCGGCTTATTCTTGCATATGTAAATGCAATAAGTCAAGAACACAAAAATTTAGGTAGATAAAAATTGGCAGGCTGCTTAAACTTTCAAGCTATAAATTGTATTAAATTTGTAAACTAATGTCTTAATGAGTACGTTGAAAATAAATATTCGATTTTATTTTTCATATTGATGAAAAATAAACAAGAAAAGGTCCAGGGATGAATTTTCCAATCTGTTAATTCAAGTATAGCCTTAAAAGTATATTCAATAAGCTTTCTGTATCATGAGTTATTTCATATTATGAAATGTTACTGACTCGCACATGTATGTAAAACTAATTCGTTACTGATTCGTACATATTCGAGATTATGCAATATAGCTTTTATGGATAACTTTTTTATAGATTCTAAATATTTTTATTGAAATTAGAATTTATAATTTTTTTTCTCTGATTTCTGACTAAAATGAAGTAAGAAAATTCAAATGCTAAAAATGGCTCTTCGTACTTTAGTGCTTTTCTAAAATAATTAAATTTCCAATATTTCATATTCATTAATTAGATTCCCAATATTTCATAAAGGGTATATTACTGAAAATCACAAATGCTGTAAATCATGTCAAATGTTCGTAAGTCTAATGATAGAGCATTATGATATTATGATAATATTAAAATATTATGATGATAGTGATGATTGCTCTCAAAATATTCACATAAAACGTTTATATTAAGACATTATTGATCGCAGACGTCCATTATATGAACATCATTTAATGGCTTTCATTATATGACTTTGAACGTCATTTAATTTTACTTGATAATCTAATGCAACTGAAATCACAAATTAGGTATTAGAATTTTTTTATTCACTGCAGTTAACAATACGTTTAAATAGAGGAAAAGAAGTGTGTTTTCGCCCACCTCCCGAAAAAAAATTTCAGAAAATAATAATAGTAAAATTTAAAAAAATTATATAAAAAAAGGAAATCTACGATCGTAAATTTCAAGTTATCATGAGAGAACATCATTATTTTTAAGTCATTATTTGTTTTAATTGATTTAAGTCATTAACCAGAAGCGGATATATTTTTTTAAACTTTCATTTTCATTTTTTCTAGCTGGCAAACAAAGTTTGGAGCTCCACCGATTTTGAGAGGAAAAAAAACCCGTCGTTTTTCTAAATATCGACGCATGCGTAATCTGATAGTCTCATGATTGTTTCAAACCGGTTTAAACTGGTTAATGACTTAAATTAATTAAGACAATTCGTAAGAATTCAGAAAATGGATAATTTGGAATCAAGTTTTACCTTTAGTTGGCGATAAATCGCCAAATGTGACAACCTTCTGCATTATTTCCTAGTTGTGTTCTGGAAACAATATTTTTAAATTATCTTTTAAATTATAGAATGATTTATTTTTAAATATCTGTTTAAGGTATGGACAAATGACAGCTGGCAGTTACTGTTACATTGGTCCTCAAGGAATAGTGCATGGGACGACAGTAGGTTGCAGCTTCTTTAATTCTTTTCAAATATTAAATTGAATTGCACTGATTGCATCTGAGCAAAGAACTACTATAACGTTAAAATTTTTTTCTTATAGTTGACTCTTATGAATGCCGGAAGGAAATATCTGAATGTCAATGACATGTCAGGAAAAGTAAATAAATTTATCATTTTTTTTTTCTCTTAAATAACTGTAACTGAAAATTTGAAACGTTTTTAACTTAAAATTTTCTTGAGCACTTATATACTCTTTGTGCTCCGAAGTACTCAAATAATTCAGTTAAACTATTTAAAATTGATTGTTTAATGCAGAAGTTACCAAGCGTTTAAACATTCAATTCACCTTTTAGAAACCGAATTTCTTGGAGGCGAAACAAAATTCGTTCTCAAAAAAAAAAAAATTGTTTTAAAAACATTTATTATTAAATATAATAAATATTAATACAAATGGTAATTGATTGTCTCGAAATTAATGCATAAACATACTGAATTGAATGTTCATAGCTAAAAGAAAATTTCTGAAAAAGATGAAGTTTAGTTTTAGTTTAGTTACATTAACGTCCCATTTTAAAGCAACACTAGGGCTATTTTGGGACGGACCTCGTAATTTCGAACCGCGGTCAGATGAAGAGGACGACACCTGAGCTGGCACCCCCTTCTCCACACCACACTACAACAGAGGGAGGACGTTTGACCTGGACGGATTTAACATGCACCAGACCCTCTTAGACGACTGTTCTTCGGTTTAATCGGGTCTCGAACCTGAAATCCTTCGGTTCCAAAGCCGAGACTTTCCCACAAGGGCTACGCGGCCCCTACTGAAAAAGGTGAAAGAAGTCTGCGCTGACACAAGTTTCTTATTTGCTTCTTGTGCTTTTTCTCTTTGTCGTGTTCTTTCCATGTGGCTTGTTGGAGACTTTAAATGCACAGCACATTTCTGCTAATTGTCAAAAGATGCATTTACATTCATGATCGTGTCGTGACCCACCAAAAATTAATTCGCGATTCCCAAGCGGTCGCAATCTATAGTTTTAAAAACTTTTGATTTAAAGCGTGCCCAAATGAAAGTGTTCTGTGTTGCTTGCGACATTATTCCAAGTGATAGAATTTTCAGTTTCTCTCTTCAGTGGCTGAATAAACTAAAAAGAATGTGATATAAAAACAATTAGTGGGTGTGTTTTATTAAGTGAAAAAGTAGAGACAAACAAATAAGTTCGAGCCGTAAATTTCTCGAAGCAGACTCAGGACACAGTAAACCAGATCAATCTTTTTTTTTTCCAAGATTTGATATAAAACGTTAACTTAAAAGTGAAGAAAAGTAAAAAAAATCAGTATATTTTATTCAAAATCTTGAAAAATCCGGACATTTTTTAAAACCTAAGATAAAATTAGGATATACCCTGCCCAGGTGACAGGTGACTTCAATTTAATCTTTGCCAACTTCATCTACTTGAAAGCACTATGTAAAGCGAATATCGTGTAACATTTACAATAACATTAACAGCACATGACACATTTTAAAATAACATTAATAAAGTTTAAAATATAGCATGAATAGTATTCATTCAGAACTAATTAATATTAATTATGAAATTAATATTTACTGATATGCTAATTAGATAAGAGCAGAAATATTACGATTCATTATTTGTCTCAATAGCCGAAAAATTTCATTATGGTTCATTAATGCTTGGCAAAGACTTTATCTGATATCTTTCTAGTAAACTTTTACATAACATGATATGTTTCATGTTTCTAATAACGCAAATTTTGTATCCGATTTTTCTCTCCTTATCTGAAGCTTTGAGTTTCCAAATCTTGTATATGTGTGTTTTTTATGTATTATTTTAATATTTTAGCTAATTATTTATTTATTAAAATTTTATTTACATTCGTGGCAATCATCGATTTTGGATTCCAAAAGAAACTGATAACAAGATTCCATGATACTTATAATAATAAATTATGAAAAATACTATATTAAAGACAAAACAGCAGAAAATAATCAAAATAAAAAAAAATTACTTCTTAATACACTAATAAAAAAATGCTTGTTTTTATTTTTAATAAATTAATTTTAATTACAGGTTTATATTAGTTCAGGTCTTGGAGGAATGAGTGGCGCTCAGGCAAAAGCAGCTGTTATTTGCGGTTGCATCGGAGTTATTTCTGAAGTGAGATTTTTAACGAACAACAAATTTACAATAAATTTTTTACTAATTTTTCATTAATTTTTCTCTTTATGTATCATTTCAGGTGGATCCATGTGTTTTGCAAAAGCGTTATGATCAAGGCTGGGTACAAGAAATAACTGCGGATCTGGATGCCTTAATTGCTCGTATCAGGTAATTTAAAAAAGTATTTTTCTTCCACAAAGTGGATGAGAGTGAATTCTAATGACGTAATCATAGTTGCACAACAAACCTTTCTCTGTGTGTCATTGACACATTTAATCTTCTCGTTTGTCTTCTTCAAGAAGAACGGTGGATTCCAAAATTAAATTAGCGAGTCGCGTTTGAAGATTACAGTTCGAACATGAATTTTTATGTTCTACATAACATTCTTTTTTTTTTTTGTATTTTTGGTATTTTGTAATACTACAAACAAATTGTAAAATAAATTAAAGAAACAATGCTCTGAGAAATGAATTTGTATTCAGAATTTTCTAATATCAGATCAAATATTGATATCATTATATTCAGTGTTTGTAATATCAACAAATATTTTTTGAAATCTTGATTGAATAATCCAAAGTATTTATAAAAATTTTAATCTAAATTATCTCAAGAGACAACTGATTCTACTTATCAAGTGTCATCATTTAATTGGATCAACCTAGATATCAGTTTTAATTCTTAGAGCGATTTCTGGAAATGAAAACCAGACTGATATACTAATGAATGATTTAAATGTTTAATGGGTGTGAAATTCTGCTAAAACTGGATAATACAGATGCATTTTCAAATCTTCCTGATTCTGAAGTCGTTTAAATTGATGCTCGATTTATGGATAGAGTGTTTGTTTTTGGAAGTTCAAATCTAACATTGGATGTCGCTAATTTGTCATTTGTTTTTTTTTCTACAGAAGAGACAACAGTAAATTTGAACTATAATTACCACTACAAACTATCCCGTATAAAAACGTATACATGAACTTTTTTTGTTATTGTTGGATTAGGGTTTCTTGCTAAGATGGCGAGGATGAATTTAATTTTTTCAAATATTACTTTGTCGAATAATATTAAACGCCAGCTATTTAATATGAACCATTGCTGGTTCGCTGAAATAATTGATATCCCAAAATCTACTATATCAACTGTAGAAAGGATGGCCATTGCAGAAAAGATGAAAAGGTACAATGAAGGATAACGTGTTGAAAAGGATCAAAGAAGCAAAAAAAAAAAAAAAAAAAAGGAGACAAATTAAAATGAAATCTACAATCGGAAATTTCAAATTAATTTGTCATTAACCAGTTTAAACCGGTTTGAAAAAATCACGAGACTTCTCTGTCGGTCTCTATCTCCCTCTCTCTGTATATATATATATAATGGTAATTTTTTTAAACTTTTATTTTCAATTTTCCTAGCTGTCAAACAAAGTTTTGGAACTCGACCGATTTTGAGACGAAATAACAGCTATGATGTCATAGTTCTATATCAACCTTTTAACGCATCTGCTGTCAAACAAGCATACGTAATAATAAAGCAATACTGGTAAAAGCAGGTCAATCTTTTAAAAATGCATTTGCTTTCAAAGAAGCAAATAATAATGCAATACTGGTAAAAGCAGGTAAAAAAAATATATGCGATTGAAAGACGATGATGAAAATTGCCATTTATGCTTTATTCCTACGTGATTTTGAGCTCCAATATTCATTGCCTACGAAATTTCGAGCTTCAAAACCCCCTAACTGAAAAAACATCATGTTCTCACACGATAAAAAAAAATCAGTGATTTTTGAAGTCGGTAAATAAAACTTGAATACCAACATGATTTTCCTATAATTTATATTTATATGCAATAATTAATTAAAATTTTTCAAAGAAATTTGTTTAATTTTGTATGTAATTTCCTTAGTTGGGTAGCAATTTAATTCGGTTCATATATTCTAACTCATTTGGTTCTAGCTAAGTGGAATTGGCTGAATTCGTTTTATTGTCATATTAGTAAATACAGCTTAAGAACAAAAAAAAATTAGGTTATTTATAAAAGCTTAGATCTGGAGAGTATAATAGTAAGTTTAAAAGCAATTTGTCTAATCATGTTTTTCCCATATTTTTCTTTTCAGAGAGTGCAGAAAGAAAAGAATTACCACCAGCATTGGCTTTAAAGGAAACATAGTGGATATTTGGTATGTTAAAATTCAAATGTAGTGCAGTTTTATGTCTGGAATAAACGTTTTAACTTAAATCTTTTTGTATAGTTGATAAAATTTATGAACTTAGATAATTAGAAAAAAAGTTCTATACATTTGCATTTCAGATTCATCAGATACAGAACACTGCTTCTACAAGATTTAATTGTTATACTTTGGTAAAATAAATCAATTAAACATGATAGTTAATATGTAAAACAGATGAATGAAATGAAGTTAAATGTGATAGTTAATGCGAAAGTTGAGTGAAGTTAACTCTCGCTGTTTATCTCAAATAATTTATTTTTTAATACAAGGGAAGTAATATCAGATTAGTAATACATTAGCACAGGGTTTAAAAAAATTAAAAATGCTGAAATGTGATTGGTGGTGGCTGCATTTTGATGAAATTCAGTATAAGATATTAAGTAATAAAAATCGCTCAGTTGTGAAAGTGTTGGATTTTACAGATGAAATTTTTTTTCTGAAATTAACTTTCTGTCATCTATATTATGTAATGATGCGTTTGCTTGCAATAGAAGTCATGGATTTTATAACCCAGCTATAAGTTAGTTACAGCATATTGTAATTAAATGTTTGTTAAAGTCAAAATAAAATAATCTAGAGTATTTACTAATTTTCAGTGATTTAATGAGTGCAATGAAATTACAAAATTATTTTTTTTAGATCAGTAAGTTGGTGTTTCGAGAAAAGACTATTTAACTGCAATTTCATTTTCTTTTCTATAATCATGAAGTCATAAATTTTTGATGGGTTTTCTAGGGAAAGAATAAAAAACGAGCATGAAAAGACTGGAGAATTACTGGCTGATTTAGGATCTGATCAAACATCCTGCCACAATCCTTTTGATGGAGGCTATTATCCTGTTCAGGTAAGTACAATAATAATGTAAAAAAAGCAAACGTCTTTTTTTCTATTTGCTATCACAATTATTTTTAAGAAGATATTGTAAATAACTTAACTGACATTGCTCATAATTGTATGTTCGCAGCTTGTACAAATACGTTTTTGGGCAATAACAAAATGGTGTAAGGAATAATATCTTTGCTACCTGTCACTGGAGTTATTGTTTTTATATTTATCCAAGACTGTCCTAAAAAACACTTGCGTATGATTTCTGAATTCTTGAATGGAGTGTCCGAAAAATTGAGATAAATAAATATATATCAAATTACAAAGTTTCTATGAAACAAATGAAGAATTTTATAAAATTCTTTAAAAAGGGCGAAGATTTTGTTTAAAAAAATACTAAAATGATTTTTAAGCATGATTTCCGGACCAGAAAATATCTAAATGGTAATTTGGTCTATATGCATTACGTGCCTGATGAGCAAAATATTAGTTTTGTATAAAAAAAATCTTAACTAAGTTGAAGCAAAGATATTAAAAACTTCAGATATATTTTGAAATTATAAATACAATCAAATTTCAGTTTTCAGTGTCATTATATTTTGAGGACATGGATAAAAGTAATAGAAACCAAAAGAAGAAAAAATACAGCAATTAGTATTAAAAAATTAGTAAATTTTTAAATTTTGCAAAGTGTTTTATTTCAATTAAAGAAGAAATAGCAGAAGAAAAACACTAATATTTTCAATTAGAAAAGTTTTATATTTTTCTATAAAAGGTATTGTATCTGTAACAAATGCTTATTCCTCACATTAAAAAAAACATTTTTAAATTATTTTTTTTTTAATTTTTTTAGTTGACATTTGAAGAAGCAAAATCTCTTATTGCAACAGACCCAGAAAAATTCAGAGAACTTGTTAAAGAAAGGTAAGATCTAAAATCGGTTTATAAATTATTTAAGAGGACTGACTCTATTCAATACAATATAATATCTTTGGTGCGTGGTTTAACACGCATTGCCAAATTTACTTTAAATTAAAGTATTAAAACATTTCTAATTAATGAAAACTGCCAGCCATGTAAATAAAAAAATAAATTTTAATTACAAATTAAATTAACAAATATATATAGATCATGATACATTGGCCGTAATTCCATCGACCAGCACGAGGCAGAAGTTCTAAGCCAGCTGGCGAAGACAGGAAGTGAGTCACTCGTGATAGTAGGAGAGCAAAGTTCATCTCCATAGGTATGATTGATGCTTATCACCAGTTGGCGAAACAAACAGTCATTTATCGCCTGTTTGGCCGCTGCATATCTAAAATGTAGAACGGGGAAGTCCATCACAGTACATTTTTTAAAAATTTTCTACATTCCGGTGCTTAAATACAAATTTCATAAATGCATATTTTAATTAATTTTAATTATTTGGATTCATGTTGATATGTTGTAGCACCAAATATTATTAGACGGAAGAGAAACTTCCAATCCAATATCCAAAATGTTTTCAAATTTAAAACTCAAATTATAAGATTTTTTATGCAAATTGCAAAAGGTAGGAGGTCAGGTAATAAATAAGACTACGGTTGAATCAAACATGATGATATCGAGGAAGATGTTATCGTAAGAGGCTTACTCTTAAACAGAAGATATAGGATGTAAAGGAAGCTGAGCTAAATTGAAAATTAATCAATAAAAACGAAGCAGAATTTTTTATTTTTATTTAAGGATTTTTTTATACTTATAAATGGTATCTCAACATTTCTTTTATAAACTTTATGTGATAGTCTGGAAAACCACAATGAGAAAATTTTACGCGAGTATTTTCGTCCAGAAAAGCGAAGATCAAGTCATCACAGACAGTGGCAGATTTCAGACTAAACATCTGCCTACGCCGCTGGTTAAGCAGTTACCGCAGATGTAAATTTAAAAGATGTTATTAGCTTAGATATCATATGAATTTGCAAAAAATACAAATTTCTGAATCGTAAAAATTTTACCAAAAGAAGTAACACTAACGTTTATACTAAAATTTATTCTATATCATAAAAAAATACAGATTATTACGATATAATTATCAAACTTCTTTATCTTTTAGATAAAGTTTACACTAAATGAAATTTTTCCTGTTCCTATCTATTCTGTTACGTTTATTTAATTAGTACCGTATTTATAAATATCAATACTTTTTTAAATATAATTTTATACAAATGCTAATTTTTCTCTGCCATAAGTCATCGTAAATGAATAAATAAAAACACATGATTTTTGCAAAAATATTAAAATAAAAAATAACCTAGGATAAAATAATCTAGAATATAAGCTAGAATGATTATTGTTTCAGTTAAAATGTGTTGAAATGTGAAACTAAATTAACTAATTTATTAAAAGAAGGACCTCATATTATGCACAGTTAAGATCGCAAAATGTCGAAGTCCGCCTGAGATCAGAAGGCGATGATCTCTAACAAATTAGAGAGCAGAAAAAGAAATCGTTTCTGAAAAGGCTGAGTTGAAAAAGGCAAGAATTGGGTCAGTAATTTTGAATCGACGGAAATATATCTAATCTCAGATATGAAGATTGTGCATGCGCCAGGATGCACTGATTTTGTCAAAATAAGAGTGAGTTGCAAGATGGTAGATATGTTAAAATTTCATTTAGCAATGCAGTGAACTCCTATTAGCAACGGAATAAAGTAGAACTACTTAAGATATAAATACTTTTATAGCCGAATTGTCTGAAGCGGACCAGTTGTAAAGCCATTTTGATTCCCCGACTAAATATCATGGATTTCTTCATAAGTGTACACATGAAGTTCAGCATATATGATATTCTCGGGACATTTGACCTTGATCTCATCGCCAGTATCATAGAGCAGTGGCACGTGTTCGTAATCCACCTGCTCAATTAGAAAGAGTTGCGAAATTCACGCATCTACAGTGCAAAATTTTTATTGCAGCGGACGAAAAGAATTTTAGACTTCCATGAAGTATGTATGAATATATCCTTCATATGCATACATGAGTTTTTTTTTTAATAAACTCATGTTAACATTGCTATCTATCTTTTGCTTGTTGTTGTGATATTACGCTATTTTAGTTTTGTATATAACACTTGTTTGCCATATTCTAGTAGACTAGTATGTAAAGTTTGTAAACAGATGATAAGCATTTTTAGTGCTAAATACAATTAATTGGCATTTTTGAAAACATGTCTAATCTATGCAGAATTTGAAAAAAAAAAAAAAAAAGGGTTTTAGTTTTAAGTTTTGGAATAAAATTTAATAAATAATTATTCGTCCATTCATTCGGTCTTTTGTATTATTGTTCGGGTTTTTACATCAAAAGACGAATAAACCAATTTTACTTATTTTTAATTTATTTGCTTTCAGTCTGAGGAGACAAGTATCTGCCATTAACTACTTAGCTGACAAGGGGTTATTCTTTTGGGATTACGGCAATGCTTTTCTTCTGGAAGCACACAGAGCAGGTATAAAGTTTCATAAAAAAAATTATCTGCTAAGTTTTTTTTATCTTTATTTTTCTACCTTTTTTTGCATTCGAAAGAAGATATGAAACTTATAATGTCCTGTTGTTGTCCTTAAAACTATATTTTTTGGACTTATGGAAGTCCAAACAATATAGTGTAAAATATAACGAAAATAATTGATACCAGTATTTTCTAAAAAGAATGACTCAAATTCAGAGAATCAAATTTTTTATATAGCATTCGGTTATCGAATAACATATTTTAAAGGTCAGAATGAATGCTTTAAATGCCGTAGTAATGTTAAACAATGTGTAATTTGTTGGTACCTGCACAGATTACAGGTAATAAATCTAAGAATACAAGTATGATACAGCAAATGAAATAATAATCATAAAAGAACTCATTATGTAGAGAAAGAAAAAGGGCTTCAAACCCACGAGAATCATAACAAGAAAATAAAGGCTTAAAATTCTCTCTCTCTAATGAGTGATTTTGTTTCTATTATTGCCTCAAAAACAGGAGTCAAAAATCCAGCCATTCATTTCTAGGAAGTATGCAATATTTTGGCACGCTTTTTATAATTCTGTGATCTGTATCACAGCAGTACCATATGTACGCAATTAGAAATTACTGAACTATAATGTTTTAATCTTTAAGGTAAAATAACTGATTAACTACTCAATCTAACATCCATTTTAAAAGTTATGTTAAAGTTACTTAGGCGTGGAATTCATAATTTTAAAACATAACTTTCTGGCTATGTATTAAAATTCTACATATATTGCAAACGAAACGTATATTGTATACGAAATCTACATATATTGCAAACTTCTAAACTTCAACAAAGGCAAGCATTTATATCCTCCTTTAAAGAACACCAGTTCTAACTAATGGCCTATTTTTGGTGCTATAATAAGGTCTTAAACAAATAATCTTTCTGTGTTGAATCCAGAGCTTTGCTATTATGCCACCATCAATTCGTTTCAAGATGAAAACTCGGAGTCAGTCGCTGTGCGATTTAAAATGATATACAGAATAATGTTCTAGTATGACCTTGAAGTCATCTTTCTGTCGAGATGGCTAAAGGAAGAACTATTTAGCTGCATTGTACTTCCTCATTGTTTAAAATGAGCATCGCATCGCTCTTTCATTTATATTATTAATGAGTCTCGGGAGAATACGAAAATATGAAACCAAAAGTAATTTAAAACTTGAAAGAGGCCAAGATATTAGATCTTGAATTTTTCAAAAAATTGTATAAAATGTTTCATTTAAATTTGCTGATATTTTTAATTTTTCCTTATGTACTTTCATTTATATTTTTACAAATACAATTGAACCTTATTTTGGTTTTCTAATGATTGAAATAACTGTGGAATTTAAAGAAATGTAGCATCTCAATTTTATTTATCGTTATTCTTGAAAATCGTCTTCAGGTGCTGATGTTGGGGCCAGGCAGGAAGGTGGCAGAGTGGTATTTCGTTATCCGTCCTATGTTCAGCACATTATGGGGTAAGAAAGTTCAGATATTGTATCGCTGTAAATATTAGAAATTAAATAAACTATGAGAAACTGTATTGAAATTCTGTTGAAAAAATACATATTCAAAATTTTATTTTGATACCAAAGTTTTTGAATTTTAAGTACAACATGCAGAGCAGATTTATGCATCAATTGAATAATTCTTTACAAACTCTTTTACTCTTTTTCTTATAGTAAACGAGAGAAAATATATTGAATTTTTTTCAGTACAATTTTATATCTTGAATATTCTTAAATTTTATTGTAGAATCCAAATAAGATTCAAGTTTCATTGTTTCCGACTGATATATACGAACAAAGGCCTAACCGTTTAAATTTGCATCCTTATTTATGGGCAGGAGAATTCTAAAGGAATATGACAAAATTATAAGCTGAGAAATTTTTAGTATTATCTATATCTTATACATACCCATTTTCAAATTAAAGCTTTTGCATCGTAGAAAGTAATTACCAAGCTGCTTAAGTACTCTTAATCAAACCTCGAGAATTTTTAAATGTCAGTAAATTTTGTCAGTATCCTACAGATGCCTACAGTATCTGTCGCTATAATCGCAGTTTCATAATTCAGTCGACATCGCATCCTATGTAAACAGTCAATTCTTTAATCAGGAAGAAATATATTGCTGTGGAACAATATATTTCGATATATATCTACATCTGTAGAAATATATCGAATGCGAGTTAGCGTCGTCGATCCATATTTTACAGACTTGTACCAAATCAACAATGATGCTAAAAACAGGAGTAATATGACGCGGAAAGTGTAAATTTAACAATAGCTACTGTGTAACAATAAATATCAATTATTTTCAATGTCGATTTAAAAGTCTTTTTATATCAATAGTATTCTTAAGCAATTAAACGAAATCTATCCAACTGCCCAATGCCTATCTTGATTTAAAATAGTTCTAACCTATTTTTACCTTTATAACAGTAATTATTGTTTATACCCTCTTGTTACCCTGGAAATACAAAATAAACATTTTAATTTGTATTGTTGCACAAATACAAGTTTTTACTCATTCTAAAAATTGATATTTGGAGACAAATGTTATTTACATAGTGACTACTATTTTACAGCTTTCTTTTCTTTTAAGGTTATAATTTTTACATATTAATGATATTTTTTAAATTTGCATGTAATAATATTTTTTTGTATATTAATGTGTCATCCATTACGTACCAACAGGTGCGAGGCAGACTGCTAAGTTAACTTCTCTAAATAATTTTTACGACAAAACTTTACGCTTTAGTTTTAACAACCTATATGATAAAACATTTATTATTCATATCCTATAAACAGCAGAGTAACTCTAGGGAGTGAGAAGGGGTAGGGCTTGTAAAATGTCAATCATCTTAGGACTCTCTATCCACTAAATAAATGTATTTCATAAAATCAATGTTAAATATTGTTCCTGTGTAATTTTTAGCCATTCCTATTACCATAGTTGTGCCAGGAATTAATATCAAATCAAATATTATTTCTTAAACGTCATGGTTCTGCGTTATTATGGGCATCGAATTATCATTTCTCAAATTTATAAGCTGAAATTATATCCTCCAAAAGTACTATAATGCGGTACAAAAATGACATACAATCCGTAAAATCCTCAAGTGTTCTGTGAATTCTTAATTGAGTCAGTAAATTGACACATTCCAAAAAAGGGATGCATAATCTGTTTTGAAAATAAAAATAAAAAAGTAAAGCAGTTAAATGGTTGATAAAATCCCTCTTGAGAAATTTTGAAAAATGATAATTTCGTTAAAATGAAAATTAAAAAAGAAAACATATTTAAAATTAATAGAAAAATATCATTAATTTACAATAAAAAAATCAACTGGAAGTTGCGTCACATAAAAATCCAAATAAAAAATATATTATTATTTCTTTATTCTAAAATTATATTGATCTTTTTAAATCAATTCGCGATATTTTAAAGAGTGACATAATGACATAACATCTGAAGCAATGAAATACATTTACAATGAACGACAATTATGGGGTTAATTTTCTAAGGAACCTATCTAAATTTTTGTTAGAAAATCCGTTGCTTTCCTTTTTATTTTCTTCTAGTTATGCCTTTACATACAATGTTTAACTTCTATGTGAAATGATGCACCCCCGTGTCATGCTATTTTCAGTACAATGCATCTGTAATTTGCTTTATATTGTAACTGAATCATTAAACGAAAATTTGTTTCGGTACATATTATTTTTCTCATCTCATAATAAGGCATTCTTTGAGAAAATTGCAATAATCTGAAATAACTGGGATTTTAAAAAATTATTGTCATTTTTTTCTATCATTGCAATTTATTTTCAAGATCATGCAGTTGATGAGTTAAGCTTTATTTCTTCTTTTCTTTTCCAGTGATATATTTTCCTTGGGATTTGGACCTTTCAGGTAACTAAAAATATTTTTTTTTAACGATTCGTTCTTTCCTTCTTTCTTAAACTGCATATTCTCAGCATAATAAATTTAAGTTAGTTTAAGCTTATCTTAATATAAACTACGAAAGTCAGAAACCTTATTCATATGCTGATTCATTATGAACTGCATAAGAAATAAATGGTGTCCCAAAATTAGCATCAGATTTGAATTTTCTACCATTCGTGCAATTGTTGGAAACCCTATTAAAAAATCATTTGATAGCTGATAGTTTAGGGTTACTAAAAATGCAGCGTTACACGATACAGCAACGTGTTTTATTGTTGAAAAATATTTCAAAAATAATGAAAGTCTGGCGGTCACAGTTCGAAAATTTGATAATTGCCTCCCCCTTCCCAGATCATGTGATTTAACACCACTGGATTTCTTTTTTATGGGGCTATTTGAATTCAAAATTCTATGCAACAATCCCACAAGCACGCGGGCATTGAAGGAGGAAATTCAACGTTGCATCAATGAAATTCATCCACATTTATGCAAAATGGTCATGGAAAATTTCGACAAAAGAGTGCGTATGAGGCAGCAAAGCTGTGGAGGTCATCTTCCCTATGTGTTATTCCATAAATAATCCTATGAAGTGTACTTTACAATTCAATAAAAATATAACAATGCAAAGAAAAAAAAATGTGTGTGTGTGTGTGTTTTGTTTAATTCAAATCTTGTGTTAACACGTTGTTCTATAGTGTAACGCTCCCTTTTTACTAACACTAAACTATCAGCTGTCAAATGATGTTTTTAATAGGGTTGCCAACATTTTACTGCACGAATGGCGGCAAATTCAAATCTTGTGTTAATTTTGGGACACCCTTTTATAAGAGAAGGGATATCTTTCTCTGTCACTCATAAGATGTGCAACGCATCTCAAAATCCAATCAATGAGGAGCGTTTCATTTATGTCATGAAATAATGAATGGTAACATTCCAACTGCAAACTGATGACCGAATTTATGTGGAGCGATCACCTTAAGTTTGAAATAAATTCTCAGCAAATGAATCTCTCTGCAGAAGTGAAGCTCTAATTAAATTCTTCCACCACCGCTTTTTTTTTTTTTTTTTTTTTGCTTTCTTCTACAAAAATGAAAAAAATATCTTTTAATATAAAATTGTATCCTAATCATAAAAATATCTGTTTCAAGATCTTAGTCAATTACCACTTTCTAGATTAATTGAAGTTCTAAAAATTTATTTTGTCTATGCACTCATTACCTCAAAAATATATTAAGCTAAACAAAATAATAATTATTATTATGCGTTATTTGTATACTCAAATTATAGACTTAGCTGAAATTTAAAACGAAAGCCATCAAAAAATTCTTCTATCTCGCATCAGTGTGCATGTAAATACGATAGCTCAAAACTGCAGTGAGCTGGATGGGTGAAATTCAGCATAGTTTCATCCATTTATTAAATTTATTTGCTAATGCTTCATTTCTGTCTCTGCCAATTTTTAATAAATTTGTTAGATGCAAATCGGTACAATTGTTAGGTGCAATCATCAAATGTTGTATGTGATGCAATATTTGAAAAGACAGCAAAATGCTCCTTTAAATGAAAATATCTTGTAGTTTGGAGAGATATCAGAATTGTACATCCTTAAATTCTGGACCTAATCCTTTAACGAGAATAGGTTCGAAGTGCATACTTACTTGATTTTCACCACGTTATTATGAAACTTAACACAAAAGGCCGTATTAATAAATTTACAAAAAAAAAAAAAAAGAATATTCCGGCTAGTTTTTTTCATATTTATAAACATTAAATTGAAGAATATATAACTAGCTTATTCTGCATATAAATTCATACTTTGCCAGTGGTAAAGCATGCATCACTTACTTATAAGATAAAAAGAAGGAACAATAAATGGTAAGAATGTGATTTCTTAATGGATTATCTTTTCTGACCTTGTCTTCGATACGATTTTTTTTTGAAAAATATTTTATCATATACTGCATTATAGGAAGGAATAATATACTAATTTAGCTATAAGCCGAACTGATTTGTCTCTATGATGAAAAATAATTACTTTTCGTATTCATTTCTTGTTTCTTTACGATTCCGAGCTATTTTAAATTAACAAATATAGCAAAGAGAAGTAAACAAGCAAAGATTAAAGCCAAACGATTTTTTTTAATGCCACCGAACTGCAAAAATGAAAAAAGTGACAGATGATAATTATAGTGATAAATTTATCCAAAAATATTTCTAATACGAAAACTTTTATGACACTTTTTATTTCTGCATTCTTGTATTTTCATTTTTATTAAAAAAATAATATAGAACCAATTTTTTTTCCTAAGATATGAAAAATTCACCTGAAGATTATATGAAAAAATATTGTACTTCATATTCGAATTCGATTCCAGCTTCGGCGCTTTTCACATTTTAAAAGTATAGAACATTTTAGGAGCCCTTGTATATGCAATGTTCGGAAACAGCTGAAACTCTTTTCTAACATAGCGAATTATTATTTATGCGCTAATAATAATTCGCTATGTTGCACTCTATAATAATAATGTATAATAATCGTTTAATTCGCTCTCTATAATAATATAATATGACTAGCTTCAATTTATCTGTGATATAAAGCCAGCGAAATTCACCAACATGAATGAAATGCGATTTCTGAGATGTCCAATATAAAATGGTTATATGATAGAAAAATTTTAACAATTGATTCTTTTTCAATTCCTACTATTAGCTCACACACTCTCTCTATATATCTTGTTCAAATTTTAAATCGTTAATAAAATACTTTTTATTCATCCACTCAAGTTCAAAAACATTTTTTTAAACTTGTAGTGGAGGACACTTGATGTTAATACAGTTTTTTTTTCAAATATTAATTAATTGATTAAATTTGTCCAGTGATTTCTATTTGGTCGCCAAAGTCGCTAAATCCGTCTCCATGTCGCCAAATGGTCACCAAGTTTGTCGCAAAGCTCTATTTTGCCACTTAATATTGTAATTCTGTTCTATGTATATACATATTTGTATTAATTATAATTAATTAATAAAAAGTAACTAAAATAATAAAAAAACTGTTGACCTAAGTAGGAATAGACTTAATTTTTTTTATATATTACTTGTTTTATCTTATATTTATCATTCTTTTTTCGGTTAATTTATCTCTGTTGTACTATTATTAATCAATTGTATTTCATTTTATTTAGGTGGGTTTGCACTTCAAATTCGCCAGAAGACCTTCAAAGAACAGATCACATAGCGGCTTCCGTGCTCGAAGATATTCTTGAAGAAGGAGGTGAGTTAAAAAGATTTAAGAAGAACCCAATAAAATGATTAAATACATAATCAAGCATTAGATTCCCGTTTTTAGTTCAAATTCCACACATATTTTATGATGATTATCTTTCAGTTATTGTTCTAGAAGATCAAGCCGTCTAAATTTCTCATTTATGGAGCTTTAAAAATATTTTGATACTCACTAATAAAAACGAGGAAAAACTATTTTGAAAATATTAGATCGTTTAATTTTATGATCTGATTTTTTTTTCTGTTTATATACTAAATATTTCCTATTTTTTTTATTAAGAAATGCTATCTTCTATAAGCTTCTAAAGAATGGATGAAGTCACATGACAAACGTGACTACGCATATAATCTAACTTTAAATATTAAGTCAATTTTCTGTTTTAAAGATCCCAGTTGTATATACAAATTTAAATTAACGCAATAAATTTGACAAGTGCAATGGGAACATGAATTTTCATTATGATCATACATTAAAGCTGAATGTTAAGTGTTTTGAACTCCTTACTCATACAGAAAAATTTGAAATTTAAAAGTCAATTAATAAGTCGACTTTCTTAAAATTTCAACTGACGGAATTGCTTAAAGTGATTAATCTTTTTTTTTCAGTTCTTGAAAATTAATTAGATTCTATAAGTTTTGTAAAAAAAAACACTTGTTTTTTAAAAATTTATAATTGAAATTATAAAATAGTTTCCTAAAGTCAGTTCCTGTTTTGTATAATTAATTTATGTTTTAAGTGCAATAAATTATTTGTTTAATCATACTGATATGAATTTGTAATTTTGCTTTCCTACTCAGTTAGTTCCATCGTAAGGAAGACAGTCTTATAAATAGCTCTAACGGATGCCTGATCAATAAAATCCTGCTTGAGGGGTTGTAGAGTAACTGGTTATTGCACTTATGTTCAAACAGTTTCCGCTTATACTGTCAAGGGTGTTCCAGACATTTAGATTTTTCCTCGTGCCTTTTAAGAAAGGCACAAAGAAAAAAGTTAGAATTCCTTGGTAATAACTTACTTCGTGTTTCCAACCTACATGAAGTTTCTTATTTTAAGAACATTTTCAAGTTCAATAGTCTTTATGAAATTTTAAAAAAATAAGTCGGTTTTGAAATTTCAAATTCTTTTGTAAGTGAATCTGCGCTATTGCATCTATGAAACGAATTCTGAATTTAATCCTTATTATTATCATTATTATTTCAGTGCCACCTTTGGTAGAAGATCAGTATAAAGATAATATCAAATGGATTAAAGAAGCTGCAAGCCATAAACTTGTAAGTAATACTACTCACCTCTACTATTGCGATTTTTTATAAATAACGCCAGTTGTTGAGTTAATCTTATGTGAAAGGTAAAAATCATTAAGTTATATGTATTTTTTATGAATATACATATTTAGTAAATAGTAATTGCGTAAAGAGGTGTTATGTCTTAATGACTATTACTGAAAATATTAGTCATATATATTTGTATTCATTTTCAATATCAGAATTAAAAAGAAGCATAAATTTGGAGCAACGGTTTCCAAAAATAGAAAATAATAAAATTATATCAGTTAAATGCATATTTAAATAGTCAACTAGAGGCTTATTAAATATTACAGAATCGAACGAGGTTGTCAATTTTTCTCTTTTTTTATATGCAATTATCATTTAGTAATAAAAATAGTTCATCTATGAGTATTCAGATATGAAGAAGTCCATATTTTTACCGTATGTAAATCTAATCATTGATTTACTTAATTTTGCATATAATATAACCTATCTCTAATGAATTGGCAGGTGTGTCGTTTGATTTACGTAATTAGACGAGTTTATTTTGGTAAGTTAGGGGATGGAGGTGAATTTATTCTGCCCTTAAAATAATTACATTTGCCCCGGGATTTTATATTTCCACTAATAATATGCGATACCACTAATCTTTCCAAGTAGAATTCACTCTGCCCTCCTCTAAAAGCGGAAGCTTTCAGTACGTCTTCTGGTGCTTCATTCAGAAGAGGCATTCTTTTCCCCGCAAACCGGTCGGAAGTCATTTTTCTTGGATGGACGTTATCATGTGATACTATCTCTGCATCTTTACATCTCTCTTTTTATTGTCCTTCAAACAAGTCAAGTTTGGATTTCATCGAGGAGCGTTTTACTTCCGGTAAACAAGGCTCTTCGATTATTTTTTAAACTTATAAATCGGATTTAAATTTATCAACTGTCTGATCTTATCATCCTCTGTCTCTTTAGATCTTGCTTGTATGACATCGAAACAGTTTTCGCAGTTTCGTTCTTCATGCTAAATGCCAGACTAGATTTCAAATTCTTTGTTTCCAACAGTATCGTTGAATATTGCGTGTCTTTGTATCTCACAATATCGATGAAATATTAAGTGCTAAGTTTCCTCGAATATACAAATGACAAACGACATAGACAGACTGATCAGAAATTCCATGTCAGCGGCTAATGCTTGAAGACTTTTCAGGATTCTCTTTCATATCTTCGAATCATTTCTGTGAAAGTAGATAAAATGTCTGTCTCCAAATCAAGCTAGAGAGAGCTTTCCCACTTAATCAGCTAGTATTCATTGAAGAATCTCTGCCACTAATTTTTGGAAAGAAGCTGCAAGTTGACTGGAATTCACAAAATCCATTTATATGTTTGGGTTATTCACTGCATTGAAATGTCTTGAAAACTGTACAGGATATTTATCCCTCGAATGACTAGAATTTGATAATTGGTCTGGAATGAGTAAATTTTGAACTTGTAGGAATATCGTTTGGTTTGACCTCAAGGTCAGTAAGTCTTTTCTCGATTTCGCTACTCCTTTCTTTTGCTTCTTAAATCTCCCTTTTCTTTATATTCTTTTTCTTATAGTTCTGTGAATGCGATTTTTAATTCCTCTTTTTTTCTAGCTTCTTCTCCTTTCTTCATTTTGTTCTGCCTTTTTTCTTGTCTGGACAGCATTTTTTTGTATTTTCTTTTGTCCATATATAATCCCTATACAGAACCAGTAGAAATTAATCATACACAAGCGTAAAGTAAATCATTGTTTAAATAATGGTAATAACATAATAACATTTGGTTATGCTATTACCATTATTTAACACTCCATTATGATAATACTCCAAAGAGAGAATTAATCCTCATACGAGGATTTTACCTTTCATAAACTTCCAATGGAGCATGGAATTTTCTAAAAGAATCATCTGTCTCGGTTCCGTATAGAGTTAGAGTCGAAATTCTCTAATTTTCCGGAACCTTCATTTTTGTCATCAATGTCACTAAATTTGTCGGCATGGTCAATTGATTTGGCATTCGTTATTCACCTCACTCGGTCCCATGACCAAACCTAAATCACTGTTTTACACTTTTTTCCCAAGTCTTTCAATTCAGATTCTATAGTCTCTCTCATTCTGAGTAAAAGTGCACCTGCACTGGCAAACAACAAAATTTTCTAAATTCAATCAAACATTAGTTTAAGAATCACTGTAAATCTCTTTTTCAAATAATGGTTCTAATGTGGCAAGGAAACAATATTAGAGTTTAATAACAAGACATTGATAATTTAATTGGTACATGATTTATTCTAATACAAATGTAAAATTTGATTTTGATTTGATGATATTTTTTAGTTCTTATTAGCAGTTTTTCTTTATTTTTACAATCTTTAAAATGTTTAAATTCGTATTGTATTTTACTTTACCATATTTCGAACCACATTTAGGCTTTTTCATCTATTTCTGCAGGTTGTAGGATCTCAAGCCAGAATTTTATATGCGGATCATAAAGGACGAGTGAGAATAGCATTGGCTTTCAATCAAACAATCAAAAATGGACTGCTACAAGTAAATGCAGCTATAAATATTTCCATTATTAGCGAATATTTTTCCCATTAGTGCAAGACAACAAAATGATTAAAGAAAGATTTTAAAGCAGGAATTTGTTTAACCATATGACTAATAAAACCAATTTATTAATGAAAAATCCAAAATTTTTTCGTTACATCTTTTAGTTTTTTTGAGGTTTGTTTGTCCAGATAACACAATAACATGAACGAAATTATAGAATTATGTTACTTGATATTACATAATAACTTTATATTTTTCAGCACAATAATATCCAATCTTGTAAATATTATTCAATTCTAAGTAATATTGTACGATTTTCTGTTCGGATGAATCGAGGCAGTTTCCAGCTAAATATTTAGAAAATTTTTTATCATTTTTCAATTGCTGATCTAACAATTTCTATGAGGTGCTTATTTTTCGGTCTACAAAAATATACTTTGTTGAATGTCACTATGATGGTAGAAAATTTTCTTTAGATGTTAGCATGATAAATCAAGACAAAGCATTAAATCTCTCAGATATTATCCAAAAATTATTTCTGAGCAATTTTTCAACTTACCAGAATGAAGGTTACGAAAACAGATGGAGAAGAAAGTCATTATAAAAAAAAATCTAAGATTCACGAAAGAATCTTTCTTTCAGCGAATTGCTTCATTAAAATGCTTCAAAAAATTATAAATAGTTTATTATGAAATAAAGCCTTGAAAATTACACTGAATAACTTCACCTTAATTATTTTCCAGAATAATAATTTATACTAGCACTCTAGGGGAGGGTGCTAGCACTCTAGGGGGAGACTGGATGCAGGGGTTAAGTTGTTGCTTTTGCTTATGAAAATTTTGTTGTTGTTGTTGTTGTGTTGTAACTTGCGGGAAGTAGGAAAATTTTTAACGAGAAGTATCATCTGACGTGCTTGATTATCTCCGTTTGAAAAGCCTATTCTTTTCCTGTCTTGTTGTTGTGACTTATGGCACTTAACAAGCACGCTGACAGTTATCTGTCAGAGATTTAACCCGAGTGAGCGTCTCTGTTTTTTCAGTAGCGCCAATTAGGGCCAAGAGTACGACTTAGCTACTTCATGCGTCACATTCGCTTGCACAACCCTTTTTAGAGGGAGGCACATTCACACACCTCACAGTTAGAAAGAACACTGAACAACAACCATGTCAGAATCGGGACGCCCAGATCACGGGGAAGACGCGCGACCCCTATGCCAGGACGCCGGCATGAAAATTTTGAATCTTCTAGATAGAATCAGTAAAGACTAATTGAAAAAGAGATTACTTTTATGGAAGATATTTTCTCGTATTAAGAGTTAAAATAATAATTTTAAAAAAATCCAGAAAATCAGAGAAAATCGTTATGAAATTGTTCTTTCGGCTCGATTAAAAGAGGATTTGGAGGAAGAAGCATGCTAATTTTTTCAAAGATAATCTTCTCATGCACATTGAACTTGTACTGTAAGCTGCGACAACTTTGCCACATTTCTTCTTCTTTTTTTTTTATCAGTTTTTAAAAAAATTTAACAATGTACAAAAATACATAAAAAAACAATGTTAATTTCATTCTCCAGTTTTGTTTTCTTTGGAAACATGGATATTTTTATAATTTTTTATAAATATTTAAATTGGCATTGGCAAACTTATCCTGAAAAGGGAGCAACTTTGCTAACTATGTTAAAGTCAGTCGAAACCTCCAAAAAGATTTTTTTTAACTGTGAAAGACCTTTATAGATTTGTATTAACTCTTCTTTGTAAAGAAAAAAAAATGTTCAAAAATATTTGACACTTAATAATTAAATATTTAAAATTTGGAAATCTAAATTCCATTTTTTTTTTTCAATTTCGTAAGTAAAGATAAATTTCTCATGATTTTCATGGTAAGGAAGGTCAATTATATGTATGATGCCTTGTATACTTTCTAAAGCTTCATCGTTTCACGCTTCAGAAATAAAAATTTTCCTTTTGCCATTGATACGATGATATGATGCCTCAAACTTCTAGTCTTATGCAACCAAATGTGTTTGCCAACAAAATGCTTAACACGCCTATTCCCAAAATAATTTAACACTTCAAACATTCCAATCTTTAGTCTTAAAAAATCATACCATCAATCCCCCGGGTCATGTCATCTTCTTCGTCTTTAGTCTTCAACATTTCATCATGTTCGTCAGATATATCCCATAAAGAAAATGTGTAATCAGATTCATCTCTGTGGAAGAGCAATAAATGAAAAAGCTATCAGAGGAATGATGTGATGGCCAATCCTTTCATTTCTCTTTCATTCAATTGACAAAACTGTCATATTATCACCCAGATTTATGGTGCAGATTTACCAAATTATAATTTAAAATGAAATTTACATCTGAAGATGATTCTGATGTGGAGTTATATGCTGATTTAAGGAAAACAAGTCTTTGAATGAATGGACTGTCCGAATCAAAATGATTACCAAAAAACACTTGTTCTATAAGTTAAACACAGAAACATTTATTCAAGCCTGCACTTACTTAAGAAATATACTTTTAAGAACTTAGTAAAGGGCCAAATATTATTTTTTTTTCAAAAATTCTCAAAATTATCCCAGTATCAGATATCTGAAAATACTGCCATATCGAATAACACAAAGTAAGATTTATTAACATAAAATAGCCTGCTTTATTTTATAATATTTTCTAAAGCATTATGGTTAAAATTCATTCCATTTTTTTTTTTTTTGTCTTTACAATATCATTTCCATTAACACTATGAATATTGAAATATGCATTGGAACAAAAAATTTATTAGGGTCCTATTGTCTTGAGTCGAGATCATCACGATGTTAGCGGTACAGACAGCCCATTTAGGGAAACATCTAATATCAGCGACGGATCTGCCTTTTGCGCAGGTAAGTGATACGAATTTTGTTTGTATATCTATACGAAGCACACAAAAGTGTCAGAAATTTTACTTTAATTCTGAATCTTAAAAATTTATGATCAGCGTTTTTTTAACAAAGGAAAGTTTGGGCGGCAGAATCTGCTGTTGATATTTTTTTTCCTTTTTAATATGCTGATAAATAGATAAAAATAATTTATATAAAGATTAATTGTATAAAAATAATCCATGAGGCCTTATTAAATGAAAAATGTTCATTTTATAATAGTATGTATTTTGAAAGAATTTTATTCAAATGTTCAAAGTACTGCTGGTATATAAGGTGATTAAAATTCAGATTACAATGCTGTACAAAAACATTTCAGATTTGATAGGCTACAAAACGAAAATAGTTTCACCCTTAATATATATGCAACGAATAAAGACTTTTAATACACTTTGTTCTCAGTTTAAATATTCCTCTGCATTGTGCACCCGCAACTTTGAAATAGAAATGTGAATTTATTATATTCATTATTAACGTAATCCAAGCTTAAATTCAAAAATGTTCAACTAATTATTTAATACGATAAAATGCTACTCATTTACTTTTTTTAAACTGGAGAATATCATTAGTCATCATAGAATATCAAAATATTCAATTTATTTATTGCCTCACTATTACAGGCAATAAATAAATAAAAGGCGTCCTTTAGTTCTTTTATTTTCACATATTCCATAATTCTTGAAAGTAATATTTTTATAAGAGAAATTTCTGTAGGATTTCTAAAAAAATTGGTTTAACTCATAATTTTCGTCATTTCTAAAGCTTTTCCATAGAATTTATTTTCCTTTGC
This sequence comes from Argiope bruennichi, assembly GCF_947563725.1. Lineage (NCBI taxonomy): Eukaryota > Metazoa > Arthropoda > Arachnida > Araneae > Araneidae > Argiope > Argiope bruennichi. The sequence goes on along the minus strand of NC_079154.1, from coordinate 20,351,709 downwards.
ATTGTAAAATTATTCCTTAAATGGCTTTGCTGCTGCATAAAACTATTTTGCTTATTACTTTAAAGATTAGGTTACTATTAAAACTATTTTAAGGATTAGTTAACCCTTCTGAACCTTGAAAAATGTGAACCTACGGACTCCCAAACAAAGAAATATACAAAACTTTTTGTATTGTAATGTTAAAGAATCAAAGTGTTTCTTCAGCAAAATTGAAAGAAAATGAAACTGCCAATTTTAAAATCGTTTTACAGATTTCTTTTTCTTGTTGAGAAACGAATAGGCCATAGGGGTTTTATAGGCAAATAAGGTACTTAGAAATAAAACTAATTATGTATGCTTTAAATCTCGAATTCAAATTAAATGACTAATTTTTAATTATTTAATGGAAAACTCGATCTTTATACACGATTTAAATATTTAAATTTCAAACACATTGATTTTCACACTGATAATGTTACATTTATTTCGATACATATTATATAAATAAGGAGTCAGTGTTTTCCTATTATAAGAAATAGAATGGCTGTAAATTCCAATTTTCTTGTTAAAATTCAGCATTTTCTAAGATTAAAAAAAAAAAAAACCACTTCGAAACTAAGTGCGAGATAACTGAGCTTTCTAATATAGCTCCCAAAAATATCTTGTCTAGATATGTAATTACTAACAATTTTAAAAACTACTTGAATAAACGTTATGTTTCAATCATTACTTATCATTGTTGTTTTCCTTTTCTAAGATATGGCAGTTCAGAATTGTATTGGAGACTCTTTCAGAGGAGCTACGTGGGTGGCACTCCACAATGGAGGAGGTGTTGGATGGTAAAATGCAAAATTTTTTGGTCACTTTAAAATTTTGTTAACAATTTGGTAGTGATCACTTATGATCAATGTCTGTCTCCTCTATCTTTCAAATATAAAATAACGATACAAACATGTTGTTCATTTTACGAAATCTTTAAGAAATTAATGAACATGCAACATTTGTTTTTATACTTTTTCTCTAGGGGAGAAGTAATTAATGGTGGTTTCGGATTGCTCTTGGATGGCAGTGAAGTATGCTTGCTACTTACTAATCTATTATATTTAATATTTTAAATCGTGCCTTAAAGCGTATTATTAATACCTTTACACATTTTATTAATACCATCGACTTGCCTTCCTCTTTCAGGAAGCAGAATGCAGAGCCCGGCAAATGTTGCATTGGGATGTTCTGAATGGCGTAAGTACTTTTACCTCAGTATTCTAAAATTATTTCATAATAGACACTTACAAAAATCTATGATTTGTGAAATGATCAGTAGAGACTTATCCAATAGTACTACGCTAATTTGCAGAAATTATTATCCTTTATTTAAATTCCTCTCTTTCTTTTACACAGTTGATCAACTTCTCTGTAATTAGATAACATTATGCTAAGATAGAACCAGTCATTTGTTCAACACAGCTTGCAGTTGATGACACGAACATAGCTGTTCGTGTCATCAACTGCGCATTGTCTTTCTCGGTACTGTCACTTTACCTTCTTACTCCACATGTAAAATGGGAATTAATTCCAAATTTTAAAAGGTGACCAGCATATTACTTATATGAATACAGTCCATGCTAATAAAAAAAAATTAAAGAACAGCATCTTTCAACCTATAATTTTTCTATAATCCCTGTTAGCACAAGATATTATGCAATATTTCTGTGGAATTGAAATTCTCCTTGAAATATCGCATAATATCTATAGATATATTGCAGTATTGCTAGGCATTCTATTCAGAATGCCCAGCAATATTGCGATATATCGTGACAATGCTGTTAGGCACTTTGTGCTAAAATGGTTCCTTCACACATATTACTTTCTAATATATTATTAAATATTGTTTATACAAAAGAAAATTATATAATAAGTTTCACGAATGTATAGGCAACACAAAAATCTATACTTATAATAAAGCTCAATGCGTATGTGTGTGTGTTGGCGCTCTACAGGCCAGGCCATTTGATCTACAGCTAAAAATTTGGCACATTTATCCTTGGAGTTCGGAATTGTGCACCTCAGAGCGATTTTTTTAAATTTTTAATTAGAATTTTAATTAATTAAAAATTAAGCAAAATTTTAATATTTTTTGGCGATAACTTCCGAAAATATTATCTCACAAAAAGGATTTTTACATCAAATTAAAGTTCAAAAAAGTTCTTTAAATTAAATATAAAAGTTAAAATTAAAGTTCTTTTTAATGATATCAAGTATTTTATCTTATATACACTGGTGGACAAAATTAAGAGATGGAAAACATTTTCCCAAATATCTCAAAAAATACTGAATATAAATAAATGAAATTTGGTATGGATATAGCTTATACCATGATAATAAAGTGTGCAAAACAAAAATGAAAGTGCCATTCACTGGCAAGACCTATTACCAATAAATCCAATGTAGTCTGAACTTGAGGATAAAAGATGACAATAAAAGTGAGGCTTGTACAGTGTGTGTTGCCTCTAGTATGGTGTATGGTCACCCCTGACAGACAGACAGCATGCACAACGAGATGCATGCTTTTAATAAGGGAGTTAAGGAGGGGTTGTGGAAGACCCTCCCATTCTTCCACCACAGCAATTTTTAACTCTAGAATGATTCTGGGGGGGGGGAGGTTGGCACATCGCAATAGCTCTCCCAAGAGCCTCCCAAGCATGTTCAATAGGATTCAGGTCAGGGGATTTGGCTGGTCAGGGGATCCCTTCGTTGAATGTCCTCGCTTTCCAGATACTCATCAACCATGAGAGCCCTATGTGGTAGCGCATTATCGTCCATAAAAATGAACCCAGGACCAACAGCGCCCCTGAAAAGACGCACATAGGGCTCTAGGACCTCCTGCCTGTACCTCTGGGCATTCACGGAACCATTGTCAAACACATGGAGCGGTGTGTGGGTATCTTGCTTGATCCCTGCCCAAACCATGAGTCCTCCACCAGCATGATGGTCCCTTTCGATAATGTTGCTGGGATGGTACCGGGTTCCAGGTTCCCTCCATATCAATAACAGTCCAGAATCAGATTGTAGACTGAATCTGGACTCATCGGTGAAGAGAACATTAGCCCATTGAAGCTGTGTCCAATTCTGATGTTGTCTGCACCATTCTGCACGCGCTCTTTTGTGGGAAGGAGTGAGTGGGATGCAAATAGCGGGCTTCCTGGCATACAGCCCTCTTTCATGGAGTCTTCTGGAAACTGCCTTACTCGAAATTGATGTTCCTGTAGCAGCCGCGAGGTCCCTAGACAATTGAGTGGCTGTAGCCGTCCTCTGGCTCTTAGCTGAAACGAACAAATACCGGTCTTCATTGGTCATTGTAGCCATCGGGCGACCTTGTCCTGGTCATCTGCATACTGTCCCACTAGTTTTAAATTGACTCCACAAATTGGAAATGATGCTTGGTGTTATATCCAATTCCCTAGTAACCTGAGCTTTGGACTGGCCTGCCTCAAGTATACCCACAATTCTCCACCTCATACCGTCGTCAAAACGATGATGTTCATTCATTTCACCTAAAAACCAGCAAGAAACAACACGATTATTCAAAAAATGCACTAAAATCTGCAACTGTGTTGAAGAGTGGAATGAGGTGAACAGCTCGATGCGGACTTTTATACATTCTGCTGGCTTAGCAACGCCCACAAGAATACGTAAACTTATCTCAGGGCCAATATCGCTACAGTGACTATATATGGCAATCAACTGTCCAGGTTTTGTGCGGTATTTTTAGAGAAATGTGCGAAAATGCTTTCCATCTCTTATTTTGTCCACCAGTGTATTATGTTTCTATTTTTAATGAATTTTTTAAAAAAATATTTTAACTATATTTTTCAATAATTTATTTCGCTAAAAATAATAATAAAGTTTTATCTGAATAAGCACGTTACGCTTGCATGGAAAAAAAATTAGCTTTTGTCAACATGTTTCATCACTTTTACAAAAGCTCAAATAAAATAAGTTAACAATTACTGCAAATTAAATCTAGAAAATATAATTTTCAGCCCGTGACTGTATGAAAGGAAATAAATATAAAATATAATATTTTCATAATATGAAATAAAAATAAATGCAAAAAAGGTTTTCCATGATCCTTTAAAATATCTACAATATTAATTCAATAATCAGCTTTAATTAAGGCAAACATGGTTTAAAATATATCCTTTCAATTCAGGGCTCAACGGCTCATTTGTAAACTTTCAATAATAGAAAGGATGTGTTAAAATGATCTAAATGAAGTAAATAATTTTTTATGTCTTCTGAGTTTATAAATACTATAATAATGAATTTTTAGCTTTTATCTCTGCTCTGTAAATCACATTTAACAAAATATTCTTGTGACAGTAATATTTTAAATAAAAATATTTGCACTCCAATCAATTAAATCAGTCATTAAAACTGATTGATTTAAAAAAAATCGAATGGCACTATTCAATAAAAACGGGCGATTTTCGATCCTTCAGTGACTATCTCAAAGATGATAACCCAATCAGCGCACAGGGTTTCTGAAGATTGATTGGTCTAAGATTATGACAATGTAGATCATTCTAAACTATTCTATTCAAAGCTTCATGAAACAATCAGAATTCTTAGCAGAAGATAGAAACTTTCATTTTTTTTATTTAAAAGTTGAAGTGTCAAGAATATCTCGCTGAACTTGATTCCATAATGACCAAAGGACTATATAAAATTTAGACTTAATTTTTTGAAGTATATTTATAGACCGAAACAAAATAAAATATTGTTATTCACGTCATTTAAACCCTTTTGAAAGTAAAATTAAAAATCGAATTTTAAGATGAATTTGAGAAATGTTTGTTGAATAATTCTTGAGATATTATCTAAATTATGAAAATGATTCTGTATTGAACATAAGACTTAAATGCTTAACGATGCTGTTTTCAGTACTCTTATTTGTACAAAAAAACTCTTATTTGGTTTCAGTAAAAAATGTTTTTTATGTTAATTGCAGTTTAATTATTTCCATTTTAATTTAAAGTTGCAATTTTATGGGAGCTGACTGAAAATGAGAGAGATACATAGTACATAAGGGCTTAAGGCCTTTATAATAATATGAGTGTGTAATATGTCTATAAAAATTTGAAGCTTAGTAATACTTTGATGTAGAAGCTATTGAAAAGAAAGTTACACAAAATATTTAATTGAAAATTTTCAATAGCATTAAAAGTGGTCGCTAAAGACGGTTAGTTGATAAATAAAATATGAAGGAATAAAATTTCATTATGACTTTACAAATATATATATATATATGTGTGTGTGTGTGTGTGTGTGTGTGTGTGTGTGTGTGTGTGTGTGTGTGTGTGTGTGTGTGTGTGTGTGTGTGTGTGTGTGTGTGTGTGGAAGGAAATGTATTCTTGGCTCCTTAAAGTACAAAAATGGCCCTTATTGTATCTGTAAAAAAATGAAATCATTTAAATTTCACTAAAAGTATTTAATTAAAAAAATTTTAATACTGAAAAGTTAGTTCATAAATTGGATATAACAAGTAATATATAAAAAAAAATTTAGTCAATTCCAACTTAGGTCAACAACTTTTTTTTTATTTTAGTTACTTTTTATTAAATAATTACAATTAATATAAATATGTATATATATATGACAGAATTACAATATTAAGTGGCAAAATAGAGCTTGGCGACGGATTTGGCAACTTGGCGACAAAACAGAAATTACTGGAAAAATATAATTAGTTAATTAATATTTGAAAAAAAAACCCTGTATTAACATCAAGTGTCATCCACTCCAAGTTTTAAAAAAATGTATTTGAACTTGAGAGGATGTATAAAAAGTATTTTATTAATGATTGAAAATTTGAACAAGATATATATAGAGAGTGTGAGCTAATAGTAGGAATTGAAAAAAAAGGAAATTAATTGTACATTTTCAAAAATTTACAAAATTTAGGACTACAGAAAGATTTACAAATTGCTGCACAATAATATATAATATTTACATAAAATGCCAATAATGTTATTACATTATCTTCACAACACTGCACGGGACCCAAAATATCGGGAAATATCACAGATATATCGTATAATACCTTATGTTAATAAGGTAACTGATATAATTAAAAGGATTTTTTTTTTTTATTTTAAAACTTTCTAAAAATATTTTTTGTGTGATTACTCTCCTGTAAGTTATAAATGAAAAATATTAAAATTTAATTTAGTTTTAATAGTTAGAATTCCAGAAAAATTAAGTCAAATTTGGTGGTTCTTATTCCCACCACCTTTTTGTAGAGCATCAAGAAACAGGCAGTATTCGTTTTCCTTATAAGTAAATATTTCATTTACTATTAGTAAAAATTATCTCATTTTAATATTTGCTAAAAAAACACTTTTGTTGGATTATATATCATTAATTTTTATTATTTTTTTATATAAATTAACTATTAAGAGAAAAATAAATCAAAATTCTTATAGAAAAATCAATATATCTTTGATAGTACTTCTTACACTTGAAATGGTGCGATTAAGAGCAAAAAAAAACCACATATCTGCATTAGGAGATATTAAGACACTGATAAGAATCTAAAGATAATTTTCTTTTGTTATAACTGAATATCAAATACTCCTTATAAAATGCTGATAAAAGCATGGAACTTAATATCTGGAACTGAATGTTCGAGCAAAAAAATTAAGAGGTCTTCTGGAGGTTAGATATGGTATTTAAATATCTAAGAAAAACCTTTTTAGTGTTCGCTTCTGAGATGTTAAGCATTAACTCGAGTCTGCTATAAAATGAATGGATATAATTCTAAATACAATTATCTTTTGATGGGCTCCATATTCTTTTAAGGTTGCTCGACGCTCCTGGTCAGGAAACAGCAATGCTGCTGAGGTCATTACCCAAGCAATGCAAGATGAGCCGAGATTAGAGGTGACTGTTCCTCATGAAGTTCTGAATGACTGTCTCATTCAAACGAGTTTCTGTAAACAATAAGTCTTCGAATTTTGAAATTATAAAACCAGTTTTATTTTTTTACATCGAAGAAATCAAAAGTTCTTGCTGTGAAAATGTGTGAATTGTCTGTGTGCTAATTTTCTTCATTTCTATTGAATAAACTTTTTGTATGCAGATGTTTTTAGATCATTTATTTAAATATCTAGTGATGTATGGTTACAGAACAGCAAAGTTATCTCTCTTTTTATATTCCTGAAGAAACGTTTGCTGAAGAAGCCATTGATGTCTTAAACAAACAAAAAAAAACAAAAAAGAGATTTGAGAAAGAATTTTAAAAAATGAATTAATTTAGTGTATCGTAAATTTATATATTTAAAATAATTTCTAAAACCAAAGAACTAATCACACATTGGTCCACTGGTCCATTTTTGCCAACTTCTATTTCGTATAAAATCTTATGAACCATGATGTATTCTCAATTTACTTGCCTTTAATACTCCCGATTTCCCAAAAAAATCGCAGAAACATTAATTCAAGGTTAATTTTATTTGTGTAGGGAAAACACGAAATAGTTCCAAAACTCCAACTATTCATTGAATTAGCCAATTTTTATTTCATATGGAAGTTTATGACGTCTATATGCGTCATGAAATTACTCCATTGTAAGTTGTTCTCTTTGTTTGATTCCTTAACCGATCAATACGAAAGAATTATAAATAAATAACATCCCATTTTTAATCGAGAAATTGGCAAATTTGGCAAACTGGCAAAAAACTGTCAATTTTCATCATCATGTCTTTCAGTATTTTAAGATTTTCTGGCACCATTAGTACTGTGCTCAAGTCATTATTTTCAGTTTTTAGACTCTTTCTTGGTTTTGAGACTTCAATACATTCGTTTAAATGATAGTAACCTCCACAGAGGCATTTATTTTCCTTCATTCTCCCAAATATTTGGAAATATGCGGGAAATCTCCGATGTCCTGATATAATTTATCTACCATCTTATGGTAGATGGTATTTTATTATATACCATCTGTCAAGCCATTGTAACTTTTTCTCTTAATTCCCATTTTAAGATAGTGTTTGGTTTGGGGACAATTATATCAACGCTCTTTTTCTGTGCCGCCAGCTTTGCATATTGATCTGCCTTTTCGTTACCATATATTCCTCCAATATGGACCTTAACCCAATTAAACTTTATCCACTTGTTAATTTTTACCTTTTATTTCTTTTCTTTATCTTTCATATTTCCCTATTAATTGTGTGATGATCTAAGGCTTGTAGGACTGACAGGGAATCTTAAAAAAATTGAGGATAACATCAACGAATGACTGTCGGTAAAACAGTTTGTTCCTCCATTCGTAAACTCAATAACTGAAAAGTGCTACAAGATAGGTAAATGAATTTCTTCAAATAGCACAAGACACTCTGAAATACTGTCACGCTATTTAAAATTTCCAAAATATATCAACGAAGCGAATGAAACATCATACAATGTCTCTGCGCACGTACGACTAATATGATACCTTTAGAATGAAATTTAGGAAACCCATCAAAGGTTAATCAATCTGTCTAACCGATCAAACGAACTAGATAAATAAAATTTGTTAATCTGATCTTGTCATCAAAATCACGCCCCGGCAGCAAAATTTAGATCTAACTGCTCATTAGAATCGTTTTCAGGCTTTCTTTATGGTCGAAGAAAAGATGAATAGAGTGGATTAACAAAATCTTACTTTCCCTTAAAAATTCAAAATAATTACGATTTTTTTAAAAAAAATTATATCTATTTTTTATTAATATTATTAAATTAACCGCATTTGACAACTTCTTTTCACCCCCCCCCCTTGTCCCCCCCTTGTTTAGAATTAGGAATCAGCTCCTGAAGCCCAACACTGTATCGATTTGGCTAATTTTTGATTAATATAAAACTCATTGACACATCAATACGCCATCAATGGTCGCCTTGTTTCAATTATTGAGAAAATCTCAAAAATACAATAGTATTATGCATTTTTTGTGGGGAAAGAATTTTGATGGAGTTACCAGGCAGAACTATCAAATAAAATATTCAATAGATGGATTTTTCAAATTTTTATTTCAAATAAAAATTTATTACTCCTAAAAGCATCACCTCCTCAATCAGCCTAAATATTAGAGAGATATTCCTTTCTCAGTGGCACGACAGCCCCGCTTCTGAAGAATTTTCCCTGGGCCCTGGCCTTCTGAAGAAGGCCTTCTTCCATGCCTCTCTTTTCTTGGCCATGGTCTTCCAATTAATCACTTTTAAAGTGGCGAAGTCCCTTCTAGGTAATCAACCCATCTGAGGTTGGGTCAGCCCCTAGTTCTTGTTCCAGTGGGCTTGTCCAAGAATATTTTCTGCATTGTACGCTCCCTGTTCATTCTAATAATGTGGCCAGCCCATTTAATCCTTTGAATTTTTATGTATTTCACGACGTCGAGTTCCTTGTAGGCACGGTAAAGTTCTAAATTTGAGAGTCTGTGCCAAATGTCATCAACTTGTATTCCTCCAAAAATAGCTCTTAGTATCTGACGTTCAAAGATACCAAGGGCATTTTCGTCTTTTTGTGTCATTGTCCAGGTTTCTGAAGAGTATGTGAGTATAGGTCTAATTAGACATTTATACATTAATAACTTTGTTTTTCTTTTAATTAAATTTGATTTTAAATATTTCTTCAATCGGTGAAAGCAACTATTGGCAGCTTTAATTCTCCTCTGTACTTCAGGTGTGATATTATTATTAATGTTAATCTCAGAGCCCACATATATAAAGTTCTCAACTTCCACAAATTTATAAGTACCTATTTGCAGGTGAGTAGCAGTCTGTAACCGTTGTGCATTGCATGTATTTAGTTTTTTTCCTGGTTTATAGTAAGGTGCGTTTTACCTGCCTCTTTTTCCAAGGCCAGAAATGCCTGTTTCAGATCAGAAGGTGTTCTTGCAATGAAGTCTATGTCATCGGCCAATGCAAAGATTTGTACAGATTTATAGAATATGTTTCCTCTTATGTTGATTTTTGAGTAACGAATAATTTTTTTCTAATGCTATGTTGAAGAGCAGGCATGCCAGTGCGTTACCTTGCCTAACCCCATTTCTAATTTCCATTGTTTCTGAAAAATCTCCCTGGATTTTAACTCTCAGCATGTTTTTACTCAACGTAAGGGCAATGAGTCTTACAAGCTTGTCAGGGATATTAATTTCTCGCATAGCTTCAATGAGTAGCTTTCTATTTATGCTATTATAGGCAGTTTTGAAATCCACAAAGAGATGGTAGGTTCCAATTCCAAATTCCTTGGGGGGGGGGGGGTTCTAGAATCTGTCAACTGTTAAATATTTGGCCAATTGTGAATCTCCCTTTCCTAAATCAGCATTTATAATCTCTAATAATGTTTTCCACAAATGGGAAAAATCTATTAAACAGAATGTTTGAAAAAAATATGTAAGCAGTACACAGTAGACTAACACCTCTGTAATTTGAGCATTCAAGAATGTCTCCTTGTTTGTGTATGAGATAAACTGTGTTTGAGATAGATCTCCCTGTCCCACACTGATCAAATGATATGGTGTAGTGTTTTCACCCCATTTGGTCCCGAGGTTTCGATTAAGTAAGGAGATATTGCAACATAAAATTTAGACATTGTCCAATAGGGTAAAACGAAAATGGCTTTATTTCTTTTTTTTAAGATTTTAGTTTGGTAATAGTGAGGAAAAATTGCCTTTTACGTTCAAAAACAAAATTTAAAAATTTGGTTGCACTATTACATTATCTTGAAGTGCCGCAAAGAGCTAGAAATTTGTAGAAACATAGAAAAATTGTAAATTTAAAAAAGGACCTAGTAGTCAAATAAACAAATTGTAAAAATACCAATACAAAACTTTAAAAAAACGAATTATATGAATTATGAAATATAAGAATATTGGCAGCCGTCTGTTCAAGTATAATTAATTGGATACAAGTTTGTTTCATTCCATTAATTTAGCATGCAGTATCAATTTCTGTCACTTCTGTACCAATAATAAAGACGTGTGTCTATTTGTGTGTGTGCGTGCGTGTTGGCGTTCTACATGGTAGATTGTTTGACCTATAGATACATAATTTGATACATATATATATGTTGCAGTGAAAACCCAAAATCAGTCAAAACGTGAATTAACTAGGGAAAACGCGCTTTAACTGACAGCGATAGTGAAAACCCGAATTAACTAGGGAAAACGCGTTTTAACTGACAGCGCTAGTGAAAATCCGAATTAACTAGGGAAACCGTTTTTAAATGACATCGCTTCTTTTCTAGTTATTTAAGGTATTATCCACTTAAAACCATATGAATCTATATTTCTTGCTTCTGAAATTTTTAAAGTAAGTGCTATCATCTAGTTTTATTCATGCTCAAACGTGTTTGTGCTTTTGATTTATTTACGATAAGTGAAGGAAATGTTAATGCTTTCTGCGCCAAAAATGGGAAAAATAAATTTTTTGAACAATTACAGTTTTCTACTGTACTTGGTAGATTGTTTGAACTATAGATACATAATTTGATACATATATATATGTTACAGTGAAAACCCAAAATCAGTCAAAACGTGAATTAACTAGGGAAAACGAAAAGATGAAAATGCCCTTGGTATCTTTGAACGTCAGATCCTAAGAGCTATTTTTGGAGGAATACAAGTTGATGACATTTGGCACAGACGCTCAAATTTAGAACTTTACCGTGCCTACAAGGAACTCGACGTCGTGAAATACATAAAAATTCAAAAGATTAAATGGGCTGGCCACATTATTAGAATGAACAGGGAGCGTACAATGCAGAAAATATTCTTGGACAAGCCCACTGGAACAAGAACTAGGGGCTGACCCAACCTCAGATGGGTTGATTACCTAGAAGGGACTTCGCCACTTTAAAAGTGATTAACTGGAAGACCATGGCCAAGAAAAGAGAGGCATGGAAGAAGGCCTTCTTCAGAAGGCCAGGGCCCAGGGAAAATTCTTCAGAAGCGGGGCTGTCGTGCCACTGAGGAAGGAATATCTCCCTAATATTTAGGCTGATTGAGGAGGTGATGCTTTTAGGAGTAATAAATTTTTATTTGAAATAAAAATTTGAAAAATCGATCTATTGAATATTTTATTTGATAGTTCTGCCTGGTAACTCCATCAAAATTCTTTCCCCACAAAAAATGCATAGTACTATTGTACTCACAAGGGAGCTAGAACCAACCAGCATGGCGGACGCTTCACATCCTCAATTATGATATACCCCCTCGTAGGACTCTATATTTAATATAAAAGTTGCCAAATTCGACTAACTAATTCAGAGTGCGTTAGCAAGCATCAAGAGGGTGAATAATTATCATGAATCATAAGGTCGTAAATCACATTTAGTCGATGAAAATCACTAAAGTAGAATGATCAAATGAATGCGCGGATTACAAGCAATCCATCGGTGTTCGCTGTGCAATTACCATCGTGGTCACATCATCAAACAATTCCTATAAAAATAATTCCTCCCCTATTTTACATCAAATTAATGTTTTTCTGCTTATTAGTTGATCCTTTTTGTACCACTCTAAGTCACACTCTTCATAACGATTTTTTCGATTTCCTCCCATTAAACGAGATTTGAGAACTCATATTTTCTGGCAATTTTTTGTCCTCCCGATGCCTACTATCACCTTTTTAAATTTGTCAGTCGAATTCGATAATATACTGTATATGTAAAGCACAGTTTAAAATAAAATATTAGAGTCTTTTGTAATAAGGGGTGATTCATCAAATTTTGTTGACACGATTTAATTAATCTTATAATTTTGTAGACAAACAGCTGGTCATCAAAAGCTGCTATATATATTTTAAAAACTTATATGAATCTATTGTTATAATTTTAATCTATTTATGATTAAATCATCATCAACACTGAAATGCTTCCTTTCCTTTGCAAATAGTTGTTTAAAAAATATATAACTTTTATTGAAATAGTGACATTAATAATATTTAAGAATTTTTCAGTCCTATTTGTCAAACTTTTGAACTGAATGTACACCTATTATTGAAGTTTAATGATATAAAAATGTCACAAAAAATTAGTTTTTAAATGTCCTTCTTCTGTTTATGAAATTCCACTATATGGTGCTAACTTTGCTGATTGATTGGCTCATTCAAAGTGTCTGAAGCATCCCGTCTTTTCAAAATGAAAAATACCACAGTAAGAATATGCTGTGGAATAACATTAAATAATTGCCGACTGATTGACGATTACATTACTTTCTCTATGTATATGTCTTTTAGCAGAGTAAAAAGCAGAGTGAACCAACTTATAAAAGTTGGAAATTAATCTTAAAATTCATTAGAAATTATTTTTTCAAAAACATTTTTTTTGTCTGTGTATTTATTTATACTAGTTCGTTGAGGGTATTAGTTATATTTAATTTTAGTTAAATCATTTGCAAGGGAGGGGGGGGGGTCAAATGAAAAGGTACGAAACGTCGTAACAACTTAACCGTTAACATATTTGTAAACCGTATACATATTTGCTATGGGAGAACGTAGCGAGACATTTGGGGATGCGATTGCAGGCTCTTAGAAAGAGCGCCGTCATATTGACGCGGCAGGTTCGCTACTTGTTGAATTCCTCGAGCACAAAAGAACCATTAACTCTGATGTGAGGCACTCCGAAGACTACGCAGCCCATCAAGAACAAAAGACCTGGGCTATTCACAGAGGGTGCGGTTCTGCTCCATGATAACGAGCGTCCACATGTCTCCAGGGTCATACACGTGGAACTGGCCAAGTTCAAGTGGGAGAAGCTCGACCATAAGCCCTACAGCCCGGACATGTCACCCTGCGATTTTTTTGTGTTTGGTCGCCTGAAAAAACACTTGAAAAGGAAACGCTTAACTAGGCCAGCGAACTCACGGACGCTGTGAAGAATTGGGTCTCGTCAAGGCCTCAAGAATTCTGAGAATAAGGAATCCTTCAGTTCTTTAATCAATGGGATCATTGTGCTCAGGCCTATGGTGTATACTTTAAATAAAGTCTTCATTTATACCGACAGTGTCGTTTCGTACCTTTTCATTTGAACACCTCTTGTATAAGAGTTGGAAATTAATCTTAAAATTCATTAAAAATTATTTTTTCAAAAACAATTTTTTTTGTCTGTATATTTATTTATACAAGTTCGTTGAAACTGGAAATTAAACAAAAGAATATTTTTTAAAATTTACTGAAATTCAGTAAAAATTTACAAATTGATAACATTGATATTAAATTGATTTTTTAAATTTTAAAATGAAGTAAAATTTAGTTTGTACAATAATATTTTCAGGAGAGATTGCGAGAAAATAGCAAGATTTTGTTTTATTCTTAAATAATCAAAATTCTAATTAATATATTTTTAAACACTCACCGAAGTGCACATTCTCAACTTCCAAGAGATATACGTGCCAAATTTGAAAGCTGTAAGTCAAATGGTCTGGCCTATAGGGCGCCGAAACGCACACTTTTTTTATTATATATATATATATATATATATATATATATATATATATATATATATATATATATATATATATATATATATATATATATATATACAGTGGTGGCCAAAATTGTGGACATTTTTTAAAATCGTTCTCTTTTTTAAATTTGTATGCTTATTGAAAGTGTTACATTTCACAAAATGTAAACTCTTATATTTCATTTTAAAGAGAATTAAATGCTAATTTCAATACAAAAAGCAAAAATCAAATATTTGCAATACAAAAAAGTTATTCTTACTTTAATCTGAATAACAACACAGTGATGAAGTGGATTGTAATTTCTAACTTAAATGAGAAATCAATATTCTTGTTCTGGGAACCAATCAAATGTTAATAACTGCTAGCAGAAGCTGACATCGTGTTTAAATTTAGAACAAGTCATTATTGTGCTTTTTTCTGTAGAAGAAAGACTGTTTTTTTTATGTAATCAAATAGCAAGTTAGAATTTTTGTTAAACTTTTTAATATATGGTTGGAATTTTTGTAAATATTTCTAATATTTAGCCAAGAAGCAATGACATCTAATAGAAGAATAGATTGGACACCTAGAAAGAGATTATTATGTTACATGAATCTGGTCTTTACTATGCTGAAATTGCAAAACAAGTGGGTGGTTTAGTGACTACATCTAGACTACAGTTTTGTTTACGATATTCGAAGACAAATTCAATAAAAAACAAAGCAGGAAATGGCTGAAAAAGGTTCATCACATCTGTTGATCACAGGAGAATAAAGTTTATGTCTCCAATCTGAATGAAGAATAGAAGAATGTCATCAATGTCTATCCGAAGTCAATTGAATGATGCTGTCATTAATGTCAGTTCAAGAACAATCAGGAGAAGATTATTAGATGTTGGAGTAAGAGGTAGAATTCAGCAAAGAAATCCTAATCTCAATTTACAGCAGTGTATAAAAAGATTACAGTGGGCAAAGAAATACATTAATTGGACAGATGATCAGTGGTCACAAGTTATACAGAGTGATAAAACAAAGATATTGTTATTCGGTAGTGATGGCGAAAATATATAAGACATAGAATAGGTAAAAAACTACAACCTGATTGCCTTCAGGCAACTATGAAGAACTCAGTTAGTGTTCTGATTAGTGTTATGGTCATGCATGTCTGTAGACGGTGTTGGTCTCCTTCACGTTATCGATGGGACATTAAATGCAAGAAAATACATTAACACTATTCAAGAACCAAAACTTACACCTACCATCAGTGATCTCTTTCCCAACAATACATCATTTATTTTTCAGCAGGAATCAGCCCCTTGCCACACAGAAAAAATATTGAAAGCGTGGTTTAGTACAAAGAGCATTGAATTGTTATCATGGCCAAGAAACAGTCCTGGTCTCAAAATTATTGAGAACTTATGGAACCGTTTGAAAACTCTTGTACATATGAAGCTTTCATCATATAAAAGAGAATTAATTGAGGCTATAATTGTTTTCTTGCATCATACAATAACGAAGGAAGAGCTTAAAACTCCCGTCAGCTCAATAAAACATCAGTGTGAAGCTGAAATAAAAAAATAAAGGCTATCCTACTAAGTACTGATAAATCACTGCAGTCATCAGCATTTCATGTATCTTGATAATTATTGCTGCTCAACTTTTTTTGTATTGTAAATATTTTAATTTTGCTTTTTGTATTGAAATCAGCATTAAATTCTCTTTAAAATGGTATATAATATTTTGCATTTTGTGAAACATTATGTTTTCTATAAACATACAAATTTGGGAAATAAAAAAATTTTCAAAAGTGTCCACAATTTTGACCACCACTGTATATATATATATATATATATATATATATATATATAGAGAGAGAGAGAGAGAGAGAGAGAGAAAGAAAGAGAGAAAGAAACAAAGAGAGAGAGAGAAAGAAAAAATACTTTTCCAGTGCTTTTATATTGTCAGATTTTGATAGAGATTTTCTACACGTGTCGAATTTAGGTAAGCAAATTAGAGTGATCTTTTAGAGGAATGTGCTAGGCTTGCCATTTTTTATCCCTTGACTCGGTTCGTGTGAAAGTGCATGTTCACAGCACTTCTGCAACACTTACTAAAGAATTAAACCTTTCAGAACCTAGTTTGCAGTAAGAATTAACATAATCAGCTCTTGTTAACCTCATAGCAACACGTTCATAAAAGCTAACTTTTCCCATGCAAACACAACGTGCCCGTGTCAATTAAACCTCGATTTTATTTTATGTGGAATAAGGTTTTCGAAAACAGGCTTAAAACATTCATGAAAAATTTGATTAAAAATAGAAAATGGATATGTTAAAGAATTAGTATCATTCAAAAAAAAATTTTTAATTAAATTTTTTTTTTTAATTTTAAAGTGATGTCAAGCTCTTTTTGGATTGTGAGATTGTGAAATGTTACAGCGAAAAAACGCCAAAATTTCTTATTATTTTGAATTAAAATAATAATTAATGTTTTAAAAAATCCCTCTAATTTTTCACATCTCCATACACCGAAATATATATGTTCAAAATTTGGTAGCTGTAGGTCAACACACACACACACTCGTTTTCAATATCAATATAGATTAAATATTAATTATGTATCTTTATGTTTGTGATATTGTGTTTATTTGCTCAAAGACATATAGACAAAAAAAAGTGTCTCTGCCCTTTTTTCAATTAATTTTTCCCAACATTTTACAGAAATGTATATAAGTGATATTAAAATACTAAATTTCATCATTATCCTCAATGCGCTTATGGCTTATTGTACTCAAAAACAATTTGAATCATAATTATAATAAAAAAAAGAATGTTTTTTTCTGACTCTGAGAGGTCTCAAACTTAGAAATTTGGTGAAATCTCAGGGTCGAATTTTTTGACAATTAGAACACTTTCTGGCTTTATACTTAGTACAAGGGAAAGTCATAAACGAAATACAGAGCAACGTGATATTCAATAACAGAGACGCTTATATTGTTGGAAACAGTGCCATCTCTTATAATATAATATTTGTTATAATTGTTGATAACAGCAAGATTTAACAAAATAGTGCATTGTTGAAAATGTATTGTTTGTCGTAGAAAACACAAAACTAATCAGAATGCAAAAATACATTTGATCAAAGCGCAACTTAATCTGAAATCTACAAATAAAAACTCATTTGGCATAATATTTTGGAACTCTAACTGACAAAAATGGAAACAAAAACATTGGAAATACTTATCCTGGTCACGTGGCTCTGGTTTGGAGTTAGAATAGCATTTTTTTCATCTTGGGATATTATTTACTTCTGGCCAACAATAAAATATTTGGATACCCTTTTGGAAGAGAGCCTCAAAAAAGAAAAAAATTCTTTAAAATCTCAAGCTAAAATCTCAGAAGATCCATCAATACCCATTTCAGCAGATGATAAAAAAGGAAATTTTTCAGCTACATTTCAAGCATATCATCCAACAGATTATAAATCTGTACCTATCGAAAAACTCATGGACAGAGAAATAACAAAATTCGCCGAATCATTCCGCAAAAATTGAAATTTTAAAAAACTGACCAAAAAAAATAATAACCTTGAAAGCAATAGAAAAAGAAGAGAAATTATATCAACTGGGAACACACCAAAATTCAAAGAACTGCCTCATCAAACTCAAAATTCTTCAGTATTGAACCATTCAAGAAGACTACAAATTTTAAAAACAAGGAACCCTCCAAAAAAATAAATAAATATGATGGAAAAAGCAAAAGAAAACGCAAAAAACCCAGTAAAAGTAAAAAAAAATAAGACCGAAATCAATTATTAGCAACAGTTCAGAAGAAATCTCAAGCCATCCTAACTTGTCACCAGAGCGATGTGTTCAGCCCAAAAAATTAAAAAAAAAAAACATTATTTTTTATCCTTCTAAATTTTTAATTTTTTTTTTCTTTTATCTGTGATATTTTTAGTCTGTGATACATTTTGACTGTGATATATTTTTACTGTGATATTTATAAGCTTATCTGTGATATATTTTGATTGTGATATTTTTTTTGACTGTGATATTTTTTTAGACTGTGATATTTTTTTAGACTGTGATATTTATACCCTTATCTGTGATATTTATAAGCTTATCTGTGATATATTTTGACTGTGATATTTTTCAGACTGTGATAATTATAAGCATATCTGTGATATTTTTTTGACTGTGATATTTATAAGCGTATCTGTGATAATTATAAGCGTATCTGTGATATTTTTTTGACTGTGATATTTATAAGCGTATCTGTGATAATTATAAGCGTATCTGTGATAATTATAAGCGTATCTGTGATATTTATAAGCTTATCTGTGATATATTTTGGCTGTGATATTTTTTAGACTGTGATATATATAAGCGTATCTGTGATATTTTTTAGACTGTGATATATATAAGCATATCTGTGATATTTTTTAGACTGTGATATATATAAGCGTATCTGTGATATTTTTAGACTGTGATATATATAAGCGTATCTGTGATATTTTTTAGACTGTGATATATATAAGCATATCTGTGATATTTTTTAGACTGTGATATATATAAGCGTATCTGTGATATCTATAAGCACATCTGTGATATTTATTTATGAGCTTTTTTTTTCTGTGATATGTATATAATTTTTTGTTTTATTATGTTGTAAAATATTTAAGTGTATATAGTTATATTAAAAATATTTAAATCTTTAAAAAATTAAAATGTTAAATATACGTACAAAAAAATTTAAAACTTAAAATGTCTATAAAAGAATTCAATGTACGTTTTTAACGTATTCATTGTACTGTTGGTATGTAATAAATACATATAAAAAATACGAGGGTCTCGATTATTTAGTGTTTATACAATTATTTCACTTATATTGTGTTTGAAAAATACGAAGACTTCATGCAGTAATAAATTAATCAAATTTGTCATATCGATACGTAGATCAGAAGAATTTAAATAATTTTATACCCAAATTAAAATTTGTAGCTACCATTGTCCAAAATGCATTTATTAAATAAATTTTTATTCATAGCTTATATCGTATGTCGAATTTTTTAGAAGTGTATCTTAACTTATAGCATAAAATAAATATAATGCTTTAAACCAAATTAGAAATAAATAATAAGTTAAAGATGAAAATGGAACAAAAAAAAAATGATGAATCTGGCCTGAGTCACCTTCAGGCAGGGATTCAAACCAGGGTTTTTTTCTATGAAGCGTCTGAATTTCGTCTCAAAATATTAATCCTTCGCGCCCAACTAAGAAATAGTATCATAAAATCAAAGACAATAAATTGCACAATAATAAGCAAAATAGTATTTCAAAAAATTTTAATCTAAGCCAGACCAAAGTAAAAATGAATCAAACCAAACTACAAAAAGACCATTTAATCATAAAACCATTAAACATCAATAGAATATAAAATCAAAGAACATACCAGGTGAAAGTAAAAATTCCAAAAACTTTGTGAAGAAAATAATTATATCAGTGCAAACTCACAATGTTAAACTAAATTTCATTTTTCCCGCGTTTAAAGCTGCATATACCTACAAGCTTGATCAAAGTGCCTCGACATCATAATAAATAAATTGAATGATCTCAGCGCCATCAATCTAGTTAAAAAAAAAAAACCAAAATGAATAAAGTAGAAGGCATATCTTTAGTTATGATAAAATAGAATATGTTCAAAAAATAGATAACCGGTCTCTTATAAAAACTTCTATATAGCAAATGTTTTTGAGAAAATCATTAGAAGTTAAGTTTTTAACGAAATTGTTTGTTGCTTCAATATAAGAAATTTCTTTATTGCAGTTTTTTAATCCTATTAAATTGTAAGAAAATCAAATTTATGAAAACTTTAGAGTTTAAATTAGAATGGTAATTACTAAGTTTTTCCACTAAAAACTTCTGTTTTTACGCCCTGATAGGTAGCTTTGTGTTGATTTTCGTTCGTTTCAGTTAAACTTAAATCTTTTGGCTAACAATTATTAACATGAGCATTAAGAAAAATGTTTAAGAAATTAGCATGTTTAAGAAAATTAAGTCCTCAATATATCTCCAACCGTTTATTAAATTCAGTTTAATTATTTTTTTTCTCATACTAATGCAGAAAAATATTGGCTAAAGAACTTGAAAAAGCTGTTCCCATTGGAATTCCCTTTACTTGTTTATAAAAACTTATTCCGTTAAAAACATAATTTTTTGTGAATATTGAATTTACATAATTCAAGGCAGTTTTTGTTTTTTGTCATAATATTTCTGTTTAAATATTCGTCATATATAAAAATACAGACGTTTATTAATTTTTCATAACATAGATTTGTGCACAAATTTTCAAAATCGTAAGTACTAAGCTTATTAATATTGTTATTTTTTTTAAAATCCAGAACTTATTTGTTACTATTGATTATAAAGGTATCCTCATCTTGAATTTTATTCAAGATAATTTTTAAGTATTTAAAGAAAAGTTTTCCCATGTAGTAATTATAACTGCCAGTGCTGCAAGTTACAAATCTAAATTTCAATGGATTTTTTTATGAAATTTAACTGTTGGAAACAAATAAGGATAGTTTCAAGAGCAATTCTTAATCTTTTTTTTTCTTTTTTTAGTGAATGCTAGCGTTCTTTTATCCAATTCTTTTTTCCCGGTACTGTAGCGATGTGTTCAGACCAAAAGTTAAGAAACTATTATGAAAAAAAAAAAAAAAACTGAACTATTTTGAATGAATAATGTCTATTCCGTATATAATTTAATTATTGTTTTTTAATCTTTCTAAATATTTAAAAAAAATTCTGATGAAAAGACGTAGTCCAGTCAGGGCGAATTTGACGAAACGTTATAATGCAGTAATAACGTCGGTGAATGAAAAAAATTTAAATCGTGATGATATTGAAATAAAGCTTTATTCTTTAGAAAAAGTTGTTACTAATTTGGCAGAATTGGATGACAGCGTATGTAAAGCAATAGTAGCTGCTAAATCTGAAGAATATGAAAAAGAGTACGAAAAAATAGAAAAATATCGCGACAAATTAGATGCTGCACGGATTCGTGTAAAAACATGTTTAGAAAAGCTTTCTTCTATATCCGAAGGGCCGGAATCAGTTAATGTGGAGGAAGTTAAATTAAAACTTCCCAAAATAGAATTAATTAAGTTTGGCCGTGAAGTTAAAGATTGGCTCAGCTTTTGGAGCCAATTTGGCAGAATTCACGAAGACTTTACCATCGGCGATGAAGTAAAATTTCAATATCTCATACAGAGTACAATAATAGGCAGTAGAGCGCGGGAAATAGTTGATAGTTATCTGCCAGCTGCAAAAAATTATGCTTAAGTTGTTAACAGTCTGAAGGCTAGATTTGACTGTGAAGAACTTCTTGTTGAATACTATGTAAGAGAACTACTTTCATTGGTAGTAAAAAATGTTATTAATATGAATTCAAAATTGAATATAATGCAATTCTATGTTAAATTGGAATCATATTTAAGGTCACTGGAATCTATTGGTGTAACTACCGAAAAATATGCTGCTATGTTTTTTCCCGCTAGTGGAATCTTGCATTCATGAATATTTATTGAGAGTTTGTCTACGAAATCCAATGAAAAATAAAGTAGACGATACAAATTCTTATGGCGAATAATTGTCGCAATTGCTATTATTTCTCCGAACGGAAGTTGAAGGGGAAGAGAGGATTTTGATGATAAAATCAGGCTTCAATTCCACAGAAATTCGGAGGCAGAGTAAAAAAATATCGAGAATAAGAAACTCTTGTTCCCATGCTAATGATTTGGTTTACGAAGCAAAATCTTTGAAATCTTGTCTATTTTGTGGAAAAGTCCTTAATTCTGACGACTGTTTCAAAGCACAAAAAATGTCTTCGGAAGAAAAACAAGACATTTTAAAGAAGAATAAGGCTTGCTTTATCTATTTAAAGGTTGGACACGTTTCTATAAAATGTAAATCTAGTGTTCAGTATATACTTTGTCAGCGAAGACATTGGACAATTATGTGTCCTGAAAAGTTAAATAACGCCAAATCTAACGCCGCAGAATGTACCAGGACTGCAGGAAGTAGAGCGTTATCAAATCAAAGCGAACTGGAAATTCTTTTGCAGACACTTTTAGTATTAATTGAGACGGGTGGAAGAAGCAAAGTGGTAACAGCATTATTCGATACAGGATCGCAAAGATCATATATTTTGAAGTTTACCATTAATCAAACGAAAATAATCACAGAACGAAGCCAAAATTTAAAGCATGTAGTATTTGGAGGCGCTAGTTCCAAGAAGAAACATAATTGTTATGAACTGTCAGTAAGCAATTTGAAGAAAAATTATTCTTGTAGGATACAAGTTTTGGATCAGGATATTATTTGTGGTTTTATTCCTAGTATACAAAGGGATCCATGGGTCAAGAAGCTACAGAATAAAAGTATATCCATTTCACTGATGTTGGGAAAAGCTGGATGTCTATAGAGTTGTTGATAGGAGCTGATTATGCTGGAAATCTCTTCACAGAAAGTATATGTTCCTTGTCATCTGGTTTGATTTCGATCGAAACCTATTTGGATTGGAGTGTAATGGGAAAATCCTCTATATCTCTTTTTATTTACAGTAATGACATTTCATACCTATGGAGACTAGAAACTCTAGGTATAATGGACCCATGTGAGACTGATAATTCAAAAGACTTAGAAAGTAAAACTTTTAATTATTTTTCCAGAAATGTAAAAATTGACGAGGATGGAAGATATGAGGTCAAGCTTCCCTGGATGAACTACCTACAAATAGAGACATTGCTGGGAAAAGGCTCGTTTCTACTAGCTTGAAGTTGTTAAAGGGCAATCAATTAAAGTGTTATGATGCTGTCTTCGAAGAGTGGAAGAAAGAAGGTTTTATAGAAGATTCTGATGAGGGTCCTGGTCACTACCTACCTCATCGAGGAGTATTTAAGAATGATTCCACTACCAAAGGGCTGCTAGTTTTTGACGCTTCATGAAAATCAAGAGGTAATCTCACATTGAATGATTGTTTGATGAAAGGTCCAAATTTTATAGAGACAATACCTTTTGTACTTATGAAATTTCGGGAGAAAACTTTTGGTGTTTTATCAAACATCAAAAAGGCGTTTCTTCAAAAATCTCTTGCTAAAGAAGATAGAAAATATTTGAAATTTCTGTGGAGGAAGAATGAGAACAGAGATGCGACTAAAGTTTATCAGCATGCCAGTGTAGTTTTTGGCCTGAATTGCAGTCCCTTTCTGTTGAGTGCTGTCATCCACCATCATTTGGACCAGTATTTATCTTCTACCAGCATGCAAAAATTGACATCATGTTATCAAAACTTAAGCAGGCTGAAGCGATATCTCTGAAAGAAAAGAAAGGATATCGGCTGATCCCCGATCCTCCAGGGGATGAAAAGAAAATCCCAGAAACACAAAATCTTCTTCTCTTGTGTCCTGAGTGTCCCATCCCCTTAGCGCGAATAAAGAGAAAAGAAGAAATCTGTGAATGGGTTGAAAAGTGAACGGACCGGTTATTCTTGGAATTATTGTATCATTGAATTGCATATCACTGAAATTTAATGGTAGCGACCTTGACTTTCCCACATTCGCATTACACTATCCCATATAATACATAATGCACTATTCCATATAGATCATTTTTAACTGCTTGTGACATGAATGTCCGGTTGCATATATTCTTTTCGGTGCTGGCGCCATCTATTGGTAGAATATAAAACTAAAGTAAACATTTTTAAAGAAATGACATATATTTTTAATTCATCTTTTTCAGAAAATGGTTGTTCTCCAATATATAAATTAAATAAATAGTTTTGAAAAAAAATTAAATTAAAAAAGTAAGCTGAAATAGATCAATTAATTCAATCACACGTTACTTAAATTAGTAAATTAAGTATTAATTACAATTCATAAATTTTATATTTATTACTAAGTAATAATTTTTAATTAATAATATGATTGAAATAACAGATATTCGGAACAAATATTTATAAATAACAATAGCAAAATTATTTTTCATTCAAAAAATCGTGGATTATGCATCTCTACGCAAAATATCTCAATCCGCCCCTGGTTTATAAAAAGAGAGTTGCGATTTTAAAGGGTGGGATCTTGTTGTGTATGGACGAAGGTTTTGTTGGGTTGCTTGAGGATTTATAAGGGATAATTTTTTTTTTAATCAGTGAGCTAGCCAACAAGTACTTTGGGTTGAAAGTTGAAAGAAATGTTCCTTCAATATCATTGAATGGAACTCTGTTCTCGAGATTTTCCTGGTTGGAAGATCGAATTGAATCTTTTCATAAACAGGACTCATAAGTTAAAAGCTGTAATCGAATCTGCGATAAGTTCAAATGAATGATTACATAACGATTTCCTTTTGTTCGTGGTATCCATTATTGATGGATGAGATCTTGCACAAAATAACGAATCATCTGTTTTTCTTTCCCTACTTGTAAGCATCGAAATGTTTTAACTGTGGCTTTCACTGTACAGTCCTAAACATTTGTTTTTTGTTTACAATATTGTTGACGAATTGGATGTTGAGTAAATAAATATATGATGAAACTAGTTGAAGAAAAGCTTCATCAGTGTTACTATATGAAATAAAATATATCAAACTCTGCGGTTTGACTTTATTTCTCATAATTGTCGATGTTAAAATTAATATTCTACAAATTCTGCGGTTTGTCATTGCTAATCCTTACTCCTTAGGAGTTGACGGGAAAAGAAATTGTGCAAAATATATATTTGTGATTTCGAAAATATTTTCCTTTGTACTAATATAATAATTATATTTGTTTTGAAATCAAATGGCCGAAGCAATTGCTAGCAGCAATTCTATAGTGAACGTATGTCCATTTTGTAATAAAAAATTTGGAAATGAATTTGAATTACGAAATCATTTAGAAGAAATTCATAAAATTTCATTGACTTATGAGAATCCATGTGAAGCCGATTTTGGAGACAACCTAAGATGTTACAAAATTAGTGAAAGTAAGAGAAATTGTATATTCATCTCTTTATTTATCTGTGATATAATAGTTTAGTGTTATTTTGAACAATTTAAAGGTTTAAATTAAGATACATATTTATCCATTTGTTTAATTGTATTTTTCTGCTGTGATATATTGTTCCTATGAGACATCGTTCTCTTGGATCTTTTATAAATATTTAGAAACTTAATTTTGGACTGAATGCAATTCATAGTTTAATATCATAATATATTTATGCTTTGAATTATTGCTTGTTAAAAGATTTCATGTAATGAAACATATATTTGTTTAAATATGGTGTAACAAAGTCTCAATCAAAATGGGACAGTGAAATAAGGAAAATGCATTTTCCATTTTTGCCATTGGAAAAAAAAAAAAAAAAAAAAAAATCTTTATTTACGCGAACTATTCATAGATACTGTAATAGTTATTTATTCATTTCTTTTCATATTAGTAAAAAATATTTTTGTCATTACAATAAGATGGTTGCATGATTAAAAATATCTATAGAATTTTTCATTATAGAGAATAAAACTCTGGAAAACTCTTCATGGAAATATATTAATATTAGCCATTAAATAAGGGAAACAAAAATTTTATAATTTTATTTATCCATTAGTGAAAGATTATATTAATAATATTATCTGTGCTAGGTAAAAGCAGATTTAGTAGCTACTTTGCAACTTTACATAGCACATATTATGAGAACCCTTTTTTTATAAGATAATTTAATTTGACATTTTCACATATTTTTAACATGTTAATGAATTATTTTAGGTTTATCTTTTTTCTTTTTACTTTATTAATTTTGTGAAAATGTATATCTATCTATCATTATGATTCCAAACTCCAAGCATTCATGGGTATGCACTTAGTTATTAAAACAAAAGTTTAGTATTTTTAAATATTGTAATAATTAAATTAGCATAATGAAACATATAGTGACCTGACCAATTATACTGGATTAATTGTTGGTATTATCTTAATATCTCATAATTTATAGATTTTGTATTCGTTGCAAATTTATTTATTTTGTAATTAGAAAAAATAAAGTTTTTTAATTGATTTGTTTAATTCCCCTTGACAGCTGTCTAGTTAGAAATCCATTTCTTTCTGTATTGTTAATAATAAGAAATGTGTGTATGTCTGTTAGTATGCTACAAAATGTATTATTGGAGCTACCAAATTTAACATAAACTTGATGGAAAAATGGGAATATAGACCTTGGAACCTTTTTTTAATTCATTGAAAATAAAGTAAAAAGCATTTTTCTTGTGAAAATTCCTGAAAATTTTATTGTTCAGAAGTGTATTTTAAACCATTTTAAAATTTTAAAAAAGGCATTTTTTCAGTGATACCAATTTAATTGTGAAAATTTTTCTTTTTTAAAGTATAAGGTTTTTTAATCATTTTTTTTCTTTTTATTTGTTGCAATTCTTTTTTATTACTTGCTAAAATTCTTAAAATTTCCAATGTTTTATTAAAATTTTAATGCAGCTTCTTTTGCATACTTAAAGAAGCTGCATTAAAATTTTGAAAGAGAAAAGAGGGGGAAAAATAAATTAAAAGAAGGGGGGAATAAAGGTTATACTAACAGCACAATACAATCCTGCTACTTAATTAGCATTTTTTTTTTTGTTAACATTTAAATAGTAAATATAAATCTGAAGTCAAATTTGGTGATTTGTCACTAAATAAGTCGAATTTATCACCATATTATCAGTCAAAAGAATTTATTCTTTTACTGTTAATTCAAGGCTTTTTTTTATTTTGACTTGATGTTTCACAAACTCATTAAGTGATATAGATATTTTTCTGTCACTGGATTTTACTATAACAAATATGTCTGAGATAAATAAACTTTCCTTGAGTTTTTAGCATGTTTGCATTTATTCTTGTATTGAAAATTGCCTATGTACTAAGCAAAATGTAACAAAACAAATACTATTAATAATTTTCAAATTGTGACAATTAGATTTATTTTTATAGAATTATTGTTTTTTTGTTCTGACTTTTTTTAGAGTCATTTTTTAATGTCGTAAAAATACATTATTAGCTATAGTTTGACCATTTTTAAAGATTGCTTCCTTCATGCCATATAATTTTATGTATAAAATTCTGTCATTGCTTTGTTACTTTAATGTTTTGTTTTCTTATTATTGCACATTACTTTTTTTTAACTCATTATATAAACAAAACCATTTTTAAATAAAATTGGTAAATAGTGATAATATATACAAAACTGTGGTGCTGATTGATCCTCTTGTTTTGCTTATATTTATAAGTTTGGTTCATTATGCCTATTTTTTAGCATTTGTATTATGTTTGCTTTTATATTTAGTATTATTTGTTACATCTTTCAACCATAAAGGAGTTGATTCATGCTCATGTGATATCTGTGAAAATTGCTTCAACAATTCAATTTTCATGTTCATATTAATGATGCGGAAGTTGTCTGAATTGTATTCTTGATCTCTTTTACTTTATCATTATTCTTGATTTGAATGTAATATTGAGAGTAATAAAAAAAAAATTTTTTTTTTTTTAAAGAAAGGAGAGGAAGTGAGAGTACAACAGATATTTTGTAGTCATTAATTATCATGGATGAAGCATAAAAAATTCACTGGTGTAGGAATTTTCTTTTGCAAAATCCTTTGAAGATTAACATGAATGTGATAAAGATGAAATGTCCATTTCTCGTTTAACATTAAACAGCCAAAAATATTATTACAATACTTTATAAAATTTGCCTACAGAATATATTTTAATGATATTCAAAATGAAAGCATTGAAGAAATAGGTTCTCAACAATTACTTCAATTTAAATTACAGAGGCTTAAAATCTGTAGTTTGTCTTTTGTTGGAAAAGAAATGATTGAAACTAGGATGAAGACATTGAATTTGCGACTAGAGAGAAGCAATAAATACTAGGACTTGATGATATTAAAATATGAAAATCTATTAGAGCATTTAAAATGTTTCCATTCATTTACAGCTTCTTAATCTTAGATAAGATCTTTTTAAGTATTAAATCAACTCTTCTTTTCAAAAATCTAGTTTAGGATGCAGAAACTTGATGCAATTTGATCCAAAGAATCAAAAAGGTTATTTTCAATTATTCCTGTGTGTGACTAGGGGTTCAGTCAAATTCATAATATGAATAATTTTTGATGGGATTTTTTTCTATCGTTTAAGAGATTTTTAGATGTATTGAGAATCGTATATGAGGAATCAGAATATAAAACTGAGCACATTATAAGACTATTTTGTAAGAATGCTAAAAGACATTCTCAGGCTGCTAATTTTAAATTCAGGCATATTTGTTATACTGACTAATTTTTGCAAAGATGAAAGGGAGGTTTAAAAACAGGTATATAAAGACTTCAAAATGCACTAAAGATTATTTTTTTAAATTTTAATTCTATAATTATCTATCATTTATATTATAGTTATTTTATTCAATATAACCTTACTGGTATTGTAATTTAAAATGTAGATATATGTATAGTTGAAAATAATTGATAAATAATGCTTTATATTTCTGAAATATATGCTAAAACTATGATAACATTGAGTTATCATTCTAATATTTCTATCTTAAGATGATGATTATTAAGAAATACTTTTATCACAACTTTTTATTGCTGTAATTTTTAAATATATTTTTAAAATATACCTGAATTTTTAAAACAAAATGTTGATTTTAATTTTTTAATGTTTTTTTTTTTTTTCTTCTTTTTTTGTAGTCAAGAAGCCATTAATTTTAGGAGGAAAATTGAGAGAGCTAAAAATGATTTTAAAGGAAGATTTTGACTTGTAAGTGTTAACATGTTAAGTAATATATGAAAATACTTTTTAGTTATTTTTAAATTCTTTAAACTAATGTAATTAAAATTTATTTAAATCATATATTTTATATTTGTCCATACATTCAAAGTATAAATTTAGTGGTGGTGGGGATTTAAATATTTAAATTGAAAGAATTTTTATTTGATGAAATATAATTTTGGGGGGGGGGGAATATTCATTTTTATAATTCATTATTTACCAATATTGGGATTTTAAGAATGTTAGCTTTTGGAAGCTGTTTGTGATATAAGGTTTTAATATTATTTGAATTGATTTAACAAAATCCAGAGTTATATATGACTTTTCCATTAATATAAGAATTAAAATATGAACTAATTTCATCTAGTATGCAGTCTTATTCTGTGGCCTGATCTTTGTTTCCTAATGCAATATTTTGTTATATCTAGTATATTGATTTATTGGTTCCCACTCTAACAGCAATTACCTCGAGACAACATATAAAATGAAAAAACAGATGCTATGCTAATGGATGTGTATGTTACATGCATTTATATTTTTCTTTTACATACATTTTTTTAATTGTTATTGCTTTTGTTTTAGGTACATTCAACACATGAAGGCATGGATACGCTGTAGTGTGAGTTGAATATTTTATTGAATGGAAATCATTAACCTCCCATTATTCAAATAAAATTTGAAAATTTTATATCATTTGCTGTAATTAGGGTTATTTTAAAGTATCAGAGAAGAGCTGATTAACATTAGTTAAATTTCTTTTCTTTTTTTTTAATGGCATTGAAATGCAAAATATGAACGCTTTACTAGAAAGAATAAAATGTTAGATAAATTTATGGATAAATGATTTGTCACCTTACTTAAACTATTTGGAATATCTTTTTTTAAAAAGGCATAAATATTTTAACAACTTCTAATTTTATGATTTTGGCAGATAAAACAGCTTATGATTTTAGTTTTCGATCATTACATAGTTGAAAAAGTTTTGAATTTTTTTTTTAATTAATTATCATCTTGGATTTGTCATCTTTGTAATTTCTCTAGTTTGTAAGATTTTTCAGTGTTAAATAAATATTGTTTTTATTAAATATGAGACTTAAAATGTTCTAAGTAAACTGTTAAAAGTTGCTATTATAATTTGCAATAGTTTCTATAATAAATAATATTATAAAAAGCATAGTAAAAATTGTATCATTATAAATGCAAAGGACATGTAAACATTTTGATTATTTACTTTTCTTTATTTTCTAATGAAATAAAGCCTTTAGTTTTAGAAATGTATTTTTTGTATTGAGTGATTCAATTCAAAGATCATAGAAATTTGAAATAGTTGTAGATTTCAAGCAATTTTTATATTGAATTAATGTCTATTGCTTAGTTTAAAAATATGTGATTTGTTAATGCATGTACAATTAAGAAATGCAAGGATAGGTAAGCATTAAATAAAACATTTTTTTTCATGGTGCATGATATATATTTTTTTTCAAAATATAAATGGCAAGCATTTAACATTTCTAAAGTATTAGTTTTTGAATATTAATTTGCTTTTTTATCTACCTTTTCTGACTAGCTAGTTTGCTAGGCATTTGGGTTATGTTTAATTTCAATTAAATCTCTTATGTACATAACTTCATGTGTTTGTTTCTCTAAGGAAATATTAACTTTACACCCATTTATTATGTACATGAAATTCTTTAATAGAATTAATCCCAATACTGATAGGCTTTAATAGTTTCTTAAACAAAATAATTTTAGGCTTCAAATTTTAATAGACACATAATAGAGACACTATTTAGAAGTCTTTTGCCTTGCATTCATTGCATAAAGCTTCTAAAATAGTATGATTTTGCTAATGTTCTATGTTTAAGCATTCAATTATATAATAGAAGAAAAGCAGTGTATAAAAATATATAGACCGAAAAAATTTCATCATTGCTGGATTTTAAATTTAAATCTTTATTTTAAGTAAAATAAAATATCAGCAAATTTATTTAGAGCATGCTTTATCCTTAAATGGAAAAATAAGCTGGTTTTTCATATCTTGATCACAATAATGCAGGGGGAAAGAACCCAGGTTGAAATATTAGAAGAAACGATGCAAGTAATTTGAATTTTACTTCAATAATGAACTATTGTTATAAAATATGCTTAGAATAGTTTTTTTAAATTAATTAAAAATAGAAAGTAATTTTATGGCAAAAACTTGATATCGTTGATTATTATTATTTGAATTTTATGGTAACATAAAAATTATTTTTGTGCTGTAATATTTTTGGGAAGTTATAATGAGAAGGCATCAAGATTTTGACTAATTTTTAATAAATTAAAATTCTAAAAATCACTCTGAGGTCTACATTTCCATTCTCAGTAGTATATAAGATTTGCTTGGTAGCTTCAGATCAAACAACCGGGCATTTAGACTGTCATTGCGCACTCACCTTTATTAGTAGTAGTGATGAATATGTATAATATACTTATTCTATATATTCAATAACTGCTAAGATAAAATATACTGTTAGCTTAAAATTGAGTAAATAGAAAGAAAACATTATTATTAAACAAAAATATTAAAATTTCAAAACCTTATAAAATCAATAACTTTGGGAAGTCGCAGGTACTGAATTGAGGATATTTATATAATCTTATTTTTTAACTATTAATTACAAATCATGATCCTCTTCTTATCATTGCATGACTGATACTGAACTGTTAGTTTTCTTATAATAATTATTATAAGTATAGTTGGATGATTATATTTATATATCGTGCAATATGAAATTTAGAATTGTTTATTTGTAAAATTATTCACTCTTTTTAAAGGTTTTTAATTATACTTTAAATTTTGCATTATTGTACAGTTTTTTATGGCATGAAATCTCACCAACTAGCATATTATTTCAAATATTTCATTTTAATGTGAACTTTTTGTCTGAATTAAGTGTTAACATGCCATTTTTTAAAAAATATTTTCTGAACTGAAAAAATGTAATGTGTTATAAAATTTATCTAGCATTATATTCAATTTTTATATATTTAAAAATTGAATTCTCCCTTCTTTCTTGTCCTCCCTTCATTTTTCTGAAAAGTTGTGATCTTTTAAAAGGAGGCTACAATTGTTAAATAATAATAGTAACTTTCTCACGGTATTTATTTTCAATTTATATACATATATATTATTTTTATTTCAGATAACAAGGTTACAATTTCATGAAAATGTTTGTTCTTTTTTCACTCCTGAAACAAGTATGTTTTTTTTTTTTAACTTTGTGATAATTTGTTTCTTTTTTTTTTTAGTAGTGTTAATAATTAGCTTCTACATTAACTTTCATTAGATTACAATATAGTAATTTATTTGAAAAATTCTTTTCTGAAAGTTCCAAATATTATTTTTATATGTCACCTAAAATCACTCCTATTTCTTTTTTCTGCATTAATATTTTGTATAAACAATAAAATTCCTATTTACTTAAATTAAATGTAATAATTATGATTTTTTAATGGATAGTATCCAAACAGGCACATAATTTTAAAGAAATGCATATTTTTATATGGAGCTCTTAATTTACTTTCTGTTAGATAATATGTTCTACTTTAAGTGAGCTGATCTTAAAAAATATCAGCTGAGGTACAAACATTTATTTAAAAAAAATCAATGCAAATGTTGAAATAATTAGGCAGATATTTTTGCATTCTTTCATTAACATGACATTGTGAGAGCTGTTATATGTGAAACAAGCACTATCATTTGTGCTTTCATCTAAACTTGCAGAAACTAAATTCATAACTTGTTATTTTGAGATAACTGTTGTTGCAGATGAAAAGTAACTTAGTGAGCCATAAAATAGAAAAATTTCAAAGAAATGTTATTTTTATGGTCACAATATTTTAGAAGGAAAAAATGCTGAAAACTGAGTATAACATAATTTCTTACTTCTTAATGCATGTGGAAAATAATTAATTTGAAAATATGTAATTCTATTTTTTATTATTAATGTGGTCCTGGTAGAAAAATTTTGAATTAATATCTGACAAAATTGAATAAATTTTCCAGTGGCTAATGAATGCTATTTTGAATTTATGTGTGAAGAGTTTGATTGTATCATGGAATTGTGCTTACTATACAAATTTTGCTCTATATATTATTTTTATATCAAATGAGAAAACTGCTAATGACTTTTTTTTATTTTATAGTTAAAGTCCATAATGAATTTCTCCTGTATTTCTTAAAAGATATTCGCTCAATGTCTCGGCTGTGTCAAATAGGTACAGAAGATAGTTTTGACTATTCTACGAACAACCTTACACCAGGAGAATTGCCATCAACCGTTGTTAGTATACATATATCTATTACCTCTATATGAATATATATCTATTACCTCTATAAAATATCAACAATTCTAATTTGATTTTATGACAGATAGCATGTAGTCTGGCATTTCCAGTGAGTACCTAGGTAATCTGGTGGTAAATGAAAATGCATCTTAAAAATTTTATTTCTTTATTTGAAGAAGTTTTAAAGATAAGGCATAAATTCATATCTTTTAAAAGGATACAAAAAATTATAATAACTCAAAATTTTTGCCAATTTAGGGAGAATATGTATCAACTCCTAATTTTCAATAAAAAGATTTTTAAAAAATGGATTGACATATTCTGATAAAGTCTCCCTCACCCTGCTCACACACACACACATACAAGAAAAAAAGAGTTTGCATTTCATTTTTGTCATTTTTCAGCTTTTATTTTGAATGAAACCTTTTGTTAAATTATAGAGTCATTAATGTTTTGTGTTCGATTTGAAGAAGAATATGAAAGGGAAAAATATATATATATAAGTTTAAGTAAATTCAATATAATAATTAAATTAAGATCCATTATTTGTCTGCTTTGTGTCTTTGCAAATGCCAGATTTTTATTTATTATACCAATTTATATTTATTCCAAAGGAAAACATAACCATGGGAACTTTTGAATTTGAAAATATTTCTTTATCTGTTTATTTTAACATATTGTTAAAAACCTGTAATGTTTCTTCTCGGCACGGCTAGTTCAATCACTGGAAAGACCGTTTTACAATCAACTCTGTTGGGTGCGGATTCAGTGCCGTGGCAGTGATCTCAGAGCTGGGTGACAAACTTGGTGATCATTTGGTGACTTTGGCTACAAAACAGATATTACTGGAAACTTCAAGAATTTTAGCAATTGAGGAGCCTAGGCAATAGGAACCGAGATATGCCTGATTGGTCCTGAACCTTCTCTGCCCGCCTCCTGGGAACTACAAAGACCGACAGTTGCTATTGAGTCATAGAAAGAGACAGCGAAATAGTTCAATCAGTCCAGCAAAGCGCAAACATTTCGTGGTGCGTTTGCTGAACAGAGCAGTGTTGCAAAAACTCATGTATTGAGAAGATGATTTGTGTTGTAGCTGATAAGAGCAAGACAGAAAGTATAATAACTGATTTCTTAAAAAAAATAATTTTAAAAATTGATATCAAAGCATTATTAAAGGAAGGAAAAAATGTCTATAACCTAAATTATTTTATATTTACTGTAAAAAAATAATCAATGTTTGATTTTTTCATACCTTGATTTAACATTTTCCACCATGTAGTCTTAATTTCTTTTTGATCCGTTGAATGACATTGAATTGAGATTATACTGTATAAGTAAGTATGGAGAAAAGAATTTTGGGGACATTCTTTTTTATTAATTAAAAAATGATGCTTGTGAAATTTTTTGGTAAGAATATTATTGCTGTAGAATTAATGAGAATTATGCTCATTAATTCTACAGTAATAATAAAGAGATAATAGCAAAAATGAAGGAAATATTTATTCGATCAGTACTTATTTTCTTTTTTAATTCTAAATTTGTATAGCACATAAATTAGTACTTCTATTTCCTTCATGCAATATTATTCAACTTTCTGCAAAATAAAACTCTTTTACTTGATGTATTCTTTTTAGTTATGCTGGAATATGATTCCATTTGTAAATTATTAAGTGTGATGTAAGCATTAAATTCTGGAAATTGAAAAAAGATATCTTGTACCTTTTAAATATTGTAGTCTTCTTATATTGAATTTATTTAGTAAAATTATTAGTTTATTAAGATTACATAAATGTTATTGAAATCACATTTTTAGATTTATACCATTACATTAGCAATTATGTATATGTATATTCTATTACAAAAATAGTAAAAATGATTATTTAAAAAAAGGGTTCATTTATTAAGGCATTCAAACTCACCATTAAAGATAGCTATCTATGTGGTGAATGTTTGTTTTTCTGCAGTAAAAATCATCTGATTTCCATAATGATTATAGATTAATATATTTGAAATTATAACATGACAAGAAGGTACAAGAATGGTTCTCTTAAAATGTAACATTTTTAACTAATAAGAATGCAGAGTAAGATTAGCTAATAAGTGGAAAGGAGAAAAAAAATGTTTAATTTAAACTAAACATTTTAATTCTTTTTATTACATAATGAACTTTAAAAATTCTTTTTTAATTTCCGAGAAATTCCATGAGAAAAGGAAGGTTAAAAAACTTATTTATTTTGTAATATAATTTCAGCGAAATCCAAGAATATAATTTTTGAAAAATTCCTTTAGAGTCAACCAATTGCCAATCATGCTGCAGAAAATACGAACCTAAATGTATCCAGTTATAGCGCTTTGATTGATTCATATGAACAGCAATCAAATCCAAGACATTCACTTCAAGATCAAGAAACTTTGTATGCATTAAGTCTTGTATCGTCTTGGGAAAATGGCTGTAGAAATGTAAAAAAAAGACTTGTCCCTATTGTATATTGTGCAATTAAGGTATGCATAAATTAATTGATTTTTACAAGTGTTTCATTTCACAAGGAAAGTTCCTTAAAAAAAAAGAGAAAAAAAAAGAATCATAAAAAATTAATTTAAAACCATTTAGAAACAAAAATTTGTCATTGGAATTTGAAATGATAACATTTATTCATCTTATTAAAGCAAATTTTATTTTATTAGAAAATTGAAATATATTAGTTTTAGGATTTATTTATTTATAAATGCAATAATGGATTGTATATTTGAAAATTATTGTACATCTTGGGAGTTGTATGACTAGAAAGTTGTAACCAGTTATGGTGCTTCATATTAATTATTTTTAAATTATTTGGCTCTAAAAAAATTTCAAAAATAAAAAAATATTATGATTATGCAATATAATTAGAAACTGACAACAGATGAGATGTTTTGTATCATTAATAGTGCATGAACTAAGCATTTGCTTCTATTCTACATAAACTATTCACATTATTTTAATAAAGCATTGAACAACCCCCTCTTACTCACTTACTGATCATTTTTTTCAATTGAGATTAAATTGTGTTTTTAAAAATTCTTAGTATATTAAATAAATTTTTCTTGACAACTTTTTAGAATATTGAATTATTACATAACTTGTTGATGTCATTTTCTATCTTTCTATTTTAGCAACTTATAAGAGGTATTTCCAGAGCCATTGCAACGAGACGAAAATGCATTAAAGTGAAGCCTAATGGTCTTGTTTATGATGTTAGAAAAACGGATCCAAAAGAGTATGTGCCAACAAGAGTTTCTTTTTCTTAACATTGATGCTGCAAAATTATTTGGTTTATTTAATCAATTGCTCTTCATAACAAATATATTACAATTCAGAGATATATGGCCTTCAATTTAAATCTCTGATAAGAATGTGGTTGAAAATATTTTTAATATTTTCTTATGTTCATTTTTTTTAGAAAAATATTTATATTAAACTGTTTAAAACTTTGTTATCATGAATTTACAAGTAGCTGTAGTCAAGTACTAGAAGAATCCTTAGTTTTTAATCTAAAATGTTTTTTATTCGCACATTTTTCATTTAAGACAGTTTTCCTTTCGTATTTGTCTTATTTTAATCCATAATGTGAAAGCAATGTTTCAAGGATATTAATATTAATATAACAAATCTTTAAAAAATTTCTGACAAAAAATATTTTTTTTACAGTTTTAAAAGTTTAATTCAAGTTTTAAATATTCACTGTCTAATAAATTCTAATTATGATAAAAAGGTCAATATTAAAAAACAATCAAGATTGGCCCTAAATCTTTTTTATATTTACCTGTTTAAGGTGTATACTTCCCTCACATAAAATTTTGAACCTTGGAGAAAACCGTGAGTGCTCAGGTTTTTATTTTCAGATTCACCATCTCACACATTTTGTTTCTCAGTATAGTAAAGAAAATTGAATTTGCATTTTGAACATCTTTTTATTTACTTGTGTATTTATTGATCAAGTGAACCAAAATTGATATAGAACTACAGTTGTGTCGTAATAAGCTCGCATACAAATTATATTAATCTAATTTATTGCATTTTTGAGTTATCACATTTATGTGCATGAGAATGTACAGACTTGTAGATGGAAAATTCTTTGATGGATTTCATTCAAATTTTTATGAAAACCTATGCATTAATTTCTAAAGCTGGGAGTCAAATTTCATTACATTTTTTGAATTGTCATATTTACATACATAGAATAATACAGACTGACAGATGGTCAAATTCTTAACAGATTTGGCATAAAATTTGATAACAATTTACATTTTAAGTTTATATGTCAAATTTCATTTATCTAGATCTTAAAGGTTTGCAGTTACAGTTATTAGTTGTTATCAGATAGGCAGACTTACTGTGAATAGATTTGATTTAAAACTTAATAGCATCTACAAATTTGATGTAAAAACCATATTCCAAATGTCATCCATCTAGCTCAAAATATTTTTGTATTACTCTATTCAAAACAGAGCAGAAATTATAATACTAAAAATGTGTTTATCAGGTTCTGAAAGATCTGAAACACGGAACTTCCTTAAAATCTCTTTCTATACAAGAAAGTTAACCTGTAATACAAAAGAGAAATTCTGTTTACTTTTACCAAGATTTGTCTCATGAAAAAAAATATTAAACTTCTGAAACTATATACGCTTTTTTCAGCTTAGCCTTATGTTTGAGAAATAAAATGTAAGGTTTTGCATGTTAAAAAATTGTGCTGTACCACATATATATTATTATTTTTTTTTTTTAATTTTAAGAAATAATTGTATTTGAATTTGTAAAGTCATTCTTATCATTTGATTGCATTTCAGTGTTTTGATTAGAAACTTTAATCTTTATTTGTTATTGGTAATGTTCTGTGTTTTATTACTATTATTATTTATTTCCACACGGACATTAAATGATATATATTTTTTTTAACTCATGGTCATATCTCATTATGATTTTAGAGTTTAATGTAGTTGTCTCAAAGAAATATTCCCTCCTTAAATAGGTGAATTAAAAAAATGTTTGAGTAAATATGCTTTGGACTAATCTTTTAAGCATTCATTTTTAATTTCATATCTTTTTTTTTTTTGAAGTCAATATAAATGATAGCAATAAACAGAGAGCAGGATATACACATTTTCAGAAGTGCAACACCTACACATAGTTTTAGAGCAATAAGTAACATAATATTTTAAATAATAATAATTCATTTATTATTTGTTCTTTTGATAATCATTACAAGATCACAGTATTTAAAATGTGTGATTTAGAATTATAAAATTAAATAATTTAAATGCATTTTGTAATATTTTTTTTTTCTTCTGTAGTGTTAGCCCTGATGACCAACTAAAATACACAGGCAGTGTAACTCTACCAGAATTATTAGATGCTTTAGAGGTAATTCTTTTGTGTTTGATTCAGACTATTACAGTTTAAAAGAAATTAATTAGTTTGAAATTCTTTAGAATGTTGATTAAATATTACTTCTTTTAATACAATGAAATTTCTTTCCTAGTACATTTTATTGATGACTAAAATCTTTGTAATGTTGTGAGATTTTTAAGGATATAAATTTCGTTCATATGGGTTTAACTCAAATAAAACATTAAGCATTATAATATTGGAAATTAGCAAATTTTTTTAAGTGATTTAAAATTCAAATCTCCCTCAACTTGCACATGGGGGGGGGAGACTATGCAGCAAAGAAAGTCATTTTAATTTCTATCCAGACAATGTAGCCCACAAGAAAAACTACATTGTTTTATAGTAAAAATTCAAGTAGAAAATTTTTATTAGTATTAATTTACATGGGGTTTTGCAATAAATTTGTTATTATTATCTCATAACGTTATTAATTTATATTATAAAAAGTTCTATCATAAATTTTTGAATATTTTACTATTATTAATGTTTTCTAAAATTACAAGCACAATAATATTACTAAAATAACTGTAAATCATCTTTAAAAATTATACTTTTAGCATTTTATTTTATATCTAAAGTAAAAACCTTATAGCATTTTGAGCCAAGATGTGATAGGGTCTCATTTTTGTTAGTTTAAGTTATCTCTTAAATGTTATACTAAAGAGACTATTATATTGATGATATTTTTATATATATTTATCTGAAAATGATATCTGTATATTTATCTGAAAATATATGTTTTTCTGTTTTGGCTGAATAGTTTAAACATTGTCAATGTATTTTATTTTTAATAGCAGTCTTTATGTCCAGATTATTCATTTTTTTAGGCTCTTAAACAATTAATGTGATTTTTTAAAAATTTTACCTTGTTATTTAATAGAACTGAATATCGTGAATTTTATTAAATTAATCTGTTATAAATTATTGTAGGGGCAAACTAAAAGGTTTATATACTATAAAATAGAAGTGAAACTGAAAATCTCATTTTGGAATTAAAGTCCAAAAATAAAGCTATTTTTTTAAAACTTATTTTTAACATTAGCAAAAGTATTTGGTTGGATGTTTAAATGGAAGAATTTGAATTTAATCAAATCATTAAAAACATTTTAGATTGAATATGAAATTGAATTTAAAAAATTCATTAAGAATAAAGGGAAAAAATATACCGAAATAAAATTGATATCATTAAAAACTTTTTGAGTTTAAGTTAAACAAACTCCATTTTTATGAGATAGTAGTTTAGAAAAATGCATTCATTTATTTCCAAAAGTAAATTTTAGCAAGAATTAATGTGTCAACAGTTGAATCTTCTTTTGAACTTGATTAACTTTCAGTTTGACATCCTCTATTTCCTCTGACTAAATGGAGTTTTGGGGAAATGGTGATCTATTTCCAGTGCTTTCCTAGTTATAATCTGCAGTCCCATTAATTTGTGAAGCAGCGAATTTTAAGACCAGTGTAAAAAACGTAAAACAACACAATCTAAAACAATCATATAGCATTTGTTTGAATTTGACTGTTGTCATTTGACTATAAATAATAAGAGAAATTTCTGTGCCATGTAGGTTAGTTTTTTATATCTATGGATAAATAAAAATGCATCAAATTTTAAAGTCGTTAATCTTGAACTTTATCATTATTTATATTATCTGTTTAGCCATGATTAATTGTTTGTCCTGAAATATAATATGAAATTATAATAGCTATGATATTTTAAAGACTGATTAATTTCATTTCAGGCACATCCTAACCTCATACCTTTAAAATCAATTTATAATGTTACTATCCAGTCAATTATGAATTCTGTGGAACGTCAGAGAGTCCAGAAGTCTCAAGAAAACGGTGAAAAAGAAGATAGTTGAATAGATCCAGTTATATCAGATCAATTTTTGAGATGTAAAATGTATAATATATTTTTAATAAATTTCATTAAGCATTAAGTGTTTTCGAACGTGTTCGTGATTTCTTGGCATTAAAAAAGATTATATTTGATGTCCAGCAATATGTTACTGGACATCAGCAACTAATTGCACCATTTCAAATTTCACATAGAAATGAAAATTCAGTAAAACAATCTATTAATTGTGCTCATTTCTTGCCAGTAATGTCACCAAGGTGGAAATAGAAAGAAACAATACATTTCATTACATTTTAACATTTTTTTATTACATTTTTTAACTAAATGCATTGATATGCTAAAAAAATGGATTATTTCAATTTATTATTTATATATGTAAAAAATTTTCCATTTTGTTTTCAAATTAATATAAGTAAATTCGAATTATAGACAATGTGTTAAGTATTATGTTAATAAGAATTTCAAGGGACCAGAGAAAAATTTTGCATTAGCCAAACTATTATATAGAAATATAATAAATGAATTCGAATAGTTTTTAATAAATTAATGTAAAATCAAGTTGTAATAATTATTTGATTGTGTAATTACCATTAGTGTTTTGCTGATAAGTACATCAAAATGCATTTGCAGAAAGCTCTTTTCAACTGCATCAAATAAATGAATGAAACTGAATTGATTATTGGAATTCTGCTAAAAGTGACCAAGTCGGAAAAAAAAGAAAAAACGATCTGTGCTGTTGTAACAGAAAGTTATATACATCCATGTATTATCAATATGCATATATCGTACATACATTGAAATGTAGTTTTCTTTTTTATTAACAGCAGTGACTGGAGGTTTTTTTTTCTCCAATTTGATCATATTTAGTTATTTACTGGCGACACAAGGGATAAGTATGAAATGGTGACAATGAAATAATATTAAGCAAGGCAAATAAAACCTTTTATTTGCCAAAAAAATACGCTACAAAATGTTCCTGGAAATTCTTTGCTACATTCTAAGATTTATTTATGATCAAATTTTAAAATTGTTTGATAGATAGATTCGCCAAATATCCTCAGAAATGTTTTGCTTTATACCATCTGCAATGTCATTTTGCAGTAGTAACTGCTACTGAACCTTTAAAGAGCTTTCACCAATATATTTTCTGTAAATCTTTCAATGCCCTAAGTGGGATCGCTTATTCGCAGTATCATTTTCTGCAGAATAATCCTCGACATCCATCTCTACATCTTCAATCGGACGTTTAAATATCTTTTCAAGATTTAGAAACGCTTGAAGTTTCTTTGGCAGCTGGATCTGTTGGATTCCATTTGGAAGCCACTGATTATTCTGCCAAAGAATGCGTCTTATTGCCGTTCTGCAGTATTGTTTCAACGACCTCGGTTGAATCTTTGAAGTACCTTCGCCAACAGCTTCCACATAGAACTCGTAAATATCTTCTATCTCTTCACTGCTGAGTATCTCTCTATAAGCTTTCTGTACTTCGTCGAAAGTTATATATGGGTGCGGAATGGAATTCCAAATCAGACGCAAAGCCTCGTATGCAGCAGGTTTATCTTCCCATTGGGTAAGGTAAATCCAGAAAATTTGCAAGAGAAGATGGTTCCTTTCCCTGGTCATCCAACTCTCAGGTCTCATGAGTGCTTCGGTAGACAGGTCCGCTTCTCTAGAATGAAATAATAAATGCTTATTAGTTCATTGGTAGGAATATTTCAATTTAATTTTACTGCGGTTTACTATAATGTAACTTTTTAACAATGAAGAATATTGTTATGGAATTTCAAGGGGTTCTTCGCGATTTATTGGTCGATGAAATCACAATCAGTGGGTCTCGGTAGAAAACAACGAACACGTTTATTTAAATACGAAGACACTAATACAAGGACAGCAAATATACTTCCGAGACGGACACAGGCAATATACTACAATAAACAGTAGCCCACAAGTAGTAATAACGACCACAGTACACTAAGTGGCCAAACAGAATTCAGCAGAAGGAGGGAATTTGTGTAGCTTCACTCTACGATCTCTCCAAACGTCTGCAATTCCCCACTGTCTCCTCTCTTTAGCTGTATCCAACTGCCAACTAACTATTAAACGACTGGCTACTCCTCACAGGACCCGATACTGCTTCCACAATAAACACCTGAACTCGGCACACAGCTCAGCTTGAGACTACCGGCCTTTTACAATTCTCGGGAGGCGCGCGGAAAGGTTCTGGACCAATCACGTGTATCTCGGTTCCTATTGGTTCAGTTATTAAAATTCTAGAAGTTTCCAGTAATATCTATTTCGCCAAGCTCTGAGATCACTGACGCGGCACCCGATCAGCACCCAACAGAGCTGATCGTACAACGGTCTTTCCAATGATTGAACCAACCATGCTCGAAAGCAACATTACAGATTCGTAATAATATGAATAAGAGAAAATATAGCAATCATCTGGCAGGGTAGATGAGCAAGAAAAAGTATTACATGTATAGTAAGAGAAAATATTGCACTCGACCAAAAATTCAACCTCAAAATTTCAATAAATCTCTGTAAACCAGAAAAAAAAAAATTCAGATTTTTTTTTTCCCGTATGAGTTTGAGTTTGAATTTTTTGACACAAGAGAGAGGTTTGGCCATACTGCGCCAAACATTAGGTAAAAATTATATTACAAATGTTAAAAATTGAATACAACATGCGAAGAAGTTGCTATACTATAAATACCAAACTAACAAAGTAGTAAAAAATTAAAAACAGTCAATTTAAAAGGAATAAATGAAACTAGATAAGATGCAAAAAATCCAATTTCTTTAAAAAATTTTAAAATGTTCAGGTAAGGATGTTCTCCTACTATGGCATGCATGTGTAAAGTTGATATCCGAAATAACGTAACCTACGGTGTTTAAAAACAGGACATGCTGTTAAAATATGAATGACGGTAAAATCGGCCTGACGCGCTGAGCAAATTGGACACCGTTCACCAAACAAAAGATGTTTAACACAATAACTCATAAATGCATCAGACTAGATGAATGAAATTTGACATATGATCTTACCACACCCAAATTATACATTTCTGTAAAACTTGTAGCGGGCCGCGGTGGCCTGGCGGTAAGGTATCGGCT
Source organism: Argiope bruennichi (assembly GCF_947563725.1). Lineage (NCBI taxonomy): Eukaryota > Metazoa > Arthropoda > Arachnida > Araneae > Araneidae > Argiope > Argiope bruennichi. Next base: position 20,307,667 of record NC_079154.1, on the reverse strand, counting down.
TCGGGACCGGAGAGTTTCAAATTCTAGACCTGATTCCACCGAAGAACCGTCGTGTAAGCGGATCTGGTGCATGTTAAATCCTTCGAGACCAAACGTCCTTCCGCTAGTATGGTGTGGAAGTTTGGAGAGGAGGTGCCAGCTCAGGTGTCGTCCTAATCATCTGACCGCGTTCAAAGTTACGAGGTCCGTCCCAAAATAGTTGTCGTTAATGTAACTAAACTAAATAAACTTTATGTTTGGTCGTCTATGTGCATATGAAAACGATAAATCAGAAAGGTAACGAATTCAATTGATGGCATTTGATATATGCCCCCTTCTTCGTAGAATTACAGATTTCTGTCAGAGTTTAGACCTGATTCTTTAACAACTGAATTGGCTATTGATCTATTCACGTAGATTACTCTAAAGCGCAACTATCCTGATTAATTTTCTTGTATGGTATTTGCACTAAAATTGTAAATTTCTATCTAATTTTGGGTAAAATCTGTCAAAATTGCAAGTTGACTATTTTGATCCGCTCTGAGGCACATGGATAAATCGAAATGACCGGATCGTCACGACAGCATTAGTGGGAACCGAGGTTGAGTCTTAAGGACCATCACCGGTCACGGTACACCCTCTCCCATGGGAGGTACGTCCCATCATCGATATGGGGTCAATCATCCCCACCCAAATGACGAGAACAAATCATACTGGAATCCACATCCTTATATCTGAGATACCCCTCGATGGGACTAAATCCGTTAAAAGGTAGACTTTTTTTGTTTGTTTACATTCCTGTGTGTATGTGAACATGATATTCTTGATAAAAGTTTCAGTGTAGGAGTGAACCTCAAAGCTGTAGATTTATATATAACTTTTGAACAATCCGTCTAAGAGAAGAGATCCTAAATATATATTCGATTCTTTTCGTAAAAATGCGAAGCTAAATATAAAACTAATCATATTCAGAGGCGGCGGCAGAGATTTGCCAACGACAGGCGGGCAAGCCCAATATCTCTAATTTGGCTTCAAAATAATTCATAATAATTAATTTTACGTTTAATTAAAGAAACTCAAGTATTATTTAGCTTCTTTTTTATTCAAGTCCTGATCATTTCTTTCATAGTTAAAACTTTACAAAGGTATTTGTAAAAAAATGTTATCAGTTTCTTTTGCTATCAAAAAAATGTCAATATTTGAGTTTATTTCTTCATGAGAATCTTGAGATTTAATTTCTCTGAGATCTAATTTTAGAAAAAATATGATTATATTCTATTCTAAATTGCAGTACATAGATAGAAGCACAGATTGCGCCAGAATGACGTGTCATGCTAAATGAACAAATGCATGCTCTTACTATTTTGCATCACAAGCTATATAAAATGAATGTTGAAACGAAAAGTTTTATAAAAGAAATTTTTTTAGAAATCCTGAATAATAAATAAAAGATATTCGATGTTTTCGCCAAAAATCGATTTTTCTACTTAGTTCCCTACCTAAAATATTGGTTAAGTAAAGATTGCAACAACGAGCAGGAATTCAGATGTGTTTCGAATCGGATTGCGTATTCACAAGAGTTTCAAAAGAAAAGAGTGTTTTATTAAATTTAGTTTAACCATTAACTAGATTTTAGTCAGACAAATCTCATAGTGAAATGAATCAAATATATTTATCAATTCGTTATCGAGGAAGAATCTGCCGACAGGGGGCAATTGCCCCCCCCCCTGTTAACGCCGCCTCTGATCATATTATGGAAATATGTGAGAAAGTCTATAAGAGTAGGTTATAGCTGTTGTTAATTTTCGTTGTTTCCAACGAATATAATCAAATAACAATGGCGTGTCAGTAAAGAATTCCACTAAAAGTATATTATCACGTGTATGTGGGTGAGAGGTGTTGGCACTTTACAGGACAGATCGTTTCATTTAGAACTACAAAATTTGTCATAAATATGAAATGTGCATCTCGAAACGATCAGAATATTAATTCATTGAAAATTAAATTAGATCTGGACGTTTTTCCCGATAATGTCCGAAAATATTGTAGTTCAAAATTGTTTTTATATCATTTTAAAATTTAAAACATTATCTTTCTAATGATATTTATTTTTCCGTCATACATCTTTTTTTTCTGATTTCAATTAATTCTTAAAAAATATTTAAACATAATTCAATAATATATCTCTCTATTGAAGTGAAACTTAATTTCTATGTAGCTACTAATATTTCATCCTAGCTTTTTTCCCTCCATAATAATAATCAGGATATGAAGTTTCGATTTTTTTTTTTTTTTTTTTTCCCCATGCTCAGTCGCTTTCAGTACAAGGTGTACTTTTAATAAAATTTTTGAAATTTTATTATCTTTACTAGTAAGCTTTAACTTTATAATCAGGAAATAGTGATTTTTTTAAAGGCGCCTTTTTTAAAATGCTGCTGTTATTTTCTTTGTTATAATTGGATACCTAAAGGTAAAAATAGAAAATAGAGAAAATGCATAGCACAATGAACGGTACAGTGTAAGATTTCTAAAATAATACGATTTGCACATTTGTAAAAATTAGAAATTTAAAATATTTTATTGGGCAAGTCATTGACTTTTCTTTTCATCTATTTCACGAATTCTCTGCTCCCCGGAAAATATTTATTTCACTTTTTTCTATAGCTTGAATATATTTTTATAATTACGTAAATAATAATTAATTATTATAACTTGAATTTGGATTAAGTATAGTTCAAAATAAAATATATTCCTCATTAAATTTCACGTATTTTGAGCGATCCATGTAACACTTTTTAAAAGCTGAATGCAAAAGTTTGAATCAAATGAAGAATATTTATTCTATTTTTGCATCAGAATTTAGTTCAAATATTCATTATGTTTTTGTTTTTTTTTTTTGTTTTTTTTAATTTCCTATTTTCTTAATCTTTTCTAGCCATTAGTATTCCCATAACTTATCAAAAATAAAACGCTTTAAAATTTTAATGCTAGGAGGTATAATTAAATTAAGATAATTTAATATGACGGACGAAACGGTTTATAGTTGAAAGAGGTTAGTTTAAAATAATAAAAGGGGGGGAGGGATATTGAACTGATTAAATTGTCAAATCAATGCTAACGAAATACGTTTTATTACAATTAATTAAAGTATCATTACAATTTATATTTAACGATATGTTAACATTAGACACAAAGTATTTATTAAATAGATAATAAATTGTTTTTAGTCAGTATTCAAAAACTGAAACTAATTTGTGTATCATATATTTTAGCAGATGAAAAACATGCCATTTAAAGGTGTATTCAATTAAATTCTTTTGATTTTCATTACGACAAAGAAATGAATTGTTGCAAACCATATTAATTTTTTTAAGTTTGATAAAACTGAAACGAAACTGAAAAAAATGTGAACGAAGTCTAAATGAGTATTATTTGAATGACATTTTTTTAAAATTTCAGATTTTGTAGAATCCATTTTTGTGCGATATGTTTGGAAATTAAGGAAGAAACGGTGAAGTTTAGATTTTTTTTTTTTTTTTTTGGCTACGGATAATTCTAATTAAATTACAATAGTTGTTCATAATACCATTAATTATATATTAAAGTATATATTTAAACTGATGAGAACACAATCTCTAAAAGAGAAAATCTTAAATTAGGTGAAAAGATAATTATAAATCATAGCTAAAAGGTATATGTATCGAAACTAATTGGAAAATATTATTCTGCAAACTACTTTTTATTCCATCTAAAGAATGAGAGATTTCATATAAATCAAAGTCAAAAAATTCAAATAGTGTGAAGATAAAAATGGAAATGAACTGCATTTATTTGCTATAAAATCAGGAAATGAAATCTTACTTATTATATTAAAGAAATAATCTATAATATCAGAATAATGAAAAAATGATATGATTCATAAGTTAATCTATTTTTAACTTTGCATGTAAGATACTGGAAATATTTTTGTATCAGTTTTGATTTTTAGGGGAAAAAACATACCTGATATAATGATTAGATAAAAAAAAATAGGAACTGTGTTTTTTTTTTTTTTTTTTTTTTTTTAGACCTCATTTGACCCATTGACCCAAAATAGATGTTCATTTCGTAACAACATAAAAAAACTGTTGTTGCAAATTGTATTAGAAAATAATTTTTGTAATTTGTTGAAAACTGAAAAAAAAAATTGAACGAAAATAAACTTATATTATTGGAATTCTAATTTTTTGGAATTATAAAAAGGTAAAAAAATAATTTTGCCATAATATTTTGAAAGATAGAGTTTAACCAAAACGATCCTTCAATTCTCTTTAGTTAAAATTTCGCTAAGAAATTCAAAAAAATTGCTCTTAAGTGTGCGTTTCCATCTTCCAAAATATATTTGATTGCTCTTAATCCAACAATTTGCCTTTAAAATGCCAATACGCATTCCATTTTATTTTCAATGAAGTTTACAACCAACATTCGTGTGGTGTTTATGAAGACTTGAATAATTTTTCGGCTGCAGAAAAATAGTATTTTTAAGTGCTTTAGTAGAAAGTCAGGAAAAAAAAGCATTAAAAGATTTCTTTCAGGGATTTTTTGTAACTATATGAAATGTATCAATTTATTACGAAAAATAAATTAAACGAAATATATATATATAGTAGAAAAAGTTTTGAAAATATTATTACCGATTAATTACCAGAATAAATTTAAAATATTTCAATTTAATTTAAAATTTTTTACTGATAATTCATTAATAAGAGAAAATAAAATCCGTTCGGTAGTGGAAATCTTTTTTTTTTTTTTATTCCTTTCTGTAAATTTTTTAAAACGTTAAACATTTCTGTATACGTTCCTTGTTTCAATTATTTCAGATAGAAAGAAAAGAATTGTTATATAAATTTACAAAATCAACTAATAACATTCATATTATTTTTATAATAAATATGATTTTTTATGTTTTGTGCAACTATTTCCCAAGATTCCACATTAACACTCCTATTCCAAACTCATATGAATTCATTTCGCTTTCTTTGATTAAGTGCAATATTATTGTAATTATTTCTATTTCTATTTAAAAATATTATAATATCTTTAAATTTCGTTGAAATATAAACTCGGATCATTTTATTAATTTAATTCTGATCATTTTAATAATTAATGAAAAAATAATAAATTTTTAGAATATCTTTAATAATCTGGACAAAAATATTTGCACATTTAAAACGTGCCATGCAGATTTTAATTCTAAAAATATTTCTAGTATACTTCGCAAATTTCCTATTAATGCTCCTATAACGAATTCACTTTCTTTGATTAAGTGCAATATTATTGTAATTATTTAAATTTCAGTTTAAAAATTTTATAATAACGATAAGTTTTCTTGAAATGCAAATTCAAATATTATTTACACCAAATTAATGGAAAGAAATAATAAATTTTTAAGATACCCTTTAAAAATATGTACAAATTTAAAACATGCTATTCAGATTTTAATTCTAAAAATATTTCTATTATAGAAGCGCAAACACAGAATTCTATTGAAATTTTTCTAGTTCTAGCGATTTTCCGTTAGATGTCAGAAGATTGGCACAAGAATGTTTCAAATATGCAAGGCAAATGCTGTTCTAAAAGAATAAACTCTTTATAGGAAAGAAATCCATACAGAAATCCAAAAATAAATAAATGTTTAAAAATAACGAAAAAAGAAAGTTTTTCCAAATTTTTAATTCAAATATTAAATAATAATTTATTTAAATTTACATTCTTAATAGAAAATTATTGCCACTATTAAATTTTCAATTAATAAAATAATTGTCATAAAATAACAATAATAATAATAATAATAAAAAGAACCACTTACCTCTGCAGCCAAATTTCACCGATGAGGTCACGATAAGAGTCTGTTGGGAACTCAGGGGCATGTCTATACTTCAAAAGAGGGCCAATATTTTTAAAAAACAACTGTATAATGCAGGTGCAAATTAATGCCTGGTCTTGAACTGTATCATTCTGTAACATTCTCCGTCCGTTGCGATGAGCATGATGAAGTAGGTATTCCAATATTTCAGGCTTTTCGTATTCGAGCATCCAGTCAACTAAATCAAACTTCTTAAAGAACTCCTTCATAAATGCAGTGTCAGGAAATTCAGGACACAAAAAATTAACGAAGTCATTCACGATGTCAGCAGGCAATCGATAAAATTCGGACTCTTTCAAAATGTTGAAATTTAAAAGCCATTTTAGAATTTTTAGTTTCTTATCAGTATATTTGAATACTGATTCGACAAAGTTTAGTATTATACAACAATATAAATTGTCATAAACAATTATCTTTCCAACCGGAAAAACTACCAGACATGTCAATTTCTTAGGCTTCGGACCAAACTTCAAGCTGAAATTTTTGGAATTCGGCAAATCTAAATTCAAAGTATATAAAAAATATCTATGTGGTTCCATTACTTTACATTTTTCTTCCATGTTTATGAAATCCTTTTGAATATGGGAAATGGAATTGGCCAGAGTTATATTTCTTAATGCATGACGTCTAGGATGTTCATATATTTCTAGATCTAAATAAGAAATAGAATTCCGAACAATGAAACTGTACCGAATAACATCTCTCACGCTTTTCAGTTCTACTAAAGAATATTTTACTTCAGAAAAGAATGGCGGTGTTCGTATTTGTCTGCTACCATAATAAGAGCCAAAAACGTCACCCATTGAAAGAGTAGGTTCTGCCATATCCATCAATAATTTGGAATCAGACTTCCGAATATTAGAAATTTGCACTCTTAAGTTCAAACATTGAAAGCAAGAACCATTATTTACGGATAAATTATCATAAAACAAATCAAACTGTAGCCATAGCAAATTTATAGAAGAATTAAAGCAGTTCAAAAAAAGTCGAAACAAATTTTTAATCGAAAGATGGTTACAGTAATGTTCAACAGGAAAAGAATGAAGGTATTTTCTGCAAATATTCAAAGATATTTCCTCACCTCAAACAAAGTATCAAGAAATCAAACAAGGTAGAAAAGACTAAATATCTGATGCGAGTTCTAAAAAACGAGATCGGCCATCTAACGGCATCAATTAATGATAGCTTGAAAAAGCCAGAATGTTCTTTTATTCCAGAACACAGCGTTCAGGTTCACTCTCGAATAGTGCTTGGTATCTTATAATTACTACAAAAAAAAAAGTGAGAAAATTTTCTTATAGTCGAATTTCCCAGTAAAAAAAAACTTGTTCCACAGGTTTAACTAATTTTTGGAACCTAAAATTCCTTTTAGATCACCATTTCAGATGTTACAAAGTGTCTATATCTAAACGATAAATTCTGCAGCGGCTCCATTTGGGTCAGAGACAAGAAGAGATAAGGGACAAGTTCTATTGGGCATTTTACTTACCAAGGAATAATAGAGAGGATTTCCAAATGCGATGTTCCATTTGATGGAGAACATTCGATTAATAGACTATTAATTCTTTTTTTTTATTACTCAGGGATAAGAACTGTTCGCCATTTTAAAAAAATACATTAGTTTTCCAAGATAAAAAGTCAAAATGTCACTGTATTACCAATTACATATATATATGTATATATATATGTAGGACTCAGAAATCACTACTATTTTAGAACGCACATTTAATTACATTTAGGACGATTAGGACATTTAGGATATATATACATTAACATAAAAGAATTGAACATTCAGTAGATTTCGTCGAATACGTCGCGTCTCGTCTTTACTTTCGTCCAGATCCGTCTGATCTGACTCGTCTTTACTCTCGTCCAGATCCGTCTGATCTGCCACGTCTTTTCTCTGGTCCAGATCCGTCTGATCTGACACGTCTTCACTCTCGTCCAGATCCGTCTGATCTGCCACGTCTTTTCTCTGGTCCAGATCCGTCTGATCTGACACGTCTTCACTCTCGTCCAGATCCGTCTGATCTGCCACGTCTTTACTCTCGCCCAGATCCGTCTGATCTGCTCTCCGTCTAACCAGCGTCAACTCCGTCTAACAACCAGCAGATGGCGCTCGCCAACAGGCGCTCGTCACTACATTCGGCGATCCTGACGTCTCTTTCGTCCTCGAAAGTTATAGTAGAAAAATCTGAAAGAATAAAAAAAAGAAAACAGTATCTGGATAAAACAATAAACATTTTTTTTCTTTTAGTCTGAAGACCATGCTTTCATAAAATCGGCTGCTGTGGAAGTTGTATTTGGTCCGTCCTTTATTGTGAATTTCTCGAATAATTTCTCTTTGTAACGCTTCTGGGACTATGGACAATTCTCTACCATTATCGTATTTGTATAAAACTCCATTTCTCACAATGTGTTCACCGTCTTCTTGCTTATCTATCAAAGCTTTTAATTTCTTAAGGAATTCGTCCTGATTTTGAGCATTGGCTATTTTAGTGGTCACTTCACTATATGAACGAGTAACAACAAGTACTGCGTTTCGACTAAGAGAATCTACGTGTGCCATTTGTTTTCCTGATCTGTGAACAATTTGGTAATCAAATTCCTCTAATTGTAAAGCCCATCTTGCAACTTTTGGTGTAAGATCTCTTTTACTCATAGTTTGTTGAAAAGCGGAACAATCAGTCACAATTTTAAACTTAGAACCCAGTAAATAATGTCTAAATTTTTTTAACGCTTCGATTACAGCCAAAACTTCTAATTCATAGCTACTATATTTTTCTTGTTGTGGAGATGTTTTTCGACTAAAATAATGAATAGGGTAAAACTTATTGTCGGTTCCCTGTTGCAGCAGCACTGCTCCGAATCCCTGACTGCTAGCATCTGTATGGAGTTCTAAAACTGATCCCTGTTGATAGAGATGCAAAATTGGCTCCTGAGTTAAAATATCTTTGAGTTTTTGAAAAGCTTCCTTTTGTTCAGATTCAAACTTAAATACAATGTCTTTTCTTAGTAGATCACTAAGCGGTTTTGCGATTTTTGAATAGTGGGGTATAAATTTCCGAAAATAACTAGTAAGGCCTAAAAAGCTTTGTACTTGTTTAACAGTTTGTGGTTGTGGAAATTTTTGTACAGCTACCGTTTTAGATACAGAGGGCTGTATAGTTCCGTTTTGGATTCTATAGCCTAAAAATTCTATTTGTGGTTTTAAAAACTGACACTTCTTAAAATTAAACTCCAAACCGTACTCTGATGCAACCTGTAGAACACGTTGTAATTTTTCTAGCCCTTCTTCCTCGGTTTTGGATGGTATAATAATGTCGTCCATATAAATCAGTACAGTTCCATCTAGCATCAAATTCCTAAATATCACATTAATGTAACGCTGAAATACACTCGGACTATTGGAAAGTCCAAACGGTACTTTAAGAAATTCCCACTGGCCATGATGTGTTACAAAAGACGTAAATTTTGTGCTATCTTTCTCTACGTCTACATGAAAAAATCCGTTTTTCAAGTCCAAAGTAGTAAATATTTTTGATTGCTCAAGTTTGTCTAGCAAATCTTCTATGAGGGGTAAAGGGTACCGATCTTTAATCATCTTTTTATTTAGCTTACGATAATCAATGCATAACCTATAACTGTCATCCTTCTTCTTGCTTAAAACTACGTTGAAAGAGTAATTTGAACAACTGGGTTTTATTATCCCTTCCTGTAACCATTTATCAATCTGAGTTTCAACGAATTTTTGTTCTTTAAAAGGTAGCCTTCGAGGGTTATGACTAATCGGAATATCATCGCTTAATATTATTTTCATTTGCAAATCCGTACTTTTTGTTTTGTTTGGCGAATACTTATTTAAAAGGCGATTTATTTCCTGTCTCAACGGTTTTTTTACATGACTCATGTCGATTTCATCATAGTTTATCGAATCCGTTAAATGAATGAAGTATGGGAGAGGATGTGTATTTATTTTATTGCCAGTCTCAGCAAAAATAGGTGCCTGACTGTCTCTTTTCAGCTCCGAGGAACGTAGTGATACGACCTTGACCTCGTTTCTCACCAGCCGGGTGTAATTTATTTGGGCTCTTTTTTCATGAATGATAATTTGATTTTCTTGAAATGAAAAGCTTAGATTATTTAATACGTTCATGCCAATGATTATTTCGTTCGGCATTATTTCTAACACATACACATTAGTTGATATTACATATTCATCAATTAATATATCACAATAAAAAAAACCTAGAGGAGTAATGCTATCTCCACTTATACCAGCTAATTTCACATTATCAGTCGTTAAATTAGGTTTACTAATTTTCAAATAAAAATCATAATTAATCATAGTAATATCACTTCCAGTATCAATTAATGCATCACAATTTACACCATTTATTTCAACATTTTTACTAAGCTTATTTACAGTTTTTGGAGAGTTACGAGTATATACTTTATTAGAGAGAGACACTTTAAAATCTCTTTGCGGGCAGTTACTGGCTTTGTGGCCAAAGTTACCACATTGGAAACATTTCAATCCTTTGTTTTTAAACTTGCAATTAGTTGATTTATGGCCAGTCTCATTACAATTAAAACATTTATTATTACTCTTGTTATAGTAATTATCATCAGCATAATTCTTTTGAGCACGAACGAACGGCAATGGTGAATTTTTAGCTTCTTTCGCGATATCAAATTTACTTCTGTTTTCGGAAACACGCCAATTTCTGTTTGTTTCCTTTTTAAGATGACTTCGTGCAGCTTCATATTCGTCCAGTTTATTAACCAAATCTTCTACTTTCTTTATTTTGGGCAAATCGTCGAGAAAATGATCGCGTACGTCATTTGGTATTTTACTCTTTAACTGGTCAACGACCATTAGCTGCTTTAAATCTTCAAAATCGGTTATTTCTAAACAATTTATCCATTCCTCAAAAAAGTTATTTAGTTCAAAACAGAAATCCCGCCATGATGAAGAAGAATCTCGTTTGTGAGTAAAGAACTTCTGCCTGAGTTGTTCGGAAGTTAATTTAAATCTTTTAAGCAAGAGTTTTTTTATGTAATCATAGTCATTAGCTGATGGATCAGGTTCGCGAGCAATTAAATTGACTATATCCAATGGTAATAACCCGAGTAAATAAGAAATCCAGTTTTCTTTTTCAATGTTAGCCCTACTTATTTGTTTCTCAAATAACGAAAGGTAAACACTTATGTCTCCGCTATTATCATAATTCTTTAGCAATTTTAATATATCAGTCTTAGGCATATCTGATGCAGTTAAAGTATTTTCTCTACTTTTTAACTCAAGTTCTAACTTTTTCAAAGTATATTCACGCTCATTCTTTTCGGCTTCTGCCTTAGCCTTTTCGGCTTTGGCCTTTTCAGCATCTAACCTTTCGCGCTCCTGAGTGATAGTTAAAAGTAAATCTTTTACGAACTTTTCGTCATAGTCTTTCGACTTTGTTATCATTGTAACTAACTGTCGCACTTTGGCATCCTGTGGTGCCGTTAGTTCTAATTCGTCTACTAAAGTTAGTAAGTCGCTCTTTCGTGCTCGTGTAAGAAATGCCATACTTGAGAATAAATCAAAATTGTACTCACAATTTCTTCAACGTCGATCCACACTGCGTCAGTCCACAAGGAGTTGGTATCCAAAAGGTTTATTGTAGCACGTCAAATTGCTCTACGTCAAATTTCACTCCTGTTTGGCTCTTCATTAATATCCCGGCCGAACCCCCATATTTTGTAGGACTCAGAAATCACTACTATTTTAGAACGCACATTTAATTACATTTAGGACGATTAGGACATTTAGGATATATATACATTAACATAAAAGAATTGAACATTCAGTAGATTTCGTCGAATACGTCGCGTCTCGTCTTTACTTTCGTCCAGATCCGTCTGATCTGACTCGTCTTTACTCTCGTCCAGATCCGTCTGATCTGCCACGTCTTTTCTCTGGTCCAGATCCGTCTGATCTGACACGTCTTCACTCTCGTCCAGATCCGTCTGATCTGCCACGTCTTTTCTCTGGTCCAGATCCGTCTGATCTGACACGTCTTCACTCTCGTCCAGATCCGTCTGATCTGCCACGTCTTTACTCTCGTCCAGATCCGTCTGATCTGCTCTCCGTCTAACCAGCGTCAACTCCGTCTAACAACCAGCAGATGGCGCTCGCCAACAGGCGCTCGTCACTACATATATATATATATATATATATATATATATATATATATATATATATATTATTTTCTGATCACTTCTGGAAAATGAAGGACAAACGATATTTTTTTTACTTCCTTTTGCTAATTTTTTCCTAGAAGTGGCAATATTTGCTTGAAACTTTTTCACGACACAAATATATTCTTTTATCTTATAACTGGCATTGTTTGAAGCCTTAAACAATGGACTGCATAAAACTTAAACTAAATGACTATGAGTCATTTTTTTTAAATTCAAAAGAATTTTAAATATATTTTTATTTAATTTTAATATATAAAAGACGTTATAAAAGTACTTAATATATAATCGTTTGTTATGTTTTATTCGCATTCTGTGGAATTCAGAATATAACTTTATTTTGATATAGCATCAACTCACATTACAATGTTGAAAACAATACTTAAATAATCACATATTTAAAATCTATTGAGGATTTGGATTATATTATTAACTTATTTTACACATTTCATAAAATAAATACCAGGTTTTCGTATGAATATATAAATGTCTGATAATAGTCAGAGAGTTAAAAATTCAACTTTTGAAAATCCTTTATTCAGGTTGATTCCGAAGTCATCCTGTACCTATTTCGCAAATAGATTGTTTTCATATATTTATCGAAAATTGCATTCATCTATATTAAATTCCATATCAACCGTGTAAAAATACACATTCTTTGGCAAAACTATAATCAAAAAAAGGGAAAATAAAATAAAATTTACGGAGTATGAGAAAAATATCGAAATATGCTAATTTTGTCGAAAATAATGTTCATAAATTAAAATAGAAATCATTTTTAAAAGTTATAAGATTTTACGTTTTTAATTTCGTCGATGTCGTCACTATAAATTTATCTTCTGTATAATATAGCTTATTTAAAGCTTTTGGTATCATTTTAATTATCTGACTATGTGTTCGATTGTTAAATTTTATTTTAAAGTGGCCATTTGTGGTGATCAGCTGTATAGACATAAATATTCACTGTGCTTAGTTCGATGAAATCTCGTCTCATATCTTTTAGTTCATGACCAAATATCTTGGATTAATTAATTAATTGTTAAGAAAGAACTTCTTGAAATTTGAACGAATTGACCTGTCAGCCTGCGAGTTCCAATATATGTGAACGCGATAATTCGAACACGTAATAACTTCATCCCCCTCGAGCATAAAAATTGGGGAGATTAGGAAGGCCGTAAACGTTACAAGTACTCAGTTTTTTATTTTCAGTGATACACATGTGAGCGTTCTGTTCTTCATGTTATAGCATATGGTCTTTGGAAGTTTTTTTTTTTTTTCAGCCGATTCAAATCAACATTTGATCCAAAATTATAATTAATTTCAGTAACAAAATCACTTATTAAATTTTGTCTTCCTAAGTTGTTGCATCTTTTAATTATCACGTTTATAAGCATGCAAATGTACAGACAGACAGACGATCAATGTCTACGAATTCAGCTCAAAATTTCATGTATTCAATGTAATTACTGAGTCTATCCAGTCAGATAGGCAAATTTATAGTATATAATAATATAAACTTATTGTGTGTGTGTGTGTGTGTGTGTGTGTGTGTGTGTGTGTGTGTGTGTGTGTGTGTGTGTGTGTGTGTGTGTGTGTGTGTGTGTACTTTTGTAATTACTGAGTTCCACTTCCAGTCAGATAGACAAATTTCCTCTAAATGGATTTCGTTCAAGATTTGGTAATGAGACCTAATACCAAATAACATTAATCTAGCTTCAGAAATTGGTTTTGTGGATTCGGTGAGGTCTGAAACGCGGAGATTCGTCATAATCTCGAGGTCGACATTTTTGACAATACCGTCTCTTTATGAGAAAATTAAAGATGTCCAGGTTTTTAATGAAATACAGAGACAGTTGATAGTATTCGTTGTTGATAATATGGAACAGAGGTCAGCATTCTTCCTTTCGCAAAATACAATATTTCTGTTTGTCAAAAAAATATATATATTTGTAGAATCTCAGTCAGCAACTTGTAGTGTGATTTTTTTAAAACTAAAAATAAAATGTATAAACCTTTTTTTTTTTTTTTACTTTCTTTTCCCAGTGGTGTGGTGTGGTGTGGAAGTTTGGAGAGGGGGTATCAGCTTGGTGTCTTCCTCGTCATTTGACCGCGGTTCAAAATTACGAGGTCCCAAATGTTGCTTTAAAACGAGACGTTAATATAACTAAACTAAACTATACTTTATTTTCTTGTATACATAGTATAGAGAAAGTATAGTAATCTTCAAAAATTTCGAACTCCATAATTTGACGAATCTCCACATTTTACTTCTTCATGAATTAGAAATATGCATTTTTGAAAAATGTCTGTGACAAAGATAACTTAAAAACGCTTTGAGCTGTACTGATGAAATTATGTCTACTGTCTTTATACCAAATTTGTAGATTTATATCAAATTTTGAGCAGAATCCGTTCAGATGAAGTATTCGAATACAATAATTACAAAAGGAACAGAGCAAGGCAGATAAAACTCTGTACACAGATTTAACATCTATAGTGTAGAGACCTATCAAATTTTGAGTCAAATCCAACAAGGGGTTGACCGTCTGTCGGTCTGTTCATTCAGAAACATATAAACGAGGTAATTCAAAGACGCAGTGATTTAAAATATATCAAATTTAGTATGGAATTTTGCGACTACAAGTGTAGTTCTGTGTCAATTTGTTTCAATCGCTTGGAAAAAAATGCGTTTATAACACAAATTCGATTTTCGCATACTATTAACCGCAAGCTAGAAATTAATAACCAAACAAACTCGTCTTGGATCATACAATAATTTCAATAAAAATGCTAAATTCACGAGTATGTGTTGGCGTATTTTATAAGACACATCGTTAGATGTAGAGATACCAAATTTAACGCAGATGTACTTTGGAAGGTAGAAAAATACGACTTTAGTGATTTTTTAAAAAATATTATTGGAATTTCAATTAATTAATCGAGATTTTAGCATTTTTTTTCTCAATAATTTTGAAAATGTTATTGTACACACACACAAACATTAAAAAAAAGAAAAAAATACTGATTCCAATTTCAAATTCAAAAAGAAAAAAAAAATTCGTCATAGCAATTTAGTTGCAGTACATTTTTTTTTTTTTTTTTTGTCCCAATTTCATTGATTTTTAAAGATAATTTAAAGCATATTTTACAAAAATATTTCCGTTCCTATAAATGAATCTACACTTTTTTTCCAATATTAATACTAGTATTTTTTGTTTCTGTTTAAAGCACGTTTTTAATATAATTTTTAATTTCTCATATGTGAAGTATAAAGAAAATATTGTAATGGTCAAAAAACTCGAACTCGATATTTTGGAAATCTCCATTTTTTAGACCTCATTGAGTTCGAAAAACACATTTTTGGCGTTATGTTTATCTATGATAAAGATAATCAATTACGCTGTGAGCTAGACAGATGAAATTTGGTATACGATCTACACATCAAATTTGTAAATTTCTATCAAATTTTATACAAAATCCGTTCCGAGAATGTCTGTCTGTCCGACTTCCTGACTGACTTATACATTAACTACAAAATGAAGAGAGCTAGATAGATAAAATGTGGTACATAGATGTAACGTCTATAGCTTAGCAACTGTTAAATTTTGAGCAAAATCGGGCAAGGGATTGACAATCTATCGGTCTGTGCTGTTAGAAACATGTAAACAAAATGACTCAAAGACCCAACAACTTGAACATGTCAAATTTGGTATGGAATTTTGTGACTACAATTGTTGTTCTGTGTCACATTTTTGTTTCTGTCGGTTGGAAAAAAACACATATCCGACTTTCAGATACTATGAACGTAGTGTCAGGGATTAATCACCCATTTCTTTGAATCATGCGATAGATTCAGTAAAAATGTTAAATTCAAGCAATCAAAGTGCTAAATGTCAGGAGTTCTCTGGTATAAACTTTTATTAAAGAATATGTGAGAAGGTTTTGTAGAGACCTCTCTTGCTGGGTGAATACTGTGAAATTTACAGATAACTTTTAACTCTAGAAATAAGCCATCATGATATTTGTTTAAAGTTTGCACATTTTAAAAAAAACGTTTAATTTCACATTTTTTTTTTTTTTTATTAAAGTACGCTGATTTTTTTTATATTGAACTAGAGAAATTTTTATTGAATAATACTTTGATATATTTTGCAAATCATAAAATATATTCTGGAATATAAACTTCAACTTTGAATGAAACTTTTGAATGCTTTTACATTATTTAACCCAATACGGCGTGCAAGCATGTTATTGGATCAGTAAAAATTTTGCTACTTCCAATTTAAAAAGCATGCATATTTTAAATAAAACGACAAAAAAAAAAGGCAAATGCAAAAATAAACATAACAGCATACAGCGCTTAAAATAATATGAGTTACAAAATGTCAAAATTAGAAGTTATGCCAATTAATTGCGGAATTTACTTTTTAAGTCCCTCTTTTTAAAGTCAAGTGATGACGCTTTTACACGTCGAACGCATTGCAAATGGTTGCTTAGTAAATTTTTTAAAAAAAATTATAATGCAGCGAGTTTAGTTTTAGTTATATTACCGCCTTGTTTTAAAGCAACATTAGGGTTGTTTTGGGACAGATCTCGTAATTTTGAACCACGGTCAGATGACGAGGACGACACCTGCATAATGCAACGAGAAAGATTAGATAAAAAATTACTCGTTAATCAATCCAAAATGGATTAATGCGCATACACATCGAAAACATTTGACTAATTGAAAATAGTTTGTTAACGAAACCATCCAGATTAAGTTGCATACAAAATATTCAATTAAAATTTTATGTTTCAATAATTTTCTGCGAACCAGTTCGTCACCAAATCACCAAAAGTATTTAATTTTCAATGCAATTCTTATTCGAAAGATCAGTTCACAGAAATACGTCGACCGAAAATCAACAGAAAACTAATCACTTTCAGTTTTTAATTAGAAAATTGCTTTTAGTCAGATAATGCAATGGAATTCAGGAAGCCTCCGAGCAGTCAGATTGATTATCAACGTTTGAGTGTTTTGGTTTAAAATTTGAAAAGTGTCTACATTTTATAGCCTTAACTTGTGTACCAAATTTTACCTACCTAGCTTTTTACGTTTTATAGTAACTAGCTTTACGGTTTTCCCTTGCACTTTTCACAAACAGGCTACCTGTGCCTGTATACAGTCCAAAATTTGATAGAAATCTATAATAATTCCATAAACCGAATTTCATTTGTCTAGTTCAGAGGTTTTTTTTTTTTTTTTTTTTTTTTTTAATTTTTTGGACAGACATAATATCAAAAATGTTTCTCCAAACTGCGGAGGACTAAAACGCGAAAATTTGTCAAAATCTCGAAATGAAATCTGTTGAGTATTACAGTACTACCTCTATTCTTCGGCTGTTAAAAAAAACAAGAGTAGTATGACAAAATGATAAAATATTATTAGGAATTTTTCTTATAAATAATTTTAATATTTTACTTTGTTATACGTATATTATTTACTACCTTGAGAAGAGACACATGCGGTTCTAGTGCCGCAAGTTACCGACACCTAAATAATTCGATCTGCTAGAATTCCAGTCCTTTGTTTTAGATTCTAATTGGAAAAAGAAGCCCTTTGTCTAAATAATAGAAACAAAAAATCAAATAAAAATAAACAAGAACGCCTTTTAAATTCGAAATCATTTAAAAGATCTAAAAAAAAATCTCCAAATGAATGAAAAACAAAAAATTATAACTATTTTATTGAGTTAACAAATCGTAAGCATTTTTCATACTAAAAAAAATATTTAACTATTTTAATGTCAAACATGTATAATATTAATTTAATACGTTTTTTTGTTTTGTTTTGCTTTCATTAGTTGGCAATATTTCTTTCCTTTTTTACAACACAACAGAAAATTAAAAGAAATAAAAAACGTAACAATGAGGTGGAAGTATTATTAAGTTTAAGAATTTAATTAAATATTTTGCAGTATGAGGTAATTAGGTGAGTGCAAAAATACCCCACAAATAGAATTTAGATACATTTTTGAAATATTTCTGTAAATTATACGATTTATTTCGGTAAAATTTAAGATTAGTATCTGGATTCTTGCCAAGCACGACAAAATCGTGCCAACCGTCCAAAAATTCCTCAAATCTCCGCTATTTTGAATGATTACAAGAAATAATATCAAATTCTTTTTAATGTTGAAACAAAAAGTAGCAAAATAACTGTATCAATTACGAAATCATCCAAAAAAAAAAAAAAAAAAAACCATTTTGAGGAATGGGTATTATTTTTATGCCAAGCATTTCTTTCAATTATTGTTTTATTTGATATTTTATCCTTACTTTTGACTCAAATTGAGCGTAATTTTATTTAAAGCTATTTGTAGGATATCTATTTAAATATAAGGTTTCACTGAAATCTACTTTTTAAAATTTTTATAAAGAGACGAAATGTATAATTATAACAAAAAATGCTTCTGATTAATATGTAGTTGATATAGCTGGCTCATCAGAATTAGGTTACAAAATTTCTTCTTACCGACTTTCTCTAAAAAATGACCATGGTATTGATAAAATATATTGTACGCAATATTCATAACATTGTTCAATATTTTGATAGTTGTTATAATAATTTCTTCACTCTGTCCTAATAATATTTTCATGTCTGGTGCATTAATGGGACAAAATTTCAATCAATAATCTCAAGTTGAGGATAATCACATGAGGGTTATAAACAATTCAGATCATCACCTTTCATTAGCACTTAAGATTAAAGGGAGACTCCATTTTCCAGTTATTAACAGGCATTTTCAATAAACTATATCATTTAAAAATTAAGTCAATGGGAGCTATGAGGTGTTTAATCGATGTTTTTGAGGCTAATAAGAACATATTTCACACTGGTAATTTGAAATAGATTTATGTTTTAGGAAAACTTTTTGAATGATAAAAGCTGACTCAGATTGAAGATGAAAAAAGATTAATAGCGAGATTAAATGTAAATGATGTTTATTGTTTTAATAAGTTTTATACCTGTTAGCATAAGATATTGCTCGCTATCTCTATAATGATGATCGATATTTTGAATGCCATACAATATTATGAAGATTTCATAATAATATTGTTTGCATTTTATGCTTATGTAGCGGTTAGTTATGAGCGAGGATAGAACCTGGGACTTTGTAGTTCACAGCCGAGTAACAAGACCACAAGACAAAAGAAACTGCCTGTATTCTGTAGCTGTTAACTGGCTTATACGCTTTTCACCATAGTATTCTTCCTCCAGTGAGTCGAGCGATATGGCTGTTGAGTAGTGATGTATTAGCTGTTGAGTCTAATGCGCCCATACCCATTTGAGCAGCTGAGAAGTGCCAAGCGTTATGGCGAGCGTGTATGAGTGAGTGGTTGCTGTTGTTATTACGCCAAGTGAGTCTGACGACTTTGTGTTGCTGCATCAAGTGAATCTGACGACTTTGGGTTGTTGTGGGTAGATGGCGCCACAACAGCTGTACGAAGGTTGAAGGTTCATCGTCAGAGGTCACCAATGTTATGAGCGAGGATAGAACCTGGGACCTTGTGGTTCGCAGTCGAGTAACAAGACCACAAGACAAAAGACATTGCTTGTGCTTCGTAGCTGTTAACTGGCTTATTAGCTTTTCACCACACTTATAAAGATGAAAGTATAAAGATGAAAAGTATATTACACAAAATAGATTATTATATTAAACAAAATAGAGAACTTCTGAAAGTTCATTCGTTTTTCTCAAGATTAATTTTTCATTTCATAGGTAAAAAAAAAAAAAAAAAAAAAAAAAAAAAACACTGAACAATAGCATTGCGATAATCTGCTCGCTGCGTACCTTGATTTTTTTTTATCCCCAGTTCCTCATCATTGGTTTAGCAAATATCAAAGACTCCAGTGGCTTTACCTATTCATGATATTTCTCGTTTAGAAGAATGACATAAACACAGTATATTTTGCCTGCATAATGGCCTCAAATAGCGCGCACGAAGCATTTGTATTTTCTCTCCCCCCCCCATCATTGTGTCTCTATGATTAAAAGATAATGCTTCAGATTTATATTGAGTGCCTTAAGGTAAGGTCTCATCTCTAGGCTGAAGGATTTCAAATTCGCAATCTCGTTTCAAGGAATTATAAGTTAGGTCTGGTGCACGCTAAATCCATCAGGGCCAATATTCAATTCATATTTAAGAACCTTTTGCTATTAATAGAACGGGAAAAAGATATTACAAATTTTTTTTAATGTTTTCAGATAGGTAGGACAATGTAAATACTACTTTTAAAACGTATTTCTCCTGGGATTCAAATTGCATTTCTTCTGTTAAGAAGTACAATATATAATATGATAGGAATATTGTACAGACTATATTTTCTTAATGTATGCCCCTAAAAAAATTCATTCATTATGTTTTTTTTATTTTATTTTATATAAATTTAACCAATAACTTTATTTGATAGTTTGTAATTAGAGGTAAAACCGGTTGTAATCAAAAACCTTTACTTCAACTTTTGATACATTCTTGCACACCACAACATTGGATTGAATTAGCACATGGTTGAAAAGTATACATGGTGTTTTAGAATAGTGATATGTGTTAACTTATTTAAGTTGTATATTACTTCTTGAAAATGGCCCCAGTAGTATTTAAACAAGAAGTTCATCGTCCAGGACCATTGAAACAAACTAATAAACCGCATAAAAGTGGCAAAAGCAAAGGAAGGAGACACGATAAAGGTAAAATAATTTGTATATTCTTTTCGATTTCTTTGTAGTATTATTTTTAGTTTATAAAGAATTTATTAATAACTATCATACTTTGATTTCTTGTTATGAATTGTGTTGGAGATATAACTTCCAATGTCAATTTGTCTATTGTATTAATTTATAATACAATTGTTTCTCACAGTAAATTGTTTATTTTCAAAAGGAACAAATAATAATGCAAAAAATTAGCGGTAACAGGAAATCAAATCATGAGTAAGAACCAACCTAATTAGATATTTGAAATGCTCTTTAAAATTAGAATACCATTGCATGTTTGGGAATTTTGATTTGTGTTAATTACAAAGAAGACACAAGCACTGGCATTTTATTTTTATTTTGGGATGGTGAACAGAAATAATCTGGAAAGCTAAACATATGCACTGGCAGAATTTGGTATTTTTATAAACCTAGACATGGCATGTTTTGAAGCATGTTTTTAAATAAATTGGCCAATTTTATTTTGCATTTCAATGCATGTTTAATTAAATCAATATATTAGTGATTTTTTTAGGTTAATTTTTGTTTTATAAAATTGTATATATTTTTATTTGCCTGTTTATTACAACTCATGACTGTGTTGCATCCTTATTTGTACTCAATTATAAAAATTTATGAATTGAATTAACTTAAAGAAATAAATAGAAGCCTGATCATTTATACTTAACAAAGTGCTGATTTTGTCTAATGCATACATTTTATTTCCAACTTTATTTATTTAGAAATTATAATCATTTTTATTTTAATTGACCAGCTTGTGACATTTCTTTATACTATTACTGAAATTTGCTATTGACCATATGGCTTTGTGATGTTATACAAAAAAATCCATTTGAGAGAGTTTAATTCTTGCATTAACATTATTCAAAATTCGGTTACACATGAACTATTTTTTTGAATGTATGATAATTTTCATATGATTTGTTTGAAATATAATTTTTTCATTTTAGGCAAACTTGATGTTAAAGCAGTGACCCATCACAAAAGACATGAAATGAATAGAACTGAAAGAAAAAATCAGGTATGTTTATTTTCTAACACTGTAGATTTTATTAAATTTTCTAATTATTCAATGGAGAAGATTTTTTTAAAAATATTCTTTTTTAATTATAGTTACTTATCTTTTTTTTTTTTTTTTTTTTATCTTTGGAAAGGATTTTATAACTTAAACTTTCACAGCTATGAATTTGTTTTGAAATTATATTTAAAGACAATTTTAAAGCATTTCTTTACTAAAAATATTTATTTTTATTTATTCAGGCAATTTAGCATGAGAACCATACATTCTACATAAGCAAATAAATTTAAACTTGTATGCATATTTTCTTTTACTAAAGAACTACATGATATAATTTGCGTAAATTGTTAGGGAGAATTAAACATTACTGTTTGAGCAATAGAACATACGAAAGCATTCAACATTCCCTTGCATATTGAATTTAGATGAAAGATAGCTATATGCTAGCAAATAGACTAATATATGGGGAAAATATGTTGATTAATGCTAGTTATAATTCTTTTTTAATAATGTAATCAAAGATCAAATATAATTTGGAATACATTACATTTTGATCAATCTTTATAATATACTATTTTCTTTCTTTTTTTTTCTTTCTAATCTATGGTTTTTTTTCTGTTAATTATATTCAAATAATATTAAATTTTATAAATTTGCTTTTAAAAATATGTAGCAACTGTAATAAAATTTTAAAATTTTTTTATATAATTTTTGTAGTAAAACTAGCAACTAGAAAAAACTGAAATTATTTTACATTTTTTTCCATTAGTTTAGATAAATATTGCATGAAAAATAAATTATAACAGTTTGATAAAAATTTGTTTATTTCCTTATGGATATTGCATGTAAAGATAGATTAAAAAAATTTTATTAATAATTATATTAAATTTCATATTTCTTTAAAATTGGCTGTATAATTCATTTTAACTTCTATAATTATATTTGTTCAGTATTTTTTTTTAATAGCTTGGTATTTGGCCCCTTTTTCAAATAACTATTTTGTTATTATTTTGTTTCTTTATTTTGCATAAAACTTGATTGATTTGTTTAAATTCTTCAAAATTTTTCTTTCATTATCCTGATTTTTAACTTGTGTATCAAAATATGAAAAAGATACATTTTTGAAAAAATGTGCTTCATTATAGTCATAGCTTAGTTATATCTTAGCTTCATTATGTCCTCTACATAAATCTTATGGAGGAACAGATCTAAACTGTATTCTTGATGTTGTTGTCTATTAATATAAGGACAATAATACATTACCTACGGATAGCTAAATAAATTTCACTCTCTTATCCTTATAACTGCATTGTTGAAAATAATTATGGGATGTATACAATACATATGGATACTACTATATGTCTAAGCTGTTATCCTTAAATTACTAAATAACATAATAACTGAACCTACATAGTTGGATTATATTACGCTTTTGTTGAAATACGGTTAATTCTTTGTGTTTGCAATTTGTATTTCTTAATAAAAGTGAATAATAATAATAATGAAGGAAGAATTGGTTGCCAGTGTAGTTTAAGTGGTTTTAAAGTATCTTGAGGTTGTTGATTTCAAATGAATCTTTCCCATGAATTATTTGTTGATTTCTTATGAATTATTTCTGGTTTTTAGAATAATACATATTCTCAGCATTTGTAGGCAGTTTTGTATGTTTCTGATGTTAATTTTTTACAGCTTATATTTATTTTATTTATATAGCTAATAATGTAGTAGAAATCATCACTAATAAATACTAATATAATAATTGCTTATATTATTACTTTATTATTATTACTCTACCAGTTTTCTCATAATTAATTACCTGATTTTCTTTCATCTGATCAAAATACACAAAATTGTGACTTTAATTGTGGAAGTGTACAGTATAAATAAAGTAAGCTTGTCAACAACAGCAGTTTTCTAAAGGATAACTCGGGAATTTGATTTGAGAACTTGACTTGTCAAAACAAGGTTCAAAACTTTTAGCATGTAGGTTAAAAAGAAAATGCTGTGTAAAGCTTAGTATTAAGATATCGAAATGCTTTCATTTTTAGTGAAGATAAAAAGTTTGTATATTGCAATAATTTTTCTTGGCTGCCCCTCTCTCCCTTTCCTACATGGGAATAAATAGAGTCAGAAGATTGTAATCTTTTGTTAGACTGTTTGATCAGAATTTTTAAATATATATTATTTCACAAGTTCAAGTATTGACCTTTACAGCCAAATTCTTATTCTGTAGCATTTGTGAAAGGCCATTACTAGTTTTATACTGATTTTAAGATCTCATTAAAAGAATACATGAAGTACCATTATTTCATTTTCTTATGTGTTAATGTTAACATTAGATTACAAAGATTATTTAAAATAAATTTAATTGACTTTTCAAAGTAATTTCCACCATTTGATATAAAATTTGGCTATTTTTACTATGTTATTATGAATTAAATAATGGATTAAAGTATTAGCAAAATGTCTTTGTTTATATAATAATTTTTAGAATTGATCTTATTTGATGAAATTTATTTTAATTCAGCATGAAAAAATTGAAAATCAGTTTACTGATTTGTCTTTCTGATTCTTAACAGATGCAACAGCTCCGTAAAACAAAAAGAGAAGAAGTTCTCAGACAGAAAAGGAAGTTAGGTGGCCTTAAATCTGAACCAGTACTTGTGGTAATTTCTTTTATATAATATTTAAATAATAATAAATATGTATTTTATATAATAAAAGAGGTAATTTATTTATTATAAACATCAATATTGGGAATAAATAATGAATGAATGATAAACAAATTTATTTATGCAATCAGTTTTCAATTTAAGCTCATATTTTATCTTATAGATATATTTTGCTTAATGGCACTTATAAGCACACTTTATATATCATATAACACATCTACTAAAATCTGTAGGCAACAAATAAATATTGTAGCATTTTTAAGTCAGCAAATTATTAGAATGCATATCCAATGTCTGCTTTTGAAAGGGGGGGGGGAGCATTTTAATTATAATTGGTTTAATTTTGCATTTGAGATTATAGTAAGTACAAATAAAAGATAGTATAGAATATAGATAGTATAAAAACAATAGTATAGAATAGTAAAAGAGAGTAACATGAATATTGTTACTTTTGGAAGTCTGTCTTAACAAGATGCATTTTCCAAATAGATAATATCGAATCAGGATAAAGGATTATTATTGATTTTTTTTTTTTTACTTGTAGATAAATAATGATTTACAGAGAAAAATTTGAGTAATAGGATCACTTCATGATAGATTTCGCTTTATGGTTGAAATGTAATGTTAACTGACTTTACATGCAAATTGAATATCTACTAAATTTCATATTGCCATATAAGAACTTAGAGCTTACTTTTGCAAACTTCAACTTTTATTCATATTATAGATTTTTTTTTCTTGGGGTTTCACTGTGTTTTTTTTAAATATGTATATATAATTTGCTTTTAGATGATATTACCTCTTGATGATTCTGTAAATGCTTCTGAGTTTTTAGAGAAATTACAATCTTGTGATGAAGATTTAGTTGTTACAGAAAGTGCAATGGGTTATTCTCATATAAGGTAAATTTATTTATATAACTGTATTCTTAATTTTGATTATAAAAGTCAATGCATATGTTTTGTAACTATTTAAATTTAGAAGAATACAAAAAAAAAAAAAAAAAAAAAAATCCATCAGAAATAATTAAATTGCATTTTGATTATAAAGGTCAATGTATGTAGTTATTAACGTTTGGAGGATTTTATATCACTTCACATTTCTGAATCATTCAGAATGATAGTGACCAGTTAAACAAAAATGTTGAAACAATTAATCTTTATTTTTTGCAATGTAATAGAAGCACTTATTCAACAAATTAAAAAGTTGATAATATAACAAGAATGAACATCTGTTGATATCTGTTAATGTACCTTACATCATAATTACTATACGTCCTGAGGAACTTGGTAAGCTGACATCTAGTAAGATATACAGAAGATTGTGGAATTTACAGTAGGTTCAACAACTGAGTATCTTGGCCGTTGCTCATAGGTAGAGAAACATATGCATATGGTCAGTCTGGAAGCTGATACTGGAACCACATGCTAATGATTCCAGATATGAACATCCACTTCTCTCCATAACTTTACTGTATTTGGTGCTCTCTAGTTCTAATTCACAATACTTACAATAGAATTTAAGCATCTGTGCATGCAAATGTTGAGTGCATTGTGAAGGTGTTCGCAGGCACCTGATTTCCATTAAGAAATTAGCCTTATGGCAAGTTGAGAGGTATCTGAGTCAGTGACAAAATGATCCCCATAAACTATTTAAATTTAGAGAAATGCACACACACACACACAAAAAATCTACTTGTAATAATTTAACTATCATTATCATTTCAATTTAATCTATGATTTGTTGAATTATCTATAACTTAATTACCCTTATGATATCTTTAATATTTTGGAAGAAGAGTTCTTAAGATAGTAACTCATTGCAATTTTTTTACATTTTTTAAACCATTGTGAGTTTTTATATTTTAATTATATGTATTCTTTGATGTGCCTGATTCCATGATGTACCTAATGTAGTTTTTTTCTCACATATCTATTGTGTTCGTGCTACTTAATCTGTTCTTTCATCCTGGATGCCCACTGTATTCTAATAAATTTAAATTCTTTATAATTATTGAAATTCCTGCTAAAAAATTTAATTTTCTTAATTATTTTCCTTTAACTTTCATATTTTTTTATTTAAATATATTTGATAAAATTGTCTTTTAAGAAGTCTATTTTCTTTCAGCTGCTTTCGCTTTAAACAAAGGTATACATTTATGATACCTAACAAGTTTGATTTACATTCTATAATGGATGCCTTAAAGGTAACATATTTTTTTTTTAAATATGTCCTTTTCTAATACATAGATACTTAGAGATATGTAAAGACTGTTTTGCTTTTTTTTAAATTCAGGTTTGTGAAATTTTACTCCTGCTGCATTCTTCTAATCCTTTGGATGATTATACAGATTCATTACTTTCAGTTATCATGGCCCATGCTTTGCCTACAACCATTCATGTTGCTCAGGTATTTATTATTATTTTTTTTTAATATTTTTCATAGAATACATCATTTATTTTTTATTTGTGCTATATTCAGTAAATTGTTAAAAGTTATTCAATTCTCTTGATTATTTTATTTGAATATTGTATTTATTGGGGGAAAAAACTAATTTTATGTGTTTGTTTTAATTAAGTTGTGCAGAAAACTCATAAATATTTTTTTTAGTAAATTAAAAGTTCCTATATTTTTTTCCATAGCCTGTTTGTAGATATTATATACATTTACAATTGAAAGTTTATACTTCAATTTCCTTTTAATCTAATATTATGAAATATTTCTGTTTATTTCTTCTAAATCAACCTATTATATTAATTAGTTTTTCATATTATGAAACTCAAAGTTTAAGCTTTCATTGGAGAATTTATGTGAATTAGATTTTAAATAAAGCCTAATAATTAAAATAATTTGTATAAAAATTAATGGGTTTTTCAAATGTTTTATGAGCACTCAGATATTAAAGAAAATATCGAGAAGCTCACTAGTGTGATTTTTTCAGTTGGAAAATAGATACATGTATCTAATTGAACACTGCAAACAATTTAAGTGTTGCAGGTTTCCAAAAAAATATATATATCCAGATTTATTGATTTGACTGTTATCTTCTAATGTTCACCTTATAGGAATTTAATGGGGGGAGGGTGTCTAATCTGCAATTATAAAGTAGTTACTTCTTTAAAATAAATTCTCCTGGAATTTGTGACAAAATTATAGCTGTTAGTTTGTTAAAATTTAATATACATTTTATATAATTAATATAAAATTCTAATTAGAAAAAAAAAGCTTAAAATGTCCTTTTCCATTCTTTTAACTTATTGATATTGACACAGAAATTTGCATTTCTTTATATCTCATTGTCTAGCATTGGTTTTAATTTTTAATATGATGCTATGAATAATTGGTGATGCTTAAAGTCTGTATTCTAAATATTTTATTCTATTTTGCACATTTTTAATTTTTTTATATTATGATCTATCTTAATATCCGCTAATTCATGAGGTAGATTGTTTGATCAAGGGATATTAATTATTGTTGTATTGTATTTAATACCTTTTATTTCATTCTTGTGTGTGTGTAAACTACAATTTAGTATGCAATTGATTTATTTATGACATTATGATATAGATTTCTGAAGATATTCTCTAATACAACATTTTCAGGCTTCTTTGTACAAATAAACAATTTTGTATTGTTTTTAGTGTTATGTAACTAGTTTTTACACTTCAAATTTTTATAAACTATTATGGATCTTTGATAATTATAGTTTACAGAAACTTTCTTGATAATGTGAATGTGTTTAAGCTGTTACATTTGAAGAAAATTGTAAAATATTGGATTATATTATTATTTTTGCAGATACATTGTTTTGATGTAATAAATGTAAGAGTGATTTATATTTATTCTATCTAAACAGTTACATGGTTGTTTGCTTCTTTTATTTACTATTAATGATCTGATAAGACTGAAAAATGCAGTGACAAAATAAGATAATTCTTTAAGAAAGATTTTCTAACATATTTATACTTAATTTGTTGTAGGGTTTGAGCAAAATGAATCCTAAAAAGAAAGCAGAATTTCGGAAGCAAGTGCAAAAAACTCTTGATTCAAGGTATGATGTTTATTTTTTTTATTTTTATTTTTTTTTTTAACTATCCCATGTGAAGACATTATTTCTGATTATTGCTTAAGCATATTTGATATTTTAATTTATTATTTACTGATTATCCAATTATGATAATTTACAACAATTCTTCGGAGAGAGGCTTTGTAATTTCAGTTTTTAAAAATATAGATTATAGGATGAATATTTTTTAAAAACTTTAAATAAGTTTTGTTTTATTTTGAATAAATTTGCTTAAATATTATAAATGAAGTTATTTATTCTCTTGAAAGCATTAGTAGAACTGCATCTAAGAATGCTATCATATTGTTATTCATGTTATATTTTGTTCATTATTTTCATTTCATGCATCAACTAATAATAGTAAATAAACAAAAAATAAAGTACTTATTTATATATCTCAGATTTCCTGATATTAAAATACATCAAGCCGATACGTCTCAAGAACTTCAGTTATTATTACGCCAAATTGGTAGCCAAAAACAGCGCTCCATTGGATTTAGAGATAATCGGCCTCATTTGTTAGTTGAAAATATGTTATTTGAACTAAAGGATCCTGTAAGTATTACAATTTTTTTCTTGCAGATGTACTTTGATTACACATATATCCTCTAAATGAAATAATTATCACCATACATTATTAATCACTTTATGATATTGTGTGAAGTTTACAGTGAAGAAGATATATTGTGATTTAATTGAATGAAATATATTACATTCAAATGGAATTTACTGCAATCTGTTCATTAAAATCAAAATGTTCTTGTATGACTTCTCTTTGTTCAAATATTCATATTTCTAAAAGTTAGTGAAATTTTGAGATTCTGAAACTGCTACTTTTTGAATAATTATATGGAAAATTAAACTTTTTCATTATCATCTATCCTGATTACATGTAAAAAATTATTACATGTGCATTGAATGCAGACTATCACAAGCCAGTTGCTAATTTGAAATATTTTAAAGATTATCTTTCTGCTATTGTATTCCGGTTGCCCTCTACTTTTGTTACAGTAAAATCTTTTAGAGCATATGTGTGTGTGTTTTATTTCAACTACTGTAGTAAAAAAATGTTTGAGTTTCGAGATGCAAGAGGAATGGCTCATTCTATATGAAGATGCATTTTCATATAGAATGAGAGAAAAATCAATATCTTTCAAATTTGATGATATTATCCATCTATCAACTGAGAATGATAGCTTAAAAAATAGCATAATTTAAGTTGTCCATGTTACAAATTTTAATGATATAAATGCAAGTTCAAAAAGTTGAATTCTAACATGCTAATATAATTTTGAATGTCAAGAAATTCTCTTTTTATATTGATGTTTTGAGTTTTCTATTAAAAATATGTGTTAATAATTTGAATAGAAAAACTTTTCAATTTTTTTTTTTTTTTTTGCCATTAAACATTTTTAGATGTAATATGTTTTGTTAAAACTTTATTAAATTCAAAATATTTATGTGGTACCTCTTTTTGTATTTTTAATCTTACTACATTGTTGATAATACTATTTCTGGTTTTTATTTTCTTTTATCTAAAAAATATTTTTATCTTGATTTATTTTTTCCTTTCCCTTTAGGATTCTAACAAAGGAACTCTCAAAGTATCTGGGTATATTCGTGGTCAGCCACTGAATGTTAATGGCCTTGTGCATCTACCTGGATGGGGAACCTTTCAAATGAGTCAGATTGACTATATACATGACCCTCATAGCAGTGAAAAATTCAATACGGTATTACAAACAAGTGTAAGTAAAATATATTTCTCAATCTAAGGGATGCAACTATTAATTAAAATTTAGTATAAATAAAATAGAATATAAATTATATATTTTATATAACTCTGTTCCTTTTTGTTTTTCTTTACAATAAATTGAAGTTATTGTCTGAAATCAAGAGTTTTACAACAGATGAGTATAAAGATTTTCATACCTATATGTATCTAAAAATATTAATTTATAATCCTATGGCAAGTATTCATATGCCGAAAATATTTCATATCACAATATACTACTAATTTTTTTTTTAAATATGGGCTGAATTTGACTTTTATTTATAAGTAGTACAAATGGTGTGCAGTCTTTTTTTTTTAAATTTATTTACAGGCTGTTATAATATTGATAAATACATATTAGAATTTCATTTCATATTCCCTTTGAATAAATCTACATCTGTTCTAATTATGTAACTAATCATTTTGCTTCCTTGCCTCAATTTAACAGTCCCTAATGATTAACATTGAAAGAAAACAAAAATAGTAACTATATGAGTGGTTGAAGGAAACCACAAATATTTTCTAATTACATGAAAAGAGCAGAGAGAACTTGTGTATTTCTTTTTTAAATCCCTGTCGTAATTTATTTTTAAATTTTTTTTCCAATTACCCATTATCCAAAGTTAAAGATTTATTTTTCATTTTATTAAAAATAAATAAAATGAATTTTGATTTTTATGTCATCCTTATTTTATTTTTGATCTTATGATTAAAACAATTATTTGGATTAACACCCAAATACAATTGTGTTAAATAGCATTTTTTTATTTTTTTTTTATTATTATTCATTTGTTTTTGTTTAAATGTATAGCACTGAATAAATAAATGCATTATCTTTTGTGCTGCATAGTATGTTTTCTTTTTTAAAAAAAACTATTTCAGAATTTTAGTTAATTTAAAAATTATATAATACCAGCAATTTCTTTAACAAACTATTTGTGTGTATTTTGAAAACTGTTGTCTTGAGATATCTTATAGAGTTTCCTGCTTAACAGATCTTAGTATTTTTTAGGGTTAATTGTGTAATAATTTCTAATTAATCTACATCCTAAAAATAATTTTCTTATTACTTGAACTCCAGCTTCAAATTTTAACTTCTGAATTGCATCTGCTATTATTTTTCCCTCAGAACTGAAACACTATAATTGCTATTAAACTATTTAAATTCCAAGTATTTTTCCCATGCTCTCTCTCCCTTTCTTTTTTTCACTCTCCTATTTAGTTCTCTGCATTACAACCACTGCCCTGCCAAAAAAATCTTGATGATATATAGAAATTATTATAATTGTTTCCTTGAGCTCCATGACTATCTCTTCAAATCATATTTTCTACACATACACAATCTAATTTTTCAGCACCCTTCATTTGATAATTAGGTAATTTAGGAAAATTATTAAAAACTAATAGCAGAACATTTATCCAAATTTAGTGGCCTTTTTAGCACTTTTACTAATTACCAGACTATGTAACTGTAAAATGAAAGAGCTATTCAGGTACACATATTAATTTGTATTTTATATTTTTATTATTATTGCTGAAAATTAAGTGTATATGAGCCATATGTATTAAGGATGTCCATTGTATGATAGTGACATTTAAAATATTTGATAAGATATAATTAAAGTGTAAATCTAAATAATTTTCAAAAATGTAAGAATTTTGTATTAAATATATTTTGTTGCAGGAGACAGCCAATCCAATTGATCAGGAATCTCTACAATCAGAAATGATTCCTGACCCAATGGAAGGGGAGCAAACATGGCCGACTCAAGAAGAATTGGATGAAGGTAAACAAATTATGTTTTATATCTTTGACATTAAATTTCCATTTATATTTAACTGCTAAATTATAAAAAAATTTCATATTTTCTTTAATAAAAACTGTATTATATGTAATGCAGAAAAACATAATAACATATGTTTTTTTTTTTTTTTTTTCTGAACTTGTCATGTTTGAATCAAGCAACTTTTTTCAGTGACTCTTTTTTTTTTCTCTCTCTCTCTCTCTTTTGGAAATATTTTTAAATTTTAAAAATTATTTTGTTTTTAGAGTTAACTTTTCAAAATTTCACAGCTTTTAACTTGTATTTTTTAATTTACAAAAGTGATTTTTATGCTATCAGCAAATACTATAATTTCATTTTAATGAAATTGGCAAATGTCAAATTATTGATTACTGATTCCTAGATTTAACATGATTGAAATTTACCTCAATCTGTATGATTGCATTTTTTAAAAAAATGAAATAAACTTGTTTTTAGTTGATTGTAACATATCCCTTTTTGCTTTATATTACTTCATTTTCTGACATATATTTTCCTACTGAATTATTTATTTTTTTCAGCTGAGAATAAATCAAAAAGGGAAGTTAAAAAAGTTGCAGAAGGTACCAGTGAATATCAAGCTGCCTGGATTGTTGAAAGTGAGAATGAAGAAAGTGATGCTAGTGATGAAGATTCTCAGGAGGGCAGTGCAGTGATATCGGATAGTGAAAATGAAGAGGAAATAGAAGATGAAATGGAAACAGCAGTATGTATATTCATAAACAATAAAGTGGAAATTTTTTCTAATTTTATTCTGTTTAAAATTTAGACAATTTGTATTTTAACTGTTAACTTGATTTTGTAGGAGTCAACATCCGAAATGAAAGATGAAAACTACGATAAAAATATGGACATGGATGAGGAAAGACAAACGTTTGTATTTTATTCTTTATATTGTTCGTTGTCATTATTTTTATTTCAAAAAAGTAAAAATTTACTAACTAGTAAAAAATGTAATATTTAGAACCAGCCCAATTGTCGATTATATGTGTTGAAATTAGTATAATTGCTTTGTTTTATTTTCAGCTTGGTTCGTTTCAAAGAAGAACGAATGAATCAAATGTTTCCTGATGAAGAAGATACACCTTTAGATATTGAAGCTCGTAAAAGATATCAAAAGTATAAGAATCTTTGTTTTTATTTTTATACTTCGTCTTATAATTTTAGTCTTACTTATTCAGATTTTGATAATTTTCGTCTTCGTCTAGATATCGAGGCCTTAAAAGCTTTCATAAGGACCCTTGGGATCCTATGGAAAATTTACCTGAAGAATATGGCAGAATATTTAGATTTCAAAACTTTAAACAAACAAAGAAGAATGTTTTAACATCTGAGAAAGAAGGGGCAGAGGTGAGATTGAATTATTTTCAAAGAGTATTCTTTTATTTTACTATCGTATTTAAATTTGTTGAAATATAGCAATATAAATAAGTAAAAAGAAATGTGTTATGAGAATGAGAGATCAAATGGTTGTCTATAGCTGAAGTTTCAGTACAGTATGTTTACATATATATATATTTACTATGTTTTAAAAAAATTAGTGTTTTTTTAAACCAAAAAATGGGGATAGATAGAACTTATTTGTTATGTTCTTCAAAGTAATTATCCTGTGTATCTATGCATTTCTGTTATAGTTAGATAAAGTTGTGAATCTTCTTTTGCAACATTCTCCAGTGTCTTTGATATTACTTGCTACGACTCTGCTTGCCCTTTAAGAAAATTTTTATCATATAAAGAAGTAACAATGTGGGATCAAATGAATAACCTGGTTGTGAAAATAGCGTGATGTTTGTGCAGATAATTTAACATCAAGAGGGACCTGTGATCTGGTACATTATCATGAACCTACAACTTGGCATTCCAGAGATCTGATAGCATGTATCTCATTGAATCATGCAAACATTTAAAAAAAAAATTTTTTTTTTTAGTGACAATGCGATTATCTTGAAAGAATGTATACAGTCTTCTTGCAGTCTATAAAGAAATATTAACAATATCTTCCCTTTAAAATGATTGGATAATAATAAACTTTTTTGGTTATGGTGATATCCACACTTTTACCTGTTACCGGGTTCTACTAAAAGCATCAAATGTCATTATTTGTTGTCAATTGATTCAAGGTGTTTGAATCCACTGTGTATCTTACTCTCTCAAATTTATTTGCATATGCCCATTCTTCTTTTAAAATATCTGAATTTTGGGAATAATTTTTAGCGCTTGTAATTAATATTTAGTCAGCCAATTAAAATGACTTAGCAACTTTAAGCTGAAATACCAACAAATTCTGAAATCTTAGTAACAGTTTTCATTGTTGTTTTCCAAAATTTCTTTGATACTGATGATTTGTTCATACAATATGAATAGTGATAGCTGCCCTATCCTCTCACAATCTTTAATATTCTTCAACCCTTTTTGAACCATCAGCTCCACTTATGAATTGTAGTTTAACTCAATGCTATTTCATTATCTGTTGATTTAATACTTTTGAAAAATTTATTAGGCAAAGGATTTTTTTTGCATGAAAATTTGACATCTTTTCCTTCTGAATGGAAGTTTTGAATGCTTATAATCTAAA
The DNA here is from genome assembly GCF_947563725.1 of Argiope bruennichi. NCBI lineage: Eukaryota > Metazoa > Arthropoda > Arachnida > Araneae > Araneidae > Argiope > Argiope bruennichi. The sequence continues at coordinate 20,272,850 of NC_079154.1, read as the reverse complement.
GGTAGTATTTATTGAATTGAACGAAACTAGATTGACTGGTTAGTCTCTTGTGTATACATTCACTTATTAAGTGGGAAACAACATAATTAATTTATAATAAGAAAATATTAAATTGTTGAATTTCTTTCACACAGTATATGTATTCTTTTCAGAGATTTCCAACATTTTTTTGTTGAATGATTTTTAAATTATTTTTTTAATATAATTAGTACTTCAGATACCTTATCAATTTAAAATGTTACTAAGAGTTTAGACATTTATCAATTTATGTATTTTCCCACAAGCCCCTTAATTGTTAATCAGTTTCTAATTTTTTTAAAAAGATGATTATCTTATCCATAAAGTGAAAATATATTTTTCGTTTCTTTTTCTTAATGTGCAATCATTTCACTGTATCACATCATAAAGAAAAGATAATATTCCTGCAATGGAAGTTAAAATTTGAAATATTATTATTTTGCAGCCTGGTGAATATGTTACTGTGCATATTGCTGATGTACCACAATCATTATATGGTAATATTTTTTATTTCATTTTATTCTTTATAGTTAGAATATATTCTGTTTTATTAGTAGTAGATTTGAGAAATATAAACAAGCTCAAGTATTAAAGGATTACAATAATTATGAGAGAGAATTAAAAGTGAAACTAAGAGTTCAAGGGAGTAATACATTTAGTATGCAATTAGTATTTCAATAGAGCATTTCTTAGATTAATTTTTTGCATCGTTTCTCAAATGCACTTATAATATTAATTTTATTGACCTTATAATAAACTCTTAGTTTAAAAATGAGATAAATAATTAAGAAATGATGGTTTATATCATTTAAGTCATGATCATTTAAGTTACCTTTCATTATAAATACTGTTCCAAAATGTCTCCACCCCTATAATAAGTAGCCAAACCACTTTATTAAAAAAATTATATATATATATATATATATCATTTAACTTTGCAATCAATGCCAATACTGTTCATTCATTGCCTTTCAGGATATTTAATTTATTTTATTTTTAAACAATTTTGAGTTATAATCTTTAAAAATGTTATTACATATTTAAATGAATCTAGGTCTGTTTAAAATATGTAATTGGCATGCTATTCATACAACCTGTAACATGATATAAAAAAAAGAGCACAGTAACTGCAATATTTAATTATCGTCATAAATTAAGGTGAAATTAGTTGATCTAATTCCAATTTTGTTATCAATCTTTTATTTTTTTACAGTTTGAACATTGATACTACATTTCTACTGACTCTTTTATGAATATTTAAAAGTATCAGTTTTAAAGAATGAAATGGAATTTATTATACATTTGTACTCATTTTAAAAAAAAATCTTTTTAGACAATGCAAGGACAGAAAAATCAGTGATGACAGTTTATGGACTACTGCCTCATGAACAAAAAATGTCAGTTGTTAATACATTAATTCGAAAGCATCCATCTTGTAAAGTGCCTATCAAATCTAAAGATACTTTGATATTTCATGTTGGATTTCGAAGATTCACTTGTAAGCCTATATTTTCTGAACATAAAGCTGGCAATAAATTCAAGGTGAGTAGTATATAATGGCAGAAGAAAATACAAAAACTGATTGCATCAAGTTTGTAGAAATAACATATTTATTGCAGTGAAAATGAAATGAAAAAATACACCAATAGTAGTTTGGTAAATTTGATGAAATTGGTTCCCAAAAATCCTTATAGATACCACTTTGTAGAATCCCCATGAAATCATACATGTATTCAATTGCACAAGAGTTACATATCATTATCCATGATGAGTATTCATAGTAGTTGCATAATAAGATCTGTATTAATTCTTGAGGAAAAGCTAATGAAGCTGTTCTTCCAATTATATCTCACTCAATGAGAATTGGTGATCGATTCTAAAATTGCCATTAGGGTTAATGATAGAATGTTGGTAACTCTGACAATAAACTAGATTGCAGCTGTTGTTTGAAATTAAAATTTTCATGCTGACCCATTTATCCAAGTATTTGCCCATGAACAATATCACTTTGAAATGTGCAATTATAGCTCTTGTATATAACACTGCATTAAAGGCAGTCAAAGGAATATGAAATTTCTTCTTAAGCTATGCTTGAAGCTCTCCTGAAATGCTTACTTTGAAAAGTCCCTTCTTTCTACTAGAGGCAAACCATCATTAGTGCACATCTTGTTTGTGGACATGGCTGACTACATTCTGCTCAGAAATTTAATAACTTTTTTTATGGAAAGACCTAAAATAAGTTCCCTGCTTAAAAGTAAATGCAAAACTTGCTACCAAATGTCGAGGGGAAATTTGTATTTGCTCCCTGGTTATCTATAATCTTATTCTAAAACTTATAGCAGCTCAATTTTAACCACACATTGCAGGTATAAATGATTATTCTCTTAATTTGTCAATATTTCTTCTAACTATTTGCTCAAAAGTTATCAGACACTAGTATTCTTACCTTCATAGAACTATCAACTGCGCAGATATGCATAATTTTTATTCATTCTATTTGAACCGGGGCAAAAAAGGATATCTCCTTTTATAATATTACTGTCCTAATTTGTTCAAACTGATTCAAATGTGCTAATATTGCCACTATTGATTTCATCATATAATTTTTAATGCAAATCATGCATTTAATTGCAAGTGAAGAATGTATTATTGCATATTCATTTCAGGACAGAACATTTATGCAAATGACTGTAATGCAGAAACTTCAGTTAATGCTTCAGAAGAATAAGTAGCATTATTTGTAAAGTTCTCAAAATATGCTTTTTTCGGCATTTAGGTGTTTTTTTCTGTTGTGTTTTTATATTAATTCAAAATCATTTTTTTTAAGTTTTAATTTATTTTAGGACTGTTTAAAATGTTTGTAAATTATAATTTTTAGCATAATATATGTCGAGCCAATTACGATAAAATCTGATGAAATGTAATGTTAAACAATATTACACATTTTTTTTATGAAAGTATTTGAAAGTATTTAGTAAAGAATAAATTAAATAACAAGTTTAAATAGAAGAAAACTATAATTGCTAAAATTAAACTACCAACCTTTCGTTGAATCCTTACTAATAAAATTAATTTGCTATATTAAAATGAAAATCATTATAATCGTGGATAATTTTAAAAGTTTTATAATTAATAATTCATCCACATTTTATTAATGATAACATAAATGCAAAGGGACTCCTCATAAATTATTATAACTAGGAATTGTCAGTTAGATAGTAATAATAATGCTTTTCTTACTTTATATTTCAGTGAATTATTTTTATTATAATTTACCCTCATTATATGGAAATATATTTCTTTTTTAGCTTGAACGGTTCTTGCCATCAGATACTGCTGTAGTAGCTTCTTTCTACGCTCCCATAACTTTTCCACCTGCTTCAGTAGTAGTTTTTAGGCAAAGACCAAATGGTAATTTTTGGATGCATATATGTTAAAAACAACTGTTTTTCATAAATCCTTTCTTATATTTAATAATTCATATCAATATAATAATTATTTTAATATATACAATTATATATTTTTATTACCATAATTAAGATCATGGTTTGAGGGTTGACTGGTGTTTAAATATTTCAAAACCATATTACAATTGTATAGCATAATTTTGGCAGATGCATTGCCAACAGGAAAGTGTTTTGAAATTAACTTCAATTTTTTTTTATCATGGGAAACATAATTTGTATATGATGATGAAATTGGAACGCGTTTGTTTGCAACAGAAGACAAGAGCAAAGTGAAAGAAAATTTTCTCTTGAGTAATTTTATTAAGAGACTGATAGGAAAGGGAATAAAAATCTATTACTTATGGCTTTCTTGGAAAGAAGGTTGTATGCGATGGGGATTTTTATTCCTTCATTCATGCATGGGAAACAAGGTAATCTTTCAGAGTGAATGTTGGAAATAATTAAGTAAAAAAGTGGAATTGGGATCAAAGAGTAATAGAAATTTTTAAAATAAAATAACATGGACTAAGTTAAGAAAAAATGGGAAATTAATTCAGATTTAAATTAAATTAAGATTATATATATTATAATTTCATAAAACTGATTAATTTTTTTTAGAATTTATACCTTTCAATTGGCACTAATGAACTAAACCACTACAATGTACTCAAAATAGCAATAAAACTGTTAGTGTATTTCTCTCTCCCAGTATAGTGATAAATTCAAGTTTTTTAGGTTATCATAGTTCACAATGCTGCACTTAACAGCAACAAGTATGCCATTATTCCTTTTTTTCATATAAGAAATAACAGAAAATGACACTCAGTTTTCATACATCATGAACTCATTTCTAAATCACTAATATTGTTTTAATAAAAAATAATAACCATCTATCATTAAAAATATAAAAGTTAATCCTTTGATTTTTCTTTTAAATCTCAGCAAAGTTTTGTACATTAATCTTTGTTTAACAAACTGCAATATATAACAAACTAAAACTACTTGTTGAATTCTGTTATAGCTTTTGCAGTATGAAAGAGAAAAAAAATTATTACAATTACAATATGCCTGCCCTCATGACCAAAACTTTAATTCAAACGTGAAAGCATTGTTTAAATGGGCTGTGGGGAGGGGTGGAACTATGTCTTCTAATTTCACTGATAGATTCTATTTCAATAGTAAAGAATTAAAAATTGACAATCTAATTTTTAAAGAAATAAAAAAATCTTTCCTTGTGACATAGTAGAAAACTGTAATATCATTACTTGTATTGTTGTTAATCAATTATCAAAAATTATACATTTTTAATTTATCTGTAATAACAATAATAATATGTTGTTACTTTTTAGGCTCACATGAGTTAGTAGCTACAGGTTCCGTACTTGATGTTGATCCAAACAGAGTTGTTGTGAAGCGCATTATACTTAGTGGCCATCCATTCAAGATCTTTAAACGATCTGTAGTAGTAAGGTTTATGTTCTTCAATAGAGGTAAATGCTACTTTCCTAAACTAGAGTATTTTTAATGCTTATTTCCTTATTCGTATTACAATGATTTTTTTTATTAAAATTTTAGAGGACATCAATTATTTCAAAAGTATTGAACTACGCACAAAATATGCAAGACAAGGTCATATTCGTGAAGCTTTAGGTAAGATATTTTAAGTGTGATAATTATTTATTTTTTTAATTTCATAAAAGTTTTTGAATTTCGTATTTCTCATCTTCTTTTCTTATACTTAGGTTCTCATGGCCATATGAAGTGTGTGTTTGATAAACAACTTCAATCTCAAGATGTTGTACTAATGCATCTTTATAAAAGGGTATACCCTAAATGGACTTATGACAACTATGTTCCAACTCCAATACATACAGTTTCTCCTCCAGAGATTACATCTGTTGAAACTGTTATGGATACTACAAGCTAAATAAATATTTATTTGACAACCTAATGTTTCTTACTTGAAAGAATTTAAAAAGTATTCAATATGCTTCTTATATCTTTAATCCCAATTGGAAGAGAAACAATTCATACAAAATATTTTTAGTATACTGTGTATAAATGTATATTCATAGGAGAATCTTAAAAGTGTATTAAGTTTATCCAAGCTTGAATTGCATCAATTTTTATGATAGAATTATTCTAGGGAGTACAATATTTTTTAAACAAAACAAGACTAATAGTTATTCATATGGTGTGTGTATATATATATATAAATATTGGTTAATACAAAACCTTTAAATGATGTCTTTAATAAAAAAAAGTGCAATTTATTCAAAAATATAATTGCATATAAACTAATTTATTGAAATTTGCATATTAGAATTAAGAATATTTTCTAAAAAAAAATTTTTACCTTTTTTTCCATTAACAACTATGCTTTTAATAAATTAACTAGTATAATATGTTGAAAGAGAAAGGAAATATCAATCCTACTGTTATATTTGTATATTTATTAAAAAACAATAATTAGTTTGTTGTCACCTCACGCCAGAAGGTGCTCTTCGAAAAATATTGAAATGTTCCATGTATTGCTGCACTGTATCAATGGGAGAATAAATTTCATTCATCTTCCCTTGTAAATACTGTGATGGACATTGTACACTGTTTCCCATGAAACCCTGTAGAAGTTCTCTCATTAAGTCCCAACAACTTAGTGGAATAACACAGGGTGTATATTCTACCTAAAAGAGAGAGAAAGTTTCTTTTCAGTGTGGAAATAAATAATCAGGACAATTTTATTAACCTGATAACTAAAACCAAGTTAAATTACCCTTATTTGTTATTATTGCAAGTATAGCAACCTTTAAACGTTCTATGTTGAAAATTTTTACATTGTGCATATGTTTTGGTAGCTTTTATTAAAACGTATACTTAATTTAAAAAGTGATTATTTTTATCAAAATAAGTAAAAGAAAGTAATTAATATTCTAATTGAATAGAATATTAGTTGAAAATAAAATAAGTTAAACATTGGTAAGCAATTTGATTTCTACAATATGTGATGACATATCAGAATATATAAAAAAAATATATGTGATGTTTGAAAATGTGACTTGATAGCATAAGTAAAAACAGTGTGCAATCTAATTTATTAATACATTCATCAAAATACTAATAAAAAATTGATATATTTACAAAATGCAATGAACAGGATTTTAAAAATATGGTTGAAAAGTTGTTTTCCCATGCATCAATATCCAAAATGATATTTTTATATAATTATTTCAATGCATTTAATTAAAAATTACATTTGCATAATCAAATAGTACCCTAAATAGGGTGCATAGCATCATGAAAGTTGCTTATTTAAAATATATTTTTAAACATCTGAAAGTGCTTACTTTTTAAAAGAATGTGCTCAATTTTCTTGAGAAATGCAATAAAATTCTTTTTCTACATCCCTAAGATTGGAAGCATAGTCATAGAACTTTTTTTATGATATTTATTGAGAAAAGAATACTGGATGTATCAAGAATAAAAACTTAACAAAAAAAAAAAGGAAGGAATTTTTATGTCATACAATTCTGAAAGTATCAACATTAGTATAGAAGCAATGATGTATCCTCTAAATAAACTAGCAATTTGCTTATTTTAAAAATATTGGAAAAGGTCATATTTTATTATTATTAATCTTGCTAAAACTGATTTAATACAAATTCATGCATGTGCATTTCTAAAAAAAAAAAAAAAAAAATTGGGGGGGGGGGGATTGGAAAAAATGTCCTTTGTTTTACAATCAAGCATAATGTGCAAATACAGAAATGCATAGTTTTTATTGAAAAATTTATATATTATTATAAAACAGGAAACACCCTATGCTTAGGAAAAAATACAGTCTCTGTATGCATGATCAAAGACATACTTTTGATGAAGATTATTTATTTAATTTTTGGAGAAATTTCTTGTTATGCACCCTGATAAATTATTTTCAACATATTCATTAAAGAATCTTCACCAAAAGTAAAAATGATTTATTTTTAATAAAAATTTATTTTGGCTGAAACTAAATTTCCATGATAAAAGTATAAATTATACACTAATTAAATCAGAGGATAATTATTACTTTAATTTATTTTATATCCGCTCTTAAAAAGAAATAGGTAGTACTTACTTCAACTAATATTCCTCGAAAACTGGGTCCAATGGAAACACTTCCAATTTTTATAACAAAATCTTGTACTTCATAACGAGGACCTTTAGATTCAATTTTTATGGCCTTTTTTGGTATATATATCCCAGCCATTTTGGCCATAAGCATGTCAAAATGGGAATCGGCCATTAAACAAGTACCTGTATCCAGAAGGGCAAAACCTGTTGCAGGATGTTCACTGTTATGTATTATATTAACTGCTCTGTTTGGACCTGCAAAAAATATTTAAGAACATTATAAGTCAGAAACTTTAAATAGAAAATAATAACTTGGTCAATAAATATTTGAGATGAAAATTAAATACTAACTGATATGAGGAGCAGCGTAATAAGTTTCACATTCCACACAGAAAGTGCCTGTTTTGATAGCCCCAATGGTTTCCAATCGTTTTTGAAGTATTTCTGTAGCTTGTTGCCCACTTTTACCTTCAGGAATGGGAAACTGGTGAATGCTATAAGATACATGGATATGTTTAAAGAATACATTATACAGAAATGTAACTTCATGCAAAATGTTACATATTAGAAAAATAAAAGCACTCATAATATCCTTAAGAATATATAACATGATATTTATTTTAAGATACCAAAAGTATTGAATTTTTACAATAACCAGCTACCTATAGTAATCAACTATACCTAATTATCTAACTAGATATTCTAGAAAACTCTTTTCTAAGATCTTACAAATAAAACGGCAAATTATAAACAAGGAGAAAAAAAAGCTATAGCAAGATTCACAAGTCTATTAATAAGTTTATTTATAAATGACAGGTTCTTAATCTATTTTATATATTCCTTTTGTGTGAAGTGAACCTTCTAGTTTCTAATTTTTTTATAACTTAAATATAGTGATGACTCATTTATGCTCATTTCATCAGACAATTAAACAAGTACAGAAAATTCTAGTACCTTTTATTTAAAATAGAAAAATTCCAGATAGCTCAATCACATTACTATTTTAAATTGTTAAATATTTTTATCTATTGAACTAAATGCTTACAGGATGAATCAGTGTTTTACAAATGGAAAATTTTTCAATGAAATGAAATTGAGATCATTATTAGAAAATAGCACTTTTATATTGCATTTTTTTAGGTCTATAAAACTCCTGAAACAAAACTGAATGCTAAATACTGACATTTCTCTTCAGTAATTATCATAGAGAAAATTGATGAAAAATAAGAGAATTATTACTCTACATATTTAATATTACAATATTATAAAATAGAAATGAGTATTGCATCACTTTTATTTATCAAAAGAAGTATTTATGTACATGTGCCCAAACAAACATACTGCACCTACAGATATGAAATTTGCACACTAATAGTCATAATAATGATTCAATGCATCACAAATTCTGAATTTTAAAATTTAATGTAGAAAAATTTTTATTAAATATTTTTTGTTTGGATGATTTTTTGCATATAACTTTGTTTCTAATGACTGAAGGAAAAAGAAAAAATCTATGCTTCATCAAACAGAGTTAACAACTGTCATACTTAAGAAATCTGCTTTGCACTTCTGACATAATCTATAAATATAAAAAGCTAATGTATATGGCACTGAAATCGTTCTTTTTAAACATTCCTGAATGACAACAGTGAAAAGTAAATCACTAACCTTTCAGAATGCATCAAGGTAGTTTTTAGAATATAATTCAATGCTTTGCTAACTAACCTGTTAAGTGCAATCAACGTGTATACATGTCAATCCAAATCATTTTTGCATGGTCAAAGTGTAATTTTTTTATCTAATAAAAAGGAAATCTTATTTGCTTTATTACGATTTTTTGTAAAATTTACTTTGTAGTATGTATGCATCATTACATTGCATCATACATACTACATTTGTAGTATGTATGCATCATTGCTTGACTTTAAAAAGGGGGATTTTAAAAAATAAATTATGCAATTAATAGGTTATTGAAGCTGTAAAATATTATTAGAAATGTTCAAGATTTCTAATAATATTTAAAGATTAGAAATGTTCAAGTTTACCAAAAGCTCTTTTTGCTCACAAGAAAGATGATAGAAAAGAAATAAAAAAACAAGAGTCAAAGAAACTATTCAGGCATGAAAATAGACTTAATCATTGCCAGATGGACATTAATATGATTTACCTATGGAAATTCATGACCATACCTTCCAAAAATTACTTTCTCATAAAAATGGTTTTGGCATTATCTTAAAATTCCAAAAATTACTTTTTTTAATGATATCATTTTCATTCCTATATTTATTTATTCTTTATAAATTTTTGAATGTAGAATACCATTTGTGAAAATTAATTTTTAATGATATGAAATTTAAACTTATCCATCAAAACCTCCACATGCTTTTTACCAATGTTATAATTAAGATTTAAAAAATGCTTCCTTTGTACATGAATTCCAAAGTAGGATTTTCACTTCTTTCTTTCTTTTATACTGTATATATATATTTTTTTTTAATTTGTTTTAACTTCTTTAATTAATTTTTTTTTTTTTTTGTTCTTATAAAAAACAAGTGAATTTTTAAAAAAATATGTATTCAATATTAATATTTAACACCCTAAAAAGTCATTAATCAAGAGGCTGGTTGCCACAAGTGGCTAATTTATTGAAATTTGAGAAATATTTAAAACTTAATCAATTTCCAGAAAATTTTTAAAAACTAGAAACAAAATTTCTAAATCTGACATTCTATTTTCATGAAATTTTTAAATTTTATTAAGTTATTATTTGAACATTTCTTAAATTTAAAATAAGACACATCAAAATATGGCAAATAAATGTGGAAAATCAATATAGCTATAGTTCTTCAAATGAATCTTATATTTTAGTAACTCAAGGCTACATCTAATAATAATAAATACATAAATAGAATAGAGCTTAACCTTCATTTATTTATTTTGCAAAATCATTTAAACGTGATGATTAATTTATCTAATTTTATTGTATCATTAAAACAAGGACAGAAAATGCCAAAGATGCATTATATCATGCACACTGATTTAAAACTGCATTTGAAATATCATTGTGCAGTTACCATTTCAAAATGATAAAATTGCCTATCATTTGCATAAAATGAAAAAGATCTGAAAAGGTTCCATCTTAATTTGTTGCATTATCTACATGCCATGTCCTTTCAAATAAGTTAGAGAAAAAGAGAACAAGGAACAGTAACAGAAAGTCCAGTTGGTAATAAATAAAGAATATAACTGTTTTTCGAAAAATATTTTCCTATACTACATGAAATCCAGTCAATGTTTCTACATTTTTTACAATGTTTTTGAATTTAGAAATTTTTCAAACCTAGTTCTAATGCAAAATAAAATACCTATGTGTAAACATAAAGTTCAATTTGAGTGTATATAAAGATTTCATCCAGGATAACTTTGAAGAAACTTAGTAGATTTGTACCTCATAGATCAAATCTTTAGAGATAAACCAACCCCCTTTTTTAAAAAGGTGAGTGTTATCGTTTCCATGTAAAAAATAGCATATAAACTGGTAGGCATGTTTCTTTCTAAAAGTACACACAACTTTCAATGACCATTAAAATTACTTGATAGTGAATATTATTGTTTTATTAAAAGTTAAATAATATTCCATTAATAAAATAATTCTAATGAACACTATATTATTAACACTGTCCCTTTTCCTCTCTATCCAATGATTTTGACATATTTCAGACCTGAAAACGAAGGATATTCTCAACAATCTATGAAAAAAAATCAATATAATTTGATAAAGAAAAAAATGCATGGGTTCTCAGAAATAGAAAAAGAACTACACAATACATATATATAATCAAGGTTACATACCTCACCACACCCATTGCGGGATAGTTATTAAACAAATACAAACAATATTTTAAAGGAATGAGGTTTCTGAACAATATTTTAAATTTATAAATACAGCGATGAAAACAAACAAGCTTTTTTCAAGTATACACGGTTACAGTTAATAAAATAACTTAGAAATGTAGTTTATTCCAAAAAAAAAAAAAAAAAAAACCCTTCAAATATCTGTTTATGATTTTTCGCAGACTTTTACTATTTTTTTTAATCAAAGAAATTTTTGAGGGACAAAGGATTTTACCAAATTCTTCAGACTGTTGAACAAATCAATTCAAAATTATGATGATAAAGAAGTTCTACTATAATTTTTTGATCTTAGATCTTCCTTGGAAACTATTCGAAAGCAAAACTAAATACTATCTCTACCATTAGTTCTGATGACAACTAGAATTATAATAAAAGTAGACATCGAACAAATTGTCTTTTTGAAACTATGATTGGAAGATAAAAACGGCACCATAGATCGTATACTACATATTTCCCAACATGAGGACGTTTGATCTGTGATATTAATTTTCACACAAACTCATATGAGGATGGATCCTTGGAGTAATGAAATTTGAGTTCGAATCCACTACCTGCTAAACTTTAAACAAAAATTCTCTTCCTATGCTTCCCTAGTTAGTCTTTATAAACACAGAAAAAGTGATTACAAACTAGAGTAGCTAGGTTTGAAATTTCGTATAGATCAAATGAGAACACTCGGCAATAATTTCAATCTTTTGTGATCATGTAAATATTATGATTGAAAATTCTGACGTTGTACAAAGTTAGATACATTTTTAAATGAGTGAGAAAATTAGTTCTTTAACAAGATTAAATTTAGCTAAATTAACTTTCCGTTTTAAAGCAAAAAATCGGGTTTAACTTTTAAGGACGAGTGTGCAGGGTGAACATAATTATGAGCAGTAATTGGATGACGATAGGATAAAATCGAAGCCTGCATCTCCTCTTTACAGAGACCTAATTTAAAGAGATGTTCAAAACATCTAACGTTTAGGAACAAGGGGAAACCGACGAGTCTACTTGAGAAAGGGGTCTCATTCCTAATTAATTAAAAAGCAATAAAACATTTACTTCTAGTGGAAATTTTCATTCTTCATTTGAAGTAAGAACATTTGAAAAGTAATACAGAGCAAAAGTGAATATAAATGGAAACTATGCATTCGAAATCCGTAGCATCAGTAATTTAATTCTTGAAAAGATGAATGGAACAATACATAAACTTTCAAAGTAAATGATTTAATGTTTGTTAAATTTGATAACTAAACATTCATGTTATGTTTATGAATACAGCATAAGAACAAGTAATATATAAAAAAATTAAGTAAATTCCTACATTCACAAGAATTGAACTCGCATTCTTTACCTTCACGTGAAAAATACTGAAATCCTTACATTTTAAGGATTTAGCTACTGCCTGTTGATTTCAGTATTCATTACAAACGGCTAAAACTCTATTTAAAGTATTAAAAATTAATTTAATTTAATAATTAATGAATTAATATTTGGAAAAACTGTAACATCAAGCGTCATCCGCTACAAGTTTTAAAAAATGTATTTGAACTTGAGTGGATGAATAAAAAGTATTTTATTAACAAATGAAAATTTTAACAAGATAATAAATATATATAAGAAGAGTGTGAACTAATACTAGGAATTGAACAATATATATAAATATATGTAGGGAGAGAGTGAACTAATGGAAATACTTGATTGCATGAAATTAAGTGTTATTAATACATTGTCATGCAGGGAAAATATTGTAATCGTAAAAATAAATAAATAAACCGAGATTGAGGTTTTGACGAATTTCCCTGTTCTAGATTTCTCTGAGTTCGATTCCCCCCCCCCTCATTATGTCTATTGGCTATCGAATCGTCAGTCTGTCTGTGAACAAACACGATAACTCAAAAACTCTTTCAGTTTTTAAAATAAAATTTGGTAAAAAAATTTTTTTGTACTGAATTTGTATATCGCTATCAAATTTTGAGCAAAATCAGTTCAAATGAAATGTTTTGAATATAAGTTAGCACGATATAAAAAGAAAATAGCTGAAAAATACAATTTGATACATGAATTTATTATCTAAAATGTAAATACCCATCAAATTTAAAATGCAATCCACCAAGAGCTTAATTGTCCATCAAGAGTTAATTAAATTTTATCCATCATGTACTTTCACAGGTATATAAGCACCATAACTCAAAAACGAATTAATATATGAAATTTAGTGTACGATTTCTTGACTACAATTATACATCTGTGTCAAATTTTGCTTCCAAATAGCTGGGAAGAATAAAAACGCAAATTCGATTTCCGGGTACTATTAACTGTATGCCAAGGATTAAACAAAAAAAAAATTCGACAAGGAACACATGATAGATTTCAGTAAAAATGCTTTATTCATGCTAAAGATCAACATTTCGTAACTATTGTTGGCACTCCATGGAATTCATGGCCTTATCCCAGGTCCACACTTTTATTTGAGGGAGGGGGGGAATAACACTTTATTAGAGAGTACATGAGAAAGTTTGGCGAGGTCACTCTCACAAACTAATTCTTATGCTTAGTCTACTATGAAAAATTGGTGTTAGTACGTTTACGTTGAAAATCGTAAATCACTTCATAACTTTTTTTTATTTTATTTCTAATTCAGAATCATAAGTATTAGGGTATTCTCTAAAAACTCATTCATGCGTTTCTACTGACCACGATCAGCCGAATTTACGCAATCCTTTATTAAATAACTAGCCGCCTTTGGCGCCCAGCTGGTTCGTCAATCTTAATGTTTGTTTAAATTTTAACAATTAAATATTTTAAGCAGTTTCTACTTTAATAGATTCTTCATCAAAATATTTTAAAACTTCAAATTTTGATAGTCATATAATTCACTCATAATATTATAAAGACCTTCAGTCATAAAGTAAAATGTATCTCTCTAATTTTCTGTTAGCTCCCGTAGAATTTATGCTTTAAATTAAAGTGGAAAGAATGAATCTGCAATTAATATAATAATACTAGCTGACCCGGCAAACGTTGTTCTGTGTTATAAATTATTTCTATTGAATATTTTGGTTGTTAACGAATGTATTGTAAGTGTGTAGGGATGGGAGCTATGACAGAAAGAGGAACGGAGCACTGTAGACGATGATCGCCGATAAAAACTAAAAAACACCAACTATTCATTTTCTCAATACAATGTATTTCATTAACGTAACGAACATATACATTGTTTGATCTCTTAAAAGTTAAACGTAAAGAGAAAAAAGTAATGCCATCAAAAACATAACTTGTAAAAAAACCAAGTCTCGCAACTCAGTTCTTCTATCGTAAAAAGTTGTGAGATCCATGTAATAACAAGTCGGTCAATTTATTCAGTCCCTACTTAAGGGTCCTTCTGTCTTAAGTTATTACGTAATTAGCTAACTTAACAACATCGTATAGTAACCATATCAATATTAAAAATATTTTATGGTTAAAATAAATAGATTGACTTGGCTTCTCGGTGAACTTCGGGATGAGACCCCATCGCATGAAATCACAATGTATCTTTATATTAAATTAGATTACATTAACTTAACATATTATATTAAATTAGATTACATTAACATATTATATTAAATTAGATTGTTTAGTGCGATTTCCAAGTCAATCTATTTATTTTAACCATAAAAGATTTTTAATATTGATATGGTTACTATACGATGTTGTTAAGTTAGCTAATTACGTAATAACTTAAGACAGAAGGACCCTTAAGTAGGGACTGAATAAATTGACCGACTTGGTATTACATGGATCTCACAACTTTTTACGATAGAAGAACTGAGTTGCGAGATTTGGTTTTTTTTACAAGTTATGTTTTTGATGGCATCTCATTTCTTTTTGTATGTAGTCTTCCTCTTTTTCTTTTCCGGTACTACTTCTTGAGCTTCAGCTACATTTTTTCTTAAAGCCCACTCCCTGTCTCTATGGATTTTTCGCGTAAGCTTTGATATCACAATTTTTGACAAGTCTGGACGATAAATGCTTCTTAGTCTATTGTATTCACAAATTGAGGATTCCTGCGCTTTAATGCTTCCAAAGTCGACATTAATTAGATGTAAGCCACCCAGACTTGTAACTCTCGGAAGTGCCACATAAGCTTGACCGGATGTGAATACTGCAGAACCTATATCCATCAGTGCATTATTTAGACTTAGGCTTTGACTTTTGTGTATAGTTATAGCATAGGCTATACATATGGGAAACTGTTCGCGATGAACATAAGCTCTATTAATAATTTCAAATTTAGTTTTGACCGGACTAAGCTCCTAAACATGTTCTTTATTAAATGTGATGTATATTTTCTTAATTATTTTTGTATTTTCCGGATCAACCTTTACTCTTTGCACTATACCGATAGCACCATTAACTAAACCAAGACTCACGTCAATATTTCGCCTTAACATGACTTTTGCTCCTATTTTTATAATTATGTTCTCTTCGAGGCCTGCAGTCATAGAAGCATCGTCTTCACATTTTTTTATGCATTCACGTGCTCTTTTTGTTAGGTATCTGGGGCAATCTATGCTATCTACAGCTGAAAGTTTTATTTCGGGATGTGGAAGAGATTTAAGCATTGCAGTATTTAATTGTTGACACATGTTTTTTGTAGGTAATAAGCAAACGGTATCATCAGGAAGTTTCGAGAGGTGTTCAATTATTTCGATTAATCTGTTTTCATTTGAATTTGATTTGAGAGTTATTAATCTAGTCGGGAGTAAGTCGCGGTCTTTTTCTGTAGTTACACCTAATCTTATTCTATTCAGCATTTCAACAAAGTTAGAATCATTGAGCTGTCGCATGTTAATTATAAGTTCATCGTATATGAACAGTTCAATCCACAGATTTGGTATACTGAGGGAACCTAACAACTTGTTAGTTTCAACAGTTGATAGTTTTTCAAAAGGTGACTCTTACCGGCGGAAGCTGTAAGAGATCTCCGAAAACTACAAGATGTTTTTTTCCAAACCACCCATTCCGATCGTCGCTTGTGTCGAATATTTCAGATAAGCGTAAATGAATATATGTTGAAGTAACATTGGATATCATCGACACTTCGTCTATGATAAACAACACTACTTCTTTTAAATCTGATCTCAGAACTTGGAGCATTTCATCAGAAAGTGGCTTGTACTTCGGTGTTTGCTTGTGTTCTACAGGCAGCTGCAATAGTCTATGTATAGTCAATCCATTCACGTTGAATGCAGCTATTCCTGTTGGAGCACCAACTGCCACTTTTTTGTTTAAGTACGTCTTAACCCAAACTTTCAGAGATTTTATTAAAAAGCTCTTTCTAGTGCCACCAGTTTCACTCACAATACAGCGTAAAACGTCAGTGTTATTATCAGTTGTGCCGATTTTATTTGTGATCATATCGAAGACTCTTTTTTTAATCGGCATTAAGTTTTGCGATCACACTTTGAAGATCAGTTTGCTCTTCTACCAGATTGATTCTCTGAAAGTCACTCATTGCGTTTGCAGCTTCCACAGCTTCAATTTAAATTATTTCAAATTAGATATTGTTACAAACCTGTAATTTTGCTTCCAGTGCGACTAGTGTCATCATAAGAAAGACCGTTTAACAGTAATCTGTACTGGATGCTGTCGGATGCCGAGCCAGTGATCCCAGAACTTGGTGACAAACTTGGCGACCATTTGGCGACGAATTTGCCGACAAAATGGATAATACTCGAAATTTCGAGAAATTTATCGATCCGTCCATGAACAGTCCAAAACAGAAATGACAAACATGATGGCTGAAATATTCTACAAATTCTTTTCGGCACAATAACACAGAATAAATACAATTCCTGCACATGAGCATCGTCACTCCATTTTTGCTGGTATGACCGGCCTTTTACCGAGGAACAATCGCTTTCTTTCCCATTGAACTCTATGTCAAAAAATCAATTACTTCCATGGCATAACTACGGTAGAGTAAACTGAACATGAGTTCTGGATGCTACTACATCAGCATTAATCATTTTTTGACGATTACAGTATTTTTGGTTTGAGTATATTGTACACCAGAAAATAAAAATTAAAAATTAGTATATTTCAAAGTTAAAAAAAATTCTCCATTCATCCAGTGCTGAATTTTGAAAACATTTTGCTCATTTACATATTCCTTACATTTTTTTTTTTTTTTTTTACTTGATAAGCTATTTTTATTGAATTTTTCTTTTCCTACAAATTCTGCTATTATAATGCGTTAACATGTATTCCATGTTGAGAAAAAAAAATTGACTTTTTACTTTCTGGCGTACGATGCAAACAAAGTAAAAATATTGCAATCTTCAAAAATTTCAAACTCGAGATTTTGAAAAATCGGCACTCTTCAAACCACTTTGAGTATGAAAAAACCATTTTTGCATTATGATCATTGTCAAATTTAGAAACAAATCCATCAGATATGGACATTTTCATTTATGTGTATGTCCTATCTTAAAAATGTAACGACTTAGATAAATAAAATTTGTACATGATCTTGTAACAAAATTTATAATTTGTCTAATTTTGATTTCAATCGGTGGAGGAAAAGGCTCCCAAAATGCACATTCGACTTTTTTCACTGTACTATGAAGCACAAAACGCTCAAACACGAGATCCTAAAAATAAAAATGCCATCATGGTCTCACAAATATCCACATTTTCTTTATACAGCGATGGACAGGGAGCGTAACACCTATGTTAGAAAGCAAGCGAGAAATTTTAAGAAAGCCATGATTATTTGAATTTCATATAATTAGTTTGTTTGACGCCTTGATTTGCAAAAACTGATTTTTATAAAATTCGCCAGAAATATGAAAAATCTAAATTTTATTAATATAGTGATTAAAATTGGTTCATGAATATTTAAGTATTTCACATACACCTTTCTAAATATTGCAAAAATTCAAAAATAAATAATAGTTGTTGTTGTTACTAATTTCGGAATCATATCATCCAGCAGGGCTAGAAACCCCTTGAATCCGAAAACATCTAAAAAGTCTTAAAACAGTGGAGGGTCCCAAAGGACTTCGTCTTTGTTAAACCCAAACAAACCTAAATATGGCCAGGAGAGGCCATGTCTGCTGAGCACTAATGGCACTCAGGGTATATTCTTTGACCCTGCCGATAAATAATGGTAAAGCCGGTGAGAACGGTCTTTTCCAAGCTTGCTTATACTCTCAAATAAAGATATTATCCCAGTCCCTGTACGAAATTGGGGAACTGAAGCATGTTCATGAATGACACAAATACTCAGATTTTTATTTCCAGAATCTCACACATGAAAGTTGTGTACTTGCATGTAAATAAAACCCGTATTAATGTATTAATTAATGGCTTTGGCGAACAATAGTTACTAATTATCGATCTTAGGCGTGAATCTAGCATTTCTACAGAATCTGGAGTGTGATCTTAGGTGATTGTTTTCTTTCCTTTCTTTTGGTGATTGATTGCAATCTGGAACACATAGATACCAGAAAATGAAACATAAATTTTGAATGCCTTTTTTTCAGCCGACTGAAACTTTGGTATGGAATATAAAATTGTAGTCTCAAAATCATACACTAAATTTCATTTATTTAAGTCATTGAATTTTTGAGTTATTCCATTTGCATACATGTAAAATACAGAATAAATTACTGTCAACTCTATAACAGATTTGATTCTGAATTTGATACAAATTTACACTTTAGATGTTTAACGCGTGTACCAAATTTTATCTATTTAGTTCCTTACGTTTTGTAGTTATCGTGTTCACTTGTATTCAGATAGTCAGACTTCATCTGGATAGATTTCGCACCAAATTTGATTTGAAGTCAATATATAAAATTTCATCCGTCTACCTCAAAGCGTTTTCAGTTATCATGTCTAGAGATAGACATAATTTAGTGTTTTGAAATTTTCACGACAAAAGAAGTTTAGTTGAATATCTCATTGAGAGTTGAATTCTTTTTTCAAACTCTCATTGGGATATTAAACTCTTATTGGGACACCAAAGATTCGTCATCCGGCCTCATATATGACGAATCTTTGATGAGATTCGGACTCGATCATCTGATTCTGATACTACAATCAGGGCACTACATCTACATTATAAATATAATCGCAGATGGACAGATCTTATTTCCAAAATACTTCATTTAGTTTTTTCACTTTCTCGTGTACGAAGTATAGAAGAAGTATTTTAATCGTCAAAAAATTGAAACTCGAGTTTTTGATGAATCTCCGCGTTTTGTACCTCCCTCAGTTTTAAAAATGCATTTTTGGAAAATGACCATCCGTCTGCCTGTGACAAAGACGACTCAAAAACGCTTTGAGCTACATAGATGAAATTTGGTATACAATTTTTACACCAAATTAGTAAATTTTTATAAAATTTTGAGAAAAAATTTGTGCAGGAAAAATCTGTCCGTTCTGCTGTCTGAATATAAGTTAACATGATAATTATAAAATTATGAGAGCTTAATGGATAACAATCCGTGCACATATTTAACATCTATAGTGTAGGCACCTGTCAAATTTTGAGACAACTCGAAATGATTGGCCGTCAGCCGGCTTATACTTTCAGACGTATGTAAACGCGATATCTCAATATATATATATATATATATATATATATATATATATATATATATATATATATATATATATATATATATATATATATATATATATATATATATAAATTAAATTTTATATGTGACTGTGTGACTATAGATACAGTTCTGTGTCAAAAATTTTTTTAAGTGGAGTTAAAAAAAACGAGTCCAAAACAGCAACTCAATTTTCAGATACTGTTAACCGCATGCTACGGATAAATCGTCAAAAATACTCGCCAAGAATCACACAATAGATCACGACCTTCGTAATACAGAGGTCGTGGATAGATTGAGTAAAAATGAAAATTCACGCCAAAGGTTAATATTTCATAGATACTGTACGCCAATGCCACAGAAGGCGTTCTTTGAGATAACACCTTTATTAGAGAGTAAGTGAGAAAGTTTTGGGGAAACTACTTCTGCTTTTTTTTTTTTTTTTTTGCAGTCATCTTATCTACAACACATAAAACTATGACTTTTCAGGCAGGAATACAGAAAAGTAATATTTGTTCTCTGAATTTTGAATCCATTTAAAATTGTATATGAAGTCATTCTTAAAAAAAAAATTTTATGTAAATTCTTCAAGCAGATAAAAAAGTTTATTTGATCAAACATACTTGGTATAAATTTCAAGAGTATCCTTGAAACTGAAAAAAATTATCCTTATAATTAATCTTAGTAATAATTTATAAGCCAAACCAAGTAAAGCAATTGTTTTCATATTAATAATTGAACAAATTATTTCTGTTTAAGATTGCGAAATCATCCCCATGGGAGGAAAAAAATAATTTCATATGTGGTATGTAGATAATTATTCTTCTCTATTTTCTAAAATAAAAAAGACAAAAATGGCCAAAATATTATTTTAGGTATCCAAGAAATCAGTTACTCAATTATCCAAGAAGTCAGAATAATATCCAAAAAGAAATTCAGAAGAATTTCATAATCAAGAATTTCAGTTAGTCGAATATTTCATTGTAAGATGCTTTTATCATTTTCATAATTTTACTTAAAATTACGTAAGAAAAATTTAAACGTTTGGTAATTTTATAAGCAAAACTGAAAAAAAAAAAAAAAAAAAAAAAAAGACAGAAAGGGGGAAAAAAAAAAAGAAAAAAAAACTGTTTTGTTTTGGAATAATCGAATTAGCTCATTATTTTAAATCTTTGATTTCGAGATAGCCTCATTTTTCTATTTACTACCGTGGGTAAGCCATAAAATTACTTTCCTTGTTTGGAGCAATGCCGGACTGTTAAATAGGCCACTGCCTAAGAACCTCGTAATTTTAAAAGATCTCGAGATTATTTTATTGATTTATTTTTTACGATATTTTCCAAATAATTTAATTTTTTACTTCCATTGAATTTACAAAGGTTCGAATATACGCACTGGAACTTATACAGATAAAAATCAAATAACGTATGCATTTTAGAGTATTACTTAATAACTTTCCTCATAAATAATTCTGAATAAATTCTGTTGCTTTATAGTTTAAAATTGTCGGATCCTATAATTAAACAATATTTAGATTGTGTTTAAATTTCTTTTTTTATTATTCTACATAAAATTAATTTTAAATTTAAATTTTGCATTTTCACTTTCTAGTACACATAGAATAGAGAAAGTATAGTCATCGTCAAAAAATTCGAACTCGAGATTTTAATGAATCTCCACGTTTTAAGTTCGAAAAACACATTTTTGGAAAATGTCGGTCTGTCTGTGACAAAGAAAACTCAAAAATTTTTTGAGCTAGATAACTGAAATTTGGTATACCGTCTTTACACCGAATTTGCAGATTTATATCAAATTTTAATTAAAATATGTTTTGTGAATGTCCGTCTGTTCGAATATAAATTAACACATTAATTCCAAAACGAAGAGAGCTAGACAGATAAAACTAGGAACATATATTTAAAATCTAGAGTGTAGATACTTGTCAAATTTTGAGCCAAATCCAATGAAAGGTTGACCATTTGTTGATGTGCATTTTCAAAAACATGTAAACACAATGATTTAAATATATTAATTGGGTATAAACCAGATAAGAAAATTGAGTTCATTCTAGAATATTTTTTATTTGAGAATGAAATCAATTATTAAATTTTAAAGCAGAACTACGTCGGACTTTAGCCGATTGAATCAATTTCTCGAAATCAGGTCCCGACCTGTACATTATTAATTTCCCCTAGTTCAAAAAAGTACTTAGGGTGGGGCAAGCAGGAATTATTGTTTTTACTTCACATGATAGTTATTATAGGTAAAAAAATAATATTATAATAATCAACAAATTCGATTTATATATTTAATTTCTGTGTTTCAGACCTTTTTGAATTCTAAAAAACACATTTTAAATCG
Source organism: Argiope bruennichi (assembly GCF_947563725.1). Lineage (NCBI taxonomy): Eukaryota > Metazoa > Arthropoda > Arachnida > Araneae > Araneidae > Argiope > Argiope bruennichi. Next base: position 20,250,400 of record NC_079154.1, on the reverse strand, counting down.
TGTCCGTCTGTCTATCTCTGAATGAGATAATCCAAAAACACTCTCCTCAGGGGCTCACTTTTTTTAGGCGAGTACGGGTGTCCCAACCCCGAGGTACCCAGGGATTCCTTCAATTCAATCTCCTCTACGCCTTCTGCTGTGTTTTCCCCATCCAAATATTTTTACTTTCTTGAAAGAAATTGGTATTTTCCATTTTATTTAACTAGAAACAATTTTGTCGCCACGTTTCTAGGTCTTGCAAATTTTACTTTAATTTTTTAGAACTTCACTGAGTATTTTTTATCTTCAACCATATGTTTGGCGCAGCATAGCCAGATATGGCTCTTGTGCCACAAAATCCGAAATAACTAACCAAAAATACTCATCGCTTGACAGATGAAATTTGGTTTGCAATAGAACATTAGAATTGTAGATTCACAATTTTGATGAAATAAAGAGAATTCTCGTAGTCTATTAATCTGCATATATACAAGTGCGATCACTTTAATACTCAAAGAGCTTGACGGATTAATTATAATCAGATTTTTCGTTGGATCAGATTGTCTTCAATGGGTTGAATGTCTTCCTGTTTGTTTCTTCATGGACATTTGAACACAGTAACTTATATATACAGCATGTTAGATAAAATAAATTTGGTAAAAGGAAGTTAAGTTAAAATTCTTCAAAATCAAGTTCCAATAGAAGAAAAAGAGTCAAAAATTCATATTCGATTTTGTTCGTTATATTATGAAGCACAAAATGCAAATTAATGAATTAAGTAGTTAATATACATAAAGTCAAGAAGATAACATGTCAGCTGGATTTTTTTCCTTAAGGTGTACGTACACGCTTAAAACTTCTAAAATCGCTCAAAATATTGAATATATATATTTTTTTTTATTGCTTCAAACTATTCTCTGATTTTTTAGCTTTCAAACGATACCAAGATGTTATCCATATTCGGAATATTTCCCGAGTTATAATTATTTTTCTTGAGATACTTTCACTAAATACTCTAGTTTCGGTTTTTTTTAAAAACTCATTTTATGAAGAATGATATTTTCCCACTATGTTGCTTTATTCAAACAATCATAACTCAACAAGAAATTAATCAAATATAATTATTTATATATCAAAATAATCTGTATGAAACAGTGGATGTTTTGTGCCACAATCAAAGTTATATTTATAAAAATAAATTTTTAATAGCTATTTAAAAGTTAAAATTACAGAAAAAATCTTGCTTTTTTCTATTCATTGTTGATGAAGTTTTTTAAAAAAAAACACCATATATTTTTATAACTTGATTGAGGCAGACAGCATGAAGACTAATACTAGGCATAATTTCCAACTAGAATTGTTTGTCTGTACAAATTAGAATTTTAGATATCATGTTTCAAAAAATATGCTAATTAGCTCATTAAATATTAATTCATAATTAGTGTAATATTGTTTTTTCTCAATGAAATGAGTTTAAACATATATTAATGACGTACTGTGAAAAAACTGGATTCTTAAAGTTAAAATTTAAAAAAAAAAAAACCTAGTGTGTACGTAGTACACCTTAATTCTAAATCGTTAACTCTTAGAAATAGGGGGAGGGGGTATAAAGATGGGGGAATGACATCTCAACTACAGAGTATACAAGAAAGTTTGGGGGAGACTAGAGGCAGTGCAAATAATTCTTTAAAGGATTGTTCATTGAAACCAGCGGGACTGGTCTCCCCGAAAATTTCTCGCATATTCACTAATAAACTTGTTATGCCAGAGAACGCCTTACATGGCATTAGTGAACAATAGTTACGACATATTAACTTAATATTAATTATATTTAGCATCTTTACTGTATTTATCGTTTCATCCTTGACGAGTGTTTCGGTGATTAATCCCTGCCATGCGGTTAATAGTATCCGAAGATCACATTTGCGTTTTTCCCAATCGAGAGAAACAAAAGTTTGAAACAAAACTACATTTGTAGTCACAAAATCCCATACCAACCTTTATATATTTAAGCAATCGTGTTTTTGAGCTAGTGCATTTATATGTTTCTGAAAATACAGATCAACAGTCTTCAACCCCTCAACTCAGATGTCTACTCTATAATCTGTGTACTAATTCGCATCTATCTAGCTCTCTTCGTTTTGTCGTTATCGTGTTAACTTACATTCAAACAGCCGGACTGACAGATTTCCTCTGAACGGATTTTCCTCAAAATTTGCTAGAAGTCTACGAATTTTGCTGTAAAGACCGTAAACCAGATTTCACCTATCTAGATCAAAGCGTTTTCAAGTTATTTTTGTCACAGACAGACAGAGTGACATTTTCCAAAAATGGGCTTTTTTGAACTCAAGGAGGTGAAAAGCGTGGAGATTCGTCAAAATCACTTCAAATTTGTTGACGATTACATTATTTTCTCTACGAGAAAGTAAAAATCGTGAAATTAAAATTAAAATTAATATAATCGTGATTTTAAGAAAACTCTTTATGCGCATTCCTCCCGGGATATATTTTTTTTCCCTCATTCAACTCATCAGAAAAATGTTTTATTCAAAGTGATTTGCAAAATAAATAAATAAAAAGTTTACAGTTATGTCCAAGGAAAGCTCAACATTTGTGAACATCTTTTTATAAAAGAAGAAAAACATGTTGAGACTAATTTTTTCGAAACCTAAATCTAAGGCAAAACTACTAGTCGTGTATTTTTATGAAAACACGTAAACTAATGCTGTTCTCAAATCTTCCATCGAGGTTTAATTTATCTTGCAAGACATTTTTTTTGTCTGTGTCTATGAGTATCAATGGATGGAATTTAGATTTCTTCATGACAAAATTATGAAATAAAATTGAATTAATATAGATTCAGTCAGTGGCATGAATATGATATCCTAAAGTTTATTTTAGTTATATTAACGTCCCATTTGAAGCAACACTAAGGCTATTTTGGGACGGACCTCGTCATTTTGAACCGTGGTCAGATGACGAGGACGACACCTGAGCTGGCACCTTCCTCTCCACACCATACCAACGGGAGGACGTTTGGTCAGGACGGATTTAACGTACAACAGACCCCCTTACACGACGGTTCTTCGGTGTAATCGGGTCTCAAACCTGAAATCTTCCGATTCCAAAGCCGAGACTTTCCCACAAGGGCCCGCGGGTGAAAGAGGTCTGAGATGACACGAGTTTCTTATTTGCTTCTTGTGCTTTTTCTTTTTGTCGTGTTCTTTCCATGTGGCTTGATGGAGACTTAAATACACAGCACATTCCTGCTAATTGTCAAAAGATACATTTACATTCATGATCATGTCGTGACCCACCAAAAATTAATTCGCGATTCACAAGTGGTCGCGATCTACAGTTTTGAAAACTTTTGATCTAAAGCGTGAAAAATGAAAGTGTTCTGAGCGACATTATTCCAAGTGATAGAACTTTCCGTTTTTCTGATCGGTTGTTGAATAAGCTAAAAAGAATGTGATATAAAAAAAATTTTTGGTGGTGTTTTATTGAGTGAAAAAATAGAGACAAACAAAGGTTCGGTTCCGAAGCCGAGACCAGTCCACCGCGGCCCTTTATGATATCCTGAAAGATGGGATGTAAAATTAAGCCAACTAAGCCATTTGTCCTTTCCGAAATTTCTTCATATGTACAAACATCTCATTCGAAAAAACATCAAGGGGGTGGAATATAAAGCTGTAATTGAAATTTTGTTACCTGAAAGAATCTCCAGCCTTAAAATTACAAGATGCATGAAAGATGTTCTTATTATTCCTTATCAGAGTGGCTTAAAGATTTATTAGTTTATTGTATACGAAGTATAGAGAAAGCAATTTGTAATAATCGAAAAAGTCAGACTCAAGATTTTGACGAATCTTTACATTTTAGATTTTCCTCAATTCGAAAAACACATTTATGGAAAATGTCCGTCTGTAGATAACTCAGGAACGCTCTGGGCTAGATAGATGAAATTTTGTACACGGTTCATTACAGTAAAATTCATAGACTTCTAACAAATTTTGAGGAAAATTAGTTCAGAGGAAATCTGTCAGTCCGGCTGTTCGAATGTAAGTTGACACGATAACTACAAAACGAAGAGAGCTAGATGGATAAAATTCGGTGGACAGATTTAATATCTATAGTGCATGCATTTATCAAATTTTGTGCCATATCCAATGAGAAGTTGACCATCTCTTGGTCAATATTTTCTGAAACATGCAAACGTGATCAAAAAGGTAATGACTTAAATATATGGAATTTGGTGTGGCGTTTTGCGTCTACAAATGTAGTTTCATGTCAAATTTTTGTTTCAATCGGTTGGGGAAAATGTGTCAGAAAGACAAATTCGATTTTTGGATAAATCGCCAAAGGTGACAGAGATCACCTTTGAATAGATCGAGTAAAAATGCTAACTTCATACCAAAGATTAATATTTCGTAACAATTGTGTAGTAATTCCATTGAAGGCATTTTCTCAGATAACACTTTATTAGAGAGTATACGAGAAAGTATTGGGGAGATTATTCATCTGATTTTAAATACGCATTTTGTAATTGTTTGTATTTACAATGAAAGTTTAACTTCACAAGCGTATTAAGTTAATCTTTTAAACCATCACTATCTTTTAATGTCAAATAATTTGACGTATGAAAATATCTCTTTCTTCTTATCGCTTAGAAACTGTTTTTTTTTTTTTTTTTTTTTTTTTAAATTTAGTACGCTGAATTTTGTGTTGAACCAGATAAATATTTATTGAATATCCTCAGAGTTATTATACAAATTATGAAAAATATTATGTAGTATACATACATATTTAATGATGAATGATTCTATTTTCTTTTCTCGTATTTTAATGAGTAATTAAATTAACCCATGTTAAATTATTAGAATTAAATACATAGAAAGAAAGAATAACTAATATTCATGATGAATTTATAAATTTCAAAAAGATGGGAATGCACTTGTAAGTGGTAGCGAGAATATTTTCATTCGATTTTTTTTCTTTGTTAAAATTATCTTTACATCAGTTCTCAAATTCTAATATAGGTTCTTATTTATATAGAATGAAGGTAGCTATCGATATCATTCTTGTTATGAATACAGTAGCGTTTACATGAGACAACTATTGCGGGCAATGGAAAGCCACGCCTACCTGAGGGGAGATCACGTGATCGTGATTGGACAGTGGGATCCGACAGGACAACTACTTACCACTTTTCTGAAATCATTATCTCAGCTGTTTACATTGGGGCTATAGGGTGAAAAATATTATACGAAAGAGTTGTACTAGTGTTAATCCTGAGTAAGATTTTTCTTATCTAAAGGAAGAAATTCATCCTGTTTCACAGCAACAAATGGATTTCTAGTAAAATGCCGTGAAAGATTTTTTATTTTGTACATGCATTTTTTTTTTTTTTTGGATTTCTATAAGGTAACATTTTTCCTGAATGGTTATTGCATACTCATAATAAATTCAATTAAATTTCATTGATTCAAGTGATTAACACGAATTTTTAATTAGCTATCCTGTGTTCATTTTCAATGATTTATTGATAGCTTACTGATAAAAGTTTACACCAGTAATGAAAATCACCAGAGGCAATGATGTCAATCTAACAAAACTAAAAATAAATAAATACAATGAAAAGATTTTCCATAAGTGCATCAATATATTTTTGGAGTGAATTATAATTTAACACTAAGTGCAAATAAATAATAACTTATACTGATATAAATTTCATCATCAGTATAAGATTGCCTATGAATTTTATTTCTTATAATCCAGGTACTAAAAACCTTTAAAGCAATTATAATTCTATAATTGAAAAAATTCCAACTTTTACATTCATTTTTGATAATCAAATTTTTGTCTTGATTTGCAGATAGAAAACAAATATATCCACTGAGAAAGAACAAATGCATTGAAGAAAAATTTACCTATTAACAAGACAAATATAGAACTCCATAAAATCATAACTGCAATATTTTTTTTTTCATGGAGTTTTTAGAGGAAATGCCAGATTGATACTACTGATCCCTAAATCAAAATTGTTCTTCTTTTAAAATATTCTATATCCATTTTAACAAACATTTAATATTTAACTCAGACAGCAAAATACTTTGAATTATATGAAAGGAGCAAATAAAATGAATAGATACAAAAACTAATTCAAATACCATATCTAGGAAATTCAATACCTGGCCTCGTTAAAACATTAATATCAATATTAACTCAAACAAATATCATTCCATATAAATTTTCTTAAGGAACTACAATTTCAAATAGTAGAACATGCAAACGATTTCATAATCCTTTGGCTTAAGTTCATGAAAGATAACATGAAAAAGCCTAGAAATACATTTCATTCGAAAATTTAATATTTGATTAAAATATATCAATATAAAAAAATTAAAATCAATGTCTGTAAAATACATTTAAATAATTAAACCTTAAAGTCTAATTAAAAAATGAATTTTTTTAAAATAATTCATAATTTAAAGTACTTTAAAAAAATTAGGAAAGTAATTGCAATCACTTTTGTAAAGTTATATATAAAATTAATGGTATATAACATATAAATTGAACAGCAGAAAATAAAATATGCAATATTCATTTTTAAAATCTTTATTATACATGTACATTAAAAAAACATTTAACACAACAATGTTTTTGTATTTTGTAAACTATGAATATTTTCAATCATACACAGTTCATAAATTTTATCAATAACAAAAAGAAAAACACAATTAGCATTGAAAATTAATGTAAAGACCCAAAAATGCATTCAATACTTCACACAATTTCTTATTGTTTCAAATGGTTTAAAAACAATTTACTCAAAGCAAACATTTAATTATTGAAAAAAATAAAGATTTATTTTTTAAATTCATTTAGTAATTAGATAAAATATATTCCAAACAGGAGGAAGATAAATCATAAAGATTTATTAATGATTTTAAGAAAGATAAAATTCATGAGTAAAACCCCTTATCTCTAGATATAAATTACAGACATCAAAGCCATGTTTATAATATTCACATAAACAAAATAATATAAATTATATCTTTTAATATTGTTTTTAGAAGATTTAAATTTACAAAATAAAGCAAAAATAAAAGGTGGATTGAGAATATTCAATAACCAATATATTTTAAAGACATTCATGTATTTTTTAAACTAAACATGTTTGCAAAATAAAAACACAGTAAAATATCCTAAAAATACTAAATATGATCTCATAACAGATATTTAAATTTTGCAGTCAACAAAAACTAAAAATTAAGCAGCATTTCCTGAGTAAACATATGCTATAAATAAATTTTTTTGGTCATTATTTGTTTCTATAACATTATTCCTAGTATTATTTAAATAGTTATTTCATGTTAACAACTTAAACAGATAATTTATATAATTCTGAATTCAATAAAATAATATCAAAATATTTCTATAAAAGAAAATACAATTGATATATACAAATGAATACATATTTGGATGCAGTTTTAATCAAATGCAATTTAGTTATGATAATAATAAAAAATTGCTTTCGAATATTTTATTTTTCAAACAATAATATTATTAGTTATTTAATGATTACAATTTTTTTTTTTTTTTTTGAAGAATCTACTTTTGTATTTCAAGAAAAATGCCGAATAGAAATAGCACATGGAATGAATCTTGCAATGGAATGAAGTTCTTTTTAGAACATAGGCTTTAATTTACTAATTTTCATTTTTTTAAAAAATCGACAATACTAAAAGTGATATGTAGAATTAAGACGAGGCACAAGATTGTATATTTTGAAGCTAACCAAAAATGAAATTAACATTATTCTAAAAATAAATTTTAATACGATATTGCACAAATGCAAAATACTTTTTCTAAGTGCATGTGCCTTCGAAAAGACAGAAGTGATAATTACCTAATATATTTAGAAAAGAGAGACACTTAAAAAAAAATTATACAGTATAATACACGAAGATATAACAGTAATTTAACTTTAGCTAGTTTCTCAAATTAATTCGGCCATTTTTTACAATGTTATTCTTTCAGTATCATCTGAAGGTGTGAAGAAGGAAAACAACTACCAGATAATATTTCATTATGTCAATTTCAAGATTGGCACAAAAATGCCTTCTTTATTAAAAAAGACACATATCAAAGACACTATTACAATTTTTTATCCTGGGGAGAAAAAAATGACATTCAGTTATGATCATTCAAATACAAGGTGCAATACTAATGCATCTATTGACCACTAAGTCTTTTAAAGCGAAATTCAGTTTAGTGATTTGCTTTCTTTTCATACCAAAAATATATCTTTAGTGATAGAAATGGCAAGATGCTGCTTTCACTCAAACATCTGTGCTGAAATCAAAATTTGATCTATTTGGACAAGTCACTGCATTCAATACAGCAATGCAAATTGACAGATGCTACATAATAAAATAAAGGGCACAACTATTAATGTGCAAATGCTTGGTACTTTAAATATAATACATAGTAAAGCAATCTAATAAAAAAAACTTCTTAACTTATCTAATTTCTTCTATCAAAAACATTCTACAATCATGATTCTAACAATATATATTTTATCTACAAAATTAGAAATTGTGCATTTTGGTTGTAAAATACTTACGATACAAAACACATTCCACAACAAAAGTCTGAAATATTTTCAGACATGATAATTAAAGAGAACTGCTACAAATTATGACCAGAATATAAAATACAAGTTTTGAATTAATGAGAGTAATACATCAATTATTGAAGTAAATATGCAAGATGGAGGTACGTAGTTGTAAAGTACAATATTAAGATCATAGGAAAATCAATTTTTCACAACATAATATGGCCTGCATACACGTAAATAAGTATCTCAACAAATACTAAACATGTCAAAAATTTAAGTAACAATAATGGAAAAAAAAAAAATCTTCATTAAAAAGTGAAAAACATACAAGTCATTGAATAGCTTGAAAGTGTGTTTATCCATTCCCCCCCCCCCGACTTGAAACACAATAAAAGGTAACATTTTACATACATAGATCTTTCTTTGTGTACTTGGCAAACAAGTTTGACATAGCTTCTAAATGCAAATAAATTTATGATGTGGAAAACTGAGGCTTAAAGTTATTTGAAAATATATGGTTCATCATGAATATATGCATCTAATTAGAATTTTATTCCTTTACAATTAGAATAGTAGAAAAGGGTTTGGTCATCCAGATTAGGAAAACTACCATTTTTTTTCTTTTCGCTCAATAAAACACAAGAGTTAAAACATAACAATACAGCTAGAACTCTTTTTAAAATGTATATGCCTCAACAGATAAATGTTTCTAACCAATCTAGGGTACAGTAATTATCATCTACCCAATCTGCTTTGCCAAGTAGAAAATTTTTTATAAGCAGCCTGTAACAAACTTCTCATATGATCACATAACTGAGGCTGTAAACAATTTCTTACAAGTTTTTCCTGAAAAGGCTGTAATTTAGCATATTCAAATCTCTGGAGACTGGCTTGCATAGATAGAACCTTCTCTTCTAATTGAGGCGTAGTGGTAGGAAAACAGCACCAAAAATGACGAAGCAGCTCTGTCAAAGCACAGTATAACTGCTTCATTTCAGTTTGGATTTCAATTGGGACAGAATCTTTCAAATGTGTACCATCCATATTTTTCATCAATGATCCACCTGGTAACACATCACCAAGAGCAACAATAGCAGAGCTAGGAGAAAGCACATTTGGTAAATTAGGTATCCAATTATGAATAGAATGGTTCAGATGATTTACAGCCATAGCAACCTCTTCAGGAGAGATATCATTAGTATCCATCAAAGGAACTGGACCACTAAGATAGCGACTTACTTTGGTTAAGTTTAAAGTACTAACATTTTGCTTTGTACTGTTAGTTAGATCTTCATATTCAGTCTTGCTTTCAATAATAGCCTTTTTTGGGTCCTTTTCTGATTTAGTAGATGAATTATCTTTATGCAAATTAACATGATTATTTAAAGCAGGCTTTTTAGCATTAGGTTGACCATCAGCAGGAGATTCCAATTTCTTTTTAGAACAACTCTGCAATACCATCATAGAATGGTGATTAAAACGCCTGATCATATTTTGATTGATTTCTTTTTGAGTATTATGAGCATTCACAATATTTTTGCTATCATCATCAAGTAATTTTTCCTCTTCAAATGAACTAATATCCACAAAAGGATCAGGAATACCTTGATCAATAGCACTTTTCACATCTTGCTCATCTATCTTTGCACACTCTGAAAACAAGTCTTTGGAGTTAATATTCAGTCTGTCTCTGTGAAAATAGTGAGATTGAAAAAATTTAGTCCAGAATTCACTTTCCGAAATCTTGTGTGGAACATTTTCCATGTGCTTCCGCTTCACAGCAGGGTAGGTACGAAATATTGAGTCAATTATTTCAGGTGTAATGTTATACTTGATTCCACAGGAGCCATCTGTCTGTGGAGCAATACCAATTAAAAATGCACCCGAAACGCCTGTTTCCTGTTCTGAATTGGTAATTTGATTTTGAGCTGGTTTTTTAACATAATTTGCCCAGAATTCATCAGCTGTAATGACTTGAGTAGTAACAAGATCACGATACAACTGAAAAAGAACAGGATCATTTGCCAATATATTATTCTTTTCCTCTAGTTCTTTGTTAATTTTTCTCTTGAATTTAGGGAGAAGCTGTTGAAGAAGTTCCTTAACACTATTTCTATCTTGTAATTGCCAGCTAGAACCCATAGGATTAACAAAGTGAAAAGTTGTATTATCTCCACTATGTAAAACCACTTGTAACTGAACTTTAGATTTCCCATCGGGAGATATTTTTTGCATTTTAATATCGGCATATTTATGACTAATTGAGAAAGTGTCCTTACCATTTGGCATCCACGCAATTCGCTCATTCATCAAGTACAATGTACCATCCACTTTTTTATGATGCACGTGATTTACCATCAACAAAACATCTTCCGATGAAGTACCAGGTGACATACTGATTGCTAAAATACCAATAAAACTAAAACAAATTTATGCAAATAAAATAAAATGGTATTTGAGCATGACTAAGTGGGAGACTATATTTCACACCGCATGGTTAAATTACATAATCTTAGTTTTCTTAAATAACTAATCCTTTTCTGATGGAAACTTCCGTAAATAGATAAAGAAAAGATGATTCTACAATAAATAAATAAAATCTAGTAATGAAATAATAAAATACGTCGATTGGAACACACCGTTTATGAGAGCAACTTGGAGCACGCCTGACAGGTCATATTTGTAACAAAGACTGGGCCTTTACTTAACAGTAGTGCTCCCAGCTCTGACGAATTATCATGATCGTCGTCTAGCCAGAAAACCGGCAAATGACGTCATACAACAGGTTTCAACCAATCACAGCCATGGAGACAGAGGAAATAAAGAAATAAATAAACAAAATATTGAAGAAAAGTAGTTCCAGCAATTCAAAATCAATAGCATAGCAAAATATGCTAAAAAACGTATGTTTGCTAAAAAAAATTGCATATATATCTAAAATCATAATCTTCAGATTTTCTAGATTTCCCAGATACTTGTTTATTCTTTTTGTACACATTGTAAAAAAAGTATTGCAAATGTGACTTAACAAATATATAATCAATAATGGAATTTTCATATAATTCAGTTTTAAAATAGATATTATGAAATTACTTCATTTCTAAAAGATTTACTTTTAAAGAATCTGCATTCAGTAACGTCATAAGATCCCGAAAATACAAATAAAATATTTTTAAATTTTTAAAAAAGTAGTAAAAGATTTTTTTTTTATTTGGGAAATTAGAATTTTTATTCAGGACATTTAGACTTGTCTTAATAAATTTCATTCATAAAAAAGAAGAAAATGCAAGAGTTTGGATTATTCATTCCATTTTCTTCCTTTTCTTTTTTTTTTTTATTATCCAAATAGATTCGGCAATACTGTCATCTTGGTCGCCTTCACATCATAACAGTCGCAGCTCAACTCCTCTTGTTGTGGTTCGAAATATGGCTTCTCGGACTGTTTATTGTATTTGCGGTGAACCTTATGATTCTGTACGTTTTATGATACAATGCGATTCGTGTAAAGATTGGTATCATGGAAGGTAAAAATTAATTTTGTATTTAAATCATCAGTTCAATTTTACTTTTTAATATGCATTTATCAGTTGAGTTTAGTTTTATTTTACAATGACATAACTCTCATAATTTAAAATTCCATTTGTTTGTCATGCTTATATAATTTATTTTTGCAGAATTGATTGAAATATAATAAAAATATTTTTTTGTTCTCTCTGTATTTCTGTTTAGAATTCCTTTTGAAACTTCGATTGTTGATTCATATTGATCACCATTTTTAACATTGGACAAGTGTTAATGAAGTAAAATATTTATAACATCTGATTTCGCGAATAGTAAATTGGGAAACATTTTTTAAAAAAAATCCTTGCAATCTAGAAAGCCCCGCGTACGATGAATATTTTCGAAGTTATGTTATTTATGTTCCCGTTACATCGTTGCATTTATTTAATGGCTTAATTTTCAGTGAGAAACACATGTCTTTTGGAAGTTGTTTCCAAGCTCACAAGATGGATTATCTTTATTTAAAAAAAACCATCTGTTGTGGTTTTTTTTTTGTCATTTACATAATATGCTATATATCATTGGTTATTATTTGATGACAAACAGTGTCAATTTTCCTCAGATACATGAATATCCTTTTTGTCATAAAGCTTAACTTTAGCCACTCTTTTTCTTTTTTAATTTTTTATATGTGCTCAAGCTTATTTTATTCTGTGAAGTGGACTTACATTTTCTCTAGATACATGTTATTAAATTTAAATTAGATGTTAGATGTGGAGAACTTATAAAATTAAAAGTATTGTTCACTGCCTGATGAGAAATTTAAATCTTTACTCTTCTGGTGGTATGTAATTTATTATTATGCAGTTCCTTTTTCCTGACTAAATATATTGTGTATATTTGTGTATTTTATTAGGTAATGTAATGTGTTTACACTCTTATATTTAACGTGTTTCATTTTTAGTTTTATAATGCCTTGCTTCTTAAACTAAAATCCATGTGTCTGTGCTACATAGCTCTCTATTAATGAGGTTATTATTAAAGTACCTTATTGAATCAATTCTGTTTTTCAAATTCAGATATGTTTGAATATTATTCAGCTAATGTATACATGTAATTAAAAAAAAAAAGTTTAAAGTGTTGAACCTCAAAATTGGATAAAGCAAAGGCAAAATACTAGGGTTTTTTTGGCAAGGCATAGAAAACTCTAGCCAGACCAATCAAAATCAGCCCGACTAACTAATATAAAAAGAATTTTTTTTAAAAAAAATCTTAATACATTTGATGAATTATCCTCTGAAATAATTACTACTTGGCATCATTCGCCTCCATGTACCCAATTTTTTTGTATGGTCTTTACATATTTGAAATAATTGAATTGAACATTTTCTTAAATTTTACATTGGTGTATAGAATAAGTACCTAATCATATGCAAGCTAAGACAATTGAGATCTTGTAGAAATTCATTGTGAGAAAAAAAGCTTTAATAAAGTTTAAATGCCTAAATCTATCTAAATTTTGCAGATATCTACTTTGACAGTCAGGCTCATTAGCATTGAAAAATTCAAACAAGAAATTATTTTCATTGATCAGTTACTTACATTTAAAAAAAGTAGTAGTCTCTTATTTTATTATGAGTAGCAGTGATCTTTGGTCTTTTTAAGACATTCTTAAATGTAGGGTTCCTTTCCAAGAGTATATATATATATATGTGTGTAATGATATTTTAAACTTTGATTTCAATTTAATTAACTTCCAAGGTTTTATCTTAATTTAGCCCATAGTAACTTTATTCTAAAATATTCTAATATTTCGTGATCCAATTCCACTTGCTCTACATAATTAATTCAAGAGTAGCTTTGTAAAATTGCTGAATCGGCTAAAAACCAAACTTTCCCACACTCTGCGTGAAGTGACAAAATACCGCTGACGAGAAAAATTCTTTTTTAAAGCCCCCCTGAGTTTCCTCTGCCTTGTTAATGCATGTAGCAAAAATCCCTATCAAAATCTTAATAATATATTAGCACTGTAAAGACATATTTTCTCTATCAAAATCTCAGGTTTTATAAGACCAGGGATAAAATGTCCAAGAGCTTTTTCCTCATTCCTCTCTGTGTTGTTCTGTGTTGTGTGTGTGCTCATTGCTTGAACATATGCCTGCTTCTCCAAAATGAAATAAAACGATGTCATGAAATCGAAAGTTTTTTCACTGTCTTCAAAATTGCATCCTGCTTCACATAAAATAATGCTTACACACACATGCACACACACACACACCACACACACACACATATATATATATATATATATATATATATATATATATATATAAAGGGGGGAAAAGTAGTGTGTGGTAAAGGTAAATACTAACTTTATTATTGTGCTTTTTATATATTATATTTTTTAAATTAAACTTATATTTCTGCAAAATTTAGTTTCTCTATTGTTCATATAAATTTTGATAGTAATTGCTTGACTTTTGATAGTAATTGCTTGACTTGTGTTAAATTTTGAATTTATGTTTGCTGGAAATGCTTCTATTTGTTAAATATAATTGATATTTTTTTCTTTACAGCTGTGTAAATGTTAAGGAACATGAAGCCTCAGATATTGAAAAATATCACTGTGTGCAGTGTCAAAAAATTGTTGGACCTTCAGTTCGTGAGTTCATTTATTCCCTTCATTTTTAAAACTTATGTTACTAATGCTTTAGTTGTATTGAGTGTGTGTTTTTTTCTTAAACATTTTAAATTACAACCAATGAATTAAAAATTATTTAATAAAATGACTTTTAAAATTCATTTATAAAAATAATATTTAAATTATTTTTTAAAGTAATGTTTGGTTATTATAGGTATTCAATATTTCGTAAAAATTCAGTTATTCAAGCATTTTATAAAGTATGCCTAATTTCTGACAATAGATTATATTATTTCCCTGAATTTCAAACCATTTTCATTGTATCATCAACTATTTGATCCTGTGATTCCTCCCCTCCCCCCATTGTTGAAAATGAAGGTTCTTGTTTAGTATCTATATAGTTTATGAGATGTATAAAAAAAATTAATTTACAATATGGAAAACTTTAAAAGATAAATAAACTGGATATTTTAGTTTTTAATATGGCCATGATATCATGGGATTTGGCTTTCATTAGAAAGGTTGTACAAAATAAATAGTACAGGGTGGTTATTATAACATAAAATTTTATGGTGAAATGATTTAAATGACTTTGCTTCTTAATTAACATAAATTCGCTAACTAAAAAATGTATAATCTGTGCTTATTAATATTGTTTGATGGGCAGATTGTAAAATAGATGTTCACTTTATTCTTGATATGTTAAAGTTTAGTAGACACGAGATACTTGGGTAATAAGTAATGTAGATGAGGGCATTAATCTGATTAGATTGTTATATTAGTGAATATCATTAATCTCTTTATTAATTTTCCTTGCGTGTTTGCCCATACAGGAGAATTGAGTATGTGCTGGTGAATGGTGCCAAGTTGTAGTGTTTTTAAGACAATTTGTCACCAAATATTTGACTTTTTTCTTAAATTTCTTATTATATTAGTTAATTTGGTGAGTGTAGGCAAATTATTTAGGAAAACACATAATGTAGTGTGATGTTTCTAGTAAAAATATCTACTGAGAAGCATTTGCTACTTGCATTTATTTAAAATCTCTTGTTTAAGTCCAGTTTAATACCATCCTGAGGAAATTAAAGGAAATTAACTGATGTGGCCTTTTAAATCTATTGGAGAATACCATTGACTGGTAAAATTGAAAATATTTTATTTTTATCATATTAGGATTTTAATTGTGATAAAATGAAATTGAAAGTAATTCATTGTTAGAACAAACAAAATGATTACTGGAGAAGACATTGAGAGTAGGTAATCTGTATTGACTATAAAAATGATTTGAATAGGCGAAGATTCCTAAAAAATAACTAATTCTGTTTAAATTAAAGACACCAATAATAAATTTAGGTAGCATTTTTTTTTTTTTTTTTACTATTATTTAAATGATCTGCAATGATAAGTTTTAGGTTATAAAACAAAATCTTACAATAATGATATTTTTTATGCTGATATAAAATATTGTTCTGCCTATTTTTTGAAATTAGTTCTAAAATATTTTATTTTGATATTTATAAAATTTTGTATATGACAAATATGAAACAATTGGTTGTGCATATCAGCAATTCATTGAAAAAACATTTAGTTATTGTGTTTGATTTCATATATAATATTCTGTTACTATTTGTACCTTAATTTTATACATTATGAACTTAGGTATAGTTAACTTTAACTTCTATACAATGACCAGATTGTTATAAATAGGCAGCAATTAATGAGTCGATTGATTTTGACCAGATTGTTATAAATAGGCAGCAATTAATGAGTCGATTGATTTTTCTGTATTTTCTGTATTAAATTTCTTTCTCTAATGACCTTAGAACAAGCTTCTAGAAATGTATAAATAATAGTTAATATCTTATTAATCATTTTTAATTACTTTTCTTAATTTCAATCAATATTATAAATCGCAACTTTTTTTCTTTTTAATTCTTTTGCAGTCCGTGAAGTTAAGAATTACCACAGACATGATTATGGAGATGGTAATGCGGATGGAAAGGTAATAGTTTACATGATTTATAAAGAAAATGAAAGTGTTTGGCCACATTTCAGATATGGTGATGAATTTACTCATTATCAAAAGATGAAATAGTATTATTTATTTATTTTTTGAAAAACTTCAAACGCTGATTATAATCTGGAATATATTTGCCTCGATTCTTTTTATGTGCACAAATCTTAACAGTTGAATTTCTTACATAAAATAAATAAAAATAATTTGAAAACAGAATTTGTAAAATAAACTGAGCAACTTATAAGTCATATTTTGTTTATATGTCATAACTACTTATGAAACTGTGTACTAATTATTGCATTTTATGCTTATGACTTTTTATAACTTAAAATTGAGATACTGTATTATATTTCTTACCATAGTAGAGGTTTTTATTCATAATAAATAAAATGTAAAAAAAAAATTATTGCATTGACTATTAGAAATGTATATTAGTCAAATTTGACTAGAATATGTGTGTCACAGAAGTCTCAAAAGCAATAATTAACTATTTTAATGCAAGAGCATTTCTGAATATATGATATGTTTTTAATGGTTTGAATATTAATATTAAGCTATATTATGCACTTAGATATGCACTGTATTTGAAATTGTGTTTTGTTTCCTTTCTGTACATGTAGTATGTATACTAAATAATTATTTCCATCTAAAATTAAAATGTTCATTGCTGATTTAAAATTTAAAAAGTTATGTTTCTTTGATTAAGTAAATTTATATACAAAAATTATTGTATATTATTATTTATTATATAAAATATAATAAAAAATAATATATAATAATTATTATAAAAAAATATCTTTTTATATGTGATTATTCAGTTTCTGCTAATTCTGACAAACCATGTAGAATTTTACTTTAGTAAATATTTATTCATAAGATTTATGTATCTTTTTAAATAAGAATAAGTTACTGATAGTTTCCTGTTTTTCTAACTTGTTTACTTTTACTTTATAATAGGCAGTGCAATCTGGAACTTCAGTTTTTGTTAAAGAACTTCGATCAAGGCATTTCAAAAGGTATTTTACTAAACTTATCTCTCTTATATACTCTTTATTTAAATGAAAATTTTGTATTGTGCAGAATATAATTTTTGTTTTTTTTAAATCATTTAAATTTTATATACTTTTTCTGAATCATAACTTTTTGTCTTGTTTTTATGAGGAAAATTTGGTACATGTTACATTTAGCAATTATGTATTCAAATGCAAAATAATTTACTTATTAGTGCCTCATTCAAGGATGTTAATGGATACATTCCAAGAATAGTTTGTAATTTCACAAAATATATTCTACAGTTTCAAATGTGACTTTTGAAAAAGAAACAAAAACCTTCAGTTTAATGCTTTTATTTATATATGAAAAAGCCTTTTAGCTGTACAACATTTTATTGTTTAAGAAATTAAGTATAATTTATATACATTAAATTCTTGTGATCTGTTATATTTAATAACACAGTTTTTAAAAAATTAACGTTTTGCTAATTGCTATTAAAAATTAAATTACCATATTGTAATGTTGTGATGGCCTTTTATAAGCAATATTTTAAATTATGTAAGAAAATTATCTTTTATGCAAACAATATATCATATTATGAGTTAACTTGGAGAGGAATAATGAATATGGATTGTTTCCTTAATGCAGTTCATAGGTGTTTTTATAGAAATTAAGATAAAGCATCCTGGCTGGCATTAGAATATTTTATTCATAAATATCATTTTAGCCAACCAAAAGAATAAAATTGAATAGCATATAATAAATGTATAATAAAAATTTGAATGCTTTTGTTAAAAATACAATTTCGAAATCGGTTCCAAAGAATAGCATCGTCAAATGATGTATCTATATATATACCATTTAAATATTATTCATGTATAGCTACAACTTCTGATTTGTCATGGATATATATAAAGAATTGATCGGTTTGATGTGTTATTTAGGTGCCCTGGATAAATTTCTACAATTTTTAAAATATAATTGATTGTATTTTTGTTTTTTGAAATCCTGTTGAAGTTTTTAAAATTAAGTTGTTGCCGGTATCTTATATGAAATATTATATTTTTGTAGTGCTGATGAAGTTGTTATACATCTACGTGGTCCACAACTATCACTTCCTTACTTAATTCAGAATGGATTCAACTTTCCAATTTTAGTAGATTCAACTGTTGGTTTAGGCTTACAGATGCCCTCTGACTCATTTACAGTTAGTGATGTTATGGATTACATAGGTAAGAATTAATCAGAAATTTAAGTGTTATCAGACTTTTATTTGTTCTAGATTCGGATTATGAATTTGTCCATTAAAATGAATTAAATTTATTTTGTGTGTTTGTGGATAAATAAAAATCAAGATCTTAATCAAAGGTTTTTCCCAAACTTGCATAACTGAGTGATGTACAGAATTGTGATATAAAAACTTTGATCTATTTTTGAAAATTTAAAAATAACTTTTTTGAGAAAAAAAAAAAAAGATTTGAAAACAATTTTATTTAATCCTTTAGATTTATAAACTTGTTTTAAAATATTTTGTGAAATTTTTATTATAAGTTAGCAAATAAAAAATGAGAATTTCTTTAAAGTGCTGTATAGATATGTATTAAACAAATCAAATATTTGTTATGCATTATCTATTCAAATAAATATGCATTACTTTCTTTAGTAATAAATATATTTAAATCAGTGGCAAATCATTGTTACTGGCATTGGTTTGATTGAGTAAGTGATTATTAAACACTCTTTTTGTTCAGACAATTACTTCTCTGTCACGTTAACTAATGACAATCTTGACAGAGATTACCTTTGTTTTTTTAATCATTTGATTTCTAATCTGCTACTACTTGATTGTTGGCAAAACGCAATTGACAAATAATTCTTGCATGTTTGTTACTATAGATCCTTCATTTTTGGTTTTCAGAGTAGAAATGTAAGACATGCATTGAACAAAATTCCTATTATTCTAAACACAAATATATTTATATCCTCATTCACCAGTTGTATTTAAACTACTGTATACATGCTAATTTTTTGTCTTATTATTATTACTATATTTACAATAAATCCTGTGGTTTTAATTTATTTTTCAGGACCCAATTTTCCATTAGATGTCATTGATGTAGCCAGACAAGAAAATATAAGAATGCCTATGTCAGAATGGGTGGAATATTTCAACAGTCCTGTTCGAAACAAAGTGTATAATGTTATAAGTTTGGAATTTTCGAAAACAAGGTTACTATACCATATTATTATATATACATGTATATATTAATTTAAAGGAAAATTTAAACTTCTGAATAATTAATTTTGTTTTAAACCATTTATTCTGCTTCACTTTTAATTTTGCTGTATAATATTTGAAATTATATATACTTTTTAAATGTGCAATATATTCTCAGTCATAGTTTAAAAATATGGGTAAGGGAGTATAATTTTTGAAGGAGGAAAAAGGTTTGAATAGTGAATTTCCTTCCTGTAGATTGCTATTTGAACTAAATAATGTCTAGCTGCTATTGTAACCATTTTTGAATCATTGTATTTTTCAACTTTTTCCATAATATTTAGTCATAATAATAAGTCATTTTGTTTTTATTGACTTTAACTGACTGTTTGTTAAACTCCTTATGACAATAAACAATATTGCATTATAAGCACCATTATTGGTCAGTGTTCATTTATTTATGAACACCTTCCATTGATATATTCTAGTTAGTTTTGGTGTCTCTTACTGCATACTATGAAGCCATGTCCATTTGAGCTCTGCAATTAACAAAACACACATAACCTAGGAAAAAGCATAGTGCATTTTTATATGAGAAATTTTAATCTATTCAAACTGTTGCCATGTAAAAAATAATAAGGAATTATGTTATGTTGAAAAATGAGACTCAACGAAAGTAATATATTAAATGCCTTTGCATAAAATTAAAAAAAAAAATTACACATTTCAATGAACTGCAGAGAAAAATATCAGGTTGTATAGGATGAGTTATATATATTCAAATTTTCTCATTAATTTCTTTTCTTATCATATTATCAGGTGTTGGCAATTTGAATTCTTACAAGTTGTGCCATTTGCCACTTTTTTTATAGACTATTCGTTAATGACTTCGTAAAGACTATTTCGTTAAAATTTTCAGTAAATGATAATGTCAGTGCATTAATTACTATATATATATGCATACATTTATTGATATCTCAGGTATATATATATACACCATAAGTGAAAATAAAATAAAGGTTTAATGTGTTCAAGTAATTTGAGGTATTGTCTGAACAGCTTTTTCGCACTTTTATTAATTGCATTAAATTCTTGGATTATTTAATTATTTTAGAGCAAGTAGCTGTAATTTATACTATAATCACAGACTTTATATCACTTATTGAGTATTTTAATGATTATCTAGGAGTTTTTCTTTCATTGTTGCAGATGAAATTTCTTTTTATGTTTTTGCTGCTTTTTCTTCATTTGTTACATTGCATTATTTTTATGTTATTTATATTTCCATTATTTGCTGCATTATTGCTTATTATTGACTTTTTTTAAAAAGTAATTTCTAATAATGTATTTATTATTTAATAGACTGTCTGAATTAGTTAAACCTCCAAGTATTGTACAGAAACTAAGTTGGGTTGAAAATTACTGGCCAAAAAATTCAGAAGCATATACTCCATTTTGCCCCCAAGTTATGAAGTACTGTCTCATGAGTGCTCAAGATAGTTATACAGATTTCCATATTGACTTTGGTGGCACATCTGTTTGGTATCACATTTTAAGAGTAAGTTATTTTATTGATTTATTTGTAAGATTAAGTTTGAGTACATGCTTTTTACTTTAATTTGAAACAAAAAATAATGAAAACACTATCATTTTTATTGATATCATGTTAAAATTATAATTATTCTTTTTTATAAAAAGAAGCATGCTAGTTTTGCAGCTGTGCCAATAACATTATTTTAAAAAGTTTATTAACACAGCACTATTAATTACCCTTTTGTACAGTAATTTTTCTTCAGTGCAAAGTGTAGATATAATTTTAGGTTGGAGAAAATTAGTGATTGCAAATTAACATTTTGTGATTATATATTATAATAAAAGAGATCTGCTAATCTTTCTAAGTAAGAGTGTTTATTTTAGTGCTTCTGTATTTTTGAAATAGATTTTTTTTTTATATTTAATTTAATATATGGCTGTACTTTAATATTGGAGATGATCCAATTCTTTGTATGGAATTGGAACCAGATAAATAATATATTTAAAAACATAAATTGTTATTGGTGTTTTTTTTTTTTTTTTTTTTTTTTTTTGATGAGAGGTTTTAACTAGTTGTTCATAAATATACATTCAAAATTTGAAACCATGTAATTTTTTAATGTTTTCTGGCAATAGATTTTATTATTACATCTATTTTGAAATTTGCAATACATCTTAGTATAAAGTTGTGACCATAGTGATAAAAACCAAGTTAATAGGAAAAAATTAAAATTAAACCATATAAAAAAAGAATCTGGCCTGAAGACTTTCTTAAGGGTCACCCTCAGGCAGGGGTTCAAAAAAAGGGTTTTTTTTTCTCTGAAGGAAACAGACTAAACAGACCAATATCGATTCCTCGTGACCCGAAAAGTATAAAGTTGTTTTATATATCAGAAAAAAAAATAATATTACTAAAAAGTATTGTAATATCAATCACATTGTAATATTAAAAAATGAATTTCATTTTAAATTTAGGGCGAGAAGATATTTTTCCTTATTCAACCTACACCAGCTAATCTTGCTCTTTATGAACACTGGATGGCATCTTCAAACCAAAGTGAAACATTTTTTGGAGATCAAGTAGATGTTTGCTACCAAATGACTCTGACTCAAGGGCAGACTCTATTTATTCCAACTGGTTGGATACATGCTGTTCTTACCCCAGATGATTCCTTGGTTTTCGGAGGAAACTTTTTACACAGTCTGAATATACCTGTTCAGTTACAGTAAGGCTGATTTTAATATTTATTTCTTTATTTCTTGACTCTTGCAAATCTATTTAATGAAAAATAAAATATAATTTATATATTTATAGCATTCATGAAATGGAAAAACGAATTAATACTCCAGAAAAGTACAAATTTCCAACATTTGAAACTGTTCATTGGTTTGCAGCACCTCATATTTTAGAGCAACTTAGAGGTTAGTTTATATTGCACTTACTTAGAATGCAACATATGATGCATTTTGCAAATATTTTATTATAAGATTATGTTAAATTTGTGTTTATCTTTAATCAAAAATCTTAAATTTTGGAAATTTATTTTAAAGTTTTTTAATAAGTTGCAAATTTGTAAATCACTTTTATTCTCATTTATGAGAAATTATTCTGACATAAGATATTAGATTAAATGTTTATGGTTTATGTAGAAATATGTATATCTATAGTACATTATTTTGTTTATTTGAATTTTAAAATTAAGTATTCATGCTAATTGCTTTTTAAATTAACATTGAAATGCACCAAATTGGATTTTATAATTACATTCAGTACATCTAGATTTCTTACACTTGCTAATAATCCCAATTATCGTTTTCATTGCTTTTTAATTTAATTTATAAAAAAGTTTCAATTTCATTTGCCTAATTTTTCATTTTGTTCATTGAAAGAGTTTCTGTTATTTATATTAGTTGGCTTTTTATGGTCATAAAGCAGTTTTATATTAAAATTCTATATAAACTTTGTATTTGACCTATTAATTATATACTACTAAAATCATTATATTAGTTTATGATTAGTTATTAGTTTCTGCTTAAATATCTGAATTATTTTTTAGTATATGAATGCTATTTTAAAGTATATGACATTGCACAGTCATATTCCTTCCTCTGAATATATTAAAATTACCTAAAGAATTGTGTCTCTGCAACTTAATAATTTTTGTGAAAATGAGAGGAGAAAGTGTGCAGTCCAGTACACAAAAACAAAAATCCATATTGGAAACATAGAAATCAACCTTGCAGATGATTATAACATAAGGAAGAGAGCACAGTGATAAGTTGCAGATATACTCCCCAGCAGTTCACAAGGTCCATTATGTTTATCAAAGCTAAAGATATTTTGTAATATTCATGAATGGAGCACATTATAACCATATGAACATTATCTGTAGCAACAAAGTGCAGCCTTTTAAATATAATTCTAAGAACAGCTCAACATCATTTCTTTGTATGCTCATGCATGCCTCAATATGTGTAGTGAATATTTTGAACGCCTTTGTCTGCAAATATTGATATTCATATTTCTAATAGCTTTTCTTTTTCCGTTTTCTACATTGGATTTGATATCATAATTTTCTCAAAAGAAGAAAAATATAGTTCTGCGAATATTTCCTATGTACTCTAAGTAAGGAATCTAGCTGTGTAGAATTTAGATAGTCTTGATGGGACACTTTGTATAAAATATGCACTACAAACAATAATACAACATCATGTAATTCTATGTTTAAATATATAATCAATAAAAAATTAGCAAAATTATTTGCATTGTTGCTCTTAATAATTATGATTATATTTTTTCAGTATTATAAAATTCGATTGACTTCATGTAGAGATTTTTATCTGCAGTAATGGGAGATATTTATTAACTATCTTTTCTATTGATATTTATTATTTCTAATTGTTTATGGTATTCCTTTTTTAGATAGTAATGTGAGTAAGAGAGAATTGAACTATTTAGTTACTGGAGCAAAAGCACTTGTTTCAGTTCTGAAGATATGGAGTTCAGATAGTCAGGTATTAATATAAATTCATTATTATTTTCTTATATCAATTTTTAAGCTTGTTAAATGCACTAGCAGATCAACTATTTTAAAAGTCTTAACTGGATAACATTTTTTGAGCAAAAGTTTTGTTAATATTACTTTTCCAATTCTATTTAATATTTTGTATTGTAATAGAATGAACATAATATATAAAAAATTAAAAACTATTCTTCAATTTGCTTTTTTTTAAATTCAAATATCAATAATAATTTGAACTGATTTAATAGTATTTGTATACTACAAAATTTTACTAATTAAATATATGATCAGTGATCAAAAGGTTCACTTAGTAAAATACAATCTGTTAGTTATTGTAGCTAAAATGTGTTAGTGAACAAAGAAAATAAAAATCACTTGAATTTACAAGTATAATTGTTAAGGATGTTTGCTACATTAACAAATAAGATTTATTAATGGCAAATACCAAGATTGTAACTTAATATTTGTTCCAAAATTTGTTTATGTTTTATTTTAGTTATAAAAATAATGACATATGGATTTTCTTGCCTCTCATGAATAAACAATGAATATCATGTATATTTTATGAGCAGTTAATTTATGTTTTAACTAATTAATATTATTTTACATTTCTTTATATTTGACTTATTTTTAAGGATTTAAATACCGCATGAATTGATTTTTGTATTATCTATTTGGGTGAAGAAAAAAAAAATCATTTTATTTTTTATGAGTATCAAAGCATTATTATAGTTTAAAATAGTATGCAATTTTTATGAAGTTTTAATGAATTTAAGGTAGTATTTTTTTAAAAATCCAGCTTGCTCTTATGCCACTGTTTATTTATTTATTTATGTATGTGCATCTTTTATTTTGTTACTTTAAGGGTACAATGGACCATAAAAATGTAAAAAATCGTTGAAATCTGCATTTTTTTTTTTGAGCTTTTATGTATATTAAGAGGGTAAGCTATCATTTGCAAAAAGAATTATATATCTTAATTAGTTCGCACAATATTAGCATTTTTTTTTTATTGATATTAGGATACCACGCCCACTTGTTTACATTTGTACAGCTGCAGTATGATACAGTTTCTTTTTCCTCCAAGCGCTGCTAGTGAGCCTTATTCGCAATTTTTATTTTATCGTATTGTTTTTACAATGACAGATGTTAAAAACTTCTACTTCTTCTTTTCTCTTGTTGTTTGTTTTGGTTTCTTGATTCGTTCGTCATACATTTCATATTCAAATTACTCGTTTCTTTCTTTGAAATTGAATACATAAACAGTTCTTTTGAGGGCTAAAATTGATATTTTCTCTATTTAAAATTACATTACAAATTAAATTACAAAAGTGCCTAAAAGAAGTATTCGTTTCAAAGAAAAGAAAGTTGGGTATAAGTAAAGCTGCGAGAGAGTATAATCTGGGATATTTAAAAGATCTTTGCTTGATTGAAGAAAATATATCAAAAGATGATTCTCGCTTTATTGTAGTTCAGAACCTTGACATCTTATAAAAACAAAGAAATGAGGAAAAAAAAAACAAGCAAATGTAAGGTTAGAAGCAAAACATGAGGGTATAACTTATGCAGCAGGTGCATTTTGATTTGCTTCATATTTTGTATTGAATTTGGTTATGGCTGCATATATAATTTAAAAATGTTAGATAAATAAAAATTAATATTTATGGTTCATGAAATTATATTTAAAAAATCTTTTTATTTGAGGGTTGTTTTTTTTTTTTTTTAAATGAAAAAAGGAGTTAGTTTTGCTTCACCAGCAGTATTTCCTGTATATGCTTTCTGCATTCTTACATAAATATTATGTATGTATATTTGTATATATTTCATAAAATAAAAAATTCTTTTAATATTTTTGTATATTTAATAAATTTGAGTTGTTTTAATTTTGTTTCTGTTCTGTAGGGATCATTCAAATGTATTTTTAGCTTTTTTCAAAATGAAATTTTATGATGCCCTTCAAATTTTTAAATACTCCATGTGCATCATATTTTTAGTTATAACTCTGAAACTTTTCTGTTATGTTGTATAAACATAAAATAATACAATTTTGCATTTATAGGTGAATTATGAGTATTAAAATTTTTATTGAAGGCCTCGAGTAATATTACTGTACTAATTTTTTAAAATTTTTCAAAAAATGTCAAATATTTCAAGTTTTGAATTGGAAATCATATTTTCAATAAATTTAAGTATGCAAAACATTTTGTAGAATTAAAAAATGTATCTGAAAAAAAAGAAATAATTTATGTTCTATTTATGCGCATGGAATAATTTGAAATTTTTGAAAATTTAATTTTTTTTCCCATTTTTTACCAAAAAAAAATTTTATCTTATCAATGAATTTTGATGAAATTTTTTTTTTTAGCATTAGATTGATATAATACAATTACCATATAAATTTCAAAACAATATCTCAAAAATTGAGAAATTTTTGTCCACTTTACCCTTAAAGTGAAATTTGTTATCTTTGATTTTGCTATATTAAAATGATAAATGATTCATGGTTTTCCATAAGAACTATAAAGATTGTTATCATTGTTTTAAGTGTTGATAAGAATTTTGATACTTGTTGCATTGGCATAAAAGATAGCGACTTTCTGCAAAAGTTTTCACTTTAAAAAATATTGTTTTATTATTGCTTGCCTATTGTCATGCCATTATGAAACTTCTTAAATATGAAGAATTAATATAGAGCATTGTGTATTAATATTCAGTATTGGATAATATAAATGTTTCAGCATTAAACAATAAAATTAGAAACAAAAAATTTTCCTGAAAATTGTTAAATCATCTTTTTGATTTTTCTGTATTGCAGAATCATAAACATGATGATGTTCCACCAGGCATAAATGTTACAAAGTTGATCAAAGACTTGATGAAAGAAGTTAGAGTTGCAGAGGTAAGTATTTTGTGCAGAATATGACTTTCTTTGGTTCAAATAAAATTTGCCAGGTGAATTTGCTTTTTTTTCCATGTGGGGAAAAAAGCAATGGAACTGTTTGCATGTAAATGAAAAGAAATTGGTGTTCTTAAGTATAGGATGGTGTGTATATATATATGAAAAAACATTATGCGACTCTTTTGTCTTAAATATAGTATTTTATACTATCAACTATTGTTTTGACTATAATCATTGAAAATTTTTCACATTAAAATATTTAATGGTTTGCATAAAAATTTTATTATTAACAGGGGTGTTTGTGCTCCGGGGAAACCCCGGAATTCCGGGGATTTTGAACTTCGATCTCCGGAATTTCCGGGGATCGTCGTTCAAATGGAAGTAGGAATAATAATGAATTATTTATTTTGATCTGGGTAATTTTGTTTGCTTTGAAAGCAGAAAACGCAAGGTCAGTGTGTGTGGTGAAAACTTTTCCTTTCTTTCTCCAAAGGCAGTGATAATGCGTGAAAAGGGGGGAAAAACTTCTTTTTTGTTCTTTCCTTATTGCGAGTTATGACTCATACCCCCGGTTCTCGGACATTCTCTTCTGGATTCTTTTCGGCAAGTAGGCACGGCAGAAAAAAAAGGGAGAGACTTCGTTCGACCAGATGTGCGATCACGTGACCTGGGTTCAAAGGTCTTAATTTTGCTAAAAAAGTAATTCATTGAACTTTTATAATTAGGTCATTCAATACTTCATAATTGTATTTTTTCATTTCTCTCCCCCCCCCCTTCTCGAAACTCCAAAATGTCGGTAGTAAGTCCGTAAAAGTTTCAGGGGATTTTTTGGGGTCCCACAAACACCCCTGTATTAAGGACTGTAGTTTGTTTTTATTAATAATCAAGTCTTCTTTTATTTAGAAATATGCTAGCAGTAAAAACCCTGTAGTTGCTGCTAGAAGAGCTCCTGTTCGACAAAAACGTAAAGAAGCTGCAAAGCGAGTTGAAAAAATGTTCAAAATGGTTTGTTTCATTACAGGTTCTTTAATCATTCCAAAATTTAGATCTGTTAGTAATGAATATTGCTACTTTTAAAACAAATTTAAAATTTCTAATTTAATGAAAATGAATAATTTTTTAAAGAATTTTAATTATTGTGCTTTTCTAATGAATTAATAAGATGTGTTTTTGTTGTTAGTTTTTTAAAAAAATATCTCTCTAGATTATCATAATTTTGATTTAGTTTACATTTTTAATTAATACTCTTCTTTGGAATTTCTTTAGGGTCCTACCGAATCTGAAAAGAATCTCAGTTTAGTCTCCCAATATTCATTAAATTCCAAGGTTTCTCCCAATTCAGATTTATTCTACGATGAGTTTCCTTTCCAAGCTCAAAACTCTGACATGCAATTACACATACAAGATTCAAAAATGATGCTGGACAAAATGAACATTGATTTTAAATCCTTTTTGGATTCAGCATCTCTGAAAGATGGAGCTATAGCAAATAGAAATCTGTCTGCTCCATTTGGGATAGCAGGGTAAATATTTTAAATTTTTTTATTTAAGCAAATTTTATAAATAATTAATATTATCGTATACTCCATTTATAATGAGCAATTTCAAGTAAATTATTTTTAAAAAATATTCATTAAGGATTTATAAAAAAAAGTTTTGATACTCATATTGATAAAATGTATATGAATATATTTCACTGTAATAAATCTAGCTTAATATACTAAATCAATACAGATAGTTTAAACTTTAATAGTTAAATAAAATCTATTTGTTTTAATCTTTTTTGATCATTGGAATAATTTATTTTAAAATACATTTTTTTTAATAAATATATTTTTTTTAAAAATTTATATTTATTTTCTTATTTAAAACAAGTAATAATCAGATTATAACCATATAATTTCTAATTACATAATTCTGTATTATGAAAGATTAATTTGTGTACTGTGCTTAATCTTTCATATTTTAAAATTTATGCATCTTTTGAAATATTTTCCATTTGTTTAATTATCAATTATTTTGTATAGTTTGAATAATGAGGGAGGAAATGAATATGTGTGTTGGCACTCCACAGATCAGATTGTTTGACTTAGATTTATCTAATTTGTTACAAATATACTTTGGTAAATGAAAATGTGCATCTCTGATTTTGTGTCTTTCATTAAAGTTTTGATTCATCAGAGTTATCAGAATCAGTAAAATTTTGTTGTTCTTTTATGATGATCTTCAACACTGTAATAGCACAAGAATAGTTTTCTACACTATTTTAAAATTTAAAAAATATTATTTAATGGTACCAATTTATTTGTTGAGCAGTTCCCCACCCTTGAATATTGGTAGTTTTTTGAAAATATGTTCAATAGTAGATTTCATTGTTGTGTAAAAAAAAATGAAAACCATTTTTATTGTTTTATTAAAAATTAATGTTTGATTTTCTTCTTGTATTGAAAACTAAAACTGAAAGATCCTGTATATTTACATCACAATTTACTCAAGTAATAAAATAGTGGAAGATAAAGTCCCCCCCCCCAAAAAAAAACAAAGAAAAAAATTATTTAGATTATCTAGAAAGTTACATTTTTAATTACTCTGTCACATGATTTTTTTCCTATTAGGAAAGTTCATTTCAATTATAAATAGAATAGATGTGAGTTTAATAAAATAACATGGCTTTATTATCTATCAGAATTTGATCTTTAGAAATCTTTGTTTTCTAATTCTTTGTTTTCTTTGCAGATTTTGATATATTTGTTATCAAATTCTGCATAACAAATATAATTGAAACAAATGTAAACCAATAATCCTGACAAACCAGCTAGTCACCAAAAGTGGCTACCATGGTTATAAAATTTGCTTGTTTTTTAAATGAAAATTCCCTTTTTTTATTAATTGAGATAATTAACAGGATAATTTTTGATTAAGCACCGCATTTTCACTTTCTTTTAAAAATCTAGTTTTCACTTAAGATTTGATTTTGTGTAAAATGATTTTCTAATTAAATTTCATGGTAATCAACTAATTAATATATATATATATGTTTTAAAAAGTGTATGTAATTATATTTATTTTAATCTTTTATTCCAGGACCAAAGAAGGAAATTTTACAACAAAAAAAGAATCTGTATATGATTTTGTGGACTCTGATGAGGATAATTTAGTTGTTGATGAAAATCCAGTGAACAATAGGAAACGAAACTACAAAAAAGAACATTTTGCTCAAGATCTTTGCCCTGAAGTGCAACCTGGTTCTTTAAGGCTTCGATTATCATGTATGTAATGGTATTTGTTTTTAAATCTATGATAAACAACTGCTTTTTAATAAAAGCTGTCCATTTAATAATATTTGTAATAATTTGCTTCACTTTATATTTATGACCAGAAAGTTTGATTGTTTTAGAATATTTTAAATCAAGGTAGTTCAAATTAGTTTATTTTCATATACCCCAAATTTAGCCCATGGTATTAATCTTAATAAAATTGCTTTGACTGTGATGCATTATTATTCTTCTAAGCATGCATATTGATTAGTAGAAAGTAATTTGGACTTAGAATGTATTTAAATAAGAACAATATGTATTTAAAATCCCCATATTCCCAGAATACCTGTATTTCATTGTAACAATGTGCTAAGAATTCTTTAAAATTAGCTTTAAAATTGTACAATTGAGACATTTGATCATAAATTTAAAATACAAATTTTTACAATTTATCAGAAAGAGTCCCCCCCCCCTTCTTTCACAAAGCAGATGCTGGTATTATCGAAACAAATGTTAATTTTGTGTTTATGAAATTGTGTCCGTGCAATTTAGTTAAACAGTTGCTTTATTGCAGTTAATGGCAAACCTGTTGAAGGGACATTCAATCCAAACAGCATATTGAATCAGGTACCTCAAGATGACAGCAATGCAGAAACTCCTAAAAATGCTACTATAGATGATCTTCTTGTCGCAACAGGCTTAGCTGCGGATGGTGAAAGTAGTGTCAGTTTAGGAGATGATGAATTGAAGTATGTCTTATTTGTATAAGATTTCATTTATTAACAGTATAACTTGAAGAAAATAATTATGAAGTGTAAAAGAAAAATTTAATAATTTTTAGTAGAATTTTACACTTTTCTATTGACAATTAGTAGAATTTTACGCTTTACAATTGAAAATTATAATTAAATTGAATAACTCACAAACATTTATCTGGGAACCATTTCTTTTATATAATTTTTTTTTTATTGAGTAACAACATTTTTGATTTTTCTTTTCTATTCTAATACCCCCAACCCTGTTTTTACTTACTGTTTAGATGTTTGTATTGAAAAATTACTAATGTTATCATGTTTTAATTATGCAGTGGTGGTGAAGCCCAGTTAGAACCTTCAACAAGAGATGCAATCCAGGGTATGCTCTCCATGAGCAAAGGTGCAATTAGATTTACTAGTCAAGGAGATGCATCTGCAATATCTGCTCAGTCATTGCAACCATCTTTAAAAGCGGAAAATATGTCAGAACTATCATTGCCACACATGGACAGTTCATTAGCTAATTTATCTATACTTGCCAGAAAGTCAACTCCACCTATACGAAATGCAAAAATTGCTCTTGGATTTTCACGATATAATAGCAATAGTAATCAAGAATATGATGACTTTGAAGAACAGCTAAAGCAGTGTCACCAAGATGGAGATTATAGTATGTATAATTTTACAAAACAGAAAATTTGCTTTTAGATAACAGTTTTGTATTTATGATATTTCATATTTCTGTTCTTAAAATATTAATTTGATTGCTTGTAAAAGTTATGTGAAGTGACATTTTTTAATAATTTTTCTTTTAGTATTTAAACATATAAGTTATTTGCAAGCCAAATCAATTAACTCTATTTATCTTAATTTGTATTTAAATTTCAAAGCACTTGATATGTTTCTAATTTTTTTTATATTCGTAGTATGTTTCCCTAGCAGTTAGGATCAAGATAATAAAAAATTTTCAGTGGCAAAAAAAAATTAAAAGTCAATCCATTCCATATACAGTTGATGAAGAAGAAATCATTTATCTTGTTAAGTAATCAATTTAAATGAGCTAATAAAAAACAATCAACATAAAATCTTTTGTAAAAAAATTATGTTGATAAAATTTCTCATGAATAAAAAAATTATTTGAAGATTGTGTTTGATGTTATTTTTCTTTTTTCACTTACCAGATAGATTCACTACCGCAGTCATACCAAAATTTTAATGACAATTCCAAAGATATGTGATTTTATATACTTAATAATCCATTAAATAAAAGATATATTTGCAATAATACAGTCTACAAAGCTTATCTGAAATGATATTTTAATATACAAAGTATATTGTTTTACCATTATTCCCCATTTTCTGTTCCCTATTTGGAGTGAATTGTTTTTGCAAGTGAGTTGCACATATGGCAATGCAAATTTATATAAATATAATACAAGTATTCTAAGTACAATATATGGTTAAGTTTTTAAAATATTTTTATGTCAAAATTTTAATTTAATGAAAATGTTCTTTATACAATCAAAATATTTAGCTGTAATGGGACATTAAAACTGATACGTAAATCAATTTTAATTCTTTTAGAATTGTTGATTCTCTCCCCCTTTTTTAATTAATATTAACAAATGGCAATTTTTTTATTCACTGATTTACATTTTATAAAATTAAATTTTTTAATTGAAGTTTTATATAAAGATTAAATTTAAACATAAAATATATTTAAAGGAGAGGTAATAATAGTTTTAATTTCAGTATTCATTTTTCATCTTATGGTTTTTCTTTAAAAAAGAAAGAAAATGTTACTTATTTTATCTGCATAAATAGCTCAAAATGTCCATTGAGAAATTGTATTTGAATATGTTGCACATTTTAAGTACTTGCCTTTTTTATCTGTTATCCATTTTTTTTTAAACCTAAATATCCATTTATATCAATTTAAAATTATCTGTCCATAAGATTGAATTTCATAATTTCTCAGTTGATTTTTTTTTATTGATTTTGTTATGCTTTTTATTCCATAGTTTATTTGGGATTAGAGGCATCTGATGATGAGTGTCATGTTTTTAAACCTCGTGGAAGAAGCAGGCGAGATGAACCTTGGAACCCTAAAGGTTTGTGAACTTTAACTAAATTGGATCTAAAATATTTATTTTTACTTAGTACTTTTGTATTAAAATGTTCTTGTGTTTTATAGCAAAATTAGTTCCCAATTGTCCAAAACCTGAACGTCCAGTCCGCGAGGGCACGAGAAAAGAAGCTATTGAATGCGGCTTAGCGGCTGCTGCAGCTAAGATTCCTACATCCTCTGTAAGTATTAAATTTATTAAATCTCTTTAGTTATATATATAATTTAGATTAATTTTTTAAAACTTTTTGCTCTTGCATGTTGAATTAAACTTAACATTCTGAACATTTGTTTCATTTTCACATTCTTATCAGATAACTATTATTATATAAGCTGTATAATGTGGAAATTTAAAGCAAATTAGTAACTGCACTTTTCAGCTTTATAAGAACTACGATAAATGTTTACATTTTCATGTTTATAATTATCCATCTTTCTTAGCAAAGGGTAAAAGAAATCCTAGAGAAACTTGTATACTTTTTTATAGACTTAAAATGCTCCATATTATTATTATTTGCTCTGAAGTTGAGTTCATGCAAGTTAAATCTATTTCATTAGTTTCTTTTAGTCAAGAAGAAACTAATTGCAGCATAAACAAAAAAAGTAAAAAGTGACTAAAAGAATAAAATGTGTTTTAATAAAATCAACTGACTTATAGTTTTTCAGCATAAATTTAAAAAAAAAATTTAATCCTATGAATACTTTTTCATGTATTACAAGTTATATTTAAAAATATATGTTTTATAGTTATGTGATTGTATTAATAAAATTTCGTATTCTTGGTTGTCTAAAAACTAGTTTATTATTAGTATTTTCTCTTTCATGCATAAATATATATTTAAAAAAAACACTTTAAAATATTTAGAAATATAATGGATTCCTAAATAATAAAAGTTTTATTAGGTTTTTGTTTATTTTTTGTGAAGGGTTTATTTATATTCTTTATTCTGTTTAATATATTCTCTTTACTTACTGCACAACGTTGAAATTTGTAGAAACTAACCTGGGTATGTAATTTATTCTTCTTTTAATCTTATAATTCAAATTTGTTCCTTTCTTCCCGAAGCCTCAGAAAAGACAATATTTAAAGAAGAAACCTCCACCGAACCGCAGTAAAATTGCTCCTGACCATCAACCTGGACCTTCAAATCCTGCTTTTAGTAATAAACGACCTCTTCCATCCGAACCACCCAAGGGTATGATTTTTAACTGCTTAATATTTTCGTATTATTAAACTGACCATTCATTCTGAATAATTGTAAAATTGCTTACTTTGTGATGGAAGGATTTGTTTTGACGTCGAATTCAATTAAGATTTTTACCATGGAAAAAAAGTTTCACTTAAAAAATATTTTAAAGAAATTATGCTTGGATACGCATTTAACCAAAGCAAGAAAAACCATTGCTGTTTTTTTTTTTTTTTTCAGATGTAGTCTGTCTAGACCTGTCTGTTTCAATTTCTTTTCTTCCAAAAACTTTTAGAAGAAGCAGGCTTTAATTTTATGAATGATCTTATTGCTTAAATAGACAGTAAGGTGATAAAAGTTTTATATGAAGGCCAGCTGGTAAATCAATTACTAACCAGTTATTGAAATTATTTGGGAAGAATTATGGCACAATACAACATGAAAATAGTTATTGAATGTAGTCCAATAAAAGGTGATGGTCTTTATCTGAAATATTTATTAATCAATCATCAATTTATCATATTCTTTTTAAGAAGAATTTGATCTTTCCATTTGTAGAACCGGAAAAGTGTATAATTTCTTAATGCATTTATTTATACTTAAGCTAGTACATGTATCTTGCTTTATTTTAATAGCAAGTATAGCTCTTGATGCTACCTTTTTTTGGTTTCATCATTGTGCACTTTTAGTTTAAAAATGCTCACAAGAAAAAGTAGTTTAATTTCAAAATGACCTCAAAAAATTCAATAAACAGGAACTAACTATGACCATGCAAAATGTTATATAAGAAAATTATCAAAGCCTCATTTTTAGAACTATTTATAGTTATATGAAATTTTACTTCTCTGATTTCATATTGATTTTTTTTTTTCATCTGATTACTTAGTAAGTTTGCTTATGTTTCATAGTATGCCTTTCACCTCTACTATTTTGATGCCATAAAATGGTAGTAAGATAATTTTTTGAAAAATTGTCACTTCTTGAATTTATTCCATGATATATCTAATTATTTAACATATTTGTTTAAACATGAAAAGTGTTCATTATTTGATTTGCTTGCAGTTTGTGAGTTGTATACCTAATGCATTTACAAAAATCAAAAATCTGTTCTTAATTAATTTTGAAATTTAGCGGAAAACTACTTTGAGTTGAGTTGAACAGCACCTTTTGACAATGCAATCCAAGTTTTTTTAATTGGTCCCAACTTAACTATCACTAATTCTGATTGTATTCTTAATAGTTAAATTTTCATTTTAATTGAGGGTTTTTTTTTTTCTGCTTTAAAACTTTATTACATAATAAATAGTTTTAGTTATGTGAGTAATTAAAATTTTCTCATATGGGAAAATTTATAGTACATTATTTTGTAAATAGAAATGATTAAAAGTTTTAAAGAAAAAAACTATTATAAATAATGTCTTTTGACATACTGACTTATCAAAACTTCTTCAAATAGAAGGAATTTTCAGGTAGCCTGGTCATTTTTATTTATATGATAAAATATTCATTTTTCCTTCCAATAAAATAATTAAAATATGATATTAAAATCCTTTTGTTAGAGTATTGCATTGGCATTTTTCATTTTAGCTAGTTCTTTTCTCAGTGTATCATAATATTTTATTTCTTCAGTCTATACTTATATAAACCTCAATGTGTGTGTGTTGGCACTCTATAGGACAGACCATTTGACCTACAGCTACCAAATTTGGTACATGTATACCTTGTTGGTCAGGAATGTGCATCTGGGGTCCCTTTTTTTGAATTTTAATTATTAATTAAAAACTAACTTTCCCGCAAAAAAGATCTTTTCATTTTCCCCTCCGCCTAATGAGTAAAGCTTCAGTTTTTTTTCCCCCCAATCTAAAGAGGCTAGGTTTAACATTTTTCAACCGATTATTTAAAATGATTCTGTTTATTTTCTTAATGTCTGATGCATTTAAAATTAAACATTGTTAATTAATCGATTTTGCAGATTCATTCTGAAGTACTTTTGAATTAAAATAAAACAGAATAAAGGAAATTAAAAATTTCTAATCTACTTAGTGTTACCACAACTGGTGTAGAAAAATTCACACATTTGCGTTACCATAACTGGCATTGAAAATTTATGCATGCACATTGTGTTCTGATTGTTGGCAACTATTTTCAATGGATGCGGACTTGATTTAAGTTATTTTTAGGTTAGTTGTATGCTTTTGTAATTAAATTGTATTTATATTAGTTATACATTTTTTGTATATGCTTATAGTTTTAAGTACATCGTTTTTAAGTAGTTTTTTTTTTAACCTGTTTTTGACTGATTATTTTAAACGATTCTGTTTATTTTCTTAGTGTTCATTTAAAATTGAACATTGTTAATTAATTGATCTGCTCATGGTGAATCTGAGAAAATTTTGTTGACAAATTTTTGAGATATTACATAAATTAAGAAAGATATTCTTTAGTGCCCATAAGGTTTAAATGCTCAGTGACTCTGTTTTCAGTAATCATATAAAAAAAGCTTTGTTTCAGTAAAAAATAATATTATATTAATTATAGATTAATCATTTGCACTTTAATTTAAAGCATAAATTCTACGGGAGCTAACAGAAAGTAACAGAGATACATATTACATTATCACTGAAGGCCTTTATAATATTATGAGTGAATTATATGACTATCAAAATTTGAAATTTTAAAATATTTTGATGAAGAAGCTATTAAAGTAGGAATTGCATAAGATATTTAATTATTAAAATTTTAACGAGCATTAAGATTGGCAAACCGGCTGATCGCCAAAGGCTGGAATAATTTAGGAATTTCAGTCTTTTTCATATTTCACACACTAAATTAAGTAGTTTTAATAAACCACGATTTCAAAATCGAAAATCTAATATCGTGAAAATTAATTTGATATATGGATGATATAAATTTTTGATTTAAAACTTTCATTGGCAGATTTAGTTAAATATGCTGCTAGAATTTCAACTGAATTTGTAGATAAAATGATTACAGTTAAAGATGCTTGCATATAATTATCAGAATATGATTTCAGAAATTAAAAATAGTAATTCTGGAATGTTTAATTTTAGAGAAAATTTCCATTTCTGAGGCAGTCAGAACGCATGGACAGATAAAGGAAAAATGCTCTCATATTCATCATTGTTAATATGAATTCATTAAAAATATAATTAACATCCAAACAAAATGCTTATGTTTCTGGATACTGAGAACATTTCCTTTTATTTCATCAATACTTGGTTATAGATGGATAAATTTGGATATATTTTCTAAATAAAATTATAAAATTTAAAATTAATTATTAAAAAGGTGCCATTTAAAAGAATTATCTATCTCTAAAAATAAATAATTTAAATAGCTAATATTTTTAAATTGTGAAGGAATGTAAAAGAATATAACAATATATAATCATATATTCTGAAAAAAGTCCATTCCATATAATCCCATTAACATTGCCCATTTTATTAGCATAGAACCAATTTCATTGGTATGCTACCAAAACCACAACAACGAAATATATATATATATATATATATATATATATATATATATATATATATATATATATATATATATTGTCAGGAGTGATTGTCTGTGCTCTAAATGGTTTGATCAATTTGCATATTTAACTTTTTTTTTTTATCTATACTTTAGTTTTATTGTCTTTTTTTTTTGTTTGTATTTCATATATAATTAGCAAAATATATGAATTGTATTAAATGAATATAGACTATTTTTCTAATTCTTTTGCAGTAGTGAATAAAAGGCCAAAGAAAGGATTTGCTACAGCTAAACAAAGACTGGGAAAAATATTGAAGATACATAAAATGATATATTAAATTTCTGTATGTAAATTCAATGTCCTGTGTTTGTATTCATTTGAAAATCAAATGCATCAACCCATTGTGTATATTTTCTACCATCCCCTTTTTGTTTTATTGTGATATACAGAACAACTTTTTTTCAACTATTAAAAAAAATTGTAAAAAGAAGGCATGTGGTGACTATTTATTTTTTAAAAATGAATGACCATTGTACATATTAAGTTTGAAAATTTCAGAAACCTCTTTCAACTTTTTGAAAATATTTACAAAAAAAAAAAAAAAATCTAACTCTTTTATTCCAAAAAGCAAAATTGAATATCTTACAAAATTTTTAAATTGAAATTTTGAATTTTATATAATTAGTTTACCTAATTACTTTTACTGTAGTATTACAATATTTGGTAATTCATCAAAAACTATGAGATATGTGGACTTTGACATCAGATTATTATTAATGCATATTGAAAAATGATTAATTTTTATGTTTCAATATTACAAACACATTTATTAAATTTTTCATTTAAATGCTTTGTTTGATTCATTGTTTGATGTTAAAATTTGTAACTGCCTTTGGACCTACCATTGAAACCTGTTTAAGTGTGTACATACTTTTTGACATGTATGCATACTGATTTAATGTCTCCTTTTATGCTCAACTTTTCTTACTACTAATACCATTGACATTTTATAATCTTGAGTCTTTTTTTAGAATTGTTAGTTTAAATGTTTTAAGCTTCAAAGTTTTAAATAATGAGCCAAAACAGTATTAGCAGTAGTATATACCATTGAATGTGATTATTTGATAACTGTTAGCAACTCATGAAAATGCATAACTGAGACCATTTAATTCAAGATCTGCATTGTTAAACTTTTGAGAAAAATTCATCATTAGCATCATTGTTAAATTATTCCTATTTATGCCATTTTGAAGAAATGAACATTATGCATAACATTTTGGAACGAGATTCATCTCATATTGAGTGTTATGAAAAAATTTTGGCTGGGTGAGAAGTAATTATGACATACACTTAATAAGTAATTTAATATACACTTAATTCTTTTTTTCCCTGCAGCAATTTAGAAAAGTAATAGATCTATCAGTATCATATTATAGAAATATTCTTCAGTTGTCATTCATTTTGCATAATCATTCTTGTTAGAATTTTCAAATCTAAATTTTCAACTTCAATACTAAAAATTATTTATTGATTGGATATGGTTTCTAGAACTGATATTGTAGATTTTGTCTACTTAAATATTTTATTTGAGCATTGATTATCCTTTCTTGTCATTATTTCTAGTCCTTTCCACATTTTTTTAATAATAAATAGTGGAAACTTCTATCTAATTTGAAGAATGTTCATTCATATGAAACAAACAATTCATACTAGCAATATTTTTATTATACTAGAAATTGTTTTTAATGTTTTTATGGAGTTTTCATGGATTTAAAAGATTAATTCTAAGAATGAGGGTTTAAAAAATCATTTCCAAATTTATCAAATGGTTTATTTTGTATTTATTAAACTAATTGTATTTTTAAAATTGTGATTATATCTCAAGGCTAATAAATTTGAGATTTTTTTTTTTTTTTTTTTTGTATTTTACATTTTGTATTTAAACTATTTGGTTGAAATTCTGTTTATATATATGTAATATTAAAGCTACTCTTTACTTGATTTAAGGAAATCTTATAACATTAATAAATCAAAATAAATAATTTGTTGCCATAATTGTGATTACATTCAATGGTATCTACTAAAAAAATATCTGTTGTGTATAATGCTCTTTAAATTGAAAATAAGATATGAAATCTTTGTGAGCATGTTGTTATTGTTATTCCTATTTATTTTGTTTTTGAAATCTTGTAAAATGTTCATTTCCATTTGGCCTCCTTTTCCCATTTAATAAAAATGAACTAAATTTTCAATTATATTTTATTTTCCCAGAGAAGTGGTGTTGTGACTTTCTTAGATATAAATGCACATAATTAGTCTTAAAGATAAGGTCGTACCCTTTTTTTTTATGGCAAACATTCTAAATGGTACATGATTTCATTTAATAAAATTAATATCAGTTTTATAATAAATAATATTTTAAAATAATTCTTTGAATTTGTGAATGTTTATTTCCTTTTTTTGGCATGCCATAAATTGTTATTCTAGCAACAATAATTGCAAACTTTTTTTACTGCTAATAAATTGGCTTTCATTTTTACCACTTTTGCATTGTAAATTAATGTATAATTTTTTCTTTTATAAAAGTTATTCACTGATTTTATCTCTTGCTTTAATAGGTCATTTTAGTTATTTTTTGTGAATTTTGCAATAGAATATTCTCTTCCTAATTTTCCTCATAGTATCTTTCTATCATTTAATCTTTTTAATATAATAAGGTGAAAAAATGTGAATAAATATGGAATTATCTTTATTCTAAGTAAACTGGTTTTTCCCACTAATATTTTTTTAAAAAATATGTAAAATAGTTTCAGTGTGTATTCTTAATGATCCATTAATAGTTATTTCAAATAAATAAATTTGAATTTAACGTTATTGTTTTAACATTTTTATATAATGATAAAAGATGAAATTTGTTTTGGTTCTTATTTTTATTTTTAACTTTTGAATCTTAACAGAAGAACTAGATTTTATATTATTTCTAAGATTTATAACAGCTAGTTTCGTTTTCTGCAAAAATAAAATACTGTGAATTATATTTTGTGAATTACACTCTTTTTACTCTTGGAATTTCAAAAACAGTTATAGTACTTTTTTTTTTTTCTTTCTTATTGCTCAAATTTTTTTTAATTTGTGTTGGTTTAATTTAAATTTCCTTGGAGATTTCATAGAAAAAAAGTTTGTAATTTCAATAATTTTGCATTTGTTTTGTTCTTTTTTTTTTTTTTTTTTTTCATTTCAGTATTTCAAGTAAGCTGTGATATGAACTCTTATATAGTTAATTTTTTTAAAAAAAACATAAATGCTTCAGTGAATTTGTAAGTAGATTATTTTCAGTAGTGTACATAATTTTCATTGTACATGCCATATGATGAAAGTAGAAATTTCTAAAAACCAATAGCTTGGTTTATTTCATTATTTCTCCACTGTTTCATTTTCTGGATGTTTGAAAATATTTGGAGTGACAAGTTTTATCACTATTTATTTCTACCAAGGTAATTCTGTAAATAGTGCTTTTTGAATTTCATTTTTTATGTCATAACTATCACTCAATGTATATTGTTCTCAATATATAAAATATTTTCACAATATATATTTTGGTATTTCAGAGAAAAATTACAATTGTGTATACTACATTTGCAAAATCATTGTCACTCTTGTATTCCTGAAACAATGTTTTTGATTATTAAACTGATTTTACTTGAAAGAATCATTGGTTTTTATTGGTTGCATTTTATTAACTTGATTCTATAACAAACCTTTCTAATTCAGAAAAAACAATTCTGTGCAAAGAATTAATAAATGGTGGTGTTAAAAGTTCTAATTTGATTTGGTACTTTAACATATTGAATAAATCATTTTTATGAATCCTTAATTGGATTTTCTCAAAGTAAATCTTTTATTTTATCTTGAAGACTTGGTTGGGCATTTCCAACTAATTCCTTAACCACAACTTGAAAGCCATAGTTTTATTTTACAATATAGACAATTTCTATTTTATAATAATTAATTTTAAAACCACCTTTTGTTTTAATAATTATTGACAATTTCCCTCATTTAAGTAACTGTTTTATGTTAATTTGAATGTAAATATCTAGAATCTAAAATTTAGGATCACTTTTCCCCCCTTCTAGTCGGAATTAAAGTGTAGAGTAGAGCTTTTATTTGGCTATAACAATGTTTAATTTTATATACAGGCTGTTGGATTTAATTGAGCATTCATATCATATACAATCAGAAAATATGATCTCTTTTTCATACTTCGAAGGCTTTATATTTATTGAAGAAAACTTTTTTACTGGTGAGAAAGATTTAAAATTTTAAACTATTTCTTGTTTCTTTATTTAACTGATTCAATTACTAAACTTAGCACAAAGGTTCCTGTGTTTGGTAGTGTTCCATTAATTGGACCTTAGAGAAAATCTGAAATCGTTGCTATAAATCACTGTAGAAAGAGTGGCAACATATGAGCTTAAAAACATACTTTAATATTTATAGTTTAACAGTAATGGAAAAATAACATAAAATGCTTTTTCATATTGTGAGATCTAACATTCTTTTGTCATAACTAAGGTGATAATTGTGGAGAAAAAACTAATTAAATCTGTGTATACTTAAAGCATGATAAATTTCTCAGTAAACAGTGCAACTATTTAGATTATTTAAAAATGCTCTATTAATCATAATAAGAAATTCAAAAGTATGAAATCTTAAAAGAACTTATTTATGAAGATGCAAGTTTTTTTTTTCCCTTTGAAAATACTAGAAGTTTAATTTTATGTCTAATCAGTAGGAAAATGTTAGTCATGTTTAGATACAGGGGTGATATCTTAATACAGAAAGGAATAATGCACAAGTATGATTCCTTCGGAATTGAAATATAACTCTCTTCCAGAAAAGAGTTTTAATTTTTATTTAAGGAAATTTTCATTATTCATTATAGAATTTTTACTGTTAGGTGTATAAATATTGATCTCTGTTTCATATTTGGTTGCATCAATCTAAAAAAAAATGCATGCCAAGAATAATTTCTTCTGTGATTTATATTTTTTACACTAAAAGAAATAAAGAATAATTTAATTGTAGAATAATAAGTAGTATCCTCACATGAAAATTGAATAACTGCCCTTTAATTTTCGTTTTCACCCCACTCCGAATTCTATTTACAAAGCTTTTCTGTAATTTTCTTATTATATATCACTCTATTACATACACCAAAGTACACCGTATCATTTTAATGTTGATATCAATTGCGCACTTTTTAATAAAACAATAGAATTGCCTCCTCTGATGACTTTAATTAGATGTTTACATGGATAGGTATATTTTCATGCAAACGCAACATCATTTGATTTGTCTCCAATAGGGAGATTCATGTACACAACATTTCATTAATACGATTATTAATT
Source organism: Argiope bruennichi (assembly GCF_947563725.1). Classification (NCBI taxonomy): domain Eukaryota; kingdom Metazoa; phylum Arthropoda; class Arachnida; order Araneae; family Araneidae; genus Argiope; species Argiope bruennichi. Next base: position 20,206,739 of record NC_079154.1, on the reverse strand, counting down.
ATTTATCTTCCACCATTTGCTATTTTGAAAATATTTTGTTGAAGTAACCTTGAATATCATTTTATGTCTAAGAAATTAAATTTAGATTTCGTCAATATTCCTGGTGTACCAAATGATCGCCGAAGATGGCTAGTTAAATTTTTTGAAAGAATTGATGAAATGATGAACACAATCATGAACAGAATATAAATAAATGCATTTATTTGATAGATCTAAACGACACATTTTAAAGCAATTTGGCCCAAAAGAAGTATTTGATGATAAAAAATTAGATTAAATGAAAAGTTGTTTTAAATATTTGTTCCAACCAATCATAACTTAAAAAGTCTATGTCTCGATACTACAATCTTGGCTTCAGAATCAGAAACATAATAACTCAATAATATCTATAAATCAAAGTTTTTGCCTTCGTAATTCTTATTTATGTCATAAATGGAATCCAAAAAGTCCCGGAATTTTACTGTACTCTTCACATGTGTTGAAGGATTTGTGAAACCTGCATTTTCGCAATTGAGTGAACCAGTGACCGGAAAATTGAATTCCAAAAAGGAAAAAAAGAATAAGACCATCCATTTGACCATGGATCTGACCATCGCATGCAATGACCAGAATATTGAATTCCAAAAAAGAAAAATAATAAAAAATGGATAAGATTTTATTGCTTTAAGATCCGTAAAATTGTATTCTTTTTTTAACCTCTTAAACCTTGGTACTGTTTGATAATCCTATGGTTTCTCTCTCCGACGAAGTGTGTTTTGGTTTTTAGACGGAAAAAAAAAAAGTAAAATGCTTCTCCCCTCATTTTCCTGCATTATTCGGAAACGAACTTATTACAAGTAATTCTGCATTAATCTACAATATCTTATTATTATACAGTGGAACATTAGGAATATGAACAAAATAATGATAGTAATATTGTAGCAATATCTTGAGTTAGAGCGCATTCGACTTTAAAATTGGTTTTCATAAAAGTTGTAGAAAAGAGAAATTTACGTTATATCTCTCATATTGACATTGCTTATCTTGTTACAATACTAGCAGTTTTTAAAATTCCAATGTCTTTCCAATTAAAAAAAAAAAATCTTCTTTATCATAAAGACGATTCATTTTTAAAAATTTTTTTTTTAATATTTATATTGATGATATAGTCAAAGTATAATTTGTACAAGAATTTGTCCCATGTAATCGGTTTCGATTTCAAATTATGAGGTTCATAAAAAAATATCTCATTGTCTAGCAACAGCTAAACCAGTACCAGATAATTTACATAAATTCGCAATTGTTTTCGCAAACGGAAAGGAGAAGATATAAAGTTGGCGCACATGAAATCTTTTTTTTTTTCATTAGTATTCTAATTACATGTTAAACGTCTGCAAAATAAATCAACACAGGGAAAAGAAAGAAAAGAAAACATGCAAGTGTCGTCATTCAGATTGAAAAGAACAAAGAGGACCGAAATCCAAAATAAATATCAATTAAAAAAATCATAGAAGAAATTTCTACGAATCCGGAAATGCTTTATCTCAGAATCAATATCTTGAATTCATTGTCACTCTTCAATAAATGTGAAATTAAAAAAAAAATGAAAAAAAAAAGCTTTTTTTTTCCCTAACGATTTAATCATATCAACGACTAACAAAAACAATTACTATTGTCCTCTACCCACCTCCACCTCATTCTCTCTGGCACTGAAATGCCAAAAGTTTGTTTAATTCTATGCAAAAAAAAAAAAAAAAAAAAAAAAAAAAAAAAAGACAGAGAGAGAGAGGAGTCAAAAACACTTCTGAACTATAATGTTTTCAGATTTTTTTTAATGGCACTAACATTTAGAAGAGCTTAATTTTATTAAATTAGAAGTATCATTTGGCGTCTAGCTGGTTCGCCAGAGATATTGGTTACATTTAATTTCATTTAAATTGTTTAGATAAGACTTCATGCTCGCCCGATTATCAGAAATTAAAACCGTGTTATTGAAATGGTCTTGCATCTGTTCATTGTGAATATGAACTTTTCTAACGGAAACCTATTCCAAATAACATCATAAAGTTATTGATAAATCTATTATTTAAATTTAGTTGTATTGAACTTAATTTTTTATTCGTCCTGTAAACGACGTAGATATTCAAAAGTTTTTCTTTAGTTTTCAACAACAGAATTCCGAGGAACACATTCCCACGCACCAAAATATAAATTTGCCAAGTTTGTGAGCTATAAGTGAAATGGTCTGACCTGACGAGCTCAAACTCCCAGACACACGCTTATCTTTATTATGTGTAGAAATTAATTCCAATTTAAGTGCAAAAGTAATTAATGTATTTAAGTTAGCAATTTCCTTTTATGAGGTGAAAGCAAGTATTATATAAATTATTTGAAATCAAGTGAAATGACGCAAAAGTAGTGCAAATTACAAAACAAAGTTTTAGCTTAGGCTTCCATCTAACTTTTACTGACTTCGACCGACATTTCTTTAGAGTAAGCGCACAAACAAAACTATCATGGTAAATATTTTTATAATTTTTTGTTAGCTATTTATTTTCTGAACATTATCGATTGAGTATGTTTGATTAAATGGCACTTAGTAGTTTGCGAATAGAAATTTACTTTTTCACCTCCATTTTCGAAATTTTGTACGTTTCCGTTATTAACACGAAAATATATAATATTGTATAAAGTACTACAAACTTATGATTGAATTTAGTAATTATCCTGTTTGCATTTTATCTAATAAATTGTTTTATAACTGACTTTGAATGGATTTACTAGATGCAACTCACAGATCAGTTCAGTTAGAATTAACTGTCGTTATAGGCTTTTTTTGTCATTTTTTTCTTTATTAAATTAGATGATTTTAGCAGAATGCACGAGATCATTCACGAATTTGTAAAGTAACTGAATAATAAAATGTGTTTATCTTAAGATGTAGCCAGCATAAGGTGACCATTCGTACTGATTTTACCAGTACAGTACTGGTTTTCAGGGCATAAGTCCTGGTTAGTCATTAAACAAAACCAGTACACGAAAAGTACTGGTTTTAGATTGGAAAACATTAAAACGAACGAAGTAATAAAATAAAAATAATAAAATTAGAACTGGCAACCCTGATAATTCCTTGTGATATCGTCAGGTGTCACAATCCTTGTTGATTGTCAAAAATAATTTAAATGCAACCTGTATGGAATTCTATGAAAATATACAGGAAAACAAAAATTTGTTAAAAGCAATTCATTCCTCAGAAAAATATAAAAAACAAACAAAATTAAATAACTCCTTATGTTTTATTATGTTATTATATTAGGTATGGCTTATCATGTTATTTTATGTTTATTATGTTTTATTTTTATATTGTAAAATCATATTTTAGTTTTCACATTTCTTGTGTTTAAATAATCGCAACATTTTTTGATATCTAAAAGTTTTTTTAATTTACTTAGTTATACAGGTTGGCCGTTGGGTGAATTTTTGATAAAAATTTATAAAATTTGGGCGTGACTGGTCAAAATTCCTGTTGTCCCGGTTTCAGGTTAAAAAAAATGGTCACCTTAAGCCAGCAAGATGGTGACATTGTGCATTTAAATTTTTTGTGAAATATGTATGATATAAAAAATTATTTAAAATCACACTATATGAGCTAATTGTTGAAGATTAGTTTAGTTTCTTTCTACCAGAGATACTATTGATGGAAACAAGCTGTTTAAGTATAAATTAATTGATAATAGTGGCATTTCACCTTTTCATGGCATTTTTTATTTCTTTTGTAATAATGTAGTGTCATAAAATTTCATAAATTTAGAAATGTACTAATGCTACTGCTAGTTTATTTTATAAGGCTTGATTAATATATTACAGTATATTTGCAGATTTATTCTATTCACTATTTTGTTCATTTATATATTACAATGAATTTTTTTTGCTGATATTTCTTTAAAAATACTGCAGTTGTTTCTTTTTATTATTTTCGGAGGCTTTATCTCTTTATCAGCCACTCGCCAAAATAAGGGGGGGGGAGTTTTTTTTTATGTAGGGGAAAAATGAAACTAATAATTAAAAATTTATAGTGATATTCATAAATATATCTTGCTATTAACTGTGAGTAGAAAATGGTTATTTTATTATTAATTGGAGATTTTTAGCATGTAATTTTAAATTTTGATAAAATTTTTAAATTCTATGAATGTTATATTAAAGCTAAGCAAATTCTGAAAAGAATGACACCAATATATATGTATAGAATTTAAAACATCTAGGTTTTTCAATCAGCAGAGACCCAGTCAGTTAACATCAACATTAATTTCAAATATATGTAGATGAGAGTCATATTTAAGAATTAGTCGATTTTCTCTAGGAAATAGAACATAATAATTTTCAATTTTTCTTTATATTTAGATAAATAATCTTTTATTTAAATAAAAAGATAAGTTTAACATTATCTCTTTATTTAGATGAGATAATCCAAATTTTGATGGAATGTCTTTTTGTTTATTTTATTGAAATAATTTGCTTATTCATAAAACAACCTTTAATGTTTGTTATCAATTATCTTTTTTAAAGTTATAAATGAATGTTTCAAAGAATTTTCTAACTTTTCTTTGTTTACATTTATTTTTTTAGGCTCGAAATGCAGAGAAAGCGATGTAAGTATTTTTTAAATATGCATATTTGTGTAAAATGTATGTGTGTATTATTTTGATGCTTTGAATTTTTGATTCATATATTTTGGTACAAAGGAATATTTATTCTTACTAATGAATTGTTCCTAGATGTTAATATAAAGATCCTTTAATGGTGAATTATGTTAAAAAAAAGACTTGTGTTGATGGAGAGATCTATAAGTAAACATCTGATTACTAAGCCATAACAATTGATTGAAATTCTTATTATGTATGTTTTTTCTCGTATTTTTAATTTACTTCTGCCATACCTGCTAGAGATTTAGTATATTTTTATTAAAGAAAGAAATGTATCTTTAATATTTGTCCAATAAATTTTGTTAATATATATTGACTCTTAAAGGAAGAGTTATCTGTTAAAATGACATATCAAATTTATGAATGTATTTCAAAAAATTATGTTGCAAATGAAAATCATAAGCATTAATTTACTTTTTATCTGTTTATATTTATTTTCATTCAATATTTATGTATGTTTATTTAATGTAGGACAACTCTGGCTCGTTTTCGAGCTGCTCAGTTAGCTGAACAAGGAAAAGGACAACAAGAACGTAGACCATTCTTAGCATGTGATTGTGATGACCTTAAATCTGCAGAGAAATGGAGGAGACAAATTATTGGAGAAATATCAAAAAAAGTAGCTCAAATCCAGAATGGTAATTTTTTTTTATTTTTGAATGAATATATCAAATACAATTTGCATTTACTAGAAAGTGTATTTTTAATGTATTAGGTATATTCAGTGAAACATGTTTATGTGTGAAGGATATTAATTTGTAATATTTAGGAAAAATAGGGTAAAATAGCAAATTTCAATAAAAAATTTTAAATTGGATGCCAAAATTTGTAAAATTACCAGTTATAAAATTGATTATTATTACTATTTAAAGACATATACATACATTCAATTTTGCTTAATTGGAACATATTGGGGCTGGGACATTTTATCATAATTTACAGTTTTTTCATTAAATGAATTTCATGAAAAATTAAACAATTTATAAAATTTCTTTTGTATTTTAATGATTAAGGACTCAATTACAAGAAAATAATGTTAATATTATAATTATATATTATAATGCTAATATGATTGTAAGAGATACATTACTAAGCAGTTTGATATATTATCAGCATACATATGATGGCTTGTATTAAATAGTTAATTTTTAATTTTATGCTAAAACAATTTTATTTGATAGTATAAAATTTCTTTTTATCATTTTGTGAAAGGGTATAAATTTAATGAAAACCTTATTCACATGTTATGTACATGAAGTGATGCAATGGTAATGGTAAATTCAACTTAACTTAAATATGAGTCCCCAAAAAATGACTGATGATAAAAGGGGCTGACAACAATATTGTGCAAATTTAGATTCTGTCAGAACTTATTTAGAAATGCATCTACAATTCGATAAAATAAATGATCTACTGTCCCAATTAGGAAGTCAGATTATGTTTAGTTTATTTTTAATTTCTGTTCTTTTGGATTTGACCAAAATAAATAGATGCTTCATTTAATCAATGGTTAAAATAAATGGAATTGACTGTATTTATTGAATTTGTGGGCATTATAATTCAAATATTTTCTGAAAAAGATTTCGGATATCCCAAAAAGATTTTTGCTAGGATTGTATAGCCCCCCCCCTTTAAAATTAAATATTCAAATCATGTTGAAAGTCTTCATGAAATAATTTTTTTAAAAAAATCTTAATATATTCTATTGTAGATCAAAGGTATGTGATAGTTTCCAGTTTGTTTGAGGAAATTAGAAATTTTCATATCTCAAGACAGAATTAAAGTTTGAATAAAAACTTGAATTAATCAATTTAAATAAAATATAAATTATTCATTATTTCACATTTGAAAACCAAATCAACTTTAGAAACTGTTATGCATCAAATTTAAATGTAGAGTAATTATAAAATCTTTGAATTATGCATCAACATATTTTGATTTAATTTTTTGACATTTTCAGCTGGACTTGGAGAATTTCGTATAAGAGAACTTAATGATGAAATTAACAAGCTGTTACGGGAGAAAGGTCACTGGGAAACCAGAATAGTAGAATTAGGTGGACCAGATTATTCAGTAAGTAATTGCTTCAATTTCAACTACTTTTTTTATCCTTTTTTCAGGTATGTTAATTTTCTATAGATGCCAATCTATTTTATGTTCCTTTTTGCATTTTTAGTTTTAGTTATTCTTGCAAATTAAAAAAATAATAAAAAACCCAACTATATTCCCTATATTATAAGCACAAAAATATGTATTAGTTTTTTGATGAAAGAAAAGTAATAATTTTACAAAAATCGTAATTCAGATTTTTTGATAAATGCTGTAATTTTTTATGCTTACTAATCCATTTTATTTTCCATGAATACTGCTAAAATATGATAATTATTGATTTTAGACTGAATTGATTTAGACTTTTTTGATAAAAAAAAACTAACAATTTTAATTACAATTTTTTTTTTTTTTTTTATAAACAGTACAAATCCTTTTTTTTTTTTTTTGTGAACATTGCAAAGATATGATAATTGTTTATATTAGATGGAAATCCTGTAATATAATATAGTAAAAAATATAAACATGAACATTAGGGCTAGCATTATTACTTGGAGATAAATGGCTAAATGAATAAATAACTCCTTTACTTTATTTTAATTAAGATATACATAATTTATTTATAGTTATACAAAAGGGTACTTTTGTATTTTTTAATTCAGTATTTTGATTATCTAATATATTTTTGTTCTGATATATGCTAATTCTTTTCATTATTTAGCTATATTAAATATATTAAGATTTCAATAAGTTGTAATTCTCCAGATTATTTACTAAGAAGTGTTTAGAAGTTATTAAGTGAATATTGAAAGAACATGTTTTTGCTTTTAAATAGAAACTTGGACCTAAAGTGCTAGATCATGAAGGCAAAGAAGTCCCAGGAAACAAAGGCTACAAGTAATTTTTTTTTTGTATTTATTCACCAAACAACTTCTAATATAAAGAATAAGAAATAATTTTTTCATATTATTGCAACCATTCATTTTAATCTTGATGATATTTTGTTAGATACTTCGGTTCATCAAAAGATTTGCCTGGGGTCAGAGAACTGTTTGAACAAGAGCGTAAGTTATTTTATTACTTTATATTGGGCTTTCAAAATTTTGTATATTTGTACTAATTGAACTGATAAAATAAATTATAAAATTATACTAACGAGCATTTCATTTTTTAACATGGCTGTTAGTATTAATGCATATCATAAGGATAGTTCAAATATTCAATGCTAGTGAAAATTGTACTTCTTTGTTTTGATAAAAGTTTTTTGAGATTGAGTAAAAAATGCAACAAAGAATTCATATTCTGCAAAGACGAAGCATGTTTATTTTTAAATTATGCCTTTTTTTTGACATGTTACATATAATCATGCTTATCTCTCCCCCCCCCCTTTTTTAAAAAAATTTTCTGTTTTGTTGTTCTTTACTTTTTGATTATTTTATTCTCTAAGGACTTTAACATTAGTATGAATGTGATTATCCAATCAAATTATACTCTTAATGTTAAAGAGATAGCCTTTAAGTTTTTATATTTAAAATTTCATTAAAATCTCTTTGAAACTAAAATGAAAAAAAAAAAAAAAAAAAAAAAACTTGGAAGAGAATTTGCTTTTTGGCTTATGGCTTATTTCATCGCTCATTAGTAACTGCAAAACTGAACAGAAAGTAATGATGGAAATTTACATAATAACTTTTAATATAAAACTCAATGAATATATATTGGTACATTATTTGTTCCTCTATTGTTTTTTGAAGATATGGGACAATTTCATTGATAGCTAAAAGTGCTCATTAATAGTAAAAAGTAGCTCATTGATAGTAAAAAGTATAAAAGCTACACTCTCCTTGAGGGACTTAACCCAGTCTCACAAGGTAGGCATGGCAGAGTTATTTAAATATATGTCACAAATCGGCTGCTTAATATGAATGTTGATATAAGTGAGTAAATTTTGGAATTTGGTATATTTGTTTCTCATTAGCTGCTTAAAAATAACCACTTCTAACTTATAACTAGGAGAAATAAATTAAATACATAGACAATAATAACAAATGAACACTCAACATGATTTTATATTTCAATCTGCCGAATTAAAAATATGGTGGCATTAAATTTTCTAATATCAAAACTTCAAGATGATAAGTATCTTATTTCTTCTTTGCATCAGAGTAGGCATTAGTCCTAGAAACAAATGATATTTTGATATGAAATTTAATTTTTTCTGGTATTAAATTGCCAGACTAAAAATAGGACAGGATTAAAATTTTTGTATTGAAATTCATTAGAAAGATAATTACATCTAACTTTACTAAAAATGCAAGAAAGATATGAAATGCAGTGTACTTTAAAATGAAATAAGAGGAAACTGTAATTTTGATTTGTGTTTTTTTTTAAATTAAAATTTATATAAGGTTCATGTATAGGGCAATATTAATTAACACTATGTTTTTATATAAAATTATTCTATTTCATATTTCCCATAATATTTTGATACTAAAAAGGTCGGACAATGCTAGATATTTTGTTAATTAATGATAACTAATCTTCGAAAGAGTAATGGGACAGTTTATTAATGTAATTTTTGGATTTGCATAGCAGCTTTTCAGTAGCATTAGTACTATAAGCTTATTATTCTAACTAATGTAATATTTATTGCTTTTAAATGAATATTTAATGTTCTGCATTTACATTTTTTTTTATTTTATTTAAATAGCTCCACCCCCACAAAGGCGTACAAGAGCTGAAATGATGAAGAATATTGATGCTGATTATTATGGATATCGAGATGATGATGATGGGATTTTAATACCTCTAGAAAAAGCTCGCAGTGAAGAATTAGAGAAAGAAGCTCAAGAAAAATGGCTTCAAAATAAAGGAAATAATGCTGATGTAGAAAAAGATAATGATGATATCTATGTTGTTCCTGAAGAACCAATGGTAAATAACAGCAGAATTATTTTACTGTCATATGGATTTTTTTAAATTTCATTTCTATAACAGTATGGTTTTTGTTATAACTAGTGATAGATTTGATAGCTACCTAAAATCTAATGACAAGACAGTTAAAAAGTTGTTATTAGTCTACTACCAAATAAATAAATATGTAAAGCATATAAATAGTATGAAATAATAAAATTTTAGGCTTATATTAACCCTTTGTCAAGTATAGTTTTTCAGGTTTCTCTTTTATTATGTTAATTTAGTTATAGTATTTAAGTACCAAGCTACATTAATAATATGGCTAATATGTCATACTATTATTGAGTTATTCATGATTGATGTCATGCGTTATAAGTCATAATAATCAAATACAATTAAAACTATTTTCTCAAAATTGCTTTAAAAAAAGCTAAGCTGAATCCTTGATAACTTAAAAATGTGCTAAAATGTGGAACTAAATTTGATAGTTTTTAAGAATATAAACCTCATAACATAAACTATCTAGGGTTCCAAAAGGTTTAATCCTCTGATTCTAAATAATATTGTATATATTTTTTATTAAAAAAAATAAATATCTGAATATATTTCTATATCATTAATTCCTGGATTTTATAAAATATACTGCTAAACTTGATAAATATTTAGAATTGCATAGAAAGGAGGGGGGGGGGGGTATGAACTGAATCTTTTTTTTCTTCAGATGCTCTTCTAGACCGCTTGATATCTCAATTTGAACTAATTACATTTATATAATAATAATAACATTTTTTACTAAACTTTGCACTGGCTAATTCATAAAATGTTGCAAAATTTCATACATGATACTTAAGAGAATTTAACAGAATTGTAATTTTAGAATGATTTGACGAGATTTTCAAATTTTAACTTGAGTGTCCCTTGGATTTATTGCATTTTCATAAATATATATATCATGAAAACAATAATTACATGTCCTTTTTCAATTGTATTATATATATTATTATTATTTTTAAATTTTTGAAAGATTTTATGTTAAAAAATATAAATGTAAAGATTGTTTGGTCGGTTTTGAAAAAAAAGAGTCTAAATATACAAATCGTTTTAACTTTTCTTTTTTCATTTATTAATGGATTTATTTAATTTTGGCTTATTCTTATACTTTTACATTTTCAGTTGTATTTACAAATGTTAATTATGGCCCTTTCAAAATTTTGAAAAAAAAAAAAAATAAATAAAATATTTACTTTAGAAAGAATCCTATGAGAAAAAAAAAGTGAAATAATTTTAAGGTGAAATGTTATAGTCATTTATGAATTCAGCATTTTAAAGATGTTTGCTAAGAAGTTTTAACAAAGGCAAAGTATTTAAAAAAAATTAAACTAGGTGGAACTAGAATTCTGAATAGCTGGGGAGTAAAAATTTATCACATTTTATTATATATATATATATATATATATATATATATATTTGAAACATTATTTTATGTGAAGCAGAATGCAGTTTGAAGACAGTGAAGATACTTTTAAATTCGTGACGTCATTTCATTTCATTTTGAAGAAGTAGGCATATATACAAGCGATGAGCACACCGAACAACACAGAAAAGGAATGAGGAAAAAGCTCTTGGATATTTTATCCCTGCTCTTATATAACCTATGATTTTGATAGGGAAAATATTTCTTTACAGTGCTAATGTATTATGAGATTTCGATAGGGATTTTCGTTACACATGCGGACAAGGCAGGGGAAACACAGGGAGATTTTAAAAAAGAATTTGCCTGATCAGTGGTATTTTATCTCTTCACGCGGAGTGTGGGAAAGTTAGGCTTTTAGCTGATTCAGCAATTTAGCAAAGCTTCTCATGAATTAATTAAGCCGATTCAGCAATTTAACAAAGCTTCTCATGAATTAATTAAGTAGAGACAGTGGAATTGGATCACGAAATAAGAGAATGAACTTACTATGGGTTAAATTAAGATAAAAGCTTGGAAATTAATTAAATTGAAATAAGAGTTTAAAATAACATTATATATATATTGTATGTGAGAGGGCTAAATCAGTGACAGAATCAGTAAAAATGGAAAAATTTATTAAATTAAAAATGATAGTAAATTTATGTATTTCAATTTACGTCTATTAATAAAAGCAAATTAAATTTATTAATGAGAACAGTGAGTGAATTTATTAACAACAACAACAAAAAAAAGATGGTAAAAAATTAAAAATATTTTTAAAAGTTTTACATTTTTTGGGAAAACAAATATAGTTCATAATTTTTACTCATCATTCATTCATAGTACTTCAAATTTCATTTATTTAAACCAAGTTCAGAAATGAATCAGATATATAATGTATTTAAATATATATGAATATGTTGTATGGCGACATTGAATTATCAGATTCTGTTGTTCAGAAAACTGCTGTTCAGGGTGAAAAATTACCATATTTGATAATATTTCAAAATTTATTTTTAGAGTGACGAAGAAAATGCAGCTGAAGACACTGCTGATAATCCGGCCCAGCCGAGGTTTATTGCTCATGTTCCAGTTCCTACCCAAAAACAGGTGAGGCATTATATGCAAAAATCAATTTTGCATATTATGTATGTTTTATTACTATACAATTTTTAATTTTTTTTCAAATTACTGATTTTTATTTATTTGAAAATTTATTAGGTTGAAGAAGCTTTGGTGATGCGGAAAAAAGCTGAGCTTTTGCAACAGTATGCATCATTAGATATTTTGAAGGAAGTGGAAGAAACCAAATCTTTGATAGGGAAATGAATTGTAATGAAAGCATTTGAAATAAGGAATTGTACAGTGTTTTTGTAATTGATATCATTGCTTGTAAATATTTTTTTATTATTTTTATTATGTAAAAAATAAATTATTAGTCATATTTTTTATTATGAATGTAATTTTTATCTTTCTTATCACTGAAAATTAATGGAAGAGAATAAGAAACTGGAAGTCCTGCTTATATATCTACCTCAAAATAACTAATATTATTAGGTTCATTATTATTATTATTATTATTTGCTTGTTTACTTTGAATTAAATAAATCTATTACTTTTTGTTTTAAAAACAATTTATAATTTTTGAGATTTTCATGTGAATTAGTGAATATATATTTGTTAATCTGTTCAATTTAAAATGTGAAAGAAATTTGCATTCTTTTTATGATAATATATTGAGCATTAACCTTTATGTGTTCAACACATGACAACTTTTCATGGAAATCAATTATTATTTATTACAATTTTTCAGCTATGTATTTGTCATGCTCTAATAAAATGAAAATAATGCAAATTCATAAGTATATTCCCATCTAAAACCAGGAATTTTTCGCATTTTGATTTGTAATAATCTTAAAAGAATGTTTTTCCCCCCCTCCCTATTAAGGCATATATTAACTTTTAAAGCCTCTTCAAATCGAATATAATCATTGTGATTTTCTTTTGTAGGTCATTCTATAACATTTGGATCTAGTTATGAATAAACTAATAATTTTTAAATAAACTTTAATCATCTGATGTAGTAGATTGCTAAGACTAAAGTTTTGAAAAGCATGTAGAAAATTTTTTAAAAAAAATGCATGAAAAAGGAAAATTCTTTGGGGGGGGGGGAAACTAATTATTGGAGCCAAAATAAGGACGTATATATTCTTTTGGTGCATAAATAAAATGTCACCCTTGAATAAGAAAGTGCATTTAAGTTTCAAAGAATTTGTTTTTATTATTAATTATTTAGAATGTAACAAAGATCATTGGAACTGAGTACGATTAATGTTAATTAGGAAAGTTAAGTTCTAGATACTAAATGGTTGAAGGTCATTGGTTTAATATTTGTGATAATCCAACATAATATTTTCCTTAAATAATGTTAATGTTAAAAATGAACGTTTTTTCTTTTCTTTTTTATTTTGGAACATTTAGCATTAAAAAAAGTCCTTAGTTATTTTATTATATTATATAATTTGGAACATTAGTTATTAACAAAAAAGCAATGTCATTTAAACTTTACCCAAATGATATATTGGTTTTAACAGCATCATTAAAGAAAAATTACTTCTTATTTTATTTTATTTAGTGTAATTGGGACTATTAAAAACTGCAAAATGAATGAAATATCTGGGTGCATAGAAAATTCCTTGGCTTAATTCGTTTTTCAAAATAAAAGTAAGATTGTTGCTAAAAAAAAAATCTTTTAATCCTTTGATATTTTTAATACTGATTTAAAGAATTCATCGCGATTTTCATCAAAGATTTTTATTTATGATAATTTTTTTGATGCTCGTAAATTGAATTTCTATGTGTTAGAATATCAGATTTTATTGGTTCCAAAAATATTTGATTGTGCTCACAGAACATCAGGGGAAAAAAATCTTAAATTCTTAGATTTATTTATTCAATTAAGTTGAAGAAAAACCCATTTCTATCACAGCAAGAGAGCAACAGAACAGTACTTATTCAAATTTTGTTATATTATGAAATCAAGAATATCCAATATTTTACTGGCACTGCTAAAGCATTTGTTCTGAAATAAATTAAACTTTCTAAGATGTTATTACCAGTGCAAATACTGATATTTGTGGAAGTTTGGTATTGAAAATTTTTTTAATTTGATACTTGTATTTTGGATCAAAAAAAAAAAAAAGCATGGAAAGGGGAAAATATTTAGTCAAATAATGTAGTTTGAGAGGGAAGAATTTATACTTGATATTTATGTATTTAAGCATATCTTTTGCACTTGATAAAAATGTATGTACAGATTCGGAGAATTCTAGATTTTTTTTTAAATAAATGATTACATTATTTTTATCATATTCATTTATTAAAACATTTTACTATAAACTCCATTCTTTTTCCCCAAAAGGCTACTCTTTTGTGGTTCGATGTAAAATTCATTCTTCTTTTCATTGTATATATACCAATAAATATTTCAAAAAACATTAATTTCTGTCTTCTCAGAATTTTTATATGAACTGTTGAAAGTTGTTGAACAAAAAATAATTTTTTTGGTGTTGTAGAAGTAAATATGGTGTTTTAGAAATTTTGTTTTTAATTTTTCAGTGTTATAAAGAATATTCTGTGGGTTACAGATTTAAAGAAAGGGACTGTTAAATTAATTTATGCAATTTGTAGTATTTTACTTATAAGTCATTGATTAATGTGATTATTTATTAGTTAAAATTTACTGCTGAATAATTTTGAATAAAATTATTTTTAATTATGGACTTCTGTTTAAGAAATTCAAAAAAATTTCCACTAAGAAAGACAATTATCTAATGTAGAAAAAGTGGAGTTTAGAAAGGTAGGGAAACAAGGTGTGGTAGCTTATTCTCTTATTGTTACAATCGAACTGACAACGTTGATGCTATTGGTGAAGATAGAGAAGCTTTATAATTTTAATTGAGTTCGTTTGATTTCTTTGATCAGATGTGGTCTAGTTTTTCTTGAATAGTATATTTACAACGTTGCAATGTCATGCTGAAGTAAGTAATTTATACTTATTTACTTATTGGTCACCTTTAGTGAGCAGCTGGTTTGTCAGAATATTGTTTACATTTTATTTCGTTCAAACCTTTAAAAATAACTTCATATCCATAATTTTATCAGACATTAAAATTGTATTATTTTAATGTTCTTATATATGTTCTGTTCATTTATTATATGAATTTTTCTAATGGAGACCAGTTTTATAACATCACAGCACTATTAGTCTGGTAGTTGTAAGTCAAATGGCCTAGTCTGTAGAACGCCAACGCTTTTATATTATTCGTAGAGATGGTGATTCCATGCATAATTGTAAAATAGTACTTTAACCTTAGTTATTATATACTTCATTACTACTTTTGTTGTTAAAAGCCTAACCACGAACGTGTCTGGGACATGTATGGGTAGAAATCCGCTCTCGTTAAGCCTTAAATTTTCTCCTTTATGAATATATTAACTAAAATAATGCGAACGCTTTAAAGGACGATTGGTCGAGAGTGATGAAATTGAAGGAAGGATTCAGTTAAGTTTAGTGATGCTGAGTGTTTTTGCTATGATTATTTATAATGACATTGATTCAATGTCGAAAGTGTATACATTCACCGTTCGTGTGCTAGTGAAGACGAAGATTATGAATCGGTATGTCATTGCAAGAAGATTGGCCTCATCTTCCTGCACCTGGTAGAAAATTATAGTTAAAAATTTAATATAACCTCATTGTATATAGAGATAAAATTCATTATATAGAGAGATAAATAATCAATAGCAATAGTAATAGATAACTTGAGTGTCTCTATGTGTTGACTCTTTACAGTACAGGCAACTTAGAGATGCGAAATTTGGCAGAGATATACAATACAGGAGGGAGATAAGCATATGGGACCGAATTTTTTTTAATAAAATTTTTTTTGAAAAATATGCAAGATTTTGATTTTTTTTTTTTTTTTTTTTTTTTGCAATAACTTACGAAAATATTGTTCCACAAAAGTGATTTCCTCATTTTAAAATTCTTAATATTTTTAAAATTAAAAGAAAAAAATATTTTTTTGTTTATGCTGATTTAATTGGCCTGCTAATTTTTCCCTAAATTTTTAATAATAAATTTCATTTTTGCATTAAAATTCAAACCATTTTGATTGTTTCGTCAAATATTTAATCGCATTATTTTCGTTCATTTGTTAAAAAGAAAGAAGGATTATCTTCATCTTCTACATATAACTAAGAGTAAAAATATCTTTTAACTCATATATATATATATATATATATATATATATATATATATATATATAACAATAAAAACATCTGCATATATCACACACACACACACACTTCATATTTTATTAGAAATATGAAAGAACAGGACTCTAAAGTTAAAAGAGAGAGATATTAAGTGTTTCATAATGCTACTATGATGTTATGGAATGTGACTCTTTAGGATGATTAAAATAAACAATGAACAGAGCAGGCGTAAGGCTATTAAAATAACATGTCTTTAATGTTTGCTTCAATTTGATGCTTAAATATATTTTCTTGAGATAAAATATTTAATTGAAAGTAAACACAACCAATATTAGCGATAAATTAGCTGGTCAGTAAAGGCATTTAGTGAACAGTAATATATAATTACTTAAAAAAATCAGTGCTTGCCTTATAGTCTTCTATAAGTGATTCATTTATAAGTCATATTTATTATTTATATAATCATATACAGCAAAAAGGAATGCAATATTTGAAATTTTTGTTATTTTAAATTTTAGAAGCATGCCTGAGAAGATTCGAAATGTTCGGTTGGATTATATAATAATCTTTTTGTAATGACAGATTTTTAGAAAAGAATTTATTTTTTTAAATGAATCGTTAGACATCACTGTATAGTTCTTACATAACATATATAATTTTCTTTCAATGCAATGGTTCAATTATTTTACGTTGGTAAGGAAAATTGGAACAATATTTTAATTAGTAAAATAATGTGAGTATCAAGATTTGTTGTTTTAATATATCAGGAACTTATTATAAGCAATTTTAATGTAATTATTTTTATGATTTTAAACAAATGTCTATTGTTTTTTTCTATTACTTAATTACATGCGATAAATTTTTTTAATAACATAAATATTATCTCTCAACCCTTGCTTTAATCATAGTTAAGTGAAATAATATCATATAAACATCATTTTATCATCACTGATTTTGTTAAAAGTTTTAGTACCTAATGTCAAGTAATGAATTTTGTTTTACTATCACTCATAAGTAATCGCATATAAATTAAATGAAAATTATTTTTGCGTCATTTTGAAGGAAAGGCGTCTGGATATATTTGGGTTATAATTTCACTTTCCTCAAGGGCAGAATTTTTTTATATACTCTATACTTAAAAACATTCCATTAATTATTATAATGATTATCTCATTTCTTATTTTTTATTTACTAGATAAGCATTTGTTTCTTTTTCTATAAATATATTTTTACCAGGAAATATAAGTTTATATTATTTCTTTTTGTGCCTTAATAAATTTCTTCAACATTTTCTCTCCTTTGCATGGAACTAATGTACTGCCAAGATATAAAGTTTATCATCAAGCTCTTTTGTCAAAATGAAACTCTCTTCAATTTTGCGACTCTTACACGAAAACGCATAAGGTGCATCTCAAACCATCGTACATTTCGTCGCCAGCGAAGAGGACTTTTTGTGCTTTGCTATTTCGTCGTCGCGTTGCCAAATCTGAATTTAGACCAGAACGAGATGCCTCTGCTGGCCAAGGACAACTAACTCTCTCTTCTGTCTCTTGCCATCTCCCCATTCCGCGTATGTCGGAAAAGCACAGCTCCTGCGGGAATTTTGCTTCAAAAACCCTTCCAGCAAAAGCAACGTTTCTTCCAGCATCAATTAACTCTCTTTTGGATTAAAACTCGAATCAAGGTAGAGCGGAAGAAAAGAAAAAAATGTGTGACTAATCTGTTTTTTCTTCTTCTTTTTTTTATCCAAGCCGTGCTTCTTCCAGGCTTTTGAGATACTATCGGGCGGAAAAAAAAAGTTGATGGTCGTAACATCTTAATAGGTTTCTTGATGATGTGGGGAATTTATTTATTCATAATCTAAAGCAATTTGCATGAAGAAGACGAAAAAGAAGATTGAATGTTCTTTTGGATACCTTCAGTGCTCGTAAAGGAAATATAGAATTGCTGATAAGTATGATTTCATGTGGTTGGTAATCAGATATTACTTTTTCTTTGTTATTTTCCCAAGTATTAATTAAAATTTTGTGGAAACTTTATATTCCAATTAATTATTCAAATTATATTATTCTTAAATCCTTTAAGAGTGGATATTAATTATTTAATTTAGATCGGTTTATTTTGAGGTCACCTCAGCTGGAAAATAAGCAAACGATTAGAAACTAAACTACTGTTTGACTGTTAATAAATAAATAGCAGGACTTGAAATTTATATGTGACATTTTTTATGAACAAGTAAGATATATTAGAAAATATTCTATCTGAATAACTTCTATCGAATTTTAACTTCTGCTTAGTTAAATTTAATCCTTTACATTTCAAATTAATAAAAACAATCCTCAAGTATTCGGTTTAACTGAGACCTTCATGTCTTTAATTCTAAATATAATCCGAGAAAATGAAGAGAAAGAATAAAAATGAAAATTTTTATCAAGGACATGGATTAAAACTAGTCTTCGAAGATGTATCTGAAATTGTTACTTAGAAAAATGAAACCATTTATTACAAACTATTTCCACAGTGACATTTTTATAGAGACTTTGATAAAGTAATTCGTGTATTCGTTCGTGTTCTGAGGATCGAACTTGATCCTATTTCAATAAATATATTGTGTTTAAAAACTTTTACATGTGGATTCTGTGAGATAAAACTCTATCAAAGAAAGACTTCACACAAAATTTAAAAATGGTGGAGGCTTATCCGAACTCGGTGCCTTGACCTCTCCATTCTTCCCCCAGAAACACGTCAGTGGTATTAGGTGTGTTCTTTCGAATCCTTTTTCGACTGACGAAGTCTAGTCACAGATAAACAGAAATTTCTGGTGATCCAACAGCAAAGAGAAGACAAACTTCTGGGAACGACGGAACCCAGCAAAGTTGAGCAGCCGCCCCAGAGTGCCGGAGGAAGCGCCGAAAAGCCAGAAGTCGAGTCATCTTCGGACGAGATGACTGTCAGTTACCAGTACGATGTGGCTTCTTCCGCCTCTGGGGGCTTCATTCGACTGCTCTTCCGCTGGAGGGGCAGTGTCTGGAAGGTGGTGTACAGGGAGATGCTCTTGTTCTGTGCCTGTTATATCATTCTTTCCCTGCTCTATAATTTTGCTCTCACAGATGGCCAACAAAGGTAAGTGATAATCATCCTCAAAATTGCATGCCATTCAATTTCATACTGAATATGTCCAATTATTTCAAATTATTCTTTAGTTTTCCAGTATTTTCTTATGAATTTTTCCCATTAAGTATGGAATCCT